>NC_082646.1:104823155-107323155 GCF_028023285.1 Balaenoptera ricei
AAAAAAAATCTTAAAAAAAAAATCTATTAATTGCCCACTTAGTCCTGACTCTGAGCAGTGTATTTGCCAAATATACACAATCTAACAACTGAATACTATTTTTAAGTTTATTATTATTATTATTTGCCTTTGAACACATATAGGAATATGCAGTGCATACCAATCCTGTTTTAACCTCATTTCAATTTCTCTTGTTTCCTTGGTCTCTACTCAAATGTCTCCTTCTCAGTGAGATCTTTCTTGATCATCCTTTTGTCAACTTCTACTTCCTCTCAACCATCCTTGTTGTATTTTCTTTAATTATTATTATTATTTATTTATTTTTTTTGGCTGCGTCAGGTTTTAGTTGTGGCACACGGGATCTTCACTGAGGCATGCAGGCTCTTCGTTGTGGCGCACGGGCTTCTCTCTAGTTGCAGTGTGCAGGTTTTCTCTTCTCTAGTTGTGGCGCGTGGGTTCCAGAGTGCTTGGGCTCAGTAGTTTGCGGCACGCAGGCTCTCTAGTTGAGGAGTGAGCTCAGTAGCTGTGGCACGGGGGCTTAGTTGCCCTGAGGCATGTGGGATCTTGAAAGGTGGATTCTTTACTATTGGACCACTAGGGAGGTCCCTCAACCTTCCTTGTTTTTATGAGTATTGATAGTTAGGAATGAAAACAATAAGTAGGGTAGTTAGTATTATTCAAATGATACATATATAAAATGTACTTACATGTCTGTGGTTATATTATGTCAATGGTTCTCAGAAAAGGGAATCCATTATAACCATAAAAACGATTAAGGACCACAAAAAAGAGCTTCTGTTTAAGTGGCTTATAAATATCTACATTTGCACAGAGTTTAAAATGGAGACATTTATAAAATATTTATTTTTTATTTAATCATAATAAATTCATATATTTTAATATCTAGCATATCTTTATTAAAAAGTTTATATTTTCCAAAAGGACAAAAAAATTGCATTGCATTGGGATTACCATCGTTTAGATTTTTGCAAGTCTCTTTAACACATGACTGATAGAAAACTGCTGAAATATATTTTCTTCTGCATTAAATCTGTTGCTGTGTCACATATCACATAGCCTCTGGAAAACTCCAATGAACAACTGTAAGAGAATGAGAGTGACTTGAAAAATAATAACTTAGTATTATTATTAAAAAAGTTTGATCTCCCAGGACCCCTTGTAAGAATATCAGAGTTCCACAGTGGCCCATGGACCATGCTTTGAGAACCACAGTATTATGCCAATGTGTGTGTGTATGTGTGTGTGAGTATATATAAAAGTTCTCCTCTGAAATCATTAAATATAGGCCAGAGGTGGCCTTGGATTAAAATGTGAAACATACACAGGGTGCAGTTCAATATCATACACTCTACCAATACCATCATCTCAACAACTGAAAAAAAGAAATCTCCCTATTATATGACTAGATGAAGGTTATTTTTTTTTTTTTTTTTTTTTTTTTTTTTTTTTTTTTAACTTTGGGTTTATTTATTTATTTATTTATTTTATTTATGGCTGTGTTGGGTCTTCGTTTCTGTGCGAGGGCTTTCTCTAGTTGCGGCAAGTGGGGGCCACTCTTCATCGCGGTGCGCGGGCCTCTCACTATCGCGGCCTTCACTTGCCACTCTTCATCGCGGTGCGCGGGCCTCTCACTATCGCGGCCTCTCTTGTTGCGGAGCACAAGCTCCAGACGCGCAGGCTCAGTAGTTGTGACTCACGGGCCTAGTTGCTCCGCGGCATGTGGGATCTTCCCAGACCAGGGCTCGAACCCGTGTCCCCTGCATTGGCAGGCAGATTCTCAACCACTGCGCCACCAGGGAAGCCCGATGAAGGTTATTTAATGAAACTCAATGACCATTCTTAATAAAAATTTAAAGTAAAATAAGTATAGAGGAAAACTATCTAGGTACAAAAAAATAATTTACAATGCCAAGAGCAAGTGCAGTTCTAAAATAATGGATGTGGGAATTCCCTGGTGGTCCAGTGGTTAGGACTTGGTGATGTCACTGCCAAGAGCCTGGGTTCCATCCCTGTTCAGGGAACTAAGATCCCACAAGCCACGTGGCATGGCCAAAAAAAAAAAAAAAAATCATTAAAAAAATTAAAATAAAATAAAATAATGGATGCTAATGACATTTCCATTAAAATCCAGGATAAACAAAAATATGCCTGTCACATGCAGTCAGTCAGCCTTGCTTTGTGTCAACCCCCCTAAGTAGTGACAAAAATAATAAAATGAACCAATCCTAAATATTTCCAAAGAAGAGAGAAAACACATTCATTTGCAGAGAGCATGATTGTTTTGCCAGGAAACATGAGACAGGCTCTTGAAATACAACAAGCAGTATTAAGATAGTAAGATGAGATACTTTGTAAGGTGGCTAGATGTATCAACAATATGTAAAAATACAGCAGCTTTTATATGCTCTCTGTGGTAGCTACTGGAAATTAGAGAGGAACTAGGATATCCCCAGAGTGAAATCAGCAAGATGGCGGAAGTCCCAGCCTTTATTCCCTCGCAGAAAGACTGATTTAACAATGATACATGGGGCTTCCCTGGTGGCACAGTGGTTAAGAATCCACCTGCCAATGCAGGGGACACGGGTTCGATCCCTGGTCCAGGAAGATCCCACATGCCGCGGAGCAACTAAGCCCGTGCGCCACAACTACTGAGTCTGTGCTCTAGAGCCGCTAGAGCCACAATTACTGAGCCCGGGTGCCATAACTACTGAAGCCCGCACGCCTAGAGCCCGTGCTCTGCAACAAGAGAAGCCACTGAAACGAAAAGTAGCCCCCGCTCACTGCAAATAGAGAAAGCCCACACACAGCAACGAAGACCCAATGCAGCCAAAGATAAATAAATAAATATTTTAAAAACAAAAAAAACAAACAAAAAAAAACCAATGATACATGGACCAAAACACCTTTATGAGAGGTCCAGATTCCCATTAAAAAGTTTCAATACACCAGATGTGCACAATACAGACTCTCATGTAAAGAAGAAAGTGTATATCTCCATTTACTGAGACTTACGATAAATTGGTTCTCTCAAGCTGACATAGTCCATATAGCCCAGGGCTGGCAAGTCAGAGCCACACCTCAAATTCTTTATTTTATTGATTGGCTTCTCTGCCTCTTTCTCTATTGATCGTGGGAAGGCATCAGGTCCCCAATTAGTGGTCTGCCACAGATAGACATATTCTAAACTGGATTCTAGAAAGCTTTTCTCCCTTAAACAATACCGCAGCACATGACTTCTGCCCTCTTCCCACCTTCCTATCTTCATCAGTCCCTTCTATTAGAGAACCTAATGAGAAGGCAGCTGGCAAGAGAGTCTGAGATTGGGACTTCCCTCTGGCGAAGTGGTTAAGAATCTGCCTGCCAATACAGGGGACACGGGTTCAATCCCTGGTCCGGGAAGATCCCATATGCCGTGGAGCAACTAAGCCCGTGCACCACAACTACTGAGCCTGAGCTCTAGAGCCCACAAACCACAACTACTGAGCCCGCATGCTCTAGGGCCTGCGTACCGCAACTGCTGAGCCAACTACTTCTCCTGCAATGAGAAGCCCACGTACCACAACGAAGAGTAGCCCCTGCTCACCGCAACTAGAGAAAGCCCGCACACAGCAATGAAGACCCAACACAGTCAAAACAAACAAGTAAATAAATAAAATTTTTTTAAAACCTTCATTTTCATTCAACCTGTCATGGACACCATAGGGTTACTCCTTTCTTCTCCAGGGGAAAGATGGCGAAAATCTGCTATTTCCATTATCATAAGTGGCACTTGTGTTTGCAGAGGACTCAAACTCCCCTATTTGGGAAGGGACCAGTGAAGGGGTTGTGACTTGCTGTCCTCAGGGGTCTCCTGCACCTGTGGGGCTGCCCTACAATGAGAACGTGTATCTCAAGGACACGCCAGCTCACCTTACTGTGGGAGGGGCAGGAAGAGTTGTTAACACCTGGCTTCACTGCTACAAGGCAGCTCTCCCTCGGAATTGCTTTAGGTAACATCCGTTCCCCAGGAAGAACAGACATATTGGAACAGTGCCTCACCTTGGTCTGGCAGTCTTGACTCCTGCAGAAAAGGACTTCGGATGGAGGGACAGCCCTTGACATTCAAGTGTCTTCTACATGGTAAGGGAAACCTCTGGAATACTGCCTGGAAATCAGGAGCCCATGAAGTTTCATTAATGCAGTGCTCCTCCAATCTTTCAAATGCAGCCTACATGTTCTTCTTGACATGGGAGGGTTCCCAACCACAAAAGATCTGCTTATTGTAGTTTCTTTAGTCCCTACATTGTCCCCGACTTTATGTATGTGTGGCCTTGCCACAGCTTTGGGGCCAGTGGAATATATGGGTATAATTTCACGTTAAAGGCTGTGCATGTCTGTTGGAATTTTTCTTCCATGTATTGAAATCTTTGGCCTGTGTCTTTGTGAGAAGAAGTCTCCAAAAGAATGTATATAAAGTAAATCAAGTAATGCATCAACAATAAGTGCATCTGGTGTATATCTATATAATGGAATACTACTCAGCCATAGAAAAGAATGAAATTTTGCCATTTGCAACCCCATATATGGACTTGGAGGGTATTATGCTCAGTGAAATAAGTCAGACAGAGAAAGACAGATATTGTATGGTATCACTTATATGTGGAATCTTAAAAATACAACAAATCAGTGAATATAACAAAAAACAGACAGACTCACAGGTATAGAGAACAAACTAGTGGTTACCAGTGGGGAGAGGGAGGGTGGGAGCGGAAATATAGGGGTAAGGAATTAAAACTATTATGTATAAGCTACAAGGGATATACTGTACAACACAGGGAATATATCCAATATTTTATAATAACTATAAATGGAATAAAACCTTTAAAAATTGTGAATCTATTGTACACCTGCAACTTATAAAATATTGTACACCAACTATACTCCAATTTAAAAAAAATAAGTGCATCTGGGTAATGGAATGATGGTCTTCTACTATACATATCATTACAATGTTTCTGCATGTTTGAAGTTAATTCCAAATACAAAGTTAAAAATTGTATTATTGAGGCAAAATGTATTGTGATGAACACAGCTCTGCCTTCTCAGGAGAGGAGGCCTTGGGCCATCCAAATAGTGTACCTGATATCACTGGCTCATGGGAGTACCCCACTGATGCCATATGGTGGATGAAGTCAATTTATAAGTGGATGATGGTCCCCAAACTCTAGGTTGTGTCTCAACTGGTACCTGGCTGGACCCCCAGCACCATGAACAGCACAAGTAGCCCAGTGCACACAATGAGTAACTGTTATGGAGAATTCAGGGGCAAACCAAGCATTTCTGATATTTTCCTACCTCCTTCTGCCTAAGGTATGACACAGAAAAGAGATTTAAACATCACAGGGCCATCACTTCACGGCAAGAGTTGGTGAACAAGGTGAAGGAAACAATCTCTGATGCCTAGTGGATTTTTCCATGTTCTATGCTTCCCTCTGCAGCTCACAGCTGTGGCCCAAAGTCTGAGCTGCATTAGGTGTAGGAGGGGGGCTGGCAGGGGGTCTGTGGGAGTAGTAAGGAGTGGCTACATCACTCACACGTTTCCCTGAGGAACCTCAGGGCATAAATCTCATAAGTTCCACAATGCAGAAAGGCATGGGAAGAAGGAATAAAATGGCTTCAAGGAGTTTGTAAGATAAGGTGTATTGGTGATTTGGGCACCAGCAGAGATGCTTGCAGCTTTGCATGAAGACCAGACATTTATTTCAATTGTTGATTCTTTTTAAATACATGATGTAAAATGTTATTGATAAATGTATCTCTTCATGAACTGAATGAGGACTCTTTTGATTTTACATATGCATGGATACTGTGAATTATTGCTAAAATGAGGTACTTTTATTCATGTTTTTCATCTTCATGGATGTAAACTCTAAAAACACTTGTCACATGAATTTGCAGTTGCAGAAAGAATGAGTTTTGTGATAGCGATGCCATTCAATTTTTTCAATCATTCTGAACTACAGGCTAAAAATGGCATCGTAATTTATCACTCAAAATGATTTTTAATAATTTATCAGTCCCAGCTAAATTAAGTCCTCTTTTGATTTTATTAGAGGAAAGAAGTAGAAATCACTTGATATAGAAAATTTTTTCTGTATCACCAAATAAGACTTTAAACTGTTTCTTTGAGGTCCAGGGATTTCTAAATGCAGAGTCAAGGCTCTGTGTTAAGATTCTGGTGGATGATGCAGAAACCTACTGTCTTTGGTAAATTGGAACAAGCGGGATTATGAAAGGGGAGGTGGGACATATGTTCATCAGTTGCAAGACCTAAAGAATCTCTGGGATTTCCAACCTCAGCCAAAAGGACACGAGTGACCAGAGCATCCTGCTGAAGACATGAGTCGCCAGAGTCCCTGTGTGTCTTGGGATAAATAATATCTATCTCCACCCACCACCTTCCTATACCCTTGTTCCTATAGTCAGTACTAAGAATATTAAAACCACAATAACAGTCACTTAGAACTGGCCATAAAACAATAAAGTGATTGAAAAAGTAATGGTCTCTTCTTAACTGAGAGAAATCCCAATGGAACCAGAGCCAAATTCTGAAGCACAATTTGTTAGCATTTAGGATAAGTAAACATTCCTCACTGGCAAAGTCAGGTAGACTCAGTTTGATATTTGGCTTTGGGAGAGAGGTGATTTACTTTGTTTGACTTAGTACTTATATTTTTTTCCTTTTTGTTACGTAAGTGTCATAGCTACTTTTACTGCCAGATACTGTGCTGGACATTTTTTCCTGTATTAATTTATTTATCCTAAGACAAATCCCATGAAGTAGGCAGTATTATGTCACCTTATTTTACAGATGGGGAAACTGAGGCTGGGAGGGAGAGCACCTTGCTGGTGTCCCCACAAGCAGAAAGCGCCAGAGCTGGGCTTGACCCTGGGACCAAAGTCGGGCTCCTCCTCTCCACTCAATACGTGAGTATGTGCTAATTTTGAGACATTCAAACAGCACTTTAGAATTCAAAACAAACCCACAACTACCATATTAGGATTCTAATGGGGGCTGCACTGAATTTGTAGAGTAATGTGAGAACAGTTGACATCATTAAATGCTTTCGTATTTCCTTGAAAATAAGGTGGGTGCCTCCATTTATTTAGACCCCTTTTTTGGCTACAACTAGAAACAAAATTATGAAATGAGAAAGCTCACCAGTAAAGGCAACATACAACAAAGGTAGGAAACCATCCACACACAAAGCTAATAGGGAGGTTAAAAGACAAAAGTAGTAAAATCATCTGTATCCACGATAAGCAGTTAAGGGATACGCAAAACAATTAGATGTAAATTATGATATCAAAAACAGTAATTGTAATGGGAGGAGAGTACAAATGCAGGGTTTTTAAAATCCATTTGACATTAAGAGATCAGCAACTTAAAACAATCATATATATATTATATGTGTGTGTGTGTGTGTGTGTGTGTGTGTGTGTGTGTATTTAGACTGCTATACAAAAACCTCATGGTAGACCCCCTTTTTTATCCAGGAGTAAAGTTTCATGATGTTATCCTTAAAGGTTTGTATATTTCCAATTAAATATATTGCAATATTTTTTTTGTTGCTATCGTTACCTTCGTCCATTTATCATTATTTCCATTATGTTATGTACTGGTAACAGTTGGTTTATCGATTGTGCTTGATGTTTATATGCTGATCTTGTATTCAGCTAACTTGATGAATTCTAACGAGTTCTAATAGTGTTTTCAATAGACTGCCTTTAATTCCCCGATAGTTGATCAGCTGTCTATAAGTGATGACTGATTCCTTGATTTTTCTTTCTCCATGGATTTTTTCCCCTTGTTTGAAGAGGGTATTTTAACAACATATGTCCCTCCTTTTTTGAAAGTAGACTTTTATTTTTTACAGCAGTTTTAGGTCCACAGCAAAATTGAGCAGAAAGTTCCCAAATAGTCCCTTCCCCACATGGGCACAGCCTTCCCAACTATCAACAGCTCTCATCAGATTAGTTCATTTGTTCCATTGATGAACCTACATTTGTAATAGGGAAGAACAAATCTGACTCCATATTGGATCTGTTTCTTTTACTTTAACCTTTGTATTCTATTGCTTTTGCTGTAAGTTAATCACTAAAGAGATGTGCCTACAAGCTTAAATTACACATCATGGCCCATCCCTGGGAACACAGCTTCCCATGCAATGAGAATTAAGCTAAAATACCTTTGTTTAGCTCACAGGAAACCTCCTGACAAAGCCCACCTGTGAATGACTCCTGGAAGGAAGAAATTAACACATCCCCTCTGGAGTCTGACAGGAACCAGGAAATGTTTGACTTTACTCCCCACCCCTTTTAGTATAAAAGAAGCCTGAGTTCTAACTCAGGGACGATGGTTCTTTGGGACACAAGTCCACCATCTTCTCGGTCTGCTGGCTTTCTTAATAAAGTTGTCATGCCTTGCCCCAGCAACCTGTCTCTCGATTTATTGGCTTGCTGAGCAGCAAGCAGTATGAGCTTGGACTTGGTAACACATTGACACATCATTATCATCCCAAATCCATAGTTTAGTGTTCATTCTTGGTGTTGTACGTTCTATGGGGTTCGACAGATGTATAATACTAATTATCCTCATTATGGTACCATGTGTAATAGTCTCACTGCCCTGAAAGTCACCTGTGCCATGTGTATTCATCTCTTCCTCCTTTTTAACCTGTGGAAACCACTGATCTTTTTACTGTCTCCACAGTTTTACCTTTTACAGGATATCATATAGTGGGGATCATACAGCATGTATCCTTTTCCAGATGGGCTTCTTTCGCTTAGTGATATGCATTTAGATTCCTCCATGTCTTTTCAAGGTTTGATAGCTCATTTCTTTTTAGTACTGAATAACAGCCCATTGTCTGATGTGCCATGGTTTATTTATCCACTCACCTACTTAAAAATCTTGATTGCTTCCAAGTTGGGCAACTATGAATAAAGCAGGTACAAACATCCTTGTGTGGTTTTCATGTGGACATAGGTTATCAACTCTTTGGGGTAAATACCAGAGAGCATAATTGCTGGCTTATACGGTGAGAGTATGTTTAGTTTTTAAGAGACTAACAAAGTGCCTTCGAAGTTGGCTGTACTGTTTTGCATTCCCACTGAATGAGAATTTCTGGTGCTTATATCCATGCCGGTGTTTGCTGTTGTTAATATATAATCTTGTCTAAAAAACGAAAGAAGGAAAAAAGAATTAAAGAGAGACAGATGAAGGAACTACAGTGAGGAGTCCTCTACGAGAAAAATTTATTTGATCAGAAACTGAGGTGCAAGGGGCAACTGAGATGGAAATTAACTTGCATCCACCTCCAGTCTATCTGACATGTCACCGCTACTAGACATCCCACCTGAAAGTACCACTTTCTTTACAATGCACAGATCATCAGTGCTTGAGGTGGACTTTCTGGCTTTGAAAATGTACAATTTTGAGCAAGTTGCTTGCTTTCTACACTCGGCTGCCTCAACTATACAATGGAAATCGTAATAGTTTATAGCTTATACATTTGTAGCAAGGATTAAATATAATAAATTGTGTTTCTACAGTGTCTGGCCATAGTTAGCAATCAAATGTTGCTACTCTTTCTATTACCACCATTGCTATTAGCTGCAGATATTTTTGCAACCCAAGAGCATGTATGGAAGGTGACAACTGTATGTTTCCAGCAAAGAATGTCTGCTGCTCCTCTTCTCTGGGCCAGGCACTGTTCTAAGCAAGGAAGAGAAAACCAGATATTGCCCCTGCAGTTACAGAGCTAAAGTCCAACGGGGCTCGCATCCATTAACTGAGTTTACTTTTGTAAACCACAACCCCGTCATTGCTGCCAAAGATGCGCATTGTACCAGCCCAGCCATAAAAGAGGACACTGACCAAGTCATTGGGAGTGAGGGACCAATTCCCCAAGGATGGGAAGACTGAACTGAAATAGAGAGCCAGCTAGGCAAGGAGGAAGGCAGACATGAAAAAGGATAAGCTATGAGCTAAAGAAAACCCTGAGCCAGTGGGAAAAGCTTTTGTAGTAATAAAAATATGTGGACACAATCCTCTTTGAGAGATACCCGTCCTCGTAACGGAATATACTTGCACCAGCACAAGCTCTGTTCAGCAGAATTCCTCACAGCTCCAAGTGCTGTAAGAGAGATTTGACTACCTCCTTGGGTCCATGGGTCTACAGATTCAGAAACCATGAGCTGTGTTTGCTTCTCCATCTGTTTCAGAGAGAGGAAGTGAATCTAGGTTTCCTTCTAGTTCTGAAAATTGGTGATTATGTGGCTTTCATCAGTGCTCTAAACTAGGAAGAACCTATGACACGTTTGACAAAAAGGACAAGAAAATAGTAGTCAACTCTTATTGAGAGTTAAGTTTGTGTCAGACTGGTAAATTTTACACACACACACACAATTTATTCATCATATAAAACCTATGGTGTGGCACTTTTATTAGCCATCTTTTACAAATGAGAAAACTGCATTAACTTATATAAACTGAGTAACTGTCCTACGATCTGAGACTGCAAACAGTATGAACCCAGGTCTCCGTGGTTCTCCTTACTGTGCCCGCCGCTCCTTGGGGACGGAGGGAGAGCTGGCTGCAGGACCTCCCCACCATCCTGTGGGATTGAGGGGGGTACCACTGCTGCCCCCCGGTTGGGACTTACCAAACCCTTCCATGTGCTCACTGACAACACAGTTCATCAACGTGTCCCTCGTTAGTAAAGGACCTTCTCCGTGGTTCCCAGTCCTGTTGCCCCACAGAGTCACTAGTGGAGTTTAAATAGTCCAAGTGTCTGGAATTTACCTCAGATCTATTGAGTCAAAATCTCCAGAAAGGGGAGCATGGGGAACCTGTATTTTCTAAAACTCCCAAGTGATTTGATTGCACAAGCAAGACAGCAAACCTCTGGCCAAAACTCTCAAATATACTCTAACATCAGTGGATAATTTGTGATTTAAAAAAAGCTTCTCCCTCACACAGAGCAATGTAAACAAAGAGGAACAAAGGGTGTTTCTCACCACCCAGTCCTACAAGGATTAAGTCACTGAGGAAATTAGGACGATAACAGGACACTGTGCTTTGGAGAAGCAGTCCCCTTAGACAGAGACATCTCGGGAAGAATTTTAATGAACCCAGATTCTTGCATCTTCCCATACACACACACAAAAATACCAAACCATTAACTGAGATATCTGATCCTTGTGACTACCCGTAATCTCTTACCGAGATGTATGCTTGCCTGCACGTATTCCACAGCCAAAAATCATGTATATATACTGGCTTCTCCCCTGCCTCTTCAGAGCGGTTCTCTCAGAGCTCCTGAGAGGCTAGAGTCCTCAGTAAGGTCCCCAAATAAAACCCAAGCTCACAGCTCTTATGTTGTGCGTTTTTCCTTCAGTCAACGGCAGAATGGCAAGAGAGTGGGGCTGTGCTGTCGTTGGGATTCTGTCCCCAGAGAGCTCACCACAAGCCAGCAAGGAAAGAAGAAGAGAAGCACACAATTAGAATTCTGTGTAATGAGTTCCACACTGGTGTGCACACAGGGTAAGAGCAAAGGGACTCAAGGAAGGCTACCCTGGATGGAATGACTCCTGAACTTAATCTTGAGAAGACCGGGGGATGGGGAATAAGGAAGAGAGGGAGTTCCAGGTGCAGGAAACACGCAGCAGCATAACCGCTTCTAGGGAGCCGTGAGAACGATGTGTCTGGGAGCTGCAGGTAGTGCCACGTGTCTGAACAAACGTCGGGCCTGGGGCAGAGTGCTACAAGATGCCTGGAAGAAGGAACCAGAGTTCCACCTGTCAAGTTGGAAGCACCTAGAATAGTCCCGTGAACATCCAATAAGCAGATATGGAGCTATCAAGAGAGCCCTGGGCTGGAGACAGGGTTTTAGTGATCATAAAAATTGTAAGTGAAGCCCTGAGTGTGGTTTAAATTGCCAAGCTCATGAAGAGAGAAGAGAACTGACTGTCAGAAAAGTCTAGACAAACAGAAGGAAGGGAAGCCACCAAGGAGACTTATAAAACAAGGGCAGAGACATAAGAGGGGTCACAGTGGAAAGGAGGGGTGAAGTAAAATCTGCAGAGTCAAGCAAGATAAGGCATGAAAAGGGCTTATTAGACGTGACCGCTTGGAATCCAGCCCGTGGCTTCTGTCTCCTCTGAAACAGGAAGTGAACGTGTCTGCTGAGAGAGAGGACAGGGATTCTCATGCAGGTTTGAGTTCAGGTTTTAATCTGGCTAACTAACCAAGGCCACATCACAAAGGCTTCAGCTCCTCTGCCTTCCTTCCTACAGGATCTGGCAGTGGGGTTTCTGCCAAGCATTACTCCTTCCATTGACTAATGTGGAGGTTGCTTCAGACTCACCAGAATTCCAGAGTGAGGGTCACACCTCACACTGACCCTGCAGCATCTGGAGATGGGTGTTCTAATCCTCCCGGGTGCAAGATCACAGGAGGTAAGGAAGAGGGGGTTTTGAGGGCAGATATGAAATGCAAGGTAAGAATGAAAAACTGTCTTTTAAACTTAGTGGCTGAGTGGACACTGTCGACCTTGGAGAGAAGAGTTCCAGTGGTCTATGGTGGCAGTGGCTGGAATGGAGTGGGTGGAGGAGGGAGTGGGTGATGGAATGGGGCAGAAGGAGAGAACATCGTTGGCAAATTATCTGGACTTTACCAAGGCGTTGCCTTTAGAGATTGTTATTATAACTTCTGGGTCCCCCCACAATGAGGGACATAGGGATAATATAAAATTATGAATTTGGGCACAAGGCCTCATTGCCCAAGCATAAAATAGGCCAGTGTTAAACTCCCACTGGACCATACAGCGATGGAGAGTGTCCGCTGGTTTGAGCCATCTCCAGCCCTCACAGTTCGCACTGGAAGTTGATGGTTCTGGCTTACAAGTCAGGGGCATGTGAGTTTAAGGGAATCTGCTCATGGGATCTGCCCAACCCTGGGTAAACTTGACAAAGGGAATGATTAACAGAATTGCCTGGAGCAGCGATGACAGAATCCAAAAGCAAAAGGGAAATACAGGATGCCTTGTCTAGGACACTTAGACATTTACCCGGAGGCTTGGCAGTTAACCTGGATATAGGAGGATGGGAACCTGGGACTTTGTCATTGACACCCTAGTTGCTGTTGCATCCCCCTATCAACCCTTTCCCAAAGGCATAACAATGTCCTTGGTCATTGTACATTGATGGAAGGTAGCTGAGTTCCATCAGACAAAGAGGGTGAGCTCTGTTAACAAAAATAAAACAACAGTAGTATTGATTATAAACAGCAGCTCTGGGTCTGCAGGCATCCTCTTCTCCATCCAAAGGACAGAACCCAACATCAGCAGCAGAGACGAAACCCAGGATAACCAGAAATAGGCCTTCAGCAAGCAGCAGGAAAGGCTGTGCCAGGGTTGATCAAGCAAACCAAACAAACCCAGACAATCGCATTTGTATAAAATAACCATAATAGTCAACATTTTATTCTAGTCCACATTTCACACAATACTTCCACATACATCATTTCTTTCCATTGATCGATGGTAAGGAACATATTCTGAAGTGGCTCCTGGAAGAGAATGGTCTGGATTTATTTGAGCAGAGGGAGGACAATAGTCCAGCTCAGAAGAAACAAGTAAGGTTGCCAGGATTGCGCTAAACAGACACACACTGCAGGATTTCAATGTGGGCCCTTGACCTTGTAATGCACAGGAATGGACAACTCAGGCTTCATTTTAAGATTTTCCTGCTCTACATTAATGGGAATCTAATGACAACCTCATTGAGATATTTGCTATCTACATACCATCTCTCATTGGCTATGCCATCATCACTGCCTGCTCAACATGGCAAAGGAGAAAATCCTCCTCTCTTACTCTTACTATATTTCTGAATAGGATAATAAGCATAGAAGAAATTAGAAGGTGTCAGTCGTCTGCTTCAGGGTCAGCAAACTTTTTCCATAAGGGGCCAGGTAGTAAATATTCTAGGCTTGATGGACACACAGGTCTCTGCTGCAACTACTCAACTCGGCCATTGTAACATGAAAACAGTCTGTAACAAATGAGCATGGTCGTCTCCCAATAAATCTTTATTTATGGACACTGAAATTGGATTTTCACATAATCTCCAAGTGTCACAATGTATTATTCTTCTTTTGGAAATGTTTGCACTCCCATGGTTCATTGCAGCATTATTCACAAGAGCCAAGATATGGAAACAACCTAAGTGCCCATCAGTGGACGAATGGATAAAAGAAGATGTGGTATATATTTATATACCACGGAATATTATTCAGTCATGAGAAAGGACATCCTCCCATTTGCGACATGAATGGAGCTTGAGACATTATGCTAAGTGAGATAAGTCAGACAGAGAAAAACAAATACTGTATGATATCCTCATATGCTAAATCTAAAAAAGCCAAACGTGTAGAAACAGAAAGTAAAATGGTGGCTACCAGGGGGTGGGGGGTGGGGGTATAAGACAGATGTTGTTTAAGGACACAAACTTGCAACAAGTAGTAAATAAGCCCTAGAGATCTAATGCACAGTATAATGAATATAGACAACAATATTATATTATAATCATCAGACCTGCTAAGAGACTAGAACTTAACCGTTCCAACCACTAAAAAGAAATGGTAATTATATTATATGACAGACATGCTAATTATTGCTACACTGGCAATCATATTACAATATATAAATGTATCCAATTAACCTGTGGTACACCTTAAATTTACACAATGTTATATGTCAGATATACTTCAATAAAAAAATAGTTTTCCAAGATAAATAAATGAATAATATTATTCCTCTTTTGATTTTTTCAATCATTTAAAAAATGTAAAATCTATTCTTAGCTTACAGGCCATGCAAAAACAGGTGTAGGGCCAGATTTGACCCATGGGCCATGACTTCCTGACCCCTGATCTAACTCACAAAGCCCCCAGACCAGATGGATTTACTAAACAATTTTCACTAACCTGCAAGGATCAGGTAATTTCTATGCCATTTGAACTGTTTCAGAGCGTAGGTCAAAATAATTAACATTTATTGAGCACTTAATGCGTCAAGAAATGTATTAAGTTCATTATATCCACTATTTAAACAGCTCTAACGGTGGCTAATTATCACAATCCCCATGTTCCAGATGAATAAATTGAGGATCAGAGAAGGTAACATGCCAGAGGTCACAAAACTAGTAAATGAAAGGACTGGGATTTGAGACTGGATCCTGTCTCCAGAGCCCACACTGTTGTTTGTGAGAGTGTTGAATAATCACATCTCCCCCTCCGAGTTCTGAATCAAGTGAAAAATACACATGGGAGTAAAAGAGCTGTCAAAAGATCAGCTCCAGGGGGTGCCCTGGTGGCACAGTGGTTGAGAATCTGCCTGCCAATGCAGGGGACACGGGTTCGAGGCCTGGTCTGGGAAGATCCCACATGCCACGGAGCAACTGGGCCCATGAGACACAATTACTGAGCCTGCGCGTCTGGAGCCTGTGCTCCGCAACAAGAGAGGCCGCGATAGTGAGAGGCCCATGCACCACGATGAAGAGTGGCCCCCGCTTGCCGCAACTAGAGAAAGCCCTCGCACAGAAACGAAGACCCAACACAGCCAAACATAAATAAATAAATAAAAAGATCAGCTCCATAAAGCTGAATTCGAGGCCAAAATGAACTTACCCAAGCTCAGGTGAACAGCTACCATCTACTGGCACCACCCCCTGGCCTGCCCCAGTGAGCTGAAGGACATGGCAGGAACAGAAAAGAAAAAAAGAAAAAGAAGACAACAACAACAAAAAGTAATAATAAAGAAAAATTAAAGAGAGAAAGAAAGCAAAGAAAAAATAAAACAAGCAAAAAAACAAACAAAAAAATATCACGGAAGCAGAAGCAGAGCAGTTATGTACAAATGGGGGGAAATGGGAATGTTAACACCCTTACCTACATTCCAGAGTGTTATAAGAAATGCAGATAATTATACCCTAGAATACCCTCTGGGACAGGAAAGGAGCAGAGATGAGTAGCCTGCAAGCAGCCAGATCCTGAGGGAGCCAAGGAGGGGGTGCATAGCTTCACGTACCCCATAATCCACTGCCCAATTTCACAGCCAGTTCTCCTTGTGAGAAGGGGGCAACCTCTCTCCTACAAGCAGGCGAAGAGTGGGTTATAAGCAGCTCCAATCCAAGCAATGTAGGGACCATAATGGTCATCTCAATTATGTTTACAATTGCCAAGAGTTGTAAACAATCTAAATAACCACCAATTGCTATACACGCACTGGTACAGAATGGGGTCCAAGATGCATTACTGAGTGAGAAGAGGAAGTTACAGAACTCTACACAGATCGTGATCTTATCTGTTATCACAGCGGCTGCGGATGGAGAAAGCTCCCACCAGTGGCCAACATTATAATCACAAGTCCTCTACCAGGGGATCCTTAAGGGAACAGTGCCGGATTGTGGCCAGAGAGCTGTAACCGCGTCCTGTACCTCTGGACTGGAGTGGATGGCAGAAGCTGGCCTGGAGGACACCTGCTTAATTTCATCTACCCCTGGGAAGGGCAGTAAGAAATGATGCCTCTCTGAAAGAAGTCCCTTCAGCCTAGTCTGTAAGTTCCCAGCCAAAGGAGTGTCTCATTTATCCCATTAGAAAAGGGCTGAGATTCAAACCCTGGTATCACCATGCTCCTCATCCTCCTTTATCAGCCACGGCACAAACGTTATTAATAAACTGCTTGGCAAAAAGCCTATGACAAAGAGGGAGGGAGTGCCAGACACAATCGCTGCCCCAGGAGAACTACAGTCTAGGATGAGAAGATGATAGATAAAAAGATATTGATATTGACAAATTTAAAGCATAGGGTTGGGCTTCCCTGGTGGCGCAGTGGTTGAGAATCTGCCTGCCAATGCAGGGGACACGGGTTCGAGGCCTGGTCTGGGAAGATCCCACATGCTGTGGAGCAACTAGGCCCGTGAGCCACAACTACTGAGCCTGCGAGTCTGGAGCCTGTGCTCCGCAACAAGAGAGGCCGCCACAGTGAGAGGCCCACGCACCGCGATGAAGAGTGGCCCCCGCTCGCCGCAACTAGAGAAAGCCCTCGCACAGAAACGAAGACCCAACACAGCCAAAAATAAATAAATAAATAAATAAATAAAATTTTAAAAATTAAAAAAAAATAAATAAAGCATAGGGTTAGTAATACATTAATAGAACAAACAGGATTTTATTTATGATTTACATCTTAGTTCTTTCCTAAAATATTTGAGTTACAGTATTAGAATGGAAGGAGGTGCTGAATCATTTAGGACAGAGAGAGCCCAAGACTTGGAGATGGAAGGACAGTAATGCAAACACGAGCTATTGATCTCCAACTTTCAGAGTCAATCTATAGTCAAAGCACTTAACCTATGACAAAGGAGGCAAGACTATACAATGGAGGGAAGACAGTCTCTTCAATAAATGGTGCTGGGAAAACTGGACAGCTACATGTAAAAAAATGAAATTAGAACACTCTTTAACACCATACACAAAAATAAACTCAAAATGGATTAAAGACCTAAATTTAAGACTGGACACTATAAAACTCTTAGAGGAAAACATAGGCAGAACACTCTCTGACATAAATTGCAGCAATATCTTTTTTGATCTGTCTCCCAGAGTAATGGAAATAAAAACAAAAATAAACAAATTGGACCTAATTAAACTCAGAAACTTTTGCACAGCAAAGGAAACCATAAACAAACCAAAAAGACAACCCACAGAATGGGAGAAAATATTTGCAAACGACGAGACTGACAAGGGATTAATCTCCAAAATTTACAAACAGCTCATGCAGCTTAATATCATAGAAACAAACAACCCAATCAAAAAATGGGCAGAAGACCTAAATAGACATTTCTCCAAAGACATACAGATGGCCAAGGGGTACATGAAAAGATGTTCAACATTGTTAATTATTAGAGAAATGTAAATCAAAACTATAATACGATATCACCTCACACCAGTCAGAATGGCCATCGTCAAAAAATCTACAAACAATAAATGCTGGAGAGGGTGTGGAGAAAAGGGAACCCTCCTACACTGTTGGTGAGAATGTAAATTGATACAGCCACTATGGAGAACAGTATGGAGGTTCCTTAAAAAACTAAAACTAAAACTACCATATGACCCAGCAATCCCACTACTGGGCATATACCCTGAGAAAACCATAATTCAAAAAGAGTCATGTACCACAATGTTCACTGCAGCTCTATTTACAATAGCCAGGACATGGAACCAACCTAAATGTCCATCGACAGATGAATGGATAAAGAAGATGTGGCACATATATACAATGGAATATTACTCAGCCATAAAAAGGAACAAAATTGAGTTATTTGTAGTGAGGTGGATGGACCTAGAATCTGTCATACAGAGTGAAGTAAGTGAGAAAGAGAAAAACAAATACCGTATGCTAAAGCATATATATGGAATTTTTAAAAATGGTATGGATGAACCTATTGGCAGGGCAGGAATTAAGACACAGATGTAGAGAACAGACTTAAGGGCATGGGGGGGAGGGGGAAGCTGGGATGAAGTGAGAGAGTAGCATTGACATATATACACTACCAAATGTAAAATAGATAGCTAGTGGGAAGGAGCCGCATAGCACAGGGAGATCAGCTCGGTGCTTTGTGACCACCTAGAGGGGTGGGATAGGGAGGGTGGGAGGGAGACGCAAGAGGGAGGGGATAGGGGGATATATGTATACATATAGCTGATTCACTTTGTTGTACAGCAGAAACTAACACAACATTGTATAGCATTTTTTTTAATTAATTAATTTTATTTATTTTTATTTTTGGCTGCCTTGGGTCTTTGTTGCTGTGCGCAGGCTTTTCTCTAGTTGTGGCGAGCAGGGGCCACCCCTCGCTGCAGTGCGCAGGCTTCTCATTGGGTGGCCTCTCCCGTTGCAGAGCACGGGCTCTAGGCATGCAGGCTTCAGTAGTTGTGGCACTCAGGCTCAGTAGTTGTGGCTCGTGGGCTCCAGAGCGCAGGCTCAGTAGTTGTGGCGCACGGGCTTCATTGCTCCACGGCATGTGGGATCTTCCCGGACCAGGGCTCGAACCCATGTCACCTGAGTCGGCAGGCGGGCTCCCAACCACTGCGCCACCAAGGAAGCCCCTGTGTAGCATTTATACTCCAATAAAGATGTGGGAAAAAAAAAAAGAATGAGTATAAGAGAGTTTGGACTGAAACTGGGGACATGAGGTCCATCAGAAAACTAAGTAAAGGCATGGGGCTGAGATGGGAGGAGCAAATGGAAACCAAACACTAATCCCTGCGACCATCAGCCACCTTCCCCAGCCCTCTGCCAGATAGCTAAATTCCAGACAAGTCAGGGAGAACAGTACTTGGTTGGGTTTGAGTTAAGGTTAGGTACAGGGAAGCATTCAGGTCACTACATCTAGCTGAACCCAAGCGATCATAAACTCTGTTCTGATGGAACAGGCACACAACCAACGTGAGCTATAAAGTAATCATATTCAAAGCTGTGCATGTGAGAGACAGAGATTAAGGACTTTGAGAAGGAGAGATTATCCTGGATTGTCCAAGAGGGGCCAATTTAATCACAAGGGACTTTATAAGAAGGAGGCAGATGGGTCAGGGTCAAGCAGGCAACATGACAACGGCGGTAAAGAGAGAAGGTAAAGTGACAACAGAAGCAGAAGTGAGAGAGGGAGGGAGAGAGAGACAGAGACAGAGAGAGACAGAGAGATTTAAAGATACTAGGCTGTTGGCTTTGAAAATGGAGGAAGAGGCCATGAGTCAAGGAATAAAGGTGGCCTCTAGGAGCTAGAAAAGGCAAGGAAATGTATTCTTTTCTGGAGCCTCCAGTAAGGACACAATCCTGCAGCCCATCTTGGACTTCTGACCTCCAGAATTGTAAGATAATAAATTTGTGTCGTTTTAAGCCATGAAATTTGTGATAATTTGTTACAGCAGCAATAGGAAACTCATACAGTGAGGGAGTGACTGATGCTGCAGGGGGGTGAGGGGTGAGGGGGAAGGCTTCACAGAGGGGGTTCATTTAAACTGGGTTTTAAAGTACAGAATGAAGTTAAGCCTGGAGAGGAGGGAATTCCCAAGAGTGATGAAATATGTTCAACTACTTGTGGCTATGTTAAGAAGTTTAGGCATTCTCCTATCTATAAGGGGTCAACCCCAGTTTTCCTGGCTCGAATCCCAGTTGATGCCTATTGTCCCAGTATAATTTTTTAGAGTGTTTCATTTTGTTAGCAAACAAAACTTGGGTCCACTCACCCACTTGCAGTAAAGCCAATCTACTGACACTGGGTTGTGGTAAAGGAAAGTGTAAGGTTTATTGCAGGGCACCAAGCAAGGAGTCCAGGCAGCTAACACTCAAAAGGCCTGAACTATCTGATGGCTTTCAGAGGAAGGTTTTTAAAGACTGGGTGAGGGAGAGGGTTGCAGGGTACACAATCAGCTCATGGACATTCTTCTGATTGGTTGGTGGTGAGGCAATCAGGAGTCAACATCATCAACCTTCTGGTTCCAACCAGTCTGGGGTCCACGTGTTCGTGGTCAGCATACAGTTAACTTCTTCCACCTGGTGGGGCTTTCAGTATCTGCAAAACAGCTCAAAGGACATGGCTCAGAATATTATCTTAGCCCTTGAGGAGGAACTAAAGGTCCTTGACTTTGTTTAATGGCTAACTATTATTTTTTTGTCTTGCTTCGCTGTTTTCCTTTGTTTCTGCATTTTCACACTTTGATTACATTTATTCTTTGGAACTCAGGAAGACCTAGGAATCTAAAGATTTTATGAAAACAAGAGGCAGGCACAGGACATGGGGGGATCTGTCCTGGGAAGGCCTCATAGGGTCCTGCTCGGTTACACTTTTACCCTCAAGTGTGCTGGTTTGGACAACAAATTATACAGCCCCCTCCTTCTCCATGCCTTTGCCCAAGCTGAATTTCCGCCTGAAATGCCCTCTGTTTCCGTTTCCTCTTCCAATTCAAATCCTTTATTTCCTTTGTACCAAATTCAAGATTGTCTGTGCCAAACCATGGCTCACAAGTTCCTTTCCTTTCTCTGAAATCCTCTAATACCCAAATAATTTATTCCACAAAATCTTTGACTGTGTTCCTTTTTTTTACCCCAGTAGTTTTCATTCATTGGATAATGGATATTTGTCATTTGCAGCCACCCAATCTTTTCAAGATTCTCCCTACATTTTGGCAATATTTTTATATGAAGCATGCCTTCCCACAGTAGAAACTCCACAATGGGCATTCCTAGACTTCCTTGCAGCTAAGGTGGGGGCCCATGACCTGGGTTCCGCCAACCAGATGCATCCACATGAGTTGTGGCTTCACAAATGAGCAAGGTGAAGGAGTGGCAGGGGGGAATGTGCTCCTGGTAGTCAAGTAGCCAAGGTCGCTGGTGGCCAGGGGAAGCAGAGCTGGAGAGACAGGTGTCCAGTCCCAAGGGAACGTGACTAATGAGGGTGCCTAGTGAGGTGGTGAAGGTATATTCTCTGGAGCCTAGAGTAAGCTCCATCGCATGGTTGGTTATTTTTCCCATCTACGTGGATTTAGAGCATCCCAGAGGTTCTTAATATTCTCTAATAAATCCTTTTGCACCTTTGTATTGGAGAAAACTACAAGTCTTTGCTCTGTATGTCTCCTTCTGTCCTTTGCTCCTGTATGTCTCCTTTGCTCTCATACTATCACCACATTCACAATACTTCTATACCAGATGTGTGTGTGGAGGGGTGGTCCCTGCCCCAAGCAATCCTCCACAACACCAGCTGGGTGTCCTACAGTTTAACTCAGTTCTGACACTATGCCACAGGTTAAGGGCTCAGTCCCACAAGACTGCTCCCACCCCACTTCCAATGCCAATCGCAGGTGTAGCACCCCAGGTTACCTACAACTTCTGTCAAACGTGGGGACAAATCAGGGGTTTCCATGATACACACACACACACACACACACACACACACCCGCGGCCATAAGGTTCAATTACTTTGCTAGAGTGGCTCATAGAACTCAGGGAAATATATTTACCAGTTTATTATAGGATACGATAAAGGATATAGATGAAGAGACAGATGAAGAGTACATAGGGCGAGGTCTGGAAGGGGCGGGGTCCCGAGTGCAGGAGCTTCTGTCCTTGTGGAGTTGGGGTGCGCCACCCTCCCAGTACATGGATGTATTCACCAACTTGAAAGCTCACTGAACCCCATACTATTGGGATTTTATGGAGGCTTCCTCTCGTAGGCATGATCAATTATTAACTCCCTTTCCAACCCCTCTCCCCTCTCTGGAGGATGATGGATGGAGCTGAAAATTCCACACTTCAAATCACGGCTTGGTCTTTCTGGTGACCAGCCCCCATCCAGGGTTCACCCAGGAGCCCACCTAGAGTCACCTCATTAGAACAAAAGATGCTCCTCGTGTTCTTATCACTTAGGGATTTACAAGGGTTTTAGGAGCTCTGTGTCAGGAACACATATATATATTATTTTCTATTTCACAAACTTCATCTAGCCAGATGGGTATCAATGTATGCAACCAGAAACTTTGACTAGTACAATCTGTCCGGTGTCTACAGCTAGTTGATAATCTCCCTACAGTCACCTTGGATTTTTGAGAGCTTTCATATTCCTCTAAGCACCTCCCAGCACAGACAATGTTACATCAGGTTGTGCCCAGTGGAATTAGGGAAATATATTCAGGGGAGAGTGTGTGGTTGTGAAGCCTACAGTGTGATGTTGTGGTTCCTTGCCAGGCACAGGGACAAACAGTGAACAAAACAGTCCAAAGACAGATGCCCACCGCACCCCAGATGAATTCCAATGAGGCACTAAAGCTTTTGGCTGGCTGCCTATGTGCTTTCTCCACTTCTCCCAAAACAGGTGCCAAGCAGGGTCCCTTATTGTCCCTAGAAAAACAGTTTAGTGGCCTGTCATCTTGAGAATTTACCCAGCCTGCCTTGCAGAGTAGCCTAATTCCAGTAAGCATTGTGTAGCTTACTTGGTTTCTTAAAGGGCCTTACATTTTAGAAGCTTATTTATTTGCTCTTTCCTTTCTGGATTTAGAAATTTGCATGCTATGTGCTTATTATGCAGGGAAACATTTCAAAGGGACTGATGACTGGAATCCTGTCCAAAGCAGTAACACAGCGATCGACTCCATTTAAAATCTGTGGCTCTCCGAAACTATTTTAGAAACAATTCTCATACTTTTTGTGAACTCTTGGTAGGAGGAAAGTCATAATTCATCGATACTCTTGAAACATAGCTTATTTCCTGCTCCACCTCCAACATGTATCATAACCTTTGACCTAAAAAAATCTACTTTAAGGATTTTTCTTAGAGGATTAATCAAAAAATGCAAATAAGGACTTATGTATAAAAATGTTCCCTGAAGTATTATTTCTAATAGTACAACATGGAAAACATTTAATAGCATGGAAATGCTCACAAATAATGCTACCTGGGGTGAAAAAGTAAGAAATAGAGCACCCTAATAGTGAAAGGGAGAAATATACCAAAAAACTTAACTGTGAGTATCTCCAAGTGGCAGAGTTATAGCCAGTTTAATTTTGTTCTTTATACTTTGCCATGCTTTGTCTATAACAAATACACCCCTTACCTGAAAATGTATTTTTCAGCTGAAAATGTATCCAGCTTAGACTTCTTAGGGTTGATTAATCTAGAGAAGGATCTTTCCTTATGCAAGTAAAATAAGTATGTTCTCTTATTCAGATGTTGAGCTTTGAATTATAATTACTATCCATCAGTATCCTCAGGACCCCCAAACCTCAGCCCAACCCCTGTCCGATGCTGAAGCCCCCCCATCTGAATGAAGTAGGTCCATTTTTTATTCAGTAAGCATTTTGAGGGCTTCCTTGGTGGAGCAGTGGTTAAGAATACGCCTGCCAATGCAGAGGACACAGGTTTGAGCCCTGGTCCGGGAAGATCCCACAGGCCACGGAGCAACTAAGCCCGTGCGCCACAACTACTGAGCCTGCACTCTAGAGCCTGCAAGCCGCAACTACTGAAGCCTGTGCACCTAGAGCCTGTGCTCCACAACAAGAGAAGCTACCGCAATGAGAAGCCCGCACGTCACAACGAAGAGTAGCCCCCGCTAGCTGCAACTAGAGAAAGCCCATGCGCAGCAACGAAGACCCAACACAGCCAAAAATTTGAAAATAAATTAAATAAATTTTTTTTAAAGTTAAAAAAAAAACCATTTTGAGCAGTTGCTGTGTACCAGGCTCTGTGCCAGGCCCAGGGCATGAAGCACTGAACTCAACAGCACAGATGGTGCCCATCATGGGGCTGTTACTACCTCTAAGCCACAGCCCTCAAGTAGGCACCGGTGTGACTCTGCCAGGAAAATGGACTCCAGGCACCTCTATCTGAAATCCAGTGTTTTTCTCCCATAGCAATAAGTTGTGCTCACTGATCAGCTCACAAATATCCAGACCACTCCGGTTTCATTCTTTCCAAGAGCTATTGCCCCAGACTTCTGGGAATTTGCTTTTTTAAGTTTCTGAACCATTTGTTCTTTATCCAGCAAACATTTATGAAAATCTTCAGAGAGCCAGGCACTGGTCTGGCCTTGTGTTGCAAATAGAACTGTCAAGGTTCCTGCCCGTAAGATGCTCATCGCTTAGTCTGTGGACAGAAAAGCCCACCAAAGGACTATAGTCAGCGCTGGGAATTTCCGTGGAAAAGATGTGGGTGGTGCTATGGCAGGAAGCTTAGCCGATAGACACCTCTTGGAATAGCTGCCTCTTCACTGAGACACCTCTTGGAATAGCTGCCTCTTCACTGAGAACTGCTATCAGTGCTGCAAGTTTATTTGGGGAGCCTCATTTTAATCGTTCCCAGCCTAGTTCAATTCCCCCCAGCCTACCCTCCCAGATGAAGTGAACTGAGCACTCTAACACTGGACACTTAAGAAACAAAAGCTCGTTCATCATTCATGGAACACTTGAATGAAAAAAAGGAAAACCAAAAATGGCACAAATTTCCCAACCTCCTAATCCCCTACTCTAGATCCCATGAAGAAGGCTGTCACAAACGTCAGTCTGGATGAGTTTTCAAAGGACAAGATCTCAATAGCTCCTTCTAGATAAGTGGTTCTCAACAAGTGGTCCCCAGACGACCAACAGCAGCATCGCCTAAGAACTCATTAGAAATGCAAATTCTTGGGTCTCCCACCCCCGAGACCTACTGAGTCAGAAATGCTGGAGAGGGGCCCAGCAATCTGTACTTCATCTCCAAGTGATTCTGATGCTCAATAAAATCTGAGACCATGGCTTGGTTATATGGCTGTCACTCTTCCCATCACGGGGAGGGGCCCAGGGTCAGGGTTCAGGATTAGGGGCACCATCCCCCAGGATGAATCTAATGTTGACTGTTCAGCCCCAGGACATGACCAGTGCTCACATCTTTCACGAAATTCCCCCACCCTGTCTATCAGAGCAAAAGCAATTGCTTATCTGTCCCTCTCTTTCAAAGCTGACACAGCAGAAGAGAAATGGACCCATATTTCTCTCAGTGCCTTGTTTCCTTCTAAGACCTCTTGAGACTTTTTTTTTTTTTTAATATTTGTGCTTTTTTTTAAAATTAATTTATTTATTTTTGGCTGTGTTGGGTCTTCGTTTCTGTGCGAGGGATTTCTCTAGTTGTGGCAAGCAGGGGCCACTCTTCATTGCGGTACGCGGGCCTCTCACTGTCACGGCCTCTCTTGTTGCGGAGCACAGGCTCCAGACGCGCAGGCTCAGTAGTTGTGGCTCACGGGCCTGGTTGCTCTGCGGCATGTGGGATCTTCCCAGACCAGGGCTCGAACCCGTGTCCCCTGCATTGGCAGGCAGATTCCCAACCACTGCGCCACCAGGGAAGCCCTTGAGACTTTTATTGACACAGCCAGCTTATCTTCCTGGGGAGGCCAGTTTAAGAAATCATTACATGTATGACTGGGTTTTACTGACCCATATAAAGTTATGCTTTGATCCATGGCGCATTTTGAGCCAAAAGTACTCACTATTTGAACAGTCAACCTTCCATGTAAGGGGAAGAAAAGCAACTAGAGAGTTAGGTTGTCCTATCATACTGAAACCTTACCTTCTTTTCTCAAAAAGTGAATTTAGGTGAATTACAATTATAGCAGGATGAACTGAAGATTTCCTAGTCAAGATTATGGTATAGCATATTTATGGCTGGAGGAGGCTTCCTTTCCATGGCCTGGACCTTAGGCTGATGTTGAATTTATCTGCATCCCCTGGCTTGCGCTGTCAAACTGGGTCCCTAAGAGGTACCCCAGTGATAGAGTAATGTAAGCTGGGATTCAAAGTAGCTGCAGTTAACACAATTTGAATATGACACACACATTCGACTACCCGGAGAAGAGATAGGAAGATGTTTCTAGAGTGCCTTTTGTGTACAATAGTCCAGTGTTGAGAGAACTTTCATAGCTTAATAGCTGTCTAGGGGAAATTTCATAAATAACAATCGCCAGATGTGGGGCTATGTTAGCCAGAGTGGTCAGAAAGTCAATAATATAACTTTGGTTGCTGATGCCTTCTGGCTGCATCTCTGTGGTCTCGGAGAAAAGGCAGGACTTTTAGAAAAGGACTGAGTTCTCTCTGCACAATGCCCGCTGCTTATTTCTTCTCCTAATTCAAAGCTTCAGGCCCCGTGAGTTTTTGCCCTATTTTACATAACAGAATAATGTATCCTTTGGTTCATGTCACTAATCTAGTATCTTAAAGTTGTTTTACTGGATAGAAATGCAAACTTCTATTTGAAGGTCACTATGGTAACAGTAATCTAGGGCAGCTCCGGGGGAATACAATCAATCATCTAGGGGGATCAAAGCCTTTCAGGCTCTGGGGCAGGGAGGAGGAAAAGTGTCACAAAAAAATTAGGTCACTTGTGGTTGAAGGTATTTAGAGCTGAGATCTTGAGGCTCAGAGGAGGGCTTTCAGACTCTTCAGTGCACCCCAGGCACAGAACCAGACCAATTACAGAGGTTATCTTTCTGTTCTTTACCAAACGTTACGGGGAGAGACAATTAAAAGGAAGAGAATAACTAGCAAGTCTGCGAAACATCTCGGGCAGAGGAAGGACTTCAGTGCGTGCAGCGGTGGTTTTCAATTTTCAATTATAAAACCGCGGCACATCACTTCTTGCATCTCGCCATCAACACCACCGCTCCGCCTCATGAGGAGGAGGAGGAGTTCCCCGCAGCCCACTAGGAAGCTCGCGTGCACAGAGGGCCAGCATAGCCCCTGTCCTAGGAGCCGGGCAGCGAGAGTCGGATCCGCCGTGGCGAGGCCGGCAGAGGGGTTGCGCCGCGGCGGCGCGTTGAGGCTTTACGGTAATTCTCTGCGGCGCGCTGCCCCGCCCTCGTGCGCAGGCGCGGAGCCGTTGCCGGCAGAGAGGTTGCGGGCACAGCGGTTTCCAGAGCAGCTTCGACTAGAGAGACTGGGCTGAGCAGGTTCCGAGGCCGACCGGGCGGCTCGGCCAAGCCCGAAGCCCCGGCGTCCGCCTCCTGCGGCGTCCTCGGTAAGTCGACGGCCCTGCGGGAGTCGCCACCCGAGACCCCGAAAGGCACTCTCCCCGGTGCCGGGGGCTGGAGGCGGGAGGGCACTGGCGAGATCCAGCCCTCAGGCCGCCCCTGGCCCCGCGGCGGGGGTGGGAGCCGGGAACAAGTCCCAGGGAAACCGAGGCCCGACGTGGGGCCCGGGAGGAAGGCTGGAGCTGCGACCCCAGATGCCATCCTGGCCGGGGGCCCAGCACGGGACAGGAACCGGGGTTCCCCGGGGAAACGGAAGCCCGATGTCAGTGGGCGAGGAGGGGGCGCGGGCTCTGGGGCGCAGAGCATCCCACCGCCCCCGCGAAGCCGGCAGGTGCCCCGGGCCGGGGGCGGGCGCTCTGGGCTTTTCTTGCAAACTTCAAACCCAGCCGCTTCTGTCCTCAGTACTCCCTGGGTCTCAGGAATTTGCCTGAGGCTGTAAACTCTGAGGGTTTTCCCCTCCCTGCGTAGAAACTGGACCTTGTCCCCAACGGGAGACTTAAGCCCCGGGCGGTTTTCTTGGACCCGCTTGAAAGGACGCTTTCGTCTTCCTGATCCCTAGAATCCGTCGCCATGAACCCCGCCGTCGTCGTGGTCCACGGTGGCGGAGCCAGCAATATCTCCAAGGACCGCAAGGAGCGGGTGCGCCAGGGCATCGTCAAAGCCGCCACCGTGGGTTACAACATCCTCAAGGAGGGAGGGAGCGCAGTTGACGCTGTGGAAGGAGCCGTGACCGTCCTGGAAGATGATCCCGAGTTCAACGCAGGTAAACTTGCACTGCAACTGATAACTGATGCCAAACCGGGTTAAGCTTCTACCCCCAGATAAATAGAACCTCTCTAAAGTGTCAATGAATCTCTTCAGCTTTATGGTAAAATCTAATATGCTGAAAAGATTTAGTTTTTCTCTCTTCACCTGTTGACCAAGCTGCTCTAAAGAATTTTAAAATTCATTATTCCCCCTTTTTTCTTTAATCTGTTTTCTAGAATTCACATACCAAGAGGCTTTTTTTATTACATCTTTTTGTGGGGGAAGAGGGTAGACTGCTGTTGGGTGGCAACCTTGGGAGCTTCAGGGTGTCATTTGAATCGGTCCCCCATACAGGGAGGGCAGGGAGAGACCACAGGAAAAGGCAGACCTCTCCAGATTGGTAGGTGGCAGGTTTAATAAGCCTGGGAACTTACACAAGAGGCTTGCCTTGCAGGATAAGTAGACCTCTGTCCATGCCCACCAGAATCTTAAAAGTTTATATAGTGGCCTTATCTGGGCTCAGTCACGTATACCGTCCAGATGGTTTCAACACCACATCTCGAGGCTGTGTCCTGGGCAGCTTCTGGTGCAAGAAGACAAGCGGAGGGCACACTCCAAGGAAAGAGGAAGGGGTGAGGTGACTCCGATTGCCCCAGCGCTCCACCCCTCGTGACCGGCTCGTACAGTCTCACACACTTCCTCTTCCACAGTGTGCCCTGAGCGGTCAATAACGGGTGGCTCATTTGGCGGCTGTCTGGCTGCGTTGGAGGCAGATGCCACAGCATCAGGCACATACAGAAGAAAACACGGGTTAAGACAATAATTCCCCAGATCACAGATACCTTTCTGCACTGAGAGCCTCGTGATTCAGACCATTGTTACTAAGTCCCCTAGGCTGGGAGCCAGCTCACTCAGAGCGTTCACTTGTGTCCTGTGATTTAATAAAGGCAACACATTAACAGAGCCATCGGGTATGAGCACACAACATCCTGTTTGGATAATGGCCTAGGTGCCTCTTTGCAAGGCAGTAATAATGGCCAAGGCCTTTCTGTTTTGGAGGAGAGCTTGTCTCATTCGAGACATTTCAGTGTGCAGGAAGAACAGGCTTTGTTGGCTGTCATTCAAGGCTTGGTGAGTGCATTTAGTAGGAGGCTCTGTGTGTGCTGTCATGTGCTCCAGGCCAATGGAGGGCTCAAAGACAGCAGCCAAAAGATCATTCCAGTGGGAAACAGAACATGCCCACCTGGCCTTGAGGAGCGGGAGGTCAGCAGCCTTAGGAATTTGACCTGGTTTTATATACCATACATGTTAGCCAGGGGAGGCAGTGCTGTCGGGCTTGAGGAGATGGACTGGTGGCAGGATACACGAGACCAGAACCCTCACCTTCTCCTCTTTTCCGGTGGTGCGCATTCCATTCCAGGTATAATGCATTTCAACAGGCCAGCTTGCGGCAGGACAACAGGATCCCAGTGGAGATTGAGTAGTTCCCCCTCACCCATCCTGGTAGAGTGTCCCATTGCAAATTCCAGTAGATAATCTCCTTTCCCAGGTGTGATGCAGTTTGGTGTTCTCAGCACCGTAGCACGTTGATCCGTGGTGAAAGTCAGGGCAACGGCTGTTTCCTGACATACCTTTTTTGGTATCGGTGCTTCCGTAGGAGCCCCCAGTCTGGGATATGGGGCAACAGCCCTACTCGCTGATCGTTCAGATGTATGAAAGCCTTGGACAGTACTTTAGTACACCCAGCCACGGTGGCTTTATCTGTTAGTAATTTAAGGTACTGCTTTAATATTCCATTTTTCCTTTCTCTCAGCCCTGCTGCTTGTGGGTTATAGAGGAGATAGAACCTCCATTCAGTGCCGTGTTCTTTTGCCCAGTCTTGGCATGTCACAATCCACAATCTTTGAAATGTGACCCCAGTCACTATCTATTTGATGAGGGTACCCCTACATGGTACTTAGCTTCTCTAATCCCCTAACAGTGGCGGCCTGGTTTGCATGGGGACAGGGGAAAGCTTGGGTTAGGCCAGATGTGGAGTCTACACAAACCAGGGAATGTCAGAACCCTCTCTCAGAGGGAGGAGGCCAGTATAATCAGTTTGCCAACCCCTTACCAGTGAGGAACTCTGGTGGGTGGCCTCAGACTCCTTTGGCAGTTGCCATGGGCATTGTTTAGAACACACAGGACATGCTGTTATTGCATTAACCAAGTCACTGTATTTCAAGGGCAACCCGACATCTTTGGCAATATGCCACCCCACCCGAGCTCTGTGGCGGCCACTCTTTCCATGCATCGAATCTGCTGTATCTGCCGAAGGGTCAGTTGCTAGGGATTGAACCCAAGCTAGGGCATCAGCTTCCTGATTGCCAGGGGGTGTCAGTGCCTTATGAGCCAGGACATGGAAGGCAGTGAGGATTGCCTCAGGCTCTTGCAGGCAAACCCAAATGTCGCCTCCACACAGCCTGACCCCACAAAGGCCCACTCATTAATCATCCACCCTTCAACTTCCTGTTGTCAGAGCCATAGGGTTAATCTCTTTAGAACAGCCCAGCTGTCAGTGCAAGGGGTTAAGGGCCAGGGACCAGGAGTAATCACCAGCCAAAGGGCTCTGGGTTCAGCCCGCCGGCTGCTGCAGTTCATCCCTCCCGAGAGGCTCCGCCTGGAGCTCTGTGGACACCACTGCTAGGAGCTGTTGCTCTAGGGGAAGTATGTGGGGTTTCTGCCCCCTTCCAGAGCTGAGACCAAAATCCCAGGAGCACTCTCCCCTTCTGTTTTCTCTGCCACCGTGCCTGCCCTACACCTACCCGAGTCACAGACACATCTAACTCGAACGGTAGCCCTGCTTGGGAGACGCCCAGAGCTTTAATCTGCTTCACTAGTGCTTTTGCCTTCTCAAAGGCAGCTTGCTTCTCTGATCCCTAGTCCCACACGTGCCCTTTCTTTACTGCATACCATACACTGTACCCATTTTCAGTTTTGAAAAATGTACATACCTATGTAACCACACTACAACCAAGATGTTAAAATTTCCATCACCCCCAAACATTCCTTCCTGCCACTTTGCAGTTAATCCCCCCTCCCAGCGCCAGCACCAGGCATCCACTTATCTGCTTTTGTCATAAATTTGCATTCTCTAGAATTTCATATAAATGCAATCACAAAGAGTGTATTCTTTTGTGTTTGGCTTCTTTCACTCAAATCAGTCCTTTTTTAGAGTAATCATCATCATAACTACCATGAGTGTCTACTATGTACCAAACAGTGGTCTAAGAAACTTGCATGATTAACTCATTTAATCTGCACCATAGTCCTATGAGTTAGGTATAATTATTATTACGCTCATTTCTCAGATGAGAAAACTAAGACACAAAAAGTTTAAGTAACTTGCTGGAAGACACTCATTTCCTCTTTATTTTGAAGTAGAAAACCTAAGATCTAGGGATTAAAACACTTCTAGGGAATTACACCACCTACCTGACATCTGTCAGAGAAAAGAATTTCAGGAAGTCTTAACCAATTAGTCATCAGATATTTAGTAATTGTTCTGTCCCCTTGCCTCTGTTCTGTGCTCTTTAACACGTACACAAAATTTGGCTTCATTACATAGGCATTATCGATTAAATCCTTGGCAGTTGGTGATTGATTCCATCTCCAGTCCTCCCCTCCCCAGAAATCAGGGAGTGGGACTAAAAGTTCCAGCCCTTTAATCCTGGTCGGTTCCGCTGGCAACCAGCCCCCCACCTTTTGGGGGTTTTCAAAAGTTACCTCATTAACATAAATTTGGTTTTGGTTGAAAACGGCTTGTTATGAATAACAGGACACCCAGTTCACCTGTATGGATCTGAAGTGGTTTCAGGAACTGAGGGCAAAAGACCAAATATTATAACAAAAGATGCTCCCATTGTTCTAATCCCTTAGGAAATTCCAAGGGGGTTGGCAGCTGTGAACCAGGTACTTGGGCGAAGACCAAAATATGTATTTATGATAAATCAAAGTATCACACCTCCTTTGTCAAAGATCAGTTTATATATTTATGTGGATCTGTTTTGGACTTTCTGTTCTGTTCCATTGATCTATTTGTCAAATTCTTGCACCAACACCACACTGTCTTGCTTACTGTAACTTCTAGTAATGTCAGCTGCAAATAGAGACCATTTTATTTCTTCTTTTCCAAACTTTATGCCTTTTCTTTCTTTTCTAGCATTGGCTGGGCCATCCAATATTATGTTGAATAGGAGTCGTTAGAGCAAAAATTCTTGCATTTTTCCCAGTCTTAGGGGGAAGGCACTGTCTTTCACCGTTAAGTATGATGTTGGTGGTAGGGTTTTATAGGTGCCCTTTGCCAGGTTGAGAAGTTCCCTTATTCTTAGTTTTTTGAGATTTTTAATCATCTGTGGTTGTTGAATTTTATCAAATCCTTTTGCTGAATCTATTGAGATGACCATGTGGTTTTTCTTTTGTCTGTTGATATGGTGAATATTGATTGATTGATTTTTGAATTTTGAACCAGGTTTTCTTCTCTGGGATTAACACCACTTTGTTGTGACATGTTATTTTTTACATATGTAAATGCTGTGTTTGATTCGATGGTGTTTTCTTGAGGATTTTGCATCAATGTTCATGAGAGATACTGGTCTATAGTTTTATTTTCTTATAACATCTGTCTGGTTTTGAAATGTAGGTGATGCTGGCTTCATATGATGAATTGGAAAGTGTTCCCTCCTCTTCTGTTTTTCTCGAAGTTTGTATAAGGTTGCTATGATTTCTTGGTAAATATTTGGTAGATTGGTTTTATGTTTGTTTTGATGGAAAGTTTTTAAGAAATCAAATTCTTTAATAGGCATGGCACTATTCAGGTTATCTATTTCTTCTTTGAGTGAGTTTTGTCAGTTGTCCTTCAAGAAATGTTTCTATTTGGTTTAAGTGGCTGAATTTGCCACATTTCTGTGTTATGCTTTTGATGTCTGTATGGTCTGTAGAGAGGTCCCCTCTTTCATTCCTGATGTTTGTAATTTGTGTCTTTTTTTTCTTTGTCAGTCTAGATTTTATCAAGTTTATTGTTCTTTTCAAAGAACTAGTTTTAGTTTCAGGGGGTGGATTTGGTGAATTTTTCTGTTTTTTTCTTTTCTTATTTATTTATTTGTTTGCGGCTGCGTTGGGTCTTTGTTGCTGCGCGGGCTTTCTCTAGTTGCCGCAAGCAGGGGCTACTCTTCGTTGCGGTACGCAGGCTTTTCATTGCGGTAGCTTCTCTTGTTGCAGAGCATGGGCTCTAGGCGCTTGGGCTTCAGTAGTTGCAGCACACAGGCTCAGTAGTTGTGGTACACGGGCTTAGTTGCTCCATGGTATGTGGGATCTTCCTGGACCAGGGATCGAACCCATGTCCCCTGCATTGGCAGGCGGATTCTTAACCACTGTGCCACCAGGGAAGTCCCATTTTCTGTTTTTTCTTTTGCTCTTTTTCTGTTCTGAATTTCATTGATTTATCTTTATTGTTTCCTTTACTCATTCAGCTTGCTTTGGGAATAATTTACTGTTCTTTTCCTGTTAGATCATTAATTTGAGACTATTCTTTTCTAATACAAGCATTTAATGTTTAAAATTTTACTCTAGCACTGCTTTGATTTTTACGTGTTTTTACAGGTTGTCTTAATTTTCATTCTGTTCAAAATGTGTTCTAATTTTCCTTGTGACTTCCTCACTGAGTCATGGGTTATTTAGAAATGTGATGCTTTATTTCCAAATATTTGTGGATTTTCTAAATATCTCTGTTACTGATTTTTAGTTTAATTCTGTTATGATCAGAGGACATACTTTGTGTGATTTGCATTCTTTTAAACTTCATAAGGTTTGGTTTTTGGCTCAGAATGTGTTCTACCTTGCCCATTTTCACTTGAAAAGAATATGTACGCTGCCGTTGTTGGATGGAAAGATCTATAAATCTCAGTAAGGTCAAGTTCATTGGTAATGTCCATACCTTCTGTATCTTGATTGTCCATTTCTAGTGATTAATGAGAGAGGAGTATTGAAGTCTTTAATTGTAACTGGATTCATCTATCTCTCCTTTGAGTTCTGTCAGTGTTTGCTTCATGTATTTCAAAACTGTTGTTTAGCATATAGATTGTTGTCTTCTTGGTGAACTGACCCCTATATCATTACTTAATGTCCTTATTATTATTTAATGTTCCTTATTGTGAAGTGTACTTTGCCTCCAGTTTTCATTTGATTCATTTTGGCATGGTATAATTTGTCCATTTTTACTTTTAACCTATTTGCATCTTTATATTTAAAGTGGATTTTTTTTATTGTCAGCATGTAATTGTATCCTATCCTTTTGTACAATTTGACAATCTCTGCTTTTTTTTAAGATTTATGTATTTTTTATTTATTTATTTTGTTATTTATTTTTGGCTGCGTTGGGTCTTAGTTGAGGCATGCAGGATCTTTCGTTGCAGCGCGCGGGCTCGTCGTTGTGTTGCACAGGCTTCTCTCTAGTTGTGGCGTGTGGGTTTTCTCTTCTCTAGTTGTGGCGTGGGTTCCAGAGCTTGTGGGCTCTGTAGGTGGTGGCACATGGGCTCTAGTTGAGGCGCGTGTGAGCTCAGTAGTCGTGGCACGTGGGCTTAATTGCCCTGCGGCATGTGGGATCTTAGTTTCCTGACCAGGGATTGAACCGCGTCCCCTGCATTGTAAGGCGGATTCTTTACCACTGGACCACCAGGGAAGTCCCGACAATCTCTGCTTTTTTATTGGAGTGTTTAGACCGTTTACATTTAATGTGATCATTGATATGGTTAGGCATAAATTTGTCATCTTGCTGTTTGTTTTCTATTTGTCCAATCTATTCATTGTTCCCTGTTTCCTCTTTTTCAGCTTTTTTCTGCCTTCTTTTGGAATAATTGAATGTTCATAATTCCATGTTATCTCCTTTGTTGGCCTAGTAGCTCGACTTCTTTTTTTAAAGGTTGTTTTAAGGTTTATAGTATATATCTCTCACTTGTCACAGTCTACCTTAAGTAATATCACACTTCATGCATAATATAAGAACCTTATACAGCATACACCTGTTTCCCCTTTCCTAGCCTTTGTGCTACTGTTTTCATATATTTTACTTACGTGTATAAGTTGCCTAATGCATTGTTATTATTTTTCCTTTAAACAGTTATATTTTAAAGATATTGTAAAAATAAAGGGAAAATATATTTCTATTTATCCACATATTAGCCATGCTATCATTTTCCTTCTGCCTGAAAGACTTCCTTTAACATTTCTTATATTGCACATCTGCTATTGATGACTTTTTTTTAACTTTTGTTATGTCTATAAATGTCTTTGTTTTGGGTTTTTGAAAGATGCTTTCACTGGGTGTAGAATTCCAACTTGACAGGTTTTTTTTTTCTTTGAGGGCTTCAAAGATCTTGCTCCTCTGTCTTCTGGTTTGCATTGTTTCTGACAAGAAATATGCTATCGTTTTTCTTTTTTCCTCTGTACCTAATGTATCTTTCTCTGGCTGCTTTTAAGATTTTCTCTTTCTCATTAGCACTAAGCTGTTTGATCATGATGTGCCTGAGTGTAGTTTTGTTCATGTTTCTTTTCCTTGGAGTTTGTTGCGCTTTTCGGATCTGTGAATTTATAGTATTCACCAAATTTGAAAATTCATCATTTCCTTAAATATTTTTTTTGTCCCTCTATCTCACCTCTCCCTTTGGGGACTCCAATTACACATATACTGGGCTGCTTGAAACTGTCCCTGAGCTCAGTGATAAACTCTGTTCAATTTTTTTTCAGACTTTTTGTTTGCTGGGTCTTCAAGTTCATTCATCTTTTTTGCAGTGTCTAATTTGGTGTTAATCCTATCCAGTGTATTTTTCATTTCAGACTTCTTTTTTTGTCTCTAGAAGTTCTCTCTGGGTCCTTTTCATATTTTCTTCCATGTTCTGGTACATATGACAGCCGTTTTAACATTTGTGTCTAATAATTCTATCATTTATGTCATTTCTGAGTCTGTTGCTATTAATTGATTTTTTTGTTGTTGTTCCTCCTCATTATGGGTCATATTTTCCTGTTTCTTTGTGAGCCTGGTAATTTCTTATTAGATAGCAAACACTTGTTAGTTGCTGGATATTTTTATACTCCTTTAAATATTCTTGAGCTTTGTTCTTATCCCTTTGTTCTTATCCCTCTGAGGAAACTGAGTCACATAGAGTTTAAGAATAGCTAGGCTTACAGGTATTATCTAGGCAGAGAAAGTTGGAGAAAAGTTGCTAGTGGTAAAGGGACCAGAGTAATGAGAGCTAATGGTACATTCAGGGAAACCTAATATTTCAGTAAAATGTTGCCAAGGAGAAGAGGTGAAGCTGGAAAGTAAGTCAGAGGCCAGATGAGGAAGGGCTTCATACTGTTTATTTTGTAGGTCATGGGGTATCAAGTCAGATTTGTGTTTTTAAAAACGTTCCTTTGACAATGGAGTAGAGGATGAATTAAAGTAGGCAGCTTAGGGGAAACTCTGAAGCCATTTCTAAATTCTTAATTCTTGCTTTTCGGCTTCTTTTTGATTTTAGGTTGTGGATCTGTCTTGAACGAAAATGGTGAAGTTGAAATGGATGCAAGTATCATGAATGGGAAAGATCTGTCTGCAGGAGCGGTGTCTGCAGTCCGCTGTGTCGCAAATCCCATTAAAATTGCACGGCTTGTTATGGAAAAGGTATGTGGGACTAAAGCACCCTTTTCCTAAGGAATTGTCACTCCTGCACTTCAGTGACTAAAAGGGTTCTGACTTGTAGGGAAATACTTGAGATCACTGTTCTCCTGAAATTGTATGAAAGAACAAAAACAGTGTTATTTAAGTTTCTCAAGGAAACCAAGATTCTGACTCTGTTGATGATGTAATTTGACTCATGATCACTTAACCAGTGATTACATTTCACATTATCTTCATGTTTTCATGTTATCTTCCTGTATTTTCTTCAGCCTGCTCTCAACACATGTAACACAACACATACACACTGAACAGACCAACTGTTTAAATAACATGTATGGGGGACTTCCCTGGCGGTCCAGTGGTTAGGACTCCACGCTTCCACTGCAGGGGGGCCAGGTTTGATCCCTGGTTGGGAAACTAAGATCCTGCAAGCTGTGCGGTGCAGCAAATAAATATATCCCTGCATACATACATACGTAGATAAATAAACAGCATGTATGAAATAAAAATGGATTAAATTCTCTAAATTTAAGGTCATATGTAAGTTGAATTCCTAGTAATATTCCATCATCTGGGTTTTTCTGAAAATACAAAAACTCGGAGAGCTAGGCTTTTTTCAACATTCAGAAAAGCAAGCCAGTGGAATTTGCATTTTTGAGGCTTAGTACCCAGAGAGAATAATTATTTCCACACAGTAGGAACAGTTGAAAAGATTTTCACTTTTTCACACAACTAACTATTTTCCCATTTCTTTCTGGCTCAAGACACCTCATTGCTTTCTGACTGACCAAGGTGCAGCAAAATTTGCAGCAGCCAGTGGGATTCCAACAATTCCTGGAGAACAGCTGGTAACAGAAAGAAACAAAAAACGTCTAGAAAACGAAAAGCATGAGAAAGGTGCTCAGAAATCAGACTATCAAAAGTAAGTATCATCTGTGGCTCACATTTTTGTGAGTTATTCAAATGTGAAAGTTTGACTCATGTCTGGTTATCCACGTTTCTTAAATAAGTCAAATATCACTTGGTAGTTTCAGTTTTTGTACAAAATAGTTCACACTAAGTAATGGAAAAACTGCTCTTTTGATTCTGAAATTTAACCTCATTTATTACTCCTATGAATAGTAACTCAAATTCAGCTAAGAGTTCCTTCTCCAACATGATTTAATAGATGAATGTCGTGTGTTAAGGTATTAATTACCTGCATACTTCTTGATCAGTTTGTTATCTTCAGTACACTGCACAGGTTCTCTGTGGTGTAGGCCACCCTATGAACTTACTTAGGCGCCCTTTCACAGGGCAGAGAAATCAGTACAGCCCTTATAAGTGAATTAATCATGTGTTCTGAATTATGGTTTTCTGTGTTACCAATTCAAAAATACCAAATAAAAGGACCTTAATTTAAAGCAAAATTTGAAAAATAAAATTTGAATGTGGCCTGGAGGTTTATAATGGAATATAATCTATTAACTCCACATACCCTTTTAGATTTGTAATGTTTAACCAGAGGTATACTTTAATATCACTTAGGGAGCTTTTTCAAAATCTACATGTCTGAGCCCCTTCCCTAAAGAATCTAATTTAGGGACTTCCCTCGTGGTCCAGCGGTTAAGACTCCGGGCTTCCACTGCAGGGGGCGTGGGTTCGATCTCTGGTTGAGGAACTAAGATCCCGCGTGACGCATGGCGTGGCCTTAAAAAAAAAATCTAATTGAGTAGAGCTGAGGTGGAGAGGCCAGGCAAGTCCATTAGAAAAAAAGTTCCCCAGGTAATTCTAGTGTGTCCCCAGGTTAGGAATCTTACAAGATTGGCCATACGTTGGTAGCTGTTGATAATCTTTACTGAGTGTGCTATTGTGTCTATAGGCTAAAGTCACAGGAATGGGGTTGCTTTATCAGTGGTTCATGTACATTTTATTAGATGTTGCCACATTGCTTTCCAAAAATTCTGCAACAACACACATCTCCACCAGCCAGTACTGCTCTTCGATATAAGCAAGAGGGGCTCCTGCCCTGGGCCCTGCACTTTAGAGGACCCTCATACCACAGTTACACAAAACAGTTGGTTTATTGCAGATCCATGGGGCATCTCTGTCACTCAGCAGTGACACAGCATTACCCATAGCCCTCATCATCCGCTCTTGTGACTAATATCATTCAGCCCCCAGGGAAGTGCTTCTCTGCATCTCTTGCTCTATGTCTTGGAAGTAAAGACCACCTGAGTCAAAAGGTTTGTGGACTATGCCACTGCTGACATCAGAAATAGACCCTGTTTTGGAGTGTGGGGAAGACTTGAACAGCAGAAGGACTTAGGTAAGAGAAAAATACAATAATTTGTCAAACAAATTCTTGCATAATGAAGTGTTGTTTCACAGTAGTGCACAGTGTCCTTTTTCTTTCTGCATGTTTCAGTTTGTGGTTCTGGAGTTATTCATGAATTAGTACTGTATCTGCAAGACTTGCACGTGAGGGCTGATTCCTGTTACTCCTAAATTTGTAGATATGTAGGTCTAGACCAGCACTGTCCAAAAGAAATATGAGAGCCATATATGTAATTTAACATTTTCTAGTAGCCACATTAAAAAAAAGTAAAAAGAAATGAGTGAAATTAATAATATATTTAACCCAATATACCCCAGATATTATCATTTCAGCATGTAATCAATGTAAGAATTTATTTATGAGATATTTCACATCCTTTCATGCTAGATCTTCCAAATCTGCCATGTATTTTACACTGGCAGCGTGTCTCACTGTAGACTGCCTGCATTTGCAGTGCTCAGTAGCCACGTGCAGACAGTGGCTGCTGTATTGGACATCCCAGGCCTAGACAGAACCTGCATGAGGAACCAATTCTTTATGTTGGCAACTAAATGGACACTGAATATTAGACTTACGAATGGTTTTATTCTTATAAAAATACTTAAGATTGTGTTAAATTTTTTTAAATGTTGAAATTTTTAACTTTTAAGTAATTTTTATTTAAAATGTTATATTCATTAATTATAGTTGATGTTTAGACTTTAATATTAATAATTTTGTAAATTTTTGGAAAAAACTAACTTTTGAAATTATATCTGCAAATTACTTTTATTCTTTTTTGGGGGATTTACCCTTAATTTTGATGAAAATATATTCTAATTTTGTACACTCTCAGGATAGTTACATTTCACTTTCTAATTCCTAGATTACTGAAAATGTGTACAAGTCAAGATTTTGATAGAAAAAGAATACTAAAGTGGAATTCACAAAAGAAAAAAAAGCTAAAAGGAAAAAAAGAAGTAAAAAATCTTCAAAGAAACAGTCTGCTTTAAAAGTAAGCACTCTTAGACTTCCCTAGTGGCTCCGTGGTTAAGAATCCGCCTGCCAATTCAGGGGACACAGGTTCAATCCCTGGTCCAGGAAGATCCCACATGCTGCAGAGCAGCTAAGCCCATGCACCACAACTACTGAGCCTGCGCTCTAGAGCCCGCGAGCCACACCTACTGAGCCCGCATGCCACAACTACCAAAGCCCATGCGCCTAAAGCCTGTGCTCCAGACCGAGAGAAGCCACCACAATGAGAAGCCTGTGCACCGAAATGAAGAGAAGCCCCGCTCGCCGCAACTAGAGAAAGCCCACGAGCAGCAACAAAGACCCAATGCAGCCAAAAAATAAATAAATGAATAAAAATTAGAGAAAAAAAAAAAGTATGCAGTCTTCTTCTAGGATGACCCACATAAAATTCACAAAGAGAACATTACAGATTCTTTGTTCAATGAAGATTTAATTACTTATCAAAACAATGAAAATTAGTAGGAATAGTATTCTCACCAAATCCACAACTTGAACAATTCAGATGAAATCCCAACAACTTCATGTTCTTTACTAAAAGAAGATTTAATTGCTAATCATAAAGCAATTTGTTGTAATCATACACCAAAAAAGGATACGTGCAATTATTAGAAGCGCTGGGAAAAGGCTGAATAAACAATAGACAGTTGATAACCAGAAAAGACAAAGATAGAAAACATAGATGTAATGTTCTTGAAAGAATAATAATATTTGGACAAGTGTAATGGTACTTTTCATGACCCCATCAACACAATGTTTACGGAAAACAATGGGAAATTTCTAGGGTTAATAAAAATTATTTCAAGTTTTGATAAAATGCCAAAACGTAATTAGGAAAAAAACCTAATGATAGGGCTTACCTGGTGGCACAGTGGTTAAGAATCCGCCTGCCAATGCAGTGAACACGGGTTCGAGCCCTGGTCCAGGAAGATCCCACATGCCATGGAGCAACTAAGCCCGTGCGCCACAACTACTGAGCCTGCGCTCTAGATCCCACGAGCCACAACTACGGAGCCTGCGAGCCACAACTACTGAAGCCCACACGCCTAGAGCCCGTGCTCCGCAACAAGAGAAGCCACCACAATGAGAAGCCCGCACACTGCAATGAAGAGTAGCCCCTGCTCGCCACAACCAGAGAAAGCCCACGCACAGCGATGAAGACCCAACGCAGCCAAAAATAAATAAATAAATACATACGTTTATTTAAAAAAAAAAACCTAATGATAAGTATCTAGGAGAGAGAATTCAAATAGGTTAGTTTAATGGGTAATAAAGCAAGACATGAAATCATACATGAAGTTTAAAAAACGAAGTTCAACTAGAGTGTACCATGATCAGAAAACATGTTGAAAACTAACATTTAAAAGGGAAGCCAAAAAAAAAAAAAAAAGGGAAGCCTGTGATAATGGAGCTAACATGGTAGGTAAATAAAAGGTATGTAAGCACGAACTTTGGCCAAGAGTCCAGAAGTATTGTGTGTGACACGGCCGGTTCACCGTGAATTTGTTTCTAGGAGACATGCCCTCAGCTGCACCAATACTGACGACGCTGTGAGACAGCAGAGGGTCCACTGCAAGATACTCTAGATGTGGCCGAAGGTGGAACGGCTTAATTAGACTCACATCTGACCTTATAACAGACCTCAGAGACGTGGCGGGAATTCCAACTAAATTCTGTTGAAGTAATGAAATCGAATTTAGATAAGAAGAGTTCAGCAAAATTCGCAGAAGTTCCTTAAAGAACAAATCACGGACTTTGACAGAAAGTGAAATTAATTTTGAATTTGCACTATCTACAGTTACTTAGTCTGAACTATTCCTCTCCATTGATAAGCTTAACAGAAGCTTTAAAAAAAAAAATCTGGGCTTCCCTGGTGGTGCAGTGGTTGAGAATCTGCCTGCCAGTGCAGGGGACACGGGTTCGAGCCCTGGTCTGGGAGGATCCCACATGCCGCAGAGCAACTGGGCCCGTGAGCCACAATTACTGAGCCTGCGCGTCTGGAGCCTGTGCTCCGCAGCAAGAGAGGCCGCGATAGTGAGAGGCCCGCGAACTGCGATGAAGAGTGGCTCCCGCTTGCCACAACTAGAGAAAGCCCTCGCACAGAAACGAAGACCCAACACAGCCATAAATAAAATAAATAAATAAATAAAATTTAAAAAAAAAAAAAAAATCTGTTTGGCTATTACATTTTTTAAAGGATTAAAAATGTTTTTTTTTTAATTTAGAGAAGCAAAGCCAAAAGTGCATGGGAAATATGCAAGAAAAATGACATCCGCAGAAAATACAAGGAAATTGAAACAAAGGAAACAAAAATATTTGCCTAACTTGAAGGAGAAGATTCATGTACAGATGATCCTGAAACCAGTTTCTTTAGAGGCTGTTTTTCTGTTCATTATAAATCGAAGTATAAGTATCATTTGTAGAGAGATTTGAACAAAATCGAGCAACATACTGCTGTTTTCAATTTTCTTTATAATATACCAGCAATGAAATTTGAAAGAAGAATTTAAGATACTCTGCGTTGATTTAAACACTGCTTAAGAGATGACAAAAATGACTATAGTAAGTGACTGTGATTTAAATGATCGAATTAAAATATTTAGTAAAATCTTCTGTGATAACAATTTATCAAATGTAACCCCATGTAGCATTTGAGTGTGGTAATGTAAAAATCAGGATCCATTTCCAAATCTAAGTATTGCTTTAAGAGTTTTATATATAGTTCCAATGCTACTGCCTCGGCAGAGTGAAGCTTCTCCAAGTTAAAATTAATTAAAAACTTCCTAAGAACTACATCGCTCAAGAAAAGTTGTGTTATTTGTCACTTTGTCAGTAGAATGCATGTTACATGGAAATGTTGATCATAAGAGCATGATCAATGCCCCTTGAGATGAAGGCAAGGAAAATTAATTTTATGGAATAAATACATAATAATTTATGATTGTATATGTGTCTGTGTGGGGGTTTTTCCCCCACTCATCCAGCCATCACCAGCTGATCAAAAAAGGATACAAATGTGCATGTTAATAATTAAATTGTCGTCATTGGTAGTTTGTCAGCTTTCAGTCAAATGAAAACCATAGCTTTACAGTATTTCTCAAGATACATTTATCACGGTAAGAGGATAGAACATCTTTATTATTTCTAAATATTACATGTGTGTGGGCCTCCATTTGCCTTTGTATTTTTGCCTCATCCCCGTCCTTGTACGTGTTGGGGGGCTGCCACCAGCAGTGACAGAGTAGCTCTTTCCTTATGTGGCAGGAGGGGCTCGCGTCACTGCCGTAGCTCCTCCCTGACAGCCGCCAGCTTGGATACTTTGCATTTGTTTGTGGGTCATTCTTTTCCGGGAATTTGCCTATTTTTGTCCTGTGATCATTTTTTCTCTTTAGTTGATTTGTCCTCTTCTTATCAATCTTAAGGCTATCTTCTCTGTTAAAAAAAAAATTCCCAAATCTGTTGTTTTTATTTGCTTTTACTTTGCTTATGCTATTTTTGCCATTTGAACGTTTTTTGTGATCAGTAGTACTCTCCCTCTTCTTGTGTAGTTCGTAAGACCAGAAACTTAGGAGCCATCCCCACCCTGAGACATACAGCTGCCTAGATTTCCTTGAAGAATTTTGTGTTTTATATTTAGGTCATTAGCTATCTGGGTTGGCTTTTGTGAGTGATAGTTGATAGGGTTCCCGTTTCCTTCTAATAGAATGCCAGCTTTCTCTTTCTAGTCCTTTGAATGCCAGGCTACATCTCTAGCTACAGTTTAGCCTCTCCATGTGATTACCTAACAGATACCTCAAGCTTTTGTCCAAAACTAAACTTATTTCCCTACCCAACCCCACTCCACACACACCACAGAGCAAAAAACCTCTCCCAGTCTTCTACCTTTCAATAAATGTTTCTTGCATCCTTTCAGTTTCTGCCTTAGATTTCTCTCTCTCACATCCGGTCCACCTGCAAATTCTGTCAGCTCTCCCTTCAAAATGTCCCAGGTCCAGCCTCATTCCCACCGTCTCCTCTGGAAACACCCTGACACAAACCACTGCCTCTCAAGCCTCCTAAGGGGTCTCTGTTTCCTCTCTCATCTCCCTCGGTCCACACACAATAGCCAGAACAGTTCTCCTAAGATGACCCTTTGTAGAAGTATAGCACACATTCCGGGTGCATAGATCATATATGGAGCCCTGGATGAGCTTTCACAGGGTGGACACACCTGTAATCAGCACACAGCCCGACGCCCCCCCTTCCATCACCACCCTCCCCGCAAGGAAACCGCCTGCCTGGCTTCCAGCACCGTGGGCTAGTGGTGCCTGTTTTTGAACTTAGTCTGAGTGGGATTGTGTAGTACGAACTTTTTTGGGTGCCTCTTCTTACGTTTCTGAGATCCGTCTGTTGTGTGTAGCGGAGCCCACCTTCACGGAAGCATAGTGTGTCACAGGTTATTTACTTGGGTGGACGTTTGTGTCATTTGCAGTTTGCTGTTACTACGAGTAGTGCTGCTGTGAACATTCTGTACACTTTCATGGTGAACTTACCTCCGCGTTTCTGTTGGACAGAAATGTGGGGATAAAATGGCTGAGTCGGCTTTAGGAGACCCCGTGGGTGGCCTCCCAAAGTGGCCGTGCCGGTCCACGTGCCCGGCAGCAGTGAGTGAGGGTCGCGGTCCCCGCACCTCTGTGCCCATACTTGATACCGTGTCTGTTTCATGTTAGCCGTGCCGGTGATGGGCATGGTGGTAAGAATGGTTATTTTTAAAACTTAACTCATCTCGTGACACTTCTCGGTTCAAACTCTCCAGCGTCTTCCCACCTCACTCAGACTAAACGCCCTTCCAATGGCCTGTAAGTAGGATGACCATGTGATTCAGTATTCAAACTGGAACTTAGTTTTGAGAGTGAAAGGGGCACTATTAATTAAACCGGGACAACAGGCATAAGTCAGGACGGTCCTGGGAAACCAGGATGTACAGTCACCCCACTTGTCAAAGCCTCGTGGTCTGCCTGCTGGCCGTCCCTCTGACCCTGCTGCACGCTCTCCCTGGCTTTATTCTCTCCAACCACAGTGGCCTCCTTGAAGTTCCTTGAACTTGGCAAGCATGTCCTGCTTCAGGAATGTTCTTCCCCAACAATCAGCATGCTTACCCTCACTCCTTCAGAGAGGCCCTTAGAAAGCAGCACCTCTCCACCATCACGTGTCCCACGTGCTGCTGTAGGCTATAGTTTATTGCTGTTCCGTAAAGCCTGACATTCTTTATTGCTCTGTCACCCTGTGCCCCAAATGCAAGCTCCGTGGGAGAAGGTACTTTGTCCATTTAGTTTTCTGCTGTGTCCCAGCATTTAGAACAGTGCCTGAAATATAGTTCACTGTAGAATCGGGGTGGTGGGTATACGGCTGTTAGCATACAATTGCTTCAGCTTTTTTTACTTGCAAATTTATAATAAAATGTTAGAGAAAAAGTCAACTTATTTCATCTTCATAGCAAGCCCCATGAAACAGGCAAAGGAGTGTGCAGACAGGCGGCAGCGGCATCGCCCGGGAGGTTGTCAGAAGTACACGATGTTGGGTCCCATCCTGTACCTGCCAACTCGGGGTCTCTGGATGGGGGTGCGGAGGATCCAAGGGGTGCTGGTGCACACGAAAGTTTGAGATGCACTCAATTCTCTGTATCCCCATTTTATAGATGGGAAAAATGAGACACGATAAAACTTAACTCAATCACCCAGCTAGCAAATGGTGGTGCTGGGATTGGATGGACCCTTAGAGCTGAGGGCTAAAGGTATGTCCAGCAGTCTAACTGACATGTAGAACGTAAAGCAAACAGGCTTTCTTTGCCGTTTCCATGAGTGGGGAATGCTGGAATCAAAGTGTGGCCCATGTGCCATTAACATAGAAGTGTGTTAAGCTACCCTGTCACCTGTGGGAGTGTCTCTCATCTTCAGCCACTCTCTGTTGGTTTTTTGGCAGAAACTTGGGGACCGTGGGTGCCGTTGCCGTGGACTGCCGAGGAAATGTGGCTTACGCGACCTCAACGGGGGGCATCGTCAACAAGATGCTGGGCCGCGTCGGGGACACGCCGTGTATAGGTGGGCTGGACGGATGATCACTGCCCCTGCCCTCCCCCGTCCTCTCGTCCTCGTTCTCTGGTCTTCGCCTCACCCCCACGCCCACTTCCTTCTTCCTTCATTTCCTCCTCCTCCTGGTGGCAGCTTTAGAATTTCTGGGAGTGGCGGTGGGTTGGAGGGGGTTGCCCAGGGCACGTGGAGAAGGTGGCGTGTCCAGCAGGCACCTGTTTCCTAGATGCTGTGTTTTGGGGAGGGGGCGTGGAGGACTTGGGAGGGAGGTGGAGTTGGGGTGCTGAGGTCGCCGCAGCACCCCCGGTGCCTCTGTCTGCTCTCTAATCCGTTTCGGGATCTGCAAACTATTCCCAAAGGGTTAAGTACACGAAAACTTTTCCCAGGCATGGGCTCAAATGAGCAAACTAAGAAAGCTGAGAATTTAAGTTTGCAGTTATTAGATCTGAGCGGCATGAGAGCGACACACCACCACTACAAGATATTGCACATCGAAGTGTTCTTTGCATTAACCTGGGAGCACATTATCTTAATTCCCAGGAGTGGGGGGAGGGGCGGGGTGTATATGTTTTACCCTGCGCGCTGGCTGGATGTGCTGGGGGCAGAGGAGGGGCTTCCCTGGTGTCGCTGCCCTGGGAAGGCTAGGCCTGCCTCCCCGACGTGCCCTCCATCCTCACCTCAGGGTGTTACTCACACGGCGCTCACTAGTGCACCTTGGCGTTTAATATTTATGTAGCGTTAGACTTGTAATATGTGTTTGAATTTCTTGACGGTTGCCGCTCAGTTAGAAACAATTCCCTTCCTTGAGCAGGATCTGGAGGTTATGCTGACAATGATATTGGAGCCGTTTCAACAACAGGGCACGGAGAGAGCATCCTGAAGGTGAATCTGGCCAGACTCACTCTCTTCCACATGGAACAGGGTACGTGGAACAAGGTCGTGCCGTCTGACTATGAGGAGATAAGAGCTGTTTATAAATAGACGGAGGAGGTTGGGAAACCCTTTCTTGTTTGCTGCAGACGTTGCTTTCAGGTTAACCCCCCTTCTGTTAGGGTCAGGAAAGAGCATTTAGAATACTGGTTGCCTTCTGCCTCTTGGGGGCGGTAGAGAGACTCTGAGCCTGCGAGTGGAAGAAAAGGCAGCTTCATCCAGTGCAGGGAGGGCCTTGTAGGGTGAGAGTCCTTGTTTGAGACACTGAAATAGAAATCACTTACTAAGAATCTTTGTTAACATGCTTTGGTTTTTCATACTGTAAATAATTTTCCCATCAGATTCCTTTCAGTAACTTGTGTTGTTTCTCAACCTCTCATTGTTTTCAGGAAAGACGTTAGAAGAGGCCGCTGACGCGTCGTTGGGTTATATGAAGTCAAAGGTCAAAGGTGTAGGTGGTGTCATCTTGGTCAACAAAGCAGGAGACTGGGCGGTGAAGTGGACCTCCACATCCATGCCCTGGGGCGCCGCAAAGGACGGCAAGCTGTACTCTGGAATTGATCTTGGCGACACCAGCATCACTGACCTGCCCTAAGCCCCCGGAAGCCGTATTCTAGAAGCTAAGACTTAGCTTAATCAATTAGATCTAGAAATGGCAAATTCTGCAGTGTGTCACTCGTTTTGTTGCCTTGATCCGTGTTTGGTTGGGGACAGATTCCGAAGTGATGTGCGACATGCCCATGTTAGGATCAAATAAGACTAGTGAAGATGACAAACTCGCTGAGCCTTCCTCGTGAATACTCCCCATTGTCTGAGGTTAGAAAGAAGAAACAGCATGATCTTAACAGGACAGAAACGGCCTCAGTGCAGGGAGTGCCTTTTGGAATTGGGGGACCCACTGCAGTGACAGAGGCTGTAGGCGCGCGAGGGTGCGGGGGGCCCGGAGGAGAGCAGCGCTCCGGGGCAGGACCCAGTGCTGGGACGAGGTGGGGAGACAGTGAAGGGGAGACAGGGCAGCTGAGCTAACGGATTGGTGAATGTTACACGTGAACGTTGCAGAGCTCGTTCTGAGCCAGAAGAACATTAGGTAAAAGAATCTCTGAGAGAGAAACTGATTTGTTTAAGAAAGTGCAGGTCTTCTCTCACTTACCAACATAGGCGTGTTTCCAGATGCTTCCAAAGGACCCTCTGGTAACCCCTGGCTCTAATCTGCTGATGAAGGGTCGTCATGGAGACTCTGGAGGGCCTCCAAGTCTGAGGGTTTTCTCAGGCTCACACACACACGAGCCTGCTCACCTCGTGTTTCCCCCCAGCCAGCCTCCGCCTCCGCCTCCCAGAGCCCCGGGTCCCCATGATGAGCGATGGGGATCGTGACCTCTCCGCCTCTACTACGACAGGGAAGGGCCAGTCAGTGTCGAGATGACCCTGACTTAATGGCGTCCATGACTGTCCAGTGCTGTGGGTTCCCCCAGCTGAACCAGGTGTCCACTGTGGTCAGCATGGTGAAGAAAGTCATTTCCTTGGTGGAGAGTATTCCTTTTAACCTCTTTACACTGGAAATGGTATTTTTGCTGTGACATATCTGCTCAGTTTTTTAGTCTGTCAGGGCTTACCTTCTCTCTGGAAAGAAATTGCTTCACTTTAAATTCCACGTGCCACTAATAAAATGTATTTTGAAACAATAACAGTGTGTGTGGTTAGGAGTCACTGTTGACAAAGACCAGAATGTACACGAGCTCCCTTGGTCTGTCAGTTCAGACAGGTAAACTCGTTAAAGAGAGCTTTCAGCATAAGTGTGGTGTGTGGACGTGATAAGACTGCCTGCCTCATGGAGAATATTCGAGAGTTTTCAGAGGAATTGAGTTTTTTCGGGATGGGTTAAGGAAGAAGCCAAACCACCATTGCAGGAATCAGCACGGCTTATGGATCCAGCTTCTCGCGTTGGCCGTCCGTTGCACAAGACAGTCGCGCAGTCCGGGCCCCTGTCCCCTGACCTTCCCTGTGCCCGTGTCAGCTGCCCTGAGCCCGAGAGAGAGAGAGGTGGCACTTGGAGGCAGAATGGAGTTTGGATCCTGCTTCTCCCCACAACCTGGGTGACCCGGGGCAGGTTAACTTCTGAGAATTTTGTCATCTATAAAATAGGTCGCTATGAAGATTAAATGAAAACAAAGGACAACTGCTCAGTGTTTATCTCCGGATCCTCTGGACAAATAGAGAACATGTGGCCAGGCCCAGCTGTGGTTCCATCCTTGAACACCTCAGATGCAACAACCGTCCTTTAGAAATAAGTACTTTGTTAGCAAGTGTGTTCGTTTGCTAGGGCTGCACACGCGGTGGCTCACAGGACAGACATTCCAGAGGCGGGAAGCCCCAGGTGCAGGTGTCAGCAGGGTGGCTTCTCCTGAGGTCGCTCTCTTTGGCCTGCGCACAGCCTGTTCTTTATACGAGTCTGTGGCCAAATCTCCTCCTCTTCTAAGGACACCAGTCACATGGGATCAGGGCCACCTAACGGCCTCATTTTCACCTCTTCAAAGTCCCTGTCGCCAAACACCCGGGGCTTAGGGCTTCAACATAGGGATTCTGAGGGGACACAGTTCGGCCCCTAACAGGAGGCAGAGCAGGACTACGTTAGGGGTTGGGAAGGGAGAGACTTTTGCAGACGTAACCATCACTGAGTGGAGAAGGAAGAAGGAAGGAGCGGGGAGCAAGGCCTGGTCTTGCGCTTCTCGTTTCTGTTCACGAGGGAAGTGGATCTAGTCACCAGGGGCCACTGGGGCCTCGGCTCGGGCCACCTGCCTCCTTTGGTCAGGCAGCCCACTTAGGGAAGGGTCCCCAGCCCCTCTGTGTGAGCCAAGGTGTGTGTTGTTGCCCTCAGACCTCGGTTCAGTGAACGGTCACTCCACTAGCCTGGGATCCCATATGTGGAGACCACCGTGGGTCTCTCCTGCCCCCCAGGTTGCCAGGGGGCAGCTCCCTAACTGTCCAACAAATGTAGGCTCACGGGAGTGTCTGAAGGGGATCGACAGCCTTTTATCCCTTCTCTGCCACAGGAGGGCAGCAAACCACACACTGTCCACCGGTTTCAGCCCAAAGGGGAGATAACGCATCTCCACTCTGAATCAAATCAATCTACTCAGAAATTTTGGAACCACAAGGGGATTCCTGTTCCTGACCTTCATTTCATCTAAATACTATGATTTATTTTAGATCACAGTTGTCCAAAAAACCAAATGCTAGCAAATGCCCCACAGAACGCATCAAAATCAACCACGTCTCTGACCCTTCAATCAGTGAAGCCTGCTCTGCACCTGCTGCGGGGGCCGGCCGCTCCTTCCAGCCAGGAAGCGGGTTACACGGTAATAAGGAGTATATGGGGGCCCAGAGCCAAGAGTGCAGGTGGGTGTCTGCCGGGTGCAGCTGGGCCCACCTGCTGAGCTGGATGGAAGAGTCCTGGGAAGGAAGGGCCTTAACTGTGTAGCTGTTGGACAATAAATGTTTTTTTCAAGTAATGTCCTTTCCAGCCGTGTTCCTCTCTAGCATGAGAGATTATGGACTCTAAGGGCAGAGGAGGAGGGAAGCAGCCGTGTCGCCCTCTCCTCAGAAGTGGAAGGCGTGGGGAGCCCGTGGAGACACCGCCCCTCCCGCCCCACCTCTGCCTTCACCCTTGCCCAGAACCGTCGCTGCATTTGGACAGGCGGTGGCGGCGCTGAGGGGGCAGGGGGCATGCCCGCAGAGCGGCCAGCTGAAGGGCGTGTGGTGCCCTCCGCCTCCTCCTGCACTGTGTGGGAGGGACCCGGGCAGGAATGGGGCTGGGCAGAAGGACGGAGGCAAAACCGGGTCTAGGAATGGGGCTGGGACGGGGCTGGGCTGGTGGTGGGTGTGGTGCCCAGCGGTGGTTCCGTCTGGGGCACGGGTGCCATTAGAGAGGCAGGCCGCCCGTCCAGCTCATCCAGCCCACACGCGTGACCCAGAAGAGCTGGGCCACAGGCATGCAGCTCGTCTCTTGTGAGGGGTTAGCGTGCCAGGGGAGGCTCAGGGACGATGCGGCCCTTCTGACAGATGAAGTAAGGCCCAGAGAAACAGGTTTCCCGGGGCATTCGTTGCACTCCAGTTGAACCGCGGTTTGTCGTGGCCTCCCTGGTCCCAAACCCTCTGTCCCTGAGTGATGGTCTTATCACGTCACACGTGGCACCCAGCGCCCCCCAGATGTAGGTAGGGGCCGCCCCCTGAGCGCTGCGGGTGAGCAGCAGAAAAGAGCACACATGTAACAACTTTATCCTTCAAATTCTGCTTCTTTTCCCCAACCCACGATTAAAATGGAGTTGGATTTTCATACAAAGAGACATTTGGGCCTGGACTGGGTCAGTAAAGGAGACCAGGCTGGGATCCTTTTTTTTTTTTTTAAATCACAGATCATCTCAGAGTCAACTCTGTTTTTTGCTCTGCAGTTATCAGTACTTTCTGGATCCTAGGCCGCACTCAAATGGGGTTTGGGTTCTAAGCTATGGCTGGGAGCAAAGGAGCAGAGAGGTTAGTTCTTCCTGTCTCATAGGACCGTGGCTCCATCCACGACTCAGGCAGCCCCAGGGTGGTTATTTCTCAGGGTAGCAATTTTTACCAAACATTTTTTTAGTTAAAAATAACCTTTTACTATAATAAAAGGGGGTATATGCTCATTGTAGAAGTTGGAAAAAAATTGACAAAAAAAATTTTAAGGGTGAGAAAACATAGATCCACAAAAATAAGAAAAAAATAAGGGGAAAAACTTCTTAGTCAGTATCACTACTAACACCTACTGTGTATTCATGAGTATCTTCTCCAAGATGAGGCCACTCCACGTGCTTTTTAAATGTTTTTTTCAGTTAACAATCCACCTTTCCATGTCAATAAACTTTCACCTTTTATAATACTCAGTCAACATTCAGGTGACTCCAGTTTACTCAGAAAACGTCACCGACAGCAGTTGTGTCCAAAGCCTGTCCCTAGGCCGGATGTGTGATTGTGCCCTCGGTCTCTCCTCACAGGTCCTACCCCGTCTTAATGGCTCTGGCTGGTCGGGTAGTCAGGGCCCGCGCCACACCTGCCCGCCCGCTCAGGCTCCCTCCTCTGCTTCTGCAGTGGAAGCCCGCCGTGCTGGGCTGTGGGAACAGGACCAGGCGTTAAGGTTCGGAAAGGGAAGCGTGGGTGGTGCCAGAGCACAGGGCCCCACCCAGAAATGTGACCAAGAGTGACTTGGAGTGGGACGAGCAGGTGGGGAGGGGGTTCGCCCCATGCAGCCCCCAGGGAAGGCCTGGCCCGCCGCCCTTCCTGCTCCAGCCTCCTGGGCCCCTGGGCCCAGGTCACTGCCTTCCCAGCTCTGCTCACCTGCAACCTCCCCCCGAGGCCTGCCGCCCAAGCAGTAAGCAGGAGCTCCGCCACGAGTGCCTCCTGGGCAAAGGGCATCTTCAGAAGTATTTACAAATGGGCCCCGCTGGGGGCCGTCTCACCAAGTGCAGGGATATTTCTGTGGGATGAGAACGAAGGCTGGGCTGCTCTTGCCTTGAGAACAACACCCTCCTTCCCACTGGCGCCAGATCCCCTGGGCTTTGAGCTCGGAACGCTGCCTCCCAGTGTTCTAGGCAGACACCGAGTATTTGAATCTTTGAAAAAGTAAGCAAGACCCAGGCGAGTCCCTCCCTCCCGCCTGTCCGCCCCCTCCCTTCCCTGGGCCCACTCAGCCCACACAGCTCACTGTGGCCCCTGCTTCCCTGGTGACCCCGCCCTGGATCCAGCCTTTCTGCCTTGTGCTTCCCCAATCTTCCCGTACGTCTCTGCTCATCTTATCTCTGGCTCTTGCTCAGATAACACACCCTGGATGCCTCAGACTCAAGGCTCTGCCGCTCCCCACCAAGCCCTTTCGCACCCTGTCCCCGTCTTTGTTGGACATTCCTGCATGTTTGTCAACTGCTCTCAAGCAGAAATGGTCAGGACCCAGGGTGGGGTGCACTGCAGAGCCGAATCTCCCCACTCACACCCCCCCACTCCCAGCCCCAAGGCCTTAACGTGGATGCACGGCTGCAAATGGGCGGCTGTCCTGGGAGGGCGACGCGCCTGCCTTGTTTCACCCCCGGTCTCGGGCCGAGGGCCTCCACCCTGGCGCTCCGGGGTGGCCTCCCTTGGAAGGGGCTTCATTTTCTTTGAGAGGAAAGATTCCAGCTCTGTTTCCTCTCTCTGACCACTGGGGCCATGACCCTACCACCCCCTCCCTAGCTGGGCCAGTCCCCTGACCAGGCCGCCTGGGGGGCTCAGACCGGGAGGGCACCATTGCCCCGTCCGCGTGGGCGGAATGCTCGTGGCTCCTCTAAAACCCGGCAGGCGGGGCTGCCCTGCCCTTCCCGGGGTCAGGTCCCAGGATGGGGTGCGGCCTGGCGCCCACAGGCCCTGCTGCAGGCCCCTTGGCCGCCACGCTAGCCCACCCGGCTCCGAGAGCCTCAGCCCGCGCGCCAGCACTGCCCGGCTTCTCGGCCCTTCTTGGCGTCGAGGATTCCCGGGGGGGGGCCGCGTGGGTGGCCGCTGGACCTATGCTCAAGTATGAAACCAGAGGAGTAAGGAAGCCCCACAGCCAGTCCTCCCAAGAGCCCCCTCCTGCCCAGCCTCAAGGATTAGGTCACCCAGGAGCCTCGGAGCGTTCCTGCTGCTGTGGTGTCAGACCCCTACCCCTGGGCCCGCTCCTCCCGCGGCCCCTGCGTGCGAGGGGCTCCCCAGCCTCTGCCCACCCCTTCCCCTCTCCCAAAATGCCTTTCCACCCTTGAAGGGTTTACAGGGGGAGTAACAGTAACCTCCCTCCGAGGGTGGCTGTGATACTCGATCAGTTAATACACAGAAGTGTGTAAAGTCTTAGAAGTGTGCCGGGCACGTAGTGAGCACTCAGTAAGCGTTAGCTCATTAGTGTGTTACTTTGTTCCCAGGCCACGCCAACCAGACTGAACTCTTCCTTTTCTGAGCTCCTGCCATGCTTAGGGTCCCCAGCCAGCAGCTCCTAAAATGGGTCTCCATTCCTTGGACCTAAAGTTGCTTTGACCTTTTGGAGACACAGACCCGGGGCTCGGCCAGCAGGCCTGGCTGCCCCCGTGTGGGGCAAGGCCCCTGGGCAGGACCCCACCTACAACCACGCCGCCGCAGAGGGGAAGTTTCATATTTTGCAGTTTACAAAGCACTTTCCCATCTCTCTCTACTTTGTGGAGTAGACAGGGCGGAAATCACTAGTCCCATTTTCCAAACGGGGCCCTCGATGCTGAGAGGCAGGGAACACCTCACCGAGGTCACACACCAGTAAGTGGCCCGGTTAGGCCCCGGACCCTGCTCTCCTCGATGCCAAGCCCAGCACTTTTTCCTCAGCACCGTGCTGGGTCACAATCAGTTAAGTGCATATTCCTCCTTCTGAAAAGGAGCTCAGAGGCCAAAGGAATTAGAAACAGGCACCCGATGAAAACCAGACACCCTGCTCCTTGTCTCTGGACCAACTCCCAGGAAAGGGAGGACAACGGATGTGTGGCCCCCGAGGCCCGGCCCGCCCTGTGAGCTCATCTCCTGGCAGAGGGAGCCTCCCTGAGAAAGGCCTGGAGACCCCGGGCCTGGGAAAGCCTCTCCCCAGAGCTGGGCCACACTGCAGGGCCGCTCATCTTCGGGGTCGGAACAAGGAGTGTCCAAGGCCAACCGTGTTGCCACTCACCCTCCCTAACCCCAACAACCCTGCCCACCCGGTGCTATGCCCATTTTTCAGATGGGAAAAGCGAGGCCAGGGGAGATGGGACTGCCCAGGCGAGCAAGCAGGGATGCCTGAGGAGGCTGGATGACAGCCCATGCCTCAGCCCTAGTCACAGCGGCGCCCGCCGGGGGCAAACCCACCCAAGACCTGGGGAAACAGAGCCAGCGCTGCCCATCACCCCCTCTAACCCCAGCCCAGAGGCGGGCCCACCACGAGGCCCCAGGCCCCACCGTCCATGGGCTCAGGGTCAGGGGCCCCCTTGCTGTTGCAGGAGAGACGTCAGCTCCCAGTTGAGGTGAAGGCCCTACTGGCAGTGGCTCCAGCAGGTCAGGGCCTGGGTGGGGAAGCGGGGCTGGGCTCCGTGAGAACATGAGAGGGGCAGGAAACAGGCAGAACGCAGGGCCACGGCTAGGGCGCCCAGGTCACCAGCCTGGAATCGGCCCCGGGGGGCCATTTCTGCAGCCAACTCCCCATCTGGATGATAAGACTGCTTGTGGGGCTGAGGACAGAGTCAGGCTCAGGCCCAGCCCCAGGCCTGCATGGGTGTGGATGTGTGGGCAGTGTCCCTCTCTGAATCCAAGTTCATGAGCCCAATCAGCGGGATTGTTTGCATTCATTTAACAAACATAACAGCCATGACCACAGAGTCGAAATAACAATGAACTCAAACTCCACCCCAATCCCAGCCCGCCCTCCAGAGTGGTGCTTCTAGAAGACTCCGTGAACTGAGCTGTGCCCACCTGCCCTCCCCCACCCCAACAAGCCCCATTCTCCTCCATCCACCAGGTGCACGTCCCCCGCCTGTGCCCCCTGCCCCCACTGCCCCTGCTCCAGCCTGCCCTGCACCCCACTTTAGTACCTTTCGAGGTGTCCTGTGACCAAGCTAAACCCAAACGCCCCTTTGTCACTCTAGGCTCTGTGTGGACGGGCCCCTACGCAGAGGTCTCCGGCTCATCGAGCTCATGGGCCTCGGCCATGCCGGCTTCTTACAGGGCCCCGCTCCCTCCGGCCACCAAGCTTCACACACCCTTCCCTCTGCTCAGAGCCCCCTTTCCTCCCCCCACTAGACAGCGCCTGCTGATCTCAGAGCCCACCCAAGGGACCCTTGCTCCAACACCCAGGCCCAGTGATCCCTCTTCCATGCCAGAATCTCTCCTTCATGGAAACTGTCACTGTTGCGATTAGCATCTGTCTCCCACTCTAAACGGTGTCCCCAGTACCAGCCCCAGGCTCGGCATGTGGAGAACAGCCGGTGGAGGGGCCGGCCTCTCCCAGCTCTGACCTCGCTTCCTTCCAGCTCCCACCCACCCACCCAACTCAAAGACACCTCCTCCAGGAAGCCTTTCTGTCTTTTCCTCCTCTGAGCAGCTCCTAGGGAACAGTCCATGAACCATGGTCGCCTTGTCTGTCTGCCTCCCCATATGCCTGTGAGACCCTTGAAGCAGGGCCAAGCCCTGGGCCCCGGCCAACCACAGTCTCTTCCCCTCACGCTCCCCTCAAACCTCTCAAGCCGAGGCCTCTGGAATGCACGGGCTTCCTCCCGTCACTTGCTGAACTCTGACAGCCCCTCTGAGAGGGACGGCTGGCGGCCTCCACTAGCCCCAGTTTACAGATGACACTTCTGAGGCTAAGAGAAAAAAAGCTCAAAGTCCTGCATCGTTCCAAACATCCCTGTGCTGGGCGCTGTGTCGCCTGTTGGGAGGACGGCCAGCTTCAGGTCATGGGCCTTTCCTCACAGAGGCCCAGCCTTCCAGAGGGGAGATGGGGGCGGGGTGGGAGAACTTAATTATTTCAGTCAGCGTTGTATTTTATTTTATTTTATTTTTTAAATATTTATTTATTTACTTACTTACTTACTTATTTACTCATTTATTTATTTGGCTGCGCCGGGTCTTAGTTGTGGCACGCGGGATCTTCGTTGCAGCACGCGGGATCTAGTTCCCTGACCAGGGATCGACCCCAGGCCCCCTGCATTGGGAGTGCCGGGTCTTAACCACGGGACTGCCAGGGAAGTCCCAGGATTGTATTTTAAAACTAACTCTTGAGCAGTTTGAACCACAGAGAAGTATGTAATTACACAAAAATGTTAAGATGCGATTTACAGTAATTGCCTTCTATTTGCCAAGTTCTGTTAGTCCCTTCCCCGCACCTGATCTTCTTTTCCTTCAAAATTTTCACAATAGTTCTATGGAACCAATTTTTCTTGGCAATAAAAACAGCAGGTGCTCGGGGTGAGGGAGGAAGGGCCAGAATTAGGTTTAATCCCCCCCCCCCAGCGATGTCCCAGGTTCCAAAACACGGGGCTGGAGGTGGGATGGTCAATGGCAGGGGCAGGGTGGGGGCCCTCAGCACAGGGGCTGGAGATCGTGGCCGGGGTCAGCCTCCCGGGGTCTAGATCCTCCCTCCTCTACTTGTTTTGTTTTGTTTAAACTTTGACTTTTTTTTAAATTTTTATTAGAGTATAGTTGATTTACAATGTTGTGTTAGTTTCAGGTGTACAGCAAAGTGATTCAGTTATACATATACGTGAAGCCACTCTTTTTTAGATTCTTTCCCATATAGGCCATTACAGAGTATTGAGTAGAGTTCGCTGTGCTACACAGTAGGTCCTTATTAGTTATCTATTTTATATATAGTAGTGTGTATATGTCAATCCCAATCTTTCAATTTATCCCTCCCTCCCCCGTTTCCCCCTTGGTAACTATAAGTTTGTTTTCTACATCTGTGACTCTATTTCTGTTGTGTAAATAAGTCCATTTTCACAATTTTTTTTTTTAGATTTCACATATAAGTGATATCACATGATATTTGTCTTTCTCTGTCTGACTTACTCCTTCCTTTACTTGTGACTGCGAGACTTCCGGCAACTTCCTGAGCCTCAGTTTCTCCATCTTTGAAATGGGGACGGGAGCAGAACCTACCTCGTAGGACTGTTGTAAGGCCGAATGAGAGATGGAGTTGAGTGCGGTGCCGGGCAGAGGGCGGGTGGGAGTTATTGCTACTGCCGTCACTGCTGATGCCACATTCTCCCTGAAGAGGTGAGAGGAGTCTTAGTGGAAGGTGCCTTTGGCCTGAGTCTCGAAGGTGAGAAGGGTTTCAGCAAGTGGAGATGAGAATGGAAGGTCGGTGTACGCAGGGAGATCTCAGCAGGTAAAGACGGGGAAGGACAGCTGAGTGCATCTCAGGAAATGGGGAAATTACTGAGGCCAAGCCCCTGGGCCTGGGTGCAATAATTGTCACAGGAAACACAGTATTTTAGTATTTAGTATGTGCCAGGCCCTGCTCTGAGTGCCATCCTCGTCCTCCCCACCACTGACGCTCACAGAACACCTGGTGCTGAGGCTGGTGGGGTGTGAGGCTCAGAGCCCCATCCATTCATTCAACAAATACTTAATAAGCACCTACTATGTGCACGGGCCCTGGAGAATCATAGGTGAGCATGGAACTTACGTTGGGGGAGGGAGGGGAAGACAAATAATAGACAAACACATAAATGAGATCATTTCAGATGGTAATGAAGGCTCTAAAGGAAAGAAAGCCGGATTCTGAAATCCAGAGCGACTGGGGAGAGGGGGCGCAGTGATCAGGGAAGGCTTATCCACAGAGGGGCTGTGAGAGCTGCAATCAGGAAATAATCTGGGATGAAGCATCCAGGCAGAGGGAGAGCGAAAGCAAAGCCCCAGAGGTGGGCTTGCCCTCCACGTGCCCTGCAGGGAGGAAGGCCAGCGTGGCCACAGGGTACTGAGTTGGGGGGTGGGGGGGGGATGTGTGACACAAGATGGGACTGCAGAGACAGGTGGGGACAGGTCACACCAGTTCATGTGGACCAGGTGAGACTTGAGATTTTATTCTGAGTGTTGTGGGAAGCCAAGAAGGGCTTACACGGAGAGGTGACATGATCTGATTTATTTTTAAAAGATCGCGCTGGCTGCCCCGGGGAGGACGGACCTCAGGAGTGAGCTGTGGACATGCCGTGAGCCCCATGCTGCGCCAGAGGCCCAAGGAGGAGCCCCCGTACTTTCTGTCCCCTCAGGCCAGGACACCTGTCCGGCACAGGTCTCTCGGGGCCACTGTGGGACAGACTGCTCCCAGCTGGCCTCGCCTGACCAATGCGTCTTCCTCTCCAGCCCCTGGGACGGAGGGACACCTGTTCTCTAGTTATCGTATTTCCTGGCATTCTTCATCTACCGGGGAAAGACCACCAGTGAGTTTAGAGGAAAGTAAATGACAGCATCAGAGGCTGTTTTTCCGCATTTTTCCAGGCCCCAAGGACGCATGAGGTTCACAGCATAAACGCATCAAACTGTTCGGTCGTAAGACGCTGGGTGCACTTAGAGCTGAGCAATAAGCAACCAGCCGAGCTGTGCTCTGCAGCTCAGACCAGCGGGAAGACGCCTGGCTCAAGTCCTGTCTCTGCCCCAACTCTCTGTGCAACCTCTGATGATTTTACGGCATCTCTCTGGGCCTGAGACCCCTTCTCCAGAGCAGAGGATGGAGCTGATGCTCGCTCCCTCTAGCCCTTCCAGACCCCAGAGGCAGAACCTCCCGGAGTTCAAGCTTGCGGCAAGCCAGAGGCAGCTGCGGAGAGCCACCGGAGAGCCACCGGGTGATCGTGGAGGCTGGGGCCCGGGCAACCTGGCCTCTTCCACACTGTCTCGGCTGGAGGGACAGCAAGGACCTCATGGGACGTCGCCCCCTGGGGGGCAGCAGCCCTGTGTCTGCCCACTCCCTGGGGCACCAGTGGAGGAGATTCTTCCCAAGACATTCACTCGCAGTGGCAAGTTTTTGAAACATTAACCTATGTTATTTTTCCTCTTATTTACTTTCCTCTCTTGCCTCTTGCCTTGATCCAGGTGGCCCCAGGGAAGGGCTGTGACAGAGAAGGCAGAGAAAGGGGGGATCTTTTCCCGGCTTTTGCAGATCAAAAGCCTAGGCTTTCAGAGGAATGGAAAGAGCTCCAGGCACTCGTTTTGTGTAAGAGCCAGGCTTCCTGAGCCCCCCGCACCCCCAGACTAGGAAAGGATTCCCAGGGCAGCGGGGAAGCACAGAGCCAGAACAGGTACAACTGTGGGTTCAGTTGCAGGCCACCGCAATAAAGCAAGTCACACGAATTTTTGGTTTCCCAGTGCATATAAAAGTTATGTTTACACTATACTGTAGTCTATTAAGTGTGCAATAGCATTATGTTTTAAAAAAAGGTACAGCTGTACACCTGACAGTAATACAACATTGTAAATCAACTATACTTCAAGTAGAAGAAAACAAACAAGTAAAAAACAATGTACATACCTTAATCAAAAAATATTTTATTGCTTAAAGGGGGGAGTGGGAAGAATTGGGAGACTGAGATTGACACATATTGATATGTGTGACACTATTGATACTATGTATAAAATAGATAACTAATGAGAGCATAATGTATAGCACCAGGAACTCTACTTAATGCACTGTGGCGACCTAAATTGGAAGGAAATCCAAAAAAGAGGGAATATATGCATATGTATAGCTGATTCATTTTGCTGTACAGTAGAAACTAACACAACATTGTAAAGCAACTGTACTCCAATAAAAATTGATTTTAAAAATACTTTATTGCTTAAAAATGCCAACCACCAGAGAGCCTTCAGCGAGTCATAATGTTTTTTCAATAGTAACACCAAAGAGCACTGATCCCTGATCACCATAACAAACAATAATGAAAAAGTTAGAAGTACTGCAAGAATTGCCAAAACGTGACACAGAAACATGAATCGAGCAAATGTGGTTGGAAAAAATGGCACCAATAGACTTGCTCAACACAGGGTCGCCACAAACCTTCAATTTGTAGAAAACACAATCTTCAAAGCGTAATAAAACGACATGCCTGTATTACCACGGATTGGTGGTCCCTGCTGAAACTAGTGGCCTCCAAGTGCAGGCAGTAAGAGGATTTAAAAACAATGATAAGACTCCCTAAAAGTCTATATGCTTTTTTTTTTAATAGATCATTATTGGAGTATAATTGCTTCACAATACTGTGTTAGTTTCTGTTGTACAACAAAGTTAATCAGCCATATGCATACATATGTCCCCATATCCCCTCCCTCTTGAGCCTCCCTCCCACCCTCCCTATCCCACCCCTCTAAGTCATCACAAAGCACCGAGCTGATCTCCCTGTGCTATGCTGCTGCTTCCCACTAGCTATTTTACATTCAGTAGTGTATATATGTCGATGCTACTCTCACTTCGCCCCAGCTTCCCCCTCCCACCCCGTGTCCTCAAGTCCATTCTCTATGTCTATATACTATCACCATGCACCAGCCATTCTAAACAATGTCAGTGATAAAATACTCCTACCTGGAATATTCTCCTAAGTCCAAGTTGCAAACATCTGATACAGGTAATGTAGAGTTTTCATAATATACATGTAAGCTCCAAATTAGCACATGTTTATTGCTTATCTTTTAACAGACATTGTATTCTACGTGGAAATTATTTCTAAGAACTCCCAGTTATACAGTTGGTCTCCAGTGGGTTCATGTCAAGAGTAAGTTTGTCGTGAAGACAGGAACACAAAACTACTAATAGCAATCTTTGTAAACCCATGCAGGAAATTAGGAGGGCTACAGGACTAGAAGGTGGGAAAACATGGATATTAAATAGTTTATACAAAACGTTTCTTTTTTTTTTTTTTTAATTTATTTTTGGCTGCGTTGGGTCTTCGCTGCACGCGGGCTTTCTCTAGTTGTGGCGAGCAGGGGCTACTCTTTGTTGCTGCACGCACGCCTCTTAATTGCGGAGCACGGGCTCTAGGTGCGCAGGCTTCAATAGTTGTGGCACGCGGCCTCAGTAGTTGTGGCTCGTGGGCCCTAGAGCGCAGGCTCCGTAGTCGTGGCTCACGGGCTTAGTTGCTCCATGGCATGTGGGATCTTCCCGGACCAGGGATTGAACCTGTGTCCTCTGCACTGGCAGGCAGATTCTTATCCACTGCGCCACCAGGGAAACCCAAAACGTTTCTTTTGTTTTCTTTTCTGGCCGCATCACGTGGCATGCAGGATCTTAGTTCCCCAACCAGGGAACAAACCTGTACCCCCTGCAGTGGAAGCACAGAGTCTTAACCACTGGACTGCCAGGGAAGTCCCTGTACGATCTTAAATGAAGTCTCTTAAACAAGAGAAAGCAGACATGATAATGGCTTTCCAGGATATAAAGGATTGTCACATGAAAGAAGAGGTTCACTTATGTCATATAGCTCTAAAAGGCAGAACTAGAGCTAATAGGTGGGAATAATAGAGGATACTTGCATGTATGTAAAAAGAAAATTGTTGGTTAAAGCTATTCAACAAAAGAACAGGCTAAGTACAAAGTAGAAAGCTTGCCAACGTTGAAAGTTTTCACATAGAAGCCACTGACTATCTGCTTAGATTGCTGTGAAAATTAAATTTGCTCACTATGTAAAGCACTTCATACTGTCTGGAACATAGATACAGCTCAATATACATTATCTATTATTACTATCACTATTATTATTACCTAAAAGTTTAGTAAAACTTGCCTGTAAAATCAGCTGGACCTTCTGATTCTTAGGGTTCTTTGATTTCTTTGGTTACTGTGCTAGCATATCTTTAAGTTTACTTGAGTCAATTTTACAGTTTGTTTTCTTTCATTTATCTAGTTTTTTTATGTTGTTTTGCTATAAATCTGTATACTCTATTCTGTTGTAATAAAAAACATTATTTTATCAGTGGCTTAAAAAAAAAGAGTAAGTTTGTGAAGGGGCAGAATCCTTGGAGCTGGCCTCAGATTCAGTTCGTCTCCAACTCCTGTGTGCTACGTACTACTGTGCTCAAACAGCAAATTCAAAGTAAACAACCAAAAGTGCTGTGCTTGTAAAAAGCAAGAAAGAGAACTTGAATTGCTTCATTTCTGTCATCTTAGGCCACTTGAGCTTTTCTTTGGGTTTAAAATTTTAAACAGTAAAACACTGTAAGGTATAATCTTTTTGCTTAGGAAGTGAACATTTTCGTTCATACATGAAATATTGGACTGAATTTTAATATCTTTAAAGTTGAAATGTATTCTTTTTTCAACTGCTGATTGTTTTAAAACTAAAGAACAAATCAAATAAATAAAACAGTACATCAGTGGTACAATTTAGTAGTTGCCTAATTTTACCTTTTGCAGGTACATATTTCAGTTTTATAAAACTTTACTTCTGGCTGAATTTTAATTGGATAATTATTTACATAAGATATTAATGTAGCAGATTATAACCAAAGGATCAGAGTTCATTAGGTAAATATACAAACTATTGAATAAATAGCTGTGCTTTTGTTTTTTTGTGGGTTTTTTTTTTTATTAGAGTATAGTTGATTTACAATGTTGTGTTAGTTTTTGGTGTACAGCAAAGTGATTCAGATATATACATATATATATTCTTTTTCATATTCTTTTCCATTATAGTTTATCACAGGATATTGAATGTAGTTCTCTAGGCTATACAGTAGGGCCTTGTTGTTTATCTATTTTATATATAGTAGTTTGTATCTGCTAATTCCAAACTCCTAATTTATCCCTCCCCTAACCCCTTTTCCCTTTGGTAACCATACGTTTGTTTTCTTTTTTTTTTTTTTTGGGTGTATCTGGTCTTAGTTGTGGCACGTGGGATCTTCGTTGCGGTATGCGGGATCTTTCGTTGCGGCGCGCAGGCTTCTCTCTAGTTGTGGCGTGCAGGTTTTCCTCTCTGTAATTGTGGCGCGCGGGCTCTGTGGTTTGCGGCACACGGGCTCTCTACTTGAGGCGTGCAGGCTCAGTAGTTGTGGCATGTGTGTTTAGTTGCCCCTCAGCATGTGGGATCTTAGTTCCCCGACCAGGGATCAAACCTGCGTCCCCTGCATTGGAAGGTGGATTCTTTACCACTGGGCCACAAGGGAAGTCCCCATAAGTTTGTTTTCTATGTCTGTGAGTCTGTTTCTGTTTCATAAATAAGTTCATTTGTGTCATATTTTAGATTCCACATGTAAGTGATATCCTGTGGTATTTGTCTTTCTCTTTCTGACTTTCTCCACTTAGTATGATAATCTCTAGGTTAGTCCATGTTGCTGCAAATGGCATTGTTTCATTCTTTTTTATGGCTAAGTAATATTCTGTTGTGTATATGTACCACATCTTCTTTATCCATTCATCTGTCGATGGACATTTAGGTTGCTTGGCTCTTGTAAGTAGTGCTGAATAGCTGTGTTTTAATGTGTGAATATCTGTGTGCTCTGATATTTATATTTGCCAGCAGGGTGTGTGTATTTCAATAAAAGAAAATGATCTTGACAGATAAATAAATCAGTGATCACTGTCTGCATTTCATTTCTTTTCTTCATTTCATTTCACAGTTGTTAATGAGAATAAGTTTTGTTGCCTACAGTAGGGAGGCGTTAAAAACGGATCCTCTCTGGTTATCAAATCCACCAGGTAAGCCACGAGAGAGACCAAGCCTTAGTGAGATGGCAAAGTCCTCAGATGGGTCTGAAGAATATGATAGCAGAGAGCAAAACCCCCCAAAGAAGAAACGGATGTGTGATAACATCTTAGGTGGTGTCACAGCAGAATCTCCCAGCCCCGCACCACGTGGGAGCAGCTGTGGGATTCTGTGCACCCAGGAGTGGCCCCGAGGCGGCAGAGAAAGCCCGTGAACTGGAGGCCTGCACAGGCTGATGGCCAGCAACAAGAGATGAGCTGGTGACCGGTGACATCAAGCACCAGACGCTCTCACCACACAAACCCCACCAAAGCCTTGGTTCTGAACAAGCCCCCCTGGAAGTTAGGCACAGCTCTGGACAGGAGAAGCCCCAAGGGGGCCGAGACTAAGTTTCCACCCCCCTTAGCAGAGTGAAGGCTTGAGACTGAAATTACATTTTATTTTCGTTATTTTAGTTATCATATAAATATTATATATTATTATTGTATGTATTAGGTATGTTTATATGTATATGTGATAAAATACATTACATATAAAATATATAAATATAAACTGTAACTATTTTAGTTATAAAAATAGAGATAGATGATAAATAAAGTTCTAGTTCGTTTCGTGAACACCTGTGTTTGAGGACGCTGCGTCACCCTGATGGACGGAAAGTGATGTGGGTCCCAGCGGGGATAGTGTAGGCCGTGGGTGGAGGACGCAGGCCAGGGACTCACCAGGCTCCTCTGGGCGAGACATCGCTGGGTCTCAGACTAAGAGCCTGAAGGAGCCCGTGGTGGTCTTCTCTCCCCCTCCCTGTGCGTGTGGGACCACCGCAGCCCTGCAGAGCCTCTCGGCCAGCCAGCAGCAGAGCTGGTCCCTGACCCCCGTTTGCTGACCACGTGGGCTTATGTCCCCCCTGACGGCTGAGGGCAGGGCCGTCAGGCGCTGGGCAGAGGGACCTCGGCAGTGACCTGCCAAGTCCATAGTGGGCAGAAGCTCAGAGCAGGACAGACGTGGAGGGCAGGACCTGGTGACTCACTGCTGAACAAAGAGCCTGCAGAATTCAGCAATCAAGTGCACAAGCTCCCTGCGAAGGGTCAGGAAGTGAATCGTGTCACATGCTGTCAACCCAAATCTGCTGCCCAAATCCCCAGAGCTGCCAGTAAAACGGAGGGGAAACCAGTTTGCACCCTGCAGAACAGGGCCTTCCATCACCTTTATTGTCCCCACCCTTGGAGGCAGCTGCCCCCAGAGCCAAGAACCTGCTGGTTCTGCCAGGCCCCCGGTCTCAGGAAGGCCCATCCCCAGCTCCCAGCCCCGCTCCACCCTCCCGCCCCCCCAAGTTTCAGCTCCAGGAGCCTGCCTGGCTGGGGAGCCAAGAAAAGTCTCAGATCCTCAGCGGGTTGAAGCCTGCCGCACCCCACCCCTCCCTGAAACTCCAGAAACAGCAAAAGCCAGGTCACTTTTATACCTGGGTACAACCCGCAATTGATGGATGGGTAATGCGCTCACAGGAGGATGGCGCACGGCGGCCCACGTGAGCATCTCGGCTGGCTACTGCCCTCTTCTGTGGGTTGAGGGACAACTTGCCCCTGGGAAGGTGATCAAGATCCCTGCACAAATCAGATCCCCTATTCCCCACCCACCCCGACACCCTCCCACTCCCACCTCCCCAGCCCCGTCATTCACCACCACCAACCCCTCCGCAGAGAACGTCAATAGCAGTGGGGAGAGAAGCACATCTAAATCCAGGCGTTGGGCAGAAAGAGGTATGTAGTTGTCGAGTGGTTTATAATGGCAGAAAAACTGGAAACAATACAAGTGTCCATCAAAAAGTTACTGGTAACTTAAATTTTATTACATCCTGCAAATGCATATTCTGCAGCATGAAAAAAATCAAAATCTGTAAGTGCCGAGGTTTTGAAAGATATCCAAGACATATATTAAGTGGGAAAAGTGAGATCCAGAGCTGCGTATGTAGAATGATACTATTATGGGCTGGTTTTTCTTTCTTTCTTTTTTCTTTTTTTTTTTTTTGCCACACCGCGTGGCATGCAGGATCTTAGTTACCTGACCAGGGATCGAACCCAAGCCCCCTGCATTGGAAGCATGGATTCTTAACCACTGGTCCCCCAGAGAAGTCCCAAGGCTGGTTTTCTTATATTTGACACTCACCCCCTCCCCCCATTCATTCTCCACCTTTCCATGATCTACTCTACGTCCCTGGAGGCTGACCTCTAAGGGCCACAAAACTGGGGCTTCCTTGCTGGTTGATGCCAGTTGGTTAGGCCAATGGAAGGCTCTGGCTATAGATCAGAGGACAGGACAAGAGAGAAGCTGGGGTATTTCTTCTCTCTGGTCCCTCCCTGCCTGTTCGGATGGTGGCTGTGTTCTGCTATGGCCACAGCTGCAGATATTGTGAGGCCCTATTAGTTTTGATGTTTCTATCCCATATCATATCAAACACATTAAAGTATATACTCTTCCCACAATAAATATAATTTTGGCACATTGGCCACAATAAATAAATATTGGCCACAATATTGGCCACAATAAATAAACTTTTGAAAGAGGCTTGTATAAATTTAATAATTCTGATCCTAAGACTGGATTATGCATTGGGTTCATACAACTTAAAGTTTACTGCATCCACATATAACTATATCATGGTTGAACAGAGTCCCAGTAAGCTAGAGGAAATAATGTTACCTAGATAAATATACATTAATAACAATTTTGATTTTCTTTTTATACTTGGAATCCAACAGATACATGACAATTTTTTAGGTGTTCTGAAAGCTCACAGGCCCTAGGCATCATGGCCAGTGGAGTTTTGTTCATTCTGGCTGGAATGTGCAGAAGTTGCCAGACCCCTCCTGGTAGGGCTGGGTCAAAGCAGGGGCCATCCCCAGGAGCCACTGAGGCAGAAAAGAATGAAGCAAAACCACAAGGGAAATTCCGCTCTGCTCAGGGGCTGTTTCCTGAACGGGCATGGAGCCAGAAGCCCAGGGTGGAGGGAGGAGGCTGAACATTCTACAGCTTGCCCCATGAGCTGACCCCATGAGCCTATGGCCTGACCAGTCCCAGTCTGGTGGCCCAGCCGGATGGATAGGATGAGCATGGCCCTCCCACAGCCTCCAACCTGTTTTCTGGGCCAGGCTGGGACTTGCAATAGGCCAGATGCCAGCCCAGGCTGCACCCCAGCTTCTGGCTCAGAGTCTACCCCAAGCACCAAGCCCAGGGGCGAAGAGCAGGTCACAGTCAATACCTTCCCTGGGCCGCTTCTGGCCTAGGCCTTCCCACCACCATCCCTACCGGACCTCTAAGTGGGGACATGGGCAGGGTCCCCAAGGGGCACTGAACAGAGCTCACCAACCTGGCAGCCACGTGTGCACACACACACATGCCGCATGCAGGGGAGAGGGACCAGCATACCTTAAAATCCAGATCCCCAAGCAGGGCTTCCAGATCCCCTGGGTCCCTCCCTCCCTCGGGCCCCAGCGGAGGCTGGAGTCAGGCACAAGGTGCTCTCACCCTCCGAGCTGGAGCCCAGGGAAGGTTGCACCCAGGGCAGGCTCCTTGGCCACTGCCCTAGCTGTGGCCAGGCCCTCTCCCTGAAGCTCCAGAGCCAGGCCCAGGCAACACAGGGTACAGTCTTTGCTAGGGGGACCCAGCAGGAACTGTGCCAACTCACTGCCACACCCATGGTGCTAATAACCAAGAGTCTTCCTGCAGACAGTTTGTCTTTGCACAGTGACCAGGTGATTGCCCACATGCGGCCAGAATTGGCTCTCACCATGTGCTACGGCGGGCTGCAGGTTCTGGCCTGGAATTCGCAGTGCGGGGGTGTTTAAGGATTTGAGGAGCAGTTGTTAGGGTCTAAGAAGCTCTGGGCTCTGAGCCTTGACTGACCCTTTTTGCCTAACTGCCCACAGGACAAGGCAGAGAAGCAGCTGTTCTGCAGGCTCCCGGGCGGGGGAGAGAAATGCCCCTCCCCCCGATCCCACCAAGGGCCAGGATGGAAGAGCCCATCTTGGGACACTTGGAACCAGGAACGGAGTATCCAGAGAGAGGAGCAGGAGCGACACCAGTACATTCACGATTCCCCACGACACAGCCCCGGAGAACGGCACACGGACTGCTCCGGAGGGATTAGATCAAGGTTTTTCACGAAGGCTGAAGGTTTTTGACCTGATGAACTGTCTTGATGACACTCATAGGGCCCTTCTCTGCACAGCCCCTGGGCGGTGTCACTAAGGAGACAGGCCATGTGTCCAGAAGGCCCTCCCTGTCTGACAGCCAGTTTGGGGGAGGCTTCATGGAGACACCCTAGTTCTATGGCTCAAGGATGAGGATAAGAGGGAGCTAAGCCTCTTTACGTGGCTTACCTACCGGGGGACCTCAGAACTACTCTTTGTTCATGTAACCTTGCCTATCAAGCCCTGCCCTGGGGTCAGGTCAGGAACGTGGGAGTCAGCTAAGCCCACAGGTGTATGTGACGGACACAGCAGTGTAGTAGGAACAAAGGAAACCCTCATCCTGGGGGCCCAGGCCCAGCGTGAAAGCAGCATAGTTTACCCAAGATCCTCTGCGTCCCCCAGAGTCACGTGGGTTCATTTGAACAAGGAAACTCAAAAAAAAATTTTTAATACCATGCATTTTCTTTTTTTTTTTTCTTTTATTTATTTATTTATTTGTTTATTTATTTATTTATTTATTTTTGGCTGCGTTGGGTCTTCGTTGCTGAGCACGGGCTTTCTCTAGTTGTGGCGAGCAGGGGCTACTCTTCATTGCGGTACGCAGGCTTCTCATTGAGGTGGCTTCTCTTGTTGCAGAGCTAGGCGTACGGGCTTCAGTAGTTGTGGCGTGCAGTCTCAGTAGTTGTGGCTTGCAGCCTCTAAAGCACAGGTTCAGTAGTTGTGGCACACAGGCTTTGCTGCTCCACAGCATGTGGGATCTTCCCGGACCAGGGCTCGAACCCATGTCCCCTGAATTGGCAGGTGGATTCCTAACCACTGCGCCACCAGGGAAGCCCAGGAAATTCACAATTGAAAGGACTTTCTCTTGTGCCTTCAACGTGGAGACACGCCAGTATGATACTCGCCAACACTCACTGAGCACTTTCTCCATGCCAGGCACCCCTTAACGTGCATCACCCAGGTTTAATCCTCATGGCCAAATGCAATAGATAATATTATTATGCTCATCATACAGACAAGGAAATCGAGGCAGAGAGGAGTGAAGTACTTTGCCCAAGAGAGTACAACTGGTAAGCGATGCGCCTGGGATTCAACTCAGACAGGCTCATTGTCTGAGCTGTTCTCTCCTTTTTATTATTATTCTTTTTTAATTATGGCAAAACACATACAACATGAAATTTACTATCTCAACCGTTTGTTAGTGTATATACTTCAGTAGAATTAAGCACATTCACATTGTTGTGCAATCATCACCACCATCCACCTCCATGACTTTTTATCATCCCAAACTGAGACTCTGTCCCCATTAAACAAAAATAGCTCTCCGTCCCCTTCCTCCCAGCCCCTGGCACCCAACATTCTTCTGTCTCTCTCTATGAATCCAACTACCCTCAGTACCTCATATAAATGGACTCACACAGCATGTGTCCTTCTGTAACTGGCTTATTTCGCTTAGCTCTGGGTCCTCAAGGTTCATCCATGTTGTAGCAAGTGTCAGACCCGTTCTTCCTTTTTTATTGATAATATTTTTACATAATTCCTGATTCAAAGGGCACCAAAGTGTGTTACAGTGAAGTCTCCTTCTCTGGGTCCCCTCCATGCACCTTGTGGAAGCAGCCGGCACCATCCACTTCCAGAGATGTCTTCTGCAGAGACAAACAATTACATATGTGGATTCTTCTGCTCTTATATTCTGTTTTTTACTCTGTTCCACTTTGTTTTTGTTTGTCTGCTTTTTTTATAAATTTATTTATTTGTTTATTTTATTTTTGGCTGTGTTGGGTCTTTGTTGCTGTGAGGAGGCTTTCTCTAGTTGCAGCGAGCGGTGGCTTCTCTTGTTGTGGAGCAACAGGTGTTGTGGGCTCTAGGTGCACGGGTGGCAGTAGCTGTGGCACGCGGGCTCAGTAGTTGTGGCACACGGGCTTAGTTGCGATCTTCTCGGACCAGGACTTCAACCCGTATCCCCTGCACTGGCAGGCAGATTCTTAACCACTGAGCCACCAGGGAAGTCCCCTGTTTGTCTTTGTTTGTTTGTTTGTTTTCCTCCTTTGCAGCCTGCCTCGGAGATCGTTTCATGATCAGTTCAGAATACCTTCCTCTCCTGATCTTTCAGCTACACAGTCATTTACTCCATGAGTCCACATGATGGCAACTTCAGAACCTGTGCTTTTAACCGTGTGAAGGCGGCTCTGAGCCTCCAACTCTCACATTCATCGATTAATGCCACACGGACTCCTGTTTAGCAAACATTATGTAAGAGGTTAGAACAAGTAAAGAATTGCAAAGTTAAAGCACAAAACAGAGGGACGCAGAGGCTGACAGTGAGAGTGATGGCTGACGGGCACCGCAGGTTGGAGAACGCTTCGCTCTGATCCCACCCCCATCCTATTCCTCCCGAGTCTTTTCTAGGTCAGGAAATAGCACCCCCGGCCCCTGGCTGCCCCAGCCTGATGCTTCCCTCCCCCACCCGTCTTATTCTATCCAACGTCAAGCCTGTCCCTGGGTCTCTCACATCCTCACCCCACTGCCATCAGCTGGTCCAAACCAACTATCCCTTCTGAGCCGCTCAGTCACTCCCACCCCACCCCATCCTTTCCCCTCAGAGCAGTAGTCAGCGACATCTCACCAAAAGGGAAATCAGACCCCGTCACTCCCTATTAACACCTTCCAGACTGTACACCCCTGTTCACAGCAGCATTATTCGCGATAGCTAAAATGCAGACACAACCCTAGTGTCCATCGACAGATGAATGGATAAAAAAAATGTGATCTAGACATAAAATGGAATCTTATTCTGCCTCAAAGAGGAAAGAATTCTGCAATATGCTACATGGATGAACCTTGAGGACATTATGCTGAGTGAAATAAGCCTGTCACAAAAAGACAATTATGGCATGATTCCACTTTTATAAGGTACTTAGACTTGTCAAAATCATAGAGATGGACAATAGAACGGTGGTTGCCAGGGGCTGCAGGAAGCGGGGTGGGGAGTTGCTATTTAGCAGGTGTAGAGTTTCAGTTTTACAAGATGAAAAGAGTTATGGGGGTGGATGGTGGTGATGGGTGCCCATCAATGTGAAAGTATTTAATACCACTGAGCAGGACACTTAAAAACGGCTCAGATGGTAAATTTTATGTTATGTGCATTTTAACACAATTTTTTTAAAGCAATGAAAAAGGAGACCCCTTCCAGAGCATAAAGAACTTCATTGGAGGCCCTTCGGGATCTGGTCCCCACTCCCCACTCCAGGCACAATGCCCCTCAGTGCTCCGGACAAGCCCAGGTCCTTCCCACCTGAGGGCCTCAGTGCTGGGCACCCCCTCTGCCCAGGCCCCTCCCCTGTAGATCTCGGCACCGAGTCACCTGCTCAGAGAGGACCGCCCCATCCCCCCACTAAGTAGTCTCACTCTCCTTTTCCACCATAGGGTCCCCGCTTCGTTCTCCCCTAGCGCTTAGCACACCTGCGAGTGTTTCATTTGTTTCACCGTCTGCTTGTCTGTCTCCCCACCAGAGTGAAGTTCCACGGCAGTGGGGACCTGGGCCCGCCTGGTTCATTCCTGCATCCCTGTTGTGGGTTGATGTTGTCCTGACAGCAGATGCTGAGTTGGAGTCTGGGGTACAAGATTATTACTAGGGATCAATAACTGTGAAGGGAAATGGGCGGAATCTGGGTGGGGCAGAGGGGAAAACCGGCCTACAGGCCACGCAGGCCCAACAAAGACTTGGCCAGCCAGGCACAGCGCTCTGGAGTAAAAGGACCACCTGCTGGACCTGTCCCACACGGCACAGAAGTGCCGTTCTTGCTCGGTCACCAGGTGCGAGCGCCCCGGGGAGGATGTGACCTTGAACAAGGTAGCTCCCTGCGGCTGCAGCAGACCCCCAGGGCCTGGGCAGACCCCTGGGACTGGTCACTGGCTGCTCTCTGCTGACCTCACTCCTCGAAGCCCAGCGGCAATTTCGTCTTGAAGGGGCTCCAAAGCAGGGCTGCTTCATGTCTAAGCCAACGCCTAACTCCTAGCACAGGGCCTGAAACTCCTAGCAGGTGGTCAGCACTTATTGAATGAATGAATGAATGAACATTTGATTGAATCTTGAAGTACAGATAGGATTTGGAAGAGACAAGGCAGATGCATGTTCCAGGCACGAGGCACAGCTTGTACAAAGGTAAAAAGGCATGAAGAAAAACGAGGCATGTTCCCAAATCGGCAAATACTAAGATAGGGTTAGATCCCCACGCAGGTGAGCAGAGGAATAAGGCTGAAATGGTAAGCAAAGGCCAGTGGACGAGGGCCTTGTAATAAATCACACTTGAATTTTATCCCATCCGCCCAAGGAAGCTTTAAAAGGGCTTCAAGAAGGCGGAGGATGTGACCAGCAGGCTTTAGGAAGGTCATTCTGGTGGCCTTTCCCAGGATGGCCAAGGAGGACGAGTTAGGAGGCAGAAGGCCGTTTAGGAAGTGACTTTGACCCGGGCAGGCCTGTGTTCTAAGGCACAGGCACTGCAGAGAGAAGCAGGCAGCCTCTGATGTAGCGTCAGGAGGCCAGAAGGGGCCACGGCCACAGCCTGGAACCACCAATACGTAAGCTAAGTCAGTGAAGAATCAACGTCTAAAGAACAAGAAGGTCGGTCAGGGAGGAAAACAGGAAAGGACTGAGTCGTGGGAGCGCAGGCGAGAGAACAGTCCAAGAAGGAAACGGCAAGAGGGTCAAGGCCATTAAGAGGTCAAGTGCAATAAGGCCCAAAGTGCCCGTGGATTTGCCGTCAGGAGGGCAGGACTCCAGACCCAGCTGGTGCAGTGCGTCCTCCAGCCTGACCTGGGGCTTGGGACTCCTTCACCTGTCAACGTGCTTCAGTCCAGGGTCTCCCCCAAGTCTGACCACGAGATGCTCTGGACCGTGGGACCCTGGAAGCTTAAGGTCCAGCCATTTCCTTGGAGAGGAGCCCACTGAAGTATCAGGAGTCCCGAGTCCTAGTCCTGTTGCTGCCACTGCTATGGGGCCTTAAGCCTCAGTTTCTCCCAGGGTGATGGGCCCAGGTGGGCTCTACAATTGCTTCTGTCTGTCGATCTGGACTGCCCAGTGCTCAGGTTCAAAGAGAGTGGCACAGGCGGCCAGCTCTCCAGACCCTCTGACTTGGGAACCCTTGCTGCCTCCGCACTGGACCCTGGGTTCCCCCCTCCCAAATGGCCTAGTGTGTGAGCTCAGCTTCCATGGGGACAGAAACCCCATGGTTTCTGGGTCTGGGTTGAGAAAGGAGAATGTTTACTTTTTCCACCGAGCTGATGCCCATGTAAACAGTGTGGTCCCATAAGTGGAGCCCTCGCCCTGCCCTCCCCGCTCCAGGAGCATATAAGAAGATACCCGGATGGGCACATCTCCCACAAGACCACCAGATTCAGAGACAGGGACAGAGCCTCCCTCACCAGCCTCCCTCCCACCATGAAGCTCGCCATTGCCCTCACCCTGGTCACCCTGACTCTCTTCTGCAGCCCTGGTGAGTGTCCAGAGCCCTCTGCCCCAAGCCGAGCTCAAGAACTCTCCCAGTTCTGCTCGGGAGAGGGGACGGCTGTCCGTGCCCTCTGTTTAGCTGCCGGGAGCAGCTGGGAAAGCTGACTCCCAGCCAGGAAGCTGGGTCTAGCAAGCAAGCTCCTCCTGGGAACTTGGGGAGAGCCCCGAGGCTGTGGGGAAACCTGAAAAGGACCCCATCTTCCATATCCAACAACCTCAGAAGTGCAGGGAATGGAACAGACTGGAGGGAGGGATGGAGAATATCCCACCTAGATGCAATGACCAGCAGAATAAGAGTAACAAACAAGCTTCTCAAAGCCCAGGCCTGGACAGACCCCGAGATGCCAAGAGACCTGGGTGCTGCCTCCAGATTTGGGGTCAACACACCACTCTGGCAGCCAGAGGGGCTGGAAGGAGCCTCATGGTTTCCAAAGAAACCCAACCCAAGGCAAGGTCTCCCATTCTGGGCAGAGAGGAATATTCTAGAAAGGGCTCTTCCCTTTGGGAAGCTGCCAACTCAGAATGGAGATTTCTAAACATTTTCTGTCCTCTGCAAAAAAAAGGGTTAGGAGTCTCTGAAGAGTTGCAGCTGTCACTAAGAGGAAAGGAATGGGGTGGGGGGTGAATCACACCTCCCCGGAAACCCCCTGATCTCTTGGGAGCTGGGTTACTGAACTGTTTTTTACTCTGTATCAGCCTCTTCTACAACAAAAAATTTTAAACAAATTCCTGTTAGTTCACTTTCAAAGTTTCCTGACAACCATGGAGATAAGTTTTATGACCTTGACGAGGCGGGGGAGTTAGAAAACCAAGACCAAGAGGCAGTGGGAACAACTATGGTGCAGAGATGTCTATTTCAAAGGGGAAATAACATCATTTGGACTGAAACGTATGTTAATTAGAAGATCTCAATGCCAGGTACAGAGGAGGGTGGCTCAGCAAGACAGGACTGAAATATGTTAGGAGGTGGGGCTGGGATGTGTTGGTATGTTCCTGTGTGTGCACATATAATAATACCAGTAATAAGGTCTAACATTTATTTAACACTTAACAATGTGCCCATCACCGTGCTGAACCCCGTTCACAACAACCCTATGAAGTGGGGACATTATCCCCATATTACAGATGAGAAAACTGAGCTAAAGAAAGATAAAGTAACTTGGCTGATGACATAGTAAGTTGCAAAGCAGGGATCTAAGTTCTGGAGAGGGCCTGACTTGGAGTGGCCACTTTGAGTGGGGCCCTGGAGCCCAGGCAGGGGAGTTTGCACACAAGGCAGCTAATTCAAGGACGGGGATTTGAGACTCAGTAGGAAAACGGGCAAGCAGGGAGTAGGGGATGGTGACTCTCCCCACATTCCTGGGGGCAGGGACCTAAAAAGGAGCACAACCGGAGGTGGGGGAGGGAGAACTCTGGCGAACGGAACACGAAGGGAACACGGCAGGGCCAGGAATAGACGCAGAGGTGTGTCTCTGTGTGGATGAGACCACAAGGCCTGGCGCCCACAGCGGATTCCTCTTCTGGGCCAGGCTCGGGGGCTCATGCTTGGCTGGTACAAGTGCCTCTTCCTGCCAGAGCCTGACTTTGTCACGTGTGGCTCAGACCATCACTAACCATCGGTAAGAGGCATATTTCTGGTGGGAGCCAAAACCCTCGACGGCCTCTTCCCAGCCCCCGCACAGCACACCAAGATCAGCAGCTTCTATTCTCAGTGCCCTGCCTAGAACTCTATCAGAAAGAGCCAGTAGCACCTTGCCCACCGCAACCCAGGAAGTACAAGGGAGGCTCAGGCAAGCCACGGAAAGCTGGCCGCAACCCAGAAGGCATCCACATGGCGTCGAAGAGTCAACTGCTTGGAGCGCCACCAGGTCTCACATTCAAGGCCGTCGATGAAAGGGCCGCTATCTCTTGCTGACAGGCCCAGCTATGTGCATCTGGGCCAGGCCCAGGCAGGAAGCTGGCCAGTGTAGACAAGGGCCTGGATACACACGCTCTCTCTTTTCTGTGCTCCAGCATCTACAGAGGTCTGCCTGAACTTTCTACACGTCATTGAAAACCTCTTCATGGGCACACTTTCCAGCTATGAGGCTGCCCTTGAACCCTTCAGCCCTGAGGAAGACATGAAAAATGCAGGGGCCCAGCTGAAGATGCTGTTGGACACCCTCCCCCAGAAGGCCAAGGACAGCATGATAAAGCTCATGGTACACGGCTCCCTCCACTCTCACTACCCAGCGGGGCATTTCCCACATCCCTCAGCTGCAGTGTCACCTCCCTTTGGGGACCCTTTTCTAATCCAGAGAGGAGAGCCACAGTGCAAATGTCCCCAGGGAAGCAGGCACAGCCATCTTACCTTTTTTAAAGAAGCTTCTGGGCTTCCCTGGTGGCACAGCGGTTGAGAATCTGCCTGCTAATGCAGGGGACACGGGTTCAAGCCCTGGTTTGGGAAGATCCCACATGCCGCGGAGCAACTGGGCCCGTGAGCCACAACTACTGAGCCTGCGCGTCTGGATCCTGTGCTCCGCAACAAGAGAGGCCGCGATAGTGAGAGGCCCGCGCACCGCGATGAAGAGTGGCCCCCGCTTGCCACAACTAGAGAAAGCCCTCGCACAGAAACGAAGACACAACACAGCCAAAAATAAATTAATTAATTAATTAATTAAAAAAAAAAAAACCACTCTTAAGAGCCCACTCTTAGGAGGAGTTCCCCACACTTTAAAAAAAAAAAAAAGAAGAAGCTTCTGAGGGACTTCTCTGGCGGCCCAGTGGTTAAGACTCGGCGTTTTCACTGCAGGGGGTGTGGGTTCGATCCCTGGTCAGGGAACTAAGATCCTGCATGCCGTGCGGCCAAAAAGTAAAAAAAATAATAAATAAATAAATAAAATAAGAAAATAAAAATAAAGAAGCTTCTGAGAAATAGTCTAAGCTTAGCTCCTCCCAGAAATACCGAACCTCTTAGGTGACATTAAAGTTTCTGGGTCTGACTTTGACGTTCATTCACTATTGTACTGGGTTTTTTGTTTGTTTGCTTTAGGACAAAATAATCAAGAGCCCACACTGTGCTTAGGATTTAGAAGCTGAAGATCTCCACCTGCCGAGGCCCCGCCGCTCCCCGGATGTTTCCTTCACTCCATCCCCACCAGCCCTGCCCGGCTCCCTGCAATAAAGTACAAGCATCACACCTCTGTGTCCCCATCTCTTTTTTATTCACCTGCTAGAGTGAGAAGGTGTGCCACTGCTGCGGTAGGTTTAGAGCAAAAAAAAGCTGTGGCCATGGAAACACGTCCCCAAGGGGCCCAGGCCCTGTCTCACTTCCGGTCCGCAGGTGGCCAGACCAGCTTCTAGCACATACTCCCTTCCATGGGCAGAGAGCTGGCCTGGAAACGTTCCCAGAGCCTTGCTCAAACTTGACCTATGGGGGAAGGCGGGGGGGAGGTTAGACAGGGTGGCAGCTGACCTCAGGCTGACCCCCCTAACACCCATTTCATAATGAAATTAAGTGTTCTGTTTCTTCCAGACCCTTTGGGATCCCACTCTTGGGTGGAAAAAGAAATATTTCAGGTGATTATGCTACCCAGACATGCCTGCAAACAAAGATGGAGTTTTCCAGAGAGTTCTGTCTCCCAAAGATAAATGGTGGACGTTTCAAGCATTTTGACAGAGCAGTAGGGCGCTATGAGGGGCTGAGTGGCCCTGTGACAGTCCTGCAAATCACACCCAGCACACGACGACGCCCTCCACCTACAGAAGGATCAGATTCCTAAGAAACTTAGGAAACAAAGGCTGGAGGAAGGAACAGACTCGATTCCTTGATCAGGGATCCAGGGTCCCTGGGGGTGATTTCAAGGAGCAGCAGACTCTGAGGGGCGTCCCCAGAGAAGGCAGGTTGTTTCGCTCACTTCATATTTGCTACATGAAATTATTTGTCAAACTATTGTTTAAAGCAAAAACCCTCTACTCATGCATTTTCTAGATCCTTTATCAGTCATCATTGTTAGGACATCCTATTTCCAGGCTGAAATTGCAGAGGCCTATGTGTCAAACTGTCCATTCACGTCAGTCTCTGCCCAGAAGAGGAGGCTGGGGGGTGGGGGTGGGGGGTGGGTCGGGACCAGGCTGGTCGGCACCTAATTACTGCCGTCCACTGGCAATGATGCTCTTGTTCGACCCCGAAGCCCCTCTCTGACCTGCCCCCGCCTCCCGCCGTTCCCCGAGTCCCCTCCCAGCCAACTTTCACGCCATCCCCTTTTTTTCTTGTGGCGAAGGAGTCTTCAGGCGTGAAATCAATCCCTGGGTATTTACCGGCACTCGCGATGTGTTCATAGTGGTGCTGGGTGCTCTGAGGAACCCGGGAGCAGATTTCGTAACCCAACAAATATGCATGAAGCCCTTGCTCAGCGCCAGAACCACACTGAGGCCCAAGTAGAGCAGAGTGAAGAAAACACTGGCCTCTGCCCTCAGGGAGCTGGCAATCTAGCAGGGAAGATGGTCAGCGCCCTGCAAATCAACAAGCAAACAGATAGACAGATAGACAGAACTCTGATAAAAGCATAAAAGAAATACAGGGAGTGACGCGAGCAAGAGTAGCATGGACAGGCCAGCCCGGGAGCCCCCCTGCTCAGGGTCTGAGCAGGGATGGGAGGAATTCAATGAGATGGGGGGAGGCGGACAGAGCATTGCAGGCAGAGGGTGAAGCAAGAGGGAAGAGGGGAGGCTGCCTGGGCTTCTTCCCGAGCCCCTGCCCTTCTTGAGACCCCACTGAGCCCTGCCCTTGGACCCCAGGAGAAAATTCAGAACCTTCTAAAGGGAGTTCCCTGGTGGCCTAGTGGTTAGGATTCTGGGCTTTCACTGACAGGGCCCAGGTTCAACCCCCGTTGGGGAACTGAGATCCTGCAAGCTGTGTGGTGCAGCCAAAGTAAAAATAAAAAAGGAAAGAAAGAACTTTACCTCCAGGTTTCTATCACCTGCCACCAAAACAGCCCAGACCTCTTCCCCTTATATCCTACCGTCTACCCAACATCTCAAACTCCTCTTGTCCAACAGAAGTCTGATTCCCCCCACCCCACCCCACCCCCATCTCTTTCCAATCTCTGTAAATTCTATCCCTAGCCTCCCAGTTGCTCTGGCCTGAAGTCCGAGGGGCATCCCCGGCCCTTCCCTCTCCAGCACTGTCACGTCCAGCCAAGCAGGTTACCTCCAAAGCACCTCTGGGAACTGTCTCCATGTCCACAGAGGCCCCCTGGGCCATACCACCCGTTCCTCCACCGCACAACCCGGGGGAGGGGAGCCTCCTTACTGGCTCCCAGCTCACACTCCAGCGCCCCTGCCGTCCACACTCCACACTGAGGCCAAAGCAGTTTTTATCAAATGAAAACCCCCTTCCTGGGCCACTTCCCCCACCCCAACCAAGTAAAGCCCTTCACAGCTTCCCAGCACTCTTCTCATAACTCCAAATGCAGGTGCTCATCGCTGGCTCTCATCTCCCACCCTCCTCCCCACTGTTCACTCCATCTCTGCACTCCACCCTTCTGGCCTTTAGTTTTTTTAAGAACCAAGCCACCAAGCCCCTTCCTACCTCAGGGCCTTTGCACAGGCCACACGGCATAAGCTGCTCAAAAACTATTGATGATTGCTGTAAAAATTCCCCCTAGGGACTTCCCTGGAGGTCCAGTGGTTAAGACTCTGCGCTTCCAATGAAGGGGGTGCGGCTCCCATCCCTTAGTTCCATCCCCTTAGGGGGAACTAAGATCCCACATGCCTCCTGGTGCGGGGGAGGGGGGGATTCGCCCTAGAGCAAAATGGGCAAAGGCTAGAACTCGTCCTAAAGATGGGTCCCATGGGGATATAAATATCCCCCAAACATCCCCCATCCCTGTGGCAAATGGTATCTGTCCAGGCCACACCATCCCCAGCAATTGAATGAAAGTGGAGGACACGCACAGGGGAAGCGGGAATGGAGAGGGCATAAGCAGAGAGCACGCAAGGAGAGGTCTGAAGAGAGAGAGAAACCTCTTCCGTCCGGATTTTTCCAAGAAGCAACGTGGTCCCACGGGGACGCGCCTTCCCCGCCCTCGGCGGCCGGTGCCGCCGAGGCCACTGGGGGGCAGTGTCGACCAAGGTGTCCCGGAGCGGACGCGCTGGTCCGGCCCTGGAGCTTCTGAGCCCTGCCGCTCCACACTGCCCGGCTCACTCCGCGGGACAGATGATGAAGCACAGTTCCTTTCTAGGGATCTTTTCTTTGATTGCTTTAACTTGATTTTTCAGGGGTTTTTTTCATCAGAATTCTGAGGAAAAGCAAGGGCAGTCACACAAAGTTGCTGCCCGCTGAACCCTGCCAGTGATGTGTCAGCACTTTTGGAATTAGTAATAATTCCATTCCCAAACAATTCCACTGGCAAGTCCAACGTAATCTACAATGATGTCCCCGGAGGTACAGAGGACCGCGGGACGCTGGTGGAGCTGACCTTTGACCTGCATCCACCCCATTTTTAAAGTCTCAAGTAACCTAACAATTTCTTTTATTGATCGCTTACTCGCTGGCAGGCATTTTTGCAATTTCTTGTTTATTCCTCACACAACCCGGATTCCAGAGCCCAGGCCCCAACCCCTGCCCTACAGAGAGTAGGATCCCAGACGCAGGAATTTCCTGAGCTAATAACTGAAGTGATACCGGTAAGAAATGTCCACCCACCCTGCCCCAAACACACACATGTGTGCATGCTTGTGCAGACACACACACACAAACCGTAAAGCCATTGCACCCCTCCCTCATTGTCTGCCACAAAAGAGGGCCTGTGACTGTAAAAATTCCAGAGCAGGTCAGGGGGATTGGCAATTCCAGAAGATTCTTGGTAGAGGGTGGGGCCTTGGTGGGGGGCCTCCTGCCTCCCCCTCCTCCCCCACTTCCTCACTGAGGAGTCCCCGGGGCTCCTCTGAGCCATCCACCTAGATAAGTATTGTTCAAACAGATAAGGATCCAGGGTCATAAAAGGTTCAGAATTTTAATTACCTATTCACAACTGGGGAAATATTTACCTAGGGCAAATACAACAGGTATCTTCGGATAAAAGGGAGTCTCCACCTCAAGGGAGCTGCAGAGGCAGGCAATCCAAAGAATGTGAGCTGTCAGCACACAGAAACATACATTTAGTTTTAAAAGAGCAGAATGCAAGATGAACTGATCACAGCCACAGAAAGAGCACGTATCTGTGTGACGCATGTTGCCAGAAAGCAGAAGGAGATTAGAGAAATGAAGGTATGTCACTGGGTTTCTTTTTTGTCTTTTTTTTTTTTTTCCTGGCCTACGTTATAGCGCGAGTCTGCAAACTATGGCTGGCAGTCCACACTCAAGCCATGGCTTATTTTTGAACAGACCTCAAGCTAAGAATGATTTGTACATTTGAAGAAGGAGGAGGAGAAAAAGTGTGTCCAGCCCTGGATCATATAAATATATAATTATATAATCAGCCTTTTTCACTATGAGTCTGCCAAACTCTAAAACACAAGGAGGCCAATGTATGAATATAAGCTTCCTGCATTTGAGAAGTATTACGCACAAACTGTGTAAAGAAAAAAATGTAAAATGCATCTCAATAAAGCCAAAAAAAAGATTAAAAACAAGAAATGTATTTTTAGCACTATATTACTTTTAGCATGTTTTAGCATTCATACCTCTGAGGAACCCAGGGGAAAGACCACATTTTTTCTTGATCACGTTGTCAATGAAACCGTGAATCTGGGTGAAATTGATCTTTGAAAAGTATATTACTCCCGCAATCTGCCACCAAAGGGACATTTACTCTTCTTTTTTTTTAAAATAAATTTATTTATTTATTTTTATTTGTTTATTTTTGGCTGCACTGGGTCTCCGTTGCTGTGCGTGGGCTTTCTCTAGTTGTGGCGAGCAGGGGCTACTCTTCGTTGCGGTGCGCGGGCTTCTCATTGCGGTGTCTTCTCTTGTCGCGGAGCACGGGCTCTAGGCACGCGGGCTTCAGTAGTTGGGGCACGCAGGTTCAGTAGTTGTGGCTCACGGCCTCTAGAGTGCAGGCTCAGTAGTTGCGGCGCACGGGCTTAGTTGCTCCGCGGCATGTGGGATCTTCCGGGACCAGGGTTCGCACCCGTGTCCCCTGCATTGGCAGGCAGATTCTTAACCACTGTGCCACCAGGGGAGCCCGGAACGTTTACTCTTGAAGAAAGCTAAAGATATATGTATGCATATAGCTGATTCGCTTTGTTATACAGCAGAAACTAACACAACATTGTAAAGCAATTATACTCCAATAAAGATGTTTAAAAAAAAAAAAAAGCTAAAGAGGAGTGGTCATTACCAAACATTGCCACCACGTTACAAAATCCAAAGACTTGCCCTTGCTATGTCAATGCCTAAATTGATGGATCAGTAGGAAAGCTGCAGTTTTACACCCCTCAACATGTGAGTGGATTGATGTTAGCCTGGCAGAAAAATCTATAAATGATTCACAAGGCAGGAAGAGGAAGTGAAACCAGCCCTTACCAACTTTATGAAGATGATGTGGATAAAATGATGTCTAGTTTATGGCTAATGCAAGCGTGCTGTTGGCGAATGCCAGGGTATTTGTGGGTAGTAATTCACTGTAGGGTGATTGCTGTTCAGAATGGCTTCAGACAAATGATAAAGAAAACCTTGATTGATGAGGAAGGGGCCACACAAACAATGCCTTCTGCAACGTGTAATTAGGGAACGTTCCTCCCAGGCACTTACGGAACACACCAGCGGGCACGTGGAAACAGTGTGAGCATGAATCATTAGGAGTTAGCCACCCAACGTATTTCTGTGAGCAAACTAAAATTATAAAGCTATAGTACGTGCAAATATAAATAAATCTGAAAATAGATTCAGCTTAGCATGCACGGTTGCAAGCATCAGAATGGATAAACCAGGCGTTTGGAACTCAGATTTGTCCCCCATCAAGTGAATGGATTCCTAGTCTATGACAGTAGCCTAGATAACTCCTAAAATATCTGAAGTTATGTGCCTGCAGCACCCAAGTATCCTGTGTGACTGCGAGACATGTAGCTACAAAGAGTCCTTTAAAATTCCCTCTTATGGCCCTGGTGACATATGTAGATACTCCTCCAGCTCTGGGACAGGATGGAGATGCTGGTCAGGGACTCCCTGGGAGAGATAAGATGAAGGCCAGGCCTCGGGGCACTGGGGCCAGAGGAAGGATCTCTTGACCTCTGGCCCTATGCGTCCATCGGTCTCTGAGTCCGTCTCTTCTCAATTTACCTTGAATGTGTCCCCTTCTCCCTACTCTGATTCCAATAGCAGGTCTTTACCATCTGTGGCCTGGAGTATTGCAAACAGCCTCTAACCTAGTTTCCTATGGCTCCTATAACAAATCACCACAAACTTAATGGCTTTTTTTTAAAATTCACATTTATTATCTTACAGATCTGGAGGTCAGAAATTCAAAATGATTTCACTGAACTAAAAATCAAAGTGTTGGCAGGCTGTGCTCCTTCCGGAGGCTCTAAGGGAGGTCTGTTTCCTTGTTTTTTCAGTTTCTAGAGGCCACCTCCATTCTTGGCTCGGGGCCCCTTCTCTCACCTTCAAAGTCAGCAGTGCAGCCTCCTCTTCTGCCTCTGGCCTCCTCTTCTGCCTCCTTCTCCCATGCGGAAGGACCCTTGTGACTGCACTGGGCCCACCCCCGTAATCCAGGATGATCTCCTCATCTCAGCATCAGCTGATTAGCAACCTTAATTCCATCTGCAACCTTCATTTCCCTTTGCTAACAGGCTCCTACAGGATAAATTCCAGACTCTTCGCCTGGCCCAGGAGGCCCTCCTGAGAGCCTGGCCCTCCCCGGTGCTCTGGACTCAAATCCTGCTGCTTCCCCCACCTACGCTGCGGGTACAGCAGTGGACAAGGTTTGGAAATAAGATTGCCCTCCAGGAAATGCAAATCAAAACTACAATGAGGTATCACCTCCCACCAGTCAGAATGGCCATCATCAAAAAATCTACAAACAATAAATGCTGGAGAGGGTGTGGAGAAAAGGGAACCCTCCTGCACTGTTGGTGGGAATGTAAATTGATACAGTCACTATGGAGAACAGTATGGAGGTTCCTTAAAAAACTAAAAATAGAACTACCATATGACCCAGCAATCCCACTACTGGGCATATACCCTGAGAAAACCATAATTCAAAAAGAGTCATGTACCACAATGTTGATTGCAGCTCTATTTACAATAGCCAGGACACGGAAGCAACCTAAGTGCCCATCAATAGATGAATGGATAAAGAAGATGTGGCACATATATACAATGGAATATTACTCAGCCATAAAAAGAAACAAAATTGAGTTATTTGTAGTGAGGTGGATGGACCTAGAGTCTGTCATACAGAGTGAAGTGAGTCAGAAAGAGAAAAACCAATACCATATGCTAACACATATATATGGAATCTAAAAAAAAAAAAGGGTCTGAAGAACCTAGGGGCAGGACAGGAATAAAGACGCAGATGTCGAGAATGGACTTGAGGACACAGGGAGGGTGAAGGGTAAGCTGGGACGAAGTGAGAGAGTGGCATGGACATATATACACTACCAAATGTAAAATAGATAGCTAGTGGGAAGCAGCCACATAGCACAGGGAGATCAGCTTGGTGCTTTGTGACCACCTAGAGGGGTGGGATGGGGAGGGTGGGAGGGAGACGCAAGAGGGAGGAGATATGGGGATATATGTTTATGTATAGCTGATTCACTTTGCTATAAAGCAGAAAATAACACACCATTGTAAAGCAATTATACTCCAATAAAGATGTTTAAAAAAAAAAAAAAGATTGCCCTCCAGGTTAGGCTGGTAAATTCACAGATGGTGGATGGGGTGAGCTATCTATGGGGATGAACCAAGAGATTGTCTCTAACTAGGAGAAAAGAATGCAGCCACACCCTACACTCCAGCAAGGTGATGCGGGAGTCATCTGCGGGGCAGGACCAGAATCTGGGTGTCGTGTAGGACGTGGAAATCTAACCTGATATCCTGTGCCAAAGAGAAGGGGATGGATAGCAGTGCGAGGGAGGCACAGAGGTCCTGAGCAGGGAGAAAAAGCAATGGAAGAACGCTTACTGGTTCTAAGTCTGTGCTCACTTCCCCACCTTCCTGACGCTCGTCCACAGGGGAGGATACGCCGTCTGGTCCACCAGCCTCTGATTGATTAATCCACCAACGTGCTTCTCGTTGAAGCTGTCAGTGTGGATGCTCAGTTAGCGTGCAGCCGCCTTCGGGACATGGAGCCCTTCTCATTGTGTCCCTCAGGCAGGTCCTGATGCCACAGAACCACAAGGCAGACCCGGGCAGTGCTGTCTAGGGACAACCAGGACCCACTTCTCATCTGTCTCCCGCCAACCCAGAGAAGGGAGAACAAAGGGTCAATCTCCTGATGCCACCGGCTCAGAACAGACCATCTTCCTGGCGGGCAGACCTCCTTCCTCGGGTGACACTTCCCTGCATTACCATGAGGCACACACATTAATATTTAAACAGGCAACAAACCCATGCTGTTCCCACCTCCACAGACTATAATGTCTCCCCTTCCCAAAGTCACTTGAAGACCCAAGCTCCATCCTCCGTGCCCTATGCAATGTTTGGGACATAGCTATACTTAAAAAAAAAAAAAAAAATTCATTATTTATCTAAAATTCAAATTTAGGGACTTCCCTGTGGTCCAGCAGTTAAGACTCTGATCTCCCAAGCAGGGGGCCTGGGTTCGATCCCTGGTCAGGGAACTAGATTCCACATCCCGCAACTAAAGATCCCACATGCCACAACTAAGACCCAGTGCAGTCAAATAAATATATATATTTTTAAAAACCTAAAAAAAAATCCAAATTTAACCTGACGTCTTGTATTATCATCTGCTAAATCTGGCAACCTTAAGATTCCTTCAAGACTCAGCTACTAGGCTCTTCCTCTAGTGGCTAAGTTAAGACCCATCTGGAAACTAAGACAGTAGATTAAGTACATTACAGTACTGGAGAGCCTTTTTATTCCATCTCTCTACTTCCCGGTGGGACCACATCAATAACCAATGGGTCCCAGGGAGATAACCCTGACTCCCAAAGATCTGCCATCACTCTCTGGCCAACCCATTGGAAGAAGGCAAGCACTTCATGGGCAGGAAGTTCTAACCAAAGTCAACGCATTCCCAAAAGTTAGAAGCTCATTGTTTCCCATTGCTCCCTTCTTCATTCGTGTTTCTCATAAAGATGAGATCAGCTTATGAAACTGGATTCTTTGAAACCACAAATCCAGCTGAAATGTATTCATTTCACGATCAATAAATTTCAAGACCTGATTATTTTGCAATTATATTGACGCTGAAAATGTTAAATATTAACCAGATAACCAAAAATTTATCTTTCGCTATCTAACACCATAGACAAGAATTTCAGACTGTACCCCAGTGACCGGAAACTTTGAAAAATCCTTTGCCTGGAAATTCCCTCGCTGTCCAGTGGTTAGACTGCAGGGGGTACAGGTTCCATCCCTGGTGGGGAAACTTAAGATCCTGCCTGCCGCGTGGCGTGGCCACAAAAAAAAAAAAAAAAGAAGAAGAAGAAAAGAAAAGAAAAGAAAAATCCTTTGCCTAAAGAAGTGTATTGACTGACATGTTGAAAATAGCGGTTTTACTTCTGTTGACTAATAAAGAAAGAAGAGAAAGGAGGGAGAGAGGGAGGGGAGAAAGAAAGGAGAGGAAGGAGAGAAGAAGCTGATGTTCTCTCTGGCTCCCATCATCTGGGGGCAGAAGTCAAATACTGACTCTGAAAAACAGTGTCAGAAAGTCGCTGCCTGTAGCCAACGCTCCCAGTAATTTTAACAACGCCAGGGAAGGGAGTAGTGAAAACCACCAAGACTGACCCAGCACAGATGCTTGATAGATGTTTACTGAGTGAATAAGTGAAGGACCATCACCCGAGCCCCATCGTTGCCAAAGCCCACTCTGGTTACAAACCCGATTCCCTTAGAAGTGAAGAAATGCACCAAAAAGAACTGGTGCAGCAGCCCTTCGTCCAGAGCTGGCTGGGACTCTAAAAGCCACCTTGTGGAAGGTATTCCTTTAACTGCAGGTGTTTGTTTCCTTTGGCACAGTGATATGTAATTTCCCATTTTTAGAACAATGCTCCCAAGAACAGTCACAAAAACAACCTTCTGAGGGGGCGGATTTCTTCCTGGCCACGGCTACAGCTCTGTAAAACAACAATAACAAAGGGATTTTTATTCAAAACACTGCACCTCTCCATAAAATCGGGACGCCTTTCGTTAACTTTTCACAGGCTGAATAAAAAAGGTCCCCCCACCCCTTGGAAGAGCACCTCAACAGACTCTTACTTTGGGGAGGGGTCTATTTGGAAACGATTCCGCTGTGGGATCTGTTTGGGTCTTGACACGCCTCCCCCTGTGGGTTCCCGTGTGGCAAGGGTGGAAAGGAAGCTTGTAGAAAGCCAGTGTCTGTCCTTCGGGTGTCCTGTGCAAGTCTGAGGCCAGAAGAGGACAGTGTGTTCTTGAGAATGTGCCAATAGCAGGCCGAAGGAGGTGAGGAACCAGGGCGAGATGAGATGCACGCCCTCTGGTCTTAGCCATTAAGGAATCCCTTTCACCATCATCTCCAAACTGACCTTCTCCCTGCTTCGTAAGCTCAGAAGAGTGGCTCCCAGATTTGAGGAGTCCTTCACCCCCCCTTCCCCATCTACCTGCACCTTCCTTCCATCCCACCACCTCCACCCTGAGGTGCACCCAACTCATCTCCACCTGGACCCGCACGTTTCTCTCCTCACTGGCCTCCTGACCGAGTCGATTTCACCTCACATGTGGGTGTGCACGTCCGGGCTTCCTCGTACACCTCCCTACTCAAAAATGTTCCACGACTCCAGGTCCTATAGAAAATGTCCACATTTCTTGGTGGGACCTCACCTGGAGCCAACCTGATCTTCCACAAGTCCCAACATAAATCTTAGGTGCCAACCAAAATGGCAGGCTCACCATTCCCCAGCCCCCACCTCCTCTAGGTACCACCTCCTCCCCCTCCCCCAACTTAGAATGACCTTCCTGGTCCTCTCTCTGGGACTAAATCCTACCTATTTTTGAAGATCCACACAAATAATACCCTCTCGCTGATACAGATACCAATACCGATCTACTTGAAAATGACCTCCCTCCCCTCTCCCTCACCAAAGCACTGAGATTCTGCCCCCTTCTTTCTGCATCTCCACTTTCTGCAGAAATCATAAGCATAACTTTTTTTTTTTTTTTCAAACATGTGTTGAATGTTTAGAGGAGCAAAGTGCTAAGTGTTTTTAAGAGTGTCGGGGGACTTCCCTGGTGGCCCAGTGGTTAAGACTCCGACCTTCCAATGCAGGGAGTACAGATTTGATCCCTGGTTGGGGAACTAAGATTCCACATGCTGGCGCGGCACAGCCTACAAATTTTAAATAATAATAAGAAGAAGAAGAAGAGGGTTGGAAGGAATTGGGCATCAATAAAGGGAAAGCCCTGACATTTCTACACCACCCTTTTCTGAGCACTTGCTATGGGGCTGCCACAGAGCTGAGCACTTCTGACGTAGGACCTCATTTTACCCTCACAATGAGACTGTAAGGTAAGTACCACTGTCCCCTTTGTACAGACAAGGAAACAAGGGCTTTGAGAAATTAACTTCCTGAGAGCCTCACTGTTTAAGGGGAGCAGAGTTGGCGTTCAAGCTTGACTCACAACATTGACCGCTATAGCCAATACTCAGTGCCTCATTCTCAGAGAATTTACAACACAGAACGATTAAAATGAACGGGTTGGGTAGGAAACCATGAGTTCTTCTGATTGGAACAAATTCATGGAAAGGATGCATAAAGGGGATTTTTCTTTTTTTTTTTTTAAAGAAGGTAGAGGGATTTGTGTTCCTGGAATATCAGGATACACGATGAAGTTCTCTTTAAAATATGGTATCTAAGGCTTCTGTGTTTGGGAGGAGTAACAGGTGAAACAGAGAGCTTTGATGGTGAACCAAGAATCACTCTGAGATCTCAAGCCGAGTGGCAAGAGCTTGGATTGTGGAGCTCAAGTCCTGGCCCCTGCACCTACTAGCTGTGAGTCTCAAACAAGCTAGTGAACCTCTCTAAGTCTCAGTTTCCTCACGTGTAAAATGAGAATAAAACCTGGCCGACAGGTGAGTTTCGGTGGATGAAGTGAAATAATCTGTATAAAGCACCTGGCACATATAAGGTATTCAATAAATTATTATTGTTGTTATTACTTCACTTGGACATAAGAATCTGCATCTTTTCATTTTTTTTTAATCAAAGCATAATATATATACAGTAAAGTACATAAAACTCACTCATCTTAAATGGACAGCTTGATAATCATTTACATTTATATGCATGTATATACCCACCACCCCAGTCCAGATATAGACTATTTCTGCACCCCAAAAAGTTCCCCCTTCCACCATCTCAATCCATATGCCCGCCAGATACGACCATGATTTGACTCATATTTTTGCTTTGCCTCTTCTTGAACTTCACATGAATGGACTCAGGCAATGTGTATTCCATCATGGTTGTGTGTGTAGCACTCCACTGTATGAATATACCACAATCTATGTCCCATCTTCTGTTGATGGGATTTGGAGACAACTCCTTTGAATATTCTTTTTTTTTTTTTTTTTTTAATCTTTTGTCCGCACCACGTGGCACGCAGGATCTTAGTTCCCCGACTAGGGATCGAACCTGTACCCCTTGCAGCGGAAGCACGAAGTCCTAACCACTGGACCGCCAGGGAATTTCTCCTTTGAACGCTCTGTACATATCTTTTTGTCAGCTCAGGCACTGGGTATGTGTACCTGTGAGTGGAATTACTGGCTTCTAGAGTGGGAAAGCTTTAGCTTTACTAGAATCTGCTAAACAATCTTCCTAAGCGGCCGTGCCATTTCTACACCCCACACGGCAATGCATGAGGGTTCCAGTGGCTCCTTATCTTCAGTGACGCCTGGTGCTCGCTCTTATTTTTGCCATTCTGGTGGCTGTGTAGTGGTAGCTTCCTGTGGTTTTAATTTGCATTTTCCTGATGAGTAATGATGTTGAGCACCTTTTCATAGTTTATTTGACCATCTGGATATGCTCTTTTGTGAGTGTCTGTAAGGTGTTTGCCCAGTTTTTATTGGGTCATTCGCCTTTTTCTTACTGATTTATAGTGGCTCTTCATTTACTCTGGAAATGAATACTTTGCCAGTTATATGTATTGCAGACATCTTCTTCTGAGACTGAGACTCGCCTTTTCATGTTTTTAATGGTGCCTTTTAAAATTTATTTTTTATCGAAGTATAGTTGATTTACAATGCTGTGTTAGTTTCAGGTGTACAGCAAAGTGATTCAGACACACACACACACATATACACACATATATATTCTCTTTCAGACTCTTTTCCATTATACGTTACTACAAGCTATTGAATATAGTTCCCTGTGCTATATAGTAGAGCTTTATTGTTTATCTATTTTATACATAGTAGTGTTTATCTGTCAATCCCAAATTCCTAATTTATCCCTCCCCTCCCTTTCCCCTTTGGTAACCACAAGTTTGTTCTCCATGTCTGTGAGTCTATTTCCATTTTGTAAATAAGTTCATTTGTATCATTTTTTTAGATTCCACATATAAGCAATATCATATGATATTTACCTTTCTTTGTCTGACTTCATTTAGTATGATAATCTCTAGGTCCATCCATGTAGATGCAAATGGCATTATTTCATTCTTTTTTTATGGCTGAGTAACATTCCATTGTAAATATATGCACATATACCCACATCTTCTTTATCCATTCATCTGTTGATGGACACTTAGGTTGCTTCCATGTCTTGGCTGTTGTGAATAGTGCTGCTGTGAACACTGGGGTGCGTGTATCTTTTTGAATTAGAGTTTTCGTCTTTTCATGTTTTTAATGGTACCTTTTGATGAAGAGAGCCTTCTAATTTTGATAAAGTCCAATGTATCCATTTTTCTTCTATGGTTAGAAGTGCTTTTGGTGTTCTCTTTTAGAAATGTTTGCCTACCCCCGCGGTCATGAATACACTCTATGCTGATTTCTTTGCATCGTGTGTTCGTGGTGTCTTCCTCTCGAGTTGGAGAGAACTGAGTGGTTGTTAATTCAATGAGAAGCAAAGGTCTCACAGAAAAAGCGAAGCATGACCGACTCACATGATAATGCTCACATGGTAGTGACTGCCTAAGTCTTTGGACCATCCAGCCTGTTACCTTAAAGCCACTCGGTGGCATTACCAGGCACCATTGCTGACTGGCGGCACTGCTGAAATTCCACAGGGGGGCCTGCAGAGGAGCGGCACCTTCCAGAGTGACCAAGGAAGGGGGATGGCAGTCCCCCCAGCGCTGGTTTATACTCTCAGGCCAGCAGCTCGCTTTCACAACCCACACCGTGATCGCCTTACAAACACCTCCTTCTCCACCCTAGCGATGTTTTCTCTCCCCATTTATAAACCTTTTTCCCATGCATTTCCTTTGCTCCCTGAATTTTCCCTTTCATTATCATTTGTCTAATCACTTATCATCTGGGGGGCATTTGTTATACATTTGCCTTTTAAATCATTTCTTCCCTTCTGTCTCTCCTTCCCTAAAAAGCAGGGTTTCTCAGCCTCAGTACTACTGACACTTTGGACCGGATACTTCTGTGTCGTGGGGGCCGGTGCCTACACTGTAGGATGCACGGCTCTCCCTGTTTCTCTCTTTTCCTTCCTACCTTTCTTCTCAGTGTCAATCAAGAGGCCCGCGGGAAAAGTGAGGGGGTGGCTGAGAGGTGAATCATAGCTTTCTCAAGCTCAAAGGGGCCTCAGATACGATCTAGTGCAACCCCCACTTTTACAGATGAGGAAACGGATTCGAGAGGGGGAGGGAGAGGATGCATCGGAGAGGAATATGTGGTGGGCTGGGGGAGGGGAGGACAAGTGCCAGGCCAAACAGGAAAGTAAAATTCCAGGGCCTGAAGCAGTATTTCCAGTCCCACCGGGGAACCTGGGATTGCTTCCCACAGCTCCTTTCTCTCTCCAAGCTGTGAGTCCCATTCCAGAAACAACACGGGGCTGCTCAGATGGAGGTGCAGACCCAGATCCAACACGAGAGCCCTTCCCTGGGAGCCCATGCCAGAGCCTCCAGTGGACATAGATGACCACCAGTTCCAACGGGGATGTTTCATGATGACTAATGCCATGACTGCATCCTAACTTAATCCTATAATCATGAAGGAAATGATGGTCAGGCCACCCAGCCACGCCTGTCCCAGTGGAGAAGTTACAGAGCAAGAAACCATGAGAGGGGGAGGAAACCCCAAGACCATGTCAGTCCCGGCCCTGTCTCCAAGAAGACAGGCGATGGGATGCCCAAGGCAGCCGAGAGCCCTCAGCCAGAATCTCCCAAGTCATGGTGGGCGTTAACACTTGTTGAGCCCTTACTATGCACTGGACGCTGTTCTAAATACCTTGTAAATACATGAATTCAGTCCATCCTCCCCCGGAGACACTGTCATTCTCCCATGTTGGAGATGCGATATGGGGCCTGGGGAAACCTTGGTCAAGCAGCAGGACGCTCTCCTGGAGCATCTTTATGGGGTCACAGGTCAACACAAATCACCCTACTCCTTACTTGTAGCTAATGTCAACCTCACCCCCATCAGACACGCGTGGACCCCCTGGTGTGTAAAAGCCTACACCAAGATATATATACACACAGTGGAATACTACTCAGCCATAAAAAAAAGAATGAAATAATGCCATTTGAAGCAAAATGGATGGACCTAGAGATTATCATACTAAGTGAAGTAAGTCAGACAGAGAATGACAAATATATGATATCTCTTACATGTGGAATCTAAAATATGACACAAATGAACTTATTTACAAAACAGAAACAGACTCACAGACATGGAGAACAAACTTATGGTTACCAAAGGGGGAAGGGGGGAGAGGGATAAATTAAGAGTATGGGATTAACAGGTACAAAACAGATATAAAATAGATAAACAACAAGGCCCTACTGTACAGCACAGAAAACTATATTCAATATCCTGTAATAAACCATAATGGAAAAGAATCTGAAAAAGAATATATATATATATATCTGACAAAGAATCTGAAAAAGAATATATATATATATATATATATATATATATATATATATATATGACTGACTCACTTTGCTGTACACCAGAAACTAACAGAATACTGTAAATCAACTATATTTCAATTAAAAAATTGTTAAATAAAAATAAATTTCAAAAAGAAAGCCTACACCAAGAACTTACACAAAGCTCTGGGTGGCAGTCAAAATTTTAGTGGTACACGATCAATATTTTTACTTTAACAGTTATGAACTTGTTTCAGTGCTTATTAGAAAAATTCTGGGTTTCATTTATGGTAATTACATAAAGATTTTTTTTTCTAATTAAATGTAAGGTTTTTTTTAAAAAAAAAAAATAAGGTTTTTAAAATACACCTACTTAAAGACAGTTATTAAACAAATAGTATACGATGGCATGTGGATGTGGCAGAAATTGTGATGATGACACTGGAGTGACTTAAGCTTGGGCAACCCTGCTCTGGTCTTGTCTCATCCTGAAGACAGCTGACCCCTGCCCTAGTCCCTGCAGGGCTGTGTCGCCTCCTCCCTCCTCTTATTCTGACCTGCCATCCTCAGAGCCTCTTTCTCAATAGACTTGAAGATCATAATCCAATAGCCCTCCGGCTGTCTCTGCCCCTTTCCACATGTGGGTCAGTCACTTTTGGATTCTCTCTGCTTTCTGGTGATGAAAGAGTAATCCAGCAAGGCCGCTAAATGTACTAAAATCCACAAATAAGAGGCCAAGTGTGATGATAGAGAGGAATGAGGAAACCCCACCCCATTCTTTGGACACAGTCCTGGGCCTTCTACCCCCAGCTGGCCTTATGAGGCACCAGCTGGGGAAACGCCAGCCCCGGGGTCCTCCGCAGAGGGTCCCTCCCCGGCTCTGGTCTGTGAGCTGGACGATGTGCTCGAGGACCCTGCACTCTCCACCTCCTGCTGGGGACACAGTGGCAGGGAGCAACCTCGTGGCTCCAAAATCAAGAGCCCACAGGGAGTCCCATGTGTTCGACGGCCCCCTCTGCTCACCCAGCCTCTGACGGTACTGCCTTCCTGGTGGTACAGGAAGGACTGCTCTTCCTCAGCAAATAGAGAAAGTTTTAAAAGAATACTCGTAAATGAGATTGGGAGGACTCACTCAAAGCCCCAGGGATATAGTGATAAATAATAGGCTGGGATTCGAACCAGCCACCAAAACCCAGTGTCACCAGAGATTCTCAGAAGACGGGAATCAAACGCCACCTGCCTGCGAGTGCCCAGCTGGCTGTTGCATCCTTCTGGGCGCTGCCTCCCCCAGAGCTTGGCGGGTACCTGGCCAAGGAAGCCTGAGCCTCTTGGGCCATTGTTCTCCCTCAGAAGAGGATCTCAAAAGCAGAAGGAAATCAGAAACAACCACACAATGAATACCAGATTCTCCTTTCTCCCTGCCTCGGCTGCCAGGAGGTTAAGCAGGGCCGGCTGACAGCGCACCCCACCCAGCAGCTGCTCGCCCTCCAGGACTTCCTCGCCACGGGAAAGGCTGTTCCCCCAGGCCTCACTGTTCTCTACTGATGTCCACAGTGTCCAATTTTCCTTCTCCAGCTAGATGCTGGTTCCTCGAGGGCATAGACGCATCTGGGGCTTTCTTCCCACAAGTCACAACAGGGACAAGTTACAGGCACTCTGTGTTGGTTGATTGAGTAACTGATTGCCTCTGGGCACCCTCCTAAACACTTCACAGGTATAAACTCATTGACTCTCCACAGCCATCCCGTGACAGAGAAACTATCGTTAGTCCCATTTTACAGATGACGAAGTGGGGTCCAGGCGACCCAGCCAATGGGCAGGACTGATCCAATGACAGCAGCTTTAATGGGATCAAATGATCCTGCTCCCCACTTCTTACCCACATCAGCCTCCCCCAGCGACTCCGTGAATGTGTGTGGAGCCCGAAGTCCTACCCCACGGGCTGGATAGAGAGGGTGACCACATGGCAGACATGTCCCCTTCAGAACCCACACCCCGAGGCAGCACATGATGGGGATGGACGGGAAGGAGATTTTGAAGGGGAGACACACAGAACTAGTGTCAGTCTTACCAACTCAGCATCTGAACATTCCTGCTAAGAACTTTTTCTTAAAAATGCATTTTTTTTTTCTGTTGGGGCTATTAGTCATTTCAACATAATATTGTGTTCTATGCCTCCTACGTAAGCAGACACGAGCTTCCAATGTTGTGGAATATTGAGCTCATGCATCTAGTCAAACTGCTGTTTGCTTTTTGCTGCAGCCATAGCTACGATCTGAGTAAACAGAAGAGAGGGTTTGGCTCCCAGTTCTACGAGCTGGGCGCTGTGCCATCATCCCGCAAAACAAAAGGGGAAAGATGCCGGAAGTGACAGGCCAGGGCTAATGGGGAAGAAAACTGCCATCCTATTCCAGGGGCTACTGAGCAGGGTCAAAACTCCCCATAGAGGGGTGGTGACGGGGCAAGAAGGCATTCCCTTAATCCCTGTGAGGAGCCAGCACGTTTTATAACTGTGGGCAGTGGAGGGAGGAGACAAGCACCATAACCCACCCACCCCTGCAGATGAGGTCAGGCTTGGAAGATGCCAGCGAACCCCAGCTTGTAAGTGGTGGACCTTGACCTGGATCCCAAGTCCTCTCTGTACAGCCCAGGACTCTCCCTCTCCACCCTGCTGCCCGTCGGCTACAGGATCTGGCAGCTCCATGCTGTGTGTGAAGTGACCTCCACCCTCTGGATTGCATCATGTAATAGCCACGCCCCTGACCATGTCCTGGGTGGCTGCATCCATCTGAACAAGAAAACTCAAGGATAGGTTTTGTCCTTGGACTTTCCAGTGTACGACCACACGAACGTGATCTGTCTCTTTAGAGTCTATTATAGCAGATGTTAAAATGATGGGTTGATGGAAAGATCAAGATCATGAATTCAATCTCTAAGTGAGCCCATTGTCACATCAAGGAAAATAAGGAATCTTTGTCCCTCCTGGGGGTCTTCACCGTCCTGCCCTCCTTCCCCCCAGTCTCAGAAGGCATCTGAGTCTCTTCAGAAAAGCCTCCCCACTTGTTCCAGTAACAGCCACCAACTCTTGTGCACTGATCCCATTCCCATGCTTCTTTCAGAGCACAGGAATCAACTATCCCATCTTGCTTCAAAATCCCTACCCTCTCTCTCCTGCTGGCTTCTTTTGCTCCGCCTATAAACATCTTTATGTCTGTCCTGGATGAAAAGTCAGACCTCCTGTGTCTGCCTCCTGTGCCCAGAGACCGTCCCATCTCTCCTTTTAGCTTTAACTCCAAACTTCCTGGTAGCCCACTTTCATCTCCTGAACTTCTCCCAGGGATTCCTAAGCCCCTGCCGGGTGCAGCACGGCCCGGCCAATCGATGGAAACTGCCTCTCAAGGGCCACAAATAGTCTACAAGCATTGAATCCAGCGGCCACTTCTCAACACCCATCCCATTTGACCTCCCTGCAGCAGTGAACCCAACGGAAAAGACTCTTTCTTGTGAGATGTACTTGGGGCCAGCACTGCTTGTTGCTTACTCAAAGCCATTTCCCTTCTCTTTAGCTGGCAGAATCCCAACTTAGTTCAAGGACAGGAAAGAGATTCTTTTATTTCAGCAAGATGGGCACAGCTACTGGTCCAAGGGCAGCATGGTTCCTTTCTGACCAGTGGGATATAGGGGGAGATCAGTGGGGGTCTTCTGGGGACAACCCCTCTATCACCACCCACCCCCACCAACAAGAGGGAGCTGTGAGGACAATGTCTGCCCAGGCTGCTCCCTTTTCTGTCTTTGAACTCAGTCATGTGAGGATGTGATGCCTGAAGCTGAGGGAAGGTCAAAAGGGCCTCAGTGACACTGACCAGCGATTTGCTACCGACCATCTCAACCACGAGAAAAATAATCCCTCTTACTCACAGACAAAGAAAACAAACTTATGGTTACCAAAGGGGGAAGGGGGTGGGGGGAGGGATAAATTGGGAGGTTGGGATTAACATATACACACTACTATGTATAAAATAGATAACCAACGAGGACCTACTGTATAGCACAGGGAACTACACTCAATATTATGTAATAACTTATAAGGGAAAAGACTCTGAAAAAGAATGTATATATTCTGAATTGCTGTGCTGTATACCTGAAACTTACACGATATTGTAAATCAACTATACTTTAATTTTTAAATTTTTAAAAATAATCCCTCTTGTCTACATCACCACTGGACACCTTTGCTGTTACCTGCAGCCAAAAGTATACCCTACCAATGTGGCACTCCTCTCTTTTTACTGACACTACCTTCCTATCCCTTGGTCTCAAGTCCCCTTGACAGCCCCTCTGCCACCCCTTGACTATCAGCGTTCTCCTGGCCCCCTGTGCTCCTTAAGTGCATAGCCCCATCAGCCACCTGTTCCTCGATTCAACAAATACCTGTTGGCACCTTCTATGTGCCAGGCTGCCCTATAGGCTTGACACTGCAGTGGGGGAGACAAACAGTAAACAAGATGAACAAATGAAAATGTCAAGTTGTGAACAGTGAGGGCTCTGAGCGAAATGATTGGCTAAAGGGGATGATGAGAAGGATGTGGGGCCTCTTTAGGTCTTGGGCAGTGAGCTGAGAGGGAACACTTAGGCTGAAGTTTGAAGGACGAGAAGAAGCTGGCCATGCAAAGATGAGGCAGAGCATTCCAGACAGTGGGAACCATGATGGACCCAAAGAAGGAAAGACTTGGCGCGTCATGGGGACCCCAAGGAAGCCAGTGAGGCCAAAGAAGAGTGATGGGAGGAGGGAAGTCAGATGAAGCCGAGATCCAGGATAGAAAAGTGTAAGCCATGGGATGGTGGTGATTGTCATGCTAAGTGCAGTTGGAAATCACTGGATAAGAGGATTAACGATCAAATTTGCGTTCCTAAAACAAATGGCTGGAATTTGGAGCCAGAGTGGAAGCGGGAGTCCAGTGTGGACTCACGGTCTCCCAGGTGAGAGATGGTGGTGGCTTGGCCTTGGATGGTGGCAGTAGAGATGGAGAGAGATGGTGTGTCTCCTTTGTGATGTAGTCCCAAGATGCACATGATGGGACTTGCTGGTGAGTGGGATACGAGGGATGAGGAAGAGGGAGGCATGGAGGGTGACACTCATATGTTCTACCTTGGACACAAGGGAGAGGAGCACAATTTACTGAGATGGAGAAAAGAATTTGGGAGTGAGGGAGGCAAGCCATTTTTGGAGTTTCATTTTGGAAATGCTGAGTTTGAAATGCCTCCAGAGACATCCAAGTGAAGGGGGCAAGGCTGGAGTTCAAGGAGTTGAGAATTTGGAGATTATCAGCCTAGAAACGGTCTTTAAAGTCACAGGATTTGATGAGATCCATTGAGTGAAGCATAGAAAGAATAGAATAGGGCTTTTCAAGTTAGAAGTATCATTTATTTTTCACTTCTTCTCTTCTCTTCATGTGTTAGAATGCCACATCCTATCAGTTCTAAATTCAGAACACTTCTTAAAGCTGTCCTCTCTCCCTTGCCATGGCTGGTGCCCTTCCAGCCTTCACCGTGCCTCCCCTGGAGATTTTCAACCAACACCTGGCCTTTGGTCCCTCCAGTTCACCCTTCACTCTGCCACCTGTGGGGTCTGCCTCTGCTCAGCTGGAGCAAAACTGAAACCAGAGCGTCCAGGAGGGGACCACAGAGAAGCAGTCATGGAACGACACCAGGTTGGAATGGGGTCACCTAGACCTGAGCTGGAGAGGCACCAGCAACAGAGAGAGAACCAGGTGCCCAGGTCAGTAACCACGGCAACCGGGGAGGGCGCGGCAGATGCTGGTCATACATCCTATTAAGCATCCATCTCTGGCCGGGGTTGGCTTCACTGGCACAGTTCACCCGCACCAGCCAATACCCAGCATGCCAGGGGGCCCTCTCTAAAGCAGACAATAGCAACAGTAACAAAAATAGCAATGGCTAATGTTTATTGAGCACTTACAACGTGCCAGGCACTGTGCCAAATGCTTCACGTATGCTCCCTCATTTAATAATAAGACAACCCTATCTAGAAGGCAAGGGGAAAACTGAGGCTGAGGAAGAGCAGCTTGTAGCGGGTGGGGGGGCTGGCACTGGATGCGGGCAGCCCCCCTCTGGAGCCAGAGGTCCTACCCACGGTGCTGCACAGCCTGTTCCTTTGCACTGTCTGCAGAAGGGGTTAGTGGACTGGGGGTCTGTTAGATTCCTGCAGTTTCTTCCTAGTTGCTATTATTTGGGGGGTGGGGAGGGTGGGAAGGAACTGGCAGAACAGCCTCCCAGCGACTCCCTCATTAGAGCCACCACAGTCCCTGCCGTGTTTTTATCTTGGAGACCCAGCTAGTCAACAGCAGAGCCAGGATTTGAACCCAGCACTTGAACTTGGCACTGCACCACTGTCTTCCAAGAAGGTCACAGTCTGGTGTCCACAGGAGGGGAGAGAGCCCTCAGGGGGGTTTCAGCTCACCCAGAGGAGTGGAGACTGGAGGAGACCGGAAGCAGGAGTTGGAGTTTGAATTGTAGGTCCGGACGTAGGGGCTCTGCTCCCGGAACACATCTCAGCGAGAGGACTATGTCTAAACGCACTGCCATGTGCACAGTCAGAAGCTCTAAGTTAGGGCTTCCCTGGTGGTGCAGTGCTTAAGAATCCGCCTGCCAATGCAGGGGACACGGGTTCAAGCCCTGGTCCGGGAAGATCCCACATGTCGCGGAGCAACTAAGCCCGTGTGCCACAACTACTGAGCCTGCGCTCTAGAGCCCGCATGCCACCACTACTGAGCCCATATGCCACAACTACTGAAGCCTGCGCGCCCAGAGCCTGTGCTCCACAACAAGAGAAGCCACCGCAATGAGAAGCCTGTGTACCGCAATGAAGAGTAGCCCCAGCTCGACGCAACTAAAGAAAGCCCGCACTCAGCAATGAAGATCCAACGCAGCCAAAAATAAATAAATAAATTTATAAAAAAAAAAAAAGAAGCTCTAAGTTAACTCTGAGGCCACCAAAGGATTTGGAAAGAATACCGTCTTCCACCACCAACCATCACCCTCAGAATGACCATGGACAGAGAGACTCTGGAAAACCAAACCATTGAAATAACAACGCAAGGTGTGAATAAGAAGACATCAGGAACTATACTCAATATTTAGTAATAAACTGTAAGGGAAAAGAATCTGAAAAAAGAATATATATATATATCTGAGTCACTTTGCTGTACACCTGAAACTAACACAACATTGTAAATTAACTGTACTTCAATTAGAAAAAGAAAAAGAAGGACATCTCTGCCACTTTAGCCTTTGGCATCAGGGACGAGGGAGCATCCCCGAACCCAGAGAATAAGTGAGCCCCTTACAGCCACCCGACCTCCAGGTCCTGCTCCATCATCCCTATCACTAAGGGCCCTTGAGGACACCGGAGCGTCACTTCACCTTAGTATAAGGCTTAGCTTGTAAGCGACAGCAGTGACAGCTGCCCACCAAGAATAAGGACAGGGCTACTTCCTCACCACCCGGGGCCAGAACGTCAGAGCTGCAAGTGGCTTTAGTGATGGTCCCCCGCAGTCCCCTCACCAGAGGGGTCACCCGGTGCAGGGGTGTTTTGAGACAGGAGAGTCTGATGTGAGCCTCAGGCAATGGCCATTTCATGCAACTAACTCACCCTCTGTGCAGGTCCCCTGCCAAAAAATGCCACGTCAGCCCTCATAATGAACAAAGCCAAGCTTTGTAAGCACTGAATGACTTTGGAGGGTGGGAGGAGGGGAAAAAATTGGCCAGTACTCATGTTACTCACTTGACAGCTCTGATTTCATTCCCCTGCATATCAGAGGGAGTTCTGGCTCTACCTGGCTCCTGCCTGTGTCAGAAGAGCAGGAGCTGGCTCTGTCTCCTCCATTTCCCCAAGCCTAGCAGGTGTGGTACCTGAACCACCTGCCCCAGACCCACCTGGGGGCCTGATAACATCAAATTCCTGGCCCCCACTTCAGATCTACTGACTCAGACCCTCCAGGATGGGGCCCAGGAATCTGTATGTATCCAGAACCCCAGCTGATTCTGAGATTCACTGCCCTGCTGGCTCCTTTATTTAACCGTGGCCCGTCCCACTGAGGAAATCAGCCAGGCCCTGATGGGGACCACAGGGAGGGGAACCAACCATCCTGGTGTGGACTGAGGGGTTTCCTGGGACATGGGACTTCCAGGGCTAAAGCCAGGACAGTCCAGGGCAAGCCGGGATGGTTGGTTATCCTAGCCCCTTCAAAACCCCACTCAGGGACAAAGAGCAGGGGTTCCCAAGCTCACAGGTGAGAGATTAGCTCCCAATCACACGTACTTGGGATTGGAATGGCGTTGGGATGCACTCAGAGCCGAATGTGCGCGTGGGTGATTATGCTGAGATTTCACAACACTTCAAAGGAAAAAAGGAAGTCAGACCATGAGGAACTGACTCAGGGGCTCTAGAAAAGGGTCCATCTTCCCCAGACTGTCCCCTCCCCAAAACCTACCATCGCCACCGTGTGCTGAAAGCAGCAAACACCTACGCTGAGCTGACTCTTCCCTTCGGATCAGAGGGGTCACCCTGGGCAGGAGGAGGTCGTGAGAATCATGGGGTTCAGATGAGAACCAGAACGTCTCCTGGAGATCAGACAGCCCTGGTCCCCCATTTCTCAGATGAGAAAACTAAGGTCCAGTGGACCACATGATTGGCAGGGTCACACAGCTAACAGCCCAAAGGAGACCTCAGCCTTCCTGTTCTCCACACTGCTCCACAAGCCCTTCTGCTGGGCAACAAAATGACCCGTGCAGGAAGGGAAACTAGAAATATTAATTGAGGAGGAGGCTGGACGCAGAGACTGATCAGAGCAAAAGAGTGTGTGAGGGATCATGGTGTTCTAACCCACGTTACAGATGAGGAAACTGAGGCACACAGAGGTCCAAGGTAGTTCCCACGGTTACATACAGGAAACCTGCCTTGCAGGTCACTTAAGGCCTGTCCACAGTGGCTATAGAAGTGGATTCTGCCAGCACATCTTAAGATTTGCTGTATCTGAAATGAGGGACTCTCGTGACAGTGTCCAGCAGAAATGTGGGCTGGACCACAGGGAGCTGGAGCTGGACACCTGGATCCAGAGACCCTGTCCCGAAGCCTTCAGCCTGGGAGAGCTTTCCCAGAAAGAGTGCCTACCCAGGCCAAGTGGGGCTGACCTCGGAGAGGGCATCGGGGGTGACGTCCACCTTTCCCTTTCAACAGTTTTGAGTTGACTGAAATAATTGGTAAAAGCTTGGCTTTTTTGTCATATCTTTAAAAAATGATCGTATAGCCCAGGGAACTATATTCACTATCTTGTAATAAACTATAATGGAAAAGAATTTTTTTTAATACATATGTGTATATGTGTAACTGAATCACTTTGCTGTACACCTGAAACTAACACAGTATTGTAAACCAACTATCCTTCAATAAAAAAGAAAAAAAATGATTCAAGGGAAAATAAGTCTTTCTTTAGTGGATAGAGAGGAGCAGGAGGCTAAGCCCTGAGCTTTGGAAACAGAGAGGTGAGGACAGTGGGATTTTAAGGTCGAGGCTGAGATTACAGAAAGAAGATCAGGGCTTCCCTGGTGGCACAGTGGTTAAGAATCTGCCTGCCAACGCAAGGGACACAGGTTCGAGCCCTGGTCCGGGAAGATCCCACATGCCGCGGAGCAACTAAGCCCCTGCACCACAACTATTGAGCCTGTGCTCTAGAGTCCGCGAGCCACAACTACTGAGCCAGTGTGCCACAACTACTGAAGCCTGTGCACCTGGAGCCCGAGCTCCGAAACAGGAGAAGCCACAACAATGAGAAGCCCGCGCACCGCAATGAAGAGTAGCCTCTGCTCACTGCAACTAGAGAAAGCCCGCACACAGCAACAAAGACACAACACAGCCAAAAATAAAAACAAAATAAATAAATAAATTTATAAAAAAAGAAAGAAAGAAGATCAAAGGATCCCCCACTAACTGGAGGGAAGGTGGTTGGGATGTCCTGGAGAGGGGGTGTCTGTATCGCAGTAGGGTTGGAATCTAAATTGCCTTTTTAAGCACATTAAGATTATTTAATCTGGAGATCATAAAACATTTCCAATTTTCATACTCGAGAGTAAGAGAAGGACAATACCTAAGGATTTTAGAACTAATTTCTAAAAAAGTGTTTTGAGTTCTCCATAATTAAGAATTCAAAAATATTCCCTCCAAGTCCATGACAAAATGGGAACAATCTTCCAGGAATGGACGTCTCTGTGGTTGGCCCAGTAAAACCTTGGCATTGTGGAACCCTCGGGGAATGAATGAGTCACTTTATAGAGTAGAATTTCCTGAATGGCTGAAGATGAAACCTTTAAGGGATAGACATTTAAACTTTTAAGTAGAAGTCTTTCTAAAATGGCCTCTTGGCCTCCTGCATTCTAAAACAGGGTAGCTGGGACCTCGTTTCAGCAACCCCATTTCTAGGCGGCACCCTAGGGCTTAAGAGGGCCTGAAACTACTCCACTTTCAGTATCTTACATGCAGAACTTTCCCTCTATAACCCTCCTGCACTGCTGGTAGGAATGTAAGTTGGTGCAGCCACTATGGAAAACAGTGTGGAGCTTCCTCAGAAAACTAAAAATAGAATTAACATATGATTCAGCAATATTCCCGGACAAAACTATAATTCAAAAAGATACACGCACCCTTGTGTTCATAGTAGAACTATTCACAATAGCCAAGTCATGGAAACAACCTAAATGTCCATCGACAGATGAATGGATAAAGAAGATGTGGTACATATAGACAATGGAATACTACTCAGCCATAAAAAAGAACGAAATGATGCCATTTGCAGCTACATGGATGCAACTAGAGATTATCATACTAAGTGAAGTAAGTCAGAAAGACAAAGACAAATACCATATGATATCACTTGTATATGGAATCTAAAACATGGCACAAATGAACCTACCTACAAAACAGAAACAGACTCACAGACATAGAGAACAGACAGGTTGAGACATAGAGAACCACAGGTTGCCAAGGGGGAGGTTGGTGGGGGAGGGAAGTGTGGGATTAGCAGATGTAAACTATTATATATAGGATGGATAAAAAACAAGGACCTACTGTATAGCACAGGGAACTATATTCAATATCCTGGGATAAACCATCATGGAAAAGAATATTAAAAAAAGAATGTCTGTGTGTGTATAACTGAGTCACTTTTCTGTACAGCTGAGATTGCCACAACATGGTAAATCAATTATACTTCAATAAAATAATTAACAAAAAAAAAAAAAATAAGAGCTTTCCCTCTATAACCACAGCTCCCCGGCCGGCCACTGGCTGTTCCTCACTCCCACCACCCCTGCCCTCCCCTCTCATTTCATCTCTGGCCTCTAGTCCTGCACCTCATCCTTCCTTAGGACTGACAGTTATTGAAAACTCAGCTGCCACGTCCAGTGGGTCAGCAGTTTTCTCTGTCCCTATTTATTAAAGCTACAGAACTGAAAACTACTGAAGAAAGTCACGGAACTGTGTTATAAATTATCATAGCAACAGCCCACGTTCATTCAACATAGGACACTTTCATTTATAAATTATTATAAAGCACTTACACCCCCGAAGTAACCAGCACAGGCAGTTTTAGCCACATTTTTATGATGAAACTAAGGTCTACAGGTTAGAGGAGCTTCATAAGGTCACCTGACCAATAAATGGCGGGTGGATAACGTGAATCCAGGCCTTCTAACTCCAAATCCATATATTTTGCTACTTTTTGAATCACCAACTCTGAAAATATCTGGTATCTAAAATCTGCCAAAAGAATGGGCAGAATAAGTAAAAACTGGCAATCCAGCTGAGCTCCTTTGATATGAAGATCAGTGGAATCAAGCCTGACAATGACTTTTTACTCCCATGAGTGTTAAATCGTTGCTCATGCAAATCACTGTAATTGTTAATTGCAAAGAAGTGTTGGGTATAAACAAGCCACCAACGCATTTCTGCGGATGAACCAAAGGGTGATGTGGTTTTAAAGGGTTTGCACTAAAAGTATGAGCAGTCCCTCATGGAAGAAATCCAAGGTGAGAGTGAAGGTGTCATTCTCTCTGTTTTTATCTCCAAGTCCTATAGACCAGGAATGTGTTTCTAATGATGTATCCATCTTCAGCTATTCCAGGACAACACAAAAGTGCCTTACGTTGAAACAAGTTAATTTTACAGAATATTAGCCATTTGGATTTTTGCAACCCTTATCACGCCTCACCTCACTAGAATGTTCCAAGAAGACAAGGACTTGATCTTGCTCAGTGCTATCCCCAGGGTCTGGAACATAATGGGCTTTCAATAAATACTGGTTAGATCAATGAATGAAACAAAAACTTATCAATTCAAACATGCCAGGACTTCCGTTGTGGCACAGTGGTTAAGAATCCGCCTGCCAATGCAGGGGACACGGGTTCAAGCCCTGGTCTGGGAGGATCCCATATGCCGCAGAGCAACTAGGCCCGTGAGCCACAATTACTGAGCCTGCGTGTCTGGAGCCTGTGCTCCGCTACAAGAGAGGCCGCGATAATGAGAGGCCCGCACACCGCGATGAAGAGTGGCCCCCACTTGCCACAACTAGAGAAAGCCCTCGCATAGAAACGAAGACCCAACACAGCCATAAATAAATAAATAAATAAACAAACAAATAAATAAATAAATAAAATAAACCCAAAGTTTAAAAAAAAAAAAAGAATCCGCCTGCCAATGCAGGGGACATGGGTCCGAGCCCTGGTCCGGGAAGATCCCACAGGCCACGGAGCAGCTAAGCCCGTGTGCTACAACTACTGAGCCTGTGCTCTAAAGCCCGCATGCCGCAAGTATTGAAGCCCGTGCGCCTAGAGTCCGTGCTCGGCAACAAGAGAAGCCACTGCAATGAGAAGCCCCCGCACCCCACGAAGAGTAGCCCCCACTCACCACAACAAGAGAAAGCCTGAACGCAGCAACAAAGACCCAACGCAGCCAAAAATAAAAATAAAATAAAAATAAAAAATAAAATTTTTTTTAATGTCCCTGATCCAGTATTTGTGATCGTTTAAACAGAGGCTATTAAGCAAATTGACAGTATATCTAAAATGAGGAAGCATTTAAACTATATGGGATAATAAACTATTTACAAACAACATGCCTGTTAATTATGAATCATTTGTATACTCATTACGGTCCCCAAGTTTCTCTTCTAAAAGACCTAGTTTAGTTGGTGGTTATGCAAAGCCTAGGTCCTTCCTCGCAGCTTAGTTCAATTACACTTAGTATAGTCTTCAAAGTAATATAATTGCATTTCTTTAAAAGAAAATACATATTCTACAATTCAGACTTTTGCAGTGATCTCACCAGAAAGCATATCCTACAAACATCTTAAATTCTCGATGGCTAGCCCAGTATTCCAAAAATGCATCTTGAAACACTCAAGCCTTTTGACACTGAGGAATGCATGCTAGCAGCTGTAGTTGGTTTGAAAAAGAAAGATGGACACGCTCTCAGGCAGTTTCCAACGTACCCTGCTAGAACTTGCAGCAGTGTCTTTCTTTCCTCCATATATATATCGAGTGGCCCAGATCTGCCATTTTCACCATCAAATTGTTGCATATGTTTAACTCTTTTGAAGTTCAGTTCAGCTCAGCAAACACTTCCTGCAGCTTGATCCTGGGTCAGATGCAGCCCCTGTACTGAGGGCTCAAGGATGAGAAAACATGTAGTCCCTCCCCTCCAGAATCTTCTTCCATTGGGGAGAATTGTATGAGTTATATTCATTATATTGGAATTATATTGACATAACCAGACTATAATGAGAGCTATGGGCTCTCACAGCATAACGGGCTGTGTGGGTACAGGTAAAGGAACAGGTCATTCCACAAGAGGGAGAGGTGTCAGGGACAGAGAAGGTGACATGTGAAACCATTCAAGTTTACAAGGCGGACAACACGGGGAAAGCAGAAAGTACAGCTCAACCACATATGAACGCTGGATCATAAACAAAAAATTATGTGGAAAAACCCCATAGAGATTAGAAAACACTCCCGTAACTAGGGCTCTGGTTCCTAGCCACCAAAACCACAAAAGTTGAGAAGTTTAAAACTCATCTAATCATCCAATTGCTTTGTCATGCAGCCACAGAGTGAGGCTTGAGTGCTGAGTAAAGGGTCCAATGAGTGGCCATCGCAGGCGGGCAGGTCAATAACTTGGTGAATGACCCTTCGCAGCAGATCATCATCTCCTGACAATCTTCAACTCATCTCTGTTCTTTCCGAGTGGGGAGGGGGGAGCAGTGGGACGTCTAAACAGCCCCGTTATCCACAATAACCCTGTGCCAACCCAGCTGGTGAATGTCAATTCAGTACATAGATAATACGAGATAATGGGTCTGTTGCAACCCCTCGGGCCTAACCCTCCCTGCCACGCCCCAGATGCCCGCTCCACCTGTGGTCTACCGCTGCAAGTTAAAGAACTTCTGAGTTTATTTGCACCACTATGGGAGAAGTTGGGCATGAGCTTCAGCCCCCTGCAGCCATAGGGATGAGGACCAAGGGGTCACTATCTGGAGCCATGGGGAGGCCGGCAGTCCTTGGAGGAGTGCTTTCTGGCTGCAAGCACAGCTTGAGCTACCCTAAAGCAGGACTTCCCTGGTGGTAAGTGGTTAAGACTCCATGCTCCCAATGCAGGGGGCCCAGGTTCAATCAGGGAACTAGATCCCGCATGCCACAACTAAAGATCCTGTGTGCTGCAACTAAGACCCGGTGCAGCCAAATAAATAAATATTAAAAAAAAAAAAAAAAAAAAGCCACCCTTGAGCAGAGTTTCTCGAAGCGACATTCCGACATTTCCTGCTGTGACTTCCCTGGTGGTCCAGTGGGTAAGACTCCGCGCTCCCGATGCAGGGGGCCTGGACCCAGTTTCGATCCCTGGTCGGGGAACTAGATCCCATATGACACAACTAAGAAGTCCGCACGCTGCAACTACAGACCCCTCGTGCCATAACTAAGACCTGGCACAGCCAAAATAAAATAAAAAATAAAAAACATTTCGCGCTGGATAATTCTTTGTTGTGGGAGACGGGTCTGTGCACTGTAGGATGTCTAGCCCCATCCCTTGTGTCTCAGTCGGTTTAGGCTGCTGTGACAAATACTGTAAACCATAGACGGGGTGGCTTAAACGACAGAAATCTGTCTCACAGCTGTGGAAGCTGAAAGTCTGAGATCAGAGTGCCAGCATGGTAGGGTTCTGGTAAGAACCCTCTTCCCGGTTTGCCGACGACCTCTTACTTGCTATATCCTCATATGGCTGAGAGAAAGAGAGGCTGAAACGAAGCAGAAGACGAGGCGCGGGCTCAGGCTGGCAAGGGGACCACCCACCAGCGCCCACCCTCACCACCCATGTTATCAGTACACCCTGCGGCTACAAGTCCTCCACCTCCTCTCTGAGTCTGTATTTGCGTTACTATGAAAAAAACAAACAGTCGGGGCAAATCACACCCCCACCAGAAACCTGTGCGTTATGATGGATATTTATTGGCCGCTTAATCTGTGCCAAGCACTGTTCTAAGCCCTTGCAGGAATTCTCTCCTTTAATCCTTACGACACACCTATGCGATTGGTACTGTAACTATAAATGTCATAAATGGGGAAAGAGCGGTACAGAGACGGCGGGAGACCTGCCCGGGGCCAGGCAACCAATAGGAAGCCAGGCAGACCGCAGCCAGATCCGCGGTTTGGGGGCGGAAGAGCGCGATGCGCGCGCAGGAGCAGTGCATGCGCGCCTCGCCTCCATCCTCCGTAGCAGTTAGGAGAAAGAGAAGCTAAGAAGAAAGGGGGAGCCAGAGAAGAGAGAAGAGCATGAATAAGGAGAGATGAGACGGGAAAGGCCCGTCTGGCCATGCTCCTTGTGGTGGGGGGAGGGGTGCCCTCCTTGCCACTGTCACGCCCCACGAGGGCCCCGGACAGCTCCCTGGGGTCAGGAGTCTGCCTCTTCAAGAGGAAGGAGGCACAATCTCCTGGTTGAGGCACAGGGTTGGCTCCGTATCAACTCCTTCTCCTGTGCCCACAGGCCCCTTTCCCACAACTCCTGAGCCTGTTCGGCCTTCCCACGTGGTCTAGACCTGGAGCGGATCTGGCGCCTGCTTCTCTGGGTGTCTCCACTTGGCTTGGCCCTCGTGGCTCTCGCACACCAGCGCCCCTGATTTTTCTCACCGCTGTGGACCCCACATACCCCTCCCCACCCTGAGCCCCTGCCCTACTCTGGCCTCCCCTGGTGGGCTCCTCACCCTGGCCTGGGACCCAGGGCTCATGAACCCTCCCTGAACTGACCAGTCCACACAATTGTCCCTCCCGTCCTCCCGCCCTGAGCTCTTAGGCCTTGGTCAACACCCTACCCTAAGCAATACCTGCCAGAAACCAGCCACTGCCCACCCCAGGGTCCCTCTGACACCATACAGTCACCCCCCACTTCCTACCTCTCAACCAGCACTCCCTGACTCATCCCAGCCCTCCCGTGCATCTAAGCTCAGCCAGCACGGCCTGTGCCAGGAAGGCATTTCCCCTCACCCTCCTCCCAGCCTCTGCCAGAATTCCTCAGAGAGGTCCAGACCCCTACATGAGGATTGCCAGGGGCCCTTGTTTAAAATACTGTGACAGTGAAATAAGCCAGACGCAAAAGGACCCACAGTGCATGATTCCACTTACAGAGGTCCCTAGAGTAGTCAGATTCAGAGACGGAAAGTAGAGCGGTGGTCACCAGGGACTGGGGGAGGGGGAGGGGGCGTGGTTGTTTAATGGGGGCAGAGTTTCAGTTTGGGGAGATGAAAAAAGTTCTGGAGATGGTTGGTGGTGATGGCTGCAGAACACTGTGAATGTACTTAATGCCACTGAACTATGCACTCAAAATGGTTAAATGGTAAATTTTCTATTCTCTATATTTTACCACAATTTTTTTAAAATGCTGTGACAAAATCAGAATCTTGAGAGTGGTGCGGGGAAACCCACGTTTTTAACCAGCTCCCCAGTGGTTCTTATGCCCCCTCAGCATGAGAGCCGGGAATGTCATGGCCTCTTAGCTGTGCGACCTCAGTCAAGTCACAGAACGTACAGATCCCAAAGTCCCTTGTCTGGAAATGGACATGAGACTTTCCTCACCTGTTCTTGTGCGGATTACACGAGATGAGGAATACAAAGTGCCAGGAGTGTGGGAGCTGCCCTACAAAAGTGAACTTGACAGTCGGTCCACAAACGCTTACTGAGCAGCCTGGGTACCAAGCTGAGCCGGGACCTGCCCTCAGTCATCCCTCAAGTCCCAGCGCCTGCACACCGCAGGGGTCTCCCTTCCCCCATGCTCAGGCCTCCGAAGAGTTACCTGCCAGAAACAACATCTGGCAACAGGTAAGGAGGTTCCTGACTTCTCAGAGGCCTCGGCTTGGCAGGTCCGATCCGCACACACATTCCATTTCTCCCAGCAAGAGCCCAGGGGCTGGGAGGGGCGGGGCAGGCCCCAAGGCCTCCTCACACCAAAGCTGGACCCCTCCGGCCCTGCCACTGCTCCTCCCGGCCTCCGTCACCGACCCAGGGCACTTGGTTCAGCTCTCACTCGGGCCATTTCTACCAGCTTCTAGACCTCAGGAGAGCACTGGTAGGAAAGTGCCTCTTCTTTTCTTTTTTTCTCCTCTTTTACTTTTCCCAAATTGACCACCTCTAGCCATGTTTAGAAAAGAAGAAAGTCTACACTAGTACAAAAATAGCTTTAAAATAATACCTCCCAGGCCTTTTGGGATAAAAGTGTTTCACTAATGTCGACAGCTAAGATTACAAAGTGCATCTACTTCAGCACTTACCGTAATAAAATAGTTGGATGTTTTTAATATCTTTATTTTTTTTAAAGAGGTCCATTTACTTGCGTAGTTTGCGGTCTGTAAAGGAGTAAATGTGCTAGGAAATTACCTAAAGAGTCACATCAGGCCAACACTTTTGTCTTGGGTACCAGGAGGGTCGGAAGGCTGCCAGGCTGCTCGTGACCCATTTATGAAGGTGTCTCCCCAAGGGCCTGTCACGTCCAAGGAGGACACCCTGGAGAAGGGCCATGCCTCCAGCCCTCCAACCCAACCCTCCCGCTCCCTTCCTTCCCTCTGCGTGAGGCCGTAGCATAAAATCAAAGTCCTCTTTCTAGAACCGGCTTTCCAAGTGGGTGATCCAGCCCTGTGTGCAATCTTGTCCTTTTCCCTGTTTTGCCTAAGAAACTATTCTTGAAAATTTTCCAAAATGGCATTGGAGAATATTCGTATCTCGAATATTTCACTTCAGTGAAGTGTTTTTCACTTTAATAAAAAGCGATGGCAACTTTGGCAGGTGCCAGGGAGCTGGAATCCAGAGAAGAGGGAGTAAGATGCCCGGTGCCCTTGTGGCTTGATTCTGCCAGATCTGTAGAAGGCTGTCACCCGCTCTCTCCCCATTTCCAGCAGGAGGACAGTAGGCAGGGCTTGGGAAGCCTTGCCTCGCCCAGACCCCCCCCTTCCTGCCAGGCAGGCAGCCCTCTGGCCCCCACTGGTGCCCGCTGGGGGAGCAGACTGGACCCAGTGGCCTGTCCTGGACCCTGAGAGCCACAGAACCCTCCCCTTTGCCAATCTTGCCTCTCTACTCCTTTCTAGATCCCCCAGTGACTGATACTCTAAGGGTGGAAGAAAAAAAAGCTCAAGGGTTACATTAAATCATTGGTTGTGACAAAGTGCATCATTCTAGGTACATCAATTCAGAGGCTAATCAAGCAAACAGGATTAGTGAGAGGAGGGCCTAACCCTTTCTCAAAGGGTTAAGCCTCCAAAGCCTTGATCTCTGGCCCCAAAGAGGGCTTTCCTTCCTGAGCTCTCTGCTATGCCAGGAATTCTGCACACAGTAAAAAAAAAAAAAAAAATCTCCCCTGGATTTACTACTTTCTGATCTGACCAAGTTGGAATGCCTGCATGGAGAAACGCTCCTGGCCTGGAGAAGGGCAACACTGCGAAGGAAACCGGACCTCAGTAAATAACACCCTTCACAGAAAAGCCCAGAGGCTGTCTCCCATGAGGGACTGGATGTAAGAACAGCGCAGCCTGGGTAGTTGCTGGGCTGACCCTTCACCCTGAGGTAACTTGGATGAGAAGGAAGGTGTTATGGGCTGAATTTGTCCCCTGCCCCCCAAATTCACATGTATAAGTACCTCCAGTACCTCAGAAAGTGACTGTATTTGAAGATGGTCTTTAAAGAAGCAGTTAAGTTAAAATAAGATCATTAGGGTGGGCCCTAACCCCATAGGACCAGTGTCCTTATAACATGAGGAAATAAGGTCACAGACAGTTACAGAGGGACAACCACGTGGAGACAGGAAAAGACCATCATTTATAAGCCAAGGAGAGGGGCCTCGAGAAACCCACGCTACCACACCTCGATCTTGGACTTCTAGCCTCCAGGTTTGTGAAAAAACAAATGTCTGTTGTTCAACCATCTGGTCGATGGCACTTTGTCCTGGAGGCCCAAGCAAACTAGTACAGAAGATGCAGCTGTAGAAAACTACGTGCCCCGGATGCGAGTGGCACAGATGAAACTTCAGGAAGTTCAGAGAAGAGGTGAGATTTATTAAGAACTTGCAGGGAGGGTGGGAGATCCTCAGATATGATGTTTGGCTACAACTGATTCACTGAGAAAATTTATGCTGCATCTGTGGAAGCCCTTTCAGTCAAATCGCTGAGGAGGAAAAGAGAAGAATGAAAGAAAAGTGAATCTGCTCTGTATGTGGAATTTCCAGAATTCCCCTCCATGTGGGGTCCTGGGTTGGGGTGGCCACGAGGAAGGTGTGCAGGACTTGGAGGGTGCAGGGGAAGCGCAGCCCTTTTGTGCTCTGAGGATGGAGCAGGGCAGACAGATGCGGGGCAGTTCAGGCATACTTCTTAGTGTCGGGGCAGCCACTGGCCCGAAGCCCCTCCACTCCTGGGCCAGGTGTGTGCAGCTCTGGGGTGCGGGGCCCCTGCTTGCCCCGAATGTCACTGCATCATGGTGATCTCAGGTGGTGAGAGCCCTTCCGGTCTGTCCCCCATCTTTCCCACTCTGCGTGCATCTTCCCTCCCAAGCTGGCCCAGCCGAGACCAGCATCCTAGGCTCGACCCTCCAGCGCCTCGTTCCTGCCTCCGCACCTCCTACCCTCAGACCTACCACTGCCACCAAAAAAACCTCCCCAAACCTCTGCTTCTAGCAAGTCATCCTTCAGCACACTTCAAAGGCTGGGTCCTTCCAGATCAAGTCTAAACCCTCTGACTAGATGCTAAGACCTTTTATAACCTGTTCCCAACTTACTGCCCCGCCGTCTTCCCTGCTGCTCCCCAATACATGCGCTCTGCCGAGTGAGGCCAGTCCCTTCCTCCCTGTTGGGGTCTGCCATGCCCACTCCATCACTCAGATATGTCCCCACGCTGTCAGACCTTTCCTTCTTCAAGGTCCAGCTCAAGTCTCATCTCCTTCACAAAGCCTTCATCAAGGCCATTGGGTGCAGTATTTAAGAGAAAAGACCCAGAGCCAGGCTGTCTGGATTCAAATCCTGGCTTTGCCCTTCCAGCTCTGTATGACTTTGAACAAATTACTTAATCTTTCTGTGCCTCAGGTTCCTCCACTGGAAAATGGAGATGAACAGGGTTCACAGGGTTATTGTGAAGATTAAATGAGTTAAGTCACGTAAAGCATTTGTATTGTGCCCCACACATAGAAAGCACTTGATAAGGGTTAGTTCTTATTCCATTTTTATTATTACCTGACCATTTCATCCCTCTCCAAGACTCTTTCCCCTGAACTTCTACACCTGGTATAATAGAGACCACATCATTCAAGTACTTAATTATAGTCAGTCTTGTACTGTTTGCTGCAATTTCATGTGTAACAAACAGGAACAAGAACATTTTATCTGTGATCAGAACATCAATAAGCAATAGCTTATTCATGAACATAAACTATTCCTCATTCTTTACTTGCAGCGTAAGGGGGAGAACTTGCCCTGCTTCTTCCTGGTAGCATTTAACCCCTAAGAGACCCAGGAGGAAAAAGATAGGGACAAAGTGTCAGGAACAGGAAGACATGAAAATGCCCACAGAATGGTCCTGAAACCCATCCTCCTGGAACATTTGAACACCAAGAAGATGACATTTTGACAGACATGGTTTTCACATCAAGAAGAACTGTCTGGGGGGTGGTCTGACCAGAGGCAGGGCCCTCAGCCAGTGTCTGCTCCCTGGAAACTGAACAGCACCCAAGTAACAGAAGACCCCGAAGGCCCAGGGCCCAAGGGGCCAGCAGATGGCCATAGTATCAAGGTAGGGTGGGCCCCTGACGCTGTGCAGGCTCCCAGCTTTGCTGCCAAGGGCCTTCTGGTTTACCACCCAAACCACTGAAAGCTCATGAATCAGTCCATAGATCAAGACAATACGGGAGTTATGCAGCACTCAGCTGTTTCAGGTCTCTATTTCTTCCACTTTAAAATGAAGGGATTGGTGGAACCAGAGGATAGCTAACAAACCACCCAGTTCTGCAGTTCTGCACAGTGAGTTCTTTGCACAGTCAGAGCAAGCAAAGGCAGTCAAGGAGGACTCTGAGAGTTTGATTTCCATCAATACTACCCAAAGCACTCTATAGATTCAAAGCAATCCGCATCAAAATTCCAAAGGCATTTTTCACAGAAATAGAAAAAAAAATCCCCAAATTTTTATGGAATCACAAAAGTCTCCGAATAACCAAAGAAATCTTGAGAAGGAAGAAAGTTGGAGGCATCACACTTCCTGGTTTTAAACTATATTACAAAGTTGTAGTAATCAAAACAGTATGGTATTGGCATAAAACAGACACATAGATCAATGGAACAGAATAGAGAGCCCAGAAATTAAACCATGCATTTATGGTTAATTAACTTACAACAAAGGAGCCAAGACTATACAATGGGAAAAAGATAGTCTCTTCAATAAATGAGAGTTTAATTTCCCCTTCCCCGTACACAGAGCTGCACAAAAGAAGGAAAAAAAAAACAGAGCCACAGAATAGCTCATCTCTGCTTCACGCATTTGGCACTAGAGCCCTCCTGGCTGAGAGGTGCCAAAGCTAGGGATGAATACAACAAGGTGTGCAACTTACCCAGGTTTAAGTTTCAGCTCTGACACTTACAGGCAAGTTACCTGGTTTTTGTGAAGCCTCAGTTTCTCAGCCAATACACAAGGCTAATAATAATACTTACTTCATGCACTTATTGATTAAAATGTAAAGCACCTTGCACAGGACCCAAAGCAGAGGAGGTGCCCAAATCATTCAGAAAATGTTGATCAGGTACCCACTAAGGGACAGACACCATTCCAAGGCACTGGAGCACAGTCTTGCACACACACAAAAAAACTCCCCCTTATAGAGTTTACTTTTAGAAGGAGAAGACAGATAATAAGAAACAACCTTAATAAAGGTCAGATTTCCTCAAAAGCACAGGAGAAGAATATGAAGAAAAATCAACTAGGGTAAATAGGATAGAGAAGGAGGTGTGATTTCTGGGTAGAATCCTCAGCAAAGTCCACTCAGAGAAGACGAGCCTTGAATGGACACCTCAGTAAATGTCACTATTATCCTCATGGCCAGTCCTGTTGGCGCCAGGGTTTGGTGCCAACAATGTATTTTTCCTGGTGTCCAAGTGGGCATTTCTCCCCAACATATCTCACAAAAGAGAGTGTCAGAGTTGGAAGAGACTCAGATTCTCTGGTTCATTTTATAGAGGAAGAATGAAACCCACAAATGCGGGCCGACAAACCCAGGGTCACACGGTTAGTTCAGAGACCGAGATTGGTGCCACCTCCAGTCTCCTGACACTAAGACCAATATTCTTGCCTCTGCTTCATACCCTGTTGCCCTAAGCTGACTCAGACCCATGTAAAATTGAGGCCTGGAGCCTGGAAGATTTCTAGCCTGGTGTTGTATTTCAGCCTGCACAGTAGCTCATGGTTATTAGCTGTGCAGTCTGAATATATCTCTTTCAGACACGTTTACAGGGGAAAAAAATTATCATGGATTTGCAAGAAGACATCCACGAACCAGTGACCCCAGTTTGAACAAATAAAAATTAAAGACGATCTATTCAGGGCATCCCTGGGCACCAAGAATACCACACACGCAAATGCAACCACCCTGGAACCACTTATATGACACTCCTCAGCTGTAAGGCAGTCATCAAAAGACCAAGAATTTGTTGCCTTTTTTTCCCCTCAGATTGTCATCAAAATGTAAAAACACTATTTGATTTGTGTAGACTCTTTGAGCCCCTGAGAAGATACCCACAGAGTCCAGTTTGGGGAACTCAAATATGGCACAGGTTTTTGAAGGGCTGTTTGTTATAGGATAAATCCTTGCAGTGATCGGGGCCTTTACAAGAACTACTAAGGCTAAAGGGAGCTGCAAAAAGTGATCAACCCAGTTTGCTTCATTTTGAAGCTGCCCTGGGCCAGAAGGATGAGACTGGAGCCTGGTAGTCATGGGACTTCCATACGTCTGCATAACTCTCAGAGACTAGGAACATCTGTGGGCCGTTAAGGGGGGGACCTCAAAGCACCATCCATCCATTCATTGAACAGATACTAATTGAGCACCTAGTGCGTGCCTGGCACTGTTACAGGCACTGAGGCTATGACAGGAAACCAAACAAAGCCCCTGACATCATGAAGCTTACATTCTAGTGAGGAGGAAGGAAAGGAACAGATTAGGGAGTGAATATGTGTCAGACAGTGATAAGTAAGTGGGTAAAAGGCGTGGGTGATGCCTGGAATCAGGAGAGCAAGGGCTTGTTACTTTAAGTAAGTTTTCAGAGAAGGGGTCTCTAGAGAGGTGAAATTGGAAGGCGAAGAGTTTGTCAAGGGAAGAACATTCTAGGCATAGTTCTCCACAAACTCAAAAGCCCTGAGGCGGAACAGCAAGGGGACACTTGTGGCCTGAGCTGTTGAGAGAAGGAGAGCTAGGGTCAGAAGAGCAGTGAGGGCTAACAGACCTTAGCAAGCACTTAAACTTTGCCTCGAGTGAGATGGGGAGTGAGATGCTGGAATGAGGAATGACATTATTTGACTAATGTTTTTAAAGGGTTGAACCTACTGCTGTGCTCAGAAGAGACGAGAGGGGAACCAAGACTGAAACAGGGAGAGCAGTTAGGAAACAATTGTCATAATCCAGATGAGAGGTGTGGTGGCCTGGATCCGGCAGCAACGTTCGGGTTGGGGAGAAGTGACTCAATTCTGGATAGGGAAGATGGAGCCGATGGGAATTGCTCATTGTCTAAACATGAGCTGTAAAAGAATTCGAGAAGTCCAAGATGACACCAGAGTTTTAGCCTGAAGCACCTGAGGGTAGAGTTGACATTGATGGAGATAAAGTCTGTGGGAGGGCCTGGGGTGGGATGGGGGTGGGGGAGAAGGGAGGTAAAGAGAAAATTTTCCCACCAGGTGTTCAAGCTCTGATCTTGATTTATAAAGTCAACCTTGCATACGAGATGGACCATATGATCCCACAATTCCACCACAGGGCATAACACCCAAAAGAATTGAAAGCAGGGACTCATACTTGTACACCAATGTTCGTGGCAGTGCCATTCACAGTAGCCAAAAAGTGGAAACAACTCAAATGTCCATCGACAGATGACTGGATAAGCAAAATGTGACCTATACATACAATTCAGCCTATAGAAGAAAGGAAGTTCTGACACATGCTACAGCATGGATGTACGTTGAGGACATTATGCTATGTGAAGTAAGTCAGCCATCAAAGGACAAATGTATGGGGCTTCCCCGGTGGCGCAGTGGTTAAGAATCCGCCTGCCAATGCAGGGGACACGGGTTCAAGCCCTGGTCCGGGAAGATCCCACATGCCACGGAGCAACTAAGCCCGTGCGCCGCAACTACTGAGCTTGCGCTCTAGAGCCCGCGAGCCACAACTACTGAAGTCCACGTGCCTAGAGCCTGTGCTCCACAACAAGAGAAGCCACCGCAACGAGAAGCCCTCGCACCGCAACAAAGAGTAGCCCCCTCTCGCCGCAACTAGAGAAGGCCCGCGTGCAGCAATGAAGACCCAACGCAGCCAAAAATAGTAAATGAATAAAATAATTTTTTTTTAAAAAGGACAAATGTATGACTCCACCAATATGAGGCACCTAACGTAGTTAAATTCATAGAGACAGAAAACAGAATCGTGGTTGCCAGGAACTGGAAGGAGAAAAGGGGAAGTTATTGCTTAATGGGAACAGAGCTTCTGTTTGGGAAGATGAAAGTGTTCTGGGGACAGAGAATGGTGATGAGTGCACAACAATGTGAATGTACTTAATGCCACTGAACTGTACACCGAAAAATGGTTAAAACGCTAAATCTTATGTATATTTTACAATCAAAAAAAAATAGATGGCAATCTCACAGGTTAGTCCACTGGCAAGGGCTCTATAAAGCTTTAGAGGGACTTCCCTGGAAGTCCAGTGCTTAAGACTCCACACTTCCACTGCACAGGCCACAGGTTTGATCCCTGATCAGGGAACTAAGATCCCGAATGTGCAAAACATAAATAAATAAATAAATAAAGGCTTTAGAGATTTATAAATACAAACTCAAAAAAAAAAAGAAAACATCATCCTAGAGTTTCCCCATGGTTAGTGGTGGTTGCAGGAATATCTGCACCCAATCCACCAAGAGGGCTTCAACAGGGAGAGACAGAGCACTGGGGGAGGGGCAGAGGTGAAATAGAAGCCGATTCCAGGCAGAAAGAACAATATGAAAGAGATATGACTGGGAATTCCCTGGTGGTCCAGTGGTTAGGGCTCGGTGCTCTCACTGCCAGGGGCCCAGGTTGGATCCCTGATCGGGAAACTAAGATCCCACAAGCCACGGAGCACAGCCAAAAAAAAAGAGAGAGAGAGAGAGGACTTGAATAAGACGGCCAGAGAAACAAAGAAGATTGAAACAACGGGAGCAGGGATGCTGTGAACCACCAAAGGTGGGGAGATCTGATGACGGCTTTGGGACCCAGAGAAAGTCATCGTGCTTAACATCCTGTGTGAAGCTGATAAAGGGGCATAATTACAAGAGCTCACATTACTGAGTACTTACTCTGTGTCTAAGCCCTGCACAGCTACTTACTGGCTTAATCCTCACAACCACCACACAAGGGAAATACTCTAATCATCCTGATTTCACAAATGGGGAAACAAGAACCCGTCCCATCAGAAGGTTAGAGTAGCAGAAACAGGATTGAAACCCCGGCAGTCCAGTTCCGGAGTGGAGCTCTTAACCACTAGGCTACCCAGCTCCCAATGCCAGACAGTGTGACGTGCAAACATTGTGACTTTGGGGGTGGACATTTATAGATTCAACTTTCCAGCATTTCATCTTTCAAAACCCTCTTAGGCACTTAAGACACCACGTGGCCAGAGAGATGTCTTGAGCAAAAGCCCCACTGGTCTGAACGTCACAGTCTTATCTCAAAGTCCAGCCATGGCTCTCTGATCAAACGCACTGATTTTCTGCTTATTTACCAAAATGGCTCTTTATGACAACAGCTGACAGCAAGTGTTGCTGTGAGAAAGCCGATCCCAAGCTCTGTTCTGTTTTTTAACTATTAAGGGACACGGCAGAATCCTCTTGAGAAACTGAAGTAGAGAAAGCCAGAGGCCAATGGCAGGGGCAGGAAATGTTCGTTTCTGCTGAAGTCACGTTTACCTGAAATTCCGACTTCAAAGTCCATGAAAGTGAGGGCCATGAAAGAAGGTTTCAAAGGAAACATTTGTGATCAGGGAAAAGCCTGTGACCTGGCCAGTAGAGGAGTCCCAGCAAGGATAGCTGTAATCTTTCTCCTGCCGTTTAAAGCAAAGCTTGTGAAGATGAAAAGCCACAGCAAGTTCTTCTAAGCTCCGCAGACTTTATGTGAATCCCCGTGCCTGGCTGCATTAATTCTACCTCCTTCTGTGCTGGCTGTTGGTAAATGCTTACTGAATGAATAGATGTGATGCATCCAGTGTATAACAAGTCCTCTGGGGAAAGGGGTCAAATCCCAATCATCTTTAAATCTTGAGACACTTAATAAATGTTGAAGTACGTCGTACTAGAAAAAAGTGCTGCGTTGGAAACGCAAACACTGTGAGGGGCCAGAAGCTGCTCCCAAAAGGACGAGAGAGGAGTATGCAGCCGCGTGAGCGCTGGGAGGCCGGCCAGAAGCTCCTGCCATCATCTCTCTATTTTATGTGCCAGGCATGTTGTGCAGGGGACCTTCCCGGGTCCCCAGGGGATGTGAAGTCTCGCAGAAGCCCAGTAGTGTGGGAGTTGAAACGGGGGTGCCCGACACCACAGGAGGGCACTGAGCCCAGACCCAGAGGCTCAGGGGGTCTGAGGTAGTGACTCAAAGGCCCAGAACAACGAGGGACAGAAAGAGTGTGGGGGAGAATTGTGAAGACAGGAGCAGGGACCAACATCATGAATTTGGGTACCAGCAAGCACTTTGGTATGCCTGGGGCGAAAGGTGCACATGGGAAAGCCATGGGTGCTGAAATGGAAGCAGGTCATGGCAGCCTTGGGTGCTAAGCCAAAGACATGAACTTCACCCTGAAAGCCAAGAGGAGCCTCTGAAGAATTATAAGCAGGGGAGTAACATGATCTGATTTTTATTTTAGAATGGCCTGTACTTAAAGCTCACTCCCTCTGTGGAGGAAAAGGTCTAAGACAGGCGGACCAGTAAATAATGGTGGCGACTGCAGTAAATAATGAAAACCTAAGATGTCAGGGATGTTAAGGAGAGGGGGTGCTGGTGTGGCGACCAGATGGTTACAGAGCTGATCAGAGACAGAGAAAACTCGACGGGGGTCCGGCTGGCAGGGTGAGGGGAGGCGGAGGTGGGTCCAGTGCTGGAAAACAGGCTTGAGAATCAGCGGCCCCAAGAGGTTGCCCAGAGAGTCCAGAGCGAGAAAAATAAAGAGCCCAGGACAGGTCCTCGGGAAATTCTGCTATTTGTGAGCTCGTGGGAAGAGAGGGGGCCATGAGGGGCCTGGGAAGAGGGGGCAAAGTGATCCTAACCATGCAGACAAAAGAGAAATCACTAGGGAATTCCCTAGCGGTCCAGTGGTTAGGACTCGGCACTTTCACGGCTGCAGCCTGGGTTCGATCCCTGGTCGGGGAACTGAGATCCCGCAAGCTGTGCAGTGAGGCCAAAAAAAAAAAAGAAAAAGAAAAAAGAGAGAAATCACTAAGCCAAGGGAGGAGGGGGATTCCAGGAGGGAGAGGACACAACACCAAGCGCCCCGAGACTACCGTGGGCAGAAGGAAGGCTGAGCAAGAACAGGTCTGGGGGGAGACGGGGGAAGCCCCGTGGCAGTGGGTGGGGCACTGGCACGAGGAAGAGGTGACAGAGAAAGCAGGCGACCTTTTCAAGCAGGTCGGCTCTTCAAGGACAACACCACTGGCAAGAAGGGGGGGTGGGCGCTGAAGGAGGGTTGCTTTAAAGGGGGAAGGGAGAGAGCATATGTATCTGCCGAAAGGAGATGCCAAGATAGAGGTGGGGTGCCGAGGAGAGCAGGGGTGACTGAGGGAGGTGAGGGAAGTGTATGCACAGAACTCCTGGGGGGATTAGCCTCGGAGCCAAGATGGGGGGGGGGGCGTCTGCGGGGGCGAAGGGACAGGAAACCCCAATTCCCCAGAGACGAACAGCGGCTGCTCCAGCTGGTGGTGCCATGTGAGATGCAGGCTGGGTGAAGATGTCAACATTTCAAGAGAAGCTAGGCTATTCCTCTTGAATACGTTCCCGATTTTCTGGAAATCTCCTGATTTTTAAATGTTCGCAACTACCTCAAATACAGTAAGCCCCAAACCTGACTATGGCCCAAATTAAGATCCTTATGGGGGCTTCCCTGGTGGCGCAGTGGTTGAGAATCTGCCTGCCAATGCAGGGGACACGGGTTCGAGCCCTGGTCTGGGAAGATCCCACATGCCGCGGAGCAACTGGGCCCGTGAGCCACAATCACTGAGCCTGCGCGTCTGGAGCCTGTGCTCCGCAACAAGAGAGGCCGCAATAATGTGAGGCCCGTGCACTGCGATGAAGAGTGGCCCCCACTTGCCACAACTAGAGAAAGCCCTCGCACAGAAACGAAGACCCAACACAGCCATAAATAAATAAAACCCAAAAGTTTAAAAAAAAAAAAAACCCAATTTAAAAAAAAAAAAAAAAGATCCTTATGACCAGGATTTCCACTTCCCACAGTTACTTCTTCCTCTCATCTCCCCCTTCATGTGGGCGTCTCCCCTCTGGAGAAAGCATTTCCTTTACAGGATCCAAAATACTTTTTCCTAAACTCTGTGGATCTTCACTAGAAGTAGCTACTAACCCTGAAGTTCTAAGTCTCTGGTCTCTGCCCCACCCTGAATTCAACAGATACTGTCCTATAAGCCGTGTAAATGTTCCACATATGCCACAAATGTTAACAGCCCTACATACAAAGAAACCCTTGAGACTCCTTTGGAAGGAGTCAATTATTCTTCTATATTCTTCTAATTCTTCTGTGCATTTTCCACAGGCTTTTCAAACAGCTGAAAGGAGAGAGGAAGACTTGAATTTCTCGGTCCTAGAGAGGAAAGGGCAGGGCCCCTGGTGTTCCAAGCCAGCTCCCTCCTGAGTGTGACTTCTGGTCCAGGGAGGCAGGGTCATCTGCAGAGGTTCCCATGAGCCTCACGTCTGGATGGAGGTATCATTATTACAGTTAAAGTTATCATTCTTTTGGTCCCCACGAAACTCCTCTCACCTGTTTTTGGGGTGGAGACTGACTCTGCCAGGGCTTGGCTGGTGGCTTCCTCAGGTTTATTCTGGTCTCTGCATTCCAGGGCTGATGGCTGTGGTGCATTCTAACAAGGACAAGGATTGTTACCAATCACCCAACCAATTAACGTTTCCCAAATGCCTAATATATAAAAAAACGAGGGGTCCCACGTTTACGCCCCACCGCATCTCAGTCCAGCCCACCCATCACTTGGAAGCTCTGCCTGTAGAAGAGATAACAGGATCTTAAGAAGGGAGCTGGCATCAGCTGAAAGACATCCTTCTGTGAAAGTCCAGTGACCCTCGTACAAAGGGGACAATGCCATCTCACGTTCATCAGTACGGCAGACCCAGTCCCTGGCCTCAAGGATTTGGCGGTGGCAGAAGAAAAGAGATAAGGTGCAATTCAATACTGAGGAACAAGATGCTGTCAAGTGAGGAATGTGTAGAAAGGAGGGTGTGAGTTACTATCCACTGTGCATCTTTTCTGTGTACCACAACTGACCTGGATTCCATGCGGCAGGAGCTCTAACCAGTGGACTGAATTCCACTAAGAGTTCCTGAAGCCTATGTGGTAGATCTCCAATGCAGGGGTCACCACCATGGCAGAGTAGGCGATCCCCTGGGGAAGGAAAGCCTACCTGAGCACGGGATTCCCTGGCCAATGCCGGAATCCTGTCCCGCAACAACATGGAAACCGGTTTGTGGAGAACAGAGTTACTATCAATAGCTTCCACAGGCTGTTCTTTTCATGTGTTTGCTCAAGTTGAACATCATCCCAAGAAATTACTCTTTCTCAGGAGAAAGTAACTTGGAGATTGATGTATGGAATGAGTCTGGATCTTCAACTTCAAATTGGTAAGTTTTCTTATTCATGCTTTCCTCTTCCAGGTGCTCTATCCTCACCATAAGTAACAAGAAAATCCCTCATTAGACTTTCCTAAGGGCCGAGACCATGGATTATTTGTCTTTGTATCCCTGTTTATAGAGCCTAGCACATTGTCCCAGGCACTCTGGAAAAGTCTGTGGCTTGGATAGATGACTGAAGAAGGAAGAAAGGAAGGAAGGAAGGAAGGAAGGGAGGGAGGGAGGGAGGAGGAAGGAAGGGAAGAAAGGAGTATTTTTTCGACTGAATGATACTTGCATTTCTTTAACAACCACTGACATGAAAACTGAGACACAGAGAGCTTAAGTAACTTGCCCAAGATCACACAGCTAGGAAGTCACAGAGCTGGGATTTGAACCCAGGCCACCTGGTTCATGAACCCACACTCAAAACTATTAAACCATCTACTTATGTTTCGCAGCATATACTAGAAAATATGAAAGAAAAAAAAAAGTCCAAGGCAAAGTTACCAAAATGTCCAAAAGAAGAAGTTATCCTAAAGAAAATATGGTTCTTAGCTACTTATATAGATTGCCTCACAGTGTCCTGTTGGCAAAACTCATAGCCAAAACTAGAGCACTTTAGAAACAAGAGAATAATATTACTAAACTAGCAAAACAAAGATTCTGTAGTAGTTGGACTGGATAAAGGGGTAAAAACCAAATTCGGTTTCAATTGACTTTAGGAAAGGAAATAATCAAATCATCAAGCAAATGGTTTTCTGATACAAATACGAAATTAATCTGATACAAATAGGAAATTAATCTGAAACCATCAGAACAAGTCACCCTGCCTTAAAATCCTATGATTCCTCTAAAAATGTAAACCTCGGAAGGAAGTCATTATTAAATCCAGCCGTACTGAGTGGTGAGTCCAATTCAATCCCCAGAGATTAATATTAAGGCACTAAGTGATTCTAACGTGTATCTTGTTAGTAACAGAGAACAGTGCCCAGAGGAAATTTTCAGGGAGAAAAATCCTTTCACAGCCACCATTTTGGTGTCTTCCTGAATACAGAGGATGAGAAAAATAGAAGAAAGAACCCAAGACATCGAGGTGGGGATGGGGAAGAGAAAGAGTCATGAAATTAAATGGTGTAAAAATTTAAATGCTCTTAAAGCTTTTCCTTTTAAAAGGGACTCCCCGGCACTTCCCTGGCGGTCCAGTGGTTAAGACGCCATACTTCCACTGCATGGGGCACAGGGTTCCATCACTGCTCAGAGAACTAAGATCCCGCATGTTGCACACCGCGGCCAAAACAAATAAAAAATAAATAAAAGGGACTCCTCTGTGGAAAACATTGTACTAGATGACGTGTGAGCTTGGAAAAGATTAAGGCAGGATCCAGCCGGTGGTACAGCTTCTGATGTACCAGAAGATGGGCCTGGTATCATCTAAGTCAAGCAAGGGACAAAACCAACGACTTCTGCTGACGTGTCCCACGCTGATCAAAGGAGAAACCCAGAGGCCGGGAGCCGAGAATGCACTGCTGTGTCAGACCAGACAATTGGCTTCGTCATTCCAGGGCATGACCACTGTGTGGCAGGAACGGACGTGAAGGAAGGGCAGGCTGTGGCCAAAGAACTCATTGGAGCCATTCCAGAGAAGAGAGGATGGGGGGCTGGGTGGGGCATTCCCCAGAGGCCCTCCAAGACCCCCACACGCTGGCGTTTTACATCTAAAAGGTACAGTGAACTGTGTGGAGAAAACTGATACATAACGAGATTCCCCTGCAACAGGGTAGAGACCGGCTTAGTTACTCACTCCCTGTAAAACAGTAACAAAGCACATAGTGGTTAAATAGTGTTATTACTATACATGTTATTATGCTACTAATGTGAATCACTCACAGTTTCCTGGCCAGGAAGACTGAACTGAAATTTTTATTTTAACAATGAAATCATGTTTTTTTGACCAACAGATTGGTAAAAAATAAAAGAGCTCAATAAAAACAAATAAGGGTATAGAGAAAGCAGGGGCTTTCATACCCAGAATGTACATAGATACTGCCTTTTGGGAGGGCGATTGGGAGCAGCTATTAGAATGTTAAACGCATGTGCTCCTTCGCCCAGCAATTCCATTGTTAAGTATCTGAGTGAAATCCTTGTACATGTGCTCAAAATGGCATGTGCCGGGATGTTCCTAGACACGGGAAACAACATGCAACATACAATATTTCATCTAGGCTATGCAATATTTCACAACAGTGAAGGAGAATGAAGCAGATCTGTATTTACCTACACAGAACATCTCCAAAACATATTGTTAAGGGGAAAAAAGCAAATTGCAAAACAATATGCTGTGGTCTTATTTATGATTTCTTTTAACCCACCAGACTATAGATGTCTGGGTTACACTACAGGTATGCCCAAAAGCTTCGAGCAAAGTCTGCAGCGGGCATGCCAAGATTATGGCAGTGGTTAGCACTATGGAGGAGCGTGCAGGTGGGCTTGGGACAAGGAGAACAGCCCTTTTTTAATTTTTTTATAAAAATGACTTGCTATGAGGTGTAATTAAAAATTAAATCTTTGAAAATGTTAGCTGTAAAAATGTCTACCTGCCCAATCGAGTGTCCATCAGGGTTGGAAGTATTTTACCAGCTGTAATTACTTCAACAAGAGGAGGTTCATTCAACAGATATTTATTGAGCACCTACTATGGGCCAGGCACTGTTCTAGACTCTGGGGAATATTAAAAATATCTGCTTTCATGGAAGTTTATATTCCAGGGGAGTTTATGGCATCATCTCCTTGGGGCGGCAGGGGGCAGTGTCTCTGGGAGAGAAGCTGGGGGGTTGATAAAATATGCCCAGAGACAGGGTCAGCTCTTCTAGGCCAGGGAAAGAGGAAGAGGTGTCTGCAGTTGGGCAGCTCCAGTGCCACTCCCCAGGCCTTGTGAAGGGATTGAGAACCAAGTATGGAAGGAGGGAAGGGGACAGCCAAGCTCTGGTCTGGCTTAGGAGGCCTGGGTCCTCAGGGCTACCAAGGAGAGTTCGCTTCCTGCACGGGGCCACTTAGAATGATGATGGCTGAGAGCCAACAGGTAGGGGGACAGAGGGACAGAGAGTGAGAGGAAAGTGAGTAGAAGGAAGTAAGATTAGAGAGGAAAGGAGCTCGTGGAGGAGGAGGCGTTGCTCCACCTTGGTCAAAAGCGGGGAGACCATCTCTCCCTTCAAGTGTCATCTGGCGCCAGAGCAAGGCCCAGCAGCCCTGAGTGTGCTGGGAGCTACGTGAGAGGCTGCCATTCCTCAGCATCCTCACTTCCCCCCCTTCTGCCCCTCTGTCCCCCACACCAGGCCACCTGGCTTCTGCTTTGCTTCCTGTCTGAGCTGAATGGAATAGGGAATAGGATAGGTGAAGTGACTCCAGAGAGGTTTAACCTGAAAAAGCAGAACTGAGACTAAGCTTACCATAGTGATCATTTTGCAGTATATACATAGATCAAATCATTATCTTGTACCCCTAAAGCTAACACAGCATTATGTGTCAATTACGTGTCAATAAAACTGGAAAAAGAAAAAGTGGAACTGAATTTGTGGTTTACTCAAGAGATTAAACATACAGTTGAAGGAGAGAGGGTTAAGGGAATCCTGTAACCCAGAACAACCTGCATCCACAGAATGATGGCAAGGAGGGGGCCCTGGGGTACACACAGAGGAATGACTCAATAATAGTGAAATGGCAGACATCCTTAAAAAGCCAGTAAGGGAGAGATTTCAGGCTCGGGCAGCCTCTCCTGAGGCCTTCAAATCATCCCTCAGAGGCCCCAGGGATGCCCCAACTGACCCTGACCCAGCCAGCGTCATGTGATACCAGTTCACATGGGTGCTGGGAGGCAAAGGTAATCTGATTGTTCTGGAAAGTCATGTTTGCTAGGGAAGACTGGCTCTGTTAAAGATCAGTGTCAGGTTTGAACCTGTTCTCCCCAGACCCACGTGCTGTACCTCAGAGAGCAAGACGGGGAGAAACGCAGGGCGGTGTGAGCTGCTTTGTAGAGGTCTGATGATTTATAAGATCCAAGTGGGTTTAAAACTGCCATGCCCAGTTGACCGGACTGGACCTCAAGCTAAAGAATCACCTCCACTTCATTTCTTTTCCACTTTGAACTCAGAGAATCAACCGGGAGATTCCTGACCCACCACTTCACATAGTAAATAATCCTTTCAATAGAGAATGGATAAACAACAAGGTCCTACCGTATAGCACAGGGAACTATATTCAATATCCTGTGATAAACCATAATGGAAAAGAATATGAAAAAGAATGTACATACATGGGGCTTCCCTGGTGGCACAGTGGTTGAGAATCTGCCTGCCAATGCAGGGGACACAGGTTCAAGCCCTGGTCTGGGAAGATCCCACATGCCGCGGAGCAACTAAGCCCGTGTGCCACAACTACTGAGCCTGAGCTCTAGAGCCTGCGAGCACAACTACTGAGCCCATGTGCCACAACTACTGAAGCCCACGCGCCTAGAGCCCGTGCTCCACAACAAGAGAAGCCATCGCAATGAGAAGCCCGCGCACCGCAACGAAGAGTAGCCCCCGCTCGCCGCAACTAGAGAAAGCCTGCATGAAAGCAGCAATGAAGACCCAACGCAGCCAAAAATAAATTTATTTTTTTTAAAAAGAATGTGTATATATATATATGTATAACTGAATCACTTTGCTGTACAGCAGAAATTAACACAACATTGTAAATCAACTATACTTGAATAAAAATTTTTTTTTAATTTTTAAAATAATAATGCTTTCTTCTCGCTCTCGGCTGGCAAGTCCTTCCCAGCTCAGGAGTCTGCTCTGTGAACAAGGAACCAGCACAGGACACCTGGGTCAGCTACCATTTGCACAAGTCTGCATGGGGCTGGCAATGGTGTTTCTCTCTTGGCAACTCGAGGTGTACATTGCTGAAACACATGGCATTGCTTTAAAATACACAATTCCCCAGGAGATTTCTGATCTCAATGCCTCCAAATCTTTCTTTTCGTTTTTTTTTTCTTTTTTCAAATCTACTTTCTAGAAGGACTTTGCCCAAACCTGAGAAAGATAAACACATTTGGCAAACCCCAGCCTCACTGTCCTCAACAGAGGCTTGGAAACGCCCTGAAAGGCGTGGATGTGAGTGCCATGTGCTCAGACACCGCATATGCTCCCCTGCTCACATGTCACTATTTCACAGCCAAGTGCTTCCCAGCAAAATACACAAGGGCTTTGTCTCAATCTGCAACAGTCTGCACTGGCATCGGAACCACTGTCACTGTGTCTGTCCAGCTCAGAAAGAACAGCTGGGTGGAGGGTGGCAGTGAGCTGCCATGGAGAGAGGGTCAGCCCCACCTTGCTTCAGGGGGAAAACACAACTCTGCACATCCTGGCTGGGATTTCTGGTCACAAATCTCACTAGGAAGGAAGGGATGGGGGAGAAAAATGAAGGTGATTTTTTTTGTATTACTCTCTTAATAAGACAAAGCCTAGGGACTTCTCTGGTGGCACAGCGGTTAAGAATCCTCCTGCCAATGCAGGGGACACGGGCTCAAGCCCTGGTCCAGGAAGACCCCACATGCCACAAAGAAACTAAGCCTGTGTGCCACAACTAACTGAAGCCCGCGCGCCTAGAGCCCGTGCTCCGCAACAAGAGAAGCCACAACAAAGAGTAAACCCCACTCGACACAACTAGGGAAAGCCCACGCGCAGCAAGGAAGACGCAACGCAGCCAAATAAATAAATAAATAAATAAATAAATAAATAAATAACAAAGCCTGGTCAGGGCATCAGAATCTCACCCGAGGGACTTCCTTGGTGGTCCAGTGGTTAAGACTCTGTGCTCCCAATGCAGGGGCCCCAGGTTCGATACCTGGTCAGGGAACTAGATCCCTCATGCCACAACTAAAAGAGCCTGAATGCCACAACTAAAGATCCCGTATGCCCCAACTAAAGATCCCACTTGCTGCAACAAAGATCCCGTGTGCCCCAACTAAGACCCGGCACAGCCAAATAAATAATTTTTTTTTTTTAAGATTTATTTATTATTTATTTATTTTTATTTTTGGCTGCATCGGGTTTTAGCTGTGGCACGCGGGATCTTCGCTGAGGCATGCGGGCACTTCGTTGCAGCGCGCAGGCTTCTCTCTAGTTGTGGCCTACAGGCTCCAGGGCGTGTGGGCTCTGTAGTTGTGGCGCGCATGTTCCAGAGTGCGTGGGCCCTATAGTTTGCAGCTCGCAGGCTCTCTAGTTGAGGTGTGCGAACTCACTAGTTGTGGCACGTGGGCTTAGTTGTCCTGCGGCATGTGGTATCTTAGTTCCCTGACCAGGGATCGAACCCGCATCCCCTGCATTGTAAGGCGGATTCTCTACCACCAGACCACCAGGGAAGTCCCTAAATAAATTTTTTTTTTTTAAAAAAGGATCGCATCCGAAAGATGCATTTTTTAAATAAAAACAAAATAATCAATTGGGAACAGAATAATCAAAAGTCACATTTTCCAGACTTAATTGACATTTCAGATGTCAGTCACCGGTACTGGACCAAACTGATCAGATTTGGGGACCCCCCTCCTCCTCCACACCCCAGCTTTCTTCCCCTCCCCCTTCGTCAACTACAATTCTTGGCCATCAAATCTCTGCTGTAATTCTGGTGGGGGCCATCTCCAACCCACCCCTGACCTACCTGCGTCTCCCACCAAAGCCCCACAGGTCTCTTCCCCACTCAGCACCCCCTCTGAAGCAGCCACCCCACATTTCTTAGATCAGCTCTTCACTTTTTCAGTCTCCAAGCTTTTTTTTTTATTGAAGTATAGTTGATTTACAATGTTGTGTTAGTTTCAGATGTATAGTTAAGTGATTCAGTTACATATATAAATATATATATATATTTCTTTTTCAGATTCTTTTCCATTATAGGTTATTACAAGATTGAGTCTCCAAGCTTTTGCTTTACCTCCTTTTCCACCCCAACAAGGCAGTCCCACATGCTGGAAAAGTGTGGGTTTTGAAGTTTGCTGACTTTCCATCCTTTACTGAAGTTAAATCAGGCTCATCAACAGCTCAAGGAGAACAGCTGATTTGCACAACTTGCGTAATAACTTATTAGGGAATCATTTCTGGTGTTTGTTTCTTTTGTTTGCTTTTGGATTTCATTTTGTTTGTTTTTGTTGGATTGTTTTTACCCGAAGTCTAAGGGAATGCATTGGAGATCAGAGAACTATGCAGTAATGGACAGAAGGAAAATAGGAGTCCATGTCGCTAAGGGGAAGTGTATTAAATGATAAGACAGGGATAGGAGGGCTGATGGAGTTTCTGCCACAAGCTGTGCACCATGTGCCTGGCACTGCGCTGGCGATATGATGGTGGATGAGCTGACCGCCTCCCTCCCTCACGGAGCTGACAGTCTGATGCGGAGGCAGCTAGACAAGCAACCAGTTACTGATGATCTAATATGAATAGTGCTGAGAACAGGAAAGTACAGAGCAACGCGGGTGCACAGACTGTGGGGGGAGGATGTGGGGGGTGTTTGTGTGTCAGGGGAAGAAGACTTCCAGGAGGAAACGCTCCCTAAGCTGAAACCCGAAGGATTGCGGAAGAGAAGCTTGTTGAAAGCCAGTGGGCCAGAGAGCAGGAGATGAAAGAGCTGGGTGTGGCTGGAGAGGCCGGGCTTGAGGCTGCAGGGGCTGACAAGGACCAGAGTTAAAAAGAGGGGAGTGCCAAACTGGAAGTAACCCAAATGTGTTTCAACAGTTTAATGGATAAACAAACTATGGCAGCATTCATACAATGGAATACTACTCAACAATAAAAAGGAATGAATTATCAATATACACAACTTGGATACATTTCAAGTTCATTATGCTGAGTGAAATAAACCAGTGTTAGGTTACCTACCACATGATCTGTGTGATTCCTTTAATATGACATTCTCAAAAAAACAAAACTATACTGAGGGAGAACAGATTTGTGGTTACCAGGGAATCAAGGGATGGTGTGACTATAAAGGGAGAGCTAAGGGTCTCAGGGGGTGAGGAGGTTTTCCTGATTGTGGTGGTAATTACATGAATCTATACATGTGTTATTGAATAAAATTCATAAAAGTATAAAAAAAAAAATAGGGGAGTGCTTGAGGACTCCCTGGGGCCTTGGGTGGAGCCGGAAAGGCTGAGACACGCCCAGAGCCACCTCCAAGACCTTTTCTTCCCTCTGTGAACCTACATGCTGTCTCTATAAAGCATCCCTAGCCAACTCTTCACTCACTTAGTGAGAAGCGGCCAATCCACGTCAGAGCAAAGGGAGCGGGAGACACGCCCCACTCCCCATGTTTTTTCCTGTACTTATTTCGGCCGCCAGAAAAGCCCTAGCAAAGGTTCTCCATGATTACATAACAAGAACAGGGCAAGCAAGCTTTGGGGGACACACGGAATCCAGCCGTTTCCCCTTTAAAAATCGCAAAACACCGAAAGTGTGTGTGAGCAAAACATTCAGTGCAGGCTGTTTCCCTGGGTCGCTGGCAAGGTCTGGAATCACCATCCAGCGGCAAGAACCCTGTTAGCCCAAGGTGTTTATTTCCTTTTGATAAACAGTAACGTGTAATTTCCCATTTTTAGGGACAATAATTACTTCAAACAAATGGCAGTTACCAAAGGGCGGTTACATTATTTAGAGGGACAGGTTCTCCTCCGTAAGAGAACTGCAGCTCAGCTTTTTAAAATAATAATAATTTTTTTTTAACTTTAGCTAAAAGCATTCATTTCTCTCTTAGATAAGATTCAAGAAACAAGTACTTTTTGGAACACAGGGTGTTTAAATAGAAGAAGGAAAGGAAAAAACCACCTCTTCCCCTCCAGGCCTCCTGGACCACCAGCTCTTACCCCAGTCACGCTTGGCACCGACAATGCCCACCTGGCACTTCTCCCTCCCGCAGCTAAATTCCTAGAATTTATTTTCTAGGAATTTAGTCAATCCACACCGAATGCCTCCACTCTCTCACTTAACATCCCTAATCTGCCTGAAGGGCCCACTTGAAATTCAAGTTGTGAGCGAACTTGTACTCTTACAAGCAGAAAAAGCCCTGGTATTATTCTCTCCTGCCTGTTCACATTCCAGCCCTCCCCACTGCCTGGCCACTAAGCCAGATGATGCAGGCCAGGATGATGGCCCTGCGCCCCGGTGGAGACCACACCCCCAGATAAGACCCCAAACCCAGGCCACAGGGCACTGGCTAGAAAGCCAGGGGTTGTCAAAAGCCTTCTCCCTCACCTGGCCTGGAGTGGGGGACCTTAAGACAGGCAGGGGACAGGAATTCCCTGGCGATCCAGTGGTAAAGACTCTGGACTTCCACTGCAGGGGGCATGGGTTAGATCCCTGGTCGGGGAACTAAGATCCCATAAGCCGCACAGCGTGGCCATACAAAACAAAACAAACAAAAAGACAGGCAGGAGTCTGAAAGCCGGGCTACAGGCGAGGGGCCATGTCAGGCCCCCAGAGGGGAAAGCAAGGCGGGCACCTACCCATGCTGTTTGTGAGGCTTTGCTAAAAGGCTCTCCAGGCCCAAAATACCCAGAGCTGGCCTGCCCAAAGGCCTGAAATAACCACCAAGAGGGACCCACATCTCAGGGCCCAAAAGTCCTCTTTTTAAATGTAAATATCCCAAAGAATTAACATACAGGGCCCTGGCACTCTCCAGCACAGCAGTTTCTCAGAGTACAAAGCTGTCGATTGACTAAGGGAAAAGCTTGTGTCCCTGCAAGGCTTAGGGCTTAGGGACCCACCGGGGTAAGGTGGCTAGCTCCCACGGCCGCGCCCTCCCTTGGAGGTGTGAACCTGGCCTCCAGCAACTTCCCGACGCACCGCCCCCCTCACCCACCCCCGGTCTTCCTTCCCCTCTTTCCTCCCTGCTGTGCCCCGCGCCCTACCCCACTCGGCCAAAGCAGGGCTGGTGGCTCGCAGCAGCCCAGAGGTGGATAGAAATCTGCCAGGCAACGAGTCACGGGGACCTGGATGCGGCCTGGCAATTGGCAGTTCGGCCGAACGGGGCGTGGCGTCAGATGCTCCCTAGAGACTGTCCTGGGGGGGGGGCCCTCCCCCCCCCGTCCCTCCCTCCCACGCTCCCTCTCACTTCTCCGGGACCGCGAGTCTCCGGAAGGCTCTCTTACTCCCTGGAAAATGGCGGCCCCACGATTACATTATGGGGGGCTTAAGGGTGTCACCTGGTTTCTGGTTGGAGCGGAAGAGCTTGAAGTTGCAAGAATGCTGTTTTATTTAGGTGGTAAATTCATTTGGGGCGCTAGGAGGGACTTAGATAGGGAGCGGGGCTAAAGTCCCCTCAGAGCCCTTGGGCGCAGCCCCTGCTCCCTGTAGGTCCTCTCTCCTGTCCTTCCCTCCGCACGCCCTGACGCGCTCCCAGCTGCTCGTTCCAAATCGTCCGCCTTCCCGGGGCTTTGCTCCTCCCCAGCTGCCTTCTCCCTCCCGGCACCGGCCACGCCGCATCCACCTCTGCCCGGTCCCGGGCTCGCTGTTCTGTTTTCCCCATAGATTGCTTTTTACTTCCCTCTCCCCTCGGGCCCCCATAATCTCCGGAGCAAAGAGCCAGTGGTCCAAACTCGTGGAGGCCTCAGTTCCTTCCCCTTGGGCGGGGCGCCGCTGGTGGGTGGGACAGAGCAAGTGCTCCGCTCAGCCGCTCACACCGCTGATGGTTAGCGAGTTCCCAAGCTGGGCTCCCCGATTGGCCTCAGCTGTGGAGACCAGGAGGCCGGCAGGCGAAGGGATGAGGGAGACTGTCCACGGTTGGGAACAACTCTCCTGCCCAAAACTCCTCTCTGGGGCCCCCTCACATTCCCGGGTCCTCCCCAAGAGAGGATCCCCAGAGGCCTCAGCTGGCCTGCATTCCCGCAGCTGGGGGGCAGCCAGCCCAGGGGACGGGGTGGTGGAAGGGGCCTCCAGGCTTCCTGGACGGCCGTCAGGGACAGTGGGTGAGGTAGTTATAATGCAAGTGTTTTGACTGTCTTCTCCCATGTTTATCATCATCCTGGAAGAGTGAATACTCAGGAGGGGAAAAGACCCAGGGTAACACTGGGGAGGAGGGGCTGGCAGCAGCTGACAAGGTTGAACCTGGGCCAAGGGTTCACTTCACTTCAGGCCTGGAGCCTAACCCCTACCCCCCAAATGGGCAAGTGAATAAGAGCCTTTTCTGGGCTGGACCAGAAACCAGCCAAGTTGCCGGGGTCTCCAGTTTCTGCTACTTACTAGCTGTGTGACCCTGAACATAATTGCTTAACCTCTCTGAGCCTCAGTTTCTATGTCTGAGGAAAGTAATACCCACCTCATAGGGTTGTAGAAATCAAAAGAGATAAAGTGCGTACAATACATATACAATGCCTAACACAAAGTAAGTATTCAATAGAAATGGCTAACACTTCCAGTACTTACTATATGCCAAATACATTATACTGTATGTGTTAACTTACATCATCCTCACAGAACTGCTATGAGAGAGATAATGTATCATCCCTATTTTATAGATAAGGGAAGTGAGGCACAGAGAGGTTCAATAACTTGCCCAAGATCACACAGCTAGGAAGTGGCAGAACTGATAGCTACCATCATCATCATCTTTATCATCATCATCATCATCATTATTCCCTTATTCCATCATCATTATTCCCTTACTTATTCCCTTGTAGGCTCCTTGAGGAAACGGGCTTTGCCCATAAGTATTTAATAACTGCTTCAGTTCTCAAAAGGTCAAGGCCCTACAAATTTTGAAAGACAGCTTCCATTTCCTAAAACCTCCCCAGAAAAAAATTCCCGGGTTCCTCAGGGAAGCAGCAACGGCATCAGGGAAAGGGGGAAAAATGCTTTTTTAAATTTTTTAAATTTTTAAATTTTTTTTTTTTTTTTGGCCGCACCCTGACATGTGGGATCTTAGTTCCCCAACCAAGGATGGAACCCCTGCAGTAGAAGCATGGAGTCCTAACCACTGGACCACCAGGGAAGTCCCAAAATGCTTTTTTTTTAGATTAGAAAGCTTGGATTGACCTAGAGAGAGTCACCTCTTCCAGCTCTAAGGGTGGAGACGGATTGCTTCACTTCTCTGAACCTCACTTTTCTATAGCCTTCTGGCCAGGGGCCGAGTGAGAACTCAGCATGAGATCTCAAGAGATGGGCACCTTGTGGACCACCAGGCCCTGTCCCGAGAGAAGCTCTTCATTCTTAACCCTTTCCGATCCTCGGCCCCGCTGCTGGGAGGTTTTTCCATTAAGGCCAGGTCTCAAGTTCGTGGTGGAAAATAACAGAGATTTTTAAAGGGAATTGAAACCACCGGCCTCAGCAGAATGGTCCACACACATTTGCTCTGGCCCATGCACGGCAGCACCTCTGCTGGCATCAGTCAGCCTTGGGAAGCGCTAGCAAATGCCTGACGCCACGGGGCGATTCAGAGGCCGGTAAACAGCTCTGGCATTCCCAACCCGTGGCAAGCATTCATGCACTGAATTCTTTGTCCTGATGAGGACGGACAGAGAGCTGCTCTGTCCTGCAAAGCCCAAAGCCAGAACTCCCGTTTCCAAACCCCAGCCGTAAAGCACACCAAGGCCGAGGCATGCAGGCCACCAGCCCTTTCAAGTGTGCTTGCAGAATAAACTTGCCCAAACTTGGACTTCTTTCTTGAAAACTTGGGTTTACTTTTTAATTCCAAAGGGGAAAATAACACGGCGCTGTTACAATGGAGAAACTTGGCAATCTCCTCCTTCACCAAGGGATCCAAGTCATGAGGGTCCTGAGCAGTGACCCCACTCCACTTCTGTGGGATCCCTGCCCCAGAACACATAACCTGAACCCAAGCATGAGGAAATATCCTCAGACAAACCCACACCGAGGGATGTTTCTGCAAAACAACTGGCCGTGTACACTTTCAAAAATCTCAGTGTCACAAATGACAGCAAAAAGCAAAGGAACTGTTTCAAACTGAAGAAGCTAAAGAGACCATGACAATTAAATGTCACATGGGATCACAGATGGTTGAAGCCTAAATGGGAAAAAAGACATTGATACAAGGAAATTGTAAGTACTGGGGCAATTGGTAAAATTTAAATATGGGCAATATGTCAGATAATAATAACAATGTTAAGTTTCCTGAATTTGGCTCTTATCTTGTGGTTATATAAGAGAATGTCCATACCTGCTGAAGGATTTAGGAGTAAAGGGTCATGATGTTTGCAATTCACTTTCAAATGATTCAGCAGATATAATGATAATTATAACATCTAGAGAGAGAGAGATTAAAACCAACAAGGTAAAACTGGGAAATCTAAGTGAAAGTTATATGGATATTCACTGTGTCATTCTAGCAACTTCTCTGTAGGTTTGAATTCAAAATAAATACACTGTAAAAAAAAATAGGAACGTCAGTTACAAGCTGAGCAGCATCTCTCACGTCACAGCTAATACGCAACGCCAGAGAGCTAAGATGGGACTTGAGAAATGAGACGCACGTGCCAGCAACATGCAAAGTCCTGGGGGTGCAGTGCCTTGGCTTTGGGCCACTAGAGACATAGCAGTATTTCAACAGTTCTGTTACTCAAAACATTTGAGTTGGCTTACCAGCCACATGGGAAAATTAGTTGCACTACATTATAATCATGCCTTGCTTTTGACCCCAAACAGCCCCAGCCACCTAATTAACCAGCCTTGCTTCTGAAAATATCATAGACTATTGGAACTGGCAAGGACCTTAGAGAATGCGTGCCGTATCCATGTTACAAATGAGTAAACCGAGGCTCAAAGAGGGACCTTCACTTGTTCAAGGTCATGGCGAATCCCACTGACTCCCAGGCTAGTGGTCTTTTTCAGGGTTTTGTCCTGGGAACCCTGGAGGATCTTCCAGGCCCTTTGGCTATTTGCAGGCCTCAAGAGAGGAAGATTTGTGCTTCCCCAAGGAAATTGTTACTTTTTTTTAATGCACAAGTGATGTTGAGGGCAGTTCCAAAAGAGAGGGGACAAAAATATTCTTAACAGTAAAATTTTCACAGAAGTAAGTGTAGCACCTCCTAGTATAAGTGTGTTTGTTTAAAACAAAAATTGTCATATTACTTTATGATCATACCTTAGATACATCCCACATAACTGTGGCTATTTTAAAAAACCTCAGTACATAGAAAGTCACACTTGCCAAACAGAAAAATGAGGATGAGGGCATTGTCCTGGTCGTTCTCTATCTCGCCATCCACCCTGAGGCCCCTTCTCCCTGCTTCTCTGCCCTGCTGTGTGCCTCCAGAAGGCCGATCCCTCTACCCGCAAGTTCTGGGATTGGGACTTCCCCGGTGGCGCAGTAAGACTCAGTGCTCCTAATGCAGGGGGCCCGTGTTCGACCCCTGGTCAGGGAACTAAAACCCACGTGCATGCCGCAACTAAGAGTTCACATGCCGCAACTAAGAGTTCACATGCCGCAACTAAGAGTTCACATGCCGCAACTAAGGAGCCCGCCTACTGCAGCTAAGACCCCACACAACCAAATAAATAATTTTTTTTTTTTTTAAAAAAGACCTGGGCTCGCTTGCCCTTCAGCGCAAGGCACCAGCAGAAGGAAAGGTCAGGGTGCTTATTCCTGCTTCTCATGGTGGGCAGTTCTGGCAGATGCTGTGGCCCCTCGTGGCTAGATTCCAGGAATACCATCTCTTCCCAGGGCCCTTCAGGCCCAGGGGTAGCACCAGCCTCCCGCTGTCCCTGGGGGCCTCACCACCCCTTGTTGGCTGCTTGGTCCTGGCCCACTACTGCGTAAACAGCCACTGTTAAATTCTCTGTGGCCGAGTTGTCTTCACGAACATTTCCTGTAGGGACCCTGACGTACAGAAATAAGTTTGAGTTGCTGAAAAACATACACTGCCTTTTGTGAGCATGGGGTGCATTTCAACATAATTGAATTTGGGACTTCCCTGGCGGTCCAGTGGTTAAGACTCTGCACTTCCAATGCAGGGGGCTCAGGTTCGATCCCTGGTCGGGGAACTAAGATCTCACATGCTGTGGGGTGTGGCCAAAAAAAGTAAAAAAAAAAAGAATTGAATTTGCCAAATGTCCCCTTAGCCACGCCCACAGTCAGTCACACTGCTTAAAGCAAGGTGCACTGCCAGACGGCAGGCCCTGCCGTGGCTCCGCGCTGGAACTCCAAGGAAGGACCCTGAGGAGCCCAGCCCAGCCCCCTCCAGGTCTCCTGAGACCACTCCCACCCTCAAATGCAGGAACTGGGACCTCAGAGTATTAAGACCTCCTGAATCTGGGCCCTGCAGGACTTTGGGGAATAACTTGGACCATCCCCATCAGGTAGGCGGTGAGAAGGCGTCAGGAAGAACGGAGGAAGGGGGGAACTCAGAGTGGGTGGGCAGAACAAGCAAAGGAAAGCTCGCTGGGATGGGCCCTCCATATGCATCTCCACCCCCTGGCACCTCCTCCATGTTTCCCCTTCCGGTGGTGACAGTCATTGCAGCAGGGAGGACTCCTGTCCTGTGGTCACTGCCTCCAGCCTGGGTCTGATGTGGGAGGAGGGCAGCTGGGAAGTTTCTCACATTTGAATGGCCCGTTGCCATGTTCCTGATCCACCTGACCCACTACCCCGACTGTCCCAGCCAATGAGGTCTCACCCTGAGGGTCCAGGAAACATCACCATCATCCTCATCATCCCCGGTAGAAGCGTCACTTACACGTGTGTATTTCCAGTCTTCCAGTGTCCCACATCCATCACATCATTTGGTCTGTGGAGGTCAGCAGAGGAGGATTCTGAGACCGGGGGGGGGGGGGGGGGGGGGCAGGGACAGCATCTAACCACGTGATGCTCTAAAAATACTTGTTGAATGAATGGACGCTGAGGGCCACACTAGTGTACATCACCCCTTCCTCAAGCTAAAAAAAATTTTTTTAATTGCCATATTATTGGACAACCTGGGTAGTTCTGCCCGGGAGATCTTTCCAGCGTCCCAGTGGGCATCCCCCTGGCTGTGTACACAGGTGCACCGCACTGTCACCCACTTATCCCCCCTCCAGATGCCAGGACCACACATCTCAGGCAGCAGGCACACTCTGTCCCACTCCACACTCATCAGCTTCAGAACTGAGAACTGGGATTTGAGCCGTGGTTGAAAGAAGCACACTTGTGGGGAGCCCAGACCTGGTTAGGACGGAAGGCAGCTGCGTGTAGGCACGTGTGCCAGTGGGCGTGTGCACACTCTAGCTTTTCAGTGTGTGTGCAGGGGCTCACACCCACCTCTCTAGGACTCCATGCGCACCCTCATGCTCTCAATAAACAAACATATGGCTGTGACATGAATGCTATACCCTTAAATGCGACGCCCTTGCACAACAGACAACCCGAATACCTGGACAGACAGACTCTGGTCCTGTGGGTGCTACCCCTGTTTTATGGGTGAGGAAACTCTTGCCCAATTCACACAAGCAGCTTTTAAAAAGTCACGGGGGCTGGGGGAGGGATAAATTAGGAGTATGGGATTAACAGATACACACTACTATATATAAAATAGATAACCAACAAGGACCTATCGTATAGCACAGGGAACTATATTCAATATTTTGTAATAACCTATAAGGGAAAAGAATATATATATATATATATTTATATATATATTTATATATATATATATAAATATTTATATATCTAAAACCGAATCACTTTGCTGTACTCCTGAAGCTAATACAACATTGTAAATCAACTATACTTCAATAAAAATATAAAATTTAAAAAAATTTTTTTTAAAAAGCCACAGGGGATCAAGCACCTCCCTTGTTACCTATCTCTTTCCAAAACCAAGAGCCACCCGTGAGCTCCAAACCCCCCCCAGGGACACAGGCTCTGCTGGCTGAGGTGGGAGTGGATGAAGCTGGCAAAGGCCCGTCTGAAATCCAAGCAAGGGCAGGTGCTGCGCTGAGACCCGCAGACAAGCTGGCTCTGGAGAGGGCAGGAGGGGGTTGGAGCTGGTATCTCCGCTCCAGGGCTGATGGGAGAGGTACAGAGCTGCTTCCACTGGCAGAAAGGAAGCAGCTCTGGGGAATGGCAAGGGGGATGAGCTTGGTTCTATCATTTTGGCCTAAGAAGGCACTGCCCTCTGCCCAGCAATGACCAACATCAGAAGCCAGTTTCTAGAAGGCCCCCCCCCCACTGTGTATTGTCTACAGAGCTGGAAATCAAAAGGGGACTTTTGGACTTCCCTGGCGGTCCAGTGGTTAAGACTCTGTGCTCCCAATGCAGGGGGCGTGGGTTCGATCCCTGGTCGGGGAACTAAGATCCTGCATGCTGCCAGGGGAAGGCCAAAAAAAAAAAAAAACGGTGGGGGAGGGGACTTCTGTCAGAAGAGATCTTTCATAAAGTTTAGCGCTCACAAGGACTAGAAGGAACCAGAAACACATGTAATTCGAGATCAGCACCCTTATTTCAAAGAAGAGGAAACTGAGGCCCAGAAGGGCAGGTAACGAGGCCAGCCAGCAAACCTACAGCCAAGTTCGGAATAGCTGGCAGGCCTGTGACCCACGGCCAGATCCCTTTCTGCCATTCCAATAGGCCTTTGTTTCCATTCATGTCTGAACCATTTCTGAATCATATATTCCTATCTGAGGATGCCAAATTGGTGGGCAGGTCCTGGGGCTCGGGCTGCCAGTGTGCCCAGCCTCTCTTGATTTCTCAGCAGTGGTGCAACCAGCCTCACCATGAGAATCGAGAAGCAAAGAATCCCTCCCATTACCCACTAATGCAACTAGCAATGCCCCTGAGCGGACCCAGTCTGACCTGTCAGGGCTGGATGGGCAGCCTCCCTAAGCCTCGTCCTCCCATCACAGAATAGAAAAGGCCCAGGACATCCGGGTTAATAAACAGCTTTATTTGCCCTTGACAGCATCAATTTTCTTACATTCTCAATTAATTTGCCATTAAAGTGCTGGAAATTTTCTTAATCACGATAACATTGGTTAAAAGAAATCAGAATTAATATCAGGAACGTGGCGATCACAAAGAAAACATTTCTCTTACAACACACAGAATGGAAGGCCCTCGTGTTGAGTTGGTGGGTTGGCTAATTTGCAAACAGATTCTAAATTCCCTCTCACCTGTGAGCACCAAACGGGCTGGGACCGCCACCCCTGGGGAAGAAAAAGCAACGCTAAAGAGTTCTAGAAACACCCACACGCCCTGCCTGGCGGCTCCTCGCAGCCATCTTTGGGTGTTTCCTGTTTGAGTAGATCCGACGGTAGGAGAAATGAAGGTCTGGCCCCCCTCTACTGCCTTCTCCACCCCCCACCCTTACTAACATAAGCCCCAAAAGTCATTACAATGAAAAAGTGGGTTTCCATGACCCCAACACTAACAATGTTCAGTAAAAATGAGGATAATAAACACAAAAGCTTGCTTAGTAAACAGGAGCTCTCAGCGTTCGATGCAAAAAAAAAAAAAAAAAAAACAGAAATCTTAAGGCAAATACTGTTGACTCTGCACACGGGCTGGACGAAGAACTTAGAACTCTTTACCTATCCGTAAAGCTCCAGGAGGCGCCTAAAGGCGGTTGGCTTTTCAGCGCTTGCCCCTGCCAGAGGCCAGATGTTTGCGTTATTGCTGAGGCTGTTGGCGTGTTTCTCTTTGGAGTTTATATACAAACACACCCAAGGCTGATGTATTTTTATACATATATGTACACACACACACACACACACACACACACGGAAACCTGCTACTCTTTCTTTGTGGAAACTGCCAGCTCCACCTCGGGAAGCTGGATGCCAACCTTAGTCCCACTGTCACTGCTAGAAGAAGATGACAGTCGGGACTTCTTAGAGGCCAAGGACACTCCACTCCCCTGTAACTTGCCTGCCTCATCATCACTCCCAGTCACCTCATAATGACCTTTGCTCTTTGACCCCAATCCACCAAAGGTACCAAATTTCAGCTTCCCATGTTTCCCTTTGACTTTCCCGCCTTCCAGCAACACTTCCCCACCTTCGAACTCCAAAGTTCCCGGAGGGGTAGAAGATGCAGAGGGCTCCCTTTCTTCACTGAAGGAATTTGAGCGGTGCTGTGGCTTCTTGCTTTTGAATAAGGAGAATTTGCCTTTGGGCGAAGATGTTTCGACTTCTGCCTCTCCTTCCAGAGAGCCTAGGCTGGCCTTGGAGCTCTTCAGGTCACCTTTGGACACTGAAACGGATGCTTCCGGTGAGCCGGTGACACCAGCTTTCCCTTTAGGTTTGGAAAAGCTGAACTTGGGCATTTTGATTTTGGACTTTTTAAGTTTTACATCAGACTCTTCCCACTCGCCCTCTCCGGCACCAGACTGGACACTGGCCTCCGCTTTAGGGAAGTTAATATCCACCCCTACTTCTCTGCCAACCAGCTCACGGCCAGAGAAGGTGAACTTGGGGATCTTCATCTTGGGGAATGTTACTTTTCCAGATCCGCTTTCCAAGTGACCCTGAGGCCCAGACACGCTCAGCCCAGGACCCTGAAGTCCAGTCTGGCCTCCTTTGACACCTCCTTCTATCTTTGGTCCTGAGAAATGAAGTCCTCCGGCAAACTTAGGTGCATCCAAGTTGAGAGCAGAGGAGACCTGGGGTCCTTTCCACTCTACCCCGGAACCTTTGACGCTCACATGCCCCTCGCCCAGGCTGATATCTGGGGCACTGACACCCCCTGAAACGTCCATGCCTCCTTTGATTTTCGGGCCCTTCAAGCTGACACCTAAATCTGACTCAGGAGATGCCACGTTAAATGAAGGCCCTTTCATGCCAATGTCAGGAAAGGCCCCGTGGAAACCCATTCCTGAACCTTTCAGATCACCTTTGATTTCAGGACCAGAAATTTGCCCGGTTGGGAGTTTCACATTCACACCTGGCAGCTCCACCTCACATCTGGATGACTTAATTCCAGGCATTTGGAGGTTTCCTTCTAGGCCTTGAACACTGATGCCCGGAAGACCTCCTCCAACCGTGGGGCCTTTCATCTCACCACTGGCCCCGAGGCTGCCTTTTACTTTTGGTCCTTCCAAGTTCAAGTCCACATCTGGTGCTGAGATTTGAGGGCCAGAGATCTGAGGCCCTTTCAGGTTCAGGCCTCTGAGGTTCAAATCTATGCCGGGCCCCTTTAGTTCTCCAGCAACTTGTGGCCCCTTGACGCTGATGTCCAAGTCGGACCCTGGAGCGGAGATGCCAAACTGGGGCAGCTTCATCTTAGGAAGTTTGATACCACCTTCAGGTGCCTCCAAGCTTAGATCAGGAGCACCTACTGATACTTCAGGACACTTGATGTCACCAGAGACAGCCAGGTCTCCCTGCAGGCTTGGTCCCTTCAGGGTCACATCCGGCGCACCGACGTCAAGCATTGCTGTGGCATCGATTCCAGGCACTTTCACACCATCACCTTCCACCTTCACCTTTCCACCGACACCTCTGAGGTCAAGCCCGGGAGCATGCACCTTCATGCTGGGAACAGATACATCCAGGCCTCCCTTCAAACTTGGTCCTTTCAAGTTCAGGTCAAGGTCAGGTCCAGAGACTTTCGGCGCAGAGAGGTTCACTGAAGGCAAGTCTACTTTTGGCCCTTTCAGAGACACATCGGGCCCTTCAAGCTTAACATCCGGTGCGCTCAAGCCTCCTTCTAGAGAGGGCAGCTGGACCTCAGCTCCCCCACCCTCCATCTTCACACCAGGGACGCCGATCTTGGGCACTGAAAACTTGGGGAACTTAATTTTCGATGCTGGACCTTGCAGATCTACATCTGGTCCTTCCAGTCCCACACTGGGGACATCACCCTTTATCTTTGGTCCTTTCAAGTTAACATTCACATCAGGGATGGAGACTTGAGGGGCAGAAATGCTGAATGACGGTGCTTTGACTTTAGCATCTGGGCCTTCAATGTTGATGTCAGATGCATCCAAGTTTGCTTGCACCCTGGGGCCTTTCAAGTCGCCCTCTATTTTTGGCCCTGACACATCCACACCTGGCACCTTGAACTTGGGAGCCTTCAGCTTGATGTCAGGACCTTCCACATTAATCCCTGGTGAGGAAATATCCAGGTCAGGTGCCTGGATTTCACCCCCCATTTTGGGGCCAGGGAGGGAAGCTTCAGCTTTAAATTTAGGTGATTTAATGTCAAATTCTACATCTGGAAAGTACATTTTTCCAAACATAGGTTTCTTGGTCTTGGGAGATTTCATGTCGACTTTAAGTGAGGCATCCGGCCCTGCAACGTTGACATCTGCATCAGGAGACTTGAGACTGGCATCAATCTCACCCCCAGGAGCATTCAAATCAAATCCTTGTTTTTTGGCCTTAATTTTAGGACCACTCATGTGAATTTTAGGCATTTTAAACTTACTTTTCTTGCCCTTGCCACCAACACTAATTTCAGGAGCCTCAACATTCAGCTCTGCCTCAGGAACTGTCACATCAAGCGAAGGTGATTTGAAGTCAGCTTTGGGGCTTTTTGCCCCAAACCCAAACTTGGGTTTCTTAAATTTGGGAATTTTCACATCTGGCCCCTCAGTGTTAATATCTGGGCTCTCCACGTGTACATCTAAGCTTGGAGCTTCTAAATCAACTTTGGGTCCCTTGAGGTCCAGTTCACCGCCTTCTAATTTGGGACCAGAAACTCCAATTTTGGGTGCCTTGAGATGCAAATCAATATCAGGAGCAGTTACTTTAGGGGCAGATATATCCAGTGATGGCATCTTCAAATGTGGGCCACTGAGTTTGGCATCAGGGCCTTCAAAATCCAGACCTGGACCTTTAAGGTCTACTTCTGGGCCTTTGAAAGTCCCTTCAATCTTAGGGACAGACACATCGAAATCTCCTTTGCCTGTGGATCCTTTCAAATCCAGGTCGACATCAGGCATGGAGATTTTGGGAGCTTTGATATTTATCTCCGGCATCTTGAACTTGGGGCCTTTCAGTTTCGCATCTGGACCTTCAATATTCACATCTGGAACATCAACGTCCACCTTGGGTCCTGAGACGTCAATGTCAGCTTTAGGCAGGTTCACATCCACTTCGGGGCCCTCTCCTTTGAAGCCAGGCATGCTGAACTTGGGCATTTTCACCTTAGGCATCTTCAGGTGCCAGTCTGGGCCATGCACGTCCACATCTGGGACATCAATGTCCACTTTGGGGCCCTTGACATCAACTTCAGGGCCCTTGAGGTCACCTTCCATCTTAGGCAGAGAAACATCCACATCTCCCTTTACTTTGGGTCCTTTCAGGTTTAAGTCAACGCCAGGCATGGAGATCTTAGGAGCTTTGATGTTCACCTCTGGCATCTTGAACTTGGGGCCCTTCAGTTTCGCATCTGGACCTTCAATATTCACATCTGGAACATCAATGTCCACCTTGGGTCCTGAGACGTCAATGTCAGCCTTGGGCAGGGTCACATCCACTTCAGGGCCCTCTCCTTTGAAGCCAGGCACACTGATCCTGGGTGCCTTGAGATGCAGGTCAGGCATTTTAAACTTGGGGCCCTTCAGTTTCCCTTCTGGACCATTAATGTCAAAATCAGGAGTGTCTATGTCCAACTTAGGGCCTTTAACATCTATTTTCGGGCCTTTCAGATCTCCTTCCAGTTTAGGGATGGAAGTGTCCAAATCTCCTTTTATCTTAGGTCCTTTCAAGTTCAAATCAATGTCACTCATGGAGATTTGTGGGGTTTTAAAATGGACATCAGGCATCTTAAATTTGGGTCCTTTGAGTTTCCCTTCAGGACCTTCAATGTCCACCTCTGGCCCTTTCAGATCGCCTTCTACCTTAGGCAGTGAAAAGTCCACATCCCCCTTTACCTTTGGCCCTTTCAGATTTAAGTCAAAGTCAGGCATGGAGATCTTGGGGGCTTTAATGTTCATCTCTGGCATCTTAAATTTAGGCCCCTTCAGTTTTCCATCTGGACCTTCAATATTGATATCAGGAGTGTCAATGTCCAGTTTGGGGCTCTTGATGTCCACCTCAGGGGCCTTGAGATCACCCTCAACTTTGGGCAGAGAGATATCAACATCACCCTTCATTCTGGGGCCCTTCAGGTTAAAGTCAAGGTCAGGCATGGAGATTTTAGGGGCTTTTATGTTCACCTCTGGCATCTTGAATTTAGGGCCCTTCAGTTTCGCATCTGGACCTTCAATATTTACATCTGGAACATCAACATCCACCTTGGGTCCTGAGACGTCAATGTCAGCCTTAGGCAGGTTCATGTCCACTTCGGGGCCCTCTCCTTTGAAGCCAGGCATGCTGAACTTGGGCATTTTCACCTTAGGCATCTTCAGATGCCAGTCTGGGCCATGAACGTCCACACCTGGGACATCAATGTCCACTTTGGGGCCCTTGACGTCAACTTCAGGGCCCCTGAGGTCACCTTCAACTTTGGGCAGAGTAACATCCACATCACCCTTGACCTTGGGGCCCTTCAGATTCAGGTCAACTTCAGGCATGGAGATCTTGGGTGCCTTGAGGTGCAGGTCAGGCATTTTAAACTTGGGGCCCTTCAGTTTCCCTTCTGGACCATGAACATCAATGTCAGGAGTGTCTATGTCCACCTTGGGTCCTGAGACATCAATGTCGGCCTTGGGCAGGTTCACATCCACTTCTGGGCCTTCTCCCTTGAAGCTGGGCATGCTGATCTTGGGCATTTTTATCTTGGGCATCTTCAGGTGCCAGTCTGGGCCATGCACGTCCACATCTGGAGCATCAATGTCCACTTTGGGACCTCTGATGTCAACTTCAGGGGCCTTTAGGTCACCTTCCACCCTAGGCAGAGAAACATCCACATCTCCTTTCACCTTAGGACCTTTCAGGTGCAAATCAAAGTCAGGCATGGAGATCTTGGGGGCTTTGATGTTCATCTCAGGCATCTTGAACTTGGGGCCCTTCAGTTTCACATCTGGACCTTCAATATCCACATCTGGCATACTAACGTCCACCTCGGGTCCTGAGACATCAACGTCAGCCTTGGGCAGGTTCACATCCACTTCTGGGCCCTCTCCTTTGAAGCCAGGCATGCTTATCTTGGGCATTTTTATCTTGGGCATCTTCAGGTGCCAGTCTGGGCCATGCACGTCCACATCTGGGACATCAATATCCACTTTGGGGCCTTTGAGGTCAACGTCAGGGGCGTTTACGTCACCTTCCACCTTAGGCAGAGAAACATCCAGATCTCCTCTCACCTTAGGACCTTTCAGGTGCAAATCAACGTCAGGCATGGAGATCTTGGGGGCTTTGATGTTCATCTCTGGCATCTTGAACTTAGGACCTTTCAATTTTCCCTCAGGTCCTTCAACGTTAACATCAGGGCCTTCAATGTCCACCTTGGGTCCTGACACATCAATGTTGGTCTTGGGAAGGTTCACATCCACTTCTGGGCCCTCTCCTTTGAAGCCGGGCATGCTGATCTTGGGCATTTTTATCTTGGGCATCTTCAGGTGCCAGTCTGGACCTTGAATATCCACATCTGGAGCATCAGTGTCCACTTTGGGACCTTTGATGTTGATCTCAGGGCCTTTCAGATCTCCTTCAGTCTTTGGAAGGGAAACATCTATATCACCCTTCACCTTGGGCCCCTTCACGTTTAAATCAATGTTAGGCATGGAGATCTTGGGCGCCTTCAGGTGCATCTCTGGCATCTTGAATTTGGGCCCCTTCAATTTCCCCTCTGGGCCTTCAATGTTAATATCAGGAGTTTCAATGTCCACTTTGGGGCCCTTGATGTCCACCTCAGGGGCCTTGAGGTCACCTTCCACTTTTGGCAAAGACACATCCATATCACCCTTTAGTTTGGGGCTCTTCAGGTTAAAGTCAATGTCAGGCATGGAGATTTTGGGAGCTTTGATATTCATCTCTGGCATCTTGAATTTGGGGCCCTTCAGTTTCGCATCTGGACCTTCAATATTCACATCTGGGGCATCAATGTCCACTTTGGGGCCAGAAATACCAATGTCAGCTTTGGGCAGGTTCACGTCCACTTCGGGGCCCTCTCCTTTGAAGCCAGGCATGCTGAACTTGGGCATTTTCACCTTGGGCATCTTCAGCTGCCAGTCAGGGCCTTGAACATCCACATCTGGGACATCAACGTCCACTTTGGGCCCTTTGATGTCCACACCTGGCACGTTCATTTCACCTTCTATCTTGGGCACAGACACATCCACATCCCCTTTGACTTTGGGGCCTTTCAAGTGTAAGTCCACATCAGGCATGGAGACCTTGGGAGCTTTGATATTCATATCAGGCATCTTGAATTTGGGACCTTTTAAGCCTCCCTCTAGACCTCCCACATTGATTTCTGGGCCCTCAATGTCCATTCTGGGACCCTCTATGTTGATATCTCCTTTTGGCAGATCCACAGCCATATCTGGCCCTTCTGCTTTTAAGCCGGGCACACTGAACTTGGGCATTTTCATCTTGGGCATTTTCAAATTCCAGTCTGGACCATGAACATCCACATCAGGTGCATCAAGATGAACTTCTGGTGCCTTAATGTCCACTTTGGGTCCTTTAAAATCACCTTCTAAATTAGGACCTGCAACATCTAAGTCTCCTTTGACTTTAGGACCTTTCAGATTTAACTCCACATCAGGCATAGACACTTTAGGAGACGAAATACTCAGAAAAGGCATTTTGAACTTGGGTCCTTTCACTTTTCCTTGGACCTCAATATCGGGAGCATTAATGTCAACTTTTGGACCTGTTACATCAATATCTGGCTTTTTGACTTTGACATCTACCTCAGGTGTCTGAACTTTGGAGCCTGAAAAATTAAATTTGGGAAGCTTAAAACGAGATTTCTTTGACTTGCCTTCAATATTGAGCTTAGGACCAGAAATGTCCACTTCTGGGCCCTTTATATCTAACTTGGGAGCTTTAATGTCACCTTCCAATTTGGGTCCAGAAACATCAACATCTCCCTTAAGTTTTGAGCCTTTCAAATTCAGGTCAATTTCTGGCATGGAGATCTTGGGCATGTTTGCATGCATATCAGGCATCTTCAGCTTTGGACCTTTTAATTTGCCGTCTGGGCCATGAATATCAATATCTGGCACATCTACATCTAACTTCGGGCCTTTGATGTCAAGAGAAGGCCCTTTCAAATCACCTTCTACATTTGGAAGTGAAATATCCACCTCTCCTTTCATTTTAGGGCCTTTAAGATTAAGGTCCAAATCTGGCATTGATATCTTAGGACCTCTGATATTCATCTCTGGCATCTTGAACTTGGGACCCTTCAGTTTCGCATCTGGACCTTCAATATTCACATCTGGAACATCAATGTCCACCTTGGGTCCTGAGACGTCTATGTCAGCCTTGGGCAGGTTCACATCCACTTCTGGGCCCTCTCCTCTGAAGCCAGGCATGCTGATCTTGGGCATTTTTATCTTGGGCATCTTCAGGTGCCAGTCTGGGCCATGAACGTCCACATCTGGAGCATCAATGTCCACTTTGGGGCCTTTCATGTCAACTTCAGGAACTTTAAGCTCACCTTCCACTTTTGGTAAAGACACATCCACATCACCCTTCACTTTGGGGCCCTTCAGATTAAGATCAAGGTCAGGCATGGAGATCTTGGGGGCTTTGATGTTCATCTCTGGCATCTTGAACTTAGGACCTTTCAACTTTCCCTCTGGTCCTTCAATGTTAACATCAGGGCCTTCAATGTCCACCTTGGGTCCTGACACATCAATGTCAGCTTTGGGCAGGTTCACATCCACTTCTGGGCCCTCTCCTTTGAAGCTGGGCATGCTGAACTTGGGCATTTTCATCTTAGGCATCTTCAGATGCCAGTCTGGGCCATGAACGTCCACATCAGGGACATCAATGTCCACTTTGGGGCCTTTGATGTCAACTTCAGGGGCCTTTAGGTCACCTTCCACCTGAGGCACAGAAACATCTACATCTCCTTTCAACTTAGGACCTTTCAGGTGTAAATCAAAGTCAGGCATGGAGATCTTGGGAGCTTTGATGTTCATCTCAGGCATCTTGAACTTAGGACCTTTCAACTTTCCTTCTGGCCCTTCAATGTTAACATCAGGGCCTTCAATGTCCGCTTTGGGTCCTGACACATCAATGTCGGCCTTGGGCAGGTTCACATCCACTTCTGGGCCCTCTCCTTTGAATCCAGGCATGCTGAACTTGGGCATTTTCATCTTAGGCATCTTCAGGTGCCAGTCTGGGCCCTGAACGTCCACATCAGGGACATCAATGTCCACTTTGGGGCCTTTGATGTCAACTTCAGGGGCCTTTAGGTCACCTTCCACCTGAGGCACAGAAACATCTACAACTCCTTTCAACTTAGGACCTTTCAGGTGTAAATCAAAGTCAGGCATGGAGATCTTGGGAGCTTTGATGTTCATCTCAGGCATCTTGAACTTAGGACCTTTCAACTTTCCTTCTGGCCCTTCAATGTTAACATCAGGGCCTTCAATGTCCGCTTTGGGTCCTGACACATCAATGTCGGCCTTGGGCAGGTTCACATCCACTTCTGGGCCCTCTCCTTTGAATCCAGGCATGCTGAACTTGGGCATTTTCATCTTAGGCATCTTTAGGTGCCAGTCTGGGCCTTGAACATCCACATCAGGGACATCAATGTCCACTTTGGGGCCTCTGAGGTCAACTTCAGGTACTTTAAAATCTCCCTCTACCTTGGGGCATGTGATATCCACATCTCCTTTCATCTTTGGACCTGTTAGATTAAGATCAATATCTGGCATGGGTATCTTTGGAGTCTTAAAATGCATTTCAGGCATTTTAAACTTTGGACTTTTCCACTTTTCTTCTGGCCCTTCAATGTTAACATCAGGGCCTTCAATGTCCACTTTGGGTCCTGACACATCAATGTCGGCCTTGGGCAGGTTCACATCCACTTCTGGGCCCTCTCCTTTGAAGCCAGGCATGCTGATCTTGGGCATTTTTATCTTGGGCATCTTCAGGTGCCAGTCTGGGCCGTGAACGTCCACATCTGGAACATCAATGTCCACTTTGGGGCCTTTGATGTCAACTTCAGGGGCCTTTAGGTCACCTTCCACCTTAGGCAGAGAAACATCCAGATCTCCTTTCACCTTAGGACCTTTCAGGTGTAAATCAAAGTCAGGCATGGAGATCTTGGGGGCTTTGATGTTCATCTCTGGCATCTTGAACTTAGGACCTTTCAACTTTCCCTCTGGTCCTTCAATATTAACATCAGGGCCTTCAATGTCCACCTTGGGTCCTGAGATGTCAATGTCAGCCTTGGGCAGGTTCACATCCACTTCAGAGCCCTCTCCTCTGAAGCCAGGCATGCTGAACTTGGGCATTTTCATCTTGGGCATCTTCAGGTGCCAGTCAGGGCCTTGAACATCCACATCTGGGACATCAACGTCCACTTTGGGGCCTTTGATGTCCACATCTGGCACTTTCATTTCACCTTCTATCTTGGGCACAGACACATCCACATCCCCTTTGACTTTGGGGCCTTTCAAGTGTAAGTCCACATCAGGCATGGAGATCTTGGGGGCCTTGAAGTGCATCTCAGGCATCTTAAACTTGGGACCCTTAAGCTTTCCTTCTGGCCCCTCCAGGCTCACATCTGGGGTTTCAATGTCCACTTTGGGTCCTGAGACATCAATGTCAGCCTTGGGCAGGTTCACGTCCACATCTGGGCCTTGGCCTTTGAAGCTTGGCATGCTGAATTTAGGCATTTTCATCTTGGGCATCTTCAGGTGCCAGTCGGGGCCCTGGACGTCCACATCTGGGACATCAACGTCCACTTTGGCACCTTTGATGTCCACATCTGGCACTTTCATTTCGCCTTCTATCTTGGGCACAGACACATCCACATCCCCTTTGACTTTGGGGCCTTTCAAGTGTAAGTCTACATCAGGCCTGGAAATCTTGGGGGCTTTGAAGTGCATGTCTGGCATCTTAAACTTAGGGCCTTTCAACTTCGTATCAGGACATTCCAGATCAACGTCAGGCACCTCCACATCCACACTAGGACCTTTGATATCAACTTGTGGACCTCTGAGATCACTTTCTAGTTCTGGCACAGAAGCATCCATCTCTCCTTTCAGTTTGGGTCCCTTCAAATTCAAGTCCACATCTGGCATGGATATCTTGGGAGCTTTGATATTCAACTTAGGCATCTTAAATTTAGAACCTTTTAATTTTCCTTCTGGTCCCTCAATATCCAAATCAGGAGTATCAATGTCCACTTTGGGGCCAGAAACATTAATGTCAGCCTTTGGTAGGTTCACATCTACATCAGGGCCCTCTCCTTTGAAGCCAGGCATGCTGAACTTGGGCATTTTCATCTTGGGCATCTTCAGATGCCAGTCAGGGCCTTGAACGTCCACATCTGGGACATCAATGTCTACTTTGGGTCCTCTGACTTCAACATCTGGCACCTTCATTTCACCTTCTATCTTGGGCACAGACACATCCACATCCCCCTTGACTTTGGGGCCTTTCAAGTTTAAGTCCACATCAGGCATGGAGATCTTGGGGGCTTTGAAGTGCATCTCAGGCATCTTAAACTTGGGACCCTTAAGCTTTCCTTCTGGACATTCAACATCTATATCACCAACATCCACATCCATTTTAGGGGCTTTTATGTCAATTCCAGGACCTTTCAAGTCTCCTTCCACTTTGGGAAGAGAAACATCTACATCAGTTTTCAGTTTAGGGGTTTTCAGATTAAGTCCAACATCAGGCATAGAGATTTTGTGTGTTTGTATATGCATGCTTGGCATCTTGAACTTGGGACCCTTTAGTTTCCCCTCTGGACCTTCAATATTCACATCTGGAACATCAATGTCCACCTTGGGTCCTGAGACGTCAATGTCAGCCTTGGGCAGGTTCACATCCACTTCTGGGCCCTCTCCTTTGAAGCCAGGCATGCTGATCTTGGGCATTTTTATCTTGGGCATCTTCAGGTGCCAGTCTGGACCATGAACTCCCACATCTGGTGCATTAATGTCAACTTTTGGACCTTCGATGTCAACGTCAGGAGCTTTAATCTCTCCTTCTACTTTTGGAACCGTAACATCATAATCTCCTTTCACTTTATGGCCTTTCAAATGCAGACTAACATCAGGCATGGATATCTTCTGAGGCTTTATATTCATTTCTGGCAACTTAAATTTAGGACCTTTTAGTTTTGCATCTGGACCTTCAATATTCACATTTGGAACTTCAACATCCACCTTGGGTCCTGAGACGTCAATGTCAGCTTTAGGCAGGTTCACATCCACTTCAGGGCCCTCTCCTTTGAAGCCGGGCATGCTGATCTTGGGCATTTTTATCTTGGGCATCTTCAGGTGCCAGTCTGGGCCATGAACATCCACGTCGGGGACATCAATGTCTACTTTGGGACCTTTGATGTCAACCTCTGGCCCTTTCAGACCCCCTTCAACTTTGGGCAGAGAAACATCCACATCACCTTTCACCTTGGGGCTCTTGAGGTTTAAATCAATGTCAGGCATGGAGATCTTCGGAGGCTTGAAGTGCATCTCAGGCATCTTAAACTTAGGACCCTTGAGCTTCCCTTCTGGACCTTCAAGGCTCACATCTGGGGCTCCAATGTCCACCTTGGGTTCTGAGATGTCAATGTCAGCCTTGGGCAGGTTCACATCCACTTCAGAGCCCTCTCCTCTGAAGCCAGGCATGCTGAACTTGGGCATTTTCATCTTGGGCATCTTCAGGTGCCAGTCGGGGCCTTGAACATCCACATCTGGTACATCAACATCCACTTTGGGGCCTTTGATGTCCACACCTGGCACTTTCATTTCACCTTCTATCTTGGGCACAGACACATCCACATCCCCTTTGACTCTGGGGCCTTTCAAGTGTAAATCCACATCAGGCGTGGAGATCTTGGGGGCCTTGAAGTGCATCTCAGGCATCTTAAACTTGGGACCCTTGAGCTTCCCTTCTGGCCCCTCAAGGCTCACATCTGGGGTTTCAATGTCCACCTTGGGTCCTGAGACGTCAATGTCAGCCTTGGGCAGGTTCACGTCCACTTCAGAGCCCTCTCCTCTGAAGCCAGGCATGCTGAACTTGGGCATTTTCATCTTAGGCATCTTCAGGTGCCAGTCGGGGCCTTGAACGTCCACATCTGGGACATCAACATCCACTCTGGGGCCTTTGATGTCCACACCTGGCACTTTCATTTCACCTTCTATCTTGGGCACAGACACATCCACATCCCCTTTGACTTTAGGGCCTTTCAAGTGTAAGTCCACATCAGGCGTGGAGATCTTGGGGGCCTTGAAGTGCATCTCAGGCATCTTAAACTTGGGACCCTTGAGCTTCCCTTCTGGCCCCTCAAGGCTCACATCTGGGGCTTCAATGTCCACCTTGGGTCCTGAGACATCAATGTCAGCCTTGGGCAGGTTCACGTCCACTTCAGGGCCCTCTCCTCTGAAGCCAGGCATGCTGAACTTGGGCATTTTCATCTTAGGCATCTTCAGGTGCCAGTCGGGGCCTTGAACGTCCACATCTGGGACATCAACATCCACTCTGGGGCCTTTGATGTCCACATCTGGCACTTTCATTTCACCTTCTATCTTGGGCACAGACACATCCACATCCCCTTTGACTTTAGGGCCTTTCAAGTGTAAGTCCACATCAGGCATGGAGATCTTGGGGGCCTTGAAGTGCATCTCAGGCATCTTAAACTTGGGACCCTTGAGCTTCCCTTCTGGACCCTCAAGGCTCACATCTGGGGCTTCAATGTCCACCTTGGGTCCTGAGACATCAATGTCAGCCTTGGGCAGGTTCACGTCCACTTCAGGGCCCTCTCCTTTGAAGCTGGGCACGCTGAACTTGGGCATTTTCATCTTGGGCATCTTCAGCTGCCATCCGGGGCCTTGAACGTCCACATCTGGGACATCAACATCCACTTTGGGGCCTTCGATGTCCACATCTGGCACTTTCATTTCACCTTCTATCTTGGGCACAGACACATCCACATCCCCTTTGACTTTGGGGCCCTTCAAGTGTAAGTCCACATCAGGCATGGAGATCTTGGGGGCCCTGAAGTGCATCTCAGGCATCTTAAACTTGGGACCCTTAAGCTTTCCTTCTGGCCCCTCAAGGCTCACATCTGGGGCTTCAATGTCCACCTTGGGTCCGGAGACATCAATGTCAGCTTTGGGCTGGTTCACGTCCACATCTGGGCCCTCGCCTTTGAAGCTTGGCATGCTGAATTTAGGCATTTTCATCTTGGGCATTTTCAGACTCCAGTCTGCATCCTGAACTTCCACATCTGGTGCTTTAACATCTACTTTGGGGCCTTTGATGTCCACATGTGGAGCTTTCATCTCACCTTCTATTTTTGGTGCAGACACATCTAGATTCCCTTTCATTTTGGGTCCTTTAAGATCCATGTCAACATCTGGCAGGGTCATCTTGGGAGCTTTGAAGTGCATCTCAGGCATCTTAAACTTAGGGCCTTTCAACTTCCCTTCTGGTCCTTCAAGGCTCAGATCTGGAGCACTAATATCTACCTTGTGTGCAGAAATGTCGACATCAGCCTTGGGCAGGTTCACATCCAATTCTGGGCCCTCTCCTTTAAGGCTGGGCCTGGTGAATCTGGGCATTTTCATCTTTGGCATCTTTAGGTTCCAATCAGGACTGTGAACTGCAACATCTGGGGCACTGACGTCTACCTTTGGCCCCTTCAGGTCCCCTTCCAGCTTTGGCACTGTAACATCATATTCCCCCTTTACCTTGGGACCTTTCATATGCAAATCTACATCAGGCATGGAGATCTTGGGGGCCTTGATATTCACCTCAGGCATCTTAAACTTGGGACCCTTCAGCTTTCCTTCAGGTCCTTCAATATTCACATCTGGAAGTTCAACATCCACCTTAGGTCCAGCGACGTCAATGTCAGTCTTGGGCAGGTTCACATCCACTTCTGGGCCCTCTGCTTTGAGGCCGGGCATGCTGAACTTGGGCATTTTCATTTTGGGCATCTTCAGGTGCCAGTCTGGGCCGTGAGTGTCCACATCTGGAGCATCAATGTCCAGTTTGGCACTTTTAAGTTCAACATCAGGAACTTTAATCTCACCTTCAACCTTCGGCACTGTGACATCATATTCTCCTTTTACACTAGGGCCTTTCAAATGTAAGTCCACATCTGGTATGGAGATCTTTGGGGCTTTGATATTCATCTCAGGCATCTTAAACTTGGGTCCTTTCAATTTCCCCTCTGGTCCCTCAATACTCACATCTGGAGCACAGACATCTACCTTGGGCCCAGAAATGTCCACATCAGGCGCAGGCAGGTTTACATGCGCTTCGGGGCCCTCTGCTTTGAACCCTGGCACAGTGAATTTGGGCATTTTCATCTTGGGCATCTTCAGGTGCCAGTCTGGGCCATGAACGTCCACATCAGGGGCATCAATGTCCACTTTGGGGCCTTTCAGCTCTCCTTCAAGTTTTGTTGTTGTTACATCATACTCCCCTTTTACCTCTGGGCCTTTCACGTGCAAATCTACATCAGGCATGGTGATCTTTGGTGTCTTGACACTCACTTCAGGCAGCTGAACATCAGGGTCTTTAAGGTTGCCCACCAGGCCCCCTATGTTGACATTTGGGGCTTCCACACTGACCTTGGGCCCTGAAATACTGACATCACCTTTGGGAAGATTCACATCTACATCTGGCCCTTCCCCTCTGACTCCTGGAGTGCTGAACTTGGGCATTTTCATCTTGGGCATTTTCAGGTTCCAGTCCGGACCATGAACGTCCACATCTGGGGCACTGACATCCACTCTGGGGCCTCTGACATCAACTTCAGGGACACTGACTTTCCCCTCTACTTTTGGAAGCATGACATCCACACCCCCTTTCACCTTTGGTGCAGCCACATTTAAGTCTACGTCTGCCACAGAGATCTTGCAGGTTCCTTCTTTCCCAGAAGTACCACTAAACTTGGGGTCAGTCACGGTCCCCCCTAGGCTGGGTGTCTCTATGTCCACTTTGGCGCCTTTAACTGCCACTTGAGGGCCTTTAACATCACCTTGAACCCCAGGAGCGGAAACCTTAATGTCTCCTTTCAGTTTAGGGGACCTGAGGCTCAGATCCACATCCTGCATGGAGATTTTAGGTGTCTGAACAACCGTTTCAGGAGTCTTGATTTTAGGACCTTTCATCTTCCCTTCCAGCCCCCCAGAAGCAACCTCAGGCAGGCCAACATCCCCAGAGACCCCAGGAAGTGTCACATCAATGCCAGCTCCCTCTCCCTTAGAACCTGATACAGAGAATTTGGGGGCCTTCACCTTGGGCATATTCAGTTTGCCCCCTGGCCCATGAATATCAACGTTAGGAGTTTGAACTTCCACCCTGGAGCCAGCGATGCTGCCCTCGATTCTGGGCACGGAGATGTCCACCCTTGAACTCCCCTGTGGCTTGGTACCCTTCAGGCCCAGGTCACCCTCAAGGGATGGCCCAGTGATTTGGGGGCCCTTCAGCTTCCCCTCAAGCCCCTTAATACTGGCAGAGGGACCACTGACTTCTAGCTGAGGGGTCTGGATGTCCCCGCCAATGGTCAAGCCTGGCTTGCCACCCTTGTGCCCCCCAGAGAATTCAGGGGCAGAAACACTCAACCCTGCCTCTGGGGCCTGACCCTCAAGCCCTGTTGAGACACCAAATTTTGGCAGCTTCATGGAGGGAAATTTAATTTTCCCATTATTGCCACTCTCAAGAGCTGGGTCCTGCCACTCTGCTGCCCCACCCCCAAGAGAAGACAAAACGTCCACCCCTGGGACTTGGACCCCTCCTTTGCTACCTAAGTCCAAGCCCTTTGCACTGACACTAACACCCGGGCTTCCCACCTTTATCCCAGGCACGGTGACCTGGACCTTCGAGTGGCCAGCACCTTGGAGCTCTGGTCCTGAAGTGGAAATGGACCCTGCTTGGATGTCCACAGTGGAGCCTGTGGTGGGGGACAGTGCCCCCGAGCCCGAGGGCAGTCTGATCACTGTCTTCCCAGGCTGGGTCTCCACATCCACAGTGGAGATTTCAGTCAGTTCGTGCCGTGGAATCTTGATCTTGAACTCAGGGCTGCTGATGTCGATGTCCTTGGCTCCTTCGCGGCTTGTCACATCCACGGTGTAGGCTGTGACCCTCCTAGTCACCGTGATGGTGCGGCTCTGAGTCTCCCCAGGTTCCCCTTCCACTCCATCCTCTGACTTCAGCCGAGGCTTGATCTTCGTGGCGTAGATGCGCTGGTACTCCTCGTCATCCCCGCTCTGCAGAAACACACGCCCCCCCACAGGTTGCAGCGGAGTCTGCGTGAGTGACAGCCGCCTGGCCGCAGCCCAGCCCACAGCGTGGTTGCCTGTTTCCCAAAGAAGCCGGGACCATAACGGAGGCCCACGGAGCCTCCTGGGACACAGCACAGGGGACTGAGAGAGGGGCTGACAGCCACACCACAGGAGGAAAACAGAAATTACTTGGGGAATCTCTGGTAAGCAAAAGCCATGGGGAGTGGGGACAGGCAGACTCCTGGACGGTGGAGTCTGGGAGAAGGATTTACAATCAATTTTAGATTCGAATCGGCCCAGCAGGTCTCATGGACACCTCCTGGTGACTAGTTCCGTGTTGACTGCACCTTCAGCTCTCACCTCTCACCTCTCACCTCTCGACTGCCTGGCTTGTTTGTTTAATCTGGAGGGGAATCCTCCCAGGGACCCTTCGGAAAGCACTTGTTGAGCCTGGTTGTGCCGGGGTTAACACTTCCACTTTGAGGACTCATTATTTGTTAAATAAACAAGCCATCAGAAGGAGCAGAGAAATGTCCCTCAGGCACTCTGATGCCCAGCCTCTGACTCACAGATGAGTCCAGGCCTCTGGAAGTAGAAAAATGATGTCTGTGAGGCAGAGCTGGGCACCTGTGAAACCATTTCAAAGATGCTTGCAAAGCAGCCGACTTCCTCCTGGCACCGAGGACCAGACCAATGAGTGGGTCCCCAGACGGGGACCCTCAGAAGAGACTGAAGGAAGACTTTTAGCGGCAGCCACACGTGAAAAGGAGAAACAGGCTGGCTCTACAGAGAGCAGGAGAGAAGCCAGGAAGGACGAGCGAGCAAGGTCCAGCAGGCAGACAGAGGCTCAGGAAGGGGGACCGGCCCGTCAGCGCGGTCGGGGGAGCTAAGGGCACGGCCGGCCAGCCAGGCACTCACCAGAACCACTTCAGAGCTGTGGGAGCTGAAGACTTCGTGGGTCCAGGTCTGGCCAGGCTCAGGGGAACGGTCCCCCTTGCGATGCAGCTTCAGGCCCACGGTGTGGTGCCCCATGGTGTTCAGCAGCTGGGTCACCTCTCCCGACTGCAGGTTGTCAAAGTAGATGGTGGCACCCACAATCTGGTCCCCTGAGCAGGGAGGAGCAGGAAGTGGGTAAGACCACCCAGGGTCTCGGGGAAACAACACACAACCACTCTGTGCTGGGCCCTCGGACTGACGTGCAGGTGTGGTAACACCCATTGTAGAGATGAGGAAACTGAGGCAGAGAGGCCAACTAATTTGCCCAAAGTGGCAGAGCTCATGGGTGGTGGAGTCAGCACAGAGGATGACGTGTCCACCAGCCCTCAGGACCACCTCCCGCGAGGACTGTGAGGGAACGAGGGATAGGGAGGGGGCAGGGGAGGGCAGGGCTTAGGTACCGGCCACCCTGATGCCACTGGGACCCGGCCCTCCACAACCACCCACCCGCTTGTGCTGCCCCTGCCTTTCCCTCCACCACCCTCCCCCACCCCACCCCCGCAGCAGCCCGCAGCCCGAGGCGACTCACCCTCCTTGACCACCCCAGTGCGGGCCGCAGGGGAGTTCTGCATCACCTCCTGCACAAAGACGCCGTCGTCCCTCTGGGTGATGGTCAGCCCGTGGGAGCCACTGCCCTGCCAGTTGGGCAGCAGCAGCTCCCGGGTCGTCTCTTCCTCCTTCTCCATCTGGATGAGGTAAGGAAACGGAGCAGTGGGGGCATGAGGGGATGAGGAAGCCAGGGATCCCCCTGGGCGTGGGGCACCGTCTCCGAGGTGCCTGCCTCCACTGTGGGTGGGCTCCCAAGGTGGATGGTGGACACAACCGCAGCGGAGGTAACCAGCCCCTCGTCCTGTCCCCCCCGGCTCTGCCTCCCGATAGCACGTGCCTTCCGGGTCTCTACCCTCCCCATCCTCTCGCCTCCCCCGCCCTCGTCACCCTCCCTCCTACTGACCTTCGCAGGACGTGGTTCAGGAGCGGATGCCTTGCCAGAAGCCCGCCCCTCCTTCCTCTCCTCTCCTCGGAGCGTCTCTCTCTTGGGAATCTCGGTCACACAGCCTAGGGAGAAGGTCACAATCAGGCTCACACTCAGCAGTCGGCTTGTCGAAACCCCGACCAGCTGCTGTGCAAGAGATGGCTGGATGTTTTGCCCCCCGGGCCAAACCAAATCCCCAACCCCGCTACTGTCATCAACTCCATTCACACATGACTCTCCAGCCTGGGAACACAGGAAGGGGGTTTGGAAGAGGCCAGACTCAGATTCAAATCCTGGCTCTGCATCTTCCCGGCTGCGTGACCCGGGCCACGTCACTTAACTTCTCTGAACCTCCATTTCCTCACCTGCGAAAATGGAGACGATAAAGAATTCCCATGAGGACTGAAGGAGCGAGAGAAAGCATGTGAGAAAAGCTCTGGCCCACCGGAGCCTCCCAACATCCACATTCTCATTAGGTCCTTTGTAACAGCTTCAGGCGGGAGATGTTACTGCCCGCATAGTGCAGGTGGGGAAACCGAGATTCGGAGAGGCCAGCCGGCCAGGGGTGCACCGTGAGAGAGCAACTATTATTGGGCTCTGAGCCTGTAACTCTTCCTCCGATGCCATATCAGGCCTGCCGCTCTAACCGGTGCGAGACCCCTCCTCAGAGTCTCCAGCACTGGGGGCCGCTGGCCACCTGCAAGCAGGGCTGGTGGTGCCCTCCCTCCCCCAGTGGCCGACGGTGAGTGACTCTGGGTCACCCTAACCCCGGCCTCAGAACCAGGGGGACGCTCGCCAGCTGGGAGCTCCAGGAGCCCTGCCACAGGCAGAGGCCAAACAATGGAAGCCCCAGGCCCCCCAGCACCCGCCCAAGCCCAAGAGGCTGCGGTCCAGCTGTGCTGCCTCAAGGACGTGGTGAGTCAGGGCCCATCTGGTTGCACCTGCTGGGCCCTGAAACCAGGCCCCCATAGGTGCGGCCGCTGAGGAGCAAAGACACCCTCCAGCCACAGGATGAACTGTCGGCTGCAGAGGCGCCGGGGAAGACACCAGGCAGGCCTCCAGCCTCCAGACACCCAGAAGTACGCCTGTGAAACCGTGCGGGGGGTGCTATAAATCGTGGAGAACCTCGCCCAAAGCTCCGCCCTAAGTCCGCTGACACTCAGAAATTAGCCAACCAATCAATAAATACATGCATGCTGATCGTCTCCTGTATGTCCAACGTTGTACAGGACACTCTGCCGAGGAAACTGGCAAGGGACGGACACAGCTCAGCCCAGCACTGAACTGTACACTTCATCAGGCTATTACCTAACTTCACTCATGCATCCTCCAAACATTTATTGAATGCACTCCACGTGCCAGATATGGAGAGTTAAAAGACTTAGCTCCTGTCCCGGATATAAGTTATGAGCAAGGTGCTCTGGGCGTGACCAATTTAGCCTCTGAATGTTCCGGAAGGCTTGGGAGACTTCTGGGGGAATGAAATCTACATGGAGTCTTGAAGGTGCTGAGTTTGCCTCTGAGGACGGGATTCATGGAAATTCATAGGCACTTAGGCCTTCCAGTGTCAGGCAGATCACAACACCGGTGAAGACAGCCGCAGACACCCTATTCGCCAACCACCTGCACTCGCTCACGCAGTATTTATGTCAGCACAGGTGCCGGCTAGGAGGCCAGCAGGCAGCCAGTAGGCACAGGTGTGAGCTGTGGAAATCACCTCCTCCCTTCCTACTGGAAGTCCCGCTGACCCTACCCATAGTGAAACAGCAAGCTGGAGCTGAAATGGTGCTTTCCCCCGGCGTCCAGCACTGAGAAGCCAGCCCTGCAGACAAGGAGCCAGGCAGGGCAGGGAAGGAAAGGGCTTCCACCCGAGGGCTTCTCAGATCTCCGAAGCCACCGACTGCACTGGCACGCCCCTCTTCCTCCTTGAGCAGGGCCCCTTTTTTTCAGCCCAGCATCCTGGTGCTGAGCCAGCAGGCGGCGATGGGGCAGCAAGCCAGACAGCTCACCCTCGCCCACATCTCAGCCCCACCTTCCCTCCTTCCCTCCTTCCCCAGTGAGTCACTGCGGCCGCAATAGCTCCAGACACGCCAAGGGTCAGGCCTAAAACCCGATCGACCAAGTGCTTCACGGGCCAGACCCCCGGGTGCCAGAGGGGCTGGGGCCCGGTGAGAGGCAGTGGGCTTCCCTGCCAGCTGCTCGGCACAGAGCCCCAGGCCCGGAGCCCCGGGAAGCACAGCTGGGAGGCTCAGGAGGGACCTGCCACATGCCTCAACCCCTGGGGCTAGTGAGGAGGCCATCGCGAGCAGAGAAAGGGCCACAGTCCGTGAGAAGAGGAGGCGCTGGGCCCAAGGCTGCAGGTTGGCCCTGGCAGGGCACCCGCTGGCTTCCCGGCTAGGCAGGGCTGCCAACCACCATGCCTGCTCTGCCTCAGGCCTCACCTCCTGGCACAGCCAGGAAAGACTCCCCTCCTCTTTCATTTGACCTGGCTGGACACGGGGGTGCTGATAGGGGATTAGAGGCCACGGTGGCAAGGGCCTATCTTCTGCACTTGGGTCCCAGCCCTCCATCTCGCCCACCCCTGGGGCCTGTACCGAGCCCAGATGGGCCTTCCTTCTCCTCTCGCACAAGTCAGGTTAAGCCAGCTACCCGGGGGGCTGGGGGCTCCGCCTTGCTGCTACCCAAAGCAGGGTCTCTGGAGCGTTGGGGAATTCCGCACATTCAGTCAAGTGGCATAAGCACTCGGAGTGGAAGAAACCTTAGGCCACATGTGGCTGCTTAAATGTAAGTTAATTTAACTTAAACATTTAGTCCATTGGTTATAGTAGCCGCACTTCAAGAGCTCAACAGCCACTCAGGGCTACCGTATTAGAAGCGCAAGTACAGAACATTTCTACCGCTGCAAAGTCCTGTGCGACAGCACCGCCTGCTATTTACAGACGGGGAGAGTGAGGTCCAGAGCCCTGAGAATGGGGGAGTGTTGGGGCCCTAGAACCCAGGACTGCTAGCTCCCTGCCCGCAGTCCACCTGACACTGGCTCACAGTAACCTTCGTGATGGGCTGGGCTGGAGTGGAGACCCTCTAAGACACAGGGCTGCCTGGAGGGCAAAAAAGGAGTGATATGGTGAGGCCACTCCAGCTTCAAGGCAGAGAGGACACGCACCTGAGGCTGCAGGGACAGAGTATAATTCAGGCCAGAAGCAGCTCGAGAAGAGCGAAGTTGCCCTGACAATTCAAAACCGCAAAGAGGATGTGCAGAGCAGCAGGGCTCTGCCCGTGCCACCTCTGCAGACTGGGGGCAACGCCCAGGCAGATCCGGGAGAAGGCCCAGGAAACAGACTCTTTGCCCCAGGAAGATGGTCTCCGCCAGGTGCTACCTCCAGAGGAACATGTTCTCCCACTGCTCCCAGGAAACAGAGCCCCTTCTGCCCAAGAGCCAGTATGAAAACAGCCAGGGAGGGGGACCCAGCCTAACTGCTGCAGCAGCCAAAGACAACCTCGCAGCCAGCGTCAGTGTCAAGATGACAGGAACTGATACATACACACACCCGAGAGTCAGGCCCACGGGCCTCAAGGCCTCCGCGCACCGACCCTGAAGTCAAGATACACAGCAGAGGGACAGAAGTTGGTTCACATGCCCAGCACAGGCGGGACGTAGGAGGTGACACTCCAAGGCAGAAAGAAGCACACCCACCCACGGTGGAGAGGACTCTGACAGCAATGAAACTTCCACCCAGCACACGAGCAAACCGACCCACCACGCACACAGGCCAGGGAGAAGCAGTCCCCAAGCTCAGAACAATGAGATGACTCACAACCAGAGCCAGAGACTTCCACCAGCGGGAAAGCTGTGAACACTTATAACCAGGACCAGGGGCTGGGATATTCGGAGAAAAGAGAGACACACCCGGAGAGGCCATCTACGCTCCTGAACACTCCCCGGGCAGTAAAAAGGAAGAGAAAGCTCCACATTAAAAGAAACCGCCACCGCCAGCCCCCCCTGCCCCAGGGGGAGTGAAAGAGAATTTTGCAGAGCTCCTATGGTGCCCCAGGACTGTGCTTGTTCCATGCCTGGGGCACCAAGGGGTCCCCTTCCTTCCCCAAACAACCCTATGTGATTAAGAATTGATATCCTTATTTTAGAGTGCGGAAATAGGCCCCAAGGTAAAATGACTTGCCCGAGTATGAGACAGAGTTGAAATGCAAGCCCGGGGTTCTCTGAATCCATGGCCTCTTTACCCCCTGACAGGAACAAAGGCACAAATAAACACACACAGAGGATGAGAAACCACAGAGAAAGATGCACAAGGGAGATACACGGGAGGGAGAGACCGAGAGACCCATACTGGAGGGGGGCAGAGTGAGAGCTGGAGAGACACATCCACAGGAAGGCGGAGAGGCCTCCATGCTCATCCAGAGGGAGGCAGACATGGTGCGAGGAGGTGTCTCCGAGGGACAGAAACACACAGAAGGAGAGGGGCTGAGATTCGGGTAGGGGCGCGGGTAGAGACCCCAGGAAGCAGTGACGCGCATCAAGCTCCACAAGCACAAGAGGAAGGGTGAGTGGCCATCAGCTTCCTTGCCCACACACCAGCCTTGTCCCAGCCCAGCTTGGAGACAGCTAACCCAGAATGGGCAGAGTCCCGGGCATCCCGGAGCCCAGGATCTGAGGGCCCTTTTGGTTCTGAGGTTCATCAACGCTGTGTCCCCAGGAGTCAGAAACCCTGAGCCACCCAGAACCCAGCTCACCTGTAGACTCTCTGGACCCCTGAAGACCAAGAGAATCATCCCCTTCTGGGGCTTGGCAGGCACCAGGCCCACTCTAGAGACAGGCACCGGCAGGGCAAGGCAAACATTTCCACTCACTGGGAAATCCCAGGTCCAGAGGAACAAGGAGGAATACAGGGGCGCCCCTCTTCCAGGGCCGAAGCCTCCAAATGGACCTCCACATATGCAGCCGCCAGACCTTGGTCTGGAAAACAATCTGCCCCATTCTAACTGGAGTAGCACTGCGCCAGTTATATTCAGAGTCTAAGCTGGCACCAAGAACTTTGAGGTCAGCTGATTCTGGACGGCACACCCCCAGGGGGCACTTTCAACTTGAATGGGATGTGTGTGTTGGGGAGGTCGAATTATCAGGGAGAATTTGACGAACATGTTGCAAGACACGGGCAACATGGGCACTGGAGAAACAATCAAAGAAAGACACACAAGGAAGCACCCACAACCCGGGCGCGCAGACACACTCCTTAGTCCCCCCTCCTCACAGCCCAGAGCAGGCCCACAGCCCCTGCCTCCCCCAGCTCACCACAGACACCTATCTGGGCAGCCCCAGGCCCTGCGCATCACAGAGGGAGCCTATACCTGTTAACCTGGTGCCCAGATTCCGTGCCTCCCGCTACCGCGTGCGCCCGCCTAGCTCCTCCCTGGCTACCAGGGCTGCTGGCCCCGCCCACACCTCCCACCTGGAGGAAGTTTTTCCAGCCTCATCACTCCAGCCCTCTCCTCCGCGTCAGCCCCTTCCCCTGGCCCCTCACCATCACGCTAGAGTTTCCTGCCCCTCGACTTCCAGGGCAGCCCCCCACCCCCACTCCAGCCAGCCAGCCAGCCAGCCAGCCAGCCAGCCAGCCGCTTTCAGGGCTCCGCCCAGCCGCCTTTCTCCACCTCTGTCCCCTGGCCCCTCCCACTCCCGCAGGCCCAGCGCTCCAAGTTCAAGCTTCCAGCAGGGAGAGAGATTCCTTCTTCCTCCCCTGACCAAGATGGACTCCCCTCTCCTTGTGGCAGGGACTGGGGGCAGCTTCCATTCTCCAGCGGGCAGTCCCCACACCTGGCCACCTCGCCAGGGAAGAGTGGGCCTTGACCCTGGATGGCTGGGATTAAGACAGCAGCTTGGGGATGGGGGATGGGGGGGCGGTGCTCCTGACTGGGGCAAGGGGTGAAGAAGAGCTCGCTGTCTCACCGGGTCTCGCCCGGGAGGTAGATTACAGTTTGGGAGCTGCCCGCGGACAAGACCAAGGCGGATCTCTCCGCCCAGCGGTCGGGTCACGCTAGTGCAGGGGCTCGGGGCCAGGCCACTCGGCTCAGCTGCCAAAGAGCCAACCCCCCCAGCCCGGCCAGGACGCAAAACCAGGCGCTTCCCCTTCCCTAGAACCTCCGCTCCAGCCCCCGGGGACCGGGCAGGATGCCCCTCCCTGACCGGCCCTGTGCGGCGCCTCGCTCAGCCCGGATCGGCTCAGCCCGGAGCCTCGCTCAGCCCGGATCGGCTCAGCCCGGATCGGCTCAGCCTGGAGCCTCGCTCAGCCCGGATCGGCGCAGCCTCACTCCCACGGCTGTGCTCAGCCTCCCTGGGGCCTCTGGACACAAACTCCAGGGCCTGGAACTTGTCCAGGACGGAGAAACTTACTTGAGTCCTTACCTACAGCCCCTGAAGCCCCCATGAAAGCTCCACCACTGGGACAGAGTCCCACTGTTGTCCCCTGCCCTATAAACCCCAGACGCAAGCAGAGGTGACACATCCAGGACCAGTGAGCACAGCCAGAGACACCTTCTCATAGGTCATAACACATATCTCTCTCTGCTGTGACACTAGCGGTCACAGGGATTCAAGGCCACAGTGAAACAGGGACCCCGGACCCAAGACCTCCAGTACAACAGCCCAGCGGGCCCCCGGGTGTGGACTGAGGCCAGCAGGGAGGAAGAGGGGCTCAATCAAAACACACGTTCCTGCTGAGCCCGCTGTGCCCCCTCCCCCCAATGTGGTCCTCACAACTCCTCCGGCTCGCCCAGGCCTGGAGGAAACCGCTTGTTCTCAGGAAGGCCTGGGAGCCCAGCGGGTGGCGGGAGCCCAGTGGGTGGTCGGAGCCCAGGGAAATGCCAGCTCCCTGGGAGCCTGGATAAAGGCCATGGGGGTCAGAGGGAGAACAGAAGGCCCTAGACACCCACCAGCTGAAACGTCCCATTCTCACCGCTCTCCAGGGGCCACCTCCTTTCCTCGTGTGCACACGTACCTGGTCAGCCCAGCTTCAGGGAGAGAAGCTTGGGGCTTCCAGGTGTGGTGGGGAGGACACAGCCGGCATGGGAGAGTTCCCAGCAGGAGTCAGACTAGCTCTCCCAGTCTGCCTCTCTGTCCGTCCCCCAGCGGTTCCCAGGTTCTGAGGAAGGTGACGGCCACACCCCAGAGCCCCACACACTCCTCCACTCCCACAGCTTTGCCCCAACCTCTCAAACAAGCACCTCAGGCTCTGGGTGGCGTGCTCTGCCAGGGCCAGCCAGCCAATTCCAAGTGAGCCTAAGAATCCAGCCCAGCGGTGCCCGGGCACCTCCACCCACGGCCTTCCTGGGACTAAGGTGACCCCGGGGACCCCCAGCCCATTCCCTGCCCTTGACTGATGCTGGCTTTCTCCTTCCACAGGTCTCCCATGGTTCACTCTATTGGGTCCCACTTTGAGCCCTGGACCTGTAGTCGCATGCCCCTCAACCAAGTCTGGCTGGTACAAGTTCTCAGCTCTGTGGGGTTAGCTCTGCAAGAAGTTGCCCAAACCAGGACCCCTGAATCACTGCTGTGGGCCCACAGCTGCAGCACTAAGCCCCACATGACTTCTGTGGCTCCCTCTGTGTCCTGGTTCTCTGAACAATGTCCCTGCATATAACCTTTAAAGACAGGGCTTTGGAGAGGGGCTCAGACACCCTTCAATCCCCACTGCCAACACTCCAGACCCTTTGACTTCTGCTAGCCCAGCTCTCACGGTCCCAGGTCCTCTCCCCCCTACCTCATCCCACAGCTCCCAGCTCAGAGCAAGGAGGTACCCCCTGAGCCTGGGGTTCCCTTCTACTCCCCACTCTGCACACACACCAACCAAGTGCTGGCCCAACCCATCATCCCTGGGTGCCAAGGAGAAGGAAGCTGCCCCATTCAGCCTCAGAAAGGAAGTGAGTGCCACACCCTGCCCCAGGGATTTCCCTCATGGGGGGCAGGGGAAGAGAGGGGGAATAAAAGCAGAATCTACTCCCTGAATTTAGACCCATTACAGGTGAGGAGGCCCTAAAATGCCTTCCAAGGCATCTTCAGTCTCTCCCTCCTTTCCCCGAAATCCCTCACCGTCACCTGTCACCGCAGCCCTCCAATGCGTCACTGTGTCCCACAAAATCAATCCAATCCCTATCATGTGCTAGGCTGTGCACAGGGCATGCGATCCCTGCAGTCAGAGGTTGGCTTCCAATAAACTGTTTCAAAACCAATTATTGGCAGCCCAGCGCTGTGCTGGGGACCCAGAGGTAAATATCTGGGTCCCTTTTCCTCCTGAAAGTCCAGGTCATTCTCTAAGGACCTCACTGCCATGGGAGGATCCCACTTTGCCTTTCCACAAATCCACTCCACAGAGCAGGGCACCCAGCGGCAGGCTCCCTGGGGGCGCCTCACCTCCTCCTCGGTGGCAGCCACGCCCTGTGAAAGGCACACACACAAGGCACACAATTCTCCGTGGCCACGACGTGCAGAGGCGCCAGAGCTGTCCCCACGTGGTGCTGGGGCCCAGCTAGTGCCGTGAGATGCCCCACTGCCCACTCGGCTCCCCTCCCACGCATGCGGCACAGTCAGCCCTGCTCAGAGCCCACGTGTCCCTCGTGGCCGGAGACGCCAAAGGGCTGCGCCCCCGCCTCCCAAGGCCCTGGCACTGCAGGGGGCGCCGAGCCCGCCAGCGGAGGGCCGGCCCTCGCACACTGCACACCCTCTCCCTGCATGGGAAAGCCTTACATAACACAGTTCTCTGAACACACCCTAAGCCCAGTGCCTTTCCAACTCCACGGCAGGACCTCGCCCCCCAGCCGCCTCTCCAGGAGCGCGTCTCTGGAGAAGAGGGCTCCAGCCAGGGAGGGCAGCTGAGCCCTCCTCCCACGCCAGCCGGGCTCCTGCCCCCGCCTCCCTAACCAGCCCCTTCGCCCCCCTCCCCTTTGCCCCTCACCACTCCTCCCCGAGTTCTGGTTTGAATTAGTCACCGGCTCCAACCACCACATTCCTCAGGCTGCTGGCGCCGAGCCAGGCGCTGGGGCGGGGGCCGTCCCACCCGGCCGGGTCTGGGAGTGGGGTTGGGGAGAGAGCACCGCCTCGGAAGGGGAAGGGGCGGTCCCGAGGGCTATGCCGCGGCACAGCCCCCCTCCCCGCCCACCCCAGTGCAGGCATCTCCCCAATTATGTCCCCCCCCCCCAACTCCCACCCGTCCCGCTGCCGGGCGAGCTGCAAACTCCTAGGCTCAGCGGCCCCAGCGGAAGAAGAGAGTTTTCTGGAGCTGGGAACACAGAGGGGCAAGACTAGGGCGGGGCAGCTGGAGGGAGGCTGAGGGGCCGCCCGGAGCAAGAAAAGGAGAGGCTAGTGGTGCAGAACTGGGTGGGGCCGGGAGGACCCGGGACGCGAAGTCAGGGGCGGAGGTGTGGGGCGCGGGGAGGGACGGCGGAGGGGGTGCGCGGCGCGGGGGCGCTGGGGCGCCGGGCGGGGCCGAGGGGCCGCGCCGCGATCTCGGAAACTTCTCCAGTAAACATGGAATAGGAACGGAGCAGCGCGCTGAGCCACCGCCCCACAGAGAAGGAGGGGGTGGGACAGGGGCCACCAGGCCAAGAACGGGCGCCTGGCCGTGCAGCAGGGACCGCAGTCAGCCCTCGAGAGAAAGACAGACTGGAGCAAAGCGCACCTCGGAGCGATTTTCCAACTTTGCCCAACTTGCGCCCCTAGCAGCGCCCCAACTCCGGAAGCAGAGCTCGGCTCCCAGGGCGCGACGCGTCGCCTCCCCGAGCTGCCCGGGGCTGCCCACCTTGCGCCGAACTGAATCTTCCCAGTGACACCCGCCAAGGCGCCTCGCCCAAGCCCTGCCACCCACCTCCCCTCGCGCGTTCCCGGAGTCCCGTTCCCCGATCGCGCCGAGGTGCGCCCGGCGCCCCTACCTGCGCGCTCAGCCCCAGGGCACAGCCATAGCCAGCGCGGGGCCCGAGGTCGCGGTGCTGCGGCTGCTGAGGGCGGCGAGCCCCGGTCGGGGCGGGTCCGGCAGGGCGGGCGGTGCAGTCCCCGCGGCGGAGCTGCTCCGAGTGGCCGGCCCCCGCCCGCGGAGGCGGCTCTTGTAACTACGGCTGGGGCGGGCGGGCGGGTCTGCCCTGAGCGGTGGGGAGAGGGCGGGGCCGGGCGGGGCCGAAGCGGGGCTGGGACTGGTGAGCGGGGCCAACCCTGGAGGCACCAGGGAACGGGCTGCTGGGAGGGCACTGGGGGCCGCGGGGACCCGGGGACGCCGCACGTCCGAGGTGCTGCCTTCCCCTCCCCCCATCCACTGCCCCCCCCGGCCTGGCCCGGGCCTGGATCTACCCCGAAAGGATGCGCTATGTGGCTTCTTCGGCAAGAAACTCCTCGAAGCTCCCTGAGGTTCATCCTCACAGCTGGAACTGCGAATCAGCCCATTTTTTCAGGAAGGACCAAGGGGTTCAGGCTGCGGCTGGGGGGCTTGGGTGATTCAGCCGCGACCGCCAGCCTGACGCGGACCTTTGAGTTTTCTCTCAACACGGGCAGCTACCCTTCAAATCCTCGGCCCCAGGCTCCTCACTCGGTTCCCAGGCTCCACGCAGCTGCGCGCATTTCTCGCCTTCCCTCTTTCTGGGGGCCCCTCAGCCCCTCCCCCCCAACAGAACCGGTCTGGAGACGCTCGCCCCACCTGCTGGAGTCAGGGTCACCAGTGCCCCCCGTGCCACCGTGCTGCTCCGGCCGCTGCAGCGACACCGGAGTCAGGCCTGCACCCCTTGGAGGAGCAGAGCCCGCTGTCTACCTCCCTGTCCCCCGCTTTTCTCTTCCTACCTATTTCTTCTCCGATCCCCTCCCTCCACCGCCCCACTGGCCAGACGCTGAGTTTCCAAATTTAAGCCATTTCCCACAGGCACTTCTAACTACACGGAGATTTTATTAAACGCTTAATGACGGGGTGCAGGGGCGTTCTGGCTACACCCTCAATCGCTTCTCCCCCGTGAATTCTCTTATCCTCCTTCCTGGATGGCCACCCACTACCCACGCGAAGCCAGTCTTCCTTCCTTCTGGAATGCTGCGTGCAGAAGGAAGACCCCAGGCTGGGGACCTGAGAAGACCTGGCCCCGGCAGGGAGCGCCCTCCTCGCTGTATGATCATGAGTGGGCTGGGGCTGAGACCAGCGGCCCTGTCCTCTGAAATGGCAAACATGTTTACAGGCTAAAAATACCCAGCAGCCAACTCTGCTGCCAGCCCTGGGGGCTGTGTCCCAGGTCCAGTTACCAGCACAGGGTACAGGCGTGGGGGAGGGAAGAGACAGCCAAAGGAGCCACAGACAGGCAGACACTCAGATAATGGACACAGAAAGGTGGAGACACATGTGTAGACATTCGGACAGGCATAGACATGCAGAGACACATAGTCAAAGCACAGACTTGGGCACCAGCATTCTCTCATTCTCTCTCTCTCTCTCTCTCTTTCACACACACACACACACACACACACACACACACACAGTGACTCAAACCCACAGCAGAGGCGGTTCCACCACCCATATCACAAGCACACAATCAGAAACCCAGACTTTCTGAAGAATCACCTCCACCTCCATTGTGGTCTGCACCCCTTTCCCAGCACCTACTTTATTGAAAGAAAAAATCTAAACTTTTCAACTTTGGGATGCTTTAAAAAATAAAAATAGAGATCAAGAGCTAATTATTTCCTATACTAATGGCTTTTTAAAGTTTATCTCATTTTAAATAACATTTACTCAGTTTTTAAATATGAACCAAGAATACAAAGTGGCCTGTGATCCTACAAGTCGGATAATCCTTGTTGCTGTTTCTGAAACAAAATCAATACCTCCGTAGGGTGAAGAATGTCAGTACAGAAAAGCAGAACAATAAAAAGTAGACATCTCCCCCCCACACCCAGTCCCTCTCCCCAAAAGTAATCACTGTTAACAGTTTACCAGAGGATTTTAACTTTATGAAATGAATCATTTGGTTCCTTGAAAGTACAAAGATTTCCAGTGCATATTAAGATGGGAGCTGATTTACAGCTAGGTTTTTCAGAAAGATAGCTCTGAAAAGATGGCCATGGGAGTTTGGAGGGAGGGGCTGGAGCAGGAAAGGAAGAGTGGGGAACGGTGTGGATATTGTCCCCTCACCTCATCTTGGGGGCCATCAGCACCCCAGGAGTGAAAGAACAGAGGCTAGTGTCCTGGGCTCAGAGCCAACTTATCTGCTCCATTGTTTGTTCTGGCCACCCTCTTGGTCAACAGAGAAGGCGGGAGAGGATGGTCTGGGGAGCAACCACAGAGCAGGGATTACTGGCCAGGTACTTCATTCAGGGGTAGGAGGGTCAGGATACCTGCTGGGAGGTGGTCCTGGGGACTGGCTTCTGCCCCATTCTAGGCTAGGACGGTAGATAAGGGGTAACCTAGACCCTGCCCCCTAAAAAACCATGATCGTGCCTGCCAGACGAAAGCTGGGGTTTCTTAGGGTCAGCCTCCTCAGCCCAGGCAAAGGGAATATTGTCAACAGTTTTCAGTGGTGCAACTGGAGACACACACTTTTAGAAATTTCTGCCAACCCTGCTTCTCCTGCCCACTGCTGTAGCCCCCAGCTTTCACTCCCCAAAGCTACCTCAATGGTGATTGTGCCTGACACTGCTGCAGGGACTTGACGTGTCAGCTCGTTTAATCCTCACATGCAGGAAGGAGAGGGTCTCAGAGAGGGGCCGTGATTTACCTAAAATCACACAACCCTCAGAAGCAGGAGTCAAAGCTCCCACCAGCATCTAAGCTCCACGGGGGCAGGAATTCTTTGTTCTCTGCTGTGTACTCCGTGCCTAGAGCAGTGGCTGGCACCAAGCAATCACTCCAGAACACTTCGTTAAATGAGTGAATGAATGAATGAACTACAGGTATAACTGGCCCCAAAGCCCTTGTTCTTTATACAACAGCATCCTGTACCCCATGATTCCCATGAGGGGAAGTCAGCTTCCCCTTGCTCTCAGCCCCAGGGAGCACTTCCCCCACATGTAGTTCTCTCATGCAGCTGCACAAACATTCACTGTGTCCAGCACTGGGTCAGGGGCCGATGGGGGTGGTGGTGCTGGTGCAGGTAATGGAGTACTTGGCAAGATGGAATCCCTGCCCTCAAGGCGCTCAGTCCAGAAGGAACTATCCTCTGATGCCACCTTACCTTGTACTCTGAGTCCTAGGCTTTGGAAAAACAGGACATTATCTTTTCTTACAGATCTTTTACACCCCTACCTTACTTCCCCCCACACAGACACACTATTTTTTAGTTATGAGTCCCCTCAGTTGGTTCCAACATCGCAAAGAAAACCTTGTTTCAGACTTCCCTGTCAAAATAAGGGCTACCCAGGGATCTGAGAGAATGTGAGCCCTCCCCTGCCACTACACCATCCTTCAGAAGCATCCCACGCCACAGTCCTCCAGACTCACTGGAAAAGCTAGGTAAGCTCTAGGACTCCTCATCACTGGGATACCCCAGCTTCCCCAGAAGTGTCACGCCCTCCCTGGGGGTTCCCTGATATGTATGTAGTATGTGTGTGATGAACCCTGGGCTCCTTTGTTGCCAGGCAACGTGCCTCTGTTTTGTTCTTATTATGCCTGTTTCCATAGCAACCACAAAGGGGAGCTCCAGTGGGCAGGCCCCATGCCAGGGGATTCCCCTTCCCCTCCCTTCTCTCCACAGTCCTCTGAAATCAGTGTGTTACGAGGAGGAAGAGAAGCCAACTGCTCAAAGAGTCATCATGGCTTTTAAACTCTGATCCCAGAAAGGAAGTGAAGTGTGCAGTCTGCTTGCAGTCTCTTTAAAAGCAGACTTTTTCCCCGGATGAGGGCCCTTTGGCATGTCAGCCTTAGAAGCACAGAAATTACTGTTACCCCTTCTTCGAGCCATCTGGGATCTCCCAGACCCCAACTCTACCCCATACCCACACCAGCCCAGAGATGAGCAACGCTACCAAGCACCAGGTCCTTCTCCATTCACTTCCATTGATTCTAATCTATCATCTTCCCTAGTGGAACAGCAAAATTATTGGGCGATTCTGGGATCCAAACGTTATTTTCTAAGCAATTCTCAAACCCCAAACTCCTAACCCAAACCCAAAATAGGAAGCCAAATCGAACCATCCTCCTCCAGCTCAATTCAAATCCCAGCCTGTGTTAAACCTCAGGCTTCAAATAAGGAGTTCCTGAACTACGCAGATCAGACAGATAGGATACCGGAAACCCTCCCGTTACACTCAGTCCTAATTGAAATCTTCAGGCCCAAGCAGAACCCAAGTTAAAGCTGACTAGAGAACAACAGATGAGACACAGGGCCCTGAGTAGAGACTCTGGGATGTAAGAAGGCAAAGAAAGGCTGTCCAGGCAAGAGAAGGGGAACAGATGTGAGCAGGGCGAGTAGGGCAGGTGGCCACATCAAGACAGCTGGATTCCCAGCGGCAGAGAGAGATGGCCTAGAGGCACCTGAGCTGTGGGTGCCGGGATGCTGGGGGAGCAAAAAGATAATAGGAAATGGGGACCCAAGATTAAGGAAAAGAAGTGGCAAAACAGGACTGAATGAGGCTGTACAGGGAGGGAGGGAGAGAGAGAAAAAAAGAGCCCAGAGCTGAGCTAGGGACTGGGCGGATGGACTTGTAAACAGGAGCCGAGGGAGGGAGCTGGAATGAACAGAGCAGCCAACGCCCCAGGCAGCTCCCCTCCCCAGCAGGGAGGGAGGGGCTGGGAGAGGGGCACACCAGCCTCCTCTCTCCTTTTTTGGGATCTGCCTTTCTGCCGTCCTTTCCAAATTCCTCTGCTTTTCCCCCGGTTCCCCAGGGAAGGGAAGACCAGCCCAGGGTTTCTCTCCCTCCTGTGCCCATACTTCCCAAGTCCAGTTTAAGGAGAATCAGGCTGAGCAGGGAAGGAAGGGCCTAGGCTGCCCAGAGCCTGAGTCACCACATAGCTGAGGTTCCTGTCACTCGAAGTCCCGCCTCTGCTACACTCTGTGCCCTCTGCCCGCCCCAGGACTTGGATCACCCCAGGACTTGGATCGCTGGGCCTGACCCTGCCCCAGGACCTGCTCCACTTCCATGAGCCTTTCCCGGGTCAGGGCTGTCTTACTCGGGCTGCTGGCAGCCTTAGATACAACCCTCTCCTCGCTTCCGAAACTACTGTACTTTGTCCACAGCTTTTTTTTTTTTTTTTTTTTTAATTTTTTAAATTGTATTTATTTTTTGGCTGCATTGGGTCTTTGTTGCTGCACACGGGCTTTCTCTAGTTGCGGCGAGCGGGGGCTACTCTGGTGCGGTGTGCGGGCTTCTCATTGCGGTGGCTTCTCTTGTTGTGGAGCACAGGCTCTAGGAGCACGGGCTTCAGTAGTTGTGGCGCACGGGCTCAGTAGTTGTGGCTCGTGGGCTCTAGAGCGCAGGCTCAGTAGTTGTGGCGCACGGGCTTAGTCGCTCGTGACATGTGGGATCTTCCCGGACCAGGGATCAAACCCATGTCCCCTGCATTGGCAGGCATATTCTTAACCACTGCGCCACCAGGGAAGTCCCTGTCCCCAGCTTTTGAGGGAAGCGTCCTCCTGCTCTTCTTAGGAGCAAAAGTGACTCAGTGAGCGGCTGCAAGAACTGTGGAAAGAGAAGCATGCACCGTTGATAAGTCACTTCCCCTCTCTGGCCTCCAGTTTTCTCTTGGGTAAAAGAAAGGGACTACTTGCTGTGGTCTCCCCGAGGTACATTCTGTAAGACTGAGTCAAAGAGATGGAAAGTTGCTATTGAAGAGAGTGGGATAAAAGGGGCGTGTTTGCTAACTCCTGTCCTAACAGTAGGAGTGGATGGGGTACGGGCACAGGAACCGCCACTATAGGGCAGCCAACACTCTAGGCAACTCGGTGACTCAGGTCCCGAATCCAGGCCAATGGGCAGGAAAGCACCCCGTGGCTCTCCTGCGAATCAGGGGAAATGCAGATCTCCCTGAAGAATGACTGGCCAGGGTCCCGCTTTAACCAACTCTCCCTTACACCTAGAAAGCTTCTGATCCCAGTGTGGGCCCCACGTCTTTCGACGAGCACCCTAACCTCCCTGGCCTAGCTTCCACTCCTCCTGCCTGGCCCTGGCAAGCCCTCTGCCCTCAACTCCGTAGCCCTCCCTACCCTCCAACGGCTCCCCTGCCCTGCCGTGTCCCCTCATTTACCCCTTGGCTCTGCCCATCCTCACTATCCACCCCCATCCAGGCAGAGCCAGCCAAATGATTGCAAAAGGGCTGAGCCAGCGGGAGAGGCCCTCACATGACAGCTGTTCCTGCTGCGGAGGGGAGGGGGCAGCTGGAAGTAGAGGGAGGCACATTCCATGGGAGATCTGATCAGAAATAGCCCCAAACCCTTAATGACCATCCAGCTCCGGCTCAGCGCAAGGCCTGCCCATCGTGTAAAACAAAGTAAGGTCAACAGGCTCCCTTGGGAATCCTGAGGAAATCAGCAAAACAAAAGGGGGCGGCTACATGAGGGGAGGGGGCTACAAGAATGAAAAAAATCCAGGAACATGTAGAGATCCAGGGTCACCAAGGATACCTTTGCCACTGAACCAGCCCCACCTGCCCAAGGCATTCTCTCTCTTACAAGAGATTCAAATGAATACAGGGCTACTCCCCAGCAACCGCCATTATCCCCCCACTCCACCCACCCCTTGCGTGCTGAGGCACCGGGACACCCCAGTCATTCCACTGGAGTAAAACAACAGCCTCCTTGGGGAGCCATGCCAGCCTGATTAGAGCAAACAGACAAGAGCAGGTGGCATAGTTTCTCTAACCTTTCTGGAGCGCCAATATTTTAGCTCCATAGCATTAGGGGAAGAATAAATAAGGTGGGTGCCCCAGAATTACATTAAAACATACAGAGAGGGGACTTGCCTGCTGGCACAGTGGTTAAGAATCCGCCTGCCAATGCAGGGGACACAGGTTCCAGCCCTGGTCCGGGAAGATCCCACATGCCGCGGAGCAACTAAGCCTGTGCGCCACAACTCCTGAGCCTGCGCTCTAGAGCCCACGCGCCACAGCTACTGAAGCCCACACACCTAGGGCCCGTGCTTCGCAACAAGAGAAGCCACCGCAATGAGAGGCAAGCGCACCACAACGAAGAGTAGCCCCCCTCGCCGCAACTAGAGTAAGCCTGCGCACAGCAGCGAAGACCCAACGCAGCCAAAAATAAATAAAATAAATTTATTTTAAAAAACCCAAAACCAAAAAACATAGAGGACCAATGCAAGTTGGAGAAGTTACAGTGTCCTGCAGGTACCACTGATGGGGTGAGCCGGGGAAGCCACAGTCACCCAGGAACACCCATCTGATGTGTGGAGGGAAAGTTCGGGTTCTGAAGACATGCCATGAAAGGTTGCCATGAAAACCACGGTATTAATTTCAGAAATGACTGGGTGGAGTCTTCAAAGCACTTCATTCCTCTCCCTTCAACATTCTAGACCCTTCCCCCACCCTTCAAAAGGGGAAGTGGCACATTTGGGGCATGTGGGCAGCTGGTGGGCTGGATGGGTCTGACCCAGTGTGAGCAGCAGCTGTCCAGCTCCAACCAGGACGTGAAGAAAAGACAACCTAGGTCTTTCTTGGAAGAACTTTAAAGGCTTTTGACTTTTTAATAAGTGACTTAAGCAGAAACGCCAACAAAGCTAAAATAAACAGCCGCTTATAACCAGTACCTACTGGTTTATCTACGAGCTAAACCAAGTGTCGGCCTCCCATTCACACTCCAGCCTCTGTGAAGATTGTATCTGCAGTCAAACGCACGTCTGAGCCCCGAACCCCTCTCCAGTTTCTCACCCTCCGTTTCTGGAGGCTCTGAGATTTTGCTCCGTAAGTGGGTGAAATAGCCTCCTCCTTCCCGCATCCTATCCCATTTCTCCAAGATCCTGCCCTGTCCTCAGCTCTCCACCCACTCGCAGCAGCCCCTTTCCTTTCCGCCCCGCGACCCCAGCCCCTGCCGGTCCTGAGCAGCACCGTGGGCGCGGGGACGCCAGCTGCAGCGTGAGCCTCCCCGGCACGTCTGGAAAACGACCCCACCACGGGGGACGTCCCCACGGCGCAGGCTCTCACTGGCTGCGGCGAGCGAGCCGGGCGGGGCCGAGAGCGCCCCCACACCGCACTGGGAGGAGCGGGGGGCGGGGCTCTAGCTAGCGGCGCGGAGGGCGGGGCGGGCGCCCGGTCGGATCATGGAGAGATCCCGAGTCCTCAGGCGGTGCGATGGTGACTCAGTGCTCCCCGGGGTAGGGCGGGGACCGACCCAACTACAGCTGTACTCCCCCTTCCCCCGCCCCACATCTGCCCTAGAAACTCCTGATGTTAATCTCTTTCTTGCCCACCCCGGCAGGGTAGAGGCCCTCCCTTCTCACACCGCCCCCCACCCTTTGGAGGCCAACAGCAAACCTTCCTGAGGCCACAACCCCCTCTCCTCTGGGCCTCCCACCCAACCTCCTGCTTGTGGGTCCTGGCCCTCCCCCAAGCGCAGGCCTGGCCTCAACCAACCTGGCCACACTCCTCGGCACCAAACCGCCAGAGCTAGAGGCACAAGAAGCAGGACGTGTGGATGAGTCACTCTTCCTGCAGTCTCAGAGGGAGGCTAGGAGGCGGTCCAGCCCCCCCAGGCCAGAACCGCCCCCCCACGCACGTGGGCTGCCAGGCCCGCCGCTGCCCAAGCCGCCCCCTTTTCCCCGGGCCTCTCAGGCCTAACCCTGCAAACCTACTTGCACAGCTCAGTCTCTCCTGCCTCCATCTTCAGGTCCTGGGAAGATTAAGGATACCAGGAAGGTCGTGAAAATTACACAAGCCAAGGAGCAGAGGGTGTGGAGGGAAATGGAATCCAGGAGGGGAGTCTGACCGGTTCTGTGAGGCCCAGGCAACCAGCGAAGGGCACACCCTGGCCAGCACCTAGCACTTTTAGCTCTTATCCTAGAGGAGCCCAGAATGCGCAGAAGCAAGACAGGTAGCAAGTCTGGAACCAACTCAGAACTACCAAGGAGCAAATTCTGAGCAAGAATCAACCCATCCTCACCCAATTGGATTCCAAATCACCACTCTCCCCTTGCCCATTTGTTCACAGAACCCCAACTGCAGTTAAGGTACCAGCGCGATTACAGTCCTACTCCCTCAAAAGCTAGCAGCCCCCACCTATACTGGGAAAGATCACCTTCTTCCCCTCCCAAGCCAAGACCCCCTGCCCTTGCTTTGTGCTTGGACTTCAGGGATGGCAAAAAATAACCACTCAGAAAACCACAACCTGGAGACCAAAGCCTCAAAATGTGAATCAAACCAGGTTTCCAACTTCATCTGAGCTGTTAAATTTACAGGGAGATCCTTAATGCTCTTCAGAAGACACAGAAAAGACGATCAGAGTAGGGGCAAGTTATCTCTGAAAAGGGTATAATAAGAAATTAAGCTCAAAGGAGAAAAAATAGCAACCACTGATCTGAGCAGGGTTGTTAAAAGACATTTATGACTGCTCTACATTGCAGGAAGCGCTAGGGCGTGTTTAGGGTACAGGCTCCAGTGACACCCACTGGGTTCAAAATCCTGTCTCCACCACCTAAGATGTGTGATCACAGGCAAGTTGCTTAAATCTCTGAACCCCACTTCCTTGTTGGAAAGTAGGGATACCCCAGAGATGATCCACAGCCAGGTTAGGGGGCCACAGGCCAGTATCTGTTCCAAGGAGTCTCTTCTCGCTGTTTGTCTGAAGTGTTGAAACTATGACTCTTGGATACGGCTGCTGCCCCACCGCACAGGGCAGTTGCGGGAAGCAGTGTCAAGTCGCTCTGCATGCTGTGCTCTCACCCCGTCGGCAGGTATTCTCCCCCTTCACGCGGGAAGGTCTGGAGTTAGGTAGTTACAAAGCCCCGTGTCACCACCTCCTAACTACATCCAATCTCTCCCAGCTAGGCTAGAAGATGGTCATCACAGGAGAGGCAAGGCAATTAAAAAAAAAAAAATCAAAACTGAGGAGAGGCCTCTCTTTCTGCTCTTCTGAAGACTTCTCTCCTACACAGGGAGGTCCTGCAGGTATAGACAACACCCTGCTTCAACATATCTACTCCCCTTTGAAGAAGCCATCACCCACAAAGGAGGCAGGGCAGGAAAGGATTCAATGTTCAGTTTCCTTTAATGACCCCCATTCTCCCTGAAGGGCAGGTGCAGGCAGCTAGGCGATGGCAAGAGACGTTCACTTGAAGATCTTGCCCTGATTGAAGGCTTTGCCCACATGCTGGAAGGCCCCATCCCAGGAAAAGTATTCTCGAACCAGCGTCTGGGTCTCCTCGCTGCTGGGATCCAGTTTCCGCCACGTGTATGACTCATAGTCCACCTGCCAGTCTGGACTCAGCTGGGGAGAAAAGCCAGGTAGAAGCATGCGGTCAGGTTACTGGCCGCTGTCCCACACATGGTACTTCCAGCTCAGACACCCGTCATCAGACCCCAGGACTCCTGTGAACATGACAGCTCCTTCACGGACACATTCCTTGAACTCTCTGGAATGCCCACCGGGAGTGCACTTCCCAAATCCTCGCCCCACCCTAAAGAGGCAGACCCCTCCCCTGCACCTTCCTCACCGGAAAGGCAAGCTCCTGGCCTCGGAAGACCCAGACTCCAGAAATGGAGCTGCTATTGTTGGTTCCAAACAGAATGACACTGGCAAAGGCATTCTTCCTCAGTTTGTCCAATCGCTGGAACATTCCTGAAGGGCAAGAAGAACATTCAGCCTTTGAAATCATGTCACCCACTACCTTGTCTCCTCCCTTCCCCTTCCCAGAGCCCCCCTCTGCTCACCGGTGATGAGGTTGCAGCTCATGAAGGTCTGGGTGAGCTCTTCAGGGAAGCGGTAGTCAGAGTACCACAGGGACCAGCCATCTTTATCAAAGTGCTCCCAAAAGTACGGCAGCGCCACGGAGACTGTGTCCTCGTTGGAGTACTTGCGCTTAAATTCATCCAACACAAAGGTACTGAATGAAGGAAAAAAAGCAAGGAGATCAAGGTGGAGAAGGTCCTACTGCGGCAGCGGCAACGTTGCCTTGCTAAGAGAAGCTAAGGGTGTTTCCACTCAAATTTACTGCTTTAAAGGTAGAGTCTCTGGATTGGCAGATGTGTATCACCTTCCAAGGGAGGAGAGCTGGGGGGAGGAGAGCTGGGGGGTATGAGAGGCGCCCAGGGCATTCCCTTATCCCCCCACCCCCAGCCTAAATATGCTAGGCACGTGGAGGGTGGGGCCCAGGATCTGCCCCAAGAAAGGCATGGCGAGCTGCTGCCCCCTGGTGGAGACTCACAGCGAGGACTCCTTTTTTTTTTTCCTGGCCGGCCCCTCCCCGGGCTCTTTTCCATGAGTCACACTCAGTTCCTGACTCACCCAAGTCACCGCCCCCACCCCTCCCCATCACACAGGCCTCTTCGGGTTACACACACTATAATATGACAGCAATGTAAGTGAATGTTTGCAAAGGGCCTCCACCCCAAATCCTACACCCGTGTCCTTTAGTTACTCTGCCCAGAAACAAGTTCAAGTGATCTTTGAAGCAATCTGGCACACTGAGCCAAGGATGCCAGCATCAGAATAGGAGAGGTGCCTCCCCCCATGGTAGGGCTTCTGTTTTTTTTTTTCTTTCCTTCCAATTATAAAAACACATACTGACTGAAGAAAAACACTCACTATGCCAGCAAAGAAGGTAACTAATATTTTAATGTATTTCCCACTGGCAATTTTCCAAAGATGATACATGTAATTCTGTGCCTTACACAATTTGCTCACTTACTACTGCCTGGCTATCGAGAATGTTTTGCAGATGTTTTAATGGCTAAATAATCTTCTGCATGAATGTGCCATAAATCTATTAAACCCCCTTATACTGAATGTTTAATTGGTTCAATTATTCATTAGTATATAATTAATGTCAACAAACCCTAGAGTCAGAGAATGTTACCATCTCACTGCTGCAACGTAGCAAAGCAGAGAATCTGTCCTTTAACCCAAGGTCCTAGGTTCCTTCCCAAATGCACATCAGAGACCTCATCTGAGGTGCTTTACTTCCTCAACCACGCAAAAAGTAGGGCTGGGGAGTTTTTCTTCACTCTCTCCTGAGCTGTTATTATTTATGACCATGTGTCCATTTTTCTCCCAAAACTGACCACAGGTGGGAGATTGGGATTGATATATGTATAAAAGGGATAATAAGAACCTGCTGTATAAAAAAAAATAAAATTCAAAAAACAAACAAACAAACAAACAAAAACAACTGACCACAGGCTCTTAACAGCTCCCAAAACAAGTTTAGCTGGAAGGCCTTAAAAGGACTAAAATTAACTCTGGACAAATGAGTCTTGTCTTTGAAGACATCACCTTTGAGTCATTAAGAATCCTGGGGAAAATCATCTTGGCAGCCCAGGAGTGCACCATGGTAATGCAACAAGTAAGTACTAATAAGCATTCCCAAATGATACAAAAAAAAAAAAAAAAAAGTGCTGGGGCTTCCCTGGTGGCACAGTGGTTAAAAATCCGCCTGCCAGTGAACTTCTGTAGTGTTGGAAATGTTTTAAAATTGATTTTTTGTGGTTACACAGATCTATAAATTTAGTTAAAGGCATTGACCTATGTAATTATAATGACTGAATTTTATATGGAAAATTATACTTCATAATGGAAATTATACTTCAATAAAACTGTTTAAAAAAAAAAAGAATCCACCTGCCAATGCAGGGGTCACGGGTTCAAGCCCTGGTCCGGGAAGATCCCACATGCCGCAGAACAACTAAGCCCGTGCGCCACAACTACTGAGCCTGTGTGCCACAACTACTGAAGCCCGCCCGCCTAGAGCCCATGCTCCGCAACAAGAGAAGCCACCGCAATGAGAAGCCCGCGCACCGCAACGAAGAGTAGCCCCCGCTTGCTGCAACTAAAGAAAGCCCGTGTACAGCAACGAAGACCCAATGCGGCCAAAAAAAAAAAAAAAAAAAAGAAAAAATTTATTTTTTAAAAAAATGCTAAGTTTATTAAAGATTTTAAGTTTACTGCCTGATTTATTTTATGCCCAGTGTACAGACCCAATATATGTGAATATCTCTAGCTATTAGCAGTACCTGTGTTACGAGGGCGTACCTAATTTGGGTTGGTTATCATAGCTTACTTACAGATACCAAAAATCCTGCTCACTCTTGACCTGCCCCTGTGCTAGATTCAAGGTAATCACTTTGGTTCAGAAAGAAATATATCCTTAAAAAGCAGCTGCGTTAGGAGCCTTCTTGTATGAAGTGCCTGGGAGTAAGAGCTCTCAGCTACACCCCAAGTTGCTCCCCAAATGGGGAAGCAGCAGTTCCTAACGGCAACCATCCAGTACTATGTCGCTTACAACTCCACATACTTCTTATGCCTACCACCAGTGTGTGCTCCTTCATCCCATATACAAACCACTACCAAATGGGGAGGTCAAACACTGTTGCACCCCAACAAACCAACTAGTGAAAGGATAGATGGCTTTAGGAAAAGCAGAATGGGCAAGAAAAACAGAAAAGAGAACTAAGTGACGTGACCATGGAAAAGACATTTCTCATATTGCTTGAAATTCGAATAAGGTGACCCGGAGCAGTGACTGAAGAAAGATTTGATGGTAAACAACTGGGCAAGTACTGGCTGTCCCACTTTTTTCACACTAAAAATCCCCCCTTTACTGTATTTTTCTTCCAAGAACCCCTATGGTGACTGAGAAGAGGACACAGACGACCACCCCATTTACTTCCTTCTCCTTGCGGGGTTTAACTCCCCCACACTGGGAAACAATAAACCAGACAGGCACTACGTAGCCATGGTCATCATCCTTTCTCTTAAAGTGAGCAATTTTTATATAGGCTGATGCATCAAAACAGCAAAAAGACAATCAAAGGATACTGACATGGTGTCTGCTGCCTCAGCAAAGCCAGCAAAGCAGAGCAGGTGGAGGCTCTCTGCATTTTCTTCCTTCCTGCACCCCTCAGTGTTATTAGTTCCGAGCCTTCTCAATCTCAAATCCTAACGCGCGCACACAAGACCAATCAATTCACCTCCACACCGAATTCTGGGCCCTGGGCCCATCTGCTTTCCTTGCTAGAAAGGCAGTTCTGATATCCTCAAATACCAGATGCATTAGGAACTTTTCTACTTTCAAAAGTCACCCAACTCTTGATGGTAAAGTCAGGAAGCTGCTGTATTTGCAACTAAAATATATCTTTCAATTTTGTATGGACAACCTAAAGTCCTAGGCCCTAGCAGTATGAGGGGGATGCACACAGGGGAGCACAGGCCTTCCTGGGTCCCATGCCCTCTACCCTCCAACATCCGTACCTCTTGGGCAAGTGAGCAAAGGGGTCCTTGGCCTTCGGCTCTGCAGCCAGCGCCTGCTCACATTCGTCCAGCTCCTCCTCAGGAGCAGGGGCAGCTGCCTTCTTCTCCTCTTTCCGCTCGGCCTGGGGCTTCTGCTTCTCTTCTCGAGAAGCTTTCTCTTTCCGTGGGGTGTCCTTTTTAGGCTGGCTCTCTGCAAACTTTTTAGCTGGTGCAAAGGGAAGGAGAAAAGTCAACGTCTGGCCTCTTTCCACAACCCTCCCAAGCCAGGCACAAGCAAAGTAATGGAGGAAAACTGCTGGGTGGGACAACTAAGGGATCTAGACGCTACACTGCCTGCCACCGGTTCACAGTACATCCTTGAGCAAGAATGCAACCCTCAGCAACAAATACATGTGCATCATGATTCTACATATTAACACAAATGAGTGGGAGCGTGTGTGTGTATAAGACAAGTATCACAAAACGCTAGCTGCTACGTGCGATGATGCCCTACGTTCTGTGGGTCCACATAACCCAAAAGCTAGACGGGAAATCAAGGGGTTAAGACTGAGCAAACCAGTCCCCTGACCCTGCCTGCATGCTCCCCTACCTCCTCAGACTTACCATCAAATTGGGCCATTTTCTCACAGAGTTTCACCTCCCCCAAGACCGCCCGGAACTGGGGCTGGTTAATGCAGGTGAGGAACCAGCGGTTTGTATTAGTGAAGGCCTGGCGGAAAGAAGGCTCCAGAACCTGCCAGGATGCAAGAGTGGACATAAAGTCAGTGGAGGGAAAAATGCTGACGAGTTTCCAGTCAGAGCCCCTTGTTTCTTTCTACACCAAATCTCCAACTTCCTTTCAGCCCCCAGAACACCAGCTTTCCCTGGAGGGCCACTGCCCACTTACCTTACTAATCTTCTCTCCTGCAGTCCAATCCAATTTAATGGATGCTTGGTCCCACCCTCTATTCACTATGAATCTACCTGGTAGGAATATTTATATTGTGCCTTACTCCTTTTACAAAGCCATTTCATACCTATAATTTCACGTGTCAATAAAACTTAAAAGGTTGGGACCAACAGAGAGCTACGAACTACTCACTTTGCCAAACAAATAATGAAAACTGTCTATATGAACTATGTGATACGTGAGAGATATATACATGCATCATCAAACTTCAGAAAGTAAATATTCAACAGCAAAAAAGTTTATTTCAGAATAAGAGTGCTTAAACTTAGCTTCATGAAAAATTCATCTACCATATTTTCAGTTTGCCAAAATCAGAGGGAAAATAATCCTGTCAAGGATACATCACAGTCAGTTCTGTAGTGCTGGTTCTGCAGTACATGGGTTCAAATCCTACTCCACAACTTCCGGGCTACATCTCTTTCACCCACACAACAAGCAAAGACTCACTAAGATTGTCCTTGTTACGCCCTGGCACAGGCTCTGACACAAAGTAGGTGCTTTTTTCTTTGCTGTTATCACATTACTATTCTGGTCCAGCATCAGTCCAAGAGCTGCTGTTTAGCAACCAGCAATATGCCATCTTTAACCCAATAACCTCAACAGTGATTATTACTACCTTGGTTTTATAGCTTCCACAGGGGAAAAAAAGAGGACTAAATGAATCCACATACACCCTCCCCCCAACAACCAGTAAGTACTGAAGCCAAGAACTGATCCTAGTTTTGCCTCCAAAGATCTTGATGCTGAAGCTATCACCTCTACCTCTGTCTTCACAACTAAGCACAACCGAGCAACCTGAGAAACATGGGAACAAACTAAACATATTAGCTGGCAAACAGAAATTAAGGGCAACAGAACAGGACCAAACTTCTCAGAAGGAGGGAAAGCAGTCATGGTGTAAGAAGACAGGGTAGAGGGTCTGTGGAAAAAGAGAACCAGGCACTTTCTTGACATAAGAGAAGCCATTTTTGGCCTAAGCCATTTTGTGATCTGAACCTGGCTGTAATACTTGTCCTTAAACAGGTCTTTGTAATTAATGATCTTAAGGGAACAAAAGAATGCAGAAAACTGGGAATTCCCTGGCGGTCGGGTGGTTAGGACTCCGCGCTTCCACTGCAGGGGGCACGGGTTCGATCCCTAGTCGGGGAACTAAGATCCTGCATGCTGCATGGCGTAGCAAAAAAAAAAAAAAACACAAAAATGCAGAAACAACTATTATCAGGCAAGAGAAGTAACAGCAGCAAAGACAGTGTATCAGTAGTAAAGACTCCCAGTTGTTTCAGTAGTAAAGATTAGCCTGAAGCCCTCAACCACCAGATCAACTGGAACCTAAGGGATGATGATGACGACATTTTCTGACCCTCATGACTTCCATCAGCTAAAGCTCAGACTCTGTCAACCACCCAAGGCCCATCATGAGTATGCATGTACCCTTAGCTTAAAACTTCCCCAGTTTTGCTGTTGAGAAAGATCCCTGGTGTTTTCCTTACTTGTTGAAAGTAATAAATCCTTCCTTATCCTCATCTTTTGCTTGGTTGGGTCTTTTGGCTCAATGCCCATCAAGAGGCAAGCCCAGTTTTCCAGTAACAGTGGTACTCAGTCCTGCAATTCCTAAAGACTAGCTGTTGCCTCAGACTCTCTCACATCAGCAGGATACTGATAACCTGGCAGACCTGTCACTCTGTTGCTAATCCCCACCTACCCTCTGTCAACCCAGATTCTTTATAAACTTCACCTGTTTATAAAGCCACAACAGGGTGCAGACAACTGTGATGTCAGCCAGCGTCACACGTTCGCCCACCAGAAAAGTCCTGGTCTTCAAGTGAGCATCCAGCAGCCCCAGAATTCGCCTCACCTCCTCCTTTGCATTCTCTGTGGCCTATTGATTTAAAATTATCAGACTTGGCAGTGGGTACCAACCCTTGTCCCTGCCCTTCTCCCCCAATAATAAAACTAAGGTAGCTATTCCACTGCGTCCTGGCTCCTTCCAAACGTATCGCAAATGAAGCTCTCAATGTTAAATTTCTTCATGGCGCAGTCTGGCTTCATTTCCCACTGTACTGATCGTAGGCATATATCTTTGAATTTTAGAAGGAACCTTAGAGGTCATCTGGTCTAACCACTCCCTTACCATTTGGTACAACCTTTCTAGAGCAGAGGTCTCTCGTCTGGCCACTCAGACCTCCCACCTCCACTGGGTCTGTCTGACAAAGAATCCAGATACCATCAACAGCCCAGCGCTCCAAACTGAAAGCTCAAAGACTAGGTATTTATTAGCCACATATTCTTGGCATCACCCTTCCTCAACCTTTCTTATTTCTTCCTCCCTGATACTGAGGAGCTGACACCACCCCTGCTCTTGGTTTCTCCCCAAGTTCCAAGGCTCACCTGCTTGTTGTGGTGCATGATGCCCAAGGTGGGGAACACCCAGGTACTGGCTGGGGGAACTATGTCGCTATCAGCAAAGCTCACCCACTGCACCACCTGGGCTGCTGCTTCAGGAGTACTTCCCCGCAGCTCCTCGTTGCTCACTGCAGAGGCGGAACATAAAGGTCAGAACTTTGGGGCTGTATCAAAGCCAGTGCAGGTCCCTGAAAATTCCTCTCCTTGCCCGCTCCAGCTCCCCTCACCCTCTCCTGCACCCCATCACCTCCAGACCTTCCCATCCCCCAGCCACTGCAGGTTACCATAGTAGGCAATGGCATTGCTCTCGAACACACAGAACCCATCGTCACCCTCAAAGGCTGGAACCTGGGGACAAAGCAGTCATAAGTAAATATACAGCAGTTTCTCACTAGTCAAGCCCAGGGACTCAAATCGTTTTGAATAAAATTTTTTATATAAGGCTGAGAACCCTTGCTGACCAAACTCTTGACACTATCCGAAACTCGAGAACCAAAATTGTATGAGTAACTTACCATCCCCTACAACCTGAACTCACATAAGAGACCTCCAAAATTTAGATATTAGATATTTGTATATAATCTCAAATAAGCAAAAGGCAAGAAACCCGAGTCCTATATTTCTGTCTATATTATCCCAAGTATTATAGTACTCCCCCACTGCACTTGATCTCTTCTACATGTAGCATGGTTACTCATCTATCTCTGTTAAGCCTCTTGGGGCAAGAATTCTACTCATAGCAGATATTTGATCTATTTGCCCTGAAATCAGTCAAAACTGATCCTCTCTCCCACAAATACAAAAAAGCCTGTGAATTTCATAGGAAGTGACTGAACAGCTCTGTACTATTTTTAACAACAAATAAATCACAACTGTCTCAAAAAAAAAGTTTTTTTAAGTCTCTGAAACGTGAAAAAAAAAAAGTAACATGGAAAGCTCCCTTTTAAAGATGGAGGTCATCTTCCCAGTGATGGAATCTCAGTTCTCCTTGGGTTCTCAGGACCAAAGGCCCCTCTCCACTTCCCTACTCACCTTGCCAGCAGGAAATTTACGGAGAAATTCGGGGGTGCGGTTGGTTTGGCCAAAATGGAAGTGGGGTGGTGCGGAGAGCACGCGGACCTGAGCCCCGCTGTACTGAGCGGCAATGAGGGCCTTGAAGGCCCTCCAGTTTTCAGGATATGTGTACAGGGTCTGTGGGGAAAAGGCGGGGAATAAACCATTAATGACTAGAAGGGTCCCAGTCCTAAGTGTTACTCGGGAACAACTTCCCCGAGTAGTCCCAATCTGTTTCGACTCACTCTTTTACTCCCTTTGGTGAACCAAGTTAGTTCTTCAGTATCTGCAGTCCTGTGTAATCAGAGTCCTCCAAAATACGCGGACATAACTACACACCAACGGCTAAATAAAGCTTGTTGACAGATGTGACCTTCCCTAAGGACGTCTCTGGAAGCGTTCTCTTCCCCTCAAATACATCTCTAAGAAATGCAGAACTTCTAGATCCCTCACACTCCGTCGGCCGACAAATACACACCCCTCCCTTCCCAGAGCCCTTGTTCATTCATTGCTGGTCACTGAGCGCCTGCTTACTCTACTGAGCCGCTCACCCTTCAAAAGCATCACCCTTGTTTCCAAGACACACACACCAACCAAGACATTTCTAAGTCCCCCTCCGAACAGCCACGAAGAGACCGAATGCCATCTTCTCTTCCTAAGCCAACTCGGTCTCCCTGAAAAACCTTTCATTCCTTGTCACGCGTACCATCCCTCCGGTCCTGTCCCGCAGTGAGTTCCCAGGGGTTTCCTTCTCTCCTTCTATTAACGTGGCCAGCGGGGTCCAACTGGTCTGACTCCAGCGTCCGGAGGCTCCTCTCGCTCCCAAACCTCCCCGCGGGACGACCCTTAACCGTGGCCAGCCGTACGTGCCCACAAAGACCCTCCTCTTCCCCTGTCCCTCCTGTTGCCCCACAAAACGGTCGCAAAAGTTCTGTCAACCTGCCCGGATCCCACGTCTCGAAAAGGTAACGAACCGAACTCCGTTCTCAGGTCCCAGACTGCCAGGATCTGGCATCCCTGTTCTCTTCTACCCCAGACCCTTCCACCTCTTTGGCCTCCCAGAGCCCCAGCCTCAGTTCCCCTCCTGGGCCTGGAATTCCTACCCTCCAACAGTACGGTCTCTAGACCCCGGATCAGTTCCCCACTCGGCTCCAGAAACCCTCTGACGCCGGCTGGACCCACTCCGGCAGAGGATGGCGTCGGATAGGGTGACCTGGATTGCCAGAGCCGGCAAACTTACCCCAGCCGCCATGGTGATTCCGCAGAGAAAGGGGGTGGGGCTCTCCGCGCTGCCGCAAAGTAAGCCGTCAGGGAGAGAACGGGGGGTGCGGGGGGAGGGGGAGAGCCGTGGAGAAACAGCAGCCGGAAAGCGAGGACGGCATAGAAGGCTTACGCACGACAGTTCGGTATCCCGCGGCAGCTGAAAGGAAACAGGAGGTGGGGCCTGGGGCCTGCGCGGAAAAAGCTCGCGCCTGCGCGGTGAGGGATGGCCAATCCGAGTCCCGACATGGAGGTAGAAGGCGCGGAGGGTGGGGAGACTGTGAGAACTAGCTGGAAAGCCGCCCCTCTGCAGCTACGTGGCAGAGCTGCCAGCCCGGCATCGCGCCGGGCCCCAGAGGCGTTTCCCTCCGGGTCGCGGGGCCCGCGGTGATTTGATGGAGGTCCTGCCAGACCCCTAACATCGTGGTTGTGTGACACTCATAGGAGCGGAAGCAACTGCGTGGAGGTGGCGGGGTGCCACGTTCCTTTTGTTCCGGCTCTTTCTAGAGGAGAGCTTGTACATCTAACCCGAGCCCAAGTCCGAAGCCCTCTGTAAAAGTGAGGGTTTTTTCCATTAAACGGCCTCACAGCTCAAGGAGGCTGTTACTGCTTAGAAGAGGCACTAGTCCTCGGGCCTGCAACAGGGGAGGGGCTGAGGGAGAACCCAGCCACGTCCTGCCTCCCCGGAAGGGCTGACAATTCAATGGATGGTTCGCCCTTTACCCATGCTCAGATCTGAACCCAATTTAAGAACAGGATGAATTCCATTAAGTGAGAGAATGAAGAACCCTGAATCCAAATTTCAAGGCGTCACCGTTCATAACTCTGGGCAGTAAGGTAAATGTGGAAACAAACTTGGTACTTCTCAGGTGCTGCTCAAGCCACCCACCCAGCACTCCATCTGTCCAGAACTCTACTGAGTGGGTCCAGGTGCCAGACGCACACTCCTCCTGGGCTCAGAAGGAAACATACTGAGAGACCTATTTTAGGGTGGCGAGAGAGGGTGCCTGTGAGAGGCTGCATTAAGCACTGGGGGGAAGCAGGATTATTACCAGGTGGAAATTAGCAGAAACTAGTGTTTAATAAACTAGCAGCTTTATTGCCCTTTAGGGTCCCCATCTTCACTTGAGCAGGTTTCGAAGTGCTTGAGGGAGGAAAACCTGCAAGAAATGATGGAGATCAGGGAAGAGGCCTTGAGAATCCCGGAGTGGGGTCACAGTGAGAGTCTGGTCAGCCTGGGAGACAGACACCACGAAGGTCAGGAGTGGCTCGGCCCCTGGCGCCTGTTCAGTACTGCTCAGGCCTCTCAGCTGCCGGGTGACCCGAGCCTCAGTTGCCAGCCACTCTGCTCCTGTGCCAGCACCAGCTCCACCTCCTTCCTTGGTTTGCTGCTGCAAGCGTCTTCGGGCACGCCGCCGCCCCTGCCACACTCGGTGGCACAAGGCACAGCGCCAGCCCACCGAGGAGAGCGACGCCCCCTTCCCTGCCTCGGCCCGAGACCCTTCTCGGGCTGCCTCAGGTCCTCTGGGCCCCTGCTCGGCCAGCGCTGCGGGGCCTGACTGCCCCTCTTCTCCAGTGCCTAGATGCCTTCCGGCCATCGGGGCCGGCTCCCCTGGCTGCCCAGGGCTCCTCATGGCACAGTCTTGCACCGACTCTCCAACCTCTATCACCATTTCTTCCACCCCCTCTTCACCGTGGTCCCTTGCACATCCCTGCTGCTCCTCCTGCCCCTCCTCACAGCTTTTTTTCTGTCCGTCTAGTTTCAATCTTTTGCTTGTCCCTCCCTGGGGAGGCTCCCCAGTTCCACCTCCCTCTGACCGCAGTCTCTTGGTTCCCTGTTCTATATGGCACCCCAAAGCTTCCTGTAACACCTGGGCCAGGGCAGCAGTGAGCTGGGTGAAGGGAGCGGGGGGTAAGGGGATGGGTGTTGCAGACAGCAGGGAGCTAGGGGAGCTGGGCTGCAGAAGGGGAAGCAGCCCCCAGTCCCGACCCCGGGAGGAACGGCACTGGTACTGAAGGCTTCGGCAGTAACTGGCTGCCGCTTGGCAGCAGTTCTGTAGCCGCCCGGCCACCCGGCTGGTCACATTGGCTGCCACATTGTGACTCAGGTCAAAGGGGTCCTGGAGATTCATGGGACCGAGGCGCAGACCCTCCCAGAGATTAGAGGGCAGGCCCCCTGCCACAGGCAGTGCCTGACCCTCCCGCAGGGACAGCAGTGAGCCACGAAGATCCCAACAAGAGACGCAGGAGAAGAACTGGGCCAGCAGGGAACCTGGAGGAGGAGAAAGACCAGGGAAAAGGGGTCACTTGGAGGCCAAAAGTGAGATCAGCCCTGTGCCAGAGCCATTCCCTTAGCTGGACTTTCTTTTTCCCTCCCAAGCGGCTCAGAAGAGCGCCAGAGCCAGGCTCCTCTGATCCCTATAAACAAGAGGTCAAACTTCTCTCCCGTGGTGCCCCAGATACTGCCCCTTCCCCTTGCCAGCAGCATGACCTTGGGCAAGCCACTTAATTACTCCAAGGCATGGTTTCTTCATCTGTAAAGTAGCAATAACAATATTAGCTATCCCACGAGGTTGCTGTGTGCCAGTAACTGTGTCATTAGCACCATCTATTAGTCCTCTCCCAGGCTCCCCAAACTCACTCAGGGACTCCTTATTGGTGCTGGGTTCCAGTCTCGAGGCATCCCTGGGGAAACTACAGTCCCAGCCATCAACCTCCACCTGTTCGCCCTCACCTATGAACGTAAAAAAGGTGAGGGTGAGCCTGGAAGCAGGAAGATTAAGGGGGGCGGGGGAGGGTGGATATGAGAGTGATAGCAGAGATCTCATTCCCAGGGGAGCTCAATATGTCTAAGTGAGATGAAGAAGAGAGACGAAGCTCACGAGACACAGCGGGTGGAGGCCGGGCTACTGTACCTGCTTTCTGGGTGAGCTGGGACACAGTGGGCAACACAGGAGGGTCCCTGGTCTGAAGGAAATAGATCACGAGCAAGGTCAGGGCGTAGTTATTGAGAAGTGGGCCACTCCCTGGGTAAATAATCAATTCCGGTTAGATTAGAGGCGGTTCTGATACCCTCCTTGGCAGTTTTCGCAACCCCGGTTCCTGTACCTGCCGCCTTCCTTCTCTCCCTGAGTCCCTGCCTTTGCCCCGACACGAACACAGCCCCAAGTCTGTCCTGATTCATTCTCACCTGACAGCCCTCGACCCTGAGCCCAGCAGCGCAGAGTGTACACAAGGGGCCGTACTCGCCCATCCAGCTCAGAGCAGAGGCTCAGGAAGCGGGAGTTATGCAGGGCCAGCCTGGGACAGAGGGGGGACAAGGGTGTTAGGGCTCAGGAACCTATCACCCCCAGCTCTCATTCCAGGCTTGTGTAATGGGGGCCAGCTGGAAGAAGGCCAACAGAGGGTTTCCCGAGGAGTTTTCTGACATGGTTTGGAGAGAGTATGTACAAAAGAACATCAAATGTGTCTGGGAAACACTACATCCTATAAATGTCTTAAGACAGTTACAGAGCATGTTATTGTAAGACTGATCAGAGCCTTTACTATGCAAAGAAACAAAGATAGGAAGGGAGGGAGGAGGAGGAAAGAGGAAGTGGGGGAGAGGGAGGGAAGGGAGAAACCTGCCTGTGTTTAACTTAGCATTTCCCAATGCTAAAACTTATTCAACCATGGAACTCTTTCCTAAATCCTTAAAAACAGTATCCCAAGAAACACACTTTCCAAACATTGAAATGAAAGCCAGACATGAGATGAGCATCAGAAAGAGAGACAGGACCAAATAAGGACAACCTCAAGGCTCAGCTGGTGCAGGGCGCCCTCCTCAACCTCCCCAGAGTGCCCATCTGGCCTTCCCCGCCGCTCCCCAAACAAAGGTACCTGTTACTGAGGGAGATGTCACCGTGGAGACCTGAAGGCCGATGACAGAACTTGACCACAGGGCGTCGGGCAGAGGGCACGGTTTGGACTCGGTACACTCCAGGGACACAGCCCCGAAGAATGGATCCCACCAGCTCCAGCATGGCTCCCCCTTCTGCTTTCTCCCCCTTCAGGGCCTCTGCCGGTTCCATGGCCTTCCCCAGGCCCCCCTCTCCCCGGTCCTCCTGCAGTGGCGAGGATGTGGGCAGAGACTGGGGAGAGGCGAGGGTCTCAGAGGCCAAAGCAGAGTCTGGAGTCCGGGGTGCCAGGGAGGAGGAAGGGGCTTCACAGTCCAGGGCTTCCGAGTCTTGGGGAGAAGCTGGAGGCTGTGAGTCTGGAGGGGAGGCTGGGGTGCAGGCCAGGGCTTGAGGGTCCAGTGGGGATGCAAGGGCCGAGTCCAAGGATGGAGATTCTGCAGCCTTTGGAGCTGGCTGTGGATGGAAATGAGCTGAGTAACTGCCTCACCTGCGGTCCCCTAACCGGGGAACATTCCATCCCTAAGATATATCTATTACTGCTTATTATGTGCCAGGCCCTATTCTAAAGGCTTGATAAATATTAACTCATTTAACCTTCACAAGCCTTTTTTAATATTAACCTTTTAATGCCATAAAATAAACGGTCAGTATTTTACAAAAACATTATTGTCATGAAAAACAAAAAAAGGCAGAGGAACCGTTCCAGATTAAATAAGACTAAAGAGGGAATTCCCTGGTGGTCCAGTGGTTAGGACTCCAGTGCGCTTCCACTGCAGGGGGCACGGGTTCGATCCCTGGTCGGGGAACTAAGATCTGCAAGCTGTGAGGTGCAGCAAAAAAAAAAAACAAAAAACCTTTTGTGGGCGAGAGATATATGGGAATGCTGTACTTTCTGCTCAATTTTGTTATGAACCTAAAACAGCTCTAAAAAATAGTCTATTTAAAAAATAATGACCCTTTCCTATTCCCAAGGCAGGATCTGTACATTAGATGTTAGAAAACACAGATAAGCAAAAACATAACCCCTTATCTCCCCAAATAAGATATTATGCATGCTATTTTGAAATCTGGTATTTTTCCTGTTACAAATGCCATTTATCCCATGTTGATTCATTTTATCCTATCCAATATCCATACACATTCACATTTCTCCAATTATAATAACCCTTTCAGGCAGGTCCTATTACCCCCATTTTATAGATGAGGAACTAAGGCACGAGAGGTCAAGTGCTTGCCCAGAGTCACATGACCATTTCCACTGACTCTTCACAGCTGCCTCCATGGTCACATACCTGGGGCTCGTCCAAGTCCCCCAGATCCAGGAAGAGGTCAAGATCACAGCCATGGACGTCAAAGCTGTTTATGGAAGAGCCAAAAGGATGGACCACACAGCCTGGGTGCCGAGCAGAGAATAAAGGTCAAGAGACTCTGCAGGGAGTAAGTGGTGGAAGAACAAAGTGGGGCACAAAGATGGAAAAGCAGGCAAATGAACACCACTAGCTGAGGGAGGACTGGGGATGCAAACACAGGGGAGGAAGGACAGGGAGGGCTCAGACACAGTGAGGGAGGTGACTCACCAGGGAAGAACTCTGTGAAGACCTCCTGCACCAGGGCCACCACGAGGCTCCGAAGCTGCCGCTCGGCCTCAGACAGCTCCCTCAGCCCCACGAGCTTCACCATCTGCGCCTCCACGTCCGGGGCCTCCGCTAGTGCTTTTGCCAGCTGGTGACTGTCGGGGGCCACTCCTTTGGGGGACTTGGAGGCTGGGCTCTGGAACTCTTTCTGCTCCCGTGGCCGGACCCTCAGGCGATGTCCTCCCAAGCTGTGCTGGGGCTGTGAGAGGACAGCTTCCCGGGCACCCACGTCCCCCATCTCCACAATGGCAAACACTCCCTGTCAAACCACAACAGGGACAATGATGATGGTTTTGGAACCTAGAATCCAAACACATGGTCTGACAGTGGGTGAGAATCTTTAAAATGGGGACCACCATATAAATTGGGAGTATTTGTTTGCTGTTTCCATAACATCAGGGAACTTATTTATTTATTTATTTAGGCCACGCCTCAAGGCTTATGGGATCTTAGTTCCCCTACCAGGGATTGAACCCACGCCCTCGGTAGCGAAAGTGTGGAGTCCTAATCACTGGACCGCCAGGGAATTCCCATCAGGGAACATATTAAGAAAAGCAATTATCTCCTTCACTCAAATCGCATACATTTTATTCTCACCCAAGCCTGCCTCTGAAAAACCTCATTTTACCTATTTTATAAAACCCCAGTCTTCCCAATGACGTTTCACTGGTAATACCATGACTCACCCCCTAACTTTTCCTGCTTTAATTAGACTCTTTTAATATTAAGAATCCATGTAATGATCACTGTGTTAGGCATAAATATAAACACATAAACCCTATCTTTGACGAACTTACCAACAATGTGACAGCAGTGCTGCTATGATTTGGTTGAGTTTAATGATATGCATTGGGTCATTTTTTAAGGTAAAACGTTAGCAGGAGCAGAAAAAATATAACTGCTCTGGCAAAAGGCCATTTTTTTTTTTTTTTTAAACATCTTTATTGAAGTATAAAAGGCCATATTTTTTTATATTCTCTTCAGTGGTAAAGCTAGAACCTCATCCTGCTTATACAAAGGTACTCTCTACAGTAATCAAGACAGTGTGGTACTAGTGACAAAACTTTAGCTAGACTCACTAAGAAAAAAAAAAAGAGAGAAGCCTCTGATAAAATCAGAAATGAAAGAGGAGAAATAACGATGGATACCACAGAAATACAAAGGGTAAGAGAATATTATGAATATGAACAGCTATACACCAACAAACCTACAAAGGGACAACCTAGAAGAAAGGGACAAATTCTTAGAATCACACAACCTTCCAAGACTGAATCATGAAGAAATGGAAAACCTGAATAGACTGAGTACGAGTAAGGAGACTGAAACAGTAATCAAAAAGTTTCCCAAAAAACAAAAGTCCAGGACCATCAAAGACTTAATACCTATCCTTCTCAAACTTCCAAAAAATTGAAGAGGAGGGAACACTTCCTAACTTATTTTTACAAGGCCAACATCACCAATACCAAAACCATACAAAGACAACACAAAAAAAGAAAACTACAGGCTAATATCTCTCGGGAACATAGACGCAAAAATGTGCAACAAAGTATTAGCAAATCCAATACAATAATACCTTAAAAGGATCATACACCACCATCAGGTGGGATTTATTTCAGGGATGCAGGGATGGTTCAACATCCGTGAATCAATCAACAAGACACATAGTTAAACAAACTGAAGAATAAAAACATCATCTCAATAGATGTAGAAAAAGCATTTGACAAGATCCAATACCCATTTATGATAGAAACTCTCAATAAAATGGGTAGAGAAGGAATGCACCGCAACATAATAGAAGTCATATATGACAAACCCATAGCTAACATCATACTCAATGGTGAAAAACTGAAAGCTATCAGGAACAAGACAAGGATGCCCACTCTCACCACTCTTATTCAAAACAGTATTGAAGTCCTAGCCAGAGCAATTAGACAAGAAAAAGAAATAAGAGGCATCAAATTGGGAAGGAGAAGCAAAACTATCACGATTTGCAGTTGACATGACTTTATATATAGAAAACCTTAAAGACTCTACCAAAACCCACTAGAAATAATAAATGAATACAGTCAAGTTGCAGGGTACCAAAATCAACATACAAAAATCTGTTCTCTTTCTATATGCTAACAATCAGCCAGCAGAAAGAGAAATTAAGAAAACTATTTACGATCACAACAAAGAGAATAAAATACCTAGGAATAAACTTTAAGGAGGTGAAAGACATATACACTGAAAACTATAAGTCATTGTTGAAGGAAACTGAAGAAGACACAAATAAATAGAAAAACATTCCATGCTCATAGATTAGAAGAATTAACATTGTCAAAATGTCCTAAGGCAATCTACAGATTCAATGCAATCCCTATCAAAATCCCAAGGACATTTTTCACCAAAACAGAACAAAAAATTCTAAAATTTATAGGAACCACAAAAGACCCCAAATAGCCGAAGCAATCCTGAGAAAAAAGAACTGGAGGTATCACACTCCCTGATTTCAAACTATATTACCAAATCATAATAAGCAAAACAGCATGGTATTGGCAGAAAAACAGACACACAGATCAATGGAACAGAACTGAGAGCCCAGAAATAAACCCACATGTATACGGACAATTAATTTACAACAAGGAACAAAGAACATACAATGGAGTAAGAACAGTCTCTTCAATAAACAGTGTTTGGAAAACTTGACAGCCACATGCAAAAAATGAAACTAGATCACTATCTCACACCACACACAAAAATCAACTCAAAATAGATTAAAGACTTGACTGTAACACTTGAAACCATAAAACTCCTAGAAGAAAACACTGGCAGTAAGCTCTTTGATACTGGTCTTAATGTCTTTCTAGATATGTCTCCTCAAGCAAGAGAAACAAAACCAAAAATAAACAAATGGGACGACATCAAACTAAAAAGCTTCTGCACAACAAAGGAAACCATCAATAAAATAAAAAGACAACCCACCAAATGGGAGAAGATATTTGCAAATGATATATCTGATAACGGGCTGATATCCAAAATATATAAAGAACTTATACAACTCAACCAAAATTTTAAAAACAAAAAGACTGGACTTCCCTGGTGGCCCAGTGGTTAAGAATCCACCTGCCAATGCAGGGGACATGGGTTTGAGCCCTGGTCCGGGAAGATCCCACGTGCCGCGGAGCAACTAAGCCCGTGTGCCACAACTACTGAACCTGCGCTCTAGAGCCCATGAGCCACAACTACTGAGCCCACGTGCCACAACTAATGAAGCCAGCATGCCTAGAGCCCGTGCTCCACAACAAGAGAAGCAACCGCAAGGAAGAGTAGCCCCCGCATGCCACAACTAGAGAAAGCCCGTGCACAGCAATGAAGACCCAACACAGCCAAAAAGATTTAAAAAAAAAAAAACTACAATGAGATATCACCTCATGCCTATTAGAATGGCTATTATCAAAAAGGCAAGAAATAAGTCTTGGCGAGGATGTGGAGAAAAGGGAACCCTCGTGCACTGTTGGGAATATAAAGTGGTGCAGCCACTATGGAAAACAGTATGGAGATTCCTCAAAAAAATTAATACTAAAATTACCATTCAATCCAGCAATTTCACTCCTGGGTTATTATACAAAGAAAATGAAAATGCTAATTTGAAGAGATATATGCACCCCTATGTTCACTGCAGCATTATTTACAATAGCCAAGGTATGGAAACAACCTAAGTGCCCCTGCATGGATGAATGGATAAAGAAGATGAGGTGTATATATACAATAGAATATTACTCAGCTACTAAAAAAAAATCTTGTCATTTGCAATAACATGGATGGACTTTGAGGGTATCATGCTAAGCGAAATGAGTAAGACAAAGAAAGACAAATACCATATGATTTCACTTATATATGGAATATAAAAAACAAACAAAAAACAAAATAAATGAACAGGGACTTCCCTGGTGGTCCAGTGGGTAAGACTCCACGATCCCAGTGCAGGGGGCCAGGTTCAAGCCCTGGTCAGGGAACTAGATCCCGCATGCATGCCGCAACTAAAAGATCCCACGTGCCGCAACAAAGATCCCGCGTGCTGCAACTAAGACCCGGCGCAGCCAAAATAAATAAATAAATAAATAGTTTTAAAAAAAATAAAATACTATATGTACCATAAAAACAACTATTAAATAAATAAATAAATGAACAAACCAAACAAAAACAAACACATAGATACAGAGAGGAGTAGTGATTATCAGAGGGGAAGGAGCAGAGCAAAATGGGTAAAGGGGATCAACTGTATGGTGATAGATGGAAGCTAAATTTTTGGTGGTGACCATGCTGTAGGGTATACAGAAATAGAAATATAATGTTGTACACATAAAATTTATATAATGTTACAAACCAATGTTACCTCAATTAAAAAAAAATTTTTTTTTGGCCGTGCCACACAGCTCACGGGATCTTAGTTCCCTGACTAGGGATTGAACCCAGGCCCCGACAGCCAAAGCACCGAGTCCTAACCACGGTACCACCAGGGAATTCCCAAGCAATTTTTTAATTTAAAAAAAAAAAAAAAAAAAAAACACTGTGGTACTGGCATAAAGACAGACATTCAGGACTTCCCTGGTGGTGCAGTGGTTAAGCATCCGCCTACCAAGGCAGGGGACACAGGTTCAAGCCCTGGTCCAGGAAGATCCCACATGCTGCAGAGCAACTAAGCCCACAAGCCACAACTACTGAAGCCCGCGCTCCTGAGCCCATGCTCTGCAACAAAGAGAAGCCACTGCAATGAGACGCCTGCGCACCGCAACAAAGGGTTAGCCCCTGCTCGCCACAACTAGAGAAAGCCCGCGTGCAGCAACGAAGACCCAACGCAGCCAAAAATTAATTAATTATTTTTTTTAAAAAGGACAGACATTCAGATGAAGAGAATGTAATTGAGACTCCAGAAATAAACTCGTACATCTATGACCAACTGATTTTCAACAAAGGTGTTAAGACCATTCAATGGGAAAAGAACAGTCTTCTCAACTGGGATAACTGGATAACCACATGTAAAAGAATGATGCTGGACCCCTACCTCATGCCATATACAAAAATTAACCAGGGGGATGGCTTCACCAGCACACAGGCCTGAATCACAATTGGAGAATGACAGATAATAGGTTCACAGTTTCTCTTTGGGGTGATAAAAAACATTCTGGAATTAGATCATATGATGGTTGCAGAATCTTGCAAATATACTAACAGCCAGTGAATTATATATCTTAATTAATATATGATATCAATTGACAATACAAGGCGGGGAAAAAGAAAAGGGGGTCCCCTGTCTACCCTCACTTCTACCCTATGTCAAACAGCACAAAGAACCAAAGTGAAACTAAGGAGAAAGGCAGCCACTTGGGCCTGCCCTAGCCAATCTTCTGATTCTCTTCTGATTCTGAGGAATCACACAGCTCAACAGACTGCAGTGCAACACCAAGTTTGCAGCCGAAGCCTCAGCTAGCAATTAGGTGTCTCTTTGCCTGGCCTTGTCTGTGTGCACATATTTCTCTCAAGAACTGCACAAAAGGCATCAGGGAGGGCAGCATAAGCAGATTCAGAAGGATGTGTCCCCGCCATTTTTCTCCTCTCAATACCGGCATCCCCAACTAGAGCCACTATTTACTGAGGACTTTTTTTTTTTTTTTGCAACTTTTTTGTTTTTTGTTTTTTTTAGGCTGCGCTGTGTGATATGCAAGATCTTAGTTCCCCAACCAGGGACTGAACCCGTGCCCCCTGAGGGCTTATTATTAACCGAACAGTTCATGTAAGCTGTTCTCGAAGTCTCATAAGATTCCCACAACAAGGTATGTATTATTATTCCCTTTTTACAAATTAAGAAACTGAGGGGCTTCCCTGGTGGCGCAGTGGTTGAGAATCTGCCTGCCAATGCAGGGGACACGGGCTCGAGCCCTGGTCTGGGAGGATCCCACGTGCCGCGGAGTAACGGAGCCTGTGAGCCACAACTACTGAGCCTGCGCGTCTGGAGCCTGTGCTCCGCAACAAGAGAGGCCGCGATAGTGAGAGGCCCGCACACCGCGATGAAGAATGGCCCCCGCTCGCCGCAACTAGAGAAAGCCCTCGCACAGAAACGAAGACCCAACACAGCCAAAAATGAATGAATTAATTAATTAATTAATAAAAATTAAAAAAAAAAAAAAGCAACTGAAACTCAGAGAGGTTAAGTAACTCGTGACTGCCTCCCAAGTAGGGACTCCCCCAAACCTCCAATTTTCCCAGTGATGATCTCAAGGAAATGTTGTGGAAATTAAATAAGATATACAGTACTTAGCATATAATTGGTGCATAATAATTGCTCAATAAAAATTTTAGTCATTATTGTTATAATTATTGATAGAAGCCTCAAAAACTTGAGGTTTAAGTTCAGAAAAAGATCTTTCTTTACAATTGAAATAAATATGAACAAAAATGGTGGCATTGAGCTTTCTGAAGAAGCCACTTGGGACAGACACTGCCAATTGCCCACCCAATATACATTCTCCTAACTTCCTTACTAACAGAACCCTGCTTTTTGCTCAGAGGGGCAAAGTGCCCAGCTAAAAAAACTTCATTTCCCAGGCTTCCCTGTAGCTAGGAGTAACCAGGCGATAGACAGAGTTCTGGACAATGAAATATAAGGAGATGTCTGCTGAAGAGGCCTCTGAGAAATATTTTCCTGGGAAATAAAGAAAGCGGGGGAAGAGATCAGACTCAGATGACCCTAGCCTTTGATAGTCTGCCCTTCAACCTGCTTCTTCTTGCCGGAAGATGTGGAACCAGCATAATCACAACTAAGAAGTGAGAGCCATATGCCAATAATGACAGAGCAGGAAAACAGTAAAATCTTGGACGGCCCAGGTCTGGACTTCTTGTTATAAGAGAACAATTGAACCCTGTTTGTTTAAGCTATTGTGAGTCGGTTGCTGAATGCAATTTCTAAGAAAAACAGACCCCATGGCGCGGTAAGAGAAGACCTGGGCTGCTAAGTAGATTTGGGGTCATCTAAGCCCACAAAACCAGAGTGTAGCCTCAGAGCTACAATATGACCACGGAGCACAGCACCACAACGGCAAACTTTTTCCAGGGGACTAGAGAGACTCTGACAAAAGGTCGGCATGGAAGCAAGACAAAAAGGACCACAAAGAACAAGTCTGTTTGTCTTGCATTGTCCAGAGGACAGGGTGTTCTGACCGATGACCTCAGTACCTTTCAGCATAACTTAATAAACTGCTAGCTGGTTTATCAACCAGTCTCTTGAAGGGTTAGGATAGATCTCCCAATGGTGTGGTCTTAAAGCACCCACTTCACTGTAGTAGTTACTCATTTAATTGTCTACTTCCTCCACTAGACTGTACGGTCTATGCAAGCAGGCACCATGACTACCCTATGCACTACTCAGAATGCAGTTCTAAGCAGTGCCTAGTACAAAGTTAGCAGCTAATAAATATTTGGCAAATAAAAGACTGACTGAATAAACAAATGACCAACAAGTTCCCCAATGACTAATTCTGACAAACTGATAAAATCCAAGCAGGGGTGGGGGGCGAGGGTGAGAGACTCACAAAGCTGGACTAGCCCAAGTACTGGAGTATCCACCAAGGGCAAGCCACATTAGGAACCAGCAGAAACAGGCTGCTGGTCTCCCTCCCCCGTTTCTTTTGGTGTGCAGGACATCTGACTCATTCTTTACCCCCAGAGCCACTCACTCTACCTTGTCCTTGTCCATGACAACACTGGCCACAGGTCCAAATGCCTGGAAGTACTCAGAGAGCTGAGTAGAATCCACATCCCGGGGAAAGCCACTGACAAACACGCTTCGAAGTCCCTGGGCCTTTCGAGCAGCTCGTAGTTCTACCAGGTGCCGGTGCTTCCGGCCTCCCAGGTGGGCCTCTAGGCTGGGTCCTGCAAAGACAAACGTGAGGACAAAAACATCCGAATTGCACTTCAGTGTACCTACCCCGACTTTGTTCTCGGCATACCTAGATCCTACTGATGCTTCCAAGCCATAGAAAATGTGACCTTTGAATGACAAAGTCCTGGCTCCTTGCAGCTTCCTCTCTTGTCCATTTGTCTATATAAAGCATTTTAAGTGGTTCCCAGGAGAACTGGCTGTACACAAGTATTTCTTTTTTTTTTTTTTAATAGAAACACATTTCTTTTTTTTTTTTCAATTTCATTTATTTTTTTTTTTGGCTGCATTGGGTCTTCGTTGCAGTGCGCGGGCTTCTTATTGCAGTGGCTTCTCTTGTTGTGGAGCGCGGGCTCTAGGCGCACGGGTTTCAGCAGTTGTGGCACGTGGGCTCAGTAGCTGTGGCTCGCAGGCTCTAGAGTGCAGGCTCAGTAGTTGTGGTGCACGGGCTTAGTTGCTCTGCGGCATGTGGGATCTTCCCGGACCAGGGCTGGAACCTGTGTCCCCTGCATTGGCAGGCGGATTCTTAACCCGTGCGCCACCGGGGAAGCCCCACAAGTATTTCTTAAACTATCTACAAGTGCTAGGTAGAGCAACACCTGCACACTGCAAAGAAATTAACAGGTAACTTATCTAGGTCATTTATAGAAGAACTAAACAAATCAGGACCCTAGACTATTTCCCATTTATCATTTCTGAGTATAGTATAGAGATTACAAGTGCAGGATCAAAAGTCACACTACCCAGAATCAAATCCCAGCTCCGTCAAGCTGTGCGAAATCTTGGGCAACTTACTTAACCTCGCTGTTCATGTCTCCTCAGGTATAAAATGGAGATAATAATAGTACCTACCACATTGATATTATTCATATATAGCACTTGCCTGAGAGTCTGGTACATGGTGAATGCGGGAAAACTTAGCTGATTTTTAAATTTTTATTACATTTTGAGTCAGCTGCTTGATGTCACCAATGTATATGTGGGGCCAGAGAAGACTATCCTGGATTTCTGGCTTGCCCTACTGGACAAGTGGTAGTGCCATTCACAAAGGAAAAGGAGAATGAAAGATCATGTTTAGGGGAGATTATGATTCCAGACTTCAAAAGTGGAATATGAGGTTTCATTGAGCCTCTTGCGCTGTCATAAAAGGACCTTGTTTCCTTTTCCAAACCCACGTTCCAAACATGCATACCATGCTACTTCCCCCATCTCTGCCTTTGGGAAGCTCCTCTGTAGGGCTTCCCTCACTTCATTACTACCTTCTCTGTGATCCTGAAGCTTTCCAAACACATCTATAGGGTACTGAAATTGTCTCCATCTCTAGGTGGTGAGCTCCTTCATCTCTAAATCCCCTCTCCCCGCGCTAGAGCCCAGCGGAGTAGCAGGCACAAAGGGAATATCCAGTAGATGACGGTTAAAGAGGAAATAACGAAACTTCTGTCGTCGAGATTTCGGATACTGGGAAGCTGGGGTGTAAGGTGGTGGGACTCTCCCCCACTCTGTAAACCCTTCGGACAGCGGAGAGAAAACGGAGGTGAGACCCTACGAACCGACTTGGCAAGAACTATGACCTATAACCCTAACCTTCGCTAGGACCCAAAGACGAAAGCCCATAAACACCCCCCTCACTAGCCACCGCTTACGGTTGGCCGTAGTGACGTGGCAGAGGCAGCAGCGGAAACCCCCGCGAGGCAGCGGTTCGACATCCGAATCCACCGCAGCCATCACAACCGTCCGGTACTAACAAAATGCAACCACTTCGGCCACGACCGGAACTCACTTCTACAAATTGCAGCACGCTGGGAAGCAACTTCCGCCCGTCCGATAGGAAGTGACGTAGCCGCCGCCCAATCGCGCGGTACACTCCTCCGAAAACCGAGCTCTTTCCGCTCGAGGTTCCGTTTCCAGCCCGACTTAAGTCTCTACGAGCTTTAGGAATACCATCTACGATGCTTATCTGCATGCGGTAAGCCAATTGGTGTGCTCGGAGCTGTTCAGACGTTGATTGGCCCAAAGGTCGTGAATATTCATAAGGCAGCCACAGAGTGTGCTCGGTTTCTTGCCGGGCCCGCTGCCTGACGGCCGGCGATTTCCCTGCTGGGCGGTCGAGAGCATGCTGTGTCTTCCTTCAAGGGGCAGTAGAGACTGTATCCTCAACCCCATATTTACCTAGTGAATAAAGGCGGATCCTCCACGAAGCCCGCACTGTCCCTAAACTCCCAACCTCCTCAGGGCTGTTACCCTCTCCCTCTGCCGTCGGTCCTCTCCCGGAATGGGAGTTCTGCGACCTCTTCCTAACCCTCGTTGGGGAGCTCTGCCCCCACCGGGCACATTCCGGACTCCACGGGCTACAGCCAGATCGCCTCTCTTCCGCGTTAGCGGGCTGCGTGGAGTGCACCCACCAGGAGACAGAGCCACCGGCCCACTTAAAGGCATGCGGCGGAACGTGCTACGGTGGCAGCTGAGTGAAGACACTGGAGGGTGCTGCTTCCCCCTAGACTGTTATAGTGGTCAGTTCCTCCCGACACTATCGAGGTGTTGGCTCAGGCCAGGGAGGGAGTAAGAGAGCTAGGGAGGCCCCAGGGACAAGGACCATGAGATGGAGGGGCCTATCAGCTGGGCTAAGCAGCTCCTGCTGTGTTTGATCAACCCACAGCTTTCCACAGCTTCCGGCTGTGGAAAGAGCAGCGGACCTGAGGCAGACATCTCAGGATCTAACCTTGAGCAAGTCACAACTGAGGCTTTTCCCCATCTCTAAAGAAAGTGCTCAAGGAGCACACAGTAGGCTTAACTTCTCGTTCTCTCTCCTAAGGTGCTCCTCTTGTTGGGACCAGCTCAAATGTCTAATCTGTCTCCCAAACCTAAAAAGGGAGGAAACAGCACTAGAGTTGGCCCCAATATCAAGGCAGTTGCTGAGGCTGCCCTTGGGGATCCTTGAAGCAGCAATCTGTGCAAATACACCACAGAGCTAGGTGATACGATCCTACAGTACACCCCAAAGTGGGCTACATCCTGCTCTGGCCTCTAACAACTCCCAGAATCCCCTAAGTAAAAAGGAGAGGGGAGTAAGAGTTAGGAAATAAAGAAGCACCTTCACACACACACACACACGCACACGCATGCACACGGCAGAGAATAGCTGAGCCAGGAGGAGCTGAAGAAAACAGCTTTTTATTTGTTACTATAAGAACCAATTACAGAACCCGAGGTTAAAAAAACAGACAAAAGGTCTTTATTTCTGAGAACTGGCGTACAAAAGGCAGAGGGGACAAGGCTCCAGGGAAGGAAAGAGCGAGCATAGGCTGGAGTTGATACCAGCTTAGGGACCTCAAACTCCAATTAGGAAAGTCCGGACACCGGACAGGAAGAGAAACCCTCAATTAGGAAAAAAAAAAAAAAAAAAGACATGGCAGTCATGGCAGTGCACGCCCCCCTCCCCCAACCAGATACCACCACCTGATATCTGTTTACTCCTCCCCTCCCCCATCCCCTTTCACAAAGGGAGGCAAAATTTTTTAAAAATTTAAAAACCCTCCCCCCAAAACTGTCCAAGACAACTGTGGGTCCTACCCCCCAAAACAGGCTAGGTTCCCACAATGGGCCAGTTCCTGCAGTCTGCCCTCCACCATCAGGCATGGAGAAGCACTGGAGGGGGACAAGCCTCCAAGTGCTAACACCAGAGGGCGTCCAACCCCTCCAAGGACACACTCACTTGCTCCCTCCCTCCTTCACTCCTCATTCCCTTTGATACTAAAGGGAAGGGAGGCTAGGTGCCCTGTGCACCCACCCTCTAGCTTTCAGCCCACCTCCCTTCCCCACAGGTGCTCAATCTTCCAGGACAATGGGCTCACTGGTGCTGGCAGGATGTGAGGATGGAGGAAGAGGGACTGGGGGCCGCACTGCAATCAGTGGTGGCTTCACCTTCAGGGGCAAGTTGGGCCGGCGGGCAGCTCGCCGCATTTCCAGGTGGGTCAGAGCCTTCCGCAGGGCTCTGGCCAGGAAGAGAAGGGGGCAATAAAAAAAGCAAAGACCTTCAAGATGAAACCCCACATTCCACTACAATTCCACCTTCCAGCCCATTCCTTCCTAACATCCCCACCCTGCACCCAGTCTTCGTGGAGCTGGTCTTGCTCAGATACTCCTTCCTATTTCCTTTCCCATATCCACCAATCTAGGTTGTCAACCTCTCAGCCCCTCCCATGGAGGGCTCCCTACCTGGTATCTTTTGTGGCCACAAACACCACAGGATTGGGTGCATCAGCTGGGTTTAGTTTCTGACGCTTGGCTGCTGGCTGTGAGCTTGAGCGAATCCCTGAGGCCAGAGGCCTTCCATTGGCAGAGAAAGGGACTCCTGCCATCTGGAAAAGGATGGGGCAGCACAATGAGAGAGGGGACTCTCAGACACCTATCAGATATAAAAGCCCACCCAACTCAACTTGGCCCACTCCAGTCTGTCAACTCACAGTCTCATAGGCCCGTTTCACCATGATGCCCCCCAGTCCCCGGTTCTGGGTCAGCTGGTTCCTGTTGATCGGTGTCTTGGTACCCCGAGGTGTTTTTGGTTTCAGAGGTGCCTGGGCCACTGTCAGGGAAAAAAAAGAAAGGAAACCTTAGAGAATGTTCACACTTTCTCTTCTGTATGCATCCCCAAAAGCAGTGATAGGGGAGGGGTCTGGAGAGTAATCACCAGTATTTCAAAAGTCACACGTGAGTATGATCTTATCAATTAGTATATAGTTATACTGGATAGCTTGTGAAAAATAACATTTTTAACCTACAAAAGTACAGTGTTAGACTAAACCTCTTTGGACTCAATGGGAAAGACAAAAGCAGGGGAAGAGAAGGATCTTGATGATACAAGGACCGGGAGCCGGACACCACCCTAAAGATTTCCCATCCTATACCCACCCTTACCCAGATCTTTGACGATAGTTGCCAGGGGGAGCCGCACCAGAGGGTGAATCTTCAGTGGAGTCTTGGCGGCCTTAGGGAGTCGAATGGAGCCTGGAGAACAAAGATGAACGCTTTTGAAGGGGCTTCACTATTCAGGCCTCCTCTGGGGCCAGGAACCATGCCTAACCTCGTAACAAATCCTTGTGACGTACTCTCTCTACTACTGTCCTTATACACCCAGAGAAACACTGGTCTCTGGCCAGAGCAACCCCGAACCTGCCACCAGCCCCAGCACTCCTGCCCTTACACTCTGCCTTGATGGCATTGGCGTTGATAGGGGCATAAGGTCGTCGGGCAGCCCTCCTCGGTTGTAACAGGTCCCTGCACATGCGTCTGGCAAGACGGGTCAGCTTCGTGGTCTGGAGCAGGAATGTTTGCCTGTTCTTAGCCAGCAGCTTGGCCCGGTTGGCGCTGGTCGTATAGGGGGAGAGACTTTGGGCTTCGGGTCTGGACAAATGACCCCTCGAGTGTGGCTCCTGGAAGAAGGACATAGGAAAAGGGGAGAACACAGTCAGTCACCAAGGCTCCCTTCTTCCATTCTTGATGGAGAGTCTTTTATTCCTGCCTGATCTCTTTGCTGCCACCCCAACCTGCCTGGCTCCCCAACCACTGTCTAGTACCACCCCACCCCCACCCCCAGTCAAGCCATCACCTTACTGGAGCTGGGTGTCCTGGCCTTCGCTTAAAGCTCACATCAATTAGCTTACTGCTCTCCCCAACCTGTCCCTCATCATCCATCCTTACTGTGGTGCCCCGAGCAGCCCCCTCAAGCTGGGTTGGGGTCTTCAGTCCCCCGTACTTCTTCCAGTAGATCCAACAGGAAGCACAGAGGCGGCACTGCATGTTGGGTGGGCCCCAGGCATACCACTGGGCAGACTGTGTGGCTGCAGGAGCATGGAGAGGAGGGAATGGTCCGGAGGCTACCTGAGCCTCTCAGGTTGCTGGGCCAGAGCAAACGCTCGGCTCACCCCCGGCATCCCTGTCCCTCCCTGGAACTCACTGTGGCAACTCTCACAAGTCAGGCCCTTCTGGAATCCAGCCCCATTCATGCCAGGTTTTGAGCCCACAGAGATGATCTGGTTAGGGTTTGGTTTGGTGCTAATGGGGGAGAAACCAGGAACTGGTCAAGGAAAAGAATCCACTTCCACTTTGTCTCTATAATTTGACCACGTCTCCGGCCCACCTCCCAATCACTTAGGAAAGCACAGGTTAGGGGCAGAGAAGGGAAACATGCCTGTCTCCCCTACCCATCACACTTACTAGGTGGGGATGTAGACTTGTTTTAGTTTGCTGTCTGCTTCAGCAGCTTTCAATCTTTTCTGCAGGAAGGAGAAAAAGAAAAAAGGATCAGAGCATCTCAGCAGGGAGGATGTCATCAACTTCAAAGGCAGAGGTGAGCAGGAGGCCTCTGGTCCAGCCTCCCCAGCCCAGACCTTACCTGCTGAATGTATCGGTCTGTGGTTTTCCACATGTAATAAAATTGAACTATGCTGGCCAGTGACTTCCAGGGTAGCTGAGGAGGCATAAGGAAGAAGGTGAGCTGCTCTCTGGCCACTGGTCCTGGTGCCCTCACCTGTCACCTCTTCCACCTCTCCTCCTAGCCCCATCCACTTACAAAGTCCTGGCGAATATCATTGAAATCCTTCCCGTACTTCTCCAGGGCCTCCTCAAATAGCATGGCCTCTGAGGCTGACCATTCCTCCATCTCATCCCGACACAGCACCGGGCCCCCCTGGGGCACCAGGGTCGACATGGCCTTAGCCAGGTCGTAGCCGTTCCTTTGCAATGTATCCATGGCGTGAAACTACAGGAAAGTTGGGAAACAATGCTGATGACCTGAAACCCTCAGCACCACTCCCCTGTTGCTCTTTAAATACTCCCACTCCCTCAGAGATACCCTCCTCCCTGCAGAGTCCCAAGACTCTGCAGGTCCCCACAAAGCCCAGCCTACCCAACTACCCACCAACTTCTGCTCACCAGAGTGATATCTCGGGAAGCGGCGGCTGCACTCATGTGCAAGCTTGGCTGCCGAATGGAGCTGCTGCAATCTAGGGCTCTTGCGAAGGTCCCCACAGCTCTAAGGGAGAGAGTGAGAAGTCAGGGAAAGAAGAAAGCACGAGTGGGCTGAGGAACCAAGCCAGATGAGAAAGAAGGACAACACCCAGGCCAAAAATAAATAAAGTCCATCTCTACGAACATGAATCAGAACTATGTCCACACCACCCCCAGCCCATCTGCCCCATCCACCCACCGCTCACCGGGCCACCACGAGAAACTGATCAATCTGCCGGTCTGTGAGAGGGTTGTCCGGATCCCAGACTTTCATCTCCATCTTCTGTTGGTTCCGATTATCAGATTCTCCTGGGGAATGGGGAAATGGTATCGTCAGGAAGGATAATAGATGTCTTGACAAAGTAACACCTCGTCTCCTCCTTGGATTCTGTCAGCCACCTCAACTCTCAGACTTCTCTTCCCAATGTGCCCATTTGCCCCTTTCCGGTTCCTAAGGTCCCATTCTGCCAGGGTCACAACATAGTGTCATGCAGACTGTACACCACACAACGCCAGGGCACACCGTTCAGAGACTATGATGTTACACAACCCCGTAGCCATAATACAGTGTCTCCTGCTGCATACCCTCTGCCAGGCGATCTGGGATCTCAGCTTGGTATTTGCAACCAACTCGAATCTCCCCCTGATCAGCTAGAAGTGTCTTCTGCACAGGGTCAAACACCAGTGAGTAAAAAAAGCAGTCCTGGAGATGGAAAGAGAGAAGGTAAGCAGGGCAGCAGTCCTCATAAGCAGGGGGCAGTGGGGTGTATCCAGAGTTCCCAAGACAGGCAGCCTGTCAACCTGTACCTCATCCCAGTCAGACCTTCTTCTTGCCTTTCGGGGCACTACCCACTTCCCTCCCTCTTCTCCCGACACCTCTTTCTCACCTCCTTTTCCAGGTACTGGCTCAAGATATCTGTCTCATTCAAGAGGGTCACACTGCATTTCCCCCTACAGGAGAGAGGTCAGAAAACCCTGGGTGAGCTCCTCATTTCCTCTGTACAGCAGCTCCAATACACTAGCCCCTCCTTTCCTCCTTCTAAATAAGTGCATGCAGGCCACAGTGGCCCTGATTGTCCTATACCTTATGTGGGTGGCTGGTAACGATTCGAATTGCCGAGAAAGAAAAAGCTCACGGTGCTTCAGTTGATGTCGCTGCTGTTCCGACACCCCTGGCTGCTTTGATTCCTCCTCAAACTCCCCTGGGAGATTTAGGAGGAAGACGCCGAGTCAGAAACTAATTCAGAAAGAAGCCACCTTAGAAGCTCTAACCCAGGGAAAATATTTCCTGTCTCACTTGTTTTTCTCACATTCCCGAGGCACCTGCCTCTCACACCACCAGCTTTCCCTCTTAGCTTCCCCACCCCCACCCCCGTTACAGATACTCCCAACTCTCCATTACTAACGAATGTTTTTAGGGAAGAGCTGCTGAGAGTACAAAGACTGCCACAGAAATACATCACAGACCCAGGTGCCAATGCTCAGACACCACTCATACAGCACAAATCTGCTCACATGACGCCCAGCAAGAATATCCCACTTGTCTCTTGCTAAACTAGCCTGGGGTCCAGAAATCCAAATAAAATAAATAAATAAAAGCACCACACGGGAGTGTGTTTACCAGTTCCTCTTTGCAAATCTCAGGAGACTTTGCTCTTAAACGTCACATGCGACCCTAACTATCCCTTGTTTTCTACTTGGCTAACAATCGTTTGTTTGTGGGGCTTTCAAGGACAGTACCTCTCAAGCCAGTGCCAACACCTTCCTCCCCAAGGAGCTGCAACTTGCCCTGAAACCTTGGTGGAAAGGGTTAACTTGGCTGGGTGCCAACCAAACAGGGAGGGGGCAAAAGAGCCACAGGCCCAGGCTCATTGGTGCATTGTTCCCAACCTCAGGGAGAAAGGGGGGGTGGGGCGGGGGTGTGCAATAGGCTCCACCCCTCGCCTGTGTGCTCCGGAAACCCTGCGCTAAGGCAAGGGGGGCCACACCCCCCACACCCTTTCTGATTGGACAAGGCCAAGGTCAGCCCCTGCCAGATGGGACTGGAAACCCCAGAGGGCCGGAGAACTTGGTAGGCCCAGGTCCTCATTAACCCCTTCATGTCCAAGGCCCAAAAAAGCCCAAAATGAGAAAAATAATTTAGGAAGAACAAGAGGAAGGGGGAAGAAAGCCAAAGCAGAAAAAGAAAAAGAAACTAAGGGAAACGGGAAGAATATGTATCTGAAAAGATGATGAAAGCATAAAGAGAAGTAGAATAAGGCAAAAAGAAACGGGAAAGATGTAAAGTGGAGTAAAGGGGAAGCCAGGATAGGTGAGAAAGAGGAAAAGTGCAAGAAAACTTTCCTGGCTTCCTATTTATTCTCTCCCATCCATGTATCCTTACCACCTCATGACCACAAAAAAAAAAAAAAAAAAAAAAAAACCTGCTTCCCTGTTATGCAGGCTTCTAAGTACGATCTCTTCCTCTTCACCTGACCTTCAGAGTCACCACCCATTGTCCCAACATAACCAAAACTGTCCCCCAAGAGTCCTGCTTCTCTAAAGCTCCTCCTCATCCCCTATTTAAGTACTATCATCTCTTAAATACACACTCACACACAAGCCAAATTCTGGCTTTCCTTATCATGGCCTCTCCACCCTGCTTCCAACCCAACGTGTAAAAACAGGCCTCCCTCTGCAGACCAGGCATTTCCCACCCCCAAACTCACACCCCTGCCTTGGGCATGCTACCAAGAGAAACACCTGCAGGGACATGCGCAGGCTTCAGATCATGGGCAGGGGGAGACGGGGGCGCCGGGGGTGGGGTACAAAGACACTTACTGGCATTACTATCAGCCAGGCTGTTGAGGCTACTAGAAATGTCCCTTCGCCGGAAAAGGCACACAACCTTTGCCTCCACGTTTCCATTTGCAGTCTAAGGAGAGAAAAAATGGTGGTGAAAACTAGTCATTTGAAAGTGGAAATGCATAAAGAAGAGACTAACAACAGTGAACAAGTCTAAAGAATGTAAGAAAAGCTCAAGAAATTATGAATCAAGAGATTTCCATTTAAGGACAGACTTCCAAATCCCTTTCCTTGGCCCCCAAGAAACAGAATAGCAAAGTTCCCACTAAGCTCTCAATAGCCTTTCCTGAATGTGTGGAATGAATGAATAAATGAATGAATGAATATGAATGGGTACTTAGGATAGGGTTTGTGTTATCTCTCTCTCTCTCTCTCTCATTCACCTGAAGTTAGAGACCTCAGAAGAAAGAGGAGGTTGCGGGGGGTGGCGGGACTCTGCTCCACTCACCTTGTTGAGCTCTTCAATCCTTCTAACCAGGTAAGGATTGCTGGAGGAGTTCTCAAAATAGACGTAATCTGTAGGAGGGGGTGGGGAAGAACCGGGAAGATCAGAGGAGTAGATGGGAGAGCCGAGCACCAGGGTGGGAGGAGCGAAAGCAGGCCCGGGTAGACCAAAAGGAGATAAGGGTCTAGGTAGAGAGGACGCTGAAATGTGGAAGTGGAAAGACTAACAGAAAATAAGGGAAGGATGCCCCACCCTCTACCCTTAATCACCTAGCTCTAAAATCAGATCCTTCACTCAAAAGTGAGCCTTCAGGAGGAGACAAGAATCAGGGGGTTCCCCAGCAGTCCCCACCACTCAGCGATGGAGTTGCATCCCAGTCTGGGCCAAGCGAGCAATTGTTCACTCCTGCGCAGGGCCCCCACCTTTGCGAACCGAGGCGCACAATAACGCCTGGGAAGAGGAAACCTCCCAACGGCTCCCCCGCAGGTGGCAAAGCGGTCGCCCTGGCCCTTCGCGCCCCCTGCCTGCCCTGTCAATTCCTTCAGAACCACTTTCCCAAGCCCACTCCGCGACACCGGCGGCCCCAGACTCTGCCCCGCGAGTGCCGTCGGGCCGCCCGAAGCCTCTCCGGGAGTCTCGGTGCCCAGCCGAGTCGCGATCCCCGCGCCCTCCCTCCCCGTGCTCCCGGTTCCGGTTCCGGTCCGCGTTCTAGACCACGCCGCCCCAAACGCGGCTCCCCGCGCCACCGGGTGCCGAGCCTCTCCGATCCCGGCCCCCAACCTCTCCCGCCCCGGGCCCCGCAGCCCCTACGCCCGGTACTTACCCCCCACTCGGTACATGTTGGCCGCCATGGCCGTTCCCGCCGCCGCCTCCGGCCGCACAAAGGGGTCCGGGAGGCTCACTGGGTCAGGGCTCGAAGCGAAGCCCGGAGCGCGGGGCTGGTGCTTCGCAGAAGTCTCAGTCGGGCCCGCGCAGCCGGCACCTCCGCCGCCTCAGCCGTCGCGGTTCATCCCGGCCCGCGCTGTCGCCGCCGCCTCTACCGCCTCTAGCCCGGGACGCCGAGGCCGGCGCCGGCCCGCTCGGCTTCTTCCGGAAGGAGCTCGGCTCCCGCCGGACCGGAGCCAGGCTGCAGCTCCCCCCGCGCTCGCCGAGCCCCGCCAGACGTTGGACTCTTGAGGGTCGCCGCGAAACCTTGCCCTGCCCGCCTGGGGGTTCGCCTCCTTCCGGAACACCTTCGGCGGATCCGCAGAACAAGGCCCAGCGCTCGGCTCCGGTCGGAGAACGAGACCGCAAAGCTCGGCTACTTCCGGAAGAAGTTCGGCTCCCTCCGGCCAACCGCGGCCCGGCGCTCGGTTTTTTCCGTTGCGGCTCGGCCCCGCCCCCGAGGGCGGGGAGAGGAGTTGGGCCTAACACTTTCCTCGCCGGAGTGCTGCAGCTCCGCATGCGGCCGCGAAAGACTCGAAGCGGCTTTGCGCTTCGCGGAGTTATTTGCAAGCGGCTTTGCTTGTTATTTGCATGAAAGGTCTACGCTCCCTCACCCTTTCCGCATTCCCCTTTTCCTTCCTCCCCATCCCCACAAAGGCCCTAGGCGCCCAGCCGCGCCCCACAAAAGGACCGGGAGGCGACTTTGCTTTTGGTTTATTGCCCCTCAGCAGGCAGCGGGAGTCAGGGCCCCGGCTGGGGCTGCCCGGCTCAGCCAGCGGGTCTATACAGTGTGTGCAGGGGTGCCGTTCGCCCCCTCCAGGGAAATGCGCTTTTGGGAATGTCTCGAAGTCGAGGACAGGGTCGGCCCCGGTAATGGGGAATTTGGGTGGGGCGGGGCCACGCTGCAGGGCCTCTGGGTCCCGTCGGACAGCGGTCAGACGTCGAGAGAGGAGGCGGGGGACAGGGAGGGGGTTCGAGAGGGCGTTGCGGGCGCCGGCCCCGCGCCCCCAGGGCCCAGCACTCGCCACTGGAAGATGCTGGCGTCCTTGCCGCCCAGCGAGACGAGGTGCGAGTCGTCGTGCGTGAACCGGACGCTGGTCACGTGGCTGCCGTGACCACCGTACACGAGGCTCGGCGCCTGGGCAGGAAGGAAGGTTGAGCTACAGCGGCCGCGGAGCCCTTGGACCCCTCCCGTCCGGCCCCGGAGGCCCCGGGAGGCCTTACCTTGGCGCGGGCGCACGGGTACTGGAAGAGGTGTACTTTGCAGAAGTCGTCGGCCACAGCCACCACGCGCTCGTTGTGGGAGCGGCACAGGGAGTTGATGTCGGTTCCATCCGAGCCGTCAGGCCACACGCCTAGCACAGCGGCCAGCCTCAGCCCGGCCTCCCGGCCGCCACCCACGGTTCAGAGCGGCACCATTTCCGGCGCTCAAGCAGCCCGGCCACCCACCCACCGGCCGCGCGTTCCAGGCAATCCTTCCCGGTCCCGAGGGCCGGCCGGAGGGGCCTCCTGGGCTGGATCTGCCAGTTTCTTGACGCCCACCCCTCTACACCTATCCAGCATTGCGAACCCGGGAAGGGCTGCACCTTGTCCCCGCACCTCTCCCGCAGGGTTCCGCGGCCCTGGGCCCCTGCTCACCATAGACATGGAAGCCCAGCACGCAGGTGTAGGTGGCCCACTCCCGGTCTCGGCTCTCATAACGATTCCTCAGCAGCTTACAGCCTCCAGCCACGTCCCCTGGGGAGAGGGAGCCCACCCAGCTCAGCTCTCACCCTGCCCTCAGTGGGGAAGATGCCATGGAAGGGTTGGAAAGACTAGCTTGAGGCGGTGGCACGTGATCTGGTCCGGTTGGTAGCCCTCAGCCCAGGGCAACACCCAGCCCCATGTGCTTCCTGAGTTCTCAGCTGAAGTTCTCCTGTTTCTCATGAGTTCCTCCTCCCTTGATAATCAATCCCTCCACACCTCTCCTGAGAAACTTTTCCAAAACAATCTTTTCTTGGTGCATTTTTCAACTCCCCCAAGGCCTTGTGGGAACAAGACATGGTGCAAAACTGTGTGTGTGGTTTTTTTGTCCAAATGACAACATTTCTCTTATGTGTATAATTCTGACTCCACTTCAAACCCATCTCCACCTCCCTGTCTGACTGCCCCTCCACCTGGAGTTCCCCCACATCTTCTCCTTCATCCCCTCCCAACCATGAGCCCCCTCACATAAATAAAACCTACCCCAATTACCCTCTCCCCATGCCCTCCCCTACTGTCACTCACAGTAAAGGATCTCATAGTCCCCAGAATTGGACATGATGAAGTTCCCATCCTTGGACCAGTCAAGGTGAGTGATGAAGCTGGAGTGACCCTGGGAGCAAGGGTCAAGAGACTAACAATGTAGCCACCATGTCCCATCCCCTCACCCTCCTAAAGTACATTAGTTTACCTGCTATGGCAATGCCCCGCCCTCCACCCCAGCTTCCTCACCACACAGCGGCCAAAGCGGCTGGACTTGGCACCATCACTGGAAACGCTATAGATGTAGATCATGTTGTCATGGGAACCGATGGCCAGGTACAACCCATCTACAAAGACAGTCACTCAGAGAGGGAAGGGCCAGGGATGAGTCTAGGTCCGGGGTGGGGGTGGCTCCCACCTGGGCTGTACCGGACCACTGAGAGCTGCTCATTGCCATCGGTGATGTCGGACACGATCTCTCTGGTCTCTGTGTCCAAAACTAGCCACCTAGAAGGGAGGGGGGTGGAAAGCAGGTGTGAGGACACCTGTCCTGAGCAGGGTAGGGGTTGGCAAGTCAGAGAGCCTCAGAGACACCAAAAGAAAGGCTATGATGTAGACAGAGAGGTTATCTATCATTGCACTCTTATGCTGGGAAGTGGGAAGGGGCTATGGGCAGATAAAAGCTGAGGGGCTCCTGATGCCGTCTGAAACGGAGAACAGGGGCCCAACTACCAGGGCCTTGTGGAGTCTGTGAAGCTTGTCACTTCCCTGTGTTAGTCTCCCCTATGCCCCTCCCATCCCCGCTGCTTCTCTAGCCTAAGCTGCCACCTCCTCCACTCCCAGGCTTGGAGGGGAGAATGGATGGGGGAGGGTGTGATGACAGCTGCCATAGGAGAGCAGGGGAGACCCGGGCTGCAGGGAAAAGCACTGAGAAGAGGGAGGGTGCAGTTGGGGCTCCTGAGCAGGCAGCGATCACATTCCTCCACCCCCGCCATTACCAGAAACCCTTCCCATACCTCCTGCTTTCCCCTCCCAGGAGTCCTGGCTCCCTCTCACCTCCCTGTGTTCAGTCCTACGGCCACAACTGCCCCACTGGGGTGGAAGTCAGCACAGAGACCAGTCTCCTGGGAGGGGGGAAAGGTGAATTCAAGAAGATGCCTTTCTAGTGAGGGAACTAAGATGGATACCTTGTCATCTTGATAACAATGTCAAAGCCTCCTCCTCTCAAGGATGAGAGGGACAGGAAACCTGGGATGGAGGCAGGGTATCACTGGAGCCTAAGCAGACGTGCTACTCAAAACACTTAACAACCAGAAGTGACACCCCCCAGCTGTGCCGGAGATTAACCATCAGTCGCTGGATCAAGAGGACATCTAAGGGCTGGGGGGAGGGCAGTGCTCAGGGGGCACTGGAGGCATCAGTACAGAAGAATGAATAGCAGCCAGTACAGCCACACCAGTACAAACGGGCTGCCTCTGGGAGCAAAAGGGAAGGGGGTGTTGGGGAAGGAGTGGCGGCCACAGGAGTCATGGTGGGCGTGACACTGAGGATTCGGGGACACAGAGCTCTACCTTGAGGTCGATGCTCCAGGCCAGCGCATGGCCCTCCCCATCCCACAGGCAGAGCTGCCGGTCATGGCCACAGGTGAGGAAACGGTTCTGGAAGGGATGTGTGCAGAGCCCCCAGAGCTCATCCGTGTGACCCTGCAGCAGAGCATGCGCTGTCACCTCTGCCCCTCCCCGACAGCCCTTCCCTTCCTGCTCCCTCGAATCCTTGGCCCCCCCCCAACCTGGATGACAGGGGAGAAGCCCTGGTCCAGATCTCCCCTCAGCAACGCATTCTTCGTGGTTCCCACCAGCAGCTCAGAGCCAGGCCCCTCTGCAATGGCCCGCACGGCCCCAAAGTGTTCAGGAATCTGCAGAGTGATGGCAGAAAGTCAGGGGCCCACTGACCATTCCTCTTCCCTCGCCTTCCCTTGACCCCAGCCCAGCCCTCACCTCAGCTTCCTGGAGGGCCACCAACCCGGGCTCCCACTGGACCAGCCGGCGGTCCCGCCCACCACCACTCAGCACGGTCCCGTCCCGCCGGAGACACAGGGCGAAGATAGAACCTTCGTGAGCGTGCGCCTGGGCCACAATCCCATAGGTCTCTGTTGGCAAAGTCCTGGGTGGGTCATGCTTTTGGGGTGCAGGGAAGTAGGGAACAGGAGCAGCCCAGGCCGTCACAACAGAGTAGTAACTGCCAGCTGCTGAGTGCTAGTCGGATCCTCGGCTCTTCTCCCCAGTTTACAGACTGGACCACCAAGGCTCCAAGAAGTGAGGTAACTTCCTAAAGGCCAGACAACTAGGGGCGAAACTGGGATTTGAACCCAGGATCTGGCACACTCCAAAGCCCCAGCCCTCTCTGCCATGCTGCCCCCTGCCCTCCTAGACTAGCCCCCCAGAGGGCCCCACCCTCTGACAGAGCACGATCAATTCTCAAGGGAAACCCTCTCCTTTGTTTTCACAGACCCTCTGGGGAACTAGCCTTCCCAGGTGCCACCCCCAATCACATACCTTTGGCCCCGCCCCTTCCTGGGGTCCTGGAATCTGAGAGGCTCCGCCCCCAGGTGAGAATGTTCCCCTCTGAGTCCCCTGTGAGAATGTCTCCATCCGGAAGGAACACAAAGCAGGGGATAAACTTGGGTTTCTTGTATTTCTAGGGGCCAGGCGAGCAGAGAGCAGAGGTCAAAGACACTACAAGTCTCGGGACAGTTGGGAGTTGGGTAGCATCAGGGTCCACAGTACTCAGACCAATACTTCCATTGCCACTCTGCCCTCCCCCACCACCCTGCACCCATCCACACCTCACCCCAAAGACACCCTGTTTCCTGGTGAGGGTCCCGTTCCCAGGAACCCCTGCTCCACCACTCCAGTTCCAGAAGTGGACGTGGGATTTCCCGCTGGTGACAATACAGCTGCTGTCGCGAGGGTTGAAGCCAACGGCCAGGACTGAGTCATTTGTACTCTGAAGGGAAGATACTAGATTCAACCACCCCAAGCCCTGTGCACCTTCGTGCTACCAGACTCTCTTCAACTGGCATCCTGCCAACTGGTCTGCTACCAGACTCTCTTCAACTGGCATCCTGCCAACTGGTCTGCAGAAGTCCAGAACCCTCAGGACAACCCTTCCTCCAAGGCCCTGGTCCCCCAAGAGCACTGCTGTCAGTCACTCACTAATGCCTAACACGGTGTCTCTCACGAGGTCAGAACCTCCGTGGTCCCCACTTCATAGCCTCAGAGAGGGTAGGAGCCTTGCTCCAGGGGACCAGGCCAGAAAGGAGGTACATGTACGGGGAAGTCTGGAGCTCTCTGCGCTCCACCACTCCCAGCACCTCAACCTCAGCGCCCCACCAGGCCACCTGGACACCTCACCTTGATCTCAGCCAGCTTCGTTCCCCGGCTGCAGTCCCACACAGACAGCATGTGCTCATTGGAATCATCCACCACACAGAGGAAAGCGCCCAGATCCTGAAGATGGGGGACACATCAGAGGGGCCGAGTAAGGTCTGGAGGTCTCAGGGTTCATGGTCTAAACTAGGCAAGGGGTGCCACGACAGGCTGAGAGAGCACGAGAAGGGGCCACATTGTCTCTTAGGAGAACCGGCTGGGTGGGGCTCAGGAAGGCCAGGACTTCTGAGGCTTCCTGGTGAAGTACAAGGAGGGGGTTCCCGGACAAGGAAGATGGGAGTCTCGAGGCGCCAGGGCCAGCTCACCGCAACTGAAAAGGCCAGGGCCCCCACACCCCGCTCGAAGGCCCCCAGTCCAATCTCCTGCAGCTTCAGCAGCGTCTCTGAGTCCCAGACGTGAACCACAGGCTGCAGGGGCTGGTGGAGGAGAAGGGGTCAGGGGTGTGAAGGACAGCTGGGCTGGAATTTCATCCTGTCTGCCTGGCGTTTGACTGTGGCCTTACCTTTCCATCCTTATCCACTCCGGCTGTCTGTCCTGAGGCTACACGCACACCATCAGGGTGAACAGCCAGGCTAAGTGGGGGAGGAGACACTCTAGGGAAGGGGGTCGGTCTCCCAAGACCACCCAGGCCACTCTCCTCTCCTGCTCCTCCACACCCACCCAGACCCTCTTCCTGCCAAGCCCACCATCCCCATGCCTAGAGCTGCCCACTCCCAAGCCTCCCAAGCCTCACCATCGAACGCAGTCCGTGTGCCCCCGGTAATGTCTCTGGCCGCCACCTCCAGGACCCCCTGGGCCTCCCCCGGGCCGGTACAGCACCACCACACAGGCGATAAAGTAGACCACCTCTCCAGAGCGCAGCACAAACAGATTAGAGCGGGAGTCACGACCCCGGTACCCGTAACTGGAGTGGGGATCATGGTCAAGGAAAGGGTCAGATCAAGGGCACCATGAGGAAAAGGAGAGAAAGACAGAGCTCTGGCTAGCAGCGCCATTGGCAGAGGATGGAAGGGGAGGATTCAGAGGTCTCACTCTCCTTGCAGACCCAGGAGGAGCAAGGGGTGGGGACGTTCCATGATGGGAAGGGTGGTTCCCATGGGACTGGAAGGGGCAGGATACACCCAGTCAAGGCTGAGGGTCTCCGGGGGTGGGCCGCTGGGCAGCTCCTCGAGGCTGCGGATGCCAGACGGGATGTACATGGTAATGGGGCGGCCGCGAAGGAACATCTTCACTGAGATGCCTTCTACAGAAAAAAGAAGGGGGTGTCAATCACCACCCTGTAGCTTCCCTTCCAGGAAAGCCAGAGCAGAACTCAACCCGCCATACCTCACAGGTCCCCCAGAATAGGTCCCGGGGCTGCAGCCCAAACCCTAACCCCATCATCCAAGTTCTTCCAGATCCCTCCATACGTACCTAAATTGTAATTGCTCCTCCGAGATCCAGGACCCCCAGGGCTGGAGAGGGGGTCTTTTCCCCCACGGCTGTTGCGAAGAAAGAAAAGCACAGGGATTGGGGTCAGGTCCCAAGACATAATCGTGGAGGGGCAGGACATAAGAAAGGAGGTTACCCTAGAGATCACAGTCACCTCTGCAGACTTTCAGTTTGTATCGTGAGCAGTCAGGGCTCAGATGGGGACTTTTAGCTCCATTTAAGGCATGAGAAGACTGAGGCTAAAGAGGGTGAGTAAGCCTGTAAGAGGCAGGGTGGGGTGACACTTTCCTCCAGACCACCAGGCCTCTGGCTATCAAACGCTTCATTTCCCCATCTGTAAAATGGGCCTTTAGTGAATCCAGAATGTACATCAGCCCTGCCTTTCAGGGATCTGAAAGGTGAGCAAAAATAGTCCTTATCTCTCAAGGGGAAAGTGACAGGTGAATTCCAGAAATCACTGCCTTTAGATGATAATAAGGTGACAATCTCTCTTCAGAGAATAAAAGAGAGGCCAAGGATAGGGCTAGAATGAACACTTAGGTGTCCTGGAGCCTGTACACACTCTGAGACAACTATGCTAAGCCACTAGAATTTCCCCTTGCTCTCTAGAAGTAAAGTTTGGTACGTTGGGGTGTGGGAGAAGGCTGAGACTCTGAGGACCGTCACCCATGAAAATCATGGGTGCTTTTGGAAAACCCTCTTGGAATCTTGGAAGGTATGTTGTGATATGGTGGAAAGGGCAGGGGAACTGGAGTCAGGAAGAGTTGGGTTGGAATCCTGGCTCTAGCTGTGTGACCCCAGGCAAATGACTTACCCTCTCTGAGCCTGCTTCCTCACCTGGGCAATGATCAGCATGAGACCACCTACCCCCCAAGGATGTCGTGGGGACTGAATGAGATGGAGGAGGTCGAGGGCTTAGCACAGTGCCGGGTACACAGCAGGCGCCCCAGAAGTGCTTGTTCCTTTCTTCCTGTTGGGCAATGAGGTCCCCCCACCCCACCCAGGGAAGTGAGGTGAGGGATGTGGAAAGTCAAGAACCTGAGCCTGGGGTGGGGCGGGTTGGGGGAGGGGAGCCTCGCCCACCTCTCTGTGCTCCCTGACCGCAATAACAGGTTAGCCGAGGAAGCTGCCTTCCGGGAGAGTTTCTGGCGAGGCCGCTCTGAGGGGGATGAGGAGGAGGAAGAATTTCTCCGTGGCCTGGTCGGAGCACAGTGAGCAGGTGAAAGTCATTCCCTCTGATCGTGCTCCCCACTCCTCCCTCCCCTCCCAGCCTCTGCCGCAGGACACTTACGTGTCAGTACGCTGTGGGGGCTGCACCAGCCTGAGGAGCCCTGGGGGACCAGGCGAGCCAGTGCCGCTGCTGCTGCTGCCCCCTCCTTCAGACTGGGTCCCACCAGGCTCTTCACCGCCCCCCTGCGGGGCTGCGGGCCCGTTGCTCAGGCCAGGGGGGCCAGGGGATGGCTCCGTCTCCACCTCTGTCTCTGTCTGGGTGCCTCGGCTCACCGAGGAGGGGCTGCGTGTGGGTGGCAGTCCCGGGGGAGCTGCAGGGCTGCTGGGGAGACAGTGCATCAACCCGATGCCCCTGGAGGCCCCAGCAAGGGGGAGGAGGAGGGTTTGACAGCATGCATACCTGTCCCTTGTAGGGCCTGGTGTGCCAGGGTCCTGCAGGGAGGTGGGAGGCGCCTGCAGCCGCAGCAGGCGAAGAGCTTCTGCCAAGGCTGCCTTTACCAGCTCCATCTCCTTCTCCTGCACCTGAAGCCGCCGGCTCAAGGACTGCAGGGCCTCCTGAGCCGGGCCCTCACCTGGGAAAGGGGCAAGAAGCAGTCAGAATGTACCCACCACCTGGGGAAAGGCTTGAGGGGATTCTCTCTGCCCCCAGCTGTGCATTTGTCCAATAGGACCTGCCCCCTTCGAGCAGCTCCAGGCTTGGATGCGCTCCCAGAGGGGAGGAGACGGGTGGTAAAGGATCAAGGGCCTCCTTGTGGCAGGGCAGGCGAGGAACCTGGCAAAGCTCCCTTCCTGCTGCCGTCCCAGCCTCCGCAAAGACAGGGAGTACCATGGAGTACCAGGGGGAAAATATGGAGTACTGGCGAGGAACGTGGGGACCACAGGCAGAGGCGCAGTGCTGGCGAGGGACGACAGGGCCCAGCCCAGAGCAAGCTCAGGTCTCCAGAGAAGGCAGAGAACCTGAGAAGAAGCACCAGGAGAAAATAGGGGGGGGACACAAGAGTACAGTCGTCCTGAGGACTCCGAGAAGGAGAAGACATCTAGAGTGACAGGAGAGGGTATCAGTGGAGAGAAGAGTCATAGTGAAGGTCCCAGGGTAACACTGGGGGTCAGAAGTAAAAAGACCCAAAATACCAGGAAAAGAGGCCCAGAGTAACACAGGAGGTAGGGAAATTTTCGAGGGGCCCAGAGTAACACGGGAGGTAGGATGACGTTGGGGAAGTCCGAAATGACAGTTGGAGGACCCAAGTAACTAGGGAGCGCGACCTGAGGAACAGTGGAGGATGCTCAGAGCCCCCGGGGCCGAGGAGCACGCGGGGACGCCCCGGACAGCCGTCGAGCAATGGCAGCGCCCGACCGGCCGGCGCTCCGGGAAGGGGCACGCCGCCCGTCCCTCCCCGTACTCACCGGGCCCCCCGGCCCCGTCCATCCTGCCCCCGGCTTGCTCCGAGCGGCGGCGGCGGAGGAGGAGGCGTCTAAGCCGCGGGGGCCATGGTCAGAGAGAGGGGAAGGGGAAGCACCCCGGGGCGCGCGCGCAAGGGAGCCGAGCCACCCCCGGGGGCGCTGTCGGGCGCGGGGAAAGGGCCTGGAGGGGGCGCTGTGGGGCGGGGGCCGCAGGCTCCGGGGCCCGCCGGGGCCTCGGACTCTCCCGGGGCCGCTCTCGGCTCCCGGGGGAGGGGTGGCGGGGCCGTCCTGGGCCCCAGCGCCGCAGCACAAACAGGCGCCGGACGCGGAGCCGCCAGGAAGCGCGGGAGGGGGGGCGGGACGACGGGGGGGGCCGGGCCGCCTGGTAACCCCTCCCTGTCCGGGCCTCGCAGCTCGTTTCGGGGGCGGGGCCAACCCTCTGACCCCCCCCCCCGGCCCCCTCCGGCCACCGCCCTCCAGGCCCTTCCGGGATCCTGGCCCTCGGAGTCCCTGGGGACCTGGGAAGGAGCGCGGGCCGTGAGGTCTCCCGCCCCCAGCCCCTAGCCTGTCGAGGCAGAACCGACCAGCCCCTCCCCACTTCCGCGAGGAGGCAGGGGCGGGGTCACGAAATAGGCCTTTTGCCCGGGGGCGGGGCTTTTCCTAAGGGGCAAGGCCAAGGCATCCCGAATTGGGACTGGCAGGGGACAGGGCAGAGGGTTATTAAGGCTGAGGCGGGAGGATGCCCAGGGTATTGGGGTCAGGGTGGCATTAGCCCAGCTCAAGCCGGGCTGGGCTGACGCAGCATCCTGCCGCGGCCAACCCCCGTCCCTGACAGCTCCGCTGTCCCTTGGGCAGAGATGGGAGATGGCGCCGGTGCTGGCCCTGGCGCTGCCCCTCCAGCCCCGCATTCGTCTGGCGCAGGGCCTCTGGCTCCTCTCCTGGCTGCTGGCGCTGGTCGGTGCCCTCACCCTCCTCTGTAGCGGGCACCTCCTGGTCCAGCTGTGGCACCTTGGCACCTTCTTGGCTCCCTCCTGCCCGGTCGCTGCCCTGCCCCAGGTTGCCTTGGCAGCCAGTGCAGTGGCTCTGGGCACAGGACTGGTGGGTTCAGGAGCCAGCAGGGCCAGTCTGGATGCAGCTCACTACCCTCCCTGGCGAGGGGTCCTGGGCCCGCTGCTGGTGGCTGGCACAGCTGGTGGCGGGGGGCTCCTGGTTCTTGCCCTGGGGCTAGCCCTGGCTTTACCTGGGACTCTGGACACAGGACTGGAGGAGGGCCTGGGGACTGCCTTGGCTAACTACAAGGACACAGAAGTCCCCGGACGCTGTCAAGCCAAGCGGCTGTTGGATGAGCTGCAGCTGAGGCACCACTGCTGCGGGCGCCATGGGTACAAGGATTGGTTTGGGATCCAGTGGGTCAGCAGCCGTTACCTGGATCCCAATGACCAGGACGTGGTTGAGTGAGTGATTTGCTTCTCCTCCTCCCTCTTCCTTCTTCTCCTCCTCCTCCTCCTTCCTTGAAACCCCACCTCACCCAGACAGGCAATGAATAGAGTCTAGTGATTGAAAGAATGGGGCACAGCTCTGCCATGTTTTAGCTGTGTGACCCAGGGCACGTTTCCAAACTGCTCTGGGCCCATTTGCTCGTCTGTAAACTGGAGATGATAAAAGTACCACCTTACAGAGTTGTTGTAAGGATAAATGAATTATGCATGCCTGGCACATAGTAAAGCAGTCGGTAAATGTCTCACTCGTTTTTTCCCTTCTCAACTCCTGTGCCCTGCAGCTTCTCCCCCAGGCCTCTATCACCAGACATCCTAACGCCCCTGCCCCTCCCTTTGCAGCCGGATCCAGAGCAATGTGGAAGGCCTATATCTGATTGATGGGGTCCCTTTCTCCTGCTGTAATCCCCACTCACCCAGACCTTGCCTGCAAAGCCAGCTCTCAGACCCCCATGCCCACCCCCTCTTTGATCCCCGACAGCCCAACCTAAACCTCTGGGCCCAAGGATGCCATGAGGTGCTGCTGGGGCACCTGCAGGGGCTGTCGAGCACACTGGGCAACATGCTGGCTGTTACCTTCCTGCTGCAGGTGAGTCAGCAAAGTGTCTGAGGCCTCCTCTGGGCCTCCTCACCGCCTCCAACCCAGGGGCCCCTGGAACTGCTGACGCTCATTGACCTCTTGCCCCTTGCTTTCCCCACAGACTCTGGTACTCTTGGGCCTGCGGTACCTGCAAACGGCACTGGAGGGGCTTGGAGGAGTCATCGATGGGGAGGGAGAGGCCCAGGGCTATCTCTTTCCTGCTGGGCTGAAAGACATGCTGAAAACAGCATGGCTACAGGGAGGGGTGGCCCGCAGGCCAGCACCTGAGGAGGCCCCACCAGAAGACGAACCTCCCAAGGAGGGTCTACCTGAGGCCTAGCGGCCTGGAGCTTGGGGTGGGGATGAGGGGTGGGGGGAAGGGGAGGGATGGACAAGACTGGAAACCTCACAACTCCTTATAGGCTCCAGGTTGGGGAGGGGGGATCTCTGGGATTAGAGGGTTAAGGATAGTCAGTGAGCTGGACTGGGGTAGGAGAGAACACCAGGTGTCCTAGGGCCTAGCCCATGGCCAGAACCACCAGGGAAGAACAGAAAAAAAACAGCGTGGTGGGAAAGTGACATGGGAAGGACTGGAGGCTGCTTCTGGTGCCCAGACTCAATAAAGCTTTTGGACTGAAGCCACTGACCTTTCTCTTCAAGGGGGTAGGGGCCCTGAGAGAACTGATTTCTGTCTGATGGAGAAGCCAGGACTCCAGGGTTTTGACCTGGTAAGGATCAAATGCAAGAAACTGACATGGGAAGTGAAGGAAAACAGAAGCCCTTCCAGGTTGAGAGTTTTTATTCTGGAGGTGGGAGGGGGGGGTCAGCATGCTCAGGTGGGGAGGGTCCAGCCCAGCTCCTCCAGCCCCCCAGTGCATGCCCAGCCCCAATAAGTTACGCAGTCACTCAGCCGCCCTCCCTCCCGAGACTCTCTGTTTTCTGCTCCGCCCCAGACAGGGCCGATCTGGCTCAACACAAGGGCCGCTTGTCCCTAGCCTGTGGGCAGTGCCACAAGGCAGGCTGGGGGAGGGGAGAAGCAGCTGGGCCACGCCCTGGGGTTGAAGGGGCAGAAGGGCCGCCCCTGGCTCTGAGGGGTCAGGACTTGGAAAACCACATCCTGGGCAGGCCAGGGATCCAGTCCCACAGATCTGTGTCTGATGAGGTGGTGGGCAGGGTAGGGCCGCCATCACACCTCGACAGCTGGGTCTGAGCCTCGGCCCTGCCGCTGTAGCTGCTCCTCCTGCTTCATCTTGGGCTTCTCTGTCCGCGTATGCCACACCAGAACCTGTCCCGAGAGGTTTCAGTTAGAGCCGGGCCCAGCCACAGCCAAGCCTCTGGGGCACTCGGTGTAGAACGGGTTCTCCAACCCCCTCGACACACACCGGGTTGGCTGCCCAAGTATGAAGGGCGGGTGGGGGGAGGCTTTAGTGCCTCTAAAATGGGGCTTAATCCCTTACCCTCTCTGTGTCACATGGGTGCCAGGAGACAGAGTGGCAGGAAGACCACTTTCCTTCCCTGCCTCCCAGCTTCCCCTTCAGGAGAGCAAGCAAGGTTGAATCTGAGCCCTGGAGGGTCTCTCCTGGTTCAAACACCCATCCTTGATCCTACTCCCCAGGGCCTCATTCCACTTCTCCCATCACCCGTCCATCCCACAGTCAGATTTCTGTGCCCACCTCCATCCCCTTACCCGAGTGCAGTTGGCAGCCCGCGGCTCCAGGTCCTTGGGATCTACAAGGTGGCTCAGGAGACTGCTCTCCAGGTGGCCCCGAGGAGCAGTGGCATCAAACCGGGCGTTGGGTTTAGCCAACAGCAAGGGCAGGGAGACAGCAAATCCCGCCATATCCACTGGGAAGGGCCTATTGGGCTCCCATGCCGTGTGGAAGCCCACAACCCGGCCATCCTGTACGCGAGGGCCCTCGAATCGCAGGCCGCCCACCAGCCCCACTGGCCACACTGAGACTCCACGGGTCCAGCGCATCTAACAGAAGTCAGGAAAGAAGAAACAGACAGGAGGTGGCCCAGAGGAACGGGAGCAGCAGGAAGGACCACTTGAGTCACTCTGCCCCACCGCTCCCCACTCCTCACCTAGGGAAATAGATGACGCGGGCCCCACTGGCCTGTCTCCCCAGCCCCGTGTCAGTGCTCACCTCCTCGAAGAGCTCCCGGCTGTAGGTGTTGTCATCGTCAGCAAAGTACACAACTCCCCGGGTGCCTGGTGGGGGTGGATCCTTCTCTCCCGCCACAGCACCCCCTCTGCTCCGGAGCCAGTCCAGGGCCCTGTTCCGTTGCTCTACACCTCGGGGCCGAACCCAGCCTGGCTCGCCCTCCCGGAGTCGCTGGGCCTTGGGGGTGAGGACTGCCAGGTGTGTGAAGAGGAGGCCAGAGGCAGCCAGCAGCCCCGAGACCAATGGGGTGGGGCCCTCAGCATCCTCTACCAGCAGCCAGTGCAGCCGGGGCACCAGGCTTAAGGTCTGGGACAGCCGCACCAGCTCCGCCTTCTGCACCAGCCTGCAGGGGGAAAGATGCAGGAGGGAAAGGGGTAGGCACCATTTGCCCACTCCAGAGGGTACATATGGCTTCTCCTGGGCCACTCCTAGCACCCCCCCCCACACCCCCCACCCCGTGACCTTTCCCCGACCAGCACCCAAACTCCCTGTTCTTTTGTCTTGTTTTGTTTTTTGACCGAGCCACTCAGCTTGCAGGATCTTAGTTCCCTGACCAGGGATGGAACCCATGCCCACTGTAGTAGAAGCACTGAGTCCTAACCACTGGACCGCCAGGGGACTGACTCACCTGCCCTGTTCTTAATGTCCATGTCTGTCACTCACCTCAACCCCAGGGATCTGACCATAAATTAAGGGCACAGGCTTTGAAATCAGATCTGGGTTTGAATGCCAGTTTTGTAACTTATTAGGTGAGACATCTGGGGAAATGGCTCCATCTCCCCAAGCCTCAGTTTTCTTGGCTTTAAAATAACAGTACTTTACAACAATGTTGTTTTAAAGATTAAATAAGATCATGACTTTTTAGAATACCAGTAGGACCATGTTCTTTGCCGCCTATGCTTGGATTTCCAGGTAGAAGAGTTTAGAGGAGCCCTTTGGCTCATTCCTCTTCAGGGGACGAAGATTTATCCGAGTTTAGACAAGAAACGGGGAAGGTAGGGGCCCAGTCTCTTGCAGGCTTCTTTACCCTTCAGATGGGCCTGCCCACCCCAGGCTGATGGTGTGTGTAGGGAGGTGGAGAGGGTCTAGAGATGCCCTGGCGTAGGTGGGTCAGCCATCTGATTCCAGGCAGATGTCAGCAAGCCCTTTTGGCTACAGATTCAAAACCACATTCCCCAGTTGGTTTGTAACACTAATAACGCTATGTTTTATTAAAAAAAAAAAAAAAGGAACACACTTAGCACAGTGTGGGGCAGAGAGTAAACACACCGCAAATAATAGCTGGCGTAACTATTTCTAGACCCCCGTATGACTGTAGGGCCAAGTCCTTTTCTACTTCGATTTAGTCAAGGGGTTCCCAAACTGTCTCACCAAAGGCTCCCTAAGGAGAGAGAGTGAACTCACTGGCAAGTTCAGAATTTCTTTGCGACTTTATTGTTCTATCTTAAAATTTCTCAGGAATATTGTATTCTACTTCACAGCACATCCCTGTCTATTTTAATAGAAAAACGTTTTCCCACAAATCTTTGAGTAATGATGTGGTTCATTTAGCCTGTCATTTGGCATGCCTTAGCTTGAGGAACATCCCCTGGCCCAGCGCCTCCCGAAACTCATCATCGACCCCAGCCTCTTGGTCCATGCAGATCTTGGGTGCATCACAGCCCATACCTGGCATAGGTGGGGGTAACAACATAGATAGTAGGCAGAGCCTCAGGTTCAGGGGGCTGGGCAGGGGCAGGGGGTGGGCGGCGGAGATCGGCTTGCAGCTGGGAAATCCTCAGATCCTTCTGCCGAAGCTGCTCTGCTGCTGCCCGCAGGGGAGAGAGGCAGTCACATGGCTGGCCTGGTCCCGGGAAGCAGGGATGGGGGCAGAGAACCACAGTACGTTCAGCATCCCAAAGGGCCATAACCTTCTGTTCAACTAGCCAGTGCCGGGCTCTCTTTACAACTTCTCTAAACAGCTTTTCTACGCCTTGGGTGGTGGGGAGCTCACTGCCTCAATTAGCAGTCCCTCTCTGACTTCAACAATTCCATCCATTACAGTTTTCATTTGGCTATTGAGCTGATTATCTGCCTCCATCCTTTCTACCTGCTGGTCCTAATTCTGCCTTCTGGAACCATAAAGAACAAGTTGATCTCCTAAAACAGGACAGTCTTTCAAATACCTGAGGATCATGCAGTGGCCCAGTCTCTAAATCCCTGCATAAGAGGCAGGGTTCAATCTGTTCCGCTGGCTGTGTGACCAAAGACTCATTAAATTCATTGATTCCATCATTGGATAAATATTTATTGAATGCTCCTCCTGGGAGGCACTGCCTTAGGTGCCCGGGATGCAGCAGGAAACCAAACAGACATGGTCCCTGCCCTCATGGAGGTTTCAGTTTAGTGGAGGAGCTGGACACTAAGCAAAGAAACAAATTAATAAAATTATTAGAAACCGTGGTAAGGGCCATGAAGGAAACAAATAGGATAGAGACTTAAAGAGAATCCAGATTAAGAGAGTTACTTTAGCTAAGGTGGTCAAGGAAGGCCTGTGAGGTGGTGACATGTGAGCTGAAACCTGAAGGATGAGAAAGAGACAGCTGGGAAAGAGCTGGGAGAACAGCACCACAGGCAGCGGGGACAGGTTAAGTGCTTGGAAGCAATGAGCGTGGGGTTTTCAAGAAACTGTCATGAAGCCAGTGTGGCCGGAGCAGAGCGAGCGAGAGGGTTAGGAAATGGGGTTAGAGAGGCAGACCGAGGCAGGATCCTGCGGGGCCTTGCAGGCTCTGGGAAGGAGTCTGATTTCACCCGAGGTGCGGCGGGCAGCCGCGGTGCGTTCTAGAGAGGGGACTGCGCCCGGCGGCCGCAGAGGGCTGTCGGAGGGCCGAGCCGGATGAATGCGGTCTGCGCGGGGGTTCATCCCCAGGGCGGGATGCTCGGCGGCGGGTGCCCTCGGGCCGACCCGCCGCACCCCCGCCGCACCCCCGCCCTGCCCCGCTCACCGAACTGCACCAGCGCGTAGAGGAGGCCGGCGATCGACACCAGGAAGTAGGCGAGGAACACGTTCTTCAGCTTCAGCTTCATGGCCGCGCCACCGCCGGCGCCTGGACAGGCGGGGGCCGGCAGGCACGAAGGTCCCCGCCCCCAGCCCGCAAGCCCCGCCCCTGCATCGGCCCCGCCCCTTCTCCCGCCCTCCTCACCCTCCTCTCGCCCGGCTCCCAGGAGCTGGAGCTGGCAGCAAACGTCGCCGCCCACTTCCGGTCAGTCTGCACACTCCCTCCCTCCGGGTTAATTTCCGCTCCCACCACCTAGTTCTGGGAACCACGGGAGTGGGTGACGTCATATCCGGCGTATCAAGCGCACGCGGCCGGCGGTCAGAAGCCAGGTAGGGTACTTGGGAGTGGCTTTGAGACCCTCCCCTTGATCTCTAGTCCCTCTGCGCAGATTTTCTCCTGATATTCATTCATCCATCAGTCACTGCAGGTAGTAACAGTAGTTTAATACACACTTGTTACATGAATGAGTGAAATCTAGGGCCTATCATGTGCCAAGCCTGTGCCCTGGGTGTCTCATACAATCCTCACTATAATCCTTTGATTATAATTTTAATACAATTTAGGATAGTACCACTCTAAAAACTGATGTTGCAGAATTTTGATATTTAACAAGATACTCCTGGCAAAAATGCAAAAAATACATAGTAATCTAATAAATTAAACCAAAAAATAGTAAAGGGGTATTTTTGATATTTCATTAATTAATCAACCTCTTATATTCTAATATTTCTTGGAATTTCTTTTTTTTTTTTTTGGAATTTCTAGTATGACTTGGAATCAGGTCCCTTTCTGGGATGAAGAGTTTATATCCACAGTGTTTCTCCAGCACATCTGGCAATAGTTCAGGAGCAAACTGGTATTCTTCAGGGTTGTCACAGTATCTTGGTCGACTTTTGTGTAAGAGATAGGTATTGTCCCCATTTTACAGATAAGTAAGTAAAATTGCGCCAAATCATGTAATTCCCATTGTACAATTTTCTATGTCCCTTCTAGATACCTGACTCCAGGATCTGTACTGTCTCCTCTGACCCACACTGAAACAGGTGACAGTAGGGGTGGGGGTAAAATGCCAAGGCAATGAGCTATCTCCCAGGGAATTAACTGGAAATTTCTTTTTTTAATACATTTATTTGTTTATTTTTGGCTGCATTGGGTCTTCGTTGCTGCCCGTAGGCCTTCTCTAGTTGCAGCCAGCGGGGGCTACTCTTCACTGCAGCGCGTGGGCTTCTCATTGCAGTGGCTTCTCTCGTTGTGGAGCATGGGCTCTAGGCACGCGGGCTTCAGTAGTTGTGGCACGTGGGCTCAGTAGTTGTGGCTCGCGGGTTCTAGAGTGCAGGCTCAGTAGTCGTGGCTCACGGGCTTAGTTGCTCCGCGGCATGTGGGATCTTCCCAGACCAGGGCTCGAACCCGTGTCCCCTGCACTGGCAGGCGGATTCTTAACCACTGCACCACCCAGGAAGCCCCTGGAAATATTTCTTGAGCTGAGGAATTCCATGAACACATCCCCTAACTCCTCACAGGCATAAACCATCCTGAGCAGTAATTTTTCCAAACAGACAAACCTAGTTTCTTGTTAAAATAATCTCTAAGACTTGTGGTCAGTCAACAAAATGGAGGAAACTATTTCCTGTCACTAACACAATGGGAAATTTTTTTAAATGCTGCTAGCTAAAGAGAAGCAGTCTTTAGTATGAGAACATCTGACATATAGCTATTTCTATTCAAGAGGGACCCCATTAGCTCTGGTCACCACTATTAACTAGGCCTACTAAAATCTGATGACCTTGCTGGGCTCCTCTATGAAAATACTGGCATCAGGGACTTCCCTGTGGCGCAGTGGTTAAGAATCCGCCTGCCAGCGCAGGGGACATGGGTTCCAGCCCTGGTCCGGGAAGATCCCACATGCCGCGGAGCAACTAAGCCCATGTGCAACTACTGAGCCTGCACTCTAGAGCCTGAGAGCCAGAACTACAGAGCCCACGTGCCGCAACTACTGAAGTCCATGCACCTAGAGCCCATGCTCCGCAACAAAGAGAAGCCACCGCAATGAGAAGCCCGCGCACCGCAACGAAGGGTAGGTAGCCCCCGCTCGCCGCAACTAGAGAAAGCCCGCGTGCAGCAACGAGGACCCAATGCAGCCAAAAATAAATTAATTAATTTAAAAAAAATATTGGCATCAAGCAAGCTGAAGGAGGCTTGCACTCACTCATTTTGCTCAACCAATGAGGCTTAATGCTGAAGCTAAATGAAAATGTCAGGTCCTCGGGCTTGTAGGGGTCTGTGGTTCAGGCCAGAACTGGAATCCAGACGCCAACAGTTATTTATGGTTTCTCTCTTTATTGTTTCTCCTTTTATCAAAACCTGTCACAGCTGGGGGCCAAAAGGAAGTAAAAAAAATTCCCACAAACATTCCCCATCGTCCCCAGTTAGTCCTCCCCCACCCCCCACCCAGGGCCCTGGGCCAACCCTGAGCGCACATGGTCATCTCCCCCACCCTCAGCCTTCCCCCAGCAATAAATACAGGTGACCATGATTCGATGAAACCACAACTGATTTCTCCATCTGGAAATGCCCCTCAAGGGGACAAAATTTTAGGAGGCAAAAGAAGTCTCGCTCATCCCCTCTTAAGGAGTGGAAACTTCTTTCCCCCAAGGGACAGGGGAGGTAGAACTGCCCCTGTCAGAACCGCAGCTGCTCTAGAGAGAAGCAGGGAGAGGAAAGGCTGGGATGCCAGGGAAGAGGATGTTTTCCAGCAACCTCACTCCTTTGATCCATTCATCCCTTCTCAGGGTAAGGGGTGGACCCAGTGCATCAATGGGGCATAAAAAGGGGAGGCCTGATAGAGAAGAGCCAGGAGGAAGAAATGAAAGGAGGGAGAACAGTTTGGTGGGGAGGGAAGGGGAAGGAGAAAAGGAGCCCTAAAGCTCACTGCCCTCATCTTCTTCTAAGAAATGGCATCAACACACAAGAGACATGAATGGAGAGGGTATGGAGGAGATTCAGGGCCCCCAGAAGAAAGAAAAGAGAAGGGAAAGCAAGGGCCCTGTGGTCCCCTGGTCTTCACAGGTGAATGTGCTCCAGTCAGAGCAACAGAATATTTGGGGATGAAGGGAGATTTGGTGTCAATGGGGTGGGAGAGGTCAGGAGATCACAAAATGAATTCAGAGCCCAGGGAAAGCCCTCTCATCCTGCCCAGATGTTGGCAGAATGTGGATCTTGAGATAAGAAAGGTGAAGTCTGGGGAAGGTCAAGCTCCAGGGCAGAAGGAAGAGTAACTATCATGACCATCACACCCCACCCCAACATCCCTTGGGTTATCGCAGGTGAATACTCCAGTCGGATACCACACTGACGCCAGGCTTGCGCAGGATCAACACAGAGGTCTCAGGGTCATGCTGGAAGGACAGGCGGCTTTCAGGAGATCCTGGTGGAGGAAAGAGAAAGAGTGCCAGAGTCAATAGCAACTACTTTCCTATACGCAGGGGGTCCCCAACCCTGCCCCTGCTTCTCCTCTTTCCCCACCTGGGGGCCAGATCACTCACCTTTTGTCTGGAGTACCACGGTTGCTGGCTTTCCAGCCCCTATTATCACCACCCGCTCAATCCAAATTGGTGTCTCAAAGTGGCCTTTGGGGTCGGCTGAGCTGGAGGAAGCAAAAATGGATACCCGTCAGGAAAATAACTGTCAGAGCAGAAAGGAGGAGAGCAGAGCAAGGCCATGATGTAAGAGCACAGTGAGCTGTAAGCATCCCAGAGGCTGCCAGGGAAGAAAGGGTACCTCCTCACCTGGAGACAAGGGTGTTGCCAGAGAATGAGAATCGACGCAGCAGGAACTCATGGCGAGTCTGATAGTTGAACGTGTGCCCATCATCTAGAAAGAGCTCTCCTTGGGCCGTACCCTGAGCAGGAAGTGGGATAGGCGAGAGCCTGAGCCCAAGAGGGAGTGAGGGGCACATCCCCAGGGGACTGAATCCTAGGAAGGTAGGCAGATGGTTGAGGAGGCTCCCTGCCTATGCGCTCACCTGGAGGCTGAGTGCAACGTAGAGAGTGATGGGGTCATCCTTCATGCAGTCCGAAGAACGCCGCACTCGCATCCATCGGGGCACAATTGTCCCTCCACGCTGGAACACAGGGATCTAGGGCAAGAGCAGCACTGGGATGAAGTAGCCCTGTTGTTCAACCCTGGGCCCTGCAATATCTTTTGCTCGTGCATATCTGTGTCCCCTTAGGAACTGGACTCCAAAGTATACACTCTCTCCCCTTCTGGAAACCTACAGGAAGATGGAGCTGGCAGCTGGGCCAGGCATACTCACACTGCTTAGAGTTACAGGCAGATACAGGGTCTGGGGACCATGATGCTTCTGGTAGCTATGAACGTCATACCACACCTGTGGGTGCAGAGGATATACTCGGTCACTCGCTGCACAGAGGACCCCCACTCTTTTTACCCTCTCTGACCTCCACCACCTTTCCCCACCACACCCTTCCTTAACTCACCTCCCCTTGGCCAGGCAGATAGACCTGCACGCCATGAGCCTCAGAGTCTGATACAGGGTGAACCAGCAATGCATCCCCTAAGACACAGCAGAATCAACTCTGAATTGGGGAGATCAGTTCCCAAAGAGGGAGCCCTAGAGCACCCACCCCCTTGCACCCCTGGCCTCGTTCACTCCTCCCTCCCTGCACATCCACAGACGTATCTCTCACAGTGCTTGCTTCTTCTCAGCCCTATCCCAACCCACCACTAACTGTCCCCCTTGTTTCTCACCAAGCAGGAACTGATCATCTATACTGAAGGTGGTCACATCCTGAGGATAATGCACCCACAAGGGCCTAGGAAGGAAGCAGGACAAGAAAGGAAGACACTTGCTGTTTGGCAGAAGTCAAAGATGCTACCCCAGGAACTGGCAAGAAGACCAGCACAGGGGAAAGACCCGCGAGCTGGCAGCCAGACAGCCCAGCAGGCTTAAGTACTCAGCTCTGCACTCTGACCTTGGTCTAGACATTTAACTTCCCAACCCGTCTCCCTGCCTCTTCCCACCTTGCTCCCTCTGGAAACTGCTCTGCATAGCTACCTCCCAGCGGCCACTTCATTATCCTGGCCTGAAAAGCCCTCCAGTTCAGGTTGAATTTTCCACTCCACCTCATCTACCTCTCCCTCTGGTTCTTTACCCCTGAGACACACTGGTTTGTTCCTACTCCTGGAACACAACAAACTCATTTCCATTTCATAATTTTTGCACTTGCAATCTCCCCTGCTTGGAACATTCTTCCTCTGCATCACAAAAGTCTGTCTTACTCATCAGTCAGGGCTCAACTTTACGTGGCCTGTTTGTGGAACTTAACTCCGTTACCCTGTTCTGTTTTTTTCAAAAAGCCTGTCAGTTTTGGCAGTTTTCCTATTTCCATATTTGTATACATGTCTCTCTGTCTTCCTCCGAAGAATGTAAGTTCCACAAGGAGAGGACACTTGTCTGACTTGTTTCTGGCTCTGGGGATAGTGATGAGTAATGCCTGGCACGTCATAAGCACTCAGTAACGTTTACTGCTCTTCATCTCCCCACTGGTCTCTTCTTACTCTTGACCTTGCAGTCAGATTTCCCTCCTTTACAAGGCCCTGGCGAATGAGGCAAGAGGCCCGGAGATGGAGCCCCGTCTCCCAGCCATCTCAGTCCACTCTACACAGACCCAACTGAATGCCTCACCTCATGATAGGAATCCCTTCACGATGGGCCTGATAGAAGAGGGTGTACCAGAAGGGCAGTAAGGAGTATCTCTGACCCAAGGCATCTCGGATTATGTCATGGTACTGAGACGGTAACAACCACGGCTCTCGCCGACCAGTGTCCAAGTGGGCATGTGCCCGGAAGAATGGCTGGTAGGCACCCATCTGGTACCAGCGCACAAGCAGCTCTGGCTCTGGATTTTTGAAGAAGCCGCCCACATCCGCTAGAGAGGGGAGGAAGGAAACCGGTTGGAAAAGAGGGTGAAGGAGGGCTGCTGCCTAAGGAGCCCCCCAAGGCCCCACCGTGGACTGTCAGTTCTCTGCTCAGGCCTAGGTTTTATGCCCTCTACCTTGCCCCTCTCCCGCCAAAGCAAGGCTCCAAGTTCCTCACCCTCTCACCTCCACAGAAGGAAAGTCCCACCAGCCCCAAGCTGAGACACATAGGAATAGAGATCTTCAAATGGTCCCATTCGGCAGCATTGTCGCCTGTCCACACGGCTCCTGAGGAAGAAAAGAGGGAGGGAGCTTGCAAACAGTGAAGGGGCTCAGCCTTTTACATAGCTGACCTCTCTAACCTGCCACATCTCCTCTGGGGCCCCAGAGTCCTGCTGAAGATGGCAGAGTTCACAAGAGCACTTCAACAGGGACTGGCCCTCCCACTCCCTGCCTCGCTTTTAGTGAACAGCTGGAAGGAAGCACGTAACTCTCAGAGGATGGACAGACTTCTCCAAGAACCAGGCCCAGGTCCCTCTGCCACGGCTTTATTCTCCAAATCTTACCAAAGCGCTGGGAGCCAGCAAAGAAAGCCCTGCTCAGGACAAAGGGGCGTTCTATGCCCCCGGAGCGCAGCACCAGCCCATCAGCAGTCGCCATGTGCTGCGTGGGAACAGGAAAGAAGGGTAGTGAGGAGCAAAAGCCAGCTGTCATCGGTGCAAGTTCTCGGCCCTTGGTCTCTCCTCTCTCAGTCCCTTACCACGTAGAGGCCATAGATGTTATGCACGTCTCGGTGCTCCCAGCCCCCATAATGCTGGGCATCCTTGAGCATGGTGACCTCAGGACCATTGAACACGGATGGTTCATTCATGTCATTCCAGACATAGAGGCTGGGAGATGAGCCCTGAGAACACAAGGCAGAAAATGGGGACAGACGACAGAGGGGAGGAAGAAGACAAACAGTGTCAGAGCAGAGAGCTCCTAGGAATCCAGAAAGATGCATTTCTCAGGGCCCTCCCAGGGTCATCAAGGCCACCTGACATCTTATGAGCAACCAACCATAGCAGGGCTAGCAGGCAGAGAATGACTGATTCCAAGAGGTAGAGTGGGAAAGACAGAGGCAGGTCGGGAGGGGCTGCCATACCTCATAATTGTCAAAGCGAAACATGTTAGCCCACCAGGCCCTCATCTTGGGATTGGTGAAATCAGGGTAACCAGCTGCGCCTAGACGAAATCAAGGATGGCTTTCAACCCCTGAGGGGCAAAACAGCCTCCACTCTAGCTCCCGGGTCTCCCAACAGCCTCCTTCAATTCCGGGCCCACCTACCTGGCCAGCACCAGCCTTCATAGTCAGAGCCATCCCGGGTTTTAACGTACAGACCCAGGTTCTGCAACTCTTCATGTACGCGGTAGCCAGAGTCCACCTTGATGTGGGGGTCCACGATGGCCACCAGCTGGGGGCACGGAACATGGGTGGTCAGAGTTCTCCAGGGATATCATGCCTGAGAAAACCAACCATGGCTGCGGCCTTCTTACCTTCCGCCTCTTGGAGGCCAAATGCTCAAGCATGGTGAGGGGCTGGGGGAAACGGCTGGGGTCCCAGGTGAAATACCGCTTGCCATCAGCATGCTCAATGTCCAGCCAGATGACATCGCAAGGCAGGTTGTGATCATCGAAGCCCTGATCGACTTCCAGAACGTCAGCCTCATCCCGATAGTTCCAGCGGCTCTGGTGGTAGCCGAGGGAGAAGAGCGGGGGCAATACCTGGGTCCCTGCAGGTTCAGTGAGGGATGGGGGTCACAATGGGGTCAGGCTCAACCTGGGGCCAATGGGGATGCCCAGAAATTGAGGGAGATGAAAGGGCACAGGGCTAGAGAACAGGCCGAGGCACAGGATTTCTGAAAACGCAGTCATCCCTCTCGAGAAGCCAAGGACCAGAAAGGGAGGCTGCAGGCTGACAGAGTAGGGACACCGCGTACCTGTGAGACTGGCGTACTGCCGGAAGACGTCAAAGACAGACGGCCCAAGTAGCAGGAAGACATCGATGATGCCACTCTCCGATATCCAGCGAACATCTGTCTGTGGGGTCTCCCCAGAGCCCTGCAGGTAGTCCAGCATCTTCCCAAACAGGGTCTGCAGAGGGGACCAGGGAGAGGTCTGACACCACCCTCTTGCTTCCCAACCCAAAGACAAAGTAGCAGTGTTCTCCTCAGAGTCCTCACGCAGCTGGCTCCTTGAGTCACTTCGGGCTGAGATTAAACATCACCTCCTCAGTGAGGCTTTCCTGGGCCCCATCATAAGCAGCACTGCCCACCCCCATCACATGACCGCTGCATTTCTTTCTTAGAACTTACCACCACTGAACTCATCTTCCCTCTGTTACCTGTTTAATCTCTGCCTTCCTCCTTTCCTAACTCAGTGAGCAATATATCCCCAGCACCTAGAAAAGGGTCTAGCTCCTAACACATACTCAATAACAAACGTATTAATAAATGCAGAAAAGGAAGTACCTTCCCCATGAGTCTGTGTCTTCTGGGAGTGTCCGGGGAACTCATGTGCTGCTCACAAGGCCCAGGGCCTGTCTGTCACCCAGTCCCCAAACAGGTATCCAAATAGGCCACCCTACCAGCCTCTTCAAAGCAAATGCCCCTAACACACCCATTTGTCTCAAGGCCTGACGATTCCCTCCCTTATTGCTCCCCATGCCTGTGCTCTCACCTTGCCTGCAGTGTTGGAGGATATATCAACCCAGGTCTCCGCGGCGTTGAGCCAGAAGATGCCCAGGTCCCGATGAGGGCTGTGTGCTAGGAGCACAGGCACAGACCCATACAGGGCCATGCGGTTGTACAGCTCATACTGGAACACATCCAAATTGTACAGGCGATATGGCTCCCCACCCCTGCAGGCAGACAGACAGACTGGCCCCGGGCCATGGCACGCACAGCCCCAGCCCCACAGACACAGATGAGGGATAAAAACTGGCCCCTCCGCCCTTTCTCAAAGCAGAATTTTCTGATGACCAAAGGTCCTCTGGCACAGGAAGTGAGCCACGCTTGTCTGCAGTGCCTAATCTGTATGCACATCTCCCACAGCCCTGACTCCTGACCCCTTCCCTCCCCCCATATCCTGATGTCACTGTAGGACTCACTCAGTGACTTTCAGCCTCAGGTTGTCTGCATGCTCGGGGATCCCATACACATGCTCCATGCCTGGCAGAGAGAAGTCCAAACTAACAGACGTGGGGCCTGGAAGAAAGGCAAAAGATGAGCCCCAGAGCTCCTGCTTGGCAAGGACTCCCTGTACCCCTGCCCAAGGCTCTCCCAGCCGCTCACCATAGGGCTTGCTGTCAGTGTGAGTTTTAAATGTCTCTTCCCAGGCTCCTGGCTCATCTTGCTCTGCCTTCCCCTGGGTCTCGTCTGGCTGGAAGGAGAAAGCAGACCACTACTCAATCACACACCAGGTCCTCTCTCTTCCCTTGCCCATTTTCTAAATCCCATCCGTGATGGCAAGACTAAGCTCAAATTTCTTGTGGGCCTTTCCCCTCCAACCTCCCAGCCAGCCCTGTGCTCCAACCACCCACCCCCACCAACTTGCCTTGTCACCATCCCCAGGTGTTTCCTCGGGCTGGGCCCCATCGCCCTCAGCTGGGTCTTTTGATCCTTGCCTGGAAGGTAGGAGAGCTGTCTGCTCCAATCCAGAGGGGGCAGGGACGAGGGGCTAGTGGAAGGAGGGGTGAGGGAATAGAGAGCCAAGGGTCCAAAGGAACGAAGGCATTGGAGGAAGGGACTGAATGTTAAAGCTTGGAAAGGGACCCCCAGTGAGCAGATAAGTGTCCAAAGGACAGGGAGAAAAATGAGAAAGGGAAATGAGAAGTAAATGCCACTAAGAGGTGCCTTCCAAACACAGGCCCAAACCACCAGCCTCTGCCAGCATTCCAGAAGAGACAGGCAGACAGGTTCAAGGGCCTGGGTTCGGAATGCCAGTCCTAGCCCTGCTGCCTCTACCAAGAGACTCTGGCCCCAACTTCCATCACTGGGCCTCAGCCTCTTGGCGTGACACAGGGTTTTGCAAAGTCAAGTGAGTCATAACCATGGTCAAGCCTCTATACGGGGACTCAAACAAGAGGTTCTCCCAAAGGATGCTTTCAAGGGCAGCTGGCAAGCAGCTCTGCCCAGAGCCTCAGTGCATGCCAGCTGAGAGCCAGGAACCCCAGCAACAGGCAGCATCTCTCCACCCCTTGGCAAAGCAAGAAGCTCCCTACATTCCTCAAGGACATCCAACATTTCATCTTCCTTCTCCCAGGGGGCTCCTAGCCAGGGGAATGGGGAACAGGAACCAGAGACCATATAGCTGGGGAGAAAGAGGTGAGTGAAGGACAAGGTATGGAAGGGTCTGGGGCACCTTCCCTGGGGGCCGGAGTGAAGGGCGGGTAAGGGCAGAGGAACAGATACAGTACCAGTGGTCATGGATTTACCTAGAGAAAAGGTTCTTGATCTTATCCCAAATGCTACCGAGCGTGAGACTAACTTTATCCGAGAAACTGGGGCAGGAGGAGATGGGTAGGGAAGGGGAAAAGGAGGCACAAAACCAACACAAAAACAGAAACACAAAAGTGAGTTTCAGTCGACAAACTTCCAGAGATGGGGTGGGGGAAGAAATTAAAAACAAAAAACAAAACAAAACAAAACAAAACAAAAAAAAGGAAGAAAATAAATCTGGGAAATGTGATGGTGTGAGAGGGGGAAGAGGGAAAAGGCAGACCCAGGCAGGCCTCTCAGGGAGGAGGTGCCCAGGGTACAGCTCACGGACAAAAGTGACTGCCTCCTGGTCTGTACAGGAAGTGGAGAAAACGTCAACCCAGGTCTGCTTGCTACCCTCCCTGATGGTCAGCTTCTCCCAGCCCCCAGCCCCGACCTGGCTCTACTACCATCCTGTCTCCTCCCAGGGACCCAGTGCCAGACCCTACAACACCCCTAGGTTCCTTCACACTAGGTCCCCTTCACTCCCGAGCCCTGTACTCACGAGACCCTGGGAGCCCTCTGGTGCTCAAAATGTAAGAGTCCTCGGGCGTTGACACTGAGCAGAAGGCTGCGGCCCTCCAGGAGGTCGAGGCGGAACGGCCGTGCCGTCAAGATGATTTTATAGGGTCCCTCAGCCATGGCTAGCTCCACGCTGTTGTCATCCCGGCCAGAGACAGAAAGCCTGGGAAAGAGATCAAAAGGGATATAAGGAAGTGCAAAGTGCCAGGAGTAGTCATGACACTTAGAAGACGGGGGACCTGTTAAGAGCTATACAGGCAGTGTGGGAACAGTACAGGGACAGATAAGTTGACCAAAGGAATCAAATAAAGAGCCTGGAAACAGACCCAAGCATCTTAGAATGTTGAAATGTAACAGATGGCATGGCAGTTCAGTGAGGTCAGGAGGACTATTCAATAACAGAGTGGAAAAACACATTTTCTGTATAGAAAAGAAATGGTATCACATTCCTACCTCATACCAGATACAAATATCAACTCCAGACAGATTATGACTTAAAATTTTAAAGTAAAACCTTTAGAAGAAAATATAAAAAAATATTTTTCTGACTCTGAGGTAGAGAAGGATTATTTAAACACAACTTAGAAAACACTAACACCAAAAGGTAAGAGACTTATCTACCTGACAACATAAAATTCAGAATTTCTATTTATCGAAAGATAAACCTTAAGGGTAATCAAAAACAAGAAAAGTCTGAGAAATTGTCCCAGTCTAGAGAAGCCTCAGGAGACATGACAACTAAATATAAAACAGTATCCTGGATGGGATCGTGAAGCAGAAGAAGGACATTAGGTAAAAACTAAGGAAATCTGGTACCTCCCTGGTGGCGTAGTGGTTAAGAATCCGCCTGCCAACGCAGGGAACTCGTATTCAATCCCTGGTCCGGGAAGATCCCACATGCTGCGGGGCAACTAAGTCCGTGCGCCACAACTACTGAAGCCCATGCGCCTAAAGCCCATGCTCCGCAACAAGAGGAGCCACTGCAATGAGAAGCCCGTGCCCCGCAACTAGAGAAAGGCCGCACGCAGCAACGAAGACCCAATGCAGCCATAAGTAAATAAATAAATAACAAAAAAACTAAGGAAATCTGAATAAAATATGGACTTTAAGCTACAAGGATATATCATACAACGCAAGGAATGTAGCCAATATTTTATAATAGCTATTAACGGAGTACGACCTTTAAAAATTGTAAATCACTATGTTGTACACCCATAACTTACGTAATATTGTACATCAACTACACTTCAATTAAAAAAAAAATGAAATGGTGGCGCAGTGGTTAAGAATCCGCCTACCAACGCAGGGGACACGGGTTTGATCCCCGGTCCGGGAAGATCCCACATGCCTTGGAGCAGCTAAGCTCGTGCGCCACAACTATTGAGCCAGAGCACCACAACTACTGAAGCCCACGCACCTAGAGCCCATGCTCCGCAACAAGAGGAGCCACCGCAATGAGAAGCCCACGCACCGCAATGAAGAGCAGCCGCCGCTCGTCGCAACTAGAGAAAGCCCGCACGCAGCCACGAAGACCAATGCAGCCAAAATAAATAAATAAATAAAATTTAAAAAAATGAAAACACTCTAAAAAAAAGGAATGAAAAAAAGAAGAAACATGAACTTTAGTTAATGATATCAATTCATTATGTATGACAAATATACCATAGTAATGTTAACAGAGGAAAACAAGAGTGCAGGGTATACAGGAACTCTCATAATATTCTTGAAACTTTCCTATAAATCTAAAACTATTCTAAAATTAAAAAATCTTTGGGACTTCCCTGGTGGCACAGTGGTTAAGAATCTGCCTGCCAATGCAGGGGACACAGGTTCGATCCTTGGTCTGGGAAGATCCCACATGGCGCGGAGCAACTAAGCCCTCGAGCCACAACTACTGAGCCTGCGCACCTAGAGCTTGTGCTCTGCAGAGAAGCCCGCGCACTGCAACGAAGAGTAGCCTGCACGCAGCAACGAAAGACCCAATGCAGCCAAAAATAAATAAGTAAATATTTTTAAAAAATAAAATTAAAAAATCTTTTTTTTCAAGGCACCTTTAGAAAAGTAAAACGATAAGCTACAATCTGGGAAAAGATAGCTGCAATACATGTAAGTAATAAAGAATTGGTATCAAGACTAATGAATTTCTACAAATCAGTGACGACAAACAACATAAAAGGAAAATGAGCACAGCAGTGAACTTCCATTTCACAGAACAGTAAACCAGAATGACACATAAATATATGAAGATATGCTCAATATCAGTAATAAACTGGGAAAGACAAGCAAGCCAAGACCACCACATGGTATCATCCTACAGCCATTCCACTGACAAAAATTAAGTCCAATAGTACCAAGGGTTGGAGAAGATGCAGTTCAATAAGCCTCTTATATATTGCTGGTGGAAGTGTAAATTGGTAAGCCACTTCGGCTTTATCTTGGAAAGTTGATGATTTCCATATTCTACAACTCTGCAGTTCTTCTCTTAGCTATACACCAAAGAGAAACTCCTGCACAGGGAGACAGGAGACATGGACAAGAATGTTCACGCCAACACTGGAAACAACCCAAATGCCCATCAACACAGAAATGGAGAAGTAAATCGGGATATATTCATATAACATAATATTATATACAGCAGTAAAAATGAGTTTCTGAAGCTACATCCAACAAAGTTAAATCCAGTTAAGTGAAAAAAGGAAATCCCAGAAGACCACATTCACTAAGATACTTTCCCTATAAAACTCAAAAACAAAATCACATAATTTATTGCTTAGGGAAATGTACGGAAGTGTGTATATGTATATACGTTCCCACGATATAACTGTGAGAACAAAAAAACAAGGGAGTAATAAACTTCAGAATAACAATCATCTCTGAAGGAGTCAGGGGTACAGGACAGTGAGATGTATATGTTTGGGTTAGGTGAAGGGTTTATCATGTTATTTTCTAAGTTAAATACTTAACAAAGAGCCATTCGTGAAATAATGACGACGATGTGTCATGACCCGAGTATGTAAATAATCCTATCCTGAATATCTGAGGAGAAATTGAGGAGGGAGGAAGGGAAGGAGGGAAAGAGGGAAGGAAGGGAGGAAGGGAGGAAGGAAGGAAGGAAGGAGAGAAAGAAAGAGAAAAGAGGGAAAAAAAGAAAGAGAAGAAAAAAACAGACGAGACAAGACGGGGGACAGGACAGGAAGGGAAGGGAGGAACCAACCACAGAGACACTGTATTCCTGGAAGGCGAGCTCCATGCCCTTGCTGACTCCCTCTTGTATCTCCAGCACCTAGGCCAGGCCTGGCACAGAAGAGGAAGCAGTATTTCTTTGCTGACTGAATGAAGATAAAGGGTGAAAGAGAAAACAAGTGAGGGAATTCCCTGGCAGTCCGGTGATTAAGACCCTGTGCTTTCACTGCCGAGGGCGCAGGTTCAATCCCTGGTTGGGGAACTAAGATCCCGCAAGCCAAGCAGCTCGGCCAATCAATCGATCAGTTGAGAAAACAAGTGAAACAGAGGAACAGATGAGGGAAGGCTGAGGAGAGCGGCCGGGTGCTAGTCAGCTATTATCCCAATGTGGAAGAGAAAGTCAGCTGCCAAATAAAGGTTCATTAGGAAGGAGAAAAGGGCCATGGAGATGGATATGTTTCTCAGGAAAAATTTACCCAGCTGTGGGGGGATCAGCCACCAACACGTCTGGCACACGGTATCGGGGCCGCCGGGGCTCTAGTTCATCAATTCTGATCCGAGTCATGTTCTTTCGAAGCCCCTGGAGCTCCAGCACAAGCAACACCTGTGGAGGCAGAGGTCTGGGTCTGGAGAAAGGAGAGGGCTATACCAGGAAATGCCCTCTGAACCCATTTCTCTCCCGAGGGGGTCTCCTCCTTCTAACCCTTTGCCTAAGGGATCTGAAATCTGAATTCCTCACAAAGTAGAAGTCCCAAGGTTAGATGGCACAGGATGTTGGCTATAGGTTTCCCCTTCCCGAATTACCCCTTAGCCATTTCTCCACCCCCACCAGACTCCTCCTTTCCTCCCCTGACCTTAGTGACTTCGTTGATCAGATGGACCGTGAGGGCATCAGGACCAAGCTGCAGAGAGTCCAGCAAGGCTCGGTATGGAGAGTGGCCTGGCCGTATGCTTCGTTGCCTCCTGCCAATGTGAAATGACTGAGAACGGGGGAGGGTTCCCCAAGGCCCCTAAGTCCTTCTATCAGCTGCAGTGCCCCAAGCTACCTCATCTGCCACAGACACCTCCCACATTACCCTACTTTCCGTTCTAGTCTCCCAGAAATATCATACTTGCAGAAGGAACTCTCTTCGCAGGTCTTAAAGTTGCTTCTATCCACAGCAAGGCTAATTCCCAGGCAGACCCCTAAACAAGCCAGTACCAAACCAGTCCAAGACCTAGGGGGGAAAAGGACAAAGAGGACACTATCAGCACAGGGTCAGAAAGGGCCCCACCTTCTGAGGTAAAGGCCTCTTCCCACCACAACCCTAACAGGGGAGAAAGACAGAGTCCCATTAAACAGAAAACAAGGCAGAGTGGACGCGGGGTTAAGTGTCAGGCCTGAGGAGTTGGCTCACGCACACCTTTCCTTCAAAAGGCAGAGGAAGTGGACAAAGGATCCTTGGCCTTCAGAGGCCTGGTATTGACTCAGGTTACATCAGCCTCTCAGAGGAAAGGAACAGCAACAGCCAGTCCCAGGGGAAGTGGTGGCACCGTATGTGTGGAACAGAGAAACAAAGTAAGCCATGCCTTTTCACTGGCGAGACACTGGGGGGACCTACGGTGAAAAAGTTCAAGATGTACCCTCAGCTAGCCGGCCAGTCACAGGTTCCCGGGGTCCTGACCTCCCTATAGCACTCTAGGCACCCTGCTCCTCTCATCTCCACTCCTGTATCTTTGACATAAGTCACCACTATCGCCACCTAAGCTTGAAAAGAATAACAACAGCTAACCTGTATTGAGTCCTAATCCCAACCCCCCACCCCATCTCGGGGGGCCTGGCTAACTGCCTTATACTAGTTTTCCACTCTCCCTGCAGTTTTCAGTAGTGTCTATGCCCAGGTCTCCCCCAAAGATTTCAATCTAATTGGCCTGAAATGGGACCTGGGAATCAGATTTTAAACTCCCCTGAACAATTCTAATAGGCAACCAGTGTTCAGAACCAATTCTTTATACACACTAATAACTCTTTTCCCTTTCTTTCACTGTTTTCTTGGTGAATGTAGGATGGGATTTTTCCCAGATGGGAACACTGAGGCATAAAAGGTTCAATAATTCATCCAAGATTGAACAGCCAGTATGAGGTGACACTGCTGAACTCAGCTCTGCCTAACTCCAGGGCCCAGGTACTTCAGGATGTACAGCACATTGCACTAACCACCAGCAGGGCCTGCCTCACTGAGGACCATCACACCAAGGTTACCACAAACTTGTCACTTCCCCAACACGCTATCAAATGACAGACAAGGGACTAACAGGCTTATCTGAACAAGTTAGTTTGTTAAGGATATATTCATCCATTCTGAGTAAATGCTAAATAGGGATTCTCACACTTTAGCGTCTGTTAAGAGTTACGTGCAGTGCTTACTAAATGAAGATTCCCGGGTCCCAGGGAATCTGCAGTTTAAACATGCTCTCCCAGTGACTGATTAGGAGAACACTCTGAGAAAGTGTTCCAAATAAGGGAGAATAAACAAAAACACAGACTTCTCAGCATTAAAACTTTGCTACCTGCCAATAGGGTAACCAAAGAGTAGGGCCTACAAACACATTGTATCCAGCATATCCTCAGTATCTGCTTCAAAGCTAAAGGTAAAGAAGATCACTAGAAAGGAGATGACAGAACACAGTAAGCCCTCCAGTTCCAGAAGAATGTGCAAGGCAAGCCAGGCCACACAGAAAGATGAGGAAAACACCAGGCTTTGTGGTTCAATAGGCCAAGCAAGAACAAGTAGTAGCAAAACAAGCAGAAGAAATGCTACCAGAAAACTCAAAAGTAAGGCATGTGGCCCAGGTCCTGAGGAGTGACTGCAGCAGACACCCCGAGCAACTGACCCCGTGTCCACCAGCCCAAAGCAGCAGTAATCAAAAGTACAGTGAGTTAAATACTCTCTGGAGTCCTACTTGCACAATCTATAAAATGGGTTTGGAGAGACGCCAATGGGGATAGGATTTCTGAAAGATTTTTCAGATGTGACCTGTTGGAAGGCCCTAAGAACTCAGGAATGCCTTGAACGCCCCTGGGCAAGAGGTGGTCACAAGCCAAGGTCAGGAATGAGTCGCAGGGAAAGGTGCACCCATTTATTGTTTCAGGTCACAGGCTTCTGGAGTCGGATTTACGATCCACGCTTTTTTCACCGCTGCCGGCAGTACGTGCCTCTCCCACCCCGATACATCCGTTAGGTCCTGGTAAACACTCTGTGGCGCTGACGACTGTTTCGAACCGTCTTTTCAGTAATATAAATGCAGAACAAACCACTGTTGTGTTTGAGCAACATCATCCAGGTCGACTGTGAACTTACGGGATCCTGCCCCAGCCGTGCCCAACGACCGTGGACACCAAACAAGCCAGGGCTGGTGTCCACGTGAAGACAAGGGCAGGGCAGGGTCCGGGGCTCTCGAGGGGAGGGCGAGAAGGGCAGTGGAAGCAAGACTGCCGGCCGCGGTGCTTCCAGCGCGGCTGAGGGGCCGCAGGGCGGCAGGCTGCATTCCCGGAGGCCAGGCCGCATCTCGTCCTCTGCCCCGATGGCCCCGCGCACTGCAGGAAAGAGGCGGCAGCGTTAACCGCCGCAAGCTGCCAGGGAGGGCGGCGGCTGAGAGCGGACAAGGCCAAGAAGAACGCAAGGCTGCGGCCTTCTAGAGCCACCGGGCCGGAGCGGAGAGCCCCAGAAACAAGGGCCCCCCCGACGCGGCGAGGAGGCTGGGGGCACCTGAGGCCGCCTCCAGAGAGACAAAGAGTCCTCACGAGGCTGGGGGTGGCGGAGTCTCAGGAGAACATACAGGAAGGAGAGATACGGGATTTGGGGGTCTGGGGGCGTCCCGGGCGCGCCCCCGGGATCCGGGCTCCTCACCGCCTCCTGCGCGCCGCCACTGCCGCTACCGCCGCCATCTTGTGCCGGGTTTGCTCCCTGACCCGGAGCTTCCCCTCCCCCAGCGCGCGTTGAGCCACGTATCTTAGCGCCCGCCCCTTCCGGCTTCCTGATTGGCCGGGACACACTGAGGCCTGGCGTCTGTCCCATTGGCCGAGAGCGTACTCTAAATGCTCGTGGGGGCGGGGCCAGGGCGGGGCTTGAGGGAGGGGGCGGGATTGTTCAGACCCAGGCGCTGTCCGAATTTGCCGGCTCTCCGCATCAGACAGAGGCACTGGACTCTTTTTCTCAACTCGGCAAATTTTATTTAGAAAAAAAGGTGGGGGAGGAAGAAAGTGACAGCGCTCTTTTAGGCCAAGGTCTCAGCAGAGAAACCTCCACCTTTCTGCAGCACCTTAGCCCCCTGTCTCTCCTGGCTCAACCTCCCTCGGCTTCTGGAGCATGGAAAGGCTATGTCCCCTGCCGAAGGAGATTGGACGGTGAAGGTGCCTGGAAACGGCCAGAGAAAAGGCCCAGGCGGTCAATGTTGCGGTGGAGGACACTGTGCAGAACAGCCAGATGGGCTCCACCTTCACCCCCACCCTCCCTGGAGAAGTCCCGGATGAAGCGGCCACGCTCTGACTGGAAGATGAACTTCTGGGGCAAGGGCCCGTGCTCCCGGAGAAAGCCCCAGACACTGAGCAGCAGCAGACGCACTTCAAAAGGTGCCAGTTGGCTAAATACCTCGTGCATATTCCCCAGGGCTGGTGGCAGGAGGCTTCCCTCAGCCATGACAGCCACCAGGGTGCAGGATGCCTCCAGGTGCCAGGGGGAGTGGGCTGTATCAGGGTGGCGAGAGGCTTCCCAGTGGCCCAAGAGGGCGGCCAGCAGCCCCCGCAGCAGCACGGAGCAGTAGCACAGGGCTGGGGGAGCAGCTGCTACCAACTTTAACAGCTCAAAGAGCAGAGGCTGTTCCCGGAAGCGCCGGCCAATGCGGAGATCCCGCTCCACGGTGGCCCGGGCATGCTCCTCAGGAGGCCAGGCTAGCTCAGCACCGGCTGCATCGGGACACACACTCTCCACCAAGGTCACTGCCACTGCTTTGGCTGCCTCCGGGCTCAGGGTGGGAGCCCCCCAGCAGCCCACACATTCAGTCCCCCCAGGGGCACTGCAGCAGTGCACCAGGAGGCTGAGGAGGCTCTGGGTGTTATACATCACTTCTTGCTGATTGCGTGATTGGGCAAACTTGGGTGGCTTTAGGCCACGGCCGATGACTCCAGCGTGGAAAACAGACCAAATCCCTCCAGGGCCTGGCACAGCTGCAGTGTGCCGCCGGTTTGTGTCCAACAGGGAGGCCGAAGCCAAAGGAGCTGAAACAACTGAGAGAGTCTCATTGTCCCCATCCACTTCCCCACCAAACAGTTCTGTGTTGCCCTGATGTAAGGCTCCCTCAACTAGCAGCTGCAGGACAGCCTTGAGCCCAGCCGGGGAGGTCTGGGAGAGGCGGGTAAGAAGCTGGGAGGCGGAAGCCACCCCTGGGGGACCGTGCAGCCTGAGAGAGGCAAAGAAGCGATGCACTCCAGCTCTCACCAGTCCCAGGAGTTGGGAAGGGGACAGGGCTTCCGGAGGAAAGGGACAAATGGCCAGGAGGGAGGCAGAGGCTTCGGCTACTTCCTCCTCAGGATGGACCAGGAGAGGAGCCAGGTCAGACAGATGAGCTGAGGCAGACTCCCCAAACCGGGCCCCTAGGGCTGCAGGGCCCTCACCACCCTGCTGTTCCCACCCCACTAGCAGGGCCAAGTTACGCAGGAACCGGGCCGTGAAGGGAGGCTGCAAAGTCCCTGCATGTACCCTAGCCAGGCAGCTTCGGAAGGCCAGGGGCAGGAGGCCAGAGAGACTGACCACCAGCCCTGCGTATAACTGAGTGGCCAGACTCAACTCTTCAGGGCTTCGGGCCCGGCTCAGGAGATGGCCCAAGGCCTCAGGTCCACAGCTAGGCCGGGTATAAACAGAGAGCAGGCCAAGGAGCTGGTGTTGCCAGAGGAAGCGTTTCCGTTCCAAACGTAACGTCTCTCCACACAGCTCTCCGACGTGGTTTCTTAGCGCATCTAGAAAGGGCACAGGGCGGGGAGGCGGGGGTGGGCCCAGCACCCCTTCCCCAGGAGACCCTCCCCGGTGATGAACCAGCTTTTGCAGGTGCAGCAGCAGTAGCTGGATCAGCCGGTCACAGGCCTCGCGCACGGTGTCTGGCACAGCCAGGCCCTGGGTGGTAATGACTGAGGCAGGCATGGCTGTGTCCACCAGGAACTGCAACAGGCGGTAGGCACCTGCCCCAGAGGCCTGGCTCACCAGGTGCACGGCCAGGTTCAGCATGTTGTCCAGCTCCTCTCGGGGGAATCCCTGCAGGTGTTGCTGCAGCTGACTCAGCACAGCTGGGGGCTTCAGGCAATCCACCAGCTCTCCAGAGACTGTGCCCAGCAAAGCTGGTGACATGACTGCCAGCTGCAGGAGGAAGGGAACTGTGGCCTGAAGGGAGGGATCCCCACTCCGGCCGCCAGCGCCCCCTGCCAGACTGTCATGAAACATTCGCAGGAGCTCCCGTCGGATGCTGTCTCCATGGCGGGAGGCCAGGTGCCCTAGGATGCCTACAACTGAGGCAATCTTGGGCACCCGTTTCTCCCCAGGGATAGCAGGAGATCCAGGGAAGGGGTCTGTAGAGGGGGTCTGAGAAGAGCCTCCACCACTGCCACCAGCTCCACCTCCAGCCCCACTGTGAACACAGAAGTCCTTCAGGCCACAGGAGAGAACTCGGGAGATGATGGTGCCGGGAAAAGAGGAGCCAATATGCGCCACAACCCAGTCGAAGTGTGGGGAATGCTGGACAGAGGTATCCAGCAAGGCGTCCACGCAAGCATCCGGGCAGCTACCAATGAGAGCCGAGAGGCACTGAACATAGATGTCCATTAACGTGCGTGTGGCCCGACAGCCCATCCACAGCTGCAGCAATTCGTTGAGAGAGCCAGTGGCATGGGGCACACGCTGGTGCTGGCCCGAGTAAGTGCTGCTCAGTTGCCCCATGAGGTCAATGGACCATGCACTAATCACAGGTGCCCAGGCCTTCGGGTTGGCCCGGATAAACTCAGACAGCACCTGCTGCACTTCCTGCACCACATCCTCTAGACCAGGTCCCCCAGCAGGGACATGGGAGGGTGGCGGTGGACGGAGGTGAGGTGGACCAGTCACAGGGCTTTCATCCAGGGCAGCCAGGTGGGCCCGGACACTCTCATCAAAGACACCTCGCAAGTGGTCAAGCACAGCAGCCCGAGCAGGTGGCAAAGAGCGGAGCAAGAGAAGGCCACAGCGAGCATGTTCCCGAGCAGAGAGTTGGTGGCCCAGAACAGGGTCTACACCGGTCAGAAAGGCCTTGATTTCCTGCGACAGCTCCTGAGCACTGTAAGGAAGCAAAAGAAGCAGAGTTAGAGTGTTGGGAGTTGTTGAGCAAGTTACATTCCCTCTGTGAGCTTCAGTTTCTTTCTATGTAGAAAAGGGATAACTGTACCTCCCTCAAAAGATAATGTTCGTAAAGCACGTAAGCACCATATCTAGGTCACACTAGTTACTCAGTAAATGCTAGCTATTTTTCTTTTAATAAATAACAATAGTATCAATATTAGATAACTCTTGTAATACGTCAAGTTCTCTTTTAAGTACTTTACTTGTATTATTTCAATACAGATAACAGCCCAATAAGGTAGGTACCATTATGATCCCATTTTACAGAGAAGGAAACCAAGGTAAGTAATCAGACTATAAACTCCAAGAGAGTAATTAACAGTTCTCTCCTTTTCAACACTGGATCCTCTTCTACTGGGGTGCCTGGAATATGGGAAATAATAAATATTTGTTGAATTGAGTAAGTATATTTTGTGTTCCTGTAACATCTGCTTTGAACACACCTTTCTAGCCTTACTGCACTCCCTCCTACATACAAACAAGAACGCTGGATTTTGCTCTTAATGGAAAGAAAATTCTAAGCCCAAATTTGCCCCTTATTAAGAGCTCTCCCTCCCCAAACCTGCTTCTTCCCATATTCTGCAAGCATCCTAACCACCAACCACTTGGACTCCACCACAGCAACAGCCACCACCTTCTCAGAACCCTCAGTATGCCCCAGGAATCAAGGTGCCCCAGGGCAGAGACAAGCTAATGCCCTTCAACCCTTCCCCTCCTGAAACATATGGGTTCAGTCTCAGAGGTTCAGAAGCCAGTGTTATGGGAAGAGGCAAAATCCCCTTGCTCTTATTGCATTTTCTGCCAAAGAAGACAGCATCCTCTAGAGGTTGATAAGGCTCTGACTGTGCCATCCATCTCTGGTTCCTCCAAAAAAACCCCACTCTACGGTGAGGGGAGTGTCTCCGTTGAAGAGTAAGGGAAAGGCTAGAAGAAAGCATTCTGTGGGTTTCTGGGCCTGGGTGCTCAGGGAGTCTCCATGAAGTCAGGGGACCCTGGGTTCCCTCGGGTCTAAGGGAGGGACAGGGCACCTGGGTTCCCAAGAGTTCTGATATTCCCAACTCTTGGAAGAGCAAGGCCAGGATCTGGGGTAACTGGGCATTGGCGTTTAGGGGGAGGCAGTACCGAGATCTTGGGAGTGCGGGCAGTGGAGCCCAGAGTTTTGGTGAGGCAGTCCCTGAGTTCTGGGAAGACCCAACCGGGAATCTCTGAGAACCCTGACGCGAGTTCTCGAGGTGGGATCCGGGTTTCTGCCGAGAAGGCTGGTTATCGGCGCGGGACCCCGCGGTAGGGAAAGATGCCAGGGGCTCTGACTACCTGAGCGGCGCGGGACCGTGGGAGACCGGGGCAGGCCCGGGAGGCCCTGGGGCCCCGGGAGGGTCGCACAACGCGGACATCCCGGAGCCCTAGCCCGAGCCCGAAGCGGGAGCGGCGGAGCGCAGGGAGCGCATGCGCGCTGCCGGGAAACCCGAAAGGAACCAGCGACAAGGCCTCTCAGGAAAACCAATCCGGCGACGTCCGTGACCCTCACACATTGGTTCCGAGATGAGTCGGCGTCCCAGAACAGGGCTGCACGCATGACAGCGGGAAGCCGACCCACCCTCAACACAGCCATTTCCCCGCCCCCCCCCACAGGGCCATTGACACAGGCTAAGGCTAGCTGCGACCACTTAATTGGATTTAATTAATTTTTCTAAAGCCGAAACAAAATTTTCAACTCTCGAGGTTTTAAAAAAGGAAGCACCTTAGGAAACATTTTAATCAATAACCAGTGACAATGTAAAAAGCAGTTAAAAGAGAGAAGGGAAGAGGGAAAGCGGAAGAGAGACGGAAAGAAAGGAGTGAAAGTCCGTAAGAGAAGATGAAGAGAAGACAAGGAGAGAGAGGGAGAGGAGGAAACCTGAAATAAATTGGGCTGAAGGTGTTCTCCCAGTCCTAGGTTGGCACTACGATCTTTGTCAGGCTCCCCAGTCTCCCAGTGCAGGGGGACCTTCCCCAACCTTACATCCCCATAGCTGCAGAGAGAGCTTGGTAACCTTATGAGGACATAATAGACCTCATGAAGAGCCCCCGCTCCAACCAGTCTATCTAGATCACGTTCCAGCTATTCCACTAACCGGCTGTGTACTTCATTTAACCCCTCTCTGCCTGTTTCTTTTTCTGGAAATCGGGATGTTAATAGTACAATTACCTCACAGGCTTGTGAAAACTGAAACCAGGTAATATGTTTACTGTATAGCACTTGGTGCCTGCAATGGTAGGTAAGTACTATATAAGCAATAGCTGTTTTTATTATATTTGTTGAATGAACTCCAGCTCTTTGACAACAGGGATGTTGCCAGTTTTGTTAAAGGCTTTATCATCATCACATACATACAACAGTGTCTTCCTGGCATGTAGCAGGGTCTTAATAGCTGGTTGGATGAATGAAAAGGAAAGTAGGTTCTGAGGCCTGTATTAACCAGAGGGCTTACTGTTCTCAGTGGAAATGTGAGTTAGAATAACACCAGATGGTAGGTTCTAAAGATATCTTTGAAGTGACTGTGTTTTAAAAGCTAAATGATTAATTAGGGTGGTTCTATATTTATTCTTAAATTTTAGAAGTTCGATCACTCCTGAAGCATATATGCTCTAGGACAGTAAATATGAGACAATTTCTGCTCCTAGCTCTGCTTCAAACTTGGACCCAACACTTCCCTTCTCTGGGCCTTGACTTTTGATCTATGAAAAGTGGCTTTTGGGGACTTCCCTGGTAGTCCAGTGGTTAAGACTCTGCATTTCCACTGCAGGGGGCATGCGTTAGATCCCTGGTGGGGGAACTAAGATCCGCATGCCTCTCGGCATGGCCAAAAAAATAAAAGTGCCTTTTGAACCCGATAAATTCTTCCAGCTATGAGACTATTATGTGGTCCTTGCCCTTAAAGATTTCACAATCTAAGGGTGTTTGTTTTGGAGTTAGACAGATCTGGATTCATGTCTGCTATTAATTAGCAATGTAACCCTGAGCAAGTGACTCAGCTGCTCGGAGCCCCTTTCCTTATCTGTAAAATGGCACATGCTGTATCGTATCTCACAAACTTTTTGCAAAGATCAGTTCAGATTATTCACCTATTTCTTTCTCTCTTTTTTTTTTTCTTTTTATTTTTTTGGCCATGCCATGCAGCATGCAGGATCTTAGTTCTCCGACCAGGGATCAAACCCGTGCCCCCGCAGTGGAAGCGTGGAGTCCTAACCACTGGACTGCCAGGGAATTCCCACTTCAGATTATTTGTGTAAAGAATTTAGCACAATACCAGGTATAGAAACTCTTCTTTGAACACAGCAAGCTCCTTTCTGCCTTAGGCACAGGGGTAGAACAAAATTATGAAAGGTGATGGGGATCCCAAGATGTTGAAAGTCCTTCTCCCTGCAGCTTCTCCCCTCCTCTCCTTACCACATCTGAATATAGTTCAGTTTCACACAAGTACTTTTTCCTTTCTGTGTTCAAAACTGGACATAATATTGTCTCCATAGAAAAATAGTTGATACCAAGTTTTAGCCCAGGGGAAGTAGCAGGTGAGCCTGGAACATACTGTGCCAGACAGCAAGGAATTGCTCAGATACTGGTGGTGCTGTGTCAAAAGGACACAGGACCAGGACTTTCTTGGTGGTCCAGTGGTTAAGACTCTATGCCTCCATTGCAGGGGGCACAGGTTCAATCCCTGGTTGGGGAACCAAGATGCTGTATTCTGTGTGGCCCCCCCCAAAAAAGACACAGGCTTTGGCTGGCCAGTTTGGTATGATGTGGAGCATGAAAAAGTGATAGTAACAGATGTTTAACAACCTAAATGAGATTTTTAAAAGGAAGTAGGGGTTTCCTTTACAGAATATGTAAAATGAGTAACATGGATGAATGAATGATACAATTAGAAAAATCACCATTTTGCAGCAGTAACTAATTCAGATACGGATCATCATGGATGCTAAAACCATTGTGGAGAGGTCATTGGGGAATAGGGTATTCATACAATCTCAAAGTATCACTCCATAGATTGCTTATTAATTACAAAGGGAAAGAATACCTTAACCGTGGAGAAATCTGACAGACACCCACTTAACACTAGGAATCACCAATAATGAGACAAACTGATATTATATGTGTGGACAAAAAATTTGCCTGCCTGCTATATCAGAAAACAAACAATGTTGTGGCCATCAAGCAATCAGCCACCACGGCTGTCTCCGACGGTCTCCAAACAGGCTGCCCTCCATCAAACCATCAACCACTGCAGCTATCCCCAGCGGTGCACCCAGAGGAGATTCAGGAAGAAAAAGAACAGGATACTGGCCACAGGGAGTTAAGGAGCGTATCAAAGGAATGATTTCAAAGAGCCGAGACTCTTGCGTCTTCCCATACATAGAAAGGCTAAATTAATTAACTTGAGAAGTTAAATTAAATTAATTAACTTGAGAAGTCTGATTTTCTTTAATTAACAATAATCTTTGATGTTCCGACTACCTGGTTTTTTGTTGTTGTTTTTTTTTAAAGTTTATTTATTTTTGGCTGTGTTGGGTCTTTGTGGCTGCACGTGGGCTTTCTCTAGCTGTGGCGAGTGGGGGCCCCTCTTAATTGCAGTGCGCAGGCTTCTCATTGCGGTGGCTTCTCTCGTTGTGGAGCACGGGCTCTAGGCATGCAGGCTTCAGTAGTTGTGGCACGCAGGCTCAGTAGTTGTGGCACACGGGCTTAGTTGCTCCGCGGCATGTGGGATCTTCCCGGACCAGGGCTTGAACCCGTGTCCCCTGCCTTGGCAGGCGGATTCTTAACCACTGTGCCACCAGGGAAGCCCCACCGACTACCTGGTTTTTGTTGCAAAAACTCCTCTATCCTGGCTCCTCCCTTACCTCAGAGCTATCCGAGAGGCTGTTTTCCAGGTTTAAGTTTTCAGCAAGTCTGCTGAATCAAACATAATTCTCAACCTTTAGGTTGTGTATTTTTTTTTTTCAGTCAACACTTACTTCCTAATGAAATGCAATGGGAAAAACACAATATTCTCTATGTAGAATTTTTCCCAGAAATGCTTAACCTACATCTATTGATGACGAAACATGGAAACACTCAGACAAACCCAGGCTGTGAGATATTCTTTAATTAATTAATTTAGGCTGGACTCTTCGAAGACACCAAGTCACCTAAGACAAGGTGGGGTACTGTTCTGGATTGAAGGAGACTAAAGGGACATGACAATTAAATGCTACGTGTGATCCTTAACGGCTTCTGGATTGAGGAAACAATAAACAGCTATAAAAAATATTACTGGAACAGCTGAGGAAATGTGAATATGAAAACCTGAATTTTAGCTATTCCACCAATGTTAAATGTCTTAGGTGTTTTGGCTATATAGAAGCATGTCCTTAGGGATAAAATCTCATCTGCAATTGACTTTCAAATGAGTCAGCAAAGACAACAATTATACATACTTGAACACATACATATATATGCAAGCGGGTAAGGAGATCAAGTATAGCCAAATGTTAAAAACTCGTCAATCCAAGTAGAGTGCATATTTAAGGGCTCAGTGTGCTAATCTCTTAACTTTACTGAAGGTTTGAAAATGTCCAAAATATAAACTTGAGGAGGGGGGGAGCACAACACTGTACCCAAACCCTCCCTCTTCCAGGAAGCCTGCACTGATTAATAGAGCAAGGAGAGAATATGCTTTTCTCCAGTTGACCACATCTCTGCACACACAGCTTCTCACTTTAATTAACCACCCCAGCCCTGGCTTCCAACAAACAGAATTTCTGAACGTTAAAAGGGAAAAATAATCTTCACTTTATTAAAAATATAATCCAGCAAAGGAAGCAGAGACAACCACGGTCACTTGCCCACCCTGCTCACACAGGGGAGCAGGCAGGGCCAGTATCAAGACCCTTACCTCCTCTGCCATCTCTACAGAACACCTTATTTTTATCAGAAATGGAAAGTTGGAGTGTCACTCATCGGGGAGACAGGGCCATCATGGAGGATGGCTTCTTGTTGCCTTTGGTCAAGTAAGAACTGTGGGTCCTGTTTCCCAGTTGTCTTGTTTCCACACTCACAGCCCCTTTTCATGGCCTATCCCCATTCCTACATTTAATCACACACATCTCAGTGAGAATGCTAGGGCTTTATCACAAATGGAGTTGACTGCTTAGGACCCGCTCTCCAATCTTTCTTTTCTACCCTCTTCCTCTCAATACATCCCTCCAGGGCAGGTCACTAGGCCATTAGGGAAGAGGAATCTGGGGACAGTGAAAAGGAGCAACGCTTTCTCCAAAGTCCTCTGAAATAACCATCGAGTCCTCCTGGCTCCAGCTGAGAATCTTCTGGTGGAAGGGGTGTGAGATTTAGCTCTTATCTTCAAGGTCCTCCATGTCTACATCCTGGGGGGCTTTTGTCTTCTTTTTTGATTTGGGCTGTGGTTCACTAGTCCTGGCTGACTTGAGGGGGGCTTCCACTGAGCAAAGGGAAAGAGGAAGCATTAAAGAACCCAAATGAATCCAGGCTGCCCCCCCACCCCAACTTCTGTGCCCTAGCCTCACCCTCCATGGCTGCTTTCTCTTTCTGGGCAAGCCGGATCTGCTGGAGGAGTTTTCTGCGCTTCTTCCCAGACAGAGTAATGTTGGCACGTGCACTGGACCTGAAGGATTGGTAAGAGCAAAAATATCCAGGTTAACCTGAACCAATACAGACCACACAGTGGTTCTGGTTACTGAAAAGGTCTTTGGATCCAAGTCAAAGAACTGTTACTTTACCTAAAACTAGTCTTAACACATACATAAAGTAACAATAATTGCTAAAATTTAGTACATAATAGAAACGTTTCCTTCTCTTATTTTATAAATATATATATGTATATATATCTATATATCTATAGATATAGATATAGATATATATTTTTTGGCCATTCGACATGCAGGATCTTAGTTCCCTTGACCAGGGATCGAACCCATGCCCCCTGTATTGGAAGCACAATTGGTCTTAACCACTGGACCGCCAGGGAAGTCCCTTATTCTTGATACTTCTAACAGCAGATGTGGTGGGTGGGGGAGGTTTCCCACATCAAGTAATTCTCCAAATTCTCAATGGACATTGACTGGGTGTCCTACAAACTTAACTCCATTTGGACACTATCTACCAGGACATAGCAACAGATACCACAGGTTAAGGCTTCCCCCACTTCAAATGCCAATCACAAATCCAGGTTGTTACCTGTACTTCTGATTGATCAGCCATAAATTGGGGTTCTCATGATCCCCTTCTCAGACTCGATAATTTGCTAGAACAGCTCACAGAACTCAGGGAAACATGTACTTGCATTTACTGATTTATTATAAAACGATGCAACTCAGGAACAGTCAGATGGAAGAGAGGCATAGGGTAAGGTATGGAAGGGGCCAGAGGTTCCATGCTCTCTCCAGGTGAGCCAACCTCCCAGTACCTCCACCAGTTGACCAATCAGGAGCTAGTTCAAGAGGTTGTGTAGAGCTTAATCTACAGCACCCACCCACCCTCTTCCTACAGGCAGTGCAGAGGGAATTAAATTTCCAATTCTCTAATCACTTCATCTTTCTGATGACCAGCCCCACGCTAAGTCACCATTTGCATAAATTTAGGTGTGCTCAAAAGGGGATCCTTAGGAAATAAAAGGCACTCTTATCACTCAGGAAATTTAGCTCTTCCACAAAGCAGAGACAAGGACCAAATATATTATGCCGCTTCATAAACTAAATATTTATAATAAGTCAATGAAAGAATGGGGTGGGAACTCTGCCCCAAGACTCAGGAGGCCTTGAAACTTATATGCAAAAATCTCACATGTGCCCTTGTGAAAATTCATCGAATGGTTCACCGCACACTTATGTGTGTGCTTTTAAATTTACTTATAAAAAAATCTGTGTGAATGTATAATGTTACTTGGGGGAGGTGGGGGAGTCCACAGCTCTCCTTAGATTCTCAGCAGAGTCCAAGAACCGAAGAAAGGTTGTGAGCTACAGGTACAGTGAGAGACTAGCAGAGTTTAGGCACAAACGTTCCTTGCATAAACGTGAGTACGCAAGGAAAGCAAAAAGGTGTTAGCTGCTCCGGAGCTCGACAAAGAGGAGGGAAGGAGGCTTGGTGGGGAGGACCAAGAGGGAGAGGGCCTGGCACTCACGCCCGCTTCTTGAGGTGGTGCCTCGTGATCAGCCCTTCGTCTATCACAGCCCCGACCACCTGGTGCTTCAGTCGCCGCTCCCGGTTCAACACCCGCCGTCGCTTGAACAGCTTCTTCTTCAGCTCCTAAGGGGGAGGAAGATGCTTAATCAGAGCGGTGCCGTGCACCGCGACCCGGGACCCCGCACCCGGCGACACTGGCCCATCGAGTCCATCTCGGGCGAGGGTAAAGGGCTCCGGGACGCTTGGGAAACAGGGTCGGGCTTCCCACACAGTCACCGTTCGCGGCCGGTTGATCTTTCCCCCCGGAGCACCCATTGCTGCGTTGCGAAACCAGCTCAGCGTCGAACGTTTCAGCTCTGCGCAGGGTCCGTGTGCGCCCCACCCCTCAGCCCTCCGTTAGCCAATCGCAGCTCGGGGAGGGGAGGGGGTGGGGGGGGCGGGTCCTAGAGCTATATAAAGGAGCCCGGCCGGCTCTTTTGCCTTTTCGAGGACGGCGACCGAGTGAGTGTCGGCTCTAGTATTTTCACCGGCTGGCCGTACGGGGGTTCTGGGTGGGGTCTGTTGACCCTCCTTTTCTTGGCGGGGATCGGGCGTGCGGTCCCGGTCCGCGTAATGTACGGAGGTAGAGGGAAAGGGCTCCGGCCCCCTCGGCGTCATGTCTTCGGTACCGGCGGCTTTCAGTCCGCGGGTTCTATCCTCAAGCGCCGGGACACAGGGCTCCAAGGAGCAGGGCAGAACCGAGGTTCAGCAGACTCCTCCCCGGGGTGCTCACACCTTCTCCTTTGATTTCAGGTCTGTGGAGCCGCCCCAGGAGCCGGAGCTGTCGCATCCCCTCCTCTTCCACTTCCCGTTGCAAACAATAAAGGCCGTTCGTACCGTAGTAAGTTTGTGTCCGCGTTCTTTTTTTCCGAGGCTGCAGAGTTAGGGAGGCTGTACGCGTGATTCCGCACAGCGGATTTTGCAAATCTTCCCTTGGACCTCAGGCCCCTGACGGAGCGCGGGCGACATTTTCACAGAAGTTTCTCTGGACGACCTTGCCGGCACCTCCGGATGGCAGCCCTGCGCCGAACCCTCCACCTGGCGAGCCTGGCGGCGGGGGCGCGTCGCGCCGTGGCGGGTAGGGAAGGTGGACAGAGGGAGGGCAAGTTGGGTTCTTCGCTACACAGGAAATTAGTCCCAGAAATTGTGCCGCTTAAAGCCCCAGGCCACATTGGTGCGGGTTTTGTCGCGTTTTGCTAGAACTGGGCGCTGGGTGACGCAAGTCCTCCACTCGTCCACAGGCTCCCTGGCTGGTAGCTGCCTGGCAGACCGCCGCCTCTGGGATAAGCTCCCCGCCCAGCCCCGTCAGGGCAGCGCCGGCACCTTCGACTGGTTCTTTGGATACGAGGAAGCCCAGGGGCTCCTACTGCCGCTGCTGCAGGAGGCACCAGCTGCCTGTCCGCCGCGGGTGTTGGACGTGGGCTGTGGGACCTCCAGCTTGTGTACAGGCCTCTACACCAAATGCCCGCACCCAGTGGACGTGTTGGGGGTGGACTTATCTCCTGTGGCTGTGGCCCACATGAACAGCCTCCTGGAAGGTGGCCAAGGCCAAACACCCCTGTGCCCGGGGCACCCTGCCTCACGCCTCCACTTCATGCAAGCTAATGCCCAGAACCTGCAGCCAGTGGCTTCCTCAGGCTCTTTCCATCTAGTGCTAGACAAGGGCACCTGGGATGCTCTTGCCCGGGGTGGTCTGCCTGGGGCTTACCAGCTGCTGTCAGAGTGCCTGAGGGTCCTAAGCCCTGGGGGGACCCTGATTCAGTTCTCAGATGAGGACCCTGATGTACGGCTGCCCTGCCTGGAGCAAGGGTCCCAAGGCTGGACTGTGTCTGTGCAGGAGCTGGGCCCTTTCGGGGGCATCACCTACTTTGCTTACTTGGTTCAAGGCTCCAATTAAAGACTTCTAAAACCTGACCCTAGTGTTTCTGTTGGGTGAGGAGTTGGAGAAAGCTTTTGTCTTGGCAAGATGACTGGAAAATGAGGATTTGGATCCTGGCTTCCATATTTATTAGCTGTGTGCACACAGTATTGAATATTTCTGTGCCCCAGTTTACTCATCTGCAAGGTTGGAATAATACCTGGAGTTATGTGGATTCCATACAACAACAGGTGAAACATTTAGCAGTGCCAGGCACAAGATGAGTGCTGAATAAAGAAGGTACAAGTGGATCATTCCCCATCCCCAGTTAACTGAACTCCTAAAAGCACAGATAGGAATTCTTAATCCAAATTCTTTGGATATGACTTGTGTGACCCAGGGGCCTAACCTGTAAGCCTTCATTTTTCTCAACTTGTAAAAGGGGAAGATTGTGAAAGGACAGGTGGAAGGGCTTCATAAACCTAGGTAAAATGTTTGAGGGAGAGTGATACTTACCCTCAAAGCTCCTGGGAGGCAGGAAATGGGAATATTCCACAAAGCAGCTTCTGCAGACACGGGAACCTGATGCTGAGTCCCAGAGAGGACAGGGATTGGGGGCTTCCTGACAATCTGTCTCCTCTGGAATCCAGGAGGCATCTTGATCTACCTGTTCCTGCCCCCAGCTGAGTTCTGGGTTAAAGGTTCTTAAGGGAGATTTGGGGTCCAGTGAGCTCCAAGTCCAGCCTGGGGGGTGGGGAGGAGGGAGTTAAAGAGCCCATTAACAGTGAAAAATATACCTGATATATTACTGGATATTTTTTTAAAGATAAAACATTCATGTAATTTCTTTTGCTTATAAAAATAATACAGCAATTATAATGAAGAGCCTAACTTAACAGCTTCAGTTTCCTCATGAGGGAGAAAGTATCCTTCCTCACTGGGTCCTGAAATATATATGTAAAAGTGTTCAGCACAGTGCCTGGCACATGGTAAAAGTAGCTTCTATAACGGTATATAGACATGAAGAAAAATCTGGAAGAGAAGGCATCCAAAATGTTAATCTCTGGGTAGTCGGATTTGGGGTGATCTTATTCTTTTCCCCCATGACAAAAATATCTTAAAGTATTAAAAATACATATTAAAAGGTGTCACCTATCTGACATCACAACTGCCTTTTAAAGTTCATCAACTTTGCCAACCACCTTGACTTTTATCTCCCACCTCTACATTTTTCTTCACTGTGTTTACTGAGCACCTACTGTGTGCTGCTTAATGCAAGAGACACAACTAAGTTGTCCTGCTTAGACCATCCCATTCACAACAGCCTCACTTGAACCAGCCACCTCCCTCACCTGGTTCTTCACTTTGGTCCTGGAAGAAGACCTCAACCTCCTCTTCCTCATCATCAGTGAGCAGCTGCAGCTCCTCGTGTGGCCACCGGAGCTCCCCACTCTCTTCACTCACCTCAGCCTCAGAGGCTTCCACCACGATGGAGGGGAGGCGGGTCTTTTGACAGACAACCTGGATGGGCACAGCAGGGGGCTTGGGCCAAATTGGAACATAAGCCAACAGCAAGACACAAGGTGGGGAAGTACTAACCTGAACATCCTGGCGACCTTCAACCTGGCCAATTTCTCCTCTGTCCTCCCAGAGAGGGTTGGTCAGTCTAGGACTTTCTGGTTGCTGGGAGGAGCCTGGGCTATCTCTAGGCCAAGGCCCATCCTCGCTGCTCCCTGGCACAAGGGCCATGGGTGCTGATTCTTGGAGTGCAGGGTGGTTGAACTCAGTAGAGTACCCCTGCCCAGAGCACCCCACAGACTGTTCCTTTAATCTGCTTTGCAGTCTGGCCCCTTAATCACTTCTGAGGAGAAGAGGCTGACATGCGAGGAGATTATGGGCCTTCCAGGGCAGGGGACAATCCCAAGAGGTGGGATAGGAGCTTTATTTCTACTCACTCCCTGGTGACACTGGGAAAGGCAGAAGTAGGAGTTAACGAGGGCATCTGGATTAAAGCCCTGTGAGTGAAGAGCTTTGATAACAAACTTGGAATTTCCTGGTTCTTACTGGGTCTCCCACATTGACATGTTTCTTTGTATCTTATTTAATGAATATTTTTATGGTGTATGCTATTTGCCAGGAACTGTTTTAAATGCTTTTCATATAAACTTATTTAATTATCCTAAAACTATGACATAGATACTGTTATTAGCCTCATTTTCCGATGCAGAAACCGAGAAACAAAGAACTTAAACGATTTGCCTAGGGTCACACAACTAAGAGGTGTTTTCTTCTCCAAACTAGAATTCGGTATGTTACACAAAATCCATGGTTTTCATGGTTTAAAAACAAAACAAAAAACCAAGGTTATATACCATGAAGAGAAAGGTAACGTTTACTTTCAACAAGTAAAATAAAAGGAAAACATAAATATACCCTTCTCCCCACCCGGTACACTTGGCTTTGAGTTTTTGTTCAGGAGTTGAAGGGATTGAAGACAGTCAGTAGATTGATGTTTATAAGTATCTGGATGTCCTCATGTACTGTACTGAAAAAGCACAAGTAATTGTAGGAAACTACAGAGCACAGTCCTGACCCTCTATTGATCAGGACATTGCGGAGCTGGGCAATTGTAAAACTCACAGCAACAATGAAGATACTTACTCTCCCCTTAGCAATCCTCCTCGGGATTTCATGACAAGGGGCCCCACCCTCGGCTCTAGGTGCCAACACCTCTTGACGTGGTCAACCTCCTCAGTTAAACCTAGTCTTAACACCCAGGAGCTCTAGCTTCGACACGTTTCTCTGGCCAGGGCCTCTCTAGCCCGGCCTCGTCTCTATGGTTTCCTGTGTGAGGCGCTCTAGCCTGCGCAGATCGAGACGTCGCGGCGGCCTTGCTAGGTTACAGGAGACTCCGGAAAGCGCCTCGCTGGTCGCGCGGTCGGCCATGGAGACCCTGCGCAAAGTGCTGATCGCGGGCGCAGTGCTGGGCGCGGGGGCTGGCGTGGGCACCGCGCTCTTTGTCCTCGTGGCCCCGGGAGAACAGCAGAAGCAGGCGATGCTGAAGGTGTGAGCAGTTGGGAGGCCGAGGTGGGGCGAGCGGGCGGAGAACCGCAGGCTGGTAGCCCGGACTACGAACCTCCCTTCCTGCCCGCAGGAGATGCCGGAGCAGGACCCGCATAGCAGGGACGAGGCGGCCAGGACCAAAGAGCTACTTCTGGCCTCTCTGCAGGAGGCAGCGGCCACGCAAGAGAACGTCGCCTGGAGAAAGAACTGGATGAGTGGCGGCGGCGGGAAGTCAGCCTGAGGTCAAACCTGCCCCCGTGCGCGCCGGGACCTCCGCTGCAGCGCAGGAACCCGAGCCGGCCTTACTCCTCTATGGGCCGGCGGGGAGTCCAGACACGCGCAGACCTCTTCGGGACCTGGGGAGCTGCCGCCGGGTGAGCACGTTCCCCCCCAAACCCTGCATTGACTGCGTTTTAACGTCCACGTCTTGTGCCAGGTCATCGGATGTGGCTAACTGAAGGAACCAATAAATCATGTTCCTCCATCCAGAGAGTGAGCGCTGCGGCTGGACGCCCATAAGAGCCTAGAGTGTTATGGGGGTCAGTGCTGCGGGCGGGCTTGAGTGCAGCTCCTGCCTGCCCCGCCCCTCATGTGACGCTGAAGCCCTATAGGCAGAGCGACCACGTTTTCAAAACACACGTCAGGTCACGTGGTTTGCGTGAGTGTACTTTCGGGGATAACCGACTGACGTTCTTGAAATCATTAACTATCCTGGAAACTCTTGTGCAGTAAATACCCATAGAGGACACTCTGGGTGCCTGTCCTTCGAATGAGGTTGGAGAGGGGCTTCTAGCAATTAACATGTGCCATAATGCCTTCTGTGACCTTAATTTAACCTTCGGAGGCCACCGTGGCAGGAGCGGTAAAAGGAGTGTGCTTTGAGTCAGATCTTGTTTCAACTCCTGCATGTTAAAAAACCTCTGAGCCTTAGTCCTGTTCCATAAAAGGTGATAATTGGGAATTTCCTGGTGGTCCAGTGGCTAAGACTCCGTGCTCCCAATGCAGGGGGCCCTGGTTCGATCCCTAGTCAGGGAACTAGATCCCAGGTGCTGCAACAAGAGTTCGCATGCCGCAACTAAGAGATCCCGCATGCTGCAGTGAAGATCCCACTAAGACCTGGTGCAGATAAATACATAAATAAATAAATAAATGGTGACGATTATCTTGAGAGTTGTAAAAAGGTGAACTTAGGAATGTAAAGTGCAGTGCCAGGCACAGGGCAGCCTCTCACTAAATGCACTGGGGTTTTCCTCCCACAAGGTTTTCACTGTAGTGGTTTTCAATTTCTGAATCCGTCATAGGATCTATTGGCGATGCCACTGATGGGATGAGGTAAAGCTATCAGTGGGGCGGCCGCCCTACAGCGAAGTCAACCAATTCACTCCCCTTTTGTCTATTTTATGTCCTGTGGTTCCAAACAAGATTGCAATTGATGGGGGGGTGGGGGGGGTGGGTGGGGCTGCTTGTATTAAGCCGGAACACACTAAATAAAGCTTGGTAACACTGAGGTGTAAACCGAGATAAGAGCATTGGTGCAGTTTTCAGCTACTAGATGGTGAAGTCGTAAGCTGAGCACATTTGTCATGTGTGGGATGAGAGGAGGGGGGTCAGCAGCTGTTTGAGGGAGCACTAGGACGAGGGGAGCAGCCGCAGCACGAGGGGAGCTTGGCAGTTCAGAGCCTGAGCCCTAGAGTCGGGCTCCCCAGAGATGTGTCCAGGTTCTGCTACTTGCTAGCTGGGTCAGTTTGGACAAGTCATGTGCTTTGGTGTCCCAATCTCTAAAATGGGATCATTGTACCTACAGCTAGATGATACTGCCTTCATATCTCAGTTAATACATACAAAAAGCACTTAAAACTGTGTGGTATATATTAAGTACTCAATACTTTTTAGTGCAGAAGAGATGCAGTTGTGAAGCAGCTCCTACGGCTCCTCTCACTGTGAATGGTCACATTTTAAAAACTACCCTTCTAGTAGCTAATACTTAATTGGGGACTTACCAGATGCCAGGCACGGTGCTAAAGCACCTTACATCAGCATTGCGTAAGCCCCCACAACCCCAATTAACAGGCACTATTATCCCCGTTTTACTAAAGAAGAAACTAGGCTTAATTAAAGAAGTCAAGGCACATAGCTACTAAGGATTTCAGGCTTAGGTACTGCCTTACCCACAGGAGCAAAAGATGCTATCCAACGTACACCCCACACTCCAGCACCTCTCCCCTTCAACCTCCCAAGCAACTCATCAGACCCAGAGAATAGAAACACGTCTCCCGTGGAAATTTAAGAGGAAGCATAGGGTCTATTCTAAAAGCCTTCCTTTTGTCCCTCCCGGCCATTCACGAAGGAGTCAGTCACATACAGAACTCAGAGGGTCTATTTATTAGGAAGGTGATGTCAGTGCTTTATCAAAGATGAAGAGAGGTCAGAGAAGGATGGTGGGATAAAGGCCTCTCAGCCGGGACATTTCTTGGCCACAATGAGGACAGCAGAAGGCACAAGTCCTGAAGATGGAACGAAACAGGTTTGAACCAAAAGATCTGCTTTTTGCCCACCCCCCCCGACCCCAAATCCCTGGCCTCACACTATCTCCACAAAGTCCCGTCTTTGCATCCCTTCCTTTCTCAAGCATGTCCCCTATCCCCCTCCTGGTTTCGGGTCCCACGTGTCATACCCAGCTCCTGCAGAGGCCGCTCCATGTCAGCCTCTGAGAAGGCCCGCCGGGGGAAGCCACTAAGCAACTGCACAGGGTCCTGGCCCCCTCCTAGCTCCTCCCCACGGTGGAGCTCCACATAGAGCCTCACAGCTGCCAGCTGTTCCCGTGCCCGGAATGTCTGGGTCAGTGAGCTCCCATCTGGCAGCCTGACCTAGAAGGCAAGACAGAAATACAGAATTGTGAGTGTCAAAACTGAGTGAAGTGCCCAGGTAAGGAAAAGAAAAAGAGCAAAGTTCGCTTCTCCTTCCTCTTAGACTAAACCAGCATAATTACTATTTAAAGCACCTAATGAACAACCACTTAGGCTTGGCTTTACTGAACGCTGAAGAGAGAGACTCCTAGCTCCCTCACAATTTAAGGAAAACAAAGACAAGATTACACAAAATATCTGGATAGGTACCACATCATGCAAACAGCTGTATAATAAGCCAAATGAAAATATGATGAACAAGTAAGAAGTTAACTGCTGAATAAGAAGAGATAGATTTATATAAGACTGGGGCAAGTAAAATTTGATATCTTTCCTAAGAGCAGAGGAGGTAGGATTTCAAAAGTCATTTACAAAGACGGGAGAGGTTTGGCAAAGGGAACATAACTGAAAAAAGCTCTGGGCTGGGCTGGGCGCCTTACAAGCCAACAAAGGGTCCCAGGAGCAAGTCAGGAGTCAGAATCAGTACCTGTATGCGACACTGGTCATACTCTCGCTTCGTGGGAGGCTCCTTGCTGGGAGAGGAGGGAACAGGGCCTGGCTCTGTTGTTGGTGGGCATGGCTGAGAACCCACATGACCACCATACTGGAGGACAAAGTTAAACAATCAGGCACTAACCCAACCTTTCCCTCTGAAGCTAGAAAAGGGGATTTACTAGCCCCCCTACTTCATCACCCTCAGTATCTACCCAATCACCTACCTTCTTGGCTCTCTCTGCCTTGTCCCTTTCGATCTTTTCTCGGACTCTTTGTCTGGAACGCAGACAGAACAAAAGTAGGTCAGACACTGACAAAGCAAATCTTGATTCCTTTCTCATCTCTTAGCCAACACCCCCAGCACCCAGACCTGGCCGCTAACTCTTCAGCCTTTTCCCTCCTCCGCTCCTCAGCAGCCCGGCGCATCTCATCTTCCTGCAGCCGCTGTCGGGCAGCTGACAACTCTTGCCCTTGTCTCCTGCGCTGCCGTTCCCGTTCCAGTGCCTCCCGCTCCTCTCTTTCTTCACGCTCCCGCTGCTTTTGGGCCACCAGCTCCAACATCCTGTATTGCAGAGAGGAAAGAGTTCAAGAGAAGTAGACATAAATTGGGAAGGTGCGTTTATTAACAAGGGATTCAGAAAACAGAATCCGGGAACACAGTCCCAAAACACGTCTGGGGGGAGGTGGAGAATGAGCTTCAGAAACGTGACCTTGTTCCTCATACCTCTTAGTCTGTTCCTGTCTTTCCTCTTCAGTCAAAATGGGTTTGCTTTCTCCCACAGCAGACCCAGGTCCTACAAACAAGCAATCAGTATTATTACCCATTCATCCTCCTCCTCAGGCCCTCCTGAATAATCACACTGGGTCCCTCCGTCAGGACCTTCAGGGCCACCTTGCTCAGTGGGGGTGGGTTCCCGTCCCAGGATATGTCCAAGGGGGGTCGCGAGTGGCTCGTCCACGTCTGGGTCGTCTTCATGCTCCATCAACCTGGCAGGGAAAGTCGGGAGGGAGGTTAATGTTCAGGCTGCCCCTCCTAGGAGTCCCCAGTCCCCTGCTACCCGGTCTGAGCGCTCACCAGTCCATCGCAGCCTCGATGCCCTGGTTCCCTGTGAGGGCCAGAGCCTTCTCCCTGGGGGCAGAAACACCGTGAATAGCGCCCACGAGCCATGGCGATGGTCAGGCTGGGGCGTAGAGCCTGAGGCCAGGCTGGGGTAAAGGCCTGGACAGGTCGGCGACCCCCGCGGACGGGTGTTAGGGGGCTCCCTTACGCGCGTCCCTTGGGGAAGCCCATCTCGAGGAGACTCTCCAGAGCCGTCAGCTCCGCCATGACGCCGTCACCGCCGCTTCCGCGGGGACCTGGAGGGGGCGAGAAGGCCGGAGAGGGTCAGCGCGGGGCGTCCCCCGCCGGCGCGCTATCCCGCCCCCAACGGCCCCAGCCGGACGCTCGCTCACTCACTGGCTTCGGACCGGCCCTGGACACCGACGAGAAGAAAGCCTAGGGGAAGCGGAAGTGCCCGAATCTGTTTGGGTCACGTGGAGGCGGACGTGGACGGGTGCCGCGGAGAGCCAGAAAACACAGGCCTGGCCCGGCTGCCAGGACCTGGCGTTGAGGGGACAGGCGGGGCGTGGGAGTAGCGGCCCGGGAGGCAGCCCACATTCCCCCGCCCAAGCCCGGGCGCCCGGCGGCGGTGTAGAAGAAGGGCGATGCCGACCTGAAACCCTTGGGCGAATCAAGACAGCTCTCGATATGGCCCCTTAGCGCGACCGGTTGGAAAATTATTTAGCAGTGTTTATCAGGAGCCATAGAAATGTGCGCACCCTTTGACCTGCTCATCCTCTCCGGCAATTGAGCTATCCTCCGCGCGACTGCCAAAGGGATCTTTGCAAAACACAATAACTGATCCTGTCATCACCTCCCTGATTAAGACTTCTCCATGACACCTCAGTCACCTAGGACGAAACTTAAATGTTGGTAGTCTGGCTTCCTCCTACGCTTTCTTTTGTTAATGCCCCATTTATAAAGTGAGGATAACAATAGCACCAACCTTAGGTGCCTGGCAAGACTATACTGTGTAAATGTTGGTAGTTGGTGCGGAGTTCATCTCTCACCACTTGAGGGTAACGTGCAGATTGCAAAACTCTCCCTCCTCCCGGTCTTTGCACATACCCGTCCCTCTGTGTCTGGGATGTCCTGCCTCTTCTGTGGGCTTGGTTAACTCCCAGTCGTTTTTTGGACTGGACCCTGGGTTTGCTTTCTGTCTTTTCTTTCCTTTTTTTTTTTTTGGCTGCACCGCATGTGGGATCTTAGGTCCCCAGGGATCAAACCTGCGCCCCCTGCTGTGGAAGCGCGGAATCTTAACCACTGGACCACCAGGGAAGTCCCTGGGTTTGCTTTCTAAGGGAAGCCTGCCTTGACCACCCCCTCTCCACCTCCCAGCCCCGGTATTTACTCCATTAGCACTTGTCCCCCTGGTGTGTAGTCTTGTTGATTACTTAGCTCGCCGCCACTACCTAGGCTGTTAGGTCCCTTAAGTTAAAGCTCACTTTAAATGTTTTTTAGGAGGCAGAATAATAATAAGTTGCTGATATTGATAATATATGCACTAGAGAATTTTATATGGTTAATTCATATTTAATCATCACAATCCATATGATGTAGATACTATTATTAGTCACTGGAAACAGACACAGAAAGATGAGATAATTTACCGAAGGTCGCAGAGCTAGGATTCAAACCCATGCAGTGGGCGTTCTGGAACCGCTAGGCTGTGCTGCCTCTCTGCGGTGGAATGAAGATCATCAGCTTTGGAGTTGGGCAACTTGGGTCGAGAAATCCTAACTCACCTCCTTACTTGTTTTGAATAGCTTCAAACCATTTAGAACCTCAAACTTCTCACCTGTGAAAAGGTGATACCATCTCTTAGAACGACTGTGATAAGAGATTAAGTAAGAATGCATGTAAAGCGCGTCTTTAATATTAAGACAGTAAGAAAGAAAAAGTACAGAAAAAAAAAACAGAACGAAAAAGTGAGGTAGTAGGCCCTCATTATTTGTAAATGAATAAATGCTGAGGAAATATAGGAATCAAACTAAAGACACAAAGTATTCACGGCAATGTGGTGTGTATTCTAAATAACAAATGTGTTCTAACTTTATTCTAGAGTCCCAATAATAGAAGAATGATTAAATTGTATAGTACTGCCTCTCTCACCTACTTCAAGGTAAGTACCCTATGGAAATACACAAACATGTGAGGATACACAAACAAACAAGGATGTCCACAGCAAACGCTGAAGACAAATGTTCTAACAAAGAGCCAAGGCTATTGTCAGTTAAGGAGCATCCTCCAATGGAAAGTTATGCCTTTCACATAAGTAAGAAGGCTGTGATTTACCAACATGGAACACTGTCCATAATATATTGAATGAAAAAAGAATATATTTGCATTGCTTAGAGAAAAATTTGCTCTGCTACAGGCAATTACCTCTTTTTTTTTTTTTTAATTAATTAATTTATTTATTTTTGGCTGTGTTGGGTCTTCGTTTCTGTGTGAGGGCTTTCTGTAGTTGCGGCAAGTGGGGGCCACTCTTCATCACCGTGCGCAGGCCTCTCACTATCGCGGCCTCTCTTGTTGCGGAGCACAAGCTCCAGACGCGCAGGCTCAGGGGCCTAGTTGCTCCGCGGCATGTGGGATCTTCCCAGACCAGGGCTCGAACCCGTGTCCCCTGCATTGGCAGGCAGACTCTCAAACTCTGCGCCACCAGGGAAGCCCCCAGGCAATTACCTCTTGAGGAGAAGGGAAACTTTCATTTTATCCTCTTCGGTACTGAAATTTGTATGTGTTACTTTTATAATTTAAAAAAAGGTTATAAGATCAGTAAAAGTGAGGAATAAACTGTGTAGCAACTTAGACTTTTCTACATCCAGTTAATTTAAAAATAAACTCTTAAGTATGTATACTACTCCGACAAATCGGTGTGTGGACAGGGAATTGAAAAGGATCATGAAAATGGAAAATGTCTTCCTTTTACATCTCCTTTAATGTTGTTACAGTGAATATACAATAAACACAAATGGGGGAGGGGGAGTCCTTTGTTATTATTGTATTATTATTATTATATTTTTACTAGCAAAACCGCAAGCTTGTCCCAAACAGCAGCTTGGGCAGTCCCTCTCTTCTCCACCCCATGTCAGTCATTTATTCCCACCCGCCTCAGACACAGGTACATTCTAACTCAGTGCGCATCCTCACTATCTAAACAAAAAGGCAGAAGGAGAAGGAGTGGTCTCTAGCCCCAAACTCCCATCCCGCAGCAGCTTATTCTCAAAACCCCACGGAAGCCACCCATAGTGGCAGGGCCCTTTTGAGGCTGTACGACAGGAGTAGACTAACCGTAGCCAACGGGCCGAAACTGTCCGGGGCCTGACTTGTAAGGCCCAAGAGCTAAGAATGATTTTTACGTTTTTAAATGGTTACATGGTTATGTAAGAACTACATGATATCTTCGATTTTATCCCCTGGAACCACAAAGCCTAAATTATTCTGGTCCATTAAGAAAAAATTTGCCGACCTTCTCTACTACTAAACCTAAGCTCGGAGCAGAGTGGAAAGTCTGGGGCCTGAACCGACTCAGCGGGGGGCCAGCGCCCGGCCTTCCATCCCGCCGTCTGGTCTGTCGGGGCGCCACCTCCCCCGGAGCGGCGCCGGGCTTAGCTTGGCCGGAGAGGCCCCCGGGAGGCCTCAGAGTCCCGCGCCGCTCGGGCGGCCTCGGCGGGGGCAGCCCCAGCGCTCGCGCAGGCAGAAGTGCCAGACCAGGGCGGAGCAGCCGAGCAGGGCCAGCGCCGAGCCCACGCCCACGGCCCCGTGCAGCAGCGTAAGCGGCCTCGGCAGCACGGTCAGCCGGCCGCAGGGCCCAAAGGCGGGGCCGCCCGCGCCGTCGAGGCCCTCGGCCCCGGGCACGCTGCTCTCCCCGGCCGCGTTGGCGGCCACCACACAGACGACGTATGCGCCCCCGGGCTTCAGGCCCTTCAGCTCCGCTCGGCGGACCGTCGAGTTGAGGGGGGGCCCCTTCTGCGGAGCCCCGGCGCCTTCCCAAAGCAGCAGCCAGTACTGGTGGACCGGGGAGAAGGGGGCGCACCAGTGCACCACGGCGCGGCCCGCCTCTGCCTCCATGCGCACTTCCCCCAGGCGTGGCGGGTCGGGCGGCTGCGCGGCGCTGGAGAGGCCGGGGCACAGGCACATCGTCGGGCCGGCCCTCTGCAGCTCCTGGCAGGGCACCTGCAGGTGGCGGCAGCGGTCGTAGTCGCAGGGGACAGCCGGCAAAGGTGTCTCATCTTGCTCCTCTTCTTCCGAGTCTCCCGCCAAGGGCTGCGCTCTGGGAACCAAGGAGAAGGTGACAGCCAGGAGCCACACAAGGCAGGGAGAGCCCGGCATGGAGTCTGGAAGGGAAGGAGGGGGAAGGGTAAAGGCCGGTCAGCCCTCACACCTTGCAGGCCCCCCTCCCTCAACAAAAGCTCTAGAGACAGGGAAACACGACCGGGGACCAAGAGAACAGGAAGGAGGTGGAAATGAGACGATACACCCCTTTGTCATCCAACTTCTGAACAGCCTATGTGCTTGGTTTTGGGCGAAAAAGAATAAAATGTCGTCTGACCCGACAGAGAGAAGTGCGCAACCAGCAATTCGTGAAGCATGAGAAACAGTTAATGAATAAACTGAGTGCTGAGGGGAGAAGAGGAGTAAATGATTTACGCAGCCTGGGGAAGGAAGATGGAATCGTTCCCAGCGGCCACCCAGAGAAACCATCTAAGTAAAATAAGTATCAATCAGTCAGCGACACATGCAGAAACCCAGAAAGGAGATGGAAGTGAGAAAGGAGAAGAGATGGGACACAGAGGCCCTGGAACCCTCCCTCCCCACCTATCAAAGTCCTGGTCCCTGCCTGCCCCCCACCTCCCTGACTCACAAGCAGCACCTTACCAGTGGGTAGGCCTTGATGCAGTGAGTAGCAGGCCGGGGGTCCTAAGAGGTCCCCAGGAGCACAGGCTGCACAGTCGGGTTTTCTCAATGTCTTCAATTTCAATTCTGTTTTGGCTCAAAGCTTTTATACCCTCAACTGTGATGTCACCACCTGGCCCCCCTTCCCCTGTCCCCCTCCCCGGTGAGTGCCAAGAAGAGGGCTGGTGCCTTCAGAGGGCCTGAGTCACGGGGCCAGGGGTGGGGGAAGCCACATGCAGCGGTTTCAGCTGGAGGCCGGGATGCCTGGGTTCTCAAAGAGCAGTGGAATGTGGAAGGCAGCCAGGAGCTGAGAATCCAAAGGCTGAAGTCACGTGAGGGGGTGAGGAGGGGAACACAAAGGACGGGGCCACCTGGCTGGTATCAGAGAGAAAAATAGCTGTGGACAGCATGGGGCCTGGGCTACAAAATGCTGTTTCAGTAAAAAATCATACCACATCCATGGCAGTCATTTCCTGTCTTCCGCCTCCCAATGGACTGAGAAAGGGAGGGGTGCGGAGGCCAGAATGATGTATCCCGGCTTTCCAGACCCGCCCTATGCTATCCCCCTCCCCAGAGGGAGATGAGAGTCACATGGATGGAGTGGGCAGGTTTTCGCTCCTTGGACGTCCTAGGCTGTGAATGGAAACAGCTGTGCCTAAAACAGTCCAGGGTCTGGAGGTCTTCCCCATCGGTAACCCCTGACAAGACAACCTCCTCCAATCGGGGTGGGGGATGCCTGGGGAACATCAGGTTTTCAAATGGCCCTGAACCCACTTCAGAGTCAGGGAGGCAGCTGGCACGAAAATAGTTTATTGGGGGAGCCCCGGAAAGGGAAAGGGATCAGGGGGGAGAGGGCTGGAGTGTGGGGACTCTGCCCTATTCTCTTCAGGAACTAGAGCAAATGGGGCGCTGGCGGACAGTGCCTGCCGAGGGTTCGGAGCTGCCCACGGTCTCCGGGGCAAGGGCAGGGGCAGAAACAGGCAGGTTGGCCTCCGTTAGCAGAGCTGCATCTTCCCAGGAGCCTGAACCTGGGCCAGGGGAAGGAGAAACAAAATCCCAGATGGGAAATTCCAGACCAGGGGCTCCTGCCCCCACCCAACGTGGCCTTCTCCCTATCCACAGGCCAACCCCAGTCCACCCAGGTCCCGCTGCAGAGTGCCCCTCACCGTCACTGGCCTCGGGCTCTAGCTCCTCCTCGCCACTCAGGGGCTGTGGATCTGGTTTCTCCTCCTCAGACAGCTGGCCTTCTGCAGCCCCAGGGGGAAGGCAGAGGTCAGTCTGGAGGAGGCTGAAGGGGAGGGCTGAGAGGAGTCAGGAAGGAGGTCGGGCTGCTGCACCTTACCTGGCTCCGAGGGATCTGCGCGCCTCTCACTGTCCTCTGTAATGGGTGACAGCTGAGTGGACTCCTCCTGGCCTTGGGGCCCTGTGCCACCAAAGGGGGTAGAGGACAGGGCAGGGCTAGGGCAGCTGTGCCTGGATGGCAGTGCCGACTTCACCCCATTCAGCCTTTCCCTTGACCTTCAGCTTGGTATGTGAGTACCTAAAGCCTCACACTGGACGGCGCAGGAGCCTCCTCACCCAGCCCCCAGCCATCACCTTTACCTGGCTGATGGGCAGAGATCCTCCGCTGGACTTCCTTGCGGGAACTGTCTCTGTTTCGGATGTTTACCTGTAGGGGGGAAACTCCTGAGCAGCAAGGGCTGCCTTCCCTCACCGGTGATCAGGGCCCTTCAGCCCCAGCCCCCAACATGCTCCTGCCCACTCCCCAAAGAAGGATCATGAGGGGGAGAGGAAAGGGGTCCTTTGCGACCTGCAGAGAGAGGCGGTGTCGGGGCCAGATGCCCCGCCACACCCACTGCATGTAGCTGAAGAGCACGATGACGCTGAGGAAGGTGAAGTTGCTGGCGACACCAACGAAGGCGCAGGTCATCGGGAAGTTGTACAGCAGGTACCTGAAGCAGGAAGCGGAGACAGGAGGGGAGTAGCAGCTACCAGGGGGTACCAGCCTTCTCATTTCCCAGAAATAACTTCTAGGGCGATTCACCAGTTTGGCTAGAGCTGGGCCCCATCCCCTGCCTCCCACCCACTGAGCCGATGTGTTCGAGAGAGCAGTTCTCAACACCGACTGCACCTGGCCTTTCCCTGGGGTGCTTTCAAAAAGTCTGACGGCCTGGTATGACCCTAACAAATCCTGGTCTTGGCGTGGGGCCCAGGCATCAGTATTTTTTTAAAGTTCCCCAGGGACCTGATATGCTGATGTGCAGTCAGGGTGGAGAATCTGTGGCCTAAGTAAAACCCGTAAAACCCGTCGCCTCTGCTTAGGACCCTCTTCACTTAAGGACAGCCCCACGAGAGCTGCCCAGGCCACGTCGGCGCTTCCTCACCTGAGCCCAGTGAAGTGGGCGTGGATGCGGAGGTAGGCTCCGTACAGCTGGACGCGCTTGCTGTGGATCTCGATAATGGCTCCGGTGGTCGGCACATACTGCAGGTGGGTGGGCAGCGGTGGCAGCACATCAGGCCAGGATCCTGCCGCTGTCACTCTTACCAGGCCAATCTGAGGCCCGCTTCCAGCCTCTACTGCTGTCCCTCCTGACCGAGCCCAGAAGCTCCTCAGGTAAAATTCTGGGCTTGTGGGGAGGGCTGTCTCCTAGTCCTCCTTCCCCCCTTACCGAGTTCTCCCTGTATTCTGGGTACAGCTCCACCTCCAGGACCTGCTTCTGCTCTGCAAAGCCAAACAGCAGGAGGCTAGAGAAGACCAGGGTGTCAAGCATCTGGAGCAGGTTTGAGCGGTAATGCAGCATCACCTGCCAGGGCCAGGAGGGAGAGGCTGGGGACGGGTGCCCGCCCCTCCACCACCCCTGAGCAGGCTAGGAAGGCTGCTTCTTCCCCGGTCCCTGCTCCCTCACTTTCACTTCCTACCACGCCCCCAAAACCCAAGTCTTGACCCAACCGTTGCAAACACTTGAATGACATCCTCATCCCTGCCCTGCCCTACCCGGCCACGTGTCTCTATTCCAATACAACAAAGCCCCCTTTTCTAAGAAACCCTCCTAGGTGAAGCCCCACACTGTCTCTGATCTACCTTCCCCCCAAATGGTTCTATAATCCAGAACAGACTGGATATGTTCCAGTGTACCATCTGAAGCTTTTTCCCCCATGTGGACGTTCGGGGATTTGCTTCATGATATGGTTCTGTTGATAATTAAGAACAGAATCTAACATTTACTGAACACCCACTATTTCCTCATTGAATCCAAAGTAGTTTTGTTACGAGGGAGTTACTACTATATTCACTTATAGCACTTGATAACGAAGGGGTTAAGTAAATTGCCCCTCAGCTAGCATGTTTCTGAGTGAGGATTCGAGGCCAGCCTTGCCTGGCTCCAAGGAACCCCCGTGTTCAGGGCGGCTCCGCTCTTCAGACTTTACCCCAAAGCTGGACATGCGCATCAGATGTTAGGGGGTGTTCGTCTGGTGTGGTAAACTGACACCTCTTGCCTATCCTGATGTGTCTGTGACTTCAGAGCTGGGATGTTTTCTCCTGAAGCCCTACCCAGATACTCTGACGTCTGTCATCATTCTCCACACCCTCCTAGACAGGCTAGGAATGAACACTCACGGAGCGTGAAGAGGTGGAGATGATTCGGCCGCCTCTGGTGTAGCATGAAATGGTGACCAAGAACATGCCCAAATCTTGATTCACAGGAGACTCTGGCAGCTCAAGCTCTAAGGTAACGCGGTACGGCTGTCCATACATCAGCACCTGCCCAAGGTAGCCCCGTCTCTTTAAAAAAAATTTTTCTTAATTGCGCTGCCCCTGTACCACCTCCCCCCTTCCCCTCCAAACACTCTGCCACAACCCTCCGCTCTCAAAACAGGCCTCTCAATCTCTCTGGTCCCAAGAAAGTGCTGCCCCCTTCTGGTGGCTGGATCCCTCCCACTTCTGAGATCTTCAGTATCCTGTCTGCTCTACTGAATCACTCTTTTCGAGAAAGGCTGTGTCACATTTCTTTTCCAAAAGTGAACCGTCATGTTGCCAACTGGGCCATCTGTGACTCAGGTCTCTCTGTCCCCGTGAGGCCATCTCCCCAGACCCAGCCTACCTTCACTTACATTATTAATTAACCGAGTGCCAGAAGTGCTCACCATCTCCCTAGCCAGCTGTCGCACAGTCACTGTCACTCAACACCATCTTATGTCATTCTGGGTCCTTTATCTTGGTTCTGTTGGTAGAACCCTGAGACTCACAGCAGGAAGGCTTCTTCACTGGGATTAACCTCAAAAGGTTAAAGATGTGCCACCAAACACACCCTAGTTTTTCCTGACTGTTCCTATATTCCTCTAATCCTGTATTCAGCTATGCTTGTTCTATGCATGACCCCCTCAGGGTGATACATAAGGATCACAGGGGTGATGGTAAAGTTTCTGGTTTTAACCAAAGAGGGAGTGGATTAAAAAAAAAAAAAAAAAGTTGAAAAAAACTTTGCCCTAACCCTAATAGTGTACTTGCTCCGAAATCTAGATATGGCTATGAGGGTACTTTGAGCATTTTATCCATAGGGTAATAGGTGAAAAACCACTGATCAAAGTCTTTCTTTATACAGATTCTTATTTTCGGTCTGAATTACGTCTTGACAAAAATGGATTCCATGAGATTCCTACCCCCCTGTAGAGGCCAGATGAATCTAAGCCAGTTGCTTCACTGAATTCTTTGAAACATTAAAATCGGTAGTTCTCTGGATGGGCAGGAGGGAAATGGGGAGTGACTGCTAGGTAGTGGGTATGGGTTTCTTTCTGGGGTGATGAAAATGTTCTAAAATTGATTACGGTGATGGTTGCTCAACTCTGAATATACTAAAAACGACTGAACTGTACATTTTGAATGGTGACTTGTACACTATGTGAATTATACCTCAATAAAGATTTTTATATATATTTTTTTCTTTTTAAACCAGTAATTATGTCATCTCCTCCAAGGGCATCCACAAAATCTAATACCAGAATCTTGTGAATGAGTCCTGCCTTTGTTCGCCATTTGTCTGCCTGGTGGGCAGGTTCTCCCTCTCCTCCGTTCCCACACAGTATTCACTCTTCCTTAAAAGGCCCACTTTGAGCCTCACCATCTCCATAGTCTCACACCTGTCTAATTCTTCACAAATTCTTCTGAAATGCAGAATCTGCGTCTTTGCTACTTAATGCAATGTATAGATTTCTGTCAATCCTGTGAGCTCCTTGAAAGCAGGACCACATCTTCTATTTCTAAACAAGGTGTTACACACAGAGTAGACCCATTATTTCATGCATTCATTCAAAAATGTTCACTAGAAATGAATGAAATGATCCATCTGCTTTAATTATCAGGGACTTGGGCCTCACCCTTCATCCTTCCATCCCTTCCTCATCCAGCAGCCTGGTACCCGACTGTTTTAGGCTCGTTGCGTCCCCAACCATTATGATATACGATGGGCAGCCACACAAATGCATGCAGCATCCCAGGTGCAAATGTACTGTGGCTTTGTTTCTATTCCCCTCTCAATATATTCCATTTATTATTATTATTATTAAGCCACAAAAACACATTGAACAAATGTTTTCACAGAACATTCTATGATCATCTCCAAGTTACTTTCCTGAGTAGCAGAACTAAAATGATAATCCTCTGTCTTGCAATGCCCAACATTCCACTTCACCACTGTTTTTTTTTTTTTTTTTTTTGGTCACACCTTGCAGCTTGCAGGATCTTAGTTCTCCCCCCAGGGATTGAACCTGGACCCTCAGCAGTGAAAGTGTGGAGTCCTAACGACTGGACCGCCAGGGAATTCCCTTCCCCACTTCACCACTTTGAAATCTCCATTTGGGATCCACTCATCCCACCTGGTAAGCTTTCTGGATAGTGTTACCCTGGCAGTAAACTGGAAGATGTCACAGGATACAGAATACACAGTCTCCCAGGTTATTTGTATTGTCAACCCCAGGGGGCCCCAGACTCTACAGTTTACACTCCTCCCTTCAGAGTGACCATTTATTTCTATCCTGTGTTTTTTATCTTTAGGTCAGTATTCTCCCAAGTACAATTTTTGAAAAACCATTTTCAAATGATATTTAAACTCTTAGTAAGTCTGATTTCTGATGACTTCTCATTACACTGCTGACAACTCAAAAAACTCTGGTGATCAGAAATGCTCTTGATCCTCCAAGATCCTTCTGAAGTGTTCTGGGATCCTACCCTTTTTCAGAGCCTCCAGCAGCTTGCCTAACAGAGAAGGATGCATTCCCATTCTGCATTTCCCAGGGTTTCCAGGTTTGTTGAAGGCATACTGGCATTCGGCCAGTCCTCTGGCACAGTACCCTTTGTAATGGCAGGTTACACATATCTGTCAACGGTTTCATAATTTAACATACTTTCAAAACTCTTGGGTGGATTCCATCCCAGTTCTGTAAGATAGCTGATCTGTTAATTTAGGTTCATTTACATCTAAAATACACCTTATCTAGTAGATATGGCCTGGCTGAAACAATTTAAGAAGGAGGAAAGAATAATCCACACAATTCATTTGGACTTTAATTTTTCTTTAACCTCCCTTTCCTTGAAAGCCTTCCTTTTAGTCTCTATTACTCGGTCCCTGACGTCCAGGTCTTTCTCAAGCCTTCCTGTTTCAAGTCATCAAAGCTCTCATGAAACCTCTCTTCAGCTCCCGTACTCACCCGATCACGTCCACCCTTAGCCAGTGAGACATTGGCAACAGGGAAGGAGCAGAGTAAGGAGGCGGAGGAATCGCAGTCGGTCCTAAATGAGAACGGGGATGATACTCTGCTAAGTTACAGAGTCTGCCTTACTTGTTCACACACCTCCTTGGCCCCTAGGGCTCCCTTTCCTATCCCCCATCCCTTCTCCCAGAATGGGCACGCTTCTCTGTTATAGAGAGAGATGGAGAAGAAATGCAGACAGGAGATTCAAGACAACAGAATGAGTCTTTAATTCTCTTCCTGCTACTTACATTTATTTCCTTTCATTAGGGCAGACATTCTTAAATGGGAACCTATGGACACTTAGTTGAACAGTTTTGGACTTAAGTGTTTCTAAAGACTTACTTGGGGAGCTGATAAAAATGCAGATTCCTGGGTCCCACTCCTCCAGATTCTGATTTAGGAATTCTGGTCTGGGGCCTAGTTTGAGAAAACTCCTCCAAAGGGATCCACAGATGATCTTTAAGAGGCTTATGAACCCTTCGAATTGTAGGCAAAATTGCACATGGGCATATATATAGGTTTTTATGGCAGGAAGGGCCATAGCTTTCATAAGATCCATGCTTCTTAAAAGTTTAAGCAGGGCTTCCCTGGTGGCGCAGTGGTTAGGAGTCCGCCTGCCAATGCAGGGGACACGGGTTCGAGCCCTGGTCCGGGAGGATCCCACATGCCGCAGAGCAACTGAGCCCGTGTGCCACAACTGCTGAGCCTGCGCTCTTCAGCCCGTGAGCCACAACTACTGAAGCCCGTGTGCCACAACTACTGAGGCCTGCGTGCCTAGAGCCTGTGCTCCACAACAAGAGAAGCCACTGCAGTGAAAAGCCCTCGCACCGCAAAGAAGAGTGCCTCCCGCTCGCTGCAACTAGAGAAAGCCAGCGCACAGCAACGAAGACCCAACGCAGCCAATAAATAAATTAATTAAATTAAATTAATAAAATAAATAAATAAAAGTTTAAGCAACTCTGCCTTAGAAATTACAGCTCATGACCACGGACTCAGGACAGGGGAAAAAAAAAAAAAAACTTTGGACCATTGATAATAGTGCCCTTGTCAGCACCTCTTGATTGGTCCCGTAGTCATTGTTAAAAGAAGGGGAGAGAATTTGGCAGGGTCGGTAAAATGGGAAGGAATTGAGGCCCCAGGCAAGAAGTAGGACTCTGGGAGTTTATGTACCCAGACACCCTGTGTTTCCATAAATTCTCTTGCAGCAGACTATCCGGGAGTGGGAAGAAGTAATGTAAAAGGCAAACTACTGCTTTCCTAATACCTCCTCTACTGAAGGCCAGATTAGTTCTGAGATGACCCAAGGGGTTGGGTTGGCTCAAAAGTCTACATTGGCCCTCATCATGACAATCTAGGAGAGGGATTTTTTTTTTTCTTCTTTTTAACCAGATTCCAGTAACCAGAGACAGGACTAGGACCCTAGAGCCCTACCAGCCCAGACCTGCTCCAACCTTGGGTTATAAAAGAAATCAGTATAAGCACACTGGGCTCAAGTGTCCTCCTCCGTAAATAAGGGGGTTGACCTGAATAAGCTCCAAGGGTCCTTGCAGCAATTCTCTCACAGGATTCCTCTACTTTGATAGAAGACCCCTCTCACCTGTAGTAGAAATGCACGGGGCTGAGGTGGCTGACCGTCGGCATGTAGGAATAGTAGAAGGAGCCATAGAGGAAGACAGACACCCAGAGCAGGAGGAGGATGGTACAGAAGAGCACCCCAAACTGCAGTAGCAGCTTGCGGGCACGGCCTGCCAGGACGTGGCCCATCTCCTGGGCCCACAGTAAGGCAGGTACTGGTGGGTCATTGACCATGATGGGGAGTGCAGGGGGTCTGGCCCCGGGTTCAGGCCTTGAGTTCCTAGGTGCTCTGCCACCTGGACGCCACCCCTGGCCATGGGATGAAGCAGCTGGTGGTGGTTCCTGGAAAAAGACAAAGAAAGGGGAAAGAATGGCTCTTTTCACGGGGGAGGTGGGGACAAAAAGGACAAGCTTACCGGACTGGCTTTGAGGAACCAGAGATAGCAAGACATAGCAAAGTCTTTGTTTCATATGGCCTTTCTCCAGTTGATTGCGTTTCTCAGCCAATTATCCCTTCCTTTCCTCCACTGTGCTCTTTCCACCACCTGTGCTAGAGTTCCTCAGCTGAACCCATCCTCGGGTCACCTGATTCTGGGACAGCCACCTTGACAGTCATTCATAGTAATACGTAACATACAGAGGATGAGCACCTTACAATTCTTCCAAGGCAGTTTTACACACACGATGACACGATTCCACACTGCGAGGTGGCTGCACGGAGAGCGCGCGCGACTTGCCTAAGGTCGCACAGCCGGACCCAAAGCCAGCAGCCTCAGCGCAGCCACAATTCCCTCCCGAATTGAGAGCGGTCGCTCTCAGACAGGGCCGCGCCCCACTCCGGGCAGGGCGTCCTGCAGCCAACGGCCGCTCCCCGCCAGCCTCCTCTGGCTCCGCGGTGGGCGCGGCGCCCGGGGCCCCCACCCAACCTCAGCAACATAGAAACCAGCCAGCGGGCCGCCACAGCGGTGCAGACTCACCAGCCGCGCGCTGCCGGGGCAACGGCGAGAAGTTACTTCCGCCTCCCGGGGGAAGTCCCTCCCCCTTCCGCCGGCCCGCCCCCTCTTTGTCGCACTGGGGGCGGGGCTCGTCCGGGGCGGGGCCCGGTGCAGGGGGCGGGGCCTTCCGGGCCGCCAAATTCCTACCTCCTGGCGCCCGGCACTGTCCGTTCCTGCGGTCCGTTACCCTCCGGATACCAAAACCAAAGGGGACAGGCGCCTCCCTCCAGGCCCCAAGATATGCTCCAGATATGAGTCAGCAGGATCCCTCAGCCCGCCCCTCGAGGCCGCAATCACGGCCCTCCGCCCACACCTTCACTATCCGCCATTTAACCCCCGAAGATGGGGCGAGGCGGGCATCCAGCTGGCGCTGATTTTCATTGCCCACAGCTCCTTGGATCTGTGGGCTTCCAAGGCAGAGAGCATTCGCCCCGAGAACGCTGCAATCTGCGGGTACCTGTGCATCTTGCGCGTTGCGCCAGCGGGCTGGCTGTCCCCTATTCACAAGAGCGGTAGCATTTCAGGCCCGTGTTTTGTCTCCAGCTTTTACGATGCGTGATCGACCTCCTCCGACCCTAACTAGACTTTCCCTCCCCCACAGCGCATTATCTAGACTAGCTTTTGGCGGGTGGCACTTTCTATTTTGTATATGTCTATTCACCCCAAGTAAGATCCCTCAGAAGGATCAGTGTTGTGTACATCTTTGCGTACATCTCACAGCACCAAGCACAACACTGCAGACGTGGGAGGCAATCTCAAACCAATACACACACACACCCAGGAAGCCCATCCATTTCCAGAAACACCCACCGACTCTCCCCTACCTCGTCTTTGTCCGATTCTTTGATCTGATCTCTGCACGCCTCTTTTCCCCCAGCTGCTCCTTCTTCTCTTCGGTCTGCCATTTCTTTAGACATCTTCCTGATGGACCTCGCCGCCCCTGGATCTTCCACTCGAGTCACTTGTAGCTAGAACGTTAAAGTGGTGATCTAGAAGCTGATACCTGTAGCTCATCACATTTTCCTGGATATGGGGAATGGAGGGTCCCTGGGAGAGAAATGAAGAGTCAGGTGTTAAATGCTGTGTCAGAGTAGAGGGAGGAGGGATGGAGGGGGCGACTTGCCCAGCTGATGTCAGATTTTCAAATGAGCAGGGTCTCACGCAGTCAGTACTGACTCCACTGCAGGGGCTGTCACAGGTCCAGACCACCCCATTTGAGGGGGGGGGAATCTACCTGGGACTCAGCTACTCCCAGCTCCTTTGGGGAGGTCTCTAGCCCAGACCCTGGATGCCCGCAATGGGGGAGGGGCAGGTAGTGAGACAGGAACAGTGGGGGTGTGCACAGGGGCTGCGGGCAGCAGCCAGGCTCCCCCACTGGCCAGAGAGTTGGTATGTGCCAGGATCTGAGCAGCTCCTTCTAGCATCCTTCATCTTTCAGGTAACAGCCAGTGCTGGAGCTGCAAAAACTGGGACCAGCCCTCCACTGGCCTCTGACTTGACCCTCCCCAGTGGCCTTGTATTAGCTGCTTCTGCTGCTGCGTCAGATATTCTCAGCTGCAACTCCCTGCAAGGTGGGGCACCCATCTCAGGCAGCAGGTTTTGGTGCACCCCACGATCCTTCTCCCCAGGACTGTCGCTGCCCGTGGCCTCAGGTGAGTAGCGAGCATTCTGCTTTTCTCCCTTTGGGGCTCAAGGGGGCAGGTGGGGGTTCTGTGCTCTCCTCATTAGGGCGGGGCTCTTTCTAGTTGTGGTTTTCAGAGCTGGGAACACACATAACTTGAGGGCTCTGAAGCCTTAAATCATTTGTATGTTTAATGATCTGTGGCCCAGGCCATGTAGGAGTTTGGGGAGCATCTCATCCCACTTCTCCATTTCCTTAGCTGAGGAAGACAGGAATGGGAAAGACCACGGAGGTTGGGGATAAAAGGGGAGTAAAATATTGGGGCATATGACCCGGCCTTGTAAAGGTTGATGAGGAGTAAGCACAGAGGGGGGCCTTCAGCTGAGATTGTGCAGGGCCCCCCTATCATGCTCTGAGCTCTCTCTTTTCTCCAGGATGAAAGGGGAGACCCCTGTGAACAGCACTATGAGTATTGGGCAAGCCCGCAAGATGGTGGAACAGCTTAAGATTGAAGCCAGCTTGTGCCGGATAAAGGTGGGTGGGGCCCTGGATCCCATTAGTTGGCAGCCTGTACCGTAGGTTCCCAAACCTCAGGGTAAGAGATGCTTTCTTTCCTTGACTCCCTGAGATCACAGGAGGAGTCTTGGGATCTGTAAGGAGAGCTGGCCCCAGGTCTCTGTGGGTGATGAGGGAAGAGAAGACTGTCTTAAGGAGCCCTAGAGATGGCAAAAGATTATCCATTTGGGGAGGGAGGCTGCAGCCCATTTAGGGTTTCTGGCTAACAGTTCCCCTCCCGGCTGTGCCCCAGGTGTCCAAGGCAGCAGCAGACCTGATGACTTACTGTGATGCCCACGCCTGTGAGGATCCCCTCATCACCCCTGTGCCCACTTCAGAGAACCCTTTCCGGGAGAAGAAATTCTTCTGTGCCCTCCTCTGAGCTGCCCTGTCCCTCCTCACAACTCTTCACCTTTCCCTCTCCCGGGCCCTTCCTCATTTTTGTCAGGAACTGTGGTGAGCCCCCTAGGGTCCCTGCATCCCATCCCTAGCCCTTTCCCAACCCTGTGAGGTTATCTGAAGCACAAGGCCCTCCCTCGCCTATCTGCCGACCCCATTTCCTCACCCACTGAGGCGGACCCAAAGCACCCCGTGACTCGGGGCACCCTTAGCTCCACCCACAGAAGGGCTGTCAGACTCTGCCAGCGTCCTGCCCGCTTCCCTCTGTGACCCGCTCAGACAATGGAGAGAGGGATGGGCTGGGTGCTTGCTCTCAGTCTCACCTGGAACTATTGGAAGTGTAAAGCCATTTGAAGAATAAAGTCATCCAGAGTCTCAGAGGACAGCTCCTGTGTTACCGTTCTTGGGGGATAGGATCATCAGTCAGTTGATTTGGGAGTGGGTGCGGCAGGTGGAAAAGCTTGCCATAACCAGGGAACAGGGCCAGTCAAAGAGGGTTAGACATTGTCTAGGATCGGAGATCCGCCGGGTTAGGGTGGATGGCGGGCAAGAGAGAACGTCTCAAGTGGAAGAATTAAGTTACAGACAGACACTCAGAGGCTACGGAGAGCATACACACACACACACACACACACACACACACACACACACACACGAGAGCAATGAAGACAAGTGAAAATGAAAACAGACCGAACGGGGTGGACTTAGGGAGGGATTCCGAAGGGCAGTCGCAGACAGGAGGTACCCAGTGAGAGGGGAGGAGCGTGGTTCCAGTTCCTGGGAAGGGGCCGTTTTACTTCTAAGATGGCGACGCCCACAGCAGGTCTCCGTCCAAGATGGCCGCCGCCAAGGGGATCCGCACCAATATGGCGGCCGCATGTCACAGCGTTTCACCGTACAGGGCTTCTCAGCTGGGCCCATACTTAAAATGGCGGCCCCAGGCATCCAGAGTTCTCAATATGGTCCCTTCCGTGCTCATCTGTCTCAAAATGGCTGCTCCTTCCCTCGTCAACTCGATACCCACTCCTACCCACCCCGGAGGCCGGAAGCTGACGTCCACCCGATCCAGGTGAAGGCACACTGGCGGCTACTGCCAAGGATCATGGGACAAGGGGGTCCCAGCAAGCACGCCAGCAGTAGGCGCCGGTCGCGTGGATCTTATGAGAGAATCTAGGTCTCTATATCTTGCCTAGTAGAGACTCCTTTGGAGCGGAAACAGAAGTGTGAGGACAATGCCCGGCGCCGTTCGGCTCGGGGCGCTGTTCCTAGGTCGCTTCCTGTTCTCCCTAGGAGTTGGATAAGCCCGAAGTTGTTCAGTTTGGGCTTCCTGTTAGAACTGGGGCTTGCTGTTCTCCCACTTCCCATTGAGGCCCCTTCTGTCACATCCGCCAGGAGCAGTGTCCCCGCCCCTGGTGCGCCTACCACCCCTCGTAGTGGTCCAGCAAGCTGCCCGGCCAGAGGTTTGTCTCACGAGCGCCTCCCGGACTCAAACTTGGCGGAGGTTTATAAAGACCCAGAATACCTTTCTAGAAGCCGTTACCTTCCAAGGGAAGGAAAGACACATACGGAGGTGGGACCAGGGCCAAGGCAGAGAAAGTAAGTCTCAGGATGTCTGCTCCTCATGGGTTGTCAAGATTCCCCACCCCCTACCCAGTGATACATGCTTCCCGGGGCAAGCCTGGGCCATGCTTTGTCCTGGGATACACTTGCGGGTAGGGTCGGCTGCCAGAGGCTGCCTTGCAGAAGGGGGTGACCTGTTTTAGAGACAGCACATCGCCCCCAGCTTCCCCACACCTTCACACAGGAAGACAGCAGGGGAGGGGAACAGAGAGGAAACCAAAGGAATAAAGGGGGTTCTACCAGGAACTGAACTTAAGCTTCCTATGGACGTCTCCACAGGCTCCAGGAGTACCCAGTGAACTTGAGGCACCTTCAGGAATAGCAGCTTCCCTGCTGTTGATGAATTCCTGAGCCCTAACAGGCCCTAGAGATATTTAATTCCCTCATCCTAGAGAGGAAGAAACCAAGGGAAGTAACCTGGCTGCTCTCCTGAAGTGGGGACCTACCCCCGTTCTGTTCAGGAGCCTGCTTAGTTCTTCCTTAGTGCCCGTTGAAAACTCCTCTAAGGGTCAAGTCTGTTTAATCCCTGCATCCTGTCAGTATCTGGCATATGGCAGGCATTCAAATATCCAACGATTGTACTATACATGCTTAAATGGCAAGCAGGGCACAGAAGGCACTAAAAGAATCTTTCTCTTTTCCTAAGGTATCACAGTGTTGGGCAAATTCCAGAGGGGTAAGTGAAAATGTCCACATCAGCTCAGACTTGGTAAGAAGTCAGAAGTGCTCAATAAATGTAATCTTGATATTAGGTTATTTAAAAAAAAAAAAAAAAGCAACCTCTGCTCAGTTTTTCTACACATTCAATTTTCATACTTATCAGATTAGTGGTGAATGGCTGCAACCCTAGCTGGGGGCAAAGGGGGGGGTCTAGAGGTTACTAGAGACAAGGCATGAGCTATAAATAACCATTTAAAATGATTAGCTATAACACTGAGTAACTTTAAATATCCTAGAGAATGAGCAGACACTGAAATCAAGGATAGCCTTTGGGCCCAAAGCTGTAAGCCCCTAGGGTGGGAATCTCTATCATGTACAGAGGGAGGAGTTAGAGCAGTAACTATATCTGTATCACCACTACTTCAAAACACTAGATGTCATAAGCCTGTGGGAGCCCAGCCTTAATAAGTCCTTGACCATGTATCAGAAGTTACAATCAATATCAGTTCGGTGCTAGTAATGCAGTAGTGCTTTTGTCAATTAAAGTTACCTTCTCATTCTACATATTCACTAGGAAAGAATCCCCATCAAACATCTTCTGTTGAATAAGCAGGCTTTTCCTCTTAAGTGGTAATTACGAATAAACTTAATCTGGCTCCTAAATGGAACCCTACATTTAACTTCAAGCATCCAACTGGTTTTAGTATAGGCCAAATACACAGAGGTCATGAGTTATAATTTATTTTCTTCTATTCCAATGGCTCAAGCTCTTAGTAAAAGCAAGCACTTAAGTAAGCCAACAAACCCCGAGTGAAGGTATGGCTGGTTCCCAAGTGAAAGCATGGCAGAATAGGAAGGGAGAAAAGCCATGAAAGAGGAAAGCCGACCTTGGCTGGAACCCAGTACGACTTGAGGAGGAGCGTCAGAAATAAAGCAAGCCCCCAATGACACACTCTATCCAGTCAGTGCAGCCACAGGAGAGGGTGAATTCAATCCAAATGGTTATTTATTCTAAAACTGGAAGCTACGGTGCCTACATTTTTGCCATAATGTTGTAATGAGAACAGGGGAGGAAAAAGTTACAGATGTAAACAATGACACAGTTACATTTTTTTAAAATGGTAAAACCCTTTTTTACTGGCCACTTCCAAGAATGCTTTACAGGTTGTGCAATAACATTTACAGGCTCCATGTGGTGGTTGTTTTTCTCACAAGCTTTTCCATCTACAACTACAACAGACGTCTGATAAGACACTAAACAAGTCTTCTAAGGAAAACAAGGGTAGGGATCCCGCCTGTTAATCCACATTTTCCCCCTTAACATTGTTTTTTCATAATAAAAAAACAGACAGAAACAAAACCCAGACATCTACTGTTGTTGCGAGTGATCTCTTGGACTAAACCGACAAGGACGTGGCAGTTTCACTCTCCACCCACCTAGAAAAAGCTTTTTTTAAAAAAAATGACTTTCTAGTGTCAAAAATTAACAGCAAGTACCTCCCCTCCCCCCAAAAAAACCCAAAGCGGCTTAAGCTTTGTCCCCCTGGTCCTGAGGGCCTAGCATCCCCGAACCGTGCTGTAGACTATAAAAAGATGCTATTTGCTGGAGAACTAATGAACGTTTGAATAGGGGTGGCAGCGTCTGCCTCAGAGTCAATTTTCTGTTATAACATAATCTTGCCCTAAGGGAATTTCTTTGGGCTCCAGTTTCTACCTCCTCCTTTTTACCTCCCTGACACTATGAGCAAAGCTTTCTCAAAAACTCCCCTTAATGATAATAAAAAGTTAGTGGGTTACAGAAAAATTCATGCAATCACTTCACCCACTGCCACACACAAATCCATTTGATGGCACCACAGAAAAAGCAGGTGCCCAGAGAAAGGACATCATTATGAGCAAGCAAACGTATTGCCTATCAGCCCCCCATTCCAGCCTCCGGCTCAGAGGTCCTTGTGGAGCAGAAGGGCGACAAGAGGGCCAGGACGAGGGCCTGTGCACCCTCCTGGGCACGGCAGTAACCGTGGGAGAGGGAGAGAGAGGTCAAATCTCAGCACAACATTTTCAACAGAGGACTGCCCAGGTAAGGAAATGGAAGTGAAGTACCTTCGAGTAGCACAACCCAGGGCTCCCCTCGCCAGGAAGTGCAGCAATGTGTGGTGTTCGCTGAGTAAGCTCTTGGCTGACACAATGCTGAGCAGGAAGGTGAATGAAAACTGAAGCTCAGTATTGAAAGAGCATTCCCATAACCCACCCATATTCTTGAACCAGCAACCTGAAGCTGTCTGTCAAGAACTGGGAGGGTGCTGATAAAGTTACAAACAATAACTCTCCCGACTGAAGTCTCTTGGCTAGAGGCCTCTCTGGGACACACAGGGAAGGCACCCCAGGAGGAATCCTGTTTCAACAAGTCGGGAAGGGGTGCTCCCTTTCATGCACACGCTGCACACGCTCACATTTATGCTCTTCCCAAGTTCCAGCAGCCCCACGGAGCTGCCTCCCACCCCCCCACCCTACCCTTTTCTATTCACTCTCTATCTGTGTATCAAAAAAGCCAGCAGGGCCCCGGCCCTCCACACTGTAGAAAATAGCTGCTATTCTCAGCGCCTGGGCCTGGTAGCCCACACCACAGGATTCACCTATATACATATCCTGCTGCAGTGAAAAGAATCCTGCTTCGTTTCTGTGTGAGCTGAAACCCTGAGAAACGTTCCTTCTCTTGAACTATAAGAGGACAGATTCTCTAACAGAGATGATTTCAGAGACTTCCCACCTGTCTCAACCTTGGAAGACAGAGAGTAGAGACTGGCAAATCACAGTCTTCAGGCTGAGGGCTGCAACCCCAACTCTTCCCCCGGATTTTATGGAAATCCATTAACAGATACAGAGAGGCTGCAAGCTATTCTGCTCTGCAATCAGGAACAGTCCCCATGCCTCCTTGGCGTGGGGATCCTATGTAACAGAACCGCCCAACTGGTAGTCTCCATGCCTCAGCCAAACAGCACAAAGGCACAGGAACGTGGAGATAGGGACAGTATGGCCTCCCAGCCCACCGGACCAGATATCCCAAGAGGGAAAGGTCGGTAAAGAAAATACAAACGGTTAGTTGGTGCAAGTGATTGATAAGAGCTGATCGTTTATTTTCACTGCCCCAGTCACAAGCTCTCCCTCTGTCCCCACTCCGGCCTGCTATGGAGAGCGCCCTGGCTCGCACGCCTCCCCACCCTCTCCGCACCACCTCGCCGTCACTCTCCCTTACTCGGCTGCCGGTCCAGCTGCCTTAGAATGTCAGAAGGGTGACATTTTCAGTTCTCTCTTCCTGTCTGACTGCAGGGTATAGGACAGGCAGCCCTAAGTGCTGCTTTCTGAGCAAATGTTTTTTTGATTACAAATATCTAACTAGGTTTGAAATGTTTTATAGAATAAGACAATATTCTTTTCAACAAACTTTAAAAAAAAATGTACAGTTTTGTTGTTTGTTTCCACCCCCCTCCCCCCACTGCTTGCGCACCCTCCCCCCACCGCCCCTCCCCGGCAGCTCAGCCCCACCCCGGCAGCCCCTGTTTTCCTTGGTTGTGTTTTGGGGGGTGCTTGGCACCCCCAGAGATTCAGCTTCATGGCTGACAGGCGACAATGGCAGGGGCTTCACCGATACCCTTGGTAACCGTAGTAGTTCCTGTAGTATCGGTCTCTGTCCTGGGGATGGTGGTAGTAGTAATTCTGCCACTAGAAGAAAGGGGAAACTCCATCACTTGGAGCCACAGCTGGCTGAGGACGGAGAGGCATGACACTCATCCCTCTGGTCCTGCCCCCCTTCATCTCTCTATCCCCAGATGATACTTACATCCCGACTGTATTGTCTGTAATAGTCTCTGTATCTGTTGTACTCATAATCTCGCCCATAGAACCGATCGTAGTCTCCCCTGTATCGATCGTAGAAATTACGGTAACCCTGAGAAAGGAGAAAGAGAAGGAGTGAAGATGTGTGGGTTTTCAGCATCACAATCCACTGCTATCCCCCGTCTTAAATGAGACACATCTTCACTTGATATTATAAACAAGCTTAACCTTCCCAGGATAAAGTCTTCCAGAGGAACAAATTAAATGGGCAAAACCCTAAGCCCTGAGAAAACAGCCCAAACCACTCTGCTCCCCCAAGCCAATAGGAATGGCTGTCACGGCCCAGAGGGAGGAGCAGAAGGAGAGCTGCACTCACCCCTCTGTTTCCAGACTGCCCCCAGTACTGCTGCCCGTAGGCCCGGTTGTCGTAGCCTCGGCGCTGCCCGCCCACTGGAAGAGAAATGGAGAGCGCGCTCAGACAGCTGGCATGGGGTCCTGGCTCCACATCTGAGTGGAAATCAAAAAGTCGGAGCCAAAGGCAATTCTGGGGGAATAGGAGGCCTGCTTCTGCCAGGCTCACACAATGTTAATTAAAGCACCAGCCAGGATCTTTTAAAAAGTCTGAGGGGGGGTAGGGCAGAGGAATAGAGACACAAGAAAACCAAGCCACCTTGGTTTCACCTTTTGAAGCTCCCCAATTCCTGCAAAACATTTAAGATGCCAAAAGCATACATGGCAGAGTTAGAAACATGAGTAAAAACTGCCATTCGTAGAGTCACAGACTTTCAGCCTTGGAAGGGATCCTGGATATCATATAACCCAGACCCATCATTTTATACAAATGAACAAAGTCTACATGATAAGCTCTTCCAGGGTAGGAACTGTTGGTATTCCCACTGCCCAGCACGTAGCAGGCACTCAAGAATTTTGTTGACTTACACTTATAATTACGCACACACACACACACACACACACACACGCATTTTTAATGCACAGTGAATGCACACTGTGGTGGGGGTTGTTAACTGACAAACTAGACATTCAGGAGGGAAATTAATTCCACTAATAAGCTAACTTACTGTCTAACGCCCGCCCCAGATTACTGAATAATGCATTCACTTTCTGCTCTATACAGTTGGGTTGATCCAATAGACAAAGTAGCAAGGAAAAAGATAATCTGATTTCACTGCACAAATCCTTCATATAGACTACAACAGTGAAGGGGGAATCCATATGTAAAAATGAAAACTAGATAAATGAACAGGCTCAAGCATTGCTTTTCAAGGAAACAAATATTTTTGTTGAAAAATAACTACCTTTTGTTGAAGGATTATGGAAAAAGCACAAGAAGCTGGGAGTAAAGAACACAGGAGAAAATAAGCTCCGTAAAGAAGGGACTTCCTTATTGTTGGTGATCTGACTTGGTTTGCCTGGCCTTTCCTTGTGGGTCCTGCTGCACTCAGCACAGAGAACAGACTGAGGCTCGGGCTGGCAGGTCCCCAGGACTCACCGTAGCCTTGGCCTCTGCTTCGGTTCTGCCGGTTTCGCTTGTTTCGATTGTTTCGGCGGTTTGTCCGCTTCTCGGAGGGGGGCAGCAGCTTCCTTGCCTCCTCCTTGTACTTAGTGACAATGGGCTGAGCTTCCTCCTTCTCCAGCTCCCCGTATGTCACCTCATCCATATAGTCGCATTTTTCAGGCAGAGAGAAGTTGGCTGTAAGAGTAAGAGAGAAGCTTGTGGGCCTCCAAGTACATAGACGGGTAAGATCTCATAATGAAAACCCCACTACAAGAATAGGATTTTCTAAGCCTCATCTATTAATGCACAGAAGTGTGCTGGGTTCACTCTACGGGTTTTCCCTAAACTGTAACAGCCCCAGGCAAAGGGCTATCTGCAAACTGTAGATTTACAAGTTCTCAAGTGATCCATAATAAATTAAGAGTGAACTGGGTTAAGGTTTCTTATCAGGACAGAAGCAGGCAGCCAGAGGCTAAAAGTAACTGAGAAAGTTTTGGTGTTGGTTAGATAAGAAATACACTTTTAAAGAGACTCAAGAAGAAACTGACCCCAGCCTAAAGGCACTTACTCATCTATACAAGGAAAACAGTTAACAAGAGTACGGGGTCCTCATTAAAACCACCTGTGTATGATGGGAGAGCACACTTGCCAGTCTCTAGACATCAAGTTTAGAGGCTGAGTCCCAGCAGAATTCAATTCAATGAGGCTCTCCTGATTCTTAGATGAATCCAGTTAGCCCTCCGTTTTATAAAACTGAACTAAATTCCTCCAAGTGCTTGAGTACCAGTTATGGACTGGCTTAGTTCATTCTAAGTAAACTCAGAGAATCCAGCTCTTAAATGTGTAACCAGCTCCCATGCCTGGGCATTATCAGAATTCAAAGAGCCAGTAGTTGATAGCTCAGGTGGGATGCCAGGCGCTGAAGGCAGCAAGGGGAAAAACCAAACTCTGAGGTGAACAGCAAAAAACTAGATCAATCAAGATAGTTAATTTTGCCTTGTAGGGAACCTTGCTGTAAGGCTTTGTACCACACATATCAAAACCCAAAACAAACAAACAAACAAAAAAACAGGCCTAATGTGATACTAGAAATCAAAATATACTGATGAGATCATTCACCCCAACCACTACCATTTTAATTTGAACCACAAGAATGTCCCATCTCTAGAATATAAATTCAGTGAAGGCAGAGCTTCATTTCATTCATTCTTTCCCTGTGTCTAGAACAGTACTGGACAAATAGTAGACACTCTTAAGTATTTACTAAATGAATAACTGACTCATTGAAGCCTCTGCCTTAAGGCTATCACCCTGTGGTCTATCACCATTTCTCTTTTTGCATTTTATCAGAATGAATCAGGGGTTATTGCTTCACCATTCACTCTGCTCATTCATTAACCTTCAAGTGATCACACCCATTAATTTATTCCACAGATTTACACTTTACATGTGGAGAATCCTCCAGGTGCTAAGAGGCTCTAGTGAGGTGTGCATGGACCAAGGACAGGGCCCCTAACTTGCAGCGTTTAGCCCACCTTTCATCTCCAGCATTATAGACTGAGGCACATCGTCTCCCTCCACTTCCTTCCTCAGCTCCAGCCTCTTCTTCCAGTCCTCCTCATTAGGGACGACCACCACCACTTTCCGAGAGAAAGTCTTGAACAGCAATAGCTTCCGCCGTTGGCCAGAGTTGTACACGTTACACTAGGGACAAGAGGAGTACCAGACGTTTTAGGAATAAAAATTAAACTCTGATTCAACCAACAATTACTGAGCATCTTTCACAAGTGAGGCACTAGATTAGGGGTCTTATTTACACAATCTCTTTGAATTCTTCCAAAGCTACATGATGTTATCCTGTTTTACACAACATGAAAATTGAGACTCAGAGAGGCCAAGACTTGTCCAAGGTCACAAACCTAGTAAGTGGTGGAGCCATGAATCCAAAGCACCAACGCTCTTTCCATTGCCTCTAGAATGTGTTTTATAGTCTGGGTCCATACACTCTCTGGTAAAAACACTAAAAGTTGTATCTCTGAGTTCAAAACATATTACAACCGTAACACAACCACTTGGTCATAATCAGGTAACCTGATTCTGTTACTTAATTCAGTCTTCCTCTATATACGCACCCTATTTTGACTCTGAGCAATTTATTTTAATGAGATTTTTAAAAAAATTATTTATTTTGGCTGTGCCGGGTCTTAGTTGCAGCATGCATGCAGGATCTAGTTCCTTGACTAGGGATCGAACCCAGGGCCCCTGCATTGGGAGCACAGAGTCTTACCCACTGGACCACCAGCGGAAGTCCCTGAGCAATTTTATCAGATTAAGTGGATACCAAATCTTTTATCTTTGGACCTACTGTTAAATTAGGTTTCTTTTGAATGTTTGAACAATACCTGATCAAGAATGAAGTTCCTCTTTGTCCGGGAAGCAATCTGGACCAGCTTACTAAGGCACTGGGAGGCTTGCTGAACTAAAAGGTCTTGGCTTTTGGGGTCCATCTGTGGCTCCTCGAGCCCCTTCATCTAATGAGTTTGAGAGGAAGAGAAACACAAGAAGTTACACAGTAAGTTAAAGCCCAAGAATCACTGGTAAATGCCACACCACCACCACATCAGTTCACTGACATTCCTCAGTGCTGGGAATGTTGTCCATTTCCTACAGAACTCATTTCCAGTCTCAATCTGGATATACTCCAGACTTTACCAGCTTTCAGATTTGACAACACAGCAAAGGAAAACAAATCTACCATAAACACATACTGAGAACTCATTTCTTTATTTGTGGGGCCCTTGTTCTCAGACACCTGAAAGACCAACTCCACTGGGAAAAGATTATATAAGTTTCTTGGTACCTCAAGAGCTAATATCACAGCGGACTAACCCCTCCCAGCAACTCACCCTCATTTGATTGAGCACAGTCTCAGCTCCCAGGACATTGTATCTTTTCTCAGGGTTTTCTTTTGTGTATTTCAGTGCCCACTGGGTCTTTCCAGATCCAGGCAGTCCCACCATCAGAATCACCTGCAAGTAAACCAGGAATGCTTTAAAAAATAAGTGAGGGTCATGTTTACAAAGCCCAATTTAAGAACATCCTCCCCTTCCCCCAGCTGGGTAAAGTTTTCAGAAGAAAAGCGACCCACCCACCATTCCAAGCATAAGCACCAAGGTTCTGCACACTCTCCGGCATACCTCACACTCCTCTATGGTCTTGGGAGGGACCGCAGTGCGCACGCGCTCCTCCACAGGCACGGCATGGATGAACACAAACTCTTCTGGCGGTGGGAAGAAGGGCTCCTCCTTCTGACCAAAATTTAATTCTACAACACAATTTTTGCAGAGGACATGGGGTAGGAGGGCCCGGTCAGCCAGGGATTCCTTGTTGATACGGAATGCCACACCAAGGTCTTCTCCATTCTTGGAAAAGGAAAGTTCTACTTCTTCAGCCTCAAAATTCTACAACGACGAAAGACAAGAGCATTTATGGGCACACAGAGCTTGAGGTTGATTAATCTTACAATTTAATCTTTTTTTTTCTCTACTCCAACTGCTGTACTAAACAACTATGTGAGCAATGCATCAAACGCAGAAAAGACAGCAGCTGATGGGAAGCAAATTGATCCCTAGTGCCCTCTATTTACTCCTTGTTACAAATCTACAACTTTCAGGAGCACTTACAGCAAAGCAGCCAATGACATCATTCTCCCCAAAAGTCTGGCCAAATTCCTCAAACTGCCCATTCTCTGCCTTGAGTCCTCGTCCATCGAAACCGTAAGAGAATTCATCCTCACCTAGAATAATCAGCAGATTAGTTACCTACACTCAAACCTCCCACAGAGCAGCAAACACTAAAATGATTAAGTTAAAAATAACTTTACCAAGCTGTGGATGGGAAAAATCAACAGACCATCCAACTCGAAGGAGAGAAACCTCTGTGCAGCCTTCTTTCATTGGGAGATTCTGGGTTATCTGGCCAAGTCAGAAAAGGAACTTTCAGATACTCGAGCAAAGTCTGAGTTAGACAAGATTTTGATACAAACCGAAAACGACAACTATCACAACTCAACATCAGAAAAACAACTGTCAATGAACTTAAACCAAAGCCATGAGGGTCAATTTCTTGGTTACTGGAGCTACGGTTGTCATTCAAGTGTAGTGCCTTTTTCTGCACTAATAAAATACTGGTGGGCGGTAAACTACTATGTACTAGAGCCCAGTACATAGTAGTTTAGTGACTAATTTAATAAATGAATGGTCCTAATGAGCTGTACACACTACCTTGGCCTCAAAGCAGACTTTCCCCTTTGTCACTCCGTAAGTACTTCTTGCCCCAGACCAAAGGGTGGGGAACTTCTCTGAGAAAAGTGGCTGCCCTCCATAGCGGTCTTTGCTCACTTGAAAATGGAGATCCGAGGTATCTGTTAAGAAAGAAGCAATCTGTTTACTCCAATGCCCAACACTTGAAGCCACCAATAGAACACAAATATACCCAGTTCTCAAGAATGGATACAAAGTTTAAATCTCTTCAAAGTTGCAGGCCATGAAGTTTCAATCTCCAAAATCACTTTTGATTGGTTTAAAACCTCAACCTGTCTGCCTTATACATACACGTGTCCAGGTTCACAAGAGTCTGATCCTCTTCCTCATCTTTTGCCTCTTCTTCCGGGGGTGGTGGAGACTTTGAACTATACATATGAGAGAAAAACAAATACAATGTAACCAAAGTCCTCTAATTTGAAAGGTGTCTGCATGACATCAGGTCTGTTTATCAGCAAATATAAAATTCCAGCAGACAGCTTCTTTCAACAAATGTGAAAAGGGCAACAGGAGCTTTCAGGGTAGATTTAATCTAAAACTTAGGCCTGTAAAAACCTATTCCATTTTTAATCCACCCCTCTTTCCAGACTCTCTGGTCAACATCAGGTATACCAAAATCAGAGCAGACACTCCCTTCAATGAAAGGGACTATTTCCCTCACCGGCTGTGGTAAGCCTCCTCTCGGAATTCATAGTAAGCTCGGCCATGTTCATCCTTCTCATCCCGCTGTCTCTTTACCCCCCGCCGCTCACCATCTGAGCCTGCTGGTTTTGACTTTTCACTATCTTGGTCATCTCCTACAAAAAGGAGGGAAAGAAAATCAGCAGTTTTCATACTGGAGTGTAGAATAAGCTCAGAACCAACAGAAACTAAAGGAAGACCTGCATATCTGTCTAGTCAGAAGAGCCAGGTTTTTCCCATTGCATTCATAGAATGTTTTATTTCCAAAGATGATCATCTTCCTGTCATTGGCTGGGATTTTATTTAAAAAAAAAAAAAAAAAGGGACATTATGGGCTAATTACAGTCAAGCAGTAGATTAAAAATTTGGCAATTTTTGCATTCTAAATTTATCTGCTTAAATCAGGTCAAGCTTGCAGATTTTCCCACCAATATGACATAAAAGAAACATCCCATAAGTTTTTTAAAAACTTCATAGCTTAACTTCGATTTCTATCAGATTTGGATTTAAGCTGGACACTTAATATATGTTTTCCAACACTTTTCCACAGCTTCATGTTACAGAAGCCTCAATTTTTTTTTTTTTAAGAGTTTGCCTTTCCAGCTTTGAAACGCACAGCCATCCACAGCTTTACTTACATAGCTAATGGACTATGGTGTATATACAGAGCTGTATTTTTATCACAGATTTTTACTGAAACTTGCAGGAGCAAACCATTAAGTCACAAGAGACCCATAAATAATATTGCATCTTTACTGCACATAATTTGGGGCACAAAGGTGCTGTCATACAGTTAGCAACATTCTTCACAAGAGGAGAAAAAAACCCCAGATTTTCCTTGGACTTTTTTTGGTTTGTAACACTAAAGTTTTTAATAATAACTTCTTTAAAGAAGTCCTTTATCCCTCAACCTTTTTTATCTGCTATCTGGCGGTACACGTTAAGTCAAAGGTTATGTAATGGGATTTTTGTTCCAGGACATAGGACAATCTGCAAGTTGCATGTGACTGTTGTAGAATGGGTTCCAATTATACCATCACACCAAGCAGCAGCCTAAAAAATGTATTATAAAAGGAACTAAAGCAAGCCACTTCATATTAAGAATGGGAAGCCGCTCTAGCTTTCCTCCCTACCCTGACAAGACAGTTATGGATCAGCTCCAACCATCCAATTACTTCAAAGAGAGAAAGGTCACTAACTCCCTAGGGCAACTCTATACAGTCTCTTCCACAAGGTTACTCAATGGACCCACCAACACCCCAATCATTTCAATTCAGGAAGTCAAGGACCCGAAATGTAAAAAGCTAGCTAAGTGTACAGCAATTATACAAATTTGCCCATCCATCCACTCAGATGAAAGATTAAAATTTAGTCGTAAGAATTCAGACAAGGTTAAACCCCTAGCCAAATAACGTTGATTAACATTCTAAATGCTGTGGATTAAAACTTTTTCTTCCGTAGTTAACGATTAAACTTGACACCCTCACACCACAGGCTGCTAAAGCAGGAGCAATGTTAGATTTCCAGATTTTCGCTGTGGCTCAAACTCTAATACTGAGCTTTCGATGGGGCGAACTTTGACGAACTGAGCTTATTGCTTAATTTCATGGCGAAAAAGTCAACAGTCGGGCCGAAGCCTCCAACAGTCGGTCTGGCTGTCCGTGTAATCAACAATTCCTCAGTGCATTCTCGGTTTAGGAAAAGATAACCAGCACCGCGGGAGCCTGCTCCAACAGGTAGCTCATAAGCAGTTCGCAAGCAACATCGCTTACTTCCATCCACTACCACCAAGCAACCAAGTTAGGCAGGAACCTCCCGCCTGCAGAAAGTGGGGCCACCAGAGGTAGTCAAACCCCCCAAAAAGGTGGGTAGAGGACGAAAGCCACCTCCCCTGGGGAGTCCCACAGAATGGCGATGGGAATCGAACCCCGCGATGCAGGGCTTGGTGCTGGGTCAGGGGCGCACCCGGCAGATTGGAGCCGGGCTCCGCTGCCAGCTCCTCACCCTGTTCCTCTGCGGCCTTGTCACCCGGCGCCTCGGATCCCGGCGTCTCGTCTCCGCTCCGATCCTCCGGCTCATCTTCCTCCCCCTTGCCGGTGCCCTGCTCTTCGCCACCGTTCACCCCACCTGACTCGGCTGTGGCCTCCTCCTCCGGTTTCTCGGAAGCATCGGGCTCGGCCGCGGCCTCCACGGCTGCCGCCTCCGGGGGCTCCGGCGGCGGCTGTGCGGCCTGGCCCGAGGCCTGGGCAGGGGGTGGCTCTTCGTCTTCGTCCTCAAGCAGCGCCTCCTCGTCCTCCTCCTCCTCCTCCTCGTCCTCCTCCTCGTCCCCGCCCGGGCCGCCGCCCGACGCGGCCACAGGCCGAGGCTCCGCCTTGCAGGCCCCGCCGGGCCCGGCCCCGCCACCGCCGGCCTCGTCCTCGAGCATCTCGGCGTCCAGCGCCTCCTGCAGCCGCTGCGCCAGATCCACCTTGAGGCCGCGCGAGTCCAGGCCGCGCCGCTGCAGCTCCGACCGCAGCTCGGTCACTTTCAGCCGCTTCACCTCCATCGCCGCCGCCGCCTCCTCCGCCTCCCGCCGCCTCCTCCCCTGCGAACCGTCGACCGAGCCCGACCGCGCAGGCGCCGCCGCCGCCCGCCTCCGCCTCACGCGCCAGCACTGAGCCCGCGCGAGCGAGTGCACGCACGTAGGCACGCAGGCAGAAGGCCGCGCGCAGCCTCCGCTACGTAGTGTTTGTTTCTCGCCCTTCCTCCCTCCCCCTTTCGGCCCTCGGAGCCCAAAACAACGCAGCAGGGAGCTGCTTCCTCTCCAGCCACCTTGGTTCCCCTGCCGCGGGCGGGCGGGCGGGTGGGCGCGCGCCGAGGACGACGGACTTCCCTCTCTTTACCTCCCGCCCCCTCTCACCCCCTGGGCCAATCGCCGCCAGCGGCTTCACGGCGCAGTCGCACCGGAGCCGGAGACGGGAAAGGCTGGCTTCGGCTCAAGTGCCTCGTAGTACCGAGGTGTGTGCGCACCCGTCTCTCCGTACTTCCAGCCGGGGCTCCGCGCAGCCGCCCGGAGCTCCCTCGCCACACGCCCCTCCCACCCCGTCACCACCCTTACTTCCGTCTGACCCGATCGCTCTGTTGTCGTAGGGCTTGCTCGCTAATCTCTGTTCCCTAGTGTCTGTTCGTGCAGCCACTTCTTGAGAGAGAAAAAAGCCAGAAGGAAAGCAGGGAAGCTCCTGCAACGTGAATGCCTACTGGCAATTGTCTTTCTGGTTAGTCAACAAAAGGGCTCTCCAAAACCTTGCAAGGACTGCAGTAACTAACCCCGGCCCTCTTTTTTTCCCCCCCCTCAATCCTTCAACTTCTACCCAGCAACAGACACCCTGACCTCGCCGTATTGGCCAACTTGAATCGTCATCTGCAATTCTGATTGGTCCCTCAAGATCTTTCGGATTTTTTTTTCAATTGGCGAAGCTGCCAGAGGATTTCCGCCCACCCCACGGTTGGTCCACTGGGGAGGCTGGAGAGGCGGGGTCGTTTCTGCGGGATTACTTTTCCGGGGCCGCTTCTGATTGGGCGGCGTGGAGCAATGCGCGCCACCCTTTAGACACCAAGCTGTCGGGAGGCTGACCCTGCCTTCTTCGTACTCCCCGCCGGTAAATCGAAGCCCAGCGGGGAGACTTCGGGTTCGGCCACTTGCTGGGGGCGAGGGGCTGGCCGCGGGGCATGCGAGGCTTGCATGAGCGGCGGTTGCGGCCGCGTCACCCTCGGCCTGTGTTTGGGGTGCACGGACCGCATTCACCTCGGTTCCCCAACTCCTGGCCCGGAGGTCAACAAATGCTGGTTGAATAAGTGCGAACAAAGAGCTGGGATGGAGGCAAGCCCTCTAGACCTCTTTTAGCAGTTGTCCCCGCCTACTCCCTTCCACTTCCAGGTCAGGGAGGTGTGTCCGAAGGAAAGGAGGAAGCAAATTCCGCCGGCGTTTGTACGCCGGCCACAATTTTGTAGTACGGCCTTCGCTTTCTCGTGGGGTCTCCTCACCCCGGAGTCGCCGCTTTAGGAAATCAGTTAATCTCTGGCCTTACTCTTACCACGTCCTCTCCCTGATCAATCCCCTGCACTTCTAGAGATTGAAAAATAACTGCAGAGAGGAAAGGAAGGGGCTGTAGTAGAATCAAGGAAACCTCATTCCCTGAGAGGCCTCCTGGAGAAGGAGAATTTCCTGCTTTTTTAAGTCGGCTACCAAAATCGGTTATTTCGCTCCTATTCCCAGAGCTTCGGTTGCTCTTTCACTTCCCAATTCCTCAAGAGCACTGGGCGACAAAGTTATGGAGAAGCGCCTGCAGGAGGCTCAGCTGTACAAGGAGAAAGGGAACCAATGTTACCGGGAAGGGAAGTACCGAGATGCTGTGAGTGGGTACCATCGAGCTCTGTTGCAGCTGCGGGGTCTGGATCCAAGTCTGCCCTCCCCGATACCTAATCTGGGACCCCAGGGCCCGGCCCTCACACCTGAACAAGAAAACGTACTGCGCACCACCCAGACAGACTGCTACAACAACCTAGCTGGTAAGAACAGGGCTGAAGGGTGGGTAGAGTGTCAAGGCCGGGACATGAAAGTCTGAGAACACTGGGAAAAACACTGACGTGCTTCTCTGCCGTCGTCTAGTTATTCTGCCATGAACTGAAATTTATTTTCAATCTGTAGGGTCTAATTGAGTTTCTGTAGAGCCGTACTTCTCAGACTTCACTTGGAGAGTTTGTTAAACACAACTTCTTGAGCCCTGTCCCCACGATTCCGATTTAATGGGTCGGTGGTTTGTGTGTTGGGCGATGTGTGTACCAATTTGCATTTCTAACAAACTCCCGGTTGATGCTGATAGGTTTAGGGAATTTCGCACGCTATAGAGAAAATACTGAACCTACGTTTAGAGTATTGTTTCTTTAATATTTAAAATATAGGAAGGAAGGCACTTGCTTTAACTGGTGGTGTAAGTTATCCATCTTAGATATTTTGGATAGCTTTTCCTCATTTTCCTTCTTCCTATAAATCAGCTAGATGGTAACCTGGGTAACCAGTATCTTCCTTATCCAGCTGGCCTTGAATGAAGAGGTGGATTCCAGAGTTAGTATCGCTAGGATTAATCTGCTAAAAGAAGGGAGACTTCTTAGGTCTGTTTTATAGCAGGCAAAATAACCATAGAGCTAATTAAGTTATTTTGAAGTATATTAAAATATGCTAATGGTCCCAGTTGAGGCCACAGAAATTATTAGGAGTAGTTTTTATACTTTGTAATAGTTGTTTAAATGATTTTTTTTTTTTGCTTACTACACCACTCATCAGCTGTGATTTGGTGAAAATCTAGCTTTTTTACAGTGTGTGTCCAGAGCTCCTCTTAGACTCAAGTAACAGTAGTTAGAGTAGCTAATATTTCAGTTCATTCAACAATTATTTATTGGGTACTGAGGATACTGCAGTATTATAAAACAGATAAAGATCCCTGCTCTCATAGGGAGATGAACAAATAACAAAAGAGGTAACATGTATTAGAAGATGATAAGTAATGCGGAAAAGAATAAAGCAGAAAATGGGGTTAGGGACTTCCCTGGCGGTCCAGTGGTTAAGACTCCATGCTTCCAATGCAGGGGGTGCAGGTTCCATCCCCAGTCAGGGAACTAAGATCACACATACTGCGTGGAGCGGCCCAAAAAAAAAAACAAAACAGAAAAGAAAATGGGGATAGTGAGTGCCATAGGCATGGAAGTGTTAGGTAGTGGTCAGGGAAGGCTCATTAAGGTGACATTTATGAAATGCCGTGTTTAAGCCCTTTATACACATATACATGTAAACCTATTTAAGTGTCACAGCAATCCTTTGAGGTAGATTTAAGGAAACATCTAATAAGTGGTGGAGCTAAAATTAAACCTGGGAAATCTTAATTGCAGAGCTTAAGCTCTTATTGCAGAATACTGTACATTATTAGAGAATAGAATACACATTGGGGAATTGACCAGAAATGAAGGAAATGAGATGGGTACTTGTAAATATCGTGACTCTCCAGGTGGACTTGAGGGCAGAGACTGTGGCTTATCCATCTATAGACCCTCTGCTTGGGGGTGCTTGGTAGATGCTCCATAAAGACTCACTAAAATTAACAAATTTCACTTACATGTAAGTGAAATTTACATGTTGGGCAGTTTATTTATAGTATCTCTCATCTTTATAAAAATTCTGCAAGGTAGTTATGATTTTCCCCATTTTACAGATAAGGAAATCAGACCATGTCACTGTCTAAAACCATCCAATGGCATCACATTACACTTAGGAAAATATTCAAACTCTGACCTTCCCCGGCACGGCCTGACCTGATCTGGCTCCTCCACAGACCGAATTCACAAAGCATGCGTCCACCTTCCAGCTTTGTAGAATCTCTTCTGTCAGCTAGGATGCCCTGTCCCTTGAATGACCCTTGTCATTCAGATCTTGGCCCAAAAGTCACTTTCTCAGGGAAGCCTTCTGTAATCAAACATCACTCTGACCTCATTCACTCTCTGTCCCAGCACAGTTCTGTTTTCCTCAAAGCACTAATAAATAAGTGAATTTCTTAGTGCATTCCTCCTACCTGGGAACTGGGATGCAAGCTCTATTTACTCGTCAAGGTGTCTGTCTCGTTCCTCTCCTCTCCTGCTCCTAACTCCGCCTAGCACATGGTCAGTTCTCCATAACTAATTGTCGAATGAATGAATGAAGCTCAGGGATGGGTTAGCTGACCGCTTGGAAGTACCTAAGTACTGTTATAAACCATATGGCCACTTGGTGGGGATGTTGTAGAAGGGATGCAGACATCAGCCCTGATTCTCCTTCCTTCTCAGCACCGTGATTTAATAATGCTGTGTTTAATCCCACAGTTGTAAAACAGGGAATGCATTTCCCTTCTTACTTATAGAAAGGCAGAACACTGACCTGAACATTGCCTCCTAAACAGATTTGTGGTTTGAGGTCCCATTCTTTCATCCAAGGGAATAGTGAAGTAATATATCGTCATTGAGAATGGTGGTAATTTTTGAGTTAGAGAGTCCTTGGTTCAGATTTCTTACTCATTCCACCTAGAAGCTGTGGGATCTTGGACAACTTACTTGACCTTTGTGAACCTTGATTTCTTCATCCATTAAATGGAGATGGTAACACATACTGACTTCAGAGGGTGGATGAGAAGATTAAACAAGCACATAGCACAGCGCTTACTATTTCCTCACACAATTAATGGCAACGGTTGTTGTTAACAGAGCTTCAGTACAAGCATTGTGGTGAAATGGGAGATTCAAGACAGAGAGCCTCGGGTAGAAGAGATACACTGAAGAGTTTGTTTGTTTGTTTGTTTGTTTAAAGATATGGCAATTTATTATTTATTTTTATTTATTTATGGCTGTGTTGCGTCTTCGTTTCTGTGCGAGGGCTTTCTCCAGTTGCGGCAAGCGGGGGCCACTCTTCATCGCGGTGCGCGGGCCTCTCACTATCGCGGCCTCTCTTGTTGCGGAGCACAGGCTCCAGACGCGCAGGCTCAGTAGTTGTGGCACACGGGCCTAGTTGCTCCGCAGCATGTGGGATCTTCCCAGACCAGGGCTCGAACCCGTGTCCCCTGCACTGGCAGGCAGATTCTCAACCACTGCGCCACCAGGGAAGCCCCCAATGAAGAGTTTTAATTAAATAAATTTTTCTTCTTGGCTGTGCCACGCAGCATGCAACATCCCAGTTCCCCGACCAGGGATCGAAGCCGCACCCCCTGCAGTGGACGCGCGAAGTCCCAACCACTGGACCACCAGGGAAGTCCCCATAAATAAATTTTAAAGTATGTTCTTATCAACTTTTATAGCTGGGCCTGACCCACACTAGGTACGTGCTAGGCATTTGGTAGATAGTGAAGTAAACTGTGAGGTATGTGAAGCTTATATTCACTGCTGTATCCCCAATGGCTAGAAGAACGTCTGGCACATGGTGGACACTTGAATGTATTTGTTGGATGAGTGAATGTTGACATCATCCTAGGTTTGGTACTGCCTTGAGTTGGGCAATGGAACTTAGTGTAATAAGGTCCTCCTCCCTCTTCTCTCTTCCTTCCATTTGGCCCCATTAGCCTGTCTTCTTCAGATGGAGCCAGTAAACTACGAACGGGTGAAAGAATACAGTCAGAAAGTCCTGGAGCGACAGCCTGATAATGCCAAGGCCTTGTATCGGGCTGGAGTGGCCTTTTTCCACCTGCAGGACTATGACCGGGCTCGGCATTACCTCGTGGCCGCTGTCAATAGGCAGCCAAAAGGTGAGAGAAGGGGACTGAAGCAGTAAGTACAAAAAATTGTTCCACCGAGGTAGTATCTGTGGGAAGGTGTTTTATTTTATCTTTCAACTTACTGAATTTTGAAAAGAGGTAATAATACAGTCACATGTTCCAAATTCAAAAAGTATAAAAAGATATATGACAAACAGGCCTTCTACTCCTGTATTCTTGCCTCCACAGGAAAGCAATATTGTACATGCTCGAGAAATAATCTTACAATGTTGTTTTTCAAGTTTCAGTTCCTAGATGGGGCCAAAAATAGGATCTGGATTCCAATGAATAAACATGATAATCCTCATTTCTACCAGTTCTCCAGCTGGGGTCTGGCCTTTGCTTAACTATCCATTTATCCTTTAGCTCAGCTAACCCCAGGTATGACCTAGAAGAAGGACAGGCCTCCTGAGAGAAAATTTGAGGCTTGTTTCCAAGGGCAAAAGAATATTGTGAAGAGAATGACAGACTCATTCCTGTGTTGGTGGTTCAGCACTGAAAATTGTCTCCCATTTTGCATTCTGGCTTAGAGCGGCTACTGAAGTAAGAGGGTCCCCAAACATACAGTAATTCAGCAAAATCTCTCTAATTGAACGGGAAAGCCATTATGAATTAATAAAGATATATGAGCCGTTGTTCACATTTCTTACCTTCAAGTACATAGATTAACTGCCAGCCATATATAGTAGCTTTAGAGACTTGCTCTGACAATAACTATTTCTTCAAGCTCCTTTTCATTATTAAGTTAGCATCCCTGTACAAGATTTTTTAATAATGCAAATAATGAATGAATGAGATTTACTATTGCATAGAATTGTTGTGATCTATGCAAATGGAAAGATTTTAGGAAATGGAAATGTGTTCGTAATCCTCTTCTGCCCAGAGGTACGATTATGGCCTGTCTCTAATTGCCTTCTTTGCCCTGTTCTAAGACGCCAGTGTCCGGCGGTACCTTCAGCTAACGCAGTCGGAACTCAGCAGCTACCATCGGAAAGAGAAGCAGCTCTACCTGGGCATGTTTGGTTAACAAAGAAGAAAGATACCCCTCCACTGGAACTTAGGTGAACCATTAAAGACCCATCAAGGGGAAACCTGAGCCTCAGCAAGAGAAATTAACCCCATACCTCTGACCGAGGTGAACTTCTATTTTGTTTCTAGTTCTGCACGAACTCTTTATTGCTTACATAGTCTGTGTCTGTTTTTGTTTCTCCATCTATGTATTTATACGGCTTTTAATATGTGGTATTATTAGGGATATTTGCCTTGAGAAATACAACCAGAAAACATTCATCAGTTATGGGTGGAATTAATCATACCTTTGGCATAGATTTTAACGATAGATGTTGGTAGATGTAGTCATATACAAAGGAGAAGACTAGCAGAGGATGAAGTAATAAGGAAGGCAGAGAGGAGTTTCTTCCTTTGTTTCCTCAGATGCCCAAAGCCAAACTTACACAGGCCACAAACTGGCAAATATACGTACTGTGAAACTAGACAATTATAAATTGGGCCCACACGGCTCAGAATGAAAGATTTGAAATTAACCATCTTGATTAAAATAATTCCTTTGTCTTAATGTTCCACATACATTCAGATTCTTTTTCCCCCACAAAAGTATCTAGTTCCTCTTGTTTCTCTTGGTAATTTCTAGTCCTTGCTATTGTTCACACTCAGATCATTAATATAGTATACTTATTTTTTTTTTTTATTAAACCCTTCTGTCTTAAAACTTCTGGAGTCAAGCATTTAAGTATATATTTTGTAATCTTTTAAAAGCCCTCATGCCAAAAAAACACTCATAAACATTTTAATTTTTAATAGGTGCATATCTATAGTATGCTCATTTCTCTAAAAAAACATAGGAAAGACAGTTTACCAAGTCTTCTAGAAACAATACCATAAAAGAACAGGATAAAAACATAGATCTGTTCTTTACTTGTTACCTGCCCCCTTGTATTTTGCAGGAGCTCACTTCCTTAAAGAGGAGGGAAACAGTGAGGAAAGGTTCTCTTTCCTTAGGGCCTTTTAAGCACCAACGAACTTTCTGGAAGATTTGTTGGGCATGGGTGCAGGCGCAGATCTGGTGCAGTCATGGCTCAGTAGGAGGCTTCATCAACCAGGAGCTCCTTTGTCATTCTGCTAATGTCCACAATGTATGAGTTGTACAGAGTAGATAAGACCATAATAGCACTGCTTCTACCTTTATGAGTGAAGGTAATAAGCATGTGTCATTAGCCATCATACACAGACAGATGTCAGACAGAAACCCCTTAGTCTTGCCAAGTGTACACAAGCTCTTCTCCCTTTATCAGTAATGCCTCTCTTTCAATGAGCTAGGCTCATCTTTGAGTCTCCCTGTACCCTTAAATAATACAACCATCAACTTACAAACAAAAAGTTTTCATACCAAATGATCTTTTAAGTCCAAGGACAGAACTAACAAAAGTTGAATATTTTATTCCTCTTCCAAGCTTCTTAAATTTCTAAGCCTAGACTGTGGCCAAATTATGTCATGGTTGTGTGTTATGTTTGTTTGGGGTTGGTTTTGCTTTGTGATTTTCTTTTTTTCCCCTAAGACTTGATGTTACAGTAAGCTATGTTCTGCATCAATGAGGAAAAAATAAAACTGATATTTAAAAATATATTGTAGAAATTTATTGCACTAACCCTTTTTTAGCACTACTAAGAGACAAAGTGGTCAGACTTACATTTCGGTCTTTAATTTGAAGGCCAGCTCCTAACAGAGATGTTAACGAACGGGAAAGTGGACAAAGGTAGGCAGTCAGATGTGGGTCTGGAGGAGGTCTGGCCAGCCCACATGCTGAAGGAATCAGCCAGAGGTGCCTCAGTCTCTGTACTCAGAAGTTTGTGGAGGGGGGAGGCTGCTCACCTTACCAATCCTTAATGGTTTCCACACAGGATTTGAGGGTTTGATTGAAGAGAAAGCATTCATGGTGATGTGAGGATTCATACTGCACATAAGGGACAGTTTAGAACAGTGTTTCCCTCCAAACCAATACCCACCATCTTTACAGTCTTGCCAAAATCACATACTACCTATACTACTTTTTAGTCAATATTTTATTTAAATATATATTTTGAAAGGAATTTTTGGACAGAGGAATATGTTAAATGATACCATGGGGCCGTAATCAGCAAACCCTAGGCTGAAACCATAAGATGAATAAACCAGTTTCTTCTATAAATTGCAAGGAAAAAGAGAGGGGAACCTATAAATTAAAAGAAGTTGAAGAGCCACCAACCAAATAAATGTGACTCTACTTTGGATTCTGATTAGAAGAAAACAACTAAAAGTTTTTATGAGACTGTGTGTGAAATAAGAAAAAATATATATATTGGTCTCTTCCCAGGTCCTGGCACAGATCTCCTAAAACCCTTGGAATTTGGATTCTGATTTGAAAAAACAACTAAAAGTTTATGAGACAATCAGGGAAATTTGAACAAGAATTATTATCAGTTTTGCTGAGTGTGATCATGGTATTTGGTCTTTTTAAGGGTTCTTTTAGAGGTGCACGCTGAAATTGCTTACTGATAAAATTGGGGAGGGGACTTTAGAGCACTTCATATCATTTGCCAAGAAACACAAAAAACCCAAAACAAAACAACCAATCAACCATAAAAATAAATGTATTTTACAGTAAAAAAAAAAAAAAAAAAAAAGTATTAGTGTATATTGAAGTAAACCATCTTTGGAAACACTGGCTTTGGAGAAAGGGAAATCCAATGTGAAGGGCTAAAATGGTGAGTTTTGTGAAGCTAAGAGCAAGTGAAGGCATACACTTACAAAATACCAATTAAGAAATGAAATCCTAAACTAGGAATAGGTCTCTAAAACTGGAGAGCAAAGGGTGGTTGTCTGAAAACTAAATCAGCTTGTAGCTCAAAAGCAAATAACTTCTCAGGGTTAAACTCTTAATAGCCTGGGGCCTGGCCCATCCCACCATAAAAGGAGGCCGATTTTGGCTCAGTAGAAGGAATAATTATCCAACAATTAGGGTTGTCCAACAGTAGAATATGTTTCCTTTGGGAATAGTGAGTTCTCTTTCAACACTTGGCAAAAGGAGGATCCAGTGTTGGACTAGAGGTTAGATGAGCTGGCCTGTGGTTCGTTGAATCCATGGTTGGGACTGTCAAGAGTAGTGGAAACCAGAGAAAGTTCTCTATTGATCACACCTCTACAGACAGGCCTAAACTGTTCTTGGTGTCCAGCAGATAGATAAAGTGAGGCAACTGTGGCCGTAATTGTGTTGGCTGCTGCTTTAAACATCTTGCAAATTCTTGGCTGCCACCTCCATGAAGAAAGCATTCCATGCTGGGAACTAAAGGCAAATGCTTGCTCTTCAGGAGAATCTCACCAAGTAACACATCCTCTTTAGTTAAGTATTGCACTTGGCCGAGACAGTAACAAGGTTCCTGTGTTCCCCAGATGGTCCAGAGAAATTATATACATTATATATACATGTACACATATTTATTATGCCTTGCTTTTAGGAACTGATGTTCTGAGGCAACCGATTTCTTTTTTCCCCCCTCCTTTTTTAAAAAAATTGATAGATAATTCACATACCATAAATTTCACTCTTTTAAAGGCAACTGATTCTTTTTTTTTTTTTTATTAATTAATTTATTTATTTTTTATTTTTGGCTGTGTTGGGTCTTCGTTTTCTGTGCAAGGGCTCTCTCCAGTTGCGGCGAGCGGGGGCCACTCTTCATCGCGGTGCACGGGCCTCTCACCATCGCGGCCTCTCTAGTTGCGGAGCACAGGCTCCAGGGGCGCAGGCTCAGTAGCTGTGGCTCACGGGCCTAGTTGCTCCGCGGCATGTGGGATCTTCCCGGACCGGGGCACGAACCCGTGTCTCCTGCATTGGCAGGCGGATTCCTAACCACTGCGCCACCAGGGAAGCCCGGCAACTGATTCTTATAGGCGTTTTGATGTGATTCTTACTCCAGGAAAAGGTGCTCCAGTCAGCTAAAATAACTCTTACTGTATGTATGTATATCTTGTCTTGTTTCACCAAGGAGTTAAGGCAGTAATGTATTTGCATAAATAAAATTAGCCATTTGAAAAATAAAAGATTATTCCAACACAAGAAAAATGAAAAGCGTAGAATTCAGTCTCTCAGCCATGGAAATGTTAAGCGTCAACTTTTGCTTCCCATAATAACCCAAGTAAGGAGCTTTCTTTGGCCAAATCTTTGATGCTCAGCTCTGTCTCCTTCCTATGACTCAAAAACAACTTGCTAGTGAGAGTTCACAGGGCTGAATGTGACAAATCCAAAGAGAGAGAAGAAATTCAGAACATTCACTCATATTTTCATCTTTTTCTAAATACTCCTTCCTGCTTTTTTTGCACTCAGTTCCTTATGTGCCAAAGAGAGAGAGTTTGTGGGAAGCCCTCTGGTCCATCCTACAGACACCACTCTTCACCACAGGCAGGGGCAGACCCTTCTCTTACATTCCTAGAATGCTTTTTCCCCCCATGCCACATCAACACCCCAAATTCCCATTTCTTTGCTATCTCTACTGTCAGTAACTACCTGTGTGACCGTACATGAGTAATTTGACCTGTCTAGGCTGTCATCACACCTTTTAAGTGAGGGAGTTAGACCAGATGAACTCTAAGATTGTCTCATCTAGAGTTTCTTGCTTTAGTTTTCCCAAGCGCCCATCATTTCCATTTCACAAGTCCTCCAGCTGCCCCCACACGCCTACCACCGTGGAGCTTAGTGTTTTCTGCCTTGCAGTTTGTCATCTTCAGAGACCTCAATGCACATTTAAGACATGCAGGCAAAAATTTCAAGCCATCAATACGGTATCTGTTGTTGAAACAGTCAATCAAAGGCCTTTCTACATGGAAAGCAGAGGGAAAGGGGTAAGGCAACAAAACCAAACAAACACTCAAAAGGTCAAAAAAGAAAACAACTTCTAGTTCAAAGTTAACCATCTTCAACAGTGTTTTAAACCAGCATGGTATCTGAAGTCATAAGCCAGGGTTCAAATCTGGCTTGCCCCTTAACTAGCTCTGTGACCTAGAACAAGTTAACGTTGATTGTTCAGTCTCAAGTTTCCTTGTCTGTGGGGAAAAAAGCGGGGAGAGGGATAATACCTCATAAAGTTGTTGAGGATTAAATGAGTATTTATGTGAAGTGCCCAGTACATCCCAGGACACAGGAGGAGCTCAACTACAACAATAAACCATAATTGTGTGAAATTCCCTAATTTGTACACTTTTCCTAAGTCAAGTCTACACTGCCCTCTGCCTCTCTCACTTTTTTCCTCATAAACAACCTGACCCCCACCCCTACCCCAAGTACAGGTATCAGATTCCTAGAAGGTCTGGAGGAGAGCTGTGAAAGAATCAGCAGGCATGCAGGTTTGTGGAAGAAACCAGCCAAGACCAGTTCAGAGAGATACTTTTCACTGCTAGCTTTATGGGTCCAAATGCAGAGTGAGAAGCGATTACACCTCGGGAAAATTCCCGGTGCCCTTGGTGAGGAGTTGACTGAGATGCGATGCCCCATAAAGTCCTGCTATCTGGCTGGGAAAAGAAAAGGGTAGGAACCTACAGCCTGGGCAGAATCTTCATTCTGTCCCCAGCAGGGGAAATGAGATGCTTCCCACCTTCCGTGCTGCCCCCTAACAGTGGCAACAGCAGGCCTAGCATCAGGGCGTGCTCTCACAGATGTTAGTTTTTGGGGCCAAGTACAAAATTTTTGGGTGGCCCTCCAGCACTGCTGTTCTGTCTGTCTGCTGTCGGGGAGCCAGGGATGGGCTGCACTCCCAGGAGGGGGCCAGCCTCTGGATCCGGTTTGCTGCGTTTGGCCAGGTCCTCATTGTGAGCCTTACGGATGTGGCGGTACAGGTCCCCTGACTGCGTGTAGCTGCGCAGGCAGTAGCGGCACTCGTAGGGTCGCTCACGCGTGTGCACTGTGGCATGGCGCCGTAGCGTGTAAGAACATGAGAAGGTCTTCCCACATGTCTTGCAAGTGGGAACATCCTCAGTAAAAACCCCAAAGCTTCCTGGGGCTGCTTCATACTCAGAAGGCAGGTAGAGTGGCTCGTGCAGGGTGGGCGGAGCGGGCAGGGGTGAGGTCACCAGTCCTCGATGATACTGCCCTGGACCTGGCAGCAAATGGTAGGGTAGGTGAGGATCTGGCGGCAGGAAGTGGTCACTGGCCCCCACCTCCTCCAGTCCTGCTGCCCTTGGCTCTTCAAAGGCCTCTGGCTGTGGGGGCTGTTCACCATACATTGCTGCTCCAGGTGGGAACAGTCCCTCAGGACCCTGAGGCTGTTCCTCCGAGGCATCGGGCTCCTCATCGGAAATCACAATAGCTTCTACTTTCACCTGGACCAGCTCCGCTTCTGCTGGGGCTGGAGCCTGCGATGGAACTGGGGCTGGGACTGGGACTGCAGCCGAAGCTGGGGGATAGAAGCCTTGCAGTGGTCCTCCAGTTCCCCTTGGTTCCACCACCCTCAGATTCTCAGAAACCACATCAAGGGGAGCCAGCGGCTCCACTGAAACCGTTGGGAGGCCCGAAGAGAAGTAGTTCGCAGGGTTGGTCTCTGTGGAGCTACTGGGGCTGGCAAGAGAGACATCAGCCACTGGTGGAGGAGGTGCCCGCAGATGGAGTGAGTCAACCTCCACGCCAGGCTGTGTAGTATCAGCCCCAGCCGGCATCGGTGGCTCATCTGGAGGACAGACAGTAGGTGAGGGAGCTGCTGAGCTTTTCCATTCCCCTTTGCCCCAGTGGCCTGATGTCTCTGCAGATGCCAACGAAGGTTGGGGGCCACGGGAAGTGCTGGACAAAAACTCCAAATTAGGGTGCTGTGAGTTGGTTTCTTCCTCCTTCTTGGTACTATCCGCCTCTGCCAGGGCCCGGGCTTGCAGCCGCCGCTTACACACCTTGACAATATCATTCATGTGCAAGTAGCTGGCAGCTGCCAGCACATCCTCCACAGGGGTATCCCCCCTCAGGACCAGCTGGCCAGCATACATAAAGTCCAGAAGCAGCCCAAAGGCTGGGGCTGTGACAATCTCGTTGTGGATACACACCAGATCCCTCTTGTCCAGTTCCCGCTCTTTATAGAAAAGCTGGAAAAATGGGCTGCAGGAGGCCAGCACAGCCCGATGGGCCAAGAACTGGGTGCTACCCACCATCACCGTGCAGTCACAAAGGAAACCCTGCGACCGCTGCTCTCGGAGGCTCTGCAGCAGCTGCTGGCTGTGTTCTGGGAACTCCATAGCACCCCACGAAGGGAAAGGGACCCTAGGAAGGTCCCCACCAGTGGCTCCCTGGGAAAAGAGGACAGGGGGTTAGGGCAGGTGACCCTCCCATAAACCTTAACGTCACCTCTGAGCTATTACTTGCCACCCCAAAGCCTCTGGCAGCACCGTCCTGACCCCAAGACGCTCGCTTAAATTACTACCCTTCTTTCTCCCAGGTCACACCCAGTGGTCTACTTTTAGCCCCGCCCCTTCGGCCTAACCTTAGCAGCAGGCTCCGCCCCGTCCACAAAGCCCCTCCCCGGAAGTCCCGCCTCCTAAGCAGCCTCCGCTTCCTCGATGCCCACCCGGTAGCTTCCAGCACCTCCTCCAACTAGAAGTCTCGCCCCCAGGCCTTTGCGGGCGATACCTCTACGCCCCACTCCGGGAACTCCCTGAGCCTCTCTCGCATTCCAGGGGCTAAGAAGTCCGAGGGTGGGAACTAGCAGAGAAAGCTGATCTCTTCACTCACCGCCGATCAGCCACAGGGAGAGCTCCGCCCCTTCCCACCTTCTCAGTTATCATTGGCTCAAATTTGCCTTCCCTCGTCACGGATTGGTTCACTCTCCACTAACCATCCTCCCGGCTCGGGGCGGCGTCTCCAAATGGGTGCTGGTGGCCGTCGCTCAGGCAGCTAGGCGCCCGATTGGTTAGCGCTCCTGTCCTAAACTTTTCCTTTTCTAACCTCCTTCTTTGCCTCAGATCCCTCTGGATTGGCTGAGCTTTTCCAGCTACCTGAGGCAGTAGGAGTGCGACGCCCTCCGGATCGGCCGCGAGGCCCGCCACGGCGCAGAGCGTTGGGTCTTAGCGGACAGCATGTCACCCTCGCTGCTGGGTGACCGGGAAAAGGAGAACCTACAAGCTGGTGTGGTACCCAGGAGGCCCGAGTCTTAGACCCGGCTCTGCTGTAACCGTGGGCGATAGCTGCACCTCTCTGAACTGCAGTTGTTTCTTGTAGGTCCCTCCCTCTCTCAAAAACTCCAAGATGCCCTGCTGCCTCACTCCCTCCAGTCTGATGGTTCTGGGCTCCTGGCTCAGCAGTGGTGGTGTCAGAGAACTAGCAGCTGCGCGAATGCAGTCGTAGTGTCCCTAGCCTAAACTCTATAGCCAACTTACAATAGAGATGAGTGGCCTTCTCTGTCTGGAGCGTAGGGGGCAGTAGCTGGTAGGAAAGGAGGGAGTGGGCCAAGGCCCTAAAATGTCCCTGGGCGGGAGAATAAAGAGCGTGATTACTTCTGCAGAGATCTTCCAGTGTTCCTAGACAACAGCTAGTTGTCTAGCCACAACTACTGAGCCCGCGTGCTGCAACTCCCGAAGCCGGCGTGCCTAGAGCCCGTGCTCTGCGACAAGAGAAGCCACCGCAATGAGAAGCCCGCGCACTGCAACGAAGACCCCATGCAGCCAAAAATAATTAATTAATTTTAAAAAAACCCCGACATAAGTAACATTTTCATTTTCTAGGAAAAATAATTCTGTTTTCCAAAATCAAAAAAATATGTAGTGAAAATAGTGGCATTGTTTTACATTTTTCCAAATTTCTTTAATGTCTGGCTTTATATTAGACAGCTGGATTCTCACATCTGTTTCTGTTTTCAAACTATTATGAGATATTGTTTTGATTATATGAAGATTAAAATCTGACCTCATACAAATGGGTGGGCGTGGAATTTCATTGGCCGTGGTGAGAAGTTTGTATTGTATTCTGAGTGTAATCGGGAGCCATTGGTGGGTTTTAAGCAGGGGAGTGTTCTGATACGATTCTTGCTTTTAAAGACTTATCCTGCCTAGTCTGGAGAAAGGAGCATAGGGGATCAAAGTTGGAGCAGGGAGAGAGCTGTGGAAATTGTTCTGCAAGAGATGATGGTGGCTAGACAAGGGTAGTGATGGTGGAGCTGGGGAGAAGTGCTGGGTCAACAGAATTTGCTAAAATTAGGATAGGAGATGAGAGTCAAGAGGAAAAAGGAGTCAAGGATGGCTAAAATCTTTGAATGAGCAATGGTGTGGCTGACAGCCATTTTCTGAGATTGGGACAATGAGGTAGGAAAATGGAGAGTTCTGTTTTGACGCTTTAGGTAGAGCTTCCCCTCAGCCAGTTAGACTTGTGAGCTTGAAGATCAGGGGAAACACTGGGGCTGGAGATATACATTGGGAGTGTCATCAGCATACAGATGGTATTTAAAGCCAGGGCACTGGAGGGAAAACCCTTGTAGGAGAGAGGGCTGTGGAGCTGCTAAGCAGTGAGGAGCATAGGCTGTGCAGGAAGCTTAAGTGATCATGTTTCTACAGGTTCAGAAGAGATCAGAATGAAGATGAATCTGAGATTGGGCACAAAGACTGTGTGCTTGACACACTCTGGGGTTGCCAAACATACTGGACCTAGATTTTTAAAATTATAGTTATTTTGGGAATTCCCTGGCGGTCCAGTGGTTAGGACTTCACGCTTCCACTACAGGGGACACAGGTTCCATCCCTGGTCGGGGAACTAAGATTCTATATGCCGTGTGGCGCAGCCAAAAAAAAAAAAAGATTACATTTATTTTAACCTCTGTATAAACCCCTTTGGTCAACACAGACTAGTGGCCACTGTGGCTTAATAAGCCTAGTGTGTGCTAGATTTCAGCCTCTCTCACACCCAGGTGCACCATTAAGCAGGGCACAACTTGTTGGTTTTGCTTCTCAAAACTGGAATATACAAACCCCCACCCTGGGGTACACACAGCTACAGGATGCCAGGAAGCATCTTTCTAGAGCACCATTCAGTCAGATTTTTTTGATAAAAGTTTTTATCTGGGGAATAGGCATATTAAACTGGCATAGATAGACTATGGCACATGAAAAAAAAAGTATGTAAATTTTATTTTATTTTATTTTTTTATTTTTTTATTTTTTAATTTTATTTATTTATTTATGGCTGTGTTGGGTCTTCGTTGCTGCGCGCAGGCTTTCTCTAGCTGCGGCGAGCGGGGGCTGCTCTTCGTTGCGGTGCGCGGGCTTCTCATTGCGGTGGCTTCTCTTGTTGCGGAGCATGGGCTCTAGGCACGCGGGCTTCAGTAGTTGTGGCATGTGGGCTCAGTCGCTGTGGCTTGTAGGCTCTAGAGCGCAGGCTCAGTAGTTGTGGTGCACGGGCTTAGTTGCTCCGTGGCATGTGGGATCTTCCCGGCCCAGGGCTCGAACCCGTGTCTCCTGCATTGGCAGGCGGATTCTCACCCACTGCGCCACCAGGGAAGCCCAGTATGTAAATTTTAAAGCTAAAACAGAAGAAATTTCATACTTATTGCAGTAACTTTCCCCCAAGGAAAAAGGTTGAAAAGCTTTCTTCTATGCGTTTTTGTATTAGTAGAAATTAGAAAAATACCCACCATATATTTAGTAGCTGTTAACTGCTAGCAATGTGCTAAACATATGATCTCTAATTCCATTATAGCCTTTCTTATCCCCATTAGACAGAAGAAGAGACCTAGGTTCTTGTGAGACTTGATTAAGTAACTTGGCCAAGGTCACAAAGCTAATAAAAGGCAGAGCTGAAATTGAATCTAGGTCTATCTATCTTCAAAGTCACACCCTTAACCACTTTGTAGATTTGTCTTCCTGCAGTGTCCCCGAGGTGGTCCTCAGGGTTGTTGTACCCATGGCCAGAGGATTCAGACTCAGCTGGGGGCAGGATTATCCTAGCTGTTGGATGAACTGGTGGCACAGAAGCAGGAACCTAGAACCAGCGAGAGGCGCAGCTAGGACGGATGAGCCTTGCTCAGAGATCGCCCTCCGGGGCTGGACCTGCTGCTTGTGTATAAATCTTTGGGAGACAGGTGACAGACATCATCACAAGGGCTCCTCTCTACTACTGTGTAGGTTGGCAAGACCTATCCTTGCAGCAGACTGTGTTCTCCAAGGTGGCCTTAAGAAGATCTTCCCTCCCACATGCTCCTTTTACAATATGACATTGATGCTCCTTCCATCCGGTAAGGTCTCTCACCTTGAGCCCGGGAGGAACTGTGACCCTCAGAGAGATGTGATGCTGTGTGACTTCTGAGGCCAAGTCATAAAAAGGGATAGAGCTTCCACCTGGTCCTCTTGGGATGCTTGCTCTTAGAACCCAGCCACCATGCTGTGAAGAACCCAGGCCACACACGAAGAGGGCACCTGTAAGTGTTTCAGCCATAGCCACAGCCAGGCTTCCAGCTAACAGCCAGCTTCAACTTGCCAGCCATGTGACTGAGCCATCTCAGAAGTGGATCCTCCAGTCCCCAGCGGAACTGCCCAGCTGATGTCGCCTGGAGCAGGAGTACACCTTCCCCACGGAGTCTTGCTCCAATTGTAGATTTATGAGATAAATAAACTACTGTGGTTGTTTTAAGCCACAAAGTTTTGGGGTGGTTTACTGTGCAACAAAAGTTAAATAAAACAATCCTTCAGTAGACTTTCTCCGAAAGTACTCCGAATCTCAATACAGCTGATAGTTCTCCATTGCGATTTTGTTTCTGTTCTAGCTTGTCTCTGATTCTGGAGCTTTGGAGGCAAAGAGATCAGGGCTTGGGGAGGATTTATCATGGCCAAACCATGCCTGGGGAGCTTGAAGAGATCATAATAGATTCAATATGAGAATGAGGTTCAGTCAACCCATATTTGTTAAACTCCATTATTTGCCAAGCGCACTGTTAGGTGCTAGAGATTCGATCACTGATGCAAATAGATCCCAAGCACCTGTCCTGTGCCAGGGGCTCTTCTAGGCATCAGGGATATAGAGGAACACAACAGACAGGAATCCCTGCCCTTCTTGAGGGGAAACAGGCAATATGCACATGCATAAATTAATAAGATGATGCTAAATAGGGCTAAGTTCTATGAAGATAAACAAAATAAAGATAAATAAAACAAAGCAATACAATAGGAGAGTGACTGGGGTGTGGCTACTTGAGTCAGAGTAGTCATGGAAGGCCTCTTGGAAGTGGTGATATTGAGCTTATAACTGAAAAATGAGAAGGAGCTCCCCCATCCCCATCAGGTGAAAATCAGAGCCAATAGCGTTTTAGGCATAGGAAGTAGCAAGTGCATTGGTCTCAAGGTGGGAGAGGAGGCCAAGTGGCTGGAGTGGAGGAAGCAAGAGGAAGAGAGGCAGAAAATAGAGTTGGCTGAATCTGGCCCCTGCCTCGTTGGTCAGTGATGGTTTTATTCTAGTGCCCTGGGAAGCCATTGGGTCTTAAGTAGGGGATTGACAAGATTTGACGTGAGTTTTGAAAAGATCACTCTTGGCAAATAAGCACGTGAAAAGATGTTCAACATCCTTAAGTCATTAGGGGAATGAAAATTAAAACCACAATGAGATACTATCACACTTATTAGAATAGCAAACAAATAAATAAACCCTGCTGACAATACCAAGTGCTGGTGAGGATATCAGAGCAACTGGAACTCTTATACCTACATAGACAATTATATAACATTTACACCACACAGACACAGTAGGTGTAAATAACCTCAAGAGCATTGATAATAGTAAACTATGTTAAATAGGAAATGATGAGTTTTAAGTATTTATTGCTAATGATTCTAACTCTAATTACAATGTGTGGTTTTTTTCCCCCACACTTCCAAGCAATTCTCAAACACCAGCTGAGTGTCCTACGATTTAACTCAATTCTGACACCATCGACACGGAGATAGCATCAGATTCCACAGGTTAAGGGCTCAGTCCTACAAGACTGCCCTCCACTTCAGATGGCGATAGTAGGTCCCGGTTGTCATCTGTCCATCTGACTGGCTATAGATTGAAGGTTCCAAAGACCACCCCCCTGCCCACCTCCTTGGGTTCAATTAATTTGCTAGAGTGGCTCACAGAACTCAAAGAAACATTTCACTTACTAGATTACCACTTTATTATAAAAGATCCTAACTCAGGAAGAGCTACATAGAAACGATGCCTAGGATGTGGGATGGGGAAAGGGCGTGGAGCTTCCATGCGCTCTCTGAGCTCACCACTCTCCCCAGTTCTCCAGGTCTTCACCAACGCCAAGCTCTCTGAACCCCATCCTTTTGGGTTTTTAATGGAGATTTTCACTCCATAGGCAGGGTTGATTAATTTATTAGTCAGGTCAGGGAGTTGAGACTGAAAGTTCCAACCCTCCAGTCACTTGGTTGTTTCCCCTGGTTTAGGTGCTTTCCAAAAGTCACCTCATTAACATAAACTCGGGTGTGGTTGAAAGGGGCTTGTTATGAATATCAAGACACATTCATCATCTTATCACTTAGGCAATTCCAAGGGTTTAGGAGCTCTGTGACAGAAACGGGGAAAAAGACCAAATATATATATATATTTATTGTAAATCACAGTATCACACTTTTGTTTTTTCTAACTTTTTATTATGAACAATTTCAAGCACACAAAAGTAGTAGGAAAAGTGTAAGAAACCACCGTTATCCATCATCTGGCTTCAAAGATTATCAATATATTGCCAAACTTGTTTCATCTACACCTCTGCCTTTGTTTTTTAGTATAATTCATTTAATTTTAAGTTGACAATTAAATTATTGTTAACATTTTTAAAATACCTATTTATTTATTTTGGCTGCGCTGGGTCTTAGTTGCGGCATGCAGGATTTTTAGTTGCAGCATGCAGGATTTTTAGTTGCAGCATGCAGGATCTAGTTCCCCTATCAGGGATCGAACCCGGACCCCCAGCATTGGGAGCGCGGAGTCATACCCACTGGGCCACCAGGGAAGTCCCAAGACAATTAAACTTTTAATAATGGTTGTGTTTACCCACTGGCTTGCAAAATTCCTGAAATATTAACAGCTGGCTTTTGTAGGGGGCTCCAGCACACCACTGTCAGCAGGTAAGGTTGCTTTTGCGGGGAGGCTGGCTTCGAAAAGAGGAAAGGAGGGAGTCGGGGCTGTTGAGGCCCTGCCCTCCGTCCCGCCATCTGCTTCCTTATGTGGTTGCAGGTGCAGGGGATCCCCAAGGAGTCTGAGCAGCTGACTGGTGACCTCAATCATTCTAGGAAATGCGCAGCGTCAATGCAAATTGGTGTGTGGCAGCTCTAAGAAAGCATGAGATCTCTGTTCGTGCAGGAGGGAAGGTCAGGCTTTCTTACAACATACAAAAACTTAGGCAACAGGGAGTTTGCTCAAGGTCACAGAGACTGTCTGGGCTTTAGAACGAGCTGCTCTTGCTGAGCCTTTATCATAGGTCCGCGTCTCATGGTGTTTCTGCCTTTCTTCCCATGGCCCTTTTATCAGTCAGGGTCTCAGCAGGGCACAGACCGCATGCTCACTCTGGTTAACTGAGGTGAGTTTAATAATGGGACTATCTACAAAACTGTGAGCAGAGCTGAAGGAACAGACAAGGCTCACCAGTTCTCTAGGTCCTTGGGCGTAAGGGGGCGGGCGAAGGGGCGAGAGGGGGGTTGAGAGGAGTGCAGTGACTTGAGGTTCTCTTCACACCTGGAGGGGGCGCTGCCTTCTGGGCTCTGACTTTGCGGGTTTCATCTCTAAACTACCAGAGCCAGGCAATGAATGCCTGAATATGCAAGAGTCTTGGGAGTCAGGCATCCTGAATTTGAATCCCGACCCTGAGTGACCTCAACCTTCTGAGCCTGGGACCTTCTTTGTAAGTGGGAGTAATAACAAAGCCTGCCTGGTGGGGTTGCTGTATGGATTAAATGAGATAAGAACAGCTACTTACTATGCTTACTATGTGATAGCAGTCTTCAACTATTTGCTGAATGAATAGATTCTGCTAAAGCGCTTTATTTATGCCATCTCTCATTAATTAATTAATGCCTTTTAAAAGGATTTACTGAGCGTCCAGTCTACGCCGGACACTGATAATCTGTGGGAGTCTGGCATTTCGACCGCTGTTGGGCTGGACAGAGGGGAGGAGCTTCACGGATTCCCCGCCCACGACAGCGAGGCTCAATGGGGTCCGTGGAGGAGGCGAGTCCCTCCCACTTCTCCGGGGCAGTCCCGGAAGCGGGCTTGGGTAGTTGCTGTGTTTCCGGTCGGTCTGGAGGCTCCGCTCCCGCCGCAGCTGTAGGCCCGGCTGCTGTCCAGCCTCCTCCGGGAAGATGTTCTACCACGTGAGCAGGGCACGGGGTGGCGGCGAGGGCAGGGTCGAGAGGAGGAGAGGAGCGGAGGACCGGGACTAGGGGCCGCTTCTTGCCTCACATTCCTGCCGCTTCTAGCCTGGTCTCCATCCCCGTTTCCCCGCAGATCTCCCTGGAGCACGAGATCCTGCTGCACCCACGCTACTTCGGCCCCAACCTGCTCAACACGGTGAAGCAAAAGCTCTTCACCGAGGTGGAGGGGACCTGCACCGGCAAGTGAGTGTCGCGCCCTCCGTGCCGCCTAAGCAGTGAGCACACGTCTCCCTACGCCTGCATCCCCTCCCCAACTCCTACACATCCTGAAAGGTTCTGCTACCTACCCTGGCGAGCCCTCTCACCCTCCCAGGAGCCCCAGGCAGTTAGATGCTTCCTGGTTTGGGTTCCCACGATTCCCTCTGCGAAGCTGGATAACGGAGCTCTCTTCTTTCAGCCAAGATTGGTCATTCATTTACTCTGCAAACATTTCTAAAGCTCCAGCTGTGTGCCAGGCTCTGTGTCAGGCACTGGGAACAATGCAGTGAAAAAGACAGAATGAGGTCCGCCCTTGTGGAGCTCACAGTCTCTTTTGATTCTGCTCTTTTTCTCTATCCCAGGGACCTGGCATGGCACATCTTGGGCCTCACTAAAGGTTTGTTGAATGAATGAGTGAGCAGGAAAAAGCAGATTGAGAGTTAGGGGGAGGAAGGAAGAGGACTGAGACTTGACCATCTCTGGGCTCTGCACGGAGGAGCCTCGCACACCGTGATGTAAATGAGTGAGGATGAGCAGGGCTATAGAGTACTTGGGCCTCCAGCATCAGAGTAACTTGGGGTGTTCTTGGAACATACAGGTTCCTGAGCCTCATCTCATCCCTACAGCATCACGACTTTCTGGGGGAAGGCCTGGGAACATGCATTTTAACAAGTTTCTCCCAGGTGATTCTGAGGCATCTCCAAGATTGAGGTCTCTTGGCTCAAGGACTGCAGCCCTTTTGGACATTTATTGTGAAATTACGAGAGCAGCATTTGGCATTTTAGATGCTGATCATTGTCGTGTCTCCTCTCTTGATTATTAAGCTCTGTGGGGCAGGGGTGCCATCTATTTCCCCTTTGTGCCGCCCCTTTACCCGCAGGCTCAGTGTCTCTTGTGGCAGATGGTTTTAGAGGCTTTTCCACACACAGTGCCTTTCTCTTTCTCATCCTCCTTGCAGGTATGGCTTTGTAATTGCTGTCACCACCATCGACAATATCGGTGCTGGTGTGATCCAGCCAGGCCGAGGCTTTGTCCTTTATCCAGTTAAGTACAAGGCCATTGTTTTCCGACCCTTTAAAGGGGAGGTCGTGGATGCCGTTGTCACTCAGGTCAACAAGGTAAGACCATCGGGGGGGTAGTGGAAAGGTCCATCCCTTAGAAGATCTGGGATGGATCCCAACTCGGCTTGTTAATAGCTCTGTGTCTTTGGCCACATCACTTCTTTGTGCTTCAAGCTTCCTCACCTGTCAAATGGTATGGTAATCTTGCTCTGCCTCACTCAGGGGCATGTAAGTCATTGTTGATAGTCAAAACAATAGTAGCCTCCATTGATTGAGTAGTTCCTCTGGGCCAGGTAATGTGCAAAGCCTCACAGTGACTCTGTGAGGTGAGTGCTTTTATCCCTGTGCTTTTTTTCTCCAGGCTGAAGCTTGGAGAAGTTGTCTGCTGGCCAAGGTCATGTGGCCAACAGGTGTTCAAATCCCAAATTCCGACAAGTTCTAGGCCTCAGCTGTTTACCACTACACTTCCTTAACTTAAAACGAAAGCTTGGAAGAAAGAAAGAAATGAAAACAAATGCCAAACTTCAGAGTGGTTTCAAAACATGAAGAATATTATTGATATTAGGGACCAGATAAGGACGGGAAGCTTAGAAGACTTTGGGGGACAAAAGAAAAAGCAAGGTCACTCATTTCCCTTCTAGGTTGGACTCTTCACAGAAATTGGGCCCATGTCCTGCTTCATCTCTCGACATGTAAGTCTAGGCACCCTGGCTGGGTCTAAGGAGGAGACGGGTATTATGAGCATCTGTTGAAGCATCCTTTTAAAGTACTCTTACCCAGTTTCACCTTCCTTTCAGTCCATTCCGTCAGAGATGGAGTTTGATCCTAACTCCAACCCACCATGTTACAAGACAATGGATGAGGTAAGTGGGTGGGAAGAAGTCAGTGAGAGGGACAAGAGAATGAGCCACTCCGAGGGAGAGTACTGGCCTGAGGGTGTCTGAGGATACTGTTCCCTCCTCCCCAGGACATTGTGATTCAGCAGGACGATGAGATCCGCTTGAAGATTGTGGGGACCCGTGTGGATAAGAATGACATTGTGAGTCTCTTGCCTGCCTCTACCAGGCAGAGCTGATGATTTCTGCCTACCCAGAGTTCCTGGGGGTTTTGTGCTCTTCTGCCTGGAAGAAGAAATGGGTGGGCAGAAGGCCTGAGGCTGAGGGTTAGAGGATAGGTCTGTGCTTGCTCTGGCTTCATTTCCTTTTTACCTTTCCTTCTGCAGTTTGCTATCGGCTCCCTGATGGATGATTACTTGGGTGAGTGTCAGGGTCATTGCCTGGAGGAGGGGTTTGTGGGTGCAGGGGGTGGATATGGGATTTAATGCCTGAACCACAGATGACAGAAACTCTCCTGTTATCTGCTTGGGAGACCAAGGACATGTGCCTCTTGGGATGGGAAGTCGATGGTTAGGGCTGCCCCAAGCTCTGGGTCTAACCAGTGTGCTTTTCCTGTTCTCGGCAGGACTTGTGAGCTGAGCACCATGACCTCCTACCTTGTTTGGTCCTTATCCAGGAGGTGTGACTGTCACACTTCCCGTGTTGTCCAGAGGCCCAGTCTGGCTGCTGTGGAGGAGGCAAGGAAGGTTTCTTGTCCTCAGAAGACATCTGGCTCTTCTTGTGGCTTAGCAGCCACTCCCAGATTTCTGACTCTGTGTTCTAACCGTAAAAGGTCCTTGATTCTCATGGAAGTGTCATCTCCTTCTTTCTTTGGTAAGAACAAGTCTGGTTTTTTTTTCGGCCACGCCGTGCGGCATGTGCGATCTTAGTTGCCCGACCAGGGATTGAACCTGCGCCCCCTGTAGTGGATGCGCAGAGTCTTAACCACTGGGCCGCCAGGGAAGACCCAGAACAACTCTTTTTTTGAAAAGGCTGGAGGACCAGTTGCTTGCTAGCCCCTCTTTTCTTGGCCTGATGCCTTAACTAGCTTCACCCACCAGGGGATCTGACTAACCCTTTTGCCAAGGTCTAAAGTTGACCTCACTAAAGGGAAGGCGCTAGTGTTGGGTCTTTGGCTTCCAGCAAATGATACTATCATGAGAGCCACTCTAAGCCCCAATCTATTTATTTATTTATTTATTTTTGGCTGTGTTGGGTCTTCGTTGCTGCGTGCGGACTTTCTCTAGTTGCGGAGAACGGGGGCTACTCTTCGTTCCGGTGCGCGGGCTTCTCATTGCAGTGGCCTCTCTTGTTGTGGAGCACGGGCTCTAGGTGCATGGGCTTCAGTAGTTGTGGTTTTTGGGCTCTAGAGCGCAGGCTCAGTAGTTGTGACGCACGGGCTTAGTTGCTCTGCAGCATGTGGGATCTTCCCGGACCAGGGCTCGAACCCGTGTCCCCTGCACTGGCAGGCGGATTCGTAACCACTGCGCTACCAGGGAAGTCCTAAGCCCCAGTCTAGTTTCAGAGTATTTGCCCTTTCCCCAGCCTTAAAAATAACCAAGAGTATAGCTGAGGAGAGGGAAGAGGAGACAGTAGGTAGGGAGAGGTGAATAATAGGACAGTAATGATACAGATTGTGGGGTCCCAGCCCTTCTTAGGATGGGCACATAAACTACAGCCTTTATTTGCTTATCAATTATTATACTAAACTGAACTGAAGATATGAAAGGGCTCATAATCTCCTTAGGGTAACACAACAGAAATACACGAAATAAGAAGATTAAGCAGACAACGCTACCCTCCCTCACACTATGTCTTTGCAGTACTATTTGTCTACCTTGGAATGCCTTTTCCCAACCTACCTGCTTGCTGCCTAGGAATCTATCAAATCTCAGTCAATTTTTTTTTTTTTTTTAAGCTTTCCTTGACTTCCTTGGGAAACAGAGCTGTGTCGTAGAAAGCACAGTATTTGGGTTGATACAGAGCTGGGTTGCAGTCCTAGCTGGGTGACCTTATGTTTCCTCATTCTAAAATGATCATATAACCCTCTTTGGATAGTTGCTGCTAGTATCAGAGATTGTATGTGCGAGTGGCTGGCACAGAGCCTGGCCCACGATAGGTACTCAACTGTTAATTATAATTATTGTTATATGGTGCATATAAAGCCGTGATTATCACCTGGGGTGATCTTGGCCCCCAGGGGACATTTGGCAATGACATTTTTTGTTGTCACAACTGGGTGGGGATGCGACTGCCTTCTAGTGAGTAGAGGCCAGGCAGGCTGCTAATATCCTACCATGTGTAGGACAGCCACCCCACAACAAAGAATCATCTGGCCCCAAATGTCAACCGTGCCAAGGTCCAGACCTGTTATGAAGCATCCAGAATACTGCCTTTAACCTGGTAAGGAAAAGGCATTTGAATGTGTTTCCCTTCCCCTCGCCTCACCACTCCTGGACGGAGGTAGGCTCTTCCATTCATACCTCTAAAGTATGTCACAAAACACATTATTTCCTTCTTGTCTCCCTTTCCATTTTTTTATTACATAAAATTTCAATTATTTTATTGAGATAATTATAGATTCATATGCATCCTTTTGATTTTTGTATCTCCAGTTCTCAGCACTGTGCCAGTTTTCCCAAGTGTGTTGAACCCAGGAAAGTTTCTGTGCTGGATTTGTAATGAATTTTGCCACGGAAACAATGTTCAAGTTGTGAAACCACTTCCCAACACTGAGTTGATTACAGAGTTGCTTACACAGGTTGCAGGGATTTTGCCTAGGCCCTAAACGTGTCTCACTGAAAGTAAAGTTCTTCTCAAGTTCTCAAATGGAATCATGCATCCGTAAATTGTGTCGGGGATACCCCAGTAGTAAAACCAGGCCAGAAGGAAGAGACTGATGGACAGAGAAGCAGCTCATGGAACTGCTGGTGAGGATATGGGGTGTGGCACTGAGAAGGCTGGCACTGGATGGGGAAGCGAGTAAGTGGGGATGGCCTGGAGATGGTCCTGGACTCTTCTGATCTTTTAAGGTTTGGTACTAGGCGAGTCTGGAAGTTACAGCCTCTTTTTTTTTTGGCCATGCAGCTTTGGGATCTTAGTTCCCTGACCAGGGATTTAACCCAGGCCCTCAGCAGTGAAAGCACAGAGTCTTAACCACTGGACCACCAGGGAATTCCCAGGAAGTTACAGCCTCTTAAAGAGGTCATAGGCTTAATAGTGACAGGAGTATGTGCCTGGTAACGTGTTAAATCCTTTACACACATTATTGAATTTTCACAACAGTTCCATGTAACATTCTGTCACCCCACTTGACAGATGATAAAACAGGTCGGAGGGATGAACTAAACATGCCTAAGGTCACACAACTAATGAGTAGTGTAGCTGTTATTTAAAAATTTTTTTTTAATCGTCTAACTCTAAAACCATCATAGCTTTTCTTGCCAGGCATTGGGTGGCTGGGGAGTGAGTGGGAGCCACCTTTCTCCCATCTATGGCCATGTGGGTCTCATTACTGCTTTGACTCAAGCTGGAGACACATCAGCCCCAGACAGCTTGCATACAGCTTTACTGCATCCTACAGGCCTGCAGGCCATCCTCTCTTCATTGTCTCACGCTGCCAAGGTTGCCAGTGGCTGTCCCTACCAATAACACCTTTGCAACGAGGTCTGCCAGCAGCCAGGAGATCTGAGCTGATCTCAGACTCAGAACCTTAGAGGAGCCCCCCCTTCCCTTCATGCATAGGTGAGCAGACACTCCAGTGACCAAGCACAGTCCTGAAACTACTCCAAGTATCATTCTGAATATGACTGGAAGAGACTCAGCAGGGCCACAGTCCCCTTAGGTGGTGTTTCTATGGCAACCCCAGTCCCGTCCATCTGGCCTTCTCAGCTCTGGTCTCAGAGGATCTTCTTTTCTAGAAGCAGCAGCATCTAACCCTGAGAGGGAGAAGGGCAAGGATGTATACATTCATGCTCCCCTACAGAAAGCTCCTTTCTATAATAGACCATTGCAAATGGTCCCATCTTGGATGAACATAAAGGAATTAATTCACTGTCTGCCCCGTGATGTGTGAGTGAAAATTCAACTACCAACTGTCAATCTACATTTTATCTCATTTAATCTACAATAACCCTGTGAGGTGGGTATTATCACTCCATTTTGTAGATGGGGGAAATGCGCTTAGGTAATTTGCTCAAAAGCAGTATCAGAGTTTGAACCCGTGTCGGTCTGACTCACTAAGCCCACTGCTTTTCAATTGAGAACTGTCCCAATTCGGGAAAGCGTGTGCGTGTTAAGACGGTCAGGGAAGTGTGCGAGGTTAGGTGAGGGCTTATATTTGGCTTATTGGACAGAAATGGGGAGGATACGAGGTAGGGTGCCCGAATGGGTAGAGCCCTGGAGTCTAGAGCTTGCAAGGGGTGTGTTTGGCCCAGTCAGAAGACTCTTTTGCCGGCAGAGAATACCTACTGAGAGCCCCATCCAACCTTCCGGAAGGGGAAGTGGCAGGTGATGTGGGAGAGGTAAGCTGATCCCCACCAAGCGGGCAGCAAAACCAACGCAGACGCCGAAGTCTAAAGCATCAATGCATTCGTGTAAATGCAAGTGCTCTGAAACTCAGGAGTAGACAAGGGAATGCGTACACTTTCCTCGAGAACATGGTTATTAAAACGTACACCGAACCATACACACCCCGCAAAGCTCCCAAGAGCTGTTGCTTTAAGAAGCGCGAGTCTTCAGCATCACGTGACCTCTGGCGCCCTGAGCCTTTTACAGCGCCATCACAGTGGCCAATCGGGTAGCGGGTAGTCTTCTGGTGGGCGGGAACTCCTCAAGGCGCTCGTCGATTGGCTGTGTTTGTAGAGGGCGGAGCCTGAGCGCCGAGAGAGGGAATTAGTGCGAGCTGGGTGAGTGGGAGCCAGTGCCGCTGCCACCACCGTCACCGTCACCGTTACCGCCGTCTCGGTAACCGCCTTCGCCGTGCCGGAGCCCTCAGGTGAGCAGGCCCTCGAAGGCCCGTCCTGCTGTGGGCCGCGCGCTCACCGGCCTGGGAGCCAGCTCCGCTGGGGGCCCGCCCCCTTCGCTGACCACGTGACCCAAGTTCGGTAACCTCTGACCTCCTCCCCCGTACCCCACCACCTCTAGATCTAGGATGAAGCGAGGCTGGGTGGGAGGATGCGCATCACGGAGACCGGTAGAGGTCAGTTCCCACGCCTCGTTAACAGTATGGCTAGTGGCTGAGGATGTGGAGGAGAGGAGGTTGAAGAGCGGGAGACCTTGGTCGGAGCCCGGACTTTGTGGATTGTAATGTGGGCACGTAACAGGGAAAACCCCTCGGCGCCTTCCGTGTGGGCAGGACTTCGTGCTCCCATTTTACAGGTGGAGAAAGAAGCTTAACAATTATCCATTGGCGGGTTTCCAACGCCAAGTCTCCTGGCTGGGAATCCAGGCCTTGTTCCCCACACAGCCCGCCGCTCCTCATGATTAGAACGATAGTTGAGTTCTTGCTCCCTACCCAGGTAGTGCTCGCCAGATGATTTTAGGAAAGTCATTTAACATTTAACCTCTTTGAGCTTTGATTTCCTTGGCTGTGAAATAGACATGATACTTACATAATACCTATCTCATTGTTAATGTGGACAAAATGAGGCGGAAGCCATAGAAAGCACTTAGCTCGATGCCTCAGGCATAGCATGTGCTTAGAAAAATCGCTATTCTTTATTCGTTTTTTCAGCAAGTGTTTATTGAGGGCGTGTTATGTGCAGACGCAGTGCCTGACAGCTGGGGATGCAAAGGTGAGCAAAAAGGCGTGATCCTTGCTGGCGTGGAGCTTACAATCTAGTGGGGAGGTAGGTGTTAATCGGAAAGTTACACAAGTATATAATTACAAACTGTTAACTGCTTTGGGAGGTAAAGTACTGGCCCATGGTGGGGGTCTGAGACGAGTTCCCTGAGCAAGCGACATTTGAGACTGAGATCTGAAGGAGCGACTAGGAGCTCACTGGACAAAGGGATTGGGGGTAGAGGAGGAGAGCGTTTCAAGTGCAGGAAACAATGTATGAATGTCCTGAAATAAGGTGTTTTTGAGGAAATGGAAAGAGGCCACGGGTATGCAGAACACGAGAGAGTGGAAAGAGGTGTTTGCAGATGTAGCCACACATGCGGGGCCTTGGAGCCATGGGGCACAGGTTAGTTTTTTATTCCAAAGGCAATGAGGAGCCATTGGGAGAAATGCTGCAGGGAGACCAGGTAGGGTGCCCACTGGATTTAGGGACCTGGAGGTCACTGGTGACCCACTGAGCCTTGTCAGAGAGGAGTGGTGGGGCAGTGCCTGGGTGGGTCACTGTGAAGCTGGGTGGGCGTCGCTGCCCATGGTGCTGATGCCTCACTTTGGTCCGTGAGGGCCAACCTTCGAATTGTGGGCTGTGCTGTTGGAGTAGTCACCAGCTGCTGTTTTCGTGCCTTCTTATTCTGCCATATCCTGTGAACGGAAGAGCAGGTTCCTGCGTTTAGGGCTCATAGCCAAACTGGGGAAGACCAGACACATGGGCGGAAAGCCCAGCTACTAAAAGCCTGACAGTCCCAGATGGCACATAGGGCAGGAAGACCTCAAAGGACAGACTGCTTCTGCTTTAGGAAAGAAAGAGGAGGGTGTGCGGGCTTGGAATAAGGTGGGGGACAGACCAGCCCAAGCCCTGGCAGTGGGGCGCAAGGCAGGTTGGAAGACACGAGGCGGCCTTACTGGGGGGACGGGTCAGCTTGATCAGCTGTGGGGATTTGGGACCAAACACGGTATGCTGAGCCAGGGAGTTGGGACTTTCCTTTTATGAGTGGTGGAGAAGTATTGAAGACTTTTGAGCAAGGGACTGTCAGGGTAAAAGTAGTCTTTTCATCAGTGTTTAGTCCGTAGCGGTTGCAGCAAGGATCAGAAGGAAGAAGGCATGAAGTTTTTGTTTATTAGTAGTGATTGTAACATTTTCCATTTGTGTAGCTTTCTAGACCCTGAGTTTCTCCTACCTCATTTCCTTTCATCCTCACCTCAACCCTGTGAGTTAGGGAGGGCAGGGATTATTGCCACTATTTTACCAGGGCTCAGGCTGATGAGGGTCTCAGCCAGGTTCACATCGGAGGTGGTAGAGCAGGGCTGGGACCCAGTTCTGTGCAACCCAAGGCCAGGCAGTTTCTCAGGTGGCACTGTTGTCTGCCCTCTGGTCCAGCTCAAGTCTGTTTCTTGCTCTGAGCCTCAGGTTTCCTCACCTGGACACTCAGAGCCATTGTGACTCCTTGTTCAGGGATTCTGGAGCAAGAGCAGCAAGACTGGTTTCGAGGGCCTTGAGTCAGGCTCCCAGGCTCTGAGGGAGCCTGGGCTGGCCTTTCACACCTCCCTCCCCGCTCCCAGCTCCATCGGGGCCATGTCGGAGCGAGAAGAGCGGCGGTTCGTGGAGATCCCTCGGGAGTCCGTCCGGCTCATGGCAGAGAGCACAGGCCTGGAGCTGAGCGATGAGGTGGCGGCCCTGCTCGCGGAGGACGTGTGCTACCGTCTCAGAGAGGCCACCCAGGTACACTCCCCCTCTCCTTGTCCCTCCCTTTGACTGCCCCCTCCACCAGGGGTTTATTCAGCAAGTACATGTCAGGCACCTACTCCCTGCTCAGAGGGAATGCAGTGGAGGCGGTGCCCGCCCTCTCCAGAGCCCGCTTCCAGCCAGCCGGGCTTCCGGCGAACAAAGCGCTTGCTGGGCATCTCCTCGTGTGCTGGGCACCTCCTCGTGTGCTGGGCACCTCCTCGTGTGCTGGGCACCTCCTCGTGTGCTGGGCACCTCCCCGTGTGCTGGGCAGGCCAGGCAGGTTCATAGTCACATCCTGCACGTGAGAAACTGAGTCACAGGGAGGAGATGTGACGTTGGGAGTTGTTTGCCCCCTGTTCCCTGTCGCTTGACTGACTCTGTTCCTCCCCTCCCAGAATAGCTCTCAATTCATGAAACACACCAAACGGCGGAAGCTGACTGTCGAGGATTTCAACAGGGCCCTCAGATGGAGCAGCGTGGAGGTGAGTGGGGTGCCGGCTGCGGAAGGCTCAGTTGGCACGAGCCCTCCTGCACGCCCAGCTCAGGGCTGGCAGTGCAGCGAGATGTGAAGACCCAGTGCACACACGAGGGAAGGTCACAGCCACCACAGCACATGTGCCGGGCCCAGCCCCCAAGGGCCAGGAGTTCAGAGAGGGAGAGGCGGCCACGGAGGCCAGGAGGTTAGGGGAGGTTTCTTGGAAGAGATGGAAGTTGAGCTGAACCTGAAAGGGAGGCTGGGATTAGACTAAGTCACAAGGAAAAGAGGGCATTCTGGGTGAGGGAGGGGCCTGAGCACAAGTGTAGGGGTTAGAATGTCCTGCATAGCTGTTCCGGGGCGGTGGGTCCAGGGAGGAAGATCATGTTTAGAAGAGAAGAGGGTTTTCAAAGTTGGGCACGTGTGAGGTGGAGGACCAGCAGCCTGGGGGTGGGGTTCTGAGTCCCTGTGGATCCGTGAGGAGGGACCGCATTCTACTCCTTGACTCAGCGAATACCGGATGCTCCAGCCAAGTTCCCAGTGAAGGGCCTGGATCCCCGGGCATCCCCCCTCTTCTCAGGACCTCTGGACTTCCCGCAAACATAGGCTCCGTGCCCTGGTCGGTAGAGCACCTCTTCCCTCCCTGGATTCGGCCCAATCGTCTCTTCACTCAGGCTGTGTGTGGTTATGGGTCCCAGGAGGCGCTGCCCCTGCGCCCTGCCAGGGAGGGTGAGCTCTACTTCCCCGAGGACCGAGAGGTGAACCTGGTGGAGCTGGCCCTGGCCACCAACATCCCCAAAGGCTGCGCCGAGACAGCTGTGAGAGGTGACCGCCGGGGTCCTGCATGGGGTGGGCACAGGAGTTGGGTTGTCGGAGGAGTGGTGATGGGCTGGCTGGTGGATGGGGCGGAACTCAGAAGGGTGGGTGGTATCACAAGGGGCAGAACCCCAGGCTGACCCATCTCTCCGCTCTGGTTCTAGTTCATGTCTCCTACCTAGATGGCAAAGGGAACCTGGCCCCTCAAGGATCGGGTAAGGGGCAGTGCGGGGAATGGGCCCTCTGCCTGGACGTCCCTCCCTTAGGAGCTGAGGGTGGTGCCTCTGCACCTCTGAGTCTTCACCTGACAAGAATTTTCCGTGCCTGAGGGGTGCCTGCCCTGCGTGGGCGCTGCTCCCTGCCCCGAGGCCTCAGAGTTGGAGGTAGCGCCCCAGACTTAAGACCGATCGTGATGCCATGTTGGATGCTAGTACAGAAGTCTGGGCAGCTTGCTGGGGTCCCTGAGGTGTCACACTTCCAGGGTCTGCTGAATGGAGCTTCACAGAGCCTGAGGCTTATGACCTTGGAACTCGGGGACTAAGCAGGCGTCTGCCCAGCAGAGGGCAGGTGGGAGGCAGCGTACAGAGCTGGGCGTGGAGAGCTTGCAAGGTCAGGGCTGAGCGGGCTGCTCGGAGGGGCTGGCAACTCCGTGCTCCGGGCGTCCTGTCGGGACGGGCTCCTTGTGGGGGTGTGGGAATGGCGGTGGTTGTTGGGGGCAGGCGGGGAGGCTGGCAGAGGGCAGGGCTCCACCCTGACCACCTTCTGCCCACCCTCTGGCAGTGCCCAGCGCTGTGTCTTCACTGACTGACGACCTTCTCAAGTACTACCAGCAAGTGACTCGGGCTGTGCTGGGGGATGATCCACAGCTGATGAAGGTGCGCACGTGGGCCTGAATTGGGGCACAAAGTCCAACCTTCAGGTCCCCATGGAATTCCTTCAGGTGCCTCCTTCTGTCCTCTGAACGCCGAGTGACTGATGTGGGCAGAAGCTGCTCTGCGGCTGGCCCTCCGCCAGCGCTGACTCCTCTGCCTACTCTAGTAGGAACCCTTGTTCCTTAGGGAATGGGCAGCTCAGCAGGGCCCTGTGGGGGGCTCAGGTGGTCAGCCTCCCCACGCCTTAATCCAGAGCCCACCCTTTGGGGCATCTGTTGACCTGGAGCCACATGGGGCATCCACGTGGTAGCTTTCATTTGCCTGGACTTGAGAGGGAAAGGAGAAGAGGAAGTAGAGGGGGCCAGGTTAGGGTGCCTGGCCAGACCTCATGCCAGCCCTGCTGCTTTAGCCTCTTGGGCTCCACAGGGCCCGCTGGACAGTGCCCGTGCCAGGCCTCTTCTGTCCAGAGTCAGACGAGGACTAGTTTGGTGGTCTGCTTGACCATGTGGCCTCTCTCTGTTTGAGGGTTTTACATCTTCCATGTCTGGCTGCTGCTGTTACTTCCCTTGCAAAGTTAGGACTGTTGTTACTATACTTCCCTGCCTTAGAAACTTGGCTGCTGGTCCCCAGGCAACAGTGCAGTGGCTGGATATGGGGCCTGGGAGCTGAGCTCCTTCCTCACTAGCTGCTGTCCGCTTTCACAGAACCTGAACTTAGGGTCTTTATCCAGAGGAGTTGGAAGGGCACAGGTGGTGGAGGTTCAGGGCTAAGATGGTTTTACTCATTTACCTACTCTCTTTTTTCTGCTTATGAGAGTAGTACCAGGGGACTTCCCTGGTGGTCCAGTGGTTGAGAATCCGCCTTCCAATGCAGGGGACATGGGTTCGATACCTGGTCAGGGAACTAAGGTCCCACATGCCACGGGGCAACTAAGCCTATGTACTGCAACTACTCAGCTCGCACGCCACAACTAGGGAGGAGCAGTTACGCCACAACTAAGACCCAACGCAGCCAAAAAAAAAAAAGTAATACCAGCATATGTTTATAATAGAAGTACTGTAATATAAAATCATACAAAGTAGAAAGTGAAATTCTGTAGAATCACCCACTCACCTTTTTTTTTTGTATGTATAAACTATACATAGTTTACCATCAACCAGTGGTATTACACTAAACGTCTGGTTTTAGAATAACTGCTTTACTCAGTTAAAAATATGTTGGACATTTAGGTTGTATTCAGTTTATTATTACATTACAGATAGTGCTATCTGTATGTGGGTATGTGTGAGTGGGTTTCTTTTGTAGTGGGTTAAATTTGTAGAATTGCTGAGTCACAGAGTTTGAACGTTTAATAAAATTTTACTACATAGGTGCTAAATTGTTCTTTAAAAAAAAATGTCAGTTTATACTTGGGGCTGGTGGACCGTGCAGTGTGGCCCCTTCCATTTCAGGTTGCTCTCCAGGACTTGCAGACCAACTCGAAGATCGCAGCGCTCCTGCCGTACTTTGTTTATGTGGTCAGTGGGGTAAGTGACCAGACTGCAGGGGAGGATGTTTCGTGGGGAGGAGATGATGCAGCAGCCTGTGGGGCTCACGGGCAGGTGCCACCAGAAGAGCAGGCTCTTGTGCACCCTTGTGTCCCCCTAAGCAGCCCTCTCCTCCCGACAGGTGAAATCTGTAAGCCACGACCTGGAGCAGCTACACCGGCTCTTGCAAGTGGCACGGAGCCTAGTTCGGAACCCACACCTCTGCCTGGGGCCCTATGTCCGCTCCCTGGTAGGCAGTGTCCTCTACTGTGTCCTGGAGCCACTGGCTGCCTCCATCAACCCGCTGAATGACCACTGGACTCTGCGGGATGGAGCTGCCCTCCTGCTCAGCCACATCTTCTGGTAGCTGCTGGGCCTAGTGCTGATCAAAGGGCAGGACTGCTGCAGAGCTGAGTGGGTTGGGGTAGATGGGGTGAAACTTCTGGCTTTGAGGCGCTCTGTTGAGAGGTCGGGAGCCTCTTCCCTTCGATCTTCCGAGCTGGTGTGCCGTGGCACCCGGGGATTCTACAAATGGGTGACGAACGTGCCAGGGGTTTGGTCCGTCAGCCCTCAGGTCCTGGGCCTCTCGGCCCAGACGCCTCTTTCACTCACCCCAGTGTGCCATACAGCTGCTGTTTGCTCTGTGTGCTGGGACTTGAGTCCAGCTGGGCAGTGCTGTGCCTCATTCCCCTGACTGAATGTTGCTCCCGCAGGACTCATGGGGACCTTGTAAGTGGCCTCTATCAGCAGATCCTGCTCTCCCTGCAGAAGGTCTTGGCAGATCCTGTGAGGCCTCTCTGCTCTCACTACGGGGCTGTGGTGGGGCTGCACGCCCTTGGCTGGAAGGTGAGGACCCTGGCTTTTCTCGCAGAGCTGTAAGAGCTCCCATTTGTAGTTAGAAAGTCTTTCTTGTCCAAGAACCTGTCATCTCTCTCCATTTTTTTAGGTCTTTCACTGTCTTTCAGGATCCTTTCATAATTTTCCCTGAAGAGAACCTACAAATACTTTATTCAGTTTATTCCTAGATTCTTGCTATTTTTGACACTGTTGTGTCTTCTTTTCATGGTATTAATTTCTTACTGGTGTATAGAAACACAATTGACTTGTGTATTGATTCAGCTACTTTATTAAACTGTCATTTTTAACTGTGGATTATTCTGGGTTTTTAAGGTGGATCATATCATGTGCAAATGACAGCTTTGTCTTTTTTAAAACCTTATGCCTTTATTTATTTTTTTGAATTCTTTTTTTTTTTTTTTTTTTTTTGGGCCACACCACACGGCTTGTGGGATCTTAGTTCCCTGACCAGGGATCGAACCTGGGCCCTTGGCAGTGAAAGTGTGGAGTCCTAACCACTGGGCCACCAGGGAATTCCCAAACCTAATGCCTTTAATTTCTTTTTATTATTTTATTGTTAGGATCACTAATATCATTTTACATATGATGATAATGGGCATCCTTGTCTCATTTCCAATTTTAAAAAAAGTGTTAACAGTAACCTTTCCTATTTAGGCTGATGTTTACTTTGTGTGTTTATAGATAGATACCTTTCTCAGGTTAAGGAAATTATATTCTTAGTTTTATTATTACTTTTTGTTAACTTTTATCAAATGGTCTTTCTGTATCTTTTGAATTGATCCTAAGGTTTTCCTGCTTTTATCTGTTAATGTGATTAATTGTATACATAGTGTTTTGTTTATTTTTTTGGCTGCATCACACAGCTTGTGGGATCTTAGTTCCCCAACCAGGGAATGAACCCCGGCCCCGGCAGTGAAAGCGCTGAGTCCTAACCACTGGACTGCCAGGGAATTCCCTATATAGATTTTCTAATAGTAAACCATCTTTACATTTCTAGGATAAACTCAATTTAGTCATGGTATAGTCTTTAAAAAAATGCAAAACTTTTATTGGAATATAATACATTTTTTATATACTGTTGGCTTTACTAAAATTTCATTATTATTATTTTTAAAATTATTATTTATTTTTGTTTGCATTGGGTCTTTGTTGCTGTGCATGGGCTTTCTCTAGTTGCGGCGAGCGGGGGCTACTCTTCACTGCGGTGCGCGGGCTTCTCATTGCGGTGGCTTCTCTTGTTGTAGAGCACGGGCTCTAGGTGCGTGGGCTTCAGTAGTTGTGGCACATGGGCTCAGTAGTTGTGGCTCGCGGGCTCTAGAGCGCAGGCTCAGTAGTTGTGGCGCACGGGCTTAGTTGCTCTGTGGCATGTGGGATCTTCCTGGACCAGGGCTCGAACCCGTGTCCCCTGCATTGGCAGGCGGGTTCTTTTTTTATTTTTTATTTTATTTTATTTTTTTGGCTGTGTTGGGTCTTCATTGCTGCGTGCGGGTTTTCTCTAGTTGCGGTGCGCAGGCTTCTCATTGCGGTGGCTTCTCTTATTGTGGAGCACGGGCTCTAGGGTGCACGGGCTTCAGTAGTTGTGGCTCGCGGGCTCTAGAGCGCAGGCTCCGTAGTTGTGGCGCACGGGCTTAGTTGCTCCGTGGCATGTGGGATCTTCCTGGACCAGGGCTCGAACCCGTGTCCCCTGCGTTGGCAGGCGGATTCGTAACCACTGCACCACCAGGGAAGGCCCCAGCAGGCGGGTTCTTAACCAGGGAAGCCCTTTACTAAAATTTTAAATGATTTATCTCTATTTATGAGTGAAATCAATCATTAAGTTTCCTCACATACTGTCCTTACATGGTTTTAGTATCAGGGTTATACTGGCTTTATGGGATGAGGTAGGGAGGGAGTATTTATTTTTTATACTTTATATTTTTAAATTAAATTTTATTTTATTTTATTGAGACGCTCTTTTCCTTGAATGTCTGTAGACTGTAAATTCTGGCATGGTGTTTTGTGGTTATTTTTAACTACTATGGTTACAGAATTATTTGAGCTTTCATATTTCTTTTTTTAAAATTTCTTTTCTTTCTTTATTTTTGGCTGCGTCGGGTCTTAGTTGTGGCAGGCGGGATCTTTCGTTGCAGCACGCGGGCTTCTCTCTAGTTGTGGTGTGCAGGCTCCAGGGCGTGTGGGCTCTGTAGTGGTGGCACGTGGGTTCCAGAGCGCGTGGGTTCTAGTTGAGGCGCGCGAGCTCAGTAGTTGTGGCACAGAGGCTTAGTTGCCCCGCAGCATGTGGGATCTTAGTTCCCTGACCAGGGATCAAACCCGCATCCCCTGCATTGTAAGGTGGATTCTGTACCACTGGACCACCAGGGAAGTCCCAAGCTTTCATCTTTCTTGAATCAGCTTTAAGTTTTATTTTTCTAGGAACTTGTTAATTTTATCAACATTTTCAAATTCTCAGTCTGTGGCTAACCAAAGAACTTATCCATCTAAGCCTGTCACAGACATCACCTGCTCTGTGAAGTCTTAATTGCTTTCACCTAAATTAAACATAGGATTTAAAATTATATAATCAGAGTCCAGGTCTCTGATCAGTTGTTTGTTTTTGCACGAGTGGTTTGAACTGAGTTCCAGGTTACATCTACGCCAGGACATTACTTGGCTGTATAGGGTAGCAGTTGGCCACTAAATTTCTCTGTTACCAGGGGGCATTACTTACACCCTCTTAGCCTTTGGCACACATGTCAGTGATAGTGGGGTCACTTTGTATTTGTTTTGTATGTCTTTGTACCCGATCTTTGTTCCCAGTGCTTAATTAAGGCTTGGGCATCCAGGAGCTTCCAAACGTTGGCTGAATATGCCAAGCAGGGAATTTAGGATTGAGCCCTAAATTCAGTACCGGAGATAAAAGTAGATCTTTCAGGGGAAATGGTACTTGGGAGGCAATAAGCAAAAAAGAGGCACTCACTGCATTCTTCTCTCCCTTCCAGGCAGTAGAGCGAGTCCTGTACCCACACCTGTCCACTTACTGGACAAATTTGCAGGCTGTGCTAGATGATTATTCAGTATCCAATGCCCAGGTTAAAGCGGATGGGCACAAAGTCTATGGAGCCATTCTGGTGAGTGCCCGCCCCTTCCAGCCTCTCCTCCCTGCGTGAGCACAGCAGCTCAGCTGGCTTACTCTGGGACACTTGACAGGCCCAGGGTCCTCGTATCCTAGTCCCTCTGCTCTTGTAGGTGGCCGTAGAACGACTGCTGAAGATGAAGGCCCAGGCAGCAGAGCCCAACAAGGGTGGGCCAGGCAGCAGGGGGTGCCGGCGCTCAGACGACCTGCCCTGGGACAGCCTTCTCCTGCAGGAGTCTCCCTCCGGGGGCAGCGCAGAGCCAGGCTTTGGGTCTGGTCTCCCGCTGCCGCCAGGAGGCGCGGGACCGGAGGCTCCTTCCGCTTCGGTGACCCTGGCGGACATCTACCGGGAGCTCTACGCCTTCTTCGGTGACAGCTTGGCCACCCGCTTTGGCACGGGTCAGCCCGCGCCCACGGCCCCGCGGCCGCCTGGGGACAAGAAGGAGCCGGCGGCCGCCCCGGACTCGGTGCGGAAGATGCCGCAGCTGACCGCCAACGCCATGGTCAGCCCGCAGGGCGACGAGAGCCCCCGAGGCGGAGGCCCCCCGTCGGCCTCTGCGCCCGCCGCCTCTGAGAGCAGGCCGCTGCCGCGCGTGCACCGGGCGCGGGGGGCGCCCCGGCAGCAGGGCCCGGGCGCCGGCACCCGCGACGTCTTCCAGAAGAGCCGTTTCGCCCCGCGGGGGGCCCCTCACTTCCGTTTCATCATCGCCGGACGGCAAGCAGGGAGGCGATGCCGCGGGCGCCTCTTCCAGACTGCCTTCCCCGCGCCGTACGGGCCCAGCCCGGCCTCTCGTTACGTGCAGAAGCTGCCCATGATCGGCCGCACCGGCCGCCCGGCCCGCCGCTGGGCGCTCTCGGACTACTCGCTGTACCTGCCGCTTTGAGGCGGCGCTGGCCTCTGTGAATAAATCCCGCGCCCGGAAGTGACGTTTACACGCTCGTGGGTCGCGCCGGATGAGGCGGGGCTTGGGCGGTTGGCTCCCACAGCGGCGCTTCCTGGTGGCGAGGGAGCCATGGCTCTGCCTTGGCTGCAACGCGTCGAGCTCGTGGTCTTCGCTACCGCCTTCTTATGCGGAGCCGTGGCGGCCGCGGCGCTGACCCGGACCCAGGTGCGGCTGCGGGACGGGGCCGGCCGTCGGGCCGGGTAAGCGGGGGTGGGCAGGCCGATCCTGCCACGGAGAGTCCGCTGCTGTCCGGGCCGGCGGGGTTCTGGCACGCTGCTCCTCTCAGCCGGTGGGCCGGGTGAGGCTGGTCGGCGGCGGCGTTGCATCGGCGGTAAACGCGCTCTGTCGATCCGTCCGCCCAGGTGATACTCTGGGCAAAGGAACGAGTCCTCAGGAGAGTCTTAACAGCATCAAATATAGCCCGGCCTGGTGACTCCCTCTGCATAACCTCACCCTGGCTGTGAAACAAGTTGGCCCAGGCCCCCCTAAATCAGACACTATTGTGCTAAGCTACTTCAAGAAATAAAGCTTAGTGTAGTGGAGATGATCAGACTACCAAATGGTTGCAACAGAATGTGTTAAATGGCAAAATAGTGATGTAGCAGAAGCCAAAAGTTTAGGCTGAGTGTTTATCGCAGCCAGGCAATCATGTTAATAAACAGGCTCATTTAATCCCTATAAGTAGGCGCTATTACGCCTGTTTTACAGATCAGAAAACATCGGAGATAGCTGAAGGTCACACAGTTCTGGTTCTACTCTAGGGTTTCTGCAGGAGGGGAGACCAGAACTTGTGAGGCACCTGTGAAGCTCTTTGTATTTTATAACTACCGCCTATTTCCTGATCCTTCTGGCCACTCACTGCAGGTTTGATTTCCCCAGCAGACTCATTGATCTACTGGCCCAGAAACAGGAACTGACAATGCGCAAGTAACTCCCTAGGGCGGCCCTGGTCTAGATTATCCCCAACACCTGCCATGAGCCTGCATCCAGAGTCACTAGCCTGAAATCTAGGACTCAGCAGCTTCTTTCCACAGGGCTCCTTCAGTGGCAGCTGTCCCCTGTATGGTGTGGCTGCCCTGAATGGCTCCTCCCTGGCCTTGTCCCGACCCTCGGCCCCATCTCTCTGCTACTTTGTGGCTGGGGCCTCTGGCCTGCTGGCCCTCTACTGTCTCCTGCTTCTGCTCTTCTGGGTCTACAGCAGCTGCATCGAGGATTGCCACAGGTGACTGCCCACTCTGAGGGCCGGGGGCTGCCGTGGGAGGAGTCCCACCTCAACCACAAGGTTTATTCTCTCCCTCCTTATAGAGGCCCGATAGGGCTCCGCATTGCACTGGCCATCTCAGCTATAGCCATCTTCCTGGTCTTAGTGTCTGCCTGTATCCTTCGATTTGGCACCAGTTCCCTCTGCAAATCCATCATCTCCCTGAACATAACTAGGTAATGGGAGGGGGAGGGAAGCCTGGCTGGGGCTGACTACCTTCCCTCTGTAGAGGGGATCCTTTACACCCCGTTTTATATCCCCATCAGTTCTCAAAGGGGCACTGGAGCACAAGGGTATTTAGGGTATGTCTCCCCTTTCTCACAACTGTCTCTTTGACCTCACAGCTGCTCTGATGCCCAGAAAACTCCATGGATACCCCCTGGAACCACTCTGCAGTTTTACTCCAACCTACACAATGCTGAAGTGAGGTCCTGGGATATGAAAGACTGGGTGGAGATTGAGGGATACACAGATTCACATAATGAATCATATAACACAATCTGTAGTTGTAAGAGTGCTCACCAGTGTACTCTGAGCTTGGCCCACCAGTGAGGGGCTGAGAGGAGCTGAAGGCTTGACGGCCTGACAGTGAACAGCTAAGAGTGGTATGTGGGTGGAACTGGATTCGAGATGGGCCCACTCCTCACACTCCTGTTCCTGTCTCCCACAGACCTCTTCTTGGGTGAATCTGGTTTTGTGGTGTGTGGTCTTGGTGCTCCAGGTCGTGCAGTGGAAGTCTGAAGCCACCCCATACCGGCCTCTGGAGAGGGGGGACCCTGTATGGAGCTCTGAGACAGATGCTCTTGTTGGGTCACGCCTTTCCCATTCCTGAAGACTAACCAAAGAGTACTCCTGCCGCCAGACTCCGTGCCCAAGTGCCTGCAGTCCTCTTGCCCCCACATGGCCCACACGGCTGGGAGCCTGAGTTTTCCCTCCAGGAGGGAAACATGATTAACAGACCCCCTCTTCCTACAGCTGTTTTTGTACCAAAGTATTATATTACTTTCTTTCTTCATCTCAGTACTGAGTTCTTGGTGTAAAGCACTGTAGGTAGGGTGGATGGGAGTAAGGAGTGAAGGCGAAACAGACACGGATCAAAACTCTGAGGTACTGACAGGTAGCTGCCCTTGGGATGACTGCTCCTTTATTTGCTGTTAATGAATTTTTCGCCTCTTGTGTGACCCTGGTTGTCACCCCATCCCTAAGGTTCAGTTTTGATTCCCCTCTGGGAGGGGTGAGTGACCTGAGGTGGTTTCTTCACAAGCTACGGTAGGCACCCACAGTGTTGTCAAAGAGTTTCGTGTTGGGGAAATGTCCAGCTTTGTCCAAGAGGAAGTAGAATCGTCGGCCTTTGACCTTCAGAGGCAACATGGCAGGGACTTCACCCCGGTGGGCCATGCAGGATACTTGGTTCAAGGGCACTGTAAAATGGGCACCCCAGCCAAAGGGGGCATGAGTGGTGAGGGTTACTTGCTTCCCTCCAGCCTGCAGCATCACTGAGCGCACAGAGCGGAGGGAAAAGAGAAGACCAGCACCAAGTACCAGAGTACCTGCAGGAAGAGCAAAGATTGGGGTTTTCCCTGGAGAGCTAAGAAGCAACCCTTACACAGTGTGCCCCCGAATAAAAAAAAAAAAAAATTGTGATGATAGTAACATTTACTGAGCTCCTCTTATATCCCAATCATGTATTAGTCATTCCTCCCAACAGCCTTAATAGATGTTCATCCCCATTTTAAAACAGGGTCCAGAGCGTAAGTACTAACTCGCTCAAGGTCACAGAGTGAGAGGCAGACTTCAGCCTGAACCTGTATGAGGGCTTGGCGCTCGGGGACGTCCAACTCCAGTGTTACCACACACCTATGAGGGTGGCCTGCCCATCCTGGAGGGTCGGGAGCCCCTTAGTCTTCTTGCCCAAGCAGAGAGGATTGTGCCCGCCCTCCTCGACCCATGCCGGGAAGGCAGCCCACACCTTACCGATGGCGCCGCAGCCGACGGCAAGGCCGTAGCGCCAGAGCGCGGAGCGCAGGTCCAGGCGGCCACGGCCTGGGGACTCGGCGTCCGGAGGCCGAGTGGGGGCCGGGGGTCGGGCCAAGGCGGCAATGGCTAAGGAAGCCCAGAAGACGCCCTGGCCAGCGCAGAACAGCCCGAGGACGGCGAAGAAGCGACCCCCTTCGTGCTCGAAGAGCAGCACGTCCCGTGACGGGGCCGCGTCATGCAAGGCCCGGCGCGCGGGCAGGGACTGCAGCGTTGAGAACAGCCGCACAGCGCACCGCCGCCCGGGAGCCGCCATGGCCCTGAGCAGCGCCGCTTCCGGGGCGGGACTTCCTGCCGCTGGCCCCGCCCCGCCCCCTCGGAGTCCATCTGTCAGCCCCAGGCGAGGCGAGGCGAGGCGAGGCGAGGCGAGCCGAGCCCCGGCCTCGGCCCCGCCCGCGCTTGCGAAGGGCAAGGCTAAAATAACCCAGCACACTCGACACAAAATACAATATCACTCTTTATCTTAAAAAGTAGGGAGGATCCTGGGGTTAAGTACACAAAGCACCTAAGTCCTTCGGGTAGTTTAGTGTCAGTTCTACAAAGTAAGCTTTGGCTTCCTGGCACCAGGGAGGCTCAATCTTCCCGAAGTCTTCCAGAAGGCAGGTGAGGAGAGGGATCCAGCAGCACCCCCTCCTCGGTCACAGTCACAGGGTGGCCTTGGGGCCGGAGAGGAGACATCACTACATCCAAGGGTTATTTACAGGGATCTTCTGGGGCTTGACTATGGGTCACTTTAGGAACGCCACTTCTGGGATCTCGCCTTTGGCCTTAGAAAAAAATAAAAGGTCAGTAGAGCCAGGTGGCCCATGCCCGTGTCCCAAGCCTACTTGACCCTCTTGAAGGCCTGGAAATCTCTTTTCGCTACCTATTCCCAAATCTTACCTTGAGATGAGTAAAGGCCTGGGCAGATCTGGTGTAGTCCCAGTTGTTGTCCTGAAGGCACCTGGAGTAGGGCAGGAACAGGCACCCCATGAGAACCAAAACGCAGTCACCCTGATCACTAAATGCCACTTCAACATCCACTCTATGGAAACACTCACCAACAGTTACATACATTCTTGCACTCTTTATACAAAGGAAAAATTAGTAAAAATCCATCTATCAATGGTCTTTTGAATACAAAGAAATATTAAATAGCTATCTATTTCTATTAAATAGCTAACAGAAATGAGACTAAGGTGAGTTTTATACTAATAGGGAAAGATGTTCATGGGATAAGTAAAGTAAGTTGCAGAACAGTATAAAAGAGGGACTTCATTTTGACTTTAAATGTTATGCTAATGTATGCATAGAGAAAATGTTTTTATGGACCATCTTTTTTTTTTTTTAAGTAATAAAAAAAGTTCTGGTTTAAAAATTTTAGGGGCACTCATTATTCACCACCAGCCCTACCCCAGTTTACCCTTATTCCTTCCTACACATGCCCAGTACTCACTTCTGGGACCACTCAAGGTTCATGCCAGACTGGGTGGAGAATGCCTGCAGCATCTCCTGCTGCTCCGGGGAGAGGGTGGGCACTGGGCTGGAAGACGGCGTGGGTGCAGGCATGGCAAAGGCCCTCCGGGTCTCATCGGGGCCGGCATTCCGCACAAACAGCTCATCGTTTACGATGCACAACCTTGGGGACAAAAAGCACCTGAGACGGCTGGACAGACAGACAGGTGACCTCATCCTCCCAACATCATTCCTATTCTCACTTGACACTCAGATCCTTTCAATACCCACGAGGTCCCTTTATCATTTCCTCCCTTTCCCATGGACTCCATGTATGGGATTATCTACCAAACACACGAGAATTATACATTCTCCCCCAACCCTCATTTATCTTCACAACAGACTTAGGAAGTGAATATTGTTAAACCACTTTTCAAATGAGGAAACTTGCCCTTAGCTAGAAGTGGTGGAGCCAGGATGAAAACCCCAGACAGCTGGACTCCAGAGCCAAGCTCGTCACCACTATGTGACCCTCCTTTGATCCCCCCCTGCCTTTCTGAATGTCTGAATATACCCAGAGGACCGACTCTACCCTCCCCAATTTTCACAGTGGTGGCCATGGATTGGGACTGGGACCCCATACAGTAAGTCACACACTCACCCTGAATTGCTGGCAGGAACAGCGACGAACGTCCGGGTAAAGGCTCGCAAAGAGTCCCGAGATTTTCCATCCACTGCAATGATACCAATGGTGACAACCTGTCAGAGTCACTCATGTTTTATGTTTTCAAACAGCTTCTCAAAAATCATGGTCTTATTTGATACAAAGAACCCTAAGTGGGCCAGACAGGGATGATTATGTGTGCACAGGGGAGCACAGTGGGGAGGAGTATCAGAGGTCAGGGAGGACACTAATAATAACAACACTGTCATCCCATTAGTGGAGTGTGTGTGTGCCAGGCCCTGTGTCAAGCATTTTATACATCACTTCATTTACTCCCCACAACACTATGAGATGGCTATTACTAACCCCCTTCCTTTCACAAATAAAGACTCAGGCTCAGAGGTAATGTAAATTGCCCACAGACACAGAGGACCAAAGCTGGGATGGAAGCTCAGACCTGCCTGACTCCAAAGTCTGTGTCCTTCTAATCCTCAGGCTTTTCCCATATCCCAGACAGGAAAAGACAGGTGGAGAGGGTAGGCTTGGGGAGCAGAATGAGAGAAGGAGGTCAGGGAAGAAGAGAGAAGGTAGCTGGGAAGCTAAGAGTGCCGAGAACGACTGGCTGGGAAAGGGGCCACTCTGCAAACTCGGGGCCCCAAAGATCCCCACCTTCTTTGAAGACTCCATTGACAGAAAAACACAGCAGCGTGCTCTGAAAGAGAAGCAGCAGCGTCAGGTACCCCGTCGGCTCCCAGCCAGGGCCTGCGTCCTCCCTGCCTCTTCGCTGCCCCCTCCCCAATTCCACGCTTCTGCCAAGGAAGACACAGGTGCTTACTGTCTGGGCGCTTATGTCTACCACGAAGGAATTGACGTCATGCTGAGTTTTGGGCAGCTCATTGAGGAAGGCCACGACGTTGAGACGTGTGTGCTTCAGCAGCCGGAACCGCAGGGCTGTGGGAGGAGGCACAGCCAAGGTGAGCAGCTGCCACACTCTGAGCCCAGACTGATTCCTCCCCATCCCCTTCTCCCAACCTGTTCTGCTCACGTCACACACTTACTAGGGTCTTTAAGCTTCTTCACATTCCTACTATCCTTGAAGTACTCAGCTAAGTTGCTTCTGGGGGGAACAAGAGAAAAAGGAGGCAGTGGTCAGAGCGGTGTGGTTGCTGCACGTGCTGGCCTGTCTATGCTGAGCAACTCTGGTCCTGGGCAGGTTCTGGAGGTGACACTCACCGGGCAGGGTTCTGGGGGGTGAAAGGAATACTCAGGGAGCAGCAGGCCCCATCGTGGTAGGCATCCAGGAGCCGCTGCCGGTCCCCGGAGTCATATATCGCATAGTACCTATGAGGAAAACAAAAGGGAAAGTCTGAGCTCCACAGTCTGGAGCCACACAGGGACCGACAGCTCCCGAGAGTGAGCTGTGCTGGGGCTGGCCCACCTCTCCCCAGCCTGAGGGGACCTGAGACACTTACTGCTGCAAGAAGTGCAGGACCAGATTCTTCAGGGTCTCTGTTCCAAAGTAGCTTCCCTGGAATCAAAGAGATATTAGGACCACGTAACCAGGACTCTCCTCCCAACGTGAGCGCTAACTCTGTGCCCCCAGCCGCGCCCCCCTCCACTCACCTTGCAGGGCGGTAACACTGTAGGGGCTTCAACGTCAAAGGCAATCGGTGGGGGTAACTCATGGCCGTCCTGCAGAAAGGAAGTCACAGCCGACGATATAAACCAGACAGAAAAGGCTGGATGAGCACTCAGATGGGAGAACTAAGAGCGAGGGGTCACCGGTCAAGTGTAAAAGAGAAATGGCAAGGATTCATGAATCGTGATAGATGCAACTTTTGTCTACAGGTGTTTTTCTGGGAAGAATGATCATATTTTCAGCGACTGTGAAGCTGGGGAGATCCCAGCTGGGAGAAGGATGTCAGATCTCATTGTTCTACCAGCCCTTCAACCCTCCCTCAAAGGTCCTCAATAAAATGGCTTGATTCCCCCTACCCCGCCACCAGGGAAAAAAAAAAAAAAAAAGGATTAGAGACTTTGTCAGATTCTCAAAGGGCTCTATGTCCCCAGATTAGTGATCATACAAACATGTTAGGCAAGACTTTGAGGGTGCGAGATGCTATGCTCCTCAGAAGAGAATGAAAAAAGTTAGGTACTTACCAGGCGTAATAATTTGGGAAATCGCTCTCGAACGGCGCTGTCAAGAACGGGACAGAAGTGAGTGATGTTTCAGAGCCACCGTGCCTCCTGGGCTGCTCTAGGGGCAAATACACCAATGCCCGAGGGACAGCCCATCCCATCCTCCTTGTCCTCACTCTTTCCTGGCCTCTGAGCTCCAGGAAAAACGGCCCCAACTCCCCACCTCTGCTGGGGCACCCAGAAATGACTGCCTCGGAGGACGACTCTCTCCTCTCTGCCTGCCTCTGAGTGCGCCACTGGAGCAGCACTCCCAGCCCAGGCTTTAAGCCAGGACCTCCTTTCCCTCCCTGTCCCCCTTACCTTCCACCTACTCACCTGTGCAGCCCCCAGGAGGAGGGAATGGGGTGGGAGCCCAGGGGCTCCGCTGCCTCAACAGGTATCCATCACTTCTGCCAGGTCTGGCCGTGGCCAAGACCAGAACACACCACAGAAATGGCACAGGATGTTGGGGCAGGGAGATGAGCAAGGCAGGGCTCAGGAGGGGATGAGGCCAAGGAAGAAGAGAGGGGACGAAAAGGAGAAGAGAGAGAAAAGGTAGGAGAGGAAGGAGCAAAGGAGAGCTGGGGGAGATACTGGCGAGGAGAGAGAAAAAGGAAAGAGAAAGCAAAGAAGAAGCGAAAGCACTACACGGCAAGAGTCATTTAGAAAGAAGAGGGAGAACAAAGGGAAGAAGGCACCTGACACAGCCCTTTCTTTCAGCTCCCTCTTCCCTGTGATCCAAGGAGGAAATGGGAAACAAATCCTTGCTGTGGCGAGAGGGCAGCTGCTATTGGCCAGGTCTCTGTCTGCCACCTGGGTTCCGATCTGAGCTGGGCGTGGGAAGCGAAGCAGCCATGGGGGCAGGAGACCTCCCTCAGAAGGGGTGAGGGTTCAGGCCCCTGCAAAGTTGGGGGGGGTGAGGGTCTGTGCCCCACCTCTGTTGGCCCCCAAGTTCTCTCCTGATGGCCCCTCTGCGACTGTGCCTGTCTTAGGTTGTTCCTTCCCTGAGGAATCTTACCCGTCTCTGGCTAACCAGCCATCCTCCGGGGCCAAGCAGGGTGATGTGAGGTGTGCGAGTGAGCGAGGGGCAGCGCCCCCAGAGAGGGTCAGTTCTCTGTCTCCTTGGTAGCCTATGCCCCCGTGGCCTCCACGCCCAGCACCTGCCTTGGGATTCCCTCGCCAACTGGCGGGGCCCCGGCTCTGATCACATGTCTTAGGGAACCCAGGTTTCTCCTCCAGGGAAGGCCCAGCTTACAGCATTGGGCAAGAGAGACCGATTGCATGGCACCAGCCACCAGGAGGCCTCAACCTCAGCGTGGGCAGGAAAGCCCAGGCAATAGCCTTGGGCAAGGAGATTGTGAGAAGAGAGCCCCTCTTGGCAAAAGGGCAAGAGGGGCCGTTGCAGGACAGAGGAAGGAAGAACTTCCATCAGCAGGAAGTCCCAGGGAGGGAGGGCTTTCTCTGCCCAGGGATACCAGGCTCTTGGCTCAAAGCAACTCAATGTATGGGGCATAAGATACAAGATGACCCCTAGTCATGGTAAAAAAGGCACATGCTCTTCTTGAAACAAAAGGGTAGGGGGAGTGTAGAAAAGGCTGTGTTCAGGAAGGGAGGAGAAAGGCCACAGAACCAGCAAACAGGCAGACAGGTGAGAAGAAAGGAAAGGAGGCCTGGGGCAAAGCTGGGTATCACGGACAGACAAAAGGGAGGAGCACATGATCCTCCCCAAGGACAGGTGATTCCAGCTCAGGGCTGCACATCTCCTGCAGACGGGCACTGGTCAGGGTGCATCAGCTCAGCCTCCCAGGGGGTGAAGGTCCCCAGGAGGGGAGACAGAGGTTAACACTGACCTGATGTAGGTGGACTGGTCTCGAAAGGTATCACACAGGGTGTTTCCTTCAAGCCACAGCTCTTCTAGCTTCAGCCCTTTTATCTTGTCCAACTCCCGCTCAGACTTCAGCTGCAAAGGATGGGGAGAAAAGGCGGGAAAGACATGCTGGTAAAGGGAGCCAACTAGATTCCTCCCACCCCCAAGCCCCACCTCACCCCTTAAATGCCCTCCCTCACCTCTTGCTGCCACCAGGCAAGTTCTCTCCACCCTCTGCCCACCCCGTCCAAAACACAAACAGGCTCTCAATCTCACCTCATTTCCAGAAAGATTGAGGATCTTTAGATTGGGTGCTTTCTGCACAATGCTGGACAAGTCATCCAGCCTGTACAGCTTGTTATTGCTCAAGTTTAAGGACAACAGCTGTGGGGAGAGAAGAATTTAGAGGGAGCACCAGCAGCAAGGGAATTTGAAACAAACCTGCCTCCCAACCCCATCCTATCTATCTGTCTATCCCACCCTGCTTCCTCCCACCTCGTGGGACAAAGGCCTCACCTCAGGGATGTTCTCTTCAATGATTCGCAGGGTGGCTGCCATACAGCTTCTACGATTCAGGACAACATCAATGTTCTGCGCCACCAAATCTTCAGGAAGGAAAGGGAAGTCTGAGAGGGCTTGCCCAGGCCAGCGTTCCCACCAAACCAGCCTCAAACGTTCGCTGCCTGACAGACCGCCCTCTGCCTCCACCGATCTAAGACTTGCTGCTATCAACGGTACCTGGGTCTGAACGGAGGCCCTTGAGGTCAAGTGCTTGTTGGGAGCCATCGTATCGTTTGCTCATGATCAGCTACAGAGGAAGACAAAGGATTCAGCGGTCACTGGAGTTGCGTGTGGGCGTGGGGGGAGGGTGAGAACTGGCAGGACGCGGGTGGAAGCACCCATCCCTTGAGGCTGCTTCACCTTTAGCTGCTCTACTTGTTCTGGCTTCAGTTCATTCTGCACAGTATGGGGTGGAGGAGAGGAGTTGATGATGATAGATATCTGCAGGGGAGACACGCATGGGCACGGTGAACTCCAGGAAGGCCTAAGCCCCAGGACCAAGACCCAGTCCATGCCCTGAGCACCAATCCCCACCCCCAACCAAGCCAGGCCCTTCACACACACCCTGCGGTTCTCCCGATCCAAAATCTTATAGTTGACAGCCTTCAATGCAGAGGCAGTACTGGCATCCTCAACAAAAAACTGGGCCCGTGTGTTTTCATAGTGAAACTGCAAGAAGAGAAAACAACAGCATTGGACTTGAGAGCCCAGAGCACCCCCGTGCAGCTGGTACCTCCACCCGCTCCTTGGTCCCCAGCCACACACTTGGGCCTTCTCTTACCTCAATGGGAGTGAAAGGGACACTGCACTTGCTCTGAATCATGCTCAGGAGCCATGACTTGTCGTATTTCCTGCCATAAGGAATCTAGATGAGAGAAAGAGAAGAGAAGGGAACAGCACATAACTAATACTGAACAGCAGACCCACTCTAGTTCTCCTTTCGTATCATCTGCCAAGCTCTAAAAGACTTTCTGAAGAAACGGTCAATTAAAGGTTTTCTGGAGGGACTTCTCTGGTGGTCCAGTGGTTAAGACTCCTCGCTCCCAATGCTGGGGGCCCAGGTTCGATCTCTGGTCGGGGAACTAGATCCCGCATGCCACATCTAAGACCCGGTGCAACCAAATAAATATTAAAAAAAAAAGCTTTCTGGGAATTCCGTGGTGGTCTGGGTTCAATCCCTGGTGGGGGAACTAAGAAGATCCCACAAGCTGCGCGGTGTGGCCAAAAAAAAGGTTTTCTACTCAAGCCAAACACGAACTCCTTAACCTCCTTTCTGTCCATTTATACTTACTATTCCTCCAAAGATTCAAATCGTTTGATTCTAAAAGTTCCAAGACATCATTTATAACCTGCCTGCCCCTGAGAGAACTCAAGGGACCCCCAGCTCCACACTCGGCTTGAGTCAGATGGCGACATGTGGAGAGGTCACTCCACCTCCCAACCGCAGTTACCACACTTCCCTTTAGATGGCCTCCCCACCCTACCTGTCCCCTTCTCCTTTTCTGAACCTGCTCTTAGGTGTCCTAAGATATTGATTCTTAGAAGAAAGAATGGTTACCTGATTGTGGAGTTAACAGCTGAGAACACTGATTTTTTTTTTTTTAAGAAATTCACGTTCTTTTATTTATTTATTTATGACTGTGTTGAGTCTTCGTTTCTGTGCGAGGGCTTTCTCTAGTTGCGGCAAGTGGGGACCACTCTTCATCGCGGTGCACGGGCCTCTCACCATCGCGGCCTCTCTTGTTGCGGAGCACAGGCTCCAGACGCGCAGGCTCAGTAACTGTGGCTCACGGGCCTAGTTGCTCCGTGGCATGTGGGATCTTCCCAGACCAGGGCTCGAACCCGTGTCCCCTGCATTGGCAGGCAGATTCTCAACCACTGCGCCACCAGGGAAGCCCAGAACACTGATTTTTTAATGTGAAAAGTAAACACCTTAACTCTGAGCCCAGCCCCCTAGCTCCCCTGCACCATGTACTTTCCAAGATACTCACTGTAATCTTAAACCAGTTCTTTGAGGTCCCATCCTGGCTGGTGCCAGCCCCTCCCCTCTCTGGAGCAGCTCGATCTCTCCGCAGAGGCACAGTAACATGAATTCGAGACCGCTCGTGCCAACTCTCACCCCGACGGTTGGGTCGTGCAGCATAGGGGTTGCTGTGGGGAGGGAGAGAATAAAACACTCACAAAGGTTAGGAATGTCTTCTCAAAGACCTTCCTGCACTGTTACCAGGACCACAACTAAGACTGCTCAACCATTAAGCGGGTCCTGGCATTTCTCTCTCTTCCAGGTGGGAAGAGAAATGACATGGACAGTAAGAGGGCTACATAAATGAGGGGGTCGATAAATTCAAACCAGATCAATTGGTTACTTACTATCGTACTCGGGGAACATCCTGGGCATCACTCATCGCCACATCTCTGTCATCTTCCTCCAGGCGGGAACACCGAACGACAGGACCTCCTCTTCCAGACCTCCGGTTCCCCTCACCATACTTCCACCGGAAAGGGCCCCGGCCTTTCTTTCTTCTTTGAGGGAAACTAACTCGATCATCGTGCTCTGGGGTTGGGAACAGAACATAAATGAGAAAACACATCACTGGTTCAGCTACCTAGCTTGGCAACCACAGCATCCGGCACACCACACTATCAGACGAGCTACACAATCACTACAGAGACCACCTCCGTGCAAACTCTTCTGCCTGTCCAGGGAAGGAACCCTCTCCGTGGGATGGCAGCATCAGGGGAAAATGACTGGAACACTGTGTAAAGTCTTTAGAAAAATGAAGCAGAAACTGGAACTACAGAAAGGAGAAGCAGAATGTGGAAGTGCGAGTGTCCCAAGTTTAACTGGATACAACTCAGAGCCCCTAAAAGTCACCTGAAGTCTGCTTTTCTCAGCCTCCCAAATCTACTTAATCCCACTCAAAATTTTTTTAAAATTATTTATTTATTTATTTTTGGTTGTGTTGGGTCTTCGTTTCTGTGCGAGGGCTTTCTCTAGTTGCGGCGAGTGGGGGCCACTCTTCATCGCGGTGCACAGGCCTCTCACTATCGCAGCCTCTCCCGTTGAGGAGCACAGGCTCCAGATGCGCAGACTCAGTAATTGTGGCTCACGGGCCTAACTGCTCCGTGGCATGTGGGATCCTCCCAGACCAGGGCTCGAACCCGTGTCCCCTGCATTGGCAGGCAGATTCTCAACCACTGCGCCACCAGGGAAGCCCCAAAATTTTTTTTAACTTCTAATTTTATATTGGAGTATAGTTGATTAACAATGTTGTGTTAGTTTCAGGTGTACAACAAAGTAATTCAGTTATACATATAAATGTTATCTACTCCTTTTCAAATTCTTTTCCCAATTAGGTTGTTAGAAAATACTGAGCAGAGTTCCCTGTGCTATACAGTAGGTCCTTGTTGGTTATCTTTTTTTTTTTTTTTTTAAATGAAGCTGCTATAAACATCCGTGTGCATGTCCCTGCTTTTTTTTTTTTTTTAATTAATTAATTAATTTATTTTTGGCTGTGTTGGGTCTTCGTTTCTGTGCGAGGGCTTTCTCCAGTTGTGGCGAGGGGGGGCCACTCCTCATCGTGGTGCGCGGGCCTCTCACTGTCGCAGCCTCTTATTGCGGAGCACAGGCTCCAGACGCGCAGGCTCATTAGCTGTGGCTCACGGGCCCAGTTACTCCGCGGCATGTGGGATCTTCCCAGACCAGGGCTCGAACCCGTGTCCCCTGCATTGGCAGGCAGACGCTTACCACTGCGCCACCAGGGAAGCCCTGGTTATCCATTTTAAATAGAGCAGTGTGTACACATCAATCCCAAACTCCCTATCCCTGCCCCCCACCCTTCCCCCCTAGTAACCATAAGTTCATTCCCTAAGTCTACCCTCACTGAAAATTTGATCAGTGACCTCTCACATCTTGGAAAGCCAATCACAATGATTACATCAGCACTCAGTAAACAATACTTCTTTTGCCTACATAGCACAGACATCAGTTACAAATATGACCAATTTAAGGGCTTCTTTTAAGTCTTGTTCTCTCTTCAAAAAACTAAAAATAGAGCTACCATATGATCCAGCAATTCCACTCCTGGTTATACATCTGGAAAAAACAAAAAATACTAACTCAAAAAGATACATGCATAAATTAGGAGGTTGGGATTAACATATACACACTACTATATATAAAACAGATAATCAACAAGAACCTACCATATAGCACAGGAAGCTCTACTCAAAACTCTGTAATAACCTATATGGGAAAAGAATCTGAAACATAGATATATGTATAACTAAATCACTTTGCTGTACACCTGAAACTAACACAACATTGTAAATCAACTATATGCTAATGTAAAATAAAAATTAAAAAAAAAGGAAAACATCAAAACTAAGAAAAAGGGAAGAATACATATAAGCTTCACTTGTTTTTTTTTTTAATCTTTTAATTTTTATTGGAGTTTAATTGCTTTACAATGCTGTGTTAGTTTCTACTGTACAGCAAAGTGAATCAGCTATATGTATACATATATCCCCTCTTTTTTGGATTTCCTTCCCATTTAGGTAACCACAGAGCACTGAGTAGAGTTCCCTGTGTTATATACCATATGAGCTTCACTTGTGTTCAGGGGGGAAAAATAAAGATACATGCATCCCAATGTTCATAGCAGCACTATTTACAGTGGCCAAGATATGGAAGCAACCCAAGTGTCCATCAAGAGACTAATGGATAAAGTAGATGTGGTATATATATACACAACGGAATACTACTCAGTCATAAAAAAGAATGAAATCTTGCCACTGCAACACCATGAATGGACTTGGAGGGTATTATGCTTAGTGAAATAAGTCAGACAGAAAAAGACAATTATTGTATGATAGCACCTACATGTGGAATCTAAAAAATAAAACAAATATATTCAGCAAAACAGAAACAGTCTCACAGATACGGATAACAAACTAGTGGTTACCACTGGGGAGATGGAAGTGGGGAGGGGCAAGATAAGGTTATGGGATTAAGAGATACAAACTACTAAATATACAATGGATAAGCAACAAGGATATATTGTACAGCATGGGCAGTGACAGCCATTGCTTTGTAATAACTTTTAATGGAATCAAATTTATCAAATACTGAATCACTATGTCATACACCTGAAACTAACATAATATTGTAAATTAACCTTACTAAAAAAACTAAATAAATAAAATTCTTGTTCTTAAACTGCCACTCTGAAGTGAATGTGGAAGTGTGAGTGACCCAAGTGTAACTGGACACAACTCAGACTCCCTGAAAGTCACCTGAGATCAGCTGTCAGCCCACCCAAATCTACTTAATCCCAAGGTGACCTCTCTCACATCTCGGAAAACCAATCACAATGATTACATTAGCTTCCAGTAAACAATACCTCTATTGCCTATACAGTACAAACATCAGTTACAAATATGACCAATTTAAGAGCTTCTTTTGAACGTTTTATTCTCAAACTGCCACTCTGAAGTTTAGGGAGTGAGCTCTTTGTTTCCTTGGTCAGAAATGCCTCTTAACTCAGGAGACAACTCCTAAATTCAGGTTCTAGTGGCAGCTAGGGTGCTTCACCACGGGTCCTCAAATGTTCTCCAGAAATATGATCCTCTGAATCCTGGTGGGTAGGAATGGCTTCTTAAAAAAGACGCATGATTCCCCAAAAAGGTCTGTCTAATGAGTAGTACTCTGCAAACAATGAACCTCAAGAAATGACCCTAGGGAAAAAATAATAAATGATAGAAAGCGCAGCTAACGTTCATTGAGGGCCTTCTCCAATGCCAGGCACTATGCTCCAGGCACTTGACACGAACAATCTCGTTTTAACGCACACACGGAGACAAACTCAGGAGGTAGGTACTGTTTCTATCCTCATTAAAGGGGTGGAAAATCAGGCCTAAGTGTTCAACTCACTCAAGATTGGCAAGGCCAACTCAGGATTGAAACCTCGGCTGTCGTGTGCTCTTAACCACTACTCTGGACTAAAACCCAATGTAGTGTTCGGACTAGAACATCGAGTTAGTGTGTAGGTCTAAAATATTAAGCCAAAACCGCAGCGGGGTTGGGGGGAGGGGGCAAGACCGACTGGACGCGCGGTAGAAAATAGGGCACTGGCAGCCCAAGAGCAGGGCACCGACTCACATTAAAGAGTCTGGTAGCCAAACTGAACTGACAGGTATCAACCACCCACAAAGTTCAAAGGAATCTCGTCACCCCGCTGCCGAGCCACCGGCTTCGAGCCGCAGGTGCTCGCAACGCCAGGATTCCGGAGTTAACAAGCCGGGCACCCACCCTCAAGTTCAGCCAGGCCCCCGGGCTGCCTCGCCCCGGGCCCGCGCCGCGCAGTGCCGCTCACCGCGGACGCCGGGCCCCTCGCGGCCTCACGCCCCGGCGCTGCGGCCTAGGCCGGCGCTGCCCAGCTGAGCCCAGATCGTCCCCTCCCCAACCCAAGCGCCGGCACTGACCATTGTACGACTTCCCCTCGTCCGCCATGGCACACCAAGAAAGGGAGGGCTCTGTCGCGGGCCGCGACACAGCTTAACGTCCGAACGCCCAGGCGTTCCAGGCCGAAGTGCTCCTACGCCGGGTACCACTGCATTTATGCGGCGAGAGCGTCACACGCCGCCGACGTCCCACAATAATAGGCGGAGCCGCTGGGAGATGCGTGTGCGCATCCGACGAGCCGACGCGCCGGGGGCGGGACTTAGCGCTGCACGCCCCGCCCAGCACCTGAGCTCTCGAAGCCCAGAGCTACCACGAGTTCGCCCCGCCCCCTACTTTCATCCGTCCGCCGCTAGACCAGCACCTCAAAGGTAGGCTCTCAAGCAGAGAGCTGGGCGCCACAGCCCAGGATTCCAAGAGGAACAGGGAAGAGGAGCCACAAGAAGGGCTGCGGAGGAATGGGAGACCAGGGCCTTGGAGAGGGAGTGACCGCTCCTAGACCCCTACGGGGATCCAGCCAGGGCTTAAGTCTCAGCTCAGGCCAGCCCTTTGCCATCTGCCATATCTATGCCTCGCTTTCCTCGCCTATAAAAAGAAATAGAAAACTAGAAGGTAAGCTCCAAGAGAACAGGGACTTGACTAATTCATGGCTTTTTTTCTCCAGCACCTGGCTCAGTACCATACCTAGCACATAGCGAGAACTCAACAAATATTTATGAAATAAGCTTCCTATCTATGCGTTCCCCCAAGAAGAGTTGCAGAGTCAAATGAGAAAAACTGCATTTGTCAGGCTTTGGTTGTCTTCACAGACCGCTCCACCCACCACCGATGTGCTGTGCTAAACCCACATCGTGGGTCAACTGGGCAGTGAAGATGCAACCAAGACCACCCCCTGAACACAGGCCAAGGGGAGAGGAAATATTACAACACCAGGCCTAGGAAAGACCTGGGCTCTCCTAGACAAATCCCCCCCAAAGTGCTATGGCCAGCCCAGTGTATGGTGATTGTCCTCGCTATAGCTTGAGCTTCCTTTGGGTGTGTGAAATGGGGGAAATCCGGTGACCTCGGCATGATGTGGTCGTGGGTCCTGCTCAGGACTGACAAGCATATTGACCTCCCTGGAGGGTAGGTGTTCCAGGCAGGTCTCTACTTCATTCTCCTGTGACTGGCTTGGATTTGGTGAGGGGCTTCGAGGGGACCACGAGCCTCAGCTGAAGCTGCGAACAAACACTTCTCTTCACCTTTCACTCCTGGCAGCAGGCATAACTCCTGCTTCATCCAGCCCAAGGAAAACGTGGGGCCAGCTGGTTGGAGGATGCAGATGAAACAGGTCCAAGTACTTCTGGAGATGGTCCTGGAAGTTGCCACCGATCAGAGACCCACTCTGGGATCCTGCTCCCCCCTTTGAAGGGAAGTTTCCATGCTAATTAAGTGCTGCTGCACTTGGTTATCCCCTGCTGGAGACAGCTTGTGCATGGAGCCCAAAGCCTGGCCCCTTGGGGCCATCAGCCCAACCCTTTCAGTTATAACATTGGGCAGTGGGCTCACTCCACTTGCTGCCTAGGCCTTTTGACGCTCCCACCCAAAAATGATGACATGGCTAGTGAGGCTGACAGTCTTGTTGTAATTGGGAGAAAACAGGCTGCAGCACATTTGGCAGATTGAGAGTCACCTGCAGCCAAAGTTGGGGTTATGCAGGCAGCCGGGGGGCTCAGGGCCCCCTGCCTCACATGGTGAAGAGAGGAAGAAGAGGTCAAATTCTAACCCAGATGGGAAAGTTGGTCCCTGGACCAGTTTCACTTCCTCTCCTCACTCTCAGGAAGGTGGGGGAGGACATCACCTCCCCTTGCTGCCGAAGTTTCTTTTGCGACAGGCTGGGGAGGGTTTATAAAAATCTCCTAGTGGAGACAACCTGCGCGTTGAGCCCCCCAGTTGGCCTCTGCTCCCTTCCAGCCACTTCACAGCAGAGTCCAAATCCAGAACCGTGTGTGTTTCATGGGCTGGAGGGTGGTGAGGGGAGGACGGGGTGGCCAGAGGCAAGGAGTCGGGGATTGGGGGCAGTGGCCATTCTTAGCAGTTCGAAGGAAACAGGGCCTTTCTCCCAAGCACCCTGCATAGGCTCAGTGGCAGCTCTGGCCACCTGCCCTCCCTGGAGGGTTCCAAACCCCCATGGAGTGCCTCAGAGTGGAGAGGGTTCAGGCAAGGAAGACCACAAAGATGATGAAGAAGACAATGAGGATGAGGAAGATTTTGACCATAAGCCACCGGTTGGAGGTGACCGACTGGAAGTACTTGAGGATCTCTGAGTGGGCGGCCTCAACATCCAGCTGGGCTCCCAGCACGTTCTCGTCGATCCTGGGGATAGGGCCAGGAGGAGGGGAAAGAGAATGACACTGGATTAAAAAGAATGCTGTTGAAGTGTATTTTCTGCATGTATATATATTTGTATTGATATATAGAAAAAGCTCTGGAAGGGTAATATAAACAAGTCTTGGCTGTGGTTTGAAAATCAACTCTGCAACTTATTAGCTTATGACCCTAAGCCAGTCATTTAACCTCAAGTCTCATTTTCCTCAACTGCAAAGGAAGGAAAAATGAGGATAACACAAATCGTAAGTTTGTTGTCAGTCTTAAATGAGTATATAAAGTGCCCAACCCATACTAAGAGGATCCAAAATGTTAGTTATATTTTTTTGCTCATCGGTATTTACTGATTTTTGTCTAATAAACAGTATTGCATTTGTAAAAAGGGGGATAAGTTCACAGACCATTATGGTAAGGAAACCCTGGTTCTGAGTGAGAAAGGAAGAAAAAGTTGATGATATGGACAGGAAGTCAAGGGATAAGAAAAGCCCTATATTAGGAGAACATGTCTCTCAGGATATAGAGAAGTTCTCAGAACAATGGCAATCTCTTGAGACACTGCTGAGGAAAATCAAACATATCCCAGCTAATCTGAATATGCAGTCCTAAAAACCAAATATAAACCCTGGTCTTTGCAGGGAGTCGCTGGGAGCAGGCACCTGTGGGAGCTGTGAGGTCAGAGAAGTTGGTGGAGCCTGGTAATCAAGTAGGTAAGTGAGAGGAAAGGCTGGGCCAGTGGCTGCAAGCCCAAGGTCCTGGTAAGGTGGTCAGGAGGACGGTGAGCTAATCTCTGTCCAAATACAGGAGCCTGGATTGTACATGACTCCCTGTTTATGTCAGGGAGGCTAATTGAAGTATCAGGTTTCCTAGCTTTTGGCTATAATTACATTTCTCAGTGTGGATGCGTTTGTCATCTCATACCCAATTAAGCTCATGCATATTGGCAATTATAATGGCTTTGCTTAACAAAAATGGGAAAACAATGAATGCAATCTGGCATATAAAAGATTTTAAATGGGAGTCTGTGAATGAAATCTAATACAAGGAAAGAAATTACTATTATTCTATAGTAATTTTAAGACAGAAAACTTCTTTAAGGAAGAATGTCAGCTAATAAATGTAGAAGGAATGAGCAAATTAGAAAATTACCATTTTGCAACACACACTCTCACAAACGAATCAGGCAAGGACCATCAGGGGGCTAAGGAGCTGGAAATTTCACAGGGACTCAAAGCATCACTCCACAGATGACTCAGTCTGATGGTCACCACCTTGAACAAGTGGCCAAACTTGGTATCACCAATAAAAGAGATAACCTCATCAAGTGCCTACTGATATGATCATCTTCGTAGCCAGCCAAATACATGGAACTTAAATTTAATCATAGGGAAAACAGTGGACAAATAAACATGTAGGACCTCGTACAAGAGACACTGGCCTCTTCAAAAAAAAAAGTAAGTATCACACACACACAAAAAACAAAAGCAGACTACAGAGACACAACAATCAAATGAAATGTGTGAATGTTGCCTGAATCTTAAATTCAAGGAAAAAAGCTAAAAACTTTTTTTTTTAGAACAGTTGGGGAAATTTGAGTATGGACTGAGTACTGGATTATGTTGGAGAATTGTTCATTTTCTTAGGCTTGATAATGGTATTGTGGCTGCTCAGGAGAATACCTATTTTTGGCAGATGCTTGCTGAAGTAGCTGGGGATAAAATGTCATGATGTTTGCACCTAATTTTAAATGATTCAGAAAAAAAAAAAGGTGAGAGGAAGCAAATGTGATAAAATGTCAACAGTTGGTGAATCCAGGTGAGAGGAATATAGGTGTTCCTTATGCTATCCTCCCAACTTTTCTATAGTTTGAAAATTTTTAATTTACAAGTTGGAGGTAAAAGGAAAATGACTGAGTAACACTAGATCAGCAGTTTTTCTACCTTAGAAAAAAATAAGAATCACCTGTTGAGCGTCTCAAAAACGCAAATTCTTTTTCTTTTTTTTTTTTTCTGCCAAGCCAAGTGACTTGTGGGATCTTAATTCCCCGACCAGGGGTCGAACCTGAGCCCACAGCAGTGAAAGCGTGGAGTCCTAACCACGGGACTGCGAGGGAATTCCCTGGCGGTCCAGTGGTTAAGACTCAGCGTTTTCACTGCTGTGAGCCGGGGTTTGATCCCTGGTTGGGGAACTAAGATCCCACATACCACAAGGAGTGGGCAGAAAAAAAAAAAAGCAAATTCTTAGGTCTCACATTCAGAGATTCTAGGGTGGGGCCCAGAAAACTACATACTGAGAACTTTGGACTAAATCAGTGGTTTCTCAAGAGGGTGCTCAAATCCAGATCCACTGGCATTTGCAGGAAGCAAACACAAGAATATCTGAGTCTATTTTAAAAATATCATCCTTTCAAAATTTCAGTTTCTTTTTCATATCATTGCCCACAAATTTTCTCTCCTTTGTTATTTCCCTTTTATGTTTCAATCTACTGCCAGATTGCTTCTGAGCCACTCAACTGAAATTGCTGGCACTGATCCAATTAATCCAAGCCCCCTGATCCAAGTAATGCTTGAGGATCCTTAATTCACACTTCCTTTCTCAGGGGCACCAAGAAATAACGACCCCTTTCTCCCTAAAATTCTTTCCACCTCAGTTTCACATCTCTTTGCTTTTTTCTCTCATCTCCCTAAAACTTCCTCCTCAGTCTCTTGGACAGATTCTTCCCTTCACCACATATGCCTGGAATCCATGGGGAGCTGTCCTGTCCTTATTCTCACTTTACCCATTGTCCCTGGGTAGTCTCATCTACCTCCATGGTTTCACCAAGAAGCTGCTGACTCCCAAGTCCTTATCTCTAGCTTAGGCCTCTCTTCTAAGCATTTAGACCATGCATCTCATGCCTCTCAGCTGTCCCAGAAAAAACCTCATTCTCCTCACCCAGCACCAGTCTGCGGCCTCTTGCGTTCTCTCCCTATCCCCAGATCCAGGAGGACTAGCTCACAGGAGCAACGACAAATGTTTGCTAAACCAATGAACAAATGAGTACTAACACCGAAAAATACTTATGACACTTTTTCAAGGAAGACTAGAATGTAAAGTTGTATACATACTATAACTCTAACTTTTTTTAAAAAATAAAAGGCTTTCAGTTTTGTTTTCCGTTTGTTTGTGGGGTTTTTTTGTTTGTTTTCTGTTTCTTTTTGGCCTCGCTGCGTGGCATGCAGGATTTTAGTTCCCTGTCCAGGGACGGAACCCATGCCCCCTGCAGCGGAAGTGCAGAGTCCTAACCACTGGACCGCCAGGGAATTCCCTAACTCTATTTAAAACACACATGCAGGGGCTTCCCTGGTGGCGCAGTGGTTAACAATCCACCTGCCAATGCAGGGGACACGGGTTCGAGCCCTGGTCCGGGAAGATCCCACATGCCGCGGAGCAACTAAGCCCATGCGCCACAACTACTGAGCCTGTGCTCTAGACCCCACGAGCCACAACCACTGAGCCAGCGTGCCACAGCTACTGAAGCCCATGCACCTACAGCCCATGCTCCACAACAAGAGAAGCCACCACGATGAGAAGCCCACGCACCGCAATGAAGAGTAGCCCCCGCTCGCTGCAACTAGAGCGCGCACAGCAACGAAGACCCAATGCAACCAAAAAACAAAAACAAAAACATTGTAGCCTGAGAAGCTCCAGTGTTTATGGCCTAACTCAGCAATTCAACTGAATTCCCTAGGTCTCAGTTGAACCAGATAAGAATCAGTCAATCCTCCTGGTTCTAGGATCAAGACTGCTGTCTTCACAGTGCCGTTAAATTGCCCATTTAAATATGTGAGGCTGCTTAATGCATTGGTGTTGGGAAACCTGCTTTATACAAATGCAGGTGTTCAGGCAGTTTCACTTGATCAACAACCAAGAGTACAAGCGCTCTGCTTGCTAGGTGCTGTGGGGAATAAAGAACATCCAGGCCTGGACACTGCCTGAAGGCATCAGAGCAAGTGGGCGGGAATGTGTGAACCTGTGGATTCCTCAAAACTCCCACACCTCCTCTCCTTGATTCTCTCCACTAATGGCCTTTCTTCTTACCGAACTGAGAACATAGAAGTAGTCTGAAGAATTGGGCAAGGTAAAAAAAACAGGTTCCTGGCCTCACACTTGGAGATTCTGATTCCACAGATGTGAGTGCAGTGGACTGCCAGGAACCTTCATTTTTTTTTTTTTTTCCAGGAGAAAATATATTTTTAAATTAGGTATAGCTGATTTAAGATACTATAGTAATTTCAGGTATAAAACATGGTGATTCAAAATTTTTATAGATTATACTCCATTCAAAGTTATTATAAAATTTTGGCTATATTCCCTGTGCTGTAAAATATTTATATTCTTGTAGCTTATTTATTTTATATATAGTTTTTATCTCTTAAACCCCTCCCCCATCTTGCCCCTCTCCCTTCCCTCTCCCCATCAGTAACCACTAGTTTGTTCTCTATATCTGTGAATTTGTTTCTGTTTTGCTATATTCATTCATTTTTTTCTTTCCATTTTTTAAATTGACGTATTGTTGATTTACAATATTATATGTTTTAGATGTACAACATAGTGATTCACAATTTTTAAGTTATACTCCAATTAGTTATTATAAAATATTGTCTGTATTGTCTGAACTGTACAATATATCCTTGTAGCCTATTTTATACACAGTAGTCTGTACCTCTTAATCCCCCACCCGCATGTTGCCCCTCCCCCTTCACTCTCCCCACTGGTAACCACTAGTTTGTTCTTTATATCTGAGTCTGTCTCTTTTTTGTCTCTTTCAGTAGTTTGTCTTATTTTTTAGATTCCACATATAAGTGATATCATACACTATTTGTCTTTGACTTATTTCACTAAGCATAATACACTCCAAGCCTATTCACTGTTGCAAGAGTTGCTGCAAATGGCAAGATTTCATTCTTTTTATGGCTGAGCAGTATTCCATTGTATACATACACTACATCTTCTTTATCCATTCACCTGTTGATGGACACCTAGGATGTTTCCATATCTTGGCTATTCTAAATAGTGGTGCTGTGAACACAGGGGTGAATGTATCTTTTCAAATTAGTGTTTTCGTTTTCTTTGGATATATACCCAGGAGTGGAGTGGAACTGCTGGACCATATGGTCATTCTAATGTTTTTACTTTTTTGAGGAACCTCCATACTGTTTCCCACAGTAGCTGCACCAATTTACATTCCCACCAACAGTGCACAAGGGTTCCCTTTTCTCCATATCCTTACCACCATTTGTTATTTGTGGTCTTTTTGATGATAGCCAGTCTGACAGGTGTGAGATGGTATCTTATTGTGGTTTTGACTTGCATGTCTCTAATGATTAACAATGTTGAGCATCTTTTCATGTGCCTGTTGGCCATCTGTATGTCTTCTTTGGAAAAATGTCTATTCAGGTTTTCTGCCTTTTTTTTTTTGGCTGTGCTGTTCGGCTTACAGGATGCCAGTTCCCTGACCAGGGATCGAACCTGTGCCTCCTGAATTGGGAGCACAGAGTCTTAACCACTGGACCTCCAGGGAAGTCCCTCTACTCATTTTTTGATCGGGTTGTTTGATTTTTTGATGTTGAGTTGTATGAGCTGTTTATACATTTTGTAAATTAACCCATCAGTCATATCATTTGCAAATATCTTCTGTTTTGGTAAGCTATCTTTCTGTTTTGTCAGTGGTTTCCTTTGCTGTGCAAAACCTTGATTCGGTCCCAGTTGTTTATTTTTGGTTTTGTTTCCTTTGCTTTAGGAGATGGATGCAAAAAATATTGCTATGATTTATGTCAAAGAGTGTTCTGCCTGTGTTTTCTTCTAGGAATTTTATGGTTTCTGGTCTCACATTTCGGGTCTTTAATCCACTTTGAGTTTACTTTTTTTTTTTTTTTTTTGATGCACCATGTGGCTTGTGGGATCTTAGTTCCCTGACCCGGGCCCCTGGCAGTGGAAGCGCAGAGTCCTAACCACTGGACCACCAGGGAATTCCCACACTTTGAGTTTACTTTTGTATATGGTGTGAGAAAATGCTCCAATTTCATTCTTTTACATGTAACTGTCTGGTTTTCCCAGCATCACTTACTGAAGAGACCGTCTCTTCCCTACTCTATATTGATGCTTCCTGTGTCATAGATTAATTGACCATAAGTGCGTGGGTTTATTTCTGGGCTCTCTATTCTGTTTCATTGATGTGTCTGTTTCTGTTTCAGTACCATAGTGTTTTGATTACTGTAGCTTTGGTACAGTCTGAAGACAAGGAGCATGACACCTCAAGCTCTGTTCTTCTTTCTCAAAATTGTTTTGGATATTGCAAGTCTTTTGTGTCTCCACAAAAGACTAAATGCCATTACTTCACAGGTGAATTCTATCAAATATTTAGAGAAGAGCTAACACCCATCCCTCTCAAACTCGTCCAAAAAACTGCAGAGGAAGGAACACTCCCAAACTCATTCTATGAGGCCACCATCAGCCTGATACCAAAACCAGACAAAGATACTACAAAAAAAGAAAATTACAGACCAATATCACTGATGAATATAGATGCAAAAATCCTCAACAAAATACTAGCAAACAGAATCCAACAACACATTAAAAGGATCATACACCATGATCAAGTGGGGTTTATCCCAGGAATGCAAGGATTCTTCAATATATGCAAATCAATCAATGTGATACACCATATTAACAAACTGAAGAATAAAAACCATATGACCATCTCAATAGATGCAGAAAAAGCTTCTGACAAAATTCAACACACATTTATGATAAAAACTCTCCAGAAAGTGGGCATAGAGGGAACCTACCTCAACATAATAAAGGCCATATATGACAAACCCACAGCAAACATCATTCTCAATGGTGAAAAACTGAAAGCATTTCCTCTAAGATCAGGAACAAGACAAGGATGTCCACTCTCACCACTGTTATTCAACATAGTTTTGGAAGTCCTAGCCACGGCAATCAGAGAAGAAAAAGAAATAAAAGGAATACGAATTGGAAAAGAACAAGTAAAACTGTCACTGTTTGCAGATGACATGATACTATACATAGAGGATCCTAGAGATGCCACCAGAAAACTACTAGAGCTCATCAATGAATTTAGTAAAGTTTCAGGATACAAAATTAATGCACAGAAATCTCTTGCATTCCTCTACACTAATGACGAAAAATCTGAAAGAGAAATTAAGGAAACACTCCCATTTACCACTGCAACAAAAAGAATAAAATACCTAGGAATAAACCTACCTAGGGAGACAAAAGACCTGTATGCAGAAAACTATGACACTGATGAAAGAAATTAAAGATGATACCAACAGATGGAGAGATATACCATGTTCTTGGATTGGAAGAATCAATATTGTGAAAATGACTATACTACCCAAAGCAACCTACAGATTCAGTGCAATCCCTATCAAATTACCAATGGCATTTTTTACGGAACTAGAACAAAAAATCTTAAAATTTGTATGGAGACACAAAAGACCCCGAATAGCCAAAGCAGTCTTGAGGGAAAAAAAATGGAGCTGGAGGAATCAGACTCCCTGACTTCAGACTATACTACAAAGCTACAGTAATCAAGACAATATGGTACTGGCACAAAAACAGAAACACAGATCAATGGAACAAGATAGAAAGCCCAGAGATAAACCCATGCACCTATGGTCAACTAATCTATGACAAAGGAGGCATGGATATACAATGGAGAAAAGACAGTCTCTTCAATAAGTGGTGCTGGGAAAACTGGACAGCTACATATAAAAGAATGAAATTAGAACACTCCCTAACACCATACACAAAAATAAACTCAAAATGGATTAGAGACCTAAATGTAAAACTGGACACTATAAAACTCTTAGAGGAAAACATAGGAAGAACACTCTTTGACATAAGTCACAGCAAGATCTTTTTTGATCCACCTCCTAGAGTAATGAAAATAAAAACAAAAATAAACAAATGGGACCTAATGAAATTTCAAAGCTTTTGCACAGCAAAGGAAACCATAAACAAGACGAAAAGAGAACCCTCAGAATGGGAGAAAATATTTGCAAACGAATCAATGGACAAAGGATTAACCTCCAAAATATACAAACAGCTCATGCAGCTCAACATTAAAAAAACAAACAACCCAATCCAAAAATGGGCAGAAGGCCTACATAAACATTTCTCCAAAGAAGACATACAGATGGCCAAGAAGCACATGAAAGGCTGCTCAACATCACTAATTATTAGAGAAATACAAATCAAAACTATAATGAGGTATCACCTCATACCAGTTAGAATGGGCATCATAAGAAAATCTACAAACAACAAATGCTGGAGAGGGTGTGGAGAAAAGGGAACCCTCTTGCACTGTTGGTGGGAATGTAAATTGATACAGCCACTATGGAGAACAGTATGGAGGTTCCTTAAAAAACTAAAAATAGAACTACCATATGATCCAGCAACCCCACTACTGGGCCTATACCCAGAGAAAACCATAATTCAAAAAGACACATGCATCCCAATGTTCATTGCAGCACTATTTACAATAGCCAGGTCATGGAAGCAACCTAAATGCCCACCGACAGACGAATGGATAAAGAAGATGTGGTACATATATACAATGGAATATTACTCAGCCATAAAAAGGAACGAAATTGGGTCATTTGTTGAGACGTGGATGGATCTAAAGACTGTCATACAGAGTGAAGTAAGTCAGAAACAGAAAAACAAATATTGTATATTAATGCATATATGTGGAACCTAGAAAAATGGTACAGATGAACCAGTTTGCAGGGCAGAAATTGAGACACAGATGTAGAGAACAAACGTATGGACACCAAGGGGGGAAAACGGTGGGGGGGGGTGGTGTGATGAATTGGGAGATTGGGATTGACATGTATACACTGATGTGTATAAAATTGATGACTAATAAGAACCTGCTGTATAAAAAAATAAATAAAATTAAAATAAAAAAAAGACTAAATGCCATTAGTATTTTATAGGGATTGCACTCAATCTGTAGATTGCCTTGGGTAGTATGGTCATTTTAATAATATTAATTCTTCCAATCCAAGAACATGGAATTTTGTTCCATCTGTTTGTGTCCTCTTCAATTTCTTTCATCAGTGTCTTATAGTTTTCCAAGTACAGGTCTTTTACTGCCTTAGATTTATTCCTATTCTTTTTGATGCGATTGTAAATGAGTTTCCTTAATTTTTCTTTCTGGTAAGTTTGTTGTTGGTGTATAGAAATTCAACAGATTTCTGTGTATTAATTTTGTATCCTGCAACTTTACTGAATTTATTGATGAGCTCTAGTAGCTTTTTGGTGGCATCTTCAGGGTTTTCTATGTATCATGTCGTTTGCAGTGACAGTTTTACTTCTTCCTTTACAATCTGGATTCATTTCTTTTTCTTCTGATTGCTGTGGATACAACTTCCAATACTATGCTGAATAAAAGTGGTGAGAGTGGGCATCCTTGTTCCTGATCTCGAGGATATGCTTTCAGCTTTCCACTGAGTATGATGTTAGCTGTGGGCTTATCATATATGGCCTTTATTATGTTGAGGCATGTTCTGCCCACTTTGTGAAGAGTTTTTATCATACATGGATGTTGAATTTTGTCAAAAGCTTTATCTGCACCTATTGAAATGCTCTATAATTTTTATTCTTCAGTTTGTTAATGTGGTATATCACACTGATTTGTGGATTGAAACATCCTTGCATCCCTGGAATAAGCTCCCACTTGATCATGGTGTGTATTTTTAATGTATTGTTGGATTCAGTCTGCTAATATTTTGTTGAGGATTTTTGTATTTATGTTCATCAGTGATATTGGCCTGTAATTTTATTTTCTGTGATATCTTTGGTTTGGTATCAGGGTGATGCTGGCTTTGTAGAATGAGTTTAGGATCACTCCTTCCTCCACAATTTTTTGGAATAGTTTGAGGATAGGTGTTAACTCTTCTCTAAACATTTGGTAGAATTCACCTGTGAAGTGATCTGGTCCTGGACTTTTGTTGGAAGTTTTTTAAAATTACTGATTCACTACTGGTAATTGGTCTGTTCATATTTTCTATTTCTTCCTAATTCATCTTGGGAGATTATACGTTTCTAGGAATTTGTTCTCTGCTTCTGGGTTGTCTATTTTATTGGCATATAGTTTTCATAGTAATCTCTTTTGATCCTTTGTATTTCTGTAGTATCAGTTGTAACTTCTCCTTTTTCCGATTTTATTGTCTTAGGCCCTCTCTCTTTTCTTCTTTATAAGTTTGGCTAAAGGTTTATCAATCTTGTTTATCTCTTCTTACTTTCATTGATCTTTTCTATTTTTTTTTTAGTCTCTATTTCATTTATTTCTTCCCTAATCTTTATTACTTCTTTCCTCTACTAACTTTGGGTTTGTTTGTTCTTCGTTTTCTAGTTCCTTTAGGTGTAAGGGTAGGTTGTTTGAGATTTTTATTTCCTGAGGCAGGCTTCTATTGCTATAAACTTCCCTCTTAGAACTGCTGTTGCTGCATCCCACAGATTTTGGATTATTGTTTTCATTTTGTCTCCAGATAATTTTTATTTCTCCTTTCATTTCTTCAGTGATCCATTGGTTGTTTAGCAGCATATTGTTCAGCCTTCACTTGTTAGTTTTTTTTGCATTTTCTTCTTGTAGTTGATTTCTACTCTCATAGCATTGTGGTTGGAAAAGACGCTTGATATGATTTCAGTTTTCTTAAATTTACTAACACTTGGTTTGTGGCCTAGCGTGTAATATATCCTGGAGAATGTTCCATATGCACTTGAAAAGAATTTGTATTCTGCTGCTTTTGGAGGAATGTTCTCTATATAAACCCATTTGGTCTAATGTGTCACTTAAGGCCAGTGTTTCCTTATTGACTTCTTGTCTGATGTGTCCATTAATAGAAGTGAGATATTAAGGTTCCCTACTATTATTGTGTTAGTGTCAGTTTCTTCCTTTATGTCTGTTAATATCTGCTTTATATATTCAGGTGCTCCTATGTCTGGGTGCATGTATGTCTACAATTGTTATATCTTCTTATTGGATTGATCCCTTGATCATTATGTGATGTCCTTCTTTGTCTCTTGTTACAGTCTTTGTTTTAAAGTCTGTTTTGTATGATATAAGTATTGCTACCCAGCTTTCTTATGATTTCCATCTGCATGGAATACCTTTTTCCATCCCCTTTCAGTCTGTGTGTGTGTCTTTAGATCTGAAGTGAGTCATATATAGGCAGCATATATATGGGTCTTGTTTTTGTATCCATTCAGGCACTCTATGTCTTTTGATTGGGGCACTTAGTCCATTTACATTTAAAGTAATTATTGATAGGTATGTACTTATTGCCATTTCGTTAGTTGTTTGAGGGTTGTTTTTGTAGTTCTTTTTGTTCCTTTCTTCTTTTGTTCTCTTCCCTTATGATGTGATGACTATCTTTGGTGTTATGTTTGAATTCTTTTCTCTTTTTTGTATATCTATTATAGATTTTTGGTTTATGGTCACCATAGGTTTATATATAGCAATCTATAAATATACATATGTGGTTATTTTAAGTTGCTGATCTCTTAAGTTCAAATGTATTTTTACTCCCTTCCCCCACAGTTAGTTTTTGACATCATATTTTACAACTTTTTGTTTTGTGTACCCCTTACTTACTTATTGTAGATATAGGTGATTTTACTCTTTGTCTTTTAATTTTCCTACCAGTTTTGTAAGTGGTTGATTTACTACTTTTACTGTATATTTAATTTTACCAATGAGCTTTTTCCTTTCATAATTTTCATGTTTCTAGTTGTGGCCTTTTTTTACTTAGGGAAGTCCCCTTAACATTTCTTCTAAAGCTGGTTTGGTGGTGCTGAACTCTTTTAGCTTCTGCTTGTCTATAAAATTTTTGATTCCCTCATCAAATCTGAATGAAAGCCTTGGCAGGTAGGGTGTTCTTGCTGTAGGTTTTTCCTTTTCATCACTTTAAATATATCATGTCACTCCCTTCTGGACTGCAGAGTTTCTGCTGGAAAAGTCAACTGATAGCCTTATGGGAGTTCTCTTGTACATAACTTGTTATTTTTCCCTTGCTGCTTTTAATATTCTCTGTCTTTAATTTTTGCTATTTTAATTACAATGTGTCTTTGTGTGGTCCTCTTCAGGTTGATGCTGTTCGGGACTCTCTGGGTGTCCTGGACCTGGATGTCTGTTTTCTTTCCCAGGTCAGGGAAGTTTTCAGCTATAATATTATGTCTCCCAATACGTTCTCTGTCTCTTTCTCCCTTCCCCTCTGGGACCCTTATAATGCAGATGTTAGTACACTTGATGTCCCAGAGGTCTCTTAAACTGTGCTCACTTTTTTTTTTTTCTTTTCAGTTTCAGTGATTTCCACTACTCTTTTTTTTTTTTTTTTTTTAAAGGCAGGTGGATTAGGGTCTGGAGGATATTTATTTATTTATTTATTTTATTTTTGGCTGTGTTGGGTCTTCGGTTCGTGCGAGGGCTTTCTCTAGTTGCGGCAAGCGGGGGCCACTCTTCATCGCGGTGCGGGGACCGCTCTTCATCGCGGTGCGCGGGCCTTTCACTATCACGGCCCCTCCCGTTGCGGGGCACAGGCTCCAGACGCGCAGGCTCAGTAGTTGTGGCTCACGGGCCCAGCTGCTCCGTGGCATGTGGGATCTTCCCAGACCAGGGCTCGAACCCGCGTCCCCTGCATTAGCAGGCAGATTCTCAACCACTGCGCCACCAGGGAAGCCCTCCACTACTCTTATCTTCCAACTCACTGATCCATTCCTCTGTATCATTTAATCTACTGTTGATTCCTTCTAGTATATTTTTCATTTCAGTTATATTCATCCGTTTGGTTCTTCTTTACATCTTCTAACTCTTTGTTAATCTTCTCACTGTGTTCATCCATTCTTCTCCCAAGTTCCTTCATCATCTTTATGATCATTACCTTGAACTCTTTATCAGGTAGTTTGCCTATCTCCACTTCACTTAGTTCTTCTTCTGGGGTCTTAACTTGTTCCTTTGATTGGAACATGCTCCTCTGTTACCTCATTTTGCCCAATTTGCTGCTTTTATTTCTATGTACCTGGTAGGTTCGTTATGTTTCCTGACCTTAGAGAAATGGCCTTTCGTAGGAGATGTCCTATGCATCCCAGCAGTTCACTTCCCTCGGTCACCAGAGCTATATGCTCTAGGGCTGCCCCATGTTGTGTGGGCCCTTCTGCTGTGGTGGGGCTGACTAGGCGTAGGTGGCCCAGTAGGCATGGCTGGCCCCTGGTCTGGCTAGTTGCCAGGCTCTGCCTTGTGCAGCGGCTGCCAGCCACTGGTTGGCAAGATCTTCATTTTTTATAAGCTCTATAGGGGGAGGGGGTTCCTATGAACACCCAGGTTTGGCAACCAATGGTTAAAAGGATGTTTGTTTATTTATTCAACTACTAGGTGCTGAGTCCCAGGCATTTACACAGTGCCATGAGTTCAGCTATCTTGGTCCCTCCCCCCAGCATCTGCTTTCCCAGCTCTCACTAGCTCGTCTCAAAGCCAAGTCCTCTACTTATCCACTGGATCCCACTTCCTCTCACCTTCTCAAAGACATAACTTTAAGATTCTTCCCCCTGCCTGCTATATTATCAATTTTTATTTCTCTGCTGGATCATTCCCATTAGAATACAAACATATGGGGCTTCCCTGGTGGCACAGTAGTTGAGAATCTGCCTGCCAATGCTGGGGACACAGGTTCAATCCCTGGTCTGGGAAGATTCCACATGCCACGGAGCAACTAAGCCCGTGCGCCACAACTACTGAGCCTGCGCCCTACAGCCTGTGAGCCACAGCTACTGAGCCACGTATCACAACTACTGAAGCCCACGCACCTAGAGCCCGTGCTCTGCAACAAGAGAAGCCACCGCAATGAGAAGCCTGCACACCACAACAAAGAGTAGCCTCCACTCACTGCAACTAGAGAAAGCCCGTGCACAGCAACGAAGACCCAATGCAGCCAAAAATAAATAAATAAAATAAATTTATTAAAAAAAAAAAAAAGAATACAAACATACTTTAATTTTCTCCCATTCTTTAAAAAAACAAAACAAAAACCTCCTGTCTTCCACTGGACAAATTGGGAACAATCTGAACATTGAAAATAATCATTATCCTAACTAATTGTAATATAAAACATAAATAAAAACCTTAAACCCGTAATGATACTCAAAAACAAGGAAGAAATAAAACAAAACAAAAAACCTCCTTGGTCACTACTATGGCACCTACTCCATAACTATTTACTCTGAAAATACAGGAAAATAATTAAGGTTTATCCAGCCTAATTAAGATGAACTTCAGGGGCTTCCCTGGTGACGCAGTGGTTGAGAATCTGCCTGCCAATGCAGGGGACACGGGTTTGAGCCCTGGTCTGGGAAGATCCTACCTGCCGCGGAGCAACTGGGCCTGTGAGCCACAACTACTGAGCCTGCGCGACTGGAGCCTGTGCTCCGCAACAAGAGAGGCCACGATAGTGAGAGGCCTGCGCACCGCGATGAAGAGTGGCCCCCGCTTGCCACAACTAGAGAAAGCCCTCGCACAGAAACGAAGACCCAACACAGCCAAAAATAAATAAATAATAATTTCTAAAAAAAAAAAAAGATGAACTTCAGCTCATGCAGTTAATAAAGGAAAGCTCTTCTTTACAGAAAAAACACACCCAAATTAGATAAATTGATTCAGACCAGACAAGCATCATAACTGGCTACTAGAAACATTAGGTTAAAGGCTTTTTGGGAAAAAAGCCTTTAACCTAATGTTATGGGATAAAGGGTATCCCATAATCACTTGCTGATCGCAAAGAAGAAAATGTACTTTTAAAAGGAGAGATTATCTGTTACTACCTTAATCAAGTGATCAAACTTGTTCTAGATAATACAGGGTCAATCTGACATTAAATGCCTCCTAATGAGATGTAATTTGTTGATATATATATATCAGCAAAATAAATATATAGTTATAGTTGATTTTTTTTGGCCGTGCCACGTGGCTTGCGGGATTTTAGTTCTCCAACGAGGGATCAAACCCAGGCCCTTGGCAGTGAAAGTGCTGAGTCCTAACCACTGGATCACCAGGGAATTCCTACAGTTGATTATATATATGTGTGTGTGTATATATATATATATTCCTAGAAGACGAAAACAGAAAGAGAAAGAGGCAGAAAAAAATCTTGAAGAAATAATGGTCAAATATTCCCTAAACTTTGTGAAAGACATAAATTTATACATTCAAGAAGCTCAGAGAACCCCAAGCAGCATAAATTCAAAGAAGGGGCTTCCCTGGTGGTGCAGTGGTTAAGAATCCGCCTGTCAATGCAGGGGACACGGGTTCGAGCTCTGGTCCGGGAAGATCCCACATGCCACGGAGCAACTAAGCCCGTGAACCACAACTACTGAGCCTGCGCTCTAGAGCCCATGAGCCACAACTACTGAAGCCCAAGCGCCACAACTACTGAAGCCCATGCGCCTAGAGCCCATGCTCCGCAACAAGAGAAGCCACTGCAATGAGAAGCCCGTGCACTGCAACAAAGAGTAGCCCCCGCTCTCAGCAACTAGAGAAAACCCATGTGCAGCAGCGAAGACCCAATGCAGCCAAAAATTAAATAAATGAATAAATAAATTTATATTAAAAAAAATAAAAGTAAAAGAATTTGTCATCAGCAGAACTGCACTACAAAAAGTACTAAGGAAAATTATCCAGGTTAAAGGGAAGTGATGGAAACTGGGTATTAGGGAAGAAATGAAGAGCACTAGAAACAGTAAATATATGAGTAAGTATAAAAGACTATTTTTTCCTCTTAATTTCTTTAAGATAAAAATTATACTATCATATTGTGAAGTTTATAAAGTATGTAGATGCAACAAATATGACAACTAAAGCATAAAAGATGGAGGAGAGGGTTGCAAAGTTCTCACATTTTATATGAAGCTGACTGTGAAAAGTTAATGATGCATATTGTAATCCCTAGAGCAACCACTGGAAAAAAAAAAAGCAATTACATATAGCTAAAATACCAACAGACAAATTTAAATGGAGTTAAAAATTTTTTTTTCCAACTGTTCAAAAGACAGGAAAGAAGGAAGAGAGGAACAAAAAACAGAAGGGAAAAACAGAAAAAAAAATAGTAAAATGGTAGGCCTAAATCCAACCTTAGCAAAAATTATTAACTATTAATGAACTAAACACTCCAATTAAATTCTCAGCTCTCATCTTGCTTGGCCTATAAGCAAAATTTGTCACAGCTGATTCTTTCCCTGAATCATTTTCTTCTCCTGGCTCCTAGGACACCACATTCATTTATTTTTCTTCCTACCTCACAAGCTGTGCTCCTGTTCAGTGCGCTCCCTCAGAACTGAGAACTGAGTCCAGAAATAGCCCTGGGACTCAGTGCTTGATCCTCCTCTTAGAACTCCCTTGGCCTAGTTTCAAAGTCCAATTCTGCCCACTCTTGGCCCAGACCTGTCTCCTCAACTCCTTATATCTATCGGCCTGTTCACTATCTCCACCTAGATGTCTAACAAACAACGGTCCACCTCTTGCTGGACGTGTCCAACACAACTTATTTTGCCCCAAATCTACTCTACCCTGCGTAACCAGCCCTATTTCAAGTGAAGAGCATGAATCCCTCTGATTGCTTACATCAAAAGCCTGGAGTTATCATAAATTCTTTTTCTCTCACGCCCTGCATTCAGTTCATCAAGTAATTGATCCTATTGCTTCTACCTCCAAAATACATCCAGAGTGCAACTACTACTCATACAACCTTGGTCCCAGCTACCATCACCTCTTGCCTAGATTACTGAAAAGGCCTCTGCACCCATCTCCCTGCATCTATCCTAGGTCCTTACAATCTGTTCTGACTACAGCAACCAAATGATTCTTTTAAAATAGAAGTCAGAGGGAATTCCCTAGCAGTTCAGTGGTTAGGACTTGGCGCTTTCACTGCAGTGGCCTGGCTCAATCCCTGGTCAAGGAACTAAGATCCCACAAGCCACGCAGTGCGGCCCAGAAAATAAATAAAGCAGAAGTCAGATAGTATAACCGTTCATCAAAACCCTGCAATGGCTCCCCATGTCACTCAGAGTAAACGCTAAATCCTCACACTGGCTTTAAAAGGCCCCACATGATCTGGTCTCCCATTTCCCTTCTAACCTCACCCAGTACTACTCTCCTTCTCACCTGTCCCCAGATGCAGTGGCTTCTTTGCTGTCCTTTAACTCATCAGACATATTCTTGCCTGAAGGCCTTTACACTGGTTCTTCCCTCTGCCTGGTACTCTTCTCCATATATCCACATGGCAAACTCCCTTACCTTCCCCCTTCTTGGATAGACGTCATCTTCTTAATAGGGCCTCTCTTAATAACCATCCTATTTAAAATTACAACTTGCTCCTCCAAACCTAGAACTCCTGATTAGTTTACCCTACTCTACTTTTATTTATGGGTTTATCACTGGGCAAAAATATATACTGGACCATTTACTTATTATGTATATTTTAACTTATCTATCTCCCCTACAACAATGTATATTCCACAAGGGGAGGGTTCTTTGTCTCTTTCATCCTTGACTGTATCTCCGTAACTGACTGAATGAACGCTAAGTGCCAAAGAGGAGCAGATAAAATGCCTCGTGCAGTAGCAGGGGGCCCCAGGGGAGCAGAGAGGCCTTCCCGTGCGTGGGCTCTGCCTACCTCCCTCCAGTCTTATCCTGTACCTTTCTCTTCCTGTTCATTGCTTTCCAGCTGCACTGGCCTTCTTGATTCTTTTTTTAAAATTTTTTAAAAAATTAATTAATTTATTTGGTTGCGTTGGGTCTTCCTTGCTGCACACAGGCTTTCTCTAGTTGCATCGAGTGGGGGCTATTCTTTGTTGCAGTGCACAGGATTCTCATTGCAGTGGTTTCTCTGGTTGTGGAGCTCGGGCTTTAGGCGCATGGGCTTCAGTAGCTGTGGCACGTGGGCTCAGTAGTTGTGGCTCACGGGCTCTAGAGCGCAGGCTCAGTAGTTGTGGTGCACGTGCTTAGTTGCTCCGCAGCCTGTGGGATCTTCCTGGACCAGGGATCGAACCCGTGTCCCCTGCATTGGCAGGCGGATTCTTAACCACTGTGCCACCAGGGAAGTCCTTTGATTCTTTAATACAGCAGGACTGTCCCATCATAGGGCCTTTGCTCTAGCTGTCCGCACTGCCTAGACAACTCTTACCCTCTCCTTTGCATGGTTGGATCCCTCTTGTAGTTCATGTCTCTGCTTAAACATCAAGTCTTCAGAGCAGCCTTCCCTGCCGCCCAATCTGATATACCTCCTCCATCACTTTCTGAACACCTCATCCGACTTTAATTCTCAGTATAGCCCTTATCAGTACCTGAAAATTTCTTCTCAATTCTTTTTAACAGCTGTTCTCACCCACACTATTAAATTCCATACTACAAAGTAAGCTCCACAAAATAGACTTAACTGTGCTATTCATCACTGTATCCCCAGCACCTAGGACAGTGCTTGACAAGGAACAGGTGCTCAATTAACACTTGTTGAGTGGATGGAGGCAGGTGAACTTGACCCTATGGGTGGACAGGATTCACTTCTCTTTCAAAGGGCATCAAGCTGTCCCTGGGGACCTTTAGGATGCCAATCCACAGGGAAGAGAAGGCTCCTGTTTTTGAAGTTAAGGAGAGAAAGAATCTCACCTCTGAATGGTTTCTTCCTGTTCCTTAACCATGTGTGCCAACTGCTGGAAGATGGAGCCCAGCTCAACAATTGTGGACTCAATATTCTGCATGGTGTCTGCCCGGCTCTGGATGTAGGAATCCTTCAGAGGAGAGACAGCATACATGAGCACTGGGAGCTTCTGCAGGGTAGGGCCTGCCTCTTTAGGACCCTCCACTTTGCCATTCCACCCATGGCACATTCCAAACGCTTGCTTGTGACCACAGAGGAAAACAGAGGAGCAACTCCTCCCAAGCTCAGAGCGTGGATACCTGCTCATCAATGAGCTGCAGCTGCTGGCTGGTCCTAGAGTCCATCATGTTAATGGCCACGTCCCCAGAGGCTCGAGACTCCGCCCCCAAAACCACAGCACTGCCCCCTGGGGGAAGAAAGAAGACACAGCACTTCTTAGTGGTTAAAAGGTTCAAAGCCCACATGCTCTGGATTTGAATTCCAGCTCTGGCACTTACTAGCCTTGTGACCCTGGACAAGTCATTTAACCTCTCTGAGTCTCAGTTTCCTCACCTGTAAAATGGGGGATAATAATAGTTGCTTTCTCAAAAGGTGGTTGTGAAAATTAAATGACAGAATGGGAATACAACGAGTAAGTGCAAAAAAAATTAGAAACTGTCATTCTTCTGAACATGATTGAATTCACCCCCAACACTGAGAATGCTGGAGACTAGGTATGGATCATAAATCCCAGCAATCAGGTCTGACCTCTGAGAGACAAAGCCTAGCAACCTCCTTGGCCCTCCATTCTCCTACCAAACCCCTGCCTTTGGAAGATACCAGAACCGGAGTAACTAAGCCTTATCCATCAGGGCTCCCTGTATTGCCTGTGACTTACCTAGGTGGTTGGGGGCAAGGGGCAGGGCTGACACGGGTGCCCGGGAGAACTGCTCCCGCCGGCTCCTCTGCTGCTTCAGGTTCTAGGGTTGGGGAAGAAATGCAAAGGTCCTGAGGCCGCTGGAAAGCGGGCACATTAAAGAGATTTCTCCTGGTGCCCGTGACCCTGTTGCCCTTGCCCTTCCACGTGTCCCCTTCCCACTTCCCTCTGGGGCCCTCACCCCGATTCCTATCCCTCCTACACAGATTCTTCTCACCTCTGTCCTCACTTCTAAAACTGATTTGAAGTCATTGGACATGGAGGCCAGTTTTGACTGAAAGAAAAGGAGAGAGGGTCAGCCAGAGAAGACAACGCCTTCCTCCCTTCTGCCTCTCCCTCTCCCGGGTCCCACCTGCAGGGAGACCACGATGGTGTTGGAATGGGTTTGCAGGTGCCGGCCGCTCTGGCTGCCCTTGGCTCTCACGAAATCTTGAAGCTGGGCGATTTGTTTGTTGAGGCTATTGATGTCCTGGTGAAAGAGCCAACAGAAAAACTGAGTATCAACCATGGGGTCCTCAGCCAGCGTGTCTCCCACATGGACATCTCTGGCAGGGATGGCAGGGTGGACATTATTAGCAGGGGTGATGGTATCTTGTACAGACCGGAAGGGCCTGCTGGGATAGTCCAAGCTCTGGAGTTTGCTCAGGCTCAGTCCCTGCGGGGTAGAGCCAGAAAGAGGTGAAATATGGCCCCGTCCATTCGTAAAGACCTGAGGTGTTTACTCCCTCCACCCTGCTGTCCTACCCCCACTGTGAGGCCATGCTCATGGCCATAGAACCCTTCAAAAGGCCAAAATCTCAGACCCAGAGCATGCTGAGCAACAAAGCATCTGTGCTGTACTCAGGAGACGGGAAGAGTCAAAGGCACCATGGCTTCCCAGAAGCATCAACGAAATGCTTTTTATATACAGAATTCCTTTTAAAAATTACTACTGCAAAAGAGTGAAAGATGTGACTTGTCTAACGCTATACACGATGAATTAGTAGCACAGCCAGGCTTTCTACACCAGGCCAATGGATCACCTGCTTCCCAATCCTGCCTGCCAAGGGCCTCGTGAGACAAGCGAGATGAAGGAGGCGGCTGGGAGTGGCAGAGAAAGCTTGCCGCCCCAGGACAGCAAAGTCCAGGGAAGGACCAGAGGAAGAAGGAGGGAGAGGGGGAAGAGTTCAAAAATAGTGAGCTCAAGGAACAGGCTAGGAAAAAAACTAGATTAGGGACTTCCCTGGTGGCACAGTGGTTAAGAATCCACCTCAAGCCCATGCGCCTCAACTACTGAGCCTGCGCTCTAGAGCCTGAGAGCCACAATTACTGAGCCCACAAGCCACAACTACTGAAGCCCGTGCACCTAGAGCCCGTGCTCCGCAACAAGAGAAGCCACCGCAATGAGAAGCCCACGCACCGCAACGAAGAGTAGCCCCTGCTCGCCGCAACTAGAGAAAGTCCGCGTGCAGCAACAAAGACCCAACGCAGCCAAAATATAAATAAATAAATAAAAGTTAAGAAAAAACTAGATTAGGCAACTTCTACAGTCCCTCCAATAGTACCCCCAGGTAGTATCCCTCCAATTAGTACCCTAGCCCCCAAAGTTCTCTTGAGACCCCTGGACAATTTCTGCTGCTGGCTGCTCTGTCCCTCTGGAGTTAATGGAGCCTCCTCACAGCCATGTGTCCAAAATTGCATGCCAGGTTTTCTCCCATAAAATCTCCTCCCCCAGGAACTTAGAAAATGGCACCACTCCCCACTTAGTCGCCCAAGCTAGAAGCTTCTAAGTCACATACTGACATCTCCTTAACCCAACCTATATGCCACAGCACAACCATAACCTACACTGAGCGTTTACTACATACTCAGCACTTTGTGAACAGAACAGCGGTCTCGGGTTTGATTACTGTGCGCCATGCAACCTGCTAAGCAGCTTACGACTTTCTCTTAACATAGAAAATAACTCTTAATTTCCCCCCCAGAGCTATTCCCCCTTCCTTCTTTGCCATTTTGGTAAATGGCACCACCGCTCACCAGTTGCTCAGAAAAAAACCTTAAGAAATCATCCTCAATTCCTCTCTCCTTCCCTTAATCCACAAGGAACCCACAAAGAACCCAGCTGATTCCAACATATACTCTGAATGTGTCCACTCATCTCCTTCTCTAACAGAGCGACCCTAGTCCAAACTGTCCTCTCTCTAAAAATTGCCCAGAGCCTCCTAAGTGATCTTCCTTTTAGAATTTGCCCCCTACAATCCACTTTCTACACAACAACCAGAGTGATCTTCTAAACCAAAAATAGTGCATGTCATTTCCCTGCTTCAAAATCTTCCAAGAGCTTCCCACTAAACTTAGTACACGATCCAAATTCCTTACCTAGCTTACACGGGCTATGTGGTCTCGCCCCACTCACTCCTCTGACCTCACCCCCCCAAAGCCCTCCTTCTCACTGCCTGTGCTGCAGCCACGCTGGCCTGTTTCACAGCCTTTCACATCAAGGTTGCCCAGGCCTCGGGGCCTTTCCCTTTGCTAGTCCCACTTTCTGGAATGTGCCCCCGTCAGATCTTTGGATGACCAACTTCCTCCTTACCATTCAGGTCTCCGTGTCCCTTCCTCAGCCAAACCATCCTAGATCACCCCATATAAAGTAGGCCCCTACCCTGAGGAACTCACTCACCTCATTTCTTTAATAGGATGTGCCACTACCTGAAACTGTCTCTTCTGTCTGCTTGTATAGTGTCTGGTTCACCCATTCAGCAAGGAAGTTCCCAAGGGCAGGGACTGCATTTGTCTTGTTCACTGCTGAAGCCCCAGAACCAGGCAGCCAAAGTCACTCAATAACGTGAGTGATTGAAAAAATAAACTAATAAATCCTCGTAACAACCCTGTGAGGTGGGTACTGTTATTATGCCCTTTTTATTTATAAGTGAACTGAAGCTCAGAGTAGTTAGGTAGCTTACCCAAGGGCACACCATAATTGGTGAGCCTGGGATTTGAAGTCTGTCTAAATCCAGTCACTGGTTCTTAAATGCCTATGCAATGATGCCCCAGTAGTTAACGGAACCCTCTCTTTTCTACTCAGCACAGCATCTCCAGAATGTGTCTGCCCTTTGGCCTCTGCCGTAATCATCTTCATACTGGAGGACTGCACAAGCCTAGCCTCTCTGACCGTTCGTGCTCCAGGGTGTTCCTTTTTCCCCCATGGTCATTCAGTTTCTCATTTTATTCTTATTACATTGTTCCAGGAAAGAAACAAATAACACTGTTAGAACTGCTATACTAGGGTCTTGCAGACAAAATTGGAATCCAGGTTCTAATCGTCTTTGCAGCCCACACACTTCAGAGTGATTCCACACTCCTTAGCAAGCCCCCATGATGATCTTCACAGACAGCTACCAGTCTACCTTTTCAGCCTCATCTGCTGCCAATCACTCATTCGATCAACAAATACTGAGTACCTAATACACGCCAGACACTGTTACAGGCATCTGGGATACATCCATGAACAAACAGAAAGAAAAATCTCTGCTCTTATGGCATTAGCACTTTTTTTTTCCTTTTTTGAGGAAGATGAGGTAAGTGGGAGGAAACAAACAAACATAAGTTAATTATAGAGACCATTAGAATGTAACAAGTGCTATAAAAAAGAAACTAGAGCAACATAAGGGAGATGAGAGTTCGGGGCGCTGGGGTATTAAACAGCATGGTGACAGCAGGCCTCCCTGGGCAGGTGATATCTGAGCAAAAACTTAAACTTTCCCTTTTATAAGACATGCCTCTGCACACACTGTTTCCTTTGTCTGGCATGTTCTTCCACTGCTTCTCCACAAGCCTTGAAACCAGCTCAGATGTCACATCCTCAATAAAATCTTTCCCAGTGTCCCCAGACTATCTCATTCATCTTTTCATAAGCTCTTTTCTGTACCACTTGCCTCCTATTCATTGTAAGTGTGAGTTTATGGGGCTGGATACCTCTTCTAGACAATAAGCCCTTGAAGGCAGGTATCTTGCCTCGTAATGTTTGTGTGGCAAGTGCCCAGCGCGGTGCTTTGTACACAGTAGATGATCACTGACACAATGGATGAGTGGGATGTTTGGGGCTGGCTCTAGAAACTTTTCTCTGGGACTCTAGAGCAAGGGAAAATGATGGAAGTGATCCAACTGAAATGCTGGGCTCTCCCGATTGCTAGTCGCTCACCTGTTTGATAATATACGTTAGCTCCTCAATTTCCACTGCTTTATCATCAAAGAGGGACTTGCGCTTTGCCACTGCAGAGACAAACAAGAAGCCACGACAGGTGAGGTCGAAGACCAGGCTCAGGAAGTATGGTTCCTCCGCCCTCCCGGGTTCACTGCCCCAGTTCTGAAAGGCCCCGGGAACACTCACAGATTGTCAGCTTCTCCAGCTTGGCAAATGTGTTGCTGAGGTCTTTCCCAATGCGCCTGCAAACGAGCATTAATGGGAACACTGCGGGAAGGGAAGGAGAGAGCCTTTCCCACATTAGCACCAGCACAACCAATCCCAGTCCTCACGGCCAAGGTCACCACAGGCAAGGCTACCTCTCCTCAGACACTGGTCATCCCACCACATAACTTCTCTCAACTCACTTGGCCATGAGGGTGAATTCACTGCGCTGCCGGGCAGCACGCAGAGCTGGCTTGTTTGTCTGGATTCCATTCTGAAAAGCAACGTCAAGAGGTAAAACTTTAGTTTTCCCTCCCCATTTCCAGCTTTCACTGTTCCTCAGGTGTCTACTAAACTCACCCTCTAACACTAGCGGCATCCTCCACCAGACGGTCCATACAGGTAGACCTGGGTTCAAATCTAGGTGCCACCTCTTACTACATGGGGGGTTTGGGGCAAGTTGCGTAAACCATTCTGAATCTCTACTTCCTCTTCTGTAAAATGAAGACAATCCACACACCTCTTGTTCTTGCTAAGATTAAAAAACCTAAGGGTTGGGACTTCCCTGGTAGTCCAGTGGATAAGACTCAGCGCTCCCAGTGCAGGGGGCCGGGGTTCGATCCCTGGTCAGGGAACTAGATCCCACATGCTGCAACTAAGAGTCGCATGCCGCAACTAAGACCCAACGCAGCCAAAAACAAATAATAAAATAAATATATAAATTTAAAAAAATTAAAAAAAAAAAACCTAAGGGTTGTAAGTTATTTTAGCCAAATACCAGGTCCATTCTAAGCACTAAATAAATGGTAACTAGTATTACCATTCTATTCCTCCAATCCGGGAATCAGAGAGGATAAACTTAAAACTCATGGAGATCGTACAGAAGAGCAGCTAACAAGAGCTGACCAGTAAAAATATTTTAAATTACATTTATTCAGGTTCCACTTGGATTCAGAAAGTCTGGACCAAGACAAATCTAATTTTTTAAAAAGCACTCCAAAGTGGTTTTGATTAGAACTACTTATTTAGAAACCTTCCTTCATTTTACAGATACAAAACCTGGGGTCCAACTAGATTAACTTCTGTGTTGTCACAGAGCAAACGTGGTAAAATTATACTGGAACTAGAATTCAAAGGGCTTGTCTCTGAGCTAAAAGCTCTTTCGAGAACCTGTTTCTTATCCAAACCAAATATACTTGCAGCCACCTCCTGCCCTGAGATATTCCTTCCGGAATACCAACCCTACGCTCAGGGAATTCCTGATTTAATAATAATAAAAAAAAGCCTAGATCCTTGCCTCTAGATTAGCTAGCCCACATCTTCTCTGTTGCTTGGTAGATCCTACCACCCTCCCCAAGATGGACCAGTTCTCCATCGGGCTCCCCCAAGAATTACTTCAAACAACGGTGCTAGAGCACCGCCTCTCCCAGGTCTGAGTAAGAGTCGCTCTTGCCTTTCCCACTCCAGGTCCTTACCTGACGGCTCTGCAGGGACTTGCAGGCAGACAGGAACTCCTGGGTCCGATCCCGGCAGGACATGGTGTCGGGAGGGGGAGGGACCAGGGCCACTGGGGGGGGCAGAGGGGCGATGTCGCTGCTGCTATTGCCAGCAGTTGCAGGGGACAGGACCTGTGTCTTTGAGAGACCCAGGTAGACACCCTGATCCGTGTTCTTAGATCCGTAGCGTTTCCGCGGGATCATTGAGACGCATAACCTTGGACTGTGGTGGAGGGGAGAGTGTCATTCCCCAGGCAGCCTCCTTCCCCACAAATCCCCCCCAACCAGCAGATCCTCGGGGCCCCTCTGCACTTGGCACGGACTTTCGCGCCCGAAGCCTCCCGCAGATCCTGGGGCCGAACCGCAGCGGGCAGGACCCCGCTTCTTCTCTGGCCCAAGCCGTCCCGCTCCTCAGACTCTTCTCCCAACTTGGTTCTGGCGGCCAGAGCGCGGGCCGGGCCCTGAAGTAGAGGCAGGGCCAGAGCCAGGTCCTGTGGCTCCGAAGCTCCAGCCCGGCCCGTGCAACTGCCCTAGGCCCTAACTGGGCCCTCTCGTATCCACGGGTTCCTCCGACTCGTCAGGGAGAAACGGTGACGGACCTCCTGAGAGGGACACACTTCGGTGGGCGGAGGGGGGAAATCTCTAGGTGTTTATTAGAAGCAGGAAGTACCACCCTCGATTCGCCTAAGTCCCACCGTCTGGAGGACTGCAACCACTGATTAGCTAAGGCCGACGTCTTTCTCAACAGGGGCTTTCCTGATTGGACGGCGACGTATTCGCTCACTTCGAGCCGGGCCGGCAGGACTTGCCCGCTTGCCCCTGGTTCCCTTCCCCCCAGCCCGCGCCGTCCCCGGAAAGAACTGTCCAGAGCAGACACTGCGGTCAGACTCCTCTTAGAGCGTGTCCTACCTCCTCTCTGCCGCCTGGCGCCGCCGCCGCCACCGCCACTGCCACAATCCCTCGGGTCGTCACCGCCTTCTCCCCGGGAACCGAAGCCGCCGAAACCCGACCAAAGACTAGAAGCCGCCACGTCACCCACACGTAACCCCACCCCCGGAGACGAGAGGGCGGTGCCACGCCTTTTCAAGCCCGGCGACCCGAGAGACACGCCCCTCCACCCAAACGCAAGCGCAACTCCGCTCTCCCATTGGCTAGGCCGCAACCGTGGCCCCGCCCCCAAGGGACGGGGGCTGTGGGCCCAAGGGGCTGGGCCAGCCTCGGGGGAGGAGCCTTAAAGAGCCCGCAGCACTGGTGGTGCCCGCGCCCTGTGCGCGCAAAGCGAGCCTTGGAGGCAGAAGCTCTCAGGCAGGTACAAGTTAAGAAACTTTATTCTCTGGAGGGAGGCTGGGGCGGACTGAGAACAAGGCTGGGGTCACCCCTTCTCCGGCTCCTCCTGGATCCCCTCCCGGTTGCACTCCTGGAACGTACACGCCTGCTTTGGATTCTGGACTGATTGCCTCTTGTTTGACCGCGAGGAGCCCCGACGGCTGAACAGGGAGAGCCGCCGCCACAGCACAGTGATCAGAAGCCTTTCGTGCGACCTGAGATTCCGGTTTTCCGCCGAGTCTGCATCGACCCATTCTTTGCCTGCGAGGATGCGAGGCCGCTGAGCTCTACCCTCCCCAGTCCAACCTCCGGGTGGTCCCTCCCGCACTCCCGGCTCCCTGGGCACCCTTGTGTCTCCGGTCCCACCTTCCTGAACTTCCTCTGACCCGGCCTCCTTGGCCTGCTCATCCGAAGTCTGAAAGTCCTTGCCTTGGCAGCAGCCCATGGCCCCACGCGCGGCCTCCGCACTCGGTTCCACCCACGCCAGCCCGCCGACTCCCGGCGCTGCTTTTGTGACGTCAGATACCCCCCATCACCCCAGCTCAGGGAGCAGCCTTCACTCTTTCCTTTCTGCCAACACAAAAGGCTCAGGGTCGTGGTGCGTATTAAGCTGTTTATTTACAACGTGAGCACAAGCTCTTCAGGAGCTGGTGGACCCAGGCCGCTTCTTCTTTCTCTGTCTGGTTTGGAGGGCGCCTTGGGACTGCTCCAAATCGGGGAGTTTCCGCTTGGCAGCTGCCTCCAAGGAAGCCCAGAGTTCATCTGTCTCTGTGTCTTCTGAGGGCACCTTGTTGGGCTCTTGAGGCTCTTGCGGTTCATCCTGGTGAGTGGGAGAAGAGCTTAGGAGTCAGACCCACAGGGAAGGGGAATAATTCCTCCAGGCACCACCCCTTTTACTTCCTGCTCCTGGAAACCATGTCCATCCATGCGCCCATTTCACCCTTGGCAGTAACTCTTCTAGGACTACACTTGGCAGATGGATGGACAGTCCCAGGTCTGAGTTCCAGCTGCTTCCCTTTCCTCTTCACAGGGAAGTCCTCACACCTGTGCCCTTAGCTCCCACATTCCCAGACCCAACTGCTTACCTCCCAGTTATCCCTGCCTGACAGCAGGAGGCAGTTCAGTTGAGATTTGAGGTAAACCTGCAAAAGATGAGGGACCTTAATGGGCCAAGCCTGCAGAAATAGAAACATGAATCCGGGGCACAGGAGGCAGCAGGCTCTCACCTTATGGTCCAGGCCCCGTGGATTCCGGATCCTGTGTACCCTCAAGACTCTGTCCAAGCCACAGGAGGCTAGAAGGGGCTTTGAAGGGTGGCACTGCAACCCTCGGACGCTGCCCGCCAGCCCCTTCAGACAGACCAGTAGGCGCCCTAGAGAAGGCGGTAGGAATCAGTGCTAGCTGGCCAGCCAACAACCATTTATTGAGTGTTTACTGTTCATATCACTTTATGTTTCAACATTTAATCCTCGTTTAACATAACGCTGAGATGGCAATTACCAGTAATATCTCCATTTTTCAGGTGAAGGAACTAAGGCACAGGGAATTGACAAAGTAATCTAAGGTCACACAGCTTTTGGCAGAACCAGGATTTGAACCCGGGCAATCTGGCACCTGAAAGAGGGCTCAACAGCTCCACTGCACCTTGTCAGAGGGAATCTTGCCCTTCCTCCCCACCCCTTCCCCTCCCGCAAGGCTCCCTAGTCCACTCACCCTGCCGAAGGTCAATTTCTGCCAGCTGCCCATGAGTGTTCCCCACAATCACCGAACTGAGGAGATCAGAGGCACATGGGGTCAGCAGGGGCCCCCTGGAGTCCTTCCCAACCCTCACTTTGCCCTCTAAACACTCACTTGCCCCCAGGAGTGAGGGTCATGGCTGTCAGTGGGTACTCTCCGTAGGTGGCCTCGAGGACCGGCCTGCGCTGGGGGGAGGCTGGATCATAGACACGGACCTGGAGGAAGACTGAGGCATCACCAACAGTACCCTCACTCCACATACCCCCTCTGGCTCCTCCACATCTTCATCCCCTCCTCATACACTGCTTTGTTGACAACCCACTCTTTCAGAGAAACTCTCATTTGAAATGCACCCCTCTTCTCTGTGTGTTGGGGGTTAGAGGAGAGACAGCTGCTAAGGAGCATGAACATACAGGGCTGAGGAGAGAGGTCCCCCAGCCTGGAGGCGGCAGCATTCCCATGGTCTGCATGCATGAGCATTCCATCCCCCCGTACTCCCCTCTCGGGATGGAAAAGCAAGTCAGTCCAACTGTCAGAGTTGCTGAATTTCAAGCAGAGAAAGACGTTAAGTCTGAACAGGGAGGAGACAGGAAGCCCTCATATGTGTTCTGAGCAGAGGTGTATCACCAATAGCAGACTTCAATATGCAGGAGCAAAGGAAACAGGGCAAATACAGCCACCCAGGCCTGCCTGGGTCTTAGAACTTCAAATAAGACCAGCTGGGGGCTTCCCTGGTGGCGCAGTGGTTGAGAATCTGCCTGCCAATGCAGGGGACACGGGTTCGAGCCCTGGTCTGGGAAGATCCCACATGCCATGGAGCAACTGGGCCCGTGAGCCACAACTACTGAGCCTGCGCGTCTGGAGCCTGTGCTCCGCAACAAGAAAGGCCGCGACAGTGAGAGGCCCGTGCACCGCGATGAAGAGTGGCCCCCATTTGCCGCAACTAGAGAAAGCCCTCGCACAAAAACAAAGACCCAACACACCCCAAAATAAATAAATTAATTAAAAAAAAAAAAAAAAAAAAAAAGACCAGCTGGGAATTCCCTGGCAGTCCAGTGGTTAGGACTCCGTGCTTCCACTGTAGGGGGCACGGGTTTGATCCCTGGTCGGGGAATTAAGATCCCGCATGCAGCGCAGGGCAGTCAAAAAAAGAGAGAGAGAGAGAGACCCATTGAAAAGGTCCCCATGTGGACCTTTCCCGTAAAGCTGAGGAGCTGAGGCCAGTTAGTAGAGGGTCAGGCTTGGGTCCGAAAGCAAATCAGAGGCTGCATCAGGACCAGAACTCAGTTCTCTTGATACCCAGCCCACGTCTTCTCATGACACCTGAACCATGTGATTCTACTATGAAGGGGACACTCCCTTCTTTTCTCTTCCAGGTGGGAGTTAAAGGAAGAATCACAGTTCAGGGAGCTCCTTCCTAGAATGTAGTAAGAGAAGGTCACCGGCTCAGCCATTGGGCTGGAACAGACGGGGGAAGTCGTCCCTCTTCTGGGAGCTCAGGGATGGAAGAAGGATGGCAAGCAGGGTGGCTGTGCCGAATGGTGGGGACCGAGCCTGCACAGCAAGGCTGTTTCTCCAGGAGGCTGCTTAAGCCCAGAAAGAGATAGGGGTGGGGTGGTGCCTCACCTGGTGGTACCCTGTACAGGTGACGAGCTTCTGTGACTCAGGGAGGAACTGTATGTCCTGGTCCCAGATGGGAACCCGCAGGTCGAGCCAATCATTCCGTACCTGGTAGGGTGGGTAGAGGGGGACAGGGTTGTGAAGGGCTCAGTGTGCCCCCTCCTCCTGCCTTCTATCATTATCCCCTAAAGCCCAGCTGGTCTCTGACATAGTCAGTGGCCTCAGACTCCCTGGACCTCGGAACCAGCCCCTCCCTGCCCCCCATCACTCACGTTCTTGGCCCTGAACACAGGCTCCTCAGAGCCCTGCAGGTCCCACACCTTCAGAGCATTCTCCTTCCCACCTGTGGCAACAATGTGGGGGCGCGCTGGGTCTTGGCGCATCCTACACACCCCAGGGCCCACCCTCAGTTCCAAGAGCTGAAAACAATGGAAGATGAGAGGGGAGATGAGAGTCGGTTCCAGATCCTTACTCCTCCTCCCGCAAAGCCTTCAGTTGGCTCCTACCCTGGGCACCACCTTCCCCAACCATCAGGATCAGGACAGGGGAACCTCACAGGGTCAGAGGATGCCTCCTTGTCATTGTCATGCCAGACTCGAAGAATCCCAGAATCCACACATGTGATGAGGGTGCTGCTGGCAAAGGGAGGATAGAGTTAGGGTTAAAAAAAGGAGCGGGGTTGTTCTCTGGCCTCAGTCGGCCCACCCCTAAATTCATATGAACTAGACTCCCTCCTACCAGCCCTGTTCCTTTTTTAAAAAATATTTATTGGGCTTCCCTGGTGGTGCAGTGGTTAAGAATCTGCCTGCCAATGCAGGGGACACGGGTTCGAGCCCTGGTCTGGGAAGAGCCCACATGCCGCGGAGCAACTGGGCCCGTGAGCCACAACTACTGAGCCTGCGCGTCTGGAGCCGGTACAGCAACGGGAGAGGCCACGACAGTGAGAGGCCTGCACACTGCGATGAAGAGTGGCCCCCGCTCGCCGAAACTGCAGAAAGCCCTCGCACAGAAATGAAGACCCAACACAGCCAAAAATAAATAAATAAATAAATTTATTTTAAAAAAAATATATATATATATATATATATTTATTTATTTGGTTGCCCCGGGTCTTAGTTGCAGCAGGCGGGCTCCTTAGTTGCAGTCCACAGGCTCTTTAGTTGCGGCATGTGAACTCCCAGTTGAGGCATGCACATGGGATCTAGCTCCCCGACCAGGGATTGAACCCCGGCCTCCTGCACTCGGAGCGTCAAGTCCTATCCACTGCGCCACCAGGGAGGTCCCATACCAGTCCTGTTCCTAAGGAAGCCTCTAGGTTACTCGGGTCTGGGCAGGGCTTGATGGCTGTTATTTAATTTCCTCAACAAGGTAAGGGTTTACCAGTCTCATAAGTGAGGAAACTGAAGCTCTGAGAAATTAAAAGATTTGCCACTCAGCTATAAATGTCAGAACCAGAGCTGGAAATCAAGTCTGATACTCCAAAGCAGAGAGCCTTTGCTATTCCACAGCTACATCTGGGGCACCTGGCCCTGCTGGTCTTTCTGAACCTTGAGTCAGTCACCAGAGGTCAAGATCAGTAGCTCTGAAAGGATTGAAAGGGGACTGTTCTGGATTTAGTGTTTGGCCAAAATCAAACACCAGCTTCTTCTCTCAAGTTCCCTGTTCCGGCTTCCAATCTCTCCCTCAGAGTATGCGTCCCATGAAGCCCAAGCAAGTCCCAGGATCTGTACAGTTCAAGCCTATACTCTTTCTCATATCTGCCCACCCTTCTCAACTCGGTTCAGGCTCTGGGCTTGCCTGGGCTGTGGCAACAGTCTCCCAACAGCCCTCTCTTCAATCCATCCTCCACATTCCTGCAGGCTCATAGCTCTGACCACAGCATTTCCTGCTCAAAAACCAGTAACTCCCCACCACCTACAGAAGTGCAGATCTCTCGGCCTGGCACTTAAAGCCCTTTACCTTTAATCCCAACCTACCTCGCCTATCTCATATTAAAATGCTTCCTCACAAATAATAAAAAAGAAAAACAAAAAAAGGAAAAACGTTTCCTCAGCTTCAACTCTCAAATGCTATTTATCTTCCTTGTGATGTACCCTGTAGCCTCACACCAATCCTTGGCCTCTGCTCAGGCAGGAGCTTCTTTCTAGAATGCCCTTATTCTTTTCTCCACATTTCAAAATTTTACCCATGCTTCAAGGGCCAGTTCAAACTTCTCACCCCCACAGAGCCTTCTACACCTCACCCGTCAGGATTAACATCACCAAACCTACACAGCCTGCTCACAGCCTCTCTCTTCATCTTCGGAAGAAAGCTAGGCCTGCAACCTAGCACTTTCCTATCTTTTACTTTGGGAGCTTCACCGCCTTGTTGGTGGTTGTTAGCCCCCACTGAAAAACATACTCGAAACTATTAAATGACTTGCTCAGGGTCATCCAAAATGTTATGGAGCCAAAAGAAAAACCCTGGCGGATGCAAACTCTATGAAGGCAGGTACTGTGTCTGGTTGACCTGAAGCCCTTGCGTTTCCCCCAATGACTATATACAACCCAGTAGGTGTTCAGTTAATGTTTGTTATAGGAATGAACGCACTTAGGCAGGACAAAGGTCCCTGTCACACAGACCAGGCCCGCGTCACCTCAAGGTTGATCGCCATTATTCGGCCATCCTACGGGAACCTCAATGCTCTCCCTACGACCTGAGAGTTTCAGCAAGGGGCTCTCGGTCTTACCCGTCGACCTGGGCGAGGCCTCGGAACATGCCCTCCCCTCCGGGGCAGTGCCTCTGACCCTGGAACCTGCCCTCCTCGGTGCTGAAGTGCTTCACTGTCCCATCCGCACAGCCCACCAGGATCTGCGGGCAGAGGAGGGCAGGATGGCGAGGAGAGTGAGGCGGCCGCGCGCGAGACCCCCCGCTCCGGCTGCCAGCGGCCGCTCACCTGAGTCTCGCCGCCCGCGCCCCAACACAGGGCGCTCACCGCCTCCTCGCGCCGCGGCTGGCCCGACGGCGTGAAGTTCGCCGCTTGTTTGCGCTGAAGGTTCACGCCTGTGGGACACGGACGTTAGTCGCGCCATGTCCCCAAACGGCGACCCCCCTGGTTCCCGAAGCCCGGCCCCGCCACCCACCTTTCAGGATGCCGGTATCGGTGCCGACCCACACATGGTTCCAGCGTGCTGCCGCAGCGGCCATAGCTGAGTCCCGGAGCCCACGGCTCGCACTTCCGGCGCAGCAGCTGCGTCACCAGCCCGCGCGCGGAGTCCGATCGAGTGGAACGCTGTTTTTGGGAGTTTAAAGAGCCGCAAGAGTGAAAAAAAATCCCTTCCGCGCCAGTTGGTTTCGCTTTTACGAGAATGAAACCTGGAGATACTTACTGGTGGAGATCTAAACAGTAACTTGACCATTTTACGCTTCGAGTGAAACGCATCCTAACTGAACCGCGGTGCCGGGTCCAGTCAGCCGTAGCCCGTTTCCCTACCCCAAAGCATCATGTTTCCTGCACCAGACAAGGTAAGAGACCATTTCAGAAACGATTGAAACGCTAGTGCAGCGCAGGGCTTCAACTTCGAGTATGAAAAGAGAAAACGGGGACTTCCCTGGTGGCGCAGTAATCAAGCAGCCGCCTGCCAACGCAGGGGACACAGGTTTGAACCCTACTCCGGGAAAATTCACACAGGCTGTGGAGCGACTAAGCCCGTGTCCAACAATTACTGAGCCTGCGCTCTAGAGCCCGCGTGCAACCACTACCTAAGTCCGCCGCCTAGAGCCGGTGCTCAGCAGCAAGAGAAACCAGCGCAACGCGAAGGCCATGCACCACAGCGAAGAGTAGTTACCGCTCGCAGCAACGGGTGAAAGCCCGCGTGCAGCAATGAAGACCCGAAGCAGCGTAAAAGAAAAATTAAACAACGAAAAGACAACACGAATTAAGTTGGGGAAAATGAAACCATCTTACGTATTTCCTTTTGGATAAGTAAGGTGGGGCATTATTCTTCTTCACGTTGAGGTTTGGTGATCCTAAAAATCACCACTCACAGTTAAAAAAAAAAAAAAGCTGCAGAATTAACAGAACTTCTAAGAACAAGACGCAATTTTTAAAATATAACAAAAAAAAAATCAGAACTACCCCCTTCCTTGAATGACTTATTGAGAACTGTTGTTCCAAGAAATCAAAGCTTCTCGGAAATCTTTGTTTTAAACTACGTCAGTAAAAATAAAGCAACCCACTCTCGCCGGGCCGATTTGAATCCTCAAGAGAGAAGATAGCTTGATTTTCCACTCCGGTGCAGAAGTGGCGGTAGGACTTCACAGAGTAACACTCCCCCAGTGCTCTTGACTTCGTGTTAATGAGGAAACGACACTCTCAATCTAGCTCAGTCCAGACCAGACGTCGGTCCTCTGACTTCTCCACTCTCTCTTGAGCTTACCAGGGCACTATTCTTTCTGAAGACTTTTTATAAACCTTACTTCATTTATTTTTGATTGCGTTGCGTCTCTGTTTCTGCACGCGGACGGCGAGCGAGAATTACTTCTTGTTGCGATGGTGGTACGCGGCTTCCTCATCACGGTAGTTGTTCTTGCTATTGAGCACGAACTCTTAGGCGACGAGATTCAATAGTTGCGGCGTTGAAATAGAGTACTTACGGGCTACCACAGATCGAAGGGGATTAAGACTCAAACCCGTGTCAGCTGCAGTACCACGTGGATTTTTACCACTAGAACCACTGAAGCCCTGAGAACATCATTTAAACGAGGAACATAATGGTTCTTCTGGTTCGGTGGGACCACGCGGGTTTTCTGTGATACTAAGATTCTTTTAATGGCACTGTAAACAGAAACCTAGAAATCTCCAAAAAAAACAAAAACCCTGGAACTGTCAGAGCTCATAACATCCAGCTAGTTTTTCCCCATATTTCGTGGAAACTTCAGCGCTTCCACTGTGGAAACTTGAAACGGTATCATGGGGGCTTCTCTGGTGGCGTAGTGATGGACCATCTGTTTGTTAATGCAGGGGACACAGGTTGGAGGCTGGGTGTGGGAACATCCCGCATCTCAGAAGCAACTAGCCATAACTAGTGAGCCTGCGGAACCCGTGCTCCGCATCGAGACAGACTACGATAGTGAAACGCTCCCTTGCCGCCACTAGAAAAAGTTTTCACAAATAAGAAAACCGAACGAAACCAGAAATGAGAAAATTAAAAATAAAAATCATGTGTTTGTTCTTCACCCCCCGCTAATAGATAAAACTAGCAAAAGAATATCCGGTCCTATAAAGAAACACAAGCTTAGGAACATACAGTGCGTAAAACTACGCGATACACATTGCAAATAAAGAAAAACTCCAATTTACATACGTTCTTCTTCATCGTTTACTGAAACAACCCCACAAAAGCTTAACACTATGTATTTATACAACCGAAAATCTGAAATATTGTATTCTTATTTTTGTTTACCAAAATGTTCCCCCAAAGGGGGGTGCACCGTTCCTGGAAGTACTGCAATACCAGGTCGATGCGTGGAGTGGACGGAGCAAGCTCCTATTCCATCTCCTAATTCCAAAAATCCATTTAATATATTGTCCTCGGATAGAGGACGTATCAGATATTAAACTGATAAGAACAGATACTACACTTGATCTTAGCCAAAAGGCCGAGAAGCGATACCGGTAACTTTCGCTGCCGGCCAGCCTTACTCTTGCTATAGCTTTTACGGTTGTGGTGACTTTTATGGCGTAACCATTAGACTTTTCTTAATGTGTAATCTTGCTTAAAACCAATTCTTCATTATTTTTGCTTCATAATAATAACTAAATTTTTGGAAATAGACCTTAAATAAGGTTTTTACTGTTTAGCCTTCCTGCTCAAGCTCTGTGTTTTGCGTAAACCCGCCCTTCTGCTCTTTCACTTTCTGGGGATTGGTCCACATGACTAGACGTGGTTTCAATGGCCGCGTCGTCCCTTTGCTCAGAGACTGTGGCGTCCGTCTCCAGCCTTAAGGCTTTTAGGCGCTCCCTGGGGCGGCAGGGCGGTGGTGGTCGATAGTCTGTGGAAGAAGATGCAGGGCGGGGCCCTTCTCCCGGACATTTACTTGGAAAGGCCGCGGTTCCTGAGCACAGACCGGAGTTCAAAGAACCGAGTTGGAATCCACGCTTGCCAGTTCCTGATTTGATGACTCGAGGCATGTTGCTTAGGCTCCCGTCTTCTCCTCTTTTAAATGGAGGAATAATAACCCGCACTTAAGCGGTGGTTGTGAGAACTGAGGACACGTTGCTCTCGGCAACGTGGTGACAGTGGAAGTTGGCTTATAGCCTGTGTTCCCCTCTCATCCTGGGGCTCCCGGCTCCCTTCTGCCCTCCCGCCTCCCCGGCTTGTAACATCCACCCCCACCCCACTTACCTCTTGCCCTTTGTACCATCCATCACCCACCGTCGGCCCCACAGCGGAGAAAAGATGGCCTGAGAAAGACGTTTCGGAGCCGCTTGATTCATAAACCCAGGAACCTGCGGTGGGAGTAGGGGTGAGGCAATGTAGGTCAAATTTAAAAGAAGCGGTACTTTAGAGGCTCACAGCAAAGCCCAGCTGTATGAAAGGGATTAATGTCAGACTCTGGCTGAGAACGGGACTTGAAGTCCTGTTTTCTTGGAAACTGTGTTAATCTGAACGCGGAACGTTCTGTTTGAAACCTCCTTAACTGAGCACTACAGCTGTTTCTGTGTCAAAGTGACCGGCCTGGCTGAGGTCCTTCAGGCAAGAGTGGGATGTTCTATTCTCACTGATATGATTTCAACTAGCAAAGTCTGATAATCCATGATTTTAGAGAATATGGTTTCTTACAATGTGTCCCTGTGAATAAACAGAAGCAGTTTCTACAAACTCCCAAAATAAATCCAGGATCTCCAGGGAGGGGCCAAATTAAGGGGATGTGGTAGGCAGATTAATGCCCCTACATGCCCATGTCCTAATTCGTAGAACCTCTCATTATGTTACTTTACATGGCAGGCAAAGTGTACTTTGCAGATACGATTACATTAAGAGTTTTGAGAAGGAGAGATCATTCTGGATTATCTGGTGGGCTCCATGTACGTAATCACAAAGATCACAGAGGGAGACAGGAGACTCAGTGTCAGAGTGATGATTTGATGAGCCATCACTGGCTTTGAAGATGGAAGGGAGTCATCAGTCAAGGAATGGGGTGGCCTCTAGAAGCTAGAAAAGGCAGGAAAACATTCTCCCTTGGAGCCTCCAGAAAGAAATGCAGCCCTATTAACACACCTTGATTTTAGCCTATTGAGACCCATTTAGGACTTCTGACCTCCAAAACTGTAAGATAATATATTTTTTTGTTTTAAGCCATCAAGTTTGTGGTAACTTGTTACAGCAGCAATAAAAACAAAAAACAAAACAAAACAAAAAACTAATACAGAAGCAAAAGCAAAATTCAATTTCTTTCAATCCCAACCTTCTCTAAATTCTGCAAGACCCAACCTGGGGCAGGCCATGGCCCCCTGGTGGAGCAGGCTTCAGTCTGTCCAGGCAGGCTGCAGCCAAGCATCCTGAGCACACAGATCTCTTGGCAGACTTTTCCCTGTCGGGTCTCAGCTGTCAGGTCCTCCTCTGAAGCAAAGGCAAGTGAGGAGAGCTCTGTCACTCTCATCTACTGCGACCCCCGCCTCTTGCTGCGTGGGTACAGGAGGCTGATAGTGAGGACTCCACAGGAACTTGGAGATCTATTTATTCACTGGGAGGCCATTTGTCCATTTGTTTATGCTTTTTGAGCAGATACTTTACAATGATGAGCAAAATCAGACATGGACCTTGCCTTCATGATGTTTAAGGTTTACCGGGGAAAAGTGAGAGAGAAGGCTCCTGTGATCCTCCAGGCAAGAGATGAAAGTGGCTTAGGGGGTGGGGATGGGGTGGCTGTGGTGGCAGAGATGGAGAGAAGTGAAAGAAGTCACAGCGAGTCCCTGGCTTTGATAACAAGCAAAGCAAGGCCAAGGGAATATTCTTTCCATGTGGGTACATTTAAATTTTGTAAGTTAATGTTTTATTTTCATGAAAATGGTATAAATTGTCAAGTAGTGTTCAAAGGTTTATAACAACAACTCTCCCCAATTTACAACCCCCTTTTAACTCTTTTTTTTTTTTTTTTGGCCACACCTACAGTGGAAGCTCGGAGTCTTAACCACTGGACTGACAGGGAAGTCCCCCATATTTATAAATTAATTGAACAATTTTAGACTTTTTTTTGGTGTTCTTGAGAGGAAGATGTTATAAACTTAAAAACCAACATAATATGAAGCAGGTTGAAGAAATGCTTAGTCAGTCTGAAGAGGTGTTTAATTTTTATTGCATCACCCAACCCTTCTGAGAATCTGTTGAAGCTTTTCCCAAATAAATGCATAGTTGCCTTATACAATTTTGCATACAATTTCCGAGGAGATTCTTAGAGCACCCTAAAGCCTGTTCACTAATCTACAAGTTAACAACCACAGCCCAAAAAAGATAGGAGGACCTGTCTGAAGGCATCCAAACACCTAAAAAGAGGCCACATCAAGTGGAGGAACAGGATCTGGAGGTCTTGGAAGGCCCTGTGGGGAGGCCCGTCCAAGGGCTGTCAGAGAGATAGCCTCGGCTGCACGACTTAAGACTGGCTGCTCTGGGCCTACATCCCCTTGTGGCAACTCTAGGTTGGAGTCGGGCCAGAAAAGAGGGACCAGCTGTCCTCTTGACCACCATCCCTACCCTCTTTGCTGATTTGTATTAGCTTCCTGGCTCCTAGGAATTCAAAATTTCTACTCCTATTTACACTCTCTGCTGAAATGATCTTATCCCGTGCCCCGGCTTTCCCTCCCATCCATCACCTGGTGAAGACTGATTCCCAGCCTGACTAGTCTATGGTTTCATGTCATGCATGATTCCAGGTGCTTTATATGTATTAACAACATTAATAAGTAGTACTATCATCTTCCCTCTTTTACAGATGGAGAAACTGAGGCACAGCAGGTTAGGTGATGTCATTTTTTTTTTTTAAGATTTTTTTGACGTGGACTTCCCTGGTGGCGCAGTGGTTAAGAATCCGCCTGCCAATGCAGGGGACAAGGGTTCGAGCCCTGGTCCGGGAAGATCCCACATGCCGGGGAGCAACTAAGCCCGTGAGCCACAACTACTGAGCCTGAGCTTTAGAGCCCGAGACAGAACTACTGAGCCCGCATGCCACAACTACTGAAGCCCGCGTGCCTAGAGCCCGTGCTCCGCAACAAGAGAAGCCACCTCATCACAACGAAGAGTAGCCCCCGCTCGCTGCAACTAGAGAAGGCCCGCGTGCAGCAATTAACACCTAATGCAGCAAAAAAGAAATAAATTTAAAAAAAAAAGATTTTTTTGATGTGGGCTGTTTTTCAAAGTCTTTATTGAATTTGTTACAATATTGCTTGTTTTATGTTTTGGTTTTTTGGCCGCGAGGCATGTGGGATCATAGCTCCCCAACCAGGGTTCAAGCTTTTTTTTTTTGGCTGCGTTGGGTCTTCGTTGCTGCGCACGGGCTTTCTCTAGTTGCGGCGAGCAGGCGAGCAGGGACTACTCTTCGTTGCGGTGCGCAGGCTTCTCATTGTGGTGGCTTCTCTTGTTGCAGAGCACGGGCTCTAGGCTCATGGGCTTAGTTGCTCCGCGGCATGTGGGATCTTCCCGGACCAGGGCTCGAACCCGTGTCCCCTGCATTGGCAGGCGGATTCTTAAACCACTGTGCCACCAGGGAAGCCCGATTCCTCTTCTTTGTCGGCATTTATTATCTCAGGGTGCCTGAAACCTCAGCACTATTGACATTTTGTGTGGGGAGTTGGGGAGCTGTCCTATGCATTGTAGGGTGTTCAGCAGCATCCTTGGCCTCTACCCACTAGATAGCAGTAGCATAGCCCACCCACCACCCCCCACAAAAAATTGTGACAACCAGAAGTGTCTCCAGACATTTTTTAATGTTCCCCAGGGGGCAAAATCACCCCTGGTTGAGAACCACTCTATTTCAAATAATCTTGTTTGTTGGCTCTCATTCTGCCTCCTCCTCTTCCTCTAGAATGTAACCAAACATCAGTCAGCAAAGGCAAGGGCAGGGCCTTGGCTCTCCCAGTAAGTACACTGCTAGGTTGGGGATGGAGCAGCATGTTGGCACTGTTGACACGTACTGAGGTGGGGAGACTGGAGAGGAGCAGACATGGAATCAAGGTCTGAATGTCCGACTTGGTATCAGGTCAGGGGCAGGTTGGAGAAGTCCAGGCTAGAAATATCACAGACTGAGTCATCACTGTGTGGAAGGACTATGAGGGATCCCCTCATTTTGGAGCTCTCCCCCATTTCTCGATTGTCCCAGTCTCATTTCTTTCATCTCTTAGCTTAAGTAACTGGGCCTTAATTTGAATTCCTTATTTGCCACATGGTGAAAGTATTGCTTGCAGAAGGCTTCATTACCTACCAAACACTCCCATGGTGCTCGCTTCCCTCTCTTACTGCTTGCAGTGCCTTGTTCTGGGTTTGTCCTCTGCTGTTCCTCCCACCTTTAAATACAGGTGCCTCCCCAGGGTTCCTGGGTGTGCCTTCTCTTACTTGGACCAACCCTTTCATTCTGTGGCTGATTACTGTGTTGACCACTCTTATTACTGTATGGCTACCATTTAATTAGCAAAAATGCACTTTCTTTCAGTTAAATCGCCTTTTACTTTACTATATTCCTGACGCAAAACTTTTTTTTTTTTTTTTTTTTTACAAACTAAGGAGATATGTTGAGTGTTCGACTATCAAGTTTGACCAACTAAGTGTAAATACTGCATGAATGAGGACTCATGAGTAGTCCTGACAACTTAGGCCCTGGTAATGAGAATATTAATGTTCTTTTTAAATTTATTTATTTATTTAATTTTTGGCTCTGTTGGGTCTTCGTTTCTGTGCGAGGGCTTTCTCTATTTGCGGCGAGCGGGGGCCACTCTTCATCGCGGTGCGCGGGCCTCTCACTATCGCGGCCTCTCTCGTTGCGGAGCACAGGCTCCAGACGCGCAGGCTCAGTAGTTGTGGCTCACGGACCCAGTTGCTCCGCAGCATGTGGGATCTTCCCAGGCCAGGGCTCGAACCCGTGTCCCCTGCATTGGCAGGCAGACTCTCAACCACTGCGCCACCAGGGAAGCCCACAAAACGTATCTTATTGAGAAAAGTCTAGTAAAGTTTTAGGGCACAGCTAAAGGTTAAAGGGTCATCCAAACCCAGCAAACTTTCATACAGAACTCCTCAGCTAAGTACAGAGAGAAGGGAAAACTCCTTAAAGGTGCAAGGAGGCTCCCTGAATGCTTCCCTGGGTTAGACAGTTCAGCAGTAGGCAAACTGCCAAGCTTAAACAGGGTAAAGCCAGTAACAATCTTTCTGGGATTATCTCCTTCTGTCCAGCTAGACCCACTCAAACACAGGAATCAGTGAAGGTTTAAAAAAACAAAAAGTTTTATTTAGAAAGGCTGAAATGATTGTATGCTAATTTGAACAGGTAGGTTGTATAAGAAAATTCCATTTTTGATATCCTTCGAGAGTTGGATTCCTGTAGAGAAAAAAAAAAAGTTGAGTTTTCTTACCATATGGAAAAGTATATACCATATGGGTTTAGAAGGGCTATCCTTTAAACCAGCTAACATTAAAAGGATTGCTTCCAGATACTTTTCTATTTATCATGGTTAGTCTATTAAATATGTAACACAAGTACATGAATAGATACTTACCATTATGTGTGCTTTGTTCTTTCTTCAGACCTGAAGAAAAAAAAAAAAAAACACAACCGATTTTCAACCAGTAATTTATTCCCTCCTTTGCCTTGTTGAGAAATTCTTATGATCCCTCAGACAGTTCCTTCTGGAACAAGCTTTCCTCTTCTCCCCCAGCCAGCCCCAGTGGGTTCACCTTTACAGGCTCTGGGACTAGGACAGGAGGTAAGACATGTGAATATTTCTTCACTGGGAAATTTTAACTTGACCCACCTTGTGTTTACATTTACTCACCTCTTAACTTCAGACTGGAGTTGAACAGAAATATGGCTTACTCCTTTCCCCTACGAAAGAATGATTGGGAACTAAGTCTCTGAACCACCCTCAGACAAAAGGCACATCTACGTAGGTCTCAACAGACATTTTTATAGAAACCACCACCTAGTCCACAAAGCTTCCTATTGGCTATAAAGCCCACCCAACTTCCCACTATTGTCACCTTTCACTCCAAGCCAAACTCACAGCTCAGAAAATACCTTTCAGTCATAGTGATCAGACTGGGGCGGTACTGAACTCATCACTGGTGAGTGGAAATCTGTCTGTCACAGGTGGTTCACAAATGGCCAAAGACAAACTTTGGATTAAACAAGTAATGTCTGCACAGCTATCCAAAGTGCCACAAAAAACGCTGGCAAATTCTATATAGCAGCCACAGATGACAGATTTATTTACCTCAATTCATTCTCAGGCTCCAGACAAGGAGCTGGACCTAAAACAAAAACAAGACTGAATCAGTAAGCTTACTTCCTGCATTAAAAGTTGTTCCCACCTAAGCTATGGTTCCTAGAAAATCAGATTTCCGAGTCTCAACAGCAAATCATCAGCCGAACGAGATTCCTTGTGAGTCATCATACAGACATGCCTAAAAAGGCATTTTTTCCTACTCAATACACTGTATGCACCAACGCATATGGAAAACACTCACCTTTGAGCAAACAAGCAGGTAATTGGCAATGGTACCTAGGGAAGGACAAAGCTGTGAGTGATACAAGTTCCTTACAGACAGTATCCCACTGCTGCCTTCTCCAGTTTCTCAGGTGTTCAGGTCTTTTCATTGTTTAAATCATAGTGAGCTAGTTTGATTCATCACAGAAACTGCTTACTTGGTGGTATATGCCATACAGACATTAATCAACTAACCTTTCAACTCTGGAGGCTTTCCATGAGTATACAGGAACAAGGAACAAGCTGCTCCTGAATGAGAAGATCATGTAATTAGCAAAATAGCCAGAATTATTCTAGCTAGGGTTAATGGATAAACCAAGAAAAGCTAAGCAAATGATATCCTCAGGCATTTGCTGCACCTCAGACACTTCCTTATAGAACAAGTTTTCATTCCCTCTCCCAGTTAGCCCCAGTGGGTTCACCATTACTGGCTCTGGGGCTAGAACAGGGGTAAGACAGAACGCTTGCTCTCCTCACTGGCACTGGAAACAAGCTACAACCAGCAAGGTTACAAGTACTCACCGCTCTCAACTCTTTCCAGGAGTTTGACCCTGAGCAGATGAAGAGGCATCTAGGAAATCAAGAAAGATAAAATAGGGGACTTCCCTGGTGGTCCAGTGTTGAGAATCCGCCTTCCAATGCAGGGGACAATGGTTTGATCCCTGGTAGGGGAACTGAGATCCCACATGCTGTGGGGCAACTAAGCCCGAGTGCTCCAGAGCCTGTGTGCCACAACTAAGACCCGACGAAGCCAAAGAAGTAAATATTAAAAAAAAAAAAGAAAGATAAAAGGTCAAGAAACATCACTAGAAGGAGCAAAAGAAACCAAAAAGTTACATGGACCAATCAGGGCTTTTACAACAACCCCCCCCCCCAGATAGTTATCCAGGCTCACATATAACCTAATTTACCACAACATTGGGAGAAGTAACTTACTGTAAGACAGATGTATACATCACCATGGGAACAACCTGCAAAACGGGAGCAAATGGTTATTTCAAAATACTAGGATGGAATAAAATTTCTTCATTAACAGAAACTGCCATCAGAACTCTAACATGCTATTAAGTGTCGTACCTCACAGAGAATCAGCATTATCATTCAAATCATCTGACAGTGACATGCGGGTGAGGGAAGAGCACACCATCACAAGAACCAACCGTGCCGCCTGCTGGGTTGCCATCTCCCTCCCCAGGAAAATCATTCCAAGAGGAACAAGCTGGAAGGAGCAAAAAGGCAACACTGCTCCACTGACCATTTGCTCTCCAGGTTGTGGGGAACACCAGACAGACGACACCCTAACCCCCCATTTGCAAAATTACCTGCATTCACCCCGGGAGGCAGCTGAATTCCTTAGGATTGGTGATGAGATGCTGGAGACAGAAAAGGGAAGCATTATATGTACCTAAGAATAGCCATTCAAAACCCTTGAGTATTTGGGGCCCACTTCTCAGTAGTAAGATGACATCACTTTTGAGTTCAGGCATATGCTTGTCATTTTACGTTCATCATGGAGTGGCCACCGCAATCTGAAGCAGCAAGTCCCACTCAGATTCTGTGCCCCTACCCATGATTGCATAAAGCATCGTATACCCACCTGGAGCACCGCCATAATGCTCGATCCACACAGGGACAGGTCTTGTCCCATCCTCCCACCCGTAAGGCCTTTTGGTTTAAACCACATCTGAAAAATAAAAAGACCAAAGGACACCGTTCACTTTTATGTCTCGTAGCCTAACTGTCCCACGTCAGTCCCTTAACACCTCAGGGCTAAAGAGCCCAAACATTTGCCACAGACAGTGCTACTCAGAATTTTTATGTTTTCTCCACTAATTCATCAGAAAGAGAGAGTTCAACTTTTGAGATCATCCCCGTAGCACATCCCGGTGGACTTCCGTATATCCAACAATGAAACCAAAAAAATAAAGGCGGTAAAGGCACGCCACGAGCACTTACTGTAACGAGAGCTCTTTGCTATCCTTTAGTGTTCGACGCGCGCCCGAACCCTGAAGACAAGAGAACATCAGGTCAGCACTAGCCTATCTCGTAAACGCTTTGTTTTCCGGAGCTACGACTGCGTCGGCCGTTCAAGGCCTGTCTCCTCAGAGTCTCTTATCCTCACGGAGCTCAGTACAGGTCTGTGAAAAGATTCTCATCACAGAGAGGCCCGTCGGCACCGCCCCCCATCGCCATGTTGTCCTTCACAAAGCCCCTGTCGCTTCAAGGCCTCAATGCCATGGCCATGTTTTTCTCTCCCCTGCCCCACGAACCCAATAGATGCAACTGAGAAAGGCCAAGGCGCGAGCACGTTCTCGTGGTCTTTTCTTTTTTTTTTTTTTTTTTAAAGTGCAACCAAAGACACACACTTACCGAAATCTGTGGAAGAATGAGACCGAAAAACCTACCGCGAGACACTTAAATAGCGTCTCGCAGAGGTCCACGGGATTTGGGGGCGGGACTATGACAGGCGCAAGCGCAGAAAGAGAGGGCGTGCGAGCCTGGTGGCTCGTGGGTAAAGATTTCCAGAGGAAGCCCGGGTCGGGTGGGAGGAGGAGGCTGTGCGTTCCCTGACGCGGCGGCGCGAAAAAGGTGCGCATGCGCCTTAGGGAGTGTACAGGCGCTCCTAACGTATCGTGGTGGGGTCTCTACTGCGGCTACCTGTGGGACTGAGGCGACGAGTTCCCGGTTTCCCGCGGATCCTGGACTGACGCCCTGTCTCGGTCACAGCCGCCTGCCCCCTCTCCCTTGCCTGAGACACCCCCCCCCCTCTTGCGCACACACACCCTAAACCCGCGTGCAGGGTCCGACACCATGGACCGCGAACCTCATGAACCCTCGGTCGGCGTCGTTTCGGTTCCACACCAGCCGCCCAGCGAGCATTCTGGGTCTGGTCCTCAGGGTCCCAGCATGGGGGGCGACTCAGGTACTACTGGGCCCCGGGCCGAGCTCGAGTGGAGGGCCCTTGCATGGAGCCGTTTCGGGAAAGTGAATCAGGCCGTAGGTGCTTTTGAAATTTTATAACAGTCTTAGGATGTTTTCCTCAAGTGGCCACCTCTGTCCTGCTGTCCAGTCCGATTTTACTAGGAGCTTGGCTTGCAGTAGGGCTAATATTAGCTGACATTTGAAGCGCCGTTTTAAGCACATTACGTGAATTGATTATACTTTAGTTCTTCAAATCCCAAAAGAGAGGTTGGTACAGTACACGCATTTTATAGATGCGGGAATCTAGGTGTAAAGACCTCTTGCACAGCAGCCTACAACTCCCGCCTGATTGGCGAGGTAGTTCCAGTCACCTGTATACACTTGTTATTGAGGCCAACCAGCATCAATTTATTAATCGTTTGTGGTGAACACCTAGGGTACATGTGCGTTTTTAAAAATTTTTATACATGTACATTTTATAGTCATTTATTAAGGTTTTACTGTGTGCTCTCCTGTATGACCTCACCTAATACTACAACCCTAGGAGGAGATATTAGGTAATGTTAGGGATGAGGAACCTGAGGTCTAGAGAGGTTAATTAACTTGCTCGGTGTTATCCAGCTAAGAAATATCAGAGCCCACGTACAAATCCAGGCAGTCTGATTCCAGAGCCTGCACTTTTTATTTTTTATTTTTGGCTGCGTTGGGTCTTTGTTGCTGCACATGGGCTTTCCTCTAGTTGCGGCGAGCGGGCTTCTCATTGCGGTGGCTTCTCTTGTTGAGGAGCACAGGCTCTAGGCACGCGGGCTCAGTAGTTGCGGCTCGCAGGCTCTAGAGCACAGGCTCAGTAGTTGTGGCGCACGGGCTTAGTTGCTCCGCGGCATGTGGGATCTTCCCGGGCCAGGGCTTGAACCCGTGTCTCCTGCGTTGACAGGCGGATTCTTAACCACTGCGCCACCAGGGAAGCCCGAGAGCCTGCACTTTTGATCACTCTGCTTTACTGCTGTCCTCACGCTCTTCTCTGGGAATTTGGGGGGCAAGCAAATACACAGGAAACAAATGGCATGATCCCTGGATACTGTTTCAGTTTTTTTTTCATTGCTGTCTTCCTCTCTCCAGGAGCCTCAAAAAGACATTTTCCCCTCTAATCCCAACCATGAAGTTGTAATAACACTGATATACTGTATGTCTGTTTATGTTCCACGGACCTTTGGAGGGCCAGAAACCTTTTTTTTTTTTCTTTTTTTTAATATCTAGGGTTTTTTGCCCTCTCCCTGCTCTGCAGGAATCCATTTTCACTCCTTTGGGGGCAGTGTTGTCCCCATGCATGTCCCAGTGTAACACAAGTGACAAAAGAAGTACTGAAAGAATTCCAGTATGAACAAAGTTATTATAGATGGAATAAATTCATTTATTCAATAACTATTAAGTGCTTGTGCAAGTACATGATTGGAAAGTTGTAACAAAATGTATAGAATATGGAACAGATAAGTTATGGAAAATTCAGAAGGTCCAGAGTAGGCAGATAGGTCTAGGGAGGTTGTGTGTGGGCATGGGAGTTGGGGAATGCTTTATGGAGTGCCTGGACCTTGAAGGTTAGATAAACAGAACCAGGGAGGGAATTCAAGTTAAACAATTTGAGCAACAGGATTGGAGCTGGAAAAGGAAGTGTGTGAATATAGTTCATGAAAGATGGGCTGAAGGGGAATCAGAATATAAAATTGGAAAAGATTTCCTGGGGAAGGCCAGATGAGGAGGGCCTGGAATGCAAAGCTAAATAATTTGAACTATAGGTAGAAATAAACAGTGAAAGTTTTTGAGTAGGGAGGTGATTAGAAATTGAGGGATAAGATGAGACAAGGACATTAATTAGATTGTCACAGTAGTTTAAGCAGCAGGTAAGTGGATTCTGTACTAACAAGTGTAATGAAAGGGAAATAGGAGAGGATTTACATCAGAAGTCTTCAACTCATAGCTACAGGAATATAAGTAATGCAGTAAGCCGTAGGAACCGGGTGGGGACTCTGGCGATCTAGGTAGCTCTGTCTTAGCTCCAGCAGATTGTTGCCTTCCTAGAATATTGTTCTCTGAAAAATCTGATCAAGAGAATCCAGAAATCCAGAATTGTTTATTAATTTGCCCATTGAAAAAGTTGGCATCGGGACTTTCCTGGCGGTCCAGTGGTTAAGACTCTGCACTTCCAATACAGGGGGCGTGGGTTCGATCCCTAGTTGGGGAACTAAGATGCCACATGCCGTGTGGTGCAGCCAAAAAAACCCCAAAAAACAAATAATAAAATGTTGGCATCTAACTTAAAAATTTTAAGCATTTTCTATGAGCCAATCAAAATATGCCTGTGCACCAAGAGTGTGAATTTTCAGCATCTTTTGTAGTGATATAGAATCCACTAGAAAGGGGGGAATGTCAAAAACTGGATATTCTTTTTGGAAGCTGTAAGTGGGTTGAGGGGCTTAAGCACCAAAAAAAAGCCAATGTTCTTGGCAGTTGGAGATCACGGGCACAACCTTCACTTAACGTTTAGTCTACCAATATTTATCTGTTGAGCATCTACAAGGCACGGGAGATACAACGGAACAAAGCAGACAGTCCCCTTATGCTCCCGTGGAGCTTATATTCTGGTGGAAAACACAGACAAATAATAGGTCAAGTGCAGTTAAATGCTGTGGTGAAAATTGGACTTCCCTGGTGGTCCAGTGGTTAAAACTCAGCACTTCCACTGCACGGGGCACAGGTTCGATCCCTGGTTGGGGAAATAAGATCCTGCATGCCATGAGGTGCGGCCAAAAACAAAAAACAAAACAAAACAAAAAACAAAGCTATGGTGAAAATTAAGTAGGGAAAGAGAGAGGGAGTGCTGGGGCAGAGGGGGAGGAATTGTCATTTCACTCAGAGAGGGCCTCTCTGAGAAGGGACATTTGTGCAGAACTCTGAAAGAAATGGAGGAGAGAGCCGTGTGAGGTAGAATGCTCCAGGTAGGACTGCAGCACTGGACTGTGCTTACTGATTTATAGGTTGTGGTTAGGATTTTAAAAACAAAACTGGGGAGGTTTTATATACGTCAAGGTGAAGTTTGGTGGAAATAATGCAAGTTTCATTACCCATGAAATAAGTGAATGCTGGACATTTTTTCCTTTGAATAATAAGGTAAAAAGAGGATGTTGCACAAGTGAAGAATGTAGTAGTCAAATTAAGTGAAACGTGTGCATGTGTGTGTAAATATATTTGCTAGAATGGTGCAAAAAGTCTGGGGTGTCAAGTAATGGGAAATGAGATAAACAAGGTGAAGCAATTGGTGGAGGGTGTTAACATCTATTAAGTGCTTTTTCCATGACACCTTCCAGGCACTGTACTGAGTGCTTTATATATATTACCTCAATTCAAAAAATAGTAGTTTTTATGGCTACCATCCCCTTTTTACAGATAAGAAAACTGAGTTTTTTATAAGTTACTTATCCAAGGATTCATAGCTAGTGTGGCAGAGCTGTTATTCAAATCCAGTCTCTACTTTTGACCCTGTTAAGAAAAATTATCCAAAACTTGGAAATAGGCAACAGTTATTACTAGGTGTCCGTTTGATGTAAAGCAGGCCCACCTAGCTTGGGGATTATCTGGTTTTCCAGGGGGTGTGTACCTTTATTTGATGTCCTTTTTACTATTGCTTTGGGTATTTTACAATTTGGTAAGTTTGCCTTGTAAGACTTTAGGTGATTTTATATCTATGTATTAGAATGCAAATTCATATCATTCTTGCCTGGACTCTTGACTGATGATACTCTTTTTCTAGAATTCTCTATTGAACCAGTTTTAAATCTTATTCATTCTCTTATTAATTAATAGGTTGAATAAAATCTTTGACATGTGTTTACTTTATATTTTTATGAGTCATGTTTTCATTTTTAAAAATTACACTTTAACAACCCCTGTGGTACACTGTCTTTTGTTGATCCATTTATTTATTCATTCAAAAAATATTTATTGAGAGTCAGAATTTAAACTCAGGAAGTCTGACTCCCGAATTGGAGCTTTAGACAGTGCGCTAGCGTGGTTCTAACACCGTGCCTCCCTCTGGCTAGCATCGTATCTTGCTTCCTCTTTCCAGCAAATGTCTTTTACTTTTAAAGAGCTGTCTACACCTGCATTACCTGGGAGCCTGTTAGAAATGCTAATCTCAGGTCTTTTCACAGGCCAAATGAATTAGCATTTGCATTTACACAAGATCCCCAGGTGATCTGAATGCAAGCTAAAGTTTAAGAAGCACTTGTTCACACAGTGCTGCCCACTTCTTTCTCAAGACACTTTTCAGTCATCCTACTTGATCTCTCAGCAGCACCTTACCCTATTGACCCATTTCCTATTTCTTAAAACACTGTTTCCACAGTGCTTGGGACACTGCCCTCTCCTAGCGTTCCTCTCATGTTTCTGCTAGCTTCTTCCTGATCCTTTGAGGTACATCTTCTGGCCCATTCCTCAAACATTAATGTTCCTCCAGTTATGTATCAGGCCCAGCTTTTTACTTACTCTGCCTGGGCCACCTTATCCACTCCCATGATTTTAATGACCACCGTTATGCCTATAGCTCCAGCCCACGATCTTTTTCCTGAGCTTCAGAGCTGTGCATCCAGTTGCCTCCTGGATGAACATTGTCACTTGGATGGTCCACCAACTTCTTAACTTTTCCAAAATGAATTCAACCTGCTTCTCCTATTTCACTCAACTGTCCAAGCTCCCCCACTGCCACTACCCTAATTGAGGCCTTTGACCCCAAGGTTTTTACAACAGAGACTCCCTGACCCTGGTTTCCTTTCTTTAGTCCATTCTCCATCTTGAAACTGGAGTGATCTTTCTAAATAAAAAGTTTGGTCCAGTCTCATGTCTCAGTTCATAACTCTTTAGTGCCCCTCCATAGTCTTTAGGTTATCGTCCAGATCATCATGATAGCCACTGAGACCCCTTTGCCCCTTTCCTTACTGCCACTCCCTCCCCAAGACAGATCCGCTCTGCCTGTCCACCATAAACTCCCTGAGTTTAGAGATGGTGTCTGTGTAAATCATCATTGTATCCCTATTGCCTAGCAGAGTAGAGGGCACAAAGTCGGACTCAATATATACTAATTTATCCCTATAAATTTTTGAATGTTCTTTTTCTAGCCCCAATTCATTGATTACCCTTCTTATCAAATGAGGTGCTTAGAGAGGTCTGGTGATTTTGTCCAGAGAGCAACCCTGCCCCCACCTGGCAGCAAGAGGCACTGCCTCACTTAATGGATGAGGAGGTATGCAAATAACCGGTTCTTTGCCAGGAACTGGGAGATAAGACAGTAACTTAATTTTTTGATAACAGAATTTCCTGGTCTCTGGGGAAGATGAGGATGTTGATGATTGTAAGGACAGGCTTACAAGCTGTGTTTGTGGACCTGAGTGAGGAAAGTTTGGGACAGGAAGAGATGATGGGGAGTTAATACAGATAATATCAATTCTAGGCCTTTTGGCTAAAATGAAGTGTGGTATCTGTTCTTATCAGTTTAATATCTATGTCCTTTACCTGAGGACAACGTATTACATTGAGTTTTGGAACAAGGAGATAGAATAGGAGCTTGTTTTGTCAGCTCCATGCATCAACCTGGCATTGCAGTACTTCTAGGAATAGTGTACCCCTTTGGGGATATTTAGTTGTTAAACAAGAGATTTGCTAGCTATAACTTTGGTGAAATTATGTTTCCCTTAGAAAGAATAAGCATGATAAACTATGGCAACTGGATTCATTAGTAAAGGATTTGGTTATGGACTTGTAAGAGGTACTATAGACCATATGAAGTAGTCCAGAACTAGGCTAACAAGCATATATGTTAATTCAACAACCAGTAATTACTTTATGTAATGGCAGAATATAGCAGTGGTCACCAAACTATTTTTTAAAATTAATTAATTAATTAATTAATTAATTAATATTTGGCTGTGTTGGGTTTTCGTTGCTGCTTGCAGGCTTTCTCTAGTTGCGACGAGCAGGGGCTACTCTTCGTTGTGGTGCGCGGGCTTCTCATTGCGGTGGCTCCTCTTGTTGAGGAGCATGGACTCTAGGCGCGCGGGCTTCAGTAGTTGTGGCACGCGGGCTCAGTAGTTGTGGTTTGTGGGCTCTAGAGCGCAGGCTCAGTAGTTATGGCGCAAGGGCTTAGTTGCTCCGTGGCATGTGGGATCTTCCTGGACCAGGGCTCGAACCCATGTGCCCTGCATTGGCAGGCGGATTCTTAACCACTGTGCCACCAGGGAACTCCCACCAAACTTTTTTGATTGCTCTCTATCAGTTAAGAAAAAAACTAGAGGGAATTCCCTGGCAGTCCAGTGGTTGGGACTCTGCGCTTTCGCTGCTGAGGGCCTGGGTTCAGTCCGTGCTCTGGCAACTAGGATCCCGCAAGCTGCACAGAGCAGCCAAAAAAACCCCCAAAAAACAAAAAAACTAGAACACCCTAATAGATGAAGATTTTTTTAGGGTAAATTACATTTTATGTACATTATCAATTATTTGAAAAGGTAGAAAATTTTTCAAAGGATGAAATATAAATAGAAGTTCACATGTTTTCTTTATAAATCATTGTATTGGCTAAGACGATGCCTGAAATTAGAATCCTGGGTTCATCTTACGCTTTCTGATGAAGGCTAAGTCATTTTGTCTGTTTGGTGGTTTAGTGCTTCTTTCATGGTGGATTCTTTTTGGTGGCCTTTAATGTGTGATGCAGAAATCTTCGGCTCTGTGCGCTCTCCCGTATGTCTGTCACCATTCTCTGCCTGAGGCCTCATTGCCTTTGATCTTCTAGTCCTTTCCCTTCCGGTCCTCTAATCAGATGGCCAGGCCATTGGCCATCGACCTAGAATGTGTATATATTCTCACCTTGGGTTATTTCTCCTTCTACACAAGGTGGATCATCAGATGTATAGCTGGCAGATTTTCTGTCTCCACTGTCTTTCAAGACCACTTCTGAATGTGACTGTCATCCATTTTCAGTTGGCACTCATAAGTTAACCCATCTGTAAATCATGCTTGGGCTTTTACTTCCTCCCTTAGCATGTTATACAAGACATTCCTTATGACTATGGGTTCTTTTGCACAAGGGGTGGGGATGCTTTTAGATGTATGGTGGGTAGCAAGAGGTCTGGGCTACCTGCTCATGCAGTTTGCTTGTGTCCTCTGGTTCTGCTTAGTCTTGATTCTGGAGGTACCCTTTCCATCTTTTGAAAGACTGCTGCTGGTCTGGTCTGTTTGACTTAACAGGTCCAACTTATAATGGCAGCAGTTCTGACATAACTCATAACTCATAATGGGAGCAGGTCTGACAACCGACTCATAATGGGAGCATTTCATGGTTACTTAGTGTTTCATTATGAAGTATTCCAATAACAGGCTAAGAGTTTTTTCTCAAAAGGCATGTATTTCTCTGTTGTGGACAGCCTGGCCTTGCTCTAGAACTTCAAGCCCCTGCTTTGCCCATTGGGGCTTGCCATAGGCTCCACACTGCATGTTTTTCCACCCTCTTAGGTCTCTTGGATGTTATGGCCTAAGCGGCAGGGCTTCGTGCATTGCAGCTTGGACCTGCTGCAGAGCCCTTTCCTACTCTGGGTTGCACTCAAAGTTGGCAACTTACCATGTCATCTGGTGTATAGGTGGGAGCTTTATTTCTAGGAGTGGATAAGATAGGCACCATCCACACATCCTTTCTGTCTTTTATGGTGGCACTAATCTCTGTCCCTCTCCCCTTACTCCCTAGGATATGGTCATTTCTTTTTATTTACTATCATGGCTGAAGAGTGGGGGAATTTCAAAGATTTCTACCTTGACTTTCCCACTATGATAGCTCTTCTCTCTTAGGTTAAGGACCCAAAGTAGAGGTTATACCAACTCATGAGTATATTAGTTCCACTAAACACTTGGGGACTGAAGAAATTACCTCTTCTGATGGGAATCATGATGATGCTTTGGGTCTCTAGGCATCAGTGTCAGCTCAGATCCTGTGTCTAAAATGCTGAAAATATTTGCACATTCTCCTTTTCCAAATGTATAGTCATCTCAATAGATGATGAGTTCCCTTTTGGGAAGAACTGGGAGAGTCATTATAGTTTCATGATCCTTCCCCTGGGGACTTGGTTATCTCTTCAGTAACTGAGTTTTGGATGTGAAAATTGGCTCAGATCCAGGAACTAAGGAAGAGATTTTGGCACCATTTATTTATTTATTTTATTAAAAAAATTTAATTTAATTTATTTATTTACACAGCAGGTTCTTATGGTTATCTATTTTATACATATTAGTGTGTATAAGTCAATCCCAATCTCCCAATTCATCCAACCACCACTACTCCCCCCGCCACTTTCCCCCCTTGGTGTCCATACGTTTGTTCTCTATATCTATGTCTCAACTTCTGCCCTGCAAACCGGTTCATCTGTACCATTTTTCTAGGTTCCACATATATGTGTTAATATATGATATTTATTTTTCTCCTTCTGACTTACTTCACTCTATATGACAGTCTCTAGATCCATCCACATCTCTACAAATGACCCAGTTTTGTTCCTTTTTATGGCTGAGTAATATTCCATTGTATATATGTACCACATCTACTTTATCCATTCGTCTGTCGATGGGCATTTAGGTTGCTTCCATGATCTGGCTACTGTAAATAGTGCTGCAGTGAACATTGGGGTGCATGTGTCTTTTTGAATTATGGTTTTCTCTGGGTATATGCCCAGTAGTGGGATTGCTGGGTCATATGGTAATTCTATTTTTAGTTTTTTAAGGACCCTCCATACTGTTCTCCATAGTGGCTGTATCAGTTTACATTCCCACCAACAGTGCAAGAGGGTTCCCTTTTCTCCACACCCTCTCCAGCATTTGTTGTTTGTAGATTTTCTGATGATGCCCATTCTAACTGGTGTGAGGTGATACCTCATTGTAGTTTTAATTTGCCTTTCTCTAATAATTAGTGATGTTGAGCAGCTTTTCATGTGCTTCTTGGCCATCTGTATGTCTTCTTTGGAGAAATGTCTATTTAGGTCTTCTGCCCATTTTTTGATTGGGTTGTTTTTTTAATATTGAGCTTCGTGAGCTGTTTATATATTTTGGAGATTAATCCTTTGTCCATTGATTCGTTTGCAAATATTTTCTCCCATTCTGAGGGTTGTCTTTTTGTCTTGTTTGTAGTTTCCTTTGCTTTGTAAAAGCTTTTAAGTTTCATTAGGTCCCATTTGTTTATTTTTGTTTTTATTTCCATTACTCTAGGAGGTGGATCAGAAAAGATCTTGCTGTGATTTATGTCAAACAGTGTTCTTTCTATGTTTTCCTCTAAGAGTTTTATAGTGTCCAGTCTCCAGTCCATTAGGTCTCTAATCCATTTTGAGTTTATTTTTGTTTATGGTGTTAAGGAGTGTTCTAATTTCATTCTTTTACATGCAGTTGTCCAGTTTTCCCAGCACCACTTATTGAAGAGACTGTCTTTTCTCCAGTGTATATCCTTGCCTCCTTTGTCATAGATTAGTTGACCATAGGTGTGTGGGTTTATCTCTGGGCTTTCTATACTGTTCCATTGATCTGTGTTTCTGTTTTTGTGCCAGTACCATATTGTCTTGATTACTGTAGCTTTGCAGTATAGTCTGAAGTCAGGGAGTCTGATTCCTCCAGCTCCGTTTTTTTCCCTCAAGACTGCTTTAGCTATTCGGGGTCTTTTGTGTCTCCATACAAATTTTAAGATTTTTTTGTTCTAGTTCTGTAAAAAAATGCCACTGGTGATTTGATAGGGATTGCATTGAGTCTGTAGATTGCTTTGGGTAGTATAGTCATTTTCACAATATTGATTCTTCCAATCCAAGAACATGGCATATTTCTCCACCTGTTTGTGTAATCTTTGATTTCTTTCATCAGTCTCTTATAGTTTTCTGAGTACAGGTCTTTTACCTCCTTAGTAGGTTTATTCCTAGGTATTGTTTTTGTTGCAGTGGTGAATGGGATTGTTTCCTTAATTTCTCTTTCTGATTTTTCGTTGTCAGTGTATAGGAATGCAAGAGATTTCTGTGCATTAATTTTGTATCCTGCAACTTTACCAAATTAATTGATAACCTCTAGTAGTTTTCTGGTGGCATCTTTAGGATTCTCTATGTATAGTATCACGTTATATGCATATAGTGAGAGTTTTACTTCTTCTTTTCCAATTTGTACTCTTTTTATTTCTTTTTCTTCTCTGATTGCCGTGGCTAGGACTTCCAAAACTATGTTGAATAATAGTGGCGAGAGTGGACATCCTTGTCTTGTTCCTGATCTTAGAGGAAATGCTTTCAGTTTTTCACCATTGAGAATGATGTTTGCTGTGGGTTTGTCATATATGGCCTTTATTATGTTGAGGTAGGTTCCCTCTATGCCCACTTTCTGGAGAGTTTTTATCATAAATGTGTGTTGAATTTTGTCAGAAGCTTTTTCTGCATCTATTGAGATGGTCATATGGTTTTTATTCTTCAGTTTGTTAATATGGTGTATCACATTGATTGATTTGCATATATTGAAGAATCCTTGCATTCCTGGGATAAACCCCACTTGATCATGGTGTATGATCCTTTTAACGTGTTGTTGGATTCTGTTTGCTAGTATTTTGTTGAGGATTTTTGCATCTATATTCATCAGTGATATTGGTTTATAATTTTCTTTTTTTGTAGTATCTTTGTCTGGTTTTGGTATCCGGGTGATGGTGGCTTCATAGAATGAGTTTGGGAGTGTTCCTTCCTCTGCAATTTTTTGGACGAGTTTGAGAAGGATGGGTGTTAGCTCTTCTCTAAATGTTTGATAGAATTCACCTGTGAAGCCATCTGGTCCTGGACTTTTGTTTGTTGGAAGATTTTTAATCACAGTTTCAATATCATTATTTGTGATTGGTCTGTTCATATTTTCTATTTCTTCCTGCTTCAGTCTTGGAAGGTTATACCTTTTTAAGAATTTGTCCATTTCTTCCAGGTTGTTCATTTTATTGGCATAGAGTTGCTTGTAGTAGTCTCTTAGGATGCTTTGTATTTCTGCAGTGTCTGTTGTAGCTTCTCCTTTTTCATTTCTAATTTTATTGATTTGAGTCCTCTTCCTCTCTTTCTTGATGAGCCTGGCTAATGGTTTATCAATTTTGTTTATCTTCTCAAAGAACCAGTTTTTAGTTTTATTCATCTTTGCTGTTTTCTTTGTTTCTATTTCACTTATTTCTGGTCTGATGTTTATGATTTCTTTCCTTCTTCTAACTTTGGGTTTTGTTTGTTCTTTCTCTAGTTCCTTTAGGTGTAAGGTTAGATTGTTTATTTGAGATTTTTCTTGTTTCTTGAGGTAGGCTTGTATTGCTATAAACTTCCTGTTAGAACTGCTTTTGCTGCATCCCGTAGGTTTTGGATCATTGTGTTTTCGTTGTCATTTGTCTCTAGGTATTTTTTGATTTCCTCTTTGATTTCTTCAGTGATCTCTTGGTTGTTTAGTAACGTATTGTTTAGCATCCATGTGTTTGTGTTTTTACGTTTTTTTCCCTGTAATTGATTTCTAATCTCATAGTGTTGTGGTCGGAAAAGATGCTTGATATGATTTCAATTTTCTTAAGTTTACCAAGGCTTGATTTGTGACCCAAGATGTGATCTATCCTGGAGAATGTTCCATGTGCACTTGAGAAGAAAGTGTAATCTGCTGTTTTTGGATGGAATGTCCTATAAATATCAATTAAATCTACCTGGTCTATTGTATCATTTAAAGCTTGTGTTTTCTTATTAATTTTCTGTCTGGAAGATCTGTCCATTGGTATAAGTGAGGTGTTAAAGTCCTCCACTGTTATTATGTTACTGTTGATTTCCTCTTTTATGGCTGTTAGCAGTTGCCTTATGTATTGAGGTGCTCCTGTGTTGGGTGCATATATATTTATAATTGTTATATCTTCTACTTGGATTGATCCCTTGATCATTATGTAGTGTCCTTCCTTGTCTCTTGTAACATTCATTATTTTAAAGTCTATTGTATCTGATATGAGTATTGCTACTCCAGCTTTCTTTTGATTTCCATTTGCATGGTATATCTTTTTCCATCCCCTCACTTTCAGTCTGTATGTGTCCCTAGGTCTGACGTGAGTCTCTTGTAGACAGCATATATATGGGTCTTGTTTTTGTATCCATTCAGCGAGCCTGTGTCTTTTGGTTGGAGCATTTAATCCATTCACGTTTAAGGTAATTATTGATATGTGTGTTCCTATTACCATTTTCTTAAGTGTTATGAGTTTGTTTTTGTAGGTTCTTTTCTTCTCTTGTGTTTCCCACTTAGAGAAGTTCCTTTAGCATTTGTTGTAGAGCTGGTTTGGTGGTGCTGAATTCTCTTAGCTTTTGTTTGTCTGTAAAGCTTTTGATTTCTCTCTCAAATCTGAATGAGATCCTTGCCGGGTAGAGTAATCTTGGCTGTAGGTTCTTCCCTTTCATCACTTTAAATATATCATGCCACTACCTTCTGGCTTGTGGAGTTTCTGCTGAGAAATCAGCTGTTAACATTATGGGAGTTCGCTTGTATGTTATTTGTCGTTTTTCCCTTGTTGCTTTCAATAATTTTTCTTTGTCCTTAATTTTTGTCAATTTGATTACTATGTGTCTCGGTGTGTTTCTCCTTGGGTTTATCCTGCCTGGGACTCTCTGCACTTCCTGGAGTTGGGTGGCTCTTTCCTTTCCCATGTTAGGGAAGTTTTTGACTATAATCTCTTCAAATATTTTCTCAGGTCCTTTCTCTCTCTCTTCTCCTTCTGGGACCCCTATAATGTGAATGCTGTTGTGTTTAATGTTGTCCCAGAGGTCTCTTAGGCCATCTTCATTTCTTTTCATTCTTTTTTCTTTATTTTGTTCCATGGCAGTGAATTCCACCATTCTGTCTTCCAGGTCACTTATCCGTTCTTCTGCCTCAGTTATTCTGCTATTGATTCCTTCTAGTGTATTTTTCATTTCAGTTATTGTATTGTTCATCTTTTTTTGTTTGTTCTTTAATTCTTCTAGGTGTTTGTTCTTTAATTCTTCTAGGTCTTCGTTAAACATTTCTTGCATCTTCTCGATCTTTGCCTCCATTCTTTTTCCGAGGTCCTGGATCATCTTCACTATCATTATTCTGAATTGTTTTTCTGGAAGGTTGCCTATCTCCACTTCATTTAGTTGTTTTTCTGGGGTTTTATCTTGTTCCTTCATCTGGTACAGAGTCCTCTGCCTTTTCATTTTGTCTATCTTTCTGTGAATGTGGTTTTCCTTCCACAGGCTGCAGAACTGTAGTTCTTCTTGCTGGTGGACGAGGCTAAGAGGCTTGTGCAAGCTTCCTCTTGGCTACTATTTATTGTGGTGACTGTATTTAGCCTTCTGCTCCTTTCTTCTTTCTTTCTTCAGGTTGTAGATGTTCAGCAGCATTCTCGGCTTCCTTGGCTTCCCATCTATTTTCCCCCTAGGGATACCTTTGTTTATTATATCTACAACTGTCTTTGATGGGTCAAGGCCCCAAGGCTAACCCTCCAATCTTGCCATTCCTATGGTAATTACAGCTTTCTGGCTTCTGGCAGTTAAGCAGTGCTTCTGTTTAACCTCTCCTGTTTTACTTGATTGGGGATGGGCAGGGAGTACCATCCCCATACATCTCATCTTAAGTAGCTCAGCTCTGTGACTTCCTCTCCTCCACCATAGAGGAGAACCACCCCTGAACTTCTTAGTGATGCTGATACCCCTCTCAATAGATGGCCTTGGTGAATATTGTGTCCTCCGGGCCCTTTCTTGGAACACAATTCTCTGGTGGGTCTTCTGGCCTCACCTGATATATCCATTCTGGCATGCCTGCTTTCTTCAGCCTGTTTATTCCTTCCTCTACCACCTACTAGGGCAACTCAGGCATATCTCTTTCACTCAGCATAGGCCATTGCTTTCTCAAAGCTTCTACGAGCCACCATAGAAGTGATTTTGCCCCACCCACTGGAATCCTTGCCAGGGGTTGAGTCCTGGGTCCCAAGAAAGTTCCCTGAAGTCCTTGGATTCTTAACCAGTGATCATATCCCTGGTCCCCAAGTGCTTAATGGGATTGATATACTTGGAGTTGGAGTAACCCCCACATTGAGTCTTTGGCCTGGGAAAGACAAAGTAGAAATCTTTGAAACTGCTCGGTCCCTACTCCAGCGACTTTCTTACTACCCATTCTCTCTTCAACCCATTGCACTCAGGGTTCTGTCCTGGATTCACTTGTTTTCTCACTCTGCCTAGACCAATTTATCCATTACCATGACTTCATTAACTATACATATTCCGCCATCTCCCAAACTTCATCTCAATCCAGGATCTCCTGAACTGCAGACCCTTGTATCTGACTGCCAGACATGTTCACTGAGATGGTTCATCAACATCTGGCTCAACTTGTCGAAAACTGAATTCATCATCTTTCCCCACAAATCTGTTCCTTCTCCAGTGTGCCCTCTTTTACTCAGTTGTCCAAGACAGACATTATCCCCACTGCCTCCGTACTGTAAATGCCCTCCAGCTGAAGACTATCAGGAACATACTTGTATCAGAGCAGTTTGGATTTATTACTTGTTACAGGAGGAAGAACACACACCATGGGGGGGAGGGTGTTAGAAAAACTTACAGGATTTGGGCTGGTGTTAGGTGATTTGGGTGAGGGTTTAAGCTCGTGGGGCTTTACTCTGGGTGTTTTCAGGAAGTGGGATCATTTTATTATTGGATATCTTAATAAGTCTTATCTAGAAAGAGGGAAGACTACAATGAGGCTAAATCTGTAATTGGTAAAGTAGCAGCAGTCACTTATATTAGCCAGGATAGAGAGATGTTTGGACTTTGTGATTTGGACAGTGTTCACGTTTTCGTTTGTGTTTAGACATGATTATGTGAATGATCTTGTTCTGGTTTTTTCTTCATCCACCATGACCACAGAGTAGCCTTGTCTGATGTTATGTTCAACATGAGAACACCAAGGCCTAGCAGTGAGGGCCAGGCCAGCTTCTGGACATTAGTAGCTACTTTCCTCTTTCTCAGTACCCTAGTTCAAGCCCTTCACCCCTGGATTTCTGCTAGAGATTCCTAACCAGGTTCCCTGGCTCTGACTCTATCTACCCTCTTCTAATCCATTCTCCACATGATAGCCAGAGTGATCTTTCCAAATAAAAAAGCTGATCTCAGCTCAAAATCCTCCTCCTTTGCTCTTAGGTTAAAGTCTGTTCCTACTGTTACCAGGCCCTTTCCAGACTCTTGGACAGCAGTACTGTAGAAATGAATATCGTTTCCACAAGACTCTCAGGCAAGCAAAGCTTTTTATTAAAAGAGATAGCTTGTGCACAAGGGAGAAGGCAGGAAAAAAAAAAGAGCCAGCTCCCTGAGTAGAAGGGGCGAGCTGCTTTTATAACAAAAGGGAGGGTTTGTCTCATGATGACTGATAATTTCCAGAAATCATCAAAGCTCTTTGATCAGCAGCAGGTGGCTCCAGGTTGGCTGTCAGGAATAGGGAGTGCTTCTGTGAGGGGAAAGAAATGCATGAGAATTTTCTGCAAGAAAGCACAGGAACAGATAAGGTTAAAATTTATAGTTGAGCTTCTTGTCTTGTGGCAGCTAGGTTAGTGTAACAGAGATAAAGTTAATCTTTTATTCATGCGAGCCTGGTTTTTGTCTCTGGGACTCAGGCCCCCAGGGCCTTTGTTCTTTAGCTTGCAAGGCCTGTTTTGCCCAAGGCCGTTCCTCGGTTCTTTTCCAAAATGGCTGTACCCTTGTCTTTCTGTCTCACTACCAACAGAGCCAGCAAGGCCCAGTTTCCCTTTTCAGTTTCAATAACACCACTCCTTCCCTCCCCCTCGCTCTACCTGACCCCTTTCTGGCATATACTCCCTGAAGTCAGAAATCTTGTCTGAATAATTTATTACTTTATCCCCATCATGTATAACAAGGCATGTCACTATAATTCATTGATTACCTGCTCTGTGCTATGAAGTAAGCTCCTGAAGAGGTTGTTAGAAGAAATACTTTTGAACTTTAAACAGGTTCTTCTAACAGGAGTCTTTCTGGGAGGATGGCAGCTGCTCCAGGGAATTGGTCTGCCCTCTCCTGGCAGCAAGAGGCACTGCCTCTATTAATAGAGGAGTAGGAATAAGCCAATGAGCAGTGCTCTGCATGGAGCAGGCGTAGGATGTTCACCTGTAGGGCAAAAATTCAATCTGAGAACAGAATTTCCTTATTTCCTGAACCGTGGAGGAATGTGACAGTGGGAAGCTCTCCCAGAGAAGGATTAGATTGGTTTTTGGAAGAGCCAAATATGTGGAATTTTAAAAGGAACAACTTTAAGGCTGCTTCTATGGCCTTGCGTGAAAGTTTGGGAAGCAAAGCCTGATGAGAATTTTTCACTTTTTTAATTGAAGTGTAGTTGATTTACAATGTTGTGTCAGTTTCAGGTGTACAGCACAGTGATTCAGCTACATGTATACACACACACACACACACACATATGCGTAGATACGTTCTTTTCAGATTTTTTCCCTTACAGGTTATTACGAAATATTGAATATAGTTCCCTGTGCTATACAGTAGGTCCTTGTTGGTTAGGGAATCTTAATTATAGGTTGTTTCTTTGGGTTTTGGCCTAAGATCAAGGTTAGTATCTGTTCTTATCATTTAACATCTCATAAATCCTCTACCTGAGGATACTTTATTTATTTTATTTTATTTTTAAAAATAATTTATTTTATTTATTTTATTTTTGGCTGCATTGGGTCTTCGTTGCTGTGCACGGGCTTTTCTCTAGTTGAGGCGAGCGAGGGCTACTCTTTGTTGCGGTGCGTGGGCTCCTCATTGCAGTGTCTTCTCTTGTTGTGGAGCACGGGCTCTAGGCGGCTGGGCTTCAGTAGTTGTGGCTCGTGGGCTCTAGAGCGCAGGCTCAGTTGTTATGGCGCATGGGCTTAGTTGCTCTGTGGCATGTGGGATCTTCCCAGACCAGGGCTTGAACCCGTGTCCCCTGCGTTGGCAGGCAGATTCTTAACCAATACACCACCAGGGAAGCCCTGAGGATACTTTATTAAGTGAAATTTTGGAACAGGGAGATGAACCAGAGGCTTGCTCCATCCGTTCCACAAATCAATCTGATGTCGCAGTTCCTCCATGAATGGTGTGGTTCTCCCTTTTGGGATAGATGTCAATTAAAGTGCAGACTGTTGGACTTCCCTGGTGGCACAGTGGTTAAGAATCTGTGGTTAAGAGTTCACTGGCCATTCTTTTATGTATCCAATTTTGTGAAATGACTGTTCGTAGTCTGTAAATTTTTTTTTTTTTCTACCAGGTTGTTGGCCTTTTCCTTACTGGTTTTCAGTGATTTATATGTTTTATGCAAGACTCTGTTGTTTTATTAGTTTCAGATACTATGTCTTCTCCCGTTTGTGGCTTGTCTTTTCAGTTTGTTGTGGTCTCGTGATGCACAGATTTTTCTTGCAGAATTTATCAGTTCTTTTCTTAATGTTTTGTGCTTTTGTGTCTTGTTTAAGAACTCCTTCCTTACCTTGAAGTCAGAAAGATATTCTAATTTTTTTTCTAAAAATTTTAAATATTTGCTTTTCATACTTAGGTCTTTTAATCACTTGGAATATATTATTGTGTTTACTTTTAAATAGTGACCTAATTTTATTTTTTTCAGCACCATTTGGTGAATAGCTATTCCTTCCTCCAGTGGTTGTAATATTATCTCTGCATATATTAAGGTTTCAAATATGCATGAGTTTCTTTTAGATTTCATATTCTGTTCTATTGGTCCGTTTGTCCATCCCTGTGGCTATAGCATGCTATTATTATTACTTTAGCATGCTATTATTATTACTTAAGAATATAAAATGTTTGGTATATGGTAGGATTTGTCTTCAAAAATATTACTTTTAAAAAAAATATCTTTACTGTTTTTGGCCCTTTTCTCTTACACATGTTATAGAATCATAAAGTTCCCAAGAACAGATATTCAGATTTGTATTGGAATTGCAGTGGATAGACAGATTGTTTGGGGATGTCAATGAAAAAATTAACCAATAGTCAATCTAAGAAAGAACTGGAAAATTTTATTTAAGCCAACCTGAGTATTATAACCCAGGAGAGACTATTCCTCTGTTAGAGGTCAAAGCACAGTTTTATAAGTTTTTGAGACAAAGGGTCATACATCAAAGTAACATAGTCCAACAAGGCAAGTTGTGAGTTATTGTGACCCCTTACAGAATTGAGAAAGGAATGTTATCTTCTAAGGAGTTACCTTCCTGGTGCCAGGAGGAAATTGCTTTGTTTGTTTGCTTTTTGTTTCTTTTTGCAAGTAAGCATTGCTGTGTGTTCTAAGGGGATCTAATTAATGCATAATGCAGATGCACAATGCACACTAAAGGGGCGGGGTAGTGGCTCAAACTGCAGAGAAAAATTTTATGTTAAATTTTTCTTATCTGTCTTGACTTAAAATAATTTTATTTCATCAGGGAGCATTAATTTCTTTATGACATCAAATCTTTCTATTCATGAATATGTGACATTTCTCCTTTTGGTCTTTACACTTGCTATTCCCTCACCTAGAAAACTTTCTTTTAGAAAGCTCCCTTGTTCCTTTACCTCCTTGGGTCTTTGCTCAAATGTCACCTCATCAGAGATGACTTCCTTGAATAAAGTAATCTCCTTCTCACCCTCCTCTATCTTTTCAAAGCACTTGTAATCATTTGACATATTATGTATGTTTGAGTATTTTTTAATTGTCTTTCTTTCACTCAGTGGAATTAAGCTTCATGAAAGCAGGGTCTCTTTCCTTGCTACCACCCCAGCTCATAGAAAAGTGCCTGGCACATACTAGGTACTCAGTGTTTTTTGTGTGAATGTGTTTCTGTAGGATATTATCTTTTCCTTCATAAAGAAGTTATCTATTTACTGTTAGATTTTATCTTAGCTCTTAGTTTTCATTGCTAGTGTATATGGCAACTTTAAAAAAAAGACATTTTCTAGTTGTTTCCTACTGGTGTACAGAACAGAATTTTGTTTTTTTAATTGAATGCAAACTAAGACCACTTGACTGTTACTGAAATGAATAGCCCAGTTTGCTTTTTTTTTTTTTTTTAAAGAAATTCACGGTCTTTTATTTATTTATTTATTTATTTATGACTGTGTTGAGTCTTCGTTTCTGTGCGAGGGCTTTCTCTAGTTGCGGCAAGTGGGGACCACTCTTCATCGCGGTGCGCGGGCCTCTCACCATCGCGGCCTCTGTTGTTGCGGAGCACAGGCTCCAGACGCGCAGGCTCAGTAATTGTGGCTCACGGGCTTGGTTGCTCCGTGGCATGTGGGATCTTCCCAGACCAGGGCTCGAACCCGTGTCCCCTGCATTGGCAGGCAGATTCTCAACCACTGCGCCACCAGGGAAGCCCCAGAATTGTTTTTGTATATTATTTTATGACTAGTATTTTATTGAACTCTTATTCTAATAATTTGTCTAGGTTCAGTTTGATTTTTCTGTACAGAATTTTATTTTCTATAAGTAAGAAAAACATTTAGGTATCAGTTTTATTCCCCAAATCAAATTTTAGTTACCTATACAAGTGTTTTGTAAATTATTGATATAACTATTTTAAAGAAACTTGCTATATGGTAACTCAATTCTAATGCTGCTTTCTAATTTGAGGATGAAAAAGGACTCTCCTTTCCAAACTTGCTATAAGATCCATTTTTCTTAGACTTTTGAGTTTTAATTTTCTCTCTCGTCAGCACCTTTAGTAGTACAAGTTTTTGTTTGAGATCATTTACTCTTTTCATGGAAGTGTGATAACCAGAATCTAGATTTCTGCTATTTAAAAATATCTCTCTAAATGTCTACATTTCTGTAGATATTTTGTACCTTTTCTGTTGAGTGAAATGAGTAAGAAAAACGCTTCCTTAAATAACATTTCCAGATTTGAGTGCAAGGGTCTGTGAGAAGAATCTGCTTTAATGGCCTGTTTACTGCTAACTACCATGATGTTTTCTGCACAGAGTACTTCTGACACTAAATGTGTGGGTTTTCCACCAAGCAGTTCTCCAATGCTGTGGGGACACCAACTGGATGTCCTACAATTTCATTCAGTTCTAAAACTACCTGGGGTTGCACAGACCCCACAGGTTAGGTAAGGGCTCAGTCTCACAGACTGTCCCCCACTTCACACAACAATCTCAAGTAGTGGATCCGCAAGTTACCCACACTTCTATCTGAGTTGGCTAAAGATTGGGGGTTCCCACAACCCCCTCCTCAGGTTTGAATTTGCTATAACATCTCATAGAACTCAGGGAAATACTTTACACACTATTATCAGTTCATTATAAAGGATATTATAAAGGATACAAATGAACAGCCAGATGAAGAGGTACATAGGGCGAGGTTCCAAGCACAGGGTCTTATGACCCTGTGGACTTGAGGTGTGACATCTGCTTGGCAAATGGATGTGTTCACCAACCTGGAAGCTCTCCAAACCCTGTTGATTAGGATTTGTATGGAGTTTCCATTATATAGGCACGATCACTGGCCATTGGTGATTACTCAGCCTTCAGCTCCTCTCCCCTCCGGAGGCCGAGGGGTGGCGCTGAAAGTTCCAAACTCCTAATTACTCAGGTTTTTCTGGCAACAAGTCTTCATCCTGGACGCCGCGCCCCGCCCCGCCCCGCCCCGCAGGTCAGCCCCGCAGGTCACCTTGTTAACATACAAAATGACACTCTTTACTCTAGAGATTCCAAAGGTTTTAGAAGCTCTTGTGCCAGGAAAGAGGGATGAAGACCAAATTCCGTCCTTCCTTCCTTCTGTTTGCCGCACCGCATATGGGTTCTTAGTTCCCTGACCAGGGGATTGAACCCGCGCTCCCTGCAGTGGAAGTGCGGAGTCATAACCACTGGACCACCGGGGAAGTCCCAAATACATATTTCTTATATCGTAATATCACAGCCTGGTATTGCAGCTCCTCTGGGAACATGTGTTATTGGGGACTTATAATGGTTCAAAAGAAGCTGTGAAAATCAGGCTGTGGTAATCAGTGATTGTAAGGAAAAAGTTTATTTCCTTTCTCAGACTGGTTACATTCTAGTTACCATTTCATTAGTGTAACAGTTTCTATTTTGAAATAGAAAAGAGGGTTTCCCTTCTTAGTGATGTATTTTACTTTTTTTTTTTTAAATTTGTCTTTAGTTTATCTGTAGTCCAAATTATTTTACAGAGAGTTGTTGAAATTAACCCCTTTAGGTCCAGAGTGAGTGGTTATTTCAAATTCAGGTTTCTATTATATTCCATACTTGTCCCTAAATGTCTACTTCTCAACACTATATACCCCCTTTTCACCTTACTGAATATAAAAAAAAATTTTTAAATGTAGTCAGGCATCTATTTCCCTGCATGGAGCCCTAAGAAGATTTTTCCTATAATTGACCCAAAAAGGAGCATAGGTAGGAGCAGGGGCAGATGTGGGCGGAGCTATTCAAATACCGAGTCACTTGCCTTGAGGGAATGAAGGAAGAGTTTATGTGCAGGAAGCGCATATTGAAATCTAAGATCCCAGCATCTCATTATGTGTCTTTAGGATTGTATTTTTGGAAAGCTCTGGTAGCATTTAGCCATTTTGAATGCCCGTGAAAATCAAAAGTGCTTGAGAGCTTCGTTTATTTATTAATACATTTGCTTATGCAAATATATTAATACATTGTCTTATATTAAATACAAATATATTTATTTGTATAAATACGTTTATAAGACAGGATTTGAAATACTGAATGCAGGAGCAAGAACTGGCACATTTTAAGTCTGGATGGAGACTTGGAACCATTTCCAACTTGTTTAGAGGATTGTGTGGTAGCAGGCAGCAGAAGTTTCTGTTTTTCTTTTAGTGGAGATACTGTAATTATATTAATCAGGCTACAGAGTTTATACCAGCATCTAGCTGGGCAGGGAGGATAGGGAGATGTAAGAGCTAAGAAAATTGCCCAAGTGCTTCTGGCCTAGAAAACTGGAAGAATGACAGTGTCACTCACCGAACTGTGAAACTGAGCAGGGGGACTGAGGAGGAGAGGCTACAGGGGATTGTGGGAATGGCAAGATAAGATTAATTCTGAATAATTAGAAATATGGAACTAACTAAAGATGAACAAAGATTTGGGGGTCATTTAGTAGATTTGAGAATAAATGGGGTCCTTGAGGAACTGAGGAAATGTACAGCGTTTTACTATTACCAGTTTATTATGAAGGATACAACTCAGGAACAGCCAAACGGAAGAATGCACAGGGCAAGGAGTGGGGGTGTTTGTGCCACCTCACCAGCACCCTGATGTGTTCACCAACTCAGAAACTGTGAACCCTGTCATTTAGTGGTTTTTAATGGAGGTTTCATTATGTAGGTATGAGTGATTAAATCATTGCCATTGGTGATTAACCCAATCTCTAGCCCCTCTCCCCTTCCCAGAGGTTGGGGGGTGGGACTGAAAGTTCCAACCTTCCAATCATGCCTTTCTGATAACCAGCCCCCATCCTCAAGCTTTCTAGAAGTCCACCAAGAGTGGCCTCATTAAAACAAAAGACATTCCTATCACCCACGAGATTCTAAGGGATTTAGGAGCTCTCTGTCAGGAACTAGGGACAAAGACCGAATATATATATGTATTTTAATTGTGTTACAGTTATCCATGTGGAAAAAAAATGAGACTGGCTCTCTACCTTATGCCATAAGTAAACATAAACTAGAGATTGATTAAGGATTGCAATGTCAAAAATAAAACCTTCCTTTTTTTGTGTAGAAAAACCTTCCTTTTTTTGTGTAGATGAGTATCTTTCAGGCCTTGAAGTAAGGAAAGATTTAAAAAATAGGACATTAAAGTCCATCGACAGATGAATGGATAAAGAAGATGTGGCACATATATACAATAGAATATTACTCAGCCATAAAAAGAAACGAAATTGAGTTATTTGTAGTGAGGTGGATGGACCTAGAATCTGTCATACAGAGTGAAGTAAGTCGGAAAGAGAAAAACAAATACTGTATGCTAACACATATATATGGAATCTAAAAAAAAAAAAGGGTTCTGAAGAACCTAGGGGGAGGACAGGAATAAAGACGCAGATGTAGAGAATGGACTTAAGAACAAGGAGAGGGGGCAAGCTGGGACGAAGTGAGAGTGTGGCATTGATATATATACACTACCAAATGTAATATAGCCAGTGGGAAGCAGCTGCATAGCACAGGGAGGTCAGCTCAGTGCTTTGTGACCACCTAGAGGGGTGGGGTAGGGAGGGTGGGAGGGAGATGCAAGAGGGAGGGGATATGGGGATATAAGTATATAGCTGATTCACTTGGTTATACAGCAGAAACTAACACAACAATGTAATGCAATTATACTCCAATAAAGATGTTAAAAAAAAAAACAGGACAGTAAAAAGCCCCAAAAGCAGAGTATACAAGAAAAGACTGAGATATATATAGATATAGATATATATATCTATATATATCTATATCTATATCTATATTTAAAAAAAAAAATTTTTTTTTGGCCGCGCCGCGTATCTTGTGGGGTCTTAGTTCCTTGACTAGGGATCGCACTCACGCCGTCAGCAGTGAAAGTGCAGAGTCCTAACCACTGGACTGCCAGGGAATTCCCAAGACTGATATACATGTATATATTTAATAATATATAAATATATAACTGATATATATGTTTAATATATACATATATTTATTAAATAATACAGGCCCTTTATTTATTTGCTTTTTTAATATTTAATTAATTTATTTATTTGGCTGTTCCAGTTCTTAGTTGTGGCATGCGGGATCTTTTAGTTGCAGCATGTGGGATCTTTAGTTGCAGCATGCAGGATCTTTAGTTGTGGCACACAGGATCTAGTTCACTGAGCAGGGATTGAACCTGGGCCCCCTGCATTGGGAGTGTGGAGTCTTAACCACTGGATCACCAGGGAAGTCCCGAGACTGATATATATATATTTTTAAAATTTATTTTATTTTATTGATTTATTTTTGGCTGCATTGGGTCTTCGTTGCTACACATGGGCTTTCTCTGGTTGCGGTGAGTGGGGGCTACTCTTCGTTGCGGTGCAGGGGCTTCTCATTGCAGTGGCCTCTCGTTGTGGAGCACGGGCTCTAGGCGCGTGGGCTTCAGTAGTTGTGGGTCGTGGGCTCAGTAGTTGTGGCTCGCAGGCTCTAGAGCGCAGGCTCGGTAGTTGTGGCGCACGGGCTTAGTTGCTCCGTGGCATGTGGGATCTTCTGGGACCAGGGCTCGAACCCGTGTCCCCTGCATTGGCAGGCGGATTACCGAGACTGATATATTTTTGATGTATAACTTTTGTTCATCAAAGGACATCTGGGGGACTTCCGTGGTGGCGCAGGGGTTAAGAATCTGCCTGCCATGCAGGGGATACGGTTCAAGCCCTGGTCCCGGAAGATCCCACATGCCGTGGAGCAACTAAGCCTGGGCACCACAGCTACTGAGCCTGTGCTCTAGAGACCGCGAGCCACAACTACTGAGCCCACGTTTCACAACTACTGAAGCCTGCGTGCCTAGAGCCTGTTCTCCGCAACAGGAGAAGCCACCCAATGAGAAGCCCGCGCACTGCAACGAAGAGTAGCCCCCGCTCACCACAACTAGAGAAAGCCCGCGCACTGCAACGAAGAGTAGCCCCCGCTCACCACAACTAGAGAAAGCCCGTGCGCAGCAACGAAGACCCAACGCAGCCAATAAATAAATAAATAAATAAATTTATTTAAAAAAAAAAAGACACCTGAGTGCCCATATCTTGATTTCTAATACCATTCTCCAATAAAAGGGACCAGGGCTCCTTGGAGAAATGGCTGATTCTAGGGCTGGGGCCCTAGAGAATATACAAGATGAACCTGGAGCATCTTGCAGTGCCAGAAAGCAGAGAAGTGCTACAAAAAGAGGGGGGGGAAAGGGGGAATGTATTAAAAGGACACAGTGGCCAGACTGGAAGAGCTCACAGTGGCCAAAGCTGGAATAATTTGAGCAGCAAAGCAATATAGTGTTGGATTCTAACCCAAAGTATAAAATAAGTATCCAAGAATACATACATATGTTGACTTATACTGATATAAATAAATGAATAGATAAATAAATAAATGAGGGAAAAGAGACAAATCTTCCATACAGAAAAATCCCAAATAAGTTATGAAGATACTCCTAGCTCTGGGAGGCAGAGCTTAACTTCATACCTCTTGAGTGTGGCTACACTTAGTGACTTTCTTCCAAAGAATGTGATGATAGAAAGTTTTGAGAGCACTGGAGATGGGGAAGATGACAATACCCACCAGTATTGTGTGACTAGGACTGCAGAAGGAGCTGATGTTGGAGTACTTTGGTGATCATTTAAGGAATCATTTAATCTCTTATTACCAATTAGCCTTTTGATGAAATCAGTATTCTGTCTCTGATCAGTTGAATATCTTTTTTAAAGTTGAGATTTATTTTTTTTTGAAGTTGAGTTTGTTTTTTTGGTTTTTTTTGGCTGCGTTGGGTCTTTGTTGCTGCGTGTGGGCTTTCTCTAGTTGCGGGCGGGGGCTACTCTTTGTTGTGGTGCACAGGCTTCTCATTGTGGTAGCTTCTCTTGTTGCGGAGCATGGGCTTTACGAGCACGGGCTTCAGTAGTTGTGGCTCGTGGGCTCTAGAGCGCAGGCTCAGTAGTTGTGGCTCACGGGCCCAGTTGCTCCACGGCATGTGGGATCTTCCTGGACCAGGGCTGGAACCCGTGTCCCCTGCACTGGCAGGCAGATTCTTAACCACTGCGCCACCAGTGGTTAAGAAACTGATCAGGGAAGTCCTGATCAATTGAATATATGATGTCATCTATCCAAGGGTAATATGTTAAAAGTACTTCTCTAACTCTTCCATAACTTGATCTGCTGTATCTCTGGTGTTTCTCTCTTTTTTTTTTTTTTATAAATTTATTTATTTATTTATTTTTGGCTGTGTTGGGTCTGGTGTTTCTCTTTTAATACTTGGTTGCATTAGAGAGAATGGCTTGCTGCAGTGTTGTTCATTTGTCCATTGTGAGTATGAGATACTTTTCAGATATTTTCATTTCTCTTCTTCTAAGAGAAGGCTTTGGTTGCGTTTCCTTTACTCTTTCTGGCTTTTATCCCCCCTCACGTTCCTCACCCTTCACTAAGACAGCTCTGACAGTTCTCTTCAGCAGCCAGTGTCCCTTCTGCAGGATTTGTAGTAAAGTAATATTTCAACATCGCTTCTTCTAATAACAGCTGCCAAGTGGGCCCCTTCGGTTGGGGTCAGCCTCCTTCTCTGCTTTCATCTCAGCTGCACTTTGGCTTCCAAATGCTTGGTTCCTTCACTTCAGCCGTCATCCACTTTTCAAATGGCTAAACTCAAGGCTGATGGGTAGTTTAGAGGCAGAGCCTGAATGCTTTTTTTTCTGGGCTTTTTGGAATCATGCCTTCAGCTTTGGCAGCGTTGCCGTGTCTGTTGGACAGTCTCCTAAGTTTCTAACTATCCTCCCATCTTTGCTCTGTCTTTGGAAATCTTCTTTTTACACGCTGAGGGGAAAAATCTTCCATATCTTTTGGCTAAGATCAAGTAATCCTCGCTTGTTGGGAAACAGGTGTCATGAATTTTTGCAACAGGTGATTAGAAAGGAACTTCCTCTGTACACTTGGCCCTGTGAACTTCAGGGCCCCACCCCCATCTTCTGAGTGAGTGTAAAGTCCTGAAGACTTGTGGCCTCATTATTTGTCCTTATTGGCCTCTGGACTCTTGAACTACTTTTTTCTTTGCTTTGTCCCAGCCTTCTCTTGAAGGCTAAATTCTTCTTGAACACATTATATACTTTGAATTCTATAGTAAATACTAAGTTTTATATTTAGCAACATACATTGTAGGATCTGAGGATCTCTAGCCACCTTCAGCCCTCTTTCTCTGCAGTCTTGCCCTGTTGCTTTTCTGTCCTCTCCTTCACCCAGATTTATTCTTTGTTTTATTTGGTTGAACAGTTACAAGTTTGGGTTTGTTTTCCTACATAAACAGCTTCATCTTGATACCATACGGTGTTGTTTAAATTCCTTTTCACTTTTATCCCTTTATCTTCACATGCTACTTTTGTTTTTGCATTTTATTTTTTTAATTAAAAAAATGTAATACAATTTTAAAGGTTACTTTCCATTTCACTTATTACAAAATATTGGCTATATTCCCCATGTTGTATAGTACATCCTTGAGCCTATCTTATACCCAGTAGTTTGTATCTCCTGCTCCCTCACCCCTATACTGCCCCTCCCTGCCACTGGTAACCACGCTTGTTTTCTATATCTGTGAGTCTGCTTCTTTTTTGTTGCATAATATTTACTAGTTTGTTGTATATTTTAGATTCCACATATAAGTGATATCATACAGTATTTTTCTTTTTCTGACTTATTTCATGTAGCATAATGCCCTCCAAGTTCCATCCACGTTGCTGCAGATGGCAAAATTTCCTTCTTTCTTATGGCTGAGTAGTATTCCATTATGTGTGTATATATGTGTATGTGTGTATATATGTATATATCACATCTTTTTTATCCATGTATCTGTTGATGGCACTTAGGTTGCTTCCATATCTTTGCAATTGTAAATAATGCTGCTGTGAACACTGAGGTGCACATTTCTTTTCAAATACATGCTACTTCTGTTGAATTGTTTCTAAGAAGGGAGCAATTTGGGTTGATTGATAATAGTTCATCCACTCATTTACCAAACACTTATAAAGTGCCTACTATGTGCTACCCCTGAGCAGGCACGTCCATCAACAAATAGCACAAGGCCCCTGCCACTTGTCTTGAAGTGCCGACACTCAGACAAGGAAATGTAATGAACAAATGAGACATGAATTGTAGAAGAGATAGGTGCACAGTGGATGGAAAGTAATCCTTTCGGGGGAGTTGAGAAAAGCTATCATTTGAGCTAGGTCTGGAAGGAATAGGAGCTTATGAGGCAGAGTGGCAGAACAGGAAGGGCAGAACACAGAGGGAATGGCATGTACAAAGATGCAGAGGCCTGACAAAGCTGGGTGTGTTGTGGGACTAACAGGTGTTTGAAGGCTGATGTTGCTGGAGGGTGGTCCCTGTGGCAGGTGTGGTGGGTGATAAACTTGGGAAGGTAAGTTGTTAGCTTATTTACCGCATGCAGGAGGGATTTGTTTCATCTTTCTGGAGCCATGGGGGGCTGTGAGTGAGATACTATGTGTATGTATGGGGGTGTTATGTTGGACTATCTCAAGGAGAGTGTCTGACCCCACAGTTCTTAACTTTGAGCTTTCATGCTGGTGATAAAGTCTGTTCACAGTCCCTGGTTGGCACTTACTGGCATGCCCAGGGCACCCTGGACTTCTTATCATCATTGAGCACAGGTCTGAACTCCAACCTCTACCCGCTTGCCTGGGGTGAGGGATGGGGATGGGCTCTGGTACGAAGAAGGCAAGGGGAATGGCACAGGATGAGCCTTTTCACTCTCTTGGCTCTCCTTTGGTACCTTTTCTATTTCTTCAGATCTTGGCTTCTGCTTTCTTCCAAATACACAGCTATCTTGGCTTCCAGCCCAGGTGGGAGAGGGAGAAAGAATTTATTTCCTTCAGTGCCTCTCTGAAAATAACCCAGCTGGCACTGCTCAGGAACAAGAAGTTCCTGAGAGCGTTGGCACCTCATGGTGTTGATGTCCGGCAGTCCCTGCTGTGAACTGTCTCACTCTCAATCCAAGGACCTCTGTGGGGAGAAGTTGGGTGGTTTTCAAGGCCTCTGCAGTACCAGCTGCCTCCAAGGCCTAGCATAGTGAAGGGGTAAGGGAGGTAAGGGAACCATGTCACTGTGGGGAGATTGGGCTAATGTGTGGGAGGCCCTGCAAGGTGGGGAAGATTCTGGCCATGGCATCTTCTGATCTGGTGTAAGGAAAAGGTGGGTGCCTCTAACTGAGGCCCAGCCCCAGAGTGTTGTCAACCCCGAGGTTGTCCATCCGTCTCTTCTGGATGTCAGATTCCTAGCTGCCCGACATCCTGGGGCCAGAAAGTGGGGGTGGGGTAGGGTAAGATGGGGAGTGTCAGCAACTGTCCTGTCCAAACAGATTTATCATAAAATACCATGGGGAAGACTAGATTAGGGTTAATTCACTAAAGTTAATAAAGCACAGTACTGTAGTGGGCACTCAGTAAATAGTTGCCGCATGATGAATTAATTGAACTAAATTCAAGATATCTTGAAAGACTGGGAGTAGCCCTGCGGGGAATCGGAGGTCTAGCGCCAAGTCCCAGAGGCCTGAGAAGACAAGGTCTGGTGGGGGAAAGGGCTGAGTTGAGTTTGGTTGGCTCTGAGAGTACAAGTGGCCATGCGAAGTTGGGAAGACCAGGCGGTGGCCTGAGCCCTGGGCCAGGGGCAAATGGAGGGTGGTGTCCAGGGAAGTCACAAACTTTCGGAGTGGGCAAAGAAGGGCCTCGGGACCCCCCGCAGTGCTGGATATCCCTTTTACGCCCACTTTCCGGCAGCGCGAGGGGCCAGCGGCGACCTGAGGCGGGACAAAGCACAGACCCCGCCCACCTAAAGGTGGCTAAGTGCTCAGCCTTCTTTGTGTCTGAACCTTAGGGCTAGACTGTTCGAGGTGAGGAATTGGACCACACAGCCGTCAGAAGCGAGTTCCCAACACTATTCCCTCGGCCGCCGCCCACTCTTTCAGTCCCTGGAAGACCAATCCAGGATGTTCCACTTTAAGGGGCGGGCCGGGGCGGGGCTCCCGTGCCCAGTCCCGGAGACCGCGCCCGCCCGGCCGCAGACGCGGTGGCGGAAGCTGAGCGGAGTCAAGGAAGCCTGGGAGACTGTTCTGGGGCCGGGAGGTCCGGGCAGGTGTCCAGCCACCAGCTGACCGCAGGCTGCGTCTTGTTGCCGGTTTCGCAGGCACCATGAGCCAGGACGCCGAGGTGGACATGAAGGAAGTGGAGCTGAACGAGCTGGAACCCGAGAAGCAGCCGATGAACGCGGCGTCGGGGGCGGCTGTGGCTGTGGCCGTGGCGGGCGGCACCGAGAAGAATGGTCTGGTGAAGATCAAGGTGGCCGACGACGAGGCGGACGCGGCGGCCGCGGCCAAGTTCACAGGCCTGTCTAAAGAGGAGCTGCTGAAGGTGGCAGGCAGCCCCGGCTGGGTACGGACCCGCTGGGCGCTGCTGCTGCTCTTCTGGCTCGGCTGGCTGGGCATGCTGGCGGGCGCCGTGGTCATCATCGTTCGGGCGCCGCGCTGCCGCGAGCTGCCCGCAATGAGCTGGTGGCACAAGGGCGCCCTCTACCGCATTGGCGACCTTCAGGCCTTCCAGGGCCGCGACGCAGGCGACCTAGTGGGTGAGTCCGGGGCTCCCCCACCCCCACCCCGCGCTACCCTGGTTTAACTGGTCACCGGCTTCGACCCCTGGGCCGATTGACCCAGGTGGTTCTCCACCCTTACTGGTACTGGTGACCGCCCCCTGGGACGTAGCCCCTCCTTCTTTCTTCGAAGGAAACCGCCCCCCACTCCCTCTTTCCTGAGGGTGGCTGACTCAGCATCCTCCCTTCCCCCTCCCGGCGCCAGTAGCCTATCGCAGCAGGTTTCTGAAGCAATGTGCTAGTCTCCTTACATCAGCTTCTCTCGTGATCCAGCCTCACCGCCCCCCACTCCTTTCGTCTCGGGGAGAATAGGGGCGATCAGGGGCCTCAGAGAGGCGTCACTTTAAACTCTGCTTTTCCATTTCAGGCCTGAAGGGGCGGCTTGATTACTTGAGCACCCTGAAGGTAAAAGGTTTTGTGTTGGGCCCAATTCACGAGAACCAGAAGGATGACCTCACAGGGACCAACTTGGAACAGATCGCCCCCACTTTTGGCTCCAAGGAAGATTTTGACAGTCTCCTGCAATCGGCCAAGAAAAAGAGTGGGTGTCCTAGAGCTCGCAAGGAAGCAGCTAGGAAGGGCTTGGCCTTCTGGCCAGAGGAAAGGCCGGATAGCTTTATTGTCTGGTTTATTGCTGAGTGGCTCAGAGTTTTCCTAGGGCAGGTACAGGGGAGGCTTGTTAGGCTTCAGCCTAAAATGGACTTGTCAGGTGGTTCAGAGACTTTCTATACTTGGATGTGCAGTTATTTAACTTCTGGGCTTCAGTGCCCTTATTTGCAAAATGTAGGTTTTTGCTAAATCAGTGGTTTTAAAACTTGTAAAAGAGTGGATCCTTTTGAAAAAAAAATCAAGTAAAATCTTTTCTTACATTGAACAGGGTTTGCTTTGGGGGTGAGGGGCCCAGGGCCTCATAAGCTCAGCCTTCTCTGTTACTCTACCCTCCCCCCGCCTCCCGCCCCGCCACTTGCTCATATCTCTGTTTCAGTGGAATGAGTTTTGCCAGGGTTCAAATCTAAGCTTTTGTACCAATACACAGGAAATACTCTACCGACTTGTATTTGTCGATTTCCTCCTTTCCCCTACCCCCCCCTCCATTGTCCTAGGCATCCGGGTCATCCTAGACCTCACTCCCAACTACAAGGGCCAGAACTTGTGGTTCCACTCCACTCAGATTGACACTGTGGCCACCAAAGTGAAGGTGAGTGTGTCGGTGCTTACGGCATGTGGGAGCGGGACGCTGGGGCTGTTGGGTCCTTTCACAGCAAGCTCTATAAATGCAGCCCGGTGCCAGCCAAGGGGCCCCTTGCTCCTTGGAGCCAAGCAGGCATGCTCCTCCCACAGGCAGAAGGATAGGCAAGCATTGCACCCCTATTTTTGTTTGTTCCTTTGCTGACCACTCATTTTCCTTGTTTCCCTGACTCTGAGGGTGACAGTGCCAGGAAGGGAATTTCTCAGATGTGAATTTTCTTCCTTTTGGGAGAGGAAGCCCTTTCTCTATGGGAATTCTGTCCTGTCTGGTTTCCCTTTTCTTATTTGATGTGTTTTGGAGTGGAGCCCAGTCTGAAATTGTAAGCTCTGGGGTCTTCCTAAGTGTCTGGGAGTATGCTGAGTACTTTGTATAACCTTCTTTAATCCCCTGTGTAACCAAACAAGGTCCCTGTCAGTATCCCTAATCTGTAAATGAGGAAGCTAAGGTTCAGAGGTCTTTAATGTGACCCGGGATTTGATGTTCCAACTAACCTTATCTCTCTAATCTGCCTACTCTGAAGGCCTAGGCTCAAACTCTGTACCCTGCAGGCTGGGAGTGGGGCTTTGAATGTCATCCCAGCTCCTAATGCCTGGGTTCTAGGACACTGACCAGTTCAGAAAGGGTAGAACAAAAATGGAGGCAGACTCTGACACTTTGCTGGCAGCCGTGATTCTGAGGTAGAATTCTGTAGTCCCAGCATTTCAGTTGACTCTTGGGGTCATTCGGTTCATTCCTTGCTACTTGCTGGAAGACCCTCTAAAAGTTACTGAGAAGGGAATGTTTTCAGATGGTGTGGCATGAGGTGTGGTAGCCTCAGATGAAGATGGAGACTAGAGGCGAGAGCACGTGGATCAGAGAGAAAGGGGAAGAGAGGGGCAGCAGGAGTGGGTTCTGTGTCATGTGCCCCGTGAATGCCAGGGCTTCAGGCCTGGGCCTGTTCTGCGGAGCTGTCTTCTCTTTTCAAATCTTTGGCTAAACTGCCCTGGGGCTGTGCTTTGAATTTCACTTCCTTATCCTTGGTCTTGGCTCTGACTAGCTCTTTTACTTACACCCTCCCCAGGCTCCAGGAAACTGGGAGAGGAGTAAGTATACTCTTCTTGGGATCTTGGTTAACATTTAAGGTCCCATCTCTGCTGCTCTCTGATTGTGGCCTGGGGCATGCCTCCTTGCTTCTCTGACATTGTTTCCTTATCTGCAAAATGAGTATACTAGCATTCCACACATGCTAAATGTTAAATGAAGTTACATGTATGAACACACTTTGCTCATAGGTCTTTTCTGTAGGGGTCAAGGGTAAAGCTTTGTGATTCACCATGAGGAGTAGAGAAGTAGAGCACTATATCACTAAGAGAATCAATGATAGGTTAGAATGGAAGGGAACTAAAGGCTACAGGTTTATAATAGAGGCAAGAAAGTGAGACTGTTCAAGGCAAGTGACTCTCCAGAGGCCACGGGAGAGTGCGTGGTAGGCAAGATTTAGTGTGGGCTGAGCCTTTGCATCAGAGTGTTGATATCTTTCCTCTGTTCTTTTGCCTCCCTCCTACAGGAAGCTCTGAGGTTTTGGCTGCAGGCTGGTGTGGATGGGTTCCAGGTCCGGGATGTGGGGAATCTGACAGTGAGTACCCTTTCCACGCGAGAAGCAGAGCCTGGGTGAGAACAGAAGCACCCGCCAGGGCCTGATAGTGTTCCCTGCTTCTTGCCTCTGCTCTTTTCCTTCTAGGATGCGCCTTCATTCTTGGCTGAGTGGCAGAACATCACTAAGAGCTTCAGTGAAGATAGGTGGGTACCAGGCCCTGGCTTCCCTAACTCAGCTCCTTTGTGGGAACCCCTCAGTGGAGTACTAGCCCCAGGAAGCGGAGCGTTCCTAGTCCAGAAAGCCTTCTTCCTTTCTTGCCCTGTGCTGACCTTGACTCCTGCCCTGCTCTGTGCAGGCTCTTGATTGCAGGCACAGACTCCTCCGACCTTCAGCAGATCCTCAGCCTGCTCGAGTCCACCGAGGACCTGCTGTTGACCAGCTCTTACCTGTCGACTTCCACTTTCACTGGGAAGCATACAAATTTCCTGGTCACCCAGTATCTGGACGCCTTTGGCAGCCGCTGGTGCAGCTGGAGTGTGAGTACCACAGTGGTAGGAGAGGGGGCAGGAGGCCTTTGGGAAGAAGGGAGTGTCGGCAAGTGGAGGCAGAGGCGGGCCTTGAGGTTCACCAGTGATTCCATTCCTGCAGCTGTCTCAGTCGGGGCTCCTGACTTCCTTCGTGCCACCTCACCTCCTCCGACTCTACCAGCTGCTGCTCTTCACCCTGCCAGGGACCCCAGTTTTCAGCTACGGAGACGAGATTGGCCTAGAGGAAGCTGCCCTTCCTGGACAGGTATCACTTGCTGCCTGCCCAGCACGGTGGGGGAGGCTGCGTTCGTCCGTCACGGTGGTTCTGTGGCTGATGGTGGACAAGCAAGAGCCTTGGGGAGGCACGTGCGTTGGATTGCTAGTCGGCCACCTGCTCAGCCGCTGTGTGGCCTTGGCAGGTTATTTCACTTCTCTGACTCTTGGTCATCTCTGCCGTGATACTACTTTTTTTATAGGGCAGTTAGGACTGAACGAGGGCGTATTTTAAAATGCAGTACCTGGCTCCTGGTAGAAGTTTAGTATGGTAGCCATCGCCTGGTAATTCGTTCATTCACTGGACAGCGGGTACTCTGTGTTGGGCTCTGCTCTCCAGGAACTCAGAGTTGCGTGGGGGAACCAGATGAGTAAGAGAAGTACACGCAGCGAGTGCCTTGGTGGGGTAAGACCATGAAGGCACCCGGTTAGCTTTAGCCACGGGGTTGGAGGTTGACACCTAAGCTGATATTTATAGAACGCGTCATTCACTTATTCCACAAAGCTTTATGCAGTAATTCCTATACGCTATGCTTGGAGGATACAGCGGTGCACAAAAGAGCTGGAGGTGGTGAAATTAGATAGTAAGCACATATGATAAAGATGCCAGGTGCTGATATATGCAAGAAAGCAGGGTAAGGGGCCTAGAGAGTAGGGGATGTGGGCGGTTTTATATCAAATGGCCACAGGAAACCTGATGGAGGCACCTGAGCAGGGACCAGAGGGCAGTGAGGGGCTAGCTTGTGGCTGTCTGGGAGAAGCGCCCTCTAGGCTGAGGGGACAGTGTGTGTGAGGCCCTGAGGTGGGGGAGGTTATACTTCTGTGGGGCTGGAAGCGGGAGGAGGAGTTGGAGAGCGGCCCAGGTCTTTTCCAAGTCCTGTTTTCCCTGCCTTTTAGCCTGTGAAAGCCCCGGTCATGCTGTGGGATGAATCCAGCTTTCCCAACACTTCAGGACCTGTAAACACCACCATGACTGTGAAGGTAAGGGTTTTAGATGGGCAGGGCCTGATCGGCAAGGGGTGAGGGCAGGTGGTTGGTAGGAGTTTGCGCCCGGGGGAGCCCTTCACCCCTTTCTGCTGTGTCCTTATCACTTTACCGTTTGCAGGGCCAGAGTGAAGAGCCTGGCTCGCTCCTCTCCCTGTTCCGATGGCTGAGTGATCAGCGGGGTGAGGAGCGCTCCCTGCTGCACGGAGACTTCCACGCGCTCTCCTCGGGGCCTGACCTCTTCGCCTATATCCGGCAATGGGACCAGAACGAGCGTTTCCTCATAGTGCTCAACTTTGGGGATGTGGGCCAGCCTGCCAGGCTGGGGGCCTCCAACCTGCCTGCCGGCACCAGCCTGCCAGCCAGTGTGGATCTGCTGCTCAGCACCCAGCCAGGCCGCAAGGAGGGCGCCCCTCTTGAGCTGGAGCACCTGAACCTGGAGCCCCACGAGGGGCTGCTGCTCCGCTTCCCCTACGTGGCCTGACCCGGGCCCCCCACCCTTCCCTTCCCCTCCCCAGGCCCTTTGAGTTCTGCTTTCTCTCTCTCTCTTTCTCTCTCTCTCTTCTCTTTTTTTTTTTTTTAACTATTACAGATGAACCCCAAAATAGGGTGTTTTCTGGTTTCAAATAAAAGTCACCCCTACCTGGTATGGCCTCGTCTTCCCTCAACCCGCTGTCAACGGCAGGAAATTCTCTCCCCTTCTTCCCCTCTCCCCCACTGGACCCCCCCAGGTGACCAGGACCAGAGAGGAAGGGGCCTGTCGAGGTCATAACAGCAAGGTGGTGTCAGGACGAGCTAGCATCCCGCCTCCTCACCCGGCCTGGAGGTCTCGGCTCCTGCTGACTCTTCCTTACCTCCTCAGCAGTGGTCTCCAGCCAAGCATGGTCACTTTTCCTGTTTTGCAGACTTCACCTTTCTGGGAGAAAAAGTGGGAGTGGGGTGGCCTGTTTTCTAAAAGGTACTTATAAAAGATGCTGCATGTTCTTCATTCAACAAGAATTTATTGTGTGCTCAGCATGTGCCAGGAGCTGTTCTAGTCCTGGGGTCACAGGAGGGAACAGTACAAAGATCCCTGTCTCCTTGGGGCTTATATTCTCGTGAGGAGATGGAGAAGAAAGAAGATGTATAAAATTAAGAGTATGGTGGGAAAAAAAAAAAAAAAAGTATGGTGGACATGGTGGTAGTGTTCAAAGAGGAAAAAGTAGAGCAGGGAAAGAGGTAGGTTTGTGGCATGGGGGGAGTTTGGGTGAGGGCTAGAGGAGGCCTCAACAAGGAGGTGACATTTGAATAAAAGGTCTGAAAGAAGGGAGGGAGTTAACTTGCTAGATGTCTGGGAAGGAGCTTTCCAGGGCCCTGGGTGGGAGGACACCTGACTCTTGGTGAGGAATGAGGTGGGGGCGAGGTGGAGAGTCCCAGGGATGAGGTCTGGTTGGCAAGGGGTGGGCAGGTGGTGAAGGGTATAGTAAGGCACGTAGTCGGCGAGTGGCGGGGGGGGACAAACAGTTGGCAAACTGCACCGTTGGAGGGCACGGTCCCCAAAAGACTGCCCTCATTTCAGACACCAGCTGCAGGTGCTGGGTCCCCATGACCATCAGTGGGTTATTTGCTAGAGAGGTTCACAGAATGCAGGAAAGCACTAAGATTATGGTTTTATTATAGAGAAAGGATACACATTCAAAAACCAAGGACGGAAGCACAGGACCCATCTGGGATTGGGAGGGGTCCCAGCGTGAAGCGTCTGATGGTCCTTTCCCAGTGGAGTGGAGTCCTGTCACAGACCTCCTGACTATAGCCCACAGAGTGTGGCCAAGCAGGGAAGCTTGCCTAAGCCTTTGGTGCCCAGAGTTTTTCTTGGGGCTTAATCACATATGCCCACGTGGCTAATGTTTATTCTCCAGCCCCTCCCGGAGGTTCCGGCCAATAGCTTTAGTCTCCAGCCCCTCCAGATGCCCTGTGTCCTAACGCCCTCATCATAAATCACATCATCAGGGACTTCCCTGGTGGCAGTGGTTAAAAATCTGCCTGCCAATGCAGGGGACATGGGTTCGAGCCCTGTTCTGGGAAGATCCCACATGCTGCGGAGCAGCTAAGCCCGTGTGCCACAACTACTGAGCCTGTGCTCTAGAGCCCGTGTGCCTAGAGCCCGTGCTCCGCAACAAGAGAAGCTACTGCAATGAGAAGCCCACGCTCACCGCAACTAGAGAAAGCCCGCGTGCAGCAACGAAGACCTGACGCAGCCAAAAATAAATAAATAAATTTATAAAAAATAATAATAATAAATCACATCATTAGACTGTCTGATGTCTGAAGGCCCCAGACTAACAAAGACACTCCTATCAGGCAGGACATTCCAGGGGCCTAGATATCACCTCCCAGTAACTGAGGGCAAAGGCCAGACTTCGGTGGTGGTAAGAAGTGTTGGGATCCTGCATTTGTTTTGCAGGTAGATCCACAGGATTTGCAGTCATAATGATTTTTAGGTTGGCCTCACAGCCTCAGGTTGAGCTTGGCCCTCTTAGGGAAAAGAACACTCGTTCCTGTAGGATGGGGCTTGGGTCGGGACTGGGTGTCTTTTAAGGGTGTCTTGATGTAAGGGACAGATCAGAGGATTAGATGCCCCGAATTAAGGTCCAGTCATTGTCTGCTGACCTTTGGCCTGAGGGCTGTGAGGGAAGGCGTGCACAGGGCATGTACTCTGAGACTTCAGTTCCTGAGAAGACACACTGCAGCCTGCCAGCTGGACCTCAGCTCTCTTCTGCCTGGGATTTGCCTTCCCCTCCTCACGGCCCCTCCCCCTTCTGGCCCACGTCTAATCTGGGCCTCTCCTCTTGCGAGGCTCCCCACCCCTTCCCTCCTTGGTCCGTTCCAAGGGTCCCAGCTCCAGCCCTCCCTTTCCCCCTCTCCCTCGGCCTCCTGGCCTCCCCTCTGATCCACAGTTTGTATCATGGGGTCACTACAGTTGGAGCCTCCTCATGATTGTGTGCTTTGCAACTTACTGTGGACTTAACACTTAAAAAAAATTGTGGTAAAATATACATAGCATAAAATGTACCATTTTAACCATTTTCAGGCATACAGTTCAGTGGCATATAGTACTTCACAGTGTTGTGCAACCATCGCCACCATCCATCTGCAGAACTTTTTCATCACGCCAAACTGAGACTGTCCATTAAACAATAACTCCCCCCATATTCTTTTTTTAAAAATAAAATGAATAAACCAAAAATTAAATGAAGACATTCACATTTCCAGCGGTGCTGAGTAATCCTGGTAATACTCTGACCTCTGTGCTGTGGAGGAACAAGTGAGAACATGAACTTGCAGGCCCTCTGAGATCTGCAAGAACTGTACCATTACGTATTTCTCCCTGACTGCCCACGTTAAGGACGGAAGGAAATAGAGCCAGATGCAGTCGTAGAAACTATCTCGTCAGCCCTGCAGCTACCCTATGACGAAGGATTTCTCACCCTTATTATCACAGATGAGGAAAGTGGCCAGAATGCCTCTCCCCAGGGCAGTCGGAGCTGACAGCACGACTCATCTGAAATGGGGGCAGAGGGCCAAGGGCAGGTGGCTTCCACAGAAAGGCGCCTCTGCTATTCATTCACTCAACAAACAGTTTTTGAGTTACTGCTCTGTTCCTGGTACCATCCTCATTTCCGGATTCAGGATGAACAAGACCCTGCCTGAATATGGTTTCCAATCTCCAGAGGACCACATACTTGGCCTCCTAAGCACTGGAGGCCACCTCTTAAGGGTTAAGCACACTTGTGTTTAAATGAGATAATCGGTTAAATAAGATTTCACTTTTTTTTTTCCTTTTTGAGTCATTGTGATACATCTCTGAGGACTGTGGGGACCTTGTTTATAGGGTAAGGGACCTCCACTCTTGGACACAGCAGTGGAGCTGCCATGTAGACCCAGGCCTTAACCCCATAGTCAAGCCCCCGTGCCACCAGACTCGGTCTCTCCCCAGGGCCTCTAGCCAGTTACCTGCGGGTCGGGGAGGGAACTGACATTTTCCATTGGTCTCAGTACCAATCAATGTGCTATGTGTTGGGGCATAAAGGGGACTAAAAGACTGCCACTGTTCTGGGCGTCACCGACTGGAGTGGAAGCAGATGTGCAAATAATCGCAGTTCTGAGGTAAAGGCTGTGGGGCAGCTGTGAACTGGGCCCCGAGGAGTACAGACAAAGCGTTTAACCAAGGAGAGATCAGGGAGAGCCTCTTGGAGCCTTCACTTGAGCTGAGACTGAGGCACGAGCAGGCATTCATGTGACGCACGTAGAGGACAGGGCCACCTGGCTAGAGGGGACACTATGTACGAGTCACTCAGCTGAGACACCATGGTGAGTGCGGTTTTGGACCACGCTGGCTTGGGAGAGTGGTGACAGCCAACCGGAGGCTGAAGCACCAAGGGCTTTGACAGCCATGCTCAAATTAGCTATACTTTGCCTGTTTGTAGATTAGTGCTTCCCACCCTGGTTATGCAGAAGCCTCTGGAAAAGTCTCTCCCATTCAACATTCACTGCATTGGAAGCTCCAAGGGAGTGAGCCTGGGAGGCTATTTTTAATTAACTTTCTGAAATGATTCCCACAGCAGTTTGGGAATTACTAGTGCAACGTTTGCCTTGCTTAGTTATGCCCAAGGATGATGATTAGAAAGAAAAGTCCTGGTTTTTCTCCTGAATATTCCGTTTCAGAAGGTCTGGGATAAAACACGAGAGTCTATAAGAAGCTCAGATAAGAATGAGAAAGGAAACCGCTGAGATGTGCTTGGTAGGGAGTGACGCGGTCAGGACTGAGTTCTAGGAAGCTCGCTCTGGCTCAGCTGCCGTGGAAGAAGCTGAGGGTGGTCAGGACTGGACGCCGTTTAGGAGGCTGGTGGAAGCTCTGGAAGAGAGAGGCAGAGGCTGCGGGGTTGCAGAGGAGGGGATGGCTTGGACAGGTGTTTCGAGAGAAGAAGCTCCAGGATTTCATGATAGCCTAGGAGGGATGGACTTGATATGAGGGGAGAAGGTTGCTGTGTGGTGACTCCTGAGTTTCTAGCTTTAGGAGACTGGAGGAGCAGGCTGGGGCCATAGAGCTAAGCGGGGGAGGCAGGAAGAGAAGCAGCCGTGGGTGGGAAGGTGATCAACTCCATGCACATGTGCTGCGTTTAAGTGCCCTTGGACTTGCAGGTGGAGGTTTCCAGCGGAGGAGGGTCTACAGCTCAGCAGAGCGGTAGAGGTGGGGGCACCTACGGTGGGTGTGAATGAGGTGGTGGTGAGTGTGTGGGGTGAGAAGGGCAGAAGGGGGAGGCTGGAGCCTTGAGAACTGGCAACGTTCACAGGACAGTGGAAGAGGGACCCGCGGAGGAGGAGGAAGAGAAGAGAACAGAGCCCTGGGGTGGGGGGATGGGAGGGCAGGAGAAAGAGGCCAGGTCAGGGTCAGAGCAGAGCTGCCCCTGGTGGCCTGCAGTTTGGTGACAAGGAGATCACTGGTGGTCTTCTCCAGAGCCCTTCCAGCGGAGGGTGGAGAAACGGATTTTTCTAATGTTAAGGGTGGGAGGTATTGGTAAAAGTTTCGAGATAGTATCTGTCAGAGTTCCTGGTTTTCTTAAGCAGCAAAAGGACCCACTGAAAGGCTGTCCGGACCTGCCAGGAGGAGGCAGGACCAGATTTGGAAAATGGGCAGGAAGCGGGCGCCAAGCAGCAGGAAGTACAATTGTCCTCTAACTGGAACTGCCTGGGAGGCTGCCACTGGGGACGCGCTGCCAGTGCGTGTGCGGTTGGGCACAGAGCCACCGGACGCGGGCGTTGCTGAAGGGCAGAACGTGCTCCACCTGCAGTGGTCCTGAGTCCGGGATGCTGGGGGATCACCTTCTCCTTCTCACAAAGGGCTCCGTCTGGTTGCCACGTCACCCACGTGGTCCTGTGTCTGCGCTGAAGGGCCGCCCTCTTCTAGTTCACATAAGGGTGCTGGTGAGCCTGGGGGGGGGGCGCCCTAGCTATAGAAGAGTCAAGGATGCTTTTAAGGTTTCCGGCCTGAGGAGCTAGAAGATTGGATTTGCCACTTATTGAGGTGGGGAAGATGGCCGGAGAAATGGGATTAAAAAGGGAACTGGCAGCTCAGTTTGGGCCCTGATGCTTTTGGGTTCTAGCAGACATCTAAATGGAAGTGTCAAGATGTTAGTCAGACATGCTGCTCCGGTGTTCATGGCGTTCTGGGCTGGAGATGGGGATTTGGGAGTCATGCGCACGGCTGGCATTTCAAGCCACGAGATGACAGGAGATGACCAGGGCAGTGAGTGTAGGAAGGGAAGAGAAGAGGACCAAGGACTGAGGGCCAAGCCCTTCAGAGGGGAGAGAGGAGGAGGAGCCAGCAACAGGGGCTGAGAAAGAGGGGCAGTGAGGTAGGTAGGAGAGTGTGGCCTCGGGACAAAGCAAGGAGGAAATGTCAAATGCTTCGGGGGACCAAGTAAGAGGACAAGGCCTTGGCCATGGTGTTGATCAGCGTGAGGTCTTTAGTGACCTTGACAAGAGCAGTTTTGGTTGAGGTTAGGGCAAAAGCCAACTGGAAGGGGTTTAGGAGGATCAGAGGAGGGAATTTGGAGTCAGTGACTAGACAGTGTAGCTGTTAAGGAGGAGAGAGAAATGAGGCACTAGCTGGAGGAAGAAGAGGGCCAAAGGCTTTTAAAAAATATTATTATATTCATTTCACTATTTAATTTTTTTTTAACATCTTTATTGGAGTATAACTGCTTTACAATGGTGTGTTAGTTTCTGCTTTATAACAAAGTGAATCAGTTATACATATACATATATCCCCATATCTCTTCCCTCTTTCGTCTCCCTCCCTCCCACCCTCCCTATCCCACCCTTCTACCTGGTCACAAAGCACCCAGCTGATCTCCCTGTGCTATGTGGTTGCTTCCCACTAGCTATCGATTTTACATTTGGTAGTGTATATATGCCCATGCCACTCTCCCACTTTGCCCCATCTTACACTTCCCCTCCCTGTATCAAGTCCATTCTCTAGTAGGTCAGCGTCTTTATTCCCATCTTGCCTCTAGGTTCTTCATGACCATTTTTTTTGTTTCTTTCTTAGATTCCATATACATGTGTTAGCATACGATATTTGTTTTTCTCTTTCTGACTTACTTCACTCTGTATGACAGACTCTAGGTCCATCCACCTCACTACAAATAACTCAATTTCATTTCTTTTTATGGCTGAGTAATATTCCATTGTATATATGTGCCACATCTTCTTTATCCATTCATCTATTGATGGGCACTTAGGTTGCTTCCATGTCCTGGCTATTGTAAATAGAGCTGCAATGAACATTGTGGTACATGACTCTTTTTGAATTATGGTTTTCTCAGGGTATATGCCCAGTAGTGGGATTGCTGGGTCGTATGGTAGTTCTATTTTTAGTTTTTTAAGGAACCTCCATACTGTTCTCCATAGTGGCTGTATCAATTTACATTCCCACCAACAGTGGGAAAGAGGGTTCCCTTTACTCCACACCCTCTCCAGCATTTATTTATTTATTTATTTATTTATTTATTTATTTATTTATTTATTTATTTATGGCTGTGTTGGGTCTTCATTTCTGTGCAAGGGCTTTCTCTAGTTGCGGCAAGTGGGGGCCACTCTTCATCGCGGTGCGTGGGCCTCTCACTATTGTGGCCTCTCTTGTTGCGGAGCACAGGCTCCAGATGCGCAGGCTCAGTAGTTGTGGCTCATGGGCCTAGTTGCTCCGCGGCATGTGGGATCTTCCCAGACCAGGGCTCGAACCTGTGTCCCCTGCATTAGCAGGCAGATTCTCAACCACTGCGCCACCAGGGAAGCCCCTCCAGCATTTATTGTTTGTAGATTTTTTGATGATGGCCATTCTGACCAGTGTGAGATGATATCTCATTGTAGTTTTGATTTGCATTTCTCTAATGATTAATGATGTTGAGCATTCTTTCAGGTGTTTGTTGGCAATCTGTATATCTTCTTTGGAGAAATGTCTATTTAGGTCTTCTGCCCATTTTTGGATTGGGTTGTTTGTTTTTTTGATATTGAGCTGCATGAGCTACTTGTAAATTTTGGAGATTAATCCTTTGTCAGTTGCTTCATTTGCAAATATTTTCTCCCATTCTGAGGGTTGTCTTTTGGTCTTGTTTATGGTTTCCTTTGCTGTGCAAAAGCTTTTAAGCTTCATTAGGTCTCATTTGTTTATTTTTGTTTTTATTTCCATTTCTCTAGGAGGTGGGTCAAAAAGGATCTTGCTGTAATTTGTGTCATAGAGTGTTCTGTCTGTGTTTTCCTCTAAGAGTTTTATAGTGTCTGGCCTTACATTTAGGTCTTTAATCCATTTTGAGTTTATTCTTGTGTATGGTATGAGGGAGTGTTCTAATTTCATTATTTTACATGTAGCTGTCCAGTTTTCCCAGCACCAATTATTGAAGAGGCTGTCTTTTCTCCATTGTATACTCTTGCCTCCTTTATCAAAGATAAGGTGACCATATGTGCTTATTTTTACTTTATCTTTTAATTGAGATATAATTGACATAAAACTTTCCAATTTGATATTTTTTGTATATATTGGGCAGTGATCACCACAATTAGTCTAGTTAACATCTCTCATCATACATAGCTAAGAGTTTATTTTTTCTTGTGATGAGAACTTTTAAGATGTACTTTATTAGCAACTCTCAAATATGCAACACAAAGCTTTTTATTTATTTATTTAAGATGGGTGCAGGGCTTCCCTGGTGGCACAGTGGTTAAGAATCTGCCTGCCAATGCAAGGGACACGGGTTTGAGCCCTGGTCCGGGAAGATCCCACATGCCACAGAGCAACTAAGCCCGTGTGCCACAACTACTGAGCTTGCGCTCTACAGCCCGCGAGCCACAACTACTGAGCCCACGTGCCACAACTATTGAAGCCCACAGGCCTAGAGCCTGTGCTCCACAACAAGAGAAGCCACCACAATGAGAAGCCTGCGCACCACAACGAAGAGTAGCCGCTGTTCATGGCAACAAAGACCCAATGCAGCCAAAAATAAATTTATTAAAAAAAAAAAAGATGGGTGCAATCACAGCATATGTGCTTCAGTGGAGAGGGGAAAATGCTGGAGACAGGAGTCTTGCTGGATGGATGCCTTTGAGGTCCGGAGAGCGGGTGGGATCTAGTGTGGGAATGGGGTGGGGCTGGCCTTTACTGGGAGCTGGTCACAGAGAAGGCGGAGTAGCGAGTTTAGAGTTGGTGGGTAGATGGGGGAGGGGTGGGGTGAGGGGTGGAGTTTGTGGAATTCCACCGCACATTGCTTTTATTTTCTCAGCCAAACAGGAAACACGGTCAATAGCTGAGAGTTCAGACTGGGGCCTCCTAAGTGTTGGAGATTTGAGGAGTGGGAGGAAGTATGAATAAATATCCAGGACACTATTCCCAGTGTCTGTTTGGGACTAAGTACATCATCTACTTGTTGGAAATGCAGAATCTCAGGCCCACCCCAGACCTCTTTTTTTTTTTTTGGCCACACCATTCAGCTTGTGGCATCTAAGTTCCCTGACCAGGGATTGAACCCAGGCCACGGCAGTGAAAGCCTGGGATCCTAACCACTACACCATCAGACAACTCCCCCACCCCAGACCTCTTGAATCGGAATCTGAATCTGCATTTTAGTGCCAGGTGACTCATGCACACTGGAGTTGGGCCAGCCCTGATGGAGTGGAATGGTAGGGCCACCATCTGAGGGAAATGTAGATGGATTGCCAGGCAGTGTGAACAGTCTGCTTCAGACCTGACTTTGTTTCTCTTGGTGCTAACTAAGGAATTTCAGCACTTGGCCTTGAAAACTCCAGGCCCCTTAACATGGTGGCAAAAAAAAAAAAAAAAAAGAAAAGAAAAGAAAAAAAATCTCAGTATGATAAGGAGAAGATGTTCCTCTGTCTTCTTCTGAAGCAGCAGAAATAAAAGCAGATTCTTTTCTGAATCATAAGACCATCCTTGCAAATGTTATTTCTAACAATGGAGTCTTGTCAAACAATCAAATTTAAGAGGCTGTTGCTTTGTCCTGTGAAAGTAACCTTTAACTTTTAAAAAGCTTGTAATTCTGATTGCTTGTCTTCCTTAATAATGTGTTGCCCTGGCAATAATATTTAAATTCACATCTCTGTTTTGTAAAAGGTATAAATTACCTGTGAGTTTTTTGTGAAGCCAGAAGGGGGGCACTGGCACATGCCTATTCTCCCACGTGCGGGAGGTAAAATAATTGCTGCAGTGACTGCAAGATTTCTTAAACAGAGTTTGAGTCTTAGCTCATTTAAATGAACACAAGGGAGGCAAGGTCACTTGTGAGCACGGAGGGTAGGGAAAGAGGAGAGGAGAACGAGGAGAGAAGGGGAAAGCTGAGAACACCTTTGGGAATAAGGCAAGGGAGCTGACTGAGGACAAGTACCAGGGTGGTTAGATGGCACCATGAGGACCATTGGCTGAGGTCAGGAACCCTGCATTGATTCTGGTGCCAATCTGCAAGGTGGCAGGACTTTTTTCCCAGCAGTGCTTGACTGCCCCTGTGTAGGACCAGGGAAGATGGATGGCTGGTGGGGTTGGTCCGGGGTGGTGAGTTTGCAGTGGAAGCAAGGGGCTGGGGGATTGTGGATATCTGTGGTGTGGATGAAAGAGGGCACGGTTCAAGGAAAAGTCATGGCAGGGGAGAGGGTTGAAGGACTGGGAGAAAAAGGACAGGGCCTGGGGGGGCCGGGGAGCAGGAGTGAGGATGTTGGAGGTTAAGCTCTGGAAGAGGGGGCAGCTGAGGACTGGGTGTGGATGACGTGAAGTGGAGAGTGAGGTCCCTGGGGCTGAAGAGAGCATGCCAGCAGCGCTGATAAGTTGAGTGAGTCACCCAGGTGGGGTGACAGTCAGGGTTAAGAGGAGGAGAGAGTGGGTTTGAAGATCCTCTGGGGGATGGACTCCTTGCTCTATCCAGATGAAACATCTTAACCTCAGTTTCCTCATTTGTGATATAATCTGAACTGTTTTTACACAACACTTCTGACACCACGCGCGTGTGTTTGTGTGTGTTTATGTGTTGTTTCTTCCCCCCTCACTCCAACCAATTCTCTGGACACTAACTGGGGGTCCTACAATTCAATTCAACTCTGACACTATCTACCAGGAGTTAGCACAGACACCACGAGTTAAGGGCTTGTTCCCCCAAGACTTGTCCCCATTTGAGGTGCCAGTTGCAAGTCCCAGGTTGTCACGGGTACTATAAATTCAGAGTGTTCCCACAATTCCCTCCTCAGGTCCAGTTATTCTTTAGGACAACTAGAGACAACCAGGACCACTCAACTCAGGAAAGTGCTTTACTTAGTACTACCAGTTTATTAGAAAGGATACAACTCAGGAACAGCCAAACAGAAGAGATGCACGGGGCAAGGTATGGGGGAGGGAAGGTGTGCGGAGCTTCTATGCCCTCCCTGTGCGAGTCACCCTCCCAGCACCTTGCTGTGTACACCGACCTGGAAGCTCTCTGAACTCTGTTGTTCAGCGGCTTTTACCGAGGTTCCATTGCATAGGCGTGATTGAAGACGTCATTGCCCATTAGTGATCAACTCAGTCTCCCCGGAGGTCAGTGGTGGGGCTGAAAATTCCAACCCTCTATTCACATAGTGGATTCTTCTGGTAACCAGCCCCCATCCTGAAGCTATCTAGCCCCCCCCCCCCAACACACACAGAGTGCCCTCATTAGCACAAACTCAGGTAAGGTTGAAACAGGCTCATTGTGAATAACCAAAGACACTCCTCTCACCTCTGTCGCTCAGGAAATTCCAAGGGTTTTAGAAGCTCTGTGTCAGGAACTGGGGACAAAGACCACATACATATTCCTTATTATGTCACAGACAGGGGTGGGGGTGGGGATGACACGGGACAATAACATCCATCTCGAGGGATTTTTAAGATTCAATAAGAGGGACTTCCCTGGTGGTCCAGTGGTTAAGAATCCGTCTTCCAATGCCGGGGATGCGGGTTCGATCCCTGGTTGGGGAACTAAGATCCCACGTGTCGTGTGGAGCAACTAAGCCTGCGCGCCACAACAAAGACCCAGAGCAGCAAAAAAAAAAAAAAAAAAAAAAAGATTCAAAAAGAGAGTTTGTTCACATGTCAGAGGGGAAGAATGCTAATAGGAGTCAGAGAAACCTATGGGCTTCCTGTCTGGTTCCCAGTTGTCTAAGGCAAGATATAATAATAAGCAGAAATATAATATACTAATGATCATTTATTGTCTACTATGTCACAGACAATGTGTCCAGTACTTTACTGATCCTGAGGGGCTGTGGTGTAACGTGTGTCCCCCCCCTGCCCCGCACCCCCCTCCCCCGCCCCCCGCCACTTGGCTGGGCAGAGGCAGAGGAGCATGAGAAAGGGAAAGTGAAATGCTTTTACCCACTGCAGGCGGTGGGGAGAAAGCCAGTGCTTCCTGAGTGTTTCATATGCGACAGGCCCAGCATGACTATATGTCTTTTACAGATGAGGAAACTGGGGATTGGAATAATAAAGCGATTTGTCCAAGTTCACAAACTCTGGCTCCCAAACTCTTGCCTTGTAATTTCCTGAGTGATGGGGGTGCTAAGAGCATCTTTTGTTCTAGTATTTGGTTTTCGATCCTGGTTCCTGACACAGAGCTCCTAAATCCCTTAGAGCTTCCTGGGTGATAAGGAGGAGTGTCTTTTGTTCTATTGAGGGGACTCTAGACAAGTCCTGGATGGCTCTAGGAAGGGGCCTGCTCATCAGAAAGACCAAGCCGTGATTAGATGCTTGGAACTTTCAGTCCCACGCCTCATCCTCCAGGGAGTGGAGGGGGGCTAGAGATTGAGTTAATTAACAATCGATCACACCTACATGGTGAAGCCTCCATAAAAATCCCTAAAATTTGGGGTTCGTAGAGCTTCTGGGTTGGTGAACACATCCATGTGCTGGGAGGGTGGTACATCCCAACTCCACAGATACAAATGCTCCCACACTTGGGACCCTTTGGATCTCGCCCTTTGTAACTCTTCATCTGGCTGTTCATCTGTATCCTTTATTATATCCTTTATTATATAACTGGTAAATGTAAGTCCTGAGTTCTGTGAACAGCACAGCAAATTATGAAACCTGAAGTGGGGTCATGGAACCTCTGATTTATAGCCAAAGCAGAGAGAAGTGTGGGTAACCTTGGGACCCACTACTTGGGACTGGCGTCTGAAGCGTGGGCTGTCTTGTGGGACTGAGTCCTTAACTTGTAGGATCTGATGTAAATTTCAGTTAGACATTTTCGGAATTGAATTGTAGGACACCCCCGGCTCATGCTGGAGAATTGGTTGGTGTGGGAAAACCCCCCCCCCACATATTTAGTGTCAGAAGGTTTGTGAGTAGAGTGTAAAGGAAACAGAACTTTTTCCTTTTTAGGGTGAGAATACTCCAAGCAGAGGAGTAAACACATGGAATGAGCTTGAGGCCTGTGTGAGGACCAGGAGAATTTCAGAGGCTGGGAGTAGGGTCTGTGGGGTGAGGTGTCACAGACAGAAGCGGCTAAAGAAGGAAGCAGGTCTTAATGTGAAGGTTGTTGGAGGCTAAGGAGCTTGCTTTTTAATCTCAAGCTGTTGGGACTTCCCTGGTGGCACAGCGGTTAAGAATCTGCCTGCCAATGGAGGGGACATGGGTTCGAGCTCTGGTCCGGGAAGATCCCACATGCCATGGAGCAACTAAGCCTGTGCGCCACAACTGCTGAGCCCGTGTGCCACAACTACTGAAGCCCACATGCCTAGAGCCCGTGCTCTGCAACAAGAGAAGCCACCACATGAAAAGCACACACAACGCAACGAAGAGTAGCCCCCGCTGGCTGCAACTAGAGAAAGCCCATGCGCAGCAACGAAGACCCAACGAAGCCAAAAAAAAAAGAAATCTCAAGCTGTTATTGGCTAGCTGTTTGACAGTGTCAGATCTGTGTGTTGGCAAAAGCCCTTTGGCTGAAGCATGGCGAATGGATGGGGGTGGGACCGATTTAGGCAGGGGTGGGCAAACTATGGCCAGTGGGTCTGTTTCCCCTGTGAGCTAAGAATGGATTTTGCATTTTTAAATAGCTGAAAAGCAAATCAAAAGAAGAGTAATATTTTGTGTCATAGGAAAACTATATGAAATTCAAATCTCAGTGAAATTCAAATCAAGTTTTACTGGAACACAGCCATGTTCATTTACTTATGTGTTGTTCATGGCTGCTTTTGACCCTAATGGCAGAGTTGTGACAGAGACTGTATAATATACAAGTACCTAAAAAAATATCCTTCATTTTGCCTCTTGGCTCACAGAGCCTCAAATACTTACTATCTGGCCTTTTATGGAAAAAATTTGCTCACCCCTGAATTAAGTGATTATTAGCATTTCAGGCAAGAGGCCTGCATTAGGATAGTGACAGAGGGGAGAGGGCGGATGGAGAAAACTGAATGAATTTGGGAAATATTCAGATTTCTGGGTTGAGCACTGCATGAATGGTGGTGCTAGTCAGGCCAGAAATACCAAGATGAGGAGTGGAACTGGGGGGCAGGGGAAGTACAGGGGCCAGGAGGGAAGAGTGAGAACAGTTTTCAGACCTACTTTGTGTGAGTGTCTGATTCGTGGAGTTACACAGTTTGTGTGTGTCACCAAAGATGCTAAGAACAAAGGCATCACCTCAAACTCTTTAGAGGCTGGAGGCTGGTGTGGGGCACCTGGCATTCAAAAGGCTTTTGTGCTATAAAGGTGAGCAGGGGACTTCCCTGGTGGCGCAGTGGTTAAGAATCCGCCTGCCAGGGCTTCCCTGGTGGCGCAGTGGTTGAGAGTCTGCCTGCCAATGCAGGGGATGCGGGTTCGAGCCCTGGTCTGGGAAGATTCCACATGCCGCGGAGCAACTGGGCCCGTGAGCCGCAACTGCTGAGCCTGCGCGTCTGGAGCCTGTGCTCCGCAACAAGAGAGGCCGCGACAGTGAGAGGCCCGCGCACCGCGATGAAGAGTGGCCCCCACTTGCCGCAACTAGAGAGGGCCCTCGCACAGAAACGAGGACCCAGCACAGCCAAAAATAAATAAATAAATAAATAAATAAATAAATAAATAAATAAATTAAAAACAACAAAAAAAGAAAGATCCAACATGTAGTCAGATTTGGCTCTTCCCTGTAAAAAAAAAAAAAAAAAAAAAAAAGAATCTGCCTGCCAGTGCAGGGGACACGGGTGCAAGCCCTGGTCCAGGAAGATCCCACATGCCACGGAGCAACTAAGCCCGTGCACCACAACTACAGAGCCTGAGCTCTAGAGCCCGCGAGCCACAACTACTGAGCCTGCACGCCACAACTACTGAAGTCCACGTGCCTAGAGCCCATGCTCCACAACAAGAGAAGCCACCGCAATGAGAAGCCTGTGCACTGCAACGAAGAGTAGCCCCTGCTCTCCACAACTAGAGAAAACCCGTGCGTAGCAACGAAGACCCAATGCAGCCAAAAATAATTAAAAAAAAAAAAAAAAAAAAAAGGTGAGCAGCTACCTGGGAGAATTTACAATTTGGTCAGCACCAGTTCTGGGAGAGGCCCAGGAGAATATGGCGTTGTCCGTAGATGCCAGTCTTCCCTCATCCATCTCCTAGTTGCCTGGTGAGGTTGGCATACTGGACAGAGGTAGGGCCTGCCTCAGAGTAGTATCAGCCAAGTGAGCTGATCCTTCGGGGACCTAGGGTTCCTGCTGAGGTGTGGAGGTAGGAGCTGAGGTGGCCAAGACGATCTACTCTATCATTTGTCCTGTTGTCCTTCCTATTCTCTGGGAAGCAGTCCAGGCTGGTTCTAAGTGCCTCCTTTCTTGGCAGGGCTATTCCCTTGACTGCCTGCAGATGGCGCTAAAGCGACACGATGGGAATGGAGGGGTGGGGGCCGGCGGGAGGAGAAATACTCCTAACTCACCCGCTTCTCTAGGCCTGCTCCAGCCCGGTAGCGGGAGGAGGTGGCATTCACAAAACCACCCTATTCTTTCCCTACTGCCTGCTCTGGCACAAAACGCCCTTGTTTCTGGGGCAGAGAAGTATTCCCTCAAGGCGGGAGGGGGTGCAGTGTTTGGGGTGGACGATGCCATGTCCAGCCATCCTCTCCTGTCGGGCTCCAGCCATCTCCTCCAACTTCTGGCCGCTGGCTCTGCAGGAATCTTGCTTCAGAGGCTTTCGGGGCACAGACCCCATCTCTGGGAAGCCTTCTTGGATTGCACACTCTCCCCCACCCCTATTCCTTTCTCCAAGCCCTGTTTCTTCTCCCTGGGCTGGGGCGATGGGACTCTGGACTCTTTTAGAAACCCATGCTGGAGAAGAAGGGAAAGGTGTGGGCCTGAAAATGGACTTGGTGTCTGGCCTTCACCTGCGAGCAGCCTGGTCCTATGGTAAAAGCCACTGAGGTGCTTTTCCTACAGTCTGTCTCATCCTCTTAAGGCTCCTGGAGGGCTCCTTCCCCTTTCAGGGCTGAGGACCCTGAAAGTAAGAGACATGCTTGAGAGGAGGGGGCACAGGCCTGTGCCTGGGACAAGGGACACATGTGACCTGCTAGCCCCATTCCTCACCCGAATACCAGCTTTGACCGCCCCTCCCCCCCCAACTCCTGGCCTCCACTAGAGGTCAAGCCAGTCTGATTCCAACACCCCCGCTCTCCCAATACTGCTTGGCTTCCTCAGTCTCCCCTGCAACCCCTCACCCGCATCCCAGGACCAATGCCTTCAACACAGGGCAGGGCATTGAACACGAAAGGGGGCTCAGGGCTCAGCGGTGGCCAGGGAGGGACCCTCTCAAGGTCTTGATCTGACAGCCCAGGAAGCTGTGCTGTGGGAGAGGGGGATGGGCTTTGTATCCTACAGTCATTCTCCACAGTGCTGTGCACCTGGCAGCCCTGGGCTGGGCTGTCCCGTCCACCTCTTGAGTGGATTGCCCCTGCCCATAGCTTCGGAAGCTTCCTTTTCAAAGGGTTCTGGGAGTCCTGACAGCTGTGTGTGGGGTGAATCTTCACTCTCTCTCTCTCTGTAAGGGTTTAGCCCCACCTGGGACCTCCTTCCTCTAGGCCAGCATTTCTCAAACTTCAGCCTGCATCACAATCACCTGGACGGCTTGCTGAAACAGATGGTTCGGATCCACCCCTAGAGTTTCTGATTCAGTAAATCTGGGGTGACCCTGAGAACTTATACATCTAATTAAGTTCCCAGGTGATACTGATGCTACCGGACAGGAGTGCTGTGCACTGAAGGATTAACTCAGCAGGTCTGGGTTGTCCAGACGCCGCACATTCCAAAGAAAGGTTTGGCCCTTGCCTGGCTCCTGGGAGACAGCCCCTAAACCCTTGGAATATCTTGCCTGATAAGAGTGTCTTTGCTTATCTGGGGGCCATGGGCCTCTCGGTATCAGTTTAGCCTCTGGAGGGGCTGGAGACTAAGTAAGGTCAGCTATGTGAGTGGTCAGGAGCCTCCATTAAATACTGGACACCAAGACTTGGCTCAGCTTTGCTGGTTGGCAATACTTCATGCAGCTGGAAACTGTGTTTCCTGGTTGGTGACTCATTGTTGCTGGGAGAATTAAGTGCTGTCTCCATAACTCCACTGGGAGAGGACAGTAGAAGCTCGCAGCTGCTCTCTCCTGGACTCTGCCTGTGCACCTTCATCCTTCGCTGACTCTAATTTGCATCTTTCACTGTAGTAAAATATAACCACTCAGCAACTTTGCTTCCGGGAGACGGCTCTGCCCACTACAGCCCTACTCACCTGAGCCGGGGACCCTAGGTGCTGGGCCCACAGGTTTCAATAGATCCAGCCACTCTGTGCTGCCCCTCCTGAGACCACTCTCAGGGCAGTGGCCCATTTCTTACGGTGCTTGGACCCTCCCTGCCCCCTCCTGCCCTGGCTTAAGACCAGGTCCTCGAGGGAATTCCCTGGTGGTCCAGTGGTTAGGACTCCTTGCTTCCACTGCAGGGGGCATGAGTTCCATCCCTGCGGGGAACTAAGATCCTGCAAGCTTCGAGGTGCGGCCAAATTAAAAAAAAAAAAAAAAAAAAGAGCCAACACAGGGAAGAAGGCCCCTTAGCGCCTGCTGGTTATGTGGCTTTATTCACAGACTCAGCACTTGCTGAGGTCAGGAGGAAAGAACATTTGGGACCAGGCTGGGCCTGGAGATAAGGGTGGCTGGGAGGCCATGCATGGGTCGGATTGGGGAGCTCACAGGAGAGAACCTGTTGGCTGGGCCAGGCCGGTTGGGATGGGGCCGGAGGCAGGCAGCATGCGGGAGGCCTGGCTAGATCTGATGGAACAGATCTATCCAGGTGGCATCTGTGAGCCAGGGAGGGCGGGACTGAGGGTTTCTCTGGGGCAGGGGGTATAGGTGTGGGGCTGGACAGCAGGCACCCCTGCCCCTCACTCCCAGGGAAACGACATAGTGGGACAGTGGGGACACCTGGTGCCTGGTCCTGCTGCTGCCTCGGGACTTGGATGGGGTGACTAACCATGCTGGTCCCCTCTGGTGTCATTGTCCTGCTGATGCTTGGACATTTGCCTTGGGGGTGACCCACCTAGGGACACTCTGGGGACATGTGTAGGGAGGTTGGATAATCCCAGAGAGTGTGCCTAGGGCCCAGCAGAGTGGGCTGTGCCTGGGGAGGGAGGGGGTCCCCGGGGAGGGCGGGGGATGCTCCCTTTGGGCCCAGCTTCTGACTCAGTGGTTGGTGTCAGTTCCCTGCTGGCAGGGGGTGCCGCCTCCCACTCAATCCAGGCCAGCCCCTGGGCCAAGGATGACTGCACGGTTAAACCTCCTTTCTCCTGGCCCGCACTGCTGGCCCAGGACAGACTTCCTGTCTAAACACAAACAAGGAAGCCAAAGCCCGGATCCTCCTCCTGGGCCTTCTTCCTGGTGAACAGCCCATTCCCACCCCGCAGGGAACAGAAAAACCAGTTCCCCGGGTGCCCCTCCCTGCCTGGGAACAGCAAAATTTGGAAAGTTGGCAGGGTCTCCCTGGGCTGTGCAGGAAGGTGACCTAGGGGCCTGGGAAGGCCGGTGGGGCCTGAGCAGGGCCCTGGGTCTGAGGTCACAGCGCCTGCCCGCTTTCCACCGGGGCCTGAGGTGGAGGGACGCAGGCGAGGGGCCATCAGCATTGGCGGGAGGGGGTGCGGTGCACAGAGCCGGGGCGCTTGGGGATCTTGCGCCAGCGACGCTTGTCCCAGCGGCAGAGCAGCAGCAGGCGGAAGGTGTCCCGGAAGGCTTTGTTGCAGAGCGCATAGCACATGGGGTTGATGGTGCTGTTGACGTAGCACAGCCAGTAGCCCAGCTCCCACAGGGTCTCGGGAACACAGTCCTTGCAGAAAGTGGACACCAGCACCATGATGTTGTACGGTGTCCAGGTGAGGATGAAGGCCAGCAGGATGGCGCTCAGGGTCCGAGCCGCCTTCTTCTCCTTGACCAGCGAGAAGGTCTTCCGCTTGGCCAGCTGCTCCTTCCCGCGGGGCTTCTGGCCCTTGCCCGCTCGCTCACGCCCCTTCCGGGTCGGCCTCTTGACCGTATTCGGGGAGCTCCGGGGCGGCTGCTTGGCGGGGGCCTGCGCCTCGGGGTCCACCATGGGCATCTTGATCACCACCTCGGAGCCGGGCTCCTCACCCTCCGAGGACGTGAGGGACTCCATGGAGCCCTCGTCCTCCTCCTCCTCCTCCTTCCAGCTGTAGGCCTGGAGTAGCCGGGGCGCTCGGCAGCAGCGGCAGCAGCGCCCTGGAGGGGTCTCCGGGGAGCCCTCAGCCCCTGGCTGGGACCTCTCTGAGCTGCTGCTGCTGCCACCCCCCTTCCCTGGCGTCTCGGAGCCCTGCAGGGCCGCCAGCTCCCGGGCCCGGTTCTCTGTCTCCCGGTAGATGCGCCAGTAGAGCGTGCACATGACCGTGACAGGGAGGTAGAAGGCAGCCATGGCTGTGCCAAAGGTGATGATGGGCTGGGAGAGGAACTGGATGTAGCACTGCCCGGCCAGCACCGTCCGCTCCCCTACCAGGTACTGCCAGAAGAGGATGGCTGGGGCCCAGAGGACGAAAGAAACCAGCCAGGCCAGGCCGATCATCAGGGCCGCCCGGCGGGGTGTGCGCTTGGCGCGGTAGCTCAGGGGCCGGGTCACGGAGAAGTAGCGGTCAAAGCTGATGAGCAGCAGGTTCATGACCGAGGCGTTGCTGGCCACATAGTCCAGGGCCAGCCAGAGGTCGCAGGCCAGCGTGCCCAGAGCCCAGTGGCCCATGAGCAGATACGTGGTGTAGAGGTTCATGGAGAAGGTGCCAATGATGAGGTCGGCACAGGCCAGGCTCAGCAGGAAGTAGTTGTTGACCGTCTTGAGCTCCGTGTTGACCTTGAAGGAGATGAGTACCAGCAGGTTGCCCGTCACCGTGGCCAGTGACAGGAGGCCCGTGGTGATCCCAATGAAGGCCACTTGCCAGGGACCCTTTCCCGGTGCCAGGACGGTGATGTTGGGGCTGACGGCGGGTGGGGCTGAGGTATTCATGGTGGCTGGGTGGGGTCGATGGGGGGCAGCCCCTTCCTCTAGTCACAGTACAGGCCTTCCTTGGGGGCGGTCATCACCTGAAAAGAGAGGACACGGGCTTGGGTTGGGCTGCTGGACGTCTCCCAGAGTCCAGAGTGGGAGGTGCTGGGAGCAAAGCCTCTGCCCTCTCAGAGCTGCAGGCCAGACAGCGTCACACCCCCCTTACTGGTGCCCACACCCCGTCACTTATAATGCACTTTCCCAGGCTTTAATGGATTTACCAGCAGCACGGGGCGGGGGGCGGGGATGGCTTTGGAATCCAGAGATCTGAGCCCTCATTCCCACTTCACCATTCAGACCCCGAGCCTCAATTTTCTCATTGGGAAATTGCTACTAATGCTTGTCTTGCTCATGTGGCAGGAGTGGGAGAGACTCGCTTTGTATACGGGACTGCCAAATTTTCAAAGCATTTCACTCAATTTTATTAAAGCTCTCATTTACTGAGTAGTTACTACATGCCAGACACAGTGCTAAGCACTTAACTGAATTACCTAATTTAATTGTTGAACATTTGTAGGAGGAAGGTCTCTCATGGACCCCATTTCACTGAGGCAACCGTGGCTCCGAGCAGCTCCAAGACCTGCCCGTGGCGACTCAGGTGGTGAGTGTGATCAGAGCCCACTTCCCTCGCTCACTCTCGGAGCACGTGAAGATCCGGTGGGATTCTTCCATCAAATACGGAGAGATGGGAAGGCAGGGGAGGGCTCCAGAGAAGACAGGGGAAAGAGATGGGAGCAGAGGGGTGCTGTGTGCGTGCGCCTGCGTGTGTGTGCTTGTGCGCGGTTTGGGGCTGGATCGGACCCTCTGTGCGGGCAGCAGGGGACGTTGTGCTGGGCCCGGACACTTGCCAGTGGCTGACAATCCGGAGTAAAAGCAGGCAGCAGGGGCGAGGGCCTCAGCTCCCAGATAAGCGGGGCTCTGGCCCCAGACGAGGCATGGGAGGACTCCTCCACCTCCCCACTCGGCTCCTGGGCCCCAGCTGAGTGGAGGGCAGCAAGGGGAACCAGAAGATGCCCCAGACTTTTCCTGAAGCTGGAGTCCAGCTCAGGCGCTAAGGGTGGGAAGAGAGAAAAGCCACAGCTCTTAGTGACTACTGGCCGGGCAGGGGCCTCCACCGCTCAGCCATGGCCTTGCTGCTGTATGTTTTGGCTGCTTCCTTCCTGTTCTGGGCTTCAGGCATTCTTCTGTTTGTTGAAGGGATTGGGGTCTCCTCCTACCTGCAGCTGTGGCTTCAGGGGCTGTATTGTTGGAAAAATTCCAAAAGAGAGACGTTGGGCAGGGACCCAGCAAACCCTGGTGTTTCTTGGGACCTGGTCTGTGACAGAGAGACTAGAGTCTGTGAGGGGGTCGCTGCATGATGGATGCCTCGGTGGTGTGTGACCTGGGGTGTACTGTCAGTGCGTGTGACAGCGACTCTCAGCATGAGTTTGGAGTGTGACAGAACAAGCAAGAAAAGCCGTGGCTGTCAGTGCTTGTGTGTCTGGGACAATTTGCACGTGAGGGGGCACAGGTGACATCCCGGTTGAAGGACCCAGACTCTGGAGTCAGACTGTCCTCATTTGAATCCACGCTACACCACGTACTGGGTGTATGGTCTCCGCTAGCGATGTAACTGCTGTGTGCCTCGGTTTCCTCAACTGACAAACGGGGATAATGTTAGTCCCTAGCTAATACATCGAGGAATTATCGCGAGGCTTAAAGAGTCAATAGATATAAAGTACTTAGAACAGCCCTGGTCCATGGTAAACACTAAGTTCCCATTGACTCTCAGCACGGGTAGTAACGAGGGCTCCCTCTTGCCTAGCAGTGTCTGCTTCTTCGATTAAAAATTTCTAATACTATGGGGAATTCCCTGGCGGTCCAGTGGTTAGGGCTCTGAACTTCCACTTCAGGGGGCATGGGTTCAATCCCCGGTCGGGAAACTAAGATCCCGCATGCCGAGTGGCACGGCCAAAAGAAAAAAAAAATTCTAATACTGGGACAACAGTAACTAATAATAACAGTCATTGCTGTTATTTAGCGTCCCTGAGGGCCAGTCGCTGCTCAGAGTACTTATGTGCCCTATCTCACTTAACCTTAATGGGGAACCTATGACCTAAGGGTTGTTTTTCTCTCCATCTTACAGATGAAGAAACTGAGGCTGAGAAAAGCACGAGAATATGCACAAGATCACACAGCTAAGGTAGGAACCAGGATTGGAGCCCAAGCAGTATGTTCCAATGAAACTTTATTTATAAAAACTGATGGTCGGCCTGGGGGCCATAGTTTGCCGATCTGAACTAAGAAATATTACATTAAAATATGATTTATCTTGCTTACTGAGTTTTGTTGCATCCTCCTCCGTTAACCAAAGTCAGGCGCTGGGCGGGAGGCTGAGATCAGACTGCGGGTGCTGGGGCTTTTCCCCGTGAGGCCGCTGGTGGAAACCACCCTTGACAAGGTGACCCTGAACAGCTCTTGTCCCTTTGATCTTCTGGACTCAGTGCTGTTTGTGCCCATTGCAGAAATCGAGCAACTGAGGCCCAGAGAAAAAAGGGAAGAAGGCGTTGTGTAGCCCAAGGTCTCCCGACTCCTAGACTGGGTGCTGCCTCACCCCCCCAACGCCTGGGTGCCCAGGAGCAGCTCTGTAGCCCCCAGCGGCTCCCTGGGTCAAGATGTGCAAAGGCTGGGTCAGAAGAGGAGCTTTAGGGCGTGTGAGGCTATACACTCCACAGCTGTAGGGGCCTCCCGTCTGTCTGGGCACTTTGCGGCCAAGCGTTCTGCCATTGTACTTGGTCCTTACGCCACAGCAGGGCTAGGACTAGGGCGGGGGGAGTGAGGCACTTGCCTCGGGTGCAAAATTTAAGGAGATGCCCCAAACTCAGTCAATCAAGAAAATAACATTTTAATGCAATATTTAAAGAATAGAAATCAATGCAAAACATCCATCATGAACACAATTTTAAACCAAGACAGGATCCAGCCCCGCACTTGCACAAACACCCCTATCACCCATGCCTCGCACTAATCCTGGCCCTGGTTCTGACAAAACTTGATTTACAAAAGCAGACCGCCTGTGCGCTGTAGTTTGCTATTTGATTTTTAAAAATATTACATTAGGTCTTCCCTGGTGGCGCAGTGGTTGAGAATCTGCCTGCCAATGCAGGGGACGCGGGTTCGAGCCCTGGTCTGGGAAGATCCCACATGCCGCAGAGCGACTGGGCCCGTGAGCCACAATTACTGAGCCTGCGCGCCTGGAGCCTGTGCTCCGCAACAAGAGAGGCCACGATAGTGAGAGGCCCGTGCACCGCGATGAAGAGTGGCCCCCGCTTGCCGCAACTAGGGGAAGCCCTCGCACAGAAACGAAGACCCAACACAGCCAAATAAATAAATAAATAATAATTAAAGGTGCTACTAAAAAAAAAATATTACATTACAATATTATTTATCTTGACTAGTGAGGTATTTTTGTGAGCCCCCCACCTTGAAATTTTGCTCCAAGGCGAGTACCTCACTTGCCTCACCCTAATTCCCGCGTTGCGGACCACAGCCCTAGGTTTGAATCTCCAAGCTGTCCCTTCCTAGCTGTGTGATCATCGGCAACGACTTAACCTTTCCTTCCCTGCAGCCCTGCATCCCTGAGCTGATGGGGATAATAGTATCCAAAGTGCCTGGCACTGAAATGACACTCAGTCAAAGGCCTCTGTTATTATTCCCATCTCCTCATTCCGACCCACTGCTCAGCGAACCCTCACCTGCCCCTTCCCCTCCAGACCCCAGGCACAGCCCCTCTCTGGTCCCCAGACTGCTCATTTGTACAGTGGAGGAGTTGGACCGGGCTGACATCTGGGGAGATTTTACAGGCTCCTGAAACCAAGATCTCAAGATGGCTCGAGAGCACCAAGACCTCAAAATAGCTTGAAAAATAGCCAAGAATACCCTCATCTGTGAAATGGAACCATGTCCCAGAGGTGAGGCTGCAGAGGCTGAAGGCTCACTTAGCTTCTCTCAGCCCGGGACCTGCAGGCTCCAATGCCTGCGCTCTTTCCGCTTGGTGGACCCTCTCTGCCCCACCTATGGGCTCCCATCGGGGACAGCTCGGGGAAGGAGAAGGGCAGAAGTTCTGGGGAACTGGACCCTGGTTCTTGCCACCCCCTGGACCTTCGGAGCCCCTGGGATTCAGCCCAAGAACAGGGCTGTCAATGACTCTGCCCTTCCTCCACCATCAGAAGTGGGGGTCCTCCCCCTAACCCCTCTTGGACAGTAATTTGCTCCAGAGAAGTTTCCTGCTCTGGTCCTTGCTGTGTGACCTTGGGCGAGTCTCCTTAACTCCTTACTGGGGGCAATCCTCTGCCTCTTCAAGGCTACTGAAGGGTCAGCGAGTTGATGGCTGAGAAGGAACATGGCTTCCAGTGATTGTGGCTGATTCCCCTGCGGGGACGAGCTCTGGGCTGAAAGTCAGGGTGCCAGGGTTCAGCCGCAGCTCCAGAATTTCTACGAAGGAGGGGCTTAGGGTTAGCCGTCTGGTTGAAAGGGGGTCTGGAAGCTGTATTTGCATAGCATATTCTGTGAAAACATCCATGGGGTTGGGGGAGTTGGTAAATGAGGATTGCAGGGCCTGGGGAGGAGACTCCTCAAGGAAGTCCTTGCACTGCCTCTGCTTCAAGCCCCGTCTCTGCTCTTGTCTTGCTGTGTGACCTTGGGCAAGTGACTGTCCCGACCTGGTCACCCTCCTGTAGGATGAGTGTTTGTATGTGAGGGTGTGTGCATTGCTGAGTGAGAATAAGAAATGATAAGGGTGAGTCTTTGTGAGGATGGGTTGGGACTCATCCTCTGAGGGTGTCTGGGGTACAGGAAGGTGGAAAGGAAGCAGGAGGTGCTTTTCTGCCCAGGGCTGTGGCTTCCTGATGAAGGTTGTTGGGAGCTTTTAATAATATTATTAATATTATCACAGCAACTAATATTTACAGACTGCTTCCTATAACCAGACATGGCTCTAAGCATTACATACATGATTTAATTGACCTGTTACAAACCCTTGGGAAGTAGGTTCTATTATCTTCAACTTGCAAAAGGGGCAATGAGGCTTTCAGATCTTAAGGACCTGAGAGCTCATCAGTGATGCAGTCAGGATTTGGACCCAGGTAGTCTGCCTCTGGGGCTAACTTCTTGGGCCCCTACTCTAAACTGCTGTGGGGATTGGGGGGGTGCTCAATGGCCTCCTTGCCCACTTTGACCAGCTAGATTGGCCAAACCCTAGTTTGAATCAGCCAATAGGGAGGAATCAGTCCTTCCTTTAGAATCTGGCCTGTGTGTGTGTATGTGTGTGACAGTGTCTGTCATCTCTCTGGGTGATGTATGATCACAGTGCTATGGGAAGGGGGTGGTCCAGCTGTAGCTCTTTGCTTGGCACACATCAGTGGCTCAGTAAATATCTGTGGAATAAACCCATGAATGTGTACACGGAATCCTCCTGATTGACTTCAGGACTTCGGGCATGAGGATGGGCCTGCGGTGGCGGGGGTGAGGGGATGGCAGTTTGAACTGGCTCCAGAGTGTGGTCTCTGCTCTGTCCAGTTCCTGTATCCCTGCACCTGCCAGGTCCCTGTCCCCTCGGTGAGGCCCTACCTGGCCTGAGAGCAAAATACCCAAGAACATCCTTATCTGTAAAATGGACCAAGGAAACCCTGCCTCACCTGCTGCAGGGAAGTCGAGTGAGGTAACAGGACAGGCGCGGGCGTGGGATGGCGCCTGTTAGTGTTGGGGAGGAAAACATCAGCCTGGGCTCAAAGAGTTAAGGGATGAGGTCAGAGCCTCTAGCAGAGCAGGCCAGATTGTTGACCGCCAGCGTCCTGGACCAATCCCCGGGGGCCGGGCATCTGGTTGGTGAGAGGAAGGGGGAGGGGAGAGATTGCTGGGGAGAGGGATTCCTGAACACTAGGGCTTCCTGAATCTTACCACTGGCCAAGGAGAGCAGAAGGGGAGGCAGAGAATGAGGGGGTGCTGGGCAAGAGATTCAGGAGCGGGGAGTGAAGCCATCTTGTGATTCTGGACGTGGAAGTCGGCAGAACCCTGGCTGGAGAGAACGGACGATATTGGGGAGAAGGAGGTACGAGGTGAGAGCTGTGGGGCTGGGCACCTGGGACCTCACAAGTGCATCGAGGGTGCTCCTCCGTCCAGGCCTCCTGACCCGTCCCTTCTGCTGGGGCCTTAACCCAGAAGCCAGCTTGTCAGAGGTGGCTCTCTCCCCCGGGGGTTAATTTTTCTCTGAAGGTAGCACCATTAAAGGTGCATAAAACTTCCACCTCTGATGTCTGGCCTTGGAAAGGAAGGGGTGAACTGATACAATTTATCACCTTTTCAGGCTCAACAGTCACCACTGGGAGTGCCAACTAGCCCTGCGGAGGGCAGCAGCCATCAGTTAAATTTTCATAAATGCAGGGCTGAACCGGAAGAGGAGCGTCAGCCTTAGAATCAGTGCCACATACTCTCACTGTTGATGGACCTTAACCAGTTGCCCAACTTTAGCCAGACCATGTCAGAGCCTGGCAGTTAGCAGGCTGGGCCCTAGACCTCACTTTGCCAGGTGGCATCAGAAGCGCCCTGCCCCTCGTCTACACTCCGCATGCCCCCTGCTCATGACTCCTTGCGCTCCCCTCCCCATTTCCTTTCATGTCTCTCCCTCCCTCCCTCCCTCCTCCATCTTTCTAGGCATCACCATGGCATCACAGCAGAACGGAAACCTAGGGAGATATTCACCCACCTCTCCCCCGCCCGCCCAGGAGCCCAAGCTCCCGTTCACAGAGCTCGCTGCTTCCCCCACCCTGTCATCCTGCTCAGGGAGGTAGGAGTTCAGCGCTGTGCTGAGGGTGAGGAGAATGGGGTCCAAGCCCCAGCTGCACCCCTAAATATCCCTTCTGTGACCATGAGCATGTCCCTTCCCCTTCCTCAGCCTCAGTCTCTCCATCTGTACAATGGGGAGGTTCCTTTTTAGTCTGACATGACCTCTACCTACTCCCTTCTTGACACTCTGACTCCTCTTTGCACTTGGGAATCTAGTTCTCAGACCTCCAGGCCCCAGCCGAAGAGCCAAGAGTCACACCTTCTGCAGCCCCATTTCGTCATTTCCTCCCCTGCCTTCTGTAATGCAGTGGCGATCACAGCTTGCCTAGTGGCTGAGGTCAAGGGGCAGAGAACTAACTCGTACCTGACAGCTCAGTGAGCAGCTGATTTCTCAGGGGCAGGAGACTGTCCGGCTGCTTCCCGCCAGTTGGGCAGGAGGCCCTGGGTCAGTCCGCAGGTATGTTTTGTGGGAAGCAGTGAACCCCTGTCCACTGGCACTGATAACCCCCAAGCAGCATTTGTCTGAGCGACCCAATGAATGCCGCCCAAACCCTCCCCAGCTGCCAGCTCAGGAGCTGGCACTCTGCAAGAATCAGAGCTCCTGGCCTCCAGCCCATCCCCACGTTGTGCTCTGGGGGTCCTAGGATGGGTACCTGGCGTGGGTGCCCATTAGTAACTATGCATTACGTGGACTTAGGGTTGAGACCTGCCCTGCGGGAGCCCAAGGTGCTGTGGACACAGGGAGGGCCCTCTGGGTGGCTGCACACATCGGGACCACGTCCCCTGGCTGGCATGGCCACCCATGTGCCCATATCCTCCAAGAGCCCGGGAGCTCTTGACCTGGTCTCCTGCTGGCTTCTGGCCCGGCACCCACCTTGGTATCCTGCTTGTCCATCGGGCCAGCAGCCTGGTTCAGTCCATCTTGGAGGGGTTGAAGGTGGATGGGGGTGGTGGGATTCAGGGTTCCCTGAGGGAGGAGAGGAGGAGGTACTGGGACTGGCACCCCTGTTTTGGGGGGGGTCAACCTCCCACAGCATCCTGGTGGCAAGGGCTACCCCCTGGCCCCCTGCCCTCCTCACTCTGTCCCTGGGATTTGGAGACTCTGCCTGCTGTGTGGCAACCTAATCCCTTCTGGGCTCCAGGTCCAGTTTCCTAAGGGGGTTTCCATCTCCTTTCCCAGCTGAATCCCAGAAAAACATTAGGTGTATCCACTCGAAGCCAGGAGATGGGGTACTTGGAGCAGCCAGTGTCCAAAGCTACAGAGCCCCCTGGGCCTCTAGACCCCTCCCTGGCCCCCTCCTCTGTCTGGGGTCCATCCCCATTTCCTTCTGGTTCTGGTCCCTGCCTTGTTCAAGGACCCTGCTTCTCCTGCCCCCACCTCGGTGGAGCCCCTCCCAAATGTACTCACCATGGGGCTGGAGAGAAGTCTGAAGGTTCCTCAGCTCCACTGCCTGTCCGGGGGCCGACGGTGTCTCCAGGGACCCAAACACCTGGCTCCTGGGGGGAGCTGCGCCCTGTGCTGGCAGCCGGAGAGGCACAGCTAGTGATTGGCATGTCCCACCCCCTGGCACGCCAGCCTGGGGTGGGGGGGAGGGAGGAAGAGAAAGAGAGGGAGGGAGAAAAGAGAGGAAAGGAAGGGAGGGGGAGCTGGAGGGAAGCCTCAGGCAGTGTCCGGGGTTGGACTGGGTCCTGGAGCGTGGCCCCCTTCTCTACTAGGGCACCAAATTCGAGTCCTGAGAGGGAGGGTGTAGGACATGAGGAAGATGAGCCCAGGAAGGCTGAAAGTCCAGAACGGGAGAGAAGGCAGATACAGGGAGACAAACACCCACACCCAATGCACACAGACTCGGCGACACACAGACACCCTCACAAAGGCACACTGTTTCCGGGGCTCCTTCCCCCACCCAACCTTAGAGACCCCAGGCAGCGTGCACCATGCCCCGCCATACACACCCCGGCATTCACATGCCTGTTTCCCTCCACATACGCCCTGCCCCCTGCACATGCCCACGCGCCCACCCACCCAGCCCCACACCCTGCTCTTCCTCCCTGCTGCGAAGGAGCTAGATTCCTTCTGTTTGGAAATGACACATTGGGCCTCACGTGAGAGGCTCCAACTTGGAACAGACCCAGAGGGCTGGCTCACCCGCCCCGCCCGGGGCTGAACGGCTGAGCCCGCGTGCTGGGCGGTGCGCTGTTTTCTGTCCCTGCCACACAGCTGGGTGTGAGGGCACACGGGTGTCGGGTTTGCGGGGACAAGTGGGGGGCCGTATGCCTGCTCCACACGTCGCTGAGTGCCCCGCACATGTGTGTCCCTGAGTCGCATGTCAGCATGCAGCCGGTGTAAATGCAGGTGTCGCCCTGTGGGTCTGGAGCCAGGACGTGTGTGTGTCTGTATTCGGTGTGTGTCTGAGTGTTGCCCAACTGTGGAACTTGCTAATTTTGACAAGGGAGGCAGCCTCTACCACCCTGCCTGTTCCACCCCCAGCTTCCACTTGGAAGACAGACAGACAGGCAGACAGACAGCTCTCCTCCCAGCTTGTCAAACTCTGTCTCCCTGACTCCCACTCGGGGCTCACAGGTGTGCACCTGGGAAGTGATAAGCCTGCCCTTCCTCTCCACATCCCTTAGCGCAACGGCTTGGCCGGCACCCCTCTCCCCGAGGCCGGTTTGGATTTCTGTGCTGAGTTTCCTCAGAGATAGAACCCCTGGGGGCCTTTAGCCATAGAGACCTGGGTCCTGCCCCACCCTCACCTGGCCCTTGAGACCTCCAGGGGAGCTGACCGTGGAGCAGACATGGGGAGGCTGCCGCTGGGCTGCCGGGCCTTTGCTTCACTGGGCCATGCTGAAGCCCTGGGACGGAGGGTAGGAAGGACCAAGATCAACTGTTATCCCCACTATGTAGACGAGAAAACCGAAGAGCAGAGGCGTGTTGAAAACGTGGTTGGCAAGTGTCTGCACTCAGGTCCCTGGCTCTGAGCCCACGGCTCTGGAGTGGGTCAGGCGGTTGGGACCTGCCCCACCACTCGCCCCCTGCCCTTTCCCCCACCCAGCACCCCCTCTCAATCCTGATGCCTGAGGGTAACCTGGGGCTTCCTCAGGCTGGAGCCCAGTTGCCAAGGGAGTCCGGTGGAGCAGAAACTGGAGTCCCTGGGGCGTGGCCAGCGGCCATCATGCCAGTGGTGGGCACACGTGGCAGGTACATGTGGGGGCATCTCTGCTTCTCGAAGCCAGCTGAGGCTAGAGCAAGCGCCCAGTACCCCTCCCTTCTGAAGTCCAGGAGACGCTGCCGCTTAGAGAGGAATCTGAGCAACCCCCTCCCACCCCGGAGTCAGCTGGCGGGTCAGAGCTCGCCCAGTCCCTCCCCGCGGGCGCGGACTCCCGCTGCCCCTGCTGGGTTGTGCTCGGTTTGCGGCTGCGGCTTGCGCGCGCGGTGGGGCTGCGTGTACTTGTGCGCGTACACGTGGCTGAGTGTGTGGGTGTTAGGCCTCCACGCTCAACATCCATTTCCGAGTCTGAATCAGGCTCTCTCCTTGCCCCCTCCCCCCAGTCTCCTTGGTCTCCCTTCTCTTCTCCCACCGCCTCTGCACACGTCCCTTTAGAAATAAAAACACTTATTTTGTAGGCGGGAGAGGAGGGTGTCCAGCTTTCCCTTGCCTCCTCCTGAGCGCCCCTCTTGTCCCAAGAGGTTTGTTTGCGCCTTAAGTCCGTGCAGCCGCGGAGGCAGGGGGATGACGCCCCCCGCCCCACCCCCGATTGCATGGCTGTTCTAGGCCCAGGCTTGGCTAGGTCCCCTTACCAGATGGGGAAACTGAGGCAGGAAGGGAGAAGGGAGGTAGGGCCGGGAGAAGCTCTCCCACCCGGCTCTCTCACCGCCCCCGCACCCGCGCCGGATTTAGCCGCAGGGAGGCTGGGAACATTGTCTTTATTTTAAGCCACCGAGTGCGGCACGAACGCGGCTGCTCCCGACAAAGGGCTCGGCTAAGCAGCGGCAGGCGGCGCACGTGGGGGTCCAGCCGCGCCCCCGCGCGCCCCCCAGCCGCCCTCGCGCGGCCCGGCCTGACCCCAGCCAGTTCTCTTTTCTCTCCGGCCGCGTGGGACCCCGGTTGGTACAGGACCCCTGGGCATCGGCTCCTGTCGGCTGCTGTGTTTGGTCGCTGGGCGGAGGGGTCACTCCTCCAGGCCACCGAGGGAACACGGGGTCGCCCCGCGTGGCTGGGCCCCTCTCTCAGCTTCCTCGCGTGGGGGAAGAGAGAAACTGCCTTGGGTGCGAATCCAGGTTTGCCTCTTCCCAGTGGAACCGCGCAGAGCAAGTTGGTGCCCCTCTCTACGACTGTTTTATCAGTGACGGCACTTAGAACTACTTTCCTGACAGCGCTGTTTGATCGTTAGTTGCAGGTTAAACTTGGCACTGGCATTTGCTACAAGTGAAAACCATTATCATCGTTATTTATAACTCGTATTGAGCACTTACTACGTGCCAGGCGCTGCTAAGGGCTCTTAATTCATTAACTAGTTTGTTTCTCACAACAGCTCTCTGAGGGAGGTTCTATTATTATTCCCATTTTACAGATGAATAGATGTATAAGCGGCGCGCATCCCCCGGGGGTTTCGTGTGGGGTGCGGTCAGTGTGCCTGGGGGCATCCTGGGACTGGGGTCGGGGTGTGAGCGTGGAGGCTGCAGTTTCAGGGATGCCAGAAACCTGTGACAGCATTTTTAAAAGGTCGGGGATCCTGTCTGAATGCCGCGCGGGGGTGGGGAAAGGAAGTGAGCGCGCTCGTGCTGCGCGCTCGCAGCCCCTCAGTTTAACCCTCATCCTCGGCTTGGACCCCCTTTAGAACCTCAAACCCAGATAAACGTGCCACTTCTCAGTGCTGCTTCCTCCGTTCTGGGAGAAGGAGGCGGGAGTGGGCTATCCTCCTGGCCCCCAGCAGACCTATGAAGCTGAGCTGGTTGGTCCTCAGTGCCCTCTGGAATGGGCCTGGGTTGGTGGTCTCACCCGCGGTGGGAAGTGACATCCATTCCCAGCCCAGGAGGGAGGCAGCCGGTTGTCCTCAGGGCACCCTTCCTTGATCCGCCCCCATCCCGCCCCCCACCCCCCAGCCCCCATCGCTTTAGGCCCTCAGTCTCGTTACCCCCTCGGTCTCACCTTCCCGACGGCGGGGATTCCGGGAGGGACTAATTCCCAGATTTAAAAGGAGAAACTAAAATCCAGGGCGGGGCTGCGGATAGAGCAGGCCTAGAAAGGGGCTCCCGCAGTCCCTGCTGCCCGAAGGCCGGGACGAAAGTGGCCACAACAAAGGCATCATCTTGGACAGGAAATCGGGGTTTTCCGAGTCTAGTTCCGAAGTTAAGCCTCTTAGAAACAATCTCCCCTTCACCTACCGGGCGCTTCACCTCCCCGGCCTGGCTCTGTGCTGGGAGCCTCCGGGCACGTGGAGAGCCCTCAAGAGCCCGGCTCCACCAGCCCCGAAGCCTCGAGGTCAGCTTCCGAAGAAAGGATGGGTTCGGGCGGCCCGGAGAGGGGCTCCTCGCGCGGCCTGAACCTGCGGGGCGCTGCGTAGTCCTTATGGCGGGTGGGGCTGAGTTAACAGGACGCCCGGGGTCGGACCGTGGTGGTGATTGCTGCGAACCGAGGCAAAGCATCCTGGACGAATCTCTGGATCCCGGCCGGACTGGGCCGCGGGGAGGAACTGTGTTCCCACAGGGTTCCCACAGGCCCCCTGTCCTATGAGGACAGGACCTCGGAGTCCAGGTCACTTGCTGCCGCCTAGGAGTTGGACGCACTGTGGACGTGCGGCCCGGAAGGAGGGAAGGCGCACTTTTCCTCGCACTGTGGAGGCCCGTGCTTCTCGCTCAAATCTCTATGGCCAAAAACAACTCGAAAAATCTGATTAACAGAGTCGACTTTGCTACGCTTGGTCAGTGGACATTGGGCACCCATGTTTCCCGCCACATGGTATAGGGGCTCCGGCCCAGCACTAGGACGACATGAGGCTGCTGGAGAGAAATCGTATGGAGCTTTGGGCGGAAACTTCAGGCGGGATCCCGGCCCTGAGGTCCGGATGCCCAAGGCTTCTCCCAAACTCTCTGTAGCTGAGTCCGCGCGCCCAGGGAGTGACCGGGGGAGGCAGACCTATTTCGGGGTCCCCTGCCCCCGACCCAGCTAAATTTGCTTCTTTTCCTGGTGACACCCCTCCCTCCGACTCCCGTGGGCGTGTACGCTTTGTCTTCGAGTTCCCCACCGAGGCGGAGACCGAAGCTCGGAGCCCACGAAGGCGAGGAGTGGGACGGAGCCAGGCGAGTGGAGCCTAAGCCGGCTCACTCTCCCACCAACCTCTCGGCGAGAGCCTAGCCCCCGCGCGGGCGCAGCACGTCCGTCGGTGGGCAGGGGGCTGCCTCTCACCCTTCCCGCCTGCCGCATCGCGGACCACCCAGGCTCGGCTCGGGGTCCTCCCCTCCGTGCCGGCTGCCCGGGACGCGCCAGCGGTACCCACCGCGCTCCGCACCTCCCGCCGCGCCCCCTAGCGGCCCGCCCAGCTCCGTGCCCGGGAACGGGGCAGCGAGAGGCCGGGGTGCCAGGGGCTGGCGTGTGCCTGGTGCCCAGCGCCCATTTTCCTTCGCAGGGAGAGGAATGATAGTACATATTCATCCTTCATGGCCTACAGTGCGGGCCTTTCGTTGGCAGGGGTGGGTAAAGGATGGTGCAGACCCAGCTCTAGGAAGAAATAGGAGCTGGCTGTCCTTCCTTGCAGCGCTTGCTACTGGCTACCGCATTCGTAAAGGCTTTCATGAACTTTCTCATTTGATCCTCCTAACAACTCCACGCTATAGGCGCAGTTATGATCTCCATTTGACAGTTAGAAAACTGAGGCCCAGAGAGGTTAGGTTAACTCATTCTGCCCTCCTGACTCCTCCAGAGTTTGCAGGTTTTGCAGTCTAAGTAGATGAGAACTCTCTAGGCCATTTATAAGGCAGAGGAGGATTGCCGGAACTTGCTAAGCCGGTGTCTCTCCCAGTCATTCATTGTGTCGTCCCATTTATTTAACAAAACACATAGCCCCAACTGTGTGTGGGCACCGTTCTCAGTGTTTTACATGTTTTCACTAATTTAATTTTCATAGCAACCCGAGGAAGTAGGTAGAATTATTATCCCCATTTTATAGACGAGGAAACTGAGGCACTGAGAGGTTCTGTAATCTGTCAAGGTCAAATGGCTAGTAAGTCCCAGAGCTAGGCAGTTGATTCCCAATCACTGCTTTTGCCCCTATCTTAAAGATCCCCCAAATGTCAATGTCAGTGTACCCACATCTCTCCTTTCCTCCTCACCCATATCCCTGGACTGTGGGGCAACCAGGCTTTCTGCCAGGGTCTAACACGACCCTGGTTCCATGGCCCCCCTTCCCCGCCCCCTTGGCGCCTCCTGCCAGCCCCAGCGCCAAAGGAGGTCTGACCAAGGCAGGGATTGATGAGTTTGAGTGGACCTCGGAGGCCGCCTGTTTACTCCACCGGCTGGCACACGCTGTGATTAACGGTGCACAATCGAGTTAGGGGCCATAGCTCCAGGGCTGAGGCCAGGGTGGGGGAGGGGCCTGCTGGCTGGAGCTGCCTTTCCCTCGGGCACATCAGTGGTTTGCTTGAAGCTAGAGTCCCCTGGGGAGATGGAGAAGGGGATGTGCCCAGCCAGCAGGGGTAGGGAGCACACAGCCCTCAGCGGTGGGGGACCAAACTTCCCCACCCTTCTTGCCCTTCTTTCCCTTCCCACAGAGGACCAGAGGCTCAGAAAGGGAGGGATTGGGTGCATATCAGAGGAAGGAAGCCCTTGTCTGAAGGGAGACCTCCCAACAGAAAATGGCGGCAGTGCAGGGAGGGAGGTAGGAAGCCAGGCTGGGTCTGGGTTTTGGATGGTGGGAAGCAGCCTTGCTTGGGCCTCAAGCTGCCTCACTTCCGGGGTGAGTATTTATCTCTGTGTTTTTCTCCCAGGGATGTGAACCTCTTCCTTGAGCACATGCTCAGCCTGCTCTAGCTTTCCTGCCGCCAACAGCCAGTGGGCTGACTCTGCAAACCACCTGGGGTGGGGGGAGGACAGGGATAAAAGCCCACTCCAGTTCAGCCCTCCTCCTGGGGATCTTTTGCTCCCTTGCCCTACATTGCAGGGATAGGCCTCCAGAGCTGTCAACCAGTAGTCCCTGTTTAAAAACCACACAGTGCAGCCTATAACACATCCTACTTCCTCCAGATTGATAATGCAGCCCCATCCTGAGGGAACAGTCTGGAATCTATGCCCAGCACTGTGTTCAACACTGGGGAGGGAACAGGAGAAACCAGAACCCAGAAGCCGTGGGGTTGGTGAATGAGCTGAGGAGATAAAATGATCCTGAGAAAGGTACCAGGGCAGACCAGAGTCCATGAACTTCCTAAGAATAGGAAAAAAGGTGAAGAAAGGTAGAGGGATGGTCAGTGGGAGCTGGCCCTAGTGGGGCGAGTGTAGGCCTGGCTGGGGAGGATGATCTGGTTCCAGAGTTGTCAGGGCACCGGACTGAGTCAAGTTGGGGGCCCAGTCTAGACCCTGTGGGAGAGAAATAGTCATGGACCCTCTCCCAGCCTCAGTCTACCCATCCGTGAATGGAACTGAGGACAAAGGCAAAGAGAGACTTGATGCACTAGATGGTCCCAGAGCACTTTCCCGGCTCTGATGTTCTTTGAAAATGGGACACCTGGGGTTTTACTCAGCTCTGCCTCTCCTGGTCATGAAACGCTGGGCACATTACTCTCCTTCTCTGAGCTTTGGTTTCCTGGAAGTAAAATGGGAGGCTAGTCTACTGTTCCTCAAAGTCTATGTTGCAGGACATTAGTAGGTGTAAGTTATAAGAAAAAAGACTTCCGTGATAAAATAGAAAATTAATTAGGCTTTCTTTACTGTAGGAACCTATCAGAACCTTTAAATGGCAAATGCACACTAAAAATCTGAGAGGCAGAGAGAACATACAGTTTTCCAAACTTACTTCACCACAGAACCATTTTTCTGTAGAGCACATTTTAGGACCGGCATCTGAGGAACATACTTGACTCACTCTGGACTAGCTTATCTAGAAACCCTCCAGCTCCAGTATGTGATCATTTTAGGCATTCCCTCCATCGTTCAGTCCCCTGGACTCCTGCCCCTTTGAGGACTTTTTTCCTTGCCCCAGCCTTTCCTGGATACTTCCATCTCTGGGCCCTTGCTCTACTCACCTTAGTGTGTCCTTCTTTGTGCGTGACCTTCTGTGACTTTCCCTGGCTCAGCCCTGGAGAGCTCAAACTCCATCCAACTGCCCCTTCTCTGATCTTTTCTGGTCGCCAGAGGCCTGAGGGGTGCTGTCTGGGCCATCCTGGCAGGGTTCAATGTGATGGCTTCCCATAGCCCCAAGTTGTGTTTTCCTGGTTCCCAATCCCATGCCCCAGCCTCAAGTTTCCCCCACCCAGCCTCCAGCCTCTAGTCCTCAGTCAAGAGACCTTATTCCCCAGCCCCCTATGAGGCCTCTGGCCCCAAGTCTCCTGGTTCCCAGCCCCAGACCCCTGCACCTTGAACCTCAGCTCCCAGCCCTAGTCCCACTTCCCACCCATGGCTCCCAGCCTTCCTCTCTAAAGCCATGTCTGAGATTTTGGGTTCTAGGGAGTTGAGGCAGCACTTTCTCTCTCCCTAGCTGCATCTCTTGAGTCTTTGGGCCCGAGCCAGGGTCAAACGAGAGCCAGGGCCCAGAGGAGAGGCAGGATGGGAGGTGAACCCTACAAGTATTTAAAGTAATTACCCTCCTCGCCCCATCATAAGCCTGGTTCAAGATGAGGGAACACCTTGGAGGCAAAGATATAGATTATGAACTAGAACATTCTAGTGAGGCAAGTGGCAAGGGGTGAGGGGATGGTGGGAAGGTCAATGCAGAGGGATGAGGGTGGTAAGCCTAACTCAGCAGGTGGTCCTGGGATGAGACTGGGGATAAGGACCAGTCACAGGGTGTAAAGATCCATTTTCCAGGTGTGGGAGCTGATTCCCTGTGACTTGCGGTAGGCTATATAACCATTCACTGGCTAGTGACTAACCCAAAATTGTCTCCTTGTATTGAGATCTCAATTTGCAGTTTCCAAAGTGCTTTCTCTTCATCACTTCCTCCTTCCAGAAATAGTTTCTGTACAGAGTCTCTGAGGACCCCCCATTTTTTCTCCTGCTACATCCCTGGCTGTTGTTCCTCAATCTCCTTTGCTGATCTTCCTCATCCTCCCACTCTCTAAACTTTGGAGTATCTGGGCTCAGTCCTTGGACCTTCACACGCACTTCACAGGTGACTTATGCCACCCACACATTGATAACTTACACATTTATGTCTCCAGCCCAGCCTCTCCTCTGAACACCAGACTCGTATATCCAATATTTCCTCATCTGTAAAATGGGGATAATAATAGCTCAACGTCACAGGGTTGTTACGAGGATTAAATGAGTTAAGACATGTAAAGCGTTGGAAGAGTGCCTGCCTCCGATTAGTACTACGGCTGGAGCTATGATTATTGTTATTGCTGTCATTATTGCTGGCTGCCAGCTCCACTTGGATATCTAGAATCATCTCAGACATGACTCATCCCTAACCCAAAACTGCTCTATCTTCAGCCTTGCTTATCTCAGTAGATGCCAACCCTGTCCTTCCAGGAGCTCAGGCCTCAAACCTTACAGTCATTCTTGACTTTCCTCTTTCCCTCACATCCTGAATCTAATTCATTAGAAAATCCTGTTGTCTCTTCCTTAAATATATCCAGGGTGCAGCCACTGTGGTCTCGGTCAGTGTCATCTCTCACCTGGATAACTGCCTCCACACTGGTCTTCCTGCTTCTACCCTGACTCACTGTACAGTCTGTCCTCAACGTAGCATTCAGAAGGTTCCCTTTGACATATAAGTCAAATCATATCCCTCCACCATTTGAGATGCTCTATCAACTTATCTTTTTCAGAGTAAAGCTCCAGGCCTTATAAGTACCTGCAAGGCCCCTGTGTGATCAGCCTCTTCTCCCTCCTTGATCTAATTTCCTTCCACTGCTTCCTTGCTACTCTGCTCCAGCCACATGGGCCTTGTTATTCCCAGAACATGCCAAGCACTTTCCTTACTAGATGACTTTGCACTACTGTTACCTTTGCCTGGTAATAGTAAACAAACCATCAAGTTTCTGCAAGATAAAGATGATAAGGAGATCATACAAAGGGCTAGGGCTTGGGGCAGTGGGCACAGAGAGAGGAACCCAGAGACCTTGGCAGGGGCCAGATCATGAATGTCCCTGAATGTCTCCCGAGCAGTGGGCAGCCAAGGAAGGTGGCGTGTGCAGGGCAGGGCTGGATTCCCCTCAGGTGCAAAATCTCAGGGGTGCCAAAAAACTTAGTAATCAAGATATGTAATATTTTAATGTAATACTTAAAAGAATCAAAATTAATGCAAAAAGAATCTACGATGAACAAAATGTCAAACTTAAAAAAAAATTTATTATTTATTTATTTATTTTTGGCTGCGCTGGGTCTTTGTTGCTGCATGAGGGCTTTCTCTAGTTGCGGTGAGCGGGGGCTACTCTTTGTCGCAATGCACGGGCTTCTCATTGCGGTGGCTTCTCTTGCTGCGGAGCCCAGGCTCTAGGCGCGCGGGCTTCAGTAGTTGTGGCACGCAGGCTCAGTAGTTGTGGCTCACGGGCTCTAGAGTGCAGGCTCAGTAGTTGTGGCGCACGGGCTTAGTTGTTCCGCGGCATGTGGGATCTTCCCGGACCAGGGCTCGAACCCATGTCCCCTGCATTGGCAGGTGGATTCTTAACCACTGAGCCACCAGGGAAGTCCCAAAGTGTCAAACTTTTAAGGGAAGACAGGCGCAGGGCGAGGCAGGAGAGGTGAGTCCAAGTGCCTTTCATCCTAGTCCCAGCCCTGGACTCAGAATCCTTCTGGGAGGATGAACTGGACATGGATACCACTGGGAAGGTCCAGGGAGAAAAAGAGGTGCAGAGACCCGGCCCAGGGACTAGACAGGACTTTCCTGGCTTGTAAACTGCGGGTAGCAGGTCTTGTCCCGCAGGAACCCAGGAGGATTAGTGAGATAATGGAGAGAAACTCTGAGTTGGTGGTGGTGCAGGTTGGGCTGGGAGGCAGGTAAAGGCCAGAGAGGGGTGGGGCATGGCACCGGGGCGGGGCTGCGTGGGGGAAGGGGCACTCACCTGGCTCACTCAGGTGAGGACAGTCCCGAACCAGTCATCCGGCCAGGAAGGGAGGAGTGCAGCAGGTGAAGGAGCTGAGAGGTGGGGCCAGGTGATGAGACTTTGCGAACCTGGGGCCAGGTCTCAGGGGCAGAGCCAAGGCCGAGAGGCGGGGCCAGGGTCGGAGACGCAGCTGAGGCTCTGAAGGCTGGGTTGGTAGAAGGAGGGGGCGGGGCCAGAAGCTGGGGGCGGGGCCAGAAGCCGGGGGCGGGGCAGGGCCAAGGCTAAGGGTCTCTAGAGTCAGAGACCAGGACCAGTGGGATTCCGGAGGGTACCTGCGGTTTCGATGCGTGGTTGCACATTTGCGCCAGCAGCTTGAGAGCCAGGTACAGGTCGCACGGGCCCTCCTCCGGCCCTCCCTGGGGCTGGGGCAATAGGTGCCTGTCTGTGGATGCGGCAGGAGGCAGGCTTCCTGGGCCAGTGTAGAATCCCACTAGCTCAGGAAGGAGCCAGAGCAGGCCTTGGGTAGGCAGCTGAGCCTGGATGAACTGTTAGCTTTCCGGGCTGGGCAGCCACAGCTTGCGTCCACACGCTCCTGCCTCTCTGCAGCCGCTGCCAGAGCCCCTCATCGCCTCCACCCCCAGCCCAGAACGGGTACAAGGACCAGGAATCCTGGGTTCTCTTCTGGACTGCAGATCATGCCATCCTCCATCCCTCTTTCACGTGGTCTTCCCAGTGCCATCAGTACTGGTTCCTGCCATCCCAGGAGAGGCAGGCAGAGGTTGAGGAGGAGGAAGGGCCTGAGGGATGGAAGGATGAGACCAGATCTCAGTGACTCCTCTTGCTGTGTTTTGCCTTCTTGGGCCTCATCAGTGCCAACCCAAGGCTCAACTGGAGGCGGAGAAGAAGAGAAGAGCCTGGAGTCCAGCAGGAAAGCTTGGATTAGTTTGGAGGCTGAACTTCCTGGACAAGAGCCCAAGTGTAAGTGGCACACTGCTCCAGCAGCCAGGATCCGGCCTGGAGGGCTGAGACTAGCCTGCTTCAGCATTCTTCTCCCCTTTCTTCTTTTCTCCTTTGTTTCTAGATGTTAGCATCTGCCTCAGGGAGGGGGAAGAGTTTCACAGCCTCCTGATTGGCTGCGTTCATTTTAGTCCCTTCTCTGCTTCCAGGAAAGACTGAATAGGGAGGTGGGGGGAGCAAGATGCATAAAGGTTTTCAGTGTAACTAAAAGAAAGCCGTGAAGGGAGCAGAGAAAACTGGCGAGAAACGTGGGAGCACGGTGTGTGTGTGTGTGTGTGTGTGTGTGTGTGTGTGTGTGTACACACACATGAATTCTGCTGTCAAGTCAACTGAGTTCAAGTGTAGGCTCCGTTATTTCTTAGCTGTGTCTCACGACCTTCCTCAGCCTAAGGATAATAATACTACTTACCTTGTAGCTTATCAAGCATTTTGGCACATATAATGACATTATAGTGTCATAGAATAGTTTTCCTGCCCTAAAAATCCCCCGTGTCCCTCCTATTCATCCTTCTTCCCTCCCTCTGAGCCTCGAGCAACCACTGATGTTTTTACTGTCTTCATAGATTTCACATTTTTGATGCTACTGTAAATGGTATTCTTTTTAAAATTTCAAATTCCAGTTGTTTATTGCTAGTATATAGAAATACAATTCTTTTTTTAAAAAAATGAATTTATTTATTTATTTATTTATGTTTGGCTGCGTTGGATCTTCGTTGCTGCGTGCAGGCTTTTCTCTAGTTGTGGCGAGCGGGGACTACTCTTCGTTTCGGTGCGTGGGCTTCTCTTTGCGGTGGCTTCTCTTTTTTTTTTTTTTAAATAAATTTATTTATTTTATTTATTTATGTTTGGCTGTGTTGGGTGTTCGTTGCTGTGCGCAGGGTTTTCTCTAGTTGCGGTGAGCACGGGCTACTCTCCGTTGTGGTGCGCGGACTTCTCATTGCGGTGGCTTCTCTTGTTGCAGATCATGGGCTCTAGGTGCACGGGCTTCAGTAGTTGTGGCACGTGAGCTCAGAAGTTGTGGCTCGTGGGCTGTAGAGCGCAGGCTCAGTAGTTGTGGCGCATGGGCTTAGTTGCTCTGCGGCACGTGGGATCTTCCAAGGCCAAGGCTTGAACCCGTGTCCCCTGCATTGGCAGGTGGATTCTTAACCACTGCGCCACCAGGTTCTGCGCCAGCAGAAATACAATTCTTTAAAAATATTGATCTGATAGCCCACAACCTTGCTAAATTTGTTTTCATTGTGGTAGCATTTGTGTAGATTCCATTGGATTTTCTACATAGACGATCGCTGCATGAGTTTTTGGACAGAGGGTTAGCTGAAGTGGAGTGACCTCTGTGGGAACAGTGGGAGAAGTTGTGCATAGCTACTTTTAATGAAATGGTAGGGTGGGTCTGGCTAGGAGTGGGGGGCCCAGGGGAAGTATTCTCTGGAACCACAGGTCCAGTAGAGGTCCCTCCCATCTTCCCCTGGCTGCCATTTCTCCATTCCTCCACTTGGTGTGGACGTACAGGAGATGCAGGGGCTCTGTCCACTCTCTGCCCCTTCTCAGTTCTCAGGAGGACTGGAGTGGGACCATCTGCTGCTCTGCTGCTTGTGCCCCGATTTCTCTTTCCACATATGGGGGAAGGAGAAGCAGGGCGTGGGAGTAGAGATGGGGGATCCTTTTTAGGTGTTTGTGCTCAGCTGTCCCATTTTATGTCCAAATCTCCCACTGTTTCCAAGAGTCCCAGAAAGGATTCTAGGGGACTCAGCCTATCTGTGAGAACAGGACCAGGAGCCAAAGGAAGCAGGAGGCCTGGATTCTGGCTTTGGCTCCACCAGAATCCAGCTGAATGACCCCAGGTAAGTCCCTGCTCTCCCCTGGGTCTGGCCTTTTTTTGTTAAATGGGGCTGGATCAAGGATTTGTGAGGGCCTGATAGCTCTGAGTGTAGGGAGGGTAGGGGAGGGTGCAGCGTACCTTCTCTCCAGGTCCTGCAGTGTGTTGGGCAGTGGCAGCCCCAGAGTCTCTGGCAGGAGAACAGTGATGGGGCAGGCAGCCACAAGGACCGCACCATAGATGAAGAGAGGCAGGGAAGGGTAGAGCTCGGAGGTCATGCCCACCAGTGGGCTCAGAATGCTGCCTATGTTGGCCAAGGTGGTTGTCACACTTGGACCTCTCTGCCCATGGAGAGGAAGAGCACCTTGGTGAGGCCGGTGAGGCTTGTGGGTGCCCTAACTCTGCCTGCCAATGGTGTTTTCTCTTTTCACTTTCTGTACAGGGCCAAATGCTTGCACTTACCTTGGCTACAAGGAAAGTTGGAAGCAAATGGTTTCGGAACCAGGAAGCCTGGGTTCCAGTTCCAGTTTGAACCTGCTGTATAACAGAACAAGTCCCCAACCAACCTCTCCCCCAAACTCCAGATGCTATATCTAGCTTCCTACTTAACATCTTAATTTGGATGTCCAAAAGGCCCCTCAAATTTTATATGGCCAAGAACTTTTCGTTTCTACCTCCAAGTCTGCTCTTTGCTCAGATTTCCCCATCCTGGCACAGGGCACTTCTAACCACCCAGTTGCTCAAGCTCAAGTATCTGTAATTATCCCCGATACCTCCTGTTCCCTTATTTCCCCACATCCAAAATATGAATTTGGTTGGCTCTTCTTCCAGAACACATTCAGAATCAGTTCCTCTTCTCCATCTCTACAACCACTGCCCACCAGTTCATGCAAAGCCATTTTCACCTCTATTTTTTTTTTTTTTAATTTTATTTATTTATCTATTTATTTATTTATTTTTGGCTGAGTTGGGTCTTTTGTTGCTGCGCGCTGGCTTTCTCTAGTTGCGGCGAGCGCGGGCTACTCTTTGTTGTGTTGCGCAGGCTTCTCATTGCGGTGGCTTCTCTTGTTGTGGAGCACGGGCTCTAGGCACGTGGGCTTCAGTAGTTGTGGCACGTGGGCTCAGTAGTTGTGGCTCGCGGGCTCTACAGCTCAGGCTCAGTAGTTGTGGCGCACGGGCTTAGTTGCTCCGCGGCATGTGGGATCATCCCAGAGCAGGGCTCGAACCCGTGTCCCCTGCATTAGCAGGCAGATTCTTAACCACTGCGCCACCAGGGAAGCCCTCTATTTTTTTTTTTAAAGATTTTTTTTGGATGTGGACCATTTTTAAAAAAAAATTATTTATTTTATTTTTATTTATTTTTGGCTGCGTTGGGTCTTTGCTGCTGGGTGTGGGCTTTCTCTAGTTGCGGCGAGCGGGAGCTATTCTTCGTTGCAGTGCACGGGCTTCTCATTGCGGTGGCTTCTCTTGTCGTGAAGCACGGGCTCTAGGCGCGCGGGCTTCAGTAGCTGTGGCTTGCGGGCTCCAGAGCCCAGGCTCAGTAGTTGTAGCGCATGGGCTTAGTTGCTCCGTGGCACGTGGGATCTTCCCAGACCAGGGCTCGAACCTGTGTCCCCTGCGTTGGCAGGCGGATTCTTAACCACTGTGCCACCAGGGATGCCCGGATGTGGACCATTTTTGGGGGGGGGGTTTTTTTTTGGTTTATTTATTTATTTATTTATTTATTTATTTATTTATGGCTGTGTTGGGTCTTCGTTTCTGTGCGAGGGCTTTCTCCAGTTGCGGCAAGCGGGGGCCACGCTTCATCGCGGTGCGCGGGCCTCTCACTATCGGGGCCTCTCTTGTTGCGGAGCACAGGCTCCAGACGCGCAGGCTCAGTAGTTGTGGCTCACGGGCCCAGTTGCTCCGCGGCATGTGGGATCCTCCCAGACCAGGGCTCGAACCCGTGTCCCCTGCATTGGCAGGCGGATTCTCAACCACTGCGCCACCAGGGAAGCCTGTGGACCATTTTAAAGTCTTTTATTGAATTTGTTACAATATTGTTTCTGGTTTATGTTTTGTTTTGTTTTTGGCCACAAGACATGTGGGATCTTAGCTCCCTGACTAGGGATTGAACCCGCGCTCCCTGCATTGGAAGGCGAAGTCTTAGCCATTGGACTGCCAGGGAAGTCCCCATTTTCACCTCTTGACAGTACTATTGCGGTAGCCTCCTGACTGGTTTTCCCATTTTCACTCTTGGCCCTTCTATCCCTAGCCTATTCTCCATGAGGAAGCCAAAGTGATCTTTAAAACTGTAACTCAGATATTTTCACCCTCTGCTTAAAACCATCCTGTGATATCTCATCATGCTAGAATAAAATCTGACCTCCTTCTAAATCCCTACATGATTGATCCCTGCCTACCAAGTTCTTATCTTGTGCCCTATCCCTTTGTTTCCTCATTTACTCCTTAGTGTTTGCCTTTGATCTTTACCAAGGAGACCTACCCTGGTCATCTTATCTAAAGCTACCCAGTCACTCTCTTTTTCTACTTTTTTTTTTGGACCTCAGAGGCAGAGGGTTGAGTTACTCATAACCCTCAGTTCATGACCCTCACCCTCTATTATCATTTGTCCTTGAAAGGCTCCCTTATTCCCCCCACTTAATTGTTTACTCCTTTTATTATCGTTACCCACTCCTAATGCCCTCCTTGCCAAAGTCAACCATTCTATTGTGTTTGATGTGCATTTTTTTTTTTTAAGGTTTATTTATTTATTTATTTATTTGGCTGTGTTGGGTCTTCGCTGCTGCATGCAGGCTTTCTCTAGTTGTGGCGAGCGGGGTCTACTCTTGGTTGCAGTGTGCGGGCTTCTCATTGCGGTGGCTTCTCTTGTTGCAGAGCACGGGCTCTAGGCACGTGGGCTTCAGTAGTTGTGGCACATGGGTTCAGTAATTGTGGCGCACGGGCTTAGTTGCTCCAAGGCACATGGGATCTTCCCGGGCCAGGGCTCAAACCCGTGTCCCCTGCACTGGCAGGCGGATTCTTAATCATTGCTCCACCAGGGAAGTCCCTGAATTTTTTATTTGTATATGTTCTTGTAAAATATATATTGTTTTGTGTGCAAATATTTTAACTTACCTAAATGGTAGAGGTAATAGATCATTCTATTTCTCATTTCACTCAGCACTCTGTTTCCTGACCAGGGACTGAACCCGGACCTGGCAGTGAAAGCGCCGAGTCCTAAGCACTGGACCGCCAGGGAATTCCCCTCTGTCTTTTAAATTTGTCCATTGTGTCCTTCAATAAGCAGAAGTCCTTTTTGATATAATGAAATTGATATAGCTGCCATGTTTCTCTGTTCCTCTTCCTCCCTCTCCCTTTCCTTCCCCCTCCTTTCCCCGCTCCCCGCTCCCCTCCATCTCCATCTCCATCTGCGTCTGCATCTCCATCTCTATCTGTCTATCTCCAAGCCCTCTCTTCAATTCTGTTTGTCTCTTCTTGCACCAAGAAAGCCATAGACATGCCATGGCTTTGTTGTATGTCTTAATAGATGGTAGAGTGAGACTCTCTTCTTTGCTTTTCTGTTTCAGAATTGACTAGCAATTGTGGTCTTTTTTCTTCCATATAAATTTTAGAGTAAGTTTTTGGAGTTCCTAAAAAATGATCTAATTGAAATCCTGATTAGATTCTGTTGAATTTCTATAAATTTCTAAAAGTTAACTTGGAGAGGATGGATATCTTTATCATGTCATTCTAAACAAGAGTGTGGAATGTCTCTCCACCTACTAAGATAATCTTTGTGATCTTAAAAATGTTTCAGAAATTTTCTCCATGGAAGTCTTGGATGTCCTCTGTTAATTTCCTGATAATATCTAGCTTTTGGTGTTATTCTGAATGGTGTCTTCATTTTCAAAGATTTTCTATGTTATTTTCTGGGTTATTTCTCTAGATTATTGCTTCTAGGTTATTGCTATTGACATTTTGGTAATTTGATTTTGTATCCAGCATCCTGCTGAACTCTTTTATTAGTTTTAATTGCTTATTGATTTTATTGGTTTATCTGGGTAAATGATCATATACTCTCTAAATAATGGTGTTTTAAACGCTTGTCTTTTAAATTGCTTATTTCTTTCCCAGTAGAGCAGTGTTGTCCAGGACCCCCAGTACTGTGTTAAACAGTTGATTCTAAGGTCAAAGAGAATGCACATGACTTTCTTCATTATGTATAGTGTTTGCTCAGGTGCTCTGCTTACCTCTCTGGGCTCCCAATTTCCCTTAGATGGTTGGCCTAGTTTTCCCTTACTCTTATTCCAGCTCTTTGGTGGATATTTAAAAATACTTTAAGGATATTTAAAAATACTTTATACTTTTTGGGGGTTATTGTCAATGTTATTTTTTTATTTTAATGGAAATAGAAGTCCTTTTTTTCTAATAGATTTCCAGAAGTTCTTTATAAATGCTGCATACAAATCCTTGTAAATACCTTCTTTTTCTCTTTTCACCTTGTTTATAGTGAAACAAATGACCAGGATTAAAAAAAAAATCCAACGTAGAAAACTTTGTCAATGTTCCTTTTTTGGTTAGCCTTTTTTTTAATGTCTTCAGAAATCCTCCCCTCTTCAGCAGAAATTAATTTTTCTTTAAGGTTGAAATATGATTGCATTTTATTTATTTCCCACATGGGTTAGTAGATGTCCTGGTACTATTTGTTAAATAGGCCACGTTTTATCCTATCATCTGCAGTGCTTCCTCTGCAAGTTTTTCCTATGTGTGGGTCTGTTTTGGAGCTTGCTATTCTTTTCCATTGAACAATTTGTTCTTTCCTGCTCCAGCATCCACTATCTTAATTACTACAATTTTATAATAAGAGTTTATAATATGCCTTGATCTCTGGTAGGGCAAGTCCTTCCCCTCTGTCCTTTTTAAAAAAGTACCTTGATTATACTTGGTCCACAGCACTTTTATATACATTTTAGAATTTGCTTGCTAGTTTCTTGAAAATATCTATCGGGATTTTGATCAGAATTGCATTGAATTTATAAATCAATCTTGGAATCACAAACATTTTAATATCATCTTATGTCAATTATGAGTTGACATATTATGAGATTTCCTCTCCATGCACATAATACATTTATTTACATTTTCTTTAATACCTTTTAATATAATTTAAAAATTTTCTTGAAAAAACTCTAATTTTTAGAAGAGTAGAGAATGCAATTGATCTTTTGTTTATTGACCTTGTATCTAGCCACCTTGCCAAACTTTACTATTTCTAGTAATTTTAGATTTTTATATAGATTTTTAAAATTAATTTTTATTGGAGTATAGTTGATTTACAATGTTGTGTTGGTTTCTGCTATACAGCAAAGTGAATCAGCAAAGTTATACCTATACATATATCCACTCTTTTTTAGATTTTTTTCCCACATAGGTCATTACAGAGTATTGAGTAGAGTTCCCTGTGCTATACAGTAGGTTCTTATTAGTTATCTATTTTATATACAGACAGTTATATCCTCTATAAATAATAATAGTTTTGATTTTTCCTTTCCAGTCCTATTTCTGTTATTTGTTTTTCTTATCCTAGGCACTGACCACACTCTCCAGGATAATGTTGAATAGAGGAGGAGACAGCAGGCACATTGGTCTTATTCCCAAGTTTAAAGAGAATGCTTCTAGGGCTTCCCTGGTGGTGCAGTGGTTAAGAATCCGCCTGTCAATGCAGGGGACACGGGTTCGAGCCTTGGCCCTGGAAGATCCCACATGCCGTGGAGCAACTAAGCCCGTGCGCCACAACTACTGAGCCTGCGCTCTAGAGCCTGTGAGCCACAACTACTGAGACCGTGTGCCACAACTACTGAAGCCCACGCGCCCTAGAGTCCGTGCTCTGCAACAAGAGAAGCCACCGCAATGAGAAGCCCATGCACCGCAACGAAGAGTAACCCCCGTTCGCCGCTACTAGAGGAAGCCCGCACGCAGCAACGAAGACCCAACGCAGCCAAAAATAAATAAAATAAGTTAAAAAAAATACTAAAAAAAAAAAACAAGGCAATGCTTCTAATGTTTCGCCATCAAGAAATAATATTTACTGTGGATTTTTGGTAGATGTTCCATATCAACTTAAATTTCCTTCTATTGTTGTTTTACTAAGACTATTTTTAATGGATGTTAATTTTTATTAAAGACTTTTTGCTTTTATTGGGATGATAATCTATTAATGTGGTGATATTAATATATATATATTTTTAATGGGATTTATTTATTTATTTATTTATTTATTTATTTATGGCTGTGTTGGGTCTTCGTTTCTGTGCGAGGGCTTTCTCTAGTTGCGGCAAGCGGAGGCCACTCCTCATCACGGTGCGTGGGCCTCTCACTCTCGCGGCCTCTCTTGTTGGGGAGCACAGGCTCCAGACGCGCAGGCTCAGTAATTGTGGCTCATGGGCCCAGTTGCTCCACGGCATGTGGGATCCTCCCAGACCAGGGCTCGAACCCGTGTCTCCTGCATTGGCAGACAGATTCTCAACCACTGCGCCACCAGGGAAGCCCAATATATTTTCTAATGTAAAACCACCCTTGCTTTCCTGAGATCAGCTCTCCTTGGTCATAATGTATTATCTTTTTTTATACACCACTGGATTCATTTTTCTAATATTTTGTTTAGGATTTTTGTATCTGTTAATGAGTAATATTGGCCTGTAATTTTATTTCACAACTATCCTCCTTTGGTTTCAGTATCACCTGACCTCACAGAATGTATTTGACATAATTTCCCTTTTTCTCTTTTTTGGGGAAGCATTTGTATAACATTGGAAGATTTGTTCCTTAAAAGTGTGGTGGAACTCACCTGTATTAATATCTGGGTCTGGTGTTTTCTTTGAGGCAAGATTTTAAAGTTTACTCTTCAGAATTTTTATTTATTCTAGAATTAGTTTTCCTATATTACTTTTTTAGGAATTTGTCAATTTCATCTAAATTTAAAATTTATTGGGACTTCCTTGGTGGTCCAGTGGTAAAGAATCCGCTTTCCAATGCAGGGGACGTGGGTTCCATCCTTGGTTGGGAAACTAGAATCCCACATGCCATGGGGCAGCTAAGCCCACACGCCTCAACTACTGAGCTAAGGCGCCTCAGTGAGGGAGCCTGCATGCTGCAAACTGCAGAGCCCACATGCTGTGGAGCCCATGTGCTACAACCAGAGAGAGAAAACCCACACGCCACAACTTGAGAGAAACCTGAGCCACAATGAGGACCCGATGCAGCCAAAAAAAAAAAAAAAAAAAAAAAATTTATCAGTATAGACTGGTTTATAGTTTTTTGCATCTTTAATTACTTAATTAAAAATTTGCATCTTAATTACTCTAGATCTATAGTTCAGTTTTTTTTTAATTCCTAATATTTATTCCTGTCCAGTTTTAAATTTTTTAATTATTATTACCAGGCATTTGTCCATTTCACTGATACTTTCAAAGATTGACTTTTTGTTTTGTTGACCCTCTTTTTTATACATTTGTTTTCTATTTAATCTGTTTCTGGTACTATTATTATTGTGTTTTATAGATAAGATGACTGAGCATTTGGACTAGTTACCTTTTATACTAGAGCCATGTTCTTTTTTTTTTTTTTGGCCATGCCCTGCAGATTGTGGGATCTTAGTTCCCCAACCAGGGATTGAACCTGGGCCCCAGCAGTGAAAGCGCCGAGTCCTAACCACTGGACCGCTGGGGAATTCTGAGCCATATTCTTAACCATTGTACTTTTTTTGGTCTTAAAGTCTATTTCGGCTTCTATATCTACCTAACTTTCTTCTGGTTAATATTTGTCTAGTATAACCTTTTCTATTTCTCCACATTTAAGATTTTCATGGTCTAACATTTTAAATGGGTCTCTTGTAAACTTCATGAACTAGACTTAAATAAAATCAACTTGGACAATCTCTGCCTCTTAACTGGTAGGTTTAATCTATTTATATTTATTGTAGTGACATATATTTTGAGTTATTGATACCATCTTACTTTTTGTCTTTAATTTGTCCTAATTTCTGTATGTTTTTGTTCTCCTTTGTTGCCTTAAAAAATAATTGATTGACCTTTGTGCCCTTTCTGGCTGGAAACCTTCTGGCTCTAGGACCTCATTGTTCCATTCCAGGACTCCTCCCCAACACCCCCACTCACTGCATTACTATGGGGTACAGCTCTCCTGTGTACATTAAGAGGCAGTTCATGGGTCCAGTCAAACAGCCTTTTCCTAACAGTGCCATCACGATGCGGAGGAATACCTGATCTGGAATGAAAAGAGGTAATGATAAGGTGTTGGGAAAAGTTTGGAGGAGGCTTGGGGTTTTCATACCCTTCCAGGTAGTTGGCTTGGGCCAGATTGGGAACTGGGCTTGGGAAAGGACCAGGACAGGAGCAGAAATGGGTCTACTCACCAGGGGTATCATTGCACAGGTCAGAATGAAGTTCCCTGACAGCAGCAAGGAGCCCATTTGGGTATGCTTGCAGCCAAGTGATTTGGTGGTCAGAAAGCCCAGGAAATAAAATGGTAGGTCCACAGTTGTGAAGAGCACCTGGGTCAGGTAGATGTTAATCCCCAAACTTTGCAGACCCATGATCAAGCCGTAGAAGCTGAAAAGGAGTACAAACCTGGGGCAGAAACAGAGGGGATATGATTTGGGTAATAGCCATGCCACGTCTATATAGCAATTGCAGTAGGCAAACTGCTGTCACATTTGTTCTTTCCTTTAGGCCTTATATCAGTCCTGTGAGTGGGATTTTTATATTTTGAATGCGGATAAGAAAGTCTTTCTTTAATTCTAAAAAACAGAATGTTAGCTATCATACATTTAAAAATTACCTAGGAGAAAACAATGTTTTTACCTTGCAATAGGTCCTTTTCCCCTCCTTCCAATTCCCTGCCCTAAGGGACCTGCTTTTGATAGGCGCATACTTTGATTAGTTGATTGCATTGGGAGAGGGTGTTTTGGAGAGACCCCTCCTCATGGGGAGGCTTAAGTAACAGTTGATGAATTATAAGAAAGAAGGATTCATTAATGCCAGGAGTTTTGCTTTGCTGAGTGATATATGCAGATTTACAGCCAGAGATGAATTCTTAGGAGGAGATTTTAGCAGTTATGTGGAGGAAGTATCAGGAGAGAGAAAGAGGAGAAGAATAAGTGACTGTTAGCCAAGAATGGATTTGAGGGACAACAGAAATGCCTATTAAGTGTTTTGGCTGTGTGGTATGTGATATAAGCATCTCTTCTATCCCCCAAGGAGTCTTCATAAAATCAACAATGTTCAGTGACACTTTTTAGGGCAGCTTTGCTCCTTAGAGATGTGCCGAAGTACAGTGTCCTGTCTCAAGGTTGGTAAAGGGCACAGTGAGAAGCTGTCCATAGAAGACAATCTTATATGAGCTACACTGTAATTAAGAATTAAACAGAATATTATTGGCACCAGAATAGACAGACAAGTCAATGGAACTGAATAGTCCAGAAACAGTATAAGATAAGGGTGCCAGCCAGGAAAGGTTGGGCTACTCATTAATGGGTTTGGGACAATTAACTAATCTAAGAAAAAATATAGAATCCTACTCCCTTCCATATGTTCAACTAAATTTCAGATGGACTATGGTAAAATATAAAAGCCGAAACAAATACGAACATGTTTGAAGAAAATTTAGGTGAATAGTTTTATACTCAGGAGGAGGGTAACCTAAATGAATTAAAAAAAAATAGATGTGATTATATAAAGCAATAAAAGATTTCATTTTTAAAAAGTGATAAATTTAAAGGACAGACTTGAGAATGCAGATGCAAAAATACTGATCTTATATGGTAACAGTATCTTTTTTTTTAAACATCTTTATCGGAGTATAATTGCTTTACAATGGTGTGTTAGTTTCTGCTTTATAACAAAGTGAATCAGCTATACATATACATATATCCCCATATCTCCTCCCTCTTGCGTCTCCCTCCCACCCTCCCTATCCCACCCCTCTAGGTGGTCACAAAGCACCGAGCTGATCTCCCTGTGCTATGCGGCTGCTTGCCACTAGCTATCTATTTTACATTTGGTAGTGTATATATGTCCATGCCACTCTCTCACTTCGTCCCAGCTTACCCTTCCCACTCCCCGTGTCCTCAAGTCCATTCTCTACGTCTGTGTCTTTATTCCTGTCCTGCCCCTAGGTTCTTCAGAACCATTTTTTTTTTTAAAGATTCCATATATATGTTAGCATACGGTATTTGTTTTTCTCTTTCTGACTTAACAGTATCTTTAATGTAAAAGAGGGTTCTTTTTTTTTTAATTTTTAAAATTTTTAAAAATTTATTTATTTATTTATGGCTGCGTTGGGTCTTCGTTTCTGCACGAGGGCTTTCTCTAGTCGTGGCAAGTGGGGGCCACTCTTCATCGCGGTGCGTGGGCCTCTCACTATTGCGGCCTCTCTTGTTGCGGAGCACAGGCTCCAGATGCGCAGGCTCAGTAATTGTGGCTCACGGGCCCAGCTGCTCCGCGGCATGTGGGATCTTCCCAGACCAGGGCTCGAACCCATGTCCCCTGCATTGGCAGGCAGACTCTCTACAAGAGGGTTCTTAACAAGTCAACAAAAAGAAAAAATGGGCAAGGGATGTGAACAGGAAGATTACAAGAAAGAGAAATTATAAACAGATCAAAATCATATGAAGAAAGTATTCAACTTCCTCCAGAATAAAATAAATGTGAATTAAAACAGCAAGATAGGGGACTTCCCTGGTGGCACAGTGGTTAAAAATCTGCCTGCCAGTGCAGGGGACACAGGTTCGATTCCTGGTCCGGGAAGATCCCACATGCCATGGAGCAACTAAGCCCGCGCGCCACAACTACTGAGCCTGCTCTCTTGAGCCCGTGTGCCACAACTACTGAAGCCCGCATGCCTAGAGCCCTTGCTCTGCAACAAGAGAAGCCACCTCAATGAGAAGCCCACGCACCGCAACCAAGAGTAGCCCCTGCTCGCCACAACTAGAGAAAGCCCGCGCGTAGCAACGAAGACACAACGCAGCCAAAAATAAAAAAAAATAAAAAATAAAACAGCAAGATACTAATGAGAACCTGCAAAAAATATATATATATAATATAAAAAAATGATGTTGAAGATGAATAGTTAGCGATATTTTTAAAACCTATTGTTGAGTGAATAAAAGGCACATAACAAATCAAAAAAAAAAAAAAAACCAGCAAGATACTTTTTCTGTTTCTCAGAGCAAGTCTTTGGTGTTGATGAGGGTATCTTATACAATTTTTTAAAATGTTACTGTAGAGTATGAGGCAATATCTGTGAAAAGCCTTATATCGTTTCATACCTTTGGCCCAGTAAGCCCATTATTATTATTATTTTTTTGGCTGAGCCGCATATGGGATCTTAGTTCCCTGACCAGGGATCAAACCTGTGCCCCCTGCAGTGGAAGTGTGGAGTCTTAATCCCTGGACTGCCAGGGACGTCCCTCAGTAAGTACACTTTTGAGGTTTATCCCAAGGGATATAAGACAGATGCATAGGGCTGCATGCATATGGATACTTGTTTATGATTGGGAAGAGCCGGAAAGAACCTATGTGTCCACTACTGGCAGTATTAAAATAAATTAGAAAATTATGGAATACTATGTAGTCTTTAAAAATGGAGTTCTGATTGGGGGTGGGGACAAATTTATTATAATAATAAAGGGAGAGGGGCTTCCCTGGTGGCGCAGTGGTTGAGAATCTGCCTGCCAATGCAGGGGACACGGGTTCGAGCCCTGGTCTGGGAAGATCCCACATGTCGCGGAGCAACTAGGCCTGTGAGCCACAATTACTGAGCCTGCACGTCTGGAGCCTATGCTCCGCAACAAGAGGGGCCGCGACAGTGAGAGGCCTGCGCACCACGATGAAGAGTGGCCCCCACTTGCCACAACTAGAGAAAGCCCTGGCACAGAAACGAAGACCCAACACAGCCATTAAAAAAAAAAAAAAAAAAAAAAAATAATAAAGGGAGAAACTTCCAGGAAAGTTAATATGTCCAGTAGAAGTTTGTAAGAGAGTCTGTATGAGGTCTTACATGTTTGGCAATATTTTTTGCGTGATGTTTTGTTAGAAAGGGAAGACAAATTTTTATTCAGTACAATTGGACAAACATAATCCTCTCTGTCAACAACGGCCACAAAAACCTGGGGCACAAAATGCTTGGAGACGTGTAAATGACAAAGAGGAAGTGACAATGTTTTTTAACATACATGTGTGTGTGTGTGTGTGTGTGTGTGTGTCTCAGGAGGAGAAGAGAAAAATGAGAAGGAGGTGGAGTTGGGAGGTGTTTGTGTGGAGGACAGGAATAAAATAATATGGTGGAGCACTTGAGTGGTGGATAAAAGGAATATACTCAACTTATGTGCCCCGGAATTTCTAGCGTCTACCTGTTATTTCTGCTGCTGTCATGGCAGCAACTGGCACAAAAGAATCACACGCCTGTGATGCCCCACCTCTCCTATCTCTCAGTACCATTGCATGGAGACAACCTGGACTGGAAACAGGTAGAATCATTGTCCTGACGCCGTTCATAAGTTGGCTTGAGTTGCTAGTCACTGTGACAACCTGCTGCCTTCAAAACTCTCCCAGCCCCTTGCCATAGCCAAAGAGAATGGAGCCCGCTTGGAGGGAGTGAATCAGTGAGAACACAGGGTCAATCGTGTAGGTCTACATTTATCAATATTTATCAGTATGGAAAGAAGTTTGTGAAATATTAAGGACAAAAAGATTCTAGAACCGTAGGAGGAGTATGATTGAATTTTTGTAACTACGTGTAATGTAAATTACTGTGTGTTTGTGTGCCTTCAGAGCACCTGTGTCCTTTTCCACTGGCTGTGGGGCCTCCCTCAGCCTCCCACCTACACAGCCTGTCCTGTTTTCTCAGTCTGCTTATCTGCCCATCAGTTTGTCTGCCTCCTACCTGAGTGCAGATGAACCTACCACAGTGGCACGATACAGAGGAAGAGCTGGCGGATGGCAGGGGAGCGCAGCAGCTGCAGCGTCGAGGGCCAGGCTCGGCTCATGGTCAGGCCCTTCTGCAGACTCATTCGGAGCAGCTGCTTGGATAGATGGGGCTCAGGGCTTGGGTTCCCCTGGGGACCCCTCCCTCCACTCTCTGCCTGGGAAGCACCAGGTGTCCTGGCTTCTAGGATGAGGGTGGGGGCAGGCAGAGCTCTGGTGGGGTATCACAGAGGGTCCTGGGGGGGTCTCACCTCCACACTCAGCTTGACACCCTCTTTCTGTTTACCTTTGATCTGGGCCACTCTCCGCAGGGCCTTCAGGGTGAGGTCCAGGTTCCCCAAGGAGGAATGCCAGAGGGCAGACTCAATGAAGAACCTGTGGGTGGGGGGTAGGGATGGGCATGACTTCAGCCTTGGTTGACAGGGTTGTGGCTTTCTGAGAAAAGCACAGACCAGAGCAGGAAGACATTTGGGAGGGGTGAAAAGAATTCTGGGCTGGGGGCTAGGAGCCCTGGGTTCTACTTCAAGGATTACCACTGTCTTCTTGGGAGACCTCGGATAAGTCTGGCTCCTTTCTGGCCATGGTCTTCCCACTTATCAATCTGGGCATTGGTTCTTTTTGCTTTGCTTGCTCCCCTGCCCCATGTCCCTGGCTGTCTCATCCTTGGTGCCCTGGGCAATCTAACAGCTGCTTGTAAGGCTGCCCGCCTGTGCCCATCAGGTAGATGCTGAGATGGGAGGTAGGGAATAATTGGGTGAGGGCTGGCATCTAGGGGACCTGGTGTTGGGAGGATCCTTGGGTTGCTGCTGTCCAGGGTCCTGATGCATCCCAGCATACCTCTGTGGAGAGAGCCACGCGCCTTCATCAGAATCATAGAGGGTGTGTTGGAAACAATCCGGATACCAGAGCCCCACTTAAGGCCTGTTGGATATCTGGAAGGTAAGCTAGAAACCTGATTTTTAACAAGCTCCCAAGCTTTGGGAACTACTGCTCTGGGGTGTGGTTGATTCTTTGACTCTTGGTCGATGGTGACTCCTGTTAGGAGACAGCCTTTTGTGATTTTTAAAAAAAAAATTGAGGTGTAATCAACATACAACAGTATAATAGTTTTAGGTGTATAACATAATGATTCTATATTTGTATACATTGTGAAATGATCACCACAATAAGTCTACTTAAAATACACCACCATATATAGTTACAACAATTTTTTTGTGTGTGTGAAGGGAACACTTAAGATCTACTCTCTTAGCGACTTTCATATATGCAATACAGTAATTGTCACCATGCTGTACATTATATTCCCATGACTTATTTAGCTTATAACTGGAATTTGGACTTTTTGACCCCTTTCATTCATTTTGCCCCCCCCCTTACTCCCTGCATCTAGCAACTACCAATCTGTTCTCTGTATCTATGAGCTTGGTTTATGTGATTTTTATTTCTGGGAAACCTATGCAAGGTTTATGATTTTGCAAAATGCATATGATTGTGGCTTAGATTTTATGAATAATAAAGCTGATTTTGTGTCTTTGATCTGCTATGACATTTATAATATTTTCAGATATTATTCTTTAGAAAATTGCCTCCTATTATTCATCCCATGATCTTTTTATGGTCTTGGCCTGGAAGATAGTCAAGGTTAGGGTATGAACACTGAGTTGCAGCTACTAATTTAACCCTCACCATAACCCCTATTTTATAGATGGCAAAACCAAGTCTAAGAGAGTTTGTATAACCTCCTCATGGGCACACAGTTATGGCTGATCTGAGACTTGTCTCTAGCTGTTATTGATTCCTAGGTCTTTTTTTTAATTTTTTTTATTAGCACCTTTAATTATTATTTATTTATTTATTTGGCTGTGTGGGGTCTTCGTTTCTGTGCGAGGGCTTCCTCTAGTTGCGGCAAGCGGGGGCCACTCTTCATCGCGGTGCGCGGGCCTCTCACTATCGTGGCCTCTCTTGTTGCGGAGCACAGGCTCCAGACGCGCAGGCTCAGTAGTTGTGGCTCATGGGCCTAGTTGCTCCGCGGCATGTGGGATCTTCCCAGACCAGGGCTCGAACCCGTGTCCCCTGCATTAGCAGGCAGATTCTCAACCACGGCGCCACCAGGGAAGCCCGATTCCTAGGTCTTTGTTTCTGTGACACTCACATGTCACATACAAGGCAGAGTGGTGGGAGGTGACTTCTTCAGGATGTCAGAAAATCTGGATTCTTGTCCTGCTTTTGCCACTTATTAGCTATGTGAATGTACTTTTTAAAAAACTAAACATTAAATATTTACTTTATACAATTATAAAGGTAATGAATTATCATTAAAGTTCAAATAATATAGTAATGAAAAGTGAAAAGTTCTCTTCTTTTCAATTCCACTCCTCAGAATTAACAACACAATTTTCTTGGGTTCCTTCTAGGCAGTTTGGGCAAGTTATCCAACATCCCTGAACCTAAGTGTCCTCATTGGTAAAATGCAGTTAATAGTACCATTCATGCTGGCTTCACAAGGGTAGTGTGAGGAGGAACTGAAATGAGGCAAGACATGGAAAGTGCTGATGGACGGTTGTGTGATTCCTGCAGACTTTCCAGACATGGTCAGGCTTGGGTGGATCAGTCCTGTGTCCCTCTCTGGATTCTCAGGGATGCCAGTCTCCCCTCTGTGTCCAGCCTAGAGGGCTATGCCTTCGCTCCTTGATCCAGTTTTGTTCACCACTGACCTGTCTGCCATGATCCCCAACATCAAGTTTCCGACCAGTACTCCTGCCATGATGATGGACTGACTCAGCTGTGGCAAGGTCTTGTGTGTGCATATGAGGTCCCACTGTGAGGAAGGAAGAACTGGGGTCAAGGAGGGCTGGGCCGGCCCCACAGCAGCCCATTCCCTCTCTCCTCCTGGGCTGAGGGTCTTGGATTAGGACAAGCACATAAGGAGGGCTTGCCTCCCTAAGTCACACAATCTTTCTCATCATCTTCTCCTGGTGAGAATGATTCAAGTTATTTCAAAACATGTAAGAGGTATCTTTTGGGATGACTGCTCAGACTACTCGCCCTTTTCTGAGCACTAACCCCTCACCCTCTTTCAGGGCCCTTTAACCTGTCCCTCCTTGGGTGCAGCTGAAGAAAACTGACCCTGGAGCTGGACAGAGCTAATTAGGTTTTTTTTTTTTTTTTTTAAATATTTATTTATTTAGCTGTGCCGGGTCTTAGTTGTGGCATGTGGGATCTAGTTCCCTGACCAGGGATTGAACCCGGGCCCCCAGCATTGGGAGCACTGAGCCTTAGCCACTAGACCACCAGGGAAGTCCCCAGGTTCTTTTTCTTACAAATTTGGAAAAGCGACTCAGAGAAGCAAGCTTTGTAAGGACACCCAAAGTTGGGGTGGGAGGACCAAGTTTGGAATGACGTGGAAGTGGAGCTGAGAAATCATGAGACAGAGAGAGAGTGGGAAAGAGAGAGGGAGAGGGAGAAAAAAATGAGGGAGGGGGAGAAGGAGGGAGGGGAGAAGGGGAGGGAAGGAGGGGCATAGGGGAAAAGAATGCAGTAATTTAGTCAGAGGGAAGTCGGGGTGAGAGCTTAGTGCCAGAGAGGTAAAGATAGAGTGCAGCTCCCCTGGTTCTCCTCAACCACCTGATTCCAGTCTTTCATAAGGCTGGGCTCAAGTTCTTGACCTTGGGTTCTGTGAAATACCTTTGCATCCTTCCATTAACTTTCCATAAGCAAATTTGAGAGGGTTGTAGTTATTTGCAATCCTGAATAAGTGGCAATTGGATACCTCAACTAATAGTTTAAATTTTTTGCTCTTTTTAATGAATATAAGAAAAAAAAATTCTCCTTTTAAAAGTACTTCCTTTCTAGGTGGAGTAAAACAGCTCTACAGCCTGCAGGAAAATCATACTAAAATCAAAAGTCACACTGACGGATGTGACTTAAAGGATGTGACTTAAATCAAAATGACAAATAGGTGTGGTATTTCCTTTACATAAAAGCTAATTTTTGTATACTTTTGAGTGGACTTTAAAGCTCATTTCTTTTGTTAACAGAAGAAAAAGGAAAGGGGGCAGGGATGACCAGGACGTTTAGGGAATGCTCCCTAAGATGTGTTAATATATATGCAAATGAATTCATCCTTCAAGTGTAATTACTTGATAATCTTGATTTGATTGGAGAGAAATCCTTATTTGTGAATTTCATTATTACTGTGAGACTTTTAATACCCTGTGCACACACCATATGATGTAAAATTTGGGTGGTTGGCATTTGAACGCTTTCTCCAAAGAACAATGGACTTTATTGCTGTTTTATTCAAATAACTGCTATTCTGTAGTTCTCTGTGTTATCTGATATAATTTTTATTTTAAAAAGATTTTGGGGCTGTGTCAGACTGGGAGTTCATTTTTAACAGTACTTTAATGGAAACCTGTGAATGAAATACTACTGTGGAGATGCATGTGGGACACACTGTAGTGAGGAGTTAGGGATATGATAGAGCAGAACTGAGGAATGGAAAGATGAGAAGCAAGAGGATGTAGGAAAGAGGTAAGAAGTCAGAGGAGTCCTGGAGGAGGGATGGATTGGGAGTCTGGGATTGGCAGATGCAAACTATTGTATATAGGACGGATAAACAACAAGGTCCTACTGTGTAGCACAGGGAACTATATTCAATATCCTGTGATAAACCATAATGGAAAAGAATATGAAAAAAAATATACACATGTGTAACTGAATCACTCTGCTGTACAGCAGAAATTAACACAACATTGTAAATCAACTATACATCAATAAAATTAAAAAAAAAAAAGGTTTATCGATTTTAGAGGAAACGGAAAAATAAAATAAGGATTTGTTAAAAAAAAAAAAGAACTAAGGCGTGCAAAGAGAACAAAATCTGTATGCAGTCTGGTGATGAAATCTGGGTGTAGTCCAGAATAGAAATTGATAAATGAGTATAGAATACGTACTCAGAAAGAATTTTTCTGCCTCTGTTCTGCCCTAAAGTGCTTGTCATCTGTAAAAGCAACAATTGGATGGGGCTTACATCGCCTTAGGTTTGGCACTGGCTTTTACTATATATATTCTCTTCATGTGCACCTGAGACTCTTGAGGCTCGTATATTTGTGTGCTCCTGGGCCTCATGTATATAGAATTACTTTATCAGTAACAGGAACCAAAGTCTAGGAATAGGCAGTGGTAGATTTGAGGGAGACTCAGAGAATTGCTGCCTAGGAAAGCTCTGCACTGCTAACTTGATAAAGGCTGTGATACATGACAGATGCTGTGAGACTGGCCTCAGGGGAAAGAAAAAGAGAAAAAGAGAAAACGAACGACAGTGGCACCAGGAAATAGAGCAGTGAAGTGGTAACTGTTGTTCATCTGCAGAACAGAAGCGAACTGGAGACTCAGGCTGGTCATTCATAACAACTCACGCCCTCCCTGCCCTACAGTCATTGGACCCAGGGGTGGACACCTGACCCAGGCCAGCAAATAAGTCTTTCCTAGAATTTTTCAAAGTTGAAGCGGAGAGACAGTTATTAGGAGTGAGCCCAGAATGGTCAGTGGCCACGTCGTGAAGGATCCGCGGCAGAGTCACATGCCCAGCAGGCAAAGAAAAGTGAAGATGAGAGCCAGCAAGGGTCCTGCTCGCATGGCCCTGGGTCCCATTGCTCCTAGAGCAAGCGCTGTCTCTGCTCGTCTTGTGGTTTGGTTATGGGAGCCTTTATACACTCTTTTCATGCTCAGATTAGCTTGAGTTGAATTGCAGCCACTTGCAAACAAGAGTCCTGACTAACATGGTTCAGATAGAAGCTGCTAGTTATTACTTAGGATACCTTAATTCAGAAGAAAATAAGAAGAGCTCAGACAGAGTTTTTATTAGAACCCAGAGATAACATCTTTTTCTTATTATATTTATTTATTTTTTGCTTTGCATTTAGAGTGCAGAAGTATCCCTTTGGGATACTGGGCCATTTGGGAGTGCTTTCCAAGGGGCAGGCTGGGACTTGTCTTTCTCAGGTGACCTGTGCCATTGTGCCGACCAGATACAGCCCTGTGGCCTGGGTGGAGTATCTTCACTGTGACTAAGCTTCTTGCTGAAGCAACCCCTGATAACTTGCGAGCCGTTTCATTTGCTTCACAACTCAGAAGGCCCAGCTTCACGTTAGGTTATGCATGTAAGCTGCCTATTATCCTAATGAAATGGTCTCTGGTGCAGCCTTTGGCATTATTGGCCCAAGGAAGAAGTATCCTGGTTGTGTTTATGAAATACGTCTTTTAGTGCCCTATGTTCATGTGTGGTGGTGGATAATGGTCCCATTCACAGTACCTGTTGGAAGAGGATTGGATTATTCTTGGCATCTCCCCACAACTCAGGAAAACTGTGTGCATCTGGCTTTGTCAGTCATTGAAACCAAAAATGATGAGATTACCACCAAGTCTCCATTTAGAAGGAAAGCTCAGGTGCACACTTACCCAGATTCTTTGCTCCAGAGGGCAAGAAATCTGAGCTTTGGATCAAACTGCCTGCTGTTTTGAACAGAAGAACAACAGCTAGGGTGATAGTTCCCGGAGCATTGTCGAACTTGGAAAGCAGAGTGTAGAGTTTCAAGAAGGGAAGTGGAAAAGCAGAATTGGAAGCCTCGATAACATACAAGTAAAAGTAGGTGGAGGGGAATGTCTCAGAATTTGGGTTGAGGCTGGAGAATAATGAAGAAGGTCCTTCCCCAACTCTGCAGGGAGGGGATGGCGTATGATGCCTGCATGCCCAGAGGGAGGAGGACTAGCCATCCTTTGTCACCTTCTGCTTCTGCATCTTGGGTCTGTCTAGTGGGAAGTATGGCTTAACTTTTATCGCTTTCAGACAGATGCTGCATCAGGCAAGTTTGGGGGCTCTGCTCGACCACAGCCTCTTCTCAAGGCATCTTTTCTGCAGAGCCCTGACTAAAGGGCAAGGGGCCACGTAATCCCACTATATTGTCCTTTGGCATGATGATTAGATGAGGTATGGACACCTGAGCCACTTGCCGGGTTGGGGGTGGGGCTGCTCATCAGCGTGTTGGGCTGAGCCAATTGAAGCCTTTTCTGAGAATTTGAATTAAGATTCACAGAAATGTTCTGGTTGGTGGTAGGCCCTAAATCTGAGGGGTAATGGATCAGAGCTGGGACCAGTGGTTGTCTTGCAGATGGGCACACAGACGAAATGGGTTGAGGAGAGAGTTACAGAGTAAGTGTATAGGGATGTCTCTGGTGCTCCAATCCCTGGTTCCAGTTTCCATGAGGCCTGGACACACTTTGTTTCCTGCCCTTGGATTCCCTGAAATCCCTTTTCTCATGAGCTGCCTTGAGAGAGCTTCTCTTCCTTGCAACCAAAAGATCATTGACTAGAACAGATGTTAAGAGCACGATCCATGTGACAGCTACAAAGTGCAGAATTCAGCCGGATGAACCACTTAGCAGGCCAGGGAGACTCTACAGTCGACTGTGTGTGCGTTTCGGGGGAGGGGTGTTAAATCACTAGAGATGAAAGGACCCTCCCATAACCCTGTTCTCTTTCCCATCTTAGTTCCTTGGCTGCTCTCCATCTCCTGGCCCCAGCTGCCGAGAGCTATTTCTAGATGAAGTCAGGAAATTGTTTTTGTCTCTAGGACTCTGAGCCCAGAATCCCCAGCTCAGGAATACCCTCTTTGCCCTCCACTATCTGCCTGCCTCCTGTCTAGCTTCCTCTGTACCACCGCCCCTACCCTGTGGAATTGCAACCTCTCAGGGAAACCAAAGTAGAATATCAAACTCCAGTAATAGTATCTCTCTCTCTGGTGGAGGTGGAGGGGCAGGGAGCAGCTTTCTGCAAGGAGTTCCATAACCTCCTCTACCAGGAAGACCTCAACTCCAACCCCGGTTCTCTTACCTGCATTTAGGCAGAGCTCTTCATAGCTCCAGGGTCTTCAGACAAACTCAGGTCAGGTTCACACAGTCTGTGTGTGTGTGTGTGTGTGTGTGTGTGTGTGTGTGTGTGTGAGGGGGGGGATGGTAAGATGGGGACACAGGGGTTGGAAGGAGGAGGTCCAGGTCTCCTCACGTCAGTCACGATGGTGGAAGAGAAGGTGCTATTGTCATAGATCCAGCCGTGGGTGCAGGGCTCTGTGGCCCCCGTGCTGCTGGTCTCTGTGTCATTGGGAAAGGGTGGTCCCTGCTGAGGGGGAGGTGAAGCGGAGGCAGGACTCGGGCCGCCCCTGCCTGTCCCGGGGCAGCCAGGCGTCCAGCTCCCCGTCCTTGCTGAGGTTGGTGTCGGCAGGTGGGCGGCAGTGGTGGGTGGGGACAGCGGCGGTGAAGTTCTGCAGGGTGTTGTGCAAAAATGTTAGGAGCAGGGGCAGAATCAACAGAGTGCTCTGGACCTGCTGGCAGTGGCTGATGCCCCCCAACCTGCAGCAGGAAGTCATTGAAGACCATGGGGCAGGATCTCGTAGGGGCACTGGAGCTGAGGCCTCTCCCTCCCACAACCTGTTTCCTGTCTTTCGGTGCAGGGGGAGGAGACAGACTGCCCTTTGCCTCCTCAGCTCATCAGTTCCTGGCTCTGCTGTGGCCCTAAGTCACCTGAACTAAAGACTAGTGTTTATAACTTCTTTCGAGGCACCAAGTTAAACTGTGACTTGAAAGTGAGACGTTCAAGTATTAAGACTCATCGGGTCAGTGATTTGTTCAAGGGGATCTAAAGGGCAGGTAAAGTTGGATGGGATGGAAGAAACCACCTTCTTGTGAAGGAGGGATATGCGTGACACCCCAAAATTTGGTGGTTTGAATCTCCCCACCCCAGGCCAGAGCAAGCGACCTCCTTCTTGGAGGAGATAGGAAAGAGCAGAGGGACGTCCAAGCTGGTTTGAGCACAAAGCCCCAACTGAATTCCCTTTTCTCAAGGCCACTTGGGCCAGATGGAGTTGGGTAAAGGCTCTGAAGAGCTCACACAGAAATGCCACTGTGCTGTGGTTGTCAGCAGCCCCCAGCCTGTGAGCACTGCCTCTGTGTTAATCCCAGAACCCGGGCCTTCGGCTAAGCCACAGCTTAACCTCCACTCAAAGAGTGAACCCTGGGAATTCTCTGGTGGTTCAGTGGTTAGGACTCGGCACTTTCACTGTCAGGGGCCAGGTTCAATCCCTGGTGTGGGGAACTAAGATCCAACAAGCATGACATGTGGCTAAAAAAAAAAAAAAAAAAAAAGTGAACCCTCCTCAGAGGTAAATATAAGCAGGGCCTCTTTTCTCATTTTCTCATTATAATACAATCCACTCCCAATTTTTCTCTTTCCCTCAATTGTTAACAGCTAAAACCAAGGAAATGTCCACCACCGTCTATCCCATTAGCTGGTTAACCATCCACAAAACTGGGAAAAAAAAATCTTTATTGAGATTTAGTATATGCAATAAAATGCATCAATTTGGGGGGCTCATTTTGACAAGTTTTGACAAATTTATACGCCCATGTAACCACTATATAGAACATTTTTATCACCTCCAAATTTCCTGGTACCATACTCCAGATAGCTCTACCTAGTCCTAGGCAATAGATTTGTCTTTTCTAGAGTTTCAAATGAATGTCATACAGTGTATACTCTTTTGCGTCTGGCTTCTTTTATTGAGCCAAATGTTTCTGAGATCCATCCATGTTGTAGTGTACCAATAGTTCATTCTTTTGATTGCTGAGTAGTATTTCAGTATATGGACATACTGCAATTTGTTTATTCATTCACCTGTTGATGAACATTTGTGTTGTTTCCAGCTTTGGGCTGCTGCAAATAAAGCTGCTTTGATCATTTGTGTACAATGTGTGGACATAACATTTTAATTTCTCTTGGGTAAATGTCTAGAGGTAGAATTGCTGGGTCATATGGTAAGTGTATATTTAAGTTCATCAGAAGCTGTCAAATTGTTTTCCAAAGAGTTTCCAAATTATATATTTCCATTTGCAATGTGTGAAAGTTCCAGTTACTTTATGTTCTTTCCAACACTTTGCATGGTCCATCTTTTGAATTTTAGCCATTTTTAGTAGGATGTGTAGTAATATCTCATGGTCTAGTTTGCATTTCTGCATGACTAATGATGGTGAACTTCTTTTCATTTGCTTATTGGCCATTCCATTTATTTTCTGTGGTAAAGCGCATGTTCAGGGACTTCCCTGGTGGCACAGTTGTTGAGAATCTGCCTGCCAATGCAGGGGGCATGGGTTTGATCCCTGGTCCAGGAAGATCTCACATGCTGCGGAGCAACTAAGCCCGTGCACCACAACTCCTGGGCTTGCACTCTAGAGCCCGCGAGCCACAGCTACTGGGCCCGTATGCCACAACTACTGAAGCCTGCACGCCTAGAGCCCATGCTCCACAACAAGAGAAGCCACCGCAATGAGAAGCCCCTGCTAGACACAACTAGAGAAAGCCTGTGCACAGCAACGAAAACCCAATGCAGCCAAAGGTAAATAAATAAAATTTAAAAGATTAAAAAAACATAAAGCGCACGTTCAAATTTTTTTTTTTGCCCATTTTTGAATTGGAGTACTTGACTACTTTTTATTGAGTTGTGGAGTTCTTTATATACACTACAGATTTGTGAAACTATTTTTGCATAGCTCTCTTCTCTCCAGAAGTTTGTCCCGCAAATTCTAGCTGCCTTGGCCACTCTTAACTTTTTTGTCCTCCTCAACTCAATGAGATTGCCAGGCTTTCTTTGGATTCCACTTCTCTACACTAAAGTCCGGAAACTGCTTCCAGGAAGAAAGCCTGGGTGATGATAGGTAGGTCTCACATCATTTGTTTCTATTATCAAAGAAATTACAATTCTGCATGGCCTGTTGTTCAAAGGCTGACTATGGTTTCCCACATTTCCTTCAGTTTTCTAGTTGTAGTTGTTTACAGCGGGAGAGTTACTTTGGACCCTGTTATTCCCTCATGCCTGGCATAATTTCTTTTCCATTCTTAATGATTTTAAAACAACAATGCTCCTAGTGTAATTGGAAGTGGACTTTATCCCTCCCTAAGGGGAGATGCTAGGTAGGGAGTGTTGGAGAAACCTCCATTCTTCTGGCTTCTTGTTTCTTTGTGGAATAAGGAATGAGTTATCTGATTGGTGAGTTTGGGAGAAGAAACAGGGCATGTATGAGTTCTTTCCTTCTTTCTCTCTTTTGGGGTATCCTTGCCCTCAGAGAGCATGTATTTTGCTCACTTTTGACCACACAGAAAGGTATTTGACAGCTGGGTCTATGTCTCAATAGTTTCCATACTTTGGTGCAGAAAAGATGGGTGTTTTGATAGTTTACTTCATCCAGCTCAAAGTTCAGTATTTCTGAGTAACGTTGTCTTCTTTAATTCTGTTGCTCTCCTGTCTTCATGGTATGTAGAGAAATCAGAAAATATTGTTTTTTATTTCTTCAGTTGTTCCTGTTTATAGAAATGTATTTGGCAAGAAGTCATGAGGACTATAATAATGTGTCAGTTGTCAGGACTTCCGCTTCCAGTCAAGAAGGAGCAGCACAGACTAGATTTACTCTCCTGTCTCAAACTAACAAAAAGCCTATCAAATTATATACAACAGCTGTTTTTAGACATTGGGCAACAGGAAGCACAGGACAGTTACTCCCTAAGAGAAAGAAAACCAATAAAATGAACCTTATGAATCAACTTATTGACTAGAGAAAATTTCAGGTCTGTAGAACAGTGGGTGTGGGGAGGAACCTAGTTGAGGCCTGAAGTCTCCTGGAGCTAAGGGAATGGATTTGGGAATTTGGGATATCTTGTCAGAAATCATACAAGCCAGCAGATAAAGGAGAAATATCTTTAAAGAACTGAAAAGGAGAAAAACTATCAAGTTAAAATTCTATACCCAGCCAGAATATCTTTCCAAACCATAGAGAATCAAGACTTTTTCAGGCATATACAAGGTGAAAGAATTCAGAAGCAGCAGACCTGCAGTACAGGAAATGTTAAATGAAATTAAATTTGTACTTAAAAACCATCTTGCAAGGAAAATTCCAGGCACATATGACTTCACTGGCTAATTCTGTGAAACATTTAAGAAAGAGATAATGCCAAATTCTACACAGACACCTACAGAAATTTCAAGAGTAGACAATACTCCACAAATCATTCTATGAGGCAGCATTACCCTGTGTCTTAGGCAGCTCTGGCTGCTATAACAAAATGCCATAAAATGGGTGGCTTATCAAAAACAGAAATTGGTTTCTCACAGTTCTGGAGGCTGGAAGTGTGAGATCATACTGCCAGCATGGCTGGGTTCTGGTGAGGATCTCTCCTGGGCTGTGGATGACTAACTTCTCACTGTACTCTCACATGGTGGAAAGAGGGCTAGTTCTCTGGTCTTTTCTTATAAGGACACTAATCCCATTCATGAGGGCTCCACCCTCATGACCTAATTTTCTCCCAAGGGCTCCACCTCTAAATGCCATCACATTGGGGATTAGATTTCAACATATGAGGGAATTTCCCAGCGGTCCAATGGTTAGGACTCCATGCTCTCACTGCTGAGGGCCTGGGTTCTATCCCTGGTTGGGGAACTAAGATCACACAAGCTGCGTGGCACAGCCAAAAAAAAAAAAAAGATTTCAACTTATGAATTTTGGAGGGACACAAACATTCAGTCCATACCACTCTGATGCTAAAGCCAGACAAAAACATTGCAATAAAAGAAAACTAGAGACCGATATCCCTTATGGTGATAAATGCAAAGTTCTTAGTATAATTTTATCAAATTTTAGTCAACAATACATAAAAAGGATAATGCATCTTGACAAAGTAGTGTTTATCCCAAGAATGCAAAATTGATTTAACATTAAAACATCAAGTCATGTAATTCACCTTATTAATAGACTAAAAAAGAAAAACTATATGATCGTCTCAATAGATGCAGAAAGATCTCTTGACACAATTCAATACCAACGACCTCCATGATAAAACTTCTCAGCACACCTGGAATAAAAGGGAATTTCTTCAAATTGATGAAGGACATCTATTGGAAAACTGTAGTCAACATCATACTTAATTGTGAAAGACTAAATGCTTTCTTCCTAAGTTCAGGAAGAAAACAAGGATATTCACTCTCACCACTTTTATTCAACATTGTACTGAAGGTTATAAGCAATGTAATAATGTAAGTAAAAGAAATGAAAAAATTCCAGAAAAGGAAGAAGGAAATCTGCTTTTATTTGCAGACAACATGATTGCTTGTATAGAAAACCCGAAGGAATCTACAAAAAAGCTACTAGGACTAATAAGTGATTTCAACAAGTTTGCAGGATGCAAGGTTAATATACAAAAATCAGGTCAGTTTCTGTATAATCGCAACAAACAGTTGCAATGAAATAAAATATCATTAATAATTGCATAAAATATGAAATGCTTAGGGATAGATTTGACAAAATGTGTGCAAGATCTATACACTTAAAAGTACAAAACATTGCTGAGAGAAATTAAAGAGGATCTAAAAAAATGGAGAACTATATCATGGATACACTTAAAAGTACAAAACATTGCTGAGAGAAATTAAAGAAGATCTAAAAAAATGGAGAACTATATCATGGATTGGAATACTCAATATTGTTAAGATGACAATTATTCCCAAAATGATCTATAGATTCAACGTAATACAAATCAAAGTTTTAGTAGTTTCTTGGGTAAAAATTTACAAGTTGATTTAAAAATTTATATGGAAATGCATACGATCTAGAGTAGCCAAAACAACTTCGAAAAAGTTAAAATTAAAGGATCTACACTGAGTTCAAGACTAGTTATAAAGTTATAGTTATTAAGACAGTGTGATATTCATGTAAAGACACATAAACAGATCAATGGTATAGAAGAGTCCAGAAATAGAGCCACACACGTAGCCAGTTTACCTTTGACCAAGATACCTAGGCAATTCAATGAGGAAAAGAAAATATTTCAACAAATAGTGATGGAATAATTGGTTACAATATGCAAAAAACAATGAACCACAGCCCTCTTTACAAAACCAACTCAAAATGGATCATAGACCTGAATATGAGTTAAAACTATAAACTTACAACAACAAAACATAAGAGAAAATGTTAGTGTCCTTGGGTTTGGCAAAGATTTAAAAAATAAGACACAAAAAGCATGAATTATAAAAGAAAAAAATAAAAAATTGGACTTCATTAAAATTTAAAAACTTTTGCTATTCAAAAGACACTCATAAAAATGAAGAGACAAGCTATAAACTTAGAGAAAATATTTGCAAAACACATATCTGGCAAAAGATTTTAAAATTTAAGTGGAAACACAAAGTATCTAAACTAGCCAAAACAACTTTGAAAAATTTAAAATGAAAGGAGTATATTCTTGTTTCTAGAATACATTAAAAAACAGCTTCCAACTCAATCATAAAAAATCAACCGAATTAAAAATGTGCAAAAAGTTTTGAACATATGCTAAAGAAGAGATCTAGATGGAAATAAGCACATAAAATTTTCTTAACATCATTAGTCATTAGGGAAATGTAAATTAAGACTACAATAAGATACCACTACACATTCCCTCCAATGGCTAAAATTTAAAATATCAATCATACCAAGAGTTGGCAAAGATGTGGAGCAACTGGAACTCTCACATACTTGGTGAATTGTTACAACCACTTTGGAAAACTGGCTATTTCCTAAAAACTTAAACATACATCTTGCATACTACTCAGCCATTCCACTCCTTAATGTTTGCTCAAGAAAAATGGAAGCCATGTCCACACAAAAAGGGGCATGAAGAAACTTTGCTGGCAATGGCTATGTTCATTGTCTTGATTTTGGTGATGGTTTCATGGGTGTATGCATCTGTCAAAACTCATCAAATTTAACACTGTAAATATGGGCAACTAATTGTCTATTATATTTTTAAAAAGCTGTAAAAATATATTAGTTATCATGTCTTTGGCTGCAAATCACAGAAAAACCAACTTACAATGGCTTAAAGAATCAAGAGGATAAGGAGGACTTAAATTTAAATTCTTACCTTCTACCATTAGAGTAGAGGTAGGTGGCTCCAGGATTGGTTAAATCAGTGGCTCAGTGACACCATCAACCCCCTAGGTTAGTTCCATCTTTCCACTTTGTTACTCTTAGTTACTGCCTTCATCTTTGTTCTGGTTTCCCTCTTGGGTCACAAGATGGCTGCCACAGTTCCAGACATCCCATCCAGACTCAGCATTGTCTGTCAGCTAAATCTAATCTAGCCCTAACAGGCTATTTGGTTTCTTCTCTGGGTGTGGCTTACATGGAACTTGCTACTGGGGTGTGGGTTTCTCTTGGGGGAGACATTTAGGAGAAGCAGGAGCAGACCTTACTAGAGCTGGTCAGGGAAACCGAGGCTCAAGGTCATCTAGCTTATTACTCCAGCTTTTTGCAGTGGAGTCAGCTACTGTTCCATGATTACAGCATGAACTACATGGAGACAGTCACATCTCAGAGAATAACATTAAGTGGTTTTCTTGAAAGAGGAGGAACAATGGGGCAATGGGGCCCACCCAGTGTTTTTCTTTTGCTCTCTATACCTAGAACAAAAATCTTTCCTTCAACAATTTAAAAAATGTGAAAGTAAGGTAGGGGTTAAACAGAGAGGGGTCTAGGAGTCCTAAACTTAACTGGCTACAAGGGTCAGAGGGTAACATAAATATGTGAATCTGTCAGATGTAAGACAGTAGGCAGTGGTGAGGCCTTTGGTGATTTGGACAGTACAGCCCTATCCCCACCAAAAACATGATGCACGGGAAAATAAAATCTCTATGGGCCAGTTTGAAACTCCTGGAGGAGTCTGAGAATAAGGGATGTGTATTCGTTTCCTACTGCTGTTGTAACACATTGCCACAAACTTAGTGACTTAAAACAGCACACATTAATTTTCTTATAGTTCTGGAGGTCAGAAGTCTAAAATCAATGTGTTGGCATGGCTACATTCCTTCTCGAGGCTTCAGAGAAGAATTCATTTCTTTGTCTTTTTCATCTTCTAGAGGCTGCTTGCATTTCTTGGCTTGTGGTCCCTTCCTGTATCACTAGGAACTCTTGTTTCTGTTGTCACATCTCCCACTACCCACTCTGATCTCCTGCCTCTCTCTTAAAAAGACTATTGTGTTGGGACTTCCCTGGTGGCGCAGTGGTTAAGAATCCGCCTGCCAATGCAGGGGACATGGGTTCGAGCCCTGGTCCGGGAAGATCCCACATGCCGCGGAGCAACTAAGCCTGTGCGCCACAGCTACTGAACCTGCACTCTAGAGCCCGCGAGCCACAACTATTGAGCCCATGTGACACAACTACTGAAGCCCGCATGCCTAGAGCCCGTGCTCCACAAGAAGAGAAGCCATCGCAGTGAGAATCCCACGCACTGCAATGAAGAGTAACCTCCGTGCGCCGCAACTAGAGAAAGCCCATGCACAGCAATGAAGACCCAATGCAGCCAAAAAAATAAAATAAAATAAAATAAAATAAATAAATTTATTAAAAAAAAATCACTATTGTGATCACACCAGGCCCACCCAGGTAATCCAAGATAATCTCTCCATCTCAAGATCCTTAACTTATTCACATCTGCAAAGTCCCTTTTACCATGTAAGGTAACATATTCACAGGTTCCAGGATCAGGATGTAGACATCTTTGGGCATCCATTATTCAGCCTACCACGCGAAATGAAAGCTTAACTGGCTGGGCATCTGCTCTCCAAGGGGCCATGTAACTACTGGGAAGTGGGGAGAAGAGCCTGATGGAGGAGCTTGGTGTGGACTGAAGCTTGAGTTGTTGGGGTGGGACCTGGGATGCAAGGGTGGGGCCCTGGGAAGGTGGCTTCTGGTGAGCCCTCTACCAGCGTCATGCAGGTGAAGAACCTCTTGAATGTGCCGTCCTGCCCAGGAAGTGCTCAAGGCTGTAGGCCGAGAAATTGAGGGTGGCCTCAAAGGCTCTACCTACTCTGGCTGAAGATAGGACCTTGTGTTCAAAACTGGGGACAGCATCTGTGGCCACTGGGGTGGTGCATGACCGTATTAGAACTTGGCCTTCCAAGGCAAGAGGATGAGATGTGAGCCAGTGTTTGGGGGCTGACTCCTTGGGGAGACCGGGTCAGAAGTCACGTACTGGTGACTTAAGAGTGGGAGGAAGGTAGAATTCCATTTGGTCAAGGGCATGGTGTGAGTGCAGGAAGTCTCAGGCCAGGAGCTGGGGAAACGGAGTCCGTGCAGATGGTGTAAGCCACCTGAGTCAGCACCAGGTCTTTACCAGTTGGGGGTGTATGCAGCTGGGACAGGCCAGGGGCTGGCTCTGGTTGAGACAGATGCAGGTACCAGGTGATCTAAGCACAGAGATGAGAGACCTACAGGAATCAGAACATGTCAGAGCTGCTAGCAGGGTTTTGAGGCAGGGGTAGGGCAAGTCCCTGGTCCCCCAAACCCCTACATCTGCAGAAGCAGAAGATGCCATCCTAGGTGCCCCTCATTGGCCACGAGGGCAACACTGCCTGAGAAATAGCAGCAGGGGTGGGGCTGGTGGCGCTCTGGCATCTACTGGGTCCTACAGTGGCCAAGAAATTCTTGGGGAGCATGGGAATGTCAGCACCATCGGGGAACACCAAGGTTTCAGATGTTCCAGGATGTGGGGTGGGTTACGGTGATTTCAGCTCTGCCCAGTCTGTCCTCTGGCTGTCTGAGCTGCCTTGAGCTCTCCCAGGGCTTTGTGGCTTTTTCAGGGGAGCTCCAGGCCACCTCCCCTCTCCAGGTTGCCCTGACTCAGCTCGAGCCCTCGGGTCCCACCTGGAAGGCAATGTGTACAGCTTGAGAGTGTGAACTTTCCCCAGGGCATGAGGGTCTGGGGGGCTGGGTCGCTTGCAGGGGAAAGAGTAAGGGGCAGTGTGCCAGCAGACAAGCATGACTAAGCAAGTACGTGTACTAGAGGGCACTGCTAGCCCCCTCCTTCCTGCCACCTGTGGGTGTTAAAAGGACTATCTTTTCCCATGACCTCCCCACTCCAACCCCCCACCCCCACCCCCACCCCCAGCTTCCCTGAAGGGAGCTCCCTTGCTGATGCAGGTGATTGGATAGTCCTCTTTTCCTGGCTGTGATCCTTAAACTGCCTTCTATCCCTCCTTTCACATGGTTCCTACCATGTGATCCGGTCTCCTCCACCGCCCCCCCCCTTCTCTGTCTCCTTTCAGCTCAGGAGCGAGGAGTAGAAGCACAGCCCTGGGGGGTGGAAGAGGCCAAAGTCTCAGTGCCTCACAGCCCCCGGGGAATTGGTGGGGGAGGGGGGATGTCCTGGCACACACATTCCACGTGGTCTGCTTCTAACCCTGACTCTGCAATTTAATAGCTGTGTGAATTTGGGCAAGTTACTTAACCACTCTGGGCCTTGATTTCCTTACCTGTAAAATGGGGATAATACTAGCACTTATCTCTAGAAGGTTCCTGGGAGGATTGAATGCGTTAATACATGCAAAGTGCTTAGGACAGTGCCCGGCACCAAATTAGCACTCAGAGGTGGCTCTCTGGCTGGGTTCCACCCTCCCCTTTTCCTCCTCCTTCCCCTCCACCAGCCCAGGGCCCGCTGGAGGCTGAGCAGCAAAGAAAGGCCAGGAAGTGCAGTGCGGAGGATTAGGGTAGCTAGCAGGCTGAATCTCCAGGTGCGGAGCTGCAAGTGGCAAACTGCTTTTGAGTCCAGACCCTGCTGGAATCCAGAGGAGCAGGGATCAGCATCCTGACGTCACAGCTGCTCTCTTTTCTCTCCTCCTTCGCTGCCAGAAGTTCCCAGGAGCTTTCACCGAGAGGGAGGATCCTGAAACAAAGCCTCTGATTGGCTGCTTTCATGTTAGGCCCTTGTCAGTTTCCAGCCTGATAGGGAAGGGGTGGAGAGTAAGGGATTTAAAACTCAGAAATAGCAGTATTTAGATAGGTTAGAGAAGGAAGGAGGGAAGAGGGAGGAAAGCAGGGACAGGGGAGGGGGCCGAGGTAAGAGGTTCTCCTCCAGTTGCCTGGGATGGTTTGTACAGTCCTGGGGATTGAGGGCAGGGACTGGATTGTACGCTCTTTTGGCCTGGAAGCTGGCTGAAGCGGAGCGGCTGTTACTTTTGAGACAGGAGAGACAAAGGGAGATGGTGCGCACAAACCTTTTAATATGCGGTCATCGTGGCGTCTATTCAGAGAGGGGGGCCCCTGGGGAGTGCTCCCTGAACCATAGCCCCAACACTTGGGCCACCATTCCCCCTTCCCCCTTCTCCTGTGAGCGGCCCAGGACCTGTAGGACCCTGTCTTCCTTCAGGGCTCCGTAAGGCTCCTTTTCAGCCCTCAGAGTCCGTCCTTCGCTTGTGCTGAGGCCTGGAGCGGGACCATCTGCTTTCGCTCCTGTCGCTGCTGCCTCCTCTTCCCTCTCCTCCTGTGGCAGGTCGGGGTGGGTGGGTGGGCAGGAGAGTGGTGCCCTCGGTATGCAGCCTCCAGGCCAGCTTGGGGCTCCCAGGGGGCTCTCCATTCAGCTGTGCCCAGCTACCAGCTCTCTGCCCCAAACATCTACCACTCCCTGGAGCTGCGAGCCCCAAGAAAGGACTCCAGGAGACTCTCAGCCAACTGGGGACACAGGGACAAAGAGCCCTGGCCTGGAAGAGGAGGCCTGGGTTTGAGTCTTAAAGCCGCCCCAGCCTGGATGTGTGACCCGGGGAGAGTCCCTGCTGTCTCTGGGTGGAGACCCACCTGTTTTCCACGTCCTGCACCGTGTCTGGCAGTGGCTGGCCCAGGGTCTCCGGCAGGAGGGCAGTGGCAGCGCTGGCAGCCACGGGGACAGCGCCGTAGATAAAGAGAGGCACGGAGGGGTAGATCTCGGCGGTCATGCTCACCAGTGGGCTCACAATGCTGCCCACTCGGGCCAGAGTGCTGCCCATTCCCAAGCCTGTCTGCCTGTGGGACCCAGGGGGATGGGTGCCGGTTAGTGTTCTGGCATGAATGCTGAGGTTCTGGCTGAATTTGGGGCCAGGGCAGCTCGGGCCCTGCCCCAGGAGACCCCCTGGTGCCTGCTCTGTTCCCCATTTGATTAGCTAACCAATTTGGCATTTATTTTGGAGATTTAAAAAAAAAAAACCAAAACAGGTTGGGAAAGGCTCTGGGCAGAGAATCAGGAGATTGAATTTTGACTCTGCCTTTAACTTGCTATGTGACCTTGGGCAAGTCTCTTGCCCTCTCTGGACAGTTTACTGAACTGTTGAGTTAGCTTAGTTCGGCCAGTTGTTCTCAGATCACCTGAGGGATTTGATTTACAGTTGCCCCAGCTCCATACAGACCTGTTGGATTAGAATCCCCAGGGGAAGGGACCTGGACTCTGTATGTTAAGAATATGTTAAGAACATTCTCTATGAGAGCAGAGGTTAAAAACTTTGACTAGGGAGATAAACTGCTTGGGTTCAAATCTAAGCTTCCTGACTTATAAGCTGTGTGACCTTGGGCAAGGCACTTAACCTCTCTGTGGCTCAGTTTTCTCATTTGGAAAATGGGAATTATCATAGTACCTACCTCATAAGCTTGTTATGAGGACCAAAAGAGTTGATATTTGTAAACAGTTTGACAGTGCCTGGCACATAGTACTACTTTATACTATTGTTCTTTCAGCTGAAATCCTTTGAAGGTACGGGGCAGTAACCATGACCCCTTGGGGTTCTCATTCCAAGTAGCCTAGGGAAGCCTGGCATTTCTTTGACATGTCATATGAATTTTGCACCCCATTCTTTTTTTTTTGTTGTTGTTGTTTTGCATCCCATTCTTAAAATAGATATGTGTTTCTGGTGTCTTAATGCAAAAATACCCCCTCCCTGCAACCTTGGCACTCAAAAAAGCAGTGCTGTATTTATCCATACAACTCCCAGAACCACCGTTATTAAGTGGTTGCTCTGTGATAAAAAATTACTTTCATGTTTGTGGTCTTTGGTTTCAGACATACTACTTGGTTAAAGATGGAATTTAGATTTTGTGGCAGCTTCTAACTTATGCTTTGGAGATCAAGGGGGACTTCAATTAACTGCCTCTGAGATGTGTCTTCTTGGCCTCCAACCCTGTCCCAGTTGGTGGCTCAAATCTTCCCCTCAGGTCAGGTAAGAGCTTAGTGGGCAGCCTAAGCGTGTACTGAGCCGCTGATATAGACCTTTCACTGTTAGGTGCTGGGAGGGGGCCTTGGGCTGGGGCATACTGGCCTGTGCTCTGGGTCTGACCTGTGTGCGGGGGAATGTCTTGCCCCAAAGCCCCTCCCATTAAGCTCCCACTCACCGGATCACTGTGGGGTACAGCTCCCCAGTGTACAGGAAGATGCAGTTGAAGGAGGCGGCCAGGCAACCCTTCCCCAGCACAGCCAGGGAGGTTCGGACAATGGACTGATCTAGAGAGAAGAGAGGGGGTCAGCAGATCTCGGGATTGCGGGCTGAGAAGTTGGATCGTGTCTGGGGGTGTGGCCAAGGGTGAGGGACCAAGATGTTCATGGGTGCTCACCCTGGGGTACCACCCCATTGATCAGGATGCAGATGCCTGCCAGCAGCAGTGAGGCCATCTGGGCAGGCCGGCGGCCCATAGAGTTGATGACAAGGAAGCCCACAAGCTTGGCAGGCAGGTCCACAGCACCAAAGATCACCTGGATTAGGTAGATGCTGACCCCAAAACCCTGCAAGTCCATGACCAGCCCATAGTAGGCAAAGCTAGTGGCAAACCTAGTGGGGAGGGATGAGGGGTATGGAGTTTGTTAGGAAGATTAAAGGGGGGGGGGCAGGTGCTCATCCAAAACAGGGGTGAGCTGCACAGGTTACCCTGCTTAAGAATCTGGAATCTACCTCGCCTGATATTTCTTCCGTCATTTAGTACGCACTTTGCGTATTGGGGTAGTCCTCCAATGCCCCAGATTTCTCAGTCTTCTGATAGTGTCCCCAGTGTATTAGGGAATCTTCACTTAGTTGCCATGTAGGATGTACACAGTTTTAGTCTTTATTTTATCTATTGATACTGGACTGAGGGAGGACAAGTGGATATCCAAAGCCATATCTTTAGGACCAAGGTGTTGGGAGAGGCCAGAGTTTTCCGGGACCTGTCCGTGGTCCTGGGATGGGTGTTGTGCTTCTTAAGATGTCAAGAGCCCAGAATATAAAGCTCAGGTTGTTGGGCAGAACCCACAACCTGGAGTAAATCCCAAACTGGAAGCAAAGAATTCATTGGCAGGATTGTTCCTTCTGACCATGTTTCTCTTAACTGTCATGGGATTGCTATGATGATGGGGTTGGGAGGGTAGCACGTAAGAGGGGTAATGGGTAATGTTGCAGTGGGAAGGGAAGATTTTTGGCTGGTCTCAACCCTGGCCAGAGTGTACTTTCAGAGATGAGTTTTGCCTGTGCCTGTGTTTCTGGCAGGCACCACAAGGCCAGTAATATCTCTCAATGTTTTGCAAGCCAGCCTTGTCTCTGCCTCTGTGATGTAATTCTGTTGACTCTGCGGGCCATCAGTACCGATGAAGTGTTTCCATATTGGAACAGAGCTGATAAAAGGAGAAGAATATGGAGAGATTGATGCCCAGTTTGGGGATTGGAGGCAAACTGAGGCTGGAGGTCATCTGGTTCTTTAAGACTCTCTCTGGTGGGGGATTCCTGCCCCTCATAGCTGGTCTGCTGACTTCCTCCCTCTTGTCTCCCTTCTTCCATCCCCTGCGTCCACTCTTTCCCCAACCAGTCTTTTGTCTCTTGGTCTGTCTGTCTGTCCATCAGTCTGTCTGTCTGGGCCTACCACAGCATGGAGAGGCAGAGGAAGAGGCGGCGAAGGGCAGGACAGCGCAGCAGCTCCATGGCCGAGGCCTGGCCCTTGCCCAGGGTCAGCTCCTTCTGCAGACTGGCCCGGAGCACCTGCTGGGATGGACGGGGCTCAGGGCTTGGACTTCCATAGGAGCTCCTCCCAGCCTAGCTCCTCACTCAGAGAAGCCCTGTGAGTCCTCGGTTTAGGGATGGAGCCCTGGTGGGGTGTCATGGGAGGTCTCAGGGGTCTCACCTCCATACTTAGACTGGCCCCCTCTTCCCGCTTCCCATTGATCCAGGCCACTCTTTGCAGGGCCTTCAGGGTGAGGTCCAGCCTCCCAGAGGAGGAGTACCAGCGGGCCGACTCGATGAAGAACCTGGGAGCAGGGGTGAGCGTGGGTGTTGGCGTGGCTTCAGTTCCAGTCACTGGGGCTGGAGGTAGGGCGTGGGCTTTCCAGAGGTCTGCAGTGGGATTTTATGTAAGATTGGGAACCCAGGACTTTGCCACACCCCAATCTCTAGGACCATAAGGCAGTGCCCAGCTTGGCGATGACTTATTCCCCAACACGGGAGCTCAGCCCTTGGGTGCTGGGTAAAGGAAGCAGGGCAGGCAGGCCGGAGAGCTGGGGAGAGCTGGGGAAGCCAGAGAACCGGACACGCTGGGGCAAGTCTTTCCGCCCAGAGCCTCAGTTTCCCTCAGTTTCCTCAGGTCACACTGAGTCACTGGCCTGGGTTTGACCTTCTCTGATTCTGTGGGCGAGATCTGGGGGAAGTCTTGTCCCTCGCAGCCCTCTGGGCCCCACGCACCAGGAGTAGATGAAGAAGGCAAAAAAGGGCACGGAGACCAGCAGCTGCAGGTAGCGCCAGTGGGGCACAGCATAGGCCACACCAGCCAGGAGAAACTGGCCCAGGCTGTAGACGTAGCCGATCAGGGTGCCCACGCAGGCCCGCGTGTGGGTGGGCGTCCACTCCACATCTGAAAAGAGGGTTAGAACGGAGCGGTGGAACTTACTGGGTGCCAGGTGGGTGGAGACCCGTGGAGCCCACCGAGACCCCTCTCTCTGTTCAAACCTTGGTCTGTCCCAAGGCTCAGTGGAAGATAACATCAAACGAGGTTGGGGGCCGTGGGAGGGGGAGTGGGGGACTTGTGATGGAGGTGGGGATGGGGAGGTCCCCAGGACTTGTCCCCTCCACTCTCCTGCTGTGTGTTTTTGCTCCTCTGCAACCTACTGTCCTGGCCAGGGTCCTCTTTCCCTGCAGAGCACCTCTGACCACTCATTCCATCCTCAACAGCTCCCGCCCCTCTGGTCCTTCTCAGTCTGGGCTGGATTTCAGCCTCAGTGGCCAGAGCAGCTCAGAGGAGGCAGTAGCTTTCCTCTACTCTGGAGAGTTGAGGTGGGAGTGGGACCACCTCTCTGCTTCTGTCTGAAGAAGTCCAGTTTCTTTCCTTGTGCGCTCCTGATCTGGCAGCTGGGGCAGTGGCTTGAAGACTTAGATTGGCCTTTGGGACTGGATTCTCTAGGTGTCCTGCCCCAGCCCTAGCCTTGTCCTGGTTAATTCCTTTAGTCTGGAGAATCCCAAATCCTTAGATTCCCTTCTGGGCTTGAGGAATGAGCTTGGGTAAATCCTTTCCCTTCTCCCCAGCCTCAGGTTCCTCATCTGAGAAACAGGGAGAAGGGAGGTGACTTATCCAAGGGTGCGCACTGGTGCCTCATGGACAGGCCATGCTCAGTCCATAAATGTGTTTGGTCTATATGATGCTGGCTTGCCCTATGTTAAAAATATGAGAATTAATTGCAAATGTTAAAAAAAATTGGGATATTTTACACTGATAAAAAAGGGTGGGGGAAGATCTGACAGCCCTGAGACTTCTTGGCTGGAGCAGCTCAGTGGCTGTGGCCCCTCTGGATGGATGTGACTATCTTTCGGAGACAGTCCTCACCACTGCCTAATGCCTGTTGTCTGCTTCAGTCATCTAGGGGAATTACCTGGCCCTAACAATGGAGTCTGCAATTACATGTCTAAATGAGAGGTCAGGATGGTGTGAGCCCCGGGAAAAAGGCTGCTATGTTGGCTGGAAGGGCAGGACAGGCTGAGTGCAGGCGGGGTGGGCTGGGAGAGGAGGCTGGAAAGGGGCTGCAGGGCTGGGTGGTTGGAGGGGAGTGGGTAGGGGCCTGCCCTGCCCTTCCGGCCTCCCTCACTCAGTGTCATGCAGTTGAGGGAAATGCCAGCCAGCGACATGCCCGAGAGGAGCCGGAAGGCACAGTAGACGGGGAAGTTGGGAGCAAAGGCGGCGCAGGTTCCTGACACAGCCGTCTGCAGGTAGTTCAAGATCAGCACCTTCCGGCGGCCCAGCCTGTCGGGGGAAGGAAGACCTGCAGCAGGGGTCCTGAGGACCAGCAGGGGCCAGGCTAAACTGGGAGAGGGGCGCTTGCCCTGGGTGAGTCCCTGGGGTGGGGGTCTTTGCAGGACCCGTGACTTATCATGAGGCTCTGCTATAGGTCCTCAAATGAGCCCCAGCTGGTGATGCCAACCTCCCACCTAGGCCCCCCAAGCCCAGCTGAGGAGCCCCCAGTCCCAGCCCGGCTCCTTGGCCCTGCCCAGGACTGACCTGTCTGCCAGGTGCCCGAATATCATGGCTCCGAGAAGCACCCCTACCATGTACAAGGACTGAGCCAGCTGGCGTAAGGCCCTACGAGAACACACGAGGTCCCACTGTGGGGAGAGGGGGCAAGGGTCAGGCCAAGGTGAGCCTGGGCTGCAGGGGAGGCCCTTGCCCTCCTTCCGGCTGGCCCTCTGAGGCCTGTGTCACCCTCTTCCCACGACTCTTCTCTTTGACCCCAGGAACTGAGAGACTCTTCTTGACCCCTACAACTCCCACCTCCCCCTTTCCTACAAAGACCCCCATCTTGAACCCCTTTCTCCATTTTCCCATCTTGGCCTCTGGAGAATTTGAGACAGTCTGTGTGTGTGTGTGTGTGTGTGTGTGTGTGTGTCTCAGAGGGGAAAGCACACTCTGGATGGTGCACAGAGGGGCCCAGGTCTCCTCACCTCCATCACGATGGTGGAAGGGAAGGTGCTATTGTCATAGATCCAGCCGTGGGTGCAGGGCTCTGTGGCCCCCGTGCCATTGGTCTCTGTGTCATTGGGAAAGGGCGGCCCCCGCTGCGGGGAGGTGAAGCGGAGGCAGGACTCGGGCCGCCCCTGCCCGTCCCGGGGCAGCCAGGCGTCCAGCTCCCCGTCCTTGCTGAGGTTGGTGTCGGCAGGCGGGCGGCAGTGGTGGGTGGGGACAGCGGCGGTGAAGTTCTGCAGGGTGTTGTGGGAGGCCATCAGGAGCAGGGGGAGGACCACCAGAGTGACCTGGATCTGCTGGAAGCGGCCGGCGCCCCCCACCTGCAGCAGGAGGTCATTGAAGGCCATGGGGCCAGGCCTGGCCGAGAGGCTGGCGGCTGAGGACTTCCAGTCCCGGGCCCTCCGTCTGTGTGCCGGTCCGCCTGCTGCCCTTCCCTGGAGGAGAGGGACTGCCGTTGCTTCCGCAGCCAAGCTGCTCCTGGAACTGAATCTGAGCTGGCTCTGTAGGGGGGACAGCAGCCCGGCCAGGCGGCCCCTCCTTTCTTCTCTCTCCTTGTTCCGTCCCTCCCTTTCCTTGGCAGCCTCTCCCCACTTGGTGTGAGTGTGTGGGGTGTTTCTCAGCTTTCAGGGTCTGCTGTAGCCCTGACCCCTACAGGGGCAGTATTTAATCCTTGGCCTGGAGGGAATGAGTTAAAGTGTGACTTGGTATCAGAAGGATTAACCCTCCAAGTATCCTTGTATCAGTGGAATTTCTCCACGTGGGTATAAAGGGCAGGAGAGGGTGGACTGAAGTGGGGGTGATGGGAGCAGATCGTACTGGGCATCTGGGGGCAGGAGGGGCATCTGGGGGCAGGAGGGGACAGGGTGGGACCTTTTTGTCTTCCTTTTAGTGAGGGGATTGGGCTCTGGGAAGTGTGCTGGCCTCTTGTGGGGCTTCTGTCCCTTTTAGTGGGCAGGATCCAAAGGGACCATCTTGGGGAGGGGTTGCCAGAGAAAATACAGGTCGCCCAGTTAATTTGAATTTCAGATCATCAAAGAAATTTTTTTCTTTAGTGTTAAGAATGTCCCTAATATTTACATGGGACATACTTCTACTAAAAAAGTATTCATTGATCTGAAATTCAAATTTAACTGGGTTTCCTGTATTCTTTTTTTTTTTTTTTAACATCTTTATTGGAGTATAATTGCTTTACATTGTTGTGTTACCTTCTGCTGTATCACAAAGTGAATTAGCTATATGTATACATATATCCCCATAAACCCTCCCCCTTGCGTCTCCCTCCCACCCTCCCTATCCTACCCCTCTAGGTGGTCACAAAGCACCGAGCTGATCTCCCTGTGCTATGCGGTTGCTTCCCACTATCCTGTACTATTTGCTAAAATTGGCAGCCCCGGTCTTTGGTCTTCTGGGGACAGCTTACATCTTATAGGACCACGGCTTTGTTCAATTGGAAGACACAATAGAGGTCAGAGGCTGCTTTTGAAGCAGTGGGACCTAAGACCAACATCTTATGTGATGTAGATTGAGTCTTCCAGTATCTCAGCTTTTACTTTCTTGCTCGTCCTGATTCAAAATTTCCCTTTGTCTTGTCTTCTGTCTATAGCTTCTCCTCCTCCCCCTTCTCCTCCTTCTTCTTTTCCTTCTTCTCCTCCTCTTCCTCCTCCCCTCCCCCTCCCCTTCCTTTCCCCTCCTCCTCCTCCCCACCCCTCCTCCCCCTCCCCCTCCTCCTTTTTCTTCTTCTTCTTCTTCTCCTTCTCCTCCTTCTCCTCCTTCTTCTTCACAATGAGCGTGAACGTATTTTACTTTTAGCCACAACTCTAAGACATTCACTTGATTTCCCCAACGGTTTGGTTCCTGCGTCCAGGTCACTCCTGCTCAGGGCAGTACCAAGCTCTGATTGGATGGGTTTCTATGGGATCCGATTGGTTGGATCATGGGTTGGGCATGTCAAGAGAGTGGGTTACAGCTTCTTGATTTTACTTTCCATAATATATATTATATAAACCGTGGGCTCAGTTTACTTGGATCCAAATCCTCACTCCACACTTGCTGGCCATGGGCAAGTTGCTAAACTTTCTGTATCTCAGGATCCTTGTTTGCAAGATGGAGATAATGGTTGTGTATGCCTCATTGGGTTGTTGGAGGGTTAAATGAGCAATTACAGGTAAAGATCTTAAGGTGGTCCCTGCCCTGTGGCTCAGTGATCATGAGCTGTTCTTATTATTTGTTTCTGGTAAAAAGGTGACACTATCACACTGATTTTAGAGAGAAAATGTGCCTAGGCACATCTTACCCTCAGAACAGTGATTCCCGATTGGGGGAGATTTTTTCCCCAGGGGACATCTGGAGACATTTTTGGTTGTCACCACTGGGGGTGGTGGTACTACTGGCATCTAGTGGGTAGAGTCCCAGGAATGCTACTCAACATCCTACAGTGCACAGGACAGGTCTCCATAACCAATGATTTTCTGGAGTTATAATGTCAATAGTGCTAAGAAACCCTACCCTAGAAGATGTCCTCAAACTTCTTTTGTATAGTGATCAATCCCATACCTGCTTGGCAAAGGACAGTGCAGTCAGATGGATGACTCCTACCAACATATTTCTAAGAATCCCCACATGCTTATTTGAATGGGCAAATGTTTGCAAGGTGAACATGAGCACTCCTCTGCCTCCCCAGAATAACAGCAGCCTTGCAGGCTCCAAAGTGCTGCAAGTCTTCCCCTAGCTGCGCCTACCCAGCCAGTTTTGCCACTGGAGTGGCTGAATCAAGACCCTGGTCTCCCTGTGTCCAGGCCAACACCCTTTCCCACCATGTTCTAACTCAATCGCTGGGCTTGGGTTACCATATCAGACTCTTTTTTGCCCTTCGTGGTGTGTTTCCATTTGAGGTCTCTGGCTGTCCCTCTCTGTAATCTGCCACCTGTTGACTGCTCCTCTAGCCCACTTCAGAGATTTTGGCATATGTCTGAACACAATGGATTATTAGCGTTCCATAGTTTTACAGGAGGTATGCCAGGCCCTGTACAAATTAGCTGATGCAAAGGGCCGTGAAGGGAAGGGGCATTTCTCAATTCTTCTGGGCACAAATCTCCAAGTCTTACTGAGGGGAAGCAGTTTGACTTCCGACTTCTCTTGTAAGGAGTCAAGATGCTCTGTTAATATCGCACAGTTTACACAAACTACACTTTTGTGTATGAAGTTGGGGGAGTATTTATTGTCTATCGAAGTCCTGGGTACATAAAATCTTACGCTAGTTCAAACCTATTCTAACTTCAAAGGCAACGAAGTTCTTAACTAGTACTTTGGAGGTGTGGACTGCCCAGCTAAAGAGCTCTTGGTGACCATCTGACCTCATATGTACAGAAGAGAATAGGGGAGGCCCAGAGAGGTATGAGACTCAACCAGCTTCCCTCCTCCCACCCTGTGTTGGTTCTGGGCTGGGACCCCATGGGTGTCCAGATGCCTGACAACATTTTCCAGGCCAAGGTATATAAGAACCTTGTGGCCTGGGGATGTGAGGACAGCTGGACAAACAGCTTGGGGGTTCTGGCGCCAGTCTCCTGGCAGGACTTGGTGCCCTCATGGGGGAGTGGGTGGAGTGCCAGGTGCAGTGGGGGAGATTGTGGGCCCCTACAAGCACCCTTCTTCTCTGAGCCTGTGTCCAATCCTGCCTGGGAGAAGAGCTCCCTCCCTAGTGTCTGACCAGCTCCAAGCCTGCCTAAGTCTGGAAAAGGCTCAACTGGAAATTCTAGGGACTGAACTGTGGTTGGCTCCTGGAATTATCTGGTTAGTGAGGGGATTCCCCACCAGCCTCTCAGCTCATGGAGAGTTTCTGGATGGAATTGCTCCCGTGGCAAATGATTTGTAGAGCCAGGAACTATCCTTTAGGGACATTCTGGGTCATTAAACACCCAGAGTTGGACTCCCCTGTGCTCACTGGAATGTGGACTTAAGTTCTGGCCTTGCTCACCGAGAAAGGGTCAAATCTGAGGACTTCCGACTGGCCAAGAGCCACAGAACCACGTGCCATTAGCGATGAACACCATCACACAGGTGAAGACTTCCATTGTGCAGATGAGGAGACCAAGGCCCAGAGTAGGCAAGGGATTTGTCTAGGATCACACAGAAAGCAAATCTAGAACTCAGCCCTCTTGATTCCATTGCTTTTTCTACTATGTTAGCAGCCATCACATATCCCAGATCTTCTGAGACATCCAGATATTGTATAATTTTATTCCATTAAATAAATGGGATTTAAGGTGTGTGACTACCTATGATTTTGATGTTGATTATTTTGTGAGACTTTTCAAGTAAAATAATTTACAGATAAAGAAAACACTCTTGCTCAGATCACATGCCCTAAGTGTGAGTTTGAAATGATTGACCTGGAGAGAAGTCTGGCAGACTCCAAGTGCCTGCCAGGTCTACAACAACATTCGGAGCAAGGAGCCAAATTGTGAGCTTTATGCCTTGTGGCCTGGCTACTCTGGCCAATGGGTAGTATATAAGTTAGAAATTAATCCAAAGACTGCCATTTAAAGGCTGGATATGAGTCTAGTAACCAATGAAGTGGCTCAGTATGAGGACGCCCTCCAAATGAGGTGCTCCACATTGGGTGGCAATTCACTGAGCCAGTTCAGGGACAGAGAGAAGCGAATAGGGAAAGCGGGAGGAGCTGGAGTTGTCGAGGAACAAGCAGACATGGAGAGAGGGTGGAATCCAGATGGGGAGTCGGGAATGGCCAGAGGAATGGCGTATATGGGGGGGGGGGTCAGTACATCCTGACACCAGCATCCCAGGTCACTAGGAGTCCTGAACATGTGACTAGGAGCTGCTTTCCTGGGCATCTTCCCTTACCTTCCTGTGTGTCTTTGCAGTAAATCCCCGGATACAGCACAGGAACAGCTAGGACATCCTGGGAGCCACCCTGAATTCTGGACAACTGAAAGATGGGGATGGGGTGAGAGAGCCAGTGTTCTTCACTGAGCCCAATTCTTCTCCCTGCAGGTTGAGACCCACTCAAGCCAAGGGGAGACGTTGGTGGTCCCATTGTCAGCTGACCCTAAGTCAAATGTTGTGGAGGTGGGATGGGGAGAAGTCAGGTGCCAGGCAGGGATGAAGGGCAGGCCTAATAGGAGCTGTTGCAGTCTAGGAACCGAAAGAAGTGAAATGCGGCTAGATTTCAGGGTGCAAGGTAGAGGGTGTGAAAAGCTGAAGCCATTGGGGCAGGTTGGGGCCTGATCATGATGGGCCTTGTAACAGAGTTTAGACTTCATCCCGATGGGATGTTACCAAAAAACTGAAGCGTGGGGGCAATATGATTTAGTTCACGTTTATTAAGCGCTCTCTCACAAATATCTAAATACAGACTTGAGAGCAATTAGCTCCGTGGCTGATAATTGAAGCCCTGCTGTGTGTCTGAGTTGTCCAATATCGTAGCCACTAGCTACTACTGGGCGCCTGAATTGAGCTAATCCTAATGGAGATATGCTGTTAGGGTAAAATACATATGGATTTTGAAGACTCAGTATGAATTAAAGGCTATAAAATATCTCATTGATAACTTTTCTATTGATTACATGTTGAAATGGTAATATATGGATATATTGGGTTAAATAAAAATATTATTATAGTATTAAAATTAATTTCATCTTTTTAATAGCTACTAGGAATTTTTAATTTACAGAAGTGGCTTGCATTATATTTTCACTGGACATTGCTGGTAAAGAATCCTAGAGGAAGAGGTCCTAGGAAGAGTTTTGAGAGATGATCATTAAGAACTGATAAAGGAATTGCTTTTGGAATTGTTTGGTTATAAGGAACAGAAACACTTGAGTTTATCTTTGAAAAAAAGGAGTTTATTCAGAGAATTCAAAATAGTTGATAGAACCCAGGGGCAGAATGTGCATCCAGGGCTAAGAGGGAATTAGGACCTGGAATCCATTAAGAATCAATGCAGGGACTTCCCTGGTGGCGCAGTGGTTAAGAATCTGCCTGCCAATGCAGGGGACATGGGTTTGAGCCCTGGTCGGGGAAGATCCCACATGCTGCAGAGCAACTCAGCCCGTGCGCCACAACTACTGAGCCTGCGCTCGAGAGGCCGCAAACCACAACTACTGAGCCTGCGTGCTGCAACTACTGAAGCCCGCGTGCCTAGAGCCCATGCTCCGCAGCAAGAGAAGCTACCGCAATGGGAAGCCTGCGCATCGCAATGAAGAGTATTCCCTGCTCGCCACAACTAGAGAAAGCCCGCACACAGCAACAAAGACCCAACATAGCCAAAAATGAATAAAAAAAAAAAAAAATGCAAATGGTCTCACCATTTGTTTATCTGTTTATCTGAGCCCATGTCTTTTTTTTTTTTTTCCCCCCTCTGTGCACCTGCTTCATTCTTTCTCTGCAACTGATTTTCTCTGCTCTACTTTTATCTGGGCCAGCCCACCTTCATACTAACCTGCCTTCTCAGGACAAGAAACAAGAGATGTACTAGAACCTCCATGACCCAGATTCCAGCCAGGAGGGAACGTGTGATTAATGAGATTTGGATCTGAAGTGCCCTCTGGTCCAGTCAATCATGACCAGAGGTGCAGGGTCATGTTAACTGTTCAGTTAGCAGGTTCTGGGAAATGTAGACCCTTGAGGAAGGTGTGGGTGCAGGACAAAGTGACCACTGTAGCATTTACAGGAAACCCCAAAGGAGACTGAGAAGGAGCAGCCAGAGTGTGGGAGGGAGCTGTAAGCACGTGGCATCTCAGAAACCAAGGAAGGAGGCCATGACCGATAGAATGAAATCTGCTGTGAGGTCAAGTAAGACAAGGGATGACAAGTGACCTATGGATTTGGCACAGGGGTTGATGAGTGTTGTTGGTGAAAACAATTTCAGAGAAGGGTGGGAGCCAGTGCGCAGTTTGGATGAGGTTAGAGAGTGGAGGCAGGGGAGGCAGACAGGAGCTTTGTGAAGTTTGGCTGTGAAGTGGAGAAAGAGACAGTGTGGCCCTGGAGGGAGGCGTGGCCACCAAGGAAGGTTGGTTGGTTGGTTTGTGTTAAGATAGGAGAGCCTTGGGTTTATTTAACTGGTGATGCGAAGGAGCCAGGAGAGAGGGAAAGGGAAGAGACCCAAGGAGACGGCAGATGGCTGCTAGTGGGAGAGGCTGGATGCAGAGCCCCAATGGGAGGACTGGACTTTCTGTTGTGATTGGGGGAAACTTGGGAAACATGGTGGCAGACGTCGACAATGTTCAGTTACGGTTGCAGTTTTCTCAGTTAAATAGGAGACAAAGCTGCCTGGTGGGCGCAGGGTTGGGACATGGATCAGAGACTTGGGGTGAGCAGGGAGAAGGAGGTCGGGATTGGAGGAGCCCTGGCTTCCGTCTGCAGCCACTCTGGGCTTATCTAGTCAAGTGCTCACACGCATGACGGGACATGTAGATACACACGTGGTATTTCCAAGGACAGGACTTGCTATAGACTGCTTTGTGACCCCCAATGTGATGGTACTAGGAGGTGGGGCCTTTGGGAGGTAATTAGAGTTAGATGAGGTCATGAGGGTGGGGCCCTCATGATGGGATTAGTGCCCTTAAAAGAAGAGAAACCAGAAAGCTCGATTCATCTCTCTCCGGCCATGTGAGACACAGTGAGAAGGTATCTGACCATCTGCAAGCCAGGAAGGGGGCCCCCACCAGGAAGTGAGTCTGCCAGCACCTTGATCTTGGACTTCTCAGCCTCCCAAACTGTGAGGAAGAAATTGTTTAAGCGATTCTGTCTGTGGTATGTTGTTACAGCAGTCCGAGTCGACTAATACAGGCTTGGCGTATACACACGTCAGTGTGCTCACACTGGACACACGTGTTCACATCAGCCCAGCTTGCATGTACCTATGTGCCTGTACCTGTATGTCCATGCCAGTGTGGATGGGCAGGTGCGCATGCTCACACGTCCATACCAGGCCTTGCCCCCTTTCCCACCCCTGTTCCTGAGCAGCATGGCTTGAGTTCTTCACTGCTGTTTATTGAAACCTCCCATTGAAGAAAGGGGTGGGAGCAAGAAGGGGAAGGGAGTGGGAACAATGGGGGAAGTGGTCAGTGGGGAAGGGCTGGACAGAAGAATGGCAGGGCCTGGGCTGCAGGGAGGGTGAGGGCAAGGTGGGGTGTGCGAAGGCCTGTGGCCAAACTTTTGAACTGGCCAGGGCTGGGTTGGGGAGCTCCGGTGGTGGTGGAGATACCTCCACCAAGCTCTCAGAAGACTGTGTCCTAGGAGCATAGATGCACCCAGGGCCCTTCCCAAGGTGCCTGAGGAGCCCAGAGACAGGCACGGACCTGGCTGGGATTAGTCTCTGGAGGGCAGGGAAAGGAGGGTCTGTTGCCTTCAGTTGGGGCCCAGGCCCAGTTCACAAGGCTGCAGAGGGATCCTCTGGGATGCGTTTTCCGCTTCTGGTTCCTGCTTTGGCTCCTTTGCCTGCAGGGACCTAGGGAAAGAGAACTCAGGAAAAGCCCTGGGGTTCCCCAAGGAGGAGGACTGGTGGGGCCAGAAACAGGGGACTAACCAGTTTTCTAAGTCTTCAACAGTCTCTGGCAAGGGCCGATTGAGTGTCTCAGGCAGGAAGAGGGCTGCACTGCCTCCCAGGAGGGCGATGGTCCCAAAGATGACATTGGGGATGAAGGGCTTCAGCTCCCCGGTGATTTTCACCAGTGGGGCCGTCATGCTTCCCACGCGGGTCCACAGGTTATTTAAGCCCATACCTGTTTGCCTGGGAGAGTTCAGAGCAGAGATTGGCAGCCTGTGTGTGGGTTCTCAAAGAACAGCTCTGGGACCCCTGGACAGGGGCCACAATCCCACCTGCCCCTGTATCCTTTGGCTGGACCACTTCCAGGCCCAGCACCTACCTACCGGATGACTGTGGGGTATAGCTCGCTCGTGTAGAGGAAGAGGCAGCTGAAGGAGCTGGACAAGCATCCCTTCCCAAACACAGCCAGTACTGTCCTCAGGGTCAACAAGTCTGCAGAGGGAAGAAAACGCAGTAGACCTTGGGGCTCAGGAGCCCCTGAGTGTTCTCACTCCTCAGAGACCTTGTCTCCCTTTTTGCTTTGGCTGCCGGACAGCTCAGATCCAAAGTTAAAGCTTGTGTCCTGCTGCATTTGGGTTTTTCCCTGGCTCTGATTCCCTATTCTCATATTTTGTTGTATCTGTTTTTGTCCTAAAATATCTCCAGTTCCTTTGGAAGGATATAGGTGTATCAACACCCAAACATCTATATAAAGTAAAAGTGGCTTTTCCCAGGTCATGGTGGAGTAGGTTGTGGGGTGTTCCTTGAGCACTGGACTCTGATGTTTCCCCATCCAAGCTTGTCTTCTGCGGCGATGTCACCCAGGCCACACCCAAATCCCGAGCAATTCCTCTCACTGTGTAGACACCACCATACTTTGCCCTGAGTCAGATCTGAAAAAGGATCTTTGATATCATCTAGCCCACCTGTGTTATTTTCTAGACGAGAAACCTGAGCCCCAGAGAGTACAGGGAGCTGCTCAAGGTAACACAGTGAATTAGAGGCAGACTCAGCAGATCTGGAGTCCCTGGAACCCCACTTCCCAGCCTGTGAGGCCCGCAGACACATTGGTCTCACGGGTCAGCCTCTTTCGGAGGGTTCTGGGGGTAGCCCCAGCTTCTCACCCGAAGGCACAAAGATGAGAGACAGGATGCATCCTCCTGCCAGGAGTAGAACAACGGCCTCCGTGGTGTGCCGGCCCAGATAGCTTATGGAGACCATAGTGATGAACTTGGCTGGGACGTCAACCCCACCAAAGATGAGCTGGAGAACATAGAGGTCGACGCCGAATTCCTCCACACCCATAGCCAAACTATAGTAGGCAAAACCGGTGGAAAACCTGAGGGTCAGAGAGTGATTGATTAGGACACACAGCCAGGTGGGGGCCTCTCCCCATACTGCTCATTGGGTCACCAGGATGATGAATAGTTTCATTTCTTGTCCCAACTGCAACAGATTGATAGGGGCTGCTTCAGTGCTGTTTTGAGGCCTCTGAGATTGTGTCTGGGCTCAGTGAGAGAGTGCGGGGATTGAGTGGTTATGTCTGACATGGACATGGTCTAGGGTATGGTGACAAAGTGCCATATAATTGATTCCAGAGAATATCGGTCCTGGAGGGACTCTTGGAGACCAAAGGAGGCAGTAAACAATCTCTCTTTGTTGGGTAATGGTTTAACATTCAGATGGGGGAGGTGAAAGTCCCCAGGGCTGCACACACATGGGTCAGATGCCTCCCCTCCCCCTCTCAGAATTGTGGGATCCCTTTTGAAGAGTTCCTGGATATACTGAATCCTTTTCACATGGGGATGGCCAGGATGAGAAGGGCGTCAGAACCAGGTCACGGAAAGGGCTTTGAAGGAGATGTGGGATGTCGGGCAAAAGAGAAGACTTAGAAGAATCACAATTTCTGTCGTCAAATCTTGAAGCCCTGAGGGCCAGGCTTGTTCTGCGGGGTCCCAGAGGGCAGAGCTGGACCAGTGGGGGGCAGGGACAGAGAGGCACAGCTCACATGGTAGGGATGTGAGCTGGTGAAGGTGTTTGGAGCATTTGCCCTGTGGGTGAGGTGGGTGTGACCCCAGAAGGAAGCAGACCCTTACGGCTGGACCCGGGTGTGGGGCAGGGATGCCAGAGATTTCTGGGGTTGGGGCTGGACTGGGGCAGCCCTGAGGAGGGGATCCCTTGACTCTTCTTGCAGGTATTTTAGGCCTTGCCCTTAGGTAAGCCTGCCAGAAGCCTTGTTCATGACCCCAGCTTGGCAGGGGTGCTAGGGTGTGGGCAGGGAGGGGTGGTGGGTTACCAGGCCAGGGAAAGACAGAAGGTCACACGGCGCAGGATGGGTGTCCGGAACAGGTCAGCTATGCTGTGCTTGGCCTTGGCCAGGGTGATCTCCTTCTGCAGGTTGAGTTTGATCTCCTTGGGGCAGAGGAAGGGGAAGGGTCCATTAGCGACCAGCTGGTGGGCAGAGGAAGAAGACAGGGAGGTGCAGGCCTGGTGCCTTTAGAAAAGCTTGCTTAGGGCATCAGATGTAGGCTTGTGAGCAGGGGAAACAGAGGCAAGAGGAGGGGACAGTCCAAGAGCAGAGCCCAGGTTCGTGCCCCAGACTACAATCCCTCTGGGTCTCTACCTCCAGGCTGAGTTTTTCTCCTTCCTCCTTCTTGCCATTGAAGGCCGCCACCTGCCGGAATGTCTTCAGGGCCTTGGAGGACCTTCCAGACAGGATCATCCAACGTATGGACTCTGGCAGCCACCTGGGGGTCAGAATCAAGTCACAGTGGCTCCCAACCCCCCACCTCCCAACACCAGAAGTTCTCCTGAGAGGCTGGAAAAAGATCAAGAGCCAGGGCCAAAGGCTAGGAAGACCAGAAACCCGAGCTGCTTTGTTGCAGGTTTCGTGGAATTTAAACTTGGTCAAGCTCTGCACCTGGGCTGCCTGCAGCCGGCACAAATTCCAGAGATCTCTTCTTCCCTTTCCAGAAGAGCCTTTCCCCTGCCCCCGACCTTGGGCAGCTTGTTATCCTTGGGTGTTGTTCTTAGCTAGGAGCTTCGGGCCCTAGGCCAAGGCAGGTGGGGCCTGGGGAAGGGTTGGCATGCTCGAGGCTGGACAGCTGGAGGGTCCTGCACGTCCACATCCCCAGCCGTCCTTGGGCCGAATTCCAGGTCCTGGGTGAAGGGGGGCAGGGCTGCAGTCCCAGGGCAGCTTAGGAAGGGGGCTAAGTTTAGGGTTGTGGTCTAGGGAATGGGTCCGAGGACCCTTTGATCCTCCCTGCAAAAGGCCAACTCTGCTGGGTCGGGGGACGGTTTGCAAGTGCAACATGGGGCCTTGGGGTTGACAAGTGTGTGGCCAACCTCACTCTCCCCTAACCTTGGGCTGTGCTTTTGGGGTTGGTTCACCCCTGAGCAAACCCTGAGGGTCACAAAGTGAAGGGAAATGGAGGAGGCAGAGGTGTGGGGAGAAAGGAGGGATGCTTGGAAAAGTCTGGTCCCAGGTGGGGTCCGTTCTGGCTGTGGACCCCACAGGCACCCAGGACCTGGCTCCAATGAGACCCTCAAGGGAGTGGACGCGGGTGACCTGGCCTCAGACCTTTGGTCCTGCTGGTAGTGGCAGCTTCCTGGGCCCATTGCTACCTGCCCTTCTGGCCTTGTGGTCTTATTTCTGCCCTGACAGTCTTCTCAGCCTGTGCCTACCAAGATGATGGGTGACTTCCTCCCAAATCCCATAGCCAGGGCCTGGATTCCATCCTCCTCTCCCTGAGAATAATGACAACAGTGGCTTCCAATTAGTGAGCCTTCCTGTGGACCAGGCACATGTAACTCTGGGAGACAGGCACCGGTATCTCCATTTTGCCTAGAAAAATCTTGAGGCTCAGAGTGGGTGAAGCTTGTCCCAAGTCACACAATGAAGGGGTCTGCTGACCATCTGCCCTTATTTTGCCTCCCAACTCTCGGCTCCCATCCTAGGCTGTGGACATGCCAAACTCCACTCTGGACTCTCTGACCATCTCTCTCACTGCAAGATTGCCCGTCCCCTTGGGAGCTTATTCTCATTTTCAAATGGAGGCCCCATTCCAGTCCTGCGTCTTTTTGTGTAACCTTGGAGGATTGCTTCACCTCTCTCATCCTCAGTTTCCTCATCTGTAAAATGGGAACACTAATGTCCCCTTCACACAGAGATGCCGTAAGCGTTGGTATGATGTGGGTTGATGCCCAGAACAGGGCCTTGCACATAGTAAGTGCTGGATAAAGGAGCCTCCAGGACTTCATTTCTGCTCTGGAGCTTCTTCATGATTTCCTGTTCTTTGGGCCCAGCTATCAACTACCACCTACAGATTGGTTTCCTGTCTTCCACATGTCCTCACTCAGGGTCTCTGCCCCAGACCCCTTGATTCTCCCAGGTTCTCAGGTTGGAGCTTTCCTTTCCTTTATACCTCAAATCCAGAAGTCCCCACACTCTGAAGATTTCTCCTTCAAAATGCCCCTCAGACTCATCCCGCAGGCTCCTCCTGCCCACACGGTCACTTCCCTTTGTCTCTTGTCCCCACCCACTTGGGTTTGTCCTTCTGTGTGATTATGTCATGAACGGAAGTTTGGTCAGGCCTCTCAGCACCCCGGGCACCTTCAGAGGCGTTCTCTGTCCCTCCACGTGAAACCGAGGCCTCTCTGGCTTTCTGTGCTCTTCACAGCCTGACCCAAACCCCCTCACCAACACCCCCAGCCGAGCGCTCCCTCCCGCGGCATGCCCCGGTGTGTGGTTCCTCCTCCCTGGAATGCCCTTGCTGACTCTGGGATGGGGTGTCTCGGGACAGACAGAGTCAGCCAGCCTGGTCAGGCGTGGGCTCCTCCTGTTTGATCCCGGTGGCTCTAAGGAGGGAGCTGAAGAAGAGAGGGTCACATACCAGGACAAGAGGAAGAAGGCGAAGAAGGGAATGGACACGGTTAACTGGAGCCAGCGCCACTGGGGGATGGCGTAGGCCAGGCCAGGCAGAATGAACTGGCCACTGGTGTAGAAGTAACCGAGTGAAATCGACTTGATGGCCCGCATCCGGGTGGACACCCACTCGACACCTGCAGGAGGAACCCAAGGACCAGATTAAGACCCTACTGGGTGGTGGGCACCTCCTGAGAAGGGGCACCAGCTCCTGCCCCTCCGTTGGCTACTCGATCTGACCCTGATCCTAAGGTTTCATCGCCCCCATTTTAGAGATGCGGCGATTGAGGCTCAAGAAGGTAGGACTCAAACGTCGGTGTGACTGACTCCCAAGCCTGCAGTCTTGACTGCCTCTCCAGTGGCAGGTGACTTCCCTTGTTTTACCTACTTGTGTGTATGGGCTGAACGAGATCATGTACCTGGCAGATGCCAGGCCCGGGGTGGGTCCTCAGTATTGAAGCTGCTGCTATTATGCTTGTTGTTATGTTCAGAGGGGGCCTCTGGGGTCCCGAGAGGGGCAGCGCCTTGCTTGACCAGGGTCGCCCGGTGCCTGTGGCTGAGCCACACTCTTGGCTTCGGGCTGGTGCTCCCCAAGCTCCTGGTCCCCGTCCCCTCCCCCTGTGGCTCACTCAAGATCGTGGTGCTCAGGGTGATGCCTGAGATGCCGCAGCCACACAGGAAGCGGAAGACGCTGTAGATGGGGAGGGTGGGGCTGAAAGCTGCGCCTGAGCCGCTGGCTGCCAGCAGCAGGTAGCTGCAGGTCAAGATGGGCTTGCGGCCAAACCTGCAGCTCGAAAAAGAAGAAGAGGGGCGTTAGCTGCTGTGAGCCAGCCGAGGAGAGTGACTCTGCAGGCCTCGGGGCAAAGGGCTGGACCCTCCACCTCCCAAAGGGCCAGGCAGGGTGTGTAACTCCCTCCCCAGACAGAGCCTTGCTGGTAATTGCTTTTTTTTGTTGACAAGTTTGCAGTAAGACGTTTGAGTTAATGAGTGATCTCCTCCACCCCCAGCTTAGCTACCTGAGCAGGGGTCAAAGGACCACTCCTCTCCAAGCCGTTCATCACCCACCTCCACGGCCATGCAGCCGCTACTGTGTCTGAAAACCTTGAGGCCGTTGCCCCAGGTCTGGGGAGGCTGGAAGACTCAAGCTGTAGGGCTTTTGGGGGCTACAGGGAGAAGGCTGTGGCCCCGAAAGGGGCTGGCCACACAGCAAGGACCATCTCTACCCCCTCCCCCAGCTCTTTACCTCTTTGGGGGTGCATGGGTGGAATGGAGAGGGGCGGGGGGGGGTCTCCATGGGTTGTGCCTCCCCTGGCGAGGCCCCCGCGTCTCACCTGTCAGACAGGTCTCCCAGCACGAGCCCCCCAATCAGTATGCCCGCCATGAAGATAGACTGGGCCATCTCCTTCAGCTTGTTCGAGTTGCACACCAGGTCCCACTGCGCAGGAGAGAGGGAGAGCCACTCGGCCACCCGGCCACCCGGCTCAGTCCAGCCCAGCCTCTCAGCCGCGCTCAGCCTGTGCCCCCATGTGTGTACTCCCTCTCCCAGCACCCGCGCTTGGCTTCCCTGAGCCTGGCCCTTACTCCCGGTGCCATTTCCCCCGTCAGGCTGGCCTGGGGCTCCCTGGGTCCCTGCCCTGTGGTTCTGTGATGACAACATCCCTTCAGCACACGTGGCCTGCCATATGGCTTCCGAAGTCTGCTCAGCTGTCACAGCCAGGTCTGTCTTCGAGCTCCTCCAGGCTCACCTGCTTCCTGAGGTTACCTGTGTGTCTGTTCCCCAACTTCACTTGTGCAAGGCTGGTCTCTCTGCTTGCACCCTCTCTCCTCCAGGGGACATTCCTGCTGCCACCTCCCTCCATCCCACACCTTCAGCCTCTCTCCTGACTCCTCCCCATCATCGTTTGCTTGTGTTCCAGTCTCTCCACTTAAAGCCTCTTTCCCTTCCACATTTGCTTCATTTCTCTCTTCCCTTCAAAGCCAGATCTCTGGAACAAGGAACCATCCTGGCTGTCACCCCGTCCTCGTGTCCCACTCATTTCCCGAGTCTGCCCCCACCTCTCCACTGAAACTCTGCTCCCCAAACCTAATGGAACCTTCTGTTTCCTGACCTGACTTCCCTTCAGCAGCCCGTGATCCCGCTGACCTCTCCCTCCTCCGGTCTTCCTCCTTTCCCTCCCTCTGTGGTATTCTTTCTCTCTATCCCTTAAAAGTTCCCCAGGCCTCTTCTTGGATCTTCCTCTTTTTATTCACTTTCCCCAGGAAATGCCACCTGCTCCTATGGCTTCAATGACTATTTTATGGTGAAGACTCCAAATCCCTCTCTTTAGCCCAACCTTTCTTCTGGCCTTGAGACCCATCGATTCAGCAGCCTACTTGAAGTCTCCCCCTGGAGGGTGTCTTTTGGGCATCTCAGAGTCAACGAGACTTGCCACCCCCTCCCTGTAAAGTCTGAATCACAAAAAGGGACTGGCGGCCCTTTTTTGACTCCTTCCTCTCCCATGTTACAATCACTTCATCCTCCAGTTTCTAACTTTTTAATTTTTCTTTCTTTTTTTTCTGGCCACCGCTAGCGGCATGTGGGATCTTACTTCCCCAACCAGGGATCGAACCCATGGCCCCTGCAGTGGAAGCCTGGAGTCTTAACCACTGGACCACCGGGGAAGGTCCTTTAATATTTCTTGAATCTGGATTCTTCTATTTCCACTATTGCTATCTTAGTGCAGGCCTCATCCTCTTATGCTTGGATTAAGAATAACAGCCAATATTCAGTAGAAATAAAAGCAATGGGACCTAATGAAACTTACAGGCTTTTGCACAGCAAAGGAAACCATAAACAAAATGAAAAGACAACCTATGGCCTGGGAGAAAATATTTGCAAATGATGAGACCGACAAGGGCTTAATTTCCAAAATTTACAAACAGCTCATGCAACTCAAAAACAAAAAACAAACAACCCAATCGAAAAATGGGCAGAGACCTAAAGAGACATTTCTCCAAAGAAGAAATACGGATGGCCAACAGGCATATGAAAAGATGCTCAATGTCGCAAATTTTTAGAGAAATGCAAATCAAAACTACAAGGAGGTATCACCCCACATCAGTCAGAATGGCCATCATTAAAAAGTCTACAAACAACAAATGCTGGAAAGGGTGTGGAGAAATGAGAACCCTCCTACACTGTTGGTGGGAATGTGAATTCGTGCAGTCACTATGGAAAACAGTATGAAGTGTCCCCAAAAAATAAAAATAGAGTTGCCATATGATCCAACAATCCCATTCCTGGGCATATATCTGGACAAAACTATAATTAAAAAAGATACATGCGCCCCTATGTTCATAGCAGCACTGTTCACAATAGCCAAGACATGGAAACAACCTAAATGTCCATTGACGCATGACTGGATAAAGAAAATGTGGTACATATATACAGTGGAATACTACTCAGCCGTAAAAAAGAATGAAATAATGCCATTTGCGGCAACATGGATAGACCTAGAGATTATCATACTAAGTGAAGTAAGTCAGAAAGAGAAAGACAAAATACCATATGATATCACTTATATGTGGGATCTAAAATGTGACACAAATGAACTTATCTACGAAACAGAAACAGACTCACAGACATAGAGAACAGACTTGTGGTTGCCAAGCGGGAGGGGAGCAGGGGAGGGATGGATTGAGAGTTTGGTATTAGCAGATGCAAGCTACTATATATAGCATGGATAAAAAAACAAGGTCCTACTGTATAGCACAGGGAACTATATTCAATATCCTGTGATAAACCATAATGAAAAAAAATATGAAAAGAGTGTATATATGGGTAACTGAGTCACTTTGCTGTATAGCAGAAATTAACACAACATTGTAAATCTGCTATACGTCAATAAAATAAATTAAAAAAAAAGAATAACAACCAATATTTATTGAGGGCTTACTCTGCACCAGGCATTGTTCTAAGTAAGCACTTTCCATGCCTTAATTTTTTCAATCATCATAGCAACCTTATGATGTAGAGCTGCTGTCATCCTCATTTTACAGTTGAGGAAATTGAGCCCAGAGAGGATTATCGCAACAATCTTCTGACAGGTCTCCCAACCTTCGACCTCAGTCCTTCCTATCCATTCTTTCCCTGATAAGCTGAGTGGCTTTTCTGAAGCACCTCTCACATCAGCTTGCTGCCTTGCCTAAGGCACCCCCTGGCTTCCTCTTGCCCTCTGGGTAAAGACAAAGCTCTGTTAACACAGATTTATAAAGCCCTCAGGCTCTGGCCCCTGCCCACCTGTCTGGCCTAATCTCCTGCTAATCTCCAACACGCACCCTTTGTCCAGTTGTCCTGAATTACTTGTGTAATGAAGTGAAGAATCTCATTCACTGGAAATGCCTTACGAGAATGTTTTGGAAGCAAAACAGCGCGGGGAAAGAATCACACAGCCCAGGGAGCTCTTTCTGCTTTCCTCCCGGGAAGCGAGGGGGATTGGGCAAGGGGGAAGCCTCCAGGTCCTCCAGCTTACTCACAGTGGCCCAGAGTGGCCAGCAAACCCAGGGCTCTATCTGGCTGGAAAGGGAGCCTGCATGGTACATGTGTGGGGATGGGGGAGGGAAAAGAGTAAAGGAGGAAGTGAGGTGGTGTGAAAGGAGAAGGCCAGTGGGTGTCTAGAGAGACTTCCTGTACTGTGTAGCATGCGCTGTAAAGGGACAGGCCATCCGGGAGCGAGATGGGGCCATGTAATTCTTGACAATGACGTGTGAGTGGAAGAAATGGATGCTGCTTCCACTTCATTTAAGTAAGAGGGAATCCCTGGCCTGGACGTGCGTGCTTTCTCCCTTCCCGTTGGTTAGGAATTGTGATAACTAGAGCAACTCCGGAAGCCACGTGTTGAAGATGGCGGAGCTGCTGGGTGTCTCGGTCCCCGGATGACCTAGGAAGGGGGCTGGGAACACAGGAGCACGGCGAAGAGCATGGGACCAGATGTAGAGAGAACTGGAGAGATTTTTAAAGGCATTCTGGAATTTTGGGGGGGAAAGGAAGATATTTTGAGGGATTTTTGGCATGCTTTCCGTGTTAAGAAAACCTGTAGCTGAAGTCTCCATTCTTCAAGGTGTCGAGAGAGTGATTTATGTTTCCTTTGACTCTGACTCCATGCATAGGCCTGGCCACATGGGGTCCATGGTTGTAATCCGGTTACACTAGAGATCCTACAAAAGCTTCAGGCTATTGTGTTCCTCTTTGCTTTTGTACTTGATATCTTCCCCTACTCTAGCAAGGTTGTCAGTCCTTCAAAAGACATGTCAAGATCACTTCCTCTGAGTGCCAGAAACATCTTTTCTGGCTGCTGGCACAAGCAGCTAGTCAGTAAATAGTCGTGAAATGGATAAATGGCTGAGAAGCATATCCAGACTCCCAGCGTAATTCCTCATTTCTCCTTCCACACTCAGCATCCTGTTCTTACCTCTAAGAGGACACATTACATAGCATGCTACCTGCCTATTTGCTTGTCCATCTCTCCTGTATTCCGTAACCTCACCGAGGGCGGAGACGTCTCACTTGACTCTTTATCCCTAGCAGCTAGCAGAGTAGTTGGTGCACAGGAAATGTTAAATGTTTGTCTAATGACTAATTAATGGGGTTGCTATACATATTTAACTGATGAGGCCCAGAGAGGAAGAGGTAACCAGCTGACTGGAGGGAACCGGTCACTCAGCTTCTATCTAGCCCATGGCATGGTCTGGGCTGACCTCTTGTCTATCAGCTTTTGGCAGCTCCACATAGAGTTCTGGCTCCCAATATCCTATCCAACGTTCTTGGCCTTCTTTTTCCTTTCTTGGAATGTTTACTCCTTAGGGAGCTGGGTTCAGGAAGGGAAGAACAGGAAGCCCACTGCCATGTCTTCCTGAGTGATGACATACCAGGAAGGTGGTGGGGGAGAAAGAGAGGGCTTACTATGCTCAGGAGCAAGCTTTGCAAATGATGCCATAATAATCCTATGAAGTGGGTACTATTATTATCTCCATTTTACAGACAAAGAACCTGAGGCTCAGAGGGTAAATAACTTGCCCAAGCACAGCTTGGTTCATTTCAAGGCAGAGACTCAAACTCAGGTCTTCTGGACCCCCAACTAGTGCTCTTGACCATGGCTCCCTGATGTGTGCTTTGCTCTGAGTCCTGAGCTGCCAGAGGGAAGGCTCAGCCCACGGGAGCTGTAGCCATGCGTCACTATAAGACACAAGCTCAGGATGGGCTGGAGTCATGGTCAAGGAGGCAGCCAAGGCCAGAGCCAAGTGGGCTGATCTGATGTCAGGCCCAAAAGGTGAGGGACAGGCTCAGGAGCTGTAGCAGCAGCAAAATCATAGGCCAGGAGGCCCCTCAGAGGGCAGAGAAGAAGGCGTGACATAAAAGGTCAGGGCAAGCCATGTGCGATCAAGGATGCGGACCCTGCTCCGCGCGCGTGTGTGTGTGGTGTGTGTGTGTGTATGTGTGTGTGGTGTGTGTGTGGTGTGTATGTGTGTGTGTGTGTGGTGTGTGTGTGTGGTGTGTGTGTGTGTGTATGTGTGTGTGGTGTGTGTGTATGTGTGTGTGTGGTGTGTGTGTATGTGTGTGTATGTGTGTGTGTGGTGTGTGTGTGTGTGTGGTGTGTGTGTGTGGTGTGTGTGTGTGTGTGGTGTGTGTGTGTGTGTGGTGTGTGTGTGTGTGGTGTGTGTGGTGTGTGTGTATGTGTGTGTATGGTGTGTGTGTGTATGTGTGTGTGGTATGTGTGTGTGTGTGTGTGTGTGGTGTGTGTGTGGTGTGTGTGTGTGTGTGTGTGTGTGTGTGTGTGTGTGTGTGTAGGCTGACTCTGCCAGGGGACCCCACACATGGTCCATACTCCCTCCAGAGCAAGGACAAGGGAAACAGACTTCCCTAGATTTGGGGCCTTTTAGATCCAGTTTAGAACTTGGGGAGAATTGCTATGCCTCTGTCTACTCTCGGACCTCTGATGGAACCAAGGCTGGGGCACAATGGCCAGAGAGCCAGGTACCTGGGAAGCCTCAAAAGGGCATGAGTCTCTAGCTCTGCCACTTAGTAGCTGTGAGTTCCTGGGCCAGTTGCTTAACCTCTCTGTGGCTCAGTCTCTTTATCTGTAGAATGGGGGTAATACTAATACCTGCTTCTCAAGATTGTAAATAAAATAGGGAATGAAGAGCACCCAGCACTATACCTGGCAAACAGTCGGCACTCTATGTGATAGCTGTTTTATTATTATTGTCACGTCATTGTAAGGCCTGTGCTCACAGAGACATGTGATGCAGTAGAAGGGGCATGGATTCTGGAGTCAGGACCCCCATCCCTCTTCCTACAAACACTTGATTTCACCATCATGGCTGAGAGAGCCACCTTCTGGATCTGAACCCAGTGTATTCCTCTGTAAAAAGGGGCAACATTCACAGTGGTCATAAAAGAAGATTCGCAGGGTGGTGAAAGAAGGAATGCAAAGCACCAGCCCAGGGCCCTGCACACAGTAGATGTTCACTCTGACCCTGGAGAGCCCAAGGGATGGCCCCGGGCTCCTCCTGCCCGGGATCACAGCTTCCTAGGTGAGGGCTGCCACAGGGCGGTGGGGGGGTGGTCAGGCTGGCCCAGACACGTGGCTGAGCTGGGGCCCCCAGGTCATTAGGCAGGAGTCAGATTGGAGGCTAGGAAAGGGGAGATGATAGGAGGGGTGCCCAGGGCAGGGTCCAGGGTGAGCAAGTAGGGGTGATGCAGGAGCTCAGCTGGAGACAAGAGATGGACAGATGGTCTGGGAGGTGGGCAGCCTGGGGATTTGGGGGTGAGCGTGGAGGGAGACCAGACACTCGGCAGGGGAAACTTCCAGGGTGGAGACCCACTTCTGGGAGGACCACTGAGTGGGTTCTCTGCTTCTCCAGTGGCTGACTTGGGGCCTCCAGGGACCTGTGTGGGGAGACAGGATTTCTGTGGCCCTGGAGACAGGACGGGAAGGCTCAAGGCCCAGAGAGGACTCACAGGGGCCTCAGAGGGGAGGGCCTGCTCATCCAAGGCCAGGCCCGGGCCTTCGAGGGCTGTAGGGTTGGGTTTCCGGAGCCCCCAGACTGAGCTGGGCCCCCACAGGGCTGTGCTCTGTGGTGTGGAAGCTGTGGGCTCCTCTCCAGGGAATTCAGAGTCCACAGTCCTCACTCCTCACACTTTCCAGACTTAAAAGAAAGGCCTTTGTTTCCTCTTAATGTCCTGGTAAAGCTCCTTCTGAAAAATTCCTACCTTGTCTCTGCTGCACCCAGAGAAAGGAATGTGTGGTCACCTCTGCCAGCAAAGCTTATGGGATCAGAAGGGGGAGGGAAACTCCCCGTGCTCCTGGCTGGACCCAGCGCAGTCCTCCCACCCTCGCCTCCTCTGCAGGGAAGGTCCTTATTATCCCATTCTACAGATGAGGGGACTGAGGTGGGGAGGGAGATGACTCACCAGGTCCCCGGCCGTGGGGGTGGTGGTGGAGCTGGGCCCTGCGTGCTGGCCTGTGCTGGGTTGGGGGTGGAGTAAGACAAAGCCCTGCGGCCTGGGTGAGCCGGGAAGAGCTGTGACAGCTGATTCTCCTTTTACCAGGAGTCCCCCTACTCTTCTGGGGGGACTAACCCCCTACTTCTCAGGGCATCTCTATTAATCATGACCACCATAACAGCAACAGTGGCAGCAAACATTAGTTGAACACCTTGTAGGTGCCAGGCCCTGTGCTAATGCTGGCCTTGCATTATCTCTTTTAATGGTCGTACTTGTTCTCTTACCCCATTTTACAGATGAGGAAACTGAGACTTCTGGGGTTGTAACATCCCGAGTAAACGGCAGAGTCAGAATGTGAACTCTGCTGCTTGGCCCTGGCTCATGGTGGCACGCTGTCCACCTGGGAGATGGCTCCTTGCCTACTAACCAGGGTCACCTGGACTGAGATGGTTGCCAGGTGCTGTCTTCCTCATTACCACCCTTCCCCCCAGGGCCGGCACACCCAGGTCCCTGCCTCCACGCCAGAGACACACCCCTAGGTGAGCCAGCCACTGTCTTACCTCCACCCCCTGAGGGACCGGAACCCCACCCCACCCCAAGTGATGGAGCATGGATTTGCCATGGCTTGAACCACAAACAGAAAAGTCAGAGGGGGTTTGACCTTGCTGCGCTGCTAAGAGCACCTGGCTGGGTCTGGCCACTGACATTTCCCTGACTGGGTGAGGACCCTGATCAGGGGTTCTCATGGCTGAGAGTCCTCAGGGAGCCTGGGCCTGACCAGGACCCGACCTGGAGAAGGGGGCAGACCCCGAGGCCTGGTGAAACCCTGTGTTTATTTGGGATGTAGATTCACCTGGCCCCAACTGCTGGAATGGTGACTGGGTGCTCAGCTGGCACAGATGTGAGCTGATGCTTGACGGGGTACAAGACCTGCAAGCTGGGCTTCCCTGGTGGCGCAGTGGTTAAGAATCCGCCTGCCAATGCAGGGGACACAGGTTTGATCCCTGGTCCGGGAAGATCCCACATGCCACGGAGCAACTAGGTCCGTGCGCCACAACTACTGAGCCTGCACTCCAGAGCCCGCGAGCCACAACTACTGAGCCCTTGTGCCACAAGTACTGAAGCCCATGCACCTAGAGCCTGTGCTCCGCAACAAGAGAAGCCACCGCCATGAGAAGCCTGCACACCGCAACGAAGAGTAGCCCCTGCTCGCGGCAACTAGAGAAAGCCCACGCGCAGCAACGAAGACCCAACGCAGCCAAAAAAAAAAAGACCTGCAAGCTCTGCTCTTGGCCAGGTTCCCTGGAGCTCAAGGTGCACCCTGGAGGGGAAGACACTTCCCAGCAGTCAGCCCTGTCTGAGTCCCTCCTGCCAGGCTCTGAGGGCATATGGCCTTCATCCAGCATTAACTGAGCGCTTCCTAGAACCTAGCCCAGGGTGCAGTGGTCGGGGGATGCCGTCCCAAGGAACACGGGGTGGGGAAGTGGGGGGAGGTGGCTCTGGAGCTCTGCTGCCTGGGTTTGACTCCCAGCTCCAGCACTTATAAGATGTGGTGCCTTGGGCCACTAACCTGTACCTTGGTTTCCTCATCTGCAAAAACGACATAATATAGGTACTAACCTCAGAGAGTTGTTGTGAGGATTAAATGAGTTCACGTGAGCAAACTGATTAGGGCCGTCTGGCAAGGGGTTAGCACGCGGTAAGGGATAGCGATGGTTATTATTTCATTGCTCCCTGTAGGATTTTTGTTTCCTCGTCTAGGTTCTGTATTCTGGAGGACATGGATGGTGGCTTTACCCCTTCTCTCTGTCTTCCAGGGACCAGATGTACAGCAAGTTGCCCACACACCTGGAAGCTTATTTACAGGTATTGGGGCATTTCCACTCCCCCCACCCCCCGCCCTGTTCCTCGCCCCTACATCCATTTGGTTCCCGAGTCCCAGAGGTTCTGACTCCCCAACCTCTCTGGTATTTATTCCGACTGCCCCTGCCGTCCGTCATCTTGGTCCTGGGTCCCTGTGGCAACCTGCTAACTGGTCTCCCAGCTGCTGGACCAAAATGCTCCACAAGCTACTCTCCGCTCTGCAGTTGAGGCAGGAGATAGATGGGCCCCAGGCTGAGCAGCTGGAGTTCGTCCCCTGTGGACAGATCCTCCAAAATAGCAGGAGGGAGGAGAGCTGAGCCCTGTCCAGATAAGAGATAAAAGACTGCATATGCCTCATTCTTGAAGTCAAGGGGACCTTCCCAACTACACGTGCTCAGAAAGGCTCCTTGAAGGTCAACAACGGAGGGGGCGCCACTCCATAGTAAGTGACATCAACCTACCCACAGGCCTCTTTGCTCGAATCCATCCTGGCTAAGAGATGCACGCGCACACATGGGAGGACCCCGAGATAAACAAAATATGGACACAGAACCAGGCAAAGCAAGATGATTGGCCAAAGGAAACCCGGAAGAAATGCCCCATATAAGTGATTCAAACTACCACAAGGGTGCCACTCTCTCTCTGAGTCCGCCCACGTGTCTATCCACACGTACCCTTTTACCTCCTAATAAATACTTTACTTGTTTCACTACTTTCTGTCTTTGTGGGAATTCATTTCTACAAAGCCGAAGGGCCAGGGCCTTGTCAATGGCCACTGGTCTAGTGGCCAGGATTCAGCGCTCTCCCTGCTGCGGCCTGACTTCAACCTCTGGCTGGGAATCGAAATCCCGCTTCAAGCCGCCGTAGGCCAAGGCCACCCGAGACCACGGTCCGAGTGCAGATCCTTAGAAGGTAATCTGAGTACGTCGCACTCCTGCTTAACACCATGCAATGGCTCCCTGTCACCTTCGAGACAGAGGCCAGTCCTTCGCCCCGGCGTCTACGCCAGGCCCTCCTGCTGGCCCTCCTCCTCCCTGTGTCCCTGGCCTCCGCACCCCGCTGCCCGCCTCTCCAGCCTCCCTCGGTCTCTTGCCGGCCTTACTGCTTTGCTCTCTTTATGCTTCTGTGACTGTGCGTCTGACTCCAGGCACACTGTTCCTTTCGCCTGGGGTGCGCTTGCCCGCGTCAGTCTGCCCCCTAACCCTGACCCCTCCTTCACACTCAGCTCCGGCTTTGCTGACTCCAGTGAGCCCTCCCGGTTTCCCCCGCCAGGCGGATTCCACGCCCCTCCTCTGGGCTCCCAGGGCACCCTGAGTTTATAAAGCTCGTATCCATTCATTACACAAATATTGATTGCACAGAGCGCCTCCTCTGTGCCAGGCACTGTTCCAGCTGCTGGGGATATAGCAAAGCAGCTGAAAACCCCTGCCCTGGGAAGCCTGCATACCCCACCACGCTGCTGGTGAGTTTCCTCACTAGAGGTGAGCACCTGGAGGACAGGCAGGGCTCACGGGTTCTTTGACTCTGTGTCCTCAGTATTATGCGTGTAGGTGTCAATAAATGTTGGATGCTGGATGTATTTCAGGCACTGGGCTGGGTGCTGGGGAGAAAAAGTGCATAGGACAGGGTTGGAGTATCCGGGGCCATGAGAGTCAGCAGATGTGATGGTTAGGAGCACGGCTCTGGGGCCAGGTGCCTGTGTTCAGATCCTGAATCTGCCTCTTACTAGTGGCGAGACCTTGAACAAGCTCCTTATCCTCTCTGTGCTTCAGTTTCCCCATCGCAACAATGGGCTTATCATACTAACTATCTTATAATGTTGTCAGGAAGGTTAAAAGGGTTAATATTTATTAAGCACTTAGGACAGTGCCTTGCGCGTAGTCAGTGCTTTATACAGAAATAAATACTCACTAGACAAATGAATAGCAATCATAGATTCTGAACATAGATAGTCCTGGATTCAAATCATTTCTCTGCCAGGTCCTAATCATATGTACTCCTGGGAAAGTCATTGAACCAGGCTGAGCCTCGGTTTCCTCATCTGAAGGTACTAACAATACTTCCCTCACTGAGTTGCCATCTCCAGGGATTCCAGGAGCCCACGCTCATAGTGTGCCCAGCACAGGACTGGCACCAGGTAAAGACGTTGAAATGCATCTCTTCTAAGGCGGCAAAAGCAAGATCCTGCCCTCGAGGGGCTCATGGTCCCCGAAGGGAGAATGAAAACATTGGCCTCTGCTCACTGCTCACATGTCACCCCCTCCAGGAAGGCTCCCTAAAATCCCGTGGTCCCCCCACTCTTTTGTACTGCCATGAATGATTGTCCCCCTGTGCCTAGTATGGACTTTTGCTTTAAACTCCAGCTCCGAAACTGACCAGCTGTGTGGCACTGGACCTTCACTTCCCTCCTCTGAGTCTTAGTTTTTTTTTTTTTTTTTTTGAATGAAAAAGGAGATAAAATCACCTTCAACAGAATATCATTGTGGGAATCAAAGTGTGGGAGACAATGTCTGCCAGACACCAAGACGTGACTGGCTATTTGTGGATCCTCAATAAATGCCAATTCCCATTTCATTCTCTTCATCTGACCATGGTCTCCAGGTCATTCGAGAGCCTGATTTAACTCTGTAACTCCTGGAGATGGTGGGTAAAAGAATCAGTGAATAAATGAGGGTGTGAATGAATGGGAGATGAACACAGAAGTGACTGCGGGAACGGATGAGATGTTTTCTGGGTCTGCTCAGGCATGTTCCAACCCTCACCTCTGTCCATCCCCTCCTGCACACACTGTCCCACCTTGAGACCTTTACACAAGATGGAATTTTCCTCCTTTTCCCCATTGCCTGGCTAACTCTTGCTGGACTCCCTTATCTCCGCCCAGGGTCACTTTTTAAAGGAAGCTTCCCCTGGCCCCTGCCCCCAGCCCAGGGGTAGGCTGTAGTCTAAGGTCACAACATTAAGTACTTTGAAGTTGTAATTTGACATTTCTTTGTGTGGTCCTCTCATTAATTGATGTTACCCCTGCTAGGCGGTGGACCCCGTGGGAACAGGGACAGTGCATTTTTGTATCCCCAGAGTTTGGCGCTGCGCCTGGCATAGAAAGGGCTGTTTGCACTCTGAATGTGAAGAGACGGAACCTTTTGGTTGGTGCGTCTCTGCGCCCAGGCCCTTCCTCTCTGCCTGCCCAGTGCCCTGTCCCTGGGTCCTTAGGGAGACTGGGTCCCAGCCTGCTCCCCTGTCCATGAGTGTGGGGTTCCTGCTGTAATCGGAGGGAGAGGGCTGGCCTCAGGGCATACCTCAGTCACAATGGAGTCCCTGGTGCTGACGTCGTAGGTCCAGCCATCCAGGCAGGGCTCGGTGGCCCCCTGGGTGTCATTGGGCAGGCTGGCGTTGGGTGGATATACAAAACGGAGGCACGGCTCAGGCTTCTCATTCGGGCCCATGGGGAGCACCCAGGGCCCCGCGGAGGCGTTGGGTGGCGGGCGACAGTGGTGGGCGGGGGTGGCCGCTGTGAAGATCTGCAGCAGGTTGTGGTTGGCCATGCTGAGGATCGGGAGGCCGAGCAGGACCGTGTGCAGGAACTGGAAGGGCCCTTTGCTGGCCACGCGGTCCACGAGCTCGGCGAAGGTCATGGCACCGGGCAAGATGAGCCAGAGCTACGGGTGGGGCACCAGGCCGGGGAGAGGGATGTGTGCATGGGGGTGAGGGGGGCAGGTGGATGGGTGTGGAAGCACAAGCGGGGAGGTGTGCCCAGGTGTATGTGTAAGCCTGTGTATGTATAAGCGTGTGATACAGCCGTGCGTACCCACAGATTTGCGTGTGGATGAGGATGTACGCAACTGCGCATGCACACGTGGGGTCACAGGTGTGGTGTGTGTTCACAGCAGTGTCTGCTGGGACGTGCACATTTAGGCTGGAGTGTAAGGGCACAGCTGTGTGAGCGCGGGTGTGTCGCTGTGTGCGTGTGGGGACTTGTGGGTGTGAGTATGTGTTCAGCCAGGCTGGGCACATGCGCTGCAGGCGTGGGGCAGTGCAGGCAGGCCGCTGGGACCAAGGGGCCCCGTCTTGGACGTTGTCCCCACAGGATGGATGTCAGGAGTAAGTGGGCGAGGTCCCTGGTTGCCTTGAGCAGACACACAGGACTGGCAGGGCTCAGGGGGCCTGCTGGGAAGGTCTCCCCAAGCCCAGCGCCTCCTGGTTTTGGCTGTCCCCTGGGGCTGGGTGCACCATACCAGGGCAGCAGAAAGGGGCCAAGCAGATCCCAGAGGGCATAAGGGACTTGGTCAGTTGCAGTGAGGAAGCAAGGCCCGGCCTTGGGGGCTTCCCAGGGGTCCCTCCTCACCTGGTAGCTGGGCCTGGCTCCTCCCTCCGGTGGGGTTGGTGGTCGATGTGTCTGAAACCCTTGCTCTGTCCCAGGGTCCGGCAGCTGCTGTAGTTTGGCAGCTCAGCTCCAGCAAGCTGTGTTTGTGCCTTCCCCAGGGGGGCTTATATAAGGCATAAGCTGTTTCCCAGGCTAATGTTTGACTTTCCTTTGGGGATTAATGACACTGGCAGGGCCAGGGCTGTGGACCCACTAAGCCCAGCTTTCCTCAAAGGGCTGCCTCAGCAAAGGCTGGTGTGGTGGCGTGCCTGAGCCTAGTGGGGCTGCTGGGGGGACAGAAGCCTAGGTGGTCTGGGCAGGGGGAGTCTGGGGAGGGGGTGGGGGGCTGGCTTGAGTCCTGAGGGCCCCGGGTCCTCTGTGAGCTGACGGTCTGAAGACTCGGAGCTGAGAAGAGCCAATCAGAGAAGTGCTGCTGCCTGTGAGTGGACAATACTCTCCAGGGCACTGACTTCCCCTGCCTGGTGCCTCTTGGTAGGGCACAGGAAATAGTAGGGCACGTCCAGGCCGAAAATGTCCCCTGTGTCTGTCCCTGAGGGCTCCGGGCTGTCACCCCCTGGGCCCCTGGGGCAGCCAGGGCTCCCGTGTCTGAGTCTCAGACCCAGGGGAACGCCCACGCCCCCTTCCATCCCCACGCGCAATGGATGGGCTCCTCTTCTGATCAACTGCTTCCCTTTAAAGAAAACTTGCAGTCCCTATGGTTCTGTTTTTTCCTCTGAATATTATTTTAATTATATAATAAACTGTTTCTTGCATAAAGTACAGGAAATACAAACAAGCCAAACAAAACAAGACGCCCCGTCTCACCTGACAGCCAACCCTGTGAGTGATCTGATGTATGTGCTTCCAGCCCTTTCCTCATGAGACCGCGATCTAAGTCCCCACTTTCTTTTTTTTTTTTTTTTAAATAAATTTATTCATTTTATTTATTTATTTTTGGCTGCGTTGGGTCTTTGTTGCTGTGCGCAGGCTTCCTCTAGTTGTGGCGAGCGGAGGCTACTCTTCCTTGTGTGGGCTTCTCATTGCCATGGCTTCTCTTGTTGCGGAGCACGGGCTCTAGGCGTGCAGGCTTCAGTAGTTGTGGCACGCGGGCTCAGTAGTTGTGGCGCACGGGCTTAGTTGCTCCGCGGCATGTGGGATCTTCCGGGACCAGGGCTCAAACCCGCGCCCCCTGCATTGGCAGGTGGATTCTTAACCACTGCGCCACCAGGGAAGCCCCCTAAGCCCCCACTTTCTAGCAGCCAACGTGAGTCTCGTTTAACCCTCACAGCAGCCTTGTTATTACTATTCTAGCATTATCCTAGGAAATTGAGGCACGGAGAGGTTAAGTAACTTGCTCCTGGTTCCCCAGCCAGGAAGTGGCAGGGCAGGGGCAGTGTGGCTCTAAGCCCACTTCTGTCTCTTGGAGCCAACATTTCTGCAAAGTCCGTGGGGCACTGTGCTGCCTCTCCCTTAGCAAGGTTCCCTAGCCTGGCCTTCAGCATCACTCTTGCCTGCCTTCAGCTCTCGGGTTCTTCTTCCAGGAACCCTAGGAGCTGCCCCTCCTGCCTGCTCTGGGGGCTAAGAAGGACCCCACCTAGGGCTCCCCTTCTCGGTTGGGGAGGGGGCTCCACATTCTCTTCCTTGGCCCCCTTCTCCACCAAGGCAACATCCAGCTCCCTGGGCTCAGGCTGGGCTCCTCCCCCTGAAGTCTCCTCCAGCTCTTCCTCCCCTACCGGCCTCCCCAAGAGCAGGGTCAGCTGTAACCCGGGTCCAGCCCCTCCTCTCCGCTCCCCACCTGGGCCCAGCAGTAATTGATGTTCTTAAAGTGGCCCAAGGCAGGGCAAGATCCGGAGTCATCAAAGGAAGATTAAATTATTCTCCGAGGCAGCCAAGGGGTTGTTTTAGGAAGGTTTTCGACTGTGAAGCTTGCAGAGAGCTGGGCCCCCGCCCTGAGCCCCCCTGTTCTGGGCATTCGCCCTCTGTGAGATTTTCCGGTTCCTAATTGGGCCAGGGTTATCTGATTGTTCCTGTCCTAGTGGAATGTTGTTTAAAGGAGCCTGGTGACTTCCCACTGCGGCTGCTGGAGCCGAGCCCGAGTATAGCCCAGTCAGGGGCAGTGCCCCCGACCCCCATGGATGTGCTTGGATTCCTGAATCTGAACTGAAGGAATGTGTTGATGCACTTGCTGTACGACCTTGGGCAAATCACCTCCCTCTGGGCCTCTTGTTTCTCTTTATTAGTTAAGTGGCTTAAAACACACACACACAGAAACCTTTTATTCAAACAATATAGTGGGTTCCTAAGGTCAACATATAAGTCAGATCCTAAAGGAGGTGGTCTGCTTAAGTGGTGAAGGGGGTGGAGAGAAGCCCCCTCCACACCCCCAGCCTCCCAGCCCATCCTTCCCTTTGGCACCTTTTGCCCCAGGCCATCCCAGCCTGAGGCAGCTCCATTATATTAGAGGATCCATCTCTTCTTACATGCTGTGATCCTAAGTTCAATATGTTGAAATTAACTTTTTTTTTTTAAAGAAATGATGCATTTGGGAAATCTTACATACTAGATGCATTTTTTAAAAATGCATTTTTAAAAAATGCATTTTTAGGGCTTCCCTGGTGGCGCAGTGGTTGAGAATCTGCCTGCCAATGCAGGGGACACGGGTTCGAGCCCTGGTCTGGGAAGATCCCACATGCCGCGGAGCAACTGGGCCCGTGAGCCACAATTACTGAGCCTGCGCGTCTGGAGCCTGTGCTCCACAACAAGAGAGGCCGCGATAATGAGAGGCCCACGCACCGCGATGAAGAGTGGCCCCCGCTTGCCGCAACTAGAGAAAGCCCTCGCACAGAAATGAAGACCCAACACAGCCAAAAATAAATAAATAACAAATAATTTAAAAAACCAAAAACAACAACAACAACAAAAAATAAATAAATAAATAAATAAATTTTAAAACAGGAAGGATGAAGATTAAAAAAAAAATGCATTTTTAATTTGGGACATGGGAATCGATTTTCTTCCTTCTTTCCTCCCTTCCTTCCCCCTTCTTTCTTTCTCTTTTTCTTTCTTCCTTTCATTTTTGCCTAAACTCTTCTAGAGCCTTTAAGCTGAACTAGGTTCAATCAGTTGCCCTGTTCTTTGCTGGGTCCCAGCACTGACATGTGTTTTGCTCTGGAAAGGCCCAAAGAATCATCTAGTCCAATGTCCTCATCTTATATAAGGGAGGCTGAGGTCCAGTGAGGGAAGGAACACAGATCTGACTCCCCGCGTCCCTTTGCAGCTCCACACAGCACAGTCTCTAAATCTTCAATTCACTGAGGCAGGGGAGGGGCTGTGATAAGTGAAACAGGGAAATCTCACTCCCTTGGAGGGGGAGTTCTGGCCAATTATGGAGGCCATACTGAATCTCTGTGGGCCATCCACTCTCCTACCCACTCATTTGTTCATCTGTTTATCTGGTCGTCTCCCCATCCTTCCTTCCTTCCTTCCTTCCCTCCTTCCTTCCTTCCCTCCTTCCTTGCTTCCATCCTTCCTTCCTTCCGTCCTTCCTTCCTTCCTTCTTTCCTTCCTTCCCTCCTTCCTTCCTTCTTTCCTTCCTTCCTTCCATCCTTCCTTCCCTCCTTCCTTCCTTCTTTCCTTCCTTCCCTCCATCCTTCCTTCCTTCCTTCCCTCCTTCCTTCCTTCCCTCCTTCCTTCCTTCCTTCCTTTCATCCATCCCTCCTTCCTTCCTTCCTTCCTTCCCCTTCCCTCCTTCCTTCCTTCCCTCCTTCCTTCCTTCCCTCCTTCCTTCCTTCCTTCCCTCCTTCCTTCCTTCCTTCCCCTTCCCTCCTTCCTTCCTTCCCTCCTTCCTTCCTTCCTTCCCTCCTTCCTTCCTTCCTTCCTTCTTTCCTTCCTTCCTTCCCTCCTTCCTTCCTTCCCTCCTTCCTTCCTTCCTTCCTTCCTTCCTTCTTTCCTTCCTTCCTTCCTTCCCTCTTTCCTTCCTTCCTTCCTTCCTTCCCTCCTTCCTTCCTTCCTTCCTTCCCTCCTTCCTTCCTTCCTTCTTTCCTTCCCTCCTTCCTTCCTTCCTTCCTTCCTTCCTTCTTTCCTTCCTTCCTTCCCTCTTTCCTTCCTTCCTTCCTTCCTTCCTTCCCTCCTTCCTTCCTTCCTTCCTTACTTCCCTCCTTCCTTCCTTCCTTCTTTCCTTCCCTCCTTCCTTCCTTCCTTCCCTCCTTCCTTCCTTCCTTCGATCCTTCCTTCCTTCTTTCCTTCCTTCCTTCCTTCCTTCCATCCATCCTTCCTTCCTTCCTTCACTCCTTCCTTCCTTCCTTCACTCCTTCCTTTCTTCCTTCCATCCATCCTTCCTTCCCTCCTTCCTTCCTTCCTTCCCTCCTTCCTTCCTTCCATCCTTCCTTCCTTCCTTCCCTCCTTCCCGCCTTCTCTCCTTCCTTCCTTCCCTCCTTCCTTCCTTCCCTCCTTCCTTCCTTCCTTCCATCCATCCTTCCTTCCCTCCTTCCTTTCTTCCTTCCTTCCCTCCCTCCTTCCTTCTTTTCTTCCTTCCTTCCTTCCTTCCCTCCGTCCTTACTTCCATCCAATGTGTCTCACGCTCTGTGTGCATGAGGCCCCGCGCTAAGAGCTAGGGTGCCTGCTGAAACTTCCAGTCCACTTGTCAGAGAAGACCGTGTTCCAGAAACAATTACAGCATAAAGGAGACTGACCTCAGTGCCACAGGAGAGGTCCACACAGTTTCAGTGGTCTCAGGAAAGGGAGAAAATGACTAGATCTGAGGGATCAGATCAGGGTGGGCTGCCCATAGAAGGAGGCATTTACGCAGGCAGAAATGAGGAGGGACTTGCAGACCCAGCGGTGTGAGTGCAGGGCATGGTGGGAAAATGGGAGGTAAACTGGGTGAAATAGCATGGACAGAACCTCTCATCCTACCCAGGGTGGTGGCCTTGGTCACATCGCTGTGATAGTCGCAGAGGGGCTGACGATCCCTGGGCTTCTCTCTCCCTGTAGGTGGGAGGGGGGAGCTCCTGAGGTTGTGGCTCATGAGCTGACCGAGGCATGCTCAGCGGTGCTTAAGCTCACCTTGTACAGACTCTGGGTCTCTTGCCCCTCATCTAGGTCCCCTCCAGCCGAGTTGGCCATTTGAACTGTCCAGGTGTCTCTGTGCCTGGCGCTGTCTGCTCACCACCCCTCATGGGTTCAAGGCAGAAGCTGTAGCATGTGTGGGACCCTGTCCCGATGCTCAGACTATAGCCCCAGGTGGGGATCGTGAGGCATTCAGTAAATCCCCAAGGGCCAGGAGCTGTTCCTCCCTGGTGGCCGTGCTGAAGCCCCGAGCCTTCATCGCTGGTTTAGGGGCCCCAGATTCTGCCCCTGCCCTTGGGCGGCTCCAACAGGATAGGTGGCTTGTGTGGGGTGGTTTCAGGCTGGACCTGGGCATGGGATTGTCCTCTGCCCTCAAACCCTAACCAACCCCTCCTCCTCCACGGGCTGATTCTAAAATTTCCTTCATGGGAACAAAGCAGTCCAGGGAAGAGGGGTTCCACAGGCCTGGATTTGAATCACGACTCCACCACTCGCTAATTGGTTGGCCCTGGGCCCGTGATGTCTCCTGTTTAAGCCTCAGTTTCCCCACTTGTAAAATGGGGATTAATACCTACCCTATAGGATTGTTGGGATTTTAAAGTGCTAAGCACATAGTACTTAATTTGAGGGTCAGCCCTGAGGGACCAGCAAGGCTGAGCAGTCCCAGAAGAAGAGGAGGAAGAGAAGGTTGCTGGGAGAAGGGAGGGCAGAAGGGGTGCCCTTTGGCCCCTGGGTCCCAGGCTGGAAGGGCTTCAAGGTGGGTTGTGGACCTCTTGAGGCTGTCCTCGGGCACCTGGAGTATGTCCTGGCCCAGCTAATCACCGCTGAGCCCATCATGTTGTCAGGCAGGCTGGGCCTCAGCTGTCACCCCAGGTGAGAAAATGCAGGGACACAGGATCATTCCGAGACCCGGGATGACCGAGGGACTGCTTTCCAGCAGCTGGAGCCCTGGCTGCACCGTCAAGGCTGGGAGTGGCACCCCCCCCACCCCCACCCCTACCGCCCTACCGCCCTACCGCCCTGCAGCTCTGAGGACGCAGTAGGGAGAGACGCCCCCTGCTGTTGCACATCGGGAACTGCATCTCTCGCCTCGACTGAACGGCCGAAGGTTTAGAGCCCTCCCGGCACCCGAACCCAGAACACAGCACAGCGAACCGATTTAAGTGGACCTGGAAACCTCCGCACACTGGACAACTGCCGTAAGAACCTGAGGGAGGGGACCTCAGTCTGACTCTCCTTAGCTGCAGGCTGACACGACAGATGCCATGGTCCCCATGCCCCCTGCACGACTTTCTGCTCATCAGATCTCTTAAACCGGGGTTGTCCGATGCAGGTGCCCACGGGGCCAGTGATGTGAACGAGTGGGGTGCGTTAAGTGTCTGCAGCAGTGAGCCGCCTGTCCGCGGCGAAGTGCAGAACGCATGTCCAGTCACCAGGGCCGCTCAGCACCAGCTGGCGTTGCCATGGGGATATGCAGGCTCGGGGTTGCCAGATCTTCAAATATTTTAAAAATAGCTTGAAATCTGGACTTCTGTGCGAAAATTTCCAATTGTGTAGGCGACCCCCTCCTCCCACCTTCTGGAATCCCTTTGTCTTTTCTGCTTCTACCACCGACAGGAGCCACAAACTCCATCAAGTGATTCCTTGTAGAAGAAGGTAGGATTTCCTCGGGTTTGTCCTCACACTTCCTCCTTGCTGGCCCTCGGGATTTGGTGAGCAGGGCCTTCTGGAGGTTGTTCATTCGGCAAAGTTTATCTAGAGCCTGCTTTGGGCTGGGCCTTGCGCAGAAAGGTGTTGAAGATGGGAGGAAACGAAGACGACACAGAGCATCACAGCCCCACATTCCGGGCGGGGGCTCACAGACCCCTGGGGGGGGAGTGGGGGCGTCCATGGAGCCCGTGCCGGGACTCAGGCATCCTGAGGACACCGGCCCACATGCTTCCCCACTGAGGCCTCACATCAGAGCCATGTGGTTTCCTCTCTGTAATCATCCATGGTGGGGGTGGGTGGATTTGGTACCACACTGCACTCATTCTCTTTCTGCATCTTTATACTTGCTGTCCCCAAGGCCAGCTCCTTCTTGGCTCCGCAAATGTCACCTCCTCAGAGAGACCTTCCAGGACAATGCTAGCTGGAGAAGCATCCTTAACTCTAGTGACACCTACTGACATAAAGCTCTCCCTGGCTTTATGCTCTTCGTAGCATTTATCACTGCCTGAAACTATGGGCTGGCTTTATCATCTATCTCCCCTGCCCCCGAACGTGAGTCCATAAGGGCAGGGTCTGACTGACATATTTGCCGCTTACTGGGCTTATGGTAGGAGCTCGCTCGGTTCTTGTTCAGCAGATGCATTCTGTCCACAAGTCCCTGATCTCTTTTCAGGAAGCAGTCTTAGCAGAGGTAGTGTCCAGGCCTGGATCCCACTTGCTGCACCTTAGTCTCCTTGCCTGCAAAATGGGCACAATGATAATATTTCCAATCTTCTGGGGCTGTGAGGAGGGTGGGTGCCTGTGGTCCTGTGAGGTGGTAAGCTCAAACCCTGTCATGGGGTACGGTGTTCCCGGGTCTGGCCGGGAGCTTGGAGCCCATCTCAAACCTCGTCTCCCCCGCGGAGCAGTGCTTTATTCTGCTCATCTCCTTTCCTGCCCCCAGCCCTCGCACAGGCCTGCTCTGCAGTTGGTCTCCGTCAGCTTGGCGGAAGAGCTGAGCGAAAAAGATGGGCTGAGCCTCTGGGAGCAGACAGTGCGGGAGAGCAGAAGCCTCAGATGCAAGAGGGGGTGCTCAGAGCCTGAGAAATCCCAGCTCAACTGCCCTCTCCCGGCCTTGGGCTTCAAGTCTCCCTCTTGGGGAGGGACATTGGCAAATGGAGCTTTACCATGATTCAGGCAAGGGCCAGGCACAGCTGGGCTCCTGCATGTAGAGGAGGACTTGGCAGTGGGGGCTGGTGTTTTGGCAAAGACGCCAACAACCAGATACATAGCTGCTTGGACGGGGAGGGAGCCCAGGGCCTGGGGTGGAGGGAGGAGAAGGGTCAGGGGGCTTCCAGTCGAGTGCATTTGTATCTGCTGAGCCCACGGGGTGCAGAGTCATAGATGGCTGTCCCTCTGGGGTAGAGGGGCATTGGTGGCTCACCCCAGGTCTCTGACCTCATCTTAGTTTCATCACTGCTGTTGATGAAATTCAGAGAGGTGAAGTTTATCAGGTTTGCAGAGAACCCAAAGCTGGGAGAGAGGGTATCTATGTAGGAGGACAGAGCCAGAATCTAAAGCGATTGAAGGGTTGAATGCTGAGCCTGCCACTTTCCAGGTATGCCACTTCAGACAAGGCACGAAAACTTTTTGAACCTCGATTTCCCCATTTGCAAAATGGGAGCAATGCCACCTATACTGCAATGCTTCGAGGGTCAATGAGACAAGCTACATGCAGCCCCCAGCACAGTGCCTGGCACACAGCAGGCCCTTGATAACTATGGCGGCTGCTGTGACTAATGACAGTGTGAGCTCCTCAAGGACAGGGGATCTGTCTTTCTGTGCTGCCAGTTCTTGGTATGGCGTGGGCACCGAACAAATGTTTGTCAGCTGAATGAACAAGATGAAATCTGACGGGGATAAATGTCAGCTCCTGGACTCAGATCCAAAGACCCAGCTGCACATGGACGCAGTGGGGGGAAGAAAAGGCTTAGCAACAAACAGCACACGGGAGAAAAGTTGAGGGATTTAAGCTGATGGAAATTTTGGTCAACATGAGGTGGCTGCCAAGACCAGCCACGACAGACTTGGGTGGCATTATTAGAGGCCTAATGCTCAGAAGGAGGGAGAGCACGGTGGTCAGAGCAGCTTCAAGAGCCGCACCCCATTCTGCGCTTCCCCTGCAGAGAGACTGGCCAACAAGATCAAGTGGGGAATGAGGCCTAAAACCACACTGGGATACGGTTGAAGAAATCAGGGCACTGAGCCTGGAGAGGAGAAGTTCACAAGGCCCACCTGGCGGCAGGTGTTCAGACCTTGCCTCCTCCGCTTGCTCTGGACAAGTGATCAATGGCTCCGAGCTTCAGTTTCCTCATCTGTGAAACGTGCAAGCCTTAGGCTGGAGCTCACCGGCCGCTGGAGGCGAGCGGGACCGGGAGCCCGAGGCTCCCTGGACACAGTGCCCCGCCTGCTTCACTCAGCTCCTCAGCCGGAAGCTAGGGGTGCCCAGCGTTTGTTTCCTTTGCGGGTTGGACCAGGATTGCAGGGGCGACACTTCCCACCCCGACCTCCTCCCTTTCCTCCCTTTGAGGCCAATTCTATAGTTGGGTCTCTTTTCCCGCAGCCGGCTTCCCTGTCATCTGCATGTTCCTTGGTGTGGGATGTGCGTGCAAGAGGCTGAGCTACGGCTTCCTCTTCCTCCCACAAACCGCCAAGTGCCCGCAGCGCGCCCGCCTGGGTGGGTGGGGAGGGGGTAGGGGTGGGAGTGGTCTCTGTGCGCCCTCTGGTGGCCGCTGGGGGCACTGCGCTGGACTCAGCGCCAATCAGACATCTTGGTAAAAATCCTGGCCCTCCAGCAACAGACGAATGGTTAAACACAATGTGATATACACACAATGGAATATTATTCAGCCTTAGAAAGGAAGGAAATTCTGATACATGTTACAATATGGATGAACTTTGAAAATATTATACTGAGAATTCCCTGGTGGTCCAGTGGATAGGACTCCTCACTTTCACTGCCGAGGGTGTGGGTTCCATCCCGGGTCCGGGAAATAAGATCCTGCAAGACACTCGGCGTGGCCAAAAAAAAAAAAAAAGCCAAAACCAAAACCAAAACCAAACAAAAAAATGTTATACTCAGTGAAATAAGCCAGATACAAAAGGACAAATATTATATGATTCCACTTACAGGAGGTACCTAGAGGAGAACATTCATAGAGCCAGAAAGTAGACCTCTATTATGGGCTACCAGGGACTGGGGTAGGGGGACAGGGGAACTATTGGTGAATGGGTAGAGTTTCTGTTTGAGATGATGAAAAAGTTCTGGAAAAGGATAGTGGTGATGTTGGCACAACATTGTGAATGTACTTAATGCCACTGAATTGCACACTTAAAAATGGGTAAGATGGTAAGTTTTATGTTACGTATATTTTACCACAATTAAAAAGAGTACCCTCCCTCCCCCTCCAAAAAATAACCCTGGCCCTGCCACTTAAAGGAAGCATGATCTTGGTCAAGTCACTTAACTTCTCTGAGCCTCAGTTTCCTCATCTTTAAAGTGGGGGCAATAATGCCTACCTCGGGATACCACTCTGATCCAAGCCACCAACCTCCCTGGCCTGGAGGATTGCAAACAGCCTCCTTCGTGGTTTCTGGGCTTCACTCTTGGGTCTCCCCCCAGGTCTTTTTCACCTGAGCAGCCAGAGTATCTAAAACCATAAGTCCAATCAAGTTACTCTCCTGCTTAAAATTCTCTCCAAATTCCTCCCCTTGGCTGAGAGAGTGGGGTCCCCATCACTTCTCCTCTCTCTGTACTTTCCATACTCCTTCTCCGCAAGCTGTCCCTCCGTGCTCCTTTATGCCTCCGGGCCCTTGGCCTTGCTCTTGACTCTGCCTTGAACACCATTCTCCTGACTGTCTGGTGTTGCTGACTTGAGGTCTCAGCTCAAAAGTCACTTTTTCTTCCTGAGGGGTTGACTCCTTACCACCCCTATGTTGTCTCGCCTCCTGGTCTTACCCTCATCACCTCTACCCTGTTTTATTTTTTTATAGCACCTGCCATTACCTGAAATGGTCTTATCTTCTTCATGTAACTGTTTTTTGTCAACTGGCTGGACTTTGTAGGGTGCAAGCTGGAAACAGCTTAATTTGTCTCCCACCACCATCCTAGCATTTGCTCTGTTGCTTCTCTAATCCCTCTCCTTGAAAGTACTTCAACTAAATAGAGTTTTACCAATTCCTTTCAGGTATTAGATCACTTTCAATTTCAGGCTTTAAAAAGTGATTCTTTTTTTTTTTTTTTTTAATTGAAGGCAAGCTTTTTTTTTTTTTTTTAAATTTATTTTATTTATTTATTTATGGCTGTGTTGGGTCCTCGTTTCTGTGTGAGGGCTTTCTCTAGTTGTGGCAAGCGGGGGCCACTCTTCATCGCGGCACGCGGGCCTCTCACCACCGCGGCCTTACTTGTTGCGGAGCACAGGCTCTAGACGCGCAGGCTCAGTAGCTGTGGCTCACGGGCCCAGCTGCTCTGCGGCATGTGGGATCTTCCCAGACCAGGGCTCGAACCCGTGTCCCCTGCATTGGCAGGCAGACTCTCAACCACTGCGCCACCAGGGAAGCCCTAAAAAGTGATTCTTTAGGAGATGTACATTGAATGATCCAAGAGTAAAGTGTTGTGATGTCTGAGGCTCACTTTCAAATGGTTCAGTCAAACCAGGTCACACACACACACACACGCACACACGCACCCCACAATGTCAAAAATTTTTGAATCTAAGTGGTGAGTATATGGCTTTATTGAATTATTCTTTTGACTTTTCTGTGAGTTTGAAAATTCTTATCAAAAGTTGGCTAAAAAGGAAACTGTTTTTGCCAAGTTAAAAAATAAGCCCAGTCCCATCGAAGTTAAGAATATTCACCTCCCATCCAACATGTGTCTCCTATTCCAGCTGACCCAGTTTCACGTGGTGGGAAAGGCAGGCGGCGGCAGGTGGGTGGTCTTGGAGGGTGCCTTGGCTCTGTTTGATTCACCTCCTCTCCCACTGCGAGCCGCTGCTTCCCGGCTCCTTCGGTCCGAGAGGGAAGGAGGGATGAAAAGAAACGGTTAAGGGCTCCTTGATGATGGGACTGTCACGCACGTGGGGTGTGCAGGTAAGTTAGCCCCTCCACAAACTCTGCCCGCGCCCTTTCCTGACACAGGTCACACCTGCTCCGGCTGCCCTCTCACACCCTGCCCCGTCCTCCCGCAAAGCCGCTTTCTGTGGGGTCGCCTCGTGCCCGCAGGCAGCCCCCCGGGTGAGGTCCTGTCGAGATTGCTCTAGCTCAGCTCTCTTGCTGAATGTCCACTTTGGCCATGGGAATTTGGCTCCTGCCCTGCCAGTGGTGGCACGCTGGTCACCCCCCCTGCAGCCCTCTGTCCTTCATCCTGCCAGTCTTGACACTGTTCCAGGTTTCTGGTCCCCTGCTCTCCCCTTGCCCTGCCCTGGTAGCAGCAGTCGCAGGCCCCTGAGTGTCAGCGGCTCAGCAGTGAGGGTGGGGACGAGGTGCCAGGGTCCCCTCTGGCGACCCCCTGTCCTCCAAGCAGCAGTCCTGAGTCCCCCTCACCTGGCTTGAGGGGTGTTTATTTTTGGGTGTGTGTGTGTGTGTAAGCCCTTCTCCCTCCTGGGCTGACAACTCTCTAGGAAGAAATTCTCATTTGGAACAGTCTTTCTTGAATTTCTCAGCCTCTTTCACGTGAACTGGGCTGAGTTAAAGGGCTAGGCTTTGTTACCTCACAGTAAGTCCAGCACAGAGCCCTGAGGGCAGGAAAGGTCCAGTTCGAGGTCCCGTCCCCTCTATTTACTTGTTACAGTCTCTGCAGAAGGCCAGCACAGACCAGGGAAGAGTTTTATTATGGTCTATCAGTTGAAGGTGAAGCCAACAGCAGCCAGGGTTCGGCAGGGCACGGGGGTGGATACACGAATCAAGAGTTCACAGCAAAGAAGCCAGATGGGCCCAGGTCCCTGGTCCCGCCCAGACTCAGCCTCACCCCTGCTCCTCCCACCCCGGCAGAACTGGCTAGACCTACTCTTAACTTTTGCTGAGTTGAGTCAGCTCAACCTGGAGGGTTAACCTGGAAAGGAAAATAGTCCAGAAAGCAAAGGCTAAGCAGAGAGTGGGTGAGCACGTGTGCACGCATGCTTGTGCACACGTGTGAGTCAGTGTGTGCATGTGTGTGCATGTCCTGCACTCGCGCATGTGGTGGCTAGCTTACAGGGTCTGTGGTGGGGCCGGCAGAGGAGGTGGATTTGAGAGGTAGTGAACGTTTGCCGTGGGTGCGTAAGGGCAGATACAAATTAAAAATAAGAAAGAAGAGAGTTTAATTCTCCCTGTAGAAAAAAAGGGAAGAGACTTCTCTTCCCTTTTCAGTTTAGAAACCTTATAGTTGTAAGCTTTGCCTCTTTGAAATGTATGTAAATCTTTTCAAATGCTAGATAAGCCTCTTGCCAGTTTCCCATCCCAGGAATGTCTCCTCAGGGATGCGCAGCTCTCTCTCTGAAATGGATCATACAGAAACTCATCTCCCACTTTCTGTGGGAAAGCAGGAGCCTAACTTGAGCTGGTGCCGGGCCCCAGGTTGCAAACCTACCTCTGGAGGTAGGTATTTTTCCTCGGCATAAAGGCAATTAGCAAACACAGGTGGCCACTGTACTTGCCAGGCAAATGTAGCATACACGTGACAGTGGTGCCGTCCAGTCCTTTTGCTGGAGGACTAGCTGTGGTTGATCTTGAGATGTGTATGACGTGTCGTTATCTGCCTGGCTATATGAAAAGGTGAGAGCTCTTTGTAACCTCCTAGCGGATAGCCTGTGATGTGCCGCACATTCTGGTCGAATGCTAATTCAATATAAAAAGGTTCTTTCCCTCTTAATTTTTCGGAGAGGTTTTCTGGGTTGGCAGGAGATTTTGTCTCTAGTTTGTATTTCCCCAGCAGGTGTCTGGGCGCCCTCCATTTTTTTTTTGGTCCATGCGTGTGCATCTTTACCAGACAGAGAGGTGGCAGCAAGTCTCCCGGCCTGGGTCTCCTGGACCACGGGGGCTTCCTTGGGCCAGCCATCCCGGAGGCATCTCTCTCAGAAGAGGGTGAGGGGCTCGTCGCCCAGGGAAAGGGGACGCACTCTGAGCATTCACAGCGACGGCTGCTGACCCTCGGCAGGCCTGGGGCCCTGGACAGCAGCCCCGTGTGGAATCTCAGAGTCCTCGGGGGCCCACGGTGGGGCGCTGGGGTGGGCGCTCTGCCCAAGCCGGGGCTCCGAGCCCCGCGGCCCCTCCCGCATCCGGAGCCGCGCCGGGCTGGCTCAACAGCGACGCCGTGTGGCCGAGAGAGGCAACGGTGGCTGGCCTGCTGCTTCTCTCTACCCAGCGCCAGGAAGCCAGACTGACCGCCGCCCTCCTGACAGCATCAATCTCTGGGAGAAAAGAACGACAGTAAGGCAAGCGGGGGCTTGATCAACTGATTGGGAAAAAGAATAGGAGTTATCATCTAATATTTCCCGAACACCAACGAGTTATAATGCAACAGGCATGCCGGAGCCCTGCTTCATCCCTGATCCACGCCTGGGTAGGGGTCAGGGGTAGGGAGGGTCTTAGATTCGGCATCAGGGTGTCTGTTTCCCACATTACTTAATAATAAAGACGTTGACTGTTTAGTGGCTTGTCTCTTAGGCCGTGTCAGGATGTCCCCGAGACAAAATGACAGCATCGGAGCAGCTGCAGTGAAGTATCTCACACCCAGTGGCTGCATCACAAGTTCAGGGTGGCTCATCCTCACCCCCATTCCCCCTCCGTAATATCTGGTTCTTTCTCTGTCGTTTCCCAGGAAGCACCTTTCACACAGAGAGTCAGGGAAGTGGTGCCCCAGACTGTGTAATGTGGTGGACCCTGGGAACACGGGCAAGTGAGGGCTGGACCCACCCAAGGGAGAGGGTTCCTCTGATGTGTCCAAAGGTTCCAGCTCTAGAGGGCAGGTGTTCATGACACAGGGATGGTACATGGGTAATTCCTTGGGTACCAATTCCTGTCAATTAGCACACGTTTGGAAGGATTCCATCACGATGCCTGGGTTCAGTGGGTAAGTGTGGCTGATTGATTACTGTAGGTTTCCTATTGTTGCTGCAGCAAATTACCACAAACTTAGTGGCTTAAAGCAACACAGATGTATTATCTTCCAGTTCTGGAGGTCAGAAGTCCAAAATGGGTTTCACTGGGCTTAAATCAAGGTGTCAGCAGGGCTGCATTCCTTCTGGAAGCCCTAGGGGAAAATCTGTTTTCTTGCCTTTTCCAGCTTCTAGAAGCCGGCTGGCTTGTGGCCCCTTTCCATCAATTGCATTGCTCTCACCTCTGTTTCCATGATAACATCTTCTCTGACTCAAATGCCTCCTTCTTATAAGGACTCTTGTGATTACACTGAGGCGACACAGATCATTCTGGATAATCTCCCCATCTCAAGATTGGCAAAATCCCCTTTTTCCATGTAAGGTAATGAAATGGAGCAGGACCCTATCGTCCTTCCCCCCACCTGTCCCCATGTCCTCCTCCTGCCTTTTGTCTGTGGAAAAACTTTAGCCAAAGAATAAGTTTAATCAGAGAAGTGAGAAAATGCAGAAACAAAGGAAAACAGTCCAACAAGACTAAATAAGAATAGTTTAGTCAAGGATCTTCTGTTCCCTCTCAAGGGCTATAGGTAATATTCTGAGCCGTATCCTGGGAGCTGTCTTGTAGATACTGAAAACCTTCCCAGGTGGAAGAAGTTAACTACGTGATGACCAGACTGTATCCATGATGTAAGCTGCCACAATTCCAAGAATTGTCCTCAAAGAACTGGGAACAAATTGACCCTGGAACTGAAGATTAACTGTACTTGAAACAATCAAGATGACGCTGGTCAGACCACTGATAACCAATTTGAAGATGCCTGTCAGAGCTGACTGTGCTGTTTCTGCACGTAGCCCCCTCCCTCTGCCTATAAAAGCTCTTGCCCGCTGGTTGTGTGTGTGTGGGAGGTGGGGTCTGCCCCTCCCTTCCGCCCCGGTTGCCGACATCCAAAATAAAGCAAACTTTCCTTTCCACCAACTTCGCTTCTTTATTGGCTTTTGAGAGGTAAGCAGCCAAACCCCACTTTCAGTTACAGTAACATATTCACAGGTTCTGGGGATTAGGATGTGGACACCATGGGGGGAACATTATTCTGTCTAGCACAATTACCGTAGTCTGTATCTTGGTTTGGGTTCCCCCGTAAGCATGCTGATCCTGAGACGAAGGTCTGAGTGCAAGTGGTTTATTAGGAGGTGATCCCAGGACACCCAGTAGGGCAGTGGGGAAGTGGCATAGGGAAGGGAAGGGGTCGATAAAGGGTGTGTCATCGAGCCAGATGTCCCTGTGGACCACTGGAGCTGGACCTCGCTGGGGAACTGAGGGAGACAGCATGCAGCACATGCCTGAGTCACCCCTGCACCCCGGCCGGGGGAGCTGGAGCATTTTTCCCTGAACTCTGGTCAACCATGGGTCGAGGGCTATTGTACGGTAGTTAATTCCCCTGCACTTCCAGTCTGCCATACTTGGGCAGAGCAGGATCTGGTGGCCAGGAAATCCGTTGGCAAAGAGTTGCAGGTTCTCGGCAACAGGAAGTCAGGCTGTCAATCACTAAAATGGTAAAGGCCAATGGGATGTGCTCTGGGATTTGATGGTCTCTGCTGGCCCATCACAGGTATAGGGGGAGGGTGTGGTGGCAGTATAGCAGGTCCCTGTCCATCTCTATATTGACAGGACTCCTGGAGGGGCATGTGGCCCAGGCCATCGGGCCGTCAATCCACCTGCTTTGCTCAACAGGTGGGAGGATAGGCAAGGGCAGGCAGCCATCCCCTCCCTCAGCCTGTTCACAGCCACATTCTCCTCGGACCTCCCGTGAAATAGAGAGCCCTGATATGACTTTTTCTCACTTGCAAGTCAGGGTGAAAAAGTTTCCCTTCCAGGACCCAGGGGAGAAGGGAGGGAGTTGGGGCAGGGGGGATATTGCAGAGAGAAGTGTGAAGAGGTTGTATTGCCGGTGTATGAATGGCATTTACTGAGAGCCTACTAAGCTCTCTCTGTCTGCATGTATCTAATTTCCACAGCAACTCTTCTTCTTCATCTTCTCCTTCCCCACCTCCTTCTTCTCTACTTTATTTTTAGAACTGCCCTTTCATCCACTTTAGAATTAAAACACACACGGATGCATATACAAACACCATCGTGACTTACTTGCACCATCATTTACTAAACTGTTTCTTATGGAAATATTCAAACATATACGAAGATCACCCAGCTTCAGCAGCTATTAACATTTTGCAAATTTTGTTTCACTTATATCCTCTCCCACCCAATACCTTATCATTTCTTAAAGGACAACTTAAAAACATTACAAACATAAGAAGAATATGATCTGAAAATAAAGAACAGTCCTTTAAATGGAAGAATTCTAGATTAAATAGGAACTTTAAAATGTCTTATTCTTTCTTATTTTAATGCATCCAGTTGTGAACTTTGTCTTGAATCAGCGTTTGAGAACCACTTGTTAAATCCATTGTCCTAATTGTACAGATGAGGGAACCAAGACCCAGAGAGAGAGGGGGTTGGCCAAGATCATCCAGAGAGGAACGGCAGGGCAGACCAAAGGTCCTCCTTGGCACATAGGTCCATCTGAAGCAAGACTATGAAAATCTATTTTTTCCCTGGAAAAGAGAAAAAAATCAGGAAATGGCCCATGATAGTATCAGAGCTTTACCCCCTGTGGATGTATACATTTATCACGGAATTGAGGTGACCTTAGGAACTGTATCAGTTATCTACTGCTAGGTAACAAACAACTCCAAAACGTGGTGGTTTAAAACAACAGCCATTTATTTGACTCCTGAGCTTGTGGTTCTTCCTGATCTGATCTCTGCCTGGCTTGCTCAAGTGGATGTGGTCAGCTGGTGGGTCAGTTGGCAGGCTGGTTGGTCTAACAGAAGGTCCCTCAGGTGGTTTGGCTCACCTCTGCTCTGGTGGTCTCTCATTCTTATAGGAAGCAAGTGAGCCTGGGCTGCCAAAAAGCAGCAAGAGGGAAACCCTATGAGCAAGTACCTTTCAAGCTTCTGCTTGTGTCGTGATTGGTAATATCTCCTTGACCAAAGCAAGTCACAGCCAAGGGGTGGAGAAATAGATTACACTTCTCAATGGGAAGACCATGTCACATACAAGAGTATAGATGCAAAGGGGATGGGACAAGGGCTTGTGGCCATTTTCAATGTACTATGATGTCTTAGCCTGTGTGGACTGCGGTAACAAAATACCATGGACTGGGTCGTTTAAACAACAGAAATTTTTTTCTCACAGTTCTGGAGGCTGGGAAGTCCAAGATCAAGGTGCCAGCATATTTGGTGCCTGGTGAGAACTTGTTCTTGGCTTGTCAACAGCTGCCTTCTCCCTGTGGGCTCACTTGGCTTTTCCTCTGTGTGTGCACATAGAGAGGGAGATCGCTCTGTCTTCTCCTTCTCAAAAGGGCACTAATCCTGTCATGAGGGTCCAACCCTCATGACCTAATCTAAACCTCATTATCTCCCAACGGCCTCACATCCAAATGCCATCACAGTGGGGGTCAGCACTTCAACGTATGAATTTTGGGAGGACACAAACACACACACACACGGGAACCACAACACACGGGAACCATAGAGGATGTCTGTACATGGAAATAGACTGGGGTATTAGTTTCCTGAGGCTGCTGAAACAAATTGCGATAAACTATGTGGCTTAAAACAACAAACATTTATTTTTTTATTTTTGTTTTGTTATTGAAGTATAGTTGATTTGCAATGTTGTGTCCATTTCTGGTGTACAGCAAAATGATTCAGTTATACATATATGTATATTCTTTTTCATATTCTTTTCCATTATGGTTTAATCACAGGCTATTGAATATGGTTCCCTGTGCTATACAGTAGGACCTTGTTTATCTATCTTATATATAATAGTTTGCACCTGCTAATCCCGAACTCCCAATCCAACCCTTCCCCACTCCCCTCCCCCTTGGCAACTACAAGTCTGTTCTCTATGCCTGTGAGTCTGTTTTTGTTTCGTAGGCAAGTTCATTTGTGTCGTATTTTCGATTCCACATATAAGTGATATCATGTGGTGTTTGTCTTTCTCTTTCTGACTTAACTTCACTTAGTATGATCATCTCTAGGTCCATCCATAGAAATTTATTCTCTTACAGTTTTCAAGGCCAGAAGTATGAAATCAAAGTGTCAGCAAGGCCACACTGCCTCTGGAGTCTGTAGGGGAAAACCAATTCTTTGCCTCTACCAGCTTCTGGTGCCTCCTGGCATTCTTCGACTTGAGGCTGTATCATTCCAATCTCTGTCTCCTCCTCTTCTGTCAGTGGAATCTTCCTCCTTCTCACTCTTTTAAGGACACTTGTCCCCCTGGACAACCCAGATATGCCCTTCCTCTCAAAATCCTTAATCACATTTTTAGTCATATAAGGTAATATTTACTCTTTTATCATATAAGGTAGTTTTGAGGATCAGGATGTAGACACATCTTTTTGGGAGCTACTACTCAGTCGAAGATGATTTTGGAAAACTGGATTTACCTAGCTCAGTTTAGTAAGAGTGGAAGTAGAGGGTACAGGTGAGTACGTGAGCAGGTGCTAGGAAAGTTCAAGAGGGAGTAGGTTCGTCATGAGCCTGCTGATGGCCGTTAAGAATGTGAGTCAGGAACTTTCTTTAATGGAGGAAAGCACACAGACTCAAAAACGCATGCCTCACCACTTTGCTGCCTCGTCCATCCCCTTAATTCCCACAGCATCAGAGGGAACTCCAAACTTCAGCCTCCGAAGTACACATTTCAGATGCTTCCACAGACCCAGATTCCTGTGGAACATACTCTATTAGCTATTTATTACCTTGTAACAAATCACCCTCCAACTTAGTGGCTTAAAACACATGTTTAGTAGTTCACAGTTTCTGTGGGTCAGGATTCTGGACCTGGCTTAGCTGGGTGCCTCTGGCTCAAGGTGTCTTGTGAAGTTGCAATCAAGCTGCCGGCTAGGACTGGGGTCTTATCTGAAGGCTCTACTCAGGGCAAGGCATCTGATTCTATGTGGTTGTTCTGAGGGAGCCTTTCCACATGGTCACCTCACAACACGCCAGGCGGCTTCCTCCACAATGAATGAGAGAGAGAGAGAGAGAGAGAGAGAGAGAGAGAGAGAGAGAGAGAGAGAGAGGAGAGAGAGAGGGAGAGGGATTAAACGGACATCAAGTGCCTCAGCAGGGTTTTGAGTTAGATGGCATTATCCCCTCCTCCCTTTGTTTTTCTAGATGAAATAGGGCTTGGAGAAGTTAAAAACGTTTCTTAAGTAAACACAGACAGTAAGCCAGCATTCAAACCCGGGTCTACACTGTTCCACCTCCTAGATGTGCCCTTTCCATTGGGCCATGATGATTCTTGAGGGGAGAGAAGATTGTATGAGGGACCCTCAGCTTCTTCTCCACTCAGTTGACTCCTGTGTTAGTTTCCCAGGGCCACTGTAACAAGGTATCACAAACTGTGTGCTTTAAAACAACAGAAATTGTCTCACAGTTTTGGAGGCTAGAAGTCCAAAATCAAGGTGTCAGCAGGGTTGGTTCCTTCTGAAAGTTCTTAGGGAAGGTCTGTTCTCTCTCTTAGCTCCTCGTAGCCCCAGACATTCCTTGGCTTGTAGGTGGATCACTCCCATCCTCCGTCTTCACGTGACATTCTCCCTGTGTGTCTGTGTCTTCTTATAAGAACACTAGTCATATAGGGTTGGGGGCCCACCTTACTCCAGTAGGACCTCATGTTAATGAAATACATCTGCAATGATCCTTTTTCCAAGTAAGGTCACATTCTGCAGTACTGGGGATAAGACTTCAGCCTATCTTTTTTTGGGAGGACATAATTCAACATAATGGACTCCCAGTGAATGGAAAAGAGTAGCATTTAGGACCCCTGGGCTCAGGTTAGTTAGAAGAACGACTTGTGTTTTACCAAATAAAGGAGGAATTTGAAGTTGTTGATTCAGCTTGACGTTTTTAAAAACTTTTGACTCCAGGGTTTGCCCGACAGGTTAAAGTCTCTCCCAGTTTTAGCCAAAGGAGGGATTTAATTGGGCTGCCACACTTGGCAATTATTCCACCTGGGCCCTTCTTGGCCCTTGAAGCTGGAGGGGCAATTCCTTTAGTAGTTGTTCCTGTCACAAAATACTGAGCTGTTGCCTGGGCATCACTGGGAGGCGGGTATGTCCCTAGGACTCCTGGGGATGACTTATTCCAAGGTGGCTCTAAAGCCTCTTGGGTAGTGGCCTTTTGGGATGAGGGACTGATGGCACCTACATGCCTGGAGGGTGCTGGAACGCTGTGGACACTTTCTCTTCCCTCTCTAACCTCCCTCCACCCCTGTCAGTGCTTTGACTCAACGATTATGTCAAGTACCAGATCATTCCACTAGAGGGCCGTAGAGTACAGTGTTAGGAGTTTGGGATTGGAAGGCAGTTCTTTAAGTTTGTCTCTTCCCTTCCAGGTGAGTAGAATGCAGACAGGAGAGTGAATCATTTTGGATCATGATGATGAAGACAACATCCTAGGGATAGCGGAGGAGCAAGTTGGGGCCAGTAGCAATATAACACATATAACACGATGGTTAAGAACAGGTTTTTAGACTCAGAGAGAACAGACTTATGGTTGCCAGGCGTGGAGGGGAGGTGGGGGAGGGATGGATCGGGAGTTTGGGATTAGCAGGTGCAAACTATTGTGTACAGGATGGATAAACAACAAGGTCCTACTGTATAGCACAGGGAACTATATTCAGTATCCTGTGATAAACCATAATGAAAAGAATATGAAAAAGGATGTACATATATGTATAACTGACTCACTTTGCTGTACAGCAGAAACTAACACAACAATGTAAATCAACCATACTTCAATAAAATAAATTAAAAAAAAGAACTTAGATTTTTGTTTGTTTGTTTTTGGAGGTAGGCTGCCTGGGTTCAAAAGCGGAGGGAAAGGACACATCTCTTCCCTTTAAAGACAACCTAGAGGTTGTGCACATTACTTCTGCTCACATCCCACTGCCCAGAAAACACTGCTGCTAAGGATTCATACGGCCAGACTCTTCTGCAAGAGAGGCTGTGAGGTGTAGCCTTTCCTCTGGTGGCCAAAATTCTGTATTATGGAAGAAGGGAAAAATGGATATTGGCAGTTAATTAGCAGTTTCGACCACAAATCCTCAAACCAGCTTAGGTTAATTAATCTGGATTATTAATGGACTGATTTTTGGTTAGGGAAGGAGACTTCCAAGGTGACTGAGACCCAAGCTTCTGGCTTAGCTTCCTTCTTCTGTTTGTATTTTAACTTAATTTGTTACATCAAGAAGATTTTTGGATATTACAACCTGGATCCAACCCCAATGTTGTTCTTTTAGAATCCTCTTTGGCTGGTGTCCTGTCACTACGATTATGTTGAACTGGTCTCTTAGCATTGTTAAAGACTTTTGTTTGCCCTATTAAAGTCTTTCTTAACACTCAACTTTTTTTCAAACGACCATCTTTCCCCTTTATTCTTTCCATCTGCTTCTTCCTTCTCCTCATCCTCCTTATGCATCTTCTTGAGGCTAAATGATTTCAACACTGCAAAAGGGAGCCCCTATAAAATGGCCTGTAGGCTTTTTAAGCATTGCTCTAGTATTTTGACAGCATCTTAGTTTCATAAATCTTTTCTATTGTTTTTTCTTGAGTCTGTATAATTTTTTTCTGCTCTGTCTAATTTGCTGTAATTTCCATGTCTGTATAATTGTTATTTCCTTCCTTCTGCTAACTTTGGTCTTAGTTTGTTCTCTTTTTCTAGTTCCTTGATGTGTAAAGTTAGGTTGTTTATTTGAGAATTTTCTTTTTTCCTAATGTAAGCATTTATTGATATAAACTTCCCTCTTTGAATTGCTTTTGCTCAGTCCCATAGGTTGTTATGTTGTGTTTCCATTTTTATTTGTTTCAAGATCTATTTTGATTTCTTCTTTGACCCACTGGTTGTTCAGGAGTATGTTGTGTAATTTCCACATATTTGTGAGTATTCCAGATTTCTTCTTCTTATTGATTTCTAGTTTCATGCCACTGTTTTTGGAAAAGTTTCTTAGTATGAGTTCGATCTTTTTAACTTTACTAAGACTTGATTGTGACCTATCATATGATTTATCCTGGATAACGTTCCATGTATGCTTGAGAAGAAAGCATATTCTAGTGCTGTTGGATGGAATGTTCCATATATGTCTGTTTGGTCCATTTTGTCTCATAGTTCAAGTCCAATATTTCCTTATTGATTTTCTGTCTGGATAATCTATCCATTATTGACCTTGTGATAGTGAAGTCCTCTACTATTATGGTATTATTGTCTATTTCTCTCTTCAGATCTCTTCAAATCTGTTATATGTTTAGGTGCTCTGATATTGGGTGCATATATATTTATGACTCATATCTTCTTGATGACATGATCCCTTTATCATTATATTTTGATCTTCTTTGTCTGTTGTTACTGTTTTGGCTTAAAGTTTATTTTGTCTATTATAAGTATAGATATCCCTGTTCTCTTATGATTTCCACTTGCATGGAGTATCTTTTTCTGTCCCTTTGCTTTGAGCCTATGTGTGTTCTTAAAGCTGAAGTGAGTCTCTTGTAGGCATCAGATATTCGGGTCTTGGTTTTTTTGTTTTGATTTGTTTTAATCCAGTCAGCCACACTATGCCTTTTGATTGGAGAATAAATCTATTTACATATAGAGTAATTATTCATAGTTGAAGACTTACTAATGCCATCCTATTAATTGTTTTCTGGCTTTCTGTAGTCTCTGATTCCTTTCTTCCTCTTTTTCTGCTTTCTTTAATGAATTGATGATTTTTCATAGTGGCAAGCTTTGGTATCCTTCTCTTTATCTTTTGTGAATCTGTTGTAGCTTTTGCTTTATGCTACCATGGGGCTTATATTAAACTACTTATAGATACAACAGTCTATTTCATGCTGATAAAAACTTAACTTTGCATACAAAAACTATCCTTTTACTCCCCATTTTATGTGCTTGATGTCACAATTTACTGTTTTTTATATTGTGTAATCATGAACCAACGATTGTAGCCATTTCTATTATTAATACTCTTGTCCTTTGCCTTTAAATCTGAATTAAGTAGTTAACACACCACCATATTACAGTATTAGAGTATTTGGAGTTTGACTATATACTCATCTTTGCCAATGTGTTGAATATTTTCATATATGTCCATGTTACTAGTTAGTGGCCTTTCATTTCAGCTTGAAGAACTCCTTTCAGCATTTCTTGTAAGTCAGGTTTGTGGGGATGAGCTCTCTCAGCTTTATTTCATCTGAGATAGTCTTTATTTCTTTGGGTAACTGTGCCAGATAAAATATTCTTTGTTGGTAGTATTTTTCTTTCAGGGCTCTGAAGGTATCATCCCTCTCACTACTGGCCTCTAAGGTGTCTGCTGAGATATTCACTGATCACCTCATGGGGGTTTCCCTTGTAAATTACAAACTTCTTTTCTGTTGCTGCTTTTAGGATTCACTCTGTTTTTAACTTCTGACAGTTTTATTATAATGTGTTTTATAGAGGATCTCTTTAAATTGAGTTTAAGTATTTAGTGATCTATGAGCTTCATGAACTTGGATATCCAAATGTCTCCCCAGATTTGGGAAGTTCTCAACTATTATTTCATTAAATAAGTCTTCTGCCCCCTTCTTCCTCTTTTCTCCTTCTGGAACATCAATAATTGACAAATTATTCCTTTTGATGGTAGCCCACAGATCATGTACGCTTTCTTTACTCTTTTTTATTCTTTTTTCTTTGTTCTCCTCCGATTAGATAATTTCAAAGTTGTTGCCTTTTAGCCCACAGATTCTTTATTCTGCGAGATCCATTCTGCTGTTGATGCTCTCTATTGCAATTCTCATTCCATGCACTGTATTCCTCATTTCTAGAATAGGTGTGGTACTTTCTTTGTGATTTTCATCTCTCTCTCTCTCTTTTTTTTTTGGCTGTGCTACACAGCTTGTGGGAGCCTAGTTCCCTGACCATGGATAAAACCCGAGCCCCTGGCAGTGAAAGTGCAGAGTCCTAACCCCTGGATGGCCAGTGAATTCCTGATTTCCATCTCATTTTTATTTATTTATTTATTTATTTATTTATTTATTTATTATTATTTCTATTTTTTTACCTTTTTTTTTAAGGCTATGACATAAATTAATGCTTTTAAAAAAACATCTTTATTGGAGTATAATTGCTTTACAATGGTGTGTTAGTTTCTGCTTTATAACAAAGTGAATCAGCTATACATATGCATATATTCCCATATCTCTTCCCTCTTGCATCTCCCACCTTCCCTATCCCACCTCTCTAGGTGGTCACAAAGCACTGAGCTGATCTCCCTGTGCTATGCGGCTGCTTCCCACTAGTTATCTGTTTTACATTTGGTAGTGTATATATGTCCATGCCACTCTCTCACTTTGTCCCAGCTTACCCTTCCCCTTCCCCGTGTCCTCAAGTCCATTCTCTAGTAGGTCTGTGTCTCTAATCCCATCCTGTCCTTAGGTTCTTCATGACCCTTTTTTTTTTTTTAGATTCCATATACATGTGTTAGCATATGGTATTTGTTTTTCTCATTCTAACTTCACTCTGTATGACAGACTCTAGGTCCATCCACCTCACTACAAATAACTCAATTTTGTTTCTTTTTATAGCTGAGTAATATTCCATTGTATATATGTGCCACATCTTCTTTATCCATTCATCTGTCGATGGACACTTAGTTTGCTTCCATGTCCTAGCAATTGTAGATAGTGGTGCAGTGAACATTGTGGTACATGACTCTTTTTGAATTATGGTTTTCTCAGGGTATAGGCCCAGTAGTGGGATTGCTGGGTCATATGGTAGTTCTATTTTTAGTATTTTAAGGAACCTCCATACTGTTCTCCATATGGCTGTATCAATTTACATTCCCACCAACAGTGCAAGAGGGTTCCCTTTTCTCCACACCTTCTCCAGCATTTATTGTTCATAGATTTTTTGATGATGTTCATACTGACCGGTGTGAGGGGACACCTCATTGTAGTTTTGATTTGCATTTCTCTAATGATTAGTGATGTTGAGCATCCTTTCATGTGTTTGTTGGCCATCTGTATATCTTCTTTGGAGAAATGTCTATTTAGGTCTTCTGCCCATTTTTGGATTGGGTTGTTTGTTTTTTTGATATTGAGCTACATGAGCTGCTTGTGAATTTTGGAGATTAATCCTTTGTCTCTTGCTTCATTTGCAAATATTTTCTTGTTTATGGTTTCCTTTGCTGTGCAAAAGCTTTTAACTTTCATTAGGTCCCATTTGTTTAACTTTGTTTTTATTTCAATTTCTCTAGGAGGTGGGTCAAAAAGGATCTTGCTGTGATTTATGTCATAGAGTGTTCTTCCTATGTTTTCCTCTAAGAGTTTTATAGTGTCTGGCCTTACATTTAGGTCTTTAATCCATTTTGATTTTTTTTTGTGTGTATGGTGTGAGGGAGTGTTCTAATTTCATTCTTTTACATGTAGCTGTCCAGTTTTCCCAGCACCACTTATTGAACAGGCTGTCTTTTCTCCACTGTATATTCTTGCCTCCTTTATCAAAGATAAGGTGACCATATGTGTGTGGGTTTATCTCTGGGCTTTCTATCCTGTTCCATTGATCTATATTTCTGTTTTTGTGCCAGTACCACACTGTCTTGATTACTGTAGCTTTGTAGTATAGTCTGAAGTCTGGGAGCCTGATTCCTCCAGCTCCATTTTTCTTTCTCAAGATTGCTTTGGCTATTCGGGGTCTTTTGTGTTTCCATACAAATTGTGAAATTTTTTGTTCTAGTCCTGTGAAAAATGCCATTGGTAGTTTGATAGGGATTGCATTGAATCAGTAGATTGCTTTGGATAGTATAGTCATTTTCACAATGTTGATTCTTCCAATCCAAGAACATGGTATATCTCTCCACCTGTTTGTATTTTCTTTAATTTCTTTCATCAGTTTCATAGTTTTCTGCATACAGGTCTTTTGTCTCCATAGGTAGGTTTATTCCTAGGTATTTTATGCTTTTTGTTGCAGTGGTGAATGGGATTGTTTCCTTAATTTCTCTTTCAGATTTTTCGTCATTAGTGTATAAGAATGAAAGAGATTTCTGTGCATTAATTTTGTATCCTGTTACTTTACCAAATTCATTGATTAGCTCTAGTAGTTTTCTGGTAGCATCTTAGGATTCTCTATGTATAGAATCATGTCATTTGCAAGCAGTGACTGTTTTACTTCTTCTTTTCCAATTTGGATTCCTTTTATTTCTTTTTCTTCTCTGATTGCTGTGGCTAAGACTTCCAAAACTATGTTGAATAATAGTGGTGAGAGTGGACAACCTTGTCTTGTTCCTGATCTTAGAGGAAATGGTTTCAGTCTTTCACCATAGAGAATGATGTTGGCTGTGGGTTTGTCATATATGGCCTTTATTGTGTTGAGCTAGGTTCCCTCTATAACTACTTTCTAGTGGGTTTTTATCATAAATGGGTGTTGAATTTTGTTTAAAGCTTTTTCTGCATCTATTGAGATTTTCAAATGTTTTTTATCTTCCGTTTGTTAATATGGTGTATCACATTGATTGATTTGTGCATGTTGAAGATACTTGCATTCCTGGGATAAAACCCAGTTGATCATGGTGTATGATCCTTTTAACGTGCTGTTGGATTCTGTTTGCTAGTATTTTGTTGAGGATTTTTGCATCTATGTTCATCAGTGATATTGGTCTGTAGTTTTCTCTTTTTTGTGACATCTTTGTCTGGTTTTGGTATCAGGGTGATGGTGGCCTCGTAGAATGAGCTTGGGAGTGTTCCTCCCTCTGCTATATATTGGACGAGTTTGAGAAGGATCGGTGTTAGCTGTTCTGTAAATGTTTGATAGAATTTGCCTGTGTAGCCATCTGGTCCTGGGCTTTTGTTTGTTGGAAGTTTTTCTTTTTTTAAAAATAAACTTAATTAATTAATTAATTAATCAATTAATTGGCTGCATTGGGTCTTCGTTGCTGTGCGCAGGCTTTCTCTAGTTGCAGGGAGTGGGGGCTACTCTTCATTGCGGTGTGTGCAGTCTTCTTGTTGCGGTGGCTTCGTTTGTTGCAGAGCATGGGCTCTAGGCACGCGGCCTTCAGTAGTTGTGGTGCACGGGCTTAGTAGTTGTGGCTCACGGGCTCTAGAGCACAGGCTCAGTAGTTGTGGCTCACGGGCTTAGTTGCTCCGCGGCTTGTGGGATCTTCCTGGACCAGGGCTCGAACCCATGTGCCATGCATTGGCAGGCAGATTCTTAACCACTGCACCATCAGGGAAGCCCTGTTGGAAGGTTTTTAATCACAGTTTCAATTTCAGTGCTTGTGATTTGTCTGTTTAAATTTTCTATTTCACCTGGTTCTGTCTTGGAAGGTTGTGCTTTTCTATGAATTTGTCCATTTCTTCCAGGATGTCCATTTTATTGGCATATAGTTGCTTTTAGTAATCTCTCATGATCCTTTATATTTCTGCAGTGTCAGTTGTTACTTCTCCTTTTTCATTTCTAATTCTGTTGATCTGAGTCTTCTCCCTTTTTTTCTTGATGAGTCTGGCTTATGGTTTATCAATTTTGTTTATCTTCTCAAAGAACCAGCTTTTAGTTTTATTGATCTTTGCTATTGTTTCCTTCATTTCTTTTTCATTTATTTCTGATCTGATATTTATGATTTCTTTCCTTCTGCTAACTTTGGGTTTTTTTGTTCTTCTTTCTCTAATTGCTTTAGGTGTAAGGTTAGGTTGTTTATTTGAGATTTTTCGTGTTTCTTGAGGTAGGCTTGTATTGCTATAAACTTCCCTCTTAGAACAGCTTTTGCTGCAACCCATAGGTTTTGGATGGTAGTGTTTTCATTGTCATTTATTTCTAGGTATTTTTTTGATTTCTTCAGTGATCTCTTGGTTATTTAACAGCATGTTGTTTTGTCTCCATGTGTTTGTATTTTTTATAGTTTTTTTCCTGTAATTGATATCTAGTCTCATAGCATTGTGGTCGGAAAAGATACTTGATATGATTTCAGTTTTCTTATATTTACCAAGGCTTGATTTGTGACCCAAGATATGATCTATCCTGGAGAATGTTCCATGAGCAATTGAGAAGAAAGTGTATTCTGTTGTTTTTGGATGGAATGTCCTATAAATAGCAATTAAGTCCATCTTGTCTAATGTGTCATTTAAAGCTTGTGTTTCCTTTTTTATTTTCACTTTGGATGATCTGTCCATTGGTGAAAGTGGGGTGTTATGATTGTGTTACTGTCAATTTCCCCTTTTATGGCTGTTAGCATTTGCCTTGTGTATTGAGGTGCTCCTATATTGGGTGCATAAATATTTACAATTGTTATATCTTCTTATTTATTTATTTATTTATTTTTCACACACACACACACACACACACACACACTGTATTTTATTTTTACAAGAGATAAATAAACTGACACCAAGCATTATAAATGGATGACCATAACAAAAGCAACAATGATTGCAATTACCAAACACGAAACACACTCATACTATGTCATAATATTGACTTTCAGTCCAGTAATCCTCCACTGTAACAGCTCCTTTACTTTGCAGTGAAAATTCATTTGTATATTTTTTGCCTCTGAGTCCTTGTGGGATTTTTTTTAAAATTCAAACAGAAAGTCACAAAAGTTATAATCATCCTCATCAGTTCACTCAGTCCCATGTAATTAATTTTTTTTTATCTTGATCTTTTGTTAGCACTTTTATGAGTTCATCAGTTTTCCATTAGAGTTCTGAAAATGCTTATTCATTCAGTTCAGCAGTATAGTCAATTACCAGAAACAGGTACTTGTCAGTCTTTTCCATGAATTCCTTGAAGATGAAACCTTCTTATAGGAACATTTTTGCAAAAGTATCAGAGTACACCCAGAACTGTCTGTAAATGACAAAAGACTTAAAAATGACCACGGTTAAAGATTGATGAAAGTTCATAATAATGCAATTGACAAGGAAATTTAGTTATTTCTGAGATATACATTTTAAAGTAATAACTAGGATTATGACTTATAACATTATACCAGAACAAATAAGATTTTTAGAAATTTCATGTAATGTCTGAAACATTTATATTAACATATTTCCATACAAATAACCCAAAGAAAGTTTAGTATTAGTTGTTGTTGTTCCTTTTTTTTATACTGCATGTTCTTATTAGTCATCAATTTTATACACATCGGTGTATACATGTCAATCCCAATTGCCCAATTCAGCACACCACCATTCCCACCCCACTGTGGTTTTCCCCCCTTTGTGTCCATACGTTTGTTCTCTACATCTGTGTCTCAACTTCTGCCTTGCAAACCGGTTCATCTGTATGTGTCTCTAGGTATTTTTTGATTCCCTCTTTGATTTCTTCAGTGATCTCTTGGTTATTTAGTAACGTATTGTTTAGCCTCCATCTGTTTGTGTTTTTTACGTTTTTCCCCCTGTAATTCATTTCTAATCTCATAGCGTTGTGGTCAGAAAAGGTGCTTGATATGATTTGATTTTTCTTAAATTTACTGTGGCTTGATTTGTGACCCAAGATGTGATCTATCCTGGAGAATATTCCATTAGCACTTGAGAAGAAAGTGTAATCTGCTGTTTTTGGATGGAATGTCCTATAAGTATCAATTAAATCTATCTGGTCTATTGTGTCATTTAAAGCTTCTGTTTCCTTACTTATTTTCATTTTGGATGATCTGTCCATTGGTGTAAGTGAGGTGTTAAAGTCCCCCACTATTATTGTGTTACTGTCGATTTCTTCTTTTATAGCTGTTGGCAGTTGCCTTATGTATTGAGGTGTTCCTATGTTGGGTGTATATATATTTATAATTGTTATATCTTCTTCTTGGATTGATCCCTTGATCATTATGTAGTGTCCTTCCTTGTCTCTTGTAACATTCTTTATTTTAAATTCTATTTTATCTGATATGAGTCTTGCTACTCCAGCTATCTTTTGATTTCCATTTGCATGGAGTATCTTTTGCCATCCCCTCACTTTCAGTCTGTATGCGTCCCTAGGTGGGAAGTGGGTCTCTTGTAGGCAGCATATAGATGGGTCTTGTTTTTGTATCCATTCAGCAAGCCTGTGTCTTTTGGTTGGAGCACTTAATCCATTCATGTTTAAGGTAATTATTGATATGTATGTTCCTATGACCATTTTCTTAATTGTTTTGGGTTTGCTTTTGTAGGTTCTTTTCTTCTCTTGTGTTTCCCACTTAGAGAAGTTCCTTTAGCATTTGTCATAGAGCTGTTTGGTGGTGCTGAATTCTCTTAGCTTTTGCTTGTCTGTAAAGCTTTTGATTTCTTCATCGGATCTGAATGGGATCCTTGCCGGGCAGAGTTATCTTGGTTGTAGGTTCTTCCCTTTCATCACTTTAAATATATCATGCCATTCCCTTCTGGCTTGTGGAGTTTCTGCTGAGAAATCAGCTGTTAACATTATGGGAGTTCCCTTGTATGTTATTTGTCATTTTTCCCTTGTTGTTTTCAATAATTTTTCTTTGTCTTTAATTTTTGCCTATTTGATTAATATGTGTCTCGGCGTGTTTCTCCTTGGGTTTATCTTGTATGGGACTCTCTGTGCTTCCTGGACTTGGGTGGCTATTTCCTTTCCCATGTTAGGGAAGTTTTCGACTATAATCTCTTCCAATATTTTCTCTGGTCCTTTCTCTCTCTCTTTGCCTTCTGGGACTCCTATAATGCGAATGTTGTTGCGTTTAATGTTGTCCCAGAGGTCTCTTAGGCTGTCTTCATTTCTTTTCATTCTTTTTTCTTTATTCTATTCCACAGCAGTGAATTCCACCATTCTGTCTTCCAGGTCACTTATCCGTTCTTCTGCCTCAGTTATTCTGCTATTGATTCCTTCTAGTGTATTTTTCATTTCAGTTATTGTATTGTTCATCTCTGTTTCTTTGTTCTTTAATTCTTCTAGATCTTTGTTAAACATTTTTTACATCTTCTCGATCTTTGCCTCCATTCTTTTTCCAAGGTCCTGGATCATCTTCACTATCATTATTCTGAATTCTTTTTCTGGAAGGTTGCTTATCTCCACTTCATTTAGTTGTTTTTCTGGGGTTTTATCTTTTTCCTTCATCTGGTACATAGCCCTCTGCCTTTGTATCTTGTCTCTCTTTCTGTGAATGTGGTTTTTGTTCCACAGGCTGTAGAATTGTAGTTCTTCTTGCTTCTGCTGTCTGCCCTCTGGTGGATGAGGCTTTCTAAGAGGCTTGTGCAACTTTCCTGATGGGAGGGACTGGTGGTAGGTAGAGCTGGCTGTTGCTCTGGTGAGCAGAGCTCAGTAAAACCTTAATCTGCTTGTCTGCTGATGGGTGCGGCTGGGTTCCCTCCCTGTTGGTTGTTTGGCCTGAGGCGACCCAACACTGGAGCCTACCCGAGCTCTTTGTTGGGGCTAATGGCAGACTCTGGGAGGGCTCACGCCAAGGAGTATTTCCCAGAACTTCTGCTGTCAGTGTCCTTGTCCTTACGGTGAGACACAACCACCCCCCGCCTCTGCAGGAGCCTCTCCAACACTAGCAGGTAGGTCTGGTTCAGTCTCCTTTGGGGTCACTGCTCCTTCCTCTGGGTCCCGATGCACACACTACTTTGTGTGTGTCCTCCAAGAGCGGAGTCTCTGTTTCCCCCAGTTCTGTTGAAGTCCTGCAATCAAATCCCACTAGCCTTCAAAGTCTGATTCTCTAGGAATTCCTCCTCCTGTTGCTGGACCCCCAGGTTTGGAAGCCTTATGTAGGACTCAGAAACTTCACTCCAGTGGGTGGACTTCTGTGGTATAAGTGTTCTCCAGTTTGTGTGTCAGCCATCCAGTGGTTATGGGATTTGATTTTATTGTGTTTGCGCCCCTCCTACCATCTCACTGTGGCTTCTCCTTTGTCTTTGGATGTGGGGTATGTTTTTTGGTGAGTTCCAGTGTCTTCCTGTTAATGATTGTTTAGCAGTTAGTTGTGATTCCGGTGTTCTCGAAAGAGGGAGTGAGAGCATGTCCTTCTACTCCACCATCTTGAACCAATCTCTCAATGCAAATGTATTTTCATGGGGTGGTGATATACTTTGATCCTTTTCTCTTTACCTGTTTAAATCTACTGTCATCTTTTCCCTTCTGGTTACCATAATGCTTGCATAAAATTTTAATGATTTTAACAGTCTTTTTGAAGCTGATAACAACACATTTCAAACACATTCAAAAACTACAATTTTACTTCCACACATACACAGTATATGTTATTGGTGTCAGAATTTACTTTTTTTTTTTTTTTTTGGCTGTGTTGGGTCTTCATTGCTGAGCACAGTCTTTCTCTAGTTGCAGTGAGTGGGGGCTACTCTTCCTTGAGGTTCGTGGGTTTCTCATTGCAGTGGCTTCTCTTGCTGTGGAGCACAGGCTCTAGGCTCGCGGGCTTCAGTAGTTGTGGCTCGTGGGCTCTAGAGCACAGGCTCAGTAGTTGTGGCACATGGGCTTAGTTGCTCTGTGGCATGTGGGATCTTCCCAGACCAGGGCTTGAACCCATGTCCCCTGCATTGGCAGGCGGATTCTTAACCTCTGCGCCACCAGGGAAGCCCCTACATCTTATTGTGTACTTATAAAACAAATTTTTATGGTCATAATTACTAATATTTTTGTATTTAGTTTCTATGTCAGGACTGAAAGGTGATCTACGTACCACTATCACAGTATTTCATTATTATTTGTCCGTATATTTCCCTTTACCTTACGAGATTTGCACTTTTTTATGCTTTCATGTTGCTCCTTAGCATCATTTCATTGTAACTTAAAGAACTCCCTGAACTTCTCTGAAAGGATTATTTGAATTCTTTGTCAGGCAGTTCATAAATATAATTTCTTTAGGGTCAATTATTGGAGCTGCATTTTGCTTTCTTGGTTGTATCATATTCCCCAAGTCTTCATGATCCTTGTAGCCTTGCATTTCTGTCTGCCCATTTGAAGAAGCAGTCACCCTTTCCACTCTTTACAGATTGGCTTAGGCAGGGAAAGCTCTACACCAGTCAGCTTGGCCAGAGACTCTGGACAGGCCAGTTGTCAGGGATCCTGGGTGGGCTTGTTGGTGAGGTCCACAGTCGTAGCCTGATGCCAGAATCCACAGAGAGGCTTTCTCTCTCTTTCTTCCATGAAAGAACTTGTGGGCCTAGGGGATCTTTCTCAGTGCTGCTCCATGACTTGTTGAGAGGAGAGTGACGGGAGGAAAGTGGAACTTTTCTATTCACCCTCTTAAATGGGTCTTTTCTCATTTCTGTGCTGCACCAGTGTTCTGTAACCTCTCACCTGCAATCCAGATATCTCATAAAGGAATTTTCATCCATGGAAAGTTGATAAATTGGTGTTACTGTTGGGGAGGAGGGCTGGGACCTCCTATTCTGCCATCTTTCTGGTATCAATCTCTTTTATCATTTGTTTTCTTGTGTCGTATTTAGGGTATCATTTCTTAACCAAAGTTTTATCTCTTGCATTTGTCTCTGTTTCTTTCTTTTCTTTTATGTTCATGGTGTCAAAAAGAGGTCCAAAAACTTTTTGTATGTGTATATCTACTCATCCAAGCATCATTTCTTAAAGATTTCATTTCTCCCACTGAATTTTTTGTCCCCTTTGTTAAATATCAATTTACCATAACTTTAGGGTTTATTTCTGTGCTCTCAAGTTTATTCCTTTATTTTCAAGTCTATCCTTATGCCTGAACCACCGTATACTATAGCTTTGCAGTAACCTTTGAAATTGAAAAGTGAAAGTCCTCTACGTTTATTCTTCTTTTTCGATATTGTTTTGACAATTTGGGTCCTTGACTTTCCATATGAATATAATGACAGCTTATCAATTTCTGCCAAAAGAAAAAAAAAGAGCTGAGATTTGCATAGAAATTGTATTGGATCTGTAGATCAATTTGGGGGTATTGCTTTTTTGACAATATCAAGCCTCCTAATACAACCATATGAGATATCTTTCCTTTATTTAGATCTTCTTTATTTTCTTAAAAAAGTGTTTTGTGGTTTACAGTGGACAATTCTTGCACTCCTTTTATTATTTTTTCTGTGTATTTTATTCTCTGTAATACTATTGTAAATTGATTTGTATTTTTAGATTTATTTTTTGGATTGTTTACTGCTAGTGTAGAAAAGTATAATTTATTTTTGTAATTTATTTTGTAATCTGCAAAGCTCGCAAACTCATTTATTACTTCTAATAGATATTTAGTGGATCCTTGAAATTTTCTACCTACAAAATTATGTCAACTCCAAATATACATAGTTTTGCTTTTCCTTTTCCAATATGCATGTCTTTGATTTATTTTCCTTGTCTAATTACCCTCACTGGAACGTTCAATACATTGTTGAGTATACATGATGATAGTTGAAATCATTATGTTTTTCCTGATTTTATGGTAAAGAAATCAGCATTTCACCGTTTAAGATGACAATTTCTGTATATTCTTCATATATTCTCCCTTTTAGCTTTATTGAGGTGTAACTGATATACCAAATAATTACACACATTTAGTTTATATATTTTGTTGTGTTTGTACATATGCATACACATATACCATCATTGCACTAAGATACTACACGTAATGACCACCTCCAAAAATTCCCATATGTTCTTTTGTAGTTTTTTAAAAATGAACCCATAACATAAGATCCACCCTTTAACGTATTTTTAGATGAACAATACCATATTGTTAACTATAGACTCATTCAACTTGAATAAAAGAAACTTTATACCCATTGGAAAAAAATTGTCTACTTTCCCGCCCCACAGCCCTTGACAACGACCATTCATTCTACACTCTGATTCTATAACTTTGACTATTTTAGAAACCTCATATAAGTGGAATCATGCAGTATTTGTCCTTCTGTAACTGGATTATTTCATTTATCATAATGTCTATATGCTTACCCATGTTGTCCCAATGGCAAAATTTGCTTCCTTTTTATGGCCAAATAATTTTCCATTTGTAAGCAAGACTTAAACACAGACTTGGAATTCTAAAACTCCTCAAAAAATAAGTAGGGGAGGGAGGATTCAAGATGATGGAGGAGTAGGAGGACACAGAGTTCATCTCTCCCCACAAATGCATCAAAAATACATCTACAAATGGAATAATTCTCACAGAGCACCAACTGAACACTAGCAGAGGACCTTGGACACCTAAAATGACAAGAAAGATCCCTGAATAACCAGGTAGGATGAAAGAAAGAAGGGAAAAGGAAGAGGAGTGGAAGCGGGACGGGACCTGCACCCCTAATGGGGAGCTGAAGGAGAGGAGAGATTCCCGCATCCGGGGAAGCCTGCTCACTGCCGGGATCAGCTGGGACAGAAGGGGAGCTTCAGGGGCTCAGAGGAGAGCACAGCAACAAGTCTGTGCAGGCAGGACAGAGAGAGACATACACAGGGATCCGAGACACAGCCCTGCCTGTCCCAGCCTGAGACACTGTGTCTGCTGGTGCAGACGGGTACTGGGATGCGGGGTTTGGCGAGCAGAGCCGAGGAGAAGACTGCTGTTGGCTGCAAGGGAACAGCCTCAGGGGATGGGAGAGAGGAGCTCCACAACCAGGAATGCTCGTGGAGGAAGCCCGGACCACCATAGCAGCAAAGCGCCATTGTTGAGTGATGCACAGAGGGCGGGGCCACCATTGCAACCTCTCACCCCACACGTCCTCCCCCTGCCTCCGGAGCACTAGGAAGGGCTCCCACCAGGGCTAGCCCTCTTGCACCCACAGCCACAGGCTCTCCCACATACCCCGTCTCTGCTGGGGCTGGCTCTCTAGTGCCCATGGCCATGGGCTGCCCCATGCAACTCATCCCAGCTGGGGCGGGCTTGTGTGCTCGGGGGCATTTTCGGGAGCAGATGCCTGTGGGTGGCCCACAAGCAGAGGTGGAGCTGAAACCACAGCTGAGCCTCAGGTGCCATGCAAATAAGGAAAAAGAGCTGAAATCTCTCCTCGCTGCTGCACAAACCATAGAATCAGAACCTCACGACCAGTTTTGTAAACTCAGCACCTGCAGAACATCTGAATGGACAATGAGTGCTCCTGCAGCCAAGATGGGTCTAGCTTTAGCAGCTCTAGACTTTGTGGGCATGTACACATGGGGGATGGGCCAGGCCAGAGTCTGAGCTGCCTCCATACACCCACAGTGGGTCTAGATCCATGATTACTGCAATCCTGGGACCTGACTTCAGTGGATCTATGCTGGTGGCCTGGTGAAAACAATGCCAGAGAGACACCAGGACCAATTGCTGGCATACCCATGGTGAAGGTGGGGCCGAGAGCAGTGCCAAAAACAGAATAACTTGTGAGGTCACACAGTGGGTGAAAGGTGACACAACAGAGGACACTCACAGGTGAACAGCTCCAGAGAAGGAATACTCAGTGGCTTCTCTCACAGTGGGAGTGCTCCAATCCCACCTACCTCACACTGCAGATCAGAAACACAGCTAAGAAACAGATCTGGGCACTTCTACTCCAACAACTAGGGAGCAGACACCACCCCTGACAGGGCAGTGACAACCACAGAGCAAATGGGAGGCCCTGTTCAATATTCAGGGCAGTCTCTAGTTACCACAACAGCAGTCAAGGGGATAATGGCTAGCATACACTGATGAAAGAAGTGACAGACATCCATACTAAAAACAGCCCTTGCACCAAACCAAATCAAACAAAAATTTGAAATTTTTTGTTCTAGTTCTGTGAAAAATGCCATTGGTAGTTTGATAGCGATTGCATTGAATCTGTAGATTGCTTTGGGTAGTATAGGCATTTTCACAATGTTGATTCTGCCAATCCAAGAACATGGTATATCTCTCCATCTGTTTGTATCATCTTTAATTTCTTTCATCAGTGTCTTATAGTTTTCTGCATACAGGTCTTTTGTCTCCTTAGGTAGGTTTATTCCTAGGTATTTTATTCTTTTTGTTGCAATGGTAAATGGGAATGTTTCCTTAATTTCTCTTTCAGATTTTTCATCATTAGTGTATAGGAATGCAACACCTAGCCTACTCAAACTCTTCCAAAATATAGCAGAAGGAGGAACACTCCCAAACTCATTCTATGAGGCCACCATCACCCTGATACCAAAATCAGACAAAGATGTCACAAAGAAAGAAAACTACAGGCTAATATCACTGATGAACAGAGATGCAAAAATCCTCAACAAAATACTAGCAAACAGATTCCAATAGCACATTAAAAGGATCATACACCATGATCAAGTGGGGTTTATCCCAGGAATGCAAGGATTCTTCAAAATACAATTGATATTGATTCTTCAATATCAATCAGTATGATACACCATATTAACAAATTGAAGGAGAAAAACCATATGATCATCTCAATAGATGCAGAAAAAGCTTTCGACAAAAATCAACGCCTATTTATGATAAAAACCCTCCAGAAAGTAGGCATAGAGGGAACTTACCTCAGCACAATGAAATATTTCTAACTATAGTCAAAATGCTGTGCATTACATACCCAGAAGTTATTAAATGTGTAACTGGAAGTTTGTGCCCTTTGAACACATCACCCATTTCCACCACACTTGGCAACCACCAATCTGTTTTCTCTTTCTATGACCTCAGGCTTTCTAGATTCCAAATATAAGTAAGATTATACAGAATTTGTCTTTCTCTGTATGACTTATTTCAGCATAATGCCCTCAAGGAGCCATCCATGATGTTGCAAATTGCAGGATTTCCTTTTTTTTTCACATGGCTGAATAATATTCTCCATATTCTTTATCTACTATACCCTTATATATTATATTTACTCTATCTATATCTCATACCTGGCATATATATATATATTTAATTTACCCATTGGTGGATACTTAGGTTGTTTCAGTATCTTGGTTATTATAAATAATGCTGCAATGAACATGGTAGTGCAGATATCTCTTTAAGATAGATAAAGCTAGAGATTTCTTTCTTTTGGTTAGGTATCCAAAAGTAGGATTGCTGGATTATATCATGGTTATGTTTTTAATATTTGGAGGACCCTCCATACTGTTTTCTTTAGTTTATGTTCTAATTCACATTGCCATCAATTGTCTACATGAGTTCTTTTCCTCCACATCCTCACCAGCACTTAACATCTCCCCTATTTTATACAATAACTGTTCTAACAGGTGTGAGGTAGTATCTCATTGTAGATTTTATTTACATTTCCTTGATGACTAGTGATGTTGAAATCCTTGTCATGCCTCTGTTGGCTTTTTGAACATCCTCTTTGGAGAAATAAATGTTTATCCAGTTCCTCTGCCCATTTAAAAATCACGTTGGTAGGGTTTTTTTTTTTGAAATATAGTTGAAGTACAGTATTGTGTTAGTTTCAGGTATACAGCATAGTGATTTAGTATTTTTTTTTTAGATTTTTTTCCATTATAGGTTATTGCTGGGTATAATTTCCTGTACTATACAGTAAATCCTTGTTGGTTATTTATTTTATGTATAGTAGTGTGTATCTGTTAATCCCATACCCTTAATTTGTCCCTCCCCCCTCCCTCTCCCTTTTGGTAACCATAAATTTGTTTTCTATATCTGTCAGTCTGTTTCTGTTTTTTATATACATTCATTTGTATTATTTTTTAGATTCTACACATGACTGGTATCATATAGTATTTGTCTTTCTCTAACTTATTTCACTAAACATGATATTGTCTATGCCATCCATATTGTTACATATGGCAATCTTTCATTCTTTTTTTATGGCTGAATAATATATATTATATATATATATATTTATATATTCCACATCTTTTTAATCCAATCATGTGTTGATGGGCACTTGAGTTACTTCCATGTTTTGGTTCTTGTAAATAATGCTACTATGAACATTGGAGTGCATGTAACTTTTCCAATTAGAGTTTTGTGGTTTTTTTTGGATATATATCCAGGAGTGGATTGCTGGATCATATGGTAGTTCTAATTTTAGTTTTCTGAGGTACCTCCATACTGTTTTCCATAGTGGCTGCACCAATCTACATTCCCACCAGGTGTGTACAAGTGTTCCTTTTTCACCACATCCTTGCCAACATTTGTTAATTGTGGTCTTTTTCATGATATCCATTCTGACAGCTGTGAGCTAATACTTCATTGGAGTTTTAGTTGGCATTTCTCTAATGATTAGCAATGTTGAGTTTCATTTCATTTGCCTTTTAATCATCTGTACATCTTCTTTGGAAAAATGTCTATTCAAGTCTTCTACCCATGTTTTGTTTGGATTGTTTGTTTTCTATGTTGAGTATTATGAACTGTTTATATATTTTGGATATTAACTCCTTGTCAGCTGCATCATTTGCAAATATTTTCTCCCATCTTGTAGGTTGTCTTTTCGATTTGTTGATCAATTCATTTGCCGTGCAAAAGCTTTTTAAGTTTGATCACGTCCCATTTGCTTATTTTTGCTTTTATTTCTTTTGCCTTAGGAGACAGATTCAAAAAATATTGCTATGATTTATGTCAAAGAGTGTTTTGCCTATCTTCTCTTCTAGGAGTTTTATGATGTCATGTCTTACATTTAGATCTTTAAACCATTTTGAGTTTATTTTTGTATATGGCATGAGAGAATGTTCTGATTTCATTGATTTACATGTAGCTGTCCAGCTCTTCTGGTACCACTTGTGGAAGAGATGGTCTTTTCTCCATTGTATGTTCTTACTTCCTTTGTCATAGATCAATTGACCATAGGTGCAGAGGTGTCAATGCCATGTTGTTTTGATTACTGTTGCTTTGTAAATAGTATAGTCTGAAGTTGGGCAGTTATACCTGAATTTTGTTCTTTTTTCTCAGGGCTGCTTCGACAGTTTGGGGTCTTTTTTAGTTCCATATGAATTTTAGGATTATTTGTTCTATTTGTGTGAAAAATATCCTGTGTACTTTGATAGAAATTGCATTAAATCTGTAGATTGCTTTAGGTAGTGTGGGCATTTTAATACTAATGATTCTTCCAATTCAAGAGCATGGAATATCTGTCCATTTCTTCAAATCATCTTCAATTTCCTTTATCAAGGTTTTCTAGTTTTCAGCATATAAACATTTCAATACCTTGCTTTTGTTTACACATGTTTCTTGATGCGATTTTAAACATAATAGTTATTATTTTTACATTTTATTTCTGGTATTTCTGTTAGAAATGCAACAGGTTTCTGTATATTAATATTGTGTCCTACAACCTTGCTGAATTCATTTATTATCTCTAATAGTTTTTTGCTGGAGACTTTAGGGTTCTCTATAGAGAGTATCATGTCATCTGCAAATAGTGATAATTTTATGTCTTCCCTTCCCATTTGGATACACTTTATTTCTTTTCCTTGTCTGATTGCTGTGGATAGGACTTTCAGTACCATGTTAAATAGGAGTGGTGAGAGTGGGCATCTTGTCTTGTTCCTGAATTTAGCAGGAAGGCTTTCAATATTTCACCGTTGAATATTATGTTGGCTGTAGGTGGGTTTGTCTTAAGAGGCTTTTATTATGTTGAGATTTGTTCCCTCTGTACCCACTTTGATGAAAGTTTTTATAATGAATGGATGTTGAATTTTGTTAAATGCTTCTTCTTTATTTATTGAGGTAATTATATGATTTTTTTGTCTTTCTTTTTGTCTATGTAGTGTATCACATTAGTTGATTTGCATATGTTGAACCATCCTTGTGATCTTAAATAAATCCAACTTGATCATGGTAAATGATCCATTTTATGTACTGTTGGATTTAGTTTGATAATATTTTGTTGAGGATATTTGCATCTATATTCATCAGAGATATTGACATGTAATTTTCATTTTTTTCTTGTCTTTGGTTTTGGCATCAGGGTAATAATAGCCTCATAGAATGAAGTTGGGAGTGTTACCTCCTCTTCATTTTTTGGTAAAGGTTTGAGAAGAATAGGTTTAATTTCTTCTTTATATGTTTGGTATAATTACCCAGTAAAGCTGCCCAGTTCTGGACTTTTTTTTTTTTTTGCAGGGAATTTTTCAAAATACAGATTCTACTTCACCTATAGTGATTGGTCTGTTCAAATTGTCTGTTTCTTCTTGGCTCATTCTTGGCAGGCAGTATGTTTCTAGAAATTTGTTCATTTCTTCTAGGTTGTCTAATTTGTTGGCATATAATTGTTCATAGTATTCAATTCAGTTTTTTTTTTTTTTGGCATTTCTGTGGTGTCAGGTGTTATTTCTCCTCTTTCCTTCCTCATTTTGTTTATTTGGGGCCTCTCCCTTTTATTCTTGGTGAGTCTGGCTAGAGGTTTGTCAATTTTGTTTATCTTTTCAAAAAATTAGCTCCTTTGATTTTTACTACTGATTTTTAAGCTCTATTTTATTTATATCCTCACTGATCTTTATTATTTCCTTCCTTCTGCTGACTTTGGGCTTTGTTCTTTTTTTCCTGATTATTTTAGGTAGTAAGTTAAGTTGTTTATTTGAGATTTTTCTTGTTCCTTGATGAAAGCCTATACCGCTTTGAACTTCCATCTTAGAACTGCTTTTTCTGCAACCCATAGATTTTGTAAAGGTGTGTTTTCATTTTCATTGGTCTCAAGGTATATTGTGATTTCCTCTTTGATTTGATCATTGACTCATTGGGTTTTTAGTAGCATGTTGTATAGTCTTCATATGTTTATTCTTTTCCGTTGTTTTTTCTGTAATTGATTTCTAAATAGTTTCATAGCATTGTGGTCAGAAAACATGCTTGATATAAGTTCTATCCTCTTAAATTTGTTGAGGCTAGTTTGGTGACCTAGTATGTAGTCTATCCTAGAGAATGTTCCATGCATGCTTTAAAGAATGTGTATCCTGTTTTTTTTTGTTGTTGTTTTTGTTTTTTGGATGTAGTGTCCTTTAGATATTAATTAAGTTCAATGGGTGCATTGTGTCATTTAGGACCTCTGTTGCTTTATTTATTTTCTGTCTGGATATTCTGTCCATTGATGTCAGTGGGGTTTAAAGTATCCTACAATTACTGTATTATTGTCAGTTTCTCACTTTATGTTTTTTAGTATTTGCTTTATATATTTAAGTGCTCCTATATTGGGTGTGTGTATTTTAACGAGTGTAATATCCTCTTGTATTGATGCCTTTATCATTATATTATGCCCTTCTTTGTCTTTTATTTTATGGTTATGTTTTAAAGTCTATTTTGTCTGATATGATTATTGCTACTCCCCCTCTCTTATCATTTCCATTTGCATGAAATATCTTTTTCCACACCCTTGCTTTCAGTCTATGTGTGTCTTTTGTCCTAATGTGAGTTCTGCATACTGCAGGTTCTTGTGTTTTAATCCAATCAACCACTCTGGCTTTTGAGCTGAGTATTTAATTCGTTGACATTTAAAGTAATTGTTGATAGTATGTACTTATTGCCATCTTAATCCTTGTTTTCCAGTTGTTTTTTGTAGTTCTTCTTTGTTCATTTCTTCTTTTTGTTTTTCCTTTTGTAGTTTGATGATTTTCTTTTGTTGTATGCTTGAATTTCTTTCTTTTTAGTTTTTGTGAATCTATTGTATATTTTTGATTTGTGGTTACCATAAATTTCTTGTATATTGACCCATAACTATATCTTCTTTCCTTAACCTAGAGTTATTTAAGTTTAAAAATATTCTAAAAGACCTACATTTTTATACTCCTCCCTCACGTTTTGTGGTTCTGATGTCTTATTTATATTTTCACACTTATCCTTTTACTGTTTATTGTATTTATAATTGCATTTATAATTTTTAAATTTTCTTTTAATCTACATATTGATTTATTTTACCGATCTTCAACCCTTCCTATATATTTGCCTTTGCTATTGTGAGTTTCTCTCTCCTATAGATTCTTGCTTCTTTTCTATTTAGAGAATACCCTTCAATAGTTCATTAAATTTAGGCTTAGTATTGCTGAATTCTTTTAGCTCTTGCTTGTATGAGAAATTCTTTATCTCTCCTTCTATTTCAATGATGATCTTGCTTGGTAAAGTATCCTAGGTTGCAGGTTTTTCCCTTTCAGCCCTTTGTATATATCACACCACTCCCTTTGGATCTGCAAAGCTTATGCAGGGAAATCAGCTCATAGCCTTATGTGGGTTCCCTTATAACTGACCCTTTGTTTTTCTCTTTCTGCCTTTAGAATCCTCTCTTTATCATTTGTTTTTGCCATTTTAAATATCATATGTCTTGGTGTGGGTCTATTTGAGTTCATCTTGTTTGGGACCCTCTGTACTTCCTGTGCCTGTATATCTGTTTCCTTCTTTAGGTTTGGAATGTTTTCAGCTATCATGTCTTCAAGTACATTTTCAATCCCCTTGTCTCTTTCTTCTCTTTCTGGAACCCCTGTTATGTGTAGGTTGACACTTTCTATATTTTCCCATAGATCTCGTATGTTGCTGTCATTTCTTTTTGTCTGCTTTTCTGACTGAGTGATTTCCATTTTTCTATTTTCCAGATCACTTATTCATTCTTTTGTATCATTTAGTCATCTATTCACTGCTTCTATATTGTATTCAAATTATCTATTTTTTGGTTCGTATTTACAGTTTCTGGTTGCTTGCTACATTGATCTGCATTTTTATTGATAATCTTTCTTAATTCCTTTAGTGTTTTTATTGTCTCCTTTTTGAACTTGGGTTATAGTAGACTGGTGAGGTTTGTTTCATTATTTGCTCTTTCAGGTGATTTCTCTTGTTCTTTTAATTGGGAGTAGTTCCTCTGTCTTTTCATTTTACTTAACTTTCTTTATTTCTGTGAATTTAGGAAACACTACTTCAGTCTTGAAGGGGTGTTTTTAGGTAAGAGTATCTCTGTGCAGACTTTGTGTGTCCAATGTCTTTGGTGCAAGGGCTGGTTTTCATATGGATGCCAACCATGTCTTTCCTCAGTGTGTACTCGTCCTCATCACCTTGATAGGTGGTGCAATTGATTTGGGGATATCTAAAACCTGTTCACAGTGTGATGTGGGAATTTCTTTCTGCTCCATGCCTGCCGTCACTCTTGGAGTAGAAGTTCTGAGGGTCAGGTTCCATCAGGTTTCATTACTCTTGAGTGCATGCCCTGCAAAACAAAGGGGAGTGTGGAAGCAACTGAGGCCCAAGTGCTCACAGAGGATAAAACTGCTGCCTGTGTAAGTGTTTGCAGCTCCGCTTGGATGCAACCCGACGATGCCTACTTTTCCTCATGTGTTTGTCCTAGATCTAGTGCAAGGCTGGGATGTTCATACCTGGCATTCACTAGGCTGGGGCTGAGGCTTGAGGCATTGTGGCTGCAGGAATTGAAGTGGCTGCACTGTCATTAGATATATGAGCTCCCTACCCATTTTCTCCCAGGACCTCTGTGTTCCAGATCCAGCACTAAGCTGTGGTGTGGAGTGAGGGTGTTCACCTCATTCAGATTAGGGGGTGCAAAGAGGCAGTCACTGCCAGTGCAAAACTTGCTCTATCCTGATTGTTGCAAGCCAGCAGGTGTGCTCTCCTTGCAAATAGTGTCAAGGCTTCTCAAACCCATCTAACTGTCCCATCAGTTCTCCCAGCAAACAAGGGGGCTTATCTCCTCCACACAGGACCTTGGACTGGGATTCCCAGTCTGTGGCTCGACCAGCTTGCTCCCCAGGGTGAGGTTCTACCCTTGCAGATCTTCTCTTATTTTCAGATCCCTCTCAAGCGTGGGAGTTCTGGCTTTACACATTTTTTCCATCCTAGCCGGTTATGTGAAAATCTTTCTTCCGAAGTAAATGGAAACATCTTCTGACAGTTTCCATTTAGTATTCAGTGAGAATTGTTCTACATGTAGATGTACTTTTGATTTTTTTATGGGGGTAGTTGAGCTCCATGTCCTCCTACCCTACCATCTTGATCCCTCCCTTCTATAAGATAGTTTTAAATGACAGAATTTAAACAAAGGAAAACTGATTAATTGTTGCCAAATTAGGAAAGGAAGTGATAGGAGCAAGGGCAGGTGGTATATTTATATCAGTACAACAAGAGAGATGCCTGTGGAGAGGGAAATCTTTAGTATCTTGACTGTGGTGGTGGGCACGTGAAGCTATACAGATGATAAAACTATATGGTACTAAGTACACCACACACACACAAACACAAGTACAGGTAAAACTGACTGGGAAAATCTGAATAAGATCAGTAGATTTTATCACCCTCAAAAAATTAGTAGTAATATTATACTATAGTTTTGCAAATATTACTATTGGGGGAAACAGGGTGAAGTGCATGCAGTTTCTCATTATATTATTTCTTGCTACTGCATGTGAATCTGTAATAATCTCCTAAAGCATCTCAATTAAAAATATAAATGATTGGAATGGTATAGCATGCAAATTATAAGCATAAGAAACCTGGAATGTTTATATTAATATGAGAAAGTACATACTTGAAATCGAGGAGCATTACTAGAGATAAAGAAGCCAAGTTCATAATGAGAAAATGATCAATTCATCAGGATTCTGAACACTGGCACATAAATGATTCTTAATATATTCTGTAAATGAATAAATAAACCTGAGAAAACAAACCCTTATGTTAGCTTACCATTACCTTTCTCCTGTAGCTTTATTTGAAGGAATTAAAAATTATTGTGAGGTGCTGGTGTGATTTATACTAAAGCATAATATCAGTTACCAAAAGTTAGTAATGGCACGATATTTCACTTTGCTTTAATTAAAAACAAAGGATTGTATTTTTTTTAATTATTGTAGTCTAAAGTCAGTATAGACCAGAAAACACTTGCTTTCTCTTCTTTCCACAGGAAAATCATAAAGCAGTTCACTTCTGTGTGTCTCAAATTCCACTTTCTGGAAATGACTGAAGACCCTGTAGCAGGTTTGTTTTAGCTTGTTTAGAGAACGTGTACATGCCAAAGTCCAATATTGATTTTACAGAGTAACTGAGGAGAAGCACATTCAGAGAGTAAATCTTTAAACAGATTTAATGGTCATCAGATAGAAGTATCTTTGGTAAATTATTTTCTCTGTGACTTTACTACAAAAAGTAATACCTACTGATTCCAGCAGGACTGGGGAAATTGCTTCCACTGCTCTCTTGCAGTAGTGAGGTGATGGGACCCATTGATGAGAAACTGGTGTGAGGTCACATGGACTTAGTGTCACCTCTTCAGAATGACATTTGAGGAGCTCCTGGATGAAATTGGTGGTCTGGGGAAATTCTAGATCCTTCAGCTGGTTTTAATTCTTCCTTCTTTCATGATAATAGTTTGTCATATACTGCTGGAGAACGTCACTGCAGCCATTCCTTGTCATTACTGCTGGGTCCACATCCTTGATAATGACACTGTCTCTGATAATGACACTGGGGTCCTCAGCCCTGATGTCCTCCTGAGAATCTTCATCCCGTTGGATTCTAACTTGAAACCAGAGAAATGCCATCACTTCCTCCTCCCCCAGTGGCAGCTCCTTCACCTGAATGGGACCTTCCCCAACATGACTGACCTGGACACGGAGCCCTGTGTGGACGGCTGGGTGTATGACTGAAGCTCCTTCTCCTCCACCATCGTGACTGAGGTAAAGGCCCCATTTACCTTTTTGTGAGTATATGGTCTGGGTGTTTAGAATAACATAAAATCAACAAGGTTCATGTCTTCAGTTACTGAGTAGATAGTGTAGCCAGCTCTCTTTCATTCTTTTAGGAAAACTGATTGCTTATCTATTTAATGCCAAACACTTACATTACAATTGATGACAGCAAAATCAACAACTGGGTATGAATTTTACTATCACTAAGCTTTAAATTTAATGTGAATATTGATGGTTAGATAAGTACTTGATATAAATTGTGGAAAATTATTCTTGGTCATTTGCTCTTAACTTAGTTGCAAATTATAAATATTTGTATTAATTTTTAAAAAATGCTCTACCCTGGATACTTGTCAGAGAAACAAATCAAAGTGCATTTCACTCTAGGTGTGAAATCCAGGCATCAGTGTTGAAAAAATAACCTCAATGTTTTCAATACATGGTAAGGATTGAGTACCACTGAGGTGTGCAGTGTTAAGAGAATATGAAGATTGGCCCTAATATAATCTAAAAGATTTTGTTGAGGATTTTTAGGAAAAAAACATGCTTAAGCTGAGACATGAATGTTGTAGATCAGTAAATGTAGTAAAGGGAAACCCAGAGGACACACATTTCACTGAGGGTTTTCTGAGTGAGTGAACATTGAGGGATGTAAGATGCTGTGAAGCTCCTCTGTGCTGGTTTCCTTCTCTTCCAGTGGGACCTAGTATGTGATCATCAGTCACAGAAACCAATGGCTCAATCCCCATTCATGGCTGGAATGCTGGTGGGGGACTTCATATAGTGCCATCTCTCAGACAGGTGAGTGTCTCTAGATCATTGTTGCCCTACTGTGTGGTGTTTTCACAGTTCATGATTAATTGTTTCATAAAGATTTTATTGAGTTTCAGTAGACAATATCTACTGCTGTGGGTTGCCTTGGTTCCCAAGGAGCTATAGATGGAAATGTAGAATTAGACTCATTGTGATGAATGTCATTTTGTTGCCACAGAGCTCTCTGTACTGGGCACAGAAATGATATCTCCATAAGATCTGGGGGCATTTCAGAATAGTATTTTTTTATGAAACTGCTTTACTGGAAATGAAAGAGTTGCTAGAGAAAAAACATTCAATTTGAAATTCTGAAGGCAGGAGCGGAGAGGTTCCTCCAGTGTCAGAACGCTGGGAACTGTAGTTGGGAAGTGACTCAGAAAAGTATTTAGAGGTAAGTTACCATAAACTTCATTTATTATATAAAGAGGAGGAGTTATCAATGAGAAGGGAAAGGAAGTTGCTCCAAGATAAGAGTCCAGCCTGTTTTAGGAAACAGCAATGCAGGCCTTTGCCATAGCTTCTGTGTTAAGTCCCTGACAGATTCAGTGAGCTGAATGCTTGTGGGTTCCCACATTGGTCATGATGTCATGGTTACCCCACTGTAATTAGTATTCATTTCTATAAAACCTGGTGTTTGTTATATGGTACTGAAGTTGAATTAAGACATAATTGTGACTATAATCTGTATGTTTGATTTTGTAAAAAAGAAAAAAAAAGCCTCATTAGAGGTAATACTTGCAACTGTGTAAGATAATTAATCTACAGACCACAGGTGTTATTGTTTGTGGTGTGAGAAGTTTGGGTTATTCTGTGCCTGGCAGTGGTCATTTAAAACTAAGAGGACAACCATGGCAGCCATACACACAAGCCTCCCATGGGGTATGGGAGGCGTAAAATGTTCCTTGTCATCGGTAAGACTAACATCATTTAATCTTATAGCTGAAAATTGTGAACTTTGAATGTGTCACCCCAATATAATTCATAAAAGATTTCAGGGTCATAGTGCTCATATGGACCGTTTTCTGACTGAGCCCTTTATAATGATTCACAATTAAATGCTGATTGATCAGTTTACATGGGCATAGGGTGATACATGTGTGTGTGTGTGAGTCTGTGTGTGGAAGTGTGTTATGACAGGAGATGAGAGAGGAAAATTAGGTGAAGAATAGGGAGCCTTATAGTGAAGCTAAAGATTTTGAACTAAAAATAGGCAAAAAGATTCCATATATATGTGTTAGCATACGGTATTTGCTTTTCTCTTTCCGACTTACTTCACTCTGTGTGACAGACTCTAGGTCCATCCACCTCACTACAAATAACTCAATTTCGTTTCTCTTTATGGCTGAGTAATATTACATTGTATATATGTGCCACATCTTCTTTATCCATTCATCTGTCAATGGACACTTAGGTTGCTTCCATGTCCTGGCTATTGTAAATAGAGCTGCAATGAACATTGTGGTACATGACTCTTTTTGAATTATGGTTTTCTCACGGTATATGCCCAGTAGTGGGATTGCTGGGTCATATGGTAGTTCTATTTTTAGTTTTTTAAGGAACCTCCATACTGTTCTCCATAGTGGCTGTATCAATTTACATTCCCATCAACAGTGCAAGAGGGTTCCCTTTTCTCCACACCCTCTCCAGCATTTATTGTTTGTAGATTTTTTGATGATGGCCATTCTGACCGGTGTGAGGTGATACCTCATTGTAGTTTTGATTTGCATTTCTCTAATGATTAGTGATGTTAAGCATTCTTTCATGTGTTTGTTGGCAATCTGTATATCTTTTTCGGAGAAATGTCTATTTAGGTCTTCTGCCCATTTTTGGATTGGGTTGTTTGTTTTTTTGATATTGAGCTGCATGAGCTGCTTGTAAATTTTGGAGTTAATCCTTTGTCAGTTGCTTCATTTGCAAATATTTTCTCCCATTCTGAGGGTTGTCTTTTTGTTTTGTTTATGGTTTCCTTTGCTGTGCCAAAGCTTTTAAGTTTCATTAAATCCCGTTTGTTTATTTTTGTTTTTATTCCTATTTCTCTAGGAGGTGAGTCAAAAAGGACCTTGCTGTGATTTATGTCATAGAGTGTTCTGTCTATTTTCCTCTAAGAGTTTTAGAGTGCCTGGCCTTACATTTAGGTCTTTAATCCATCTTGAGTTTATTTTTGTGCATAGTGTTAGGGAGTGTTCTAAATTCATTCTTTTACATGTAGCTGTCCAGTTGTTGCAGCACCACTTATTGAAGAGGCTGTCTTTTCTCCATTGTATATTCTTGCCTCCTTTTTCAAAAATAAGGTGACCATATGTGTGTGGGTTTATCTCTGGGCTTTCTATACGGTTCCATTGATCTATAATTCTGTTTTTGTGCCAGTACCATACTGTCTTGATTACTGTACCTTTGTAGTATACTGTGAAGTCAGGGAGCCTGATTCCTCCAGGTCCAATTTTCTTTCTCAAGATTGCTTTGGCTATTTGGGGTCTTTTGTGTTTCCATAAAAATTGTGAATTTTTAAATTCTAGTTCTGTGAAAAATGCCATTGGTAGTTTGATAGGGGTTACATTGAATCAGTATATTGCTTTGGGTAATACAGTCATTTTCACAGTGATGATTTTCCAATCCAAGAACATGCTCTATCTCTCCAACTGTTTGTATCATATTTAATTTCTTTCATCGGTGGCATAGTTTTCTGCATACAGGTCTTTTGTCTCCTTATGTAGGTTTATTCCTAGGTATTTTACTCTTTTTTTGTTGCAATGGTAAATGGGAGTGTTTCCATAATTTCTCTTTCAGATTTTTCATCACTACTGTAGAGGAATGCAAGAGATTTCTGTGTATTAATTTTGTGTCCTGCTACTTTACCAAATTCATTGATTAGCTCTAGTAGTTTTCTGGTAGCATCTTTAGGATTCTCTATGTATAGTATCATGTCATCTGCCGACAGTGACAACTTTACTTCTTTCCTGATTTGGATTCCTTTTATTTCTTTTTCTCCTCTGATTCCCGTGGCTAAAACTTCCAAACCTATGTTGAATAATAGTGGTGAGAGTGGACAACCTTGTCTTGTTCCTGATCTTAGTGGAAATGCTTTCAGTTTTTCACCATTGAGAACGATGTTGGCTGTGGGTTTTCCATATATGGCCTTTTTTATGTTGAGGTAAGCTCCCTCTATGGCTACTTTATGGAGGGTTTTTATCATAAATGGGTGTTGAATTTTGTCAAAAGCTTTTTCTGCATCTATTGAGATGATCAAGTTGTTTTTCTCCTTCAGTTTGTTAATATGCTGTATCACATTGATTGATTTACATATATTGAAGAATCCTTGCACTCCTGGGATAAACCCCTCTTGATCATGGTGTATGATCCTTTTAATGTGCTGTTGGATTCTGTTTGCTAGTATTTTGTTGAGGATTTTTGCATCTATGTTCATCAGTGATATTGGCCTGTAGTTTTCTTTCTTTGTGACATCTTTATCTGGTTTTGTATCAGGGTGATGGTGGCCTCATAGAATGGGTGTGGGAGTGTTCCTCCCTCTGCTATATTTTGGAAGAGTTCAAGAAGGATAGGTGTTAGCTCTTCTCCAAATGTTTGATAGAATTCACCTGTGAAGCCATCTGCTGTTGGACTTTTGTTTGTTGGAAGATTTTTAATCACAGTCTCAATTTCAGTGCTTGTGATTGGTCTTTTTATATTTTCTATTTCTTCCTGGTTCAGTCTTGGAAGGTTGTGCTTTTATAGGAATTTGTCCATTTCTTCCAGGTTGCCCAAATTATGGGCATATATTTGCTTGTAGTAATCTCTCATTATCCTTTGTATTTCTGCAGTGTCAGTTGTTACTTCTTCTTTTTCATTTCTAATTCTCTTGATTCGAGTCTTCTCCCTTTTTTTCTTGTTGAGCCTGGCTAATGGTTTATCAATTTTACTTATCTTCTCAAAGAACCAGCTTTTAGTTTTATTGATCTTTGCTATTGCTTCCTTCATTTCTTTTTTATTTATTTCTGATCTGATCTTTATGATTTCTTTCCTTCTGCTAACTTTGGGGTTTTTTTGTTCTTCTTTCTTTAGTTGTTTTAGGTGTAAGGTTATGTTGTTTATTTGTGATGTTTCTTGTTTCTTAAGGTAGGATTGTATTGCTATAAGCTTCCCTGTTAGAACTGCTTTTGCTGCATCCCATAGATTTTGGGTCGTCGTGTTTTCATTGCCATTTTTTTCTAGGTATTTTTTAATTTCCTCTTTGATTTCTTCAGTGATCTCTTGGTTATTAAATAGTGTATTGTTTAGCCTCCATGTGTTTGTAGTTTTTACAGATTTTTTTTTTATAATTGATATCTAGTCTCATAGCGTTTTGGTCGGAAAACATACTTGAAGCAATTTCAATTTTCTTAAATTTACCAAGGTTTGATTTCTGACCCTTGATATGATCTATCCTGGAGAATGTTCCATGAACACTTGCAAGGAAAGTGTATTCTGTTGTTTCTGGATGGAATGTTCTCTAAATATCAATAAAGTTCATCTTGTTTAATGTATCATTTAAAGCTTGTGTTGCCCTACTTATTTTCATGTTGGATGATCTGTCCATTGGTGATAGTGGGGTCTTAAAGTGCCCTACTATGATTGTGTTACTGTCAATTTCCCATTTTATGGCTGTTAACATTTGCCTAATGTATTGAGGTGCTCCTATGTTGGGTGCATAAATATTTACACTTGTTATATCTTCTTCTTGGAGTGATTCCTTGATAATTATGTAGTGTCCTTCTTTGTCTCTTGTAATAGTCTTTCTTTTAAAGTCTCTTTTGTCTGATATGAGAATGGCTACTCCAGCTTTCTTTTGATTTGCATTTGCTTGGAATATCTTCTTCCATCCCCTCACTTTCAGTCTGTGTGTGTCCCTAGGTCTGAAGTGGGTCTCTTTTAGACAGCATATATACAGGTCTTGTTTTGTATCCATTCAGCCAGTCTATGTATTTTGGTGGGAGCATTTAATCCATTTACATTCAAGGTAATTATCAATATGTATGTTCCTATTACCATTTTCTTAATTGTTTTGGGTTTATTTTGTAGGTCTTTTCCTTCTCTTGTTTTTCCTGCCTAGAGATGTTCCTTTAGCATTTGTTTTAAAGTTGGTTTGGTGGCGCTGAATTCTCTTAGCTTTTGCTTGTCTGTAAAGGTTTTAATTTCTCCGTCGAATCTGAATGAGATCCTTGCTAGGTAGAGTAATCTTGGTTGTCGGTTTTTCCCTTTAATCACTTTGACTATGTCCTGCCACTCCCTTCTGGCTTGCAGAGTTTCTGCTGAAAGGTCAGCTGTTAACATCATGGGGATTCCCTTGTGTGTTATTTGTTGTTTTTCCCTTGCTGCTTTAATATTTTTTCTTTGTATTTGAGTTTTGATAGTTTGATTAATATGTGTCTTGGCATGCTTCTCCTTGGATTTATCCTATATGGGACTCACTGCTCTTCGTGGATTAGACTGACTATTTCCTTTCCCATATTAGGGAAGTTTTCAACTATAATCTCTTCCAATATTTTCTCAGTTCCTTTCTTTTCCCCTTCTTCTTCCTGGACCCCTCTATAATTCAAATGTTACTGCGTTTAATGTTGTCCCAGAGGTCTTTGAGACTGTCCTCGATTCTTTTCATTCTTTTTTCTTTATTTTGCTCTACAGTAGTTATTTCCATTATTTTATCTTCCAGGTCACTTATCAGTTCTTCTGCCTCAGTTATTCTGCTATTGATTCCTTCTAGAGAATTTTTAATTTCATTTATTATGTTGTTCATCATCGTTTGCTTGCTCTTTAGTTCTTCTAGTTCCTTGTTAAACGTTTCTTGTTTTTTCTCCATTCTATTTCTAAGATTTTGCATCAACTTTGCTATCATTACTCTGAATTCTTTCTCAGGTAGACTGCCTATTTCCTCTTCATTTGTTTGGTCTGATCGGTTTTTACCTTGCTCCTTCATCTGCCATGTGTTTCTCTATCTTCTCATTTTGCTTAACTTCCTGTGTTTGGGGTCTACTTTTCGCAGGCTGCAGGTTCGTAGTTTCCCATTGTTTTTCGTGTCTGCCCCCAGTGGCTAAGGTTAGTTCTGTGGATTGTGTAGGCTTCCTGGTGGAGGGGACTGGTGCCTGTGTTCTGGTGGATGAGGCTGGATCTTGTATTGGTGGTGGGCAGGACCATGTCCGGTGGTGTGTTTTGGGGTGCCTTTGACCTTATTATGATTTTCGGCAGCCTCTCCACCAATGGGTGGCGTTGTGTTCCTGTCTTGCTAGTTGTTTGGCATAGGGTGTCCAGTACTGTATCTTGCAGGTCGTTGAGTGGAGCTGGGTCTTAGCACTGAGATGGATATCTCTGGGAGAGCTTTCACTGTTTGATACTACATGGAGCAGAGTGGTCTCTGGTGAACCAATGTCCTGAACTCAGCTCACCCACTTCAGAGGCACAAGCCAGACACCCAGTCGGAGCACCAAGACCCTGTCAGCCACACAGCAGGCTGTTTTTGTACCTCATCTTCCAATCCTCAAGCCACCACACTTCAGCCACTTCCACACCCTCAGAGTTTCCCAGTGGCGTCTGCTTACCTGATCTGCAGGTGGATTCTTAACCACTGCACCACCATTGCCTGGTAATTTTTTTTAAAAACATCTTTATTGGAGTATATGCCTGGTAATTTTTGCTGGAAGCCAAGTATTATGACTCTTCACTTGCTGGGTGTTGCATATTTTTGTATTCTTAAAAATGTTTTTTAGCTGTATGGGTTGTGATTATTTGCAGACACTGACTTTGGGGGTTCTTGCTTTTAAACATCTTTAGGTACCACAGAGCAACATTTAACCTAGGGTTAATTTTTCCCCCTAATGAATGAAAATCTTCTGCAAATACTACCAAAAAACTCATGGGAATTATTAGGCTTTTCTACTTTTGTTGATAAGAGTTGGCACTATTCCCATCCCTGTATGAAATTCAATGAGTTTTACCTCTAACAATCTAGGATAGGTCTTTCTCAATCTTTTGTGTTTTTTCCACATGCATAAATACTTGAATAAATTCAGTGAGGAATGCTCTGCCTAATGCTCAATGAAATCTCTCTACAGATCTCAGAATCAAAATAATTTCTAAGAAAGCCAATTGAACAAGATAGCTCAGGAAAAAAGGCATAAAGTATGTAGGAGTATTTATGATATAGTTGAAGTTGAAAACAGTGTGGAAAGTAATATAGTTCTAGAAAAAATATTTAAATATTTTGGATAAGTAATATTATAGCTTTACATTACATCAGAAAAAATTGCAAATAATTTAAAAGTTAAAAAATTTAATGTATGTCATAAAATACTATGAGAAAATACAGAAGAACATCAAAGTTGCATAGTGTGAAGACTTTTTGTATCATAAATCCAATTTAAGTGATCAAAGATGTAAAGATCAAGATTTTGCTTACAGTAACATTTAAATATTCCTAAGGAGAATACATCTAATTACAGATTAATTAGAAAGAATAAAGTATAAAAATATTAATTTAAATTTCTGGATCATTGATATTTAGGAAATTTTTATATTTTTTTGTATAGCTTCTCTTAATTTCATGACTTTTAAAAACATATGTATTGGGGGACCTTCAAGATGGCGCAGGAGTAAGACGTGGAGATCACCTTCCTCACCACAAATACATCAAAAATACATCTACATGTGGAACAACACTTACAGAACACCTACTGAACGCTGGCAGAAGACCTCAGACTTCCCAAAAGGCAAGAAACTCCCCACGAACATGGGTAGGTCAAAAGAAAAAAGAAAAGAGACAAAAGAATAGGGACAGGACCTGCACCTCTGGGAGGGAGCTGTGAAGGAGGAAAAGTTTCCACACACTAGGGAGCCCCTTCACTGGTGGAGATGGGGGGTAGGCACGGGGAAGCTTCAGAGCCACCGAGGAAAGCACAGCAACAGGGGTGCAAAGGGCAAAGCGGAGAGATTCCCACACAAAGGACCAGTGCTGACCAGCACTCACCAGCCTCAGAGGCTTGTCTGCTCACCTGCTGGGGCAGGTGGGGGCTGGGAGCTGAGGCTCAGGCTTCGGAGGTCAGATCCCAGGGAGAGCACTGGGGTTGGCTGTGTGAACACAGCCTGAAGGGGGCTAGTGTGCCACAGCTAGCTGGAGGGAGTCCAGAAAAAGTCTGGAAATGCCTAAGAGGCAAGAGAGCATTGTTTCAGGGTGTGCGAGGAGAGGGGATTCAGAGGACCGCCTAAATGAGCTCCAGAGACAGGCACGAGACAGGCTATCAGCGTGGACACAAGAGACGGGCATGAAACACTAAGGCTGCTGCTGCAGCCATCATGAAGCCTGTGTGTGAGCACAGGTCACCATCCACACCTCCCCTCTTGGGAGCCTGTGCAGCCCACCACTGCCAGGGTCCCATGATCCAGGGACAACTTCCCTGGGAGAACACATTGTGCACCTCAGGCTGTTGCAATGTCACACTGACCTCTGCTGCTGCAGGCTTGCCCCGCATTTTGTACCCCTCCATCCCCCTGTCCTGAGTGAGCCAGAGCCCCCTAATCAGATGCTATTTAAACCCCTTCCTGTCTGGGCAGAGAACAGACATCCTCAGGTGACCTACACATAGAGGCGGGGCCAAATCCAAAGCTGAACTCCAGGAGCTGTATGAACAAAGAAGAGAAAGGGACATTTCTCCCAGCAGCCTCAGGAGCAGTGGATTAAATCTCCACAATCAACTTGAGGTACCCTGCAACTCTGGAATACCTGAATAGACAATGAATCATCCCAAAATTGAGGTGGTGGACTTTGGGAGCAACAGTAGACTTGGGATTTGCTTTCTGCATAAAATTTGTTTCTGGTTTTATGTTTATCTTAGTTTAGTATTATAGCTTATTATCATTGGTAGATTTGTTTATTGGTTTGGTTGTTCTCTTTATATATATATATATATATATATATATATATATATATATATATATATATTTTCTTTTTTACTTTTTGTGAGTGTGTATGTGTATGCTTCTTTGTGTGATTTTGTCCGTATAGCTTTGCTTTTACCACTTGTCTTAGGGTTCTGTCTGTTCATTACTTTTTTTTGGTATAGTTTTTAGGACTTGTTATCATTGGTGAATTGGATTTTTGGTTTACTTGCTCTCTTCTTTCTTCCCCCCACCCCACTTTTTAAATTACTTTTTAATTTTTTTGTTTTTAATAATAATTTTAAAATTTTTCATTTAAATAACTTTATTTTATTTTTTTCTTTCTTTCTTATTTTTTTCCCCTCCCTTTTCTTCTGAGCAGTGTGGCTGATAGGCTCTTGGTTCTCTGGCTGTGTGTCAAGTCAGAGCCTCTGAGGTGGGAGAGCTGAGTTCAGGATATTGGTCTACCAGAGACCTCCCAGCCTCACATAATATCTAACAGCAAAAGCTCTCCCAGAGATCTCCATCTCAATGCTAAGACCCAACTGCACTCAACGACCACCAAGCTACAGTGCTGGACACCCTATGCCAAACAACTAGCAAGACAGGAACACAACGCAACCCATTAGTGGAGAGGCTGCCTAAAATAGTAATGAGTTCACAGACACCCCAAAACACACCACCAAGCTCTGTTCTGGCCACCAGAAAGACAAGATTCAGCCTCATCCACCAGAACACAGGCACCAGTCCCCTCCACCAGAAAGCCTACACAACCCACTGAACCAACCTTAGCCACTGGGGGCAGACACCAAAAACAACGGGAACTATGAACCTGCAGACTGCAAAAAGTAGACCCCAAACACATTAAGTTAAACAAAATGAGAAGACAGAGAAACATAGAACAGAAGAAGGAGCTAGGTAAAAACCCAACCAACCAAACAAATGAAGAAGAAATAGGCAGTCTACCTGAAAAAGAATGCAGAGTAATGATAGTAAAAATCATCCATAATCTTGGAAATAGAATGGAGAAAACAGAAGAAACCTTTAACAAGGACTTAGAAGAACTAAAGAGCAAACAAACAATGATGAACAACACAATAAATGAAATTAAAAATTCTCTAGAAGGAATCAAGCAGAATAACTGAGGCATAAGAAAGGATAAGTGACCTGGAAGATAAAATAGTGGAAATAACTACTGCAGAGCAGAAAAAAGAAACAAGAATGAAGAGAATTGAGGACAGTCTCAGAGACCTCTGGGGCAACATTAAATGCAGCAACATTTGAATTATAGGGGTCGAAGAAGAAGAAGAGATAAAGAAAGGGACCGAGAAAATATTTGAAGAGATTATAATTGAAAATTTCCTTAATATGGGAAAGGAAATAGTCAATCAAGTCCAGGAAGAGTACAGAGTCCCATACAGGATAAATCCAAGGAGAAACATGCCAAGACACATATTAATCAATCTATCAAAACTCAAATACAAAGAAAAAATATTAAAGCAACAAGGGAAAAACAACAATTAACATACAAGGGAATCCCCATAAGTTTAACAGCTGATCTGTCAGCAGAAACTCTACAAGCCAGAAGGGAGTGGCAGGACCTACTTAAAGTGATGAAGGGGAAAAACCTACAACCAAGATTACTCTCTCTAGCAAGGATCTCATTCAGATTCGACAGAGAAATTAAATCCTTTACAGACAAGCAAAAGCTAAGAGAATTCAGCACCACGAAACCAGCTTTACAACAAATGCTAAAGGATCTTCTCTAGGCAAGAAACAAAAGAGAAGGAAAAGACCTACAATAACAAACCCAAAACAATTAAGAAAATCATAATAGGAACATATATATTGATAACTACATTGAATGTAAATTGATTAAATGCTCCAACTAAAAGACATAGACTGGCTGAATGGATACAAAAAGAAGACCCGTATATATTCTGTCTACAAGAGACCCACTTCAGACCTAGGTACCCATACAGATTGAAAGTGAGGGGATGGAAAAATTATTCCATGTAAATTGAAATCAAAAGAAAGCTTGAGTGGCAATTATCATATCAGACAAAAAAGACGTTAAAATCAAGACTATTACAAGAGACAAAGAAGGACATTACATAATGATCAAGGGATCAATCCAAGAAAAAGATATAACAATAGCAAAATTTATGCACCAAACAAAGGAGCATCTCAATACATAAGACAAATGCCAACAGCCGTGAAAGGGGAAATCGACAGTAACACAGTCATTGTAGGGGACTTTAACACCCCACTTTCACCAAAGGACAGATCATCCAAAATGAAAATAAATAATGAAACACAAGCTTTAAATGACACATTAGACAAGATGGACATAATTGATATTTATAGGACATTCCATTCAAAAACAACAGAATACACTTTCTTCTCAAGTGCTAATGGAACATTCTCCAGGATAGATCATATGTTGGGTCACAAATCAAGCCTTGGTAAATTTAAGAAAAATCGTATCAAGTATATTTTCTGACCACAACACTATGAGACTAGATATCAATTACAGGAAAAATATCTCTAAAAAATACAAACACATGGAGGCTAAACAATACACTACTAAATAACCAAGAGATCACTGAAGAAATCAAAGAGGAAATCAAAAAATACCTAGAAACAAATGACAATGATGATGGCCCAAAACCTATGGGATGTAGCAAAAGCAGTTCTAAGAGGGAAGTTTATAGCAATACAATCCTACCTCAAAAAACAAGAAAAATCTCAAACAACCTAACTTTACACATAAAGCAATTAGAGAAAGAAGAACAAAAAACCCCCAAAGGCAGTAGAAGTACAGAAATTGTAAAGATCAGATCAGAAATAAATGAAAGAGAAACGAAGGAAACGATAGCAAAGATCAATAAAACTAAAAGCTGGTTCTTTGAGAAGATACAGTAAATTGATAAACCATTAGCCAGACTCATCAAGAATAAAAGGGAGAAGACTGAAATCAACAGAATTTGAAATGAAAGTGGAGAAGTAACAACTGATACTGAAGAAATACAAAGGATCATGAGAGATTACTACAAGCAACTATATGACAATAAAATGGACAACCTAGAAGAAATGCACAAATTCTTAGAAAAGCACTACCTTCTGAGACTGAACGAGGAAGAAATAGAAAATGTAAACAGACCAATCACAAGCACTGAAACTGAGACTGTGATTAGAAATCTTCCAAAAACAAACAAGCCCAGGACTGGATGGCTTCACAGGCGAATTCTATCAAACACTTAGAGACGAGATAACACCCATCTTTCTAAAAGTCTTACAAAACATAGCAGAGGGAGGAGCACTCCCAAACCCATTCTATGAGGCCACCATCACCCTGATACCAAAACCAGACAAAGATGTTACAAAAAAGCAAAAACTACAGGCCAATATCACTGATGAACATAGATACAGAAAACCGCACAAAATACTAGGAAACAGAATCCAACAGCACATTAAAAGGATCATACACCATGATCAAGTGGGGCTTATCCCAGGAATGCAAGGATTATTCAATATATGCAAATCTATCAGTGTGTTTTACCATATTAACAAACTGAAGGATAAAAACCATATGATCATCTCAATAGATGCAGAAAAATCTTTTGACAAAATTCAACACTGATTTATTATAAAACCCTCCAGAAAGTAGGCATACAGGGAGTTACCTCAACATAATAAAGGCCATATATGACAAACCCACAGCCAACATCGTTTTCAATGGTGAAAAACTGAAACCATTTCCACTAAGATTAGGAGCAAGACAAGGTTGCCCACTCTCACCACTATTATTCAACAGAGTTTGGAAGTTTTAGCCACAGCAATCAGAGATGACAAAGAAATAAAAGGAATTCAAATCGGAAAAGACGAAGTAAAACTGTCTCTGTTTGCAGATGACACAATACTATACATAGAGAATCCTAAAGATGCTACCAGAAAATTACTAGAGCTAATCAATGAATTTGGTTAAGTAGCAGGATACAAAATTAATGCACAGAAATCTCTTGCATTCCTATACACTAATGGTGAAAAATCTGAAAGAGAAATTAAGGAAACACTCCCACTTACCATTCGAACAAAAAGAATAAAATACCTAGGAATAAGCCTACCTAAGGAGACAAAAACCTGTATGCCGAAAACTATAAGACACTGATGAAAGAAATTAAAGATGATACAAACTAATGGAGAGATATACCATGTTCTTGGATTGGAAGAATCAACATTGTGAAAATGACTCTACTACCCAAAGCAATCTACAGATTCAATGCAATCCCTTCAAACTACCAATGGCATTTTTCACAGAACTGGAACAAAAAATTTCACAATTTGTATGGAAACACAAAGACCCCTCATAGCCAAAGCAATCGTGAGAAAGAAAATCGGAGCTGGAGGAATCAAGCTCCCTGACTTCAGACTATATTATAAAGGTACAGTAATCAAGACAGTATGGTACTGGCACAAAAACAGAAATATAGATCAATCGAACCGTATAGAAAGCCCAGAGGTAAACCCACACACATATGGTCACCTTGTTTTTGATAAAGGAGGCAAGAATATACAATGGAGAAAAGACAGCCTCTTCAATAAGTGGTGCTGGGAAAATTGGACAGATACATGTAAAAGAATGAAATTAGAACACTCCCTAACACAAAAATAAACTCAAGATGGATTAAAGACCTAAATGTAAGGCCAGACACTCTAAAACTCTTAGAGGAAAACATAGACAGAACACTCTATGACATAAATCACAGCAAGATCCTTTTTGACCCACTTCCTAGAGAAATGGAAATATAAACAAAATGAACAAATGAGACCTAATGAAACTTAAAATCTTTTGCACAGCAAAGGAAACCATAAACAAGACGAAAAGACAACCCTCAGAATGGGGGAAAATATTTGTAAACAAAGCAATGGACAAAGGATTAATATCCAAAATATACAAGCAGCTCACGCAGCTCAATATCAAAAAAACAAACAACCCAATCCAAAAATGGGCAGAAGACCTAAATAGACATTTCTCCAAAGAAGATATACAGATTGCCAACAAACACATGGAAGGTTGCTCAACATCACTAATCATTAGAGAAATGCAAATCAAAACCACAATGAGGTATCACCTCACACTCGTCAGAATGGTCATCATCAAAAAACCTACAAACAATAAATGCTGGAGAGGGTGTCAAAAAAGGGGAACCCTCTTGCACTGTTGGTGGGAATGTAAATTGATACAGCCATTATGGAGGACAGTATGGAGCTTCCTTAAAAAACTAAAAATAGAACTGCCATATGACCCGGCAATCCCACTACTGGGCATATACCCTGAGAAAACCATAATTCAAAAAGAGTCATGTACCACAATATTCATTGCACCACTATTTACAATAGCCAGGACATGGAAGCAACCTAAGTGTCCATCGACAGATGAATGGATAAAGAAGATGTGGCACATATATACAATGGAATATTACTCAGCCATAAAAAGAAACGAAATTGAGTTATTTGTAGTGAGGTGGATGGACCTAGAGTCTGTCATACAGAGTGGGGTAAGTCAGAAAGAGGAAAGCAAATACTGTATGCTAACATATATATATGGAATCTAAAAGAAAAGGTGGGGTTTGAAGAACTAGGGGCTGGACAGGAATAAAGACACAGATGTAGTGAATGGACATGAGAACATGGGGAGGAGGAAGTGTAAGCTGGGATGAAGTGAGGGAATGGTATGGGCATACATACACTACCAAATGTAAAATAGATAGCTAGTGGGAAGCAGCCACACAGCACAGGGAGATCAGCTTGGTGCTTTGTGTCCACCTAGAAGAGTGGGATAGGGAAGGTGGGAGGGAGTTGCATGAGGGAGGAGATATGGGGATATATGTACATGTATAGCTGATTCACTTTGTTATACAGCAGAAACTAACACAAGATTGTAAAACAATTTTACTCCAATAAAGATGTAAAAAAAAAAAATTAAAAAGAATTTTGAAAAATTAAAAGATAAAATTTATATTTCATATATATTAAAAAACATGTTTAGTGAAATGTAATAATTTAATAGTTAAAAGCAAACAATTAATTATAAAACTCTTTGTAACATTTATAGAGTCTATTTTTTTTTTCTAACATCATGAGTCTTTTTAAGGAAAGAAGTATAATAAACACTGGAGTTTTAAAGAAATTGCTCAAGGGACACTGAGCAGTTACTGAGAGAAATGCAAGAGACTAAAAAATATGAAAAGATGGTCAAACTCAATAATAACAAAATTAGAAAATTAAAATTTTTATGTCACTTAAAACTTATAAGGTTCATCAGATTAAAGTTGAACAGTATTATAGAGGATGTGGGAAAACCAAAATTTCTGGGGATACTTGCTGTAGTATAATTTGGCACAATCTTTATGAGGCTATTTTAAAAATACAACTAAATTTAAAGGGCATAACCTTTATTTTAGAAACTGAATGGGAAGAACTTAACCTTAAAGAAGTAAATAATGAAAAGGAATAGAATGCATGTATTAGGCTGTTCATAAATGAAAGTTTCAAAGTAAAACTGAAAACGACCTTAATTTTCTGATTTAATAAATTCAAATATATCCATCCAAACTGCTTCCACTTCTGTTATTACAAAGGATAACTGTATGCATTGAAGAGGGGGAAAAAACAACGTTAAGTTAGGAAATGAGGAAAAACCCAAAATGTATAACAGGACACTATTCTTACGGTGAGAAATAAAGGTCTATATATTTAGCCAAAATATTAACATTAGTATCTATGTGTGTTAATACAGCCTAGATCTTTTGTGAAGTAAAATTTTATTTCCAACTTTTTCTGTGAAGAATTTTTAATTCTATAGTGAAAGAAAATAAAAAAACTATTTTCCATAGTGGAAAGAAAAGATTATTTGTGTATATTTGCAAATTTCCTTGTCCTAGGGGAAAGAAGAAGTAGTTTTCTATAATGGGGCTGTGGGACTTACAGGAGCCCCATCTCACCACCCCTTCCTGCCTCTATGAATCTAAAGCTGGGACCTTCCAGAATCCAATTTATGGCAAGTCCTGGCCAAGCTGGCCAATAGACCTACTTCTTCCAACAACTACTCATTTCAGCTTGTGGAGGCTCAACAGCCCCTCCTAACCCTGACCCCTCTTCCTTAGGCACTCATCAGACCCCTCCTTGAATCAAGCTCCCATTCCTTATCCTGCCAAAGTGCCCCTCTGGGGACATCTACTCTAAGGCTAGGGATCACCCAAAGGCTCCCTGAATATCCCCCCTCCCTGAAAAAAAATTCTGAATAGACTGGCCTTTCTCTACACAGGACCCTTCTCTGTGAGACTGGGAAGTGCATGGAGTTGTGCAGGCAGGGGAAGAGGTTGCTGAGCAAGATGTCAATCCCATCCCATCTGTGCTCCTTGAAACTGCCACGTGTCACCTACACAACTCAGTGAACTCAGGTATGTGGTTTGAAGTAACTTCTCTCCATTTTGCACTTTGGACTCAAGTCACTGACTGTGGTTGCTCATTTTTCCCAGTAAATGTGAGACTGTAACTACAAAGTGAATCCTTGGAATTCCCTGGCAATTCTACTATATTTGCAGGATGATTTAACCCTGACTTTAGAGCAGGACCAGTCTTCCAGTTTATGTACCCAGTCCTCTCTCCTCAGACTTACAACACTGCTTCTCCTACAGGTGTACTACCTGATGGGCACCCAGTTAGTTATCTCAATAAGGGGAAAAATAACAGAGGAGACCTCATTTTTACACATGTCTTTACCACAAACGCTGCATTTTTTCATTTGCACAGCATGACCTTCTCCTGACCAAAGCCAAACATTTCATTTTTTAAGGAATCTCATTTCCCCACATCTACTCAAAGACTTGGCTTCTATGAATATCTCTATTCTCTCTTCAACATCCCTCTTTCTCTGGTTACTAAACTTTATGAGTTTTGTTCATCTCCATCTTGTCCAAGTTTTTACTTTTCCTTTTTTAAAAATTTAATTATAGAACTTACTTATCTACAGAAAACAATTTTTTAAAAGACACTCATATATACACCATATACACAAAAATTAAACAGTTATTACTAGTTCATAGTACAGAGCTTTCCTTAAGAAAGGAGGAAGGAGGAAGGCTCTGATACTGGGGATGAGAGACTAAGCATACTTCCTCTGGTCTCTGACTAAATGCACCTTGAAACCTGAAAGAAAGCAGTGCAGGAATGCCCCAGGCTAAACAAACCACAGGGTCAGCACAAGGCCCCACCCATCAGCAAACAGGCTGCTTAAAGACTTCCTGAGCCCACAGCCACTTCTAAACACGCCACTTGACACAGCCCTGTCCACCAGAGGGACAAGACCCAGCTCCACCCACCAGTGGGTAGGTACCAGCCTCACCCACCAGGAGGCAAACACCAGAAGCAAGAAAACTACAATCCTTCAGCCTATAGCACTGAGTTTGCAAACACAGGTCAGAGACGACCCTGGGGCCAGCTGGTCCCTGGCCCTAGGTTGATGAGAAAGGATTGTACTCCTGGGACACATAGGACATCCGCTAGAGAGGGCCACTTCTCCAAGTCAAGAAATGTAACTAAGCTACTACATACACAAAATGCAAATACAATTTTAAACAAAATGAGACGCCAAAAGGATATGTTCCAGATGAAGGAACAAGATAAAACACCAGAAGAACAACTAAGTGAAGTGCAGATAGGCAATCTACCTGAGAAAGAGTTCAGAATAATGATCAAAGATGATCCAAGAACTCAGGAAAAGAATGAATGCAAAGAGTGAGAAGTTACAAGAAGTTTTTAGCAAAGAGTTAGAAAATACAAAGAATAACCAGAGTTGAAGAATACAATAACTAAAATTTAAAATACACTAGAAGGAATCAATAGCAGAATAAATGAGGCAGAAGACCAAATCAATGAGCTGGAAGATGGAGTGGTGGAAAGACTGCCACAGAACAGAATAAAGAAAAAAATTGAAAAGAAATGAGGATAGTTTAAGAGACCTCTGGTACAATGTCAAACACAACAACATTCGAATTATAGGGGTCACAGAAGGAGAAGAGAGAAGGACCTGAGAAAATTTTTGAAGAGATAATAGCTGAAAACTTCCCTAACATGGGAAAAGAAACACTCACCCAAGTCCAGAAAGCACAGAGTCCCATACAGGATTAACCCAAGGAGCAACACGTCAAGACACGTAGCAATTAAACTGACAGAAATTAAAGACAAAGAGAAAATATTAAAAGCAACAAGGGAAAAGCAACAAATAACATCCAACAGAATACTCATAAGACTATCAGCTGATTTTTCAGCAGGAACTCTGCAGGCCAGAAGGAAGTTGCACAATATAGTTAAAGTAATGAAAGGGAAGAAACTACAACCAAGAATACTCTACCCAGCATGGCTCTCATTCAGATTTGACAGAGAAATCAAAAGCTTTACAGATAAACAAAAGCTAAGAGAATTTGGCACCACAAGACCAGTTTTACAACAAATGCTAAAGGAACTTCTCTAAGTGAAATACAAAAGGCCACAGCTCGAAACAAGAAAATTACAAAATGGGAAAGCTCACCAATAAAGACAAACATGCAGTAAAGGCAGGCAATCATCCACACACAAATATGATATCAAAACCAGTAAACATGAGAGGAGGAGAATACAAATGCAGCATATTGGAAATGCATTTCAAATTAAGAGATCAGCAATGTAAAACAATCTTGTATACTTATAGACTGCTATATCAGAACCTCATGGTAACTGCAAATGAAAAATCTATAATATACACGCAAAAAAGAAAAACGAATCCAAACAAATCACAAGAGAAGAGAACAAAAGAGGAAAGGAAGAAAAAAAGACATACAAAAACAAATCCAAAACAATTAACAAAACGGCAATAAGAATATATATATGGATAATTACCTTAAATGTAAACAGATGAAATGCTCCAAATAAAAGAGATAGACTGGCTGAATGGATACAAAACAAGACCCGTATATATGTTGTCTACAAGAGACCCACTTCAGCTCTAGAGACACAAACAGACTGAAAGTAAGGGGATGGAAAAAGGTATTCCATGCAATTGGAAATCAAAAGTAAGGTGGAGTAGCAATACTTATATCAGACAAAATAGACTTTAAAATGAAGACTGTTAAAACTAAAGACAAAGAAAAACATGACAAAATGATCAAGGGATCAATCCAAGAAGAGGATATAACAACTGTAAATATATATACACCCAACATAGGAGCACCTCAATATATAAGGCAAATACAAACAGTCATAAAAGGAGACATTGACAGTAACACAATAATAGTGGGGGAACTTTAACACCCCACTTACATCAATGGAAGTTCATCCAGACCCCCCAAAAAAAAAAATCAATAAGGAAACAGGACTTAAGTGACACATTAGACCAGATAGACTTGATATTTATAGAGCATTCCATCCAAAAGCAGCAGAATACACATTCTTTTCAAGTGCAAATAGAACATTCTTCAGAATTGGTCACATGCTGAACCACAAAGGAGGTCTTGGTAAATTTAAGAAAATTGAAATCATATTAAGCAACTTCTCCAACCACAAGGCTATGAGGTTAGAAGTCAACTACAAGAAAAAAATTGTGAAAAACACAAACACATGTAGCCTAAACAATATGCTACTAAACAACAAATGGATCACTTGGAAATCAAAGAGGAAATTAAAAAATACCTAGAGACAAATGAAAACAAAAACATGACAATCCACCACCTATGGGACACAGCAAAAGCAGTTCTAAGAGGGAACTTTATAGTGATACAAGTTTACCTCAGAAAAAAAGAAAAATCTCAAATAACCATCCTAACCTTACACCTAAAGCAAATAGAGAAATAAAAACAAAACCCAGTGTTAGTAGAAGGAAAGAAAGCATAAAAATCAGAGCAGAAATAAATGAAAGACTAAGAAAACAATAGAAAAGATCAATGAAACTAAAAGCTGGTTCTTTGAAAAGATAAACAAAACTGAAAAACCTTTAGCTAGACACATCAAGAAAAAAAAGAAAAGGCTTCCCTGGTGGCGCAGTGGTTGAGAATCTGCCTGCCAATGCAGGGGACACGGGTTTGAGCCCTGGTCTGGGAAGATCCCACATGCCGCAGAGCAACTAGGCCCGTGAGCCACAATTACTGAGCCTGCGCGTCTGGAGCCTGTGCTCCGCAACAAGAGAGGCTGCGATAGTGAGAGGCCCGCGCACCGCGATGAAGAGTGGCCCCCACTTGCCGCAACTAGAGAAAGCCCTCGCACAGAAATGAAGACTTAACACAGCCATAAATAAATAAATAAATAAGTAAATAAAAAAAAATAGAATGAACACTTTAAAAAAAAATTATCCCCAGTGATTGTTTAAAAAAAAAGAAAAAAGAAAAAAAAGAAAGACAGCCCAAATCAGTAAAATTAGAAATGAAAAATGAGAACTTACAACAGACACCACAGAAATACAAAAGACCATAACAGAGTACTACAGGCAACTACATGCCAATAAAATGGAAAACCTAAAAGAAATGGACCAATTCTTAGAAAGGTACACTCTCCCAAGACAGAACTAGGAAGAAATAGAAAATATGAATAGGCAAATTATAAGTATTGAAATTGAATCTGTGATTTAAAAACTCCCAATAAACGAAAGTCCAGGACCAGCTGGCTTCACAGATGAATTCTATCAGACATTTGGAGAAGAATTAACACCTATCCTTCTGAAATTATTTTTAAAAATTGCAGAGGAAGGAACACTTTTATACTCATTCTATGAGGTCCCCATCACCCTGATACCAAAATCAGACAAAGATACCACAAAAAAAAGGAAATGACAGGCTGATATCACTGATTAACATAGACGTAAAAATCCTCCACAAAATACTAGCAAACCGAATTCAACAATACAATACAGGGATCATACACCATAATCAAGTGGCATTTATCCTAGGGATGCAAGGATTTTTCAATATCCACAAATCAATCAGTGTGATACTCTACATTAACAAACTGAAGAATAAAAACCATATGATCATCTCAATAGAGGCAGAAAAAGCTCTTGATAAAATTCAACATCCATTTATGATAAAAAAAAACTCTCCAGAAAGTGAGCATAGAGAGAACCAACCTCAACATAATAAAGGCCATATATGACAAACCCACAGCTAACATCATACTCAATTGTGAAAAGCTGAAAACATTACCTCTAAGATCGGGAACAAGACAAGGACGTCCACTCTTGCCAATGTTATTCAACATAGTTTTGGAAGTCCTAACCACAGCAATCAGAGAAGAAAAAGAAATAAAAGGGATTCAGACTGGAAAAGAAGAAGTAAAACTGTCACTGTTTGCAAATGACATGATACTATACATAGAAAATCCTAAAGATGTACCATAAAACCACTAGAGCTCATCAATGAATTCGGTAATTCAGCAGGATAGAAAATTAATACAGAGAAATCTGTGGCATTTTTATACACTAACAATGAAAGATTAGAAATAGAAATTAAGGAAACAATCCCATTTACCATCACATCAAAAAGAATAAAATACCTAGGAATAAACCCACGTAAGGAGGCAAAAGACCTGTACTCTGAAAACTATAAGACACTGATGAAGGAAACCAAAGATGACACAAACAGATGGAAAGATATATGGTGTTCTTGGATTGAAAGAATCAATATTTTCATAATGACTATACTACCCAAAGCAATCTACAGACTCAATGCAATACTTATCAAACTACCAATGGCATTTTTCACAGAACAAGAACAAAATATTTTAAAATTTATATGGAAACACAAGAGACCACCAACAACCAAAGCAATCTTGAGAAAGAAAAACAGAGCTGGAGGAATCAGGCTCCCTGACTTCAGACTATACTACAAAGATACAGCAATCAAAACAGTATGGCATGGGCACCAAAACAGAAATATAGATCAATGGAACAGGATAGAAAGCCCAGAGATAAACCCACCACCTATGGTCAATTAATCTAAGACAAAGGAGGCAAGACTATACCATGGTGGAAAGACAGTCTCTTCAATAAGTGGTGCTGGGAAAACTGGACAGCTACATGTAGAAGAATGAAATTAGAACATTCTCTAACACCATACACAAAAGTAAACTCAAAATGGATTGAAGACCTAAATGTACAACAGGATACCACAAAACTCCTAGAGGAAAATATAGGTAGGACACTCTTTGACATAAATTGCAGCAATATCTTTTTGGGTCCACCTCCTAGAGTAATGGATTTAAAAACAAAAATAAACAAATGGGACCAAATTAAACTTAAAACGTTTTGCACAGCAAAGGAAACCATAAACAAAATAAAAAGACAACATACAGAGTGGGAGAAAATTTTTGCAAATGATGCAACCAACAAGGGATTAATCTCCAAAATATACAAACAACACATACAGCTCAATATCAAAAAACAAACAACCCAATCAAAAAAATGGGCACAAGATCTAAATGGACATTTCTCCAAAGAAGACATACAGATGGCCAAAAAGCACATGAAGAGATGCTCCACATCGATAATTATTAGAGAAATGCAAATCAAAAGTACAATGAGGTATCTCCTCACACCATTCAGAATGGCCATCATCAAAAATGTCTACAAATAGCAAATGCTGAAAAGAGTGTTGAGAAAAAGAAACCCTCCTACACTGTGGGTGGGATTGTAAATTAGTACAGCCACTATGGAGAACAGTATGGAGGTTCTGCAAGAAACTAAAAGAGCTACGATATTATCCTGCAACCCCACTCCTGGACATATATCTGGAGAAAATCATAATTTGAAAAAATACATGCACCCCAATGTTCATAGCAACACTATTTACAATAGGCAAGACATGTAAGCAACCTAAATGTCCATCAACATATGAATGGATATGTATGTGTATAAACATATATATATGTATGTATATAAACATATATATAATGGAATATTACTCAACCATAAAAAAATGAAATAATGCCATTTGCAGCAAAATGGATGGACCTAGAAATTGTCATACTAAGTGCAGTAAACTGGACAGAAAGATAAATATCATATGACATCGTTTATATGTGTAATCTAAAAAAAGAGATACAAATGAACTTATTTCCAAAACGGAAAGAGACTCACAGACATAGAAAGCAAACTTATGGTTACTGAAGGGGAAAGGGGGTGGGGGGAGAGATAAATTAGGAGGTTGGGATTAACATATACACACTACTATATATGAAATAGATAACAAACAAGGACCTACTCTATAGCACCGGGAACTATATTCAATATTCTGTAATAACAGATAAGTGTTATTATATAGTTTCTAGTCCCTTGCTACAGTGATCTGTGTTTCTATTGATATTTTTTCTTAATTCCTTTAGCATCTTTATTACCTCCTTTTAGAACTGGGTTTGTAATAGACTGGTGAGGTCTGCTTTGTTATTTCAGAGGATCTCTCATGTTCTTTTAATTAGGAGTAGTTCCTCTGAATTTTCATTTTACTTAACTTTCTCTATCTCTGTGAATTTAGGGGAAACAGTTATATATTGTGCTGTTGAAGGGGTGTTTTAGATGGGAGCATCCTGGTGTAGACCGTGTGTGTCCAATATCTTTGGTTCAAGGGTTGGTTTGTAATGGAGGCTAGCCATGTCTTCTCTCAGGTTGGTGCGGCTGGTTTTGGGGGATCTAAAGCCAGTCCAGAGTGAGGCAGGAATTCCTCTCCTCTCCATGCCTATCACCATGCTCTCATGGGCGGGTCTGCTCCCCAGATTTTGGAGTAGAAGCTCTGAAAGTCAGGTTCCATCTGGTTTCTTTCCCCTTGAGTGCATGCCCTGCCCAAAAAGAGGGGAGTATGGAAGCAATTGAGGTCCGTGTGCTCACAGAGAACTGAAGCGCTGCCTGTGTTGGTGTCCACAGCTCCACTCAGATGCACCCCATCCTTTTCCCTGATGTGTTCATCCCAGATCTAGTGCAAGGCTGTGGTGTGGAGTGGCCAGGCTGGCGCGTTCACTAGACTGGGGCTTGGGGTCAGGGCGCTATGGCTGCAGGAATTGAGGTGGCTGCACTTCTGTCAGGTATATGGGCTGTCTCACTGGCAGTATTCTCCCAGGACCTCTCTGCCCCAGATCCAGCAGTAAGATGTGCTGTGGAGTGAGTGGGGGTGGGATGTTTGCCCCCTCAGATTGGGGAGTGCAGCAAGGCGGTAGCTGCCAGTTCAAAGTTCTGTCCACCCTGATTATTGGAGCCAAAATGTGTGCTCTCCTTGTGTGTAGGGTCAAGGCTCCTCCAGCTCATCTATCTGTCCCAGAGGTTCTCCCAGCCACCAAGAGGTCTTGTCTCATCCACGCAGGAACCCAGATTGCGATGTACAGGCTGTGACTCAACCAGATAGCTCCTCAGGGTGAGGGTCTGCCCCTGCAAAACTTCTCTCTTACTTGAAGATCCCTTTCCAGGGCTGGGATCCTGACCATAGGCATTTTTTCTGTCCTCCTCTGTTATGTGGAAATCTTTCTTGCAGCTTTGTTTGTATAGGAGTTCTTCTGACAGTTTCCATTCAGTATTCTGTGAGAATTATTCCACATGTTGATGTATTTTTCTTGTGTGTAAGGATTGGTGAGCTCCACATCCTCCCACTCCATTTTGATCCCTCCCCTCTTTATAACAACTTTTAAATGACAGAGGTTAAATAATGGAAAACAGATCACTAGATGCTAAAGGTAGGAAAGGGAATGACAGGAGCAAGGGTTGGTGGTACATTTATAAGAGTACTAAAACAGGATTTCCTGTGGAGAGGGAATTATTTAGTATCTTGACTATGGCGGTGGGCACAGGAAGCTACAGGTGATAAAACTATACAGTTCTAATTACATGCACACACAAACACAAGTACAGGAAAACCTGACTGGGGAAATCTGAATAAGATCAGTAGACTGTGTCACTCTCAATATCTTAGCTGTGATTATTATACTATAATTTTATAAATATTATTATTGGGGGAAACTGAGTGAAGTGCACGCAGATTCTCATTATATTTTTTCTTGCTACTGCATGTGAATCTTCAATAATATCAATAAACATTTCAATTAAAAGTATACCAGATTGGAAGTTGTAGCATGTAAACTGTAAGCATAAGAAATCTGGAATTGTTATATTAATATAAGTAAAATACATACTGGAAATCGAGAAGCATTACTAGATGTAAAGAGGCCAGGAGCATCTTGATAAAATGGCCAATTCATCAGGATTCTGACCAGTAGCACATAAAAGATCCTTAATATATTCTGTAATGGAAAACCTCAGAAGATAAATCCTTAGGTGAGCTCACCTCTGTCTTTCTCCAGTATCTCTATCTGAAGGAATTTACAATTATTTTGAGTTCTGGGTGTGACTGAAACTGAAGCACAATATCAGTTGCTAAAAGGTAGTAATCGCACCATATTCCACTATGCTTTAATTAGAAACAAAGGATTATATTTTGTTAAATATTGTAATTTAAAGTCAGTATAAACAAGAAAAACACTTGCTTTCTGTTCTTTCCCCAGAAAAATCATAAAGCATTCACTTCTGTGTCTCTCAAATTCCATTTTCTGGAAATGACTGAAGACTGTAGCAGGCATATTTTAGATTATTTAGAGACCATGTACATGCCAAAGTCCAATGTTGATTTTACAGAATCACTGAGAAGAAGCACGTTAAGTGAGTAAACCTTTAAACAGATTTAATGTTCATCAGATAGAAGTATCTTTGGTAAATAATTTTCTCTATGACTTTACTTAAAAAACTAATACCTCGTGATTCCAGACAGATTGGGGAAACTGCTTCCAATGTTCTGGTGCAGTAGCGAAGTGACGAGAACCATTGATGAGAAACTGATGTGAGGTCACATAGATTTAGTGTGAGTTAATGAAAGGAAACATTTTTCTCCCTTTGAACTTATCTCTACAAATTCATTGTGAGTTTTCTTGAAAATTGCCTCTTCACGATGGCCTTTGAGGAGCTCCTGAATGAAGTTGGTGGCCTGGGAAAATTCCAGATCATTCAGATGGTTCTCGTTCTTCCTCCGGTCATGATAGCAGCCTGTCACATACTGCTGGAGAACTTCACTGCCGCCGTTCCTGGTCATCGCTGCTGGGTCCCCATCCTTGATAATGACACTGTCTCTGATAATGACACTGGGGTCCTCAGCCCTGATGTCCTCCTGAGAATCTTCATCCCGTTGGATTCTAACTTGAAACCAGAGAAATGTCATCGCTTCCTCCTCCCCCAGTGGCAGCTCCTTCAACTGAACGGGACCTTCCCCAACATGACTGACCTGGACACGGAGCCCTGTGTGGATGGCTGGGTGTATGACCGAAGCTCCTTCTCCTCCACCATCGTGACTGAGGTAAAGGCCCCATTTACCTCTTCTGAGTACATGGTGTGGGTGTTTAGAATAACATAAATAGGCACTGTTCAAATATTCAGTTACTGAGTAGATAGTATAACCAGCTCTCTTTTATTCTTTCAGTGATTGTTTATCTTTTTAATTGCCAAACACTTACATTACAACTGAGGATGATGAAATCAATAAACTGGGTATGAATTTTACTATCACAAAGCTTAAAATTTAATGTGAATATTGACGTTTAGACAAGGACATACTTAATATAATGTGTGAAAAATTATTCTTGGTCACTTGTTCTCAGTCTAGTTGCAATTGAAAATATTTGTATTAACTTTTAAAAATTCCATTTCCTGGGCTTCCCTGGTGGCGCAGTGGTTGAGAATCTGCCTGCCAATGCAGGGGACACAGGTTCGAGCCCTGGTCTGGGAGGATCCCACATGCCGCGGAGCGACTAGGCCCGTGAGCCACAATTGCTGAGCCTGTGCGTCTGGAGCCTGTGCTCTGCAACAAGAGAGGCCACGACAGTGAGAGGCCCACGCACCGCGATGAAGAGTGGCCCCCACTTGCCGCAACTAGAGAAAGCCCTCGCACAGAAACGAAGACCCAACACAGCCATAAATAAATAAAATAAAATAAATATAAATAAATAAATTAATTAATTTAAAAATTTCCATTTCCTGACTGATTGTCAGAGAAACAAATCAGAATGTATTTCACTATAGGCGTGATCCAGGCATCAGTGATTAAAAAAAATAAACAAACCTCAATTTTTCCAATGTGTGACAAAGATTGAGAACCACTGAGGTATGCAGTGCTCAGTCAATATAAAGATTGGCCCTGGTATAACCTGGGAGAGTGAGCTGAGGATCTAGAGAAAGCCATGCTTAAGCTGAGACATGAATGATACAGATGAGTAGATGTAGTAAAGGAAATCACAGGACGTGTTCACTGAGGGCTATTGGAGTGAGTGCACATCGAGTGTTAAAAGATGCTGTGAAGCTCCTCTGTGCTGGTTTCCTTCTCTTCCAGTGGGACCTTGTATGTGATTATCAGTCACAGAAACCAGTGGTTCAATCCTTATTCATGGCTGGAATGCTGGTGGGGGGCCTCATATACGGCCATCTCTCAGACAGGTGAGTGTCTCCAGATCACTGCTGCCATTCCTCTGTGGTGTTTTCACAGTTTATGATTAATTCTTTCATAAAGATTCTTTATTGAGTACCAATATACAATTTATACCGTTGTGGGTTGCCTTGGTTCCAAGGGAGCTATAGATGGAAATGCAGAATTAGAATCATTGTGATGAATGTCATTTTGTTGCCACAGAGCTCTCTGTACTGGACACAGAAATGACCTCTTCATAAGATCTGGGTGCATTTCAGAATAGTAGTTAGAGGTGAGTTACCATAAACTTCATTTATAAAGGTGAGAAGGAGTTACCAATGGGAAGTGAGAGAAAGGTGCTTCAAGACAGGAGGTTCTGCCTGTTTGAAGAAACAGCATTGTAGGCCTTTCCCAAGGATTCAGTGAGCTAAATGCTTGTGGGTTCTCACATTAGTCCTCATATCATGGTTACCCCACTGTAATTAGTATTGATTTCTATAAAATTTGTGTGCTCAGTGAGATGGTACTGAAGTTGAATTAGAACTAATTGTGGCTATAATCTGTATGTGTAATTTTGTAAGAGAAAAAAAGCCTCATTAGAGGTAATACTTTCAACAATATAAGGTAACTAATCTATAGAACTCAGGAGTCATAATTTTTGGAGTGATAAGTTTGGGTTATCCTGTGCCTGGCAGGGGTCATCCAAAAGTAAGAGGACCAGCACGGCTGCCACATACTCAAGTCTCCCATGGGGGAAAGTATCCCTTGTCATCTGTAAGCCTAGCATCCTTTAATCTTACAGCTGAAAATTGTGGACTCCGAATGTGTCACCTCTCGAATCATGATTCTGTTCTATTGGTTTATGTGTCTCTTTATATGCCAGTACCATACTCTTGATTATTATAGCTTTGTAATATAGCTTGAAATAGACAATGTTCTGCTTCTAGCTTGGATCTTCTTTGTCAGGATTGCTTTGACTATTTGGGTTCATTTGTGATTTCATATAAATTTTTGGACAGTTTTTTTCTGTTTCTGTGAAAGATGCCACTGGAATTTTGATAGATATTGCACTGAATCTATAGATGGTTCTGGGTAGTGTGGACATTTTAAAAATATTAATTTTTCCCATCCATGAACATGAGTTCTTTCCATTTATTTTTGTCCACTTCCATTTCTTTCATCACCTCGTTTTTTTCAGTGTCCAGATCTTTCATCTCCTTAATCATTTTATTGTTTTTGATGCTATAGTAAATGGGATTGTTTCTTTTATTACCCTTTTCAGATATTTCATTGTTGGTATATAGAAATGTGTTTGATTTTCATAAGTTGATTTTGTTTCCTGCAACTGTACTGGATTTGTAGATAAGTTCTAACAAAGTTTTTGGTTGAGTCTTCAGGGTTTTCTATATACAAGTTCATATCATCTGTAACAAAAAGAATATAATTCCTTCTTTCCCATTTGCATGCATTTTACTTCTTTTTCTTGTCTGATAGCTCTGATTAGGACTTCCAGGATTATGCTGATAGGAGTGGTGTGAGTGGGCTCCCTTTATTCCTTTGAACTTAGAGGAAAATCTTGCAAACTGTCACTACTGAGTACGATGTTATCTGAAGGCTTGTCATATATCACCTTTATTGTGTCGAGGTATGTTCCTTCTACACCCAATTAATTGAGCATTTTTATCATGAAAGGATATTGTATTATGTAAATGGATTTTTCTTTATCTTTTTTTTCACACACACACACTGTATTTTATTTTTACAAGAGATAAATAGACTGACACCAAGCAGTGTAAATGGATGACCACAACAAAAGCAACAATTATTGCAATTACCAAACATGAAACACACTCATACTATGTCATAATATTGACATTCAGTCCAGTAATCCTCCACTGTAACAGCTCCTTTACTTTGCAGTGAAAATTGATTTGTATATTCTTTGCCTCTGAGTCCTTGTGGGATTTTTTTTTTAATTCAAACAGAAAGTCACAAAAATTATAATCATCCTCATCAGTTCACTCAGTCCCATGTAATTAATTTTTTTTTCATCTTGATCTTTTGTTAGCACTTTTATGAGTTCATCAGTTTTTCATTAGAGTTCTGAAAATGCTTATTCATTCAGTTCAGCAGTACAGTTACCAGAAACCTGTACTTGTCAGAGTCTTTTCTATGAATTCCTTGAGGATGAAACCCTTTTATAGGAACATATTTGCAAAAGCATCAGAGTACACCCAGAACTGTCTGTAAACGACAAAAGACTTAAAAATGACCACAGTTAAAGGTTTGATGAAAGTTCATAGTAGTGCAATTGACAAGGAAATTTAGTTATTTCTGAGATATACATTTTAAAGTAATAACTAGAATTATGACTTATAACATTATAGCAGAACATATAAGATTTTTAGAAATTTCACATAATGTCTGAAACATTTATATTAACGTATTTCCGTACAAATAACCCAATGAAAGTTTAGTATTAGTTGTTTTGTTTGTTTGTTTTTTTATACTGCAGGTTCTTATTATTCATCAATTTTATACACATCAGTGTATACATGTGAATCCCAATCGCCCAATTCTGGATTCTTCTTTATCTTTTGAAATGATCATATGATTTTTAACTTTCATTCCATTAATATAGTGTATCACGTGTACTGATTTCCATATGTTGAACTCCTTGCATCCTAGGGATGAATCCCACTTCATCATATTGTATGACCCTTTTAATGTGCTGTTAAATTTTGTTTGCTATTATTTATTTATTTTTTAAAAATAAATTTATTTATTTATTTCTTTATTTTTGGCTGTGTTGGGTCTTCATTTCTGTGTGAGGGCTTTCTCTAGTTGTGGCGAGCGGGGGCCACTCTTCATCGCAGTGCACGGGCCTCTCACTATCGCGGCCTCTCTTGTTGTGGAGCACAGGCTCCAGACACGCAGGCTCAGTAGTTGTGGCTCACGGACCCAGTTGCTCTGCGGCATGTGGGATCCTCCCAGACCAGGGCTCGAACCCGTGTCCCCTGCATTGGCAGGCGGATTCTCAACCACTGCACCACCAGGGAAGCCCTGGTTTGCTATTATTTTGATGAGAAACTCTTTGCATCTATATTCATCAGAGATGTTGGACTGTAGTTTTCTTGTTGTGTCCTTATCTGATTTTGATATCTTGAAAATGGTGGTCTTCTAAAATGAGTTTGACCATAATTCAAAAAGATACATGTACCACAAAGTTCATTGCAGCACTATTTACAATAGCCAGGACATGGCAGCAACCTAAATGTCCATCGACAGATGAATGGATGAAGAATATGTGGCACATACATACAATGAAATATTACTCAGCCATGAAAAGGAACGAAATTGAGTTATTTGTAAGGTGGATGGGCCTAGAGTCTGTCATACACAGTAAAGTAAGTCAGAAAGAGAAAAACAACAGGAAAATGTATGCTAGTACACATGTATGGAAACTAAAAAAATGGTACTGATGAACCTAGTGGCAGGGCAGGAATAAAGATGCAGACATAGAGAACGGACTTGAGGACACAGGGGGAAGGGGAAGCTGGGACGAAGTGAGAGAGTAGCATTGACATATATACACTACCAAATGTAAAATGGATGGCTAATGGGAAGCTGCTGCATAACACAGGGAGATCAGCTCGATGCTTGGTGATGACCTAGAGGGGTGGGATAGGGAGGGTGGGAGGGAGGCTCAAGAGGGAGGGGATGGGGGATATATGTATACATACAGCTGATTCACTTTGTTGTACAGCAGAAACTAACACAACATTGTACAGTAATTATACTTCAATAAAGATATTAAATTTTAAAAAATAAATAAATAAATAAAATGAGTTTGAGACTGTATTCTCCTCTTCAGTGTTTTGGAAATGTTTGAGAAGAGTTGGTGTTTATTCTTCTTCAAATGTTTGTAAGAATTCACCTGTGAAATTATCAGGTCTTTTTAAAAAAGTTTAAATATAGTCAATTTATAGTATTGTATTAGTTTCAAGTACATAAAATTGTGATTCAATATTTTTATAGATTATATTCCATTTAAAGTTATTACAAATTAACAGCTACATTTACCTGTGCTCTACAATTTATCCTTGTGGCTTATCTATTTTATTCATAGTAGTTTATGTCTCTTAATCTCATCCCCTATCTTGCCTCCCCCGCCCTTCCCTTTCCCCATTGGTAACCACTAGTTTGTGAGTCTGTTTCTGTATAATTACATAATTCATTTGTATTATTTTTTAGATTCCACATATAAATGAAAACACAGAGTATTTGTCTTTTTCTGTCTGACTTTTTTCTCTAAGCATAATACTCTGTAGGCCCATCCACAGTTTTGCAAATTGTAGAATTTCCTTCTTTTTTATCATTGAGTAATATTCCATTGTATGTATATATGTATATATATATATAATATCTTCTTTATTCATTCATCTGTTGATGGACACTTAGGTTGCTTTCATATCTTTTCTATTGTAAATAATGCTGCTATGAACATTTGTATGCACTTATCTTTTTGAATGGTGTATTTTTTCTTTTCAGATATGTATCCAGAAGTGGTATTGCTGGATCATATGGTAGTCTATTTCTAGTTTTTCTTCCATTGCAAGAACATGGTATATCTCTCCATCTGTGTCATCTTTGATTTCTTTCATCAGTGTCTTACAGTTTCCTGAGTACATGTCTTTTACCTCCTTAGGTAGGTTTATTCCTAGGTATTTTATCCTTATTGTTGCAAAGGTGAATGGGATTGTTTCCTTAATTTCTCTTTCTGATCTTTCATTGTTAGTGTATAGTAATGTAAGAGATTTCTGTGCATTAATTTTGTATCCTGCAATTTTACCAAATTCATTGATTAGCTCTAGTAGGTTTCTGGTGGCATCTTTAGGATTCTCTATGTATAGTATCATGTCCTCTGCAAACAGTGACAGTTTTACTTCTTCTTTTCCAATTTGTATTCCTTTTATTTCTTTTTCTTCTCTGATTGCTGTGGCTAAGACTTCCAAAACTATGTTGAATAATAGTGGTGAGAGTACACATCCTTGTCTTGTTCCTGGTCTTAGAAGAAATGCTTTCAATTTGTCACCATTGAGAATGATGTTTGCTATAGGTTTGTTGTATATGGCCTTTATTATGTTAAAGTAGGTTCCGTCTATGCCCAGTTTCTGGAGAGTTTTTATCATAAATGGGTATTGAATTTTGTCAAAAGCTTTTCCTGCATCTATTGAGATGATCATATGGTTTTTATTTTTCAATTTGTTAATATGGTGAATCACATTGATTTATTTGTGTATATTGAAGAATCCTTGCATCACTGAGATGAATCCCACTTGATCATGGTGTATGATGCCTTTAATGTGTTGTTGGATTCTGTTTGCTAGTATTTGGTTGAGGATTTTTGCATCTATATTCATCAGTGATATTGGTCTGCAATTTTCTTTTTTTGTAGTGTTTACCTGTTTATATTTTCTATTTCTTCCTGGTACAGTCTTGGAAGGTCATACCTTTCTAAGAATTTGTCCATTTCTTCCTGGTTGTCCAGTTTATTGGCATAGAATTGGTGTAGTTTCTTATGATGCTTTGTATTTCTGCAGTGTCTGTTGTAACTTCTCCTTTTTCATTTGTAATTTTATTGATTTGAGTCCTCTACCTCTTTTTCTTGATGAGTCTGGCTAAATATTTATCAATTTTGTTTATCTTCTCACAGAACCAGCTTTTAGTTTTATTGATCTTTGCTATTGTTTTCTTTGTTTCTATTTCATTTATTTCTGCTCTGATCTTTATGATTTCTTTCCTTCTACGAACTTTGGGTTTTGTTTGTTCTTCTTTCTCTAGTTCCTTTAGGTGTAAGGTTAGATTGTTTATCTGAGACTTTTCTTGATTATTGAGGTAGGATTATATTTGCTATAAACTTCCCTCTTAGAACTGCTTTTGCTGCTTTCCATAGGTTTTGGATCATGGTGTTTTCTTTGTAATTTGTCTTTAGGTATTTTTTGATTTCCTCTTTGATTTCTTCAGTGATCTCTTGGTTATTCAGTAATGTATGGTTTACCCTCCATGTGTTTGTGTATTTTACTTTTTTCCCCCTGCAATTTATTTCTAATTTCATAGAGTTTTGGTCAGAAAGATGCTTGATATGATTTCAACTTTCTTAAATTTACTGAAGCTTGATTTGTGACCCAAGATGTCATCTATCCTGGAGAATGTTCCGTGTGCACCTGAGAAGAAAGTGTAATCTGTTGTTTTCGGATGGAATGTCCTATAGATATCAATGAAATCTATCTGGTCTATTGTGTCATTTAAAGCTTTTGTTTCCTTATTAATTTTCTGTTTGGATGATCTGTCCTTTGCTGTACATGAGGTGTTAAAGTCCCCAACTATTATTGTGTTACTGTAGATTTCCTTTTTATAGCAGTTAGCGTTTACCTTATGTATTGAGGTGCTCCTTTGTTGGGTGCATATATATTTATAATTGTTATATCTTCTTGTTGGATTAATCTCTTGATCATTAAGTAGTGTCCTTCCTTGTTTCTTATAACATTCTTCATTTTAAAGAGTATTATGTCTGATATGAGTATTGCTACTCCAGCTTTCTTTTGATTTCCATTTGCATGGAATATCTTTTTCCATCCCCTCACTTTCAGACTGTATGTGTCCCTAGGTCTGAAGTGGGTCTCTTGTATACAGCATATATATGGGTCTTGTTTGCATATCCATTCAGGCAGCCTGTGTCTTTTGGCTGGAGCATTTAATCCATTCACACTGAAGGTAATTAACAGTATGTATGTTCCTATTACCATGTTAAAAATTATTTTGGTTTTGTTTTTGTAGGTCCGTTTCTTCTCTTGTGTTTTCCACTTAAAGAAGTTCCTTTAACATTTGTTGTACAGCTGGTTTGGCGCTGCTGAGTTCTTTTAGTTTTTGTTTGTCTGTAAAGCTTTTGATTACTCTGTTGAATCTGAATGAGATCCTTGCTGGCTAGAGTAATCTTAGTTGTAGGTTCTTCCCTTTCATCACTTTAAATATATCATGCCACTCCCTTCTGGCTTGTAGATTTTCTGCTGAGAAATCAGCCGTTACCTTATAAGAGCTCTCTTGTATGTTATCTGTCATTTTTCCCTTGTTGCTTTCAATAATTTTTCTTTGTCTTTAATTTTTTCGATTTGATTACTATGTGTCTTGGCATGTTTCTCCTTGGGTTTATCCTGCTTGGGAGTCTCTGGCTTGGATGAACAATCATCCAAGTGCTTTCTGGACTTGGATGGCTATTTCCCTTCCCATGTTAGGGAAGTTTTCGACTATAATCTCTTCAAATATTTTCTTGCATCCTTTCTCTTTCTCTTCTCCTTTGGGGACCCCTATAATCTGAATGCTGGTTTGTTAATGTTGCCCCAGACATCTCTTAGGCTGTCTTCATTTCTTTTCATTCTTTTTTCTTTATTCTTTCCATGGCAGTGATTCCCACCATTCTGTCTTCCAGGTCACTTGTCCGTTCTTCTGCCTCATTTATTCTGCTATTGATTCCTTCTAGTGTATTTTTTTCATTTCAGTTATTGTATTGTTCATCTCTGTTTTTTGTTCTTTAATTCTTCTAGGTGTTTGTTCTTTAATTCTTCTAGGTCTTTGTTAAACATTTCTTACATCTTCTTGATCTTTGCCTCCATTCTTTTTCTAAGGTCCTGGATCATCTTCACTATCATTATTTTGAATTCTTTTTTCTGGAGGGTTGCCTATCTCCAATTCATTTAATTGTTTTTCTGGGGTTTTATCTTGTTCCTTCATCTGGTACGTAGCCCTCTGCATTTTAATTTTGTCTGTCCTTCTGTGAATGTGGTTTTCCTTCTACATGATGCAGGATTTTAGTTCTTCTTGCTTCTGCTGTCTGCCCTCTGGTGGATGAGGCTATCTAAGAGGTTTGTGGAAGCTTACTGATGGTAGGGGCTAGTGTGGGTAGAGCTGGATGTTGCTCTTTTGGGCAGAGCTCAGTAAAACTTTTCTGCTTGTCTGCTGACTGGTGGGGCTGAGTCCCCTCCCTGTTGGTTGTTTGGCCTGTGATGACATAGCATTGGAGGCTACAGGCTCTTTGGTGGAGCTAATGGCAGACTCTGGGAGGGCTCATGCCAAGGAGTACATCCCAGAATTTCTGCTGCCAGTGTCCTTGTCTCCGTGATGAGCCACAGCCCTGGCTTCTGCAGGAGACCCTCCAACACTAGCAGGTATGTTTGGTTCAATGTCCTATGGGGTCACAGTTCCTTCTGCCTGGGTCCTGATGTGCACACTACTTTGTTTGTGTCCTCCAAGAGTGGAGTCTCTGTTTCTCCCAGTCCTGTCAAAGTCCTGCAATCAAATCCTGCTAGCCTTCAAAGTTTGATTCTCTGGGGATTCCTCCTCCCATTGCCAGACCCCCAGGTTGGGAAGCCTGACATGGGGCTCAGAACCTTCACTCCAGTGCATGGACTTCTGTGGTATGATTGTTCTCCAGTTTGTGAGTCACGCACCCTGTGGTTATGGGATTTGATTTTATTGTTTGCGGCCCTCCTACCATCTCATTGCAGCTTCTTCTTTGTCTTTGGATGTGAGGTATATTTTTTGATGAGTTCCAGTGTGTCCCTGTTGATGATTGTTCAGCAGTTAGTTGTGATTCCAGTGCTCTTGCAAGAGGGAGTGAGTGCACGTCCTTTTACTCTGTTATCTTGAATCCAACTCCAATACTTCTTGAACTCTTCCATAAAACAGAAGAGGAGAAAAACTTCCTAACTCATACTATAATACCAGTGTTCTTATGATATCAAAGCTAGATAATGACATCAGAAAAACGAAAGTTACAGAGCCATATCCCCTCTGAATATACACCTAAAAATATTCAACAAAACGCAAGCAAACTGAATCCAGCTACATATTAAAATGTTTATATACCGTAAACAAATAGGATTTATCCCAGAACTGCAAAGGTGGTTCATCATAAGACAATCATCCAATATAATATACCACATCAGTACAATGAAGGAAAAAAACCTATATAATGTCAACTGATGCATAGGAGGCATTTTATAAAATCATACAATTTTCTTGGTGAAAATAATATAGGAATTAAATGTAACTTCCTCAATATTTTAAAGGGTGTTTAGGAATAAAGCTACAACTATCACTACAGTCAATGGTGAAAGAATATTAACTTTCGCACTAAGATAAGGAGAAAGATAAAGATGTCTGCTTTCATTGCTGTTATTTAACATCATACTGTAAACCTATGTAGAGCAATTAGAGAGAAAGAGAAATAAAATTTACCCAAAGTAAAAAGGAAGAATAAGAATATAATTATATATATATATATATATATATATATATATATATATATATATGACATGATCATATATATATAGAAAATTCCAAAGAATGCCCAAGAAATTCATTAGAACTAATAAACGAATTTAACAAAGTTGCAGGGTATAAAACGAACACACAAAAATCAGTTGTTTTTCTATATATTTGAAGTGAACAATTTGAAAAGAAAATTAGGAAATGTATTACCCATACATCATCTTCTAAAGGAATGAAATACTTAGAAATAAATTTAACCTAGGATGTAAAAGGCTTGCACATTGAAAACTATACAGCGTTGTTGAAAGAAATTAGAGAAGACCTAAATAAATGGAAAGTATCCCATGTTAATGAGGTAGGAAGACCTAATATTATCAATGAAGTCAATCATATTTAATGCAACTACAGTTTCAATGAAATCACTATCAAAACTCCAATGTAATGTTTTTCTAGAAACAGAAAAGCTGAAACATATTCATATGAAATCAGGGCTCCAAATAGCCAAACAATTTTGAAAAAGAAGAGTAAATTCAGGGGACTCATGCATCTCAGTTTCAGAACTACAATAAAGCTACAGTTACCAAATATTATGGTACTGGTATAAGGATTGACATACAGACAAATGTAATAGAACTGAGAGTTCAGAAATAAACCCATACATTTATAGCCAACTGTCTTTTGACAAGGGTGCCAAGACCATTTAATGTGAGAAAGAACAGTCTCTTCAGCAGATGGCATTGAGCAACTAAATGTCCACATATAATAGAATAAAGTTTTCTCTTCTAAGTTATTTTCTTGATGATGATAGTGATTATGAACATGATTATTTGGTGTTGTGTTTGTTCTTATGTATCCCATTTTCTGTTTGGGGGAAATTATTTGATGCTATTTTTAAATATTGCAGAGGAATTCCTAATACCAAACACTGTCTGTCTGTTTTTATTACAGACAATGGGTTTATATTTACATTAGCGCATCTCGTTTAGTCCATGTTGTCTCTACTAAGACCCTCTTTTCTTCATGCCCAATGAAAGACAAAATTCACTTTTCCTTATTTGTCTTTCACCTTCTTTTTCCCTTCATTCTCCATTTTACATACTTCTTTCCTGTGAGAGATTGATATAATAGCCACTGTCTGGGTTATGGTGCTCGTATATTCTATTCTAGGAAAGCACATTACTTGAGGTTTATAAATACAGATTCAACAAAGAGTGACTCTTACATAAATCTTCAACCACTTTGATGCATTGCTTCACTGATCATTTGCATCAGTTGCATCTTCACCTGTCTGGTGCTAGAGACCAAAGTACACTTTTAGCTCTCTTGTGTTCTACACACTATACAGACTCTCCACTATGCTAAATACATATGTTAGTACAATGAATGCTCATGGTATATTCCAATTTCCAACATTGTAGTTTCTTTTGTATGGTATCACTTCCCGTCAGAGTCCTCCTGGGGATTGGATGATGAAGTTTTAGTAATATTAGTTTGTAAACCAGAGTGTTAGTATGAAGCTATTTCTGTTGCTGATTTAGCTCTTGTTTACTCAAGGTTTCAGGTACAAAGAATCACTTGTTAAAACATTGTCTAAATTTCAAAGTATGCTTTGTTTTCTTAATTTTTTTTTACCACAAATTATCATTGCTCCCATAATCTAACCTGCCTCTCTGTTTCTTAGGTTTGGGAGAAAGTTGATTCTCAGGTGGTGTTTGCTCCAGCTCGCCATCTCTGGGACCTGTGCAGCCTTTGCTCCCACCTTCCTGATTTACTGCTCACTACGCTTCTGGTCAGGATGTTCTGCTGTGGTCATTATAACAAATAACTGGATGCTCAGTAAGTCAACAGTTTTGATTTTCTTGATTTTCCAAACCTTGAAATTTCACCCTTATGTGACTTTACTATCCCAATTGGGTTTTCTTTCAGTTGTAGAGTGGACAAGGTCCCAATCAAAAGCCATGGTAATAACACTGATAACCTGTGCCATTAGTATTGGACAGATAATGCTGGGAGGACTGGCTTTTGTCTTTCGAGACTGGCATACCCTGCAGCTGGTGGTGTCTATACCATTCTTTGTCTTCTTTTTCTCCTCAAGGTATGAGCCTCTCTCTCACTCCACTTAAGGGAACCTAGGATGAAAATGCATATTGAATTGGGATATACTGATTTTCTTATTCCCTGGACCCTTTCCTGTTGTTTTGACCTAAACCAGGGTTTCTCATTTGTTCACTCTGATCAATTTGAGATTTGAGAAGCAGAACAGGGAGTAACAGTGATCTTCCTTCCAGGGAGCTCTAGGTGTTTTCTGCCATTTTGCTTCCTAAGTCTTACCCAATATTGTGGTCATTGAGTTATTCCAATATTATTTTTCTTATAGACTTGAAGATATACCTTCAATTTTTTGGCTTTGGAATGAAAAAGGTACAATAAAGTTTTCCATGATTTTCCATGTTGCAGATGAAATTGGATAAAGAAGAGGCAGAAAATTTATTCATAGAGCAATTTAACAAAATAGCAACAGAATTTCTCCAGAAGTGAAAATGACATGCAGATTGGATGACTTACATTACGTGTTCAACACTCCCTCTTCCCTTAAATAATTTTAACAAATATTTATTTATGGATAATTCCATCCCTACACTTAAAACCACTCTAAGGGGCTTCCCTGGTGGCGCAGTGGTTGAGAGTCTGCCTGCCAATGCGGGGGACACGGGTTCGAGCCCTGGTCTGGGAAGATCCCACATGCCGCAGAGCGACTGGGCCCGTGAGCCACAATTGCTGAGCCTGCGCGTCTGGAGCCTGTGCTCCGCAACAAGAGAGGCCCGCGCACCGCGATGAAGAGCGGCCCCCACATGCCGCAACTGGAGAAAGCCCTCGCACAGAAATGAAGACCCAGCACAGCCATAAATAAATAAATAAATAAAACCCAAAAGTTAAAAAAAAAAAAAAAACCACTCTAGGGAGAATTAGCTTTAGTAGATCACAGAAAGATGACTACAGGCTTAATATAGTGAGAAGAGCACAGAGAGAAAGAAGAGTGTAATCCATGTCAGACTCATCTGCTAAGTCATTCTATTCTCATAACAAGGAAGATGTGCTTATTGTTTCCATTTATTTATAAGAAAACTAAGGCAGATGTAAACAAGTGACTCATTTATGTAGTTAGTTACCAATACTTCTGGTAGTGGCAGGAGTATTCACAATATTTGTTGGCCTAAAAGTTTACATAATTTGGGGACTTCTTTTTTCAAAATAATATACATTATGAATATATACTATGGCACAAAGTTGCCAGATCTCATGCTAAGCTTTGGAAGGGAATTATGCAAGTGAGGGACTCTCAAACTTAAGCTTCATAAGCCCCTTGGAAAATCTCCTGGTGAATAAGCAGAGAGGCAACTTGAAAGCAAAGTCTGTGATCCTATGCATGTAGTACATTTTTTGCCTTCCATCCAATATCCACCACTTCAATTGGTGGTGGATATTGGATGGAAAGTAAAAAGCATATGTTGTAATTAACCATAGGACAAATAAGCAAGAGATAGTTGACTGCACTTTTGTGCCCTTCTTTCATCAGGTGGCTGGTGGAATCTGCTCGGTGGCTGATTATCACCAATAACCCAGATAAGGGCTTAAAGGAACTTAAAAAAGTAGCACATAGAAATGGAATAAAGAATGCTGAAGCAGCCCTGAACATGGAGGTGAGCAGGAAGGGGAAGGTGGTTATTGGGTTGGAGAGAAGACACAAATTGACACTTGCCTTCTCCTTATTATAGATAGACAAACTGCTTTTCTAACAAGGGCAGCTAGTTGAGAATGCAAATTCCCTGGTCTTTCATGGCCATCTCATAGAAAACAAGCTGTGAGCACTGTACAGAGCTTCTTCCTATAGCTCAATTCCTGATCTGACTCTATACCTTATGTACTCTCCTTGGTGCCCTGCCCACCTCTGTGGCCTCATTTTCAAAATATCATTGTTGCCATTTAATTTCCTGGCGTCTCCCTTAACTCCCTGCATCCTTCTTCACCCCATGTTCACTCCTGTGATTGCATGTGTAATATGTTACGTTATAAAGAAAGGGAACACATCCCTCCTGTCCTATTGGGTGCCAGTGCTCATCACAATACCTGGCACTGTGTTGGCAAATGACACGTTTGTCGTTCTTGAAGGGTTTCAAAGCGACCATGCAGGAGGAGCTGGAGGCCGCACAGACCAAAACTACTGTATTTGACTTGTTCCGCACACCCAACCTGCGTAAGAGGATCTGTCTCCTGCTCTTCGTGAGGTGGGCTCCACGCAGTGCATGACAACATTCAAAGAGTGGGGACATGAATCTATGTATTTCATAGGTTTTAACAGTGCTGTGAGAGGGAGGCGCTGATTTGGAGAAAAAATGAGGAAATCACACCAAATAACACTCACATGAAACTGATTATATGATGAAAAGTTAGTTAGGTCATATCACACTATCAGTCTTTCTCTGGAGATTGATGTTGAGAACTTCTATCATGGTACAGATTGGAGAAAAAATGAGGAAATCACACCAAATAACACTCACATGAAACTGATTATATGATGAAAAGTTAGTTAGGTCATATCACACTATCAGTCTTTCTCTGGAGATTGATGTTGAGAACTTCTATCATGGTACAGATTTGGGCACTTAATTTTCTTCGTTTTTCTTTCAATTTTAATTGAAGTAAACGTTGCAAACAGAAACATGAAGAGGTCAGAAATATATACAAATCAATGAATATGTCAGTATGTAAAAAGTTAGCCAACATACAGATCAAGATAGAAAATCCTAATTCCCCAAGACTTCCCCTCAACTATCTGGTACAGCAATATTCGCCACCTCCACACCATTGCCTGACTCTGTTCTCTCCTTACAGCCCTCTCCTGTGCCAAATAAAACTTAACAGCGGTTCTGATCTCCTTCCCTGCAGATGAGTGTTGCCTGATCTTGACCTTCACATAATATAAATGATAGAAGTGTTCTGTGACAGGCCGCCTTTCCTCATGCTCATTCATGAAGAGCCATCCATTCTGTTGCATGTAACAGTAGGTTGTTCTCCTCCCTAGTGCTTTAGTTTCCATTAGATGAATACACTACAATTTCTCTATGTACTTCAATATTGATGGACTTTTATTTGTTCCCAATTTGGATACAGTTTTTTGTGTGTTAGCACAAGGGCTTCTGTTAAAGTCTTGCTCCTTATCTCTTGAGGGGATATAAGTATTTACTTTGGTATAGTCAGGAGGAGAAATTTTAAATTCTGAATTTTTGAAGATTTACACACATGGACAAAAAGCACACAGGACCATAAACACCCACCGCCAAGCTTAAGAAAGTGACTACTGAATAGTATAATTTATCTTTCCCAGACATATCCTAGTAGACTGCTTATTCATTTAACTACATTGTGCTTTTTGACCTTTTCATATCCACTAGGACACAGACTTACGTTTCTGAATTCTAGATAATCAGAGTGGAAGGAAAAAGTACATATAATGATAAAGAGAAGACCTGTTTGCAATTGCTGTGTTCTGTGATGGTTTTTTCTATTTTCTTTTTCTTTTTTAACATCTTTATTGGAGTATAATTGCTTTACAATGGTGTGTTAGTTTCTGCTTTATAACAAAGTGAATCAGTTATACATATACATATGTCCCCATATCTCTTCCCTCTTGCATCTCCCTCCCTCCCACCCTCCCTATCCCACCTCTCTAGGTGGTCACAAAGCACGGAGCTGATCTCCCTGTGCTATGCGGCTGCTTCCCACTAGCTATCTATTTTACGTTTGGTAGTGTATATATGTCCATGCCACTCTCTCACTTTGTCCCAGCTTACCCTTCCCCCTCCCCGTATCCTCAAGTCCATTCTCTAGTAGGTCTGCATCTTTATTCCTGTCTTGCCCCTAGGTTCTTCTGACCATTTTTTTCTTTTTCTTCTTTTACATTCCATATATATGTGTTAGCATACGGTATTTGTTTCTCTCTTTCTGACTTACTTCACTCTGTATGACAGACTCTAGGTCCATCCACCTCACTACAAATAACTCAGTTTTGTTCCTTTTTATGGCTGAGTAATATTCCATTGTATATATGTGCCACATCTTCTTTATCCATTCATCTGTCGATGGGCACTTAGGTTGCTTCCATGTCCTGGCTGTTGTAAATAGAGCTGCAATGAACATTTTGGTACATGACTCTTTTTGAATTATGGTTTTCTTAGGGTATATGCCCAGTAGTGGGATTGCTGGGTCATATGGTAGTTCTATTTTTAGTTTTTTAAGGAACCTCCATACTGTTCTCCATAGTGGCTGTATCAATTTACATTCCCACCAACAGTGCAAGAGGGTTCCCTTTTCTCCACACCCTCTCCAACATTTATTGTTTGTAGATTTTTTAATGATGGCCATTCTGACCAGTGTGAGATGATATCTCATTGTAGTTTTGATTTGCATTTCTCTAATGATTAATGATGTTGAGCATTCTTTCATGTGTTTGTTGACAATCTGTATATCTTCTTTGGAGAAATGCCTATTTAGTGTGATGGTTTCTTTTATTGCAATACCTAAATCTGTCTCTCTCTGGGTGAAATAGATCTTTTAGGTGGACTCCTTTCCCTTAGATGCTCTTTGGGTAAAAGGTAGATCCACAGTGGGAATCTTTGCTTCCATTTCTGATGGCACAGTTGGTACATATTTGCTTTCCTGAATTCTTACATTTTCTTTTAGCCCCAAGGACTCTGATATGAACTTTAAATTTCCCAGAACTGTGTTTGAAACCAGGACACTATGCGTCCAGTCAAGGGGACACAGGTAGTTTCTTTGCAGTTTCAGTCACTAGTTGAGAAAAGGGAAATGCTTTACAGTATTGGGGTTGGCGGAATAGAGGGAGGACTCACAGCATACAGACAACTCTCAAAAAGAAATGATTTCCCTAAATTTTAAGTTTTAATGCTCATATATTCAAATTCTCTATACCATCCAGTTTGGTGATTGAGTCAGGTTATGTTTTCCCGTCACTGCCAACTCTATGCTTAGGGACTCAAAAAAAAGAAGGACAAAAGGAATATCGTTTTCCTTTATAGCCATGTTATTTTAATGGTAACTTTATCACCCTAAAAGGAAGTGTTATACAAATCAGACTAGACCTTTATTCTTAAATATTGATCATTGGCTGCCTGGGTCAATATAATAATCGACTGCAACACGTTGGCTCTAAATCTTACAGCTTGTGTCTTTCCTCTTTTGTTCACTACAGATTTGCAAGCACAATACCCTTTTTTGGCATCTTTATCAATTTACAGCACTTTGGGAGCAATATTTTCCTGTTCCAGGTAATCTTTGGAGCTCTCACTGCCTTAGCCCGATGTCTTGCACTTCTAGTATTGAATTATATGGGCCGTCGACCAACCCAGATGCTTTTCATGTTCCTGGTGGGACTTTCCATTTTGACCAACACGTTTGTGCCCCAAGGTGAGAGAAGACTGGACTTTGGGGAAAAAAGTGTCTTTTTCCCACCCTTCAGGGATTGTATTGGTCACACTTGTCTGAAGTCAGGTTTGAAAAGAGGTACCAGTTATGCGCTAAGTATTCCCCTAAACCAATCTGATGGTTTATGAGAAATTCTGCTAAAAATTTTTGGGAAAAAAACTAAAGGTCAGCGAGGGGCAAATCAGGCATATGTTCGTCTCATCACATTGTGAAGTGTCTTAAATTGGTACAATTTATCCCAGATTATTTCTCTAGGACAACAATTGTTTACCTGCCTTTTGTCCATTCACACTTCAAATAACAAACATGGAGGGCTGAGGCCTTGCAGTGATCCCCCAGGTGAGGACACAGCATGGTCACTCCCTCTGTTTGGGCTCTTCATTACCAGCTTTGATGACTAGTCACTTCCCTATCTCTACATACCCACACAAGAGTGTGGTGTTAAGTCACCATGACTGCAGCTCTTGCTCATGAGAGTCTCCCAGGAAATGAAAAAAATCCCCCTTTTTCAAGGAATGAAGGAGTGAACAGTAGGAATAGAATTTAAGCAGATTAAAAGCCTTGTCCATTCCCTGTTAGATTACTTTACAAGTTAATAGAAAGATGGTATGTAATGATTAGTAGAACCTTAGTGGGCACTATGCTTCACCATCTCCCAATGCAAGAATATGCTTCACAGCATTACAGATGGGTGGACTCTGCTCTTTAGAATATCATTAATGATGCAGGCTTACTCCCTTACACGAGAGTTCTTTCCAATATTATAAAGCTATAATTAGATTTCTTTTTATACTGTGCAGAAAACCGTTTCTCTGAAATTTTTTTTAGTGGTCCCAAATTCCTTTTTTCCGAATAGAAGTTTCCATTCTTGGTTCCTCATGTCTAACATTGATGTAGATCCAGCTTCTGTTCAGCCTGTCCACTAACAGAAAGGCCCTGTCCGTCTATTACTCTCTTGTGCCATATTCACCATATGGCAGTGCTGTATCTACACTAGGTTGACTGACTCATTGAGGTTTGTCTGGGACTTTCCAGGTTTTATTAATGAAAATCTCACATTGCTAAAACCTCCTAATTCCCAGGAAAACCAGGATGACTGGTCACTTTAAATTCTGCACTTTAATTGTAAAGTCCTCAAGGTTAGAGCTGAGACTTAGACCCAGTAATTGTCCACATGACAGTCCTACCTTCTATAATAAGCATAGAGCAAGTACTGGACAGAATAACTAAAAGCAAGTTTCTGCCACACTCACCTTTTCTTCTTCTTCTTTGGCAAATCTCAGATATACAGAGAGATTTGCTACAATTAACCGAGATAATTTTATGTACATTTTACAACCTATGTTGATAACTTTATCTTTCTCAGTTTATAAAAGACTCCATGATCCTGCTGCTGTAATATTTTCTACAATCTATTTCAAACATACAAATAACCTGTAGAGTTGTTTGTCCTGAATAAATTTGGTGGATGCTGATTCCTTGAACACAGCTTTCTTAATCTCACTGGTCTTCCTCTCTCTAGAAATGCAGACCCTGCGTGTGACTTTGGCAAGTGTGGGAATCAGCTGTGTTGCCGCTTCTATCACCAGTTATTCTGTCCACTGTAATGAACTCATCCCCACTCTCCTCAGGTATAAGGATTTTTTTATATCCTTCCGAAGCCTGAGTAAAGATTGATATAAAGTGTCCAGTAGTTTAATATAATTTGTGGTTTAGGAAAGGGACCAGGAAAATGTTCTAATTCCACTAATAATAAGGTAGTAGTTGCCCATTTGTAAGTTCCAGTTATGAGTGTAAAACAGAAATATAAAGCACCAAACATATTAGAAACTAAAAACAAAAACAAAAAGTGGATTTCACCTTAATTACTGTGTACTTGAGGTTGGCTTTGGATATGGATTTTCTAAAAAGTGACTTTTTATTGTTTATCATCTAATAGCTGTAAACTGTACTACTAGAATAGAAAAATGGAAAATCAAAAATAAAGAACTTTGAATATCCCTCCAGGGCCAAAAAATAGGACTTTCCCAGCTAATTGATGCTTATTGTGGAATAACATAATAAGAAATGTTAATTATAAAGCAATTTTTTGTAATAGTAACAACATACTAAAAAACAATTATCACCAAAGTTTATCAAAAAAGCTGACTTGGTGCCAGGTACTGTGCTAAGCAGTACTTCAATACGTCTGTTTTTATTAAAATGATGAAAATGGGTCTTAACACATTTTGACCTTGTCAAAGGCAGCTAGAAAATCACAGAGCAAATCACAAAAACAAGTGTTTTCGTAAAGCCCACATATGTAATAATTGTGTTTTAGTGTGTTCCATAATCACATCAAAGTAATAGATCATAAGTTACATGTGTGGATTTTTACTGGATTATTATGTATTCTTGTTTACCCCTCAGGGCAAAAGCTTTGGGATTAGATGTAATGGCTAGTAGGTGTGGGTCAGCTCTGGCTCCCCTCTTGATGACCCTGGTGGTGTATCTACCCACTCTGCCCTGGATCATCTATGGAGTATGTCCCATTATTGCTAGTCTTGTTGTCCCTTTCCAACCTGAAACCAGAAATCTGCCTCTGCTTGACACCATCCAGGATGTGGAAAATAAGTGAGTAATGCTTCTAGCCATCCCCTGGGAGAGACTGTGTGCTTTGGATCTGTGAGTGAGAAAGACAAAACACAGAGTGGGTCCCTCAGATCACTGGGAAGGCTGAGCCTGCCTGGGATACTTCCATCTTGGGTCATTGCCTTCACAAGTAGCAAGGTCATTTCTAACCATTATGAGTTCCAGTCTAGACTGCAGAGATTCCTCTCTGCCTTGTTCTCATTGGTAGTTTTAGTGCTGAAGAGACAGTAATTAGCTCTGTTGTGAGGGCATATCCTACCTGCCCTCATGATAGTATTTCATGATCCTCAGATCCATAAGAGTAGGGGATATAAAGGGAAAAGAAATGGGATGACCAGTGAAGGAACAATGTTAGGAAGATCATGTTGAGTTAAAGACTCTTTGGTGATGGCCATTCTGAAAATCTACAAACAATAAATGCTGGAGAGGGTGTGGAGAAAAGGGAACCCTCTTGCACTGTTGGCGGGAATGTAAATTGATACAGCCACTATGGAAAACAGTATGGAGGTTCCTTAAAAAACTAAAAATAGAACTACCATACGACCCAGCAGTCCCACTACTGGGCATATACTCTGAGAAAACCATGATTCAAAAAGAGTCATGTACCGCAATGTTCATTGCAGCACTATTTACAATAGCCAGGACATGGAAACAACTTAAGTGTCCACCGACAGATGAATGGATAAAGAAGATGTTGCACATATATACAATGGAATACTACTCAGCCATAAAAAGAAACAAAATTGAGTTATTTTTAGTGAGGTGGATGGATCTAGAGTCTGTCATACAGAGTGAAGTAAGTCAGAAAGAGAAAAACAAATACCGTATGCTAACACATGTATATGGAATCTAAAAAAAAAAAAAAAAAGGTTCTGAAGAACCTAGGGGCAGGACAGGAACAAAGATGCAGACGTAGAGAATGGACTTGAGGACACGGGGAGGGGGAAGTGTAATCTGGGACGAAGTGAGAGAGTGGCATGGACATATATACACTACCAAATGCTAAATAGATAGCTAGTGGGAAGCAGCCACACAGCACGGGGAGCTCAGCTCGGTGCTTTGTGACCACCTAGAGAGGTGGGTTAGGGAGGGTGAGAGGGAGATGCAAGAGGGAGGAGATATGGGGATATATGTATATATATAGCTGATTCACTTTGTTATAAAGCAGAAACTAACACACCATTGTAAAGCAATTATACTCCATTAAAGATGTTAAAAAAACTTTTTAAAAGAAAAAAAATAAAGACTCTCTTTGAAAAGATAATAAAGAAATAAATCTTGTGTAGGTGCTTGCAAGATTCAGGCAAATTTTGTCACTACAAGTAATGGAAAGTATCAAGGATGGGGAAAAAAGAAACTGGTAAAAGTCTTTTAATATGAGGAATATGCTATCTTCGTAACCTAGGGCTTCAATAATAAAGTTCCACAAACTGAGTGAATTAAACAACAGAAATGTATTGTCTCACAGTTCTGGAGCCTGGAAGTCTGAGCTGAAGTTGTTGGCAGGGCCATGCTCCCTCTGAGGGCTCTAGGGAAGGGTCTGTTCCAGGTCTCTCCTGGTTTCTGGTAGTTCCTTGGCTTGTGGCAGCTTAACTCCAGTCTCCACATGGCATCTCCCTGGCATGTCTCTACGTCCAAATATCCCCTTTGTATAATGACACCAGTCAAATTGGTTTAGGGGCCCAACCTAGTCCAGTATGACTTCATCTTAATTAATTATATCTGCAAGAACCATGTTTCTAAATATGACAATCTCATATTCTGAGATACTGAGAGTTAAGGCTTCAGCATATGAATTTTTGAAGGGACACATTTTACTGCATAACAAATGGGGTTAAGATTTTCAACTCACCCCTTGACTTTCCAAAGGTGTCTTTGGTCAGAGTTCTAAAAAGACCACGTGAGAGCAGCACTTTCTAGCTGCTTTCTTGAGTCTGCACAGTCAGCAGAGCCTTTTGCAGGATGAGTGTCAATCTCTCATGGATTTTACTGGATTATAAAAAGCTGATGGGGCTTCCCTGGTGGCACAGTGGTTGAGAATCTGCCTGCTAATGCAGGGGACACGGGTTCGAGCCCTGGTCTGGGAAGATCCCACATGCCGCAGAGCAGCTAGGCCCGTGAGCCACAACTACTGAGCCTGCGCGTCTGGAGCCTGTGCTCCACAGCAAGAGAGGCCGCGATAGTGAGAGGCCCGCTCACCGCGATGAAGAGTGGCCCCCGCTTGCTACAACTAGAGAAAGCTCTCACACAGAAACGAAGACCCAACACAGCCATAAATAAATAAATTAATTAATTAATTAATTAAAAAAAAAAGCTGATGGTTAAGGATCAGTTTGTACTTGTGCAGGGATGGCATCCAAACTTATTTTTATTTTTTTCTATTTTTTAATGTGTGTTTTTATTTGTTAATTGGTTGGTTGATTTGGTTGTTTCTGTTTTGTTTTTCCAGCAAAAAGTTCTCAAGAGAAGCAAATGAAAAAGATTTCTACATTAAAGTGACAAAATTTTAAGTGGATTTCATGAGGTGACTGGTGAGGAAAATAAAAATATGAAGAAAAAAATGGGAGTTTTCCTTTATCTTTACATACTAGCAAGAAAATATACTGGAACATGAATCTCATTTACAATCATGGCATTAATTTGCAATTAAACATATGATTTCTTGGAACATGTAATTCCATGATCAGAAAAATGGTACCCACATAGAACGTTAGGAAACATTTTTTCCTCTTCTATTCCTGAAGGAGTTGGTGTAAAATGGGTAATATGTCTTCCTTAAATATTTGGTAAAATTTCCAGTGAAGATACCTGTAGTTTTCTTTGTGGGAGAATGTTTAACTATAAATTTATTTTATGTAATAGATATAGGACTATTTAGTTTATCTTTTTCTTCATTAATAGTTTCTCTCCTTATCATGGATTCTATTTTCCTATAACTTTACTTACCTAATTTTTGATGGATGCCAAGCATTGTTTCTTAACTTCTTGGGTGCTAGTTTTTATTCCTAAAAATATTATTGAGTTGTTTGGGTTATGCCAAAGTGACTTGAAAACACTGATCTTTTTGGGTCTGGGGGAAATCCTGTGGAGTGTCTACCAGGCAGCTCTTTGGACTCATCCACAGGCTATCAATACTGGAGGGGCTGAAGAACCATGGGCAAAAGGACTGTCTGGAGTTATCTCCTGGCTTGCTCACCAAATATGTAAGAAAACCAGGTTTGTTTGCCCATCGAACAGCAAGCCAAACACTGAGTCACTGACATTTGCAACAGAGAAAGTGTTATTTGTGAGGTAGCCAAGTGAGGGCACAGGAGAATAAATCTCAGATATGCATCTCCAAAGGCCAGAGGCTTGAGATATTTATGATATAAAGAAGCAGAGTGGTCTCAGGCATTTGGAAAGGTGATTGGAGATTGGGGAAAGATGAAGTAACTCATTTCTGTGCAGGTCCAGCTTTAGGGTCAGTGGGCTCAGCTAGTCTTAGCCAGGTGTATTGGGTAGGAGCTGACTCCAGATTTTTGGAAAACAACTTAAGCCCCCATTACTATAGTGACTCATACATCAGAAGTATTATCTATAGGGGTGGTTAGAAGTCTGATGATAAATTATGTAGGGTTCATGAAGTTTGGAGGGTTTGCAGTTAGAGAAAGGGGAAAAAATACAAATGAAGTAGGCTTAATCAGTAAAGGCAGGTTACAAGCAGAGGGTTTTCTAAGAAACTGTTCCCTTATCTGCTGCTCTGTTAGATGCATTCAATGATTTCTGTTAAACACAAGCTTCCATTAATCCTATGGAGCATGGTTTCATAATTTCTCCCTCTTCATCATCTTTTTCTCTCTTGCTACCAAACTTTATGTGTTTCTCTGCTTCCTGTTCATTTCCCTTTTGTCCTATTCTTTATTTTTTCTTTTTAAAAATTTTAATTATGGAACTTAATTATCTACAGAAAACAGTTTTTAAAAGACACATATATACACCATATATACCAAAATTAAACATATATGACTAGTTTGCTGTGGTACAGAGCTTCCCTTAAAAAAGGAGAAGGGTTCTGATCCTGAAGAAGATAGAGTAAGCATACTGAATCTGTTCTCTTTTGACTAAATGCACCATGAAAGAACTCATGGGGCAACTATTTTAGACTGTGAAAGTATATATAGTAATATATTAACATGTCTAAAAAATAATAGCACAAAGTAGATGGGGGAGGAAATAGAGCTCTATAGGAGTAAAGTTTCCATATATTATGGAATTCAGTGAGTATAAATATGAAGTAGGTTCTGATAGCTTATGCTGTGTATTATAAGCTCTAGAGCAACTACTGAGAAACCACTGAGAAAAAAAAGAGTTTAAAATACCTAAATGAATTAAATGATACACTAGAAAATATTTACTTTAAAGGTGGTATTAAAAGAGGACCAGAGGCATAAAATAGTCATGAGACAGAAAGAAAAATAAGATCAAAATAATTGATGTGATTCCAACTGTATCAATAATAATATTTACAATCTAATTAAAAGCAGAGACAGGCTGGATGAAAAACAAAAATATCCAACTACATGTTGGGAAATATACTTTAGACCTGATACCAATAGACTGAAAGTAAAAGGATAGAAAAAGAAATACCATTCAGACAGCAACTGCAAGATAGCTGGTGTGACTATATAAATATCATAAAAAATAGACTTTAGGACAACAACTGTTACTAAAGCAAAATCTGCACATTTTAGGATGATAAATAGGTCAATTAATCAAGAAGATATAGAATTATAAATGTGCATAAATGTAACAACAGAACCCTAAAATAGATGAAGCAAAAACTGACAGAACTGAAGGTAGAAATAGAAAATTCAACAATAATAGTTGGAAATATCAATATCCTGCTAAACATAATGGATAGAAACTTTGTTAGAAGGTCAGGAAGTGTAAAGAAGACTTGAACAATGCTATAAACAAACAAGACCTAACAAATATAGAACACTTCACCTAAAACATCACAATACATATTCTTCTCAAGAACTCATGGAACATTCTCCAGAATAGACCGTAAGTTAGTCCATCAAACAAGCCTTTATACACAGTAAAGGATGGAAATAATGCAAAATATGTTCTTTGACCACAATAGAATTAAATTAGAAAACAACAATATAAAATTTGAGAAATGTACAAATATGAGGAAATTAAGTTATACACTTCTACCTAACCATTAGTTAAAGAAGAATTCACATGGAAAATTAGAGAACTTTTCAAGATGAATGAACAGGAAAACATAACATACCAAAACTTATAGGATGCACTAAAGCAATGTTTAGGGGAAAAGACATGGAAAAAAATGACTATATTAAAGAAAAAGAGCGCAAATCAGCAATCTAACCTTCAATATTTGAACTTGAAAAAGAAGAGAAAACTAAATCCAAAGAAAGCAGAAGGAAGGTAATAATATTAGTACAAAGATAAAAAAGAGAGAGATAATAGAAAAACAATGGAGAACAACAAATGAAACCAAATTTATTCTTTGAAAAGGTGAACAAAATAGGGTGAATAAACTTTAAGTACCTTAACCAGGAAAAGAATTAGAAGAGACTCAAGTTTCTAAAATCATAAATAAAAGAGAGCAGATTGGCAATCCTGTGAACAACTGAATGCCAAGAAATAAGATAATTTGATGAAATGGACAAATTCCTAGAAGGGCAAAATTTACCAAAACTGACTCAAAGAAGGAATAGAAAATCTGAATAAGACTATAAAAATTAAAGATCTTAAGTTACTAATTTTAAAACTTCCTACAAAGAGAAGCTCAGTCTAATTTACCTTCACTGGTGAACTCTACCAAACATTAAAAAGGAATTAACATGAATCCTTAACAAACTCTTTTAGAAAATAGGTGAGAAGTGAGCAAAAGAAAGGGAGTTCACCCTGGTAAACGGCGTATATGCCTTTTCATTTTGTTGATTATTTCCTTTGCTTTTTGAAGCTTTTGAGTTTTATGTAGTCCACTTTTCTATTTTTGACCTTGTTGCCTGTGATTTTCATGCCAAATCCAAGAAATCATTGCCACCAACAATGTCAAAGAAGTTTTTCCCTAGCTTTTTCTCTGAGGAGTTTTAGAGTTCCAAGTCAGTGTTTACATCTTGCTTAAAAGTGGAATATTATTTGTCCATAAAAAAAAAGCAAATCCTGCCATTGGGACAACATGGATAAGCATACAGACATTATTATAAGTGAAATAATCCAGTTACAGAATGACAAATATGGCATGATTCCACTTATATGAGGTTTTAAAAATAGTCAAAGTCATAGAAGCAGAGAGTAGAATGAATGGTAGTTGTCAGGGGCTGGGGGGAGAGAGAAGTTGGAAATTGTTTTCCAATGGGTATAAAGTTTTTTTATTCATGATGAATAAGGCTATAGTTAACAATATGGTATTGTGCATTTTATAATATGTTAAAGGGATGGATCTTATGTTGTGTTCAATAAAAAAAGACTACAAAGGAACAGAAGGGAATTTTTCCAGGTGATCAATATGGTTAGTACCTTAGTTTAGTGATGGTATCATAAGTGTATGCATATGCACAATCTCAACAAAATGTGAATTATTTGGTATATCAATTATACCCCAATAAAACTAAAAAGGAGCAAATACAAAGAACCTACAGAAATTCTCACCCTAAATGGTGAAAGGCTGATTTCTTCACCATAAATTCAGGGAAAATATAATGATGTCAGCTATCATCATGTATATTCAACAAAATATTAAAAGTTCTAGTGAAGGTAATTAGAGAAGACAAATAAATAAAAGATAACTATATTCGAAAAGAAAAAGCAAAACTGTCTTTATCTGTAGATGACATAACTTTGCATGTAGAAATTCCCAAGGATCCACTAAATATCTGTTAGAAGTAATAAATGAGTTTATGAACTTTGCAAAATACAAAATAAATTGCAAAAATCAATTGTATTTCTTTACACTAGCAATAGACAATCCAAAAACAAATCTTTCTTTTTTTTTTTTTTTTTTTTGGAGGATTCACACTTCTTATATTCAAAACTTACTACAAAGCTACAGTAATCAAGACAGTGTGATACCAGCAGAAGAACAGGCTTATAAATCAACAGAACAGAGCTAAACCCAAACATTTATGGGCAAGTGATTTTCGACAAGGGTGTCAAGACAATTCAATGGGGACAAATAGTCTTTTCAACAAACAATGCTTAGGACAACTCAATTATCTACATGTAAAAAAAAAACAAGCTGAATCCAATCTCACACCATAAACAAAAATAACCTCAAAATGAATCAAAGACCTAAATGTAAGAGATAAAACTATACAATTCTTGGAAGAAAACACGTGCAAATCTTCATCACCTTGAATTAGGCAATGCATTTTAGATATGACACCTAAAGCACAGGCAAACAAAGAAAAAAAATAGATAAGTTGGATTCCATCCCCCCCCAAATTTTTTTAAATTTTATTTATTTATTTTTGGCTGTTTTGGGTCTTCACTGCTGCACACAGGCTTTCTATAGTTGCAGCAAGTGGGGGCTACTCTTTGCTGTGGTGCGTGGGCTTCTCATTGCGGTGGCTTCTCTTGTTGCGGAGCACGGGCTCTAGGTGCACAGGCTTCAGTAGTTGTGGCACATGGGCTCAGTAGTTGTGGCCCACGGGCTTAGTTGCTCCACGGCATGTGGGATCTTCCCGGACCAGGGATTGAACCCATGTCCTCTGTGTTGGCAGGCAGATTCTTAACCACTGCACCATGAGGGAAGTCCGGATTTCATCAAAATTTAAAATTTTTGTGCTTCAAAGGGCACTACTGATTCAGCTCTCAGTTCCAGGCCTTTGGCTTTTAGTCTTGAGTCAATAAATTTTTCTTTTTCCTTAAGAAAAGTCAAATTCTGGTTTGCCCAGAACTGTTGGTTCCATTCTTGTGTTTCTTGTCTTAATTCTCTTAACTTTTGTTCCAATGGTGATTCATTTTCAGGGATGTAAAAGTGAACAGGTCTAAGGTTTGAATATTTATCTGGGGGTCCTATCCAATCATGGCAAGATTTCCTTGGAGGGCAGAATCTTGAGACCCGGCTCGGCACGGCATCCCTGCGCTCACCGCCGCGCTCGGGGGCGAGCTGGCAGCCGCCGCTGGAGAAGGTGCGGCAGAGACGAAGCAGGGCCCTTCTTGGGGGTCGCAAGGCCGCCATGGCTGCCGTCCGGCGGCCCAAGAACAAATCTTATAAAAATCAATTTACAATAGTATCACAGAGAATAAAATACACAGAAAAAGTTAATAGAAGTGCAAGAATTGCCCAGTGTAAACCAAAAAACACAGTGTTCTGAGAAAATAAAGAAGATCTACATAAATGGAAAGATAGCTCATATTCTTGTATTGGGAGGCTTAGTGTTGTCAGTAAAGCAATACCCCCAAGTTGACCTATAGTTTCAACAAAATTTCTATCCAAATCTCAGCTGGCTTACTTTTGGGTGGAAATTGACATTAATGTCAATTATATCATTAATTGTCAATTTATAATATCATTGTCATTAATATTGATATGGACTCAAGGACCCAGATTACCAAAACAATATTGGAAAAGAAAAATAAACTTAGAGGACTTTCATTTTACAATTTCAAAGGTTACTGCAAAGCTATAGTACAGTGTGATTCAGGCATTAGGATAGACTTTTACATAAAGGAATAAAATTGAGAGCACAGAAATAATCCCTAAAGTTATGGTCAATTGATTTTTAACAAAGGGGACCAGAAAATTTAGTGGGAGAAAGGAAGTCTTCAAGAAATAATGCTTGGAGAAATAGATATACACACACAAAAAGTTTCAGGACCTCTATCTTATACCATAAACAAACAAACAAACAAGTCTCAAAATGAATCATAGACTTAAATATAAGAACTAAAACCATTAATTTTCGGAAGAGAACATAAGAGCAAATATTCACAATTTGGTTAGACAATGATTTCTTAAATGTGACACAAAAGAACAAATGGTAAAAGAGATTGACATCAGAAAGACAGCAGGATAGGAGGTCCCAGCCCTCCTCTCCCACAGTAACACCAATTTAACAACTGTCCATGGATGAAAATTCCTTTATGAGATACCTGGAATCCAGGTGAGAGGGTTCATCAACGTGGTACAGCACAGAAATGAGAAAAGACCTGTTTGAAAGGGTGAACAGAAAAGTTCCACTTTCCTGCTATCACTCTCCTCCCAACAAGTCACGGAGCAGCACTGAGAAAGATCCCCCTGGCCCACAAGTTCTTTCACTGGCGAAAGAGAAAGAAAGACTGTCTGTGGATTCTAGCATCAGGCCACAACCATGGATGTCACCAGGCAGCCTGCCCAGGGTCTCTGACAACTGGACTGTACAGAGTCTCTGGCCAAGCTGTCTGGTGTAGACATTTCCCTGCCTAAGCCAGTCGGTAAAGACTGGAAAGGGTGACTGCTTCTTCAAGTGGGCAGACAGAAATGCAAGGCTGCAAGGACCATGAAGACTTGGGGGAATATGATACAACCAAGGAAACAAAATGCAGCTGCACTAATTGACCCTAAAGAAATGGATATCTATGAACTGCCTGACAAAGAACTCAAAATAATCATTTCAGAGAAGTTCAGGTAGCTCTTTAAGTTGCAATGAAATGATGCTAAGCAGCAATATGAAAGAATAAGAAAGTGCAAATCTCACTGGTAAAGGTAAAGGGAAATATATAGACAAATAATGATGTAATACTGAACCAGTGATATGTAAATTACCTTTTAGCACTGACATAAAAGTTAAATACAAAAGTATTAATAATTATGACCATAAAAGTTTGTTTTATAGCTAACAGCCATAAAAAGGGAAACCAACAGTAACACAATCATAGTAGGGGATTTTAACACCCCATTTTCACCAATGGACACATCACCCAAAATGAAAATAAATAAGGAAACACAAGCTTTAAATGATACCTTAAACAAGATGGACTTAATTGATATTTATAGGACATTCCATGCAAAAAAACCAGAATACACTTTCTTCTCAAGTGCTCATGAAATATTCTCCAGGATAGATCATATCTTGGGTCACAAATCAAGCCTTGGTAAATTTAAGAAAATTGAAATCATAGCAAGTATCTTTTCCAACCATAACGCTATGAGACTAGATATCAATTACAGGAAAAAATCTGTAAAAAATACAAACACATGGAGGCTAAACAGTACACCACTAAATAACCAAGAGATCACGGAAGAAATCAAAGAGGAAATAAAAAATACCTAGAAACAAATGACAATAAAACAAGATGACCCAAAACCTATGGGATGCAGCAAAAGCAGTTTTAAGAGGGAAGTTTATAACAACACAATCCTACCTCAAGAAACAAGAAACATCTCAAATAAACAACCTAACATAACACCATAAGCAATTAGAGAAAGAAGAACAAATAAACCCCAAAGTTAGCAGAAGGAAAGAAATCATAAAGATCAGATCAGAAATAAATGAAAAAGAAATGAAGGAAACGATAACAAAGATCAATAAAACTAAAAGCTGGTTCTTTGAGAAGATAAACAAAATTGATAAACCATTAGCCAGACTCATCAAGAAAAAAAGGGAGAAGTCTCAAATCAATAGAATTAGAAATGAAAAAGGAGAAGTAACTACTGACACTGCAGAAATACAAAGGATCATGAGAGACTACTACAAGCAAATATATGCCCATAAAATGGACAACCTAGAAGAAATGGATAAATTCTTAGAAAAGCACAACCTTCTGAGACTGAACCAGGAAGAAAAAGAACATATAAACAGACCAACCACAAGCAATGAAATTGAAACTGTGATGAAAAATCTTCAAAAAAGTCCAGGAGCAGATGGCTTCACAGGTGAATTCTATCAAACATTTAGAGAAGAGCGAACACCCATCCTTCGCAAACTCTTCCAAAATATAGCAGAGGGAGGAACACTTCCAAACTCATTCTACAAGGCCACCATTACCCTGATACCAAAACCAGACAAAGATGTCACAAAGAAAGAAAACTACAGGCCTATATCACTGATGAATGTAGATGCAAAAATCCTCAACAAAATACCAGCAAACATAATCCAACAACACATTAAAAGGATCATACACGATGATCAAGAGGGGTTTAATCCCAGGAATGCAAGGATTCTTCAATATACGCAAATCAATCAATGTGACACACCATATTAACAAATTGAAGGAGAAAAACCATATGATCATCTCAATAGATGCAGAAAAAGCTTTTGACAAAATTCAACACCCATTTATGATAAAAACCTTCCAGAAAGCAGACATAGAGGGAACTTACCGAAACATAATAAACGACATATATGACAAACCCACAGGAAACATGTTTCTCAATGGTGAAAAACTGAAACAATTTCCACTAAGATCAGGAACGAGGCAAGGTTGTTCACTCTCACCACTATTATTCAACATAGTTTTGGAAGTTTCAGCCACAGCAAACAGAGAAGAAAAAGGAAATAAAAGGAATCCAAATCGGAAAAGAAGAAGTAAAGCTGTCACTGTTTGCACATGACATGATACTATACATAGAGAATCCTAAAGATGCTATCAGAAAACTGCTAGAGCTAATCAATGAATTTGGTAAAGTAGCAGGATACGAAATTAATGCACAGAAATCTCTTGCATTCCTATACACTAATGATGAAAAATGTGAAAGAGAAAGTAAGGAAACACTCCCATTTACCATTGCAACAATAAGAATAAAATACCTAGGAATAAACCTACCTAAGGAGACAAAGACCTGTATGCATAAAACTGTAAGACGCTGATGAAAGAAATTAAAGATGATACAAACAGATGGAGAGATAGACCATGTTCTTGGATTGGAAAATCAAAATTGTGAAAATGACTATACTACCCAAAGCAATCTACAGATTCAGTGCAATCCCTATCAAACTACCAATGACATTTTTCACAGGGCTAGAACAAAAAATTTCACAATTTGTATGGAAACACAAAAGACCCCGAATAGCTAAAGCAATGTTGACAGAGAAAAACGGAGCTGGAGGAATCAGGCTCCCTGTCTTCAGACTGTACTACAAAGCTACAGTAATCAAGACATTATGGTATTGGCACAAAAACAGAAATATAGTTCTTTGGAACAGGACAGAAAGTCCAGAGATAAACTCACACACATATGGTCACCTTATCCTTGATAAAGGAGGCAAGAATATACAATGGAGAAGAGACAATATCTTCAATAAGTGGTGCTGGGAAAACCGGACAGCTACATGTAAAAGAATGAAATTAGACCATTTCCTAACACCATACACAAAAATAAACTCAAAATGGATTAAAGACCTAAATGTAAGGCCAGACACCATAAAACTCTTAGAGGAAAACATAGGCCGAACACTGTATGACATAAATCACAGCAAGATTCTTTTTGACCCACCTCCTAGAGAAATGGAAATAAATACAAAAATAAACAAGTGGGACCTAATGAAACTCAAAAGCCTTTGCATAGCAAAGGAAACCATAAACAAGACAAAAAGGTAACCCTCAGAATGGGAGAAAATATTTGCAAATGAAGCAACTGACAAAGGATTAATTTCCAAAATTCACAAGGAGCTCATGCAGCTCAATAACAAAAAAAACAAACAACCCAATCCAAAAATGGGCTGAAGACCTAAATAGACATTTCTCCAGAGAAGATATACAGTTTGCCAACAAACACATGAAAGAATGCTCAACATCACTAATCATTAGAGAAATGCAAATCAAAACTACAATGAGGTATCACCTCACAGTGGTCAGAATGGCCATCACAAAAAATCTAGAAACAATAAATGCTGGAGAGGGTGTGGAGAAAAGGGAACCCTCTTGCACTGTTGGTGGGAATGTAAATTGATACAGCCACTATGGAGAACAGTATGGAGATTCCTTAAAAAACTAAAAATAGGACTACCATATGACCCAGCAATCCCACTACTGGGCATATACCCTGAGAAATCCATAATTTGAAAAGAGTACCACAATGTTCACTGTAGTTCTATTTACAATAGCCAAGGCATGGAAGCAACTTAAGTGTCCATCAGCAGATGAATGGGTAAAGAAGATATAGCACATATATACAACGGAATATTACTTAGCTATAAAAAGAAACAAAATTGAGTTATTTTTAGTGAGGTAGATGGACCTAGAGTCTGTTATACAGAGTGAAGTAAGTCAGAAAGAGAAAAACAAATACCATATGCTAACACATATATATGGAATCTAAAAAAAAAAAAAAATCATTCTGAAGAACCTAGGGGCAGGACAGGAATAAAGACACAGACGTAGAGAATGGACTTGAGGACACGGGGAGGGGGGAGGGTAAGCTGGGACGAAGTGAGAGAGTGGAAAGGACGTATATACACTACCAAATGTAAAATAGATAACTAGTGGGAAGCAGCCGCATAGCACAGGGAGATCAGCTCGGTGCTTTGTGACCACCTAGAGGGGTGGATTAGGGAGGATGGGAGGGAGACGCAAGAGGGGGGATATATGGGGATATATGTATATGTATAACTGATTCACTTTGTTATAAAACAGAAACTAACACACATTGAAATCAATTATACTGCAATAAAGATGTTAAAAAAATAAAGTGAAATATAATAAAAAATTTGTTTTATAAATACAGAATAAGAAATGTAAATTCTGACACAAATAGCATATACCATGTGTGTTTTGTGGCAAGTAAAATTGTAGAGTTTTTGCATGCAATCGAAGTTAGTTGTTATCAGATTAAAATAGACTGTCCAAACTATAAAAAGCTTTATGCAAGAATATGGTAACCAGAAAGGAAACACTGACAGTAGATACAAAATGATAAAGAGGAAAGTATCAAAGTATATTACCACACACACAAAAAGACATTCTCATTGATTTGTTCCAAAGTTCAATTCATTCCTTTGATCTCATTGAAACCCTTCAATATTACAAGGGGGCAAAATTAGGGTTCATATCCATGTTTGCTTAGTGGAGACATACAGTGCCTAGACCACATGAGAAACTTCTGTAAGGCAAGGTTGCGCTGAAAACTGAGGTCTTCTCAAGGGGCCTCCCAAGAAAGATGCCCCTGGAAGATGCTGTCCTCAACCAAAAGACATATTCTTCTATATCAATGGGATCAGAGCTGTCCCAAATTTTGGGGAGACAAGAAAATAGGACATAGACAGAAGAATTCTGTGGTATGAGATAAGCTTTCTCTAATCACCAGGGCCCTGAAGTACAAACAGTGAGTGAAGTATTCCAACTTAAACAGAAAACAAAATAAACTTCTTATGAACCCACTTTCTCCTTCAGCTACTGCCCTATTCTCTGATTTCTTTCTTTCCCATTTATATTTTTACCCATTCCTATAACATATTCAACCCCACCAAATTTCTTAAGATCCTAATGTTTTCCATATTTTCACATCCAAATGGTTATTTGTGGTAGCTGGTAAATTCCTCTTCCTAGAAACTTTTTTTGGCCACCAAACCCTACTCTGTTTTTGTTTTACTAACTCATTGCAGGCTTCTCTTTCTCATTCTCCTGTGCTGACTCTTCCAACACTGGAGTGCTGAAGGGCTCAGGTCCTGAATATTTTCTCTTCTTTATGTGTACCCACTCTCTTCATCTCTTTACTGATGGCTCCTAAATTTACATCTCCAGCATAGCTTCTCCTGTAAACCCCAGGTTTTAAAACTTGCTCTACCTTCAAATGACATCCAGAATCTGGCTGACCCTAACTATCTGCACTATAACTTCCCAAGTCTAAGTCGCTCTCATTTCTCATCTGGACTATTGTCCCCTCCTCAATTTCTCCGAATAAATCTTCATGTAAATCTTTTAAAATTTATCATGTGATGTCAAATCTCTGCTCAAATATCTCTTATGGCTTCCAACTCATCCAGAATGAAAGTCAACACTGTTACACTCAAGTCCATGTTAGATTTAGTCCCTCTCTGTCTCTTTTATCTTTCTTGTGTTATCTAACTTTGTTATAGACACACCAGTTTCCTTTATGTCTCAAAAGATACCGGGCATACTCCCACTGCCTTTCTTTTCCCCACAAAATACTTACTTCAAAAATTTTTTAGTTCTTTCAGTTCTCTAGCCAATTGCTACCACATTTGAGAGAATTTCCCTATGCATTCTCCTTACATGTTAATATTTCCTTGTTCTGCTTCATCTTCACACCACTTAGTACTCCCAGCTATATATTTGAATATTGTCTATTTCCTCATTATTCAAATAGAAGAGGTATGTTTTGTTCTGTGTTGTATCACGTTGAAGAATTCTTGGCACATTAAGAGTTTTGGAAACATATTAAGTGACTGTGGAATATTGAATAAAAGGAACATGAGAAAGCCCGAGGTATTGGGATCCAATCATATAACCCACAAAATATCATTTATTTCAATAAGAAGGATTTAATATGGGGAACTAAGTTGCAAATTTTCCAACAAGTGGTGGCAAGACAATTTAGGTCATCAGTAACAAGAAGCTGCTACCACAAGTCTAGACAACACATAGAGGAGTTGGTGCTACCAGAGGAGGTTCAGGTTCCAGAGTCACCCAGAGGAGCCTGGAAGAAATGGACCAGGTGGTGGTTGCTGGAGAAACAGAGGAGATATTGTCACTGGTGAAGTCACTGCTTCCCTTCTCCTTTTGCTCTCCAATCTTTCACCATCACCTCCTACTGCCCGAACCATAGTCCAATTGGCAAGGCCATCTGGAAATGTAGTTTGCAAGGACACCAACCTGGTTATTAAGTTCTATTGGGGTTCAACTCTAGCAAAAGCTGTGATATCCACCTATATTTGTGTTCAGAATGGGATATACTTCCATCACAATCTTTTAAAACAAATCCTCTAACCTCTCTATATGTTATGCTTTCTGCATTGTATAACAGATCCTTTGTTTTCAGAAACACCTATTCTGTTTTATTGGTCAGCTTGTCTCCTCCTGTTCCTATAACTCAGTGTTTCTTTAACTTCAGTTACTCACTTGTTTTATGTATCTTTAAAATCTGGGTAAGAAAGTCACTTACCTTTGTTCTTTTTCAAAATTAGCATAGCTATCAGCAAAACATTCTTATTCCACGTACACTTTTAAACTTGTGAGCACTGAAATTTACATACAGAAGGGTATATTAAAATATAAGTATATTTTAAGAATTATTATAAAGACAACAACTGTTTAACCACCACCCAAATTAGAAAATATACTAGTAAATAAGATGATACACATTTTCTGTACAAAGTAATATTCCTTCTTACCATTTTATTAATAATGACCCTCTAAATGTTTATAGTAATCATTTCAATTCATATCATTTTGTTGTTGTTTATGGTTCCTTTATTAGATAAAATTTACACATGGTCAAATGTACAAATCCTAAGTTAAAATTCAATGTATTTGCATAAATTCATATACTAGTGTCATCTACAATCCTTTCAAGGGGCAGATTAATTCCATCATCCAGAAAGCTCTTTTGTGCTCATTCCTCAGTCAGAATTGTCACATAGCCCTCACTTCTCTTCCAATATATATTTCACTAGGTATTAGGTTTATTATTAACCTATAATTAGAATTACAGGTTAATATTTTTGTATTTGGCTTTTTCTCAGTATATTGTACATGAAATTAATGTATGTTTTGTTTGTATCAATATTTTATTCCTTTTTATTGCTGTGTAGTATTACATAGAACGGACTTGGAAGTATTCCCAAACCACATTATCTGATAAGGGTTTAATACTTAAGGAACTCCTACAACTCAACAGCAAAACCCAAAACACTACTTTAAAAATAGGCAAAGAACCTGAATAGACATTTCCCCAAAGAAGACATACAAATTGCCAGCAGGTATATGGAAACTTGCTCAAATTCACTAACCATCATGGAAATGCAAATCAAAAATACAACAGGAAATCATCTCAACCTCTTAGAATGGCTATGATGGAAAAAAATTTATGTTTTAAGGCAGGATGAGAAAATTTAAGCATAGCATATTCCCTGCCCATATTGAACTCTCCTTAGTAGGCAATGTGCTTCTGCATTATACATTAACCAGACCTCCTGAAAGGAGGGAATGCATGCTTGATTTAACAGGTCATGGTGACCTGCTCCTTGCTTGGTATGTGCAGAACTGGACTATGTATCTTTGGTGAACTTGATGTAAAATGTCAGTGTGTCATTTTGATGTAAAATTCTTTGTCTCAAAAATGTATGTGACTGTGCTTTTGACTTCTAACAAACGGGATAGGCTTCAGAATTTTCTGGAAGGCTTTCTCCTGGGTTATAATGCTCAGCTTGGCTCGAATAAAATTCTTTATTTCTCCCTTTTGATTGAAGATTGATTAATTTTCATCAGCAGCTATCATCTGAAAATGAGAGATAATAAGTTATGTTCAGTAAAGGGGATACTTGTACACTGTTGATGCTGATGTAAATTGGTACAGCCACTACGGAAAACAGTATGAAGGATCCACAAAAAAAAATTCTTTTTAAAAACACCATAAAATCCAGCAATCTTACTTCTTGTCATATATCCAAAGGGAATGAAAACAAGATAATTAAAAGTTACCTGCACTCTCATGTTTATTGCATCATTATTTACAATAGCCAAGATATGGAAGCAACCTAAGTGTCCATCTACAGATGAATGGACAAAGATATGATATATGTATAAAAAATGGAATGTAATTCAGCCATGATAAAAATGGAAGTGCTGCTATTTGTGACAGCATGGATGGACCTTGGGGACACTGTGATAAGTGAGATTAAGTTAGACAGAGATTGACAGATTCTGTAGGTAACTTAGATGTCCAATCTAAAAAAGAAAAAGGAAATTCATGGAACAGAGAGTAGGATAGTGGTTATCAGGGGACGGGGGAAATGGGGAAATGTTCAATGTTACAAACTTGCAACTAGTAGATAAATAAAGTCTGGAGATGTAATGCACAGCTAGCGATTATAGTCAACAATACTATTTTATAAATGTCAAACTTGATAAGTTAGATCTTAATTGTTTTCAACACAAAAAATAAATAATAATTTTGTGACATGAGTAAAGTGTTAGCTAACACTATGCTGGTAATCATATTGCAATATACAAATGTATCAAATCAACATGTTGTGTACATTAACCTTATACAGCTTATATGTCAATTATATTACAATAAAGAACAAGCAAACAAAAACTTGAAACAATCCAGATGGCCTTCCCCAGAAGATTGGTTAAACTAACTTTTGCATATACATTTTGTGTACTCACCAATAAAAAGAAAACAAACTATAGATAAACATAGCAACTTGGATGGATACCTGTATAATTTTGCTTAGTGAAAAAAGCCAATTCCAAAAGATTACAAATCAAATTATTTCTTTTTTAAAATTAAAAAATTTCTGCTTATTGAGATAAGATTTATATAAAATTGTGTACGTTTAAAATGTACAACATAATGATTAGATATATGTACATGTTGTGAAATAATTACCACAATAAGGAATGTTAACATATCCATCACCTCACATAGTTATATATATTTTTTGTTGAGCACTTTAAAAATCTAATTTTTTAGGAACTTTCAAATTTACAGTAAAATATTGCTGACTCTAGTCAACATGCTGTACATAACATTCCCAGAACTTATTAAGTGTATAACTGGAAGTTTGTGCCCTTTGAACACATCACTCAATTCTGCTACCCGTGGCAACCAACCTGGTAATCACTTCCCTGTTTCTATGAGTTCAGGCTTTTAAGATTCCACATATATGGAAGGTTATACAGTGTTTGTCTTTCTCTTTATGACTTATTTCACTTAGCATAATGCCCTCAAGGAGTCATCCGTGTTGTAAATGGCAGGCTTTCTTGATTTTTCACATGGCTGAATAATATTCTTCATATTATTTATCTATTATATCTGTATCTATTATATTTCATCTATCTATATCTCATAGGTGGTATATACATATATTTTTCTAATTCTCTTATTGGTGGATACTTAGGTTGTTTCCATGTCTTGGGTATTATAAATAATGCTGCAATGAACATGGTAGTGCAGATATCTCTTTAAGATAGAGATTTCATTCTTTTGGTTAGGTACCCAGAAGTAGGATTGTTGGATCATATTGTGTTTATATTTTTAATACTTGGAGGACCCTCCATACTGTTTTCTTTAGTTGCTGTTCCAATTCACATTGCTATCAATTGTCTACATCTGTTCTTTTCCTCCACATCTTCACCAGCACTTAACATCGCCCCTCTTTTATACAATAATTGTTCTAACAGGTGTGAGGTAGTATCTCATTGTAGATTTGATTTACATTTCCCTGATGACCAGTGATGTTGAAATCCTTGTCATGAATCTGTTGGCCTTTTGAATATCTTCTTTGAAGAAATGTCTATTCAGTTCCTCTGACCATTTTTAAATAAGATTGTTAAGGTTGGTTTTTTTTTTTTTGTAATTTGATATATAGTTTATGTGCAATATTGTGTCATTTTCAGGTGTATAGCATAGTGTTTCAGGGATTTTTAAGATTTTTTCCATTATAGGTTATTACAAGATATTGGGTACAATTCCCTGTACACAGTAAATCCTTGTTGCTTATCTATTTTATGTATAGTAGTTTGTTTCTGTTAATCCCATACCCCTAATTTGTCCCTTCCCACTCCCTCTCCCTTTCGGTAACCATAAATTTGTTTTCTATGTCTATCAGTCTGTTTCTGTTTTGTATATACATTCGTTTGTATTATTTTTTAGATTCTACATATGACTGATATCATATAGTATTTGTCTTTCTCTGTCTAACTTACTTCACTCAGCATGATATTCTCTACATCCATCCATGTTCCTACAAATGGCAATATTTCATTCTTTTTCTTGGCTGAGTAATGTTCCATATATACTTATGGAATATATCTTCTAAATTCAGTCATCTGCTGATGGACATTTGAGTTGCTTCCATGTTTTGGCTATTGTAAATAATGCTGCTACAAACATTAGTGTGCCTGTATCTTTTCCAATTAGTGTTTTGGTTTGGGGGGGATGTATACCCAGGAGTGGAATTGCTGGATCATATAGTAGTTTCTTTTCCAGTTTTTTTTTGAGGACTCTCCACACTGTTTTCCATAGTGGGTGCACCAATTTACATTCCGTTTGGCAGTGTACAAGGGCTCCCTTTTCACCATATTTTCAGCAACATTTGTTATTTGTGGTCTTTTTGATGATAGCCATTCTGACAGCTGTGAGCTAATACCCCACTGTGGTTTTGATTTGCATTTCTCTAGTCATTAGCGACGTTGAGCATCATTTCATTTGCCTGTTCGTCATCCATTTGTCTTCTTTGGAAAAATGTATGTACAGGTCTTCTGCCCATTTTTGTTCAGATTGTTTCTTCAGTATTGCAAGCTGTTTATATATTTTGGATATTAACCCCAAGTCAGCTGCATCAATTGCAAATATTTTCTTCCATTTTATAGGTTGTCTTTTTGGTTTTTGATTGTTTCATTTGCTGTGAAAAAACATTTAAGTTTCATTAGGTCCCATTTGTTTATTTTTTATTTTATTTCCATTACTCGAGAAGGTAGGCCAAAAAAGATCTTGCTGTGATATATGTCAGAGTGTTCTGCCTATGTTTTCCTCTAAGAGTTTTATAGTATCTGGCCTTACATTTAGATCTTTAATCCATTTTGAGTTTATTTTTGTGAATTGTGTTAGGAAGTGTTCTGATTTCATTCTTTTACATGTAGCTGTCCAGTTTTCCCAGCACCACTTATTGAAGAGGTTGTCTTTTCTCCATTGTATATTCTTGCCACCACTGTCAAAGATAAGGTGACCATATGTGCAAGGGTTTATCTCTGGGCTTTCTATTCTGTACCACTTGATCTATATTTCTGTTTTTGTGGCAGTACCATACTGTCTTCGTTACTAGCTTTGTAGTATAGTTTGAAGTTGCAGAGCCTGATTCCTCCAGCTCCGTTTTTCTTTCTCATGATTGCTTTGGCTATTCGGGGTCTTTTGTGTTTCCATACAAATTGTAAAACTTTTTGTTCTAGTTCTGTGAAAAAATCCATTGGTAATTTGATAGGGATTGCACTGAATCTGTACATTGCTGTGGGTAGTATAGTCATTTTCACAATGTTGATTCTTCAAATCCAAGAACAAGGTATATCTTTCCATCTGTTTGTATTATCTTTGATTTCCTCCAGCAGTGTCTTATAGTTTTCTGCATACAGGTCTTTTGCCACATTAGGTAGGTTTATTCCTAGGTATTTTATTCTTTTTGTTGCAATGGGAAATGGAAGGGTTTCCTTAATTTCTCTTTCAGATTTTTCACCATTAGTGTACAGGAATGCAAGAGATTTCTGTGAATTCATTTTGTATCCTGCTACTTTACCAAATTCATTGATTAGCTCTAGTAGTTTTCTGGTAGCATCTTTAGGATTCTCTATGTACAGTATCATGTCATCTGCAAACAATGACAGTTTTACTTCTTCTTTTCCGATTTGGATTCCTTTTATTTCTTTTTCTTCTCTGGTTGCTGTGGCTAAAACTTCCAAAACTATGTTGAATAATAGTGGTGAGAGTGGGCAACCTTGTCTTGTTCCTGATCTTAAAGGAAATAGTTTCAATTTTTCACCATTGAGAACGATGTTGGCTGTGGGTTTGTCATATTTGGCCTTTATTATGTTGAGGTAAGTTCCCTCTATGCCTACTTTCTGGAGGGTTTTTTATTATAAATCAGTGTTGAATTTTGTCAAAAGCTTTTTCTGCATCTATTGAGATGATCATATGGTTTTTCTCCTTCAATTTGTTAATATGGTGTATCACACTGATTGATTTGCGTATATTGAAGAATCCTTGCATTCCTGAGATAAACCCCACTTGACCATGGTGTATGATCCTTTTAATGTGCTGTTGGATTCTGTTTGCTAGTATTTTGTTGAGGATTGTTGCATCTATGTTCATCAGGGATATTGGTCTGTAGTTTTCTATCTTTGTGACATCTTTCTCTGGTTTTGGTATCAGGGTGATGGTGGCCTCGTAGAATGAGTTTGGGGGTGTTCCTCCCTCTGCTATATTTTGGAAGAGTTTGAGAAGGATAAGTGTTAGCTCTTCTCTAAATGTTTGATAGAATTCACCTGTGAAGCCATTTGGTCCTGGGCTTTTGTTTGTTGGAAGATATTTAATCACAGTTTCAATTTCAGTGCTTGTGATTGGTCTGTTTATATTTTCTATTTCTTCCTGGTTCAGTCTTAGAAGGTTGTACTTTTCTAAGAATTTGTCCATTTCTTCTAGGTTGTCCATTTTATTGGCATATAGTTACTTGTAGTAGTCTCTCATGATCCTTTGTATTTCTGCAGTGTCAGTTGTTATTTCTCCTTTCTCATTTCTAATTCTGTTGATTTGAGTCTTCTCCCTTTTTTTACTATAGAGTCTGGCTAATGGTTTATCAATTTTGTTTAACTTCTCAAAGAACCAGCTTTTAGTTTAATTGATCTCTGCTATTGTTTCCTTCATTTCTTTTTCATTTATTTCTGATCTGATCTTTATGATTTCTTTCCTTCTGCTAACTTTTGGGGTTTTTTTCTGTTTTTTTATTCTTCTTTCTCTAATTGCTTTAGGTGTAAGGTTAAGTTGTTTACTTGAGATTTTTCTGGTTTCTTAAGGTAGGATTGAATTGCAATAAACTTCCCTCTTAGAACTGCTTTTGTTGCATTCCAAAGGTTTAGGGTCATCGTGTTTTCATTGTCATTTGTTTCAAGGTATTTTTTGATTTCCTCTTTGATTTCTTCAGTGATCTCTTGGTTGTATAGTAACATATTGTTTAACCATGTGTTTGCATTTTTTGCAGTTTTTTCCCCTGTAACTAATATCTAGTCTCATGGTGTTGTGGTTGGAAAAGATGCTTGATACAATTTCAGTTATCTTAAATTTACCAAGGTTTGATTTGTGACCCAAGATGTGATCTATTCTGGAGAATGTTCTGTGTGCACTTGAGAAGAAAGTGTATTCTGTTGTTTTTGCATGGAATGTCCTATAAATATAAATTAAGTCCATCTGGTCTAATGAGTCATTTAAAGCTTGTGTTTCTTATTTATTTTCTGTTTGGATGATCTGTCCATTGCTGTAAGTGGGGAGTTAAAGTCATGTACTATTATCCTTTTTTTTTCTGAATTTTTGAATTTTATTTTACTTATTTTTTATACAGCAGGTTCTTATTAGTTTTCCATTTTATACATCTTAGTGTATATATGTCAATCCAAATCTCCCAATTCATCACATCATCACACACTCCAGCCACTTTCCCAATGGTGTTAAAAAAAATGTAAATTGTGAAATAAAATAATTTAAGAATTCAAGGGCAAGCATTAATGAGAAAACTATTCATAATGTTTATAATAAATGACATATTTATTTTAATATTTTAAAATTTTATTTTATTTATTATTTATATGGCAAGTTCTTGTTAGTTATCTATTTTATACGTATTAATGTATATATGTCAGTCCCAATCCTCCAGTTCATACCCCACCCACCACCCCACCACTTTCCCACCTTGGTCTCTATACGTTTGTTCTCTACATCGGTGTCTCTATTTCTGTCTTGCAAACCAGTTCATCTGTACCATTTTTCTAGATTCTACATATATGCGTTAATATACTATATTTGTTTTTCCCTTCCTGACTTACTTCACTCTGTATGACAGTCTCTAAGTCCACCCACGTCTCTACAAATGACCCAATTTCGTTCCTCTTTATGGCTGAGTAATATTCCATTGTGTATATGTACCACATCCTCTTTATCCATTCACCTGATACCAAAACCAGACAAAGATGTTACAAAAAAAGAAAACTAAAGGCCAACATCACTGATGAACATAGATGCAAAAATCCTCAACAAAATACTAGCAAACAGAATCCAACAGACATTAAAAGGATCATACACCATGATCAAGTAGGGTTTATGCCAGGAATGCAAGGATTCTTCAATATATGCAAATCAATCAATGTGATAAACCATATTAACAAACTGAAGGAGAAAAACCATATGATTATCTCAATAGATGCAGAAAAAGCTTTTGACAAAATTCAACACCCATTTATGATAAAAACCCTCCAGAAAGTAGGCATAGAGGGAACTTACCTCAACATAATAAAGGCCATATATGACAAACCCACAGCCAACATCATTCTCAATGGTGAAAAACTGAAACCATTTCCCCTAAGATCAGGAACAAGACAAGGGTGCACACTCTCATCACTATTATTCAACATAGTTTTGGAAGTGTTAGCCACAGCAATCAGAGAAGAAAAAGAAATAAAAGGAATCCAAATCAGAAAAGAAGATGTAAAACTGTCACTGTTTGCACATGACATGACACTATACAAAGAGAATCCTAAAGACGCTAGCAGAAAACTACTAGAGATCATCAATGAATTTGGTAAAGTAGCAGGATACAAAATGAATTCACAGAAATCTCTTGCATTCCTATACAGTAATAATGAAAAATCTGAAAAAGAAATTAAGGAAACACATTCCATTTACCATTGCAACAAAAAGAATAAAATACCTGGGAATAAACCTACCTAAGGAGACAAAAGACCTGTATGCAGAAAACTACAAGACGCTGATGAAAGAAACTAAGATGATACAAACAGATGGAGAGATATACCATGTGCTTGGATTGGAAGAATCAACATTGTGAAAATGACTATACAACCCAAAGCAATCTACAGATTCAATGCAATCCTTATCAAACTACCAATGGCATTTTTCACAGAACTAGAATAAAAAATTTCACAATTTGTATGGAAACACAAAAGACCCTGAATAGCCAAAGCAATCTTAAGAAAGAATAACGGAGATGGAGGAATCAGGCTCTGCAACTTCAAACTATACTACAAAGCTAGTAACGAAGACAGTATGGTACTGCCACAAAAACAGAAATGTAGATCAAATGGTACAGAATAGAAAGCCCAGAGATAAACCCTTGCACATATGGTCACCTTATCTTTGACAGTGGTGGCAAGAATATACAATGGAGAAAAGACAGCCTCTTCAACAAGTGGTGCTGGGAAAACTGGACAGCTACATGTAAAAGAATGAAATTAGAACACTCCCTAACACCATACACAAAAATAAATTCAAAATGGATTAAAGACCTAAATGTAAGGCCAGACAGTATGAAACTCTTAGAGGAAAACATAGGCAGAACACTCTGTGACATAAATTACACAAGATCCTTTTTGACCCACCTCCTAGAGAAATAGAAATAAAAACAAAAATAAACAAATGGGACCTAATGATACTTAAAAGCTTTTGCACAGCAAAGGAAAACATAAATAAGATGAAAAGGCAACGCTCAGAATGGGAGAAAAAATTTGCAAATGAAGCAACTGACAAAGGATTAATCTCCAGAATTTACAAGCAGCTCATGCAGCTCAATATCAAAAAAACAAAAACCCAATCCAAAAATGAGCAGAAGACCTACATACACATTTCTCCAAAGAAGATATACAGATTGCCAACAAACACATGAAAGAATGCTCAACATCACTAATCATTAGAGAAATGCAAATCAAAATGACAATGAAGTATCACCTCACACTGGTGAAAATGGCCATCATCAAAAAATCTAGAAACAATGAATGCTGGAGAGGGTGTGGAGAAAAGCGAACCCTCTTGCGCTGTTGGTGGGAATGTAACTTGATACAGCCACTATAGTGAACAGTATGGAGTTTCCTTAAAAAACTAAAAATAGAACTACCATATGACCCGGCAGTCCCACTACCCGGCATATACCCTGAGAAAACCATAATTCAAAAAGAGTCAATTACCACAATGTTCATTGCAGCTCTATTTACAATAGCCAGAACATGGAAGCAACCTAAGTGCCCATCAACAGATGAATGGATAAAGAAGATGTGGCACATATATACAATGGAATATTACTCAGCCATAAAAAGAAATGAAATTGAATTAATTGTAGTCAGTTGGATGGACCTAGAGTCTGTCATACAGAGTGAAGTAAGTCAGAAAGAGAAAAACAAATACCGTATGCTAACACATATATATGGAATCTAAAAAACAAACAAAAAAATGGTCATTAAGAACCTAGGGGCAAGACGGGAGTAAAGACACAGACCTACTAGAGAATGAACTTGAGGATACGGGGAGGGGAAGGGTAAGATGGGACAAAGTGAGAGAGTGGCATGGACATATATACACTACCAAATTTAAAATACATAGCCAGTGGGAAGCAACCACAATGCACAGGGAGATCAGCTTGGTGCTTTGTGACCATCTAGATGGGTGAGATAGGGAGAGAGGGAGGGAGACGCCAGAGGGAGGAGATATGGGGATATATGTATACGTAAAGCTGATTCACTTTATTATACAGCAGAAACTATCACACCATTGTAAAGCAATAATACTCCAATAAAGTTGTTTAAAAAAAAAAAGACTGTTACAAGAGACAAAGAAGGACACTACATAATGATCAAGGCATCAGTCCAAGAAGAAGATGTAACAATTGTAAATATATATGCACCTAACATAGGAGCAAGTCAATATATAAGGCAAATGCCACAGCAATCAGAGAAGAAAAAGAAATAAAAGAAATCCACATTGGAAAGAAAGAATTAAAACTGTCAGTGTTTGCAGATGACATGAAACTATACATAGAACATCCTAAAGATGCTACCAGAAAACTACTAGAGGTCATGAATGAATTCAGTAAATTTGCAGGATACAAAATTAATACAGAGAAATCTCTTGCATTCATATACACTAATAATGAAAGATCAGAAAGAGAAATGAAGGAAACAATCCCATTTACCATTGCATCAAAAAGAATAAAATACCTAGGAATAAACCTACTTAAGGAGGCAAAATACCTGTACTCTGAAAACTGTAAGATGCTGATGAAAGAAATTGAAGATGACATAAACAGATGGAAAGATATATGAATGTTCTTGTATTGGAAGAATCAATACTGTCAAAATGACTATACTACCCAAGGCAATCTACAGACTCAATGCAATCACTATCAAATTACCAATAGTATTTTTCACAGAACTAGAACAAAAAAATCTTAAAATTTGTATGGATACACAAAAGACCACCAATAGCCAAAGTAATCTTGAGAAAGAAAAATGGAGCTGGAAGAATCAGGCTCCCTGACTTCAGACTACACTACAGATGTACAATAATCAAAACAGTATGGTATTGGCACAAAAACAGAAACAGAGATCAAGGGAACAGGATTGAAAGCCCAGAAGTAAACCTACGCACCTATAGTCAATTAATCTATGACAAAGGAAGCAAGAATATACAATGAAGAAAAGATAGTCTCTTAAATAAGTGATGCTTGGAAAACTGGACAGCTCCATGTAAAAAAATGAAATTAGAACGTTCTCTAACACCTTACACAAAAATAAACTCAAAATGGATTAAAGACCTAAATGTAAGATCAGATACAATAAAACTCCTAGAAGAAAACATAGAACACTCTTTGACATAAATCATAGCAATATTTTTTGGATCCACCTCCTAGAGTAATGAAAATAAAAACAAACATAAACAAATGGGATCTAATTAAACTGAAAAGCTTTTGCACAGCAAAGGAAACCATAAAAAAAAAAAAACAACTGAAAAGACAACTCACAGAATGGAAGAAAATATTTGCAAATGAAGCGACCAACAAGAGATTAATCTCCAAAATATACAAACAGCTCATGTGGCTCAATATCAAAAAAGCAAACAACCCAATCAAAAAGTGGGCAAAAGATCTAAATAGACATTTCTCCAAAGAAGACATACAGATGGCCAAAAGCACATGAAAAAATGTACAACATCACTAATTATTAGAGAAATGCAAACTACAATGAGATTTACAATAGCCAGGACATGGAAGCAACCTAAATGTCCATCAACAAAGGGATGGATAAAGAAGATGTAGTACATATATACGGTGGAGTATTACTCAGCTGTAAGAAAGAATGAAATAATGCCATTTGCAGCAACATAGATTACCTGGAGATTATCATACTAAGTAAGTCAGAAAGAGAAAGACAAATATAATATGATATCTCTTATATGCAGAATCTTTTAAAAAATGATACAAATGAACTTATTTACAAAACAGAAACAGTTTCACAGACTTAGAAAACAAACTTATGGTTACCAAAGGGGAAAGGTGGGGGGAGGGATAAATTGGGAATTTGGGATTGACATTTACACACTGCTATATTTAAAATAGATAACCAACAAGGACCTACTGTGTAGCACAGGGAACTTTGCCCAGTATTCTGTAATAACCTAAATGGGAAAAGAATTTGAAAAAGGATAGATACATGTGTATGTTTAACTGAATCACTTTACTGTACACCTGAAACTAACACAACATTGTTAATCCACTATACTCCAATATAAAGTAAAAATTAAATATATATGTAGAAAAATAATAAAGTCAAATTAATTGCCATAAAAAGAATTAATTAGTCATAAAAAGGAATGAAAGAATGGCATATGTTACAACATAGATGAAACTTGAAAACATTATGTTAAGTGCAAAAAAAAGCCAGAAAGAAGCCAGATACAAAGGCCCACATATTTTATAACATGATTTCTATGAAATACATGAATTAGGCAAATCCATAGAGACAGATCTAGATTAGTGGTTGCTAAGAGTTAGGGGTAAAGTGGGGAATGGAGTGTGACTCCTCGTGGGTACAGGTTTCTTTTGTGGTGACGAAAATGTTCTGTAATGAGAGCATAGTCATGGATGCACAACTGTGAACAAATAAAATCCATGTAAGTGTATATTTTAAAGAGAATTATGTGTTATATGAATTATACCACAATAAGGCTTCAAAAGAATTTTCAATGGAAGATTTAGTGTTAACAAAGGTGATATTTTTCCTATGTTGCTCTTCAATTCTTCCATAGCACATTGTGCATTTGCCATATATATGTTTTATAATATCAGATTGTAGTTATTTACATACCTCTCCCTTACTCACCATAGTCTTACACTTAAAGACCTTGTCTAGCACAATGCTGTGTTCCTAGAACAGAAAAGGTCCTCACAAATATTATCTGAATGAATCTGTAAGCCTGTAAAAAATAAACGTCTCTATGCACTTACCACTGACTTAGCCCTCTGCCCTCCATCACTACCCACCCTGCCCCCATTTTGAGTAATTTATTTTCAATGTGAAATCATGGTTTGATTTGACTTTAAGCAGAATAATGTCATTTACCAAAAGAAAAATATTGTATCATATTTCACTTGCTTTAAATTAACTAAGGACTATTTTCATTAACTCTTTTAATCAAAATTCAGTACTAAGCAAGCAAAGCACTTACTTTCAGTACTTTTCACAGAAAAATAAAAAACGTTTCACTTTCGAGTCTGACAAATGACATGTTCTGAAAGGGACTGCAAACCATGTAGCAGGTTTATTTTATTTTATTTACAGATGTGTAGCTCAAAGTCCGATGTCACTTTGGGACACTGCTGACAAAAAGAATTTTCACAAAGTAGACCTTTAAACAGTTTTGTCAATTGCTGGAAGCATCTCAGCAAAATATTTCTCTGTGACTTTAAAGAAGACAGTTACCGACCTGATCCCCAAACAAGTTGGAGAAATAGCTTCCATGGCCTTGTTGTGAAGGTGAGACAGGGCCCATTGAGCTTACACTGAGATCAGGATCAATACACACTTAGTGTGTGACATAGTGAGAGGAAACTTCTCCTCCCTTTGAACTTCTCTAAACAGTCATTTTGCCTCCCCTTGGGGATCACTGCTCAGCTCAATGGCCTTTCAGGACCTCCTGGATCAAGTTGGAGGCCTGGGGAGATTCCAGATCCTTCAGATGGTTTTCCTTTGTATCTCCAGCCTCATAGTGTACCCTCATATTCTATTGGAGAACTTCACTGCAGCTGTTCCTGGTCATCGCTGCTGGGTTCACATCCTTGACAATGACACTGACTCTGCTAATGGCACTGGGACCCTCAGCCAAGACACCCTCCTGAGAATCTCCATCCCACTGGACTCAAACCTGAGGCCCGAGAAGTGTCGTCGCTTCCTCCTCCCCCAGTGGCAGCTCCTTCACCTGAATGGGACCTTCCCCGACATGAGTGATCTGGACACAGAACCCTGTGTGGATGGCTGGGTGTATGACCAAAGCTCCTTCTCCTCCACTGTGGTGACTGAGGTAAGAGGCCCCATTTACATCTTATGAGTGCATGGTCTGGGTGTTTAAGGGTAACAGAGTAATGAACAAACTTCTAGACATTTTAGTCACTATTAGGGGCTCATTCTTCATTCTTTCAGCAAATATTAATTACTTCTTTACTGAATGCCAGACACCTATATATTTAATGAGTATAATGAACTCAAAAATAGATGTGACCTTGCTATTATATGGCTTTTATTTTTAAAAGACCAAAGGTTAAGCAAATAATTTATGCGATGTGTTTAAAAGGTCAGTAATGCTCAGCCTGGCTTGAAAATTAGAAATATCAGGGATATTGATCAAAATCTCCAAGCACTGTACCCCAGAGCAACCATATGAGAAGATCTGTAATGAAATTCTGGCATCAGTAAATTTTTAAAGCTCCTCAAATGATTGCACTCTGTGGCCAAGTTTGAGAATCACTTATTATGGAATTTAAAAAGGCATCAATATAACCAACAGGTTTAGAGGAGGCTTCCTAAAGGAAGTTATGTTTAAGTTGATACCTGAATGATAAAAGTCAACTAAAGTAAAAAAGGAAGCTGGAGAGGAGGAAAAAGGGGCTGAAATAAAGAAACGTGTAAATCATTTAAACTGTTTCAATCAGGTTTCCACTGAGGGGTTATAAGTTGTGGAGCTCTCCTTTGTTGGTTGCCTTCTCTTCCAGTGGGACCTGGTATGTGAATCTCAGTCACTAAAATCAATGGCCAAATTCTTGTTCATGGCTGGAATGCTGGTGGGAAGCATCATATATGGCCATTTATCAGACAGGTGAGTGTCTCTGGATCACAGCTCTCTTTACTCAGGTATTTTCATGAACTCATGAATCATTCTTCCATTAAGAAACACTTATGGCAAATTACACTGCCCTGGGGCTTCCTTGCTCCCCAGGGATCTAGAAACACAAACAAAGGGAGAATTACAGTCCATGTGGTGAGGGCTATTTTATCAGCTGTGAGCACTGTGTATGGGATACAGAAACAACATCTCCATCAGATATGGGAGCATTTTAGGATGAGGTTTAGAACAGAGGTGCCACAACCTGTGGTTTATAAAGATGAGAAAGAGGTACCTATGGGAACAGAGAGAAAGATGTGTTTCACATCATGAGATTCAACCTGTTCAATGATACAATATGGAAAACAGTGTTGCATGCCTTAGCCAGGGGGCCCTGTTCAGTCTCTCTTAGCTGAATGCTTGTGGATTTTCAGAGCAAGGTCATCATGTCCCTGTTTCTCAAGTGTGATGGGTAGACATTCCTAAGAAACCTGTGTTATACATAGCAAAGTGTCTTGGTGGTGTATTCCAATGACTTTGATTTTTATTTTTGCTGAAACATTACTTTAAAGGTAAAATTTTCAACCATGTAAGGTAATTAATCTAATGACAATCTCTGTCACCATTTGTGGTATTAGAAATTGGAATACCCTGTGCCTGACCATACCACTTCTGAATTAGACAGCCAACCATTGCCACCACCCAAGCCTGTCTCCTCTAAAGGGTATGGGGAATTAAGGTGCCCCTTACCACTACTAGCATAATGCCATCTGTTATCTCAGGTGAAAACTGTGAATTCTGAATTTATGACCTTATAAAAGGTACCTTATAAAAGTGTTCAGAGTCAGAATGTTCATTTCTAACAGTTCTGTAACACAGAACTACTCATCTTGCAGAAATAAAAATAAAACAATATATCTATGCTGATTGATTTTTGAAAAAGGTTCCAAGACCATTCAATGGGTAAAATTCGGCCCACTTAACAAATGGTGCTGTGACAATTGGATATCCACATGCAAAAGAATGTGATAAAACCTAAAACCATAATAAATATTAACACAAAAATATAAGATCTAAAACTATAAAACTCAAGAAAAAACAGGTGTAAATCTACATGACTTTGGGTTTGGCAATGTACTCTTAGATATAACACCAAAAGCCTGAGTAACAAAAGAAAATATATATAGATAGGACTTCATCAAAATTAAAAACTTTTGCACATCAAAGGACATTATCAAGAAAGTGAAAAGATAACCTATCTGATGGGAGAAAATATTTGTAAATCATATATAAAGAATAAAGATAGGCAAATAGACCAAGGGAATAGGGTTTAATATCTAGACTATACAAAGAACTCCTACAACTCAACAACAAAAAGACAAAAAACTCAATTTTTAAATGGGCAAAGGACTTGAATATACCTTTCTTTTATGAAGTTATACAAATAGTGCATAAGTACATAGAAAGATGCTCAACATGATGTCATTTAAAAAATGCAAGTCAAAAACCACAATAAAATGCCACTTCACACCTACTAGGATGGCTATAATTCAAAAAAAAAAAAAGGAAAATAACATGTATTCACAAGGATATAGAGAAATTAGAATCTTGTACATTACTGATGGGGAGGTAAAATGGTGCCACCACTATGACAAATACTTTGGGAGTTCTTCAAAAAGCTAAATTTAGGGAAACCACATGACCCAGCATTCCATTGCTAGGTATAAAACAGAAAGAATTGAAAACAGGAACTCAAACAGATAGCTTATACAACAATGTCATTGCAGCATTATTCACAATAGCCAAAAAATGAAAACAACCCAAGTATCCATCAACAGATGAATGGATAAAATGTGATATGTACATACAATGGAAATTGTTCAGCCATAAAGGAAATAAAGTTCTGAATCATACTAAAACCATGAAAACATGTAAAGTAAAATAAGACAGAAAAAACAGGACAAATATTTATGATTCCACTTATATAAAATATGTGGAATAGGAAAATTCATAGAGAATAATGTAGAATATAGATACCAGAAGATGGGGAGAAAGAGGAATGGAGAGTTATTGCTTAATGGGTACAAAGTTTCTGTTGAGGATTTTGAAAAATTTTGGCAGTAGCTAGTGACAATGGTTGCACAACATTGTAAATGTAATTAATACCAGTGAGTGATCTATACAATCAAAAGTGGCTAAAATAGCAAATCATATTTTATATATTATACTGCAATTAAAAAGAAACTTAATCAAGAGCATGAGAAGACAAATCACAGACTTGGAAAAAATACTTGCAAAAGACACCTGAAGGGCTTCCCTGGTGGCGCAGTGGTTGAGAATCTGCCTGCCAATGCAGGGCACACGGGTTTGAGTCCTGGTCTGGGAAGATCCCACATGCCACAGAGCAACTGGGCCCGTGAGCCACAATTACTGAGCCTGCACGTCTGGAGCCTGTGCTCCGCAACAAGAGAGGTCGCGATAGTGAGAGGCCCACGCACCGCGATGAAGAGTTGTCCCCACTTGCCACAACTAGAGAAAGCCCTCGCACAGAAATGAAGACCCAACACAGCCATAAATAAAATAAATAAATAAAATTTGAAAAAAGAAAATGCTCCCTATTTAAAAAAAAAAAAAAAGAGGGAAAGCTATATTTAAAAAAAAAAATGACACATTAAATCAGATGGAGTTAATAGATATATATATAGAATATCCCATCAAAAAGCAGCAGGATACACATTCTTTTCAAGTACTCATGGAACATTCCCCAGGATAAGTCATATGATAGGGCACAAAACAAGTCTCAGTAAATTTAAGAAAATTGAAATCATATCAAGCATCTTTTCTGACAACAATGTTATGAGACTAGAAATCCAATACAAGAAAAAAACTGCAAAAACCACAAGAATGTGGAGGTTAAACAAATGCTACTAAATAACCAATGGTTCACTGAATAAATCAAAGAAGAAATTAAAAAATACCTAGAGACAAATGAAAAGGAAAACACAGCGATCTGAAATCTATGGGATACAACAAAAGCAGTACTAAGAGGGAGTTTTAAACAAGCTTACCTCAGGAAACAAGAAAAATCTCAAATAAACAATCTAAACTTACACCTAAAGGAATGAGAAAAAGAAGAACAAACAAAACCCAAAGTTAGTAGAAAGAAAAAAAATCATAAATATCACAGCAGAAATCAATAATACATTAAAAGTATCACAAACCATGATCAAGTGGGACTTATCCCAGGGATGCAAGAATGGTTCAATATCTGTAAATCAATCAATGTGATACACCACATTAACAAACTGAAGAATAAAAATCATATGATCATCTCAATAGATGCAGAAAAACCTTGAAAAATTGAATATCCATTTATGATAAAAAAAAAACTCTCAACAAAGAGGGAACATACCTCAACACAATAAAGGCCATATATGACAAGCCCATAGCTAAGTAGCATCATGCTCAATGGTGAAAAATTGGAAGCATTTCTAGTAATATCAGGATGAAGACAAGGATGCCCACTCTCACCAATTTTATTCACTTTTATTTACATAGATTTGGAAGTCCTAGTTACAACAACCAGATGAAAAAAGAAATAAAAGTAATCCAAATTGGAAAGGAAGAAGTAAAACTGTCACTGTTTGTAAATGACAAGATACTATTCACAGAAAATCTTAAAGATGCTACCAAAAAACTACTAGAACTCATCAATGAACTTGGCAAAAGTTGCAGGATATAAAATTAATACAGTAAGTTGCAAACTTTCAAAGATGTGAATGTGCCCAGAGAAAGGACGAAGAGAGAGAAGAGGAAGAAAAAGTAACGGAAGAACCAAAGAGATTCATGACGCAGGAGATGGCAAGGGGATTTTCCTTCTTTGAGGAGGCACTGTTAGTTTTTGAGACACAGGACCAAAATGTAGAACAGTACATGAAGTTTGCAGCAGCCATTCAGAATGCAATCCAGTGCTACTGTGTCATCTATGATGAGAAATAAAAAAAAAAAAAAAAAAAGATCTCCTACCAAGACATCACTGGATTGGTTTTTCAAGAGGGTAGATAGAATTGAATCTATCAAGGAACCAGAAGCTGTGCCATCAACGTCATCCATGAGTGCAATTGCAGCTTGCACTCAGTCTCCTATTGCTGACGATCTTTCAGCTCTACCATCTCCCACCTCCCTTCCCTCCTCCAGTCAGTAACTCTTCTTGCCTGTTCACTTGATGCCAGCTCCTGTATGCCAGCTGTTTTACTGTACTGCTGTACTTTTCAAGGTACTGTACTATAAGATTAAAAATGTTTTCTTTATTTTTGTGTTTGTTTTTTATGTATTATTTGTTTGAAAAGTATTATAAACCTATTACAGTACAGTACTGTACTGTACAGCTGATTGTGTTAGTTGGGTACCTAGGTTAACTTCATTGGACTTACGAACAAATTGGACTTACGAATGTGCTCTCAGAACGGAACTCATTCATATATAGGGAACTTACCGTATACAGAAATCTGTCACATTTCTATACACTAACCAAGAAACTATCAGAAAGAAAAATTAAGAAAACAATCCCATTTACAATTGCAACAAAAAGAATAAAATTCCTAGGGATAAGTCCAACTGAGGGAGTAAAAGACCTGTACTTGGAAAATTATAAGGCACTGATTAAAGAAACTGAAGACAACAAAACAAATGGAAAGATAAACTGTCCTCAAGGATTGGAAGAATATTGTTAAAATGACCATACTGCCCAAGGCAATCTCCAAATTCAATGCACTCCCTATCAAAATACCAGTGGTATTTCTCATAGAACTAGTACAAATAATTCTAAAATTTGTATGGAAACATGAAAGACCCCAAACAGCCAAAACAATCCTGAGAAAAAAGAACAAAGCTGGAGTATCATGCTCTCTGGTTTCAAACTATACTACAAAGCTACGGTAATCAAAACAGTATGATACTGGCTCAAAAACAGACACATAGGTCAATAGAACACAATAGAAAACCCAGAAATAAACCCACATTTATATGGGCAATTAGTCTCATCAAAGGAGGCAAGAATATACAATGGAAAAAGACAGTCTCTTCAATAAATGGTGTTGAGAAAACTGGACAGCTACACGCAAAATAATCAAACTAGACCACTCTCTCACACCAAGCACAAAAATAAATTTAAAATGAATTAAAGACTTATATGTAAGGCCTGAAACCATAAAACTTCTAGAAGAAAACATAAGAAGCACACTCTTTGACATGGGTCTTAGTAATTTTGAGGGGGGGTGGTGTATGTCTCCTCAGGCAAGGGAAACAAAAGTAAAAATAAACAAATGGGACTACATCAAACTAAAAAGCTTTTACACAGGGAAGGAATCTATCAACAAAATGAAAGGTTACTACTTAATGGGAGAAGATACATACAATAAGGGGATAATATCCAAAATATACTGGAATTCATAGAACTCAACATCAAAAAAGCAAACAACCTAATTAAAAAGTGGGCAGAGGATCTGAATAAACATTTTTCCAAGGAAGACATACAGATGGCCAACAGACACATGAAAAGATGCTCAGCATCAGCAACCATCAGAGAAATGCAAATCAAAACCACAATGAGAAACCACCTCACATCTGTCAGAATGGCTACTATCAAAAAGACAATAAATTAGTGAGGATGTGTAGACAAGGGAACGCTTAGGTACTGTTAGTGGGAATGTAAATTGGTGCAGCCACTATGGAAAACAGTGTGGAGATTCCTCAGAACTTAAAGATAGAACTACCGTATGACCCACAAATTCCACTCCTAGGTATTTATCTGAAGAAAACAAAAGCAATAATTCAAAAAAATATATGCACCCCTAAGTTCATTGCAGCATTATTTACAATAGCCAAGATATAGAAGCAACCTAAGTGCCCATCAATAGATTAATGGATAAAGAAGATATGTTATATATATATATATATGAAACATATAAAACATATGAAAGAATGAAATCTTGCCATTTTCAACAACATGGATGGACCTAGTGGGTATTATGCTAAGTGAAATAATTCAGACAGAGAAAGACAAGTACTGATTTCACTTATATGTGGAATCTAAAAAAGAAAACAGTGAACAAACATAACAAAACAGAAACAGTTATAGATACGGAGAACAAACAAACAGGTAGTTACCAGAGGGGACAGGTGTGTGGGGAAAGAAATAGGTGAGGGAGATTAAGAGGTATAAACTTCCAGGTGCAAAATAAATGAGTCAAGGGTATGAAATGTACAGTGTGGGGAATATAGTCAATAACAATGTAATATCTTTGTATGGTGACAGACTAGACTTATCGTGGTGATCATTTTGAAATGTATAGAAATATGGAATTACTATGTTGTGTAACAGGAACTAACACGGTGTTGTAGGTCAATTATACTCCAAAAACAAACTCATAGAAAAAGAGATCAGTTTTGTGGTTACCAGAGTCGGGCATGAGGGGAGGGGGAACTGGATGAAGGCAGTCAAAAGGTAGAAACTTCCAGTTATAAGATAATAAGTACTAGTGATGTAATGTATAACACGATAAATATAATTAACACTGCTGTGTGTTATATATGAAAGCTGTTAGGACAGTAAATCCTAAGAGTTCTCATCACAAGGAAATTTTTTTTCTATTTCTTTAATGTTGTATCTATATGAGATGACGAATGTTCACTAAACACTGTGATAATCATTTCATGATGTATGTAAGGCAAATCATTATGCTGTACACCTTAAACTTGTCCAGTGCTGTATGTCAATTATATCTCAATAAAACTGGGGAAAAAAAGAAAAACAGAAAACATTTTAAAATAAAATAAAAATAACAAAACATCCCCTAAGTTTCAAAGTGTGTCTTCTTTTTGTTCATTTCTACAACAGGCTGTTACTATTACTATATCTAACCTGTTTCCATTTCTCAGGTTTGGGAGGAGGTTCATGCTCAGATGGTGTTTGCTCCAGCTCGCCATTACTGACACCTGTGCAGCCTTTGCTCCCACCTTCCTCATTTACTGCTCCCTACGCTTCTTGGCTGGGTTTTCTACCATGAGCATCCTGACAAATATTTCTGTGCTTAGTAAGTCAAAACTTTGGGTCTTTGACATTTTCCAAGCCTTAACTTTGACTTTGAAATTCTAACTTTGTTTGAAGTCAAAATCCTGTTTGTGTTTTCTTTCAGTTGTAGAATGGACAGTGCCCCGATTCCAAGTCATGGCAATGACCATGTCAATCTGTGCTGCTTGCATGGGACAGATCGCCCTAGGAGGACTAGCTTTTGCCATTCGAGACTGGCACACCCTTCAGCTGGTGTTTTCTGTACCATTATTTGTCTTCTTTCTTTCCTCAAGGTATAAGCTTTCTTACTTCCTTTGTCTTAGAGGATCCTAGATGCAAGGTACCTGAAGGTAGGATGCAAGAATTCTGGTTGGTCTTAGTCAACACTTGAGCATATGCTCTACTAATCTGTGCCCTATGTACACTTAAAGAAGCAGAACGGGTAGGGTTGCCAGATAATATCAAGGGCATTCAGTTAAACTTGAATTTTAGATAAAACAATAAACTTTTCGTACAGTATGCCAAATATTGTATGGAGCATAGTTACACTAAAAATTATTCATTGTTTATATGAAATTTCTATTTACCTAAGAATTCTGTATTTTTATTTACTAACCAGATAAAATAGTGTCTCATTAAAGTAAAATTTCAAACAAACAGCAAATACTTTTTAGTGTATGTCCAAAATATTGCATGGGACATAGTCATACTCAAGAATTACCCATATTCACTGTTTATCTGAATTCAAATTTAACTAAACACAGTGGGTTTTTTTGTTGTTTGTTTGTGCTTTTTTTAGTTTTTATTTATTTATTTATTTATGTTTGGCTGCCTTGGGTCTTCGTTGCTGCGCGCAGGCTCTCTCCAGTTGTGGCAAGTGGGGCTACCCCTCGCTGTGGTGCGTGGGCCTCTCATTGGGGTGGCCCCTGTTGTTGCAGAGCACGGGCTCCAGGGCGCATGGGCTTCAGCAGTTGTGGCACGCAGGCTCAGCAGCTGTGGCTCGTGGGCTCTAGAGCGCAGGCTCAGTAGTTGTGGCGCACGGGCTTAGTTGCTCCGCGGCATGTGGGATCCTCCCGGACCAGGGCTCGAACCCGTGTCCCCTGCATTGACAGGCGGATTCCCAACCACTGCGCCACCAGGGAAGCCCAAACACAGTGTTTTATTTGCTAAAACTGATAATATCCCCCTGAATAATGTGGGGAGGGCACTATGACTCCAACTCTATATTCCCGGCAGTGAAGGTGTACTGCATGGAGAGGTCATCTTCACAGCTTCCTAGTTATGGTACAAAAGAACATAAGTTTATATTTCCTGGTATAACAAAACAAGAGATAGGTATTAGATGGGAGGGGAGAGGCATTTCAGGAAAAAGCCTATGTGAAAAAAAATGGGCAAATGAAAGTTGATGGCACCTCTGTCCTCTTCTTTGATCAGGTGGCTGGCAGAGTCTGCTCGGTGGCTGATTATCACCAACAAACCCGAGGAGGGCTTAAAGGAACTTAGAAAAGCTGCTCACAGGAATGGAAGGAAGAATGCTGGAGACGCCCTAACCATGGAGGTGAACAGGAGAGGGAGTTGGTTATGGAATATAGGAAAGACATGACCTGACATATACACTAGTCGGTGTCCATAAAGTGAATAAAGGGTGGGAACACTGGTGTGGTTTGGGGTCTTCTTACCTCATTGTCCTGGTCTTCAATAGCTGTCAACATGGTTTGAGTGAACATTAGGATGCTGATGCCGAAAGGACTGGATGCAGATATTTTACTCAACAGAGGCAGATAACGCATGTATGTGGAATCTAGAAAAATGGTACAGTATTTATGATTGTAAAGGTTGTTATTGTTCTCACTTTGTATTAGAGAAAGTAACAAAAACTAATCCATTTCTTTCCAATTAACATTTCAATGGTTTTTTTTTTTTCTTCAGGATAGTAAGGCAAGTTGAAGGGCAGCTTAGTGACCATGCAGAATAGAGCATAAGGAGGATTATTTGTCAAGTCAATCATATATGCTTCCATTCATGGTATATTTACTGAAAGGGCATTCTGTTCTATATAGGAAATTTGGTAATGACCACAATAGTCCAAATCTCTGTTTTGTGGAGTTTACATCCTACTTATTACAAGTTCCAAGAGCATGACTGAGTGGAAATGCTTCAAAGAGGTCTTGCTCTTTTTTTATTTTCCACCCCAGGTATGGAAGGCAGACGCTGCTGTATGTCATAAAGTAGACCATTCATCATGTCATGAACATATAAATTATTTATTGAAAAAATGTAGTAGGCATGGTGCTTGGTCATGCATAGCAGTATGAGTCAGAATTCCATTTTTCACAGAGCTTTAATATTAATAAGAGAAATTTTAACATATGTTTTAAAATAACTTTTATTGTGGTCAAAATGCATAGAATGAAATCTAAAAATTTTAACTGTACAATACAGTATTGTTAACTATAAGTACAATGAGCTCTAGGACTTTTTCATCTTGCATGACTAAAACTCTATACCCATTAAACAACAATTTCTCAATTCCCTTGTCCCCAGTCCCTGGTGACCACCATTCTACTTATTGTTCTATTATTTTAATATTTTAGATACCTCATATAAGTGGAATCATGCAGTATTTGTCCTTCTACGAGAACTATTTATCCTTTTGTGACTGACTTACTTCACTTAGCAAAATTTTCAAGATTCATCTATGATATAGCATATGGCAGGATTTCCTCATCTTTATGGTTGAATAATATCCTATGGTATGAATATGCTACATTTTCTTTATCCATTCATCCATTGATGGGCATTTAGGTTGTTTCCATATGTGAATAGTGTGGCAATGAATATGAGTATGCAAATATCTCTTCAAGATCCTGTGTACAATTCTTTTGGCTATATAACCATAATTGATATTGCCAGATCATACGGTATTTCTGTCGTTAACTTTTTTGTTTCCAACGATAAGAGAATGAAAAGAATGCTAATAGAGACAAGGAGAAATCATCTGCCCTCATTTAACAGGAAAAAGAGAGTGCTAAGAGCTAGACAGCCAAAGAGAAGCAATAAAACATTTCTGCAAATAAGTTCAATTGCACGTGTGATAGATTTTTTAAAACACACTTTATTGAGGTATGATTAACATACAAAGAGCTGTACATATTTAATGTACACAACTTGATGTATTTGCAGATGAGTATACATCTAAATATCATCACCACAGTTTATGCAATAAACATACCCACTACCTCCTAAAACTTTCTCTGCCCTTTATTCATTATTTTTTTGTGATAACACTCAACATAAGATCTACCCTCACAGCAAATTTTAAGTATACGGTACAGTATTATAACCCTAGACACTAGACTGTAAAGTAGATCCCTAGGATTGACTTATCTTGCACAACTGAAACTTTGTACTCTATGACAAATATTTCCCCATTTCTCACATCCCCCAGCACCTGGCAAACACCATTCTACTCTCCGCTTCTTCGAGTTTGACTCTTTTAGATTCCTCGTATAAGTGGTATCATGTAGTATTTGTTCTTTTGCACATGGATTATTTTACTTAGCATAATGACCTCTAGGTTCATTATGCTGTGGAAAAGGGTGGAATTTCCTTCTTTTTATTGCTGAATAATATGCCATTTTACATATATATGTGTATACACACACACACACACACACATATATATTTTCTATTCATCCATGGATGGACATTTAGGTTGTTTTCATATCTTAGCTATCGTGAATAATGATCCAGTGAACATGTGAGTGCAGATATCTCTTCAAGGTCTTGATTTCAATTCCTTTGGATATATATCCAGAAGAGGGATTACAGGATAATATACTAGTTCTATTTTTAATTTTTTGAGGAAACTCCATACTGTCTTCATAGTGGCTACACCATTTCACATTCCTAGCAGCAGTGTACAAGGGTGCCCTTTTCTCCACATCTTTACCAACACTAAATACTTTTTTATATAATTGCCATCCTAACTGGTGTGAAGTGATAACTCGTAATTTTGATTTGCCTTTCCCTAACAACTTGTGGTGTTAAGCACTTTTTCATGTACCTCTTGGCCACTTGTATGTTGTCTTTGCAGAAATGTGTATTCAGTTCGTATGCCAATTTTTAAATTAAGTTATTTGGCTTTTTTACTATTGAGTTGTACGAATTTCCTATGTACTTTGGATATTAACCCTCTATAAGACATATGGCTTGCAAATATTTTCTCCCATTCTGTAGGTGCTTTTTCATTTTGTCAATTATTTCCTAGCTGTGTAGAAGCTTTTCAGTTTGATGTATTTAGTACGATTTGTCTATTTCTGCTCATGGCCTGTGCTTGTGGTGTCACATCCAAAAAATTATTGCTAAGACCAATATCAACAAACTTTTCTCCTATGTTTTCTTTAGGAATTTTACAGTTTAGATCTTACATTTTAGTCTTTAATCCATTTGTGTTGATTTTGTGTATAGTGTAAGTTTCCAGTTTCATTCCTTTGCATGTGGATGTCCAGTTTTCCCAACACCATTTATTGACAATATCCTGTCCCCATTGTGAATTCTTGGCACAACTGTCAGAAATCAATTGTCTGTATATGCATGAGTTTATTGCTGGGCTCTCTATTCTGTTCCATTGGTCTATATGTCTGTTTTTGTGCCAGTATCACACTCTTGGTTACTGTGGCTTCGTAATATATTTTGAAATCAGAATATGTGATGCTTCCAGCTTTGTTTCTGTTCAAAAATGCTTTGACTCTGTGCTTTGTGACCACCTAGAGGTGTGGGATAGGGAGGGTGGGAGGGAGGGAGATGCAAGAGGGAAGAGATATGGGAACATATGTATATGTATAACTGATTCACTTTGTTATAAAGCAGAAACTAACAAAAAAAAATGCTTTGACTGTGGGAATCTGTGTTTCCATATGAATTTTAGGATTGTTTTTTCTATTTCTGTAAAGAATGCCATTGGGATTTTGACAGGGATTTATTGACTCTGCATATTGCTTTGTGTTGTATGGACATCTTAACAGTATTAATTTATTTGTTTAATCCATGAACATGATGTCTCTCAATTTTCTAGTATCTGCCTTAATTTCTTTCTTCAGGGATTATAGTTTTCAGTATACAAGTCTTTCACCTCCTTGGTTAAGCTTATCCCTAAATACTTTATTATTTTGATGCTATTGCAAACAGGATTGTTTTCTTAATTTTATTTTTAGACAGTTTATGGCTGGTGTATAGAAATATAACTGATTTTATATGTTAATTTTGTATCCTGAAACTTTACTGAATTCATTTATTGGTTCTAACAATTGTTTGGATATGTATTAGGGTTTTCTACAAATTAGATCATGTTGCCTTCAAACAGATAACTATACTTCTTCCTTTCTGATTTGAATGCCTTTTATTATTATTTTTCTTACCTAATTGCTCTGGCCAGGACTTCCAGTCCTACACTGAAGTGTGATCCTTGTCTTGTTCCAGATCTTAAGGGAAAAGCTTTCAGTTTTGCACCATAGAGTATGATGTTAGCTGTGGGCTTTAGATACATGGCCTTTAATGTAAAGTTCCTTCAATACCTAATTTGTTGAGAATTTTTACCATGGAAGTGCATTGAATTTTGTCAAATGTATTTTCTGCATTTATTGGGGTAATCACATGATCTTTAGCCTTCATTCTGTTAATTTGGTGTATCACATTGATTTGCTTATATTGAACCGTCCTTGCATCCCAGGAATAAAGCCCACTGGGTAATGGTGCATGATCCTTTTAATATGCTGTTGAATTTGGTTTGCTAATATCTTGATGATTTTTTCAACTATGTTCTTCAAGAATATTGGCCTGCATTTTTCTTTTCTTTTCTTTTCTTATGGTATCTTTGTCTCACTTTGGTATCAGGATCATATTGGTCTGACAAAATGAGTTTAGAACTGTCCCTGTCTTCTATTTTTTGGAAGAGTTTGAGAGGATTGGTATTAATTAATTAATATCTAATTAATTAATCTTTAAATGTTTGGTAGAATTCACCTGTAAAGCCCTATGGTGTTAGGCTTTTATTTCTGGAATTTTAAAAATTACTGTCACATACTCTTTATTAGTTATTGGCCTATTGAGGCTTTCTGTTTCTTCTTGATTCAATCTTTGTGGGTTATATGTCATATCTTTGTGTTGCAGTGATCCTTTTATCATTATAAATTACCTTCTTTGTCTCTTGTGACAGCTTTTGATTAAAGTCTATGTTATCTATACAGGTTGACTATCCCTGCTCTGTTTTGGTTATCATTTGCATGGAATGTCTTTTTTTATCCATTCACTTTATGTCTACTGTGTTTTTAAATCTAAAGTGACTGTCTTACAGATAGCATAAAATTGGATCTTGTTTTTTTTTTTTTTAATTCATTCAGCCACCCTATATCTTTTGATGGATGAGTTTAATCCATTTACGTTTAAAGTAATTATTGATAGGTAAGTACTTACAATTGATAAATTGTTTTCTCTGTTTTATAGTTCTTTTTTCCTCTCTTCTATTGCTGTCTTCCCTTGTGATTTGATTTTTTGTAGTGATATACAATAGTTTGATTCTTTTCTGTTTTTATTTTGTATAGCCACTGTAGGTGAAAACCTACAGTGTTGTTTTTTTTTTTGTTTCATGAGACTTGCATAAAACTTCTTATAGTTATAACAGTCTATTTTAAGCTGATAACAACTTAAACTATATTTTTACTTTCCCTAAGCACATGTTTTATGTTATTAATGCCAGAATTCATTTCTCTCAAATCATATATCTATTAATAATTTTTGTGGTTCTAGTTACTCTTAACAGTTTTGTCTTTTAGCTTTTATACTAGTGTTAAGGAAATTTACATGCCACCATTACGGTATTATATTATTCTGTATTTGTCTTATATTTACTTTAACCATAGAGATTTTTACTTTCATATGCTTTCGTGTTTCTGTTTAGTATCCTTTTCATTTCAACTTCCTTTAGCCCTTCCTATAAGGCACATCTATTGGTGACAAATTCCCTCAGTTTTTCTCTGGGAAAGTCTTTATCTTCCTCATTTTTAAAGGACATTTTTGCTGGGTACTCCATTCTTGGTTGGCAGGTTTTTCTCTCAGTATTTTGAATATATTATTCCACTCTTTCCTTTCCTACAAAATTTCTGCTGAGAAATCCACTGATGGTCTTATGGGAGTTTTGTTGAGTGTGGTGAGTCACTTTTCTCTTGCTGCTTTCAAAATTATCTCTTTATATTTCATTTCTGAGTGTTTAGTTATAATATGTTTCCATGTAGACCTCTTTAGGGTCTACCTATTTGGAGTCCTTTGAGCTTCGTGAATCTGAATATCCACCACTCTCCCCAGATGAGGGAAGTTTCCATCCATTATTTCTTTAAGAGAGCTTTCTGGTCCTTTCTCTCTCTCTTCTCCTTATGGGATTCCTATAATGTGTATGTTGATTTTTTTATATTGTTCCATAAGTTCCTTAGGCTGTCTTCACTCTTTTTCATTCTGTTTTCTTTCTGTTCCTCTGATTATATAGTTTCAAATGGCCTGTCTTTGAGTTCATAGGTCCTTTATTTTGTTTGATCAAATATGCTGTTGAAGCTCTTAATTGAATTTTTTAGTTCATTTATTATATGCTTCAGCTCCAGAATTTCTGTTTGGTTTTTTTTTTATGGTTTCTGTCTCTTTGTTGAACTCCTTATATTCTTTATGTGTTGTTTTCCTAATTTCATTTTGTTGTCTTTCTGGGTTCTCTTGCAGCTCACTAGCTTCTTTATGATTATTGTGAAATCTTTGTAGGCAGTTTGTAGATCTACACTTCTTAAGAATTGGTTACTTGTGCTTTATTTTGTTCTTTTGGTGATGTCATGTTTTCCTGATTCTTTGTGATCCTTGCAGCCTTGTATTGGTGTTTGTGCATATGAAGAAGCAGTTACTTCTTCCAGTCTTTACAGTCTGGCTTTGGCAGGGAAGCTCTTCACCAGTCACTGGAAATTCTGTGCAGGCCAGTTGGCAGAGACTACAGGTGGGTCAGTTAGCAGGGTTCATTAGTGGTCCTACTGCCTCAGTCCACATATGGCTGTGCCTTCAGCCAGGGTCTGCAGTTGGGAGGGTGCACTGCTAGCATCCATGGAGAGGCAGAACTTGTTCTGGGGTCTGTGGCCAGGCCCAGTGCCATTGTCTGTGGACAGGCTAGATGCCAGTGTCCACAGGTGCTGTTGTTGGTAGGCAAGTCTCATTTCAGGGTCCCTGGATGGGCCTGCTGCTGGTCATGGGCCAAGGGCAGGTCTGGTGATGGGATCCACAGGCAGGCATGTTGCTGGGGTCCTGAGAAGGGTGGCGTGGTGCCTGGGGTTATTACACAGAGGCAGTGGCACTGAGAGGCCCTGTGATGATAAAGAACCATTGGCATAGTCCTTTTTTTAGAGAAATTTTGAAATTTAGGTGGAGCTCTACGGCACTCTGAGACTGTGTCAATATATACCTGACTTATAGGAAATTATTTTGGGCCAACTAACATCTTGGAAGTATCTTTAGTTCCAAGCCCGCACCTAGTATTTTGTCTACCAGGTTGGCCCAATCCAAAGAATTAAAGCTTAAATCTTACAGGAAAGTTATTTGCCGGTAAATAACAAAAATAAGTGTTACGAGCTGGAAGAAAGAAAGGAACAATGCATTATCAGGGTAAATGGCAACTGACAATCACCTCAGTGCCAAGAAGAAAGACAACATTGTACAAGAGGAACAAATGAAATTTGGTTTAGGAACTGGATTCTATGCATGAATGAGTACCCAAAATTGCCTTAATTTCATTTTTTAAATTTTGTAAAGATTATTCAGAAATTTGTGGTCTTAGTCATGTTTAACCTCCATCTGACAGATTGCCAAACACATTCACTCCAGACAATCCTTCTAACTTAAAGCTGTTCCCCTTTATATCAATAACAATCCATTGATTAATCCAGTTTTGGCTGTCTTGGAGTCCAGTAAATGATAAACATTTCCTCTGCCTAAATCACACCCAACTGAGGGATAGTTAATGTGCTCAGAAAGATGACAATAAAAAATTATGTTTTTCACTACAGTGAAAACTGAAGTAGAGGAAATGTATAAATTTCAAGCAACAATAAGTTTGCTAACACTTCAACCCACAACTGAACTTATTCACAAGTGCCAGGTTTTTCCATAGATGCAGAGCCTGCATTGTTAAATATAAGGTGTGACCCAGGCAGCAAATCTGAATGAATTTTTGTTCTAAAGGCATTCTGGGTCACTGAAGCATATCCATTGCATTCTCCTAATTTACCAGTCAAATACCTCAGTCCTCCAGGGGCAGTGAGGGTAGGTATAAAGTGTTCTGTAGTATTACTCTTTCAAAGTCTTTCTTCTTGGAAACATGAAGATTATGAAGAAAGTGTGCCTACCCCAAGCCACCAGTGTTTCTCAGGCAACTTCTTTTTGGTCAGTTCTTATTTCAATCATCCTTTGGCAGATTCATTTTTCCATCTTTTCCTTCTTTATCTTTTAATAAATTGTCCTCCTCCCCTGCTCATTTCATTCTACTGGTTCTGGTATTTCAATGCAGTTATGGTCTTATCTACCTTCCTTCCTGCTCTAAACTCTGTACATTCCAAATTCTGATACTCTCCTCTGACCTCTGCTCTGTCCAATTTCCTCCTCCCATTCCTGTGTGACATGTACAGTCTTTTTCAGTCGTCTTTTCTATTGTCCTAATTGTTTCAGACCCAGTAGAAACACAAGAACTCATGCTCCACAGTAGCCCAGCCTGAATTACACTTCAGGCTGTATAAGAAATACACTTTCTTAAAGGATCCCAAGGTGCACTGTCCAATCAAACCATAAAAAAGTATTCAATTGAAACTTGATTCTCACAAACTCAATGATGGCACACTTACGTGACTGTAAGTGACATGGCAACTATGAGAGACCAACACAAATTTCTCCCCTGAATCCTCTGCAGGTTTCTCTTACATCCATAAAACTTCAGAGTTTTCCCAACTATTCTACATTAAGAGACGTTTCTTTCTAAATATCATAAATTGTAATTTTGAAGAAATAAATGTCCATTTTCTCCATTTCTGATCTCATTGACAAACATCTTCTCAAAACTCTCCAAATCAATGTTTTATACCTATATTGGTTCTTGAATTTCAGATCTTTCAGCTTCTAAATGCATTCCACCTTCAGCCAGTTTCTTCTACCCTCCCTGTCTTCCCTCTTTCTTTTTGTCTTCCTCTTTCCCTTCCAAGTTTATTTCAGGACTACTTGATGACAGATCCTGTGACAGTCGCGGAGTGGAAAAGTCTACTGTTTCTATCTTCAAAAAGATCACACTCAACAAGTAAAATGGGCTTGATAAAGTCTCTTTGAATTAAAGCAAGGGTGGAATGTGAATGTCAAGGAGGGACATATAATCTGAACTGCAAGTATGTGGGCAATGAATGCATCTTGGAAGTAGTTATATCTGAAATGGGTCTTACAGGTTAAGGTAGAACTATCCAGGTTTAAACCAGGCAGAGAGATGATTAAATTTGCAGTTGAGAGCAGTCCAAATGACTTGCAGAGGGGTCAAGCCAGTGGTGTGTTGGTAAATGTTTAACACTTAACATTACAAGAGGAAAAAAAGCCATAGATCTCAGATTTGTGGTAATTATCAATTTCCGTGGTGTGACTATTACCACCACAGTGAGTTTCATGCCACCAACAAGATGGCAACTGCTTTACAAACTATCTAAAAATTTAACAAAGGGCTTTTGTGAATTTTTACACACTGATTCCAGAACGCTACTGGGCAAGGGTTCAGACGAGGGCTGTTTCATGCTTTTTACCCCAGGATAGTGTTATGAGTGGTACAAAGCATTTTTTTTTTTTTATAAATTTATTTTATTTATTTTTGGCTGTGTTGTGTCTTCGTTGCTGCGCGCAGGCTTTCTCTAGTTGCGATGCACAGGGGGGCTACTCTTCGTTGCGGTGTGCAGGCTTCTCATTGCGGGGGCTTCTCTTGTTGTAGAGCACAGGCTCTAGGCGCGCAGGCTTCAGTAACTGTGGCTCACGGGCTCTAGAGCACAGGCTCGGTAGTTGTGGCACACGGGCTTAGTTACTCCGAGACATGTGGGATCTTCCCAGACCAGGGCTCGAACACGTGTCCCCTGCATTGGCAGGAGGATTCTTAACCACTGCGCCACCAGGGAAGCCCGGTACAAAGCATTTTTTAAGCAAGAAAATGAAGAGAAGATCAGAGAGAAAAGTGCCTTTTAAAAAGTGAAGATACAGCAGGCTCCCATTTGAATATGGGCCTCTTTTCCCTTGAATAAGGATTTTACCAGGGAGGAGGAGCTCCTTGAGTTCCAGTAAGTGATCTGGCATCGCCCCCCAAATACATCTGCTAACACTATTCACATCTCTGCTTGCTCACCAAAAATGAACGGCCAGTGTAAAATAACCACACCATATCCCAAACTTTAACTTTGATATTGAATGTAACTTAAGGCTAGTCTTGGAGGCATTGCATCCCTCATCTGGCCCAAGTTTAAAGTATTATTTGAGCACGTTCTGACATTATCATCCATGACAATGGCCTGTGGTCATGGGATTCTGGTGCTAGATGCAATCCTGACTCCTTTCTTCTAAAAATGTAAGTCCAATATTTCACTATTTAGGCTTGTTCTTTAAATGAAAGGACATTCTTGCATGTGTAGGTCCTCAGTTAGGGTGGCCTTTCATTTCTCTGAATTCCTCATGGAATTATTCCAATGGACTTCATGGTACATTTTCATTTGTAGAGGTGGGATAAGAATTAAGACTATATTGTTTGAATAACTAACAAGTAAGTATCTGAGGTATGCTGGATATAATTCCTTAGGCATATTTTTAGCCTCATGTATGGACCAGGAAATCCTTGTGAGGGAAATGCTATTATTTTTCTCCACCTACTCTCCACCTACTCTGATTCTTCTACTTATTCTTCTTTTTAATGACAAGTAAATTGAGTTTTAGAAATATTTAATTACCTTCCTCAAGGTATATACTTAGCACGTCGCAGGGCTATTAAGTAACTCCAGATTATAACCAACTCTGGGTTTAAATCATTCTATACCAAGATCTCTCCTAATTTCATCCTCAGTTTTAATTCTAGACATCTCATTCATGGAGGCATAACATGCCAGGATTTCCCCCAAAGTGACTGAGAAAAGAACCAAAATAAAGATTCTCAGGAAATGTTCTTTTTCCTGAGATAAACAGTTTCTCTGCAAAGGACAGCCAGCTGATAACCAAGCTTAGTTCTCAGGTCTTTCTTGCCCATCTGGCACAAATGGAGCTTTGGAACATAATCCAAGCAACTCTGCATTTGATTCCCTTTCTAATCTGTGTATCTAAGGTACACTCCCTTTCTGATGCCCTGTAGCCCTCTCGAATCTTATGTTTGAATATTTTTGTTGCTACATCATTTCCTTCTGTCCCCTTTAACTCTGTAATTCTCTATTCATACCACTTTTACTCCTGTCATTACATCCTCAGTGGCTATATTTTCCAGTAGACAGAAAGGGACATCATCTATCTTGTCATCTGTTGAGGGCCTCACAGTGCCTCCCATTGTGTGACAACTGAACAGTCTGTCGTTGTTGTTGTTGAAGGTTGTGAGATCCACCCTGCAGGAAGAGCTGGAGGCCGCACAGACCAAACCTTCTGTGTTTGACTTGTTCCGCACACCCAGCCTGCGTAAGAGCATCTGTCTCCTGTCCTTTGTGAGGTGGGCTTCTCAGAGTGCATGAGGGACGTTAAAATAGTGGAGACATGAATCTACCCCATATCAAAGGATACAACATGTTGTGGGAACAGATTTGAGATAAAATACAGAGGAAGCCATAATGATAATTGCTGTGTTTAGAGTAGTCAAAGGGTTATGAAAATACTGACCCAGAGCTATTTATACAGCAGAGAGTTTTGTTTATCATATCACCCTACCAATCTCATCACTGGAAACTGAGACTGAGAACTTCAGTCATGGTACAGACATTGGCTTTAACTTTCTTCACTTGTTTGTTTCCATTTTAATGGAGGTAAAATTACAAGCAGTAAAGTGCACAAAAATATACAGCTCAATGAATATTTCCATATGTAAATATGCAACCATCACCCAGATAAAGATATAGAAAAAAACTCTAAAACACTAGAAGGCTCCATCATGCATCCTCCACAAAAAAACACTCCAAACCCTCCCCCAAAACTTAACAATAATTAGGGGCTCCAATTTTAGAATTTTAAAATCATCATCTTGTGATGAATTATTCCATAAAATATACCATGTTTTTATACTTTAAAACCAACTACCGGCTGCCTGGTTAATATTTGTTATCATCATTTGTAAGACAAAGGCTCTAAACCTTATGGTAAGTGTCTTTCATTTTTGTTCACCACAGATTTGCAAACTTCATGTCCTATTTTGGCCTGATTCTCCACCTCCAGTACATGGGGAGCAATGTTTTCCTGTTCCAGGTTCTTTTTGGTGCAGTCAACCTCCCAGCCAATTATGTTGCATTTTTGGCACTGAATCACCTGGGCCGTCAAGTAAGCCAGACGCTCTTCATGTTTCTCCTTGGAGTCTCCATTCTGGCCATCACATTTGCACCTCAAGGTGAGAAAAGAGCACAGGTTGAAATAAGAAAATGTCTTACCTCAGAGATTTGAAAACAGAATCTGAAACCAGAAGGAAGTGAAGACTAGGATTCTAAGGATTTTCCAAAACCAATCTGAGGATTTAGGATAGATTCTGTCATTAAGTGGCTGAGAAATAGTCAAAGGTCAGGAAAAGTCAGTTCAGACATATGGTTGTCTTCACCATATCTGAGATGTATTTGGTAATTGGTGCCATTTATTCCTGATAGTTTCTCTGGGAGAGCAATTGATCACTTTCTCTTTGGCCAATCACACTTGTAACTGTAAATGACAGTATTATGTCACTATGTATAATAGTGACATATGTATGTATGTATCTCATGTGAGGACACAACTGTCACTTTCTCTGTCTGGTCTCTTTCTTATTACTACAGTTTCAGTGAAAATTTACTCCCTGATTCTATATATCCACTCTTGTGTCTGGAATTAGGTCGCCATAACTGTAACCCTGGTCCCAGGGTGTCATCTTGACTCTAAGGTATTTTTAATCCTTTGTCTTCAAGCATAGAAGGTACAGGGAGTAACAAAAAGGCATTAAGCTGTTAACAGCCTCTCTTAAAATCAATTTTACTAAATTAAATGACCATATGTAATGAATAGGGGAACCCAGGTGGTCACCATGTTTCAGCTAACTCCCAGTGCAGTGATACACTTTACAGGATCCCATCTTGAATATCAGCATCAACGTGAATTTGCTGCCTTACAACAGAGCCCACTCCCATGTTGTAATGCTTTCATGATTTTTTTAATGGAATAGAAAACTGACTTTCTGAAACTTCCTTTCAGAGGTTTCCAAAGTCTAACTATATTTTCCCTAAAACAGATCCTTATTCTTGAATCTTCAAATATTATTCTAGATCAAGCAATTCTCCAGCTTATCCATTAATATGAGCCCCATTCTTTTATTACTCTCTACTGCATTACTAGCCTCATGTCAATATTGTGTAAACACCCAGGTTTTGAACTCCTGGAGGATATTGATGAGTCTTACATCCATCAGTAATTGCTCATATGATAGTCCTATGTTATACATGAAAGGCAGAGGAGACACTGGACAGAGTAAACGAAAGCAAACTCTTGCTGGGCTTTTGTTCCCCTCTCCATCTTTGGCAAATTTCTGAAATCTCTGATATGTAGGAAGAGTTGATGCAATAACTCAGGTTTTTAATTTCTTATTTAAGCTGCAATATACAGATGTCACATTTCTCAGCTATTAGGCTGTGCACATTCTTTGCCCCTGTGTGCTTTCTCTACCAGGTATTTAACACATGCAAATGTCTCCAACTGTCTTTTTCTTTTTTAAAAATATTTATTTATTTACTTAATTATTTATTTGGCTGCACCGGGTCTTAGTTGCAGCACGCGGGACCTTCATTGCCGTGTGCGGGATCTTCAGTTGCGGCATGTGGGATCTAGTTCCCTGACCAGGGATCGAACCCAAACCCCCTGCATTGGGATCGTGGAGTCTTAGCCACTGGACCACCAGGGATGTCCCCCAACTGTGTCTTTTTCACTTACAGTTTGGTGGATGGTGATTTCTTCAGCTCAGATTTCCTGAGTCTCACTTGTCTTCTTCTCCAGAAATACAGACCTTGCGTGTGGCTTTGTCAACTTTGGGAATAGCAGTTTCTTCTATGGCTCTCATGTGTACTTTTGTCCATGGAAATGAACTAGTCCCCACCATTATCAGGTACACAATCTCATGGAAGCTCTATCAGGGTCAAAACAGACCTTTCCCAGCTAATCAAGACTTATAGTGGGAAGAAAACTAATCTGATTCATTATCAAAAGCATTGATTATAATAGTATTAATAATAACAAAAATTATAGCCAAAATTTTTGTTAAAATCTCACTTTTGTCAGGCATGAGTTAAGCCCTTTAATGTATCATCTCCCATAATCTGCTGAACCATTAAAGGGTAGGTGCTGTTGGCAAGAGTATTTTTTAAATGATGAAAACATGTCTTAATGCACTTGTGCACTTGAAAAATTTGTGAGCAAATACGAGCATATTTTAAATGTAAGAGTACGTCATCAACCTTCATGTGTCTAAATACTGCTGAGGTGTCTCCCATAATCAAAGCAAAATAATAAATTACAAATTACTTGTATGGATTTACACCAGATTATTTTTGTATTGTTGTTTGCACTCCAAGGGTAACAGCCTCAGGATTCATGGGAATTGCTTCCAATGTTGGGGCAGCCCTGGCTCCCCTCCTGATGATCCTAACAGTCTATTCTCCCCACCTACCCTGGGTCATCTATGGAGTTTGCTCCATCCTCGCTGGCCTTGTTGTTCCACTCCTTCCTGAAACCAGGAATAAGCCTCTGCCTGACTCCATCCAGGATGTGGAAAAGGAGTGAGTAAACCGCTGGCTCTCCCTTAGGGTTGCTGTGTGATATAGGTTCGTGCTGAGGAGGGCAAGGCACCATGCAGGGTCATTGTCCCCAGGAGAAGGCTTACACCTAGACTACTCCAGGTGGTCAGTGCCTTTGGTTTAGCTACAGCCTCATCCCTCCTCACAGTGACCTCAGACTCCCCCAAGCCTCCCTAGATCGCACAGACCAACACCAGTAGGCACCAGTAGGTTTAGTGATGAAGAAGCCAAAATTAATGCCCTAGTGTGACATACATACCCTTGAAGGTGTTTCACAAACATGCACAGATCCAGACACCAGATTCTCATCCCTCAGATCCTGGCAGCCCTCAGCCCAGTGAGGGCAGTAACCTCTCTGAGATTGCTGGTGTCTGTAGGTCTGTGACCTGCCCTGGTCACTGAAGATCCGAGGGAGATCAGGGAGAGGACAAGAGCCCCTTCCACAGATGACAATATATCTCAGGGGAAGGAGTCCTATTGTGCTGCCTGTAAGATTCAGACCGTCTGGTTTTCACTGGGAATGAAAGTGTTAAGAAAAGAGAGGAAAAAGGTGGTAGTTATTGGTATTTTTAAGTGACCAAGAATTTGAAAGGGTTTAAAAACTTTTATATACTTCCCTTTCCTCTTCCAAAGACCCCGTTAGCCAATACCATGGTGTCCAAGGGTGAGCGCTGAAACTATCAAAGCTGCGTCTCCAGATCCTGCCCTGGGAGCTTGGCTTTTTTCTTCACAAAATTCACTCAGATTCTCAGGGCAGGTGTCATGGTTTTCATCAAAACTCATGGACCAAGAATCAGCTTGCTCTAAAGAATGCAGGACATAGATGTTTTTCCATGTTTTTAAAATTTTGTTTGTTTGTTGTTTTCATTGTATTTGCTCTAGGAGAAGAGGCTCAAGAAAAGCAAAGCAGGAAGATACCTCCATGAAAGTGACACAGTTTTAAAGGATTCCAGGAACTAACTGCTAATCAAAGAGCAAGATAAACAAGAAAAATTGGGATCATTCCCAGATATTGGCAAAATTTGGAAAACAAATAAATAAAAAGATATAAAGGAAAAATGGACCCCATTTACAATTGCAGTTCTAAATAACTATATATAAAATGCCTATGACTAATCATAATAAGAAGTTTGAGGAAAGTCATAATACTTTTAAAGGAATCATAATAAAATATGTGTATAATTGTAGAACCCTAGCACGTTTCTGGAAAGAAAGCTAGAATAGTATTTAAAACATTGATTCTGCTCTAATTAATGACTGAGTAATTGATGTAATAATTACTTTGGGGACAATTTGAAAAAGTTCCAAATATATCTACAAATTAATTATAGACAAGATCCAGAAAAATGAAGTTTATGGAGGGTAGGTGGTGCAAGTATTGGGGGCAGCATATGCTGAAATGAAACGCAGATGCATTTACAAATCAAAAGAAGTCCAGAATGAGACGGTGGTGTGTAGAACACTTAAAATTTGATAATTTGGGCATCATAAATCACTGGTAGAAAAAAATGATTATGTAATAAATATCATTAACTAACTTTAGAAATAAATGACTAATAATTTGATTTCATTCTCTAAACCAAAAAAATATATATTCCATATGGTTAAAATGACAAATGGAACAATTAAGCCGTGTTATTCAATAGAAAATGTGGGTACAAAATCTTGGGATTAAGAAAATGTTCTGATAAGTAAAGCAAATGCCAATGATTTAAATACAGGCAGATTTGACTAAATACTCATTTAAAACCTCTATTGGACAAAACTCTAAAACCTTATGGGAGAAATCTAGAAAAAATATTCACCAAAATGATAAAAGCTGTTAACTTTTAGTGGTGTACCTTTATGAGATTTTACTTTCTTCTTTGTAAGTTTCTGTACTCTAAATTTTAAAAGGATAATGCAACATTTTAAAATATTATAAGATACTATCAAAAATAAACTGCAAAAGACAAATTAACAATTTTCAAAATGATTATATATTAATATGTAGGATTCTAATATATATTCATGAAAAGAATACATAATTCAATATTAGATGGTCAAAAGGCAAGAGCATATAATTTTCAAAAGAAAAAAATCCTATGACTAATAAATTTATGAAAAACTGTACAAAACCACTGGAATTTAAAGACATATAAACTAAGTAAAATACCAACTTTTATTTTCCGAAGAATGTAAATGGAAACTTGTTAATTGATGGTGGAGTTATAAAATAACATATGCCATACAATTGCATAAAACAGAATGGTGTCATTATAAAGAGCTTTAAAAATCTTTCATTGATTCAGCAACCATTTATTCAGCATGTAATAGTCACCAAGCAGTATGATAGGAACCTTGGATACAAAGAGGAAATGAAAAAAAAGTTATAAAAACAGATGTAGCAGATATTACTCTATGTGTACTGGCGTGGCATCACATTTTTATTTTCTATGGGCAAAGAAAATTTATTTTAAAGTCCTCATTCCCTCCAGGCTGGTAGAAAATTGCAAATCAGTTACTTTGGGAAATTATTTCCACAAGTCTTCCACACCAGAGCTATCTAGATTCCAGGAGTATATACGGTTACAAGGAGGAGCTGCACTGGTTATCAGTTACCTGTTCAAAGAGGTTACTACTGGACCAGTGAACACTCAGGTGCAGCAAGTCTGCCATCCACACCACAATGAAATGTTGGAATCTGGGGCTTCTCATCTGACAGCTCAGCTCCTTTTACAGCCACAATGGAAGGGGTCTTCTGTTTCCATAGAGTGTTGCCAGGGCTCAGGACTGGGTCCCTGCTCCCCCAGAACCTACAAGCACTCCTCCATCCTCAGACTTCCTAGACACTCAACTTCTTTCTCTTATTAGCTCGTCCACACATACCTTCTAGTTACCCCATGGGCTTTAGTTTTTGAAACACAATCAAGTCAGCCTTAGAGTCTTCTTTGTTTTAAATTTCAGTTCTTTTTAAAATAAATTTATTTATTTTTTATTTTTATTCATTTAGTTTTGGCTGCTTTGGGTCTTCATTGCTGTGCACGGGCTTTCTCTAGTTGCAGCAAGTGAGGGTTCCTCTTCGTTTGGTGCACACGCTTCTTATTGCGGTGTCTTCTCTTGTTGCAGAGCTCAGGCTCTAGGCGCGTGGGCTTTAGTAGTTTTGGCACGTGGGCTCAGTAGTTGTGGCTCAGGGGGTTAGTTGCTCCATGGTATGTGGGATCTTCCCGGGCCAGGGCTTGAACCTGTGTCCCCTGCATTGGCAGGCGGATTCTTAACCACCGCACCACCAGGGAAGCCCCAGTCTTACGTCTTCTTTTGCCTTTTCCCTGCCAAATGACTTCCAAGAGATCAAGAAGCACAGAAATTACCACTTGCAAAAAGTGGGAAAGAGAGAAAGGAAATGCCAAGGAATTATCAATAATGAATGTCATTGGTTTATTCGGTCTTCTTCCTAATGAAATGTTTGATATCCCATCATGGGAAAGACTAGACAGCATCTATTGTACATCACCCCAAAGGCTAGCTGCCAGTCCATAAAATCTGATGTTTCATGGCAGAAAAAGTCCCACAGGTCCTCATGGGTCTTTGACGTTACACCAGCAGTTGTGGCCCAGCAGATGCTCTGTGATACAGAGAGTAGAGTGACGTATATTTTGGTGGAGAAGTATAGTAAGCACAAGTATAGAAAATTGTGGTGAGAGGCTTGGGGAATTTTCCTTTCAGTCTGACACAGAGTTGCAGGGTCATTCTTCAAAAACGTCCAATCTGCCATTGTTTTGCAACAGGATTATCAGTGAACATGGTCCATTGTTTCCAATCTGTCACTGTTTTGCAACAGGATTATCAGTGAACATGTTTCATTTACTCTGTATTTTGTAGTATTTCTTAAAAGGATTTTTATAAAAGGAAAAACCAAATTCAGATAACTAATGACATTTAAAATCAAGTGAGGAAATGCTATATGGCAAATCGTGTCTCCTAATTGTAATATTAGAGCTTCTTCCTGGACATAGACACAGACTACCCACTAACAGAGGCCTTGGCAACCATACCTTTTTGAACCATGAGGCTGTATATAATTTTTGACAATCGTTATATAAAACCTGATTCTATTAATTATTCAGAAATAGTATCATGGAATCTAGTCAACGGTTCCTAAAGAAGGATAGTACATAAAGCAAGTGCAGCTATTAGTAGGACAGCAGGTGACTTATGGAATGAGATGGCATGGAAATCTCTGCTGAAAGAGGCTTCCATTGGTACCCTCTCTAAGTTATTACCCTTTATTATTCTCAAAGTTATTATGACATCACTGAGTGGAATATAGTCTTGTAGTGAACCTGAGAAAAGGAAATGTGTGAAAACTAGAGACCTGCAATTGCACTCATGCAATTTAGTAAAGGTGGGGTTTGTTTATTTTTGTTTTTTACCATCCTATCATCCTTCTTTTCAGAAAACTCAAAGATACATTAGTTGATCCCTGTTTCCCAGAATCTATTTTCTCCAGAGTCCATGAGTTGCTGTTGATCACAAGACAGAGACTAAGTGGCTTAGTCACCATAAGCCATTGTCTGTATAGCATGTTCTATAGGAGCTGAAAACTCTTATACAAGGATATCTCAACTAAAGAGCTGCTTTTTGTCATTTATCAATGTGTTTCACTTCCTAGATATAGCAGATACTGTTCCATTTTAGATAACTTATGGCAATGATAAATAAAGCATACCATCCCTATGGGCAAGATAGATGGGCTACAACAAGAGTATGACTTAATGCACACATTTATTCCTTGGACTGGTCCTTGGTCAAAGTGATGTACATCCTTCAATGTTACACTCCTGAGGGACTGCTCATACACAATAACTCGTCCTTGTCGTCTTAACTTGGCTCATTCTGTGACTCGATACCAGACATTTCTGAAGGGCTCTTCCATCTCTACCTCCTCCCATAGATTGCCTGGGCACTCTGTTACAACAATACTGGTTCAACATTTAGCTGTAACCAGTCATGCCTTCCTCACAAACTTATAGATTGTAGTTCTAATAAATCTCCTGCATGAAAATTAATGGCTAAGAGGTTTTTTTATCCCAAAACACCAGATGCAAAACAAAGACTAATCTGTTGATTTACCTTCACTGAAGTTTCCCAAGAGTGTTGGGGGTCTCCAAGAACACATTTGAGTTTCCTGATTTACTGGAAGGAGTAACAGAATTCTGAAAAGCTGTTATAGTATGCTTATGGTTTATTACAGTGGAAAGAAAAATTAAAATCAGAAAAGGAAAAATGCTTTAGGTGGAATCCAGAAGAAATCAAGCACAAGCTTCCTGTTGTCCTTTCCTGTTTGGAGTTACATACACTGGTTAATTCTACCAGCAACACGTATGTGGTATATGACAAGATGTATGAAGAAATTCCAGCTACAGAAACTCACCCAAGCCTAGGTGTCCAGGGTTTTTATTGGGTGTCTGTCTTGTAAGATGGACAGGCCCAAGTGACTGCCCTTAACTACTCAGTTATGGTCCCCCAAGAGGTCAGACTGATATAAAATGACCCATGGCCCCAGGTTAACAAAAGCACTCATTCACCATAAATCAGATTCATAGCTAAACTATCTGTCATAGCCCAAGTCCCAAATATACAAATAAACCCGTATCAAATCAAATATTCAAAAGGCTTATAGGTTGTCTCCCAGGAGAGAGAAAAAGGCCAGCCCTTTCCTCAGATAGAGCAGGTTTTGAACATCCTAAGCCATTGAGTTAAAATCTTTACTGCACACCAAGAGACCATGAATACTGTTTCTTCATTTTGGGCTAAAATTGTATTAGGTCAGGAAATGTTATGATTTTCATTCTGATTTCATTATGATGATAGAAATAGATTTAGTAGATAGAATTGACCGAATTTGACATTGTTTGAATTTTGAGTGAATGACAATAAAGAGTTAAGGGAAAACCAGGCATTTTATTTGGATGACTGTATGGATGAGGGTAAAATTTACAGAGATATCAGGAGAAGCAAGCAATAATAAGTAAAAGAATATCTGAAGTAGACAATATCTAAAATAGATTTTCTAGCTATTCCTAATATCTCTTTTGCTGGTTATATTTCCTCCATGCTCCATTTTTGAACCACAACTCCAAGAGCTCATCCTTAGTCTGTCAAGATCACATCAAAAGATCAGGGCCTTAACTAATTCAGAGAGTACAGATAAAACAAACCATTTTTATTTATCTACATAGACAGTGAAGTGAAGAGTAGCCAAGGATACAAGTTCTTCATAGTCTTTGTCCCACAAACCACAAAGGAGGTCACAAAAAGGGGCCAGAAGACTACAATCTGAGTTGTGGGACACCCCACTGATGAAGAGCTGATGCTAGTCTGCAGCTAAAGTATATATTTTATACTCGGCAGCTCCATTCTGAGGGAGGCAGGGCAGGAAGGCTCATACCTCACTAGAACCCAAATGGCAACGAGAAACTGTCTCTTAACAGGCATTAGCAATGTCATCACTGCTTAACACGTGCCCTCGGTCTGCACAATGGACTCCATCACGACTCCACAACTTCATGATATCACAACTGCAGTTGCAGAGGAGATAATGCCTCCCTAAATTTCAGGGGTCCACAGTGGAGCACCAAGCTTCATTGGACTTTTTTGATTGATCACACAAAGCTATTTAATAATGTGATATTTTTATTAAGCTCTTCTTCCTCCATTATCTCCATGATTACTGTAGTAACCTGCTTCCCTCTACAATGCTATCCTCTACTATCACAAAGGAACTACGTGACAATGCTGGGGAAGATAGATGGTTCCTGGTGTACACTTATCTTACTAATCTGCTTCGAATTACAACATTTCCCCATTGGGAACATCCCTTACAATAACCAGAGTACTACACATATATAACATATCTATTCCCACAATGCATTCAGCAGTATCAATCACCACTACTTGATGTGAAATAGCCCTAAAGTTCCCACCCACAAAATTATAACAGTCCATTGTCCAATCTGAAAGTTATTTCCATATCCAGTTAAAGTAATTTCCCAATGTAACATGAGTATCTCCTGGCAGCACAGTGAATTATTCCTCAGTATCCAAAAATATGAAGAGATTCCTTTGTTGCCATAAGTTCCCCAATACACCTTCATCAGTGCATAATGTATCTGGTGCTCCTTAGGAACTGATGAATTTTAGACTTTGCCCCAGTTCTGTTTTTCCTTGAACGGATAAAGTTTGACTATAGGGATTACGTCAAAGTCATTGAATCAATACCAGTCCACACAGCATAGGCGGGAGGGAGCCAGATTGTGCACTATAAATGAGAGAGCTCACTGATCTTCAATCTGGATCTTAAAAGTTTGTTGCCATTTGCTGGCCTGTTATCAATAGGTAATATCCATCATGAGAACATTATCAGTCACTCCTGTGGGTACCCCCTAAAGTAATCATCAGATACATAAGAGTCCTACAGTATGTATCTTCAATTGGCCTGTTTAACTGCCCAGTAGCCTAAAGAGCATATACCATAGTTTGTGTTCAGGCTTTAATTCTGTGGTTTTTATTGCCCAGGAGCAGAATCATTTTCCAGAAACACAAGAGACTATGTTATTGTCCAAGGAGCAGGAGAAAACATAATTGTCCCTAGTAGCTTGATGCTGCAAATTGAACAAATTGGTCTGTCTGAATCTGGGTGAATGTCTCATTATCTTATTTTCAATTACAAACCCAGGCCTGAATTACAATACCCATAATGGAAGTTTATAGCCTTCCATATTCTCATCCATAGCAGCTTATCAGATGACATAAACTCATCCGTAGCAACACCTTGATCCTTGTGAGGTCTTATCAAATGACTTTATACTCACGTCTCTACTTGATGTGTAAAAATGTTTTTTCTGATAATAGCCTGGATTTGGTCTTTCCTGAGAATCCAATGCTAATTTTTAGCTCACCTGCTATCTAGAAATAAAACTAAAACCCATCATGTCCTCATTCTTCTTACTTTAGTAGTTCTTAATTTATCTCTCTCCCTTCATTTTTTTGTAAAATCAGCAAGAAAAATCAAGTGACATCTTTGACATTTTGCTTGATAATTTTCTTAGCTATATCACCCAGTTTATTAAGCCCATTTTCCACTTTCCACATATTAGTAAGGACAGTGTTGTTAAGCTTTCTGCAACTATATAATATGGATCCTCACTTCTCCAGGTTCCAATAGGATTTTTCTCACTTTTCCTTAGGTACTCACTGGCAACCAATTCAAAGTAAAAATTCTATTAATTCTGGGAGTGACATTAGCAAGATGGCAGAATAAGAAGCCCTAGACCTTCCTTCCCCACAGATTTAACAACAAGAAGATGACAAAAAACTTCTGTGAGAAATCCAGAAGCCAGTTAAAAATTCATGCACCCCAGATGAGCATGAAGCCAACAGCATCAACCAGTAGGGAATTCCTGACACTCTCCACTCTCTCTGGTTAGAGCCCCTCCCCACACCTCACACTGAGGTGCATCGGATTGGAAACCACCAACTCCTATCTTCTTTCTGGGGAGGAAATTAGAAGATTGTATGTCCAAGTGATTTATTGGGGGGGGCCACTTCTGGGGAGACCATCACCTATACAAATAAGAATGGATGCCAGGTTGGGGGGGGCATCCTCTGAAAAAAAGACATAAACCCTGCACCAGAATGTGCAATACCACAAACAGACACTAGGTGGAGACCCCGGACAGTGATTTACTACAGTGTCTGCTAGGTCTCAATACTACAAACAATAGGGAGAGGTCCTGAGTAAAAATCAGCCAACTTCTTCAAATTGGAGATTACACACAAAAGCCAGAGAGGGCACATACCAAGAAAAGGCTTGAGAGGTCTCCAGAATCTCTAGCCAGGCTTTGTGAAGAAAGTCCTCCCTGTATGAGACCAGAGTACAAAGTTTGGAAGAGTTAGCTGGTTCTTCAGATGCTAAAAACCTCAATAACAAAAATAACAAGACATAAGAAGAAACAGGCAATCATGACACATTTAAATGAACCAATTAAACCTCCAGAAACTGAACCTAAAGGAAACAGAAATACATGAATTGCCAAAGAATGCAAAATTACCATGATAAAGATGTTCAATGAATTAAAGAGAGCAAAGGCAACTAAACAAAATCAGGGGGGAAATGCATGAACAAAATGAGACTATCAACAGAGATGTAAACTATAAATGAAAACCAAACAGAAATTCTGGAACTGAAGAATACAAGAACTAAATTGAAAAATTTATGGGAAGGACTAAGCAATAGACTTGACCAGGCAGAAGACAGAATCAATGAACATGAAGACAGAACTTTTGAAATTACCAAGGCAGAGGATCAAAAAGAAGAACAAATAAAGAAAAATGAAGAGAGCTAAAAGGACTTATGGGACACATCCAAGCAGAACAGCATGCACATTATGGGAGTCTTGAAAGGAGAAGAAAGGGAGAAAGGAGAAGAGAAACTATTTGAAGAAATAATAGCCAAAAAATTCCCAAGTCTGAGAAATAGACATACAAGTTGAAGAAGCACAAAGAACTCCAACTGGGATAAATCTGAAGAGACCTTTCCTGAGATACATTATTATAATCATACTGTCAAAAGCCACAGATAAAGAGAGAATCTTGAAAGCAACAAGAGAAAAGCAACTTGTTATACACAAGAGAGTGCCTATTAGACTATCAGCATATTTTCTACAGAAATCTTGTGGTCTAGAATGGAATGGAATGATAAATTCAAAGAAAGAAAAAAAAAACTGCCAACCAAGAATACTATATCCAGCAAAACTATCCCTAAAAAAAAGAAGGTAAGACTTTCCCAAACAAAAGATGAAGAAGTTTATCACCACTAGATCAGACTTACATGAAATGTTAAAAGGAGTCCTACAAGTTGAAGCAAAGAGACAATAAACAGCAACACAAAACCATGTAAAAGTATAAAATCCCTGATAAAGGTAAATATAGAGACAAATATAGAATCTTGTGGTTTGTGTTGTAGATGAGTGTGTCTTTCCAGTTGTTTGTATCTACTTCAGTTTCTTTCATTGATGTCTTATGTTTTCCAAATACAAGTCTTTCATGTTCCTGGTTAAATTTTCTTTTGATGCAATTTTTAAGGGGATTGTTTTCTTAATTTCTCTTTCTAATATTTTTTAATGTATAGAAATGCAACAGATTTCTGTATATTAGTTTTATATCCTGCAACTTTACAAAATTAGTTAGTTGTTACAGTTTATTGGTGGCCTCTTTGGGATTTTTATATATAGTATTACGTCATCTGAAAACAGTGACAGTTTTACTTCTTCCTTTCCAATTTGGATCCCTTGAATATTTTTCTGTCAATTTCTGTGGCCAGGACTTCCAGTACTATGTTTAATAAAAGTGGCAAGAGTGAGCATCTTTGTCTCTTTCCCAATGTTAGAGAAAATGCTTTCAGTATTTCACTATTGAGTATGATGATGGCTGTATGTTTATCATATATAACCCTTTATTATGTTCCCTTTCTACTCACTTTGTCAACTGCTTTTACCATAAATGGATGTTGAATTCTGTCAAAAGATTTTTCTGCATCTATTGGCCTGATCATATGATTTTTATTCTTCAGTTTGTTAATGTGGTATATCACATGGATTGATTTATGACTATTGAATCATCCTTGCATCCTTGGGATAAATCCCACTTCATCATGTTGTATCTTTCTTTTAAAGTATTTTTGAATTCAGTTTCTTAATATTTGTGGAGGATTTTTGCATCTATTTTCACCAGTGGTATTAGTCTGTATTTTTGGTGTGTGTGAGTGTCTTTGTCTGGTTTTGGTAACAGGGTGATGCTGGCTTTTTTTAATAAATTTGGAAGTGTTCCTTTCTCTTCAATTTTTTGGAAATTTTGAAAGGATAAGTATTAAGTCTTCTTTAAATGTTTGATAGAATTCCTCTGTGAAGCTGTCTGATCCTGGACATTTGTTTTGGTGGAGTTTGTTACTGATTCAATTTTATTACTGCTGATTGGTCTGTTCTTGTTTTCTATTTCTTCCTGAATCCAGTCTTCCAGTTTTCTGACTGAATCCAGCCTTGGTAGATTGTACATTTCTAGGAATTTATCCATTTCTTTAGGTTGTCCATTTTATTGACACATAATTGGTCACAGTAATCTCTTATGATTCTTTGTTTCTGTGGTGTCAGTTATAATTTCTCCACTTTCATTTTTTTTAACATCTTTATTAGAGTACAATTGCTTTACAATGGTGTGTTAGTTTCATTTATGATTTTATTTGAGCTCTCTTTTTCTCTTGATGAGTCCAGCTAAAGGTTTGGCCATTTTTTCTCTTTTCAAAAATCAGTTCTTAGGGCTTCCCTGGTGGCACAGTGGTTGAGAATCTGCCTGCCAATGCAGGGGACATGGGTTTGAGCCCTGGTCTGGGAAGATCCCACATGCTGTGGAGCAACTAGGTCCGTGAGCCACAACTACTGAGCCTGCGTGCCTGGAGCTTGTGCTCTGCAACAAGAGAGGCCGCGACAGTGAGAGGCCCGCGCACCGTGATGAAGAGTGGCCCCCACTCGCCGCAACTAGAGAAAGCCCTTGCACAGAAACGAAGACCCAACACAGCCAAAAATAAATAAATAAATTAATTAATTAATTAATTTTTAAAAATCAGTTCTTAGTTTTTTTGATCATTTCCATTGTTTGGGGTTTTTAGTCTCTGTTTCATTTTTTGATGCTCTGATCTTTATTCTTTCTTTTCTTCTACTAACTTTGTGTTTTATTTGTTCTTATTTTTCCAGTTCCTTTAGGCTAGATTATTTCTTTGAGATTTTTCTTGTTTCCTTAGGTAGGCTTGTATTGCTATAAACTTCCCTCTTAGAATTGCCTTTGTTGCAGCCCATAGATTCTTTATCATTATGTTTCTATTTTCATTTGTCTCCAGGTACTTTTTTATTTCCTCTTTAATTTCTTCAGTGACCCATTGATTGTTTAGTCGCCATGTGTTTAACCCCCACATGTTTGTGTATTGTACAGTTTTCTCTTTTAGTTGATTTTTATTCACATACTATTGTGCTCTGAAAAGATGCTTGATATGATTTCAAACTTCTTAAATTTACTGAGATTTCTCTTGTGGCCTAGCATGGGATATGCTGAATAATATTCCATGTGCACTTAAAAAGAATGTGTACTCTGCTGCTTTTGGATGAAACGTTCTCTATATATCAATTCCCTCTGCTCTAAGGTATCATTTAAAGCCAGTGTTTCCTCTTTGATTTTCTGTCTGGATAATCTGTCCATTGATGTAAGTATGATGTTAAAGTCCCCTAATATTATTGTATTACTGTCAACTTCCTTATGTTTGTTAATATTTGTTTCATGAATTTAGGTGCGCCTATGTTGGATGTATATATGTTTACAATTGTTATTCTTTCTTGTTAGAATCATACCTTTATCAATATGTAATGTCCTTTTTAGTCCTTTATTTCAGTATTTGTTTTTAAGTCTATTTTCCTGATATAAGTAATGCTACTCCAGCTTACTTTTCTTTTCCGTTTGCATGGAATACCTTTTCCATCTTCCCCCTTTTGGTCTCTGTGTGTCTTTAGATCTGAAGTGAGTCTGTTGTAGGAAGTATATGTATAGGTCTTGTGGGGTTTTTTTTTTTCATAAATTCAGCCAATTTTAGTCCATTTACTTTTTTTATCATTTATTTTATTTTATTTATTTAGTTTTGGCTGCATTGGGTCTTCATTTCTGCATGTGGGCTTTCTCTAGTTGCAGCAAGTGGGGGCTACTCTTCATTGCGGTGTGCATGGGCTCTAGGTGCTCGGGCTTCAGTAGTTGTGACATGCAGGCTCAGTAGTTGTGGTTCACAGGCTCTAGAGTGCTTTGTGGCACATGGGCTTAGTTGCTCCATGGCATGTGGGATTTACCCGGACCAGGGCTTGAATCCATGTCCCCTGCATTGGCAGGTGGATTCTTAACCACTGCACCACCAGGGAAGTCCCTCCATTTACGTTTAAAGTAATTATTGACAGGTATGTATTTATTGCCATTTTGTTAATTGTTTTCTGGTTGTTTTGTAGTTCTTTTTTGTTCCTTTCTCTTCTTCGCTCTCTTCCCTTGTGATTTGATGATTATCTCTAGTGTTATGTTTGGATTCCTTTCACTTTTTTGCATGTATATCTATTATTTTTCTGTGTATCTAGGTTTTTGTTTTGTGATCACCATAAGATCCATATATATATATATATATGTATATATGATTATTTTAAGATGATGGTTACCTACATTTTTACTCCCCCCCCACCCCACATTTAATGTTTTTTACATCATATGTTGCATCATTTTTTATTGTGTATCCCTTAACTACTTATTATAGTTATAGATGATTTTACCACTGTTGACAAAAAAAATAATCTAAGAAAGAAATGAAAGTTTTTATCCATACCAAATTAATGATTGTTTCCAAGGAATAAGCTCTCAGAATGTTCTAAGAACTGTTCCACCCATCTGAGGTCAAAGAACAGTTATATAGGTTTTTGAGACAGTGGGCTGTACATTCAATGACATAGTTTGCATAATCCCAATCTGTAAGTACAAAGTGGTGGGTCATGATGACCCCTTACAAGATCAAGAAGAAATGTTATCTTTTAAGGAGTTGTCTTGTTAATGCCAGGAGAATGTTACTCATTATGGTTGAGCAAGTGTTTCTGCCAATGAGGAGCTTTGGTGGATGCAAAATGCAGATATGTGATGCACAGTGGAGGGGAAAGAGGAGGCCAAAGAGCAGAGAAAATTCTTTTGTTTTAAATTTTCTTTGACTTGCCTTAGAATACAAATTTTTATTTCATCATTACTTTTGTCCTTTAACCATCTTACAAGCTTTATGGTTGATCTATGTCTTTTACTCTGTTTGCCTTTACCAGTGAGATTTTTACTTTCATAATTTTCACATTACTATTTGTGGACTTTTGTTTTTGGCTTAGAGAAGTTCCTTTAACATTTCTTGTAAAGCCAGTTTAGTGGCACTGTACTCTTTTAGCTTTTGTTTGTCTGTGAAACTCTTTCTTTCTCCTTCAAATCTGAATGATAACCTTGCCTGGTAGGGTATTCTAGGTTATTGATTTTTTTTTTCCTTTCATCACTTTGACTATATCATGTCACTCCCTTCTGGCCTGAAAAGTTTCCGCTGAATAGTCAGCTTATGGTTTTATGGGAGTTCCCTTGTACAAAACTAGTTGCTTTTACTCTTGCTGCCTTTAGGGTTGTCTCCTTATCTTTTCTTCATTAAGGTATAGTTGAATTACAATATTATATTAGCTTCAGGTGTACAAAATAGAGATTTAATATTGTTACAGATTATATTCCATTTAAAGTTATTACAAAATAATGACTATATTTCCCTATACTGTATAATATATATATTTACTTATTTTATACATAGTAGTTTGTATCTCTTAATCTTCTACTTCTATCTCACCCCTTCCACCTTCCTTCTCCAAACTGGTAACCACTAGTTTCTACTCTGTATCTGTGAGTATGTTTCTGTTTTGTCACATATATTCATTTGTTTTATTTTTAAAATTTGACATATAAGTAATAACAGTATTTGCCTTTGACTTATTTCACTAAGTATAATACACTCTAGGTCCATCCATGTTGTTGCAAATGGCAAAATTTCATTCTTTTTTATGACTAATACTCCATTGTGTATGTGTATGTGTGTGTGTGTGTGTGTGTGTGTGTGTGTGTGTGTGTATAAAGATATATCCATTTATCTGTTGAAGGGCACTAAGGTTGCTTCCATATCTTGGCTATTTTAAATAATGTTGCTATGAACATTGGAGTGCATGTATATTTTCAAGTTACTGTTTTCATTTTCTTCACATATATAGCCAGCAGTGGAATTGCTGGGGCATATGGTAGTTCTACTTTTAGTTTTTAGAAGAACCTCCATACTGTTTTCCATAGTGGCTGCACCAATTTACAATCCCACCCGCAATGTACTAGTGTTCCCTTTTCTCTACATCCTTGCCAACATTTGTTATTTGTAGACTTTGATAATAACCATTTTGGCAGGTGTGAAGGGATATCTCATTGTGGTTTTGATTTGCATTTTTCTGATGATTAGCGATGCTGAGCGTTTTTTCATGTGCCTGTTGGACATCTGTACTTTTTTTGGAAAAACGTCTGTTTGGATCTTCTGCCCATTTTTAATTGGTTTCTTTGTGGGGGGGGGGGTTATACTGTGTTGTGTTCACTATTAATTTTGGATATTAATTGCTTATTAGTCATATCATTTGCAAGTATTTTCTCCCACTCAGTAGGTTGTCTTTTTATTTTGTCGATAAGTATCTTTGCTGTGCAAAAGTTTTTGAGTTTAATTAGGTCCCATTTGTATATTTTCCCTTTTATTTCTTTTGCCTTAGGAGGCAGATCCAAAAAACCATTGTTATGATTTATGTCAGAGAGTGTTCTGACTATCTTCTCTTCTAGGAGTTTGATGGTGTCAGGTCTTCCATTTACGTCTTTAAACCATTTTGAGTGTATTTTTGTATATGGTGTGAGGAAATGTTCTAATCTCACTGTTTTACATGTAGCTGGCAAGTGTTACCAGCACCATTAATTGAATGGTTAATATTTACATCTTTTCTCCATTGGATATTCTTGCCTCCTTTGTGGTAGATTAATTGACCCTGTGTGTGTGGGTTCATTTTGGGGCTTTCTATTCTGTTCCGTTGATCAATATGTCTGTTCTTTTTTTTTTAATTTATTATTTTTGACTGTGTTGGGTCTTCGTTTCTGTGCAAGGGCTTTCTCTAGTTGCGGCGAGTGGGGGCCACTCTTCATCGCGGTGTGCGGGCCTCTCACTGTCGTGGCCTCTCTTGTTGCAGAGCACAGGCTCCAGATGCACAGGCTCAGTAGTTGTGGCTCACGGGTCTAGTTGATCCGCGGCATGTGGGATCTTCCCAGACCAGGGCTCAAACCCATGTCCCCTGCATTGGCAGGCAGATTCTCAACCACTGCACCACTAGGGAAGCCCTATTTTTAGTTTTTTAAGGAAACTCCATACTGTTCTCCATAGTGGTTGTATCAATTTACATTCCCATCAACAGTGCAAGAGGGTTCCCTTTTTTTGACACCCTCTCCAGCATTTATTGTTTGTAGATTTTTTGATGATGCCCATTCTAACTGGTGTGAGGTGATACCTCATTGTCATTTTGATTTGCATTTCTCTAATGATTAGTGATGTTGAGCATCCTTTCATGTGTTTGTTGGCAATCTGTATTTTTTCTTTGGAGAAATGTCTGTTTAGGTCTTCTGCCCATTTCTGGATTCGGTTGTTTGTTTTTATTGATATTGAGCTGCATGAGCTGCTTGTATATTTTGGAGATTAATCCTTTGTCAGTTGCTTTGTTTGCAAATATTTTCTCCCATTCTGAGGGTGGTCTTTTCATCTTGTTTATGGTTTCCCTTGCTGTGCAAAAGCTTTTACGTTTCATTAGGTCCCATTTGTTTATTTTTGGTTTTATTTCCATTTCTCTAGGAGGTGGGTCCAAAAGAATCTTGTTGTGATTTATGTAATAGAGTATTCTGTCTATGTTTTCCTCTAAGAGTTTTATAGTGTCTGGCCTTATGCTAAGGTCTTTAATCCATTTTGAGTTTATTTTTGTGTATGGTGTTAGGGAGTGTTCTAATTTCATTCTTTTACATGTAGCTGTCCAGTTTTCCCAGCCCCAATTATTAAACAGGCTATCTTTTCTCCATTGTATATTCCTGCCTCCTTTATCAAAGATAAGGTGACCATATGTGCGTGGGTTTATCTCTGGGCTTTCTATCCTATTCCATTGATCTATATTTCTGTTTTTGTGCCAGTACCATACTGTCCTGTTTACTGTAGCTTTGTATTATAGTCAGAAGACAGGGAGCCTGATTCCTCCAGCTCCGTTTTTCTGTCTCAAGATTGCTTTGGCTATTCGGGGTCTTTTGTGTTTCCATACAAATTGTGAAATTTTTTGTTCTAGTTCTGTGAAAAATCTCATTGGTAGTTTGATAGGGATTCCACTGAATGTGTACATTGCTTTGGGTAGTATAGTCATTTTCACAATGCTGAGTCTTCCAATCCAAGAACATGGTATATCTCTCCATCTGTTTGTATCATCTTTAATTTCTTTCATCAGTGTCTTGTAGTTTTCTGCATACAGGTCTTCTCTCTCCTGAGGTAGGTTTATTCCTAGGTATTTTATTCTTTTTGTTGAAATGGTAAATGGGAGTGTTTCCTTAATTTCTCTTTCAGAATTTTCACCATTAGTGTATAGGAATGCAAGAGATTTCTGTGCATTAATTTTGTATCCTGCTACTTTACCAAATTCATTGATTAGCTCTAGTAGTTTTCTGGTAGCATCTCTAGGATTCTCTATGTACAGTATCATGTCATCTGCAAACAATGACAGTTTTACTTCTTCTTTTCCGACTTGGATTCCTTTTATTTCTTTTTCATCTCTGATTGCTATGGCTAAAACTACCTAAACTATGTTGAATAATAGTGGTGAGAGTGGGCAACCTTGTCTTGTTCCTGATCTTAGTGGAAATGGTTTCAGTTTTTCACCATTGAGAATGATGTTGGCTGTGGGTTGGTCATATATGGCCTTTGTTATGTTGAGGTAAGTTCCCTCTATACCTACTTTCTGGAGAGTTTTTATCATAATTTGGTGTTGAATTTTGTCAAAAGCTTTTTCTGCATCTATTGAGATTATCATATGGTTTTTCTCGTTCAATTTGTTAATATGGTGTATCACATTGCTTGATTTGAGTATACTGAAGAATCCTTGCATTCCTGGGATAAACCCCACTTGATCATGGTGTATGATCCTTTTAATGTGCTGTTGGATTCTGTTTGCTAGTATTTTGTTGAGGATTTTTGCATCTATGTTCTTCAGAGGTATTCCCCTGTAGTTTTCTTTTTCTTTTTTTTTTTTTGTAACATCTTTGACTGGTTTTGGTATCAGGGTGATGTTGGCCTCGCAGAGTGAGTTTCGGAGTGTTCTTCCCTCTGCTATATTTTGGAAGAGTTTGAGAAGGATAGATTTTAGCTCTTCTCTAAATGTTTGATAGAATTCGACTGTGACACCATCTGGTCCTGGGCTTTTGTTTGTTGGAAGATATTTAATCACAGTTTCAATTTCAATGCTTGTGATTGGTCTGCTTATATTTTCTATTTCTTCCTGGTTCAGTCTCAGAAGGTTGTGCTTTTCCAAGAATTTGTCCATTTCTTCCAGGTTGTCCATTTTATTGGCATATAGTTGCTTGTAGTAATCCCTCATGATTCTTTGTATTCCTACAGTGTCAGTTGTTACTTCTCTTTTTTCATTTCTAATTCTGTTGATTTGGGTCTTCTCCTTTTTTTCTTGATGACTCTGTCTAATGGTTTATCAATTTTGTTTATCTTCTCAAGGAACCAGCTTTCAGTTTTATTGATCTTTGCTATTGTTTTCTTCACTTCTTTTTCATTTATTTGTGATCTTTATGATTTCTTTCCTTCTGTTAACTTTGGGGGTTTTTGTTCTTCTTTCTCTAATTGCTTTAGGTGTAAGGTTGGATTGTTTATTTGAGATTTTTCTTGTTTCTTGAGGTAGGACTGTATTGCTATAAACTTCCCTCTTCAAACTGCTTTTGCTGCATCCCATAGGTTTTGAGCCATCATGTTTTCATTGTCATTTGTTTCTAAGGACTTTTTGATTTCCTCTTTGATTTCTTCAGTGATCTCCTGGTTATTTAGTAGTGTATTGTTTAGCCTCCATATGTTTGTACTTTTTACAGGTTTTTTTCCTGTAATTGATATCTAGTCTTATAGTGCTGTGGTTGGAAAAGATACTTGATATGATTTCAATTTTTGTAAATTTACCAAGGCTTGATTTGTGACCCAAGATATGATCTATCCTTGAGGATGTCCCAAGAGCACTTGAAAAGAAAGTTTATTCTGTTGTTTTTGGATGGAATGTCCTATAAATATCAATTAAGTCCACCTTGTTTAATGTGTCATTTCAAGCTTGTGTTTCCTTATTTATTTTCATTTTGGATGATCTGTCCATTGGCGAAAGTGGGGTGTTAAAATCCACTACTATGATTGTGTTACTATCGATTTTCCCTTTTATGGCTGTTAGTATTTGCCTTATGTATTGAGGTGCTCCTATGTTGGGTGCATAAATATTTACAATTGTTATATCTTCTTCTTGGATTGATCCCTTGATCATTAGGTAGTGTCCTTCTTTGTCTCTTGTAATAGTCTTCATTTTAAAGTCTATTTTGCCTGATATAAGTATTGCTACTTCAGCTTTCTTTTGATTTCCACTTGCATGGAATATCTTTTTCCATCCCCTCACTTTCAGTGTGTGTCCCTAGGTCTGAAGTGGGTCTCTTGTAGACAGCATATATACGGGTCTTGTTTTTGTATCCATTCAGCCAGTCTATGTCTTTTGGTTGGAGCATTTAATCCATTTACATTTAAGGTAATTATCAATATGTATGTTCCTACTACCATTTTCTTAATTGTTTTCTGTTTATTTTTCTTTTCCTTCTCTTTTGTTTCCTGCCTAGAGAAATTCCTTTAGCATTTGTTGTAAAGCTGGTTTGGTGGTGCTAAATTCTCTTAACTTTTGCATGTATGTAAAGGTTTCAATTTCTCCGTCGAATCTGAATGAGATCCTTGCTGGGTACAGTAATCTTGGTTGTAGTTTTTTCCCTTTCATCACTTGACTATGTCCTGCCACTCCCTTATGGCTTGCAGAGTTTCTGCTGAAATATCTGCTGTTAACCTTATGGGGATTCCCTTGTATGTTTTTTGTTGCTTTTCCCTTGCTGCTTTTAATATTTGTTCTTTGTATTTAATTTTTGATAGTTTGATTAATATGTGTCTTGGCGTGTTTCTCCTTGGATTTATCCTTTATGGGACTCTCTGCACTTCCTGGACTTGATTGACTATTTCTTTTCCCATATGAGGGAAGTTTTCAACTATAATCTCTTCAAATATTTTCTCAGTCCCTTTCTTTTTCTCTTCTTCTTCCGGGACCCCTATATTTCGAATGTTGATGCTTTAATGCTGTCCCAGAGGTCTCTAAAACTGTCCTCATCTTTTCATTCTTTCTTCTTTATTCTGCTCTGCAGTAGTTATTTCCACTATTTTATCTTCCAGGTCACTTATCTGTTCTTCTGCCTCAGTTATTCTGCTATTGATTCCTTCAGAGAATTTTTAATTTCATTTATTGTGTTGTTCAGCATTGTTTGTTTGCTCTTTAGTTCTCCTAGGTCCTTTTAAACGTTCCTTGTATTTTCTCCATTCTATTTCCATGATTTTGGATCAGCTTTACTATCATTATTCTGAAATCTTTTTCAGGTAGACTGCCTATTTCCTATTCATTTGTTTGGTCTGGTGGGTTTTTACCTTGCTCCTTCATCTGCTGTGTATTTCTCTGTCTCTCATTTTGCTTAACTTACTGTGTTTGGAGTCTCCTTTTCACAGGCTGCAGGTTCCTAGGTCCTGTTGTTTTTGGTGTTTGTGCCCAGTGGGTATGGTTGGTTCAGTGGGTTGTGGAGCCTTCTTGGTGGAGGGGAATAGTGCCTGTGTTCTGGTGGATGAGCCTGGATCTTGTCTTTCTGGTGGGCAGGACCGCATCCAGTGGTGTGTTTTGGGGTGTCTGTGAACTTAGTATGATTTTAGGCAGTCTCTCTGCTAATGGGTGGGGTTGTGTTCCTGTCTTTCTAGTTGTTTGGCATGGGGTGTCCAGCACTGGAGCTTGCTGGTCATTGAGTGGAGCTGGGTCTTAGCATTGAGATGGAGATTTCTGGGAGAGCTCTCACTGATTGATATTACATGGGACCGGGAGGTCTCTGGTGGTCCAACGCCCTGAACTTGGCTCTCCCACCTCAGAGGCTCTGGCCTGACAACAGGCCAGAGCACCAAGACCCTGTCAACCACAAGGCTCAGAAGAAAAGGGAGAAAAAAAGAAAGAAAAAAATTTTTTAATTATTAAAATTTTTTTTAAAATTTAATATTAAAAATAAAAAAACCCAGAAGAGAGCAACTAAAGCAATAAACAAATCCACCAATGATAACAAGCACTAAAAACTATACTAAGATGAACATAAAAATCAGAAACAAGTCAGTCACAGACAGCAAACCCCAAGTCTACAGTTGCTCCCAAAGGCCACCACCTCACTTTTGGGTTGATTCATTGTCTATTCAAGTATTCCACAGATACAGGGTACCTCAAGTTGATTGTGGGGATTTAATCCACTGCTTCTGAGGCTGCACAGAGAAATTTCCTTTTCTCTTCTTTGTTCTCACAGCTCCTGGGGTTCAGCTTTGGTTTTGGCCCCACCTCTGCATGTAGGTCGCCCTCAGGCATCTGTTCCAGGCCCAGACAGTAGGGGGTTAAAGCAGCGGCTGATTAGGTGACCCTTGCTCATTCAGGCTGGGAGAAGGGAGGAGTACAGTAGTTATAATTGGAATGTGGGGTGAGTCTGCAGCAGCAGAAGCCAGCATGATGTTGGAACAGCCTGAGGTGCACCATGTGTTCTACCGGGTAAGTTGTCCCTGGATCATGGGACCCTGGCAGTGGCAGGCTGCACAGGCTCCTGGGGTGGGGGCATGTGAATAGTGACCTGTGCTTGCACACAGGATTTTTAGTGGCAGCAGCAGCGTTAGTATTTCATGCCTGTCTCTGTGGTCCAAGCTGATAGCCACAGCTCGTGCCCATCTCTGGAGCTCGCTTAGGTGGTGCTCTGCCTTCTGTGGGCACATGGGGAAGGAATCCCTTATCCTCGTGCACCCTGAAACAATGGTCTCTTGCCTCTTCAGCAGGTCCAGACATTTTCCCAGACTCCCTCCTGGCTAGCTGTGGTGCACTAGCCCCCTCAGGCTATCTTCACACAGCCAACCCCAGTCCTCTCCCTGGGATCTGACCTCCGAAGCCCAAGCCTCAGCTCCCAGCCCCCACCCACCCCAGCGGGTGAGCAGACAATCCTCTCAGGCTGGTGAGTGCTGGTCAGCAGTGATCCTCTGTGTGGGAATCTCTCCACTTTCCCCTCTGCACCCCTGTTGCTGCATTCTCCTCCATGGCTCCAAAGCTGTCCTTCCACCCACCCCCTGTCTCCACCAGTGAAGGGGCTTGCTAGTGTGTGGAAACTTTGCCTCCTTCACAGCTCCCTCCCAGAGATGCAGGTCTCATCCCTATTCTTTTGTCTCTGTTTTTTCTGTTTTCTTTTGCCCTACCCAGGTACGTGGGGATTTTCTTGCCTTTGGGGAAGTCTGAGGTCTTCTGCCAGTGTCCAGTAGGTGTTCTGTAGGAGTTGTTCCACATGTAGTTGTATTTCTGATGTATTTGTGGGGAGGAAGGTGATCTCATCTTACTCCTCCGTCATCTTAAAGGTTCCCCTGCAAGAAAACCATAATATTTTTAAAGGACTTTGAATATTTGTATAATTGTAGATAATGAGCATGTTTCTGAATAGGAAGTTTGAATGGTACTAAAAATAATGTTTTCCCCTAATTAATTAGTAGAATAATTGATGTAGTAGTTACAAAGAAAAACCACAAACTTTTGGAAGAATTTGAAAAAATAGTCACAAATTTATCTAGAATTTAATAATAAACAAGATGATTCCAAAAAGAGAGGCTCATGGAGTGAGCAGGGGCTGGCTAGTCTATACAGTAGCATATGCTGGATTTTACTATAAATGCAGTAGTCAAAACAGTTATAGAAGATGCGTTTAAATATCAAAGGAAGTCCAGAAACAAACCACAGATGTAACACTTAATATATAATTTTGGCATTATAAATCTTGGGCAAAATAATTATGCAACAAATAGCATAACTATTTAAAGATAAATGACTAATAATGTAACTTCATACCCTAAGCCAAAAAATATTCTACTTTAATAAAAATTTAAATGGAATCAATAAACCATAATTTTCAATAGAAAATTTGGCTACAAAATCTTGGAATACAAAAAATTCTGGGGGAGGAGCTTCAAGATGGCAGAAGAGTAAGACGTGGAGATCACCTTCCTCCCAACAAATACATCAGAAATACATCTACATGTGGAACAGCTCCTACAGAACACCTACTGAACGCTGGCAGAAGACCTCAGACCACCCAAAAGGCAAGAAACTACCCCACGTACCTGGGTAGGGCAAAAGAAAAAAGAAAAAACAGAGACAAAAGAATAGGGACGGGACCTGCACCAGTGGGAGGGAGCTGTGAAGGAGGAAAGGTTTCCACACACTAGGAAGCCCCTTCACTGGCGGAGACTGCGGGTGGCGGAGGGGGGAAGCTTTGGAGCCACGGAGGAGAGCGCAGCAACAAGGGTGTGGAGCGCAAAGCGGAGAGATTCCCACACAGAGGATCGGTGGCGACCAGCACTCACCAGCCTGAGAGGCTTGTCTGCTCACCCGCCAGGCCGGGTGGGGGCTGGGAGCTGAGGCTCGGGCTTCGGAGGTTGGATCCCAGGGAGACGACTGGGGTTAGCTGCGTGAACACAGCCTGAAGGGGCTAGGGTGCCACAGCTAGCCGTGAGGGAGTCCAGGAAAAAGTCTGGAGCTGCCAAAGAGGCAAGAGACTTTTTCTTGCCTCTTTGATTCCTGGTGCACAAGGAGAGGGGATTAAGAGTGCTGCTTAAAGGAGCTCCAGAGACGGGCATGAGATGCTAAGGCTGCTGCTGCAGCCACCAAGAAGCCTGTGTGCAAGCACAGGTCACTCTCCACACTGACCCTCCCGGGAGCCTGTGCAGCCCGCCACTGCCAGGGTCCAGTGATCCAGGGACAACTTCCCCGGGAGAACACACGGCACGCCTCAGGCTGGTGCAACATCGCGCTGGCCTCTGCCACCGCAGGCTCGCCCCGCACTCCATACCTCTCCCTCCCCCTGGCCTGAGTGAGTCAGAGCCCCCAAAGCAGCTGCTCCTTTAACCCCGTCTTGTCTGAGTGAAGAACAGACGCCCTCAGGCGACCTATACACAGAAGTGGGTCCAAATCCAAAGCTGAACCCCGGGAGCTGTGCAAACAAAGAAGAGAACGGGAAATTTCTCCCAGCAGCCTCAGGAGCAGTGGGTTAAATCTCCACAATCAATTTGATGTACCCTGCCTCTGTGGAATACCTGAACAGACAACAAATCATCCCAAATTGAGGAGGTGGACTTTGGGGGCAATGATATATATATATTTTTCCCTTTTTCTCTTTTTGTGAGTGTGTATGTGTATGCTTCTGTGTGTGATTTTGTATATATAGCTGTGCTTTTACCATTTGTCCTAGGGTTCTGTCTGTCCGTTTTCTGTTTTGTTTTTTTTTTTTTTGGTTTTTTTGTATATTTTTTAGCACTTGTTAACATTGGTGGATTTGTTTTTTGGTTTGGTTGCTCTCTTCTTTCTTTCTTTTTTTTTTTTACTTTTTAAAAAAATTTTAATAACTATTTTCTATTATTTATTTTAATAACTTTATTTTATTTTATTTTACTTTATTTTATTTTATTTTATCTTCTTCTTTCTTCCTCCTTTTTTTTCTTCTCCCTTTTATCCTGTGCCATGTGGATGACAGGCTCTTGGTGCTCCAGCCAGGCATCAGGGCTGTGCCTCTGAGGTGGGAGAGGCAAGTTCAGGACACTGGTCCACAGGAGACTTCCCAGCTCCACATATTATCAAATGGTGAAAATCTCTCAGAGATCTCCATCTCAACGTCAAGACCCAGCTCCACTCAGTGACCAGCAAGCTACAGTGCTGGACACCCTATGTCAAACAACTAGCAAGACAGGAACACAACCCCATCCATTAGCAGAGAGGCTGCCTAAAATCATACTAAGTTCACAGACACCCCCAAAACACACCACCAGACGTGGACCTGCCCACTAGAAAGACAAGATCCAGCATCATTCACCAGAACACAGGCAACAGTCCCCTCCACCAAGAAGCCTACACAACCCACTGATCCAACCTTAGCCACTGGAGACAGACACCAAAAACAATGGGAACTATGAACCTGCAGCCTGCGAAAAGGAGACCCCAAACACAGCAAGTTAAGCAAAATGAGAAGACAGAGAAACACACAGCAGATGAAGGAGAAAGGCAAAAACCCACCAGACCTAACAAATGACGAGGAAATAGGCAGTCTACCTGAAAAAGAATTCAGAATAATGATAGTAAAGATGATTCAAAATCTTGAAATAGAATGGAGAAAAGACAAGAATTGTTTAACAAGGACCTAGAAGAATTAAACAGCAAACGAACAGTGATGAACAACACAATAAATGTAATTAAAAATTCTCTAGAAGGGATCAATAGCAGAATAACTGAGGCAGAAGAACAGATAAGTGACCTGGAAGATAAAATAGTGGAAATAACAACTGCAGAGCAGAATAAAGAAAAGAGAATGAAAAGAATTGAGGACAGTCTCAGAGACCTCTGGGACAACATTAAACGCACCAACATTCGAATTATAGGGGTCCCAGAAGAAGAAGAGAAAAAGAAAGGGACTGAGAAAATATTTGAAGAGATTATAGTTGAAAACTTCCCTAATATGGGAAAGAAAATAGTTAATCAAGTCCAGGAAGCACAGAAAGTCCCATACAGGAAAAATCCAAGGAGAAACATGCCAAGACACATATTAACCAAACTATCAAAAATTAAATACAAAGAACAAATATTAAAAGCAGCAAGGGAAAAACAACAGATAACGCACAGGGGAATCCCCATAAGGTTAATAGCTGATCTTTCAGCAGAAACTCTGCAAGCCAGAAGGAAGTGGTAGGACATATTTAAAGTGATGAAGGAGAAAAACCTACAACCAAGATTACTCTACCCAGCAAGGATCTCATTCAGATTTGACGGAGAAATTAAAACCTTTAGAGACAAGCAAAAGCTAAGAGAATTCAGCACCACCAAGCCAGCTTTACAAAAAATGCTAAAGGAACTTCTCTAGGCAGGAAACACAAGAGAAGGAAAAGACCTACAATAACAAACCCAAAACAATTAAGAAAATGGTAATAGGAAGATACATATCGATAATTACCTTAAATGTAAAAGGATTAACTGCTCCGACCAAAAGACATAGACTGGCTGAATGGATACAAAAACAAGACCCGTATATACGCTGTCTACAAGAGACCCACTTCAGACCTAGTGACACATACAGACTGAAAGTGAGGGGATAGAAAAAAATATTCCATGCAAATGGAAATCAAAAGAAAGCTGGAGTAGCAATTTTCATATCAGACAAAACAGACTTTAAAACAAAGACTATTACAAGAGACAAAGAAGGACACTACATAATGATCAAGGGATTAATCCAAGAAGAAGATATAACAATTGTAAATATTTATGCACCCAACATAGGAGCACCTCAATACATAAGGCAAATACTAACAGCCATAAAAGGGAAAATCGACAGTAACACAATAATAGTAGGGGACTTTAACACCCCATTTTCACCAATGGACAGATCATCCAAAACGAAAATAAATAAGGAAACACAAGCTTTAAATGATACATTAAACAAAATGGACTAAGTTGATATTTATAGGACATTCTATCCAAAAACAACAGAATACACATTCTTCTCAAGTGCTCATGGAACATTCTCCAGGATAGATCATATCTTGGGTCACATATCAAGGTTTGGTAAATTTAAGAAAATTGAAATCATATCAAGTATCTTTTCCGACCACAATGCTATGAGACTAGATATCAATTACAGGGAAAAAATCTGTAAAAAATACAATCACATGGAGGCTAAACAATACACTACTTCATAACCAAGAGATCACTGAAGAAATCAAAGAGGAAATCAAAAAATACCTAGAAACAAATGACAATGAAAACACGATGACACAAAACCTATGGGATGCAGCAAAAGCAGTTCTAAGAGGCAAGTTTATAGCAATACAGTCCTACCTCAAGAAACAAGAAAAATCTCAAATAAATAACCTAACCTTACACCTAAAGCAATTAGAGAAAGAAGAACAAAAAAACCCCAAATTTAGCAGAAGGAAAGAAATCATAAAGATCAGATCAGAAATAAATGAAAAAGAAATGAAGGAAATGATAGCAAAGATCAATAAAACTAAAACCTGGTTCTTTGAGAAGATAAACAAAATTGATAAACCATTAGACAGATTCATCAAGAAAAAAAGGGAGAAGACTCAAATCAATAGAATTAGAAATGAAAAAGTAGAAGTAACAATGGACACTGCAGAAATACAAACGATCATGAGAGATAACTACAAGCAACCCTATGCCAATAAAATGGACAACCTGGAAGAAATGGACAAATTCTTAGAAATGCACAACCTTCCGAGACTGAACCAGGAAGAAATAGAAAATATGAACAGACCAATCACAAGCACTGAAATTGAAACTGTGATTAAATATCTTCCAACAAACAAAAGCCCAGCACCAGATGGCTTCATAGGCGAATTCCATCAAACATTTAAAGAAGAGCTAACACCTACCCTTCTCAAACTCTTCCAAATACAGCAGAGGGAGGAACACTCCCAAACTCATTCTTTGATACCACCATCACCCTGATGCCAAAACCACACAAAGATGTCACAAAGAAAGAAAACTACAGGCATATATCACTGATGAACATAGATGCAAAAATCCTCAACAAAATACTAGCAAACAGAATCCAACAGCACATTAAAAGGATCATACACCATGATCAAGTGGGATTTATCCCAGGAATGCAAGAATTCTTCAATATACGCAAATCAATCAATGTGATACACCATATTAACAAACTGAAGGAGAAAAACCATATGATCATCTCAATGGATGCAGCGAAACTTTCAACAAAATTCAACACCCATTTATGATACAAACCCTCCAGAGAGTAGGCATAGAGGGAACTTTCCTCAACATAATAAAGGCCATATATGACAAACCCACAGCCAACATTGTCCTCAATGGTGAAAAATTGAAACAATTTCCACGGAGATCAGGAAAAAGACAAGGTTGCCCATTCTCACCACTATTATTCAACATAGTTTTGGAAGTTTTAGCCACAGCAATCAGAGAAGAAAAAGAAATAAAAGGAATCCAAATCAGAAAAGAATAAGTAAAGCTGTCACTGTTTGCAGATGACATGATACTATACAAAGAGAATCTGAAGATGCTACCAGACAACTACTAGAGCTAATCAATGAATTTGGTAAAGTAGCAGGATACAAAATTAATGCACAAAAATCTCTTGCATTCATATACACTAATGATGAAAAATATGAAAGTGAAATTAAGAAAACACTCCCATTTACCACTGCAACAAAAAGAATAAAATATCTAGGAATAAACCTACCTAAGGAGACAAAAGACCTGTATGCAGAAAACTATAAGACACTGATGAAAGAAATTAAAGATGATACAAATAGATGGAGAGATATACCATGTTCTTGGATTGGAAGAATCAACATTGTGAAAATGACTATACTACCCAAAGCAATCTACAGATTCAACACAATCCCTATCAAACTACCAATGACATTTTTCACAGAACTAGAACAAAAAATTTCATAATTTGTATGGAGACACAAAAGACCCCGAAGAGCCAAAGCAATCTTGAGAAAGAAAAACGGAGCTGGAGGAATCAGGCTCCCTGTCTTCTGACTATAATACAAAGCTACAGTAAACAGGACAGTATGGTACTGGCACAAGAACAGAAATATAGATCAGTGGAACAGTATAGAAAGCCCAGAGATAAACCCACACACATATGGTCACCTTATCTTTGATAAAGGAGGCAAGCATATACAGCAGAGAAAAGATAGCTTCTTCAATAAGTGGTGCTGGGAAAACTGGACAGCTACATGTAAAAGAATGAAATTAGAACACTCCCTAACACCATACTCAGAAATAAACTCAAAATGGATTAAAGACCTAAATGTAATGCCAGACACTATCAAACTCTTAGAGGAAAACATAGGCAGAACACTTTATGACATAAATCACAGCAAGATCCTTTTTGACCCACCTGCTAGAGCAATGGAAATAAAACCAAAAATAAACTAATGGGACCTAATGAAACTTAAAAGCTTTTGCACAGCAAAGGAAACCATAAACAAGACGAAAAGACAACCCTCAGAATGGGAGAAAATATTTGCAAATGAAGCAACTGACAAAGGATTAATCTCCAAAATTTACAAGCAGCTCATGCAGCTCAATATCAAAAAAACAAACAACCCAATCCAAAAATGGGCAGAAGACCTATATAGACATTTCTCCAAAGAAGATATACAGATTGCCAACAAACACATGAAAGAATGCTCAACATCATTAATCATTAGAGAAATGCAAATCAAAACTACAATGAGATATCATCTCACGCCCGTCAGTATGGCTATCATCAAAAAGTCTACAAACAATAAATGCTGGAGACATGTGGAGAAAAGGGAACCCTCTTGCACTGTTGGTGGGAATGTAAATTGATACAGCCACTATGGAGAACAGTATGGAGGTTCCTTAAAAAACTAAAAATAGAACTACCATACGACCCAGCAACCCCACTACCGGGCATATACCCTGAGAAAACCATATAAAAAGAGTCATGTACCAAAATGTTCATTGCAGCTCTATTTACAATAGCCAGGACATGGAAGCAACCTAAGTGTCCATCGACAGATGAATGGATAAAGAAGATGTGTCTCATATATACAATGGAATACGACTCAGCCATAAAAAGAAATGAAATTGAGTTATTTGTAGTGAGGTGGATGGACCTAGAGTCTGTCATGCCAAGTGAAGTAAGTCAGAAAGAGAAAAACAAATATTGTATGCTAACACATATATATGGAATCTAAAAAAAAAAAAGGTCATGAAGAACCTAGGGGCAAGACAGGAATAAAGACGCAGACCTACTAGAGAATGGACTTGAGGATACAGGGAGGGGGAAGGGTAAGCTCGGACAAAGTGAGAGAGTGTCATGGACATATATACACTACCAAATGTAAAATAGATAGCTATTGGGAAGCAGCCACATAGCACAGGGAGATCAGCTGGGTGCTTTGTGACCAGGTAGAAGGGTGGGATAGGGAGGGTGGGAGGGAGGGAGACGCAAGAGGGAAGAGATATGGGGACATATGTATATGTATAACTGATTCACTTTGTTATAAAGCAGAAACTAACACACCAGTGTAAAGCAATTATATTCCAATAAAGATGTTAAAAAAAAATTCTGAATAGTAAAGCAAATGCCAAAAATTTAAAGACAGGTAGGTTGAATAATACTCACTTAAATCCTATGCTTGACAAAAGTCTAACAATTTATCAAAGGAACTAGAAAAATAGTCACCATAATGGTAAAAACAGTTAACTTTTTTTATAAATTTATTTGTTTATTTATTTATTTTTGGCTGCATTGGGTCTTCGTTGCTGCACGCAGGCTTTCTTTAGTTGCAGCAAGGTGGGCTATTCTTCGTGGCTGTGCATGGGCCTCTCATTGCAGTGGCTTCTCTTGTTGTGGAGCACGGGCTCTAGGCACACAGGCTTCTGTAGTTGTGGCATGCAGGCTCAGTAGTTGTGGCTTGCGGGCTTAGTTGCTCTGCAGCATGGTGGATCTTCCCAGACCAGGGCTCGAACCCGTGTCCCCTGCATTGGCAGGCAGATTCTTAACAACTGCACCACCAGAGAAGCCCCAACAATTCCCTTTTAATGGTGGACTTTTAAGTGATTGTTATTTTCTTTTTTATAAGTTTCTGTATTCAAAGTTTTAATCAAGGAATATGTAAAATTTCAAAATATTATAAGGTTTCAAAAATGAAAGCACAAATGACAAAATAAAAAATTTTCAAAGTGTATTTTAATATGTAGAATTCTCATAAATATCTACCAAAAAAAGATAATAAGTCAATAGAAAAATGGGTAAGAGCCAGAACATAACAGTTTTAAGAGAAAAAAATGCCACATGGGTAATAAATGTATGAAGAACTGTACAAACCCACTGGAAATTAAAGACCTACAAGTTAAAATGAAATATCAACTTTTATTTTCAAAAGACCAAAAATTAAAGTGTGTTTATTGTCAAGACTAGTGAGAGTGCAGTTCAACGGAAATGTATTAATCGATGGTGGAATTATAAAATAATTCATGCTAGATGGGTGCTAAAAACACAGTTTGGCATCATTATCAAGAGCTTTAAAATAAACTTTCATTAATCCAGCAGCCGTTGACTGAGCACATAGTAATTACCAAGGAGTGTGGTAAGCAATCTATGTACACAGATGAAATGAAAAAGATGGGCTTAAAGCAGGTGTAACAGTATATATCTCAGTACACAGTTACAGGTGTGGTCTCACATCTTTATTTTCTACAGGTGAACATAATTTTAAGTTCCCTTTTCCTCCAGGTTCACAGTCAATCACAAGTCAGTTAGTTTGGGGGATTATTTCTATAATCCTTCCCTACCAGGACTGTCTAGATCCCATGGGCATATGCAATGCCACAGTGATGAGTTAAGAACAAGATAGCTGATTGTCAGTTATCTGTTAATACTGGCCCTGTACACACTTGGTTGCTACTACCTTGCCATTCACCGCCACATCAGGCACTGGAATCTGGCCTACTGATCAACAGTTTATGCAGCCACTCTGTTATGGGTCTGTTGTTTCCCCAGGGCACTACTGGGTCCTTCTCCTCCATAACCCACAGAATCTCCCCCATTTTTCTACCCTTCCCAAACACTCAATGTCTTTCCCCTTCTTTCATTACCTCTTCCAGAGACATTCTAGTTATCCCCATGGACTTCAGAGTTTTAAAACAAAGTCAATCAGTCTTACAAGCTTCTTCTGTTTTTCACCTGCAAAATGCCTTCCAGGAGACAAAGAAGCACAGACATGACAAACTATAGGAATGTGGGAAAGACACAAGGGTAAAAAGGCAGGGGCTGATATATTTATAGTTCTCACTGTAGAGCCAAAGAGACAAATAGGTTGAAAGTGAAAGGACGGAAAAAGATATTCCATGCAAATGGGTCTGGGTTGGCTATACCAGTATCAGAAAAAATAGACTTGAAATCTAAAAGTTTACAAGAGACAAAAGAGAACATTATATATTAATAAAAGTTTCAATGCAGTATGAACATCTAACAATTACAAACATTTACACACCTAATAAGAGACCTTCAAAATATAAGAAGGAGAAAGATGGCAAATGAGGAAACACAAAGCACTCATTCCCCCGTGGCAACATTAATTAAAAACAAAAAACAAAAAACTAGAGACTGCCTAAAATAATTTTATAGGAGATCTGGAAAACAATCAAAGGACTACAGCAACCAAGAGAACACCAATCAAGAAAAAGGACATTCAAAAGGGTAAGAAATTTTTACTCACGTTTACTCCATCCCTTCCCCAGTGTAACACAGTGATAATCCAGGGAAAGTAGCAGCCCAGCTCCCAATCCCTTCTGCAGAACCGGAAGGAGCAAAGACGACCTTATTTGCAATGTTCTAATTGATTTGGGGGCTGCCTGAAGTACTGGTCTCTGTTTCACCAAAGAGCTCAGGGCAGGAAAAGGTGCATAACTCAGATCTCAGGCTGAAAAAAAGAAACTAAAAGTAAGGGGCAATGGTTATAAAAACTGGGCGGGACCACAGATCTACAGAAGCCTCGGGCAGAGATTACTGGTGGAGAAATACAATAAACCATGAAAGCCCCGAGGGGAAGCTGAGGTGAGACTCTTTGCAAAATTAAGAAATTCAAAAGCAGCAGTGTATACAGAGGAATTGTAAAAGCCACATGAAGACCCACACAGGATGCATTCTCAGAAAAGACCTGGGAAGACCTTAAGCTTCACCTTGAGCTGATTTTAAGGCTCAAAACACACTCTGCTAACTAGTGAAGGACATTCCCAGCAGAAAGCCAATGTACAAAGATTAGCAGAGGTGGCTGTTTCTTCAAATGCCCAATTTTCAACCAAACAAAGTATACAAAGAAACAGAAAAATATGGCGCAATCAAAGGAAGAAAATGGCAGCAGAAAACATCCCTTTGTAAACATAGGCCTCAGACATAATAGACAAGGACTTTAAAACAACTGCCTTAAATATGCTGAAAGAGCTAAAGGAAAACATGGACGAAGAACTGAAAGATATCAGGAACACTGTATATGAACAAGATAAGGACAAGAGATAGAAATTGTAAAAGGTTCTGGAGCTGAAAAATACAGTAACTGTATTGAAAATGAGGAATTCATGAAACCATAGCAAAAAAAAATCCAATTAAAAAATGTGCAAAGGACCTGAATAGATATTTTTCCAAAGAAAACATACAAATGGCTAATAGGGATATGAAAAGGTGCTCAACATTACTAATCATCAGGGAAATACAAATCAAAACCATGCCTGTTAGGATGGCTATTATCAAAAAGAAAAAAGATAAACGTTGGTAGAAATGTGAAGTTATCTATTGCTGCAAAACAATCACCCCAATATTTAGCAGCTTAAAACAAGAAACATTTGTTTTCTCTCACAGTTTCTGAGGATCAAGAATTCTGAAGCAAGGGACAAGCACAGGCAGGGACAGAGGACACAAATAAGTTACATAAGAGTGTAGTTCAGAGTCCCTGTTATCTACTAATATTACACTTCATCTCAGTTCACACCAAGCCCCCCTGGGTATCTGTCATGACTAGAAGACAGCGGAAGAAAATAATTGAGCTAGGTTCACATGTGGAATGACTCGGTATATGCATAGAAGTCACAAACTGACTGTTTTCTGAACTATTGGCCCACTCTGGGTGACCTTGAATGTCAGTGCTTACAGGAACTTCTCTAAATGGGCAGAGATTCAGGCATGACACCTGATCATCTACTTTGTATAAAAAGAGAAGTAGCCTTCCATCAGATATATATGGATTAAAGAGATTTTCAAATGGCTTAGCTTGTTAGTCTGGGCCTAAACACAGAAAGATTGGATAGTAGGGGGATAGAAGGCCTGGGCAAGAGGCATGTGGAGGCGCCTATGGGAGTGGCATGAGTTGTGAAGGTCTTTGTATCATATTTATCACCCACTAGAGCCCACAGAGGATAGACGAGGCACTAAACAGTGACATAACCAAAATGACTTAGAGTTGATGCCCACCATTGTCTGTCATCAGCCTCTCCAGTGTAAGCAAAATTGGCTTCTGATTGCAGGCAGGGATTGAGGTTAGGTACAGGTCCCATGGCATGGGATCCCACCCACTACCTCTGAACTAGCTGTCATTGCTGCCAAATGTCTAAACTGCAAGCAATAGAGATAAGCGCTGTGTCACAAATATGGCACAATTCCTCAAGGAGACCAACGAGCACCTTGATGACAAATTGATTACATTAGATCCCTTTCATTTCCAAAGGGGTAGAGGTCATCTTGAATAAAATTAACATATATTCTGGGCAAAGATTTCTCTTTTTTGCCTTCATGCCCTCAACCAGTCCTCAACTATCCAAAGGCATTGAGAATGTATGGTCAACCAAACAGGATTCTTCATAACATTTCATTGAACCAACAGACGTGGAAGGAAAAGAGCATGGCAGTGGATTCACAACCATGGGATCCCCTGGTTCTATCACACACTCTACTACCTAGAAGATGCCAATCCCAAGAGCAATGGAGCAGCCTTGTGAAAGTGCAGTTGAGACTTCAGTTAGGAGATGATACTCTGCTAAAATGGGAAACTTTTTTCAGGATGCAGTATATACTCTAAATCAATGACCAGTATATGGTGTACTGTTCCCCCATAGGTAGAATTAAATAGCCTGAGAACAAAATGGTAGAAGTTGAAATGGCTCAATTTTATCAAATTCTCAGCGCCCCATTTGGGAAGTTTGTTCTTTCTCTCACTGCAAATCAAGGGTCTCTGAGTACAGAGATCCTGGTATACAGAATGGGAACATTTCCACCAGGAGACACAGGGAGAGCCTCAAACATTAAGCTATGCCTACCTTAATTCACATCAGATTTCTAGAAGGGAGTCACCAATCTGACTAGATTAACAGACCCTGATCAGCAGCAGGAAGTAGAGCTGATCTTCCCAGTGTGCCTGACATCAATTTTCTCTGCTCTCAGTGTTCCATTGGGACATCTCTTGGTACTACCTTGCATGATTTTGACAATAAGGGGACATGAGAATTTGCCAGGACCTGAAAAAGCCATGGTGAATAGGACCTCTGATGCCTCAGGGATTGGATTTGTGTCATTCCTCCTGGTGTGCAGACCAGACCAGGAGACCAAGAGATATCTAGAATGGATCTTGCAGGAGAGAGATGATAAGTAACATTTGCAACACTGAGACCAGCTACAATGGTGGGATCTGTGTGTAGATCACCACTCTAACTCTCTCTTATAAGTTTTCCCTGAAGGAGCTGTTCCCTGGTGAGATGAATTCATACAAGTCAAGTGGATCTGTGTGGCACAAATCGTGGACTGTAATGGAAACTGTGATAGCTTTGATGTACCACCCAAATCTCCCTTTAAGGATCAAAATACTAATCCCCCATTGCTGTGAGTTTTGGCAAGTGATGGCTCATAGCTTCCGAAAGAATTGCCCTTGGTCAAAGGGAACTACATTTCCCAAGGTTACATCCCTCCAGTGAGGGGCAGCCTGTATCTATTGACTAGTCAATGTGGGGTTACAAAGGTTCCCACTATGGCTTAATTCCAGACACTTCTGAAGGGCCATTCCATCTCCACACCTGTGCATGAAATGGCTTAAGGATTCTCTATCATGATTCAACATGTACCTCTCAACAATCAGGCTTCCATCACATACTTACGGAATGTAATTCTAAGAGTACACTGTAATAAACCTCCTGTGTGCACATTTGTGCCTCAGAACTTCTTTTGCAGGAAACCAACCCGAGACAAATACTAAAGTGTTCACAGGTCTGCAGTGAAGCAGCCCAAATTAAAATGAATATCATTTCTTCAGTTTTGGCTAGAACCATATGAAGTCAGGCAACACTACAATTTTCTTTCTGATCTTATTGTGATGATGGAAAGATGTTTAGTAAGTAGGATTCACTGGATGTGGAACTGACTGAGCCTTGAGTGAGTATAAAGGAGAGTCAAAGGGTATTGTAAAGGCTTTGACTTGGGTAACTGGGTGAAGGGGAGTACGATTTACAGAGATAAACAAGAGGAGCAAGTGGTAGCAAGAGGTAGAATATCAGAAGGAGATAGTAGCAAGATACATTTCTTTTTCTCTTGTAGTTTGTCTAGCCACTCTTAATATCTACTTTGCTGGCTCTCTCTTCTCAATGCTCTACTTAAAATCAGAGTTCCAAGAGCTTATCCTTAGCCCTCTTCTCTTCTCCTTTGACAGGACCTTCTTTGGTACTCCTGACACGGATAGGGACTTAGTGTGCACCTGTACATACTATGTCTACAACCTAGACCCTCTAGTTTGTCTAAACGTATATTTCAAATACCAACTAGAAAACCCTACCTAGACATCCCCAAAAAAATAATAGAAGGAAAGCATAAATCTGCCCTTCTTGTATTCTGTATTTAGAGAATGTCATTCTGATGCAGAAGAAAGAAATCTAGGAGTCAATTTGATTTTTTCCCTTTTCCTACTCCTAAATTCAATATTCAGTGATTTGGCAGGTGACCAATATGGTGGAGTAGAAAGACCCAAAACTCACTTCTTACCATGGACACACCAAAATTACTACTTACAGAACAGCTATCTATGAGAACTAGCAGAAAAGATTTTCCACAACTAAAGACATAAAGAAGGAACCACAATGAGACAGGAGGAGGGACAGAGACACGATATTGTCATGATCCAGACCCCCAGGTCAGTGACCCACAAATGGGAGGACTATCACAAGTGTAGAGGTCCTCCCCAAGGAGTGAGGGGTCCAAGCCCCACATCAGGCTCCCCAGCCCAAGGGTGCTGCACCAGGAAGACAAGACCCCAGAAAGTCTCACTTGAAAACCAGCGGGATTATATTCAGGAGAGCCAGAGAGCTGCAGGAAACAGAGTCCACTCTTAAATGGGGCACGCAAAATCTCACAAGCTCCAAGTCCTAGCACACAGGTAGTAGTTTGAAAGGAGCCTGGGTCAGACCCACTGGCTGATCTTGGAGAGCCCCCTGGAGAGGCAGAAGGGAACTGGGACTCCCGCTGGAGACGTTGGTAGCAGCCAGTTTGAGGAGCTTGTTGTACCTCAATAACGCTGGAGCTGGCAACATCAAAGGATTTTGGAATCCTTCCTCTAGCCTATTGGCACTGGGGACCTGCACCCACCCTCCAGCAAAAGGAAGACCAGCAATGGACAAAGAGGGGCCGTATTTCTCCTACCCCATCTCCCTGAACCCTGGGCTTTTTTTGGAGCCCCTAAAGTTTGGTGGGGGGGGTGGAGGGCTTGTGGTAACTAAAACTTGACTCTCCAGTGAGAGGAGAGTCCTGACGCACAACACCAAGGTCTCCTCCCTTCAATTACCTCGCAGTGGTTAAGAGGCTATTCGGGGGCTCAGGCAATGCCCTGAGTTTCATGTGCCGGACCAATAATGTCAAGGTTTGGCTCTGTTGAGCTCCATTTTAAGGTATGCAGAGCAGCTAGAAGCCACTACCCCAACCCAGAGTCTCCCGTTCCTCATCCTCTGTACCTCTGGTCTAGACAGCACCTTCTTTCTCACCGAAGACATAGAACAGACAACCACAAACTGATTCCCCACCGTGTGTCACAGGCTACAGTTTTCCCATCCAGTAGTAAGGAACGGAAGTCTCGCTGACTTTTGACCCATCTTAGCCTGAAAAACAATTCCTGACAATCAAACAGGGTTTCTGATTTTTTTGGTGGGTGGAGGTGGCTCTTCAAACTTCAAGCAATAGAGCCAGCTAGCTTACGCAACAAAAGGAGGGTTCTTGAAAGGATATTGGGGCAGCTTAGAAAATCAAAAGAAGATTTGAAGAAACAGGTCTCAGAAAGGCAGGGATGAGGGTACCTCTGGCGCCCAGGCAGCAGGAATCTGGAACTTGTACTCTGAAGCCATTAAAATGACTCAGCCCAACAATTTCCCTTCTGTGCATCTCTTCAGCCAAGTTTCAAATTCCCAGGACAGAAATGTTTGCTCAGAAAGATTCTCCAGCAACCTCATACATATTTCACATCCAGTCGACCCTAGCTGTGAAAGACTAATCCAAGGGCAGAAATACCCCATTTAAGATGGTCAGTTTAGTTCAAATGTATTCATCCATGGCCATGAATAAATGGCTCTTTTATCAGTAGGCAGGGAATAGGCTCTTCTCTGAAGAAGTGCCCTTCCCTCACTTCCTGTCTTTTGGAAGACTAATGCATTTCTGGGTAGCTATTGTGATACTGCATTGACCGGGGCAAGGAACAGCTTCGTCTTCCACGCACTTGAGTTTCATACAATCTTCATCTCTATGTGTTAGTATATTAATGCACCTTTGATGGGCTGCTCTTCATACACCAATGGATAAACATTTGCAGTTACTGAGCAGTTATATTGCCCACCAGATTAACGGTTCCATTGTGGCAGCACCACCATCTCTGACTACATAGCAGAGTTTGGGCACTTACACTTGATGTATTTGACACTTTTATCTGTATAAACAAAAGCTACCTTCTGTCTGTATATAAAAACATCACACAAAACTGCTGGATGGATTTCACTAAATTTGGAATTTATTTGGGGGGTGGTCTGCCTTAAAATCTAGACCATTCATAGGCTCAAAACTTTCTTGGCTAGACCTTCAAAGCACCTCAAGAGCACGAGCAGTCACCCTCTAGAGCAGCAGGACCTAAAGTCCCAAAGGAGGCCAAAGACAGAGAAAACAATGTGATTTCAAGTATAGCTTAAAATACGGTCCCCAGGTGAAGGGCACAAGAACAAATGCTCTGAATGACAAGGGCTGGAATTTGGAATCCAGTTGCTTCGCACAGGGACAAATCCCGGTAGTGAACTCCAGGTTGAGTTACATCAGGGACTGATTTATTAAATAGTTAATGACTTTTCTGAGCAATGCCGGGAAAGCAGCAAATAATTTTACAAAATAACTGGAAAATGTAAAAATGAAAGCACCACATTTTTTTAGTAAAAAAGAAACATACGGTCTCAGAAAATGATTGCTGAGGAAAAGAAAAAAATTATCTGGCATTCTTAAAAACTAGAAACCTTTTTTTTTGGTTACATTAGGTGATACTTTGGCTTAAGCCAGAAGACTCTGTATTTAGTGCAAAGGGAAAGAACATAATTTAAAATAATATATGCAATGCTAGAATTATATCATCAAAAATTTATCTTAAAGGCCTGGGGTATTTATCCATGCTGTATGTTATATTTTTACATGAAACAAGATAATATTTTTAAGTACTAACCGTTATGTCTTATGTTTTCTCCAGCCCCAAATACACACACACAGACACACACACACCCCTCCATTTAACTTCTTCACTTATGCACTAGGGTGGATACATCCTGGTTTGCCCAGCCTACACCTGTTATCTTGGAATAATTATTCAGAGTGTCTCCTTTTACTACCGAAAGTGCCTGTTTCATTTTTATGATCATCCTACCTAAGACCTTTCTTTTCAGGTCAACTAGCTAGAAATGAATTTTTTTTCAACATCTTTATTGGAGTATAATTGCTTTATATTGTTGTGTTAGTTGCTGCTGTATAACAAAGTGAATCTGCTATATGTATACATATATCCCCATATCCCCTCCCTCTTGCATCTCCCTCCCACCTTCCCTATCCTACCCCTCTAGGTGGTCACAAAGCACCAAGCTGATCTCCCTGTGCTATGCGGCTGCTTCCCACTAGCTATCTATTTTACATTTGGTAGTGAATATATGTCAATGCCACTCTCTCACTTCATCTTACCCTTCCCCCTCCCTGTGTCCTCAAGTCCATTCTCTACGTCTGCGTCTTTATTCCTGCCCTGCCCCTAGGTTCTTCAGAACCATTTAGAAATGAATTATTAAACCTAGAAGCAAGTCACCATGTCATAGGAGGGAAACTGTCAAGGTGAAGTGAGCAAATTTTTTACTTTGGGTTCAAAAATCTTTGTCCAAGTGTAAGAAAGATTTAGGAAGGCATTGTATTTAGCGAGTCCTGTCCTCTATGTCATTCCCTCAACCCCAAAACTAGCCAAAGATCTTCTAAGCTGGAGAAGGAGTGTCTGAGAGGAAACAAGAGGGTAGGAGCTTTTAAGACTCAAAAAAAAAAAAAAAAAATTGAGAGAGAGAGGGAGTAGGAGCTGATAAAGAACTTTGGTCAGGGTACACACCCCACCATCCACAATGGAGACAATGAACTCACCCATTCAGTAGGAAACAAAGGATGTAAGGAGGTGCATTTACATAGAGAATTTGAAAACAATAATAAAACTTAACCCAAAGTCAGTCTGTTTTATTATCACCAAGCATCGGTAACTTTCATGTAAATGATAAGCTCCTTCTAACCAACCAAAAACAATATTTTGTTGGTCTAAGTTCTAAATAATTGATGTGATTACTGTTGTTTGTTTTTTGTTTTTATTTATTTTTCCTTGCTGCCTGCAGGCTTTCTCTAGTTGCGGTGAGGGGGGGGGGTGGGGGGGGCTACTCTTCTTCACGGTGCGCGGGCTTCTCATTGCGGTGGCTTGTCTTGTTGCAGAGCACAGGCTCTAGGGCGCAGGCTTCAGTAGTTGTGGTGCTCGGGCTCAGTAGCTGTGGCTCACGGGCTTAGCTGCTCTGAGGCATGTGGTATCTTCCTGGACCAGGGATCGAACCCGTGTCCCCTGCATTGGCAGGCGGACTCTTAACCACTGTGCCACCAGGGAAGTCCCTACTGTTAAGTTTTAATAATATATCTGCAGGCTTCAATTAGCACATTTTGTTACTTATCACTTAATAAATATTGTACCCTACATGGACATTGATTTGGAGAACTCCCAGTTTTCCAGTTGGTTTCAGGCATCTGTGGGCCCAGCTACACACATTCATTTCAAGAACAAGTTCGTGAGGATTCAGAATCATACCAGCTCACTTTGGACACTCTTGTGTCTGCAGTCCCTGTGGTATGACATATTCCTGACTTTAAATAGAGGATTCAAAATAAACAATGAAAGCATAGTGATTGGAAAGATAGAGAACCTGAACTTGAATGACTTTGACTATGTCATTTTATGTGACAACTTGAAGTTTTATCTGTGTTTAAAATTTAAAACAGTAAAACAAAAACTGTGAGATGTAAATTTTTGTTTGGTGAGTGAACATTTCATTTTGCATATGAAATATTTTACTGAATTTGAATACTATTTTTACATTGAATTTTACAGTTTTTAAGTGATTAACTCATTTAAAACTAAAGAGAAAAATTAAGAAAACAAAATATTATATCAGTGGTACAATTTAATAGTTGCCTAGATTGTACCTTTTGGTCATGTTTCCTTTTTTTTTAATTTGCTTACTGGACAGTTATTTACATAAAATGTTATTATATAAGGCTGTAGCTAAAGAACTAAAGTTCAAGCTGTAAGGTAGAATTAAAACTTCTGAGTAAATAGTTGTGCTTTGTAATATTTTTTTCACTTTATTCTGTTGTTTTTGTTGCATGGTTATGTATATGAAGTTTTAAAATTTTTTTCACTATATATTTTATTCTGGCTATTATTATTATGTTTCATTTCATGACTATTACCAAAAATAATTTTGACATAGAGGATAAAGTGCTTAAAATATGACCCATTCCAGGTGACATGTACGCCAGGTTCTGTCCCCCTCAAATTAGGGAAATGAGAGCGGAAGGAATCTGTGCCCCACTCCCAAGGGAGGCTTTTGTCAGCTGACTGCATTCTAGTCTGGAATTTTTTTTTTTTTTTTTTTTGGCCGCACCATGTGGTTTGTGGGATCTTAGTTCCCCGACCAGGGATTGAACCCAGGGCCACTGCAGTGAAAGCGCCGAATCCTAACCACTGGACCACCAGGGAAATCCCCTGCATTCTAGTCTGGATGTTCCCCTGCCCCAAGATAAGGAAGCAGCAGAGTAAAGGCAACTATATGTCAGAAAGGGCGTGACGACAGACCCAAGACTCTCAAGGCCTCCAAACAGGCCAAGAGAACAGCTAAAGCTAAGAACTGATGGCTTGAAATAAGTGAAGCGGATTAAGAGGTACAAACCTCCAGTTATAAAATAAGCCACAAGGATGTAATGTACAGCATTAAGGAGTACAGTCCATAATATTATATTTAACTTGGTATGGGGACAGATGGTTACTAGACATCGTGGTGATCAGTTCATAATGTATGCAAATGTCAAATCACTGTGTAGCATACCTGAAACTAACATAATATGCACGTCAACTATATTTCCATTTTTTAAAAGGGGGCTGGGGGCTGATGGCTTGAAGAGTTTCAGAGTCTTGAGGAGGGTGCGCCCTACTGGAAAGTGGTATGAACTGCACCTTTGGGAAAGGAACAAACCTGCAAGTTCCTCAGCAAGATGCTGGGTCAGAGGGACAGTCACAGACCGAGACAGGATAAGTTCAATTGGGGCAGATGCAAGCATAGGACAGAGGGGAGTAGAAGACTGGACTCCAGCCTCCTCCCGTGTCACTTAGGTACCATTCTTGGGCAAAAGAAAGAGAAGAAAATATTCTGAAATGGCTCAATTTAAACCTGAAATGACTGAGTTTACCAGTGCTGTCTGCCATCAGACAGAATTGGGACTCCAAGTAGAGGTGAAGTTATATTCCTTTTTTCTAAGTTACACTTTTGCACAAACTAGTTACCTGGCTGTAAAGAAAGTCCCATCTGCAACTTTTACATTAGTGAGTAAAATCCAAACACCCCTAACATGGAAATCATTTTCACATTTGCCGACAAGATCCCATTGATAGCATATGCGAGGGCAGGCAACCCTGTGGTTTTCTCTCTTGTGGGTGTCTCTTCCAGAGGCTGAATTTCTCAAGGAGTCTCTATCACTGAATCTCCAGAAACTGACACACTGCCCAGAAAACGGTAGGTGCGGTGAAAAGTGTGTGCTGCCCGGTTCCCCGTCTTTAGGTCTGAGGGGCAAATTCCCCCAACTGCTAGGATTGGTGGTGGTTGACAGCTCCCAGCTGAGTCCCTCTCTTGGAAGGTCATCCCCGCATCCTTGGCAGCTGGCAGCCACACGCTAATAAATGGAGAGGTGGAGAGGACTGGCCCTTTTGCCTCAACGCAGGACCACTCTGTAAGGCCATCCCAGCCCCAGAGCTCCCTTTAGGCTGGCTTGGGCCTCTGCTGGGACCACATCACAGTTCAGCTTCTCCCTCCGCCCCAGCCTGCTTCCTCCACTTTCCCCCAGTAAGCTTCCTGCCCACAAACCTCCACCTCAGAGTCTCTGTTTTCCACGGAGCCCGATCTGTAACCATAGATTCTCTACGATGCTGAATTGAACTAAAACCACAAAAACTGTATACCCCAAAACACACATTTCCTATGGAGTAACCTAAGGGGGGAAATCTGTTAACAAGTGCTACCCGTGTATCTCACTACATATAAAGCTTCTCTAAGGAATCCCAGCCATGAGTCTGGACAGAACGATCAGCTTCTGTGCACTAGGTCATGTTTGGGGTCCTACTGGGAGCGGAAGAGCAAAGATGTAAGATCATAAGGTGTACTGTGGTCATTTGCTGTTTCTGCCCGCCTGGCTCCTTCACTTCCTAATCCACAATAATCACACAGTTCTGGAGAACTGGCCCATCAGGGTATTTTGACGCTGATGTTATGAAGCCTAAATCCAGATGTACTCTTTTCTGCTCCAGGATTTGACAGTTACTTAAGCCAGTAAGTTCGTCACTTTGCTTAAGCAATTTTGTTGTTGAGCATTCTGTCCCTTGAAACTAAGAGAGTCCTAACACAGGTCTACTTGTGGCTCAGGGAATATCCAGAGGTGAGACTTCAACACGTCTCTAACAGGTTATTTCCCTGTATTTGGAGGGTGACAGCTCAACCATGCCAAATATCCTTCTTTCCACACTTTTCTTGATATTATATATCTGGCCGGGTCCTCGTGTTTGGGGTCTGGGTAGTGCCCTTAAACAGACAAGGCTCAGGGAGCCTCTCCCGCCCCACCCTTCCGGAGCCCAGCCTTGTAGAGTAGAAGTCCTGAGTGTGAGCCCCCAAAAGGCAGTTTCATCAGTTTAGAGCACTGTTTTCCTATTGCCCTGCGAAGCCCCAGGGCTGCCACCCATGGGGCACAGAGGAATGGAAGAACAGAACCCTCAGTGTCTGCATGTGAGTGAGAAATACTGAAACTTCTCGTTTTATCCCCCTGAGCCGAGATGGTGGTGAAGGCTGCTCCTGCTACAATGTGCCAGACTGGGATCCCTGAGACGCCAGAGCTGCCCTCCTGATGGGTTTCAGCGTCCGGGCAAGCTCTGCTGCAGCCACTGGTGGGTGGCCCTGTGCAGCATCAATCCTGGAAGTGGATTCGCACCAAAGCGGTTCTGATGATCCATGGCTCCCGAGTTCCTCCCGGGATCGAGTTTTTTCCCACCACCTCCCGGTAAAGAGGACACACCTTGTTGCTTCAGCCCTGTGAGAGACACTGCATTTGGGTAATCACAATTCAGTGTCTGTACCCTGCAGGGGCTTTCTGTCCCAAAGGTATCATAGGTCAGCTCGAAAGCTTATCCTACTCATGAATATCTATTGCTATTCACCCAAAAGCCAAGGTCTGGTATTAGGATTATATGCAATTAATTCTGCCTCTGCTGTGAGCCCCGTGGATGACTAGCCTTTTCTCCCTGCCCACATTTCCCTTTTCAATTATGCATCTTCAGGCCTTAAATACCCTCTTCCGGTACTTATCTCTGGGTTCATGATAAAGCAGCTCTTGATTTTAAAGTCCTTATTTTGCCAAGTGGAGACATTACTGCTATAAACATTTACCCAGTTGGAGCACTGTGTAAAGCTGGGTGAGTGGGTGCTACTTGTTCACGGGGGCCAAGTCTGTAATGGAGATAATGAACACATAGAGCCACAGGGTGACTGAAGGTCGTCCAAAAGTGTTTAAAACAGCACAGGGATAAATTAGGAGGCTGGGATTAACCTATACATGCTACTATATATAAAACAGATAATCAACAAGGAACTACTGTATAGCACAAGGAACTCTACTCAATACTCCGTAATGACCTATATGGGAAAAGGACCTGAAAAATAATGGGTATATGTATATGTATAACTGAACCACTTTGCTGTACATCTGAAACTAACACAACATTGTAAATCAACTATACCCCAATATAAAATAAAAATTACATTTAAAAAAATTTTTTTAATAAAACTCACTATAAATTTTAAAAAAAGAAAGAAACAGTGCCTGGAACAGTGTGAACGCTCCGCGAATGTCACTGCTGTCCTTGTCATTATTACTTTATTCCCCTCAACTGTTGGCAGAGCCTGTCCGCCAGGTCTTCGGGTCTAGCACACGCCCCCCAGGCTGCCCAAGTGAAGCTCTGGGCCCTGCCTAACCCAGAGCTGCTCCATTTTTCCCGTTTCACTCATCAGGCAGCTCGATGATATTATGCCTAAAGGGAGGGTTCTGATGCTCATGCAAAGTGCAGAAGCCAGGGCTCTGGAAAATCCACTAAAGCCAGCCAGACCTCCCTTGTCTTTCCAACTCAGAACTCTCCCTGCCACCAGGCTCACGGCTCGCAGGATCAAGCAAAGGTTGGGGGAGCCATCCTGCATCAAGATGGAAATGCCAGGAACCTGTGGCCTCCATTGATTTCTTTTCAAACGCCCTTCTTTTGAAACGGAACTGGAAGAACCCCAAATTACTCATTTACAAGGCACCCCCCCATGTTGCTACAAACTCAAATATGCTTTAACTTTGAAGTTGAACTTTAAGCAATCTTTCTGAAAACGCACAGAAAAAATTAAGTCTTTTTATATTTAACCTAGCAAACCGAATATATTTTTTTTAATACCCACCATAATCAAACAAAAAGAAGAAAAAAAAAAAAAAAAAAAACAACGAACGACTTTGCAACAAGAAACATCATGTGGTCCATAAATAGTTGTCTTCTGGTTAAAGCATCTGCCCAGTTAACGATGGGCTGGTGGGCTTCAAAAGCACTGGGAACAGACACTTCAAGAGAACAGAACTTTGAGTGGCTCAGAAAGCATTCTTAGAGTTTGTATTGTTCGGCTACAGTGATAAAAGAAGTGTCAGTAGGCACAGTGCAGGGTCAGAAGGCTCTATTGGCATCAGCATGCCATGCACCTAACAGCCCCTCCCCTGTGCTGTGCTTGACCACGTGTGACATAAAAATCCCAGTCCTGCAGAATCAGAAGTCATGATTCCCTTTAAAATCTTTCCTTTTTTGAACAAGCTCCCCTCCCGCCTGACTGCGGGAAATCCTGTTCTGTCCCAGAAGATTCCAGAGGACTCCCACACGGAAACTCTGGTCTGCTTGCTCCCAGTGGACTCCCTCTGGGGGTCCCTGAACCTCTTCTCCCCGTAGCTGCAGCCCTCTCGGGTGCTAAAAGCCATGCACACTGGCCCCTTCCTTTATCCCCCCCCCGCCCCCACACAGCAAGCAGGAGGCTTGTGGCTAACAAAAGGTGATTATAAGCATAAGACAAACACATGAAACTAGGAACTGGGGAGCAGTTCATCCCTACTCCCAGTGTCAATAGAGGGTCCCCTCTGTCTGGTTCTCCCCTCAGCCTCTGGCCTGCTGCCCCAGGGATGGGGTTCATTCCCCTTGTGTCAGTTGGCACGCCTGACTGGTATATTTTCCCCTCGTTATCTCCCACTCCTGGCCAGCAAAACCAGATCCCTTTGTCATCACAATAATCTCTGCAGAGGTTACTCAGGGTTTCCCGAAGTCCATCTTTCCATCATTAAGTAAAACATCTGGGTTGTACGTAGCACCTGCCGGGCCATGTGTCACTTAGACTGGGCCTCCCTAATTAAGGAACACAGCACGTTTCTGTTCTCTGTTCCCTGTGATATGCCAAGCGAACCAATGCCACCACTGTCCCCATTCACCCATCCCCCCCAAAGCAAAAAGGAATAAACACTAAAAAAAAAATAAGAACACAAACAAGAGACCAGTATTTAACATCTCAGAAACATTTGCATTCAAATGACTTTCCCTTGGGATCTCCCCTCCAACAGTGGGTACGTGCCTTATATCTACAAGACTAAATAGGCTCACCAAGGGGTCCCACTCAAAGCAGAGTTGTTTTTACCCTAGGAACTGCTACAGGTTTTTTAGTAACACTTTAGGAAACGCTCCCCTCCTCATCTGCAAAGTGTGGTGTGTGCATTCCAGAGCTCATGACTTTATGGACAGCTTGGAAGCAGGGGGAGACCACTGTCCAGCAGGTAGTCTCCACCCCATGCTCCACTGTGTCTTGCATCCCCCCAACCATCTCAGAACTGCTCACTGCCAGCCCTGACCACCACCCATGGGTTCAGGCAGAGGTGGGCGGAGCCAGCGCTTGGCACGTGGCACACACTCCAAAATGTCTGTTGGATGAATGAGTGAACATAAGCCCTGAAATGCTCCTGAGGGTCTCTGCCTCACTGGGTACAAACCAGAAAGGACCCAGGGAAGTGTCTTTCTGTCCCAAACATAATAAGCGAGAGACAGATGAGGGCTGTATTTCGAAGTTACTACATACGCCCTGGGGTGGGGGAGTTGTTGGTCTGTTAATCAAACAACACCTGGTTACCTTGATTAATGATTAATATGGTCTATGAGTTCAAAGTGATCTTCAGGTCAAAAGGTTTGCTAATCCATGACTGAGTTAATTCAAAGCTAAAATTTATAAAGTATAAATTCCCGGCACTTGGGCTCTCCTCCAAAGGAAGATTCCAACCTAGACCATATCATGAATAAAGAGACTGAGGGAGGGGTATTGGGAACTCCAGTGATTTTGTGGGGTAGGGAGAGGGTGATTACGGGAACTAGGGACAATGGCTTTATCCTAGTCGTGATTCACAGAAATGGGGGTGAGCTCCACCTACCAGCACCTGTAACTGCTGTGCAAAGCAGAGAGAGGGGCCGCTCGGGATGGACAGAGGGAAGACAATCAAAGAGACACACCCAGACTCCAGCATCTAGGAAACAGGAAGAGGCAGTCAAGCTTGGATTGCTAAGAACAGAACAGAGTGGGGGAAACTGAAGAGTTTCCCTGCAGGTCTATTTCCTCCAAACAGGAGAAAGACTCTAGAAGATCCTAACAGATCTTACATGAGATGCTCAGGGGTTCCATCCTGCTCTCTTCACGTTCCTTCACGTTCCTCATGTTTCCCCAGGGCATTTCAAGAGCCCTTCTCTGGCTTTCTGGGGTGGCTTCAGCTCTCAGCTGGCACTAACAATCTCCAGCCATCATCTTAGATCTTCCATCATGTCCACATTCTTCAAAGCACAAAAACCACTCCTTTCTCTCCCTCATTCACACCGAAGTCCATTGATTAAATTATTTTAAGTATTCCTCTGAAATCGGTGAAGATAGAAATTTCTAATTTTCTGGAACTTATGAGGCAGAAAAGCAAGATAAATGCTCTCGTTGATTAAACTGTAAGTGGGGAGGTTTTTTAGACAATAAAGAATAAAGCTATGGATAAACAACAAGGTCCTACTGTATAGCAAAGGGAACTATATTCATTATCCTGTGATAAACCATACTGGAAAAGAATATGAAAAAGAATGTATGTATGTATGTATAAGAGTCACTTTGCTGTGCAGCAGTATTTAACACAACATTGCAACTCAACTTTACTTCAATAAAAAAATAAATTAAAAAAAAAATAAAACTCATGTATAATTTTTAAAAGAAAATATTTCTTGGGAAAGGTGTTCCTAGATGAAGGCACAGGTGGCCCTGAGCAGCGAGTTACAGGTTTCCTAAAAGGCCTCCTCCCCTGAATCGCACTGTGGGTCTGAAAGGGCAATAAAAAGACCTTCTGAAAAGAGCTCTTCATTCCTGGGAATGTTCGGCAGAGATTTCCAGGATGTTTCAAGCGCCACAGACTAGGTCCAGCCTAAAAAGTAAGTAAGGCTCCTTCCTACAAAGAGAGTAAGATGAAGTATGTGAAATGCCTAGGTGTCTGGCACCTAATAGATGCAGAATAAATATTAGGTTCTTCCCACCTTGAAAGTCCAGGGGTCGATGAGCACATATATTGGATGTATTTCTGGAGGGGTAATTGATTACATTCTAGATTCTTCCAGAAACTCACAATTTTCTTACACGGGGCGGTGGAGAGAGCAAGGCAGGGGAGGGAAGGAGGCGCGTTCTCTCTGCCGCTGTCAGTAGCTCTTCCTCTTCTTCAGAGCCTTCGGGCCATTGCTGGTTTGGGCCTTAGGCTGTCCACCACGGCTGAAAGCACCGCCCCGGCAGCCTTCGCTCCCTCCATCAGCATGTGCTCTACCTGCAAAGCAGACCAGTTCATAGGACCCTCCGTGAGGCTCCTAGGTTCGCACCCTGCCCCACCCCCACCTCACCACACCCCGTCAGGAGCTGGCCTGCCTAGGAAGCAGCCACCCTCGATTCCCAAAGACCCTAGAGCTGCAAGAGACCTGGAGAAGCCAGGACGGCCTGAGGTGCACATCGGAGGCAGGAGCGAGCCCTTTCCCCAGGAAGCATCCAGGGCTCCTGGTCCCCTTCCTCCCCGAGAGCCATTCAGCCCACGGTCTGCCACTAGCATGGGGCTCAGAGGAGCACAGCCACTGAGTCCCTTATTCTACACACAGGGAACCCGAGGGCCAGGGAGGGGAACTCACTTGGACAAAGTGACACAGTGAACAGCATCCACACTTAGATCTGGGCTTGGGTCTCATGAATGCCAGGCCCAGGCTCCTTAGCAGGACCTCCTATAACCCCCTTGCTCCCTGGGGTCTTCTTTCCCTGCACAGATGCTCAAGAGACAGGAGGTCCCGCATACCAGAGCCCACCAGGCCCGAGCACTAGTACAAGGTCTCACAAGCATGGAATGGCGGGGAGAAGAGGCAGAGCAGGAAGGAGGGAGATGCAGAGGGTGGAGGGGGGCGAGTGGGCGGGGCTGCTAGCCCTCACTGAGAAACGGGAGAGGGACAGTAGAGAGACCAGCGCTGGGATTCGAGCCCCGTAGGTCAAGAGAACACAAGTAACATAGAAAAGAAAATGGGAAAATTATGTTCCACCTTTAAACCTTGATCTTTTTAATCTATTAAAAAGGCAACAGGGGGCTTCCCTGGTGGCACAGTGGTTGAGAATCTGCCTGCCAATGCAGGGGACACAGGTTCAAGCCCTGGTCTGGGAAGATCCCACATGCCGCGGAGCAACTGGGCCCGTGAGCCACAATTACTGAGCCTGCGTGTCTGGAGCCTGTGCTCCGCAACAAGAGAGGCCGCGATAGTGAGAGGCCCGCGCACTGCGATGAAGAGTGGCCCCCGCTTGCCGCAACTAGAGAAAGCCCTCGCACAGAAACGAAGACCCAACACAGCCATAAATAAATAAATAAATAAACAAACAAACAAAAAAAGGCAACAGTACACACTTCCTCCTCTCATCTCATGGGGTTTTAGTAAAAGGCCCAAATAGTAACAAGAGCAGCTCAAATTGTCACAGGTATTTAGGCTTCCAAAGCTTTTTCACATGTAGTGTACCGCATTTAATTTATCACCATCCTATATGGCGGCGGGGGCGGGGGGGGGGCGAGCGGGGATGGGGGAAGGAGGCCAGACCCAAATGCACACAAGCCAGGCAGGGAATGTGGGTGAAGCTGGTAGGTGACACACCGATGCCCCACGCCCTTCTAAAGGGGGAGCTCCTACTCGGCCCTATAGGGTGTTAGCAAGCTGGAACGAGGGCCCAGTGGCCTGATCAATAGGTTGTCCAAGAGAGGCTGGGAATCCAGATCTTTTTATATAAAATTTCTATATTCTTAAATGTTTGCAAGTCATTCAAATTAAAAAATAAATAAATAAATAAAATAAATAGGGGCTTCCCTGGTGGCACAGTGGTTGACAATCTGCCTGCCAATGCAGGGGACACGGGTTCGAGCCCTGGTCTGGGAGGATCCCACGTGCCGCGGAGTAACGGAGCCTGTGAGCCACAACTACTGAGCCTGCGCGTCTGGATCCTGTGCTCCGCAACAAGAGAGGCCGCGAGAGTGAGAGACCCGCGCACCGTGATGAAGAGTGGCCCCCGCTCGCCGCAACTAGAGAAAGCCCTCGCACAGAAACGAAGACCCAACACAGCCAAAATAAATAAATAAATAAATAGCGTTCCCTTTAAAAAAAAAAAATACTAGTCATCCAAGCAAAACACGTCTGTGGGCCAGATGTGGCCCGCGGGCTGCTAGTCTGCAACTTTAGCTCTGAGTATCTACCGCAGTTTTTCCCCTTTTTGTAAAGGAAGAAAACAGCTTCAGAACTAAGATGATCTGACCGAGGAGACCATGCCAGCTTAAGTGCCTGGGGAGGGATTCCACCTGGTGGTCTTCCTATGCAGCCCGGTGCCCCCTCTACTCCTCCATGGGTCAGTAGAGGAGAAAACACCTCCTGAGTCGCCCTGGAGCAATGGAAGGCCCCACAAATAATAATGGAAACACCGATCACCGATTGGACCCCTGAGGCAGCAACAAGCGCCGAGACCCCGAGTCAGAGCCGGGCGGGGGCAGGGGCTGCCACACCTGCTGGCTCCTGGGCACGCCGTATCTCAGGTCGTTGACAAAGTGTTCGCAGTTCCCTTCGATCAGGCTGTACTGCACTATCTTGTTGACCATCTTTTTCGTCCGCTGGACGATCTTGTCCACGGGCAGGGGCAGGTATGTCCCATCCAGCTTGTTGTTGACCTTCCAGGAGCAGCCACGTAGCACGTCCTCCAGACGGCTGTATGTCACCACCGCCCGGTTGCTGAAGACGGACGCGATGCCGCTGGCCTCAAATTCCTCACCTAGGGGCCAAAGACAAGCCAAAGTTGCAAGCTGGAAGGAGCAGCGGGGCAGAGCACCGGCTCACTCCAGGCGCTGGATCCGTGGCTCCTCTTGGGGTCCTGGTTTCACCGTCTCTAAAAGACACAGCAGAGGATGGGGAGTTGGACTAAATGAACTGCAAAGGGCCAGCTTTCCGCACTCCCCACTTTCAACCACCACTGCAATCTCTTTCTCATCAAGCTCCAGGGGTACCTTATGGTGTAGGCCCAGACTCTACTCCGTGTACTGACCTCACCAAGTCCTAGGACTGGAGTCTTGCTTTCCTAACCAGACTCCAGTAATCTTCACAAACATGTGACGAATACCCTTACATGTAAGAGTCAGTTCCTGGACAAGGGGCTGTCGTGCGGTTCCAGGATAGGCCTCCCTCTGCCACCACTGCAGGGGCGCAGGTGAGGCCACGCAGACCCGCTCCAACCCGCTTCCACCCAGAGGCACTCTGCCTTTCTCTCTACTCAAGTATCAGAATTCTCACTGAGGGTTTGTTTGAAAACAGGGTTCCACAGCTTGGAAAAACAGAAACGTTTGAAAACTGCTGTATTATCATATTCAGTCCTTAGAGGAGAGAGAGCTCCAGAGAAGGTCTGGAAGCTGCCCAAGGCCAGGTGGGTGGTAATTTAATATCAGGACTGTTTTCCTGCTACAACCATATGGATAGGCAAACGTGGGAACCCTCCCCCTCTGTAAGTTGTCTGAGTGCAAGAAATGTCCCTTGTTCCTTTCTGAAGTATTTCAGGACTATCTGCTGATTTTACAAAAGCTGGCAGTAGGCAATTCGGCTCTCAGGAACAAAGATGGCAGAATTCATTTTTGGAGGAAGATCTGATGGGGGGGCGGTGGTGACAAAACTGTTAACTTGTACAACTCTTTGGTTACACAAGAGGAAGGCTCCTAGGCTTAGTCTGGAAAGGAGAGGTGGAGATGAATGCAATGTGAAGCAATTTTTCATTCTTCGTGTAGGCATCCAGACAGGAAGCGGGATGGGTGTGAGTGGATGGGGTGGGGAAGCAAAGCGAGGGGAGAGGGGCTCTGCTCTGCAGGAAGGTCTCAGTCAGGTGAGAGGCGGGGCCAACCGAGGGGGACAGGAGACAAGGATGAGAGCTGTGAATAAGGTGCGGCCACAGGCATTTGGTACCAGTGCCCTTCTGTAATCTCATCCTGAACGGGCAGTACTTGCACAGGAGGCAAAATCCCAAAAGCATCAAAGATTACACAGAGGAGCCCCCGCCGCCCCTTCTCCCAGCTCCCCCATCTCCTGAGGCCACCATGTGACCAATGGTTCCGGATGTCCAGTTTTAAGCTGTTTCACATTCTGTGCTGTAATCGTCCACTATCACCACTTCTGCCCCCATCAAATCTCCACTAAAATTTAATTAGTCACCCCTTTAATCTCAGCCCTGTGTTAACGCTGCAAGGAAAGGAGAACAATGTCCACACTGGGGGCGGAGCAGCCTGGGACGGGTTGGAAAAGCGGGGAGACAAGGTGAGGATGGAGGTGCCAAAGGTGACCAGGAAGCCAGGTGGATGCAGCATTTGGGGACAATAGGAAGCAAGTGACAATCAGAACACATAAGCATCTGCACCCCTCCCAGGGGACCCTCAGAAACAGAGGAAGGATACTGAACTGCTGTCATTACAAAATGGAGGCTCCGGTTCTTATGTTTCTATTTTAAAAGAAAGAGTGGTCTAGGTGGTCAGGGAACTTAGGAATGATTTTTTTTTTTTTTTTTTTTGGTGTTTTAAATTTATTTATTTATTTATTTATTTATGGCTGTGTTGGGTCTTCGTTTTCTATGCGAGGGCTTCCTCTAGTTGCGGCGAGCGGGGGCGGGGGGGCCACTCTTCATCGCGGTGCACAGGCCTCTCACTGTCGTGGCCTCTCTTGTGGCGGAGCACAGACTCCAGACGCGCAGGCTCAGTAGTTGTGGCTCACGGGCCCAGTTGCTCCGCGGCATGTGGGATCTTCCCAGACCAGGGCTCGAACCCGTGTCCCCTGCATTGGCAGGCAGACTCTCAACCACTGTGCCACCAGGGAAGCCCAGGAATGATCTTTATACTTTCATCTGTCTTAGGGCTGGACACTCAGTGGTTTTTGGCGGACAGAGACCAAGCTGTATCACACAGTAAATGAAGGTCCAGTCATGCTTTGGGTGTTCTGTTGCTAAAGTAAGGCAGCCGCTGAGCAACACGGTAATTAACTGCCCTTCTTTTTACTTTGCTAACTTCAGTATCCATATTTCAATAGAGCATCACTCTTACTTGTGGGAGCCAGGTGGACCACACAGCCATCTTCCACATAGACGGCCCAGTGCTCGTAGCCAGTCCGGAAAATCTCAATCAGGTCTCCAGGTCTGGGTCTTGGTTTACCCTATGATGGAAGTGGAATGGAATGGAATGAAATGAAATGAAATGAAATGAACTAAAACAAAATAAAATAAAGGAGACTTCACATGCCCAAGGAACTCCAGAGACCCTGTTTCGGGATCAGCTACAGCTCAGCCTGAAGACACTGCCTTTCATCACTTTACAGAAACTCAGGCTGCAAAAAGCTCTCTTCACACAAATGGTCGAGGGAGCCGCCCACTCCTGCTACCACCCTCATTATTAAAGCCACCGAGGCTGACAGTGCCAGCTCCAAAGGCACAGCTCCGTATGTATACATGCCCTGTGATACGTGAAGGAGCTCCCGTAAGCATTTCTCCTTGAAACTCAGCACCATGCGAGCTTTCTCAATAGAGGGCGCTAGAGAGACACTGCAAGAGGAGAAGGTTCTCCTGCAGGTTCTGGCTTTGGACTGGGGAGTTACACCAAATTCCCATTCTTGGGATAAATCTCATTTTGTAATGATGTATAATCCTTTTTATATGTTGCTGAATTCAGTTTGCTACTATTTTGTTGAGGACTTTCACGTCTACATTCATAAGGGGTATTAGTCTGTAGTTCTTGTCTTTGCCTGACTTTAGTATCAGGGTAACATTGACCTCAGAATGAGTTGGGAAGCATTCCCTCCTCTATTTTTAGAGTTTGTGAGGGATTGGTAATTCTTCTTCTTCAAAGGTATGGTAGAATTCTCAAGTGAAGACCTCTGGGCCTGAATTTTTCCTTGTGAAAAGATTTTTATTTACTAATTCAATTTACCTGTTATAGGTCTGTTCAGATTTTCTAGTTATTCCTGAGTCAGTTTTGTAATCTGTGTCTTTCTGAGAGTTTGTTCATTTCATGTAAGTTTTCTAATTTGTTAGCATAAAGTTATTCATAGTATTCCTTTATTATCCTTTTAATTTCTGCAAGACTGGCAGTAAGCCACCTCTTTCATTCTTGATTTTGGTAACTTGAGTTTTCTTTTTCTTGGTCAATGAACGTAGCCAAAGTTTTGTCGATTTTATTTATCTTCTCAGAGAACCAACATACGGCCTCACTGATTTTCTCCATTTATTTCCGTTTTCTATTTCATTGATTTCTGCTCCAATACTTATTATTTCCTTCCTTCTGCTTGCTTTGGGTTTAGTTTGCTTTCCTTTTTCCAGTTTATTAAGGTAGGAATTTGGATTATTGATTTGAAATCTTCCTTTTTTTTTAAGATTTTTTTGATGTGGACTATTTTTAAAGTCTTTATTGAATTTGTTACAATATTGCTTCTGTTTTTTATGTTTTGGTTTTTTGGCCACGATGCATGTGGGATCCCAGCTCCCCGACCAGGGATCGAACCCGCACCAGCCTATATTAAATTTTCTTCTAAGCACTGCTTTAACTGCATCTCATAAAACTTGATATGCTCTGTTTTCATTTTCATTCAACTCAAAATATCTTCCAATTTCTCTGTTTTTTCTTTTACCCATGGGTTATTTAGAAGTATGTTTTTTAATTTCCAAATACTTGTAGATTTCCCAAATTTCATTCTGTTATTAATTTCTAATTTAATTTCATGTGAACAAAGAAATATTTTATATTATTTCAATCCCTTTAAATTTGCTGAGACTTGCTTTATGGCCTAGAATATGGCCTATCCTGGGGAATATTCATGTCTGCTTATGAAGAATATGTATTCTGCTATTGTTGAGTGGACTATTCTGTAAACGTCAGTTAGGTCAAGTTGGTTAATATCGTTGTTCAAATCTTCTATATGCTCACTGATTTTCTGTTGCATTGTTCTATCCAGTGTTGAGAGTGTAGTATTTAAGTCCCCCAACTACTATTTCTGAATTGTCTATTTGTCTCTTCAATTCTATCAGCTTTTGCTTCATGAATTTGGGGATTATGTTGTTAAATGTGTGTGTTTATAATTGTTATATCTTCATGATGAATTAACCTTTTATCATTGCAAACAGTTTCTCTTTTTTCCTAGTAATACTTCTTCCCTTAAAGTCTATTTTTTCTGATATTAGTGTAACCACTCCAGCTGTGGTTCTGCTTGCATCTTTTTACATCCTTTTACTTCCAACCTATTTATGACCTTGAATCTAAACTATGCCTCTTGTAGGTGGCATATAACTGGATCTTGTATTATCAAGTCAGGTGATCTCTGCCTTTTCTGGACTGTTTAATTGAGTCACATTTCTCCCTGTTGATTTGAGTTACTGTCTAGTGTCCTATCCTTGATCCAAAATAGCTCCATTTCAGCCTCCCTCCCTTGTGCTATTATTGTCATATTTATTACATCTTTGCATGTTAAAAGGCCAATAATAACATTTTATAATTACTGTTTAATTCAATTGTTTTTTAAATTAGTTAGGATAAAAGCTAAAATATATATTTATACTCTTTTATAATATAATAATAACCAATGTAATTACCTTTATGGGTGCTTTTTTTCTTTTTCTTTTTGCCACACCGCATGGCTTGTAGGAGCTTAGTTGCCTGACCAGGGATTTAACCTGGGCCCTAAGCAGTGAGAGAGCAGAGTCTTAACCACTGGACCACCAGGGATCTCCCATGCTTTGTATTTTTTCATGTGGATTAGTTACTATCTGGTGTGACTTCCTTTCAGCCTGAAGAATTTTCTTTGCTATTCCCTTTAAGGCAGTCTTCATTTATCTGAGACTACCTTTATTCTACCTTCATTTTTGAAAGACAGTTTACTGGATATAGGATTTTTGGTTGACAGCTTTTTTTTCTTTCGGAACTTTTCATATGCCATTCCACTGCTTTCTGGCCTCCGTCGTTTCTGATGAAAAGCCAGCTATCAATTTTATTGTGGTTCCCTTGTACATGATGAGTCTTTTTTTCTCTTGTTGCTTTCAAGATTTTCTCTTTGTGTTTGGCTTTCAGCTGTTTGGATTCTGATTCCCCCCCAGGGCTGGTGGTTGCTGTTGTTTGTTTGCCTGGATTGATTCTGTGATGTCTGTTTCCCTCAGAGCATGCAACCACTGGTGTATCTGCTTCAGTTTTGTTTGTTTGTTTGTTTTTACTTGCTCTTATTTTTAAGCCTGGCATAAAAATAATGGTCAGCCAGTGACTGGTCAGAGGTTAAGCCACATCTTGGGCCAATAAGGCATCACTCTTTGCCTACGGAGCTCGGTGTGGTTTGGAGAATTCATTCAGGTTCTAAAGTTTAAAAGTCTGGCCCAGCTGTTACTTTCTGCATTCACAAGGCCTCATGTTCCTCCAGGAGCTAGAGACTCACGCAGGCCTCTCTAGTCTCTCCCAAATGTGTGTGCAGCCTTGTGCACCCCTTAGAGAACAGCAGCTTTTCTAGACCCTCTTTAGCTGTCTCATTACCTGGGTTTCCGTATTAAAGTTCTGGCTGGTCTGTTAGTCCATCACTTGTCCCAACCAGTATTGCAGCCTCAGGCTAGCTGCAATTTTGGCCTTCCATGATGTTTGTCACTGAGATAACTACTGTTTTCAACAACATCTCTGGGCATGGAATTTTCCACACTCTGCTCCAAATAAAGTTGCCCTCTGCTGCTACTGCCAGTCCTCCTGGTATGTCCCACCCACCCAGGTACAACTTCCCCACCACAGAGCTGGGGGAGGTGGGGGACTTACTAAGACACTACAGATCTCCATTGTTCTGAGATTCCAAGATTCAGTAGGCTTTCTTGATTCAACACTTATCAATTTGTTGTATGCTTTTGGTCAAATTCCAGAGTCTTTAAATGGTTGTCTTTGATGGTTTTGTCCAGCTTTATTTTTGCTGTTTGGGGAGATTTTTCTGAGATGCTCAGTTAGCCACTCCAGAAGTCCTGCCCACCTGACGGAATAAATTTTTATGGGCAAAAAGCAGACCATCTACTCAGTGATATTACATGGGAGGAATTGAGGCCAAGAAAGATGAAGTGCTTCGTCCAAGGTCCTAGGCAAGTCTGTGGCAGAGCTAGGACCAGAAATGGGGTCCCTGACCAAACCAACTCCTTCTGCCTTAAAGAGAAAATATGGTGGCAACTGAGCTCCCACTAGAGGGCGCCCCAAACTAGCCTTCTCATCTGGAAAGCAGAATCACTATCCTTGCTGTTTTCCCCTCGAATTATCTGCCAGGAGGAAGACAGCACAATTCATTGTGATGCTAGTCTAAGCCAAAAAAAAAGAAATCCACGTGCTGGTCATCAAGGATGTTGAACAAGCTTTGTGGTACAGGAAACAGAAATTTCTGGGGTTGAGGGGAGTGGATTTTTGAATTTTAAGTTTTCTTTTGTTCCTCAATACTCTCCACCTGCAATATTGCCACTGGATAGGGGTACTCAGGTGAAAACTTGAATGGGATTCACAACAGACTTAATAGTCACCTGGAGTTACCTGCTCTCTTGCTGAAGTTTCTCCCACTATAAATTGATGGTATTGAGCTTTGGGTTTCAACCTTGGTTGCACATGGAAATCACCTGCGGAGCTTTTAAAAATTAAGATTGATGTGGAGTATGGTCTGGGAATCAGAATTTTAAGAGCTCCCCAGGTGACTCTCATGGTAGCCAAGGTTGTAGCCATATTGGGAGCTTTTCCAAGGTCCCATCCTTCCTTTTTCCTTGACTTTACCCTGTCCCCAGCATTTCATGAACCTTAGGGAACCTGTCTATATCCTCCAGGGTGAACTCCACTCCCAGCTGATGCTCCAATCTTCAAATCCAGATTAAGGTTTCCCTGCCCCTTTTTCTCTCTTTGGAATAAGATATGGCTTCGAAATCCTCCATCCATCTGCTATTTATTTCCTTTGCACAAGCTGGCAACCCAGCTCTGGCCCTTCTCCCAGAAACAGGCACCTGGTTGGAAAAACCAGTCTTTCATAAGTCCCCTGGATGATAACAGTTTCTGAAAGTCTTATAACTATGACAGGGGTGGTGCAGGGAAGTGGGTGGAGGGCTCGTTCCTGCCTGCAGCATGTGGCAGGGAGGCAGGAACAAAACCACAAAGAAAGAGCTTTATTTTGAACTCCTGGGAGTAAAAATGTAAAGTCCCTAGCTGTTTCTGAAACACACTGATTCTTGGGTCAGTCCCTGACCAGGCATTGGAGCAGATGTGGGAAGCTAGGAGCAGAAGAAAATCATCATGATACAGGAATTAGGAATTACACTTTCAGCTCTGACCCTAACCCGGATGATATCTCAGAAATAAAACCTGAAGCCTCAGACACTGACATGACACCAAGGAGAGATTCGAGTTAGAACGGTAGGCAGCTACAAAGTCATAGAAAGAAGACAGGTTTTGTTGTTAGGAGACCAGGTTCAAATCCAAACTCTGCCACTTACTAGGTGTTCGACACATTCTCAGTAGAACTTCCGAGAGAGCAAAGATGATGGTCTTTACAAAAGAACATTTTACAAATGTCAAAACATTATTGTATGCCCCAACGGAGCGCCTCACTCCTAATTACTCTGTTATGAATCTGCCATGGTGAGCTTTTTTCTAATCCCTTGCAGTGAATATGATGGTTTTATTCCCCCCAGAAATTCTCCCTTTATGTATTCAATCAACAAATATTTATCAAGCACCTACTAGCTTAAGCACTGGGAATATAGCAGTGAATAAGGCTGACAAGAGCTCTGCCCTCTTTTGGAAGCAGACAGACAGTCAATAAGCAAAATGACTATATAATGTGATACATGCTATTAAGGCAATAAATGGGGTGATATGATGGAATGCTAAGACTACTTTAGTACCATATGTACTAAAGTGTAGCCATGGTAGGTGGTTTGGATTCTTCTGATAGCAGCCCTCTCATTTCTCTTTGGGTAATTTCTCCCTTCCTCTCCATCCCTGTGATCCTCGTGAGGATGCCAATCATTGCACCCTTTCAACTCAGGCCAATCCGAGCCTTTCCCTTGGGATTTTTTTTAAAATTATTATTGAGGTATAACTGGCATGCAACAGTATATTAGTTTCAGGTATCCAACATAATAATTTGATATTTGTATATATTGCAAAATGGTCACCACCATAATAAGTCTAGTTAACACCCATCACCATACATAGTTACAGAATTTGTTTTTCCTTGTGAAGAGAACTGTTAAGATTTAGTCTCTTAGCAACTTCCAAATATGCAATACAGCATTATTAATTATAGCCGCCATGCTGTACATCACAGGCTGTTCGGTTTTATAACTGAACATTTGTACCATTTGACCCCCTTCATCCATTTTGCCCACCTCCCACCCCCTGCCTCTGGCGACCACCAATCTGTTCTCTGTATCTATGAGGTCGGGGGTTTTTGTGTGTGCTTGGTTGGTTGGTTGGGGTCTGTTTGTTTGTCTGTTTTCAGGATTTTTTGTGTTTAAAGCAAGGGAAGAGATGCTGTCTATTTCTTCTGGGGTTGCTAAGAGGGGCCTCCCTTCTCTAAACCACATGGAAGAAGCTGTTGATGCAGAAGAAAATTGAGGTCATCGATCTGAAAGAAACCAAGGGGAGAGGTGGCCAGACAGACAGGATCCCCTGGCAGCGGCAGGGGCCCAGATCCTGGTTCCAGCCTCTAAAGAGCCCAGATCTGCCCAGGTTCCTACAGTGAGTCCTCCCTGACTCTAAGTTACCCTAGTAACCTTCCAATTTAAAAAATCTCTTCTTGACTTATACTAGCTAAAGCTGGTTTTCTATAATCCAACTGAAAGGGGGTGGTGTGGTAGCGGGTGACTGTGGATACATTCTGGGCCCCAAGGGCAGGAGAGACCTCTATGAAGAGGTAAGATTTAGGCTGAGAAGGTAAGGGCACAAGGAAGAAAATTATGTGACCATCTGGAGGGTCATTCCAGGCAGGGGTAGGACAAAGACTCTTGGGCAGGAGGGTTTAGCGTGGCTGAATATGCAGGGAGAGAAGGTCGGATGAGACTCTAGAAGAAGAAAGGGACCCCATCATGGTGGAGGTGGAGGTCTTTCCGACACCAGTTATAGACAGGAGACCATGAGGGCAGACGAATCCTTCAGGATACTGGTTGTGAAAGGGAGGAGGGGCACCAGGTGGGAAATGGACAGAAACAGGGGTCCAGGGAGGGCATTTTCAAGACAGGAAAGACGACAGCACATGTGAGTGCTGGTAGCACGGCTCCGGCGGGAGGGAGATGTTGAAGGCGGCAGAGAGAGAAGATTAATCAGCAGCAAAGGGTCCTGAAAAAGTGGGAGGGGCTGAGATCAAGAGCCCCTGTGGAGGGGCTGGCCTTCCCATAGAGAGGTCAGGGAGGGCCTTTCTGACCAGAAGACACGCACTGGTCTGCTTGGGCTGCCATAACAAAATATCACACACTGGGTGGCTTAAACAAGGGAAGTTTATTTTCTCACAGTTCTGGAGGCTGGCGAGTCCAAAGACCAAGGTGCCAGCAAGGTAGGTTTCACTCTGAGGCCTCTTCTCCTGGCTTGTAGGCAGCTGCCCCCTCACTGCAAGCTCACATGACAACACATGGGAGATCTCAGTTCCCCAACCAGGTATTGAACCCTGGCCACAACAATGAAAGCTCCGAATCCTAACCACTAGACCACCAGGGAACTCCCAAGTGACTACTTCTTTGTGTGTGGAGAGAGAGAGCTAGCTCTCTGGTGTCCCTTGTTATAAGGGCACTAATCCTATCATATTAGGGCCCCACCCTTATGATCCCATTTAACTTTAATTACTTCTTACTCCAAATAGAGTCATACTGAAGATTAGGACTCCAACATATGAATGTGGTGGGGGGGAGGGAGGGACCCACATACACTAAGTCCATAACAACATATGTGAGCTGGATTTGCAAAACCAGGAAAGAGCAGTCTTGGCAACCCAGTGAGTGCAAGGGCTCTGAGAAAGGGAGGACTTGGGTTCATGAAATGTACAGAAAAGAGGTGGGGATGGCTGGTACAGAGTGATCAGGGGGAGGAGAGAGATACAAGATGAATCTGGAGATGATACACAGATCCAGACGACAGAAAGCAAAAAGGAAAGAATATGGGCAGGGTGGGGGTGGACGTGTGTCCATGGTGAGCAATCTCTGAGGCCTCATTTGAGTAAAAGAGCTGGCGCTCCTCATGTGCTAGGACCTCAAGATGCATTTATTTCATCTGTCCTATCTTGGCATTAATTCACCCGTGTTACACAAAACAGTAAGTCGTTCCATGTATTTTAAAGGGTATGTACATGTCTTGATGAAATCAGCAGAAATAGGAGTCAAATGATAGAAGGGATGTATCCAGAGCCTCAAAATGGCATGAGGTTAGTGAAGGTGAAAAGTAAGCATGTCCGTCAAAGACCTACGCGCAGACCTCAATCAGGTTAAGATGAAAACAGAACAGCATGAAGTGATACATCCCAGCAGGTTTTTGTCCTGACTCTCTGAAATGGGGGCAAGTGAATGAAACCATGTATTAATGTTACACAGAGTTTCATATGGGGAGCTGGTAATGATGTTGCTTGTCATATTATAACATAAATTCCTCTCTTCCTCCTATTACCCAAATAGTCCACGAGCACCTTTAGGCCAGGGACAAGACTATACTCCCAGATCTCTGCTGAGTAAAAAACTGTAGAGAAGCAATGCTATACACTCCTTATTTTGCTATTATTAAGTAAAATTCTATTCATCTCGTATTACATTTTTGCCAGTAACACTGAGTTCTACAGACCTGCTTTTGCTTATAACGTTATCAAAAGAAACTCCAGAGTGCTCACTTCGGCAGCACATATACTAAAGAAACTCCAGAGCCTAACCTTAAAAAATGCAAGTCCTTATAAATTTCCATTTAAAAGGAGTCTTCGCTTTGTGACCACCTAGAGGGGTGGGATAGGGAGGGTGGGAGGGAGATGCAAGAGGGAGGAGATATGGGGATATATGTATATGCATAGCTAATTCACTTTGTTATAAAGCAGGAACTAACACACCATTGTAAAGCAATTATACTCCAATAAAGATGTTAAAAATAAATAAATAAAATTAAGTGTTTAAAGTGATGGCCACCCTGCAGCTGCAGAGACAGCTGTATCTTTCCGCAGCATCAAGCTTGCTAAAGAATCTGACTTGATAAAGTATCAAATTGAAAACACAAGAGTATCAGGCTTGAGATACCGTGCAATACGGAGGCTTCCTGAATATTCATAACTGTCACCAACTTGTTCTGTTCTCTGTTAATATAAATCAGTCCTTAGAATATCATCTGAACAAAGTGGTCTTGAGACATCCTAGAAATTGTTGTAGTTCAAGGAGAAACTGAAATTCCTTTTGGTGGTTGGGCTTGATAACTCACCGGCCTGGTAATAATGTTGGAATCTTGACGCCTCTATATTCCTAAACCATAGAACTGAGACCAACTCAATCGGCGCCTTCCTCTCCTATCATAGAATGAGAAATAAAAACCTTTGACTGTAAGGATTATTATTTTACTAAAGAGATTAAGAGTCTCACCTCCATTTGAACAAGTACAATGTAGCGAGTCATAGTGAGCCCAGCAGTAACTGTAATGGCCAAGCTCTCTAGCAGACCCTGAGTACCTCGGACCACATGACACTATAATCACTGCTAGAAGACACCTTCAAAACTTCGGATCAATCTACTCATCTTTTCTTATAATTTAAATTCTTTTAGAAGATAACTGTATATATCCAAGAGAATCGAAAGTGTGGACACAGGTCCACCCTTGTACATGAATGTTCGTAGCAGCATTATTCCTAACAGCCAAAGGTGGACGCAACCCAAATGTCCATCAGCTGATGAATGGCTAAACAAAATGTACTGATAGTATATCCATACAATGGAACACTACTGGCCAATAAAAATGAATGAAATACTGACACGGGCCACAACATGGATGAACCTTATAAACATTATGCTAAGTGAAAGAAGCCAGATACAAGAGATCACAGATTGTATGATTCCATTCACGTGAAACGTCCAGAAGAGGCAAATACTTAGAGACAAAAATCAGGTGAGTGGTTTCCAGGGACGGGGGACAAGGGAAAATGAGGAGACTGCTAATGGATGTGGAGTTTCTTTTTAGGGTGATGAAAGCATTCTAAAATTAGACCATTATGATGGTTGCATAACTCTGTGAATATACTAAAAACCACCACATGGTACACTTTAAAAGGATAAATTTTAGGTATGTGAATTATATCTCAATAAAGTTGTCATTTTTTAAAAAGGTAACTGACAGCTTAAGCAAAAATACAATAACAACAATGTATGTTGGGATTTATAACATATGTAGAAGCAAAATGTATGTTAACAATGCAGTGAGGCCAGATATGGAGAAATGGAACTACTGTAAGCTTCTTATACTATAAATAAAGTGGTATAGTATCACTCAAAGGTAGACCATAATAAGTTAAAAATGTAGAATATAAAAACTAAAACAAGAATTAAAATTACAAAACACACGGAATTATAGTCAATAAACCACAAATGAAATAAAACTGAATCACAAAAAACACTCAATCAAAAAGAAGTCAGGAAAAAAGGAGAAAGGAAACAAAAAACCAGATAGGACAAATAGGAAATAAACAGTGGGATGGCAGACCTAAATCTAAGCCTATCAATAGTCACGTTAAAGTACACAGTCTAAACGTCCTAATTAAAAGGTAGAGGTTGTTGATTGGATAAAAACATAAAACCCAACTCTATGCTGCCTACAAGAAACACATTTTAAATATAAATGCATAAATAGGTTAAAAGTAGAAGGAAGAAAATGCCATACCATGCTAACACTAATTGAAAGAGCTGGAGTGACTGTAGTAATATCAGACAAAGTAGATTTCAAAGCAATGAATCTTTCTAGGAATAAAGAAGGTATTATTTGTAAAAATAAAGGAATCAATTCATCAATAATGAATAACAATACTAAATGTTTACATATCTAATAATAGGGCCTTATGATCCATTAAAAACAAACTGATAAAACTACAAAGAGAAATAAACAAATCTACAATTATAGTCAAAAATTTCAGTACTCCTCTATGTAATTAATAGAAAAATATAAACAGAAGACCTGAATAACACTATGAACCAACTTGACCTAATAGATATTTATAGACTACTCCATCTAACAATAGCAGAATACACGTTCTTCCCAAAAACTAACAATATTTACGAAGATGGACCATATCTGGGGCTGTAAAACAAGTCTCATTAAATTGAAATGGATTCAAGTCATACAAAATACATTCTCTGACCACAACAGAATAAATTAATAACCAAAAGATATCTTGGAAAATCTCCAAGCATTTGGAAACTAAATAACATTTTTCATAACCCACAGGAGATAAAAAGGGGGGGGAAATTACTTTGAATTGAACAAAAATGAAAATACAACATGCCAAAACTTGTGGGACACCACAAAGCAGTGCTTAGGGGGAAGTTTATAGTAATAAATGCCTATAATAGATAAGAAGAAAAGTCTGAAATCAGTGACCTCTACTTCCACCTTAAGACATCAGAAAAAGAAGTGCAAATTAAAACCAAAGTAAATAGAAAAAAGGAAATAATAAAAATCAGAACAGGATCAGAGATATAGAAAACAGAAAAACAACAGAGGAAAATCAATGAAATCAAAAGTTGGTTCTCTGAGAAAATCCATAAAATTGTTAAAACTCTAACCGAATTGATCAGGGAAAAAAAAGAGAAGACGCAAATTACTAATATCAGGAACAAGAGAGGTGACATCATTACATGTCCTACAGATACTAAATGGATAACAAGGGAAAACTATGAACAACTTTATGCCAATATATTTGACAAAGCTCACTCAAGAAGAAAGAGATAATGTGAATATCCCAAAATATATGAAGGAAATTGATTTTGTAGTTAAAATCCTTAAAACAAAGAAAACACCAGGCCCAGACAGCTTCACTGGTAAATTCTAACCAACATTAAAGGAAAAAATAATACCAATTCTTCACAAGAATTCTGTGGAGGAGGAATACTTCCAAACTGATTCTATGAGGCTTGCATTACCGTAATACCAAAACAGACAACTACGAGAAAATAAAATTTAACAAATTAATATCCTTTATGAACATAAATGCAAAAATTCAAAGCAAAATTTTGTAAATTGCATAAAACAATATATAAAAAGAATAATACATCATGGCCACATGTGTTTTTTCCCCCAGGATTTCAAGGTTGTTATAACATCTGAACACCGACCAATATAATTCAAACTAAAAAAGAAAAATTATATGATCATCTCAATAGGTACAGAGAAAGCATTTGTTAAAATTCAATGTCTAGTCCTGATTTTTTTTTTCAAAGAAACTCTCAACAAACTGGTAAAAGAAAGGAACTTTCTTAACCTAATAAAAGGCCTCTATGAAAAACCTACAGCTTACATCATACTAAATGGTAAAGTCTGAATGCTTTCCCTCTAAGTTAAGGAATTAGACAAAGACGTCTGCTCCCACCACTTCCAGTAAGCATTGTACTGAAGATTCTGGCTAGTATCAATACAATTTAAGACAAAAATAAAGACATCCAGCTAGGAAAGGAAAAAGTGAAACTGTCTTTATAGGTGACATGATATGTAAAAAGTCTAATGGAATCCACCCAAAAAAAGTTACTCAAGTAAATAAGTCAGTAAATAAGGTTGAAGGATACAAGATAAGTATCCTTATCTAAGTACTCTGACAAAAGTCAATTGTATTTCCAATTACTAGCAATAAACAATCAGAAATTGACATTTTTTTTCACTTTAAATGTTCAAAATTGAAATTTTAAATTTTCTAAAATACCATTTCAATAGTATCAAAAAGTATGAAATACTTTCAAAAAGATGTGTAAGATCGGAAGCTGAAATTTACAAAACACTGCTGAGAGAAATTAAAGAAGGCCTAAGTAAATAGAACACCTTGTTCATGAGTCAGGAGACAATATTGTGAAGACACCAATTCTCTTAAAGATTTGATGTGATTCCAGGGAAAATCTCAGCAGGCGTTTTATAGAACCTAGGATAGCCAAAACAACTTTGAAGAAGAACAACAAAATCGGAGGGCTAACATTCTTGACTTCAAGAGTTATTACAAAGCTACAGTAATCAAGATAGTGTGGTATTGGCCTTACAATAGACAAATAGGATCAATGGAATAAAATAGCCCAGAAAGGGACCCACTAGTATGTGGATAACTGGTTTTTTACAAGGTGCAAAGGCAACTCAGTGGGAAAAGGATAGTCATTTCTAGAAATGGTGCTGGAATAGCTTGATAGCCACGAGGAAAAAAAAATAAATGTCGATCTATACCTCGTGCCATATACAAAAATCAACTCAAAATGTATCGAAGATGTAAATGTAATGTGTAAAAACTAAATGTAAAAACTAAAACTTTAAAATAGCCAGAAGAAAAGAGGAGATAACCTTTGTGACCTTGGTTTAGGCAAAGATTTCTCAGATACAACACCAAAGGCACAATTCATAAAAGAAAAACTTATAAATTGGACCTCAACAGATTTAGAATTTTTTGTTCTTCAAAAGACACTCTTAAGAAAACAAAAACACAAACCACAGACTGAGAGAAAATATTGCAAGTGATGATGAACTTCATCTGTACTTGTATACAGAATTTCTGAAGAACTCTCAAACAGATAAACCAAGAGAAAAAATAGGCAAAAGATTTGGATACTTCACCAAAGATTATATATAAATATAAGGAAAGCAAATAAACACATGCAAAGATGTTCAACATCATTAGTCATTAAGGAAATGCAAATTACAACAGCCAAGAGATACCTACATACGTATTAGGATAGCTAAAGTTAAAGAGATTGACCAAACCAAATGCTGATGAGGACGAGGAGGAACTGGAACTCTCACATGCTGCTGGTGGGAATGTAAAATGGCACAACCACTTTGGAAAACAGTAAGTTAAACAAACATCTACCAAATGATTTAGCCACTATATTCCTACGTATTCACCCAACAGAAAATATATGTCTATACAAAGATCTGTACACAAATGTTCATAGCAGCTTTATTTGTAACAGCCAGACACTGGAAACAACTCAAATGCCCATCAACGGGTGAATGGATAAATAGTGGTCTATCCATACAATGAAATCCTGCTCAGTAATAACAAGGAATAAACTATTGATAACCTGCAACATGGATATAACTTGAAATAATTACGTGAAAGGAGACAGACAAAAAAGAGCACATACAATATGATTCCATTTATATAAGTCTCTAGAAAACGCAAACTAACGCATAATGACAGAAAGTACATCAGTTGTTGCCTGGGGATGGGAGTGGGAAGAGGGAGGGGTTTACAGAGGGAACAAAGAAAGCTTTGGGAGTGATGGAGATGTTCGTTATCTTGATTGTGGTGATGGTTTCACGGGTGAATACATATGCCAAAACAAATCTAAATGTATACTGTATATTCTGAATATATGCAGTTTATTGTATGTCAGTTATACCTCAATTAAGCTCAATAATCAGCTCCATAAAGCTGTTTTTAAAAAATTTTAAAGGCATAAGCAACATCCCAAATCAGTGCGCAATTCAACCTGCCACAGTATAAATAAAGTAAAATACAATATTATGTAGGGAAGAAGTCGCCAGGAAGTTAAAGATATGCCTGGTCTGAGAATTCCCGAGATACCCACCTCTGCTGCCTGCTTTATTAACCTTCCCGCACTCCCAGGCTCCGGGGCTGAATTCCACTCTGCTCTCTTCTGGTTGGGTGTGGACTCCAAGGGCTTCTCCCTAAATGAATTTTGTGATCATATAGTTAATAAACAAAACACTTTTTCACAATTATTCTGTATTACTTCAGATTTACGATTTTAAGATATCGTTTAGTGTTCAGATTATAGGAAACATTCCCCCCACCCCCCACCCCCGAAGCTTGTTTCTGTGATGCCATTTGCTGTCATACAAAATAATGGCTGTTTTTTGCTTTTCAGACAATTGTTTAAAATGCTAATGACAGCAATGAGTTGCTTTCAGGGGCTTTTTCCCCCCTCTGATAATCTTTTTTTTTTTTTAAATATTTATCAAAGTGATACTTGGACATAGCTTTTTTTAAAATGGTAACTGTACATAATGACTTATAAAGAAATTGCAACAGGCTTCTGTTCTTTCCCTTCCCCTCCCAGTCCTCCTGGCCAGAGGCAAGCCCCTTGAACTCTTGAGCTGTTTCTTCCAATAATTAGCTCCATATTTCTGAGAAATCTTGTTGACAACACTGTAACTGCAAGTAATGTGAAAGAAATCAGTATATTTTGTCCCTGGAAACAAAATGTTACAGGAGAGGATTGAAACTAAAGGCAGGAATATGCTTTTGGGGTAGAAAAGCAGAGTGAGATACATGGGGGCCAAAAAGACCTGGGTTTGAATCCTGGCTCTTATGCTTTTGGGGTAGAAAAGTAGAGTGAGATACATGGGGGCCAAAAAGACCTGGGTTTGAATCCTGGCTCTGATAGGTGCTGTTCAACCTTGAGCTAGTAAACTAGTCTGTCTGAGCCTCAGTTTGATTGCCTATAAAATAGAGATGCTAACATTTTTCTCACAGAGTTGTCAAGAGGGTTAAATGAGAAAGCATACGTACACATCTAACACATTACCAACCCCAAAATGGCATTTTCTTTACCTTCCCCAAATTTTAACTCTTCTCCAAAAGTACAGTATATGGGAGCGGGGGAGTGGGGGAACCCCTCATTTTCCACATTGCTCTTCTCCAAACTTTCAGCTCTCAGGATTTTAAATAGAATCAACTATCATGTTCTTAATGAAAGCGAATTGCAGAAATTGGCAAGAAGGTTGCACCATTCATTAGTTACCGAGCCCAGCTGGCAAAATACTGTAAGCACTCTTGGAAAGCAATTCAGTTCTCAGGAGTCTGCAGAATGGCCTTGCGGCTAGAAAAACTGCTACAAGGTAGCCTCCCTCCAGCAGGTCCCAGGACTGCCCTCTGGCTGTTATTACCAGGAGCACACCAGCCTTCCTTAGTGGTAGGTTGGTTCACAAAACCAGCTCAGGATTTGTTTTACAAAACTGTCATCAAAGTCGGTTCTTCAAAAGGCTTCTAACCACCCAAAGACCCAGTCCTTCCATACAGAGAGAGAATCTTACCCCTGCTGGACGCTGCTTCTGCCCTGTCCTAACGTACCCTGCTGTGGCTGCTTGGGCAAGAGCTGGACCAACTCTTGAGATCCCACATGTTCTTCTAATTCAAGGGGGAAAAAAATGTTATTGAATATTTAAACCACAGCTGCCTTCTATGGGGCGTGAAACCCATGAAAGGAGGGTTGGAGCGAGCACCTTGACAGCTATGCAAAGGTGTGAGCTCCAGTCTAGAACCAAGCCTGGCACCTGGTTAGCCCTCAATAAACTGTGGGATAAAGGGGGTTGTGAGACCATCCTGGAGAGGGCTCAGTTCCTCCGGGGAAGAGAGGCTTTGGAATTCCTGGGTACAGACTCGGGAAGAGGATGCTTCTATCCCAGATGGCAGAACCCTCGGGGCTAAACCCAACGGCAGAAGCTTCTGCGGAGCTAGAGCTGTTGTTATAACTCTACCTGCCCGGCAGCTACCCCGTCTGTCCCATTTCCACCCTAAATACAACAGGAAGGTAAATACTCGAGAGAGTCACCGGACGCCTGGCTCGCTTCGATTACATTAATAACCAACGACCATTCCGAAATATTCACTCATTTCGGTTAACAAGCATTTCGCACAATGAACAAATATCTACGAGAAGGAGAGTTGAAAGAAATCATGGTGACCTTTCTGGGGGTCCGACGGCCTGCTGGGGCCTGGAGAACGACCCCGGAAGGTTCCAGGCCCGGGCGTGGGGGCTTGGTGAGGAGGAGCCCCCCTCCCGCGGCGACCCGACTGGGGCCCAGGCGAAAGCCCAGGAGCCGGCTGGGTGTCATTCGTCCGCACACTTGCGGTTCTCGAGGGGGGCCTGAGGCGGGGCCGGGGGAACCTAGGGAGGAGGTGCCCGCACTCGCGCTCGGCGGCGGGGCTCAGGCCCATCCCGCTGCTGCCGCCCCGCCGGTCCCCGGGCCTCGCAGGGGGCGACGCGCCAGGCCAGCTCCCAGTCGGCGCGGCCCCGGGTCGGCAGAGCCGCGGGGTCCGGGACGCTGCTCGCGGGGAGGGCGGAGGGGGGCGGGCTGGGCACGCGGGCGCGCAGCGAACGGCGGGGGCGCGCGGCCAGAACGCGCGGGGCGAGGGCGGCGCGTGCGCGGTGAGCACGTGCCCGAACACAGCCGGCGCTGATGGGGGCGCTTGAAAGCCCAGGAACCTGCGCGGGACCGGGCAGTGGGGGGCGCTTTGAGAGGAAAGGCAGGGAAAGGCGGCGTAGGAGGCGATTGGGGTGGAAAGTAACAGAACAGTTTCTGTAAGACTCAGAGGTGGCATCTGATGCGGCTGGAGAAGCTGAAGGTCCACGGAGCAGACAGAGGAGCGACCTCTGGAGATAGGGGTTGAGGCCAAGTTAGGAGGGCTTGGGGACGTACGCTCAGGAGTTAAAATCTTGGGCGATTCAGACCAGATCGAGCGATCGATAGATAATCTTTTATATGTTTTTATTAAAATTATATACATAATATGTAATATATATACAAAAGAATCCATGGAATACATGTAGTTATGAAACAGGACGATAAAATTGCCACCCGTGAAAACACCATCCTACGTAAGAACCGCAACACACCTAGCACAGAGGCTTCTCCTACCTGTGTGTTCTTCCCTGATCCCATCTCCCTGCCCCACCCTCACCTCCAGCCCCATCCCCCAGAGGTCACCTCTCTCCAGTCTATCATGCTCTTGCTTTTTAAAACTTTTTAAAAATCTCCTCTTTGTAGTCCTAACACGTTATTTCGTTTTGCTTATTTGAAGCTTGTAATAATCGTATCACACACACACAAAAAAAATCGTATCACGCTGTATTATCTTCTGCAATCTGCTTCTTTTAAAGTTGTCTCTATAATACATACACATTGCTGTACAGATCTGTAATTTGTTTCCCGTGCTGGAAAATATTCCATTATGTGAATAGACCACATTTTATTGATATGGTGATAAAACCACTTGGTTTTGTTCTGTTTTGTTTTCTAATTTGGATTTAGAAAACTATTGAAAAGAACCCAAATTGTGTCCTGGTGTATGCATGCAAGAGAGTCTATAGGATTTAATAGCTAAGAAGGTATGAAAATGTTCCACTTTACAATAGAACACTAAAACGTTTTCCCAATTGTTGGTACCAATTTCACTTCCACCAGCAATGTGTAAGAATTCTTGTTGATTTACATCTTCACCAACACTTAGTACCATCTTACTTAATTTTTCCAGGTGAGTGGATGTAAAATAGTACTTCACTGAAGTTTTAATTTGCATTTAACTGATCGCTAATAAGATTGAGACCTTTACATATATTTATTAGTCATTTAGACTTCCTCTTTTAAAAAGTGCCTGTTCGTGTCTTTTGCCCATTTTTCTTTGGAGTTGCTTTCTTACTGACTTGTAGGAGCTGTTTATATATCCTTGATACTCAGCTTTAGTCGGTTGTATTTGTTTACACGTATTTTCTTCCAGTTCCAGGCTTGTCTCTTCACTCTCTTTATGAAGTCTTTCGATGAAGAGAAATTATGGACTTTAAAGAAGTAGAATTTACCAATTCTTTCTTTTGTGGTCAGTTCTCTGTGTCTTTTCATGAAGTCCTTCCTTGCCCTGCAGTAAGAAAAATATTCTCCTGTATTTTCTTGTAAAAGTTTTTAAATGTTGTCTTTTTCGTTTAATCAACCTGGAGTTGATTTTTGTGTATGTGTGCGGCAGAGATCCAATCTGATTTTTCCCTACATGAATAATCATTTATCTCAGCATCACTTACTGATAGTTTCTCCTTCCCCCCCTCTGTGATGAGCAAGACCACCTCTGTCACGTTTCAGGTTTTCATGGACAAGCAGGACGTTGATGGCTCTATTCTACCCCACTGGCAAATGTGTCTGTCTTTGTGCTACTATCATACAATCTTAATTACTATACCTTTTTGATAAATCTTAATATATGGATATCTTCAGATTCCCCCTCCTTATTCTTCCTCAGGAGTGTCTTGACTCTTCTTGAGCTTTTGCCCTTCCATAAATATTTCAGAATTAGCTTGTCAAGGTGCTCAAAATACTCTGTTGGCATCTTGATTGACATTACACTGAATCCAGAAATCAATTTGGCAATTTTGACATCTTTACAAAATTGAGTCTTCGATCTATGACATATTATGTCTCTCTATTTGTTAGGACTTCTTTAATGTATTTCAATGGAGTTTTGTAATATTCTTCATACAGATCTGATCTTAGGTGTGTATTACATTTTTCTCTCTATTCATTTGGAAGTTTACACTCTATTCTTTTATTTATTGCCCTTGAAATTTTAACATTCATGCTCAAAGTCCAAAAGTAATATCCTAAACACCTCTCTGAAACAATGTGAGGACCTTGGAATGCTTTTACTCCAATCTGCCCCTTCCATGCTATTTTAGTTCTGCCCTTTTTTAACCCCAAATTCACATTATTATTATTATTATTATTATTACCATTATTATATTATACAGATATTTGCTTAGATTTGCCCGGTGGGTCCCTCTGAGGTCATCTTTCTTCTTCCTAAAATATAGCCCTTTGAAGTTCCTATAGTGAACGTCTGTGGGTGATTAACTCCTGGCTCTCATGAGGTTCCTGGCATCATGTGAAGGAGCTGAGGTGGAGGAACAAGAGCCACAGGGCTGTTCAGGCAGCCAGGCTGGGCAGGAGGGCTGGGCTCCTACTTCTGGAAGGGCCCAGAGGGAGATCCAGGTACCTCTCTGAGGGGGTCCTCCATGGCAGAGAGTGCTGGAACACTTTCTACTACTTGGTAGAAATAGTGCACACTATTTCTACCAAGGCTCCCACCCCTAAGACTAGAACTGCCCAGAGCTAGAGCGAGTCCATGACAGCCCCCATAGCTTGCCTGGGATCTGTCAACCTTGTTCCTCACCCCTGCCCCCAACTGCAGTAGCTCCCACCACCCCTGCCATTCAGGGTACTGTAGTAGGACGGTGTCCACTGGAGCAGACTGTGCTCCCGTACTTCCAGGCCATGAAGCCATACATCTCTCCCCAGGTGAAAGGATAGGAGATCAAAAACTGTGCACTGATTGAGCTGTGGTTTTGGATTTGGGGTTTTTCATTTGGTTGATGTTGGTTTTGGTCTGGTTTGGGTTTTTTCACTTTTTATTATGAAAATGTTCACACACAAATAAAAGTAGAGGAAACAGCATAATGGATCCCCATTTACCTTTCACCCAGCTTCTCCAGTCATCAGGACATGGCCAGTCTTGGTTCATCTATATCCCCCACCCACTTCCTCTATACCCAGATTATTTTGGAGCACATGGCAGATGTCTTATTCTTTCATCTGTAAATATTTCACCACGTATTTCTAAAGGATAAGAAATAAAGATGAACACAATATCATTAGCACATTTTAAAACATTTTAGCAGTTCCATGTCCTCAAATAGGCAATCAATGTTCACATCTCCCTGACTGTTTGTACGTTGTTTAACTCTTTTTTGTTTGAACCAAAATCCAGATAAAACCATAAGTTAGAACTGGTTGATGTGCCTCATACTTTCTTTTAACTAAAGCAGGAGTCAGCAAGCTACCCACGAACTACCACCCGCTGCCCGTTTTTGTGTGGCCTAAGTGCTAAGATTGGTTTTATACATTGTTAAATGGTTTCGAAAATAAAAGAATATTTGTGTCATGTGAAAATTATATGAAATTCAACTTTCAGCATCCATAAGGTTTTATTTGAACATAGGCATGCCCATCGTTTACGTATGGTCTATGCAACTTTCCCACTACAAGGTCAGGGTCGCATAGTTGCTGTGGCATCTGAGACTTCATGGCCTTCAAAGCCTAAAATATTTACTCTCTGGCCCTTTACAGAAAAAGTTTGCCAAGCTCTGATCTTATGGGTTTCTCCTCCACCTTTTTTTTCCCCTTTTAATTTTTTAATTGAAGAAACTGGGTCATTGGTCCTGTAAAGTCTCCCAGGGTCTGAATTTTGCTGCTATTGTTCAAGATGATCATTTGTGCCCTGTATTCCTGTAAGCTGGTGGTTAAGTCTAGAGGCTCAATCAAATTTAGATCAGATGGCTTTTTCTTCAAGAGGATTTCATTAGTGACGATATGTTCTACCATCAGGAAGTAAATATGTCTGCTTCTCTTTCTTTGTGTGATGTCAACAACCATTGACGATCAGTGCTAAACAGGGTTGAGTTTCAGTAACCAAAAGTGATTGGAAAGTGATAGGAACTGCCTGGGATATTATGGGGTCTTCAACCCATCAGGGAAGAGAGAGTCAACATATATGGTCAAAAGCAGTGGTTGGAAAAAAATCAAGCTACTTCAGGTTTCGAGTTGAGATTCCGTAATAAATATATGATCCGCGGGGGAGGGAAGAAGTTCAGTAGGATATACATCAAAGTAACAAGAAGCGACATGTTAGCCTACTGAGGTTATGGGTGATGCTTGTTCTTTGTCTGATTTCATATTTCTATCCAAATGGTTCTATCTCTTTGGGGGGAAAAGATAAATAAAAAGAAGCTGGCTTTGTCCTATTGGTTCTCCCCTCCAAGTGTATGTCTTCTCTCTCCAATTAGACTGGAAGCTCCCTGAGAGCAAGATTGATTGTTGATCCCTTTAACGGCCACAGCACCCAGTTATGAAAAATTGTTGCAGCCACTAAAACTCACTTACAGGGCAGAATAGCACCGAAAGAAATTGAAACTGTTTTCTCAAGAGTATATGAACTAGGCTTCCCTGGTGGCGCAGTGGTTGAGAATCTGCCTGCCAATGCAGGGGACACGGGTTCGATCCCTGGTCTGGGAAGATCCCACATGCCGCGGAGCAACTGGACCCGTGAGCCACAACTACTGAGCCTGCGCGTCTGGAGCCTGTGCTCCGCAACAAGAGAGGCCGCGACAGTGAGAGGCCCGCGCACCGCGATGAAGAGTGGCCCCCTCTTGCCGCAACTAGAGAAAGCCCTCGCACAGAAACGAAGACCCAACACAGCCAAAAATAATAAATAAATAAATAAATAAAAATTATAAAAAAAAAAAAAGAGTATATGAACATGCTTTTAGGCAACAGCATCCATTCCTTCAAAAACACTGACTGGACATCCCTGGTGTCCGGGGTCCATCCAGACTGATTCCTGTACGCCCACTTCCTCCAAAATGGTCTTGGCTGAAATTAGCCAGCTTGCCACCCGCCCCAGATTATACCTAGATCTTCCCTGTTTTTCCAGAATCTTCCCAATCATTTGATTCAAGATGTTGGAGTCACTTTTTGGGGCCCTTTCTCCTTGTCTCCCTTATCCAGGCAGCTGTCGGGCTCTGTCAGTTCTTCTTGCCTAGTATTTCTCCTAATTATCCTACCCTCTGTTCCAGGATGATGCAAAACTGGTCCCAAGAGAAAGAGGATCCATGAGAGTTTCCAGATAGAAGGAATCAGATAGAAGAAAGGGGTGGAGATGTAGACCAAAGTAGGTTAATCTATGCATTAGTCCCTCCCTAGGCCCAGAGAGTTATACCAATTCAGGAGCAGGGATTGTGAAAGAGGCTGCTGGATCATAGAAAGGGGGAGAGTGGGGCACCTTGAGATCCCTGATCATAGATTATGTTTCCCAGGCTATTAACTGGTAATTGACAGATATCAATAAAATTGCCTCATTTACAATCTGTGGCCAGCTAGAAGAGTATATGGACAATTTTGTGCTTGGGCCACAATTCCACACCTGCTGGGGGAGAGACAGAGAAGGAGGCAGAGACAGGACAGGAGCCATAAACCATCACCTCTTACAGTCATTCAGTCTTTAAATAGATTTTGAGCACTTCCTCTGTGTCAGGCATTTGCTTGGTACTGAGAGTGTAAGAATAAATCTGCCTCGTGGAACTTATAGGTGGGGAGTAGGGGGAATGGGAGACAAACATTAAACAATTCTTTTTTTAAATATTTATTTATTTATTTATCTATTAGGCTGCACCAGGTCTTCGTTGCAGCATGTGGGATCTTTTATTTTTTTAGTTGCGGTATGCGGGATCTAGTTCCCTGACCAGGGATCGAACCCGGGCCCCCTGCATTGGGAACACTGAGTCTTGACCACTGGACCACCAGGGAAGTTCCAAACAATTCTTCAATATATAATGACAAGTTATGCTAAGTGCTCTGAGGAAAAAGTACAGGGTGGAGGGAATTGGGAGGATGGGGTGGGAGGGTGCCAGTCTGGGGCAGGGGAAACCCACCTGCCAGTGTCAGGGTCACCATCAGCCCTTTCCTGGAGCTCTCCCACAAGTCCCCCCCTCACTCTGGCTCAGGAAGAGGAATTTACCCCCCCCCTCATGCCCACCCCAAGACAGACCAACAGACACTAAGACCCTCACTTATTCTGGAGCCTCTTAGATCAGATTCAACAAGTTCTGGACATGTGCTTTAAGCCAACCAGGTCCCTCCCAGCTGTCAAAAGCTGGGGTCACCTGAAAAGAGAACTGAAATGCACCATCCGCCTTCCTTCTGCTGCCTTCCCAGTGCAGGCCCTCAGCATCCCCCTCTCCTGACTGCTGCAATACCTTGGAGCTTCAGAAAGAGAACAGTTATAACTACTCTTCTGTTACGGGCTGAGCTGAGTTCCCCACCCCCAAGTCATATGTTGAGTCCTAACCCCCAGTACATAGGATGTGACTGTATTTGGAGATAAGGCCTTTAAAAAGATAATTAAGGTAAAATGAGGTCAAGTGGGTAGACCCTAACCCAATATGACCAGTCTCCCTACAAGAAGAGATTAGGACACAAAATCAGCAAGCCAAGGAGAGAGGCCCCAGCAAAAAACAACCCTGCTGACATCCTGATCTGGGCTTCTAGCCTCCAGAACTGTGAGAAAATAAACTCCTGTTGTTTCAGCCACCCAGTTCATGGTATTTTGTTGTGGTGGCCCTGGCTCCTCAATTCACAGAAGAGGCACTGAGGCTGGGATGGGAGTGGGGGAGTGGCACCATTTGGGTGCTGCCAGGCTGGGAACAGGACCCAGATCTGACTCCCAGTGGCAAGGCCAACCTTGTCCCTGCCCAACTGGTTTCTCCACCTTTCATTTCTCCTCCTTCCTGAATGCACCCGCTGATCAAATTTCCCCACACGAAGAAACACTTTCAGCCACGCAGCTCCACCTACCCAGCAGGATCTGAACAAACACCTTGGCTCTGTATCCCAAGCCCTGCCGGTTAGGACCTAAGTCAGTGCTTCTCAAACATTAACATGCATCAGAATCACGGGGAGAGTACGTTAAAATGCTGTTTCCTGGGCTCTGCCCCCCCAGTAGTTCTGGGGTGGGGCCCAAAAGTTTGCATTTCTAACAAGCTTCCAGGCAGCCCTTCAGTAGCACGGCTAACACACGTCTTTCCCCAGGACTGCCCAAGTACTCGCTCCACCATCAGAGCAGCTGCTTACTTTTCCCTCACCACCCCATGCCCTTGAGCCTTTGCCCAGCCTGGTCCTGCCAGCAATTCCCTGCTGCCACGTCTGACGCTGTGGTCAGATCCTGGGGCCTCCCAACTCAGGATAAAGTTGAGAGGTTGTGCTGCTTTTTAAAGGGAAAGGCTTATTGGAATTTGAACCAGAACCAGAATGATTCCAGTCCAGAGGATCATAGGGGAGCTTGAAAAAAAAAAAGACAGAAATCTAGACCCACCCCCAGATACAGACCGCCCTTCGAGACAGGAGACACGCTACTGTGATCACCCTTTCTATATACAGATAATCAAAGGGAGCCCCAGAGAGGGTAAGTGACTTGTCCCAGGGCACACAGCACAGTAGAGCAGAAGCTGAGCAAGAACCCAGGTCTCCTTCGGTGCAGCTGTGTGCACCCCACTGCCCACCACTGCCTTTTCTGAGCCTAAGAGGGTCTTCTCTCTCCCTGCCTTTTCTCACCTCTCCCCATCGCACTTTCTTGTGACCCCAGCTGGGCCCTGGCATTTCCACCCAGTGCTGAAATGGAGCCCCAAAGGACTGTAAAATTTGCCAAAGGGAGAAGAGTGGGGAAAGGGGCAGGGAAATGAGGGAGAGAGATGGAAACCTTTGTGGGGAGGGTAGGGGAAGCCGCTCATTTGGTGTCCAGGAAGCTGGGGGCGGGGCTTCTCCTGGGACCTGCCCCCGTGTACCATCACCCCTGCCTCTGACCCCTGGAGGGCTCAGGCTGCAGCCCCGGAAACCACAAACCCCCGCTGGCCCCAAAGGAGCCAGCCTCTGGCTTCCCTCTGCAACGGGCTCTGTGCTTCAGACCCTGAGGGTTAGTTAGTACAAGCTTCGCGCCCTTCAACACGGATTTCTTCTGACACCCAGTCCAGCCGGTGGGGCTGGAGCTGGGGTGGGGCGCTGGACAGCTGCCCTCCCAGACCTGCTCCAAGCACCATTAGGAAGGACCCTGCCAGGTGCAGGTGAGACTGACAGCTGGGAGAGCTGCCCCAGGCATTTAGGATCTGTCTGGGAAAGGTGAGTCAGTCCACTGGGGGCAGGGCTCCTGGAATCAGGATCTGCAGCCCAAGCTGGAGGCGCCCGCCCCCCCCACCACCATGTCACCTGGAGAAAAACTGGACCCGCTTCCTGACACTTTCATCCTGCAGCCGCCAGTCTTCCACCCGGTGAGCAGCCGCTCGGGTCTGGAACCTCCTGGGTCTCAGGGCTCTCCCTTCCAGCTGGGCCCAGTCTCCCAGGTGGGGGGCTGGAGGGGCCCTCAGTCATGGGTCCTGTTTCCCTGGCCCCTGCCCATGGGCTCTGGAAGGCCGTCCTGAGCTTAGCAAAGTGGCTGACAGCTCCTTCCCACTCGCGTGTCAATGACTGTTGTGTTCACAGGGTCCTTGCGTTTTAACAGTAGTAGGGCCTGGAGACAGAGTGGTGTCCCCTTCTGTACGATGGGTGGCTAGGAGGGTCTGGGGGAGTGCGGAGTATCACTGGGGGGACACTGACCACTAGGAAGGGCAGGCTCCTCTCCAGCCTGGGAGTCAGGTCGGAACCCCCAAGTGAGAGATGGTGTTGGGGTTTCCTCGATTCCTCCTTCAGCTCAGTGCCCTGCGGATTTCCTGAAGGCTGACAGTGCTTTACAGGAGGCTGAACTCCCAGCAGACTCCACCCTCCCACTAATGAGCACTAATTATCACTTTCTCTTTACTTGGTCCTCGCCTCCCAGGAGAAGCGCTTTGGCTCAGTTAATTACAGGCCAGGCCCAGGGCCTGGGAAGCAGGAGGGACTGACATGCTGAGCCTGGGTAAGCTGTGAGTGCCCTGACAGCCCAGGGTCTCCCACACCTCCCCAGGTGCCTGAGTGATGGGATCAAGCAGCCGCCCTGGTTACAGTGGCTCCTTGCTTTGCAAGTTGCGAAATCCCACCTGGAGGGCAACACGGTTGGATCTCAGCTCTTTCTGGGCAGTTCAGGCTTCTGAAGGCTGCTAGGAGCTGGAGAACACCGCATGAGGCCCAGTCTTGTGATACTGCCCAATGTGTACCTGCTGCACGTTCACATTTATTCTGCACATACCTCCTCAGAGTCCGCTCTGTGGCACGCCAGGCACTGAGCCTGTAGAAGCGACAGACAGGGCTTCGGCTCTGAAGGGCTTGTGCCTTCCAGCATGAAGAGCCAGCCACTCTGCTCCCTCTAAGCCAGACGGCCAAGGGCCAAACTAGCCATGCCAGTGGAGAGCACGGTGAGGGAAGGAGTAATTCAGGCACCAAAATGGGTGATGCTTGGAGAAGGTGTCAGAGCCTGGAAAGTCAAGTCAGATTTCACAGGGTAGAAGGAGAGCAGAGGAAACAGCCCCAGAAAGGGTCAGGAGTGGTAAAAGTGTACGCTGTATTTTAGGACTGCCAGGGGAAAGGTGAGCTGGGAAGGTAGGCTGGGTCATTATCAGGTATCTCTCCAGGCGTCCATATCAGGGTCTGCGCTCAGATCCCAATTTGTCCACCCTTCTGCCTCCCACTTCCCAGGCTCTGGCCAATAAACAGTCCCTGGGAAGCCTTGACACCAGGCTTCTAGAGGCCAGGGTGGCAGCCAGGGGACAGTAAGCCTCACTGGGGACACTACTGTGCCCTAGGAGCTGGGGTAAGGGGCTGGGCTGGTGCTCCAAGGGGGCAGTGGGGCTGAATCTGGTTTGCCCGTGCGGTGTGGCTTTGATGTGTGATGGTCCAGGAAAGGGGAGTAGGTGGAAGAGAACACTTCAGAGAAAACTAATTTTTCCCCATTAGGACATTTTCTGTTTGGGGTGGGAGAGCTGAGTCTTCTTGTTCCTCTTCCCTCCCCACCCCGCCCCCGACCCAGGGGTCCGTAGGCCCTTTCTTCAACCCTGTATGGATGGGTTTCTCCCCTTGTTCAGGTGGTTCCTTACGTCACGACAATTTTTGGTGGCCTGCGAGCAGGCAAGATGGTCATGCTCCAGGGAGCGGTCCCTGTAAATGCACGCAGGTAAGGGGAGTGCGCCACAGGTCTCCCTCTCTACCTTCAGGGTCTCTGGGAGTCTCTGACCGGAGGTGCCCTTTGAGGGCCTCATCTCCGCTAGGTTCCAGGTGGACTTCCAGTGTGGCTGCAGCCTGCACCCCCGGCCAGATATCGCCATCCACTTCAACCCTCGCTTCCACACCACCAAGCCGCACGTCATCTGCAACACCCTGCACGGTGGGCGCTGGCAAGCCGAGGCCCGGTGGCCCCATCTGGCCCTGCAGAGAGGAACGAGCTTCCTCATCCTCTTTCTCTTTGGAAATGAGGAGATGAAGGTGAACGGAAGGGGAAATCAGGGGGTCTAGAACTTGTGTCCTGCTTCTCTTTCCTTCAGCCGAGTTCCCCATGTCACTGTGTTAAGGGGTATTTGGGGGGATGGGGCACAGAGTCCAGTACCCAGAGGACCAAGGAGCTGCCAAGCCCGGTTCCAAGCTGCCCTGGGCCCACTTGGCCCGATACGCATGGCAGCATTCAGCAGGCCCTATGGTGCCGGCCCTGCAGAGGGCGCCACTGCCACCATCGCGGGAGCATCTAGAGAGTGCCTGCATATGCCGGGCGCTGTTCTAATCCCTTAAATATCAGCTCACTGCATCCTCACAGCAATCCACGAGGAGGGCACTTTCATTCTCCCCATCTCACGGAAGAGGAGGAAGGGACAGAGAGGGTGAAGCCTCAAGGCTTTCACCGCTGATGTGAACTCCTGCCAGGAAGATCTTCAGACTTCTCCAGGGGAGAGGGAGCCGGTGGGAGCCAGCAGTGGAGGGAGGGACCTGTGGGACAGGGGTCACACAGCCTCCTGAGGGTCCTCACCTGTGGATGGTGGGGAGGGCTCGGGGGGCTGCTGCTCCAGCTGCTGGTGGGTCAGCTGAGAGGCAAAATGGGGCCAGCATGGGGTGTCAGGGGCCAGGAGGGGCACTGAAGTTGCCAGCTCCCCAACCTTGGGAAGGCTACTTAAGCTCCCCAAGCCTCGGGCACCTGGTCTGTAAAACATGCCTGCCTCGTAGAGTTGGTGTGAAGTTAAATGAGGAAAATTCCAGAAAGGATGCTCATGATGCCTGGCACATTAGTGTGAACTCAGGAACATCAGCTGCTGCTGAGCCAGCCTAGTCTGTCTGTTTCTCTAGGTGAGTGTAAATGGACAACACTTTCTCCATTACCGCTACCGACTCCCGCTGTCTCGTGTAGACACCTTGGGCATATATGGAGATATCTTGGTGACGGCCGTTGGATTCCTGAACATCAGCGTAAGTTCCCTTGGGGTCAAGTCCTGGGTGGCAGCAGCCTCTGACTTCCCCTGATGCCTGGACAGGCCCAGGACCCCCTCCCGCCCTGTCACACCAACTATAGCCAAGGTGGAGGGCATCCATCCAGGTGCTGGACATGAGGAGGGGTGAGGTGACCACAGAAGGTGGGTCCGAGAGCCTCGGGCAGAATCCTGTCCTGGGCATGGGGTCTGGTCAATGAGGAGCGGTGGCCAGAAGGCAAATGACTTGGAGTCTTGGACCGTGGGGTATCATTCCCAGCTGAGGAGCTGATTAAAAATGCAAATTTCTGAGACCCGCCGCCGTCAGAGATTCTGATTCAGTAAGCCAGAGGTGGGGCCCAGGAATCAGCATGTTCAAAATGCCGGGTTTGAGAAGCCCTGACAAGGCCTCGGGGGAGAGGAGGAGGTATCAAGGCCAAAGCTGGCCTCTGCCCCGCCCAGGCACAGGAGGGCAGGTGGGAGCCAAATCAATCAAGCTCTGGGACTTGCAGTGCTCCCGAATCTGGCCTGTTGCTTTTTCTGTCTCCTAACAGCCATTTGTGGAGGGCGGTAGCGAGTATCCGGTTGGACACGTGAGTCTCCTGGGAGCAGGGTTGGCCCTCGCGGTCCCAGCCACACCAGCTGAGCCACTGGCTCTCCCTCCTCCCCCAGCGGGACCTGCCCCTCGCTGGGCTGCTGCTCATTTTGCACAAGGCCCAGCTGCCCCCTCCCTCACTGGGCGGTTGCCATGGAGACGGCTGGCCCCGCCTCAGCCCCTGGGAGCCTGGATTTGCCTCTCCCAGCGCCAGGGCCAGCTCGGGAGGATGGCTGGGGTGCGCTGGCTTCTCGGAATGGGCAGGGCCCCAGTCTTCCTATCAGAAGATCCGTCTCAGTTGGAGCTTTCACTTCTTAGCCTCCCTGTGAGGTAGCGGGTTGGCCTGCAGGGCAGAAGGGGAGCTGAGGCCCAGGGACTTGCTCAGAGCCACAGAGTGAGTGAATAACAGGACCGCCCCCACCCCTCACCACCCCGTCCAGTTCTTCTGCATTATTCCAGAGCTGGTGTCCATCTGAATTCAAGAGGGCCCCACTGGGGTTCCAGTCATTTCCCCGTATTATCTCTGAGAGGGGCAAACCCCAAATATCCCCATTTTTTAAAGAATAATATCAAGAGGTTCCCTTTCAATGAGCAAACACCATGTGGCCTCCATGTCCCCTCTTTCTTTCCTTGACAGCCTTTCCTGCTGAAGAGCCCCAGCCTGGTGAGTGACTTCCTCCTCGGCCTGGCAGAGGGACAGTCCCTCACCTGCTCCATCAGGAGTGGGAGGGCACCCCCTCCCACTCATATCCCAGACGCTGGTGGCATATGGGCTCAGCATCAGGGTCTCCCCTTCTTTATAGGAAACTGCAGGCTATGGGTGGGCCAGTCGACTTCAGGCTGAAGCTCCAGCTTCGTTTTACCTTTTCTCCATTTATTCCGCACACAATTATCTGATACTCTCCTGTGCTAGGCCCAGAGCCAGGCTCTAGGATGGAGGGACGAATCAGTCCCAGCCCCCCAGCTGCCCACAGGCTGGTAGGGGGGCAGACCAATGAATGAGCCATTACAGTTTGGAGCACAGCATTAGGGGCTCCCAGCACAGGGGCTGGGCGGGTTTCGGGGAGGCCAGAGAGAGCAGGGTACTGGAGACAGGCCTGCAGTAGGTGTTTAATAACTGAGCAGAGCTGTCTCCTCCTGGCTGCAGGCCTAGAGGCAGAGATTAACCTGCCCCGGGGCTCCCTGGCCCCTGAGGGCAGCCCATGAAGCAGCTCCTAGGGGCAGTATCCCTCCCCGAGCCCCTCTGTGAGACCCCCTCTCAGTCATCTCCCGTGTTCCTTCAGGAGGTGCCCTGCTCGCGTGCCCTTCCCCAGGGTCTCTGGCCCGGACAGGTCATCATAGTGAGGGGGCTGGTCTTGCCAGAGCCAAAGGAGTAAGTATACAGAAGGAGGGAAAGGAGGAGCATCTCTGTGCCAGGCACAAGCTTGATAAACATCACCGCTTTAATCTCCAGCACCACTACTTAATCCCCATCTTCCAGATCAGGAAACAGAGGAGCAGAGAGCAGAAGTAAGTTGCCCAAGGCCACAGAGCTTGTGAAAGTCTGATCTGGGATTGGGTCCAGGGCTCAGGTGCCTTCGTGGCACCAGCAACTCCCACTTCTGGGCGTATCTTCCCTGCCTGTGCATGTGGTCAGGCCAACCAGCCTCTCACCGCAAGTCCCAGCTGGAGCCTCAGGAAAGGCCCTTTAAAGGCACAGGCTGAGACCCAGAGAGAGGATGTGACCTCCCACAGTGCCCTGGTTTAGGAAACACAGCCAGGCGACCCCAGAGAAGAGGCCCAGCGCTGGGAGGTGGGGACTTGGAGGGACTCAGTAACGCAGTGGGCGCTGCCTGACTTCTCCCATAGTGGGGGCTCCTGCCCCATTTCCCAAACCTCCGGACTGCAAGCCAGTTAGACAAGTGTCTTCCTCATTCCCTTTCTTTGTTTCTTTCCTTTTCCTTCTTGCCTTTCCTTCTTCCCCTCCATCCTTCCTTCCCTCTTCCCTTCCTTCATTCTGGAATTGCATGGGATTTCATGACTTTTCTGGGCCAGATTTCCTGGGTTTGACTTCTGCTGAGGACACTTAAAACCTGTGCAACTTCACAGCAGTTACTTTTCCTTTCTGTGCCTTAGTTGCCTTGTCTGTAAAAAGGGATAAAAATAGTGCCAGCTTCAGGGATGGTGTAAATACGGAGAATTGTGCCAGGCACATAACAAGTGGTCCACAAATGTGGTGATATCAGAATTCTTTGGGTGGAGGGCCAGGGAAGTAAGGTTAGTGCCCTGTGTTCTCCCTGCCCTACCCCCTTCTGTTTTGTTTTTGTTTTTGAAGTCACTGACCTCACTAACCCTTGCCCTGCATGCTCTTGATCAGGCCTGTGAATTATGGGCAGGCGTGCAGCACAGACCTGGATAGCGTGAGCCTCCAAAGCCGGGCATGACAGGATTGGATTCCTGGTTTTGCCTCTTAAAAACTGTGGTCTTGGGCAAGTCACTACACCTCTCTTAGCCTGGAGTGCTGAGTTCCCCCATCAGAAAAAAAGGAGAAAGATAATCCCACTCTACAGGGAAAATGAAAAAGTTCCCAGTGAAGGAAAGAACCCCCACTCCTCCCCAAGCTTGGAGACAGGAGACCAGGTGCTTATCTTAGCTCAATTCACATGGTTATTATTAGTGACACAGCGAATGATTTTACTGCTTTCTCTCAAGGGCCATGAATTCACGTGTCCTCAGAGGCCAGGCAGGTCACATAAATAGTGAGGCACCAGGTTGGGAATGTGGTGAAGTGGAAAGAATATTTCCATAGATCTTCTGATGCCAGATCTTCTAATTATTTTAAAAGAGAAGCTGAAAGCTATCTTTTATATAAACTTCCTCAATTTTTGAAAATGGTATTACTTTAAAGTTGAAGAATACCGTGGACCAGCCAGAACATTTCTACAGGTTAAGTCAGCCCTGGGCCACCGACATCAAGGCTTAGCACCGCACCTGGCACTTAGCAAGCCTGCAAGCCCCTTCTCCGGCCCCTTTCCGCAGTTTCACGCTCAGTCTGCTGGATGAGGCCGCCCACGTTCCTGTGACGCTCAGGGCTTCCTTCGCCGACAGAACTCTGGCCTGGGTCTCCCGCTGGGGCCGGAAGAAACTGATCTTGGCCCCCTTCCTCTTCTACCCACAGCGATTCTTCGAGGTGGGTCGGAGCCAAGATGCCTGGTCCCTCTGGGGTGGAGTGCAGAGCTGCATTCCCATCCGGGAGACTGGGGGTGCGTCGGGGAGGCAGGGAAGCCAGTGCCCGCTGGGGGAGAGGAGATCTGGGCTGGGGATCCCATGCCCAGAAACCCCTCTTTAATTAATCAGGGGGGGCCCTGGCCTCAGCATTATCAAAAAGCCCCCCTAATGACTCCAGTGTGCTGCTGAGGTTGAGACCACTCGTCCAGGGAGAGCAACGACCCCTTTTACAGATGGTGAAACTGAGGCCAAGGCCTGGGCAGATCCTTGTGGAAGGGCTGATAACGAGCTGGGCCCCTAGTCCTGGTCTTTTCCACCACTGGGTGCCCCATGGGTCCAGTCTTTGTGTCCTTGCCAGGTGGGGCATCCGGCAGGCAAGGGAGGGTCTGGAAGCCTGCAGAGCCCCATGCCCTCCTTTCCCAGGTTCTGCTCCTATGCCAAGAGGGAGAGCTGAAGCTGGCGCTCAGTGGGCAGGGCGTGGGGGCCACCAGCCTGGGCCAGCAGGCCCTGGAGCGGCTGCGGGAGCTGCGAATCGGTGGCAGCGTCCAGCTCTACTGCGTCCACTACTGAGGAGGGATCCAGAGGGCCCAGCCGGAGAAGAAGAGGGCCAGCCTATAGCCGGGGCCCCACCAAATGCCCCCACTCTCCTATCCTCGTTAAAATCTCCACCTGTCACCACGGTGTCAGGCCTGGCTCACTTCTGGAACCAGGAGCCCGAGTCTGCAGGTGCTTTGGACCCCACAGCAGAAAGGGGGCACAAGAGTGTGAAGGCTCCGGAAACTCTGCAGTTCCCTCCACCAGGAGCCTGGGATTTGGCTCTGCCTTCCTTCAAGGCCTAGACAAGGAGGCAGGCTTTGTAGCCTAATGAAGATACTCTAAAATACAGCGGCTTTAAAAATTTAGAAGTTTATTTCCTTCTCATCTAAACAGAAAAATCGTCCAGGTCAGTGGGGCAACTTTGCTCCTTATGGACCTTCTGGGTCATCCTAGTCATCACCCCACCACCCCCAGGGCACCAGCATCACCTGCGTGGCAGAAGCTCAGTAACCACCATATCTAGGTTTCAACCACTGAGAAGGCAAATAGAGGATATGGACAAGGCCCATCTGATGTCATAAGCCCAGACCTGGGATTAGCACACGCTATTTACACTCGCATCTCATTGGCAAGTACTCAGTCACGCAGCCACATTATCTGCAAGGGAGGCTGGAAGTGTCCTCCACGGGATGACCACATGCCTGGCCATAGCTCTACTCCTGTGATTCCTGGAATATTTGGTTTTATTTATATTATACCATCTTATTTTGTGTTTTCTATTTACCATTGCTATTTTCCCTCATATTTTCAGCTTTCGTACTTGCTATTGGATTGATAAAGTCTTCTTTATCACCCTCCCCCTTTTTTTTCTTATGCTGATTTGGAAGTTGTAAATTCCATTTTATACTTCTAGTGGTTATCCTTACTTTTTATTTTATTTCTTAGTTAACACAATAAAATTGACTTTTGGGGGTGGGTAAAATTCTGTTTTAACATATATGTAGATCTGTGTGGCCACTACCACAATCAAAATATATAACAACTCCATCATTCCAAAAAATTCCCTGGTGTTACTTCTGTGTAATTGCACCTCCTCCACCCCCTCCCTTAACCCCCAGCAACTCCCTGATCTGCTCTCCACTACTATATTTTGTGTTTTTGAGAATGTCATATAAATGGAATCAGGTAGGATGTGACCTTTTGAAACTGATTTCTTTCAATCAGCATTACCCTTTGGAGATTAATCTAAGTTGCTGCATGTATCAGTGACTCATTCCTGTTTATTACTCAGTAGTATTCCATTGTACCACAATTGACCCACTGAAGAACATTTGGGTGGTTTTCAGTTTTTGACAATTAATGAATAGAGCAGCTAAAGTCATTTGTATACAAGTCTTTGTATGAATGTAACTTTTCATTTCTCTTGGGTTAATACCTACTGGTGAGATTGATGGATCATATGGTAAATGCATGTTTAACTTTATAAGAAACTGTCACAATTTTCCAGAGCTGTTTCAGAATAGTTTTGGGAATTTTGCTTTCCCACCAGCAACCTAGGAGATTTCCAGTTGTTCTGCATGCTCATCAATACTCATAATTGGGGCCTCCCTGGTGGCGCAGTGGTTGAGAATCTGCCTGCCAATGCAGGGGACACGGGTTCGAGCCCTGGTCTGGGAAGATCCCACATGCCGCGGAGCAACTAGGCCCGTGAGCCACAACTACTGAGCCTGCGTGTCTGGAGCCTGTGCTCCGCAACAAGAGAGGCCGCGACAGTGAGAGACCCGCGCACCGCGATGAAGAGTGGCCCCCGCTTGCCGCAACTGGAGAAAACCCTCGCACAGAGACGAAGACCCAACACAGCCAAAAATAAATAAATTAATAAAAGAAAAGAAAAAAAATTAAAAAAATAATACTCATAATTGTCGGTATTTTTTATGTTAGCCATCTTCACTGGTGTGTAGAGGTATCTCATTGTGGCTTTAATTTGTATTTGCCTAGTGGCTAAAGATGTTGAGCGTCTTTTTATGTGCTAATTTTCCATCTGTGTATTCTCTCTGGTGCAGTGCCTGTTCAGATCTTTTCTCCATTTTTAATTGAGTTGTTTGTTTTCTTATCACTGACTTTTAAGAGTTTCTTTATATAGGCTGGATAAATGTCGTTTGTCAAATATGTGATTTGTAAGTAATTTCTCCCAGTCTTAGCCTATCTTTTCATTCTCTAAACAGTTTCTTTCGCAGAGCAAAAGTTTTTAATTTTGATAAAGTCCAATTCATCAATTTTTTCTTGAATTGTATTTTTGGTGTCATATCTAAGCAGTTTTTGCCTAATGAAACTTTTCTCCTTTGTTTTCTTCTAGAAGTTTTATACGTCATAGTTCACATATAGATCTATGATCCTTTTTAAATTAATTGTTAATTATGTTGTGCAGTTTAGGTTGAAGTTTTTATGAGGTTTCTTTTGGTTTGGTTTGGTTTGGTTTTTGCATTTGGATGTCCAGTTATTCCAGTAACGTTTTTGAAAAGACTATCTATCCTCTGTTGAAGTGCTGTTGCAACTTTGTCAAAAATCAATTGGCCATATTTGGGCAAGCTTATTTTTGGACTCTTTTCTGTTCCATTAATCTATGTGTCCATCTCTTGGCCAATACCACACTGTCTTGACTACTGCATAAATCTTGTAGTAAATCTTGATAATGGGTAATGTAATTCCTCCAACTTTATTCTTCTTCAAAATTATTTTGGCTCTTCTTGATCCTTTGCCTTTTCTTATAAATTTTAGAAGCAGCTTGTCCATACCTACAAGATATCCTGCAGGGATTTTGAAGGGAATTGCATTAAAATTTATAAAGCAACTTGGGAAAAATTGACCTCTTTATTATGCTGAATCTTTCAATCCATTAGCACAACAGGTCTTAGCATTTACTTAGGTCTTTGATTTATTTCATCAGCATCTTCTAGTTTTTAGTATACAAATCCTATACATGTGTTGTTAGATTTATAGCTAAGTATTTCATCTTTTTAGGGTTATTGTAAGTGGTATTTTTTAACTTCAGTTTGCAATCGTTTATTGTAATTATATAGAAATATGATTGATTTTCTATATATAGAAGTGTTTTTGTCTACTACATAGAATCTGTTACATAAATCTTTTACATGTTGTCTGTGAAAAGGGACAATTTTACTTCTTCCTTTCCAATCTATAAGGCTTTATTTTTCTTGTCTTATTATGCTGGCTAAGAATTCTAGTGCAATGTTGAGTAGGAGGATTGAGAGTAGACTTCTTTGCCTTGTTCCCAATATTAGGGAGGAAGCCTTATGATATTAACTGTAGATTTTTTGTAGATGCCCCTTATCAAGTTAAGGACATACTCTTCTATTTTAGTTTACTGAGAGTTTTTATTATTATTACTATTATTATGAATTTATCACAAATTATTATGAATGGATGTTGAATTTTGTCAAAGGTTTTTTCTGCATCAAATGATATGACCATTTGTTTTTTATTCTTTAGGCTATAAATATGGTGTATTACATAATTGATAATCAAATATTGAACCAGACTTGCATTTCTGTGATAAACTCTACTTTGCCGTGGTGTATTATTCATTTTGAAAATATAGACATACCTCGTTTTACTGTGCTTCATTTTACTGTGCTTCACAGATATTGCATTTTTTAACAGATTGGAGGTTTATGGCAACCCTGTGTCATGCAAGTCTATCAGTGCCATTTTTTCCAACAGCATAATTTTTTAATTAAGGTATGTATGTTGTCTTTTAGATATAATGCTATTGTATGCTTAATAGACTACAGTACAGTGTAAACATAACTTTCATGTGCACTGGAATACCAAAAAATTCCTGTGACTCTCCTTATTGTGATATTCGCTTTATTGTGGTAATGTGGAACCAAACTCACAATATCTCTGAGGTATGCCTGTAGCTGGATTTGATTTGCTAAAATATTTTTGAGGATTTTAACACCTGGTTTATGAAGGATAATGATCTCTAATTTTACTTTCCTGCACTATCATTGTCTGTTTTTGGTATCAGGGTAATGCTGTCCCCTCCTCTATTTTCTGGAAAAGTTTGTAAAAATTGGGGATATTTCTTTAATCTTTCATAGAATTTGCCAGGGAAGCTATCTAGACCTGGATATTTCCATTTGGAAGATTTTTAATTTAAAATTCAATTCCTTTAATAGGACATAGAAATAGGCTATGTATCTATTTCATCTTGGGTTGGTTTTGGTAGTTTGTGTTTTTCAAGAAATTGGTCCATTTAATCTTAGTCATCAAATGTATATATGTAGGTAGAGTGCATAATATTATTTTCTTATCATTTTAATGTCTGGGGGATCTTTAGTGAAAGCCCTTTTTTCATTTCTGATATTGGCAATTTGAATCTTTTTCCCTTTTTTTAATTGACCTTTTCAGGAAAACAGCATTGGCCCTGTTGATTTTCTCTTCTGTTTTCAGTTTCCAATTTTATAGATTTCCACTCTTATCTTTATTATTTCCTTCTTTCTGCTTGCTTTGGTTTATTTTGCTCTTTTTTTCTAATTTCTTCAGTTGGAAGCTCAGAATACTGATTTTAAACTTTTCTTCTTTTCTAGTATAAGCATTTAATACAATAAATTTCTTCTTGGCACTTTAGCTATAACACACAAATTTTGATATTTTGGGTTTACATTTTGTTCATTTTAAAATATTTGCTAATGTCCATTGAGACTTCTTCTTTGACCAATGGATTATTTAGAAGTATGTCATTTAATTCCAAGTGTTGTAGATCATTCTGATATCTTTCTGTTATTGAGCTGTAGTTTAACTCACACTTTGTATAATTTCAATTATTTAAAAATTTTTAATATTTTCTCATGATCCAGAATATAAGCTTTAGTGAATGTTCTGTGGACACTTGAAAAGAATGTGTACTCTGATGGTGAGTTGAGTGTTCAATAAATGTCAATTAGATCCAGTTTGTTGATGGTGTTTTTCAGTTCTTCTATGTTATTGCTGGTTTTCTGGTCTACAGGTCCTATCAGGTTTTCAGAGAGGAATGTTAAGTCTTCAGCTACAATTGCATATTTATCTATTTCTCCTTTCAGTTCTGTCTGGTTTTGCTTCCTTTATTTTGAAGCTCTGTTGTTCGGTGCATATCAAAGTGTGTTTTAGATATGATACTGTTTCTCCAGGGAAGTGGGGATATTTTGTATATTACTCATGTAGAATAAAAAAAGTACTGTGCAAAAAACTTTGGATTATTATGTCGCGCAGAAAAAAAATTACCATGCTAGTCCTGAAACAGCGATTCTTAGAAAAGCCTGCTTGCAAGGTTGGCTCTTGGCTAGTATCTGGGAACTAAACTGGTAAACAATTCCCTATACTGACATAAAACATTCCTAAATATTAAGAGTGGCTCACTGTGCCTAAACTGTTTATATAAAAAATATAGTTTATGCTGAATACCCAGTTTCCTTCTGGGAATCTAGAATTTTGGTACATGCTAGGCAGAGGGTGCCTATATTACTTACCCTTTATAAAAAGCCTGAATTTCTAGACTCAAAGAACTTCCCTGGTAGACAACACTGCACATGTCACAACTCATCAGTGGAAGAATTAAGCACATCCTGTGTGAATGCACTGGAGAGAACTTTGGAAGTTTACCATTGGTTTTCTTCTGGACATCACCCCATGTGCCTTTTCCCTTTGCTGATTTCACTTTGTATCCATTACTGTAATAAATCTTAGCTGGAAGTATGACTATATGATAAGTCCTATGAGTCCTTCTAGTGAATCACTGAACCTGGGGGTGGTCTTGGGGATCCCCAACACAAATGTCTTCTTCTTAATGAATTGACTCTTTTGTCATTTTGTAAAGTCCCTAGTTATCCCTTTACTCTGAAGTCCACTTTGTCTGATATCAATATAGTCACTCCAGCTTTCTTTGATTAGTGTGTGTATGTTGTATCTTTTTGGCATCCTTTTACTTCTTTTTTTTTTAATTGGAGTATAATTGCTTTACAATGTTGTGTTAGTTTCTGCTGTTTGTGGATCAGCTATATGTATACATATATCCCCTCCTTCTTGGACCTCCCTCCCACCCCACCCACCATCCCAGCCATCTAGATCATCACAGAGCACTGTTTTACTTTTAACCTATCTGTATCATTACACTTGAACTGAGTTTTGTGTATATAGCACATAGTTGGGTCATGGTTTTAGTTTTTGTTTGTTGGTTGGTTGGTTTTTTTAATCCATTCTGACAATATCTTTCTTTTAATTGGTGTGTTTAGACCATTTACATTTAAAGTAGTCATTGATAGGTTTGGATTTAGGTGTACCATTTTATTGTTTGTTTTCTCTTTGTTCCCACTGTTTTTTAGTCCTCTGTTTTTCCCTTTCCTGCCTTTTTTTGGATTATGTGAACATTTTTGGCATCCAATTTTAATTAACCTATTGTCTTTTTTTACTATATCTCTTTGCATATTTTAGTGCTACCTCTAGGAATAATAATATACATACTTAACTTTCTTTTAAAAATTGTATTGAGATATAATTGACATATAACATGATATTAGTTTCAGGTGTACAACATAATGATTCAATATATGTATATATTGTGAAATGATCCCCACAATAAGTCTAGTTAACACCCACCCCCATACATAGTTACAATTTGTTTCTTGTGATGAGAACTTATAAGAACTTATAAGATCTACTCTCTTGGGACTTCCCTGGTAGCACAGTGTTTAAGAATCCACCTGCCAATGCAGGAGACACAGGTTCGAGCCCTGGTCCAAGAAGATCCCACATGCCGCGGAGCAACTAATCCCGTGCGCCACAATTACTGAGCCTGCGCTCTAGAGCTTGCTGTCTCGTTTCATCCCTCCCCTATCCCAAAGGGTGACAAGTATTATCATCTCCCCTTAAGAAGTTGTCTCTTGAGCCTCAGGGAGATGGAGTAGCACCCAAGGACTCTGCTGAGATATGGTGGAGCCAGGATTTGGAAGCAGGACTTGCAAGCTCTGAAGGCCCTGCCCTCTCCTTGGAGCCAGACTGACGCTGTGTGGATCTTTTGCAAACAAGTTCCTCTGGGGACATGTGAGAGGGTTTACCAAAAAGTGCAACTCAATCAATGTACAACAAATTCCATCCTATAGAGAATAAAGTTTCGGAGTCTTTTACAATATGTCCAAAGAACTCAAGGTGCTCAGTGGGAAAGAACACAATTCAGTGTGCACATGTTCATGCTGCCAAACTCAAGGGATGATATTTAGACAGAAAATCCTTCCCTTCTTGCGGGGGCCAGATGGATCACGTTCTCATCTCATAGCCACTTTGAAAAATCTCAACCAGGTCTCCAGGTATAGTGTTTGGCCTGCCTGCCCTAAAACAGCCAGATGTACATGAACCTGAGCCCCACCGCCCAGAGAGTGGCTTCTTTGGGGGTAAGGGGGGATGCTTCAGCTTCATCAACTGGTGGGAAACTCGGAAGGTGCAAGCAGTTGTCTCGGCCGGCACCCTCACCACCACCACCCCCCACCGAGAAATGGGAAAGGAGGGAGGGTCCAGGGACTGTGCTGGCTGAGTACACGTTCATTCAGATGTGCCTTCACATGCACAGGGCTGTGTGGATGTGTTTCTGCACATGTGTACTCATGACACGGTATGTACAGCATCTTTCCAACATGTCCAAGAGCCAGGCCCACCCAGGACGACACTGAGCAGTCAGTCTTGAGTCCCTGCCCTTCTTGCACACTGACCCTCGAGCCCAGCACCCCCTGCTCGTGGTGTTCAGGGTCACACTGAGTCCCCCACTTAGATCCCCTCCTGGCCTCAGGATGCCCTTCTCTCAGAGCTGATGTCCTGAAGATGCAAGTTGAAGGGATCTTAATGTGACCCAACAGGCAATTCGGCCAGGGACCAGGACCTTGTGGGATCACACAGCTGTCTGCAGTGGGGTGGACACCTGCCATGCAGCCCTCGAGGGCGATGACTTGCTCAAGGTCACTTGTGTGAAGAGCTCGAGCTGGGTCTTTCCTCTGCCCACGTCTCTCACTAGGCACCCCATGGTCCTGACTTTCTTCCCTTCCTCACCCCATTCCTCACAGCCCATGTTCCACCCCAGGGCACCCCGGCTGCCAGAACTAATACTCTTTCTACTCCCTCTACATTCCTGATCTGGGGAATGACATCCCCCCTTCCAACCCCTCCTCCAGGTTTTCCAGTCCCAAAAGAGGGCCATACTAAGTCTTCCATCTATCTCCCTAGCACTTCCTTTCCCTCTGCCCCTCCTTCACCCCAACTCCTGCCACCTGCATCCAATCACGAAGTCCAGTCAATGCCAACCCTGGAAGTTTCTCCTGCATTCACTGCCTCGTCCGTCTCCCATCCACTGACTTGGTCCAGGGCAGCCCCGTCCCTGCCTCTGTGACCCCCTCGGCCCCCTGACTGCCCCCCCCCCGCCTCCTGCTCCCATCACTCCACATCCAGTCTCCCCAAGACCCTCTGTGACCTGCCTCCTAAGGGCACGTCTGCCCGTGACCTTCCTCTGACCTCAGAGCACAGGGCAGGTCCTTTGCGCAGCTCACAGCCCTGTCTGACCTGCCCTCCTCACCTCTCCTCGCCCTCCCTGCTCCACCCAGGCTGACTGGATGACTTGCCCTTTCCCTGACCCACTGCTTGTTGTTGCCTCTGCTCCTGTGCACATCCAGTTCTCTCTGACCCCACACCCTGCCCCATACCCCCCTTCCTCTTCTCCCCCATCAGACGCCCCACATCTGAGAAGCTGCCCTGCAGGCCCCAGCCTGGTCAGCTGCCACCCTCTGGGTCCCCAGGCGCCCAGGACCTCCCCGTCTCCCCCCTGGTTGTGTCGTGCTGTGATTCCCTGTTCCTGTCTGCACCCCTCTGGGCTTGGAGCTCCATTCAGGCAGGATTCTGTGTGCTCGTCCCTCCCTCTCTGCATCTCCAGCATCCAGTGAGGGGCTTGGCTTGGGACAGGAGCAAAGCAATTGTGCAAGCAGGAGGGCTGGGGGCTCCGCGGGGCCAGGACTCCTGCGCAGCTCCTCTGGTCTCTCATCCCAAGGCACCTTGTCAGCCAGGGCAGGGCCAGAGATGGTCTCCATCCGGAGAACATGTAGGGACTATTCACTCCATCCCTAAATGTCCCCAGATGTCTAAGACCATGGCCAGGGCGCTGTCAATAGCAGTGCTGAGCTGAAGTCTACACTTGGCCCCCATCTGGATGAAGAAACAGGGGATCGTCACTAGGGGTGGGGAAGTACCCTTCTGGAACGAGGCCAGACAACCTCCTTTTTTTAAGATTATGATACATGCCTTCCTGGAATTGTTCCGTTTCCTGGAATAAATGTATAAACACAGCTTATCTTTTTCAGCTGCACACCACTGAGCTGAATCCAACCCCGCCTAGAACTTCAATCACACAAAAAATCAAGGCTGCTGGATATTGCACAGCTTAAACTAGAATGGTCTTGAACTGGGAGGAAAAGACTGTGAAAGGAAGAGGGGAGACAGAGGTGCTGTTTGGGGGCTGAGAAGGGTCTAAACCCTCACCGGCAGCCGAGGGAGGCAAAACAGGGATTAGTTCGCCTCCCAGAGACCCAAGGTTTCCCCCATAGACTCAGTATCGAGGCTCCTCTGTGAACTGGGTGTGAGCAAGCTGGGCCCCAAGACCCAGACAGACACAGCTTCTAGAAAAAGGACCAGGTCCCCGCATGTATCACTCACAGTGCCTCCCCCTCCCCATGTGCCAGACGTGTAGTCTGCGGTCACAGAAAGGAGATATCCACTCTGCAGAGACCTCATGGTCCCCCAGGGAAAAGAGGCTCTTATATAATAACAGAATCCTTATACAAGTTTTCAAAATAGCAGCTGGTGCCCACTCTTCCCAAGACCAGCAAAGGGAAGTGAGGGAGCCAATCCACTATGGATTTTCCCTTATCAATCAAGAGGACACAGCGTAGACATCATGGAGCCCAGGCTGAGGGTGCTCTCCTGCCCGGCCTTCTAGATGGACTCCAGCACCTCATTCTTGGTTTCATCTGCACTGCTCAGGCTATGATTCACTGACCAAACTTGGATCAAAACTCCAAAGCCGGGACTCCCTGGTGGCACAGTGGTTGAGAATCTGCCTGCTAATGCAGGGGACACGGGTTTGAGCCCTGGTCTGGGAAGATCCCACATGCTGCAGAGCAACTAAGCCCGTGAGCCACAACTACTGAGCTTGCACGTCTGGAGCCTGTGCTCCGCAACAAAAGAGGCCACGATAGTGAGAGGCCCGTGCACCGTGATGAAGAGTGGCCCCTGCTCGCCGCAACTAGAGAAAGCCCTCACACAGAAACAAAGACCCAACACAGCCAAAATTTAATTAATTAATTAATTAATTAAAAAAAAAAAAAAAAGCCCTGGGATTAAGAGGTACAAATTATTAGGTATAAAATAAGCTACAAGGATATACTGTACAACACGGGGAATATAGCCAATATTTAAAACAAAAAACAAAAAACTCCAAAGCCTGAGAAGGGGACCACAGTATGCAGTTGGCCCATCACACACAGAAGCAGGAAATTAAATTTATGTTCACATAAATACCTGGACACAATTGTTCATGGCAGCTTTATTTGTAATAGCCAAAAACTAAAAACAACTAAAATTATCCTACAACAAGTGAACTGTTAAACGAACAGTGATACATCCATATCGAGGAATATTACTCAGCAATAAAAAAGGAACAAACTGTTGCTGCAGGCAACAGCTTGGATGGATATCGAGGCAAATATGTTGAGTGAAAAAAGCCAATCTCAAAACTTCACATGTGTGATTTTATTTATACAGCATTCTCAAGAAAGACAAAATTGTAAAGGACAGATGAGCATTTTCCAGGGGTTAGCAATGGTAGGAGGGAGAGGAAGAGCTGTGATTATAGAGGTAGCTTGAGGGAGAGCTTTGTTGTAACGGAATTGTCTGTCTCCTGATGGTTATGGTGGTTACATGAATCTATACATGTGATAAAATGACATAAAACTATACACACACTTGTACCGATGACAATTTCCTGGTTCTGATATTGTACTATAGCTTTTTGTTTTTTGGGTTTTTTTTTTAATTAATTAATTTATTTATTTATTTATTTATGGCTGTGCTGGGTCTTCGTTTCTGTGCGAGGGCTTTCTCTCGTTGCGGCAAGTGGGGGCCACTCTTCATCGCGGTGCACGGGCCTCTCACTGTCGCGGCCTCTCTTGTTGCGGAGCACAGGCTCCAGACGCGCAGGCTCGGTAGTTGTGGCTCACGGGCCTAGTTGCTCCGCGGCATGTGGGATCTTCCCAGACCAGGGCTCGAACCCGTGTCCCCTGCATTGGCAGGCAGATTCTCAACCACTGCGCCACCAGGGAAGCCTGTACTATAGTTTTGTTTGATGTAATTATTGGAGGAAACTGGCTGAAGATAATAGGACTTCTCTGTATTATCTTTGCAACTTCCTGTGAATCTCTGAACTATTTTCAAAAGGGTTTGTAGCCACTGGACAGCGACAAAGATCCTTGATAGAAGGGACGTGTTGGAGGCAAGGTTCACATGTGCCCAGACTTATGCCTGAGGGTATTTCCCAAACCTTGGTGCAGGTAAACAGCGTCAGACATAGACTGACAGTCTCATTAAGGGCAGGAAGCAGATCAGAGTTCAGGGATTTTCTAAGACCACTGGGATTCAAGGATCAGGGTACCAGAGAACAGGGAGCTGCTGAGAAAGAGGCCCCCAAAACTTCATAAAAATGTCCCTTGGAAGAGTGAATGTGAATGTAAACTATAGATTTCAGGTGATAATGATGTGTCAATGTGGGTTCATCGATTATAACTATAATATAATACCTAGAGCAACCACCAAAAAAATCTACAAAAACACTATAGATAATAGAATTCTAAAAATGTTCAGGTAAGACATAGAAAGGCGAGAAAAGTGAAGCAGAAGAACAAAAACAGAAGGAACAAAGAAAGTGTTTAAAACAGTGTAATGGCAGACCGATGCCCCTAACATATCAACAATTACATAAAATACAAATGGTTTAATAAATCAATTAAAAGAGAGATCGATAGGATGGATTAAAAAAAAAGCATGTTGTCTACAAGAAACTCACGTCAAGTATTGATATAATGATATGTGTAGGTCAAAAGTAAACAGAGAGAAAAATATACACACACAAACATTACTCAGAAGAGAGCAGGGAGACCATAATAATATCAGAAAAAGTAGACTTCAGAGCAAAGAAAATGACCAGGGACAGAGAGGAACATTTTATAATAATACAGGGGTCAATCCACCAAGAGTACTTAGCAATCGCAAATATGAATGTACCAAACAACAGAGCTTCAAATACATGAGGTGAAAACTGATTGAGGTGAAAGAGGAAATATATTTCTTATAGTGCAAGAGTGCTGGCAGTGAATTCTCCTAAGTATTATTTATCAGAATCCATTTTTCTTTCACTTTTGCTCTTGAAAAATATTTTAGCTGGATACATACTCTGATTTCTCATTTTATTTTTCATCACTGTACAGATGTTTAATTGTCTTCTGGCTTATTCTGTTTCTGGTGATAAACTGTTCTACTGTATTTAATGTGTCTTTTTTCTCTAGCTGATTCTAAGACTTTTTAACATTGCTTTTCAACAATTTGGTTATGCTGTGCCTTTCTGTGATTTTCTTCGTTTTTATCCTGCTTGGGATTTGTTGAACTTTGCAAACTTTGAATTTATATTTTTCCTCAGATTTGTAAAATGATTGGGTCCTTGGTGGCCTTGGTGAGCTGCTGAACTGAATCTGAGTCACCTGCCTCTGTCTTTTTGTTACGGAGACAGTGATTATCCAGGCTGTCAAAACCCCTTTTAGGTAAGTTCTGCTTCTTGCAGCCAAATGTGTCCTACAGGGGCAATGAACTCCTGGGACCCACATGCTCCAAGGCACCCACCTCCTGAAGGCTTGCCCTGTGGAGTGCAGCACCCCATCTGGCCTGCCCCATGGCTTCTGACCCAATATTTCCTGGAGTTTTTATGATGGCCTAGGTAAGTGCACTCGGGGTTGGCACCTCTGTGCCTCTAAATGCCCCCCTTCCTGGAGTAGGAATAGTTGTCCAGGTTTTTGTTGAAAGAGACCTTGGTTTTCTCAAGCAGGAGCAGATTATAAGGCCTCCCTCCTAATCTGACTGCTTTCAGGTGGCTTTAAAGCCTCGGTGATTCCATGTTTTGATGTAGGTAACTATTGACCTTTCCAATTAAAGCAAATCTTTAGTCTCCCTTAAAAAAAAAGTTTAGTGTTGAAAGCTTTTCAACAGTGTCAGAAGGAAAATGAAAGCAAAATTCTTAACTTTAACATAAAACTGGGTTCAGGAGTAGGTGAACTCCAGACACAGCCTTGGCTTCCAGATGGCTTCGGTAAGTGCCCTGAAAGCTCCCATCACTGACTCTGTGGTGAGAGGGCAGCTCCGCTCGTATTAAGGCCTCAGTCTGGCTGCCAGAGCCTGTCTTGAGAAGGCTTTCATGCGAAAATATATTTGGTGTCTGAAAGTCCCTTTTCCTGTAGGACCGTGAGGTCACTGGGCAGAGAGAGAGTGTCCTCTCTGCATCCAGTGCCGTGAGGGGCAGCGACCTCCGCGGGGAGGAACGGCGGGTGCTGTGGGCGACGTGGGGGAGAAGCTGGGGGGGGGGGGTCGGGGGATGAGGGGGGGACCCTGGGACTTGGGGAGTGAGCGCATCCCACCTATTCTGCCTCAGCCACTGGCTGGAGTTTGGTGCCTCCTCCATCCCCCAAGGCATTTGTCCTGCCCTGGAAAGCGCATTTGCATTTCAGTATTCTGACTCTGAAACCTCCCCTCCCAAGTAGCCCAGTGTTTCTGAATGAGAGGAGTTTCAGTGGGCGGCAGGCTCCTTTCCTGGTGTGCAGCTGAGAAGGAACAAGCCAGACTCCTGCCATTACTGAAAATCAACCAGTTCCGGGGAGAGGTGTCTCAGATTTCACAGGAAGGGGGGTGGGTGCGGCATCTAGCCTTGCTCTGTGCTGCTCTGTGCCTACATCCTGCCCCATTTCCTTTCCAAGTAGAGACACAGCTGAAGTCTTGCCTTTCCACCGGCTGCTGTTGTCAGTGCCCTGGCCATGGTCTTAGACATCTGGGGCCATCTAGGGATGGAGTGAATAGTCCTTACATGTTCTCCGATGAGGACCGTCTCTGGCCCGGCCCTGGCTGACGGGGCGCCTTGGGGTGAGAGAGCAGAGGAACTGGGCAGGAGTCTTGGCCCCTTCAGCCTCCAGGCCTCCTGCTTGCGCAATTGCTTTGCTCCTGTTCCAATCCAGGCCCCTCACTGGATGCTGGAGATGCAGGGAGGGAGGGCCGAGCACATGAGATCCTGCCTGAGATCTAGTCCTCACCCCTCTGGGACTACCAGATGGAATGACACCATCTTTCTATGACCAAATTGCCCATGGCTCAGCTGCCCCTGGGTTGAATGCTGAAAATTAGCCACCTCAATTGTTAGGTCAGTGAAACTACTCTGTATGATACTATAATGGCAGATACATGTCATTATACGTGTCCAAATCCGTAGAACGTACAACACCAAGAGTGACCCGTAAGGTAAACTATGGACTCTGGGTGTTTATGCTGTGTCTGTGTAGGTTCATCAGTTGTAACCAAATGTACCATTCTGGCCTGGCATGCTGATAACGGGGGAGGCTCTGCATGCTGTGGGCATGGACAGGGGATGAACGGACATCTCTGTACCTTCTTCTCAGTTTTGCTGTGAATCTAAACTGCTCTTACAAAATGAAGTTGTTTTTGTTTGTTTTTGTTTTTTTAAATTAGCTGCCTCAGACTATTCCTCTGCTAATTCCCGGCATGTGCTGGGTGTGGTCTCAGAAGGGCCCGATCCCCATGTGCTCCTGCTTCCTCAGTGGCCTCTGCCACCAGGGACCCTCCTGAATGGCCACTCTATCTGGCCATCCTCCATGGTGTCACCACAGCCACTACCACTCTGGCTTGAGGATTAGGGACATCACCCTTCCCTGGGCTCTACCTTCCCAAGCCTGCAAAAGCTGGTGGGTCCCTTGATGCCCCAGTGCAGTGGAGACCAGGCTGGAACAATTCCCAAGACTCCTCTGGAAGCTCAGGGCTATAAGAAGGTTGAAGAACAAGGAGAGTCACTTACAATTGCTGCTTATCAAATGGGGCCCTGCTCAGATCCCCAGGCTGAAATGTCAGCCTCCATTTGGGGGTTCCAGAAAGGTCCGTGCCTACCTTGCTTCAGGGCTCCCTTTGGCTCAGCGGGCCCTGCTGCTCTAGGCAGAGCCCAGGCCCAATAACCAGACGAAGGAGAGAGAGGAGGAGGCCTTCCCGCTTCTTACAGTCTAAGGCTCACCTCCGCAGACCTCATTTCCGGTCCAGGATCTATGGTTCCAGCGTCATGGACAGTGTGTGCTTGGTCTGCACGACCAGGTCACGTCCCCATTAAGAGTCTCAAGTGTCCATGTATCTGCCCTTCATGGGGATTCTCACAGTTACAATTGAACATTGATCCATGTGGTTATTTTACTTATATCCCACTCCCTGCTACAACTGCAGGGGTCCCAAGAGCTGGGACTGTCTAAGCTTGTTACCATCAGACCCCAGCATCAGTCACAATGTCTGGCCTACTATAGGTGCTCAATAAACAGTTGTTTCCTTTATTAATAAATTTACTAACCAATACATTAAAAACACAACTATTCTCTGCAATTGTGAGAAAAATTTTGATATGAAAATTTTAAAAATTTAAGCCATCATTATACAGGTTACCATCCACCAGATGTGTGTTGCTGTGAAGCTTAAAAATATGCTGGACTGGTTCCAGGGCCCTGCCCTCTGGACTGACTTCCATGAACTGGATTCCATTAAAATGTGAAAAGTATATATGTACATATAAGTAATAAAAAGCATGCTTTATTTTTTCATCATAAACTCATAAAATGTCTGAGCTATCTCTGGACAATCCTTGGTCTCAGCAAAACTTGTTTTTAAGACTATAACTTGCTTTCAAGAGCGTGCATATATTCCACAGCCTGATTTTTACGTCAAGAAAAGTTTAAGACCATGGTGATTGGTGCTGGAGAAATAGGAACCTTGGGGCCTGCATGGTATGACTAGGGTTGCCCTTCTGACGTCATTCTGTCACTTTTGTAAGACAGCATGTCCGTCCCCACTCTGGGGACTGTGGGACAGCTGGCAGGTCACCTGGAGCTTGATCCCCAGCGTGCCTGTGCCGGGCTCTGGATTGGATTCTGGTTGCCTGATGCTATCTGGGCACCAGAATCCTGCCTTGAGTGAGCCTGTCATGCAAGGTGTGGTCACAGCCCCTGAAAGGACGAGGGCTGTGTCTTCATTCTGCGTTCAGAACAGGCTGGACAGACGGCTCAGCGCCTCTTTGGTGAACACATGTTTAATAAATGCCTAGGTGTGCGACGGAATTTGGTCTGAGATTTGCTTTCATCATAACCTGAGGGGGAGGCTTGGGAGAGTATCTAACATGAGCTCATGGGAACGTTCCAGTGGTTTCCGCTATTGACCAAACAGAAGCCCAAGAGCTGTGCCTGAGCTGATAGCTCAGCTGGATTTGCTCAGGGAACCGGTTCTGCACCCACAGTGGGCCCCTCACAGGTGCTGGAGCTCTTCCTCTTCACCTTGCGGGCCCTCAGCGCAGACAGGACATCTGGCCCGGTGAGGGGTGGAGGTGGAGGGGACAGAGCCGTCTTCTCTCTCACTGCTCCTGATGGCTTCTAAAGAAACAGGCATTTGAGACATGAAAAAAATAAACGAAAAGTTTGGATTCAAAGATTTTCTTTTCCAAATAGTAGTGGTAGACTGGAGAATCAGATCTTATGAGAGATGTGAGCTCCAGTCTCTAATGCCAGTCAATGAATGTCTCCTGGGACAAGACCCAGGACCTCAGCAGCTTTCCAGGGGCCAAAGCTTGGTGCTGGCCCTGCCCCCTCCCGTGGGTGCCCTGAACTAATCATGCTTGTCTCACCCACAAATCCCTCCGAGTGAAACTGCCTCTCCTGTCAGGTTTGAACTATGTGATCACGCTGCGTCCCGCAGAGCTGATTGGCCTAGTGGGATCACCTGACCCAAGGACAGCCAATAGGTGGGCGGGGCTAGGATGTGGCGAGCTGAACCAATCAGATTCTCTCTCGGGAACTTGCACTGGGAGCCGCAGGCAGCTTGAGAGATGGAAGTGAGTGGATGCAGGAAGAGTAGCCGCAAGAGGGCATGCGCAATCAGACCTTGTGGGAAGACGGCTAACCCACGTGGTGAGGAGCAGGAGCGGGGGCGTGAAAGTAACAAGGCACAGGAAAGATGTGGAGAGCAGAGGGAGGTCATGACGCTAACGGTTCCTGGAATCCAGAGAAACAGGGAGTTACCGGAGGAACTGGGAGCCAGCAGTCACTGGTGGCTGAGTCACGTTCGTGGTTGAGAATCTTCAGCACAATTCCAGCTGCTGAGGTCCCGGGCTCTGGCAGGCGGACGGTTCTGGTTCTTGTTCATCACAGGTGTGTCTCCCCTGCCCCTCCTGTACCCTCACACCATAAAAAGAACACAGCCCTCCAAGAGGAAACCTGAGAACAGCAGTGAACAGCCCAAACGCACCTCAGTGTAGCGGGGAAGGAGCCTGTGTTAGTCAGCTCTGGTGCCATAACAACACACCACAGACTGGGTGGCTTAAACAACAGACATTTATTTCTCACAGTGCTGGAAGCTGGGAAGTTGAAGATCAAGGTGCTCCCGGATTCAGTTCCTGTGAAAACCCTCTTCCTGGCTAGCAGATGGCTGCCTTCTCACTGTGTCCTCACAAGGAGGAGAGGGAAAGAGAGAGCTCTGGTCTCTCTTCTTCTTATAAGGGCACTAATCCCATCATGGGGGGGTCCAACCTCATGACTTCATCTAAATGTAATTACCTGCCAAAGCCCATCTCCAAATCCCATCACATTGGAGGCTGGAGCTTCAACATGTATTATGGGGGGACACATTCAGTCCATAACAGAGCTGAACTGTGTCTTTAATAGAATTCACGCTAGTCTGCATTTCCCCAAAAAACTCTTCCTGTGCTTTTATTTAGCTCCATTAAAATAAGCCTAAGGACTTCTCTGGTGGTCCAGTGGTTAAGACTTCGAGCTTCCACTGCATGGGCCACGGGTTCCATTCATGGTCAGGGAACTAAGATGCCGGATGCCTCACAGTACCGCCAAAAAAAAAAAAAATTCTTTTTAAAACCTAAAGGATGATGAAATAGTGAAATTAATATAGCAAACTCCATGCCTGCTGGCTAAGTAAGATTCCTCTATATTAAATGGCTGCTGTCAGGACAATTCCTTGAACTTAACTGCTTTTCCTGCTTGCTTCTGGCTGGCAGGATCCCAATGAGCTGGCGGCCAGGCACCTACTGTCCCGCCTACAGTCATGACCATGTGAGTGACCTGCAGCAGAGGAGAAGGGGAGGTCACACTCACCATCAGGAGTCCGACCATGGATATGTACGCCAAGAACCTTCAGCTCCGGAAAGACCCATCTGGCCCTTGTCCTCTTCAGAGCAACCACAGAGGAAGCAAATATTGGCAGGGAAGGGGCCATCCGAAGAGGGCAGGCCACCCACAAAAGAGGGGAGAAGGTGGCTGGTGGGGAAAGAATGAGTGGGAGGAGGAGCTGTAGGTATGGAGTGCAGGGAAGGGAAACTCAGTAGCCCTATGGGTACAACAGATCCACAGGGGGTGGGAGCCCAGATGATGTAGATCAGGGCTGACCAACTGGGAGCCTGGAAGCCAGTGTAGAGTGCGGGAAACCACCCCTGGGACCTCTGACTCCCCAGAGCTTGAGGGCAGGGGGCTCGCCTGGATTGTTCTCTGTCCCAGGTGCTCAGCCACCGCCAGGCACATAGTAGGCTCGTGATTCATCTGCTGAACAAATGTCTTGACTCTGAGTAGCACTGAGGCTCTGCGCTTATGAGATAAGATTACCTGGCTTGTATGCTGTCGGGGAGGGAGAAATGCCCACCCCCCTCTATCCCTCTTGAATTCTTGGGGCTGAACTAATAATACAGTTGACTCAAGACAGACTCCCAGAGAAAAAGAAAGAAATCTTAATGCGTGCACACAGAGGCCTCGTGGAAATGGGACCGAAGAAGTGGCCAAAGCAGGCCGCTGTGATACTTTTTTACACAGAGGAACAATAAATTTGTGAGAAATTGACAGGACAAAAAAACTTAGGTTTTGCAAACTATGGCATGTGGGTCAAATCGAGCCCACCACTTGTTTTTGTAAAAAACACTTCATTGGAACACAGCCTTGTTCACTCCACTACATATTGTCCACGGCTGCTCTGGGGGCTACAAAGCTACAGCGGTAGAGACAGAGACCGCCTGGGCCACGAAGCCTGAAATATTGACTATGTGGCCCTTTACGGGAAGAGTTTGCCTGCCCCTGACATGACCCAGGCTTTTTCCTCCTCCTGGCTCACACTGTTTGTTTCTTCTGTCTATAGTCCTATCACCCCTGTTTCCCAGTAAGCCTCAGCTCATTTTCCAGTTTCAGATTAACCAAAAGAATTAAATCAGACTCAGCTCAGGTGTCAAGGTGTCCTGTGAAGCCTTCCTTGATCAGGGCCTTTGGAGCAGAACCCACCTGGGTTCCAATCCCACCTCTGCACCACGGCTGTCATGGTCTAGAGACTCAGCACCTAAGTGTTGAATGAGTGTGGACAAACTGCTTCAGTGCTGTGAGCCTCCGATTCTCCATCTGTAAAGTGAGGATAGTAAAACCTGCCTCTGGGGCTGCGGGAAGGGCCCGTTTCAGGGCCTGGTGGCCAAAGAGGGCTTGCCAACCGGACCAAGCATCATGGCCATGCTCACGCCCTCGGCCACGCCACCTAACCACACTGGGTCTGCAGAGCCCGTCTCCCCACCCCCGTCCCCTTCGACCGTGACATCGAAGGCAGGGTTTCTGTCTCTGCTACTTAGCCTTGTTTATGCCTCTGTCTCCACCCCAGCCCAGGATGCCCAGCCACTGTCTGCTGACGTTCCAGGGGGCTCATTCTCTGTGTGGCCCCAAGCAAGTCCCTCCTCTTCTCACCTGCTTTTATCATGTATAAATTGAAGGGATTGGGCCTGGTGTTGTCCAAGTTCTCCCAGCTCTAAATTCTCTGCTTCGCCTCTAAAGGGGGCCCTGGCCTCCTGCCTCACCCAAGCTTCCGGGAAGCTGGAACGAGAAGGCCAGGTGATGGCACCTGGAACCCTCCGGGAGGGGCTGATGGACCTGCTGGAAGCAGCAGGGCTCACAGGAAGCCTGTGGTGTAATGCCAATCTCTGAACAGCCAGTTCATCTAATGACCAGCTTCTAAATTCACTTGTGTGTGTGTGTGTTTAAACTTTAGTTCACCGGTTTGATTTTCTTTGCAAAAGGGCATTTTTAAAAGTCTCTGCCCCAGCTCAATCCAGCTGTAGGAGCAGGGATGGGGGCAGAGAAACCCTCTTCTGAGTCAAAACCAGGAGGGGCAGCACCAAGCTTTGCCGGGCTGCAGATCATTAACGGGAAGGGGTGGGTGGAGGAAACAAGATAAACATAGGCATGAAACTATGTCACCAAGAATGTATTCTTTTGCATGAGAAAAACACATTGTCTCCTCCATCTCCGCTCCCGGGGATCCCCCAACCCCGAGTCTCTCCTGGGTTCATTTTCCCTTTTCTGCCCCTCAGCTCTGAGATGGGCATCTTCCTTTCCTGGGTAGAGGGCGACCTCTCCTACATTGCTGTGAGGTACTTGGACAACAGCTGGGCAATTTCTTATGATAAACATTCACCTCCCATATGACCCCACAATCCTACTCCTAGGTGTTTACCCAAAAGAAATTAAACTCTATGTTCATGCATACAAAACAAACCTGAATGGGAACATCTGTAGTGGCTGTAATCATTATTGTCAAAAATCAAAAACCACGCAAACGTCCTTCAGGTGGTGAATAACAAAGGGTGGGGCGTCCAACCAACGGGATACCACTCAGCAGTGAAAAGCAACAAAGCCCTGTCACTACTGTATTTTGCTACAATATAACTGAACCTCAAACGCATTCTGCTAAGTTAAAGAAACCAGACACAAAAGGCAACCTTCTGTATGATTCCGTTTATATGACATTCTGGAAAAGGCAAAACTATAGGGACAGAAAAAAGATCACAGGAGCTGGGGGTTAGGGGTTGGCTGACAACAAAGGGACGTGGGGGAACTTTAGGGGTGAGGGAACTCTCCTATATCTGTATTGTGGTGATGGTTACACGACTATATGTGTTTGCCAAAAGTCAAAGAACTGTATAATAAAAAGGGTAGGGCTCCCCTGGTGGCGCAGTGGTTGAGAATCTGCCTGCCAATGCAGGGGACACGGGTTCGAGCCCTGGTCTGGGAAGATCCCACATGCCGCGGAGCAACTGGGCCCGTGAGCCACAGCTACTGAGCCTGTGCTCTAGAGCCTGTGCTCCGCAGCAGGAGAGGCCGCGATAGTGAGAGGCCCGCGCACCGCGATGAAGAGTGGCCCCCGCTTGCCGCAACTAGAGAAAGCCCTCGCACAGAAACGAAGACCCAACACAGCCAAAAATAAATAAATAAATTTTAAAAAAGAAAACGGTAAATTTTACTGTTCATAAATTGTTCCTCAATAAGCCTAATTTTTAAAAATTTATTTGAAAATAAACCTACATATTTACACATATGCATACGTGTGTATACACACCTGCTGTACAGCTGTTTTAATGGTTACATAACGCGCCGTTAAATGCAGCTATCTATTTTATTTGGCCAGCTCCCTGCTATCGAGTGGTTTCCTGGGTGGGGCATCTTCGTTAATGCTGTGATGTCCCTGAAGGAAAGGGGGCTGGTCCAGCACCTGGCCCAGCGCTGCACCAGCGCCTCCCCGGGCCCTCCTTCAACCGCTCCTTGCACGGCCCGGGAGGTAGAGATTCTTACCTGCTCTGCAGAGGGTGCAGCTGGACTAGCAAGGGGGAGTCGCCTGTGCAAGTGGCACAGTCAGTGAGCAGAAGACCCGGGATTCCAAACTGGTTCTTCTAGTTGGGAGGCCCACGCGCCTCCCCTTACGCTGTGCAGCCAGTTGTAAACTATTTGAAGGAAATAGCTGTTCCTCGCTCTTGTTTGTCCCTCCAGAGCAGCTAATAGACGTAGGAGATTGGACCCATGAAGGGGTGCTTCCCAGGTACAGCGGGTTGCCTGGAACTGAACCCCACTCTCTGATGGAATGAAGGTCAACAGTCTCTCCACGAACTCACTGCTAACGAAGACTAGCCGATGGTACACCCTGCAGGGGAGAGCACGATGCATTCAGGAAACGGCGGTTGAGTGCCCGTTGTGCCGGGCACTGAAGTGAGAGCCCGCACACGATCGTACAGCTGTTCCCACTCTCCACCTCAACGCTGGTGCTTAAACAGAGCATCTGTCCTCACCTGAGGGAGCCAGATGGACCACACAGCCGCATCCCAAAGAGAAGGCCCAGGGCTCACCACCAAAAGCAGAAATCCCCAACCGGTCTCCAAGTCTCAGTCTCAGCTTGGCATGAGACAGGAAAACCAGAGACAGGGAGAGGTGAGCCCTCGCAGGGAACATTCTAGAACCTGACCCTCAAGGAGCCCCAGTCCAGCCTGCAGGCTCCCTGTGTTCATCACCTGTAGGAGACGGGGCAGGGAGCTCTTCTCACACCGGGGAGAAGCCACTCTCTTTCCTGAGACGGCTGGGCTGGAAAGGAGCTCTTCAGAGGACAAAGAAGAGAAGGACGGGGGTCCAGGAGGTGGTATGGGTGGGCGTGCAGCATGGGAGTGGGTCAGAGTGATGTACACAAGCTGGGTGTGAGTGCACTGTATGCACAGAGCATGTGTGTGTCAGCGAGTGAATCTCTGACTCTCAGGACGTCTAAAATGTCTCGTAAAGGGCCACCCGCCTCGTACCCAGGCCCGTGTCTCTCGTGAGGGATGGAACTCCGAATTGCACAGCTCAACGTGTCAGACGCAGTGCTCAACACTTGACCCACTTTATCCATCACTCCTTGGAGTAAGAACTGTCACTGCCCCACTTGACAGATGAGGAGACTGAGTCCCAGGGAGGTAAGGTAACTTGCCAAAGATCCTTACCTAGTGAGTAGAAGAGTAAGACTGAAACCTAGGTCTGAACGTTTCCAACGTTATGCCCTTAACGATCCCAGAACATTCCAGGCAGTCCTGGGGCAGCTCAGGTCTGGGCTCCAGGCCAAGATCTGGGCTGGGGATCACAGTGCGGTTAGAGTTGGCAGTGGGGCAGCGCCCTTCTGGAGTTTACAGGAGCAGGAGGTAGGTGGCCCTGGTCACACTCAGAATGCGAGATACGCCCTTGACGCAGGAGTTCTATTTCAGGAACACTCTGAGGCCAGCCAGCACCCCACCTCCCCATGACTCAGCTGAGCCAGCCGCACCCGAGCGGGGGGGCTGAGCTGCCGCGGGGGGGCAGAGAGGAGACATGGTTGAGAGCAAAGCCTTTGACTACAGAAATGACTCAACTTGGCCCAAGATGGGACAATTTGAACATCAAAAAGAATAACTACACGTAGATGGAAAAAATCCAGTAATTGAAATCTGTGTGCTCATCATGATATTTTTAAAAAATTTGTCACCTTTGGAGGGTGCAAAAGACTCACCATGTCATTTGAAAATCTGGTAAACAAAGGAAAAGATTCAAGCATTTCCTAAATGAACTATACTCAGGGAACCAAATTAAAAACTACAAGAAAATGCAAAGTCACAAAACAGCGCTGAAAAGGGAGCCCTACCTATGTATGCAAATGAGCAGAAAAATTATCTGGAAGGACACACACCAGGCTGTGTAAAGGAGGAAGGAGCGTGGAAAGAGACTTTAGCCTTAATGCCAGCAGTTTTGATTTGGGTTGGGTTGGGTTGGGTTGTGTTGTTCCTGTTGTTAACAAGGAAAATGTATTCACATATTTCTTGTGGAATTAAAGAAATTGATCGTTTTTAAGGTAGGGTTTTGGAGCCGGACTCCCCTAAGTTCAGATCCCCGCTCCGCCTCTTGGGGAAGTCCCTTTACCGAAGCATCAGTGCCCTCAGTGCACACCTGGGGGTAATTATGCCTGCTTCACAGGGTCGTTGCACAGATTCGAGAAAAGCCTTTCTCGTGCTGCAGGCTGCAGCGAGCACTCAGGAAGTGTGGCTAGTTTTTGAGCCACAAGGAAGAAGGAGCACGTGGAAGGAGGATGAAGGGATGGAGGGAAAAGCAAAGGGGCGGCGATGTTTGGAGATGAGAGGGAGACAAGGACGCCTTCTGTGAACCATTTCCCTGGTCGCACCGACGAGGACAGTGAGACGGAGGAGGTGGGCCTGGGCACTGGGCAGAGGCTGCCCTCCCCAAGCCCACCACTCCTGCCCCCTCAGGACGGCCCAGAGGAGCGCTCCTCCCCCCACCCGGCCCCGCAGGCCTCAGCTTGTGCCCGCGCCCCTCTGTGCCAGAGCTGCAGACCAACAAGGAAACCCCACACAATCACCACCAACAGAGCTATTTTCAAAATAAAAGCTTATTGTAAGTCTGGGCTGACAGAGGCCATCCTTCTGTCAAGATGGTGTCTGTGTGTCGCTGCCGGGATGCCCAGCCTTTATCGCTTTAAGAGTTTGCTTTTCCCTCTCATGCTGCCCAGGCATACACATATTTAGAAACGTGAATCAAAGTTCACGTGAAAACTGCTCTGTCTCGAAGCAGGGCAGGGTACAGGCCGGGTCGACAAGCAGGCCTGGAAGAAGAGCCATCGGAGTTTGAGAGGAGCTGGTGGTGGGTGAGGTCAGGGTCACGGTCAACACTCACCAAGTCTCAGGGCAGAGTGGAGCGGGGACGAGGGCAACGAGCCAAGCCCGGGGGGGGCGGGGCCAGGCAGGGCGGAGTGGCAGAGCCCGAGGGGAGGACTTTCACCAAGGAGGAGGAGCCCCAGGGAGACCCGAAAACTGGGACTGCTCTCCACCAGCCTCAAAGCCGATGGAACAAAGCAAGTCATCAGAGGCACCCTGCCCCGCCACACACGGAAAGAGAATGAGCCGCGCAGCCACCAGTATGGCAGGGGATCACTCCCCTTCCTCCCTGCGGCTCACAGTTCAGATACCTATTCTAGACCAAAGGGGAACCCCAAATCCACGACTGCCTGGGGATGGAGGGGCTGCCCTTTTAGGCACCAGAACGCTATCCTACCCAAAGCCTCCAATAAGTACCTCTCATACGACATGCACCTATGGGCTGTTACATCCTGGGCAAACTGGGCAGGGGTGGGTGGGAGCGGGGACCCTTAGCATCCTCACTGTGGGGCACGTGGTGGGGAAGCAAGGACCAGTAACCTACATCCTTCAGGCTTTCAGCAAAAAGGGGGGCTTTACCGTCAGGATACAGGTAGACTGGAATGAGACTGGACAACGATTGACGATCCGCCCCTCTCTGCAGACCATCTGCTCTCACAGCCCACGTGGTCGTGTTCCCGAGGAGACGCAGCCCCTCTCAGGATCTCCACTCCATTCTCCCCTGGTTTCAGGGGACAATCTTGGAAGTATGTCTCATCCTCCATTCTGGAAGGAGATAGCGGGGTTGGCTTAGCTAATTACCTCCCGGACCGTTGGCCAGAGCCCTTTGGGCCAGCCCCCACTTGAGGACGCTGGACACCTTTTGAGTGGCCAGCCTGGAGTCATGTGATCTTGCTTCATCCAATCAGTGCCGTCCCCTTGCCATGACGTCACAACCCTGTTTCCCTGAGCAGGAGGGCTCGCTGTGCCCTGTCAGCTAAAGGAGCTTCAGATGAGGCCAGCATAGTGAGTAATGCAGTCGTGCATGGTGGCAACAGGAAGAAACGTCACTGTAACCGTGCTGCGGCTTGTAGCTTCTCACCTAATCCAGTCTGTTCAGGGTGTCAGAAAATCAGACCCAAGTGCCATGTGACAGTCATCAAAGCCAGGGCTGGCGGGCTGGGGATTCTGCTTGTCCCTGTACTGTGCATGAAGCTGCTGGGCAGGAAAGAGGCCAAAATGCCCCCCAACTGTGCAGAGAGTGGGGCAGGGGCAGGCCACACACCAGCCTGCTGGCAAGCAGGACCACAGCCTGGAAGACATACCTTTTTGGTCTTAACTGTGTTTGTGTTTATGTATATGTAATTTTTTAAATTTATAAAAGGATATAAAATGAAAGATAAGCCTCTATACTCCCCATCCCCATCCCCTAGCCACCCAGGTCCCCTACCTAGAGGAAACCTTATCAATTTCTTTCTTTTTTTTATAACTTTATTTATTTTATTTATTTATATTTGGCTGCGTTGGGTCTTCGTTGCTGCGCGCAGGCTTTCTCTAGTTGCGGCGAGTGGGGGCTACTCTTCACTGCGGTGCACGGGCTTCTCATTGCGGTGGCTTCTCTTGTTGTGGAGCACAGGTTCTAGGCGTGCGGGCTTCAGTAGTTGTGGCATGCGGGCTTCAGTAGTTGTGGCTCGCAGGCTCTATATAGCGCAGGCTCAGTAGTTGTGGCACATGGACTTAGTTGCTCCACAGCATGTGGGATCTTCCCGGACTAGGGCTCGAACCCGTGTCCCCTGCATTGGCAGGCGGATTCTTAACCACTGCGCCACCAGGGAAGCCCAACCTTATCAATTTCTGATATCCTTCCTGGAATATCTTAGACTACATATACTTTTTAATGAGTTTTCTTAAATCTTATATCTATATAAAAGAACAGTCATAAGTGTAAGACATAAGAAATAACAATAAAATACCCATGCACCAACACCCAGTTGAAGAAATAGAAAATCACCAGTATCTTAAATAAGCCCCACGACACAAAAAAAGTCTGTACACAAATGTTCACAGCAGCATTATTCATAATTGCCAAATGGTGGACACATACTGATGAATGGATAAAAAACATGGGTAGGGACTTCCCTGGTGGTCCAGTGGTTAAGACTCCGTGCTCCCAATGCAGGGAGCCCAGGTTCGATCCCTGGTCAGGGAACTAGATCCTGCATGCCACAATTAAGAGCCCGCAGGCTGCAACTAAAAAGGTCTCACACGCAGCAACGGAGATCCCACGTGCCACAGCTAAGACCCAGTGCAGCCAAATAAATAAATAAATATTTTTTAAAAATGGGTATATATCCATACAATGGAATATTACTTGGCCATAAAGAAGAAGGAAGTAATAATTCATGCTACAACAGGGAGGAAACTTAAAAGCATGCTGGTGAAAGAAACCGGTCACAAATGCTACCTATTTTAAGATTCTATTTATATGTAATGCCCAGAATGGACAAATATATAGAGACAAAAAGTAGATTTATGATTGTTTAAGACTAGAGGCACAGGCAGTGCTCGGAGGTGATAGCTAAGGGGTATGGAGCTTCTTTTTGAAGTGGTGAAAGTGTTCTAAAATTGATTGTGGTGATTGTTTCACAGCTCTGTGAATATACCAAAAACCACCGAATTATAGACTTTAAATGGGTGAAGTGGATGGTATGTGAATTCTATTTTAATAAAGCTGTTATAAAAAAATTAACCCAATTTCTCTCCCTCCTAGTACTGTTGTAGCCACTCTCCTGAATTTTGTGCCTATTAATGTCTTGCTTTTTAAAAGTTTTTACAAATAAAAAGGTATCCCTTAAAAATATTTTTTTTTAATTTGGTAAAAACAGAATCAAACATCATACATTCTACAACTTGATTATTTTTGCTCACGATTAGGTTCCATGCTGACGGATTGTAGCCATTGTTCATTCACGTTCACAGTATTCCCTTTGTAGAATGCAGCACAGCTAATCATCCTGTCTCGGGTCAATGGACATTGGGGGTGTTCACTGTTGCTGACAAAACTGCCACGAGCGTCCTCATGCAAGCCTCCTGGAGCACCGGGCGGCTCTTCTCTAAGCAGAGGCTTTCAAACCTTTTTGACCAAGACTCACGGTGAGAAACACACTTTACAATGCATCAGGATATTGATGTATACAAGCAAAAGTCTTATCAAAAAATTTACCAAAAAACAAGATGAAATTCACTCTGACAAATCCTATTCTCTATCATTGTGTTTCACTGAATGATTTTTAAAATATTGACTGTGACCCACTAAATAGAAGTTATCACTCACTAAAGGAGCACAGACCAGAGTTACTGGGTTGTAGGGTATGACCTTCAGCTTTATTAGAAAAAGAATGGAAAATTAAGCTTCCTACCAGCAGAATACCAGAGATGTAACTGCTCAATATTTAAATATTTGTCAGCATGGTAGCTGTAGATTAGGATCTTTTAATTCACATTTCTATAATTACTTATGAAGTCCCCCATTTTGTCATGTGTTTATTTGACATTTGTATTCTCTCCTCTGTGGAAAGCCTGTTAATATATTTGTCCACCTTTCTGTTGGGTTGTCTTTTCCTTATTTATTTATTTATTTTTAATAGATTTATTTATTTATTTATTTTTGGCTGCGTTTCGTTGCTCCCCGCGGGCTTTTTCTAGTTGCAGCGAGCAGGGGCTGCTCTTCGTTGCGGTGCGCGGGCTTATCGCGGTGGCCTCTCTTGTTGCAGAGTATGGGCTCTAGGCACGCGGGCTGCAGTAGTTGTGGCACGCGGGCTCAGTAGCTGAGCCTCGTGGGCTCTAGAGTGCAGGCTCCGTAGTTGTGGCGCACGGGCTTCGTTGCTCCGCGGCATGTGGGATCTTCCCGGGCCAGGGATCGAACCCGTGTCCCCTGCATTGGCAGGCGGATTCTTAACCACTACGCCACCAGGGAAGCCCTCTTTTCCTTACTGATTTGTATGAGTTATTTATATATACTAATCCTTTGTCAGTTTTTGTGTTACAGGTATCTTCTCCCAAGTGTTGCCTATCTTTTCATTTACTTTATTATTCTTATTTGATGAATCAAATTCACCTTTTGGTGCTTTACTTTTTTCTTCTGTATTATTTTGTGCTTATGAACTACAGAACGGTCATAAAAGTGTTCTCCTGTATTTCCTTCTAAAAATTTTGTACTTTTGCCTGTGATGGTGAATTTTGAGTCAACTTGACTGGGCCAAGGTATGCTCAGATAGCTGATAAATCATTATTTCTGGGTGTGTCTGTAAGGGTGAGTCTAGACGAGATTAAGCATTTGAATTAGTAGACTGAGTAAAGATCAGCTCTCACCAATGTGGGTGGTGTGAAATGTGAAATAAAATGGGGTCACTTATGTCAAGGGGTTTTTAAATGGAACCAGGAGGCCATTAAGGAGGTGGACTTTACCCACATCCTCCCTGAGCAGAACCTGAACTTTTGAATTGGGTGAAACCACAAATATTCCAAGGACTCTGCAAAAACACTTGCAACTTGTCATAGCAACGGGTTATTACCTCGCTCTAGTGATAGCCTTAGCAATCCTGTTCAACCAAGACTAGCTTCTGCGTCCAGCTCCAATTAAAATTCTTTGCAATGCAAACCTTCCTTCTTTGCCTTTAAAAACCCATGACATTAACTCCCTGGTAGGACACTGTTTAGGTTGCTATCCAAATCTGTGTGCCCTGCATTGCAGTTCTTTGATCCCAAATAACTGCTTTCTGCCTGAATATGGCCTCCTAGTTTTATTTAGGTTGACAGTGAGCATCAACCCATCCGCTGAAGGCCTGAATAGAACAAAGAAGGTGGAGGAAGGACAGTCTCTCTCCTTGAGCTGAGAGGTCCATCTTTTCCTGCTCTCAGATATCAGAGTTCCTGGTTCTCTGACCTTTAGACCCCAGGACTTACACCAGCGCCCTACTCTCCATGTGCTCAGGCCTTCACTGGGACTTAGACCATCGGCTCCCTTGGTTCTCCAACCTTCAGACTTGGACTGAATTACATCAAGAGCTTTCTGTTCTGTGCTTGCAAATAGCAGATGGTGGGATTTCTCAGCCTCCATAGCCATGTGAACCATTTCCTATAATAAATCTCCTCTTGCATCTATCTATCTATCTAGCTATCATCTATCTATATCTTCCATCCATCCATCTGTCTATCTATCTATCTGTCTATCTATCTATCTATCTATCTATCTATCTATCTATCTATCTATATCCTATTGGTTCTGTTTGTCTGGAGAGCTGCAACTTATATATTGCCTTTCACATTTAAGTCTGAAATCCTCCCCAAACTGACTTTTTCTGTACAGCGCAAAATCCATATGATTATGCAGTTTTTTGAGTACCGTTTATTTGTTGAGGATCAGCAAACTATGGCCTACAGGTCAGATCCAGCACTTTCCCTGTTTTCATACAGCCCAGTAGCTAAGGCTGGGTTTTGCATTTTTAGATGGTTGAAAAAAATCAGAAGTTAATATTTCATGACCCATGAAAAGTACATGAAATTTAAATCTCAGTGTACATAGATAATGTTTTTATTCTTTTACAAATACAGTTTTATTAGATGCACACCCATGTATTACAGTACATAGATGTGAATTGACTATGGCGTCTTTCCTGCTACAACAGCAGAGTTGAGTAGTTGCATCGCTTTGAGGCCTACCAATACTTACTCCCTGGCCCTTCACAAAAACTGTTTGCCAACCCTGAATAGTTCATCCTTCCCCACTGATCTGCAGTGTCACCTTTGTTGTAAATTAAGGTTTCATATATTTGTGGGGTCTGTTTTAGAGGTTCTACTCCATTCCATTAGTCAGCCTAACTATCCCTGCACCAAAAATGCACTATTTTGATCACAATAATAATTTATAATAAATCGATATTTGATAGTGCAAGTCTATCTGCCTGGTGTTTCTTCTCGGTAATGAAAAAGCTAACCTTGCCTCTTTACTTTTTCCAGGTCCATTTTAGAATCTGGTTGCAAATTTCAGGAAAGACCCTGTTGGAATTTGGTTTGGAATTGCACTGAATCTAGAGATGAATTTGGAAAGAAACTGACATATTTATGATATTGAGGTTTCCTAGCCATGCAAAGTCCTTCGATATTTTCTCCAGAGAGATCTCATTCATGTATTGCTTGAATATTTGGGGAAACTCCTCTGTAAAACCATCCAGGAATGCCATTGCTTTGTGGGACAAATTTTAAATACTGATTTAATTCCTTTAATGGTAATAGGACTACTTAGATTTTTTTACTTATTCTTGGTTCAATTTTGATAACATGTTTTCCTTAGAATGTATTAATTCCATCCAAATTTTCCAATTTATTGTCATGAAGTTATTTATTGATTTCTTGTTTTTTGATCTCCTTAGCATCTGTAGTTATATCCCCCTTTTAATTCCTAAAACATTAACTTGTGTATTCTCTTTTATATGCTTATTTTGATTCATTTCTTTTGGTTCATATCTTTTTACTTTCTTCCTATTTTTTTCCTTTTGCCTCTTTCTCTCTCTTTTTTTTTTTTTTTTTTTTTTGGTATAATTGACATACAACATTCTCTTAGTTTCAGAAGCACAACATAATAATTTGATATTTGCATATATTGCAAAATGATCACCACAACAAGTCTAGTTAACATCTGTCATCATACATAGTTACAAAAAATTTTTTTCTTGTGATGAGCACTTTTAAGATCTATTCTCCTAGAAACTTAGAAATATGCAATACAGTATTATTAACTATAGTCACCATGTGGTACATTACATCCCCATGACTTATTTGTCTTATAAGTGGAAGCTTGTACTTTTTGACCCCCTTCACCCATTTCACCCACCCCCAACCCCCAGCTCTGGCAACCACCAATCTGTTCTCCATATCTATAAGCATGATTTTTTTGAAAGATTCCACGTATAAGTAAGATAATACAGTATTTGTATTTCTCTGTCTGACTTATTTCGCTTAGCCTAATGCCTTCAAGGTCCATTTGTGTTGTCGCAAATGGCAAGATTTCATTCTTATGACTGAATAATATTCCATTCTATATGTATACCACAATTTCCTTATCCATTTATCCATTGATGGACACTTGGCTTGTTTCCATATCTTGGCTGTTTAAATAATGCTGTGACAAACATGGGGGTGCACATATCTTTTCAAGTTATGTTTTCCTTTTCTTTGGATAAATATCCAGAAGGGGGATTGCTGGATCGTATGGTAATTCTATTTTTAATTTTTTGAGGAAACTTCATGCTGTTTTCCATAGTGTCTGCACCACTTTACATTCCCACCAACAGTGGACAGGGCTTGTCTTTTCTCCACATCCTCACCAACACTGGTCATTTCTTGTCTTTTTGATAATAGCCATGAGGTGATATCTCATTGTAGGTTTGATTTGCATTTCCCTGATGATTATTCCTGTTGAGTATCTTTTCATGTACCTATTGGCCATCTGTATGACTTCTATCTTCTTCAATTGGATGATTAACTCATTAATTTGTACCTTTTTCTTTCTTAATGTAAGCATTCATGCTACACATTTCTTTCTAGGTATCCCTTTACCGGAATGACCCAAGTACTGACCTCTAGTATTTTTGTTATCCAGTTCTAAATATTTTCTAGTTTCCATCATGTTTTCTTCTTTGACTCATAATTGATCTAACAATGTGTTCTAAAATTTCTAAAAGGATAGAGTTTTTCTAGCTATCGCTCTCTTATTAATTTCTAACTTAATTTCATTATGGTTAGAAAAGATGATCTCTATGTTACCAGCCCCTTGAAATTTGTTGCGACTTGCTTCAAGGCCAAGGGCGTGGTCAGTTTTCATGAGCATTCCTTTGTGTGTGGTCAGAAAGAATCTATATTCGACAATTGTACTATATGTGTTCATTAAATCAGCTCGTTGGTTTTTCAAAATTGCTGTATCTTTTGTGTCTCCTTGATTTATCAGTTCCAGAGAGAGGTGTATTTAGATCTCCCACTGTCATGGGGAATTTGTCATCTTCTCCTTGCAATAGGCCAAAATTTTCAGTATCTATTTTAGGACTTTTATTAGGTGCAAACAATTTTAGAAGTATTATACCTTCCTAGTGAGTTGAAACTTTTTTCAGAAACTTTTTTGGAGCCTTTTTCAACACCAGCAACTAATTCTCTGATTTCCCAGGTACCAACTGGGTGTTCAACAATTCAGTTCAGTTTTGACACTAACCACTGGGAGCTGGCACAGACCTCAGAGCTTAAGTGCTCGGTCCCCTAAGACTGCCCTCCTTCACCTTTAGACACCTTTCACCATTCGCAAGACCCAGGCCACCTGTACTTCTGTCAATGGGCTAAAAATCAGGGGTTCCCACAACTCTTCCTGAGGTTCAATAATTTGCTAGAACAGCACACAGAACTCAGGAAGGCACTTTAATTATGCTCACCGGTTTATTATAATGTACGGAACTCAGGAACAACCAAATGGAAGAGATGCATAGGGCAAGGTGTGTGGGCAAGGAGCTTCCATGCCCTCTTCAGGCAGCCACTCTCCTGATACCTCGATATGTTCACCACCAGGAAGCTCATCAAGTCTCCTTGATCAAGGGTTTTTATAGAGCTTAATCTTCAGCTTGCCCACCCCTCACCTCCCCTTCTTAGAGATCAGTAGCCTGAAAGTTCCAACCCTCTAATCACTTGGTCTTTCTGATGACCAGCCCCACCTTAGGGTTATCTTAGTGTCCCCACCCTAAGTCACCTCATTAGGACAAACTCAGGTTGATCAAAAGGGGCTCCTTAGGAACAGGAAAAGACATGCCTATCACTCAGGAAATTCCAAGGGTTTTAGGAGCTCTGGCCAAGAACCAAGGATAAAGACCAAATGTATTTCTTATTATGCCACACCTTTTATCTTTTTTCTGTCTAGTTATCATTTTTGGTTTAAAGCCTATATTGTCTGATATTGATATAGATATACCAGCTTTTAGTTAATTCGTATTAACTAATTAACCAGTTTTTAGTTAGTATTTGCCTAGTATATCTTCTTTTAATTAAAAAAATTATTATATGATTTATTGAAATAATTTCAAAAGTTTCATTTTATTTAAATTTTCAAGTTCAAATTTCAGATACTTTTAAGATGCTTACTAGGTAAAAATTTTAATATACAAAAAGTACTAGAAAGACTAGTACAGTGGTTACCCATATACCCGATGCATAGATTAAAAACTTGTTTTGTCATATTTGCTGTATCTGCATCTATTTTGTAATAAGGTCATGTGTTGTACATAAATCTCATACCATTTTCACACTTCATAAGATTCATAATTTCTTAATATTCTTTTTTTTTTTTTTTTTTTTTTTTATTTATGGCTGTGTTGGGTCTTCGTTTCTGTGCGAGGGCTTTCTCCAGTTGTGGCAAGCGGGGGCCACTCTTCATCGCGGTGCGCGGGCCTCTCACTATCGCGGCCTCTCTTGTTGCGGAGCACAGGCTCCAGATGCGCAGGCTCAGTAATTGTGGCTCACGGGCCTAGTTGCCCCACGGCATGTGGGATCTTCCCAGACCAGGGCTCGAACCTGCATTGGCAGGCAGATTCTCAACCAGTGCGCCACCAGGGAAGCCCTCTTAATATTCTTAAATACCCAGTCCATATTCAAATTTTCCCTATTATCCCGAATTGCTTTTATAGTTGTTTTTCACACTTAGTTGTTTTGTCTCCAACATGTCTTTCAGTCTAGGACAGTTTATACACACCGCCAATTTTTCTCCTTGATAACATTAATGTTTTAAAGACATCAGGTGAGTTATCATGCACAATGTCCATCTTTTTAACTTCAGTCTTTGTGTCCTTATATTTCAATTGGATCTGCTGTAGACAGTATTCCCTGGATTAGTTGTCTAATCCAGCATAATGTTTGTCTTATACTTGGCAAATTTAGTCCATATATACTTATGGTCATTACCAATATATTTGGAATTAGTTCTTCCGTCTTCTCTGGTCATTTCTACACACCCCACTTTCTGTATGTAATGTTTATTTTTTAATTGAACTGGGTGTTTTAGTTTTGCTTTCTTGTGTTTATTCTACTTCATTCTTTTTTACTCGATAATTAATTTGGAGGTTTATGCTCCACGCCTCTGCATCACCTTATGCCATGCGACAGAGGGGGCTTCAAGAAACCCACCCTTTAATTTGGGCCTGTGTCCCTTGGGTTTGGGGAGCTTGAGAACTGGCACGACATGTGACATCAATAGAACAGAAACAAAAAGAAAGAAAACTACACTGGGAGACACTACTCTTACATCAACACTGGGACATGAACGGGCACAAGCTTATCCTGGACCAGGTGTGGGCCAAGCAGGAGGGAGCTGGCCAGGAGCCATTTGTAAGTCCTGTCCAGGATTCCAAAAGACTGATGGTCCCCAGACAACCAGGGCTGACGAAGGAAACATTCGCAAGCAGACAGAGGAGAAGACTTGCCCTGTGGAGGGAAGGACAATCGGCCCCAGCAGGGTACTTCTGAGGAACCCACAAAAGCCCCTTTCAGGAAAATGGTCACTTTGAACACCTGCCAAGCCCAGCGAGCAGCAGCAGGAAACCTCAAGCGACCAACCACGAAGGGTCGTGCCTTCTCCCCCAGACCCTCCCCCGAGGGCTCAGCAGCACCTGCATCAGTCATGGGACCAGCCACACCCCCAGCCCGAAAGCCCCGAGGCAACCGTGTACCAGGTGACCTGGCCCCACTGGGCAGAGCTGATTGGCCTAGTGGGGCCACCTGACCCAATGGCAGCCAATCAATCAGTAGGCTGAGTTAAGTGTGGTGAGCTGAGCCAATCAGATTCTCTCCCAGGAGCTTGCGCTGGGAGCACCTCGCAGGCCACGGGGAGGGATGAAACTGAGCAGATGTGGGGAGAGAAGCCGCAAGAGCGGGTGTGGGATCAGAGACTTGACGGGGAGGGGAGGTGGGGAGGGGTGTCGTGACAGCCCAAGTGAAGAGGACGCAGGAGTGCTTCGGGGTGGAAGTGATAAGGCTGAGAAAAGCTGTGGAGATCAGAGGGAGATAAAGGAGGTTTTAACAAGATTGGCAAGAGCATATAGTCTTTCCTTATGGCTGAGGTTTGAACCCCGCGGACATAGACTCCACTACTGAGTCCTGGAAGCCAGCCTGGGTCTAGCTCCAGGCCAAAGGTCCTGGGTGTGCAGTGGTCCCTGTTCTTGCATATCAATCGGGTTTGTCTGTCTCCCTTGCTGCCCACCTGTATCCTCACCACTAGAAACCCCCATTACATGAGATAACCGGAGTTGGACTTTGTTTCCTGCACATAAAGAATGCAGCCCACAAATAGAAAGTGAGAGAAAATCACCAAAGAGGCAGAGAACAACATGGCATCAGCAGGAACAGAGCGCAGCTGCACCCTCAACAGACTTCACGCCAGGCAGTTCTTGCTGCATTTCCCCCAATAAAATCCTCCTTCATTGGGCTTTATTTTATTCTGTGAAAATAAGCCTTATTGTAAAACAGAATAAATCCACAAACCAAACCTCAAACCCTCTAGCAAAGAAGGCCCCCTTAATGTATAACTTCACTGCTGACAAGAGAGTCCCTTCAAGTCATTGTTTTTGTTTCTTGTTTCTTGAGAACATGATTCCAATGAGGCCCACGGCTGCCAGGCCCACTCCTGCAATGCCAGCTACCATGATGGCATCTTTGACCTGGAAGAGAGAGGAGGGTGGATGAGGTTGTGTGTCAGGAATCTGAGTACACGCCATACATTCAACAAGAACATCCAACTCAGGGAGCCTACTGTGCCCCTTGGCCTTCTTGACAAACTCAGGAGTCAACTAATATTGGCAGGGAAATGGGGAGAAGAGGGCAGGATGGGGAAGGAGTGGTGGATGGGGCCAGCTGGCCAATGACATACACAGGTCTGAAGCGGGAAACTCACTTCACCCTGTGAGTACTTAAAGCACACATCCCCAGAGGGTGGCTGTGAAAAGGACAGGGAGATGAAGCCAGATGGCTGAAATCCTGGCTGGCCAACAGGGAGCTCTCGAAGTAAGTGTGAAGTTGAAGAGTCATTGCTATTGAATCCTCAATAAACTGTGACCTCCACGTCAGAGCAAAACCCTCACTTGCCTTCATCTTCGCTGTATCCCCAGCACCCGGTCCTGCCAGGCGCAGAGGTGCTCTTTGCATGTTCTTAAATGACTCAACTATGAAGAGTAGTAATGTTATACTTTAAATTATTAAGATATCTGACTTGTATTGTTAGTACTAGAAAAAAAAAACTGTTGCAAAAGTAAGAGTAAGTTTCAGGGTAAAAATTGAACATGTATCAAATTTCATTCTTTCTAAATCCAACTAAAAGTAAAATAAGGCATTTGTTTTAGGCATAATTCCACTAGGACCCAGAGAACACTAAATGCAGTGAAGGCACAATGCCCGAAATCATGAAAACTGTACTTTTTCCCACTAACGGTATCATGAACATGGATCAAGAAATCTCACCCTAAAACCAAGCCAAGCATTTAAGCAGAACCAAGAACTGCAAAGGAAAAGATTCTTAATGATTTTACGCCAAGAAGTCCAATGAGACAGTGTACTAAAAATCCCAGTAATAAAAAGGATGAAAATGTGGACTTGGTACCCCAAACCCACATCCTTACATGACACCTCCAACTCTGCCCTTGGTACCCTAAGCACAGAGCTTGCGTAGGTTGTGTATGTTGTGGCCGAAAAATTCCCACATGCCCACCATAGAGAAGACTTTGAAAAACTTCAGTGGTTAAAAAGAATATATGTTGGCACTGCCCAGGCTTATCTGAGCCATAAACGTGTCCAGCATAGCTGTGTGAAATGCCAGGAAATACACCAGTGTAACTAACATCACAAGGTACCCAGAACCCATGTCGACAAAAGTTTGAATGAAGCTACTGACCTAAGGTTTGACTGCCGGTCAGTCTTTAGACCTTCCTGTTAAATTAAAGGTAATTAGGCTTGGCTTTGCGGCAACCGTGGTCCTGTTGGGTTCTTGCTAGGAAGCCTGCATAAAACCACTTGTACCCAGTGTTTTCCTTGCTAAGCTATGTGTCAAGGTGGGAGAAATGGTTTGCAGATAATGGAGTAGGAACAATAAGCCCCCAGTTCTTTACAGAACCTCATAGTGTGAGGAGAAATGCTGATGGAGCCGGTTCATACAAAAGGTACTTTGTCAAGGAAAACAACAATAGCCTCATTGTTTGTGCTCATGCTTTGTACAGAGTCAAAGTGTGTAACTGAATACAAGAAAGTAGTAATTTAGTTAGTCCTGAGAGTGCAGATTTTATGGAAAGAATGATCTTCCCAGGAGAGACAGAGCTACCTGCAGATGCCATTGATGATTTTCTTGTTCTAAGGCTGCTGGGTCCACCCCGGCCACTGTGCTGAAATTACAACAGTTCTGATCAAGAAAATGGGCTACATGGTGTGCACCAGAGGTCTTCAATCAGAATATTATGAAAGAGAAAAACTGCCCCTCATTATCTTTTCTTTAAAGTGGGCAAACAGTAATCCTATCAGACTGCGGACAATTAGCTGTTTATGCTACACGTCTACTATGAGTTAAGCCCTGGAATTGTTTCTGGGAAAAAAGACAATTCTAATGTGCTTTCTTCACTTTCAGCAATGTTCTAAGTGGATATAAGAAGAGTAATATTATTCAGAAAGCAATTGAATTCAGACTATGAGAGGTTATAAAATAACAATGGTTATAAAATATGTGTACAGAAAGTTGGCTTTAATATTTACAGTAATTTTTAAATCATACCCTGTAATTTATCCAGGTTTATGTAATATACACAATACCATTGGCCACATCTTCAATTTCTATTTATCTTAAAATTTTATCTGACACAGAGTAGACTTCAGCATGAGTGTAGCTCCTAGTTGCTTTTTGCTAGAGTACTATTCAGTACAAGAGCTTACTAAGTATACATTTTTTGAAGCCTGAGTATTTTTAAGTAGGTAGGTGGAAAATAGGACCATCTTGATTAGAATACTCTTAGGCATAGAAAGCACAAACAACATTTTAGTTTAAATCCATTGTTTCCTTTTCTAACTGGAAACTTAGATGAGTCACATATAGTCCGTTGAAGGAAAATCTAGTCTGCTTCAAAGAGCTGAACACAAATAAACATAATGACCAATAAGATCCTTTTCACACAGAAAAATATCCTCATGAGTTAAGTGAAAAAGAGAGCTGCTGCTTTGATGGCTCTTACAAAAAAAAGTACTGCTGGACGTTATCCAGCACCCACTAAATCCACCCTTTCTAGTGAGATGGGAGAAGTGCAGAAGCTACATTATAATTTGGCCACGCCGTGTATTATGATCATTACTCACCTCGGCCAGTACTTCCCAAGGGGGTACAGGCTTGCCCTCTGGGGGAAATTTGGCAATATCTACAGACATTTTGGTTCTTACACCTGGGGGCGGAGGGTGCTACTGGCATCTAGTTGGGAGAGGCCATGGATGCTACTAAACATCCTGCAATACACAGGGCAAGTCATAACAATGAAGACTTATCTTCATTGTTAATGACCCAAAATGTCAATAGTGCTGAGGCCGAGAAACCCTCATCTAGGCCAAGAAATGAAAGAGGAAATCTTTGGAAACAGTATAAATGGCACCTCTTTTTGTTTTGTAGTATGTTCTGGTTTCATGTTCTGTGAGGGGGTCCAGTAGAATTGTTGATGCTGTTTTATCATTGTTGTGTTGTCATGGTTTTGCCTCTTTCAGGTGGCTAGCTAGTGCATCGGGCTAAAGCCTCAGGAAGAGAATGGGATGTGCCCAATTTGTATTGTTTCATTCTGCAAGAAGGTGCTTGTAGAAAGAGGAAATGATAAAAAATATTTCTTGGTTCCTTCAGTATCTCAAGGTTTGGAATTGTATTTAAATGCTCTAAATATTATTTGTGCAAAATGGATTAAAGACCTAAATGTAAGGCCAGACACTATCAAACTCTTAGAGGAAAACATAGGCAGAACACTCTATGACATAAATCACAGCAAGATCCTTTTTGACCCAGCTCCTAGAGATATGGAAATAAAAGCAAAAATAAACAAATGGGACCTAATGAAACTTAAAAGCTTTTGCACAGCAAAGGAAACCATAAACAAGACCAAAAGACAACCCTCAGAATGGGAGAAAATATTTGCAAATGAAGCAACTGACAAAGGATTAATCTCCAAGATTTATAAGCAGCTCATGGAGCTCAATAACAAAAAAACAAACAACCCAATCCAAAAATGGGCAGAAGACCTAAATAGACATTTCTCCAAAGAAGATATACAGATTGCCAACAAACACATGAAAGAATGCTCAACATCATTAATCATTAGAGAAATGCAAATCAAAACTACAATGAGGTATCATCTCACACCGGTCAGAATGGCCATCATCAAAAAATCTGGAAACAATAAATGCTGAAGAGGGTGTGGAGAAAAGGGAACCCTCTTGCACTGTTGGTGGGAATGTAAATTGATACAGCCACTATGGAGAACAGTATGGAGGTTCCTTAAAAAACTAAAAATAAAACTACCATATGACCCAGCAATCCCACTACTGGGCATATACCCTGAGAAAACCATAATTCAAAAAGAGTCATGTACCACAATGTTCACTGCAGCTCTATTTACAATAGCCAGGACATGGAAGCAACCTAAGTGTCCATCATCGGATGAATGGATAAAGAAGATGTGGCACATATATACAGTGGAATATTACTCAGCCATAAAAAGAAACGAAATGGAGGTATTTGTAGTGAGGTGGATGGAGTTAGAGTCTGTCATACAGAGTGAAGTAAGTCAGAAAGAGAAAAACAAATACAGTATGCTAACACATATATATGGAATCTAAGGGGAAAAAAAAAAAGGTCATGAAGAACCTAGTGGCAAAATGGGAATAAAGACACAGACCTACTAGGGAATGGACTTGAGGATATGGGGAGGGGGAAGGGTAAGATGTGACAGGGTGAGAGAGTGGCATGGACATATATACACTACCAAATGTAAAATAGATAGCTAGTGGGAAGCAGCCGCATAGCACAGGGAGATCAGCTCGGTGCTTTGTGACCACCTATAGGGGTGGGATAGGGAGGGTGGGAGGGAGGGAGACGCAAGAAGGAAGAGATATGGGAACATATGTGTATGTATAACTGATTCACTTTGTTATAAAGCAGAAACTAACACACCATTGTAAAGCAATTATACTCCAATAAAGATGTTAAAAAAAATTATTTGTGCATACTGACATCTGTATTTTACTAAGTTACGTAACAATTTTGTGAAGAAATGTTCTACTTATATTAACTTGTGACTCTCTTCTTTAGTCTATTAATAATCACTAAAGGATAACTAAAAATGAGGTGATTTGGAGATATTTTATAAATCTACCAAATCTTCTTAAAATAGCACCCTGAATTTGGTATCTTATACTTCCCAAATTTGTATAGTAATCTCTATTTGGAGTTTATTGCTGCATAGCAGGGTGGACATTTACCTGAAGTAGAAGCCAGGTGTAATCAACACCTCAATTGTTATGCAGGATCACCCATGAAATCAGATTTATTTAGCATATGTTTCTCTGTTTTATGCTGATATCATCACTGCTACTTTTTAAAAAACTTCTACTGTACCCAGATCTACCAATAAGTGTTAGTTTTCTCATTGAAAAAGATAAATAATTGGAAAACAGGAGAGAGAAGAAAAGAAAATCAGAGGAGCAGTCTAGGGGTACAACCTCTGAATAATCAGTGTTCCCAAATGAGAGAAGAGAAAATGGAAAATTTCCCAGAATTGAAGGAATAGGGTTTCCCCATTGAAAAGTGTCATCAAGTGCCCAGCACAATTCATGAAAACAGATCCACACAAGGTTTATCATAGTGAAACCTCAGAACACTGAAGATAAAGAGAAGATTCTATAAGCTTCCAGAAAGATAAAATTGATCACATACTAAGGATCAAAAATCAGAACCAATTCAGACTTCTCGTAAACAATAGCATAAACTAGATGACAATGGAGCAATACCTTCACATTCAGCCTAGAATTCCATACCCAGCCAAACTATCAATCAAATACGAGGATAAAATGAAGACATTTTCAGGCATAAACAGTCTTTTTAAAATGCATCCTTTCTCAGAATCTATTAGAGGTGGTATTCCACCAAAACAAGAGAGTAATCCAAGAAAGAGAAAGATGTGAGTTGTAGAGGATAAAAGCATTAATACAGGAGAGAACTGAAGGGCATCTCTAAAGGATGCTAGTAAAGAGAGATACCAGGATGACAGTATGCATCAAATGTGACTCAAAACAAATGTTTTGAAAGCCATTATCCCCCCTAGATAGATATGTTGAGTGTCATCATCACCCAGATTCCTTCTGGTTGCCTCACACTTGTAATCTGAGTCATGAGGTTCCTCTCATGGACCCGCCCACTGACTTTCCCAGAAGGAGCCTCTTATAAACTGTCAGAGAAATTGAAACTAGACTCTGACTCAGAGATTCTGGGACTCTTCACCAAACATTGGCAGTATTGCCCTATCCTTCCCTAGCTAGGTGTGTACTTGCTACTAGTCAATTTTTGTATTAATCATCTTTCACATTCATATATATATATACACACACACACATTTATTGTATGTATGTACATATATGTATATGTAAATATATGTATCAAATATACATGTACTTATATACATTTTTATATATTTACATGCATGTTTATTGAATAATAATAACATGAGTGATTGAAGAAAAAAAATAAGAGAATACCCATTGGAAGATATCTACTGTATCATCACAGAGCATAGGATGAACTAACCAACATGCAGGTCAGGGTAGTAAACACAGCTGATTATCAGCAGTATGAGGAAGGCTGAGCATGATCCTTGTAGGGGGTGTTGGTGGGTGCCTCCCCAGCAAGTCACTGTGGCCCAGACAGGCCAGTGGACAAGACACTGGGTGAACCAAGAAAAAGAATGAAGATGAGGACCATTATGACTACTTCAACTATTACAATTTATTAAGTGTATTTTCTGAGTTGCCACTCTGCTAGCCTAAGGATGCTCTTATTTAATTCACACAGTAACCCTCCTAGATCAGTATTATCACTTGTACTTTACCAGGGTTTAGAGAACATGAATCAATCTGTCTGCCAGGCCATGCCCTTGACCACCACAATGACCAAGGAAGAAGAGACCGGATCTCAAAAAATTAAAAAGTACTGAAAATCAACAACCTGATGGATCTTAAACTCATCCTTTACTGAAAGAAAAAAAAATCATACTCTTTGGCATCAACAGGCATCCAAGAACTTTTTCAAACAATTTCTCACACACACACACACACACACACACAAATGAGGGGGCTTCAGGGAAGGGCCAGAAAAGGAGAGCAGAAAGTGAGAGAAAATGGGAAGGAATTTACTTACCCAGGTGAAAAAGCAATTCAAAGAAGAGAGTGGCCATGGCCAAAATCAACTAAGTAAATAAACACACCTGCATCCCCTGGGGCCTCCTGGACTGCCCCTTGGCTTAAGGCAGGGCTAAGCACAGGGCTTTTTATAAGTCCCGGCAGACCTGGGCTTCAGATCCCACCTCTGCTACTTATCAGCACAGTTGGAGACAACTCTCAGGAAAAGAGACAACACAGATTTGTTTGATGAAATGAATGGCCATCAACAAGTGCTGTGAGCCTCAGTTTCCACATCTGTAAAGCGGGATAGTAAAACCTGCCTCTGAGGTTGTGGGAAGGGTACATCTCAGGGCCAGGCAGCCAGGGAGGGCTGGGCACCGGGCTGACAGTGAAGGCTGTGCTCACACCCTCGGCCATCATCCCCCGACCACACTGGTCCGCGGTGCCCATCTCCCCACCCTCCTCCCCACCCCAATTGTGACATCCTTGAGGGCAGGGTTCTGCCTCTGTTATTCTGTCTTGTTTGTGCCCCTGTCTCCAGCCCAGCCCAGCCCACACTGATGCCCAGGTCAGCTGAGGAAATGGTCTGGTTCCCAGGGATGGGGACACACTGAGGACAAACCTGGTCACTGCGGGGGACCCCGTAGCGCAGCTCGTTGACGAAGTGCTCGCAGTTCTCGCTGGTCAGCTTGTAGAGGACTTCCTGGCCCACCAGCTCCTCCGCCCGCTGGACAATTTTGTTGGGAGGCAACGGCGCGTACTTGCCATCGTGCTTATTGTTGACCTGGTACCGGTCTCTCCCGGCCACGTCGCACAGCCGATCCTTCTTCACTATGGCCTTGTCGGCCAGCGCAGACATGACACTGGCCATACCAGCTCCCGCGATTTCACCTATGGATTCAGGATGAGAAACAGCGGGACTGGTCCTGAGCCGGCCCACAGGGGCTCAGAGCAGCCCCAAGCCTGGCATCCACCACATCCACAAGGGGATGAGCAGATGTGAAAGGGCCACAGCTGTGTGGCTATGAATAAGGCGCTTATGGTCTCTAGGCCTTGGTTTCCTTATCTGAAATGAGGAGGAGTGAAGTTCCATGATTTGTTGTGATTATTTTTAACCTAGAGAAGCTGGCCTCGTACACCCTCTTGTTTGTGCAAATATGGGCCCTGAGCACACCCACCTCCTGGGAGGAATAGAGTGTGAACTTTTTGTGATCCTAAAAATGCTACACTTCCTTGACACATACAAAGCTGATTACTGCAGAAAAGGTAGATGGATTTGCAGAAGTGGATCCCATCCTTCTTGGAGCAAAGGGACCAAAACCCCACAGCTGCTTCCAGAGGTGTGACACCAGGGAGGTCCACAGGGAGGGGCTGGAAGAGGCAACAAGTTTCCAGAAATGAAACTGCCTTGAAGCAAGGGATTTTGGCTCAGTGGAAGGACCAGGAGAGCTGGGAGGGAAAGCTGATGCCAGCACAGAGATTGGGCATAGCTCCTGAGGCAGCCAGCCTACCCCGTGGGGGGAGGGGCAAGCTTTTGGTATGATGGCTGAAGAGGTGGGCTTGCACTACAGAGGCGGACCCCAGGGGACATCGCAGAGGAGGCTCACTGTTCCTCAAAGAGCCTCTGTGGCCCTGCCGCGATCGATCGGGAACCCCCAGGGCTCTTCTCAGCAGGGGAAACATCCTATTACACTGGGCAGGACCCATCTTCCGCTGTGACACCATGTGACAGCAACAAGCAATGGCAAGAGGGTCTGATCAGAGGCCAGGTCCTGTTCTGCTAGGCTTTCCAAAGAGGACTAAACCCCTCTGCCCTGAGCATAATCCTGAGATTTTAGAAAATCAGAAGAATTCAGACTTGCTACTAATAGGGCACGAGGTGCTTGAGGATTCAGTGAAGTAAATAAAAGATGGTGCTGTGTTTGAGCCCCGAGTTTGTGGAAAGGCTCAGTGTGGTGATTGGATTAGGGGAGCTCCTGAGACCCAGCCACCTTCAGCCCCTAGGCGCGTGGGTGGCAGGGCTGGGACTGGGGCGAGGCAAGCAACGTGCCTGGAGCACAGAATTTCAGGAGGTACCAACTCTCAGGGATGCAAGTTCAGAGTCAACACCTAAGAGTGAGGGCTTCCTTACACTTCACACCCTGGGTGCCACCCTGGTGAGTGAGTGCACAGGCTGACAGTCAGAAGCTCTGGGATCTGATTCTGGCTCCATCACTGAATGGTCTTGACACGTCACTTAACTTTGCTGAGCCAACACTGGGAATCCACAAATACCAGCTAAGATGGATTCACGGACACACATCAATATAGGAATTTAAAGTTCCTTTTAAAGGAATTATTTTACTTTTTAAAGTTAGTCTATTAAAGAAAATACCAATTAAATAATTGGAGAGAGGACACAAGGATATGGCAAGCAATCAGTGACTAAATTTTGGGAAACCTCAGACTTGACAGTATAGAAGCATGTGTAAGGGCAGGGAACAGAGAGTCAGATAGCCAGGGTTTGAGTCCCACCTCCACGACTTTCCTGCTATGTGACCTTGGACAAGTGGCTCAATTTCTCTGAGTCCACAATTCCTTGTAGAATAGGGTCAGTTCTACCTGTGCCTACAGTACTGGACGGGGAGCTGCAAGGATTAAAGAAGGTGACTAGGTAAGGTGCCTCCACCAGTGCCTGGCACAGGGTGAGTGCCCAGCAAGTGCCCGCTCTCATTAGTATTGGGTTGTTCTCTAAGCTTCCTTCCAACTCTAATTTCCACCGTTTTCTCAGTAGCAGGAGGTCAGTCCTCCTTGCCTCACCTACTTCACGGGGTTCCTGTGAAGCTCGAGTGAGAAGATGCAGATAGAAGCATATTTCCCTCTAAGGAGCATCACTCACCCAATGAAGGGTGTCACACCTGTCCACCCAGATCCCCTGTCATGCCGGTCCCTGCCTCCTGTCCAGCAGTTACACCCACTCAGCGCAGTCAAGCAATCCTGAGGCCCTACTACGTGCCGGGCCTTGTCCAAGGTGCTGAACACAGACATGAACTAGACAGCGCACCTGCCCTCAACTAGTTTACACTCTAGTGAAAGGACACTGACAAGGAACAAATAGAAAAAATAACACACTTTCAGGTACTGGAAATGCTATGGAGAAGATTACGTGAAGTCACATAGGAGAGGATGACCAGGGCAGGCTGCTCTCACTCGGGGTGGGGAGGGCCACGCCCAGAAACAGGCATATAAACTGAGACTTGAACGATGAAGAGGAGGCCGCTGTGCTGAGAGCCAGGAAGGAGCGTCACAAGCAAAAGGTAGAGCAAAGGCAAGGACCTCGGGAAGAAAGGCACGTGGCATGCTTGAGGCTGCAAGGAGGCCAATGTGGCTGAAGTCTAGAGACCCAGGAGGAGAGAAGAGGAAGCTTCAGGAAGGTCAGAGAGGCAGGCAGAAGCCAGACCACGGCAGGCTCACAAGCCACAGCACAGATCTGAAACTTACTCTACGTGTGATGGAAAAGCCAGTCGAAATTAAAAGAAGACGAGTGACATAATCAGATTTATACTTTGGAATGATCACGCTGGCTGCCCAGTGAAGGAAGGACTGACCGTAAGTAGACAAGAGGCAGAGAGACCAACCAGAAGCTGCAGTAGCATCAGGTGAGAGAGGATGGTAGCTTACCCCAGGGCACAGCAGTGGACATGCTGAGAAGTGATCAGATTGGCGGTCTGATTTGGAGGTAAAGCCAATAGGATTTCCTGATGGATTAGACATGGGGTGAAAAGGATCAAGGATGATGCCCAGACTTTTGGCCTAAGCAACCGGATGGTATTGTCCACTGGAGCCCTCCATTTGGGGTGTGTCAAGTTCAACATGCCAACTAGACACCCAAGTGAAGATGCCAAGTCGTCAAGAGGTTACACACGTCTGAAGCTGAGCAGGGTTAAAATCAAGTTAAGGTAATGGTCTAAGGGAGACACCGACAAATAGAAGGTGTTAGAAGCCAGGGGACCGGATGAGGGAGGAGTAAGGATTAGGGGGATGGGAGAGGAGGAGCCCCACACACACAGGAGGCCAAGAAGGAAGGGCCCAGCGGGAAAGGAAGAAAGGCAGCGCCAGGTGAGGAAAAGAGAGAGGCCACTCGTGTTAAATGCCGCAGAGAAGCCAAGTAAGCCGTGACCAGGATATTGATTGTATTGATGTAGCCTTGATAAGAGCTGCTCCAGGAGGGGGGTAAATACTCCCTGGTGGAGGGAACAGAAGAGAGGATGGGAAGTGAGGAACCAGCAGGGGCCACGGCGGACAAGAGATCTGCTCCATGGGAAGTTAGCTAGAGAGGATGTGAGGTCGAAGGGGTGTTTGTTTGTTTTATCAGTGGGAGATATTCCAGTGGTTTCTAGGCCAATAGGAATAATACAGAATTATTATTAATTTGAGGGCACAGTGCTTGTGAAAGTAAGAGAAGGGGGTCCAGGGCCCACACCTAAAGGCTGGCTTTTAAAATAAGGGCAGGGGCACATTTGCACTGTAACAGAAGAAAAGGCAGATTATGTGGTTCTAGATGTTGGTGGTTTGGTTGATTAGGGGTGGGGATGGTGACATCTACCCTGGTTACGTCTGATTTCTCTATAAATACAGGGTGAGGTCATTCATTTTGCTACCATTCTTGGTCAGCAAAAGACACATCCAAGAATGTCCACAGCAGCTGCACACAGAGCAGCCCACTAATGGAAGCATCTGATGCCCATCAGCAGAAGAACAGATAACAAACTGGGCGATGTCCATATAACCAAGGACACGCAGCAATGGAAAAGTAAGAACAACACAGATGACCTCACGGGCCCAGGGAAAGAGCCGGACACAAAAGAGCACAGGCTGTGTGATTCCTCTGCTCTGAAGTTCTACAACAAGCACAGCTAACCGACGGCAGGAGAACCTAGAAGAGTGGTTGCCTCTACGGAGGGAGAGAGCACATTGAAGGGGCACGAGGGGGTCTTTTCGGGGAGTGGAAATGTTCTAGATCTTGATCCGGTCATTGTCACATGGATGGATACATTTTTTTAATTCACTGACTATACACTTGACGATATTGTGCCCTTTACTGTATTTCGGTTATACCTCAGTTTAAGTAAAACGTTTGAGAAAACGGGTGGGGAATTCTCCCAATAATCCTCCACATAAAGAATTCTTAACGTCAGTTTACAAATGAGGAAACCAAGGCCGGAGAGTGAAAATGGATTCACAGCCCAGTCTGCTGCCCAAACACCAGTGCTCTTCCCAGGAGATTTGCACTTCAGGATCGAATGTGTTTTATACGAAGTCATAATACATAAAATACATGAAAAGCAGAACTGCCCCCTTGGAAGCCCACCTCAGTCTCTCTGCATGGCCCTGGTGTTCCAAGGTGCAGAGTCTGAAAACCACTGCCCCACACCGAGCTGTCTTCTTGTAGCACCCAGGAACCAACCGCCAGTTGGGGGCGAAAGAAGAATGTTGGGGTCCCCTGTGAACCCCAGCTCCCCCATCTCCCTCTGCTCCCAGCCCCAGCACAGTGGAGCCCTGGGCACCCTTACTTGGGGGGGCCAGGTGGATCACATATCCATCGCCAACGTAGACGGCCCAGTGTCTGTAGAAAGGGCGGAAAATCTCGATCAGGTCTCCAGGCTGGGGCTCTGGCTGCAAAACCAAGAAGAGGACTGTTTCAGGTGATACGAGTGCTTGGAACCAGGGGCAGGGCTCAGCTAGGAGGGTGCAGCTCCGCGGTCTCCAGCTAACAGCTCTCCAGGGTTTCCTCCTGAGCCCCGCCCAGCCAGTCCAATGCCAGTCCGACTTCACAAGCCTGTGTCCCAGACCTGCAGGGACTACAGGCCTGCCCACCTGTCATTACAACCTGCAAAGTGCACGCCTAAAGGGTTTCTTCATTAGCTGGGGTTTCTGCCTTATTGTTCCTCTTTCTAGGAGTATTATTTATTGAACTCTTACTCAGAGCCAAGCACTCTGCTAAGTGTTTTACAGGCATAGCTCAATAAATTCACACAACCCTCCTATGAGGTGGGCACTGCTGTGAACCCCATGTTATGAACGAGGAAATCAAGGCTCAGAGATGCAAAGGAATGTTCTCAAAGCCACACAGCCCCTGAGTGACGTGGCCAGGACTCAACGCTAGGCTGCCTGATTCCCAGGCCCAGCGTCTTGACCACCACACTGACCGTCAGGCAACACCACAGGTTATTTGATTAGAGCTGTGCATCTGGAGACTCTGCCAGGGGGGTCAAATTGGGGGGTGTCACACAGACACTCCCCGACCTGGCCCAGGGCCTGGCAGAGAACTGGTGTCAACCTCTGGCAGTAATGTCCCCCTGACTGCTCATCCCAAGGATAAGAGGGTGTATGTGTGTGTGTCAGTGTGTGTGCGTGTGCGTGTGTGTGTGCGTGTTGGGGTGTGTGTGTGTGTGTGTGTGTGTGTGTGTGTGCGTGCGTGTTGGGGTGTGTGTGTGTGTGTGTGTGTTGGGGTGTGTGTGTGTGCGTGTGTGTGTGTGTGTGCGTGTTGGGGTGTGTGTGTGTGTGTGTGTGTGTGTGTGTGACAAGCAAAGGAAGACTCTCCCCTGCACTGTGCCCGCACCAGTACTCCTGACACTGGATGTGTGGGTTTTCCACGCTAAACGATTCAATCCTCGGTGCACGCTGACCGGCACCCACAGTTTACCTCAGTTCTGACACTAATGGCCCGGAGTTAGCACAGACCCACAGGCTTAGTCCCAGAAGACTGAGGCCCCCACACACACTTTAGACGCCAACTGCAAGTTGCAGGTTGTTAGCTGTGTTCTGAACAACCGGCTGTAAATTGGGGACTCCCACAGCCCCCTCCTTGGGTTCAGTACTTTGCTGGAACACCTCATAGAACTCAGGAAAACAGTTTACTTGCTAGATTACCAGTTACTAGAAAATATACAACACAGGAATAGCCAGAAATGCAGAGGGCAAGCTGTGGCGGGAGGGGCACAGAGCTTCCATTACCCCTCTGGGGACCAGCACTCTCCAGCACCCCCGTGCTTTCACCAACAGCCTAGGTTAGGGGTTTTATGGAGGCTTCATTATGTAGGCACGATTGATTAAATCATTGGCCATTGGTGATTAATGCAACCTCCAGCCCTCTGATCACCCGGTCGGTTGAAAGGGGCTTATTCTGAATGACGAAAGACATTCCTCTCACCTCTACTGCTCAGGAAATTACTCGGGTTTTAGGAGCTCTGTGGCAGGAACCCGGGACCAAGACTAAATATCCATTTCTCATTATATCACAGTGAGCGTGCGTGGGAGTGAGGGTGTGCACGTGTGTGCAGGGGAAGGTGAGAAGGATGCTGAAATGCTCCTCGGAGCCCCGCCCTGTTAGGGGAGCACAGCAGCCCAGAGCCTGAGAAAACCTGGGGAGGTTCAAGAACACTTTCATTCAACCTATTGAGGTCCCAGTGCCAGACACTGGGCTAAGTACTGCGGGTAGGGACACTCTGACCTGGACCAGGATCAGGGCTGATGAGCTTCTGTGGTCCAAACCAACCTTAAATCTCTTTAGAACACCTGGAGACAGAGCCCATCAGTGGTCGTTCCAGCCCTCTGTCCTTTCCTGCTCACCTGCTTGCTCTTAGGGGACAGACCCATAGGGGTTTGCCCACATCCCACTGCCAAACTCTGTGGGCCTGACTGAGAGATTCCATCAAAGATGAGGGGGGAGCATGGACTCCCCCTTGTATGGCCTCCCCTGGGATAAGAATGATGGGCAGTGGAAGAGCCAATCACAACTCTATAATGGCTAGGAAGCAGGGTCAATGACAGTTCATTTCTACTTATAGAAACAATAAAACTGCAAACAAACATCCCACGTGGTAGGAAAAAAATCTTTTCACAGGAATTTTACAGATAAATCATATTGTCTTATTGCAGTGATTATAATTTATCTTCCCAGAAGAAGGCGACCAGAACTTACTGGGAAGCTTTCAGAACACTGGACAATGGTCACAATTGATGAATCCCATTTGTTTTCCAGAATAAAAGAAAAAGTATATATTAATTGTTTGGTGAGAGTTATGGGGTCTTCAAGGATCCCCAAAGGGCAATTTAACTGGACATTTCCATGAATAAGCCAGGACATAAAAGCAAGGCAGAGACCCAGCCCTCAGGGAGGCTACTGATTAGAAAAGGAGACAGTTGGGACATCAGTAATATGACGTCAAGTAATAAGCAGCCAGTAGGTACACAGACCCAAGGAGCTCAGGAGCTCACTGTGTTCCAGACAGATATCAGTGAAAGATATTGATATACAGAGAAACATGCTTGCAAAAATAAATAAATAAATATAAATATATATATATATATACACACACACACACACACACACACACACACAGTGACAAAAATATCTACAAAGAAACTCAGACTTTATAACACTAAATACTGATGCTAAGTGAAAGAAGCCATACCAATAATCTACATACTGTGTGATTCCATTTACATGTCATTCCAGAATAGGCATCACCATAGGACAGTAAAGTAATCAGTGATTGTCAGGGGGTAGGAGTCAGGAGAGGGGTTGACAAGAAAGGGGAATGAGGAAATTTCAGAGCAATTAAACTTTATGTACTGTCCTGTATTTGATGGCGGTGAATGGTTACTCAGTTGTCCATGTTAATCAGAACTCATCGAACTGAACACTAAAAGGGTAAATTAGACCTTAACTTTTTTAAACACTAATTTTTTTAATAAATAAAAAATTTTAACTTTAAAAAAATGGATATCCACAATTTGAAAGCAAAAAAGCTGTGATTTTTTTTTTTTAATACTCAGTCATGTTGCCTGTCCCTTGTAAGGGCAAAAGGCACATATTTCCAAATATGCACTAGCTTAAAACATGACACCACTCAAGAAAACTTCTTTTAAAAAATGAAGCGAAAGGTGCTGGACTCGCCCACGGAGCCCTGTGCACTAGTTAGAAGCAAGGACTCGATGTTCACATGACCATGCGGATAATCTTTTAGATACAGTGCTGAGTGAAAAAATGAGATTGAGCTCCGCAAAATACCACTTATACATATTAAAGATATCCACACACAAACCAATAATACATGTCTTAACCAGAACCATACCCAAAAAAACAATTTTTAAAAACAACAACAAAAGAATCTAAAGAATACATATTAAATATATTACAATGCTACATAGCCATTGGGAAGATGGAGAGGGAGAGGAATGATGATAAAAGGGAACTTAAAAAAAAAAAAAAACAGAAGACAAGGGGTCTTGCAGGGACCAGTGAGAACAGGGTGCCATGAACAGGGATATAAATAATTCACACCCTTTCACTAAACTCTAATTGGAGAAACAACTGCTTAATGATACACACAGCCAACTGAGCTGAATCAAAATTAAGAACTCAAGAAAGCATGTTATAAAATTAGAAATATGAGAACAAAAGTCCTTGGGCCAAATTTGTGCCTCTGCTTATTTTTGTATGCAGGCAAAGAATGATCTTTACATTTTTCAGTGGTTGGGGGAAAAGTCAAAAGAAGAAGAATATTTTGTGACACATGAAATTATACGAAATTCAAACTTCAGTATCTATAAAGCTTTATTGGCACAAAGCCACCCCCATCATTTACCTTGTGGCCGAGGCTGCTTTCTCTCTACAGCAGTAGAGTAGTTGCAACAGAGACCAGAGATAGTAAAATATTTACTCTCTGGCCCTTCAGTTTGGATCAACAGTGATCCCTCTCTCACTCAGCTTGATCCCCAGTCCCAGAAACCTAGTTGTACCCTGTTGTCAGGTGGTTCTTCCCCCAGGAACAAGGTGAGCCAGCAGGAAGCCAGAAACTCTCCAGAGCACAGTAACCAGGGCTCTCCCACACAACACAGCCAATGACAGTGGCAAAGCAGAGACTCTGCACCCACAGGATTTCAGAACAAAAAGTCTTTATCCTCTCCACAAAAGCACAGTTTACAAAGAGCTGTGTAACAGCCATTTGCCTTAGCAAGCAAATGGAGAACAATATCTGGCCTCTGCAATTCACACTGGAAAAACCACCTAAACGACCATTAATAAGGACCAACTAAATTAATTATGTTATATTTATATGTACAAACAGCCAATAGAGAGAACAAGTTGGATTTACGTAAGCAGACATAGAAATAATCAAAACAAGTAAGTTGGAAAACATTATCCCATTTTTGTTTAAAAAACATTGTTATACATTCACATGCAAAATGTATTATACACTATGTATGAGCTGAGGAAAATACACCAAACTGTTGTGTATTATATACAGTGGGGGTTGGGATTCAGAGACTTTTATATTTTGCTATATTATTTTATTATTTTCTTACCAATGTGAATTATTTTTATAATAAAAACTTTTATTAAAAGAGTTTTAGATGGGAAAACATCCTTCATATTGATGAACTTGCAGTTTTTTAATTGAAAAAGGTGGATGTTATCTGTCACCAAAACCTCTTGAAACCATCTCCCATCTGGAGCCTGTAAATATTACCATGTTAATGATGCTTAAAAATCATTAACACTTAAATGTAACACATAAAAGCATAAAATAAAATTTAAAATAATGTAGATGGATATGTTTCAGATCTTAGAATAGAGGAAGAAATTCTAAAGTCCAAAGAAAAAGGCATAAAGTAAAAGATTGAGAGTTTTTACAATTGAAAAATGTTACAGTTCTTATTAAAGGTTTCTATCATTGCCTGTTACGTTCATACTCCCTTTTAAGAGAAAATGACCACCCACAATCCCGACTGCCCAGGCAGCCATATTTTATATCATGTGACCACTTCATCCCAGCCTGCATCAGCTGGACTAGAAAAAGGCACGGTTCCCAAGCAGGTCACCATCCTATGATCCTCCATGATAAGTGGACCTGGGCCAACCAAATTTTCTCTCTCTCTCTCTCTCAAAAATCTGAACCAAGTAATGAAAAAGAAAATAGCTTTTGGCAGAGAGGCTAAAATTGAAAAGTCATGACAAAGAGGAGGCAAGGGAGACCCCAGTGAACCACAGGCCAAACCAAGGGTTGGAGTTCTCACACCCACTCTGACCAAGTAGAAGACCCCTGTTGACAGTGGGAGAGAAGGAAGCAGGCACATCAAGAAGAGCTAGCTGAGTCACACCAGTGGTGGAGCACTAGAGGAGAGATGCACAAACTCCAGCTGCTGAGTGCCTGGAATCACCGTGATCCTGAACTGCCTCCCAGCCCCTGGGAGGCCCAGCCTTAATACAGCTCCTATACTTAAATTTTCAAGAGAATCCCCTTACCGCTCCACATGTGTCCTTAGAATAAACTTTTTTCACTTGAGCTAGCTTAAGTGGGCTGCTGGTTACTTATAACCAAAAGAGCCAGACCAACTGGAAGAAAATGACAGCTTTAATACATAAAGAGTTTTTATGAATCAATAAAAAATGTAAACACCAAAATAGAAAAAAATGGAGAAAGGGTATAATAAATAATTTTAAAAGGAGAAATACAGATTACCACTAATACAAGAAAATACATTCTATCTCACTAGTAATCAAATTAAATTAAAAACTGGTTTGGGGGAAGATTAAAATACTAATACTAAATATAGGAAAAGATGCAGGTAAACAGGCACCCTCAGTCACTGCTGGTAGGAGTATAAATAAATACAACTTTTCTGAAGGTCAATTTGGCAATCTGTATCACTAACCTTAAAAATATTCATATCCTTTGACCCAATTTCTATTTATAGACCAGATCTTAAGGAAATAATCTGAAATACCTACAAAAGATGTCACAAAGTCACATCTAATGGCAAAAAATTAGATACCTAAATATCCTACATAAAGAGATTAGTTAAATATTGCCATAATTATATACTAATATACAGTTATGTTTTAAAAGTTATATTTAAAAGAATACTTAAGGACAAGAAATGTCCATAATATAATGGTAAGTAAAAAAGCTTTACAATCAACGATAACTCAGTTTTTTTTAAGTAAAAATAAAAAAAGCTTTACACAAAACGGTATTTTTTTTAAACTTTGTTCAAAAAAGATAACCAACACATTTTTTTTTGAAAACTGTGGAAATACACCAAAACGTAAACAGTGTTTATTACTAGGTGGTGAAACTTGGGGTATTAATTTTCTTTTTAATTCTGTTCTAGTTTTCCAAATGTGTAAATACATATATATTTGTTTTAGAATCAGAAAACAATGTAAGGCTTGACAAACACCAGTGTGTTCAATCTGGGGTAATCCGTACAATTACTATTATGTAACAAAATAAATACACACAACAAAAAACTAGAAAGATGTATACTAACATCCTAACAGAGATTCCCGCCAGGGGCTGGGGCTAAGTGTGGTTATTGTGATTATTTTGCTTCCTTCTATTTTTCTGCATTTTCCAGCTTTTCTGCAATGAGCAGAAAAGTTTATAACATGCTTTGCAACACTGTTATGAAAATTATTCAAACATTAGTTTGAATTTTCAAATGTTCAAAATTGAAAGCATTTTTCAGTAAACATCTGTATACCCCACCACCTACATCTACTGTTATGCTACTGAATTTGCTTTATCACAAATATGTCCACCTACTCCACACAAATTACAGGAGGGGAGGTTGCTGGCATGCGTGCAGAATCACCCTGCCCTTAGCAAACACCCTCCCCCATCCCAGGGAAACAGTGTAACTGGTCAACGACACTCCTTGAGAATCCCTTCACTTTGGAGATACCCACCTCTGCCTGAGAGGGTCAAGGAACTCTTTCATTTGCTCATTCATTCTACAGATGTTCACAGAGCCGGGCACCTGGGCTATGCCTATGAACAAAAGCCGAGATACCTGACTTCTCGGAGCTTTTGTTCAGCATCAAGGAGAGAGACAGAAATTTTTTTTCAATTTCTTTAAAGCCTTAGTAAATGAGTAAATCATACAGAATAGTAGAAGAGATACCAAATAAAAACAAAAAGAAAGAAAGAAAAGGTAGGGCAGGGTTAAGGGGCTGGAGTGGGATGGGAAGGGGGAGGGGATTGCAATAGTAAAAGGGGGTCAGGGAAGGCAGAGAGTGGGCCCTGCAGATGTTGAGAAGACCCAGGCCGAGGGGACAGCCTGAGCAAAGGCCCCAGGTAGGAGTATGTTAGGGGAACAGCCCGGAGGCCAGCGTGGCTGGAGTGGAGTGGGGAGTGGAGGAGGGGAGGATGGAGGTTGGAGGATGGAGAGAGAAGCTGATGGCTCAGACAAGATGGGGGGAGCAGGGGATGAGAAGTAATGCATTCTGGATTTCTTTGAAGGCAGAGCCAACAGGATTTGCTGTTGCAATGAGGTAAGGTGTGAAAGAAAGAGGAGTGAAACGTGACTTCAAGGTTTCGGGGAGGCTGAATGGGCAGGCTGCAGACACGGAGGGCACGCTGGGTTGAAATAGCCACCAGGTAGCCACCTGGAGAGGCAGGGAGGCAGCTGCATGCGCGAGTCTGGAGGTCAGAAGAGGGGTCTGGGGTGAGAGTCACTGTCGATCTTTAGGAGAACAGCTCCTGTTGGGAGTTGGAGGCAAAAGCCGGCTGAAATGGGTATAAGAGAGACTAGGAGAGGACCTCCTCCTAGAAAAGGGAGCAGCTGAGATTTTGCTGAAGTCTTAAAAGATGACAGGGAGCGTGTACATGGTAGACACAGAATTCAAACCCAAATCCTGCACTTTTGTTTTGTTTTGTTTTGTTTGGCCACACCTCGAGGCATGTGGGATGTAAGTTCTCCCACCTGGGATCCAACCCGTGCCCCCTGCAGTGGAAGCGTGGAGTCTTAACCACTGGACCACCAGGGAATTCCCCCAAATCCTTCACTCTTTTTTTTTTTTTTCCATATATATGGAATCTAAAAAAAAAAAAAAAAATGTTTCTGAAGAACCTAAGGGCAGGACAGGAATAAAGACCCAGACGTAGAGAATGGACTTTAGGACATGGGGAGGGGGAAGGGTAAACTGGGACGAAGTGAGAGAGTGGCATACAATACCAAATGTTAAATAGATAGCAAGTGGGAAGCAGCCGCATAGCACAGGGAGATCAGCTCGGAGATCAGCTCGGTGTTTTGCAATCCTTCACTCTTAACCCTCACACTCTCCTGCAATCAGAGGAGGCAGTGGGGAGGAAGCGGCCGGAAAGGGGAAATATGGAGACGGGGCAGACAGGAGCAAAAGCACAGCGGTGCAGGTGTCTCCAGGTGATCTTGCGGTTGGGTCAGAAGCAGGATCCCTGGGGTGGAACCCAGGCCTGGCAGTTTTATAAGCTTCCAGGTGATTCTACCGTGCAGCCCAGAGAACCACAGGAGAGACGGGTTAGGCAGAGAGGGGCAGTCATACCTCACTTTGCAGGTGGGGAAACTGACGCTAAGGGAATGAGGTCACTTATCCAGGGTCAGCCCGAAAGTAGCAAAGCAGGAACTTGAACCACAGCCTGGTCCCCAGCACGAGGAGAATCTGCCAGCCTTCTGGCAGATTTCACCATCTGCCCCTGCATGTTAATCCACATTCACTCCTGCAACTCTGAGCCAGTGTGAGACCCTCAGCCGTGGGCAATGGACAGGACCAGATGGAAAAGTAAGGGCACTTCCAGAAGAATTTTCAACCCAAGGGTTGAAACAAAACAAAAAGAATGTTTTTCTTTATTTTTTTTAAATTTTACTTTGAATGGGGTACCTATATTTTTAGTTAATTTTACTTATTTATTTTTTTAAATATTTATTTATGTATTTATTTTGGCTGCGCCGGGACTTAGTTGCGGCGCATGGGATCTTCGTTGCGGCAATGCAGACTCTTTAGTTTCAGCATGTGGACTCTTAGTTGTGGCATGCATGTGGGATCTAGTTCCCTGACCAGGGATCAAACCCCGACTCCTGCACTGGGAGCGTGGAGTCCTACCCACTAGACCACGAGGGAAGTCCCTAGAATGTTTTTCTTTCATTCAAGGCCACTAAGGAAGCATTCCAATCTGCCTACACATAGCTCCATTTAGCCTCCTCATCAGAAGTTTGCAATTTTTTTATTTTAATGAAATATTTCAGGCATACAAAAAATACAGAAAGTAGGCTAATGAGCGTTACTGCTCTGCATTTAAATTAGGATGCATTTGGTTTTCAGAAACTGCATACTGATTACAGCCGTGGGGCTCTGAGGCCAGACAGCCTGGGTTCAAATTCTGACTCTGCTACTTAACTAGCTGGATAGCCTTGGGCATGTTACCCAACTTCTCCCAGCCTCAGTTTCCTCAGCTCTAAAATGAGGATAATTATAGCACCTGATTCATGAGGTTGTCCTGAGGATCAAATAAATTAGTACCTATAAAACACTCAGCAAATACTACCTGGCACATAGGTAAACAGCAGTATTTGCTACCACTGTTCTTGGGGGTGCTTTTATTATTTTGGATTTGGAAAGGTCAGAGGCAGCTCCAGGAGTAGCTGGAGACACTATGGAGGTTGTGAAACCCAGCCTGAGAGCAAGTTCTTGTTCCCAAATCACATGCTGTGGTGAGTGTGGAAATCCCCCCACCTCACCCACTTCATTTCTGATACTCTGGGGAAAGCATCTACAAGCATGTAATTCAAAAACCTGAAGTCCAGGGAGGGTGCTGAAAAGGGACTTTTCCAGCAGAGAGTTGGGAGTTTTGATGCCAAGGCTTTAAGAAGAAAAGAAACCCCCGAAGAGCCCACCATCAATCCTGTCTATCTGAGGCTGTGTTGTCAGAAGCACGGCCCAGGCCCCCTGCAAGTGAGGCCCCTCTGCTCTATTGCTGTGTGACCTTCAAGAATCATTTAACCTCTCTGAGCTTCTCTGGTAAAACAGCGCCATTAAGATCCATCCAGCAGAGTTTGTGTGAGGAATACGTGAGATAATGGGGGTGAAAAGCTGCAAAACCCCTTAACGCTTATTAGAGGGTTGAGACACTGTGCCCCAGGCTGTGTGGGTCCGGGGAACTCGAGGTGGGGGGCAGATTCCCCAGCCTCGGGCCCAGTGAGAAGGTAGAGGAGGGGTTGGGCTGACACATCACCTCTTCCCTTGCCAGCCTCTGGGAGAGGGACAGTGGCAGCTCCAGTGGGTACCAGGTCCAGCCACAGCAACCCAAAGGTCATGTGTATCCTGGAAAAAGGAGGCAAAACTCATTCGCCCTCCCAGGCTCTTGACCTCCAAGCCTCAGACCTGTTCTACATGTTGAACCTCACCCCACGGGAACCAGGATTCCCCCTGAACTCATGTGGGAACCACCACCGCTGTCACCATGCACTCCTTGGGGTTTTCACAAGTTACCTGGAATCCTTACAGCAGCCCATTTTACTGACCAGAAAACAGCTCAGAGGTAGGAAGTAACTTGCCCAAGAGAACTCCCTGAGAAGCAATGCCAGGATTACACTGCAGGTCTTCCTGCATCCAAAGGCCAAGTTCTGTTCACGCACCCAGTAATTCACACGAAGCTACTGAGATCTGATCAGCATCCCCATGGTGAGCTTTGCCTCCACATCACTGTGTTCTAGTCCTGAAATGCCCCTGACTGTTCAATGCCAAATTCCTACTCATCCCTCACGTCTCCACCTCCTCAGTGCCTCCTCCAGACTCCAGGGCAGACAGTGTTTATCAGCCGCAGCCCTGTTTATCCGATGACGATAATTGTTGGGCTGAGCCCCTGGGAAGGAATGATCAGTTTCCCTGCCCAGCTCTCCAGCTGGACTGAGCAACCAGCCAGGCACATACAACATTCTCAGCAGAGGTTTGTGGGCAAGAGGGACACACTGCTTCCTCCTCAAGCCCCTCCCAGCCTCTGGCCCCACCCCCTCCCTTTTGTACCTTAACTAACCCCACAGAGATCTGTCAGATCATCCGGCAAACCTAGAGGGTCATAAAGAAGTCAATAAGTGAGTCTAGAGTCAGAGACCAGAGCAGGCCCATCGATTTCTGCATATCTGGAGCCTCAGATACCCTTTGGAGCTTCACGTCCCCAGCAGCCGCTGCTCAACAAGCCACAGGTTTAAGGGCAGGGTGGGTGGAGAAGGGAAGGCAAAGCTCCTGGCCCACGAATTCTAAATAAATTTAGAACACAGAGGGGAGGGAAATGGTCAGTGCTGGCCCTGACCAGGAGGACTCAGGGCTGGGCTAAAGGGCTCGGAGAAACGTGGGCCCATATGGTAGACACACAGCCTCTCCGTCCCAGGGAGGTCCAGGCAGCTGCTTTAACAACAACTAACATTTGTCAAGCCCTAAGAGCCAGGGAGTGGCACACCCAGAGTGGGAAAGTGAGAGCCAAATCCTCTGGGTGCAGACAAATAGGGGAGAGTTGTCCATAGAGAATTTTAAAACCATAAGACACACCAAAAATCAGTCTGCTGTTTATTATCACCATGTGCCAACACTTTTAAACAATATCAGTGATATTGGTCTAAGTTCTAACTCACGCAATTCCTGTTGAGAGTTAATAATATAGGGACTTCCCTGGTGGCACAATGGTTAAGAATCTGCTTGCCAATGCAGGAGACACGGGTTCGAGCCCTGGTCCAGGAATATCCCACATGCCGCGGAGCAACTAAGCCCGTGCGCCACAACTACTGAGACTGCGCTCTAGAGCCCACGAGCCACAACTACTGAAGTCCGCGTGCCACAACTACTGAGCCCACGTGCCACAACTACTGAAGCCCGCACGCCTAGAGCCCGTGCTCTGCAACAAGAGAAGCCACCGCAATGAGAAGCCCGCACACCGCAGCGAAGAGTAGCCCCCACTCAACGCAATTACAGAAACCTGCACGCAGCAACAAAGACCCAACACAGCCATAAATAAATAAGTAAATAAATTTATTTTAAAAATAATAATAATAATATATATATGAGCTTTAAATTAGCACACTTTCATTTCTTATTCTTTCAGTCTTCTCTGTGGAAGTTTAATCAGAGAACACCCAGCTATACGGTCAACCTCCAACACACACAGACTCAGCTACATGTGTCTGTTCCAACAGTAAGTTCTGAATGGCTCAGAATGGTTCAAGTTCACTTTCAGCACAGTCTGGGCTGCCAACCCCTGTGGTCCTACATTTTCCTGTGTTTAAACAGAAGACAAGAGTCTGCTCTCCCAGCGCCAGAAGAAAAGTGTTTGAAAGAGAAGTGTTTGGAAGTCTGGACCATTTTCACCAAGAACTAGACTCTCATTCTAAAGCAATGGATTAAATAAATGTCAAAGTTCACCATCATTCAGCCATTTTCTCTGATTTTTGCCAAGGAAGAAAAACTGGGGAGAATTTTGCCGAATAAGATAAAAGCTTACAATGAATTTTCTGTTGAATATGTTTCAGTGAAAATGTTTTAAATGTGGATATATTTAAAAGTCACTAGAATGAGGACTTCCCTGCTGGTCCAGGGTTAAGACTCCACGCTCCCGATGCAGGGGGCCCGGGTTAGACCCCTGGTCAGGGAACTAGATCCCGCATGCCGCAACTAAGAGCCTGCATGTGGCAACTAAGACCCGGCATAGCCAAATAAATAAATAAATGTTTTAAAAAATAATAATAAAAAATCAAAATTAAAAAAATTAAAGCCATTTAATTACAACAAATGTCCTACTGTATAGCACAGGGAACTATATTCAATATCCTGTGATAAACTATAATGGAAAAGAACATGAAAAAGAATGTATATATGTGTATAACTGAATCACTGTTCTGTACAACAGAAATTCACACATTGTAGTCAACTATACTCCAATAAAATAAATTTTAAAAATAAAAATAAAAAATCGGGAATCCCTGGTGGTCCAGTGATTGGGACTCCACACTCGCACTGCCGAGGACCCAGTCCAATCCCTGGTCTGGGAACTAAGATCCCATAAGCCATGTGGTGCAGCCAAAAAAAAAAAAAAGAGAGAGAGATCTAGAGATCAGCAAAAATAAATAAAAATAAAAAATAGAAGCCACTAGAATTAATTTTTTTAAGACATAGGCAGTGTTGCAATTTCTCCAATTTATTATGAAATGGGATTTTTATGAATTTCTGACAAACTTATCCTAATGTTTAAGGTTTTTCCAATTTGTATATCTGTTGTTTCATATGAGAGAAGCTTTTGAAATTAAGATTAATAAAAAGTGTCTTCTCGACATATACACACTACTATATATAAAATAGATAACTAATAAGGACCTACCGTATAGCACAGGGAACTATACTCAATACTCTGTAATGACCTATATAGGAAAAGGATCTAAACAGTGGATATATGTATATGTATAATTGATTCACTTTGCTGTACAGCAGAAAGTAACACAACATTGTGAATCAACTATACTTCAATAAAAAAAATTTTTAGTAAATTTAAAAAGTGTTCTTCAACTGTGAATAAAGGTAAATGGACAAATCGAGCTCTACTGAGTGTTGAACATGAATATGCAAAGAAGATCAATTTTGTCAAAGTCAAGGACAACTTTTCAGAAATTAAAGTTCCAAAACAGAAACTGTAATGGCATTATTATTCACTACTGTGACCAACCTATATGTAAGAATACGTTTTCTTCAAAAATAAACTAATGCAATTAAAAATTATTAACCCATTACTTCTATTTTTCTCTATAACACCTACTTTATTTTTCAGTTTTTATTTTTTCACTGGCATGATTTCATATACAAAGCTCAACAGAAGAAACTTGACTGTGTTTCTTTTCTGGCCATTATTACTATTCATTTCATGATTATTACTGAAAATAATGTTGCTAGATAAAGGAGAGGATGTTTTCAAATGACCGCTCCAGACATCAAATATTCCAGGTACACCCTAATACCAGGCACTGTGCTAAGCCCTTTACATGGATTAAATCATAATCATAATAACAACATAATCATAATCATAATAACAACAATGAATTACAGTTGAGCACATAATATGTGTGTGAAGCACTGTTCTGAGCACTTCATAAGTATTAAGTCATATAATCCTCACTCTGGGGAACAGAGTGGATTTGAAACTCGGTCAAAGTGCCACAGCTAGGTGCTCAGCAGGAACACAATCCCAGGGGGAGACTACCTCAAAAGCCGGGCTCAGAACCTCTCTGGAGTAGGTCCAGCTAGGCTGAAAGGAAGCATTTGCTAAGCCCCTTTGTGATTTCTGAACCATAGGAAAAGTGAGAGTTGGGAACTTGCTGGGAGGGCTGGTCATGAGGTGCATCAGCTGAGGCCAGAAGAAGCACCTGTTGTCAGACCCAGGCGCGGGGGCAGCAGGTGCAGCCCCAGACACTCAGCCCCAGGAGCCCATCCAGGTGTTCTGGTCTGACTCGGGAAGGCAGCACAGGGCCTTGCTGGGGCAAATTTCTCCTTGCTGCCTCCCCGCTCCTGGGGGCCTGTTTCAGGCGGGGCGGCCTCCCAACCCACCCACGCAAGTACTCACACTGAGACAACTCCAACGGATACCCACCGACGCGCATCTCACACCTGATGCCCACCGGCCAGTGGGGCATCCACATCTGGAGGCCACATCCTCAAGAACCCTCTCTCTGAAGTGATGACTCAGACCCACCGAAACACGGCTCCCACCCCCAGCCCACTCGCGCCCCCCCCCAACTTACCATGGGGGCGCGCATCTTCTTCGGTAATGAAGGCCCTCAATTTCACGCTGGAGTTGGCTTTATCAGCTGCGTAAACGCCTGAGGCAGCGGGGGAGCAGGGATTCATGGTCAGTAGCAGGAAACAGCGTCCCCAAGACCCCAGGGGACTGTGGCTTCTGGCGAGGGAGACCGTGCCCGGTTGGTCTCTAACCCCTCCGAGAACAACGGGCTCACTCCCTGCCAATTCCTCGCCCGCCCCCTCCCTGCCCCTGCACTTGGTCGTGAACGGATGAATCCCTTGCAGGGGGCAGGGAGGTACACCTGATACCGGAGAGCCGGGCGGCACAGCGGCGGGGAGCGCGAGCCGCCGTGTCACCTACCAGGGCGCGCTGCGCCCCCAGAGAGTCAGCGGGGCCGCCCTCGCGCCCGGCCCTCCCTCCCCGGCCGCTGCCCTCAGCTGCTCCCTAACTTGTTTACTCCCGCCTCACCCAAGCTCTCCATCCCCCACACAGCCTGGAACACCTGAGAGCCACCCCAAGCGTCTCACCCTTCCTTAAGCTCCGGGAAGTACCGCTCCACCCACCTCGAGGACTTGGAATGCAGTGCGGCCTCCACTGCAAAGGGAACCGGCTAAATGGCCGCAGAGTCCAGGCCAGCGTGAGGTCACCCGGCCCCTCCCCGTGAGACTGACTAATTAGAGCCTCGCAGAGCTCCCTGCCCCGGCGACAGTGACAGCCTGCTCCCGCCTCTGGGGCAGACAGACCAGGACGCTCCCCGCTCACCCCGAAACCTCTCAGCACACCCTCCCCGCGCGGAGGCGCCTCCAGAACCCAGCGCAGGGCCACCGCCTCCTCCCCTCGTCTACGCACGCGCTGCGGCCCGCTCAACTTAAGTTCTTGTATACACATCACACTGGCGTGTCATCAATCTGCTTATTTCCTCCACTCAAGTGGGCTTATACTGTAGTTTAAAACTACAATAGGCCCCCGTTATCCGCGGTTTCTTTCTCTGCAGTCCGCTGGGTAACAAACAGGGAGACAACAGCGTGGATAAGCGGGGACTATCTTAACGGTTGCGTACTTCCTGCGGTTTCAGGCATCTGCTGGGGGCCTTGGAACGTATCCCCCTAGGAAAAGGGGGGACTACTGTAGATTAAGCTTTAAAGCCATTTAAAGGCAAGGGCATACCAGAGAGAAAGTACTTTTAACTATTGGGTCTTAAGCCATTAGATATCCCCAAAACCTGGCACCCACCTGGCACACAGTAGGTATTTCATGAATGAATGAATGGATCAATGAATCAATGAGTGAACGAGTGACCAAAGACAGGCCCTTCCTGTGCACTGGTCTGTGACTCCGCAAGGGTAGAAGCAGCTCCTGTTCATCTCTATTTTCCTGCCCCCTGCCGCCGGCACTGAGCTTGGAATCAGGACGCGTGGGCCAAATCCTGTCCCTGGCTACCTACAGGGTCCAGGGCACCCTTCCCTCTCTCAGCCTGTTTGTTCATCTGTCAGTGGAGTGGTGATGATACTGTACAATATATAAGATAATATAAAAAAAATACATTCCCCAAAGGGAAAGCAACAGATGAAATGAGGCTTATAAAGTGGGAGCCCGATGTCTGGCTCGGGTCAAGTTCTCACTCGGGACCCGTTGGCTGTTGTTAACAGGAAGAAGGAAATGTTCATCAATCACGTTATTCACCAGCTTCCCAGCAAGGAGAGTCAGAGGCACTGTAAATAAGCTTTATATGCATTACTACTCACTCCACAAATTGTTACGTGTATTGAGCAAGAGACTACCTGTAAGGCAGTCAAACCCAGGATGGAAAGGTTCGGTTTTGAGGAAATCACACTGATTCTGCCTCTTCTTACTCTCTGCTTTCAGTATTGCCCAGATGTCACTTCCTTTACTTTCTTATTCTTCCTTCCTTCCTTCCTTCCTTCCTCCCTCCCTCCCTCCCTCCCTTCCTTCCTTTTTTCCTGTTGCTCTGCCAGGAAAAACAAAATAAAAAGAACACTGAGGGGCGGGGATGTCAAGGAAGTGATTTTGACCTTTCACACAGCTCTCAAAAGTGGAGCTCTGTAAGAAAATCCCCAAGAGAAGATACCATGTGATGCCACCACCATCCCCAGCAAGACAGTCTGCCCTTAAGCCCCATTCCAAGTCTAAAACAACGATTTGGGTGGGGAGCCAAGATCAAAACAGCCAGGATCAAACTGCTATCTGCCCACGAAGCCTCCAGTCTTTTCTGCAACCAGCTGTGGAGCCCCGGTCCTCTTCTTGTGACAGGTGGAAAATATTAATTTTTAATTCTTTGCAATCTCTCCGTTCTCTGCCTTCTGACGGTTCTCCTCCAGGAGATCCATTGTCGTGCTGCCTCTGAGGAAGAAGTAACTGAGAAAGTGGGAGGAAATGGCACGAGGCTAAATGCCGAGCAGGCCTAAGAGAACCTGTGGGGATTCTGAGCCGGTGGGGGGCGGGTCTGAGAAGCAAGGCCAGGCCAAGAGGGAAGGGGGCGGGGGAGGAAGAGTGGGCAGCAAACCGCATCTAAGGGAGCCAAATCCACAGGAGGAGCGTTTCATGGTAACATGAGGGCTCTGACGCTTAACAGCAACTCAAACCTGGAGCGCCCCTCAGGGGAAAGGTGCTCCATCAGCCAAGTGAATGCAGGCTTTTTACGTGTATCCAGGCCACTCTGGGCAGGCTTTGAGAATAGGCCGATTTTGACAGTTCATCCTGGCTGGAAAAATCAGGCTTTTATGAAAGGAAGGTGAAGTATAACTCCCTTGTGAATTGCCTCTCTCTGCAACCCCTCAAGCCCTACTGAAGGGGTGAGAATAAACCCCTCTTGAGAGGCCCTGAAGAGCTTCCGCTGCATAAACGCGCAGTATCACCACGTCTATTTCCCCTTAAAAGCACATTCCCGAGATGCTGCAGGCTCTCGTTCCACTATGCTTGTTAAAAGGCCAGTCTGGGGAACTGAAAACTGCAGTGGACATTCGTTTCTGTCCAGCAGTCTCTCACCTGGTCACTCCATGTGGTTCTGGTGGAGCCGCCAATCACAGTACCCCCATCACCCCGAGGAGGGACACATGTGACCTACATATGGCTGGTTATCATTCCCCAGCCCTCAGGTTAGGCAGTGGCCCTGGAAGGAGCGTATGACCCAAGCCAGACCAGTCAGTATCTTTCTCTAGGATGGAGGTGTGTATATACATACAAAATACACATTTTTGAATAGGCAGTGGGTCAAAAAGCCTCTTTCCTCTGGGGACTTAAGAGAGAGATGATGCAAGCCTGGAGCCATTTGTTCCTGCCCTCCCCAGCAGCACGGAGGAGATCTATCCGCAAGAGCAAATAATGCAGCCACTGCGCACAGGAGATAATAGTCCTGTTGACATTTGAGTCCTTCCAGGGCCTCACGCTAGCTTAACTTCTAGGCAGCCAATTATAAGAAACTTTTTCCTTTTTTTTTTTTTTTTTTTAGTTATTAAGCTAGTTAGAGTTGGACTTATCTTTGGCAAACTGTTTATGGTCATCAAAGGCAACAATGCCAATGCACCAAAGACAAGCCACGGTTTGCTTGACGTCTCCCCACACACACATGACCACTTTTCCCACCCTGGTCCTTCCTTCCCCCCAGCCTGATGGAGGAATCATCACTCCCCATACTCTTCGTATCACATCTACTTGTGAGTTTGCCCCTTCCCTACTAAACTGCGATGAACTCAGTGCAACACCCAGCCTGGTAAGATCAGGGATGGATGGATGGATGGATGGATGGATGGATGGATGGATGGATGGAGGCTACTGACCCCACCCAGTGTATGTTTCAAACTAGGAAATAAATCTTTTTATTGTAGGGCTAAATTGGGTATGTAAAGTGATTAGTCAATATTTGAGAAGTTCAAACCAACTTCCCCACTGCCTCCAAGGTCGTCAGTGAAAGGGAAAGCTTTCAATAGAGCTTTCTTTACCTCACCCCACTCCCAACAAGGAACCATTAACCAGTTAGCTCCATTTTACCCAATACCTCCAACAGCACAGCTTGCTCCAGCATTATGCTAGTAAGATACTAGTTCAGTATTGTTTTGCAGGACAGAGAAAGCTGACTCAAACCACGTTACCACTGCCGCCTTTGACCCAAGTTTTCATCCCCTCAGAGATCCTATTTGCTTTGCCAAGCCCAAATGTACTTCACAGATCCTCCCATGTTAAAGAACAGAGAAAGAAGAAACACAAGTAACATGGTGCTGTGATCTTTATTCCATTAAATGACCTTAAAACTAAGAAACAGAAACATGCTTTTAATACACTAATAGCATAATCTAATCCATTGCACTTTTTAAAAAGTATATTAAATTTTAAAGCCATTCAAAAAGGGTCTAGGAGAAAGAAAGTGCTTTGAACAAATCTTTTTTTTTTTTTTGAAGAAAAAGAAATCGGAGAGGAAATTCTATATATGCTCAAAATTAATATTAACTCCTTTAAGGCTTAAGTCCATGATAGCATTTATTCATCTAAATTGGAAACTTTGGGAATCAAATGCAACCTTCCCTTGGTCATAAAACACTACATTTAAATTTTAGTTCTGGCACCTGAAATTCCTTTCCCAGGAAGAAAAATTTCTTCTAAAATCTTTCTGCCCTTAGATCTATCTTGAAAGTCCCTGGTAAGGCCTATTTTGTGGCTAATTTTCAGAGTTAGGATCTTCTCCTTCCTTTTTGTTCATTTTTACTCAGGCTTAAGGTTTTCTGTGCATAAAAGATTTAGAGGTTCAAGTCACAGTGCTGAATTTTGCTTTTTAAAAGAAAAACAACTTTCAAAATAGTTTTTTTTTTTAAATCCTAATTACACCCATTAGTAAATAGGATACTTGTACATTCACTTCTCAGAGAAGGCACTAGGGCTTCCTAATCTAGAAAAACATTTTCACAGAACTTAGATAATCCTCTAGACTAAAGGCATCCTTATTACTCTGAACACTGTAAACTCTCAGTGATTGTATCTGGCAGTAGACCACCTATTCTGAACCTCAGGCAAAAGCCATCCACTTGCCTCCAGACAATACTGAATTGCACTTTCCCATCCCTCTGAGCAGTCTCTCTCGCTGTGGTCGCTGAACCACCTGTGATGCTGTTTTTAAAAGTGGTGATTCCAGGGCCACAACCCAGACCCAGACCCACTGAGGCAATCCCTGGGTATAAAGCTGGGAATTTGAATTTTTTAAAATATGCCTCCCAGGGGTAAGTTTTATGCATTTCGAGATAGATGAGAACCACTATCCAAAATAGGACTTAACAGAAGGAAAACAATTCAAATGCAAAATGGTCTCTTACAAATGGGCTTTTGAATGTCATTTTAAAACACCACCTACACAAACAGTTTGTGTTTTAGTAACTGAAGCTTGTCTTCATTATGCCCTTATTCTTGACTGAAATTTTGTTGGATCTAAAGGTAAGCCAGAATGATGCAGCCCATGTTTGCGACCTTAGATGGCAGCCATCCTAAATAATCCTAAATTACATTTCAATAGTTCTATGAAGATGTCCATATAAGTTACATTATTTTTAAAAAAAAATACTCTAGGAAAAAGTAAAACTGTTTTTTAATCACTTTTGCCTGGACTTAAATCAACTACTTAATTTCTCTGTAACTCATGCATACGTACACACTCATCCAAACTCACCCTATCCAAGACATCATTTTCATAAGCCAGGTGGAACACTGGGTATGACCTGTTAAAGAAACGCACTGCCAGTACAAGGCAGTTTGTCTGTTTGTTCGCATAAAGCATTTTACTTCATGAAAGAGAAAAAAAAAAGAAAAACCAGGTAAAACAAAAACAATACTCACAGGCAACTCTACCAAGTATGAAGTAGCTCTTACTATATAAACCTCTGCGGGACAAACAGATCTGCTGGTATACTGCTAAAATAAGGTTATGACTCTAAGGATGTTTTATCACCATACATGATCGTTTTCCCTCATTTTGTCTACACACCTCAGTGAAACAATCGAAATTTTGATTCTATTATTTTTACTTAGAAGCTAACTGGAAGTATTAAGAAAACAAAAAACTTAACAATATGTAACCTCTCCTAAAATGAAGTATTTTCATAGAAAATTCTGAAAACCTTTTATATGTTAATAGGAATGTGCCCCATATACTGTTTGGAATGTGCAAATTAAAAATGCTTGCATGGGAAGGCAGGAGTGGCAGAGCAACAAACACCAAGCAAAAACTTAGTCCTAAGTAATGTCCCTGACCCACAAACTAACGGCTGAGGGGAGATATGGGGTAAAAGACATTCTTTTCAACCTGGTTATAAACCTCCCCAGGACTATTTATAGCCAGCAATGAGAATGTACCTTTTATTGGAAAAGCTGACATAAAATCATCAATTTTCTGTTAAAAAAAAATGAGGCCAAAGGAAACTCATAAAAATCCTCACTGAGAAAATTTTATAAACAATTTCCAGAGGCAGAATAAGTTAACTGATAAAGACAAAAAAATAAGGGTTCTCCAGGGTAATTAAACAAAGTTATTCCTTTAAGATCAAAACAGAAATGGTGGATTTAAACAGTAACTAAATTCTAAGATTTCATTAAATCATACATCATATATTTTTTATTTTAAAAAATCTAATATTTTAGTATTAAAATAAAATTTAAACACAGCATCCTTTTCTCACCATTAAAAGTAGGATAATTCTAGACAATATTTCTGAAATCTATAAATGTGCTTATACAAATGCATTAAAAGCTAAGTATCTCAACATCTGTAAGGCCTTTAGCAAATAAGTATCAACCTTCAGGAAGATGAGAGGCCACCTGAAAATGCACCAAAATTTTAAAACTAAGCTTTTAATTTATTGATAATAAAGCTAAGTATCACTGATATGCAAGTAAACAGTTTTTAGGACAAGCTGGAATTTTTCTAAAATTTAACCACGGTTGAATAAAATAGCAAGAACTTCAGGGCAAGATGGTATGTAAATATGAAAAAATACATAAAACACTTGGAATTAATTCATAACTTGTAAAAATACTTGAGTGGTAAAGTGTTAAAACAGTCAAGAGAAATATTCTTTGACAAAGAGATTACATGCTAGAAGAGACTTTTTCTACCTTCCATTCATACTTCGTGTATAAAGAATTTACACTCAGAATTTGCCTAAACCTCCCTACCTCCCTCCCTCCCACAGCAAAAGTTAAATTATCTTAAGAATTAAGGCTCACATACCTGAATGTTTATATAAATACCTGCAGGCAAGTTTTATGAAGTTTTAAAATCCACAACAATTCACCATTATAAAACCAAAAAGGCAACTGATAAAATTTTTTATCACATGATCAAGGTAAATGAAGAATTCTTAGATACTTCTAGATATTATATGTCCATATTTGGGTGGGACTTTGGTCCTTACTAAGCCAAAGCTATTTTAAAGCTACCAGACTAGTCATGTATAAAAGTTAAATAAGGGATGATTCACTAAATAAAACTGACAGTTTTAGCTCCATTATTAAAAACATTAGACAGTGAATAGGAGAATGCAAATAAACATTGTGGATAAAGACCTGATTTACTGCTAAACCACATGAAATAGGATGTCAGTTAAAGGCAGTATGTTTGGTAAATGTCTTTCCTCTAATCCTTGATAAAGATCTGTTCTCATACAGAAGTCTAAAAAACAAAAACTCTCAAATGACAATTGTGTGTGAGTTATGTATAATACATACATGTATATAAACCTACAGTGAATCTGACCAAGGCACAAGTTCAAATGACTTATCAGAGGTCACATGGTTCATTTAAACTCAAGCTTTTTTCTTAAAGTATGAAAGCTCATTCCTTTTATTACAAGCTGCTCTGGTTTCTCAAGCCACGTTTGTCTCTTTTCTAGAAAGAAGCTATAGGAATGAATGAAGGCAAAAAAAAAAAAAACAGAACAGAATATGTTCTAACAAAACTGCCAGACTGTCAGGAAACAGACCTTAAATTTCAGTGTACGGTAGAGTTAAATACGATATAATTTTTCCATACTATGTGGCAAAAACAATTCTCTAATATTGTAAGACTTTAAAAGTGTAATGGCATCATTTTTAGTCAGTCTTTAGTTCTGAAGCTTTTGCAAGTTTTGTAAACTTTAAAAAAAAAAAATCCTTTTCAAAAGAGTAAGGGACAAAAGAACTGATAATTCACCAAAACAGCATCTTTCATGTGGTTATCCTCAATCCCCTCCCTATTGTGTCCTCAAAAGCATGGATTCAACCTTAAAAGGCACTAAATGGCACATATAGGACAAAACCGCATTTCCATTTTTTCTTTTAGCTTTTTCCCCATAAAGTGCACAAAGCAGTGAGTAATAAGAAGACAGACATAGGCTTGGATCTACACCAGCAAGGAAAAGAAATGCTTCCAAGAGAAATGGAAGTGTGTTTAAGAATTTGAAACCACAGGAAAGGTCTGTTCATTTATTAGTGCCGTGTTTCAGCTCTTCCCAGATGGTCCCAGGTCTGCGTTCCTTGGGACCTGGACCTGTGGCCGTGGCAGAAGCCCAGAAATCAGAAGGGGCTGGCCGGGGTCTTGTTGGATCCTCTTGTTAAGATGCTACTGAGCTTTTTTATCCGAGGATGGCCTCCCAACAACTGCGTCCCTCACAGCAGCCTGAGTGGAATTACCAACGTGAGAAGTGGCCTGCAAAAGTCCATTTATTCAACATGTCAGTTAATAAAATACAGCACAGCATCAAAAGAGTAAGCCATTGGAGACAAACTTTCGAAAATCTCTGTCTACATTGTTAGTATGTTATAGAAAATAAGGGAATGAAAATGCAGGGGTCGGGGAGCCTGTGGCAGCTGCTAACTCCCCAGAGAGTCCGTCAGCTGAGCCTTTGCTACCTTACTGGAATGGGGTGGGCAGCTCTCCTGGCTTTACCACAAGCTTCTAACTTAACTGATATGTTCCTGCTACTCAGAAAGAGAAAGCCGAGTCTCAAGGATCTATAAACCTAGAGATCATGTCAATGTCAAAAGCCACTGACTTACTGAATGATTTAAGTGAAAGACATGCCATCCATGAGTAGGTCTCAAAATAGAACAGTTTGTTAAGTTCATATTTTTCATAGCTTGTGACTTTCAGTGAAGCAAACTAACCTTGGATGTGGGAGAGACTCACACAGGAATTATGTCTGATGAACACACAGTTAAAAGTTTCCCATGAAGAACACAACATATGTAAGTTGGAAATTTTTTTGCATTAAAGAGCAGTTTTTAAGCATGGAAACAAAATATTACAAATAAACATTAATATCCTAAAGAAGGATAATAAAACGTAAGGCCTATTAGAAAAAAAAAAATGGCCAGGGGAAGTTTCTCATGCCTTCTTTCACTATTGAACTCTTCCAAATGGAGATATTTTACAATAAAAGCACAAATATCTGTCCATTACCAACCGTCAGCCTGCTCAGCTGGCACCACTTACCTGCTCTAATACATATGCTGCACCAGAATCGATAGCACCGCCCAGCTCACGATACTGACCAGAGTACCTGATGTACCCCCAGGTGAGAAGCGCTATTAACAGCAGTCCAACCATACAGTTGAACAGCTGGGCCACCACCTCAAGACCAATAAAGCCAGTGAGGCCTGAGGCTATGTACAAAGCCACAATGCCTGTGAAGAGCACTGCAGGGGTTCGGAAGGTGCTGAAGACATTCTTGCTACCATTGTGCTTGCAGAAGTTCTCATAGAGTTCCTTGATCTCCTCCTCCAGCTCCTGCTGGTAACGAAGGCTAAAATCCTTCCCACCCATCTTTTTTATCTTCTTAAAATGGTCCAGAGCAAGTTCTTTGAATTCACAGTGCTTCTCCTCTAGAATGTCTGGAGACAAATAAGGTTTGTCGCCCCCAGAAACCTAAAAAGAATAAAGACACAATGTGAAGGGTGAAGAACCCTTCAAAAACAAATGCCAAATAAAACAAGTGAAAACACTGAAAAGCTTAGAATATTTTAAGATATTAGAAATTAACTTTAAAATGATGACCAAGACCAATAGAGGTCTGGCTTCAATTCCTCAGAAAAGCACACTTAGTAACCAGGGTGATATTGATTAGTGAGAGTGGTGACACTGTAAGAAAGCCTTGCTTAGAAAGGGCCATAATTAAAAGGCCCCAATAAGCAGGAAGACCTGAATGTTGCCTCATCATCATAAGATACACTAAACGGGATCAAGTTTGGACTCCTGAAGTCAGCAACATGCCCAGTTATAGATATTTCAGAATAAGACAACTGCCCAGCACACCTACCTCTTCCATGTTGTTATAGTACATGTCCTTGGCAGAGGCTGCAGCTGCTAAATTGTTGGCTTCAGCAGTGGCCTTTTAAGAAATGAAAGTATAAACCGTAAATCCTTTCTCTTTTAATATTCCTCCACAAATAACCAAGTAAAAATTTTCTCTCACCCTATTCCCCATTCCCCCTTCTTTATTATTCTTCTGTTTTTCAGCTTTCCATATAGCCCAATTTATGAATTAAAATATATCTTTTCTGCCAAATTTTCTGCCAAAAAATGTTCTCATACATAAGAATCTTCATCATAAAATTAAACCTCTGAAAGTACTTCCTTTGCTTCGATTTTATGTGTTAAAAAATAGATGTAACACAGAAAAGAAGAGGAAAAATTTATCTTTACAACATCAATCCCAATCTCTAGCTCCCTTTGTGAAAATGTTATCCTACTAAAGAAATAAACATTTGGGGCTTCCCTGGTGGCGCAGTGGTTAAGAATCCACCTGCCAATGCAGGGGACACGGGTTTGATCCCTGGTGCGGGAAGATCCCACATGCCACAGAGCAACTAAGTCCATGCGCCACAACTACTGAAGCCCACGCGCCTAGAGCCCATGAGCCACAACTACTGAGCCCATGCACCACAACTACTGAAGCCCACGCGCCTAGAGCCCGTGCTGCACAACAAGAGAAGCCACTGCAATGAGGAGCCCGTGCACCGCAACGAAGAGTAGCCCCCGCTCGCCGCAACAACTAGAGAAAACCCGTGTGCAGCAACAAAGACCCAACGCGGCCAAAAGTACTTAAATAAATAAATAAAAAGAAATAAAGATTTGGCAATAAATGGCCTTATCTTCAGCACATGAAAGTCAGAAATTATATGTTTTAACAAAATGACATCTTGGAAACATCAAAATGTTGGAAATAAAACTATTTGCAAATTAAAAACCTGATTAGTAAACAGGAAATATTTAGATACATCGGACATGTTCTATGAAAAGAGACAACAGGTAACAGGAAATGATGTGTCTAACAGAACTGGGTATGTTTAACCTGGGAATAATAAAACACTGTTTTCCACAGTATGTTTTGGGGGAAGACCAGGCCCAGCAAGAAGCCATTCTGTTCTAACTTCACCAGCATGAATACAGACAAGAAAACCGGAAGGGAGTCACACTGCTGGAAAATGTGCTAAACATGAACGGACCTCAGCATAATAAAAAGGGGGGGGACCAACAGCATTCTCTTCTTAAAGGACTCTGCTTACTGTATACGGGTCAACTCAAGTAATCAAAGGATATCATTTAGGATGCCAAAGAACTGCTTACCTGAAGCATGGATTTGGGGTGAGGCAGATCTTCTCCTTGGTAAATTTTAATATATGCCTTAGAATATAAACATAAAAACAATTATGAAAAATGGCATTCTGTCATATTTAACTGGACTTTAATTTTTAGAAACAGTGACCATACAATTGCATTTTCCTAAAGACCTAGATCAACACCCAGGAATTAGCAAAAACACAGCACACCTCTGAGTGCATGTTAGCATTTTTTAGTTAACTGAAAATGTTCTCAAAGCAGCACAAGTCTAGGACTCCCACCAGGCTCCCCATGCACACTGGCCTCACCACTACCTGTGGGCAGAGTGACCATCCGCCTTGAGGTAGTCGTGTCACATCTAGGTGCCGTCTCCTCCTACTCACAGCAACTTCCTAACCACCTCCTGTCCACACCATCTTCCTTGAGGAACAATCTTCCTTTAGCCACAGTAATTACTCCTCTAAGAGAGTGCAAACAACATCCATTTGGTTCTTAGACCGATACTGCCACCCAGTGGCCCACTCCTGGGAGGACACTGGAGTCTCTCAAAACGCCTCTCACCATCTCCCCCTTGAAACTTTCCCCCAGGCTTTAAAATATTGAAACCAAGTTAGTTTATAACCTAGATCAGTTTAACCAAAAGTCAAACATTTTAATAATTAAAACCCACATTTACCTTAAAATATTCCAATAGCCCCCGACAGGTGACTTTTGAGCCATTGATCTCCTTTTCCATTAAGTTAGCTGGGTTTAATACATATGGTATCAGTGTCTGTAACTGCTCTTTGAATTCACTGGCAATATCTGTTCACAGGACCAAGAAAAAGGAAACAATAAGCCCAACAGATTTATCCAACCAAGGGGAGCATAACGCACAATCTTCACACTCTATCTAGTTGTTCTAACGTTTGCTAGCTGAAAGACAGGGGCGGGGGTCCCAGACTGTGAGTCTGACACTTTCTGACAATGACCAGATTGCTGACGGGTTTCTGTTCTCATGTACCTGTATTGTCTCCTTCCCTTCTGCAGTATTAAGTCCTCTCTAGTCCAGAATAGAATATGCAGAATGTCCCTACCCTGCTTTCCATTCTGGGAGATTCAGTCTACTCCCTAGACTTTCAAGAAATTTCACTTTTTAAAGAATTTCATTAACAGGTCTTCAAGAAAATCAAGTATCAACCCCTCAGGTTCTCCCAAGCCAGGCCTTTGCTGTACCCTCACTCTCCCCCTTAAATCCATTAGATTTCACTATTCATCCACGTGCTTTATTTTTGTTCATTTTCTAATGTTAAAGGAAGTAAAAGCACCTGGACCCCATGATATGTATTTTCTATTATCTCCTCAGAGAGGCCCTCTGGGCCACCCCAAAGGGCAAAGGCTACTATCTCAGGGAAGGTGACAGCTTCTACAAAGTTCTCACAGAGGGTTCAGGAGAACCATTAAATAGAGCTCTTTCCTAAAAGTGAGAATTTGCTGGCCCAACTATGAAAATGCAAGGAATCTGATTTATATGGTCCAACTTCTTCCTAGGTTCCCAACTAATTCAGACTATCAACTGAAAAGAAAGTAGATGGGACCCCACATCAAGATAGGAACTCTTTCAACAGTCCATAACCCAAATTTACAAAATTGAGACATTCTTATTTATTCATTCAACAGTTTTGGGGCACCCTTTTGTGGCAGGCATTGCTGTAAGAGTTGGGGATAGCATAGTGAATAAAACAAAAGTGGTTTATAAATTTTTCCAACTACAAATATCACCATAAAAATCTCCATAGAAAAAACTTCAGGTTACTTTTACCTCCTTAGATTATATTATAGGGTCAACTAAGAGAAATTACTAGGTATGTGACAACAATGTAGACTCCTGGAAAACATTCAAAACTATTTTTAAAAAAACCACCATACATAAAGCCCACCATCAGACAATCACAATTAACATTTAAAATATCCTCCTTCCTTTTTAAGGCTCTTATATATTGCTAAACTGCTTCTATAGAAGATTGTACCCATTTATACCCCTACCACCAATGTAGGAGAAGACTTGTTTACTACTCTGAACACACCGAGATTTTTATTGTTTTTAAAACTTTTACTGACTTGATTGGTGAAAAATAGTATCTTGCAGTTTTGCTTTGTTTTGTTTTTAATTTATTTATGTTTTGGCTGCATTGGGTCTTCATTGCTGCCTGGGCTTTCTCTAGTTGAGGCAAGCAGGGGCTACTCTTCGTTGTGGTGCGCAGGCTTCGCATTGCGGTGGCTTCTCTTGTTGTGGAGCACGGGCTCTAGGCACACGGGCTTCAGTAGTTGTGGCATGCGGGCTCAGTAGCTGTGGCACACTGGCTTAGTTGCTCCACGGCATGTGGGATCTTCCCGGACCAGGGCTTGAACCCATGTCCCCTGCATTGGCAGGTGGATTCTTAACCACTGCGCCACCAGGGAAGTCCCTATCTTGCAGCTTCTGCTTCTGACAGTACTAAAGACTAGAAAATCTGAAGGGACCTTCTTCCTAACAAGATCCTGCACACAATATATTCCATTACAGTGTAGACTTCGAAGTAAAAGAGAGCTGCAAGGGGCTGAGCAGGTAGGCAGTGAGCTGAAACCAGAGCACTGAGCTAAGTACATGTGAAGCTGTGGCTCATTTGAGGCCATTCACTGCAATGCGGTGACAAACGTTGGGCAAAAATAACTCCTAAATTAAGCTGGATCATGAAATGGGGCTGGAATGGTCCCAGGTGGGTAAGCCCCTAGCTCCCCGAAGGAGCAAACACAGATCTCCTCTGGAGGAAAAGAGATCTGAATAATGTACCAAAGAGCAGCACAGAGAGATGATGATGGGAAATAAGGAAGAAAATTAAGATATGGAAGACAGAATAAGATTATTTAATATATGTCTAACAGGAGTCCTGGGAGATGAAGGAGAGTGAATCAGAGGCAATAAGAGAAGGGATGATGGTTGAGAACTCTCTAGAACTGATGAAGTACATGAATCCACAGCTTCAGAAACCACAGCTTATAACAAGCAGGTTAAATAGAAAGAAATACACATATAACAGTAAAACTGCCACACGGCAAAAACCTTCTGAAAGAAGGAAAATGTTTCCAGAAGGAAGGTGTGCAGGACAAGAAAGTGAACAAAGAAATTCTTTAAAAATGTAAGAAAAGCTAAACAAATATTATCTTATATAGTAATAATGACAGTTAATTGATGAGGTTAAAAAGAAAACATAACTGAAACACTAGTTGGGAGGAAGGTAATCAGGTAATCTGTTCTGAAGCTCTGTATTGTTCAGGAAGGAGATTAAGTTATTTCTTTACATTTTAAATAAGTACATGTGGTAAAGTTTCAAGGGTAACAACTGAAAGAATTTTTATAGGTGGTATAACTTCTATAAGAGGAGGGGACTGGAATAAGAAAACTAACACAATTTGTTTTAAAAAGACAAATAGGAGGGGGAAAAAAGCATAGAAAGAGTAAAACTAATAGAAACCAAAAGGCAAGATAGTAGCTCTAAAACCAAATATTTCAGAAATCAGAAAATGGACTAAACCCACCAATTAAAAAAACAGAGGTTATCAAATTGCATTTTTGTTAAATCCACGTATATGCTGTTTACAAGAGACACACACACCTAAAACATACAGTCACAGAGAGGTTGAACATGACAGAAAAAGATATACAGACAAATACTAAGGAAAACAAAGCTAGAATCGCCTTATTAATAAAGATAAAAATGCTCAAACAACAACAAAAAATGGTATTAGGGATAAAGAGGGCTACTATATATTGCCTCAATTTACCAAAAAGATGTATCAATTCAAAACTTTATTAAAATAGCCTCAAAATATGTGACAGAACAAAAGGGAGCACTGACAAATCCACCAAAACAGTGGAACATCAATACATATATGTTATTGATACTCAAGGAGACAAAAATTAGTGAAGATTTTTAAAATGACATAATTAACAAGTATGATTTAGAGATAAAAATGAACCTTATACCCCAAAATTAAACAAAATGTCCACTGTGCTCAAGCACATATGGAACATGTATAAAAAGTCTAGGTCATAAAATACATATCAGCAAATGTTTAAGACTCAGTGTCATAGCATTCAAACACTATCAAAGTATTCGATAAAATGTGTCAATAAACGCATCACCAAAAGCTTAAGTAGCAGAGAATTAAATTTAAAGTTTTTTAATTCACATAACATTTGGAAGTTAAAAATCATACTTCTAAATAACACATAGGTCAAAGAAACCATAAAAGAAATCAAATACTACATATTTAGAAGTGAATGATAATGAAAGTGTCACCTAACACAACCATCTAAACTTCACTAAGAGAAATTGACAGCCTTAAAATCTTACATTGGGACTTCCCTGGTGGCACAGTGGTTGAGAATCCGCCTGCCAATGCAGGGGACACGGGTTTGAGCCCTGGTCCCGGATGATCCCACATGCCGCAGAGCAAATAAGCCCGTGCACCACAGCTACTGAGCCTGTGCAACAGAGTCCACAAGCCACAACTACTGGGCCCACGCACCTAGAGCCCATGCTCTACAAGAGAAGCCACCACAATGAGAAGCCTGCGCACTGCAACGAACAGAGTAGCCCCCGCTCACTGCAACTAGAGAAAGCCCGCGCACAGCAATGAAGACCCAACGTAGCAATCAATCAATCAATACGTAAATAAATAATCTTATATTAAAAACAGAAAGAAAACTAAAAAACTAATGACTAAAACTGAAGATAATGAGTTTAACTGAATCAACAGTGAAAAATATTCACACACACACACACAGACCTGAGGAGTTTCAGAGGTTTCTTCTACCACTTTTAAACACCTTAATGTGATGTGAACTCTTCCAGAAAACAGGGTGAGGAGAAAGGGTGAGACCAGTATGCCAAAACCAGACAACGGCATTTGTGACCAGAAAATTATAGACCAATCTTGCTCATAAACTTAGATACCAAAATTCCATGCAAATTATTAGGAAATCAAATCCAGCGACAGATACTTATTTTAAAAAGAAAGAAAAAAGATAATATATCAGGACCCATTTATCCCAGAAACGCAAAAGTGGTTTAGTCTGGCATTAGAAACATCTGTATCATTCACCACATTAACAGACTAAAGCAGAAAAACCACATGTTCATTTCAATAAATGCAGAAGAAACATGTGACAAAATACAATACCAATATATAATTTTTAAAATATTTTTGGCAAAATGGGAATGGAAGGGAACTTCCTTAGTCTAAAATGGATATATACTAAAAACCTACTGCAAACAATAATGGTAAAATGTTAGAAGCATTCCCTTTAAAATCAGAAACAAGATGAAGATGCCTATTATCATTGCTTCTATTCAACACTGTACTGGAGTCCTAGACCTACAAGTCAAGAACAAAATTAAAAAATATAAAATCCGATGTGGAAAAAAGCAAAAACTCCATTCTCCATAAATTACGTAGATAATACCTAATATTTACAGATATATTACTAGCAATAATGAGAGTTTAGCAAGATGGGTGAATTTATCATATAGAAAAATCAAATGCATTTCAACATACCAGCATAATTAGGAAAAATAATTTTTAAGATTTCTAACTTCTAAGGAAACTTCTAAAATAAATCTAACAAAACATGTATAAGACCTTAATCAAGTTTTTATATTCTTCATAAAGAAACTAAAAAACCTGAATAAATGGAGAGAGATTACTCTGTTCAGGATAAGAATACCTTCCCATTGTCATAAATACATGCCAATCCCCATCAGACCAATTTATAGATCCAATGCAATTCCAATCAAAAACCAAACAGAGACATTAATAAACTTGATAAGCTGATTCCAAAACTTACACAGAAGAGCAAAGACTAAAGCATAATTAAGACACTCCTGAAGATGACTACAGGTAAAAAAGGGAGGGAATCGTTCTACCAGATATCAACTCTTATTATAAAATAATAGTAATTATGATAATGTAGTAATGGCACAGAGCTGGACAAAATGACCAGTGGGACAGAATTAAGAGCCTAGAATCTGACCCATGCATTTATAAAAGGATTTTTTTAAACATAACAGAAATTGCAAACAACGGGAAAACAGAGTATTCAATCAATGATGTCAAAAGTATTGGCATCTATGTACAAAAATAGAAAACGGATCTCCACCTCACATACACAAAAATTAATTCCCAGTCGACTAAACACAAATATGAAAGACAAAATTTAAGAGTGTTTGTATGCATGTGTGTGTGTGTAGAGAAAGGAAAGGATTTTCTAAAACAAGACTTAAAAAGTACTACATAAAATCAAAGGTGAATGAATTTGACCACATTAAAACTAAGACCCTACTACTAAAAAAAGAAAAGGCAAGACACAGGATGGGAGAAGATACCTGCAATGCATAACCAACAAGGCTCATATCTTTTTTTTTTTTAAATAAATTTACTTATTTCATTTATTTATTTTAGGCTGCATTGGATGTTCATTGCTGGGCGCGGGCTTTCTCTAGTTGCAGAGAGTGGGGGCTACTCTTCGTTATGTTACGTGGGCTTCTCATTGCGGTGGCTTCTCTTGTTGCAGAGCACAGGCTCTAGGTGCGGGCTTCAGTAGTTGTGGCTCACAGGCTCAGTAGTTGTGGCTCGCAGGATCTAGAGCGCAGGCTCAGTAGTTGTGGCGCACGGGCTTAGTTGCTCCGCGGCATGTGGGATCTTCCTGGACCAGGGCTCGAACCCGTGTCCCCTGCATTGGCAGGTGGATTCTTAACCACTGTGCCACCAGGGAAGCCCAAGGCTCATATCTTAAAGTAGACATACAGGATCTTTACAGTGCAGAGAAAGACAACCCAATTAAAACTGGACAACAGGAATTTCAAAGGAAAGGAAACATGAATGGAAATAAATACATGAAAAGATATTCAATCCCATTAGTAATCAGGGAAATGCAATTTAAGATCACAATGAGATATTTTATATCACTAATTTAGCAAAACTAAGATGTCTGATAATACCAAGTGCTGCCAAGGATATGGATCAATGGGAATTTTTATATACACTGATGAAGGGACTATAAACTGGAACAAGAACTTTGGAAAACAATTTGGCATTATCTAGTAAAGGTGAAGCTATATTACATATTCCAATATCCATCAATCCCGCTTTTAAGCACATACCCTTGGGAAATTCCCATATATCCACACATACAAGAATGTTCATAGCAGCACTGTTCATAACAGCAAAAAAACTGGAGAAAACCATTGAGAATAAACTGTTATATTCACAGAAGGCACTATTATACTACAATGAAACTGAATGAAATACAACTACATGCAATAATACAGATAACCTTAAAAATAAAATGCTCAGTAAAAATTCAAGTTGGTCACATATTATATTTTTATAAAGTTCAAAATTAAAGAAACTTAGCAATAGACTGTTAAGTGAACCAAACACAAGTAATAACTTTTTTTTAATTCAAGGACAGAAAAAGCAAAATTTACAATAGTGGTTATTTCTGTGGAGAGGCAGGGAGATGGGAAGAAGCATACAGGTATAGAAAATAGTACTTGTAATGTTCTGTAGTTCTGGAAAGCTACAGCCCTTGGGCCAAATACGACCTGCTAACTATATTTGTAAAGAAAGTTTTATTGGAATACAACCGTGTACATTCATTAATACAACTGTCTATGGCTGCTTTCTTGCTACAACAGCAGAGCTGAGTAGTTGTAAGGCCCACAAAGTCTAAAATATTTACTATTTAGTCCATTACAGAAAAAGTTTGCCAATTCTAGTTCTAGATAGTAAGTTGGGTAGTGGGTTGATGATGTTCATTAAGTGATGTTTCATACCTTACATATATACATTACGTGTATCCTTTCTTACATGTAATACTTATGCTTTCTTTTGGCTATCTAACAGCATATTTAAAAATTTAATGGTAGGTCATTATTTTAATTTGCTTTTATTTCTTTTATTACTAGTTAGGCCAAACTTTCTCCCATATTTGTTCATCAGCTGATTTCCTTTTCAGTGAACTATTTATTAGGGCCTTATCTTAGAATACAGTCACTCTTCAGCAAGTAAATAAATATGTTATCCTTATGTGTACCATGATAACTAAAATATTTTCTCCAGTTTGTTTGCCTTTTTGTAAATATGCATAAGATTAATTATTATGTATTCAAAACTACAGCACTTTTCCTTGATAATTTCTTTTATTCTTTCTAATTTTAATGAGTCCTTCCCCAATTCCAGAGGTCTAATAAAATTTACTTTTCCCCCATGCTTTAAATTTTATAATTAGAATTTATTTATGGCTCCTAAATTGAAATCTACATGAGATTTTTCTCTAAATAGTAACATATACTTCTAATCACTGATTTCCACCCCATCTTAAATAACTAATCAATCATAAGATCTCTTGACATCAAAAATTTTTTTAAGTTTTTCAATGTCCTACCTAAGTAAATGGGTACCAATCTCCATCTAAATACTCTTAATTCTATAGTCTTTTCAGGATGGCGCCAAAATATGGCCTATATCAACTTTAAAAAGGGATTGATCCCTATATTACACATTGATTAGTAGCCTTAACATTTGATAAAGGTGACATTTCAACCAGTGGGGGAAAGTTGGACTATTCAACAAATAGTGTTGAGACAAATAGGTGCCCATTCAGAAAATAAGCTGGATCCAAACTGGATCATAAATTATAATGTGAAAAATGGAACCGCAAAATTTCAAGAAAAAAAAAGTGGGACAAATTCTTTATAACCTTGGAGTGAAAAACACATAGGGTACATAAAATGCTATCCCGTGTATATTTATATTTGCTTTGCATATACTAAAAGAAACTCTGGAAGCCTACAAAAATGGAAGAGAGACTTTTTACTAAATACTTACTTCTTAATCTTTTCTGGGATTTTAAACATGTGAGTGCATTACCTATTCAGAAAAAAAATTTTTTTTATGGTTTCAACGTTCATCACACTGAAAGAATGAGAGCTTCAGCAATTATTTCACAAAAGACGCAGCAGGATCTAGACACCACAGACTGTATTATCCATGTTTTTACCCAGATTTCATAGACCCTCAGCTATTAATGTTTCTATGAAGGCTGTACCAAAATATGAGTTTTAGACTCAGAACAGACAAGAACCCTCTCACGACTGAGACAATCTCAGTATCTCATGGCATCCAAGAAGACTGCTCCCTACAATCTCTTCTGTTTAATTTCTAAACAATTCAGTAGTTACTGTATTAGGTCTCTCTGCCCTAGTAAAAAGGAAGACAGTTTTCTTTATGGTGAAGACAGTCATCCTGTGTCGGATGAAAAGGAGTCTCAAAAATGAGCTCATCTCCTAGCTAACTATTGTAGGAACAGCAGCTTAGCACTGATTATACCAAAACTGTCTGGCAGGTGTTCACCTCTGAATAAATGGTTATTCTTTTTTAAAAAAAATAAAATAAAACCACTAAAACAATCCCTAAAGTACTTAGGGGAACATTTGCAGAAAATAGCTTCAGAATGTAGTTCTTAATAAATTTAAATGTCCTACAGAAACTACATGAAGATCCTCTTCTGGATTAACCGTAAACATTCTCAGGCTAATGGTGTCTTGCCCAGGTTATATGGGGTGGGGCTGCAGAACCTCAACCAAGTCATTGTACAAGAATATACTTGAGAAAATATATTGAAATGTCTAGGTATTTTTCTAACTCTGAGAAATGTATCAGCTCTACTTAAAGATCCCCCCCACAATGAAGTTTATGTGGTTCTCAATCAAGCACTTGCCAAATATTCACAAGTCACCTACTATTTGCAATATAGCATCCTAAATTTACTCTTCACTCAAAACCCTTCAATATCTTGTTTAAAAGGTTCCCTAAAATTACAAACTACCCAACTCCAAAGCTAAAAAGTACATACATGTTTGCAGAGCTAAGAAGAATTCTTCATGAACAATCCTCCTAATGACTATAGTTCCCTAAATAGACACACAAGGGCAAACTAATATTTTTTTTCCTAAGGTGTTTTTTTTTTTTTTAATTTATTTACTATTTATTTGGCTGCTCGGGTCTTAGTTGCAGCACACAGGATCTTCGCTGCAGCATACGGGATCTTTCACTGCAGCGCATGGGCTCCCTAGTTGTGGCGCGCAGGCTCAGTAGTTGTGGCACTCGGGCTTAGTTGCCCCGCAGCATGTGGGACCTTAGTTCCCTGACCAGGGATCGAACCCGCATCCCCTGCATTGGAAGGCAGATTCTGAACCACTGTACCGCCAGGGAAGTCCCAGGGCAAACTAATATTAACATACTTTTAAAGTGAAATAAAAAAGGAAATTTTTATTTTTCAAATCTTTCCTTTTAAAAACATCCTTATATGTACATATTTTTAGGATCTTACAATATATGCTACTCTGCAATCTTTTTACATTTAATAACATATCATGAATATCTTTCTATGTAAATACAAATAGATCCATTTATCTATCTTATCTTTTAAATGACTTCTTTTCATTCCTTTGTGTGATGTACCATAATTTAACCAATTCCTCAAAAATACATATTTGGGTTGTTTCCAATTATTCACTATTATAATAATAATGCCACAGTAGTATCATTCTTGTCCACATATTTTTATCTACTTACATATGGACAGTCCCTTAGGGTAATCTCCTAAAAGTGAAATAGTGGATCAAAAGACGTGAACATTTAAAATGTTGATACTGTCACATAAAGACTGTGTACCAATACACTTGTACTTTCTTGATTACTGTTATGCAACACATATTTTCATGAATATGTCTTAACCATTTGTATTTCTTCCTTTGGGACTTGCCTTTTCATGTAGCAAAGGAAAATTTTTAACCCTATAAATGTGTTTTATAGTTCAATCATGCATTGGGGAAGCAAATAGTACATAATTATGAGACTAAAGTTTGCTTATATAGAATTTATTCCTTATTTTATAAATAAAATATGAAACTTAGCACACTTAATATTTAGTGATAAACCCTTCATATCTGTAAATATGTGCATGGGGTTGAGCAGTGTCCCCCGCCTAAAATGCATGTCCACTGGAATCTCAGAATGGGACCTTATTTAAAAATAGAGTCTTTACAGATGTAATTAGTTGAGATCATACTGGATATGGGTGGGACCTAAATTCAAAGAGCAGTGTCCTTGTAAGAAGAGAGAACACAGAGAGAAGGTGGCCATGTGACCACAGAGACAGAGATCAGAATGCTGAAACTAAAAGCCAAGGAATGCCAAGGATTGCCAGAAACCACCAAGAGAAACACAGGACAGATTCTCCCTCAGAGCCTCCAGAAGGAATCTACCCTGCCAACACCTTATTTTCGGAATTCTGGTCTCCTGAGCTGTTAGGGAATGAATTTCTTTTCTTAAGCCACCCCGTTTGTGGCGCTTTGTTACAGCACTCCTAAGAAACTAATACAATATGCATATTGTATTACAATATGCATTACATATTGTATTGCAATACAAAATTTCAAAAGTCAGGGTTACAGAACTTTAAAAAGCTCTTCCTATTTCCTGGAATACCATGACAAAAATGAATTTCAAAACAGAATGTTCTGGGGGCTTCCCTGGTGGCTCAGTGGTTGAGAATCTGCATGCCAACGCAGGGGACACGAGTTCAATCCCTGGTCCGGGAAGATCCCACATGCCGCGGAGCAAGTAAACCCATGTGCCACAACTACTGAGCCTGCACTCTAGAGCCTGTGAGCCACAACTACTGAGCCTGCGTGCCACAACTACTGAAGCCTGCGTGCCTAGAGCCCGTGCTCTGCAACAAGAGAAGCCACCACAATGAGAAGCCCGTGCACCGCAACAAAGAGTAGCCCGCGCTCCCCGCAACTAGAGAAAGCCCACGCACAGCAACGAAGACCCAACACAGCCAAAAATAAATAAATTTTTAAAAAAAAGAAAAAAAAAGAATGTTCTGAAATATTTAAATGTTTAATAATACAGAGGAATGTCATTCTGCATGTTTATGCCCGATAACCTGAGACCACCCTAAGACAAGAGGAAAGGCATGAAGAGTCATTCTAACCCACCCTCTCCTAAACATCCTCAGTTAAGAATTCCACTGGGGGCCTTCCCTGGTGGCCCAGTGGGTAAGACTCTGCACTCCCAATGCAGGAGACCCAGGTTCGATCCCTGGTTGGGGAACTAGATCTCGCATGCATGCCACAACCAGAGTTCGCATGCTGCAACTAAGACCTGGTGCAGCATGAATGAATGAATGAATTTTTTTTTTTAATTCAAATGAAAATCAAGTACTTAAAAAAAAAAAAAGAATTCCACTGGACATCTTCCCTACCAGTGATGAACAAACCAGAGCTTAGGTTTGGTAAAAGTATGTCTAATAATGGAACGTTATAACCCTAAAAGAACACATCACCTACACACTCAACTTTCTCTCCTACCTAACTCACAAAGTGTTGCCTAAGCAGATTTCTCTCCAAAGCCAGGCCCCAACCTTGGATTTCTGAATTGCCAACCAATAGGCTGTGGAAGTTTCCTGCTCAAGAAAGCTGCCAAACACATAAAAATATCACACAGGTGACAAATAGAAGGTAAAGGTAAGTCTCTCAAACTCGGTTTCTTTTGCAATATTAAGACCAGGTGGAATGTAAATCTTAGGTTGGACAAGCATATTAACTTTCTTGAATCAACTGAACCAAATAAACTGAAAAAGATGCATTTTACGTTTAATATGAGGCTATGAAAAATTCCCACTTCAAAAGGCAAGTTCTCCTACTAACTAAACAGTATATATCCTCTAAATGACTTCCCCAATGTAACAGAACTTCTAGTTTAGCACAGTAAGGCTTTGAGGCAAGAAGGACGGGGATGTGAATCTCTGCCCCACTACTTACTAGCTGAGTACTTTGAGCAAGTTGCTTAACTTTCCTAAGCCAGCTTCTTCATTTTTAAGATAAAGGAAACACCAACTCCATGGAATTACTGGGAACATAAAGTATAAAAGTAACGAGCACAGTGCTGGTGCTATTGTCTGAATGTCTGTGTGCCCCTAAAACTCATATGGTTGAAATCCTAACCCCTAAAGGTGATGGTATTAGTAGGTGGGGGCTTTGGGAGGTGATTAGGTCACGAAGGTGAAGCCCTCAAGAATGGGATTAGTGCTCCTATGAAAGAGATCCTACAATCAGAACTCTTGAGACCAGAAAGAGAACCCTCACCCAACCATGCTGGCACTCGGATCTTGGATTTCCAGCCTCCAGAACTGTGAAAAATGAATTTCTGTTGCTTATAAAATACCCAGTCAATGGTATTTTGTCATAGCAGCCTGGAGAGACTGACAGTTGGGAACACAGCTGGCCTCTAAAAACGGCAGCTATTATTATTTCTACTTTACTCGGAACCTAAGAAGCTCAGATAAGTTTATAAACAAAAGCACTTAGTTTAACACATGTGTAAACTGAGGACTAGCCATTAAATGACTCAAGGTCTCAGTGAAAAAGGAACAAAAATAAGGTAATGGAACCCAAGTGTCCCACCTCTGATTTCTCTAAGCTACCATCTAGTCAGCACTTCCTGATATTAACTCATGACCCAGCATCAAGTTTTGCTATAATCACAAATAAGACGAAAACAATAGCCATGCCGTGCATCATGCTACCTTTGGGAATTTAATTTTACATCATAAAAATGAGCTAATGATAAGTTTTCCCTTTTTTAGCACTTTTATCTCTTGTAAACCAGTAATCATAACATCTCTCTTAGAAAGATCATTAATGGGTATTACCACAACCATTTCAGATGGAGAAACTATGGTCACAGTAAGGCAGGAGCAAAAACTGAACTAGATTCTAAATACTGTTCTTTCTAAGAGAACATACTATTTCTCTTAGCATTTACTATTCACAATTGATATTTTCTGGTCACTATTTAATCCCCAACATAAAATCACATGTATAAAATAACATCATTTGAAACACACCTTTCACTTTGCCATCAAAGTCAGGGCTTGTGGCGACCTGGAGCCCTGGATGCGGTAGCAGAAAACAGGTGACACTGGAGAAACATGAGTGAATGTGATTTCGGACATTCTGAATTTCTTCATGTTGATGTTCTTTCACCTGCCAATAAAGGCCGACAATTTACAAAAGACCATTTGATTTTCCTCACCAGCAACCACTAGTATATGACAAAGGAAAAACTTCCCAATTCTAATGGATCGTAGTGGCCTAGGTGTTATCCAGTGAGAAAACTCAGAACCCTAATAAATGCACAAAATCGATTAACCATGGCTTGGCTCCTAGAGCTATCAAAGAACAGCAACTAAAGAGTTTCTTAAAAAAGAGTATTGCACAAGACTTAGGAAGAATAAGGGAAGGTTTGTGGGCATGAAGCAGGGTCTAACCAATTAGCAGTGATTGACAGAGGCCTCCTGTGTTTTTTTGCTTCTGTTTTTTTAATAAATTTATTTATTTTATTATTTTTATTTTATTTATTTATTGTTTCTGGCTGCGTTGGGTCTTCGTTGCTGAGCGCAGGCTTTTTCTCTGGTTGCTGCGAGTGGGGGTTACTCTTCGTTGCAGTTCCCGGGCTTCTCTTGTTGCAGAGCATGGGCTCTAGGCGCACGAGCTTCAGTAGTTGTGGCACATGGGCTCACTAGTTGTGGCTCATAGGCTCTAAGCGCAGGCTCAGTAGTTGTGGTGCACGGGCTTAGCTGCTCCGTGGCATGCGGGATCTTCCCGGACCAGGGATCGAACCTGTGTCCCCTGCACTGGCAGGCGGATTCTCAACCACTGCGCCACCAGGGAATCCCGACTTCTGCGTTTTGAAGCCTGTTTGTATCCACACCAGAAACAAAAGGCACATATGGACCCACGTGTAAAATGTGAAACGGAAATTGCAATCAAAGCTTGGGCTTTTGCACGGGGCTCTGCTCTCCAATCCCTGTGAGTTATATACATGGGTTCTCTAATCTTACCATGAATAATATTATTGTGTGCTAATATTCCGGAGTGTTCAACACACAGGGTAATTTTCCATGATGTGCTTTAAATACAATAGCTAAAGGCAAATAAGAAAGTTATCACTACTTTAGGTAATTCCTCAGAAGATTATATTTCTATTTACCTGTAGACGCTTTTCCAAAAACGACATTCCTCCCTGTAGTCCATAGTTGTATTCATAAGGGAAACTCCAGTCTCGAACCAGAAACATCAGTGTCTATTTAGAAAGACAGCAGAATGTATTATAATACTGCATAAATGTATTTTCAAAATAACCATTCAAATACTTCTTTGCATAATGCCAGCTTCTTCAAAGGGGGCAAGAAAATGTGCTAAAGGATTTATCAACTCTGTAATGTCTTAAAAACCTTATAAACACTAGCAGAACATGTATAAACCATATGTGAGGTCAATATCCCATCTGATATTTTTGTTCTCATGGGTTAATAGGAAGAGACTGATGAGAAAATGTTAAATTCGGGGCTCTGCTCGAAACACAAGTATGAGGAATGTGGTGGAGCACAAGAAAAACATATGGCACTAGCTACTCATAAAATGATATCTACTTTTAACATCAGAAAGGAAAAGAAAACTAAAACAATAATACTTAGAGATCCTCTAATCTTACTGAGGTTACTATGCATTCTTACCCTCATAAAACAATTAGCTAAAGCAGAGGTCAGCAAACTTTCCGTAAAGGGCCACAGAGTAAATATTTCAGGCTGCTGTAGCAAGAAGCAGCCATGGACAATACAAATGAGTGTAGCTGTGTTCCAATAAAACTTTCACTGTGGACACTGACATTTAAATTTCAAATAATTTACACATGTCATGAAATATTATTCCTCTTTCGATTTTTTTCAACCATTTAAAAATGTAAAAAAGAACATTCCTAACTCACAGGTCATATGAAAGCAGGCAGCTGGCCAGATCTGGCCTGTGGATTGTAGTTTGCTCATCTCTGAACTAAAACAAAGATATGACTTAAATTTATAGTTAATATTCTACCTGGAAGGGTTTTTGGAAAATTTCATCCATCGCCAGACGACCATATTCTGTGAAGAGCTTTAAAAAAGAAGAGTTATGGTTTGTAAGGCAATATTACATAAAGTATTTCTATGGCTATTCTATAGCAAATAATTCATTTAACAGACTGAACAGTACTTATATGAGACCAAAATTCTACAGTTTCAAAAGCCCGCAGGAGTCATGAACCTTAAAATAATCTTGACTATTCCTCTCTCTCACATTTCTTATCCCAATTCATTAGCAAACCCAAAATCCAACCACTCACAACTTCCATGTGGCTTACAATATTGCAATAGCTTCTCCCGCGTCAGCCCTTGCCCCCCACAGACTCTTCTCACTACAGCAGCCACGGTGGCTCTGTCATACACAAGCTTAGTCAGACCACATCATACCTCTGCTCAAAACCCTCCAACCTCATTCAGGATAAAAGCCAGTCCCTACAGTGTGATCCAGCCACACTGGCCCTCCTTGATGTTCCTCTAACCTGCAGGGCACACTGCTGCCTTAGGGCCTTTGTTTTCACTCCTCCTTCTGCCTGCACCGTTCTTCCCCCAAACATCTGCACAATCAGCTCCCTCACCTCTTCAGGTCTTTACTCCAACGACTCCTTCTCAATGAAGCCTCCCATGGCCATCTACCTAAAAAGATTACAGTTTTCCACATAATATTTCCTACCCCATGCCCTTGTGAAATTTTTCTCCTTCACCTGTCTCACTACCTAACATAATATACCTTTATTTATCTTGATTAGTGTCTGTCTTCACTACTAGCATTTAAACTTCGTGAGGGCAAGGACGTTTGTCTGTTCTGTGCACTACGGGACCTCCAGCAGCAACAGTAGCATGTACTGGGCCTGTAGGATGCATGCCATTCAAGTGACCCAATGAATGAATTCTTTAAAGTCAGGGTTTACACATACATTTACCTCTATTTCTTCATGAAGCCTCACTAAAAAGTAAAGCAAAACGAAGTTTAAAAATTGTAAACTCGGGGCTTCCCTGGTGGCGCAGTGGTTGAGAGTCTGCCTGCCAATGCAGGGGACACGGGTTTGGGCCCCGGTCTGGGAAGATCCCACATGCTGCGGAGCAACTGGGCCCGTGAGCCACAATTACTGAGCCTGCGTGTCTGGAGCCTGTGCTCCGCAACAAGAGAGGCCACGATAGTGAGAGGCCCGCGCACTGCGATGAAGAGTGGCCCCCGCTTGCCACAACTAGAGAAAGCCCTCACACAGAAACGAAGACCCAACACAGCCATAAGTAAATAAATAAATAAATTTTAAAAAAAAAAGATATAAAGCGGTAATCTTTAAAAAAAAAAAAAATTGTAAACTCAAAAAAAAAAATTTGTAAACTCACAGGACAGAGAGGATCAGAAATGATATGAAAAAGAGGAGTTGTCACAAACACGCTGGAAGGAAAACAAATGAGAACTGTCTCGGGTTTTGGCTTTCTCCGCCCTGCTAAGAAATCTGTGAGGCAGGGGCCAGAAAGGAACAAGCAGAGTCTCTCAGCAGAATCCCTGAAAGGCTCAGAAATTAGAAGCACCAGTCACCCTGAAGGAGGGCGTGAGGGAGCTGGGCTGACAGCTAAGGAAATGGCTGGAAGTCTTTGGAGAGATCACCGACACTCCCAGATCCTGCTCCCTCCCCCTGCTTCAATCCCCTTCCTGCCCCCACAGAAGATGGGAAGTGAACCAAAAAGAATTTAGACTTTGAAACCAAACTCAGCTGAAGATGGGAGTAAGTCCCCTACCTTACTGGAAACAGGTACTTAAGTCAAGTCTACATGTGCCACAGTGAGACTCCTTGGGCCTCTCACCCTGCTGGAGCCACAGCAAGCTTTACCTACCCAGGCAGGAGTTTAAAGATGTCTCTGGAGAAACTGACAACCCAAGAATAATAGTCTGCAAATACTGACATTTAGGGGCTGCAACAAAATAACTAAATAATCTTGCCCAATGATCTCACTGGTGATCCAAACCAGTACAAAAGGCCCACTCTCTTACCAAAAGCTCCCAGTTGGTATTTTAGTGGCTCACTCTTAAATACAGATGACCAGGGACCACCACACCTTTGAGAAAAGCTTATAGCAGGGAAGACAAAAAACTCATGTCTTTCAATTCTAGAACATCATCTTAATCCTTTTATAATTTCTTTCCCTCCATTTTCTGTGTTCTGTTTTACTAATATCGATTACCAACATGTTAAACCTCTCCTGAATTGATCCTCAAATTTTCCTATTTTTCGGTGCCCTCCATTTTCCCTCTCCTCCACCCCTCCCTCTCCTCTCTTCCACCCCTTTCCCTTCTCTCTCCTCCCCCCTCTACCTCTCTCCTCTCCTCTTCTCTTCTCTTGATGCTCCACTGCCCCCCTGCTACTGATTTCTACTCTCTTTTTAGTCAACCTGTTAGGAAAATTTTCTCCAATTTACCTTCTAACTCCTCCTGTACTGAATTTTCCATTTTTGCTGTCATAGTTGTAATTTCCAGGAGCTCTTTCTGGTTTTTTTTTTTTAATTAATTAATTTATTTATTTATATTTTTGGCTGTGTTGGGTCTTCGTCTCTGTGCAAGGGCTTTCTCTAGTTGCGGCAAGCGGGGGCCACTCTTCATCGCGGTGCGAGGGCCTCTCACTATCGCGGCCTCTCTTGTTGCGGAGCACAGGCTCCAGACGCGCAGGCTCAGTAGTTGTGGCTCACGGGCCTAGTTGCTCCGTGGCATGTGGGATCTTCCCAGACCAGGGCTCGTACCCGTGTCCCCTGCATTGGCAGGCAGATTCTCAACCACTGCGCCACCAGGGAAGCTCTCTGGTTTTCTGAAGGTTGCTTTATACCAGCATCCTGTTATTTCTTGGTTGTAACAGTTGCAACATCTTATTTTTCTGAGGACATAAGTGTACCAAGAATGAAGAAAAAGCCCACACTAAGGTACATAACCATGAAAATTCATGCCAAGAATCAGAAGATCTTAAAAGCTTCAGAGAGAAACAAAAAGGTCACATACAAAGGAATCAGATGATGTGGGACTTCAGCTGAGACACTGGAAGCTGGAAAGTAATGAAACGATGCCTTCAATTCTAAAACAAAATTATTTCCTATAATTCCAGGATAAAATTAACACATGCTCAGACTTATTAGACCTCAAAAATGTTATCTCCTATGCAGCCTTTCTCAGGAAGTTACTGGAGAATGCATACAATGATGGACAGAATAAAGAAAAGATTAAATGGGATCCAACTGAGAAAGGAATTGAAAAGAAATTGCCCGGCCCTGATTTCAAACTATATTACAAAACTATAGTAATCAAAACAGTACGGTACTGATATAAAAACAGACACACAGATCAATGGAACAGAACAGAGAGCCCAGAAATAAACCCTCATATATATGGTCAATTAATTTTGGAAAAGGGGGACAAGAATACACAATGGGGAAAGGAGAGTCTCTTCAATAAATGGTGTTGAGAAAACTGGACAGCTACATGCAAAAGAATGTAACTAGACTACTATATTACACCATACAAAAATTCACTCAAAATGGATCAAAGACTTGAATGTAAAACCTGAGACCATAAAACTCCTAGAAGAAAACATAGGTGGTAAGCTCCTTGACATAGGTATTGGCAATGATCTTTGGATTTGACACCAAAAGCAAAGGCAACAAAAGCAAAAATAAACAAGTGAACTACATCAAACTAAATAGCTTCTGCACAGCAAAAGAAACCATCAACAAAATGAAAAGGCAATGTACCAAATGGGAGAAAATATTTCCCATTCCCAAATCATATGTCAGATAAGAGGTTAATATTCAAAATATATAAAGAACTTATGCAACACAACAGCCAAAAAAAAAAAAAATCTAATTAAAAATCAGGCAGAGGACATGAATAGACCTTTTCCCAAAGAAGACATACATGTAGCCAAGAGACACATGAAAAGGTGCTCAACATAATTAATCATCAGGGAAATGCAAATCAAACCCACAATGAGCTATCACTTCACACCAGTCAGAATGGCTATTATCAAAAAGACAAGTGTTGGAGAGGATGTGGAGAAAAGGGAGCCCTTGTCCACTCTTGGTGGGAATGTAAATTAGTGCAGCCACTACAGAAAACATTATGGAGGTTCCTCAAGAAATTAAAAATAGAACTACCATATGATCCAGCAATCCAACTTCTTGGTATATATCCAAAGGAAACAAAACCATTATTTCAAAGAGATATCAGCACTCCCATGTTCATAGCAGCATTATTCACAATAGCTAAAATACAGAAACAATCTAACAATCTAAGTGTCTGTCAATGGAAGAACAGATAAGAAGAATGTTATGTATATTATATATATATATACATAATGGGTTATATATACCACAAGGGAATTTTTTTCAGTCTTTAAAAAGAAGGAAACCTTGTCATCTGTGGCAACATGGATGAAACTTAAGGGTAATATGCCAAGTTATATGCAGATTAACCCTCCATGTTGTTCAAGGGTCAACTGTAGTTAATAATACTGTACTGTATACTTGAAAGTTGCTAAGAGTTTTAAAAGTTTTTATCACACACACACAAAAATAATAAAAATAATTTTTTATTAAAAAAAAGAAAATAGGGACTTCCCTGGTGGTCCAGTGGGTAAGACTCCATGCTCCCAATGCAGGGGACCCATGTTCAATCCCTGGTCGGGGAACTAGATCCCACATGCGTGCCACAACTAAGAGTTCACATTACGCAACTAAGAAGTCCACAAGCTGCAACTAAGGTTCTGCATGCCGCAACTAAGAAGTCCACATGCCGCAACAAAGATCCCGCGTACCACAACTAAGACCTGGCACAGCCTAAATAAATAAATAAATAAATAAACAAATAATTGTAATAAATAAATAAATACATAAATAAATTACTAGGATGACGGCTATGCCCCAGGTCTAAAAGAAGCACTCCAGACTAAAGGAAGAAAACACAGGCCAAGAAGTCATGCCTCCCCAAGGAAAAATAAAACAGAACCTAAAGTATTAAGATCAGACTGAGACATTTTTTGAGTCTCTCCTTTGCAGACACATTACTGATAAGCACAGAACACTAAACTAATGAAAAGAGTGATATAAGACACCTCAGTTATGAAGAACATATACATATATCCATATAATAAGGCAAATACAAATACTTTTTTTTTAATTTATTTATTTTAATTAATTTATTATTTTTGGCTGTGTTGGGTCTTCTTTGCAGTGCGCGGGCTTCTCATTCTGGTGGCTTCTCTTGCTGCGGAGCACGGGCTCTAGAGCACGGGGGCTTCAGTGATGCGGCATGTGGGCTCAGTAGTTGTGGCTCGTGGGCTCTCTTAGAGCACAGGCTCAGTAGCTGTGGCGCACGGGCTTAGTTGCTCCATGGCATGTGGATCTTCCCAGACCAGGGCTTGAACCCGTGTCCCCTGAATTGGCAGGCGGATTCTTTTTTTTTTTTTTTTTTTTTAATTTATTTATTTATTTTTGGCTGTGCTGGGTCTTCGTTTCTGTGCGAGGGCTTTCTCTAGTTGCGGCAAGCGGGGGCCACTCTTCATCGCGGTGTGTGGGCCTCTCACTGTCGCGGCCTCTCTTGTTGCAGAGCACAGGCTCCAGACGCGCAGGCTCAGTAATTGTGGCTCATGGGCCTAGTCGCTCCGCAGCATGTGGGATCTTCCCAGACCAGGGCTCGAACCCGTGTTCCCTGCATTGGCAGGCAGATTCTCAACCACTGCGCCACCAGGGAAGCCCCGGCAGGCGGATTCTTAACCACTGCGCCACCAGGGAAGCCCACAAATACTTTTTTAACCAAAAATTGCAATGTTAACTACTGGGAAGATGAGAGGAAGGAGACTGAGTGAGGGGTAGGAGTTGTAAAGAGAGAGAAATCCTAATTTTATATAAGAAATAATACTTAAGTTTTTTAAATCCAGAAGGAACAATATAAGCACGTTCTTTAAAACTGTAGACACAAATAGCAGAAGACACAGCCAAAAGGAGTACAAGTGGCTGCCTCTGGAGAAAGGGAATGGGACGTAGAAAGGATGCTCATTATGAACACTGCAAGACTACTGACTTTTAAACTATGAATACAGATAACCATGTTAAAAATAAATGTTTTTTTAAAAAAGTACAGGTTTCCCTGGCGGCGCAGTAGTTAAGAATCTGCCTGCCAATGCAGGGGACACAGGTTCGATCCCTGGTCCGGGAAGATCCCACATGCCGCAGAGCAACTAAGCCCGTGTGCCACAACTACTGAGCCTGCACTCTAGAGCCTGTGAGCCACAACTACTAGGCCCACACGCCACAACTACTGAAGCCTGTGCACCTAGATCCCGTGCTCTGCAACGAGAAGCCACTACAATGAGAAGCCCATGCACCGCAATGAAGAGTAACCCCCGCTCGCCACAACTAGAGAAAGCCCACACACAGCAACGAAGACCCAATGCAGCCAAAAATAAATAAATAAAATAAATAAATTTATTAAAAAAAAAAAAAAAGTACCTGGTAAATTAAAATACTATATATAAAAAAAGACAAACACACACTATAAAACTATATACAACTATGATTTCCTATCTGTAATTCTGAAATCCAAAAAGCTCTAAAACCCCAAGTTAAGCAGCAAACTCATTTGGAGGAAAGTCTGCCTTAAACTGATGTAAGGCTTTAAATAGGTTTTATTTATCCTATTTCATATAATTAGTCACACATTTCACTGCAGAAATATTAATGTGTTTAATTAGAAGGTATTAACCAAATGCCCATTCCTATCCTAGACATCATGCTATAATATATGCACCATATTATCTATCTAAAATCCAAAAACGAGACTTCCCTGGTGGTCCTGCGGTTAAGACTCCGTGCTCCCAGTGCAGGGGGGCCGGATTCGATCCCTGGTCAGGGAACCAGATCCTGCATGCCGCAACTAAGAGCCCACATGCCACAACTAAAAGATCCCACATGCTGCAACTAAAGATACCGCATGCCACAACCAAGATCCCAAGTGCCACAACGAAGACCCAGCGCAGCAAAATAAGTAAATTAAAAAAATTTTTTTTAATTTTAAATCCAAAAAAATTTGAACTCCAAAACACCTGTACCCTCAAAGCATTTGGATAAGGGCTTGTTGTCACATGTCATATATTTCCTATAGGGATACATACCTGCTTACAGAAACGCAGGAAAAGAATAGAAAGGATATATTCAAAACTGATCGGCCTAGTGGTTACCTCTGGGAAGGGGGAGAGGGGGACTTCAGCCTTATCCAAAGTGCCCAATTTTTTGAAAGGATAATATTTCTAATTTCATAAGTAATATTATACATTATTAACTTTTAAAAAGAGAAAAAGTATTACAATGATAGATATCATCTTACCCATTTAGAGAGCTTAATTCTAGGCTCTATGAAGAAGGCACAGAGTGAAGGGAGTATCTCCACCAGGAAACCTTTCCCAATCCCCCAGGCTGGGACCTCTGATACCTGGGCATCTCTCTCCCTCAGCACTTAATAGGTAAGGAACTCCTGTTCAGAACCCTGTTTTTGTAATTTACATGGAATCAAATCTAGCCACTTTTTTTCTTTTGTCTTCTTCCTTTGACATCTTGCTTAAAAAATTCTCCCTCGGGACTTCCCTGGTGCTCCAGTGGTTAAGAATCTGCCTTCCACTGCAGGGAATGTGGGTTCAATCCCTGGTCAGGGAACTAAGATCCCACATGCCGTGGGGCAACTAAGCCCACATGCCTAAACTAGAGACCCCACGTGCCACAAAACACAGAGCCCACGCGCCCTGGAGTCCCTCGCACCACAACTAGAGGGCCCGTGTGCCACAACAAAAAATCCCACGTGCCACAATTAAGACCCGATGCAGCCAAATAAATAAGCAAATAAATATTTTTTTAAAAATTTCTCCCTCAGGGCTTCCCTGGTGGTGCAGTGGTTAAGAATCCGCCTGCCAATGCAGGGGACACAGGTCCGAGCCCTGGTCCAGGAAGATCCCACATGCCGCAGAGCAACTAAGCTCATGCGCCCCAATTACTGAGCCTGAGCTCTAGAGCCTGCGAGTCACAACTACTGAAGCTCGTGTGCCTAGAGCCCGTGCTCCGCAGCAAGAGAAGCCACAGCAATGAGAAGCCCATGCACCGCACGGAATAGCCCCTGCTCACTGCAACTAGAGAAAGCCCGCGTGCAGCAATGAAGACCCAATGCAGCAAAAAATAAATAAATTTATTAAAAAAAAAAATTTCTCCCTCAATATTGCATATTGGCCTATTTTTTCCAGTTATTTATGGTTTTTTTTTTACATCAAAATATTTAATCATCTGGAATTTATTTTCGTATATAGCACAAGGTAGGCATCTAATTTCTATTGTATCTAAATACATAGGCAACTATCCTAACATCATTTACTGACTGATCCATCCTTTATGTATTATATATTCTTAAGTAGAATGAAATAAATGAAAATGTACTGTATCATAAGTATATATCACATTAATCTATTTTTCCCTGAACCAGTGCCCTGTTGCAGTAATTATAGCCTTATAAGATGTCCTAAGTCAGTTTTCTCTTATTTCCCCCACCCCTTGTAATATTCTTGGCGGTTTCACAATTTAACTTTCCAAATGAATCTCAGAACAATTCTGTCAAGTTCCCAAAAGAATACCTTTATGATTCTGTTTAATGGGAAAGAAGTAACAACTTTATAATACTCAGTCTCATATGAGGTAACATTTATAAAATACACAGCAGTGTCTGGTACAGAGTAAGCAATAAACGTGTTAGCTCCACATATAGAAGATACATATGAAATATACATATTTACAGAAGAAACAAGGTGTATTCCTGCATGTGGTTAAATCTTTTATATGCCTCATACAACACTGAAGTGCTTCATACAGGTCTCCTTAAATTTATTGCAAGTTGTTAATATTTTGCTGCAGCAAATGTTTTCCATTACATTTTTAAACTGGTTAATGTTGGTAGATAGGAAAGCCTACAGATTTTTGTATTTGTACTTTGTGATTGGTACCGAATTTTTTTTTTTAGTTCTAAACAGTTCACCAGTTGATTCTTGTGAATTTCCAGGTACACAAGAAAACTATTGTCTCTTTCATAAAATTTATATTTATTCAACTTCTAGATCTACCATCAATCAGCCTTGTCCAATGAGACAAGGCCTCTGGCCATTAGGCCCAGTGGTCACCCTCCATAGGCGTAAAATCCATCCGACCCACCATCCCTGTTCTCACTGAACAGTGCCTTAACCCTAGTCACATCCCCCCTCCAGCTTCACAGTCGAAGGCACTGGCACGATCAGCCACTTAATTCTCCGGTCCCCCCTCCCCCACCCTCAGACAATTCCACTGTTTCTCCTGCAACTTCAGAGCCACAATGAACACTCTCCTAAATGTCCAGCTCCTTCTCTGAGAATTTCTTCTACCTCCCTGCTTTAACAAAACCTGAGGGCATAATTTTCCCCATAAATATCTGAAGTAGCAGCTGTTATTCTCTCACATCCCATGTGTCTCCAGATCAAAAGGTGGGGTTGGTGACTTCCCTGCTCCCCTTTATCACTTCTCAACCATCATCCTCCATCTTCTGGTAAAAAGCCCTACTCCTTTAGGATTTGCGCCATTCTGTAGAATAACCTCTTTCCCCATTCTTTATTGCCATCCATCTGCAAACCATGTGGTCATTCCCTATCATTCATCAAGCACTTTGACACCTGTCCCAGTCCTCTTCATCAAAGCAGGCACTTCCATTCAATCCCTGCTTCAGCCAAGAAACTACGATGAGTAAAGATTTTTTCCTCCCCTACAGTAGGACATAATTAACAGAATCAGGAATGTTTAGTTTTGAAATGATTATGGAAAAGACATGTTTAAACACATCTTGGGTTTGAGGAACCAGAGGATGGTGGAGCTCTTGAGAATAGTATCAAAGGAGAATTACGTAACTGCATCATAATCCTTATCACCTGTTATGGAGTTGTGCCCACCCCCCAAAAAAATAGGTTGAAGTCCTAATCCCTGGTACCTGTGAAATGTGACCTTATTGGATGAAGGGTCTTCTCAGATTATTCAAGTTAAGATAAGGTCATTAGGGTAAGACTTAATCCAATATGACTAGTGTCCTTATAAGAAGACATAACAGAAACACAGGGAACAGAATGCAACGGGAAGACAAAGACACACAGACACAGGGGGAAGACAGCCACATGAAGACAGAGGCAGAAACTGAAGTGTTACAGCTGCAAGCCAAGGAATGCCAAAGATTGCCAAAAAACCACTAGAAGCCAGGAAGAGGCAAGAAAGGATTCTCCCCACAGGCTCGCAGAGACTGTGGCCCTGTCAACCACTTCATTTTCAACTTCTAGCTTCCACAACTGTGAGATGATACAGTTCTACTGTTTTAAGCCACCCAGGTCATGGTACTCTGTGACAGTAGTCCCAATACATCACCCATGCCTAGTCATTTAGGTACCCTCTCACTGACTGGACTACAAAATCCATAAAGAATCATGTCTACCTCACATACTATGGTATCTACAGCACTTGGTCCACTGCCTCACACAAATTAGGCACTCCAAAAAAAGGAGCTTAGAAAGGAATAAGTTTCAGGTGAAAAGGTGTCAAACTCAAGTTTTGAAGGATATGTACTATGGAGCAACAGCTCTCAACCACTGAACGATGGCATTGGTATAGAGCCACCAATTATGAAGTACAGGTAACTGCTAATAGTAACATTAAGAACCAAAATTTAGGAATTATTTCCTTTTTTTTTTTAAAAGAAATAGAAATTAGAACTAATTCAAGGTAATTTCTATAATAAAAGACACCCCCACTCTGGTATTGATATGTTTCTTGAATGCCGGTGGGAGGAGTAGAATTAGAGAAGCATGCCAAATTGCATCCAACTCTGGAATAATCAATGAAGAGGATTTTACAAGAAAAATGTAGAAGAACTGCTACTATTGGGACTTCCCTGGTGGCAGAGTGGTTAAGAATCTGCCTGCCAACGCAGGGGACACGGGTTCAATCCCGGGTCTGGGAAGATCCCACATGCCGTGGAGCAACTGAGCCCGTGCACCACAACTACTGAGCCCGTGTGCCACAACTACTGAAGCCCGCACGCCTAGAGCCCGTGCTCTGCAACAAGAGAAGCCACCGCAATGAGAAGCCCGCGCACTGCAACGAAGAGTAGCCCCCACTCGCCGCAACTAGAGAAAGCCCACGCGCAGCAACGAAGACCCAAAGCAGCCCAAAAAAAAGAACTGCTACTATGGAGAAGAGGAGACAATGACTAATAACAGTAGCAGTGACAGGTATAAATAATGGCTAGCAGTTATTAAGCACATACTGTTTTCCAGGCACATGATCCTATGCATTTTATAAATATGAATTTATTTAACCTCGCCTGAATTATTGCAATAGCTCCATAACCAGTCTCACTGAATGCGCACTTGTGCCTCTAAAAATCTATTCTAAACACAACAGCCAGGGTGATCCTTTCATAATATGTCAAATAATATCACTCCTCTGATCAAAACATGGTTCCCATCTCACCCAGAGGAAAAGCCCAAGTCCTTACAAAGGCAGGGCATCACTGGAAGCTGAATGCCTCTCTGACTTCATCACTTGGCCTTCTCCTGTCTCACCCTCCAACCCCACCCACTGGCCTCCTTGCTGTTCCTGGATCCCGCCAAGCACACTCCACCTCAGGGTCTTTCTTCCTGCTGTCCCCTCCCCTGCACCACTCCCCTCACCCCTCCCCCCAACATATCTGCAGGACTGACCCACCCACTTTCTTCTGGTTCCCAGCTCAACTCACTAAGGCCTTCCCTGACCACTCCAGCCACAGATACAGAGTGCAGGATTACCATGAACCCCAAGCCTTCCTCCAAGTTTCAATCTTTGGCTGAAACTACTCAGTTGTAAAACTTATCTTAGCCTTAAAACTTTTAAATGATATATTAACCTTTTTATGAGAAATATATACCTGTAGCTGTTGAAGATCATCTTCCTGAATGTTCTGGGACAAATTATAAATCTAGAAAACAAAAGTCCAGATTTATTCTACTCTAGCTTACTTCAAATGAATCCCAAATAAGCCTAAAGGACTGAACAGAAGCTTTGTACAATTAAAGATCTGCATATAAGAATATGAGGTCTGTTTAAACAGTAATAACATCTGTCTTTTGGAAAACTATGCATATAATGTTGAAATCACATAATCTTTCCTTTACACTTTAAAATATAGTTTTCTTCAATTTTTACCAAATCTACATTTCCTGTATGATGTAAATGATATAATTTCGATTTTCACTTTTCAGACTTTTCTTGGAATATACTACATATATTTATGACCAAAATGGAAAAATAGTTTAGGCTCCTTCTTAAGCTTGTAAGAACTTAACTTATATCTGTAGTCTAAAATGAACATTTACATATCACCATAGAAATGCTGATAACAGAACAATAACTGAAACTAGATGTATTCTCTTCATCTTATTTCTTCTACAAACTTTTTTCCTAGTCAAATGGCCTTACCTGAACAGAACTAGTCATGGTACTTAGAGCAAAGATGGTAGCACAATCTTTCACAGTGGACTGGCTGTCAAATGCCCCCTGGGTATCCATCAGAACAACTGCAACCTATGAAAAAAAGGAAACACAAACAAAATATGTAAAAGTGAGAAGGGAAGACATGCAAGGAGAAATTGAAAAGTACAGGTAATATTTAAATGAGGCTTAAGCACCTGCTCGTAGGTTCTATCAGAAAAGTACAATTACAGTTGACCCTTGAACAACAGGGGTTTGAACTGCGCAGGTCCACTTAATACGTGAATTTTTTTCAATAAATGGAAGTAATCAGCTGCCTTCTATTTTTGAACAGAGAACTTTGCTGGAGAAGATTATCTGCTCTCACCCGGTGATATGATACAAAATAGAGGTATACAAAGCAATATGAAAAGAGGGGAAAATCACCCTAACAATCAAAACAGCCAAATGTTGAAGTCAATTAGCTCACTTTCGAAGCCAGTCATTTGGACTGGCTAAGTCAATTAACTAATTGACTTAGTTTAAACTTAGGCATAATCAAAAAATAAATAAATAAAACATATGGTGTGGGATATTTTTGGCATTTACCTGCAAGGCTGCATTCTTCTCTCAAATTTCTAGAGTTTTCTGGTTGTTTGATAAAATAAAATGAACATTTATTTCAATCTTTATGAAAGAGAGACCACACGACAGATGCCAAATGAAAGCAGGAGAAACTAGGCTATCATTCACTCTATGTAATTTGGTTTCATGAAGCCTTAATGAACGTTCCCACCTTAAAAGTTAGATGTATGCAAAATGTTAAATAAGATATAGTACCTTATAATCCTTATACAACTTGCTATAATTTTCAATCATATAATTTAAAAATAAAACTTTTCAAACTCATGTATAACTGGTTCCAAAAGAGGACAGGGTTTAACATGTTCAGAAAAATAAGTAAATTCATCAGCAAGTGCCTAGTTCTTTACCAATACCGAAATTATTGCAAAGGCCAGAAGGGAAGCTTTCTATGAAGCTCTATTGAATACAAGAAGAGAAATACCATAGTCAAAAACATTTTTAAGTAAGATTTATGATAACAAATACAAATCAAAATTTTTATTCTTAGAAATGACATTTTTATTACTTAGAAAAGTATTTTTATTCTTAGAAATGATAATAAATCATTTTATATAGTTTATATATCAGGGCCCATTAATAACATATATTTATGGATTTTCATATACCCAACGCACTACTGTGATTGAATACATATGATATAAATTCAACCAAAAGAAAGCACTATTCAGAAAAAAAAGATCAATTCAAATGAAATGAAGTTTCTAGCCTGAATACACTGAAACCTAATGATAAAAGACTTCATCTACCCATACTTTAGCGGTTTTGTGAAGAGGATACTGTCAAACTAAACGACCAATCAAGACTAATCATGGGGACTACCCTGGTGGCGCAGTGGTTAAGAATCTGCCTGCCAATGCAAGGGACACGGGTTTGAGCTCTGGTCCAGGAAGATCCCACATGTCGCGGAGCAACTAAGCCTGTGGGCCACAACTACTGAGCCTGTGCTCTAGAGCCCACGAGCCACAACTACTGAAGCCTGCGTGCCTAGAGCCCATGCTCCTCAACAAGAGAAGCCCACGCACTGCAATGAAGAGTAGCCCCCGCTCACCGCAACTAGAGAAAGCCCGCACGCAGCAACAAAGACCCAATACGGCCAAAAATAAATAAATAATAAATTAATTAATTAAAAACAAAAATAAAACTGAAGGTTTAAAAAAAAAAAGACTAATCATGGCTGGAACAAGTGGATTTCCACATGTGAAAGGATGGTTTTGGATCCCTACCTCACATCATATACAAAAATTAACTAAAACAGATCAAGACCGAAATATTAGAGCAAAACCCACAAAACTCATAGAAGAAAGCATAGGTGTAAATCTTCATGACCTCAGATTAGGCAATGGTTTCTAATATATGACACCTAAAGCACAATAAACCAAAAAAAAAATACACAAACTGGACTTCAAATAATTGCAAATCACATACCCGATGACGGTCTAGTATCCAGAATGCGTAAAGAATTCAACAACAAAAAGACAACCCAATTAAAAACTGGATTTGATTTGAACAGACATTTTTCCCAAGAAAATACACAAATGGTTATGTGAAAAGATTCTCAACATCATTAGTCATTACTAGTGTTACATCATGGATGGGCCTTGAGGGCACTGGGCTGGGTACGAGAGGCTACACAAACGACCCATATGTTATGTGACTCCATCTGTAGGAAACAGCCAACATGGAGGAGGAAAGTAGATCGATAGTGGCCATGGGCTGGGAGAAGAGGGAAATGGGGAGTGACTGAGTTTCTTTTGGGGGTGATGAAAATGTTCTGGAATTAGATGGTGATACCTGTACAGCCTTGTGAGTGTACTAAAAACTGCTGAATTATATATTTTAAAGGTTGAATTTTATAGTATGTGAATTATACCTCAATGAAAAAAAGAACATCATGGCATCTGCTAATGAGAAAAATGAGGCCAAACAGAGGGAAAAAGAAGACATACTAAAGAGAAGCTCTTTGAGGAGTGGGAGTCATAAGTATACTTAAAGTGCTGCATATTTCAGGGAAATAGTATTCTCATATCATGTAGTGGAATAGTAAAATACCATAACTACCTTCAAGAACAATTTGGCAATAGCTAGAAAAAGAGGAAATGGGCATTCTCAGACCCAGTAATTCCACTTGTAGGTGGCTTTCTAATTAGACAAGCTCTAAGCTAAAACCTCACCAAGTATAAAATAAGACAATCTTGCTAAACTTTTATTTGGCTAACTTCTAAAGAACTGCTTATCAGTATAGCATTTATCCAATATTAATTTTTCTAAATTGAAGTATAGTTAATTTACAATGTTGTGTTAGTTTCTGGTGTAGGAATATTGATTTTTTTTAAAGCACTCCTGATCCTGCTAGATGTCTGAACGTAATTTTTTTTAAAACACATTAGAAACACAACAAGGTATCCCTACACACCAGAAAATTGACAATACCAAATGCTAACGAGAATATGAAACATCAGGACCTCTCACTCATTGCTGGAGAGCATGCAAAATGGCACAACTAGTTTGGAAGACAGTTTGGCAGTTTCTTACAAAACTAAGCATAATCTTACCATACAATCCAACAGTTGCACTTCTTGGTATTTACCCAAATGAGTTGAAACTTATGTCCACACAATAACCTGCCCATGAATATTTACAGAAGCTCTACTCATAATTACCAAAACTTGGAAGCAAACAAGATGTCATTCAGTAGGTGAGTGGATAAACTGTGGTCATCCACATAGTGGAATACTATTCAGAAATAAGAAATGAGCTATCAATACAAACAGATGTGAGGAACCATAAAAATATGTACATTGCTGGGCTTCCCTGGTGGCGCAGTGGTTAAGATTCTGCCTGCCAATGCAGGGGACACGGGTTCGAGCCCTGGTCTGGGAAGATCCCACATGCCGCGGAGCAACTGGGCCCGTGAGCCACAATTACTGAGCCTGCGCGTCTGGAGCCTGTGCTCTGCAACAAGAGAGGCCGCGATAGTGAGAGGCCCTCGCACCGCAATGAAGAGTGGCCCCCACTTGCCACAACTAGAGAAAGCCCTCGCACAGAAATGAAGACCCAACACAGCCAAAAATAAATAAATAAATAAATAAAATTTTTTAAAAAAATATGTACATTGCTAAGTGAAAGAAACCAATCAGAAAAGGCTATATACTATATGATTCCAACTATATGACATTCTGGAAAAGACGAAACTATGGGGACAGTAAAACAATCAGTGGTTACCAGGATTTCAGGGAGGGGAGGAGGAACAAACAGGTGGAGCACAGAGAATTTTTAGGGCAGTGCACTTCCTCTGTTGATACAGTAATCGTAGCTACATATCATTATACATTTATCAAAACCCACAGAACGTGCAACACAAAGAGTGAACCTTAATGTAAACCATGGGCTTTAGTTAATGACAACCTATCAATACTGGATCATTAATTATAACAAATGTATCACACTGACAAAAGATGTAAATAATAGGGAGAAACTGGAAGGGGGAACTCTGCACTTCCTGATCAATATTCCTATAAACCTAAAATTACTCTAAAAAATAAAGTCTATTAAATTTTTTTAAAGGGCAGGAAACCAAAATGATGTCAATAAACATGGAGCTCTATAGAGGAGTCAATTCAACAAGATAAAAAAATGAGGGCACTATAAATGTCAGATAACTAAAAGCAAAGCCTGCTTACTACTAACACTGTAGAGATTTCCTAAACTCTTAAGGAGAATTAATATACCACATTCCCCCAAAATTAAAATGAGGCCCACCAGTTCTGTACAAAGGGATCACATAGTCAACAATAATTATTTATTCCTAAAAACAAATTAAGAAAGTATCTACCGGGGGGTGGGACGAATTGGGAGATTGGGATTGACGTATATACACTACTATGTATAAAAGAGATAACTAATAAGAACCTACTGTTTAGCACAGGAAACTCTATCTGTGGTGACCTAAATGCAAAGGAAATCTATAAAAGAGTGGACATATGTATGTATAACTGATTCACTTTACTATACAGCAGAAACTAACACAACATTGTAAAGCAACTATACTGCAATAAAAATTTTAAAAAAAAATGCCTACCACACATTACCAGAAATGTAGAAACAGAACATGATACAGAAAACAAGAACTGAAATGAAGGTCATAGGGCCTTGTTGTGGTGCCGTCTCCAAGAGTCGCTATGTTACCCACAACAGGCCCTTAACTCACTGGGTCATTTTACAGTATCTCTAAAATGAAGATTCGACTTCCATTTCCAGTCAAAATGGAATAACAGACTGGATCTACCCTCCCACCTAAAACCAAACATAACAGACGAAATATATGAAACAACAGTTTCAAGACATTGGACATCGGGTAACAAAGGATAATGATCCTTGAAAGAAAGGAAACAGATGAGGTGAGCTTTACAGTTGACCCAGCTAACAGGCCAAGGCACAGGGAGGGGGAACCCAGGCAGAGCCACCAGATTCTGAGTCAGGAAATACAGCTGAGAGTCAGGAAGACCAAGGAAACAGGAGTTCTTAGGCAGAGCACCTGAGAAGAGAGCTACAGAGACAAAGAACACCAGGGATCTACAGAGGGTACCCATCAAGTGTTCAGCTGAGTCCTGACCAGCCCATGTGAATAAGGAAATTACCTGAGGCTGGAGAAAGAGCCATTCAAAAGGGTTAGAGGGAACACTACCTAAGGCTCACAGAGGGCCAAGAACAGCACCTGTTCCCTCCAGTCAGACTACAAAAACCCCATAAAAGCAACTAGACAAAAAGACACGTTAGACACACAAGAACAATGATAAGGATAACAGCAATTTCTCAGCAGAAGTAATGTCAGCAAAAAGGCAGGGGAGGGACTTCCCTGGTGGCGCAGTGGATAAGAATCAGCCTGCCAACGCAGGGGACACAGGTTCGATCCCTGGTCCAGGAAGATCCCACATGCTGTAGAGCAACTAAGCCAGCGAGCCACAACTATTGAGCCCATGTGCCACAACTACTGAAGCCTGCATGCCTAGAGCCTGTGCTCCGCGACAAGAGAAGCCACCATAATGAGAAGCCCGTGCACCGCAACGAAGAGTAGCCCCCGCTCGCCGCAACTAGAGAAAACCCGCATGCAGCAACGAAGACCCAACGCAGCCAAAAAAATAAATAAAATTAAATCTTTTTTTTTGGCTGCGTTGGGTCTTCGTTGCTGCGTGTGGGCTTTCTCTTGTTGTGGAGCACAGGCTCTAGGCACATGGGCTTCAGTAGCTGTGGCACACGGGCTCAGTAGTTGTGGCTCGCTGGCTCTAGAGCGCAGGCTCAATAGTTGTGGCGCACAGGTTTCGTTGCTCCACGGCATGTGGGATCTTCCTGGACCAGGGTTCGAACCCGTGTCCCCTGCATTGGCAGCTGGATTCTTAACCACTGTGCCACCAGGGAAGCCCTAAATTAAATCTTTAAAAAAAAACAAAAGGCAGGGGAGTGACATCTTTGCGGCACTGAAAGACAAAACTGCCAGCCTAGAATTCTATACCCAGCATAAATATTTTCAAAACAAAGGCAAAATACTTTTCAAACATAGAAAGAAAGCTAGAAGAATTCTGCACCAGAAGAGCAGCACTACAAGAAATATTAAAGAAGTCCTTCAGGCTGAAGGAAAAATGAATGCAAAAAATAGATAAAAATCTGGACACAAAAAGTGAAGAGCAGTTAATGGTAACTGCATGGGTAAATATATGGCTTTTTTCTTATTATTTAAATATCTTTAAAAGATAACTGACCATTTAAACAAAAATAAAAACAATGTTATTAAAGTAAAACAGTGACAAAAGCACAAAAGCTGGGAGGGGAGAAATGGAACATCAATTAAATTTCAGTAAAGCTGTTAAAAAATTAAAGGCTGGATAAAATAATATCTAAAGATCCTTCCATGCAAAAGTTTCTAATGTTATATTCCAAAAACTCCTTATTCTCCTACATTCTCTTCTCTTAAAAAAAAACGTGTGATAATCTCCCCATTTTGCTATGCATTTCTGCATGTGTATCTATGCTAAAAAAAAAAAGGAGGGTTTTCCAATATACCTTTCTCCTGAAACTTCACTAAAAAAAAAAAAAAAGAGAAACAAACAAAACATTAAAAGAATAAGGAAATTTGGGCTTCCCTGGTGGCGCAGTGGTTGAGAATCTGCCTGCTAATGCAGGGGACACGGGTTCGAGCCCTGGTCTGGGAAGATCCCACATGCCGCGGAGCAGCTAGGCCCGTGAGCCACAACTACTGAGCCTGCGCATCTGGAGCCTGTGCTCTGCAACAAGAGAGGCCGCGATAGTGAGAGACCCGCGCACCGCGATGAAGAGTGGCCCCCGCTCGCCGCAACTAGAGAAAGCCCTCGCACAGAAACGAAGACCCAACACACAGCTAAAAATCAATCAATCAATCAATCAATCAATAAATAAAGTAGCTATTAATTTAAAAAAAAAAATGCAGATGTAAAAAAAAAAAAAAGAATAAGGAAATTTATAAGGAAAAAACACAGAAGCTGTGGAAACAGTGATCAAGAGTCATGCATCAGGGACTTCCCTGGTGGTCCAGTGGTTAGGACTCCTAGCTCCCAATGCAGGAGGCCCAGGTTCGATCCCTGGTCAGGTAACTAGATCCCGCATGCTGCAACTAAAGATCCCGCACACAGCAACGAAGATCCTGCGTGCCGCAACGAAGACCCAGCGCAGCCAAATAAATAAATAAATAAGTAAACATTAAAAAAAAAAAGTCATGCATCAACTGTCCAGCTCTCAAAATATTTAATTACTTAACATCAAGGAAACGGCTGAAGCTGAACAACCTGAAGGGGGGATATGAAACCTGAAGCCCTGGAAAGACTCAAAAATGAGAGGCACAAACAGCTGTGAAGGCATGCTTCAGGGTGAGGCTAAAAACAGAAGGAATGGGTTAAAGTCTGTTGAAGAAACAGTCATAACCCCAAATCCCCTCTTCCACTTTAGGAGACACATGACTTGCCCCTGCTGACCCTTACAAAGAAACCTGGGGAGAAGCTCTACAACTGAAGCTTACTAGGCTCGATGAGGTGGGTAAGATGCCCTGCTGACAGCTGGAGGGGTGGGGGGAGTGAATGCTCACAGGAGTAAGAGTGTAAAGAACAGAAGTAACATCTGAACAGCTGAGAGCATTAGCCTCTGGGAAGTGAAAATGAGCAGACGGAGGACTAGGGCACCTGACAGCTATTTTTCGTTAGAAGCCTTATGTTACTCTTTGACCTTTTAAACTATATTCATGAATTAGTTTTAAACGTGCACTTATATCATTCTGATAAAAATCATTTTTAATTGGATTATCAGGCTACACATTAAAGTTCTCATTTTGTTGTGTTTGTTAGTTTATAAGTCTTTTTCTTCCTTACCTTCTTCCCATCTGGCTTCTCCACAGTGAAAACCTCACTCCAGATCTGAATCCCAGTGGTTTCTGGGTCAGAGCCCCCTCTCCATGAAAACCCTGTTAACGGTTCTTCTGGGTCACCCAACCAATTTGAACGGCCACCTTCCTTCTATAGGAGAAATAAGAAATTTCCATTAAGTCTAAAATTTCGAGTAACTTTACACATCAAGGATAATTCATGAGCTTAGTTTGCTCTTTTGGACATAACAGTCTCACTTTCTAATTGGAAATGAAATAATTCTACTTTACCTGGAAATATAAGTATCGTAGCATGAAGTCCAGAAAGAAGGACTTGCCCTTTCGGAAGGCACCAGCCACTGACACCACCACCACATCAAGGTCTCGGATGTGTTCCTGTAAGAGGATGCTGGCCAAGGCTTTCTCTTCTAGCTCAAAGGCATGTTGGTCTTTCTGAACCAAAACAACCTGCACTGGACAAGGCTTTGCACTCTCCATAGCATCACCTATGTTGTTGTAGAGAAAAAAAATTAGTCTCAAATATTTTTAAAATATGTATTTTTTAACATGGGAAGAGTAAAAACTTCTTAAACACGGCACAAAGCACCAAACCATAAAAGAAAAAAATGACAAATTCGACTTCATTAAAACTAAGAATTTTTGTTCATTAAAAGACATCCTTAAGGGAGTAAAAATGCAAGTCACAGGCTAGGAGGAAATATTCCTAACACCTAAATCCAAAGGACTCATATCCAGAATCATTATAGAAAAAGAAAAGAAAAAGACAACCATTTCACCTTTAAAAATAGCAATGGGTAAAAGATTATGAACGAGCATTTCATTGAAAAAGGATATCCAGGGCTTCCCTGGTGGCGCAGTGGTTGAGAATCTGCCTGCCAGTGCAGGGGACACGGGTTCGAGCCCTGGTCTGGGAGGATCCCACATGCCGCAGAGCAACTAGGCCCGTGAGCCACAATTACTGAGCCTGCGCGTCTGGAGCCTGTGCTCCGCAACAAGAGAGGCCGCAATAGTGAGAGGCCCGCGTACCGCGATGAAGAATGGCCTCCGCTCGCCACAACTGGAGAAAGCCCTCGCACAGAAACGAAGACCCAACATAGCCAAAAATAAATAAATAAGTAAATAAAATTTAAAAAAAAACAAAATACTACAAAATTCCATGTCCAAATAAAGGAGATTTAAAAAAAGGGATATCCAGGACTTCCCTGGTGGCGCAGTGGTTAAGAATCCGCCTGCCAATGCAGGGGACACGGGTTCAATCCCTGGTCCGGGAAGATCCCACATGCCGTGGAGCAACTAAGCCCATGTGCCACAATGACTGAGCCTGTGCTCTAGAGCCCGCGAGCCACAACTACTGAGCCCGCGCACCTAGAGCCCGTGCTCCGCGACAAGAGAAGCCACCGCAGTGAGAAGCCCGCGCACAGCAACAAAGAGTAGCCCCCACCCGCCACAACTAGAGAAAGCCTGCACACAGCAACGAAGACCCAATGCAGCCAAAAATAAATAAATAAATAAATTACTTTAAAAAAAAAAACATAATGAGATACCACTGCCCAACCATCAGAGTGGCTAAAATTTCAAAGACTGACAATATCAACTGTGGGAGAGACTGTGGTACAAACTGTAATTCTCATACATTCTGATAGGAATAGAAAAAACCGTTAGGCAGTATCCACTAAAACTAAACATAACTATGATAAAGCAATTCCACTCCTAGGTATACACCTAAGAGAAATAAATGTGTATATCCACCAAAAGACATATATACAAGAATGTTCACATCAGCTTTACTCAAAATGGTCCAAAACTAGAAATAACCCAAACGTCCACCAATAGTAGAAAGGGTGACTGCCACTGCTAAGTGTCTTTTTGGGGTTTTTTTTGGCTGCAACACGTGGCTTGTGGGATCTCAGCTCTCTGACCAGGGAAACCCTAACCCTAACCCTAACCCGCAGCCCCTGCAAGGGAAGTGCAGTCTTAACCACTGGACCACCGGGGAAGGCCCTAAGCCTTTTAAATACATCATTTTACTTAATCCTCAGAACCCTACGAGGTAAATAATACTGCCCCATTTGAAAAATAAAGAAACTAAGGCTTACAAAAGTTAAGCATCTTTCTCAACAGGTTCTGGAGAAAAGCTTGAAAAGATCTTTAGGTGGCTATGTTTTGCAAATCACTCTTAATAACCTAGTCAAGGTTTTAGGGACAATTAATTCTTTAGTTAAAAATTAAGCACTAACCAGTAGTTTCTCTTCTAGAGTTGAAAGCACAAAGATATTAATTCTTTGAAATTCAGAGCCACTTAGCTATGTGGATTTATGGAAGGTTTACAAAAAAACAGCAGTGGGGCCTATGAAATGAGGCAAAGCACTATTTCCCTTCCCTAAGTGTATGTACTAAAGGAGATGTTTTTAGGTAGTTAAAAGGACACTTGTTTTAATTACGTATTTTAATGACTATTAAACATTAGGAAACAAAACCATGTTTTAATGGATTATTGCTTAGAAGGAGGCTAAGTTTTAAAAACTAATCAATATAAAGTAAATTGAAGGACAAATATTAAGTTGAGCATAGAACAGGTAGGCAGATTTGGCCAAAATCATACACATGGTCCCAGAAACACTTTCATCTGGGAAGCACTGAAGGCTGAATGATCACAGCAGGCAAAGTCGACAAAACAGCTTGACTGCCAGACTCTAATCTTTAAGTATGGGAATTGCTGCTCACTTTTTATTTTTTATTTTTTATTTTTTTTTTGGCTGCATTGGGTCTTCGTTGCTGACCATAGGCTTTCTCTAGTTGTGGCGAGCGGGGGCTACTCTTCATTGCGCTGCGTGGGCTTCTCATTGCGGTGGCTTCTCTTGTTGCAGAGCACAGGCTCTAGGCACGCGGGCTTCCGTAGCTGCAGCACACAGGCTCAGTAGTTGCGGCATGCAGGCCCTACAGTGTGCGGGCTTCAGTAGTTATGGCACGTGGGCTCAGTAGTTGTGGCGCATGGGCTTAGTTGCTCCGCGGCATGTGGGAGCTCTCCGGACCAGGGATCGAACCCGTGTCCCCTGCACTGGCAGGCGGATTCTTAGCCACTGCGCCACCAGGGGAGTCCCGCTGCTTGCTTTTTATACTTACTGTATCAGACAGCAACAAAAGGGTTCTTGCCACTTTTTAATTTTTTGCAAACTGTTGGAAAACAATTTATAAACATTGATTCAATGTCATTCTAGCATTATAATACATATATACTAATACTTTTCTTTCCCATTATTTCCTATTATAAAAAGGAAACATTTCTGTAAATAATCTCTTAGAGTTCTTATTGCCATAACAGCAGGTGCATCCAGGACCTGAAGACCTTCAGTCTTTTATATCAAAGAAGAAATGAGAACAATTTATTCACACCTTATGGATAAGCCACAAGGTTAAGTACTGTGCAGTACTCAAAGCAATACCAAAGTCCCTGAGATGGCCAGTTGCTCCCCCAATATTCATTTTCTCCTCCTGCTATGGTAATATATTTTTAGCTGGGCATATAAATGCTCAGAAGAAACACATTTCCAACCCAACCTTGTATGTAGGGTATCACTGTGTGACTAAGTTCTGACTGGAAATGATATAGCAACTTCCATATCATGCATCTTCCCCCTTCCTGCTCGCTATATGTGAAAGTGGGAGTGAGTCACCCTGGACCAGGCACGTGAGGGCAACACCCTAGGAATACTGGAGCAACAAGAGAGGTAGGGCTGAGGACTTGGTGTAGCAGAACTGCCATGCTGGCTCACTTTCATATGAAAGAAAAATGTCTACCTTGTTTAAATTACTTATTTGGAGGCTCTATGAGATGTAACCAATACAGTAGTCCCCCAGGACTTCACAATTAAGTTCATGGTACTGGCTCTTTCAATTTTATCTATTTCACTATTAAAGTTTACTGAGCAGTGTGAATGTACTGATACAAAGCAGGCACACAATAAACAACTGTAAAAAGGATGAATGATATGTACCATAATATAGTTGAAAGCTACCACCCTAAGGATGCAGGTGATGTTGTCAGGGCAACAGGTATGGAAGATAAAGTTACCTGGGCTACAAACAAGATAGAATAATCACATGACAAAAATGTATGCAGTTGCAGACAACGAATTGCACTTCAAGAGAAGATGAAGACCACTAAGAAGGACAGTTTAAAAAAAAATTGATAAAGCCTTCCCTCATCTCTTCCTCTTTCTGCCTATAGCAAAGTGAAAAAGAAGAGAACCAGGCTATATTTAGTTGAGGGAGCTGGGGTGATCCTGCATTTCTCTCCGACAGTATACTGGGCACACCGGATTTTAAAAGATCTTGTTCCTTTGGTTTGGATCCACTTAAGGGAAAAATCATTTTAAACTGTACACATCACTAATAATTTAATTTAAACAAATAGAGCTGCTCATTTTTCACCACACTATCTTTATCTCTCACTTCCTAAGACAAGAGAACTATATTATTGATCATCCAAGTAAAAATCTTATTTCCACTAACCCTTTTCTAGATATCATGTAAATTTCCTTTGCTGATTTATCCTCGCATCTCGGACAACCTGCCCCCCAATCTCATAGATCCCTTAATCAAAACCTCAGGGCCCTCTCCTTTAGCCACGTCACCTTCCAACCTTTCCTGCCTGTTAGGTTGATCACGCAAGTCAACATCCCCGAGTGTTGCTTTAAGGATGTTACCTCATCCTTCAGGGATGAATGCCTTCATTACAGTACATAAACATATCATGACAGCAACTACATAAAAAAAATCAAGGACTTCCCTGGTGGCACAGTGGTGAAGAATCTGCCTGCCAATGCAGGGGACACGGGTTCAAGCCCTGGTCCAGGAAGATCCCACATGCCGCGGAGCAACTAAGTCCGTGTGCCACAACTACTAAGCCCATGCTCTAGAGCCTGCGAGCCACAACTACTAAGCCCGCGTGCCACAACTACTGAAGCCCGCACGCCTAGAGCCCATGCTCTGCAACAAGAGAAGCCAACATAATGAGAAGCACGCGCACCGCAACCAAGAGTAGCCCCCGCTCGCAGGAACTAGAGAAAGCCCGCGTGCAGCAACAAAGACCCAACGCGGCCAAAAATAAATAAATAAAATAAATAAAACAAATTTATTTAAAAAAACTACAAAAACATTTTATGGATTGATGGCTGAAAGCTAAAAAATCTCCATCCTGTAAGTCAAAGCCTTTCACCATTCGCCCTACTGCCTTCGTTCCTCTAATTCTTTATTCTCCTCATCCTCCCAGGTAAATTTATACTCATTGGTCTTCCTCCTAGGAGAAAGTTAGGATTCACGTCCTGTCCTGTCTTGATTCCAAATTTTCAAATATACAGCCTATTCAACCATTTGTTCTCACAGCCTGAAATGTTTCTTCCACTTGATTCCAGCAAACACTTGCTCATCCTTCAACAATCACCTTCACCCTCCCTCTGTCCTGATCGCCCACCCCATCCTCTCAGAGTCCATCACTTTGCACGGTACACTAAAAGCGATCAAGAGAGACAGCAGGGCTTAAATCCTTTCTTTCTCACCTCTAGAATGTAAGCTCCATGAAGGCAGAAATTTTTGTCTCTTTTGTTCAATGCTATATCCCCCAAGAACCAGAACAGTGCCCACAGAGAGTAGACATCCAATAAACAGTTGGGGAATAAACGAAAAACTCCACCATTTAGTCACAATGTGACTGTGGATAAATTTCTAACCATTTGTAGCTCCATTTATTTATAAATCTAATACCCATCTCAAAGCAGTGTCTGACACATATTAGGGACTCAATAAAAAGAACCCACTTTCCTATTTCCACTAAAACCTTTACTATTATTCCACTCATTACAACATAATAATATTGTAATGAGCTCCTGGGAGCCCCTGGGGAGTAGGGAAACCACCACATTCAGCCCCAGTATCTACCATAGAATAATAGCTTCCTAGTACTGTAAACACTAAACCCTACAGTACATGTAAAGAACCTCAATAAAAGTCAGTTTCTTCCCTTCCTCCTCCCAGTCTCCTTTCTTTGTCAACCTCCCTGAAAGTGTGTCTTCATCCACTTATCTACCCATTCCCTTCTTATCACCTTGCAATCTGACTTTCCTCTCAGTCTCTCTGTTGAAACCATTCTCTAGTTCATCAATGACCTCTCCTGCCAAATCCAATAGGCCTTTCTTGATTCTCATTCAACTCTGCACCTGTGATATAACACACTGGCCAACCACTTCTAAAACTTCTTAAAACTTTTGGACTCCACAACAGTGCCCACTCCTAGTTCTCTTCCAGCCTCTTTATCATCCCCTTTCACCGGTTCTCCTTTTCAGCCTCCTGTGATACCCACCAACGCCCTGCTTTAGCCTTCCGCAGTTCTCAACCTCTCCCTGAATAAGCTCTTTATTCTTATAATTTCACTACACCCTCTATTTTGGTGATGCAACTTCATTAATTTCTAACCTGCACTTAGGTCCAAATGTGCAATTGCTTAAGGGACAGATTCACCTGGATATTCCACCATCAGCTCACTCTCGGAGGAGTATTACGGAGAAATATATGGGTATAAGAGTCAGGAGAGGGCTTCCCTGGTGGCACAGTGGTTGAGAATCTGCCTGCCTGTGCGGGGGACGCGGGTTCGAGCCCTGGTCTGGGAGGATCCCACATGCCGCGGAACAACTGGGCCCGTGGGCCACAACTACTGAGCCTGCGCGTCTGGAGCCTGTGCTCCACAACAAGAGAGGCCACGATAGTGAGAGGCCCGCGCACCGCAATGAAGAGTGGCCCCCGCTTGCTGCAACTAGAGAAAGCCCTCGCATAGAAACGAAGACCCAACACAGCCAAAAAAAAAAAAAAAAGAGTCAGGAGACAAGTTCCTGTTCCAGTTCTACCACTAACAACCTGTGTGATTCTGGGCATGTCTAGTCTTCAGTCTCAACAGTAAAATGAGTCAAGATTTAACCTCTAGCAACCCTTTCAGTTCTAACATTTTATAAGTCTACATTTAGCATCATCAAAATGAATCCTCTCAGCTGCTCCACTTCTCTCAAATCTCCGCCTTTCAGCCTTCACATCTTCCCTGACTCCATCTTCCTATATGAAACATACCACCAGACCCTATCATTTCTTCCTTCTATGACTTAAGCTCCTGGTTTGGCAAAGACTGTTATAACAGTGAAGGAGTATCTACAGGAGAAAGGCCTTCCCTAACAATCAGGAAAGACCAGATTTCTGGGCCCAGTTTCGTACTAACCGTAACAGCGTGAGTAAATCACTTTACTTCTCTGTGTCTCAGCTTCGTCCACAAAATCAGGCAGTTAGGTAAAGCCATTTTATAGCTCTAAAATTCAATCTCTCTTGAACAACTGAAAATTTCCTGAATATCTAAATTGGCCAAACTTGCTGGGTAACGTATTCATGCCTTGGCTTAATTTAAAATTGTATAGTCCTGGCTAAAGAACAGATCAAAATTTACGATGATAAAAACATTAAAGCAACTTGCTCAGCAAGGACCCCACCAAAGACTTGGGGGTTTGTTTTAGGAGTTTTTTAAGGGGGAGAGATACTCCATTTGCAGTGAAATTACTCCCATGTCTCAGTAATCTTATACTCTGGAGATCTAACCTCCAGGGACAGTACTAGAAAAACCTTTAAGTGGCAACCTTATATGCCTTCTCCCTTTAGCGAAGCAATCATTTCCCAAGGTCTAGATATGCATTCTGCGATGACAACAACAGTAAGGCTCACTTACATGAACAGTTAATGTTCGATATGAAGAGGTAATGCTCTATTATGTTCATTTACATGAATACCAGATGTGACATTTTATACACATACAAAGATATGGCCTGACCACAGTCACATCTATCATCTGTATTTTTGGCCGCACCACGCAGTTTGTGGGATCCTAGTTCCCCGACCATCTGTATACATTTAAGTGAACTTAAAACCTAAGTTTAGGGAAAACCTAAGTTTAGGGAAAACCTAAGTTTAGGGAAAACCTAAGTTTAGTGAACTTAAAACCTAAGTTAAAAAAAAAAAAAAGTGAGTGGTAGAACTATATCATACTGCCAATTCTGATTAGTGCTGTAAATAGCTCATAGCAATACTGCATCAGCCATCATTTCGAAGTATGTAGAAATGTTGAAATATTTGCATAATTAAAAAGGACTCCAATAGTTGATGTGGAAGCTACAACATTTTTTCTAATTACTTTTAAAGTACTGACGTATCCTTTACTTTGGACACAACACACCTTAACCCAGACTAACCAATAGGTTTAAGTATGCCTATTCAAACAATCGTTGTATCATTGGATTCAACGGAGAAGCTCTGCACTAAAACAAAAACAGACAACCCAAACAGAAGGGCTGAAAGACTAACAAGTGAAATTAATTATTATAGGGACAAATTTGTAGAGATCTGAGCAAATTACAGCGCTGATTCTTCCTAGAATTATTTCTGAATTTTCAAAGGACTGAAAGAAAAAAAAAAAAAAAGTAGCTGCACAGGCTAAATAAAAGTAGATGAGACTTCTGAATTATAATTGGCCTTCCTGCTCCTATGGAAAATGTAAATTTTAAGAAATAAGTTCTATCAGAAAAAGCATTATGGGGAAAAAAGTTTAAATGTCCCTCAAATACTTGAGAAGACCATCTGAACAGTGATAAATTCAATGAAACTAGTTATTTGGAAGCAATTACAATTGCTATTTCAGATAATTCAGACAGAATTTAGTAGATCAAGTCAACAGTTTAGACCAGGGTTTCTCAACCTCAGCACCACGGATATTTGGGGCTGGATAACTCTTTGTTGTGGGGAGCTACCCCATTCACTGCAAGATATTTAGCTGCATCTCTGGCCTCTACCCACTGGATACCAGTACAGCTACCTCCTGATTGTGAGACCCAGCAATGTCTCCAGACATTGCTAAGTGTCCCAACCAGGCAAAATCGCCCTGGGTTAAGAACCACGGGGGTAGAGCCAGCCTCAGTACTCATCCTTACGGTCCAGAGAGTTTTGAAAAGCAAATCCTAACTACAGTTATAGAAACATTTCACTGAGTAGCGTGCATGACTCAGGGTAAAGTTATGACCTGAGTTTTCCACTCTCCTTTTGAAATACCACATTTTCTAAAGGGCAAAAGCAACACACCCAAAAACAAAAGCATACCATTTTCATGCCTTGTTCTTACTGGCAGTCTTTAAAGTTCCTAATTCACAGAAAAGGCCAAAGAAAACACATCATCATATGTAAGGCTAAGTACACTAAAGCCCTCAGCCAACTCTACAACTGCTGGGTGTGGCTCTTTTTTGGTGATGGTGAGGGAGTGCTTTTATACACTGTTTTGTCTCAAGGCAGTAAGCATGCCGGTAGATACACGTATATTTTTAATGTTGTTTCAGTGAAAGTTCTATTTAAATGCAACTTAACAGAACAGTAGGGGAAATTTGTACCTTAGCACAGAATGCTGAACAAAACCACATTTTCTTTGTCAATTTAGAATTCTGTACTGCTTAATGGATTTATGAAGATCAACTATGACTAAACAGTATTAAAGATTCAGAAATGCAGAGACTGGGCTGAATCTAAAAATGATGCCAGGCTATACTATAGGCATCTAATTTAATACAGGCATTTAATAAAATAGATGCCAGGCTATTCTATTAAAAAGATAAAAATCTTTCTAATAGAATGAATTCAATATTCATCTTATTTGACTTTACCCTAAAAATAAGAACACCACCAAAATCAATCTGGTTACCTGAAGATTTTAATTACCTGTATTCCAGTTGAATAAGACTTTCTTAACTGGCAATATTTGATTTGGAGTCCTTATCATTTCAAGACAAAAAGAATTAATCTACTTCTTTGCTTAGTCACCTACTATACCACTAAAACCTATTTTCTGATTTGTAATATACTGATACTTTATCTGTGAAATATATGTAACACATTCTAACAATCAAAACATATTCTAACAATCAAAACACATACCAATAAAAGGCATTCTTTAGATATTTGCATGGAAGAGTATCAACTCAATACAAAAATACTGATATTACAAATTATACTTCCTATAAAGTAATAAATCAATTCAAATTAAGCAACCACCTACAGAGAAATTTGTATACATTAGTATAGAAATTAAATTACTTGCGTTTTGGGGTTTTTTTTTTTTTAAACTGTTGCTTGGCCCCTCAATATATTAAATCAGAATCTGTGAGTGGGCCCCAAGCATTGGCAGGTTTTAAAAACCCCAAGTTATTCTAATGTGCAGCAGCAGGGCTGAGAACCACAGCTCTACAGCAATTAAAAGACTTATTTCGTTTAACTAAAAGCTTTCCCCTCACTTTTCCCCCTTGATATTTTTTTAGAGAATATGCTCCTAGAATCTCAAAGTTAGGAAAATGTTCTAAAATTCAGACTAACTTTAAACTGTAGTTTTGTTAAACAATTTCTCAGTATAAAACACAAGGCCATAGAAAGTTTAACAGGCATGCCGAGTCACTGCGGGTAAATTTTAAACAAGTTCACACAACCTAGGGTTCCCTAAGGTACTTGAAAGAAATCTTAGAATATATGACCAAACTGTGAGTAATGACTACCACTGGGGAACTGGGGAAGTAGAGATGACTTTATATTTCTTGCTTCTTACAATTCCCTATTATTTCATTTTAAATAATCAGTGTGAGTATACCTTTTATTTTATGACTTAGGAATCATAAAAATGAAAAATGCATGTGCTACTCCATAGAAAACCAATTCTAAAAAAGCCTAATCTAAACAAGTCCTATTTAGTGAAAACTAAGACAATTATGCTAGTACACATCATCACATTTATCCTCTACTTTTTACTACTTTTCTTAATTTTATGATTACTCCAATAAGACAGTAAACAACAGCTAATAAAACAACCTGCTCTACTAGTGTAATGCTTCATTAGGTACAGGTCTTTTTCAATCAAGCGTTTTCTTTACAGGTGTTAAAGCAGCAACAGAGATTTCTATACTATGAGCTGGTTTCTGTGGGGATTGAAAGAAAACACTAATTTGAAATTCAGTACACTGCAATGCTGAATACTTGTCGCGGTTTAAAACTACGTAGGTTTTGCTTCTCCAAAAGCCAGCCAAAATGTGAAACCACGTTTTTGGTCCGTTAGTTTTCTCTCCTTCCCAAAACATTCCATCCAACTTCGTATTCAAATTTGAGGACTAGGATTTATTAAAAGAGTCTTCAATGTTCTTTTCTTCTTTTTTTTTGCCTTTAGATTTCACAAGTGAAAACTTCCGGCCATTTCAACAGCACACACAGCAAACAAGAATAAAGTCAGGTAGAATGACAGATGAAATTAAAATCCATGAGTTTATGGTGACTATTTGTTTTTTCTTTAATACTTTCACTATGCTTTGTGTCTTCAAGAAAGCAAACGAACAAAGTACTGTACCAAACGTACTAAAAGAACTTCCTAAAAATCAATTTAGGCCACATTCTTTTATCTCCTTTACGGAGATAAGTGCGGGTTGAAAATCGACTTCCCTAATACCTCCTGTAACTCAAGGTCTTTAGGATAAAAATAAAGCTTCCAACTCAAAGACGCTTCGCAGCCCTCTAGAGCTTTTTAAAAGGCTGAACAATAAAGCATCTACCTTCCCCACTCCCTGGGCCCGTTAATACGGCCAGAGCCACTCGGCCCGAGGTTTCCCGGCCAGCGAGCGAGCGAAGCGCCTAGGCAGGGAGAGGGCAGCAGCCCGGAGCGCCCAGCTCAGCCTCTAAACGCCGCCCCAGGACCACCGACCCTCGAGGTCCGCCCCAGGTCGGGAGGGGAAGGGCCAGATGGGCGGCGGCACCCCCGAGGGGCACTAACGGCCTCCTCCGGGCCCAGGGCCCGACCCCCGAAGGCGGCCGCTCCCAGCCGGTAGCGGAGGAAGGCGCCGCCCGCGTCTGACTGGTCCGGCCCCGCGAGCAGCCCCCGGACCCGAATTCGTCGGCCAAGGGACCCCAGCGAGAGGCGCGCGGTCCCAACACCGGGACGAGGAAGGGCGGCGGCGCGGGCCTCCGGTCTCCTCGAAACTATAGCAGGGAGGGCAGCGGGAGTGGCCACGGAGCGGGCTCGGGGGAAATAGCGCGCCTCACCTGCTCCTCCCGATGCAGCCGCTACCACTCGCTGAGGGGACAACATGGAGCCTCCGCCTCCAGCAGAAGGAGCAGGGGCTCAGAGAGGGGCGGACGGGGGCGGGAACGAACCAGGCCCTGGAGGCGGGAAACGGGCGTGGCCTGGGCTCTACAAAAAACTAGGGAGAAGGAGAGGCGCGCGAAACCACGAGACGGCGCGTTAACAGCGGACTGGCGAGGATCAACCGGCACCCCAAGGTGCAGGGAGCGCTGAGCGGGCTGGAGCGAGAAAGCGCACGCCGCCGAATTCTGCCACCGCCCGACGCGTGTGCGCGTGCGCTGGAGTCCGACACCCGCTGCCGGCTACCTGGGGCTGCGCCCTGGGGGCAACCGTCCGTTGGGAATTGTAGTCCCACGCTCTTTGGGTATCCTCCAACGGTTCCCATTCTGCGCACTCATCCGGGCAGGGAGGAAGCGGAAGAGAGGGATGGGGATTGCAGCGGCTCTTCGACGACTGAACTACAACTCCCAGCAGGCTGTGCAGGGAGCGGTGGGCCGCCCCGTCATCCCCGCCCTGCCCTCACTTAGCCTTGAGGCCAGGCCCCCCAGCGGAGGCGTTGGTGGAACCGGCCTCAGACCTTTGCCGGCCGCGTTTGAGACGGTTTCGGTGTTTAACGCTGGCCGGAGCCGTAGGTCGGCGGCACTCTGCCCTAAGGACCGAAGGGAGGCCTCAACCCTGGGTGACGTGAGCATCGCTGTTCTTTTAAATGATTTTGACTTCACAAGGAGAGGAGGTCGTGACTTCATCATCACCATCAGCAACTTAGCCCAATATTCCCGTCCCTGTCCAAGCCTGATGGCGCACCATAGCCACTCTAATAGCTAACGTAAGAACTTCCAGGCAAAGTCCTTCCACTGGCTTTGTCCAGTCTAAGCCATGGCCATATTTTGTAAATCTCCGGCTTAGAGGAGCTTGTTTCGGAGCTGCTTTGGCAATCACACTCTTACTTAAACTGTATGGTAGATCAATACAAAACTGGGTTCTCCAAAAATGCTTTTATTCACGCTTCACATGTGATTGAGAAAATGTCAGTTGTCACAATTGAAGAATATTGTTATTTTGGATTCGTTGGGGTAGGGGCAGTTGTCTTGGGGCTAAATAGCTGGTGGAGCTTATGAGAGGCTAAAGCCTCTATCTCCCTCCCCCCCACTGCTACCACCTCTTGGCATCACCATTGCCTCATTCACTCGACAAATTATTCCACTTTCTTTCTTCTGCCTCTACCTTAACTATTATAACCTACCCAGAACCTCCTTCCAGCTATCTCTAGGCCCTGCCACGCCCTTGAGCTGTTTTTCACTCCCCGAATGATTAGGCCAGAAGTGAAAAGGTAAAGATAATTCTACCTAATCTTACCTGAAGAGGTCCTGTTTTGGTTTCTTTTCCCCTGCACCTTCTGATTCTCTGCAAACTCTCAAGATTATTTGAATACCCTCGTCCAGGCTTTATATTTGAGTCTAGGTTAGATCTAAATTAACTCTGGCCAGCAAGAAACTAGATGAGAACCTCAAGACAAGTGGTTCCTGGGGTTTCGCATTGGGTGTGCAGTAAGCAGGACCTACAGGATGTGACACAAATCCAGGGCATTATGAGGCATGCTCAGAAGAGAAAGGGGCCAAAGGCTAATGACTTGTCACAATTGCAACATGCAGTGTAAGAATTTAAAATTGAGCATACCTCCCAGCATTCTATATTCCCCTTCCCCATCCTTCTCCATAAGACTTCTCACCATCTAACTTTAAGTTTTACTTTTATTTTTGTTTGTCTCTTCCCACTAGAATATAAGTTCCAAATGGACAAGAATTTTTGTTTTGGTTCACTGCTATATCTCCAGTGCCCCCAGACAGTGCCAGGCAGATGGTAGAAACTCAAATATTTATTGAATGGAAGAATAAAGAAGGTATACGTTAGGGACTTCCCTGGTGACGCAGTGGTTAAGAATCCACCTGCCAGTGCAGGGGACATGGGTTCAATCCCTGGTCTGGGAAGATCCCACATGCCGCAGAGCAGTTAAACCCGGGTGCCACAACTATTGAAGCCCGCGTGCCTAGAGCCCGTCTCCGCAACAAGAGAAGCCACCACAATGAGAAGCCTGTGCACCGCAACGAAAAGTAGCCCCTGCTCGCCGCGACTAGAGAAAGCCCGCGCACAGCAACAAAGACCCAGTGCAGCCAAAAATAAATAAATAAAATAAATAAATGTTTAAAAAAATACATTGCATCTTTCTCAATATAACATCAAGGTCAGTGCCAGCACATCAGCCTCCCCATACACTGTAGAAGTTTTGGGCACTTAGAACAACACTACAAATTATAGGTACACTTTAGGATTAGTCACAGCTTAGAAAACAACCCCTGTAAACAAGAAACCTGTTTTGTTATTGTTGTTTCCTTCTCAAGTATCCAGGGTCATCAAAACAGTGGAGGTTCAAAGTGCTAAAAATTGATGAGACTGATTTGAGCCTGCCTTCAACCATCTCACTCTGAATTGAGTCATGTGGTATGACCAGAGGCTGAGCTTTCCTTGTGGTTTTCCAGAGTAGGTGACATGTAGACATGCTTGAATGGTCAAGGCCACTGGCTTTGTGGTCAGACTGAGCTGGCTCTGAATTCTAGCTCTGATGCTCACTAGCTGGGCAAACTTGGGTGAGTTAGTTAACCTCTTTGAACTCGTTTTATCATCATCTGCCAAATGATTTGAATACTCAAGTCACAGAGTTGTAGGTTAAATGAGATGTAAGTGTTTGGCAATTAGAACTGATGCATAATTAGTGCTCAAAAATTGGTAATCATTATATTCATTCTGGAAAAGCAAAACAAAGTCATAAATATTCGAGATACTGAATTATGTTACAAAGCACAAAAATAGAAAAATTGTTTTCTGCAATAATATCCAGTGTGACTCAGGATCCACAGCTTTCCAAAAATAGGGTGTTTATTGCGTGCCAGGCACAGTGCTAGGCAGTAATGCTGCAACAATGCATAAGACACATTCTTGTCCTCCAGAGACTCACAGCCTCCTGGGGTAAACAGCCAAGTAAATAATTGTCACTCACTGACTGTGCTGACAGCTCAGCCTCCTCTCCTACGACCTACTTGCAGGATCCACATTTAAGCAACAGACTGGGCACTCAGAAAAGACAGACTGGACTACTGGCCAGTCTGGGTGTCATTTAAATACCTTACTTTGCTCGTGTATAAAATGGTGTATAGGGCTTCCCTGGTGGCACAGTGGTTAAGAATCCACCTGCCAATGCAGGGGACATGGGTTTGAGCCCTGGTCTGGAAGATCCCACATGCCACGGAGCAACTAAGCCCATGCACCACAACTACTGAGTCTGCGCTCTAGAACCTGTGAGCCACAACTACTGAGCCCGCGTGCCGCAACTACTGAAGCCCACGCGCCTAGAGCCTGGGATCTGCAACAAGAGAAGCCACCGCAATGAGAAGCCTGCGCACCGCAACCAAGAGTAGACCCCGCTCTCCACAACTAGAGAAAGCCCGCGTGCAGCGACAAAGACCCAACGCAGCCAAAAATAAAAATTAAAAAAAATAAAAAAGGATATAGATTTGCTATATTCACCTGTGCATTTGCCACAAAAAGCTCCTAACAGTAGTTACCTATGTGAGTGTAGAGGGGGAGACCAGTGGGTGGAGAGGGGTTGGTGATAGAATAAAACTTTATAGTATATATACTTGTGAATATAAACACATATATGGCATGTGACTATATTAAAATTTTTAATTAAATAATTTTTTTTCTAAAAGTCAAGAAAAAAAAATAAACTGGGTAATAAGATGGCCTAGAAAATGATGTGGGAAATTAGCTTTGTAAATACCTGTCCCATAAGGATAGGAGCAAGAAAGATTTCCCAGCTCAATGCCTCAGCAGTAAAAATTGCTCAGAACTCCTGAGAAATGGCTGTACTTCAGTGAGCATTTTAACAATCTCACCTGAGCCCTTCCCTGCCTGAAAACTTATGCTGAATCCCCATTAGCCTTAAGATGAACCCTCAGTTCTTTAAGGCTCTGTTACTGCTTCTCCACACTCTGGCCCCAACCCATCTTCCCCATTTTATCTCCCTCTTGTCCTAATTCAAGCCCTTGGCTCTAGCCAACCTGGGCTAACCGTACCCAAAACATCTCACACTTCTAGGCCTCCAGCCACCACAGAAGGCTGTGTTGTGTTGCACTAATGCAGCCTGTGGAGGGGAGGGGCAAGATGGGATCCAATCTAGGCCAAGTTCTGCTAGTCAAGCCAACATTGACGTGCATCATGGGCTGGGATGGGAGGAAGGGGTGCTTTTTTGTGATTGGTCTGCCCAGAAGGAGGTGTTATTGTATACTTGCACAAAAACAGCCCATGCATTTGCTTCACACCATTCTCCCTTGCCTTTAGTGACCTCCTTACCACTCCAAACTCCTGACTTAGCTTCTTCATAAAACCTCCCCAAGTCACTATAACTCCATAGTGATTCCCTATACTCTTAAATTCATACAATTCACTTGTCATCTAATCATAGCATTATAATTTTGTGTTGTTTGGGGGTTGTTTTTGGTTGCTATTTAATTTGTATTTTTTTAACTTTATGTATGTTCTAAGCCCCAACTAGCTTGTAAGCTCAGGATAAACATATTTTTTGGATCCCTCCAAATTTCCCAGGATACCGTCATACACACAGCAAGTGACCAGTAAACATCTGTGGAACAAACCATGTATACAAATAACATCCCAAGCAAGAGTCAGTCTCAGGGAAATTTACTGGTACAGCAAATGAGAGCAGGAAGGAAAGGCAGCTTCAAGAATTGGATCTAGCACAAAGGCCTCTTATGTAAAAAATCTGAAGGGTTTGAAGAGACCACCAAGACCACACCAATGTCTTGATTTTTATCTTCTTTTCTCTCTTTCTAGATATGGAAACAAGATTCCTTTCCAGCCAGGGTCTGCAGATCCTAGCAATTGCTGTCAGAGTTAGGGACTAGCCTCATTCATTTCCTTATCCAGCACCTAATAATGTAAATTTTTAAAATTTATGCATTTATCAGAATGGGTAGATAACTGGCTTGGTTATCAGATTGGATTGCATTTCTCTTTGTCATCTAAGAGACAGGTTGCTGCAGTGTCAACTGATGCTGTTAAGTGCCAGAGTTAGATATTTGCCACAAAGTTATTTTGGGAAATATTCTCTGTGCCTTTTTTCAGAGTGTTTCAATGGCCAGGAGTTTTTTTCCTGTCTGGGCTTTACCTGACCTTAAAAACTGTCAAGGACAGATGTAGTCCACTGACTGTTCTAGATTTCCTCTGGTCAGATCACTTTTCCTCTCTGTGGCTGCTTGGCTGGCTACCTCCCCCTTCATGAGGTTGCATCTTTACAGGATCTGCTGATCCTGCAATTGCCCTTCTGGTCATCGATTGCTGCTTTAGTAATAACAAAGCCTACAGTCTTCATCTTTATTACTTCCAGTTTACATTTCCGTTTTTAAAAGAATCAGGCACATTTCAAATCACTTGACCAGACGTAGGGAGAAGGCTTTGAATTTTGCAAGCCGACCAAAGAGAAGCCAAAAAGTGAACAAAATCCAGTATAAGCTAGATATCTGGTTTCAAATACAGTTTTCACTAAGGACCTCTTTTAGGCTACGAATAAAATTCAGTTACGTGTCTTTTGTGCCATATTCTCAATTTTTAGTACCTCATTTTACCATCCTCCATAACCACAGCCAGGTTGTCTCCTGGCTCTTCCTTTTTCATTAGCTCAGCTTGTTTTTCATTCAGAATGTGTCTTCTCTATCTGTTAGTCTATTTAGAGGAAAGGACAACCTTAAGACCCAAAGTGGATACCTCTTTCGGAACAGTAAAGAGATAAGAACATGAAGCAGGTTCTGCGGCTGCATTGCAATGTGATTGGAATAAGTTATAGTTTTTCACTCTGTACAGCATCTTTCTCCACCTACCAAATGGGAGATCGTGCCATTTCTGCCTCATGGTGATGAGATATTATGACACATCCAGAAAAATTCATAAAGCACCTTGCAGAGTGGGCCTACACTGTGGTTTTCACCATTGGGGTTAAGAGTGGGAACGCATCAGACAAAAAACATCGGCTCTGGAATCTGTGGGAAAGATATTCTCCACTAATGGAAGCAAAAAGAAACTTCTATCGTTAAAACACATAATCAGCCTACGCTAAAACATTCACAAAAAGAGCCGTGAAGCAACAGTAAGCCGCAGGCCCCCTCCCACTTCGGCCGCAGTGGTGGGCGGGGCTTGATTCTTGGCCACGCCCCTTGCGCCTGGTCCCCGAGGGGCGCGGCCCACCCCAGCCACCGGCCCGGGCGCTGGGCGAAGCCGGCTTTGCCCCTCCTTCCCTGCTAGAGCGCGGAGGGACAGTTCTTGCGCCTGCGCTGGGCGCCTCAACTCGACCGCCTCCCGCCCACGCCGCCAGCCCGAGGGCCCTTTGTGCGCCTGCGCGCTCGCGCTTCCGCCCTCTCGCGGCGCTCGGCTAAGGCAGTCTGTCTGTCGGACTCTGTCCTTAGAGCACAGAGAGGCAAGGCGACTTCGGAGAGTCAGCCGCCCGATTGTTTTCCTTTCCCTCCCTCTCTCCCGTCCCACATCGCTATTCACCCCTCTCCCGCCTTTGCTCGCGCAGCCATGGCGGAGCCGTCGGCGGCCACTCAGTCCCCATCCGTCTCCTCGTCATCCTCCGTGGCCGAGTCCTCTGCGCCCGGTGGCGGCGGCGGGAGCCCGGGAGCCTGCCCCGCCCTGGGGGCGAAGAGCTGCGGCTCCTCCTGTGCTGGTGAGGCGCGCCGGGGGACCCCGACCTCGGGAGGGGGTGTCCTTCGGGGTCAGGGACTGCAAATCACCCTCGCGTACTGGAGGCTTCAGCCCCCGGGAAGGAGCGTTTGGAAAAGGGGGTAAGGGGGAGGGGAGCGTCAGGTCTTGCAGGCGGTGAGGAAATAACGGGGTGTGAGGAAAACAGGTTGGGGGAGGGGAGATACTCTCGAGAGTGGGCGTTAACGCCGAGACTGGGCAGGTGGGGAAAGACACGGGTTCGGGGGGAGCCGTCCTCTGAACCGGGGTGATTTAGTGGAGGATTAGAGAGATTGAGCGGATTGGGGCAGGTTGGTGGTAGGAGAAATGACTCCTTACGATTTTGAGGGGATGGTGGTGAAAGGGTTGGGTTGCATTGCAGGTTTTGCAAACAGGTGTTGACATAATCAGCCATTCGTAGTCTTCCAAAAAGCATGGATTTTTTTGGTTGCCCGTGGGAAAGATGAGGAAGTTTAATGGAAACACTGAGGCCGTTTTCTATACTGTTTTCATCTGCCTTTAATTTTTTGTGGTCAGACACCGAAGGCCCGATTTTTCTGAGGCGTGATGAGAATAGCTCAGGGAAGATTTGGGAGGGAGCTGCTGATGGTCCAAGATGGATCCGTGGCTGCATCTGCAACACTGCCTGCTCTTCACTGGCGCGGCGTGGGGGTGGGGACACGAGGGTAGCTGCTTATATTCTAGAAGATAATAGGTAGAGTCATGCCAAGCCATCAACATATTTTAATTTCATGCTTTTTGTCGGCTATTATTGATCGAAGTATAACAAAAGGGGGTGTTTCCCGCAGACAAGGGGGAGGGGGAGAAAAGTCAGACAAAGCAGGGGCTGGTTGAACCCCCTTCTCCTCCCATCTCTGTGAAAGACTAGGAGGGAAGCTGCAGGCCGCTTTCAGTTTCCATTGTATAACGCGTCTGCCTGGTGGTGGGAGCTGGCTGGCAAGCTCCCCTCGTGCAGAGATCTGCAGTGCAGATGCCTTCCTGAGGAGAAAAAAAAAAAAGCACCACGAGCAGGTGGTGGTTCTTAAAGGAACTCAGTCTTCCAAGAAGAAGACAAAAAAAAGCTTTTTGTCAAAAGAAGGGCCATAAGCTTGGCAGAGTACAGATAATTTTGCTGTTTATTTAGTTACCTTAAAGGATTTTGAGACGTTTTAAAATGCTTCATCGTCTCCTTTGCCAGAATCTTGGGTTGATTGTTCTAAAGAACAAAATTGATCTTAGCTTTAAATATATTCTCTACGTGTTTTTCGAACAGTGGATTTCCACGTAAGAGCTTTGGTACTCATTTGGATTTTCCAGTGTGGTTATGGCCATTTCAGTCGAAACAGTATCAGAGGAAGCTTCTGCAAGGCCAAGATTAGCTGTCCAGATAAAGGAATGAGGCAGCAAATTTAGAACCCTTGTCCCCTTTAAACTACCACTGTTTCTCCTCCAAATTTTTGTGTTCTGGGCAAAGGTCCAGATGAACAGCAGCTTCCTTATATATTTAGCAACTTGGTGTTTTGGCTCTAATCATGTGTCATTGGTTACTCTTTGGTCGTTGGCCCTTTTGTGCATACCTTTTGATTTTTCTTGGTTTTAAATTTTTGATACAGTTGAAAAATAAATTAGATACTCTTTCCACCTTAAAGTCTTACCCACTGCAAATATGTATTAATATTATGTGAAAATCATTAATACAGTTTTAGTGGGTTCAGTGCAAGATCCTCATTTGTCAGGTCACTACTGGAAAAGTTTAGCTTAAGATACTGCAGTGTATAGTCATCATTTCATTGCAGAAGCTCTTCCTCCTTGCAGAATGCTTTCTCCATCTCTCAGAGGAAATGTCTCAAGCTTTTGCACCATGAAAATTGAGATGAAGTCTGTTATTCCAAAATTTGACTCATTTAAAATGGATTCTTGAAAAATATACCTTGTTTTAAAAATCTGTAAGTGTTGATGTCAGCCTTTAGCTTCACTTTCATTCACCAAGCTCCTCTTGGTTTTAGAGACTTTAAAAAATAAAAAAAGAAGAGGAAGTGGTCACTTGGTGCCTGCAGGAGACAATTGTGTCTTGACTGACCTGTCCAAATTTTAGAGATTTAGTTCCTACCTAAAGGTGATTAGCAATAGCACTCTCTCTTCCAGTGCATCGGGTGTTAGTGCAGCTGGCAATGATGTACGCTTGGAGAAGGTCGGGGCCAGGATTGGCTTCCCAGATTTCTGCCTTTGAAGTAAAGCGAGGATTTCAAAGGCAGAAATTTGAGGTTGAGGTAGAAAATACGTAAATAATTAGTGCTCTTTTCAGGATGAGGGTTGCCTTATTAGGCATCAAGTATAGATACCTGTCTATTGTCTGAAGTTTAAAAGTGCTTTAATAGCTTGTTGTCTATAGCCTTTGAAATTCTATAACTTGCTAGAGACTGTTCTTTATTACTGCTCTGAAAATCATGGTGTCAAAATAAAGCTACATTTCTTGTGTCTGTTTGTGGAAGTTAGCTTAAAGCAAAAACAGCTTGGACAACTAAAAAATATTTTAATGCTTTAAATACTTCTTTTTCACTCATGAAACTGAGTTGTTCTGTGTACTTTTTAAGGCATCATTTTTACGCTTTGTTCTAACACGTCAATCAATCATATGATTATGTAACTTGTATTTTCAGTCTTAACTCTTAAGTAAAAAAGAACTCTGACCACCTGTTCAACACTGACATCTGTATTGTATTCATGTCAGATTAGCAGTGACAGTATAACATCGTGATAAACACACAGACTTGAGCCCCAGAGACACCTAGATTTCAATTCTGTCTCTCTCGTTAATTGTATGACCTTGTGCACATCCTAAACCTCAGGAGTGTGACCTAGACAAATTTGCTTTGCTGCCCTGAGATCCTAACTTTGATTGAATAATGATACCTAGTACTTGATACATCTATTTGCAGGTTTGAAACACATAGATACAAAAAACAGTTGAATTACAAGTGAGAAGTCATTTAATCTTCCTCCCAGTAAAGGATGCTCTTATATCTTTTTCTGTTTTCTAAAAGCGAGTCAGTTGTTTCAGCTTTTGATCCCTCATATTAATAAGAGCTGCGACTCCTTTCACTCACCTGATCTGTTAAAGACATTGGGAGGGAGCCAGGATGTTTCATAGATCGCTTGGCATCAGTATGCTTAAATACTTTCTGCAGCATTCTGACCATAAGTATAGTATGATACATTGTGAAACTCCTATCAGTGGAAGCAAGAGTACAGGAGACAGCAAGAATGGTCATGTCAGTATGGTTCACAAATGCCTGCTGACTGAGGTGGTTTTTATTCCCCAGGAATAGAAGATTTCTTTTAATGCTGTTTTCTTTTAGAGTCAATTCACAAATAGTTTAACGACTATGATCAAACAAACCAGTCTACATATATTTAACACTTACACCTTCCTTAAATTGAAATCTCTTGGGAATTGTTTATGTAGTAGCTGGTAAGAACATCAGTGTTTTTATTTTTATTATTTTAGTGATGGTCTGAAAACAAAATAAAACTAATATTATTGCTTTTATTGTATTCTGTGGTGAGGAAATTATATACTGGTCCTGATATAGGAGGCACCTGTTTAATCCTGTGCAGGTTACAAGCATTTGTAAACAAAGCTTGGCAGTGAAGGAATTGGTGACGTGCCATTGAAGGGCCAGGGGAAAGTTAAGGTTTCCAGTTTTGTGTGAGCCAAGAGGTTGTTTGTTCTTTAGGAGGGCACTTCTCTTTAGACTAGCCATAAACCTAGAATTTACCATTTTTGTAATTCTGAGCAGAATTACAAAAGCTCCAAATAAATGGTTAGCTATGCATATTTGTTGCGTGTACCTAGCTTATAGTTTGTGTTCAACTTTATTGTTAATGATGAATTTATAACTGCCTCCTAAACTGTACAGACTTGTGAAAAATATATAAATTTCATAGTAAAACTTTTAAAATAAAATCTACCAAGTCGATGTTATGTTCATATCATTTAAGACATTCAGGAGTTGTGCAGGAGACTGACAGCTTTTATTGTTTATTCATAACAGCTATTCTAGAATTAATTTGGATCATTGGGTATGTTATAGGTGTTTTGAAAAAGTACGTATGCTACATAAGTTTAGCTGTAATCAGTATTGCTTGTGATTACATCACTGAAGTCTTTTACTGCATATCTGACTAGTAACATCTGTTATTAGAGTATGACATGTTACTCTGTAATACTGCAATTTCAGAGAGAATCCCTTTATTTCTTTTTTTGGGGGGGGGGCGGCGGGGGAGGCTGCACTGCACGGCTTGTGGGATCTTAGTTCCCCGACAAGGGACTGAACCCGGGCCACGGCAGTGAAAGCGCCGAGTCCTAACCACTGGACCGCCAGGGAATTCCCAGAGAGAATCCCTTTAAATACTGTATAGGATTTGCATTTCTGTTTTACGTTTTGTTGGGGGGGGTTGGTAATTGTTACCAGTTAGCCTCCTCTTGTGATGGTCTCTTTAAATTTAAAAGAAATATTCGTATCTGTTTTTTCCAATCTACTGGTTTAGTTTTGCCTGTAAGCACATCATCATAACCTAGTTGGGGAGGCGGGTGGGGGAGTGGCAAAAGGAGCTGTTTGACTTGTTCCTCACTGGCAGTTTGCCCTTGAGGGTATATTGAAGGGTATTCTGAAAAACATATTTAGCAAAACTAATACAGAGCCACCTGAAGGCATTTCAGCAGTGAGCATTGTCTTCTTTTTACATAAAGGTGGAAATATTTGATTTTTTATATCTTACCTTTGTGTATTGCTTTATGGTTTAATTTGTGCCCATACATTAACTTAATTCAACAAATGTTTGAGCATACATTAAAGCTCTTTGTTAGGTGCTGTGCGTACAACATCTCTCTAAGAGGCTGTATTCAATAGGAGAAAGACTTATATTTTTTATCTGTGAGGTGGGTAGTGAAATAAATCTCACTTTACAGATGAGGAATCAGAGAAATTAAGTGATATGCCCAAAGGTTTGTGTCTGTGAAGTTGAAGATAGGATAAAACAGGGATTGAGGACCAACTCAGTTCTTTCAAATATGTACACTGCCTCTCTTTGAAATTTGAAACAACATGCGATAAAAACGGTTCAGTCACCCTCTTGAATTCAGTTACTCGTTAACTGAGTCCAGTTAACTTAGAAACCGTCACTTCTGGTCCCATGGTTCCTAAGCCGGGTGCCTTTTTGCTCCAAAGTTCTACAGAAACATCTCTTGTCAAGTTCACCAGTTATTTTCCACATTGTTAAATCCAGTGGTTACTTCTCTTCCTCATTTTATTTTATTTTATTTTTTAAAATTAATTAATTAATTTATTTATTTTTGGCTGCATTGGTTTCTTTGTAGCTGTGTGCGGGCTTTCTCTAGTTGTGGCGAGCAGGGGCTACTCTTCGTTGCAGTGTGTGGGCTTCTCATTACAGTGGGTTCTCTCATTGCGGAGCACAGGCTCTAGGCGCGTGGGCTTCAGTAGTTGTGGCACACGGGCTCAGTAGTTGTGGCGTGCAGGCTCAGTAGTTGTGGCGCACGGACTTAGTTGCTCCACGGCATGTGGGATCTTCCCGGACCAGGGCTCAAACCCATGTCCCCTGCATTGGCAGGCAGATTCTTAACCACTGCGCCACCAGGGAAGCCCTCTTCCTCATTTTAAATGCCCTTGATTCCTCTCTTTCCTTCATACAACAATCAGCAAATCCTATTGGTTCTGCCTTCAGAATATATTCAGTGACTACTAGTTTTCTCAAGTTCCCGTGCTACCACCCTGGTCCAGGCTGTTATCATAGCTCTCCTGGATCAGGAGAGCAGTAGAGGCAGTTGTCTCCTAAGTGGTCTCCAGACTTTCTCCCTTGGCTCTCTTCAGTCTTTTCTCTGCACAGCAGCCGGTGTAAGCCTGCGAAAAATATAAGTCGGATTATTTCACTCATTGGCAAATGCTCCAGTAGCTTCTGATCCCACTCAGATTAAATGCTGAAGTCCTTAGAAGACTTATGAAGCCCTACAATATCTGGTCCCAGCCTCCCCCTTGCTCACCCAGCTTTAGCCACACTGATCTTGCTGTTCTTCACACCAGGAATACCTCTCTACCGCAGTCTTATTTGCTGTTCACTGTACCTAGAATGCTCTTCCCTCATACATTCTCGCAGCTCTTCACTCTCTCACCTCCTTTAGGTCTTTTCCTGGCCACCTGATCTAACTTGCACAAGAGAAAACACACCTTATAGGCCTTTCCTGCTTTATTTCTCTTACCACTTGTCATAATCTATCTTACGGTATTTGACTTATTTATTTTGTATATTGTCTGTCTGCCACGGTAGAATATAAGTTCCATCAGAGTGGAGATTTTTGCTGCTTTATCTATAACCCTGAGCCTATTTATATTGGTAAACAGTTTCCTCTTTGATATGCCTTAGACAACTTATTTTTTAGTGGAAATTAATATAAAGAATTTCTTCTCTGTTTCATTCCCCAACCAAGTGGCATTTCATGTAGTCCTTCAGTCCTTTGATTTTTGCTTCTCCAGTCTCCAACATCCAATGACCAAGTCCAGGCCATTCTGTCCTGTCGTATCTATCCCCTTATTCCCATCCTCACTGCCTTAGTTAAGCCCTCATGTCTTGCCAAGATTATGTAGTAGCTTTTCATTTAAGTCCATACTCTACCCTGCTGCCAGAGTTCTCTTTAAAATACATGTGATATTGTGAATCCCTTACCTTCAGTGACGCCTCATTATACATAATATAATCTAAATTTCATTACATGACATTTAAAGCCATTTGGAATCTGATCAGTTGTTCCTTCTCTCCAGAATGCCTTCCCCTGTCTTGTTCACGTGATGAACATCTCTTCTGCCTCTGCTGCATTCCCATAATGCATACAGTTTTACTGGTTTGTCTTTTTCAGTTGCTTGTGCACAACCATCATCTCTGTGCTAATACAGTGCCTAGACCTAGCTACTTGAAGATAACGTTTGATTTAATTAATAGTATTTGAGCATTAAGGTTGCCTTTTTTGGGTTCAGTTGCCTGTAGCATAAATATGGCATATGAATACAACATGGTTGTGTAAGTTAGAAGACCTCATGCAATATTGTTGCAAACTACTACTGGTTATCTGTGTTCTGTATCAAAATAGATGCTATTGCATAAAACTTTGTATGTCGAAATTTTCCATTAGGAGGGGTGTCGGGTGGAGATGAAAAGTTCATAGGATCTTTTTTGTCATCAGGCTTATTTATTAGCATTTGGATTTTCAGATTTGTTCAGTTGGCAGAGATTTAATGTTGCAGATAATTGCATGCAGAAGTGAACCCATCTGGGGGGCTTCCCTGGTGGCACAGTGGTTAAGAATCCGCCTGCCAATGCAGGGGAGACGGGTTTGAGCCCTGGTCCAGGAAGATCCCACATGCCGCGGAGCAACTAAGCCCCGTGCACCACAACTACGGAGCCTGCGCTCTAGAGCCCATGTGCCACAACTACTGAAGCCCGAGTGCTTAGAGCCCGTGCTCTTCAACAAGAGAAGCCACTGCAGTGAGAAGCCCGCGCGCCACAACAAAGAGTAGCCCTCTCTCACCGCAACTAGAGAAAGCCCGCGCACAGCAACGAAGACCCAATGCAGCCATAAATAAATAAATAAATTTAAAAGAAAAGAGATGAACCCATCTGGAAACATTAAAGAAATAGATAGAAATGCTTGCTTTAACAAGGAAAGGCGAACTGTTTTTCATTTGTAGGAGTAAATGTGATGCTTCATTTTAGGATAATTAAAAAGTAGTGAATTTTAAAATTCTGGTCTTGAGTTACTGAATTACTGCCTCTTGTCCACTAAATTCTGCCTTGGTGTTAACATGTTCCATGTCTGTTGACTAAATAGTTTGCTTTTTTTAACTGAAGTATAGTTGATGTTCAATATTATGTACATTACAGATGCACAATGCAGTGGTTCACAATTTTTACAGGTTATACTCCATTTATAGTTACTATAAAATATAGGCTATATTCCCTGTGTTGTATTTAGATTAGTACTTACAGATATAGTGATGGCCCAGTCCTTTAAAGCAATCTCCTCATTTTAAGTGTATTTCTAATATTTGTGAAAACATTTTTATAATTGCAAGAAAAAAGACGTTAAGTGAAGATCAGTATATTTAGGGGCACTTTTGGAGGGTTTTGTTTTTCACGTGCTGTTTTAATTTTTTTTCCATTTTTACCAATGGCAATTTATATTCTGTTTGATTATTTTTCTTTTAAGGCCAAAGGTTGTAGTGAAAAGCAAATCTCCCTCCTGCCCCAGACCTCAAAGTCCCTTTTGTTGCCAGTTAACAAATGGAGGCACATGGTATACACTAAAGTACTTTGAATTTTTTTTGTTTTTAATTAATTTATTTATTTTTGGCTGTGTTGGGTCTTCGTTTCTGTGCGAGGGCTTTCTCTAGTTGCGGCGAGCGTGGGCCACTCCTCATCGCGGTGCGCGGGCCTCTCACTATCGTGGCCTCTCTTGTTGCGGACCGCAAACTCCAGACACGCAGGCTCAGTAGTTGTGGCTCACGGGCCCAGTTGCTCCGCGGCATGTGGGATCCTCCCAGAAGAGGGCTCGAACCCGTGTCCCCTGCATTGGCAGGCAGATTCTCAACCACTGAGCCACCAGGGAAATCCCCAGTACTTTGGTTTTTAATTTAATATATCAACATATATAGCTGTACCTCATTCTTTTTCATAGCAGCAAGTATTCCATTATTTGGATGTAACTATATAAGTAGACGTTTATTGATGGCCGTTTAGATTATTCCTAGATTTATAACCAGTGCTCTTATGAATATCCTTATATACGTGTCTTTGTACATGTATGCAAATATATCTGCCAAGTTAAAGAATATGTGCAGGAGGTGTCAGAGAAAGTTTATGCATTTAAAATTTTGATATATGTTGCCAAATTTAGAGAAGTGTAATTTAAGATATGGAAGATTTCCCATGTTGGTCCTATTTTCCCAGTGGATTAATTGTGATTAAAAGTATTTAATCATTAAAAGTATTCAGGGTCAATTTTACATGTTTGCCAACTATAATGTTTAGTACTCATATTCGTGACTGACTCCTCAAAATGAAGTTGAAAATGGTTACAAGCAAAATCAGTACACAGATCCCTGTTTTTCCTTTCCCACATGAAGTTGCAGGCGAGCATTATCTTTCTTGAGGTTATACTTGTTTAAAAATGCTAGGGGTTCCTCTTTTCTTCCTTTGCAGGTGAGAATATTTGACCAAAAAATTGAATTGATTACCTTTTAGAAATGCATCTTGAAAATGAAATAAGGTTTTGTTGCCAGGTGAGTGAAAACAGTAATTGGAAGTATAGATTTGGATTTTCTCATCTTGCTTAAACCCAGTGAAATTAAGGTGCTTGGCCAAAAAAAAAAAAAAAGGAAAGTTAAAGTTCAAATTCCTGTGTGAGGTTGTCAAATTCTCACGCTGTATATTTTCTTTCAGATTCCTTTGTTTCTTCCTCTCAGCCTGTATCTCTATTTTCGACCTCACAAGGCAAGTCTGTCATTTTTTGTGTGCATTAATAAAAGAAAAATGTTGAGAAAGAGGCTGTAACTGGGGATATGAGGCGCAGGTTTTCTGTTACCCCCAAATCCCCTAAAATAAAAACCAAATCCAAGCCAGTGCTTTCTATTTAGCAGTTTCTAATGGATTTCCCGTAAAGCTTAATAAAATAGAATGAGGCTAGGTGGACCCTTTAACATAGCGTAAGCTTTAGGTGTAGTTTTGAGTATTTCTTAAAAATTAAAAACTTGCCCACAGAACTTGGAGTAGATAGAATTGTGGCTCAGAAAACACACCACGTCCAGAATGCATTTGACCCATAGATTTGCGGTTATGTAACTGGTTTGGATAGGTAGTAGATTTGAAAAAACTTTTAAAGTGTGCTTCCACTGAACTAATACAGTGTCCTAGCTAGAATACTTTAGTGTGAACCTATCTGAGATTCGTCCCAAGAGGTAGGCCAATTCCAAATTGCCTAGGAACATTGAACAAGTCGGTTGAATTTTTGGCAAGCAGGGCTTGTTTTCCTAGAGATTAAGTTGTGGTGTTTTGGGGGGGTTGTTTGTTTTTAATCTGTCAACCAGTGAGGAAGGGAATCAGAGTCGTTAACTCTATGTTTGTAGGGGAAGCACTGCCAAGAACCTGGAAGAGAGAGTGTGCTTCTTTGATTTGCGCTAATAATAAAGTGCTGTTTCATTTGTGCTGTTGTGCTCCTCCTCGAGTATAGGTCAACGGAAAAGCATTATCTGAAAAAAGGTAATTAAACTCACTAGATAGGTCTAAGAAGCCTTGTGCAAAGAGTTTATTGTCCTAGCTGGAATGCAAAGTCTGGGTGCTGGTTTGTTGGGAAGACTTTGACTTTATAGGAATAAAATCATAAATGGGATAAAATGAACATAGTAAATGTTTTTCAGAGTTTCTGCTTCTTAGGAAACATGATAGATAGATAATTTGTTGGTTTTAATTCAGACTGATGACATTCAGAGTCCCCAGCATTTTTATAATGTGCCTCATTGTGTGAATTTGGATATCTTCTGGGTCAAATCATGACCTTTGAAATTAAAAAAAATTGTTTACATTAAAAGATATTTTGTGAATGTTAGAAAGTAACTCAAACATACAAATTGATCCTTGACATCTGGAACCCAACCAGATTTATATTTCTAAGGGTTCTTTTTTTTTCCTCATGAGAAATTCAATAATTTAGGCAAATAGGTATTACATTTATTCTACTCTGGAAGATAAATCAGTAAAAATATCATAGTGTAAATAGAACAAATAATTGTATTTTCTCTGTTGTATTTCAGATCTTCTAAAATACATTCTTCATAGTCACTTTTTTCATACAGAAAGGGAATAATTAATATCCTAAATAGTGTAACAGTACAACCTAAGCACAACATACCTAATGTATAGAATGTTGAGAAAGATAAGTGTCAGAGTTTAAAAAATTACTTTAATCCCTGTTAGGAGAAATTACATATACACTCAGGTAAAATGGAGGTAAATAAAGAGGATTTTTGTAATTAAAAATGTTTAAGTAGGCTTCAGTTTCAGTGAGTATGAGAGTTTGTTAAAGAAAATAGATTTGTCATTCTTCCTTTTTCTTATAGTTATTTCGACCAGTGCAGATTCAGGGTAGTGTTATTGTTAAAAGGGTATTGCATTGTAAAGAAGCATTTAAAAATGTCATATCCCTGAAGGTGTTCCAGTGTAGCCTCTATTACCAACATTTTCTCCTGCAAAAAAACATAATGGAAAAGCAACCCAGTTGGTGCTCTACTTCATTGGCAGGTCTAGAGATCAGCCTATTCAGTTTTTTGAGGGTACTCCTTGGCAAGTGATTAGGTGTGTTCTAAGGTAGCCAAGTCTGGTAGCTTCTAGTCTGCCTTAATAAAACTAAGGGAAAGGAAGTTGTTGGTATACTTGGTTAACTGGATTAAAACCCCTGGAGAGAATAGCTAGGACCAGTTCCACCCAACCGCAGGCCTTTCAGAGTGACTGTCACCAGCAGGTACCTTGAGTCCATCATTGGCACTAACCCAACTAATCTGTCTCTGGCTTCCATATCCCTTAGCCATTTAGCCTTGGAGGATTGTGCCTTACTTTTATATATCTAAACCATATCAAGCAATATGTAGCAGTAATTAAATAGGACATTTTCATATTTAAGAATGACATTTTTAATCCTGAAATATATACTTATCATTATTGAGCTTTAAGGAGATGCATGTACTAAAAGTTGTCTTTTTTTTTTTTTTGGCCACACCTTGCAGCTTGTGGAATCTTAAATTCCCCAACCAGGGATCGAACCCAGGCCCACCGCAGTGAAAGTGCTGAGTCCTAACCACTGGACTGCCAGGGAATTCCCAAAGTTGTCATTAATTTGGACTGAGAAGAAAGGGCAGTTAAATCTTTCAAAAGGAAATTATGTAATCTTTATTAAATTGTACTACCTTGAAGTATACAGCTACTTAAGCTAGTAAATTAAGCTTTTTGAAAACTAACGAATAGATTTGTGATGAGAATATCAATGGAATAATCAGTTCCTTCTTAAATAAGTTGTACTCCTGAGTAGGTGCTTTGCAGTCTTTTGCTTATTGAGTCCTTTTTTCTCATCAAGCAGAGTTTAATTTCAGCTTAATCCCCAGGCATCTCAAAATAGGGGAGTAAATTTTAATGATGTTTTCCTGTACTGTTAAATAAGGATATTAACAGAGGTATAGATGTGGTATGTGGCCAATTTTTTTTTTTCCCGAGCTTTTACTGTGCTCAGTACTTTATGTGAATCATCTCATTTAATCCTCACAGCCAGTTTTATGGAGGAAAGGTACTGCCTCTTTTACTAATTGAGGAAACTGGTGTTTAAAATGGTGAAATAACTTGCTCAAGGTCACGAAGTAAGTGACACACCTAGGACTCCACCGTCCATGCGCATAACCACTACCTACAGTAAAGATGATATATTAGTTGTATTTTAGGGTTTACAGGTATTTTTAGAGATGTCATTTTGAGGTTAATGTTAAAATCATGAGAGCAGAAGAGGCAGAAATTACTATTTTAACCATATTATTGCTATTAGTGATGTAATTTAGCATCATCTGGGGGATGTACTCCATCAGACACAAAATCAAACTGAAATTTGGTTTCTACTTTTGAAATCTTTGACAAAAAGTGGAGGCTGGAAAATACTACAATTTTCTTTAGAAAACATTGGAAGAAAAGTGGGTGAAAATAAGATTAGAAAGAGAGGATCTACCCACCATGTAGAATTGGAAGTACATTTGCAGTAATGAATATTTGCGTTCAGTTTGAGTAATGCAGTAGGCATCTGGAATAGGAAGTTAAGCACTGAACTTTGGGGCAAGCGTTGAGGAGAAAAAATATGCCAGTTACAGCCTTTTTTTAAACAAAAGCAAAACATTTTTCTTTGTACAAAAGAGACTTTTTGTTTAGGATCTAGCTTGGCTGCAAAGTGTCTGCTGGCTAACTTCCTATTTTGATGCTTTGGCTGAAAGTTGCTGATACTGTTTTGCACGATAATTTGTCTTTCCCTCTTGTTTTGTGAACATGAGAAAATTCAAGTGTAGAAAAATCTGTACCTGAATATTTCAAGCCTCCCTTGTATGAATATGCATAGTATGTATGTGAAAAAGTAACTTAGTGGTTTACTATAGGCTGGCACCCTTTCTTCGCTGATGTGTATGCTTTTTCCTTGTTACAGGTATCCTTTGAGTTAAAAGAAATGAATTTCCTGAGGGGGGTAGTAACCAAATGGTAACTCCAGTATAGCATAATTCTAAGTTATTCACTCTTTTAAGGAAGAAGTCTCATATAACATTCATTATTGCTTACTTGTTTCTAGATCACATTGTGTTTTCATTATTAAGTTATAAAACACTTGAATAAAAAAGTACTAAACCTTTTTCTAAAAGACAGTTTGGGGAATAAGAAACAAAGTAAAGAGAAGGGTGTTTTTTGTTTGTTTTGTTTTGTTTGTTTTTTGCCACGCTTGTGGGATTTTAGTTCCCCGACCAGGGATGGAACCCAGGCCCACGGCAGTGAAAGTGCCGAGTCTTAACCACTGGACCGCCAGGGAATTCCCTCAAGTTACTGTACTTTAAAATTAGTATATGGAAGTATTTAAAGCAGGCACAAAAGGATCACCCCTGCCCCATGCCCTACTAACCTGTAAGTTGTGCTCCTGGACAAAGAGAATCTGTGGTGAGTGAGAGTGAAGAGTGCCAATTTCTACGCCTGTGGAATTTTTACAGGGCTAAAGTTCTGAAGTACAGCTTGGCTTTTCTACCCCTCGAAAACTAATAAAACGCTGTAAAGCTGTGGTTCCCAAACAGGGTTCATTACTGGCAAACTTGTAATGCAGATTCCTGAGCTCCATCCTACTCAGTCAGAGAGATAGAGCCCATGAAGTACTAGTAGTTGTTCTAAAGTTTGAAAAGGACTATAAAAGATCGTGCCAAGGGCTATTTTTATACTAGGTTGTTAAATTGTTCAGCTAGTTGTACGTTGAACTAAAATATACTTTGATGATAGTAAAGATCATTTGCTGAAACATTTTGTTAAGGAAAAGTTCTTTTATCTTTCAGCATTGACTTAGAATTTTTTATATGTTGGGTTGTACTAAATGTCTTTATCCACATAGTACTTTGCACAGTTCTTGGAATGTCATAGGCATTTGGTTTGTACTAGATGATTCAGAAGTTTCATCACCCCAAATTTTGAAGTAGATAAAAGCTCTTTAAATTACTTCCTTTTATTTATGGCTGGTTGGAGGGAAGTGTCTAAAACTCTAAATGAGGATTTTCTTTATTTTATACCACGTGAAGGTGGTTGTGATTTGGCACTATGCCTTTTTTCTCTCCCCAAACAAAAAGGCATATGGTCTGGAGTCTCTATGTTAGGAGATACTTTTTGGAGAATATGGTGTTTGGGGACATTTTTTGAAGATTTATTAAGTGCCAGATCCTGTTCTAAGCACTTCACATGTATTAACTCACTTAATCCTCACAGCAGTTCTCAAGTTAGGTGCTTTAGTATCCCAATTTTCAATTTTCAAATGAGATTAAGCAACTTTAAGATTAAGGAACTGAGATTAAGGCCACACGATTAGTAAGTGTGATGAAAGGATTTTGCATCTTTTTGGTTTGGTTTTTTTTTTTTTGGCTGCATTGCGTCTTCGTTGCTGCGCGTGGGCTTTCTCTAGTTGCAGCGAGTGGGGGGCGGGGGGTGCTCTTTGTTGTGGTGCGCAGGCTTCTCATTGCAGTGGCTTCTCTTGTTGCAGAGCGTGGGCTCTAGGTGTGCGGGCTTCAGTAGTTGTGGCACACAGGCTCAGTAGTTGTGGCTCGCAGGCTCTAGAGCACAGGCTCAGTAGTTGTGGCGCACGGGCTTAGTTGCTCGGCAGCATGTGGGATCTTCCCAGACCAGCTCTCGAACCCATGTCCCCTGCGTTGGCAGGCAGATTCTTTTTTTTTTTTTTTAGTTGTTTTGTTTGTTTGGTTTTTTTTTATACTGCAGGTTCTTATTAGTCATCAATTTTATACACATCAGTGTATACATGTCAATCCCAATCGCCCAATTCAGCACACCACCATCCCCACCCCACCGCAGTTTTCCCCCCTTGGTATCCATATGTCTGTTCTCTACATCTGTGTCTCAACTTCTGCCCTGCAAACCGGCTCATCTGTACCATTTTTCTAGGTTCCACATACATGTGTTAATATACGATATTTGTTTTTCTCTTTCTGACTTACTTCACTCTGTATGACAGTCTCTAGATCCATCCACGTCTCAACAAACGACTCAGTTTCGTTCCTTTTTATGGCTGAGTAATATTCCATTGTATATATGTACCACAACTTCTTTATCCATTCGTCTGTTGATGGGCATTTAGGTTGCTTCCATGACCTGGCTATTGTAAATAGTGGGCAGGCGGATTCTTAACCACTGCGCCACCGGGGAAGACCGGATTTTGCATCTTTTAATAGGAATTTTTGGTTTGGTAGTGGTCTAGAAATTTAGAATATGACTGCCAACTTAAATTCCTAGTCTTATTTAAGATAATATACTTAAATGGAGACTTCTGAATATTTAGAGTTTAAGAAGAAATTGAGTAAGCAAGGAGCTCAGTACTGAATACATTTGGGAACATTCTCATGATTGTTGCGGGGTTATGACATTTTTCATCTCTTACCATATATTGATTCCCTTTTTGACAAATCTATTAGATGTGTAACTCTTGCTTGTATAATTAGAATAATGCTATATTTTTAAGTAATTAGACTTTTTGAAAATGAATGTGCACATTAAATTGCATTATAGCAAATAACTAATCTAGAAAATATTCATAATGAGATTTTTGACAGACATTTGTTTTGAGTAATGTTGAAAATATCTTGTAGTGCATGTGAAGGGCTGGATGTTTTGAAAAAGGAAAGGTAGTAGACATTTTCTGAGATGTAAGATAATCCAGAGTTATTCCATCAGGCAGTTTTGCAGGGTATAGTATTTTTAAAAACTAACACCCTTCAAACTCCCTGGAGTTTTCTGCTGTTTTGCCAGGTACAGACTTTGACAACACTAATGACTATTAAGTGTCATACTGACTAATTGGAAGAGTCTTTACTTATGGGAGCTTAGTTTCTAAAGGCTTATTAGATTCTGGTCTTTGTTTTATTTAATGTTTTCATGCCATTATAAGTTCTTTACTTCCAGACCAGTTTTTTCCATTGTCTTTGTACAAGTCAGCTCTGTTCAAGTTTGTGAGGGTTTCAACTAGCCAAATAAACTTCTTTCCATTTGCTGAAATTCTAAACAAGATAATTATTAAAATTAAAACAAAGATGAAGATGCTAACTTATTTTGCTACATGTGGGAAACCTTGATTGACAATCATGAGAGCTAATATCTGCATCTCACAATCACTGAGGAATGAATGCGACATCATACTCTGTTTACCCCCTAAACCTGTGCCCTGAAAACACTATCCACTGCAAGTATTAGGTCACAAAATTGTTAGGGAACATGATTAAAGTTATTTTGTATATATAATAGTTACATCATATTGACAGATCTTTAGTAAAATGTTTGAAGTCTGTCAAGCAGTCATGGCATTCAGTACAGAACTTGTTATTCTGAGAATATGATTTCTAACCTAATCTTCTAGCTTTACCTCAGATTATTATATACCTAACTCGAAACTTTTGGAGTATTAAGAGTTCAAGGAGGGACTTCCCTGGCGGTCCATTGGTTAAGACTTCACCTTTCAATGCAGGGGGTGTGGGTTCAATCCCTTGTCGGCGAGCTAAGATCCCACATACCTCTCAGCCAAAAAACCAAAACATAAAACAGAAGCAATATTGTAACAAATTCAATAAAGATTTTTTAAATGGTCCACATCAAAAAAATCCTTAAAAAAAAAAAAAAAGAGTTCAAGGAAGTTAAAAAAGAAACAAGGCTTACTTAGAAAACGGAAAAGTTTGTGTCCTGACAAAGCAAAACATTTCTACCATGCTTTTTTTTTTGGCCGCACTGTGTGGCTTGCAGGATCTTAGTTGCCTGACCAGGGCCCACGGCAGTGAAAGCACCAAGTCCTAACCACTGGACCGCCAGGGAACTCCCTACCTTGCTTTTTTGGTTTGTAGTACTGTGTGCATTCTTTCACTAGCATTCAATGTAGGTTGCTCTCTTTTTCATTTCATCGAATCCACCTCCACGTCATCATCATTTTACTTATTGATTTTGCTTATTTTCTGTCTCCCGCTCTGTATTGTAAGCTCCACAAAGGCAAGGATTTTTTTCTGTGTTGTTCACTGCTTTTAATCTAGTTTCTAAAACAGTGTCAGGCACGTGATAATGGCACTCAGTAATTACTAATGAATTATTACTAATTCATTTTGTCCACTTGTTTCTGTAAAATGACAGGTCTAAATCTTCTGAAATCTCAGTCTCTATAAAACATAAGCTGAGCCTTCCCTCTGAGGTGGAGTCAGTTTTGCTCACCTCAAGGTTCCATTCCTGTTTGTTTGTTTGTTTTTAAATTTTGGCCGCGTTGGGTCTTTGTTGCTGCGTGCAGGCTTTCTCCAGTTGCGGCGAGCGGGGGCTACTCTTAGTTGTGGTCCACAGGCTTCTCATTGCGGTCGCTTCTTCTTGTTGTGGAGCATGGGCTCTAGGTGCACGGGCTTCAGTAGTTGTGGCACATGGGTTCAGTAGTTGTGGCGCGCAGGCTCTAGAGCACAGGCTCAGTAGTTGTGGCGCACGGGCTTAGTTGCTCCGCAGCATGTGGGACCTTCCTGGACCAGGGCTTGAACCCACGTCCCCTGCATTGGCAGGCGGATTCTTAACCCCTGTGCCGCCAGGGAAGCCCTGTGGAATATTTCTGATTTAAATGTAGGCCACAGTTCTTTAAATTTCAGGTTTTTTAAAACATTTTAACCTACAGTGGTGAGCTTCATTTATCCTTAATCCAATCTTGCTGAGTAGCCATACTATACAGTGATAGCTGCAAGCCATGTTTACTGCATTAGAACTAAATATGAATTACAGCTTACTTCTGTCTCACTGGTACAGTTCGTACCACCAAACTTTATTTTTCCTCAATTTACAAAGACTTTCCCTCCCCCTCCCCCCTCCACCCCGCCTCCGATGATTACAGTTACACTGTTCTAAAAGTCAGAGATCCTATTACATCAGATTTCAGTGATGTGTTAGAATAGGGGAACTTTATCTGGCATTTGGAAACATTTTTATAATAGTGGAATTTTATTTCTTGCAATAAGATATTATTTCTTTTCATCTTTATAAAATGGTTTTGAATAAATCATAATTTTGCTTTTGTCTGGTTATTATTCAGCTTCTCACTGAAAAAGAACATAAGCTGAGTAAAAGTAATCCCAAAGCTTTTTCTCTTTCACATCTTCCCAATTACTCATTCACACTCAAGGAAGGCATTGCTGTCCTGAGCCTACTTAGGTCTCATCTGACCAAGCTGAATCTTTGATTCATTCATTTGGAACTATTTATTTAAGACCTACTTTGTTCCAACTCCAGAGATAAAACAGTGTGTAAGAAAGATAGTGCCTGCCCTTGGGACAGTTGTTTTGAGCTTTTCCCCAGTAAAAACTTCCTAGATTGGTTAGTTGGAAAACAGTGTGGTAAATCAGTGGCTACTGTGATATTAAAAACTGTTAAGACTTAATTAATGTATTGCTTTTAAGGAGGTATTTTCTGTTTTAAAAGGATTTCTGAAGTTTACTCTTCTTCATAAAGGAAACCAATTTACACAGTTCAGTTTTGTTGGAATTGGCAAGGTGGTGCAAGAGATTTTGGAACAGACCAACCTTTTCAGTGCCCTTTAGTTTAAGACATTGAGGCCATCTGTACCTGGGGCCCATCTTCCCTGTGGATGGAATAGACTACTTCTAGTCTGATTTTTAGGCTTAGGAGGGGTCCGCTATATCTCTGGTGGTGGTGGGGGAACTCTGGTCACTTCTTTTTTTCCTTTTCAGACTGTCATACTCTAACAGTGGTTTTATAGAAGGTGTGTGTCCTGAATTGTTCCCCCTACAGATGAGAGCATATCAGTATTTCATAATATCAAGTTGTTTGTTTTATATGGATTACATTGTTTCTGTTGAATAGCTATACCAAATACCAAAGGAAAGACACTTCCCCAGATTATCCATCTTTTTATACCCTTCTTCATGCTTTACCATTAAAGGGAAAAAGTAAATTGAAAAGTATTTTGTCTTGAAAATTTTTTGTCTTTTGCAATTTGTGGCATGATAAGCCTTTTCTGTTTCACTGCTGACAATTTTATGCATGTCTTATAGGATAACTGTTGATCATTGTTTTGTTATATATTTATGTGTGTGTGTATATACATCCTGTGTGTATATATACGAATTTAAAAATAAAAAGCATGCTGCTTGGCCTGACCAGCTAATGTGTAATTGTACCTGGTAAACAATTGTTTTTTCTTTGAAATTCTGACCATAGAGGGATTGAGCTCTCTTTGCTCTGATGAGCCACCTTCAGAAATTATGACTTCCTTCTTTTGTTCATCTTCTGAAATATATAATACTGACCTTACAATACTACATGGAGAAACAAGCAAAGTGTTAGGCAGCCAGCCTATTTTAGCCAAAGAAAGAAAAGACTGCTTGGCTCTTCTAGATGTGAAAAAGATGGAAAAGCCTCAGGAGACCAGTAAAGACATAGCAGACTCCCCAGTTTCTGTTGCAGAAGGAGTTCACTGTAACCGTCCTTCCATTCCAGACAGTTTCCCAGATCATCCTGCTTTTCTCTCAGAGGAAGTTGGTCAAATGCAACAGCAGATAAATAAAGATCAAGAGTCCAAGAACCCAAATGAGGTACCAAGTAGGGACGATAGAACTGCCTTGGATGCAGATGACAAATTCACTTTGCTAACAGCCCAGAAGCCACCCACCGAGCAGTATAAAGCAGAAGGTATTTGTACGTATTCCTTGTCCCCCTCTGAAGTTTCAGGAGGTGGTATTATGGAAAAGGATTCCCCTGAATCACCATTTGAAGTAATTATTGACAAAGCAGCATTTGACAGAGAATTTAAAGACGCATATAAGGAAAACATAAATGATTTTGGTAGCTGGGCAGTGCACACTGATAGAGAATCACCTGCAGACATTTCTGAGTCTAATGACAAAGTATTTCCACTGAGAAATAAAGAAACAGGGCTTTCCCCAGCTTCTGCCTTGCTCACTAGGCAGTTTTCACACACAACTGCAGCATTGGAGGAGGTATCTAGATGTGTAAATGATATGCATAACTTTACTAATGAAATATTGACTTGGGATTTGGTTCCCCAAGTAAAACAGCAGAGTGATAAATCTGACTACATCACAAAAGCTGCAGGACCTGACATGGGTGAATATATTTCAGAAATTCCAGTTGTAAGTCTTAAAAGTAACACTCATCAGAAAATTCCTGTATGTTCTATTAATGGGAGCACTACTATCCCTAAATCAACAGGTGATTGGGCAGAAACATCTCTCCCACAGGAAAATGCTATGCCAGACCGTCTCAACTCTACACAGGAAATCAGTATCAAAGGTGTGCGAGGCAATGTGCAGAAAAGAGATGACACACTTTCAGAGTTACCTGGATCTCCATTTGAGAAATGTGTCTCTCTTGGTTCTGGAGTGGCCACAGTGAAAGTGGTTTTACCTGATGGCCACCTGAAAGGTGCAATGAACTGGCAGACCTCTGTGTTGGGAGAGGTGACAGAGGCTGGTAGTTCTGGTGAATCTGATGACACGGTGATAGAGGACATCACAGCAGATACTTCATTTGAGAGCAACAAAATTCAGGCTGAAAAACCTGTTTCCATCCCAAGTGCTGTTGTAAAAACAGATGAAAGAGCAATGAAAGAGATTCTTAATTGTAATAGGGAAGACAAAACATCTGGAAACTTTGACGGGTCCATCAGTGACTCTGCGCCACGACAAGTTCAGCCTGATGTTCTTGGAAGGAGTCCAGCTGGTGAGGCAGAATGTTCACAAGTACCTAATATGAATGTCACGTCAGAAGATGTGAAGCAGTCAGATAGTATGAGTGTAGTTGCTCCTGAAAAGCTTGTTGCAGCTGAGAACCCCAAACTTCCTTCAGAAGCATCTCCAAAGGTTTTTAATGATAAGACAGAATTCTCACGAAATGTGACAACCTCTGCCTATTTGGAGTCATTGCATGAAAAAAGTGTTAAAGATACAGATGATTCTTCCCCAGAGGACCTGATAGCAGCCTTTACAGAAACCAGAGAGAAAGGAATAGTAGGTAAAGGTGAAGGAAATACCTTCGAAGCAACATCAGAGAAAACTAAGGACTTTAAAACAACTCTTCCGGTAGATGTTTTACATGAAAGTGAGTCAGGTGGTTCTGAAATTGAAAACATAGAAGGCAAATACAGTGAACAAAGCAAAGAAACAGATGGGAGTGAGCTTCTGGATGTTTTCCCTACCCAGGGTACCCCAGTGGCATCTCTTGATTTAGAGCAGGAACAGCTCACAATCAGAGCACTGAGAGAACTGAGTGAAAGGAAGGTTGAGAAGTCCGCTTCTGCACAGGATAAAGTAGAATCTCCCGAGGAAATACTCAAGCAGACTTTAACATTTGCTCCAGAATCTTGGCCACAGAGATCCTATGATGTCCTAGAACACAAAGATGTCAAGACTGGATCTGATCTCGGGATTTCCAAGAAGCCCACTATTACCAAAGAAGCTACTAGGGTAGATACCACTTCCAGCCTTAGCAAGACTGAACTGGTAAACAAGGATGTCCTAGCAAGACTTCTGACAGAATTCTCAGGTAACTGTTTACATTAGAAATACTGCATGTGGTTAATTCTGCTATGATTGATTATTTAGAGTGCTATTTTTTTAGTCTCTGATTTATATCACCAAAATTATAGCTAGAATAAAAATATACAGTAAAATGGGGAAAGGTAGATTTTTTTTAATGGTTGCTTGATTTGGTTTTCTTTTTTTTTTTTTTTTTTTTTTTTGATTTGGTTTTCTTATACAAATATTTTCCAAAGCAGTAGACTACTTGTTAAAATTAATATTCTCCTAAAGAAAAAATTTTATGGTCCAGTTTTTTCAAGGTTCTGCTTTCCTTATACATTGGCCCTAGGGGAGATGGCTGCTTTTAAGAATATCGCTAGGCTCTTATTTATTTACAAAGCTTATTTTTAAATCTCTGTAATAGTAGCACTGCTTGGCACTTGGGTTTTTTGCTATGGGCCTTGGAAAATCTATTTAGCAATCAAAGATAAAGGAATCCCTGCTGGGAAGATAGTAAATGAAACTTTTAATTAATTTGATCTTACACCACAGAGATTTTATGCTCTGAAAGTAGGTAACCAGTATCGTAGTACAACTTTGTGAGTAATACTTAGAGAACTCATGCATTCTTCTACTTTGGACCTTGTTTATCGTGCTTTAGGCCAAAACCCAATATATGGTACTAGAAGCCCTTCCCCTTGTCTTCTATTTATTTGAGTGATTACTTTCCTAGCGGTTGGCCTTCAGTTAAATTATTTCAAATGCTCTCTGTTCTGGTGTCTTAGAAAGTGTGATGAAAAAAAGGATATATAAAACCCTCCAAAAGTGACCCCCAACCTCTAATCTGATACCAAGTTCTGCACTAACTGTATGGTCAGTGTTAGGTGCTATGTAGGACTCTGTGATTTTCCAAACTTTTTAAACAATAGATCGCTTCTTTCAAATGAAATCATATGCAGAGTTATAATATTTAAAACAAAAATGAGATTTTTGTTAGGATAAATTTATAAGTGAGATTATACCATTTACCTTTTTTTTTTTTCTGTTAAGGTTTTATTATGCAGAGTAAGGAGGGAGGCTCAGTCCTTAGCAGCCACTTTCCTCTCCTCATAGTATCCAGAACACTGCCCAGCTCCTCCAGCAGGGCCACTCCTTGTAAGGAGTGAAGCCCCACGCCTCTCAGAGCTTGTCCCTCACTAACTTGCTTTGCTTGGTAAGGTGCCCTGCTGGCATCTGTGGGTCATCTTCCTTGCTCACGTTCTGGGTCACCTTGAAGCCCATAGCCATGGGCTGCTGCAGAGCCATGGCCGCTGCCCTTAGTGCCTGCAGCAGAAAGGCACTGTTTACTTTTTATAAAGACATTTCCTTACTGAAGACCATGGGCAGATTATTTAATCTTACTAAATTTTAATCCTTAAAATAGAGATAATAATGGTGCTTACTTTATAATAATAGTGAGAGGGTTACATGTGAAAATGCAGGTAATGCAGGGCCTAGTATATAGTGAATATTCATTTAGCACCAAGTACAGGACCTGGCATATAGTAGGTACTGGATAATTATTTGTTAGTGAATGAATTGTTAGTAATTATCAATGAAAACATCGAGGCTTTTTTATAAACTCAAAAATTTGAAATGGCAGTTACAGATAGCTGTTATACTCTAGTAATTGAAGATTGTTGAACTTGGATAAAAGAGAGCTGAATTATTGTTGCTTTACAGTGCCTAGAAGTGTGACTTTAAACAATTACATTAATCACCTTTTGGGACCTCAGTTGTAAAGTGAGGATGTTAAAGTAGGTGATCATCAATATCATTTCAATAATATGATTCTCTGACTCTGGTATAGTCTAGCTTTCTTCATGAGTTGTTGTCAAAATTCTTAAAGGTAATCCTTTTGAATGATGAGACATGTAGAAATTAGGCAACAATCCAGAGTCTAATTCTGGCAAATACCTGCTTTAGTGTGACCTTAGACAACTGGCCAGATTGGTTTGGCATCTTCCTGTGTTAATATTGTGGTAGTTATTTTGCCCTGCTTCATAGTGCTGTAGTAAATAAAGTACTGTGTACTAATTATCAGTAAATCTCAACTGAGTTATTTAATCTAGTGTGAGAGGTAAAAAGGTATGGAAGTTTAGGATATTTGTCACTGACCAAATTCTGTGATTAGTAGATATTTTTAGATGATAATTAACGAAGACTAGTATAATTAGACCAAGAAGCTAAAAGGTCTTCCTTAAGGTTTCAGAATTGAAAACCTTTTAAAATTGTCTTCATGAATAAATCTTTTAAAATATAAACTATAGCAAAATATACCAGAGTCTAGTTCTAAGTAGTATATCTGAGTAGTCTTCCTTTCTAAATTAAAACCAGTTCTGTAATTATGTCCTGCCTAAAGTTGTTGGGGAAAATAGGCAAAAGAAACAATGAAAACATTAATGGTATTTTATTTTTCTTTTGCTGTTTTATGGTATATATGACAGTATATAACAAAGAACTAGAAATGACCTAGCAGTTTTGTTTCTAGGTATGTATTCTAAGTTAAAAAAAAAAAAAGCATTTATGTGCAAAAACAACTACAAAGATGTTCTTTGTAGGGCTGTTTATGATAGTGGCAGATATCTCAGTATCTTAACAGTTAGAGATTGTTAGAGTATCTTTTACTATATTTGTGCAGTCGAATACTGTATAGCCATTGGAATTGTTATAGGTTGGTGTTTCTTTTTTTTTTTTTTTCAGAAATGGAAAAATATAGAAAAGTACAAAAAGACATACACTTGTATTTCTACATTTTAGAATTAACTCTGTTAATTGTTAATTAGTGATAATATTTGCTTCCAAACTAAAGGACCCTTTGATTATCACATGACCCACTCCTTCCCCTTGGCCAGAGGGTAACTACCGTCAGTGGAGCTGATAACATCCTTCCACTACATTTTAAATTTGTGCATGTGTGGTATTGTTTTGTACTTTTAAAGCTTTGCTAATATTATTTTTGTTATGCAACTTGTTTCATTCAACATTAGGTTTTTGTAACTCTTTTCATGTTGAGATATGTATAATTCTATTTAACAGCTGTGTAATAATCCATTTTATTACTATGTTATTTCCCTTTTAATTAAGATTTGGATTATTTTCCATTATTTACTATTATAGACAGTGCTGAAGTTAACATCCTTGTACTTGCCTGTTTTTACACACATGCACATATTTCTCTAAGGTCGTTGTGCCACTGCTTATAAGTTTCACTTCTGGGTATGTGCATTATTTTTCTAGTTATTGTCAATTTGCTGTCAAAGTTGAAGTTTCTTCTGTTATGTGAAAATGTTCATAATTTATTAATAAAAACTATATTATTGAATATAGCAGAGTTTTTATTACATGATGAATGCTTAAAGTAGAAAAAAACAACTTAGAAAACAAGGTTTTCAGAATAATACCTACTTTGGTATCATTAAAAGTGAATCTGTATACCTACACACAGTGATTCTGAAGTAAATTTTTAAAAACAAGATCACGATGCCTTTTCTTGCAATACGGCCAAGTAGGCTTTCACTGGACCTGATCTTTCTGCATGTAACTATGTCCTCTGGATAAAATTGTTGGGGCAGTGAGGGAGACCTGAAAACACTGGAAAATGAGCAAAAGCAGACAGAGTCTGGAAAAAGGCTGACACTTTCAGGAAGAGATAGCATGAAATTAATTTTCCATTTTTACTGCTTTTAGCCAGGGGAAGGCTGAAGTTGGCACCTGGCAGCTTGGTTTAAAACTTAATAGAAGGGCTTCCGTGGTGGCGCAGTGGTTGAGAATCTGCCTGCCAATGCAGGGGACACGGGTTCGAGCCCTGGTCTGGGAAGATCCCACATGCCGCGGAGCAACTAGGCCCGTGAGCCACAATTGCTGAGCCTGCGCATCTGGAGCCTGTGCTCCGCAACAAGAGAGGCCGCGATAGTGAGAGGCCCGCGCACCGCGATGAAGAGTGGCCCCCGCTCGCTGCAACTAGAGAAAGCCCTCACACAGAAACGACGACCCAACACAGCCAAAAATAAATAAATTAATTAAATAAAATTAAAAAAAAAAAAACTTAATAGAAGGGCTTCCGTGGTGGCGCAGTGGTTGAGAATCTGCCTGCCAATGCAGGGGACACGGGTTCGAGCCCTGGTCTGGGAAGATCCCACATGCCACGGAGCAACTGGGCCCATGAGCCACAATTACTGAGCCTGCGCGTCTGGGGCCTGTGCTCCGCAACAAGAGAGGCCGCGATGGTGAGAGGCCCGCGCACCGCGATGAAGAGTGGTCCCCACTTGCCACAACTAGAGAAAGCCCTCGCGCAGAAACGAAGACTCAACACAGTCATAAATAAATAAATAGATAAATAAAAGAACGTGAATTTCTTTAAAAAAAAAAACTTAATAGAAAACTTATCAGAGGACAGAATTCAGGTCAGCCACAGCCATTCGACCACTGAAAAGTGAGGGGAGGAGGAGTCCTGGAAAGGAGAGATCTAGAGAGTGACAGCCTAAAATTCTGAGTATAAGCTCTCTATATAAGCTTCTGTTTAATCCCTGCACCACAAAGATAAAAGAACTGAACTAAGATTTGAGGTATTGATCGCCCAGAGAGTTTGCAGTTTGGGTCTAGCCAAATTTAATTGCATATTGAAACAGAAATATCGGTACTCTCCAGAGGAATATAACAGAGTCCAGAGGCTATACAGCATAATATTCACAATGTCCAAGATATAATCTATAACTACACAACATTTTTAAAACCAGGAAAATATAACTTAGTCTGAAGAAAAAAGACAGCCAACAGAAGCGAACTTCATATGTTAGAATTGAGAAACAGGTTTTTTTTTTTTAAATTAATTAATTAATTTATTTATTTATGGCTGCATTCGGTCTTCGTTTCTGCGCGAGGGCTTTCTCTTGTTGCGGCAAGTGGGGGCCACTCCTCATCGCGGTGCGCGGGCCTCTCACTATCGCGGCCTCTCTTGTTGCGGAGCACAGGCTCCAGACGCGCAGGCTCAGTAATTGTGGCTCACGGGCCTAGTTGCTCCGCGGCATGTGGGATCTTCCCAGACCAGGGCTCGAACCCGTGTCCCCTGCATTGGCAGGCAGATTCTCAACCACTGCGCCACCAGGGAAGCCCGAGAAACAGGTTTTAAGGCAGCTATTATAACTGATCAGTTGAAGTAAAGAAAAATATTCTTGCACTGAATGAAAACAAAGGAAATCTCAACTGAGAAATAGAAACAAAAAAGAGCAAAGTGGAATTCTGTAATACAGCAGCTAAAATTAAAATTCACTGAGTAGCCTTAACAGTAAAACAGAGATGATAGAAGAGTCAGTGAACTCGATGATAGACGAACAGAAAACTACCCAACCTGAAGAACAGAAAGAAAAAAATATTACCAAGCTTCAGGGACTTTTGGGACAATATTATAAGAGCTAACGTGTATAGTTGGAATCCCAGAAGAGAGGAAAGTGAGAGGCTGGAGAAGAACATATTTGAAGATAAAATGGCAGGAAAAAAACCCCTCAAATTTTATGAAAAACATATTTACTGATTAAAGTAGCTTAGCAAACACCTACTAGGATAAGGATGAAGAAAACCATACCTCGGTACATGTGTCAGAGGTTCCCAAGACCACTGTCAGGCTCAATGATTTGCTAGAAGGACTCCCAGGATTCAGAAGCTGTTATACTCACTGTACACAGCAAAAGGACACAGATTAGAATTGACAGAGGGGAAAGACACATGGGATAAAGTCCAGGAGGAACCAGGTGCAAGCTTCCAGGTGTCCAGTAGAGTCGCACAGAGCTGTCCTTAATTCTCCCATCAAGGACACATGACAGCATGGGCAAAGTGCTGCCAACTAGGGAAGCTCACCCAGTCCTGGGTGTTCAGGGTGGCACGCAGTACCCCCATGACTGACCTCAGCTACTCAGACCCCAGCCACCTAGAGCAAGAACAGGTGTTTGCCATAAATCATATTGTTCAGGTAGACTTAAGTGGTCATGCTGGTACAGCATGGCCCAAGGCCCCAGGTATGCAAAAACACTTATCAGCCAGAATATGCCAAGGGCTCAGAGTTCATCTCCCAGGAGCCAGGCAAAGGCCAGTCCTGAAGACAGACCTTTCTTTGGCATGTTCAGGGTTTGAGCATTCCAGAACTGCCAAGTTAATCCTTTCCTTCCCAGTATGTCTTAGTCAAATTGCTGAAACGAAAGATAAGGAGAAAACTGACACATATAAAGGAATGACAATTATAACTAGAGCTTACTTCTTACCACTAACCACAGATGCCAGAAGACAGGGAAATAGCATCTTTCAAAGTGCCAGATGGGGAAAAAAGTCAACCAGGATCTCTGTTGAGCAAAAATGCCTTGCAAGAATGAAGGCAAAATAAAGACATTTTTAGGTAAAAGAAAACTAAGAGAATCTATCACTAGAAGACCTGTACTACAAGAAACAGTAAAAGAAGTTCTTCAGGTTGAAGGGAATTGATACCAGATAGAAACTTAGACCTTCAGGAAAGAATGAAGAGCGTTGAAAATGGTAACCAGCTGAGTAAATATAAAAGACTTATTTTTTTCCTCTTCTTTAATATACGTAAGACTGTTTAAAGGAGAAATTATAATGTGTGCGGAGATTATAATGTTTATTTCATATGACAATTTATAACAAAAGACAAGAGTATGTGAATCTATACTATAGCAGGGGTTCCTACATTTTTTATGAAGTGGTACAATATTTTAAGTAGATTGAAAAGTCAAGGGTGTATGTCTCCCAAGAGATGGGAGACTTGGTGCAATCACTGTGTTAGTGGACTGAAGACTACAATCAGAGTGACAGACTGCATAAAAATGCAAGACTTATTTATATGCTGACTATAAAAGATATGTATTAAATGTAAAGACACAAGTTGAAAGGAAATGGATGGAAAAAGGTATACCAAGAAATATATAAATGTATGCCATGCAAAAGTAAGCATAAGAAGACAAAGGGTATTATCAGAAGTAAAAAGTGACGTGTTATCATGATAAAAGATATCAAGACGTCTTGACAGTTATAAATGTATATGTGCCTAATAACAGCTTCAAAATAAATGAGGCAGGACTTCCCTGGTGGCGCAGTGGTTAAGAATCTGCCTGCCAGTGCAGGGGACACGGGTTCAAGCCCTGGTCCGGGAAGATCCCACATGCCGCGGAGCAACTAAGCCCACGCGCCACAACTACTGAGCCTGCACTCTAGAGCCTGTGAGCCACAACTACTGAGCCCATGTGCCACAACTATTGAAGCCCATGCACCTAGAGCCTGTGCTCTGCAATAGGAAAAGCCACCTCCATGAAGGTGAAGGAAAAGCCACCTCCATGGGTGAAGCCCATGCACCACAGCGAAGAGTGGCCCCTGCTTGCCGCAACTAGAGAAAGCCTGTGCACAGCAATGAAGACCCAATGCAGCCAAAAATAAATAAATAAATAAATAAATAAAATAAAAAAATAAATGAAGCAAAAATTGACAGAATTAAAGGGAGGAATAGGGAGTTCTTTAATCATAATTACTGGTTTAATACCTCTTTCTCAGCAATTGATAAGCCAACTACACAGAAACACAAAGATGTGAACAGCACAATCAACGACTTTGGCCTGCATGATACTTACAGAACACTGTGCCCTACAGTGGCATAATACACATTCTTTTCCAGATGCACAAGGTATACATTCACCAGTATAGACAATATGCTAGGCCATAAAACAACTCAGTAAATTTAAAAGATTAAGGTCATACAAAATACGTTCTCAGACCATAATGAAATAAAAACTTTAAACAATGAAAATAAGGATATCTAGGAAAATTCCCAAATATTTGGAAATTAAGCAAGTCACTTTTATGTAATCTATAGCTCAAAAGAAGAAATCATGAGAAAAAAATGTTTATGTTTTAAACTGAATGACAGTGAAAATACAATATATCAAACTTGTGGAATGTAGTGCTGAAAGGGAAATTTATGGTTCTAAGTGCACGTATTAGAAAAGAAAAATATCTAAATTCAGTGATCTAAGGTTTCAACTTAAGCTGGAAAAAGCAAAGCACATCCAAAGGAAGTAGAAGGAAAGAAAGAATAAAGATAAGAGCAGAAATTAAAAGAATAAAAAACATTAACAAAGCCAAAATTTGGTTCCTGAAAAAGATTAACAAAATTGATTTCTTGACTGATCAAAAAAAAAAAGCAAATACAGATTACCAATATTAAGCATGAAAAGGGGGTTATTTCAGATCCTACAGATATTAAAAGGACAATAGAATATTATGAACAACGTTATGCCAACTTAGATGAAACAAATTCCTTGAAAAATACAATTTACCAAAGCTAACACAATTTCTATTAAATCCATTATTAAAAATCTCACCAAAAAAAGTCGAGGCCCAGTGGTTTTACTGGGGAGTTTTTTCAAGCATTTAAGGAAAAAGGAGGAGAGAACACTTTCCAACTCATAGACTAGTGTATGTATATTAATACCAAAACTGGAGAAAGACACTACAAAGAAAATTATAGACTAGTATCCCTATGGAACATAATAAGATGAGAAATCCTTCACAAAATATTAGCAAATCAAAAAAAAACAAGTTAGCAAATCAAATCCAGCACTCTGTCAGATACAGAAAAGGTATTTGAAAAAGCTCAACATCCTTTTCTGACAAAAATTTTCAGCAAACTAGGAATAGAAGGTAATCTCCTCAGTCTAATAAATGATATCTATTGAAAACTATAGCTGACATTATGCTTAATGCCAAAATATTGGACACTTTCCCGTAACATTGGATACAAGGCAAAGATGCTCACCCTCACCATTTGTATTCAGCATCATACTGGAGGTCCTCCCCTTTGAATTAAGACAAGAAATAGAAATAAAAGGAATGACTATTGGAAAAGAAGTTGTTAAGCTGTCTTAATTTGCAAATTACGTGATTGTGTACTTAGAAAATCCTAAGGAATCTGTTGATACAAAGCAACTACTAAGACTAATAAGTGAATTTAATTTAGCAAGTTTACAGGATTTTAGGTTAATACACAAAACTCAGTTTTGTTTGTTATATACTAGCAACAAATAATCAGAAAATTAAAAAGTTTTAAAGTTCCATTTACAGTAGCACCAAAGCATAAAATAGGAATAAATTTAACCAAGAGAAAAAAATGTGTAAGACGTCTATACTGAAAGTTACAAAACTGCAGAGAGAAGCTCAAGAATTGTCTAAGAAGAGAACCATGCTGTGTTCATGGATTGGAAACCTCGATATCGTAAAGAAGTCAGTCCTACCCAGATTCACCTATGGATTCAGTACAGTTCAAAGTCCTAGAAGAATTTTTCAATAGAAATTGACAAGCTCATTCTAAAATTTCTTTGGAAGTACACAGACCTAGCAAATCCAAAGCAATCTTGAAAAAGGACAAAATTGAGGGCTTGGAATAGTCCAAGACATTATAAAACTCCAGTAATAAGGACTGTGGAACTTGCAAAAGAGGCAAGAAGTAGATCAAAGAAACAGAGAATCCAGAAATAACACATTGCCAAAAATTTGGCAACTTAGCACAACGTTATTATCTCACAGTTTTCAAGGGTCAGGAGTCCAGGCACAGGTTAGTTAGCTGGATTCTCTGCTCAGGATCTCACCAGACTGAAATAAAGTGTGATTCTGAAATCACCAGGTGTGAACCAGGGTTGGGATCTCATCTGAGGCTCAGGGTTCTCTTCCAAGCTCACTGATGGTTGGTAGAATTCAGTTCCTAGAGGTTGAAGGACCGGATCCCTCTTTTCTAGCTTGCTGGCGGTGGGGCGGGGCTCGTGCTCAGCACCAGGAGGCTGCACTCAGATCCTGGTCTTGTGGCCCTCTCACAACACGGTAGCTTGCTTCTTCAAAGCTGTCAGGAGAATTTCTCTCTAGTCTGCTGCAGGATCTTATATAGCTGAAACTTAACCACGAGAGTGACTATCCCATCATATTCACAGGGTCTGCTCACATTTGGGGGTAGGAGGAAGTATTATATAAGGCATGTACACCGAGGAGTAAGAGTCTTGGGGCCATCTTAGCATTCTGCCTACCACAATCCCTACTGCATACGATATGCAGAAATGAACTTAAAATGGAACATTAAAAACTAAAATCATGAAACTTTTAGAAGAAAGCGTAGAAGAATATCTTCATGACTTGGAGGTAGACAAAGGTTTCTTAAGTCACAGAATGCACTAGCCATAAAATAAAGGATCGCTGAGTTAGACTTCATCAGAAGTAAAACTTGCTCATTAAAAGACACCACTAATAGGCAAGCCGTTGACTAGGAGAAAGTATTTACAAAACATGTGTCTGATGAGGGACTAGTATCCAGGAAATATTTAAAACTACATTTCTACAATAAAAGTGCAGACAACACAATAAAAGAAATTGGGCAGAAAAGATTCTGGCACTTTACAAAAGATATACAAATAACCAATAATCCAATGAAAATGTGTTCAACTTCACAAGTCTTCACGTAATTAAAATAAAAATAAGTTATCACTACACATCCACTTGAATGGCTAAAATTAAAGACTGACAACAACTAACTCTCAAACTATTGGTAAGAATGCAAAATAGTACAGATATTTTGGAGAAAGGTTGGCCAGTTTCTTAAGAGAACTAAACATGCATGTGTCCCATGACCTAGCAACTCCACTGCAGAGAAATGAAAACATTCATACAAACACTTGTATATGTCCATAGCAGTTTTATTCATCACAGCTCAAAGCTATTCATCGATAAAGGAGTAGATAACCTGTGGTATAGCTAGTTATCTTTTGATACTTGCAACAAATACGGATGAATCTCAGAAATTATGAATAGTGGAAGCAGCAGTACAGAAAGGATTCATACTGCATGATTCCATTTATATGAAATTGTAGAACAAGCAAACCATTCTATGTAGGGAAAAGAACCAGAGCAGAGCAGTGGCTACTTCTTGGTGTGTTGGCTGGGAAAGAACATGAGAAAACTTTTTGGAGTGATGATAATGTTCTGTAGTTTGATAGCATTACATAGGTGTGTGCATGTGTCCAAACTCAGCGAATGTATTATATATTTCATCGTGTGTAAATCTTATATCAAAAGAAAAACAGTAAATATTGAACTTTGTTAATGATATGCAAGCTGAAGATGATTTCCTGATATTTGTTATTTACTTTGAAATATATTTTAAAAAATTGGGCTAGTGGGTAAGAGGAACAGATACATAAGTATAGTAAAACATTAATGATCATGGTGATGGTTACACAACAATGAACGTACTTAACGTCACTGAACTATATACTTAAAAATGGTTAAGATGGTAAATTTTATGTTACGTATATTTACCACAGTAAAAAAATTAAAGTAAGACATTGCTAGTATTGAATAAAAATCTAGGTAGTGATTATATGGGTGTTCACTCTAAACGATTTCCAATGTGCTATATGTTGGGAGGAAGTTAAATGTTGGGGGGAATAAGGCAGAGTGGAGAAAAGCTGTCCCAGTTACCGACCAGATTCCCATTTTTTCCATGAGGGAAACACTCAGTAGAGCTCCGAGGAAAATAGAATGAGATCTCAGAAGTCAAGGGTTTGTATATTACCTAATACTTCATTTTTAAATTTTCTTTTGCTTATTACTGGTAAAGATTTTAGAGACTATGAGCTGTTTTTAGAAGAAAATAATTTTATCACTTATTATGATAGTCTGAAACCATGTCACTTATCTGCATTAACAGACTGTCAAAGAAGCATACAAGTCCAAGTGTATTGTAACCATACAAGTGTCATGTTACCAATAACAAGACTAGCATTGGAAGATTGAATTAGAAATAAATGTGTGCAAAGGGCATAAAATCACTTTTTAAGTTTGGGCTTTCACAGTTATTAGCAATTAACTACTGTTTTGTTTAATTTTAGATTGGATCTGGTTATCTTCTGCGGACTTAAGTCTAGACTTTCTTAGTTGGAGAATTAAGTAGTTGTCAAACATGTGCAAATAACCAACTGTACCTAGAAGAAAAAAAAAGGATAGAAAACTAAAGCCAGAGTTTTGTGCCTTTATCCTTTCCATCATGATTCAGCACTGCATTTATTATCTTTAATCATATTCTTTAGATAACTTAGTTCTAAAGTTCACATTTTCAGATCCACCTAGTTATTCTGTTGGGCAAGGGTAGTCAAGGCCATTTTGTCTTCTGTGCTTTTAAAATCTGAAATTGAAAGCAAGTGGGGTTGTTAGGTTATTTTAATGAATGAAAAACTTTTTTCTTGACAGTCTTTGAGAAGAATGATAGCTTGAAAGGGGTTCCTACAAATTTCTTTGGCCTGCTGCCAGGTGCATCCGTGGCCAAAAGCATGTATGTTTGTCTTTGACAGTGACAGTTTTGTATTCTGCCAGTGATCCTTCTGTGCCATTTTGAGCGGAGTGTCTTTGGTAAGCATAAATCTGTAGTAGAGCAGACTATTAACCCATTTCAGCAGCCACAGAATTTGGATCTGAGTTTATAAACACGTTATCCACAGTGTCTTTTGCAACTCAAAAAGTGGCTTCACTTATTATGAACTATTAATGCAAAAGTGACCAAAGAAAAGAATTAATCAATGTGAAAATGTCTGCATACTTTTCTTTACATAAGTAATTATTCATATAAAAAACTGAACTGCCCATTTCCATTTCCCCTTTTATTACTGAACAGTTTCCGTTTTGTGGTCATAAATCTTTTTTTTTTTTTTCTTTTAGCTCTTTCAGTTACATTTAAATCTTAGAGATATATATTTACAAATTTTGAAAAATTAGTGCACAGAAGATAGAACATGTTGTATGGATCTTTAGTTGGTGATTTATTCTTGAAAATGAAAAAGCTGATAGACTACTAAACCTTGAAATTTCTTGCACATTTATTCCTTTTCAGAATAAGCATTTGAGCAGCCTTTCTTTTCTTCCTTTGAGGTGTATACTTGGGAGAGTAAAGTTTGAGAATGGCTTTGGGAATGGTTGAAGTTGTCATGAAACCAAGAGATTTCCCCAAATTTAGGAATGAAAATCAATGGTGCTGCTGTTCTTTGAATTGGCAGGAACCAATTTTTTCCCCTCTGCCTTGAGATTACCTTTGGATGTGTTAGTGCCCTCTTTTGGCGTAAGGTCGGTACTGCATCTTTAAATAATACGGGCAAGAGATAGACATCCTTAAAAGTTTTTAAAATAAAAAGTATGCTCACATTATAGAAGATTTGGAAAATAAAAGGAAGGAATGAATCAGTCATAATTCTACCAGCAATATAAACACTCTTGGTGAATACATACATTCATTGTCAGATGCTTTATCTGCCATTAGCAAAATAATTAAGGTAACTGAGAAATTATTGACTTTACTTATATAAACTTATACAAAAAAGCTGTATTATATATTGATGGATTCTAAGAAATACTTAGTACAGCACAATACTTTAAACATATTGAAACATAACTAGAAAAAAGGGTCTTTCAAATGAAAATAAATTTTAGGTCATGTGATAATAATGATAAAGTTATAACTGGAAAGTAAGGAAAACACTGACTTTGCACTTCTGAGAACTTTTGGCCTTCATTTTTTTCCAGTACCCATTGAACTAGCTTGGGTCAGTACTCAGGACTTTGGAAGAGGCTAGCCAAAGCTTAATTCTGTCTGTCAGGTAGTGTACTAGAGTGGCAGTTTGTTAGCCCACTGGCTCTCAATTAAGATATTCTTTTCCTGTGGATAGGTTCAAGGAGGTAGACTTTGTCAGGCCACGGTGTTTGGATGTGGAGGGTGAGGGAGAAGGAGTGGTGAGCCCTCTTTCCGTAACTCTGTCTTGGGTTACTGCATGGAGGGTAGAATAAATGGGGTTTGAAGTGTTATGAGATGCCTCTAAGTGATCTCTTCTGTTCTCATGGCTTTAGGTTTCCACCTCTGGCCCACCTGTCATATTGCATTTACCTCCTGGCCCTCTGCCGCCCTCTGACCTTTCACAGGCCTTTCTTTTTATTTAATCATAGTGCTGACAGTGCAACTTCTTTTTCATTGGAAATTTTATGTGGAAGCTTGGTATGTAAAATAGATCAAAGGAGCTGATTTGGTTGAAAGGGTCCCTAGTAATCCTCCAATCTTAATTTCTTAGTATCATAGCAACAAAGAGGAAAGGAAAAAAACTTTACTTCTCTGTAGCAGATTTTAACTTTAGTTCTTCCATTTTCCATTTTAATCGTAGCAGGAATTGACAGTCAAATGAATAATAATAATAATAGCTAACATTTGTATTACTACCTAATCAATAGTGTTCTGAGCACTTCTACAGATTAACCCATTTAATGCAGGCAACATCCCTAAAGACCAGATACTGTATGATTCCATTTTGCAAATGAGGAACCCAAGGCACAGAGAGGTTAAGTGTCTTGCTTAGAATCACACAGCTAGTAAATGGAAGAGGATGCAAACCCAGGCAGTCTGGAGCAGAGTTTGTTCTTTGCCGTACTGACTCTAAAGCTGGGGATAAAGCGTGTCACCAAGTAGGGATCTGGAGCCAAGTGGAAGCCAGGAGGCATGAAGGGGCTCCAAAGAGAAAACTGGAATAATCCCTAAAATAAACATCGCTTAATTCACAATTGTACCTAAAGCTGGATCTAACTAATGCCTTTCATAATCATCTCTGATGTTGCCTTAGCATCCAGGACCATAGGTTGCTCATCTCTGACACAGTAACCAGATTTCTAGAGTAAAGTTTTCTTTGTTGGTAATTTTTAAATAAGATTTAATCTTTGTAAGTATGTGTACATTTGTTGTTTATAAATAGTACTTCTGAGTCGTTTAAGGGGTTGGGAAACTGTTCTGTTATTTATCAGACATTTATAGATGATACAGAGGTAAGCTTGGTTAGATTATTGTGAAGTCTGAATTCATAGTAAAAGACTTCAAATTAAAAAGGTTTTACTATACATTAGTCTTCCTTTTCCTTTGATTCTGTCTCGTGCATAATTGTTAAGTTTTTAATTTGTTAGGATAACCACTTGAAGACCAAAAATGATATATATTACCTCGTGGTCATTTACGTTTTTTTAAAAAAACAACTTTATTGAGGTATAATTGCTATGCAGTAAATTGCATATATTTAAAATATACAATTTGATAAGTTTTGACATATGTATACACCCATGAAACTATCACCACAATCAAGATGAACATCTCCATCACACAAAAATTTCATTGCTCCCTTTTTTAATCTCTCCCTCCTGTCAGACAACCGCTGATCTGCCTGCTGTCACTAGATTGGTTTGCATTTTCTAGAATTTTATATATATGGAATCATAAAGTATGTGTACTGTTTTTTTTAATCTGGCTTCTTTAACTCAACCTAATTTTTTTGAGATTCATCCATGTTGATGAGTGTATTACTGAGTAGTTTTCCATTGTATGGATATACCATTTGTTGACAAACATTTGGGTTATTTTCCATTTTTGCTGAATTTTTGAATTTTCAGTTTTGCTTATTTATTTTACAAATAAAGCTGCTGTGAACATTCATGTCTTTATATGGACACAATGTATTCTTTTCTCGGGTAAATACGAGTGAAATGGCTGGATCATAGGATAGTCTTATTTAACTTTGTAAGAAACTGCCAAATTTTTTTCCAAAGTGGTTTGCATTATTTTATATTCCAGCCAGCCATGTATGAGAGTTGCGGTTCTTCCATGTCCTCACCAACATTTGGTATGGTCAGTCTTTTAACACTAGACATTGTGCCAGGTACATAGTAGGCTCTCATTGTGGTTTTAATTTGCATTTCCCTAATGACTAATGGTGGTAAGCATCTATTCATGTGTTTACTTGCTATCCATATATCTTCTTTGATGAAAAGTCTGTTCAAATTTTGACTAGTTTTTATTGTGTTTGTTTTTGAGAACGGGTGTGTGTGTATGTTTATACACATTCTGGATACAAGTTGTTTATCAGATACATTCTTTGCAAATACTTTCTCCAGTCTGTGGCTTATCTTTTTATTCTTTTAACAATGTCCTTCAAAAAGAGCAGAAGGTTTTAATTTTGATGAAATACAGTTTTTCAGTTTTTTCTGTTATGTATCAAATGTTCATTGTTGTATATAAGAAATTTTTCCCAATTCCAAGGTCACAGAGACTTTTGTTTGTTTGTTTTCGTCTAGTAGTTATATAGTACTAGGTTTACATTTAAGTCTGTGATTCTTGTGTGTTAATTTTTACATGTCATGTGAGGTATTGATAAAAGTTTGGGGGTTTTTGCATATGTATATTCTGTTGTTCTGGCACCATTTGTTGAAGACTCTCATTTCTCCCCTGAATTGACTTTGCAACTTTGTCAAAAAATAGTTTGTCCATATATGCGTGGACCTGTTTGTGGACTTTGTATACAGTGTCATTGCTCTGTTGCCTGTCTTTAAGCCAATACTACACCATCTTGATAATGGTAGCTTTATATTACCCTTGAAATCAGACAGTGTTAGTCCTTCAACTTTGTTCTTCTTCACAGTTGTTTTGGCTCTTCTAGGTCCTTCGTATTTCCATAGGAATTTTAAAATCAGTTTGTCTATTTCTATTTTAAAAAGCCTACTGGAATTACTTAGAATTATAGATAAATTAACACCTTAGCAATTTTGAGTCTTTTAACCCCTGAAAACAATATAGCTTTCCATTAATTTAGGTCTTCATCTGTTTCTCTTAGCAGTATTTTATAGATTTCAGTGTACAGGTCTTACACATCTTTTGTTAGATTTATGCCTAAGTATTTCGTATTTTCATGCTATTTTAAATGGTGTTTTTAGCTCAGTTTCCTATTGGTTAATACTAATATATGGAAATATAGTTAATTTTGTGTCCTGCAACCTTGCTAAAACTTATTACCTTTTTTGTAGATTCTGTCAGATTTTCTACATAGGCAGTCAAGCCATCTGTGAATAATGACAGTTTTACTTCTTCCTTTCCAATTTGATGCCTTTTAATTTATTTTTCTTGATTTACTGCACTGGCTAAAACCTCTAATACAGTGTTCAACAGAAGTAGTAAGAGAGAATATCCTTGCCTTCTTTCATTAAATATGATGTTAGCTCTACGTTTCTTGTAGATTACCTTTATCAAGTTGAGGAGATTACCTTCTATCACCTAGTTTGCGGAGAGGTTTTATCAAAAGGGATATTGGATTTTGTTTTTCCGTATGTTTTGAGATGATCATATGGTTCTTCTTCTTTAGTTTGTTGATATGATGAATTATATTGACTGATTTATGAATGCTAAACCAGTCTTGCATTTTTGCAAAAAAAACACTTGGTCATGATATACTCTTTTTACATATTGTTGGGTTGCATTTGCTAAATTTTTGTTAAGAACTTTTGCATCTATGTCCATGAGCAATATTGGTCTATAGCTTTCTTTTCCTGTAATGTCTTCATCTAGTTTTGGAATCAGGGTAATGCTGGCCTTATAAAATGTGTTGGTAAATATTACCTTCTCTTCATTTTCATGGAAGAATTGTGTAGAATTGCTATTATTTCTTCTTCAGTGTTTGGCAGAATTCCCCAGTGATGTAGAATTCCCCTGGAGTTTTCTGAATGGGAAGTATTTTATCTATAAGTTTTGTTTCTGTAATAGATATGGGACTATTCAGTTTATCTATTTCTTGAGTGAGCTTTGATAGTCTGTGTCCTCTTCATCTAACGTGTCTAGTTTATTGGCATAACATTGATCATAATATTTCCTTATCCTTTTAATGTCTTTAGAATCTGTAGTGATGTCACCTCTCTGATTCCTGATATTGGCAATTTGTGTATTCTTGCACTTTTTTTTGATCAGTCTAGCTAGAATTTTATCTATTTTATTGATATTCTCAAAGAACCAACTTTGGTTTCACTGATTTTTCTCTGTTGTTTTTCTGTTATCTGTTCATTGAGATCTGCTCTGGTTTTTACTCTTTCCTTCCTTCTGTTTACTTGGCGTTCAAGTTGTTCTTTCTCTAGTTTTTTAAGGTTGAAACTGAGATCACTGATTTCTCATCTTCTTTTCTAATATAGGCACTTGGCTCGATCCCACTGATTTTGATTTTCATTCAATTCAGAATACTCAGTAATTTCCCTGTTGATTTTTTTCTTTGGTCTGTGAGTTGTTTAGAAGCATATTTAGTTTATACAAAGTTTATTATTGGTTTTCCCAGTATCTTTCTGTTATTGTTTCTAATGTAATTACATTATAGTCAGAAAACATGAAAGCATCTTGAATCCTTTTCAAGACCCAGAATTTAGTTTATCTTGGTAAATGTTCCACATGTATTTGAAAAGAATGTATATTCTGCTGTTATTGTGTGGAGTGTTCTTTCAAATGTCAAGAAGGTCAAGTTGGTTAATAGCGTTCAAGTCTTATATTCTTATTGATTTTCTGTCTACTTATCCTGCCAGTTATTGAGAGAGGTGTTGAAATCCCTGACTATAATTGCAGGTTTGTCTGTTTGTTTTTTTAACACCTTTATTGAGATATAATTCACATACTATACAATTCATCCATTAAAGTGTACAGCTAAATGGTTTTCTGCCGTCACCACTATCCAATTTTAGAACATTTTAGTCCCCCCACATAAAAGAAACCCCATACCTGTTAGCAATCACTCCCCATTTCCCATCACCACCACCACAGCCCTAAACAACCACTCATCTACTTTCTCTCTCTACAGATTTTTTTTTTTTTTTTAATTTATGGCTGTGTTGGGTCTTCGTTTCTGTGCAAGGGCTTTCTCTAGTTGCGGCAAGTGGGGGCCACTCTTCATCGCAGTGCGCGGGCCTCTCACTATCATGGCCTCTCTTGTTGCGGAGCACAGGCTCCAGACGCGCAGGCTCAGTAATTGTGGCTCGCGGGCCTAGTTGCTCCGCGGCATGTGGGATCTTCCCAGACCAGGGCTCGAGCCCGTGTCCCCTGCACTGGCAGGCAGATTCTCAACCACTGCGCCACCAGGGAAGCCCTCTACAGATTTGCATATTCTAGATGTTTTATATAAATGGAATCTTACAATATGTGGTCTTTTGTAATCGGCATCTCACACTTGGCCTAATGTTTTCACGTTTTGTCTGTGTTGTAATATGTAGCATCAGAACTTTATTCCTTTTTATTGACAAATAACTATTGCATTGTATGGATATACTACATTTTATTTGTCCATTCATCAGTTAATGGATGTTTGGATTGTTTCCACTTTTTCCCTGTTGTGAATAACGCTTCTGTGAACATTGGCGTACACAGATTTTTGTGTTGTATGTTTTTATTTCTCTTGGCCATTTGCTTAAGAGTGGAACTCCTGGGTCATATAATAACTCTATGTTTAACTTTTGAGGAACTGCTAAATTGTTTTCCAAAGCGGCTGCACCATTTTTCATTCCCACTAGGAATGCATGAGGTTTCTAATTTCTCCACATCCTTGCCAATATTTGTTATTGTACTTTTTATTATAGCCATTCTAGTGGGTTCACCGTGGTTTTGATTTGCATTTCCCTAATGACTAATGATGTTAAGCCTCTTTTTATGTGCTTATTGGCCATTTGTATATCTTTGGAGAAATGTCTATTTGGATCCTTTCTCTCTTTTTTTTTTTAACATCTTTATTGGAGTATAATTGCTTTACATTGTTGTGTTTGTTTCTGCTATACGTATACTTATATCCCCATATCCCCTCCCTCTTGTGTCTTCTCATTTTTATTATGTATTTTTTTTTTTTCATTCAGACTGTTCTTTTTATTATTGAGTTATAATTCTTTATTCTTATATATATTTTGGACACAAATACCTTATCAGATAAGTAATTTGCAAATACATTCTCTCATTCTATGAGGTTTCTTGTCATTTTCTTGGTACTACTTATAGCACAAAGGTTTTTAATTTTGATGTAGTCCAATTTATTTTTTCTTTTGTCATTTGTGCTTTTGGTATCATATCTGAGGAACCATTGCCTAATCCAAGATCAGAAAGATGTGCTCCTGTGTTTTCTTCTAAGAGTTTTAAGACACTTTCTCAATTTTCTGAAACAACCATTTCATATCTTTTTCTCTCTCCATAAACCGTCTTCACCCCCCTGCCCTCTTCCAGCTGATGACCTCAGCTCCCTTTTGTTGAGAAAATAAAAACATTCAGACAGGAGTCCCTCCTCTTCCATTCTTCAGATCCGTGAATGGGCCTGCGTCTGTGTCTCTTCATCCTCTTCACTACGTTACCCTAACAAGGATCAGTCCCTTCACCTGGGCTCTGGATCTCCATCCCTCCTTTCTCGGGGACTTCACTGCCTATCTTCAGTCTCCCTTTGCTTGTGACTGCATAGAAGTGTGCTTTAGTGTTTCCCATCTGTTAAGCCATCCCTTGGCTCTGAATGTCTCTACTCCCCTTCACAGCCAAACTTCTTAGGCATTTTCTTTCACACCGCCTGCGTGTCTCACCACTGATTCCTCTTCAGCCCCCACCAGCTGTTCACTGAACAGCTTTGATCAGATCACCAACTATCTCCATATTGCTAAGTCCATGATCACTTTTTTCCTTATTCAACCTCAGCAGAATTGGCCCGTTTCCACAAAGCACTCCTTTCTCAGCTTCTATGATGCCATACTCTCCTAGTTACCCGCTGCTTCCTTGGTTATTTCCTCTGTTTCCTTTTTCTAGTTCTTCTACTTTTACTCAGCTACTAAATATTGGAGTACCTCAGAATTAAGACTGAGCCTTCTTCCCTATCAATACTACATAACCTCTTCCATTTCTGTGACTTCCTCTTTTTTTTTTTTTAGTCGGCAGTCTATGACTCTTAATATTATTTGTGTGCTGATGATTTCCAAATGTGTATCTCCAGCTCAGACTTGTCCTGTTTGCTCCCCGCTGGTAGATCTAACCACCTTCTTTATGGATGTCTCTAGACATCCATCCCAAAACTAACATGGCCTATACTCTGCTCTTTCTCATCTCAGTAAATGACACCACATCCATCCATTTGCTCAGGCCCCAAAACTAGGTCTCATCCATATTTCTTTCCCCCATCACCTCCCATATCCAGTTCATCACCAAGTTCTGTCTGTTCTGCCTCCAAAATATAGCCTGTCCACTCTGCTCTATCCTGACCTAATCTAAATGACAATCATTTCTTATTTGAAGCCCTGTGTTAGCCTCCTAGGGAGTCTCTCTGTCTGTACTCCTGCCCCATCCCAGTCCATTTTCTATACAGCAGTAAAAGTGTTCCTCTTTTTAAAATATATCATGTTGGGACTTCCCTGGTGGCGCAGTGGTTAAGAATCCGCCTGCCAATGCAGGGGGCACGGGTTCGAGCCCTGGTCCGGGAAGATCCCACATGCTGCGGAGCAACTAAGCCCCTGCGCCACAACTACTGAGCCTGTGCTCTAGAGCCCTCGAGCCACAACTGCTGAGCCCGCGCGCCTAGAGCCCGAGCCCGTGCTCCACAACAAGAGAAGCCACCACAGTGAGAAGCCCACGCACCACAAGGAAGAGTAGCCCCCGCTCGCCGCAACTAGAGAAAGTCCGTGTGCAGCAACGAAGACCCAGTGCAGCCAAAAATAAATAAATTTAAAATATATATATATATATATATATATATATATATATATATCATGTTATTCCCCTGCTTGGCATTCTTTAGTGACTTCCCATTTCACCTGAGGTAAAAAGTCCAAGCTCCTTACTTTGCTCTGTGAAAATACTCCATGATCTAGTCCCTGCCAGTCTCTCCAGCCTTATTTCTCGCCACTCTCCTCTTCACTCACTACATACCATCTACACTGGCCTTCTGCCCTCGCCTAAGGAATGCCAAAGCCCACCACCACCATCCCCAAGAGCCTGTGCACATGAATCTTCTAGCCTAGAATACCCTTCCCCTGGCTTTTTGCATGGCCTGCTTCTTATCCTTCATGTCTCACCTTTAGTGTCAACTCCGCAGAGAGGCTTTTCCTGACCACTCTACCTACAGTAGTGCGTGTGTGCACACACATTACTCTCATCATAGCACAATGGGTTTATATTCTTACCAGCCTCAGTTACAAGTGACATGTATCTTGTTTGTTATTCATTGCTTCTCTTCCCCACTGGAATGTGAGTAAGGACCTTGTTTGCTTTGTTTACTGTTGTGTTGTATTCCCAGTTCCTAGCACTTGCCTGGCACGTGCTAGGCACTAAATTAAAGCTTACTGAAAGAGAGAAGGATGGGAAAGGAAGGAAAGAAAACACATTAAAAATAAGGAATTTCCTGTTTTAAAAAGTCTTACACTGACGTAGTAAGAGCAGGTGAATAAAAGTAGAAGAGAAAAAGAACATTTCATGGAATCGAACCATTGCAACCTCTTGCTGGTTTCCTGGTTATGAAATAAACACTAAGTCTAGTGGCTTCACATTTTAAACTTTTGGCATCTGTCTCCTTTCTTGCTTTTCCTACGTGTGCTTCATCCTCCTAACTCTCCCTCAAGGATCAGAGACGAAAATGTTTGCAGACTATGCCTGTTTCCTTTCTTTGATATTGTGTACTCAGAATCCTTGGTCCACTGTACTTGGTAGGAGTTAGGTGCAGAAACTTGACTACATTGAGAGGGATTATCAGAAAACAAAGTTGTGATTATGCCATCTCTTGGTCATTAGCTTAGTTTAGCTCATGTTTAAGTATTCAACAACAGCTCTGAAGAGCCTGCTATGAGTAAATAAAATGACAAGTGCTCTGAAGAAAAATAAGGCAGAATGAGGTGATAGAGAGTGATGAAAGGAGAGGATGTGAGACAGGGTGGGCAGTCTCTGAGGCGGTATCCCATGCACCAGGACCTGAATGGGGTAAAGGAGCAAATTGTGGGAAGTTGTGGACAAAGAGCATCCCAGAGGTTTGTTGTACTGAACCATCTTTTCCTAGCTTTCCCTCTGTTAGCCCCCTTCTAATCAGTGTGTTCCTGCTTCTAGCCCAGACCACAATTCTACCGTTGTTTTTAAGGCCGAGCCCAGGGCCTTCCATACTGTTATGCAGTTTGTATACTGCACACCTATAGGGGGCACCAGTCACATGTGTTATCATTGTAGGTTTGACTGTTTCGTCACAATTTTCCAGCAGATGGCAGTAAAGTTCACGAGGAAGGGTGGCTTTTTCTAATTTGCACAAAGGTAGATTTGCATTTAGGCTAACGTTTTTATGCCTTTTTCCTTCTCTAATACGTTAAGGTCTTTTTCTCTCTAGGCCCAGCCTTATCCTCTAAGCTTTTCTCTTTCTGTCCTTCTTTCAAATATTTCAAACTTAAAGAATTGTAAGCGTAGTACAAAAAACTCCCATATAACCTTTGCTCTAGTTCACCAAATGTTAACATTTGACCACTTTTGCTTTATCACTCCCTCCTTCTCTCTATAGAACATGTTTTTTCCTGAACCATTTAAGAACTGCTTGCAAACGTCCTTCCCCTTTTCCCCTAAATATTTTGGAGTATGTTTCCTTCAAACAGAAATTGTTTGGAGTTGTTTTGCGTAGCCACAGTATATTTATTGAATTTAGGAAATTCAACATTGATACAGTACTTTTATCAATTATATAGTGTACATTCAATTTTTTTCACTTGTCCCAGCGATGATCTTTATAGCTGTTTTCACCCGCTTATCCAGTCTATGATCACACTTTGCATTTATGTGTTGTCAAGTCTCTTTACTCTCCTTTAATCTGAAATGAAAAAGTTCTTCAGCTTTTTCTTGTCTTTCATACCATTGATATTTTTGAAGAATACTGGTCAATTGTTCTGTAGACTTTTCTCAAACTGGTTTTATCTGGTGCTTTCTCATTAGATTCAGGTTATATGCTTTGGCAAGAATACCATTGAAGTGATGTGCCGTTCTCAGTGCATTACATCAGGAGGCACATGGTATCTGTTGGTCCATTACTAAGCATTCTGTGTTGAAACGGTTCTTGTAGTCATATGAACTGTGACATACATATATGGATTATAGTTAAAATTTGAGTGTTTACCATGTGTTGTGTACGGTGCTAATAAGCGTTCTGCATACGTTAGCTTTATATGTTCCTTAAAACAGCTCTAAGAAATAGATGTCACTTTCTTCATTTTATAAATGAGAAAACAAAGGTTTAGAAGGGTTAATTAAGGTAACATGGCTAAAAATTACCAGAACTCAAACTCCTGTCTCTCCAATTCCAAAGTCCTTACTCTTCTTTAAAAGGAAAGAGTAGCACAGAAGAAACTTGCATAGGGCTATTAGTGTTGAAGTTAGACTTCATGGATTGAAATTCAAATGTTGTGTCATTGCTAGATCGGAGGTAATTGCTAGCCCTCACACTCGGAGTTTTTGAGGTGTCTTTAAGGAGAGGAACTTAGCTTTTTCCAGTTTGGATTTACCAACCATAAGACCCACTTGCCTGAGACAGTCTTGGTTTATACCTATTTCCTAACAGTTATTAATAGTGTCCCCATTCATTTTCAAAAGTATCATCGTTTAGTAATTATATGGTCCCCTACCCATAATCCTTCCTTGAGTTCTCTTCAGATGAACATAGAGACTGGTGTTTCATTGTAACCAACACTAACAGAACTTGGTATGTTTTTATAAGCATGGTTTGCTTAATTTAGTCAACAGTTAGCAAGATTTTCCCACAGTTGCTCTACTGAAACATTTAAAGTAAATGATATTTTACCCCATCGTACTTCAGTAGCCATGACTAAAAAATCCGTTTCTAAGTTTCTGTAAACCTGTCCAGAAACCAGAGGTACCTTTGGCAGTGTGACTCATCACCCCGGATGTAATTTGATTTCCATTTATCATTGTCTTAAGGAGGGGGTGCACCTGTGATTGCACGCTAGTGTAATGCTTCTCCAGTGTGCAGGACACAGCCAGGGAGAACAGTCCTGGCCTTGTGGCTCATGGGTGTTCATATAACTTATGTTCCGTTTTCTTTTGGCAGTGCACGACTTAATTTTCTGGCGAGATGTGAAGAAGACTGGGTTTGTCTTTGGCACCACACTGATCATGCTGCTCTCCCTGGCAGCTTTCAGTGTCATCAGTGTGGTTTCTTACCTCATCCTGGCTCTTCTGTCTGTCACCATCAGCTTCAGGGTCTACAAGTCTGTCATCCAAGCTGTACAGAAGTCAGAAGAAGGCCATCCGTTCAAGTGAGTTGAAGTATCACAAGTAACACTCTACGATTTAGGGAAGGGATTCACTGAGGCTGGTCAGATCTAAATCAGACCTGTTTAAAAATTAAGAATTACAGGGCCTAACGCAGCCGATCAGTGGCATGAAACGTCAACTTGAGACCGCCTTATGAAGTGAACAAGTTGGGAGCCAGGAACTTTTTAACCAACTAGAGGCTCACCAAAAAGGACTGTCTGAATTCCTGAGCAGGGTCAGTAGGGAAAGCAGAGCATCTAGGACAGCACTCAGATGGGGTCCCAAGTACATGTTTAAGCCGCCACATAGTTAACTCTTAAAACAGCCTTGAAATCTTGGTGTTGAGTCTGCATTCTTGGAGATACCAGAACTCAGTGTGTTTACTCTTGGTTTTATTACTGATTTCCTTCCTATCTCTCCTTTAGTTTCCTTAATACCAGGGGCAGGTCTTGATTAAGTCAGTAGGTCATGCATTTCTAGAATCCAGTTGCTAACCTTTCCTGCTGTGCTATGACTTTAACAAATGTTTTCCTCACACTTTTCCTCTTGAAAGTCTTAGGCCATAAAAACTTTAACATCAGCAAATGACAGGTTTTTTTTGTTTGTTTGTTTTTAATTTACTTTCAAAATGACAGTTTTTTAAAACCCCTTCTCATGGATAAAGAAACACTTCTATGATCTCTCAGAACTGTGACAGAATAGGTGTCTGGCTGCAGCTCTGGTCCTTGTATTTTCTCCTGGTGAAAATAGAAGCAATAATTTAAACTATATATGACATTAAAAAAGTTATTTGCAAATTAGTTTTAACAAATCAGTAGTTGTTGGTTGGTTGGGTGGATAAATTTTACTGTTTTGCCACAAGTTCCAATGTGTTAGCAGGGTTTTTTTTCCCTTTTGCGTGACACTGTTATGGATTTATAAAATGTGTTTTGCTAAGTTGTATTAATTACAGCATCTAATTTTTATAACTTTTATATTTGGTAAATATTTTCTTAATAAATAGGAAAGAAAAACATGTCTGTTACTCTTCTGTTTTTCCCACAAGACTATCGGCTCTTTAAGGCAAAAGCAGTTTTATCTTTCCTGATATCCCTACACCTAGCAGAGGGTCTGGTGCTCAGGAGGCGCTCAGCACGTACTGAGAGAATGAACAGATTATGAGCAGATGGTTATATCTCAATTCTGTAATGCGTCTGGGGACAGAACCCAGGTCTTTTTGTTTTTTTAACAAATATTTTATAACGCCTCCTTTATCATTTTGAAATGAAATTCATAGATAATATACCATATAGTATAATGTTATATATAATATACCATATAATATACCATTATAACAACATTTTAAAAATTGATCATTATTGTAAAGAGTGATAAATAGAGAGCCATTGACAATAAAATAATATGTATTCCAGTCAATATTTAATTGCTTGGACATAACTACACCAAAAAAAAGCCCCATAATAAAGACTTGCACATGCATGTATAATCTCCCTTACAGGTGTGATTTTCTAAAATGATGGAAAAAAATCTTAGTAAGGTTTTAGCGTAAACAAAATACAGTTTTAGACAATTCAGGATATGTTAAAACTGTGGGAAAAAAATATTTTGCTTTTATATGTTCTGGGCTCTTGATAATTATAAATAGGTTCACCTTCATGAATATCCTATGAGGCAGTAAAAGTTATGCAGGACATAGGGCAGTTCTTTTTTGTGCATGACACTCCCACACTGCAGACATCTGGCAGCTTTGTCTCTGCCCACTAAATGACAGCGGTGCCCCCACCCCACCCCATGGCAGCAAACAATGCCTTTGCAGATTGCTAAAACACACCCTTGGGGGAATTTCACACTCTAAAGAACTTCTGTGCTAACAGAAAGAGATCTTCTCCTGCCATGTCAAATGTGTGACTGTTGTTTCTTCTTCTGGAAGAGCCTACCTGGATGTAGACATCACTCTGTCCTCAGAAGCTTTCCATAATTACGTGAACGCTGCCATGGTGCACATCAACAGGGCCCTGAAACTCATTATTCGTCTCTTTCTGGTGGAAGATCTAGTTGACTCCTTGAAGGTTAGTTGCCTCTACAGCTTTTGGTGGTGAGGCTGAGGAAAACCAGGGACTAGGTTATAATTCAGAGGAAAAGCAGTTAATAGGGTTTTATCAGACAAAAGCAAATGTATGCTTTTCTCAATCAACCTGTAAAAATGGGGATAGGAGTTAGTAAAGGAGGTACCTCTGCGCCTGGAGAACTAACATCAGAACAAGGCTAATGTATTGATAATTGACAGAAATGCAGTTACAGTCTGTTTGGGGGCCTGAGAGAACTATAGAATTCTCTTATGCACCCTCAAATGTATAGTACAAATGAGGTAACCTTCATTTTGAAATTATTTATGGCATACATCACTAAATTTATGCAGACTCAGTTAGCTAGAGAAGAATGGCATCAACTAACCTGGATTTTGCATTACGATTATTCCTGCTTAACCCTCTGATGTTGGCCTTCACAGCTGGCTGTCTTCATGTGGCTGATGACCTATGTTGGTGCCGTTTTCAATGGGATCACCCTTCTGATTCTTGGTAAGATGGCAAGGAAAACGTCTCCAGGCTCTATGAAGTAATTGGTAAGAGTAAGAGCAAAGAGAGTTCTCAGCATGGCTCCAGTCCTTCCACATTGGCCCAGCCTTTAACATCCATAGAGACCTTGACCTCAGAGGAATCTGTGTGTATGGCCACAGGTTTATTAAATGGTCCTACCTATAAAGAAATATCCAGACAGCTAGAAAGAAAGGAGAGTTTTCTAGATTTGGTTTAAATATGGGGATCTTATTTGTAGAAATCATTTTCATAATTTGGAAATTATTTGTGGTACAAAGAAGGAAGCCTGTGTACCTGTATCTAACTGTCCTTAATTGAGAGCTCTGGCCAGGATTTCTCATATTGAGGAAGATCTGTGTTTCCCTATATTTTATGAGGAAAAATGCTCCTGTTACTTGTGTCTTGAGACTTTGTGACCATCTCACATTTACACTTGCCATGTCTCATGATTCTGTCTTACAGCTGAACTGCTCATTTTCAGTGTTCCAGTTGTCTATGAGAAGTACAAGGTAAGCATTTGTCTGTTTCTAATCAGATATGCCAGTTGATGTACGACTAATTTTAGTTCATTTTTTAGGCATTGAAAGTTCAGAGCAATCCTTTTCTAACCATTTTTACAGTCTGATTTTATAAGTCAGGTACCTGTAAGAAACTGGTAATAGTGGTTTCCTTTAAGGAGAGAAGCTGAATGTCTAGGAGAGATAAGGGCAGGAAGGGAACTTACACCTTGCTGTGTGCCTTTTGAGTTTTTTGTTGTTGTTGTTGTTGTTGTTTTTATTTGGTTGCGCTGGGTCTCAGTTGCAGCAGGCAGCCTCCTTAGTTGTGGCATGAGAACTCTTAGTTGCGGCATGCATGTGGGATCTAGTTCCCGGACCCAGGGATTGAACCCAGGCCCCCTGCATTGGGAGCGCAGAGTCTTATCCATTGCGCCACCAGGGAAGTCCCCACCTTTTGAGTTTTTATCACATGGATCTGTTCCAAAAAAATAAGCTGAAAAAATGCTTAAATAAAAGCTGGTGTCTAAAAAGAAGCTTAAACTGTTAAGGCTATTGTGGGAATCCATCAGTATGAACAGATGTTTGCATCGTAGAGTGGTGTATACAGAGTATACTAGATGCTATGAGGTTATTCTTGATAGATTAAGTCATGCATCAGCAGACTTTTATTCATGGCTTTTTTTTTTTTTTTTTAACTTATTTACTTTATTTTGTTTAGTTTTGGCTGCGTTGGGTCTTTGTTGCTGCGCCCGGGCTTTCTCTAGTTGCGGCGAATGGGGGCTACTCTTCGTTGCGGTGCACGAGCTTCTCATTGTGGTGTCTTCTCTTGTTGCAGAGCACGGGCTCCAGGCACGCAAGCTTCAGTAGTTGGGGCACCCAGGCTCAGTAGTTGTAGCTCGCAGGCTCTAGAGGGCAGGCTCAGTAGCTGTGGCGCACAGGCTTAGTTGCTCCACGGCATGTGGGATCTTCCCGGACCAGGGCTCGAACCCATGTCCCCTGCATTGGCAGGCAGATTCTTAACCACTGCTCCACCAGGGAAGCCCTATTCGTGGCTTTTTGATATTAAATGAATTAGTCTCACCCAGGAGTCAAAACACATTTTTGATTACAGAATATAGATTAGACACACAGTTTCTAGTATTCAGAAAATGCTATATACTCCAGTGTCTCTGAAGGAAATACCTAGCAAGTACTTTTTTTTTTTTTTTTTTTTTTTAGCAAGTACTTTTTAAAACTGGGCACTATTTTCATTTTCCAGAATATTCCATAGTGTTTTTTAAAAATGGTTAAACTAGACAAAAAAAAATTACCTTCAGGAAAATTGTTAATCTGTGTGTTGCCACAACTGAGTCGCTTTTCTTCGTTAAAGATCCAGATTGATCACTATGTTGGCATCGCCCGTGATCAGACCAAGTCAATTGTTGAAAAGTGAGTATGCTTAGGTTCCACATTTCATCATGACATGTGCTTTTCTTCCCCCAATTATTTTTAGTCTCCTGTGTAAAATGCTAATGCCAAAGAAAGTAATTTTTAACCTGGGGAAAGAGAAAACCTTGGTTAGTAGTTTGATTTTACTAAAAATTATTTCATCTGCTTCTTTGTAAAGCATGCCTTGTATCTTAGATTAAAAAGGATCAATGGAGTTAGGACCACTCTGCCTTTTTGAACCGGTTTTTAAATGTTCGTGGTTGTATACTCACCTTCATTTATTTTCACAAATATCAATTTTATTTTATTTTATTTATTTATTTTTTGGCCGCGCCACGCGGCATGTGGGATCTTAGTTCCCCGACCAGGGATCAAACCCACAGCCGCTGCAGTTGAAGCGTGGAGTCTTAGCCACTGGACCAAGAGGGAAGTCCCCAATTTTCACAAATATCAATTTTAAGCCAAACTCTTCCCTCCCTTTTCAGAAATAAAAATTTTAGTAAATCAATGTATTAAAGTTCAAAGCTACTTCTTTTTTCTAAGACTACCAAATCCTTCTGTTTTAACCGATTTAATATTTAAATCAAGTAATAAAATGTTGGTAGACATTTTTATGACTCCCTATATCACGGAACTGTTTCTCTTTTTTATTTTCAATTATTTGTAACAAACACTGTGGAACCCAGCACTTTGAATTAAAATGTTAATATTTTTCCATATTTTCCATATTTTCTTCAGATATTCTTTAAGAGAAAAAACATCACAAGCATTTAAATCCTCTTTGTGCCCACTCCCACCTTTCACACCCCAAATTTTAGTGCTTTTTCCAGCTTTGGTAAGAGGAAATCTTGACTATATCCAGACAGCTCTGGCCTGATGCCAGGATCTTTACCTACTCTTTTGCTTTCTTAGGTAGACATTGGAGCTCAAGCCAGACAAGGGCAGTTAGGACAAATTTGTGTATGGTTGCTGTTTATTCCTTATTGTGAAAGATGATCATAACTTAGCTTTAAACCTAAAGTCTTGATTAGCAGTGTGAGCTGATTTGGCCCACTCTGTGTGATGTATCGTTTGTGGGGAGTAGCTTTGACATTAGCTGAGGGATGTGAATGTCCCTTGGTACCCTTAGTGATGGGTAACCTCAGTGCACAAAATAAAGGACAGCTTTAGTGTCCTGTGAGGGGCGGGGAACTATTGCCAGCTCCTGTAGTTTTTTTATATGTGACCTTGACCCTTGACTCGTCGTTCCTTCTGTGACACTAATGGGTAGGTAACCTGGCATTCCAAGAGAAATGGGCTCTTGCACTGCCATCATGTAGAGCACAGTCAGCAGGCATTAAGCCTAGATACATCTCATTCTTCTCTGGAAGCCCCAGTGGAGGAGCCGGGAGGTTCAGGCAGAGGAGGACAGGCAACAGGCGCGGCAGCAGGCAGGGGGACGGGTCTTGGTGCACTCAGCTCATCCCAGGCCAGGCCCAGCCCCTGCCGCTTGTCATCCGGAGGAAGCCCTGCGGAAATGGGAGTGTTTTTCACATGGCTCCGGTAAATCCAGGAGTGTGTCTTCTAGCATCAGTGTTAAAATAAAAACGTAGAACTAATGTCTATGTTTTCACCCTTTTTTTTTCCTTTTCCTCAATAGGATTCAAGCAAAACTCCCTGGAGTTGCAAAAAAAAAGGCAGAATAAGTACATGGAAACCAGAAATGCAACAGTTACTAAAACACCATTTAATAGTTATAATGTTGTTACTTGTACTATGAAGGAACCGTGCTCAGTGTCAGCTTGAGCCTGCATTCCAAGCTTTTTTTTTTTTAATTTGGTGTTTTCTCCCCTCCTTTCCCTTTACCCTCAGTATCAAGAACAAGAATTGTTGGACTTAAAAAAGAACTGATATCTTAGAACCCAAAAGAATAAAGAAAGAATCAAATTAATAGGATAAATCAATACCTTAATGATGGTGGAGCTTTACCTGTAGCTAGAAAGGAGGGGAAAGATTGGAGGTAAAGGAGAAAATGGAAAATAAAACACATCTCTTGGGTTCTTCTATTCAAATTTCAAGGACTAGTCAGTCTTACATAGCTTTCCATCATAGTTTTGCCCTTATTTTTAAGTTAAGAAATAATGATTAACTTATGAAGAAATTATCTGGGGACAAGAATGGGATTCTTTCCCTCTTTTTTGTTGTTGTTGTTGTTGTTTTGTTTTATTTTGTTTTTTGCAGCCCTGTGATCCCATCTTCCTGCCCCACAATGTGAGCAGCTACCCCTAATCTTCTTCTTCTTCATTTAACGATATAACTTTCAACTCTGAATAACTTATAGTTGATAGTGATAATTCCTGATTCTCAGAATGCCATCCGATAACCAAGAATGGAAAGTAGGATGAGCAGGAGCGCACAGGGGTGCTGCTGCGACTCCCGCTCACCCTTAGGAGAGGACAGGCTCCGCCATGTGGGACGGTGGGGTCTGTGTCATTTCTTCCGGACACCAGTTCTGAGCTTTAGTTTGAGAGCTTATTCCTGAATGGGCTTTCCTCCCTCTTTCCTACCCTCAAGTTTAATAAATATGGTTGTACTTTTCTTATTATAAAATAAATGTCTGTAACTGCTGTACACTGCTGTAAACTTGTTAGAGAAAAAAACTAATCTGCACGTGGGCTCCTCAGTTATTGAGTTATTGTAATCCTGTCTCAGTCCTTGGTGGGGAGACATTCTCAAGGGGTGAACTACAGAAACACAAAGGCCTTTTTTCTCTTTTCTCTTTTCCTCCTGCACATGGTACATCTTTAACCTGTGCTCATCGTTTTCCCCTAAGGACCAAAGCTGAGCTGGCTTGAGAGGAGATTGTGTCTGTGGTTAAGAGATCACAGATTAGTGTAAGGAAGTGCATTTTGTGATTCATATGGAGTTTTAACTTGGAGGCTAGCTTATTGGGTGTGTGTTGTTTGAGGGTTCCTTTCATTTTCAGGCACATAAAATGTCTTGGCACCTCTACCATGGTACAGGGTGCTCCTTTTGAGAGTGTTTTCCAAGAAGCTTTAGGTAAGGGTGATCAGGCAGGGCCAGATTGTGTTGACAGGCTCCGTGCACAATTAAAAGACAACAAAACAGTTCATGTTGACATCAGATGGAGGGCGTTTGGGAATCTTTGATTCCCATTGGAGACTTACAAGTGTCTTCCTCCCTTTCCAACATGAAAATTCAGTAAATTTGAAAGAAAATCATCTGTGAGTTCCTTCAGGTTGTAACTCATAGTCGTGATAATCCAGAGGGAATATGCACTGGTGACTTTAAAGGCTACAATCTTTGACAGTCCCAAAGTAGTGCAGCTCTGTAGAAGGTAGTGGAAGGAAGTTTTCCTTCTATTTTGTTGAGGAAATTACTTAGGAATTTAGATGGGTAAAAGGTACCCTTGCCTTACTCCACTCTCTTATTTTCTTAGCCCCCTTTCCTTTTGAAATGTTTAACTGATTTCATGTCATAGTAGGGAATGCATTCTCCATCCCCATCCTTTGCCCTCCCAGGAAGTAAGTGTACTGATCATCTTTTTGGGCTTCCCCTCCAAAGGACCTTTTTCTGCACTGGAAGCCTCCACACCTAGCTCTTTGTTTTGTTAGTGCTGTGTTTAGATTAATTTGGACAGATCTTTGTGCCACACAAGAATTTTTTGTTTTTTTAAGAAAAATCTATAGGTGAAAAATTACTAATGAAACTGTGTGTGCGTGTATGTGCGTGCAACATAAAAGTACAGTAGCGCCTAAGGAGCTTGAATCTTGGTTCCTGTAAAACTGCAAATTGATGTGGTATTAATAAAAATAATAATAAAAAAAAGAACACAGTGACTGTGGTGTCATTCTGCTAACTTTATTCTTTATACACAGTTTGGGTAAAGTAAGAACCAAACAAGGCTTCCACTGGCCCCCATTCCCACTCCACTTTTGAGGCTTTAAAAAGCGACTAATAGTTGATACTGGTAATGATTTCCAAGACTGTAGAATTTCCATAGTAGAGCAAAACTGTGCATTTGGTTTCTGAAAGAAAATAAGAGACCCTCTAAGAGGTGACCTTAGGAGAAATATGATGAGTGGAAGGGGGCCAGAGGGGTCTGTTGTCCCAGTTTACACCAACCTAGGAAGGTTCCCCCACCTGCAACATGAAGCAGCCTATAACTCAGTCACAATGTACTTAAAATGAGAGTCAGTCACCATGGCAAATGGAAACTTTTCCATCAGGTTTTTGCTGAAAGAACTTGTGTCGGATTAGCTCTTTCCCAAAACTAAGGCTGCCATGACCCTTAAGCTGGATTTTTAAAGTTTATTCAACCATACCTCTTAGAAAACTTAGGCTGAAATTTTTTAAAAATAACTGATGCAAACAACTTCACAAATACGCATACAAATGTTCAAATAATATCACTAACATGGTATATAAATATGTATTCAGAGTAACATTTACATATTGGCCATAATAGCAAGCATACCATTAACAAAAAAATTCATGAAGAAACTTCACCTGTTCATGTCAGACTCCCAAGGCAAGGAGGAGGCACCTAGAGATGGGGACCACCTCATCTCCTAACTCATGAGGCTATAGCTGCAAAGTAGTCATCACTACAGTGGCACTTTCTAGATCAGTGGTGCTCAGAACTTCAGCGTGCCTCATGATCACTGGAGGGCTTTTCAAAACGGACTGCTGGGCTCCACCCCAGTTTCTGATCTACAAGGTGGGGCCCAAGAATTTGCCTTTCTACTAAGTTCCTAATGGGATGATGCTGTTCTGGCGGCCACTTCTGAGAACCAGTGGAGTGCTTGGGGCTGCTGCTTAATAAAGACACCCACTCCTGCCCTCCCAAGTCCTCTCCCTATCAAGGGGAGAAACCGTTCCCACCCTGCTCTCTGCCCTGGCTTACCTGAACTTCGGCAGAGGGCTTGGATGACTATAATAATTGCCCCAGTTTGCCTACTGTTTTTGAATAGGCAGAGTAGCAAAAGTGGCAAAACACTCCTTCTGGATCTGAAAACAACATGCATGAAGGAAAGTAAAAGAATGGCAGTATCCAACCTGGTGCCATCCATAATCCCTGTTCTGAAGCTTTTAATACTGTCTCAACAAACCTGGAGGTTCAGACACTCTAGGAATTCACTTTTCAGTCAACTGACAGCCCATGCAGTATTTCCTGAACCCCTGGTGGCATCAACAACACAACACCAGAGCCCTGCCCAGTAGAGAGGCCTTGGGCCGGGCGGCAGTCAGCCCTACTTCGGGAGTTCTGATGGAGAAGGCTGCTGCTGGTGCCCTCCAGCTGAAGCCAGTGGTGGCAAGATTGCCCTGTAGAATACTCATTCGTTACAAGGAAGTGTGCTGTTCTTTGCCATCCCCCGGAGGCCACAAATGTGCTGAGGGCCTGCAGCACCCAGCACTGGTCATCCTTCGGCAGGCCTAACGGTAAAAGAAATTTTAACTCACCAGAGATTGGGAGGCCGTGTAGTGTAGTGCAAAGAACACCGAATTGGGAGTTGAGATTTTTATTCTAGTCCTAGTACTATTCCTGCCTGGTGTGTGATAATTTCAGTTTCCGGGCTTCATTTTACCTATCTGTGAAAGGGGTGGGGGCAGGTACTAGATCTCCAAGGTCCTTCCAACTCAGACAATCTTGAATTATATAAAAATGCTATAAAATCCGTGGTATAAAATTCAATTCCCAATCAGGAAGAGTCAAAGGGACTGGGCCTGAGGCACTTGAACCTTGGGCTCTGGCCTGGGGGCACTGGGATGAGAGGAAGGGCTTCTTTGCTGTCTGCTTTCCCACCCACAGAGGCAGCTCCTGGCCCCAGGTGCCAGGGCCCCTTCCCCTCCAGACCCAGCCCTGAAGTCCCAACCCGCTGACCTCCCCACTCGCAGGCTTTAAGACCAAAGGAACTGGCCTATGTGAAGAGCAGACAGTGGGTACCAGAGACTCCGAGGAGGGGCCCGGTGAGGCACACATTAGTCTGTGATGTTTGGGGGTCCTCCCATCCGCGCCTCCTCGCACCTCCTCCCTTTAGGTCCTTCCTCCACCACCTCACAGCTTATCTCTGATACACGCATAATAAATAAGACATTTGCACATAAGGGTGACGGACAGCTCTCTTCCCGCCCCTCCCCCTCTCATATAAAAGCATTAAATACAGTTTCAAAATAAAATACAAAGAGCAAAAAGGGCCTGATCTTAGGGCCACCTGTTCTCCACAGGAGAATGAATCTACACATCCCTCTCGGACCTGCCTGGGAGATCGTGGGGCCCACTCCCGGCCCCTCAGGACCTGGCGCTGCCGCGGGGAAGAGAAACGAAGGCCGAGGCCCGGCCCCAGGCCCTGGGGGTGGTGCGTCCACCGCGTACAAAAGGGGACAGGAACAGAACGCCAACTGCCGGGACCTCCAGTGCCCCGGGCTCGGACTGACGGGCGCTGAAGCACGAGCGCCTGACTGAGCTCAGGGTAAACGGAGGCCCTCGGAGCAGGAGAGGAGCAAAGGAAAAAGTGCTAATCCCTTTACAAGATCTCGGTGCGGGCGGCCGTGGTAGGGGCCGGGGAGGCGGGTGGGGCGATCCCCGGAGAGCCCGCCCCGGAGGCAGGCACAGAAGGCGGGGCCCCGCCCAGCCCCGCCCCCGCCCCGCCCGACCACCCGCGGTACTACGCGCCTTCACCGCGGGCTGGCTCCGCAGCCCCGTTGCCTCTCCTCCCGAGGAAGGCCCTCGTCCGCAGTCCTGGCCCCGGAGCGGTCGAGAAAGCCAGTAACGACCGGGCAGCAGCCGCCCCGACCCGGGAGCCGTGCCTGTCGACGTGCAGCTCTGAGAGCTGGACCCCCGGCCGTGAAAAGGGGTCGGTGCGTCCTTTCTGCCTCCCCCACCTACTTGGGGCCCTAATACTGACTGTCGGTGCCCCCGTCCCGGCCTGGCACAGGATCGCCTCGCGGGTGCGGCTGGGGCCCAAAAGCTCTCCGTGCAAACGCTGTGGCTTCTCAGGAACGTGGGGCCCTGAGCGGCGAGGGCCTGGGCTCCGGGTCCGAGAAGAGAGCGCGATTCCTGCGGCGCCCCGACTAGCCTGGGGAGCTCTCTGGAACCCAGCGCAAGCCGGAGACCCCCACCCAATCCCGAATCTCCGCCCGGCCCGGCCAGCGGGGGGCAGCGGCAGCGGCCAGGGCCGCGGGAAGCTGGGGCTCCCAGCCGGACAGCCAGCTGGGCACGGCCCCTCGAGTGCGAGTCCTCTACGCCCGACACACGGCGCCCGCCTTGAGGTCCGCGCCGCCGTCGCGCGGCGCCGGGGCGGGCGGTCCAAAGCCCTCGTGGCCGTAGCAGCGTAGTGCCGCCTCCTCGTAGGCCTCCAGGATGGTCTGGCGCTCCTCGGGCGTGAAGTCCATGGAGAAGGGGTGCACCTGCAGAATGTGCCGCTTGATGGTGCTGACCTTGAGCGTGGCCAGCGCGCCCCCGCACACCATGCACACCAGGCCGCGCCGGCTGCCGTCGTAGTCCATCAGGTACTCGCCCCGCCAGCGCGGCTGGTAGTTCCGCCGCTGTTCTCGGCTGCGGGGCGGGGGCGGCGGCGGCGGCGGGGGAGGTGGCGGCGGCGGCAGCGGTGGGAAAGCGAGTCCCCCGGGCTCTGGGCCGTCCTCATCGTCCTCCTCTTCCTCGGCGGGCCGCTCCGACGGTTCTCCAGGGGAAAGCGGGACATCGCCTAGGACGGATCAAAGGACCTCATTGGAGCGTCTGGGCTTCGTAACCCCCCACCTTTGCCCTGTCCCACCCTCCCCTCTCCCCTTCGACCTTCCACTCTCCCCACCCCCTTCTACCCTGGCCCCTCTCCCTCTCCACCTGCTCTGGCCCTCTGCCAGCTCACCCCACCACTCCTCCTCCTCCTCTGGCTCCTCCTCCTCTTCCCCTCCCCCCTCCTCGGAGGCTGCGGCTGTGCTGGGGGCGGCAGGGTCCCTGGGGGACTCGGGGCGGGGCAGCCCCAAGGCCAGCAGGTGGGCGGCCTTCTCGCTCCACTCCTGGGCGATGAGGGCCCTGACTGGCCCGCTGAGGCGCGTGGAGCCCGGGTGGCGCTGGCGGATGTGCCGCTTGATGGTGCTCATCTTGAGCGAGGCCAGCGCGCCCCCGCACACCATGCACACCAGGCCGCGCCGGCCGCCGTCCAACTCCATGAGGTACTCCAGCCGCCAGCGCTCCTGGTAGTGGCGGCGGTGGTCGCGGCCCCGCGGAGACCGGCCCGGGATCCCCACCCTCTCGCCCTCCTCCAGCTCCTCCTCCTCTGCCGGCCCGGGCCTCTCAGGGACCCAGCCAGCCTCTTCCTTTACGTCTGGGGGGCTGAGATCCTGAGAGGAGGGGGCTCCAGCAGCGGGGGCCGAGTCCCGGCTCTTTCTGGTCAGGTCCTGGGGGACGAGGTCATCGTCTGTTGGGGAATGGGTGAGGGAGAGGGGCTCAGCCTGCTGGCTGGGTTGCCCTTACCCACACAGAGGGGGTCCCTTGCTCCTCACCCCAGCCCTAAGCTAGAGGCCCCAACCAGAGAGAGGGAGAGAGAGGGAGAATGTGTGTGTGCGTGTGTGTGTAGGGGGGGAATGAGTCCTCCGGTTGTGTGTGTGTGTGTGTGCGTGTGTGTGTGTGTGTAGGGGGGGGAATGAGTCCTCCCGGTTGTGTGTGTGTGTGTGTGTAGGGGGGGATGAGTCCCTCCCGGTTCTGGCCACAGATCTCACTTTGCAGCCCTTATATGGAGGGGTCCTGGCCCTAGGATGGGCCTCGCACCTGGTGGGGAGGGCTGGGTGAGCTCAGACAGTGCCTCAGGCTGGCCACCCCAGGCTTGCAGCAGGGCGCTGCGCTGGGGGCCGCTGAGCCCCAGGGAGCTGGGGTGCACCTCCAGCACGTGGGCACGGATGTCATCCAGGTGCAAGCTGGGTAGCGCCCGGCCACAGGCCATGCACACCAGCCGGTTCCCCCGCGGGTCATAGTCCATGAGACACTCTGCCCGGAACCAGTTCTGCAGGGACTCCTTCAGCCTCCGCTCCAGGCGCCGGGCACCCAGCCCCCTGCTGCCCCCAGCCCTCCGGGAGGCAGACAGGCGCCGACGCCGAGCCCGGGGTGCCCCTGGGCCCCCTCGCCGCTGGCGCCGGCTGCCCCCACCAGCTGGGGCTTTGCCTGAAAGGGTTGGAGGAAGGGAAGGAACTGAGATGCTGGCCCTCCGGGGGAGCCCCCGCCACCGCAGCCAGGTCCTCCATCCATAAGCCTCTCCCTCACGCTGACTCTGAGCCCTCTGCCTAAGCTTTACCCTTCCTTCCCTTCCTCTCCCCTCAAGTCTTAACTCCGCCACCTCCTAATCCTCCTGAACACAAACCCTCAGCCCACCCGACTCCTCCCCCAGACCCAGATTCTAGCCCCTTCCCTAGACTTCACGGTACCCTCTGCTCCCAGACCTTCCCCTGCCTCTCTCCCCAGCCTCCACTCCCTGGATCCTTCTAAAACCACAGAACGTCAAAGCTGTCAGGGACGCTGGAGACCCCCTCATCCCACTGTCTCTCCCCCACTATTGTCCAATAAACAGACCTCACCCCAAAAAGGAGCAATAACTTGCTCCAGAAAACCAGCTAGTTGGCTAAGAAGCCCAGGCTGTCCCCACCTGGCCCCGTCCACCACCCAGGCCCTTGCTTCCCCATGTCCAACATTACCTGGGCCCTTGGGAGGGCAAGCCTGGAGGCCGGCCCCTTCCTCCTCCTCTTCCTCCTCCTCCTCCTCCTCCTCCTCAGCCCCCTGGGCCCCTAGGCCCTCAGCCTCTCCACAGGCCCCCAGCCCCAAGTGGGCATCCCAGCTGTTGCTGATGACTTCCTTCTCCCGGGGACTCCAATGCAGGGAGTAGGGGTGCTTTTGGCGGATGTGTCGCTTGATGGTGCTGAGCTTGAGAGTGGCCAGGGAGCTGCCGCACACCATGCACACCATGCCGTGACGGGCAGGGTTGAAGTCCATCAGGTACTCCAGCCGCCAGTGGTCGTGGTAGTAGCGCCGGTGGTCACGGCCAGGGATGCGGCTCTTTCCAGGCCTCGAGGCCCGGGCCTCACAGTGGTCTGAGTATTTCCTGCCTGAGGATGCTGGTCCCCTGGCCCTGGAGGAGGGCAGGGGGGCACTCCCCCAGGTCCCCAAGGCACCCCCTTCCAGCTGAAGATCTTGCCCTGAAGAGGGGGAAAGGGAGACAGTTTTTCAATCTCCGATTTCCAGGGAAGGAACCTAGGGCTTCGATTTTGCAAGAGAAGGGAGGTGGGAGAGAGGTCATTCAGGGGCAGGAAAGGGATGGCAACAGCAATAAAAGGGAGGTGGTAGAGCAGGGCGTCAAAACATCGGTCCTTTACAAAGAGCAAGACCCCTTTAAGAGAGGATCAAGAACAAAAGAATGCAGGGCACAGCTCTGACTTTTTAAAAAATAAGGTGAAGGCCAAGGAGGCAGCAGGCTCTGCAAGGCACCCTTTCTGGATGAGGGCTGTAGGGGTACAGCCAGGAGAGCAGCATGCCGTGGCGGTTACAGCCGCAGCAGGGTGAGAAGAACAAAGGGGGCATCTGTCTGCATCCAGGGCTGCACACAGGACCCACTGCCCAAGGCCCCAGCCAGGAGGGCCCCACCCAAAGATGATCTTCTCCCTTTTTCCAATAATGCCTCAAATACACCCTCCTGAGAATCCCATTTTAAGGGGCACTAAGCAATGTCAGTTCCCCAAATTTAGAGACCCACAGGAGGGATCCCCATGACAAAGCTGTCAGCACCTCCAGAGAAAGGAGTTTTTAGGACTCTGACTTTCCTAGAGTCTGGGAGAGCTGATGACTGAAAGGGGATGATGGCAGGAGGGCCACCAGAGTGGCTACTGAAGACTGCAGCAGGGAGTGGCCACCACCCACTGGAGTCCATTAAGTCTTTCTGGGGATTTATTTTTTGCTCTGGCCGGGAGCCGGCCACTGCCCAGCAATCAGAGGGCAGTCAGTGGAGAGGCCACCAACCCAGTGGTGCTCCCTGTTGCCAAATAGAGACACTGAGCAGTCCCCCACTTTCCCTACAGTTTGGACCTTATTTTATTTAGAAAAGGGTCTCCTGGACAAATAGGCTGAATAGACAGGTGTGGTCATTCTCCCAGTGGAGAATCCCCCGGTCTGGGAAACAAAAGGCAGGATCAGAGAGGGCTCCTGTCATCACTGTGTTTTTGTTTGGTTTTGGTGTAAGTAGATCCAAAGAAAAAGAAAACACTAGTTTCAGAGTCAGAAACCTGGGTTCGACTCCTGGCTTCACTGGTAACTTGCTCTGTGACCTCTGACAGGTCATGTCCGCTCTCTGGGCCTAAGCGTCTTTGTCTGCTAAGGCACTGGATAGCTAGCTGGTCTCTGAGCATCCTTCCAGCGCTGGATCTGTTAGTCTAAGGTGGACTGGCGCTTTAAGAGCGGAAAAAAGGGGAGGAGCTGGGATTCTTTAAAAACAAAAGGGGATGGGGAATTTCTGGGAGGGGAGCTCAGGGATTAGGGCTGAGTCTCCCTAGCCTGGACAGAAGCTTCATGGGTCTTAAGGCGTTGACCCTGAAGCAGAGGGATGAAGAAAAACAGTCTCCTTTGAGAGCAAACTAAGAGGACTGGCTGGTCCCCCTATAGCTGACAAATTGTGGCAAAATTTTTGAAAAGAAGGGAGGGGGTAACGCGCGGACAGGAGGGGGTGTATGCCTTTGTGGGCGAGCCCATCCCTTTAAGAACTGCCCGCCGTGGGGAAGGTACTGGTAGCTCCCCAAGAGGCGCAAGCCGTGCTCTTTCCCAGGGAGAACGTAGGAAAAAAGAAAAAGGGTTCCTTTCTCTAAGCAAGGCCACAGAGGAGAGGACAGCCCAACTTAAAACAGCGGAGTCCCCAGCTCAGTTCCTCTGGTGGGAAGCCCGGAAAGGGACCCAAGGTCTGGGCAGACTTTTAAGAGACAGCCGGATAAGGGAGACCACTTGGGAGTCTGAAAGAGAAAGGGGCGGGGGCCGCAAGTCCAAGAGCCTAGAGCGCGAGCCCCGCGGCGCCAGGCCAGGCCCTCTGGGGCCCCTCCAGCTGGGCCTCCAAGGCGGGGGCCTCGGGGCCCTTTAAGGGGGAGGGGATCCGCCCGAGCCCCGCGGGCCAACCCCGGGAGCTGGGCGGGGGGCTCCCCCGCTGGCCCTGCAGTCGCCATCCGCGCCCGCCAGGTGGCGCCCCCGGCCGCCCTGCCCGCGTCCCCCCCTTTGTTCGGCGGAGGAGAGGGGCCCGGAGCCCGGAGCCGCAGCCCTCCCCTCCCCCATGCCGGGGCCCCCGCCCGAGCCGCCGGCCCCAGCCAACTCTTACCGCCGTCGTCCTCCTCGGGCTCCGCGCCGCCGCTCGATCCGGCGGGCGGCAGCCGTCGGCCCCGTGCCGAGGCCGCTGCTGGCCCGGGGCCGCCCCTGCCGCCGCCGCTCCGGCTCCGGTGGTCCCCGCCAGGCTCCATGCGCTGCGCTGCGGAGCGGGGCCCCGGGGCGGCAGGGCGCGGGGCCGCGGGGCCGGCGGCGGCCCGCGCGCGGCGCTCGGTGCGCGGGGCCCCGGAGCGCGGGGTGCATGCACTGGGCGGCCGGCCGCACGGACGGCTGACTGCTAGCTCGGCGGCGCGGGCTGGACCGGGGTGGGGATTCCTGTCTGGGGCCCCTGGGGCTCCTTTAAGGGCTCCTGGGTAAATTTAAAGGGGCCGCGCGCTATTTCCTCCTGCCAGCTCGCGGGGGGCTGGGGGGAGAGGCGGGAGGCGACCAGCCCGACCAAGGCTCCGCAGCCTTCGCCCGCCGCGGACGTTAGGAGCACGGACCTCGCCGTCCTCGCGGGCCCGCGCCGCCGCCTCCGGGGCTCGGGTCCCGGCTCCTGAAGGGTCACCGAGGCGGCCAGGGGCGCCGCGTCCGTTGCGACGCGCTTCCACCCAAGCTCGGCTCACAGCCACTGCCCCCTCGGGGCATCTAAGCGCCCGGCTCCCCGCACCGGCGCTGGCAAGGGGGTCGACCGGTGGGGAGGCCCCGGTCCCTGCCAGGGACTGCCTCCTCCCGCGCGAGCTAGGCGCGGGCCCCAGAGCGGACACGACTGGCAGGGGCCCCAGATGGCCGCGTCCCCGCAGAGAGGGTGGAGCCGCGGGGGCGGCCGCGCCCCCTCCCGCGGGAGCCGCCCGGGAGCGCTGGGAGCTCGGGCTTCAGCACTGGAGGGCGGACGGGCCAAGCTCCCCCGGAGCTGGCCGGGGCGGGGACCGCGGCCGCGGAGACTCAGGCGGAGGAGAGGGGGCGCGCAGTAGACCGCGGAGAGCGGGCTGCGCCGGGGCCCGACGCTGCCGGGCGGAGGTGGCCCCAGGATGGAAGCCGAGAGGGGAGGGCGTGCGCCGCCGTGACTCAGGCTTCTGCCCCCGCAGGCCTGGGGGTGCGACACGAGGCCCTAGACGCGGTCCCGGACCCTCTGCCCCGCACGAGGAGGGGAAGAACGCTGACCCCGGGCGGGGAGTCGGGCATCTGGGGACCCGCGCCACCACGGCTGGGAAGCTCTGGGGCGGACCCTGGTTGCGAGCCCCGGGATGCCTCGGAACCCCCAGGTCCCAAGAAGCGGAGAGAAGGGACCTGGAGAAGCAGCCAGGGGCACGGCAGCCTGGGGTCCTTCCTCGAGGACCGGCTGGAGAAGCAGGTGCTTTCTGTGCCTGTGGTTGGTCGCCCACAACAAAGGCGATTCCTAGAGATCCAAATTACAGGGTGCGGGAGGCCATACAGGGTCTCATTATTTAGAGGTGGGTTTTATTCTCTTTTTCGGGGAGCTGCCCAGCAACCCGTTAAAGAAGTCACTCTTGACACATTCATTTGCTCACTCTACACCTATTGTGTGCCAGCATGCTCCCAGGCGCTGGGCAGACAGCAGTGAGCAAGATGCGCGAGTCTGATACTGTTTCTGACTTAGCACCCACAGCTTATAAAAAGGAAACGATTCCAGTCCTTGGGGAGCCATGGGAAATATTAAATTACTTGGAACACAGGAAGCCTGCTTCCTAAGTGTTCGTGAAGAGGGACCAGGAACTAAAATTTTTGAAGTGTCTAAAAGGTGACTGTCCCATTGGAGATGTTGTCCCATCTCTTCCTCAGTCCCCATGATGGCCTGCGAGAGACATCACCCTGGGTAAACAGAGTCTCCGTTCTACAGCTCTGCTCTCTCCACTACTGGCCTTGCTGCACTCCACCCACTTGGGTGCCCACCAGGGGCCCTGGTGCTGATGTGGTGCCAGATGGGACCATGAGATGGGGGATTCCCTTATTCATATGTCCTTCACCTACGCCCGGCCAGGGACACAAAAGGAAAATAAGACACAGACCTGGCCTTCACATGTTCCTAAGTATGTTTTTTAAACAATTACAAAGACAACCCATGTTCAGAGCTGGCCACTGAGAGACACTTTTGGTAAATGTCCTTCCGGTTCTTTTTCTCTGTGTATAAATAGGATAATTTTGCTTGTTACCAACAAAAAGGTATCGACACCACCTAGAGCCATTTTTAACAACCTCTGGCTCCTCTCCTTGCTCACATCCTGCGTAGCTTCAGGACCGGCTCCAAGCTCCACAGGTCCAAGGCATCTTCCACTCACCATCTGATCCTCACAGCCACCCTACAAAGATGAAGCTTTGCTTTGCAGATGAAGAAACGGAGACTCAGAGTCAAGAGTCTCACTCAAGTCCATTCATTCATTTACTTATCCACTTATTCAGAAAGCATTGACTGAGCCAGTCCTGAGTACGTAGCACTGGGCTGGGGATACAGAGGTTTAAAGCTTACATAGCACAGCCCTGGGAGGTTCCATTCCCCACTTCCTAGGAACTCTCAGTCTACTGGGTGGACAATGGCAGTCAGGGTCACATTAAGACTTTTCATGCATCCTAGGTACTTTTGCCTCCATGGGCATCTTCCTCTAAAAAAAAAAAAGAAAAGAAAAAGGAAAGGAAAAATGATTTAATGGATTTTTATGGGCCCTACAATTTTTTTTTTCTGGTGTGAGAAAAAATAACACATTTTCTTTGACCCTTAAAGTTCTTTTTTTCTTCTGATTTTTAAATAAGTTAAAATAGTTTCATGAGCCCCTAAGATTATCAAGGGCTCTAGGCACTGTGCTCCCGGTGCCCAATGTCTAGCCAGCCTTGATTGCAATACAGGGTGACAAGTGCCAGGGGAGAGGCTACCCAACCAACTGGGGAAGACTTCTTAGGGAAGGTATGGCTTGAGCCAAGTCTTGAAAGGCCAGGAGGTATTGCCAGGATGAGAAATAGAGGCAGGGAAGCTCTGGGGTGAAGGAAGATTTCCGGTGGGAGAGGCAGAAAAGGAAATGGAAAGAGCAGGGACAAGAGTCTCGGGTGCCTTGCTGAGAGTCCGCGATTGTCCCGGAGGCCTGGGGAGTGCCTGGAGCCAGTGTGCAGGGCAGTCAGCAGGCAGCCCTGAGAACACAGGGGAGGAGGACGAGAAGAGAGAGAAAGACTGGACGCAGTTGGAGCCGTCCACGCCAGCCACAGAAAGGCTGTAAGGCAGCAGCTACAGGGTGGATGGAGAGGAAGCCAAAGATTTGAGCAGGGTCCCAGCACATTGTGATGCCATCTTCATTGCACACAGAGACACTGGAGGAGGGTGTGAAATGCCACCTGTGCCCCCAGCTGAGCCAGGAGGAAGGTGCACCTCATCTCGCCCACAAGCTATTTGTTAGCCAAGCGTGTACCTGAAAGCTGCCTCCACCTAGAGCGAGCATCTTTTCCTATTTCACTAGCGCAGAGAAGCACCGCACCCTTTTTAAAATGAATGTGATTTTTTAAAATATTTATTTATTTTGGCTGCGCTGGGTCTTAGCCACGGCACGCGGGATCTTCGTTGTGGCATGAAGGATCCTTCGTGGCGGCATGCGGGATCTTTAGTTGTGGCGTGCGGGCTTCTTAGTTGCAGCATGCGTGCGGGATCTAGTTCCCCGACCAGGGATGGAACCCGAGCCCCCTGCATTGGGAGCGTGGAGTCTTACCCACTGGACCACCAGGAAAGTCCCCAGAGAGGGCCCTTTTAACTAATTTCTAACAAAGGCCCTGTAGATGCCAGCAGTGGCCCTAGATTGAGCTATATTAAGAGGGTAGAACCTACAGGACGTGGTGACTGACGGAATGTGATGGCAAGAGAAAAGCCTGGCTAGCTCCCAGTGTCTGCACTGGAAGGGCAGGGTTAGAAAAAGAAAGACAGATTTGCGGGCAGAGACAGAATGAGGTCACAAGTGGAGACCTTGGAGCCTGTATGGAAACCAGAACTCCTCGTTTTTGCACCAGGCCACTTCCCCTCCATTCTCTGACACAGATGCTTAGGCCACGGTCTGTGGTCCTCAGCCGGCAGCACCGCAGGCTCCTTAGGGTGGCTGGTCCCAGGCTGCAAGAGCCAGAGTCTCTCGGGGCAGAATCGGAGTGTCTTTCCAGGGCCTCGGTGGCCCCTCTGGAGTCCCGTTGAAGGAAGGGCCTCCCTAGTGACTAGCAGGGGGTACTGTGGAGAGCGTTCCTAAAGGAAGTTTTTCAGGCCGTAAATACCATCCACCTCACTAGACCCAAATTTGCCACAAATTCTAGATTCTACTTTTCGAAATGTCTCAGAACTGTAAAACGGGTTCAGAAAAGTAGGTTTTCAGTGTTCCCTAGAGGGCAGACCTAAACCCTTTCAAAGAACAAAAGTCAATGGGTCATATAGCCTATGACTGTCAAAGGGACTTTCCATGTAGACTGTACATTACATCATCCCTTGTAAAACTCCAAAGGAATTTCAGACCTAAAGATTATCTCCAGGGCTTCCCTGGTGGCGCAGTGGTTGAGAATCTGCCTGCTAATGCAGGGGACACAGGTTCGAGCTCTGGTCTGGGAAGATCCCACATGCCGCGGAGCAACTAGGCCCGTGAGCCACAACTACGGAGCCTGTGCGTCTGGAGCCTATGCTCCGCAACAAGAGAGGCCGCAACAGTGAGAGGCCCGCGCACTGCGATGAAGAGTGGCCCCCGCTTGCCGCAACTAGAGAAAGCCCTAGCACAGAAACGAAGACCCAACATAGCAATCAATCAATCAATCAATCTTTAAAAAAAAAAAGATTATCTCCAGGTGTAAGGTAAACTTCAAACTTTATATGTGCATGTTGAGGGGAGAGAGAGGGGAGGAATTTCAACCCCAGGCACTCAAATTTGCAAATAAAACAGCCAATGATGTCTCTGTTTTTAGAGAAGAGAAAATTGGCAAAAGCTGTTTCCCAATGTGAACTTAGTCGAGTGTTCATTGCAGGTGAAGAGGATGTGACATATCCCAAGAGGGAGAGTCACAGGTGGGAAAGGAAGTAACTTGTCCAAAACACAGCTAGTAATTGGTGAAAAGAAGACTTAAACTCCAGCCTCCCGGTCTCTAAAACCCTGACACTTAAAAACACTTTTTTTAATTATAAAATATTTCAAACATACAGAAAAAAATTATGTAAGTACCTATGTACATATTCTCATACCTCCCAGCTTTAACAACTCTAAACATTTTGATGTATCTGCTACATAACATTTTTTAAGAAAGAAAATATCACAGAGACAGTTGAAGCTCCAAGGCAAGCCTTCCTGCTCCATCTCCTCCCTCCCTCCCCAAGTTCACCCTTCCTGAAGCTGGTGCTTAGCCTTCCCATACAAGTTCCAGTACTTTCACTGCCCACGTATTCATAAACAATATAAATCAATAACTTACATGTTTTTAACTAAGCTTTAACTAAGTGGAATTACTCCATACGTATCATTCTGGAACTTTCAAAGTTTCTTGTACTTACCCACACTACACAGTTTATTCTCAAACACATTCATTTATTCATTCATTCTTTCATTCAACTCTTGTTTATTGAATGTTTGTTACAGATATCACCACTGAGGTTGACTCACAGATGAAAACCCTAGGTCTCACCTTCTGATTTCTGATTCTGATTCTGGAGGAGCTGGTCCAATGAAACATTCTTTTATTTGTTTGTTTTTAAGTTTAAAAATTTTTTGTCTTTATACAGTGTTTAAAGGTTACTTTCCATGTATAGTTATTACAAAATATTGGCTATGTTCCCTGTGTTATACAATACCTCCTTGAGCCTGTCTTACACCCAATAGTTTGTACCTCCCACTCCCCCCACCCCCAGTGAAACATTCTTAATGCCCAGGCTGTATAACTATTTACTGGGGTGACGTGATCACTCAGAAAATACAGGATAGCATTCGTGTTCTTACCTGTTGGTGCCAAAGGAAGAATAATTCTAAGGACCATGGCTCAAGTGGCTTGAGTTCCCACTAGCGCAGAAAACCATAGATGCATCAAAAGGTCCTCAGAACCAGCCTCAGATGCTGGCCTGCTGCTGGGTCCCCAGCTCCTCATTGTGGGGATGTCTTCAAGATGGTCTCAGTGTCCTACCCTCCTGATCTGGTATAAACATTTGAGGATTTTAGTCTTCCCTCTACTTCACCCCACTAAGGAGAGACAAGTCTCATAATGGTCCAACTCCCTGACCCGGCCATGAGCAGAAACAGGCAACAAGAAGTAACTGAGGGACTTCCCCGGTGGCACAGTGGTTAAGAATCCGCCTGCCAATGCAGGGGACACGGGTTCAAGCCCTGGTCGGGGAAGATCCCACATGCCGCAGCGCAACTAAGCCTGTGCGCCACAACTACTGAGCCTGAGCTCTAGAGCCCACGAGCCACAACTACTGCAGCCCGCGTGCCTAGAGCCTGTGCCCCACAACAAAGCGAAGCCACCGCAATGAGAAGCCCACACACTGCCACAAAGAGTAGCCCCTGATCGCCGCAACTAGAGAAAGTCCGCATGCAGCAACGAAGACCGAACGCAACCAAAAACTAAATAAATAAATAAATAAATAAATAAAAAAGAAGTAACTGACCAGCAAGGCCTTCATCCCTGTCCCTCTTTAAATGTGTCAAAACCAGACATGTGGGAAACTTCCCTGGTGGTCCAGTGGCTAAGAATCCACCTTCCAATACAGGCGATGCAGGTTCGATCCCTGGTCGGGGAACTAAGATCCCACGTGCCACGGGGCAACTAAGCCCGCCACAACTACTGAGCCCACACGCCACGACTAGAGAGAAGCCTGCACATTACAACGAAGAGCCCCCGCGCCACAATGAAAGATCCCATGTGCTGCAACTAAGACCCGACGCAGCCAAAAATAAATAAATATTTGCTTTATAAAATGCTTGCTTTATAAAAAACAAACAACATCAGACATGTGGGATTTCTTTGTCCCTTTTCTATAACCTGTCATCCAACACAGAACATTCCAGTGGTTACTTAATGTTTCATTAATCCTGTCTCAGTATGAGTCAGCACACTTTTATTGGTAAATGATGGAAAACACAACTTAAATTTGTTCAGTATTTTTTTTAAGGCGGGGAGAGGGTGTATTTGTTCATGGGACTGAAAACTACAGAAGAGCTGTCTTCAGATGTGACTTGACCCAAAGCTCAGTAGTGTCACCATGATCTTAGTGTCTGTCTCTCCCCCTCTTTGTTTTTATTTTTTTATTTAAAAAAAAACATTTATTTATTTATTTGGCTGCGCCGGGTCTTAGTTGCGGCATGCGGGATCTTTATTTATTTATTTATTTATTTATTTATTTATTTATTTTTAGCGGAACTGCTGGGTTTTAAGTTTTTGAACTGCTTTTGGAAGTGGCTACACTATTTTACATTTCCAACAACAATGTATGTTCCAATTTCTCCACATCCTCACCAACATTTTCTATTGCCCATCTTTTTTATTATAGCCATCCTAGTGGGTGTGAAATGGTATCTCATTATGGCTTGACTTGCATCTCTAATGACTGATGATGTTGAGCATCTTTTCTTGTGCTTATTGGCCATTTGGATATCTCTGGAGGAACTTCTGTTCAGATCCTTTGTCCATTTTTTTTTTTAATTAATTAATTTATTTATTTTTGGCTGTGTTGGGTCTTCGTTTCCATGCGAGGGCTTTCTCTAGTTGCGGCAAGCGGGGGCCACTCTTCATTGCGGTACGCGGGCCTCTCACTGTCGTGGCCTGTCTTTTTGCAGAGCACAGGCTCCAGACGCACAGGCTCAGTAACTGTGGCTCACGGGCCTAGTTGCTCCGCGGCATGTGGGATCTTCCCAGACCAGGGCTCGAACCCGTGTCCCCTGCATTGGCAGGCAGATTCTCAACCACTGCGCCACCAGGGAAGCCCATGCGGGATCTTTAGTTGCAGCATGCGGGATCTTCGTTGTGGCATGCGGGTTCTTAGTTGCGGCATGTGGGATCTAGTTCCCTGACCAGGGATCGAACCCGGGCCCCCTGCATTGGGAGCACAGAGTCTTAACCACTGGACCACCAGGGAAGTCCCTCTCTCTTTGTTCTTACCCTGCTTCCCTGGTTCCCTTTCGGACAGGTCTTTCAAATGATGGCCCCTAGCAGTTCCAGACCTGTTACTTCGCCACTTCAAGGCCCTCAGAAAAGAAAGATCTTCCTTTCTCCAGCAATGTGAACAAAATCCCAGGTCTAACTCTCATTGGCCTGAATTGGATCACATGCTTAATCACATGTTTATCCCTCAACCCATCACTGTGGCCACACACATGGGATGTGTCACCTCCCTGTACCTGGGGTCAGATGCCCTTTCCGGGAGGAGTCAGCATGGGGACTGAGAAGGGTGGATGCTGTAAGGAAAAACCATATGAAGTTAACAAAAGAAGGGATGCCGAATGGCAGAAACAAGATGTCTAGTCACTCATGTTGAGAATCTATTGTCATTCCAGCTACTAACAAGACACCAGTAATACAGGGGCAAGGCACATTTGGGGGGTCATCGCTCCCATTCTATCCATCACAGTCCTGCAGGAGCTGGCTGTCCTCTGGCTCTCTGCCCAGCTCACCCCTCCCCACCCAGAGTGGGAGCCCCCAGCAGCCACCTTTCCTCCATACATTCCAGCTTAAGAGCCTAGAGGTGACTGTCAGTGGAAGTGTCACCCTGACCCATGCAAAGCCAATCAGATCCTCTCTCCTGACACTTTTTGGGATTTCATAGACAGCTAGATGATGGCTGAGGGTCGGTGGCTGAAGCTGCATCGATCAGGACCAGGCCTTTCCCACTATGCGGAACAGAGTGAGGAGACCCAGACTGTGGAAAGGGGAAAAGATGCTGCCTGCCCTTCCTGCTTCCAAACCCTGAAGAGACCTCATTACACGCATACTTGGGTCCCCTGGGATACATCCCCTTTTTCATTTCCTTAAATTAATCTCTGATTCTTGCAACAAAAAGCACCTACTATGTGCCAGCAGTGACTATGACATAGCCCTTCCCCTCACAAAGTTACAGGGTCTTACAATTCAATAAGAAAAACTCATCATACACTTAAAAAAAAAAAAAAAAAAAAGGTCAAAGGCTAAGAATAGGTAGTTCATAGTCCAGGAACGACAGGTGGCCAGCAAAGCGTAGCTCAGCTTTACTTGTATTCAGGAAACTGCTGATTAAACAGCAAGATACTGTCAGTCACCCAATTGATTGGCAAAGATTTTAAAGTTTGATACTATCAGGAATGGGGAGGGTATGAGGAAAGGGGGACACACAGCTGGGAATGTGTCAACTACTAGGGCCAATTTGTTTTTGTTTTTTAAATTTATTTATTTATTTATTTTTGGCTGCACTGGGTCTTCGCTGCTGCGTGCGGGTGTGGGATTTCTCTAGTTGTGGCAAGCGGGGGCTACTCTGTTGCAGAGCACAGGCTCTAGGCGTGGGGGCTTCAGTAGTTGTGGCACGCGGGCTCAGTGGTTGTGGCTCGCAGGCTCTAGACGGCAGCCTCAGTAGCTGTGGCACACGGGCTTAGTTGCTCCGCGGCATGTGCGATCTTCCTGGACCAGGTCTCGAACCCGCGTCACCTGCATTGGCAGGCGGATTCTTAACCACTGCGCCAACAGGGAAGCCCCACTAGGGCCACTTCGGAAAGCAATTTAACCAAATCTATTGAAATCTAAAAATGCACAGACTCCTAAAGGCAATGTGGTATCCTGGATTGGATCCTGAAACAGATAAAGGACATTAGTGGAAAAGCTAGTGTCATGGACTGAATTGTGTCCCCTCCTAAATTCATATGTTGAAGACTTAACCCCCAATGTGACTGTATTTGGAGACGGCCTTTAGGGTGGTAATTAAGGTTAAATGAGGTCATAAGGATGGGGTCCTAATTCCATAACACTAGTGTCCGTCTAAGAGGAAGAGATACCAAAGAGCTCTCTCTCTCTCCCCATGCAGGTGTGCACAGAAGAAAAGCCGTGGGAGGACACAGGGAGAAGGTGACCATCTGCAAGCCAAGGAGAGAGACCTCATAAGACAACCCTGTTGGCGCCTTGATCTTGAACTTCCAGCCTTCAGAACTGTGAGAAAATAAATTTATGTTGTTTAAGTCACCCAGTCTGTGATATTCTACTATAGCAGCCTGAGCAGACTAATACAACTAATGAAATCCAAATAAAGTCTAGAGTTTAGTTCACAGTAATATGCAAAAGTTGTTTTCTTAGTCTTGACAAATGTACCGTGATAATGTAAGATGATAACATTAGAGGAAACTGGGTGAGGGATATATGGGAACTCTCAGTACTCTTTGCAACTTTTCTATAAATCTAAATTTATTCCAAAATTTTAAAAAGTTTATTTGCAAAATGCACATATTCTCTGATCCAGAGATTCTACACTAGAGAAACGTACATGTACAAGAAGACATGGATAAAGGGTGTTCCTTGCATGTCAGGTAATGACAACCCAGGAGTTACCTCACTGTCCTTCAGCAGGGAAAGAGCTGAATAAGCCAGAGAATGTTCATGCTATAAATACTATATGGCAGTAAGAAAGAATGAGGTAGAGCTATGTGTATTAAAGTGATAAAAGTAAGATGCAGAAGGATTTAAGTTATTCAATAAAATACTGTCATGAGAAAAAGAGGAAGAGTTGGGGGGAGATGGAGCAACTTGGAGGCTGCTGGGGCTTTCAAGTGGGTGGGCACCTCTGCCCCCTTGGCCACTCGGTGCCCACTGCCCCTTGGGCACGTCTCCTCCTTCCTGTTTCTCTGTCTTCTTTCTTCCCCCTAACTGTTCACTAAAAACAGTCATTGTATTTCATTAGGTTATATTTGCCCAATTCTTAGGGAAAGACAAACACTTTTCTGATTATCTCCCCACTTATTCATGCAATATATACACAATTACTATTTCTTGTATGTGGCCTTCAGGAAGTTCTTTGAAACAGCAGCCCTGAAACGTCATGTTCTCTATAATCAAGGACTCGCCCAGTGTGCAAAGCTGGCAGCAGGGTAGGGATACATAGAAGCTGCCGCCTGAACTATTGGGACATTTACATCCTTTGGGGGGTCCTATCAGTTTTATAATGTTGGGGAATGTGAATGGTCCCTAACATTCCATGTCCAATCACACAAATGCCTTTAGATTCTAACTCCTAAGCGTCTCTCCCCTGCTGACCGAACTTTCAGAGCCTGTTGTTAAAAGGTATTGAGGTGGGACTTCCCTCGTGGCGCAGCGGTTAAGAGTCCGCCTGCCAATGCAGGTGACGCGGGTTCGAGTCCTGGTCCGGGAATAACCCACATGCCGCTGAGCAACTAAGCCCATGCGCCACAACTACTGAGCCTGCATTCTAGAGCCCACGAATCACAACTACTGAGCCCGCGTGCCACAGCTACTGAAGCCACACACCTAGAGCCTGTGCTCTGCAACAAGAGAAGCCACCGCAATGAGAAGCCCGCGCACCGCAACGAAGAGTAGCCCCCGCTCGCCGCGACTAGAGAAAGCCCACGCGCGGCAACGAAGACCCAATGAAGCCAAAAATAAATAAATAAATAAATAAATGAATAAAAATTAAAAAAAAAAAGATACTGAGGCACATTAAAATTTTAGGAATTCATTTGAGAAAAAATTCATCCAAATTGGTCATCATCAAATGGGAAGTGGTTAGAAGCACTCCACAGATGGGAGCTTGGGAAAAACTTTTATAGAGAAAAGGTGGAAGCAAAGGAAGGAAATTACTGATTGACTATAGCTTAAACGCTATTTGGCTGTTAATGACTGGTTGTTAGGTTTTGCTTTCATAACCCCGAGGTATTTACAGGTTAACATTTTGGTTTGCTTACGTAGGTGCTGAGGCACTAGAGCCACCTCAGTCTAATGGTCTCTTTGTTTAATTTAACAATTCTCCCTTTTGATCATCCAGAGGATGAACAAAAGTTTAGTGTTAGCCCCATTCTCAGTCACTATGAGAGTTAAATTGCTCTTATCAGGTTATGATGTCAGATCCATAGAAGAATTGCTTTTGCTGTTTATCCCATTGTACATCTTGTTTCTGTTTCTCCAAGCACAGTGAGACCATCTGATTTGCTGCTGATGGCTGCACACATGCATTTGAGATCTTTGAGGCAACACAGCCCACCAGGGAGACTGCGATGATGACTACTGGGGGATAATACCAAAAGGCTGAAGTCTACTCCTTAGCCGGGGCCCCCACAAACCAAACCAGTTGGTATCAAGTAAATCAAGGAATGTACCTGACGTGGTACCGATCTGTTTTAGCCAAGTAGCTTGTTTGTTAATTTCTTGTATTTGAGTTTTTACAACACCAGAGGTGTTAATTCAGGTACAGCAGGAGGTGTTAGCTATGGCACAGACCCCTTGTTCAGCCAACAAATAATCTAAAGCGATTTTACTATCTAAAACCACCTTAGCTAGAGAGCCTAGGTACTTTTGTTGTGCAGCCAAGGCCTTAGCGGTAGACTCAGCTATGGTTGCCAGAGTTAAGAATAAGTTTCTAAACATATGTTTGTTTGTACTAACTCCAAGCCAAGGAAGAAGGGACCATCCAAATGATGCCATCCAAAGGTGTTAACATCTGCTGACAAACTTCTTTTTGGTCCATAGTATAAATTCAAGGGAGTGGCCAACGTTGAGTTTCTGAGGTATTATGAAGGGACAATGGAACACTAAATGCAGCAAGAGCACAGTGCCCTGGGACTTCCCTGATGGTCCAGTGGTAAAGAATCCGCCTTCTAATGCAGGGGACGCAGGTTTGATCCCTGGTCAGGGAACTAAGATCCTACATGCCGCGGGGCAACTAAGCCCACGCGCCACAACTAGAAAACCCACGTGCCACAACTAGAGAGAAGCCCGCGCACCACAGCTAGAGAGAAGCCCGTGCGCCCCAACGAAAGATCCCGCATACCGCAACGAAGATCCCGCATGCTGCAACTAAGACCTGACGCAGCCAAAAATAAAAATAAATAAAATATTTTTTTAAAAAAAGAGCACAGTGCCCTTTCATCCTCCAGCTGTCAAGACAATGAGTTGCTCAAGCATAGAGGCCAATACCAAAACTTCCACATATAAAGCCATAGCCAGGAAGTGTACATAGGGCTCCCTCGTGAGTATTAGCATCTGTGGGCTCATTGGCTGGTACAGAGGCGTTAGCACCATCCTACCAAGACCCAACATGCTGAAAGACCACCTAAATACATGGGCCTGTCAGCAAGCCTATAAATGGTCTGATTTACATTGGCTGCTCTGCAGTGTTTTATATATATATATATATATTGAGTGAATCTCATTTTCCCATCCCAGGGTTGGATTAAATTGAAGCAAGGAATGGGGATATGTAGATTTAGTATTTTTACCTTTATAAAAGGGAGCTGCCGAACAATTCAGGCACACGGTGGCATTTGGGATTTCAGTGAAATTACTTATAGGGTAAACTAAAGGGTCTCTCCCTTCATGTACTGATTTTGGTTTAGCATGACAAATCCAGCAGTTAGTTAAGTTTCCTGCAGTAGCTATTGTTTGTGAAATCCTAATTATAGTGTTGTCTTTCCATGCATTAATGAAGAGAAAAAGGAGATAGCAAGTAGGTGAAAGGGATAAAGATTTCATATTGGAGATAAACATCTTGATCTGTGATCTTGAGCGAGCTGTCCACCTCAAGATGTCATTTGTTTCTGGGGAGGAATCTCCCAATTTTAACTTTAGATTTCCGGCTAGTATGCAGTTCCAAGAGTTTGGAGGAGCCCTTTACAACTGGGAGGTGTGGACCCAAGGTTCAAGTCTCTGAAGTTTGGCTGCCATCTCGGTAGTGAGGAGAACCTGAATGGTCCCTTCTTTTTTTTTTTTTTTTTAATAATTTTATTAATTTATTTTATTTTTATTTTATTTTTGGCTGTGTTGGGTCTTCGTTTCTGTGCGAGGGCTTTCTCTAGTTGTGGCAAGTGGGGGCCACTCTTCATCACGGTGCGCGGGCCTCTCACTATCGCGGCCTCTCTTGTTGCGGAGCACAGGCTCCAGACGCACAGGCTCAGTAGTTGTGGCTCACGGGCCTAGTTGCTCCGCGGCATGTGGGATCTTCCCAGACCAGGGCTCGAGCCCGTGTCCCCTGCATTAGCAGGCAGACTCTCAACCACTGTGCCACCAGGGAAGGCCCCTGAATGGTTCCTTCTAATGAGGTTCAAGGGCAGTCTTTCTCAGGTGTCATTCCCTGAGAAGAAGACCCACTCTCCAGGTTCTAACTTGTAGAACGCTCGACAGTCTGTAGGAGGGTCATGGAAAGCTTCTTTTACCTGGTGGAAATACACTTTGGCATAATACGTTAAAGCTTTACAATATTGAATCATGTCAGAATTTGAGTACAGGAGACAGATGTGGTTCTATCACCAAGGGCACAGGTTTTCCTGTCACTATTTCATAAGGCATTACTTTATCCTTTCCCATAGGTGTTGATCTAATCACCATTAAAACGAATAGTAGAACTTTAGGCCAGGGCAGTCCAGTTGATTCTGTTAATTTAGCTAGCTTTAGTTTTAAGGTACCATTTGTCTGTTCAACTTTACCAGCTGACTAAGGACAACGATAATGCCATTGAGTCAGCAGTGCTTTATTTGTTTAATTTTTTGTCTGGTGAAATGAGTTCCCCTATCATTGAAGATTTCTCTGGGGAAGCGTCATGAAGGAAATATGTTTTCTAAAAGTTTCTCAGCCACAGTTGCGGCATCAGCCTTTCTGCATAGGAAGGCTTCAATCAATCCTGAGAACATACAAGCAATTACAAGAACATATCAGTAACCCATTGAGGGAGGCAAGTGAATGAAATCCATCTGTAAGTGTTCACATGGCCTGCCCAGTAGGTGGTGAGAACGCTCCATCTAATACCTTAATAGTCTTTCCAGGGTTATGGGTTTGACAAATCAGGTATTGGTGGTAAACCAAATTTGTGACCTTGGAGTAGTCATTCCACCAATACTTCTTCATAATTTGGATCATTTTATCTGTGCCACGATGAGTTGCAGAACGTAGAGCTTTTAGTAATGGCACTTTCAAGGACTCAGGAAGAACCAGGCGACTGTCCTGGCCCCCAGTGAATTGTTTAATAGGAAATTTGCACCCTTGTTGGTCCCAACATTGTTGCTCCAGCTCAGATGCCTGATTTTGTCTTTTATATAAATTATCATAAATAATTTGGTTAGAGTCAATCTTATGGAGTTCATTCAAGTTGCGTATTGGTACAGTTTTAGTGCTGGCTGATTTAGCATGGAAGTCTGCTAGAGCATTTCCCTGATACTCAGGTTCTGTCTTTCTAGTATGAGCTTCAGTTTTAATCACTGCAATTCAGTTAGACAATAGAATGACAGAGAGCTGTTCATTTACTTGGGGCCATGGTTTGTTTGTTTTTTTTTTTTTGGTCACCCTGAGCAGCATGTGGAAATTCCCCGACCAGGGATAGAACCTGCACCCCCTGCAGTGGAAGCACAGAGCCCTAACCACTGGACCACTGCGGGAGTGCTACTTGGGGCCCTTTTTTTTTTTTTTTAAGATTTTTATTTTATTTATTTATTTTTGGCTGTGTTGGGTCTCTGTTGCTGCGTGCGGGCTTTCTCTAGTTGCGGCGAGCAGGGGCTACTCTTCATTGCAGTGCACGGGCTTCTTACTGCCGTGGCTTCTCTTGTTGCGGAGCACAGGCTCTAGGCGCGCAGGCTTCAGTAGTTGTGGCTCACGGGCTCAGTAGTTGTGGCTCGCGGGCTCTAGAGCGCAGGCTCAGTAGTTGTGGCACACGGGCTTAGTTGCTCCGCGGCATGTGGGATCTTCCCAGACCAGGGCTCGAACCTGTGTCCCGTGAATTGGCAGGCGGATTCTTTTTTTTTTTTAATATTTAATTTTTTTTTTTAATTTACTTATTTATTTATTTATTTTTGGCTGTGTTGGGTCTTCGTTTCTGTGCGAGGGCTTTCTCTAGTTGTGGCAAGCGGGGGCCACTCTTCATCGCGGTGCGCGGGCCTCTCACTATCGCGACCTCTCTTGTTGTGGAGCACAGGCTCCAGACGCGCAGACTCAGTAGTTGTGGCTCACGGGCCTAGTTGCTCCGCAGCATGTGGGATCTTCCCAGACCAGGGCTTGAACCCGTGTCCCCTGCATTAGCAGGCAGATTCTCAACCACTGCGCCACCAGGGAAGCCCGGCAGGCGGATTCTTAACCGCTGCGCCACCAGCAAAGCCCTGGGGCCCATTTTTGATCAGACTTCCACCAGCAGTGAGGAACCTCTCTGTTTCCATAATATACCAAAGTCATGGACCACCCCAAAGGCATATTTACTATCTGTATAAAGGTTTACTGATTTTCCTTTGAATAGCCGACAACTCCGAGTGAGAGCATATTGTTCTGCTGGTTGAGCAAAGTTAAACTGGGGAAGGCTTCACCTTTCCAATAATTCCTATTGAGCTGTCATAGCATATCCTGATTGATTTTTCCCTTCCGCATTCTTAGCACAGGACCCAGCGACAAAGAGTATCAAATCTTGGTTTTCTAACGATGTGTCCTGTAAGTCAATGCAAGGGGTCAATAACCATGACACCACGTCTACACAGTTACAGTGATCTGTACCATTATCTGCAAGGGCAGCAGTGTTGAGAAAGTTGCAGCGCTCAAGAAGAAGCTTAGATGTATAGCACAGGGAGAACAGCTTGATGCTTTGTGACAATATCGAGGGGTGGGATAGGGAGGGTGGGAGGGAGGTTCAAGAGGGAGGAGATATGGGGATATATGTATACATATAGCTGATTCACTTTGTTGTACAGTGGAAACTAACACAACATTGTAAAGCAATTATACTCCAATAAAGATGTAAAAAAAAATATGTATATATATACACACACATATATGGGAATGAAATAAAACTATAAAATGAAAAAAAAAAAAAGATGGAGTTTAGAAAGTGAAAGGAGGGACTTCCTTGGCGATCCAGTGGTTAAGACTCTGCCCTTCCACTTCAGGGGGGATGGGTTTGATCCCTGGTCAGGGAACTAAAATCCCACATGCCGCGCAGCTAGGCCAAAAAAAAAAAAAAAAAGTGAAAGGAGAAGGATCTCATGTTAGTCGGCTTGCTGAAAAATGTTGAGTCTGATGGGAGTTTAATAGACTCTCAACAGCATGAGGTATAAGTCATATCCTAATATGAAATGGAAAAATTCTTAGAAAAGTACAACCTTCCAAGACCGAACCAGGAAGATATAGAAAATATGAACAGACCAATCACAAGTAATGCAATTGAAACTGTGATTAAAAATCTTCCAACAGGGACTTCCTTGGTGGCACAGCAGTTAGGAATCCACCTGCCAATGCAGGGAACAGGGGTTCGAACCCTGGTCCAGGAAGATCCCACATGCCACGGAGCAACTAAGCCCATGCACCACGGTACTGAGCCCGCGTGCTGCAACTACTGAAGCCCATGTGCCTAGAGCCTGTGCTTTGCAACAAGAAAAGCCACCACAATGAGAAGCCCATGAATCACAAAGAAGAGTAGCCCCCACTCACCGCAACTAGAGAAAGCCCTTGCACAGCAATGAAGACCCAACGCAGCCAAAAAAAAAACAAAAACCTTCCAACAAACAGAAGTTCAGAACCAGATGGCTTCACAGGCAAATTCTAGCAAACATTTAGACAAGAGCTAACACCCATCCTTCTCAAACTGTTCCAAAAAATTACAAAGGGAGGAACACTCCCAAGCTCAGTCTATGAGGTCACCATCACCCTGATACCAAAACCAGACAAAGATATCACAAAAAAAGAAAATTACAGACCAATATCACTGATGAACATAGAAGCAAAAATCCTCAATGAAATACTAGCAAACAATCCAACAACACATTAAAAGGGTCATACATCATGATCAAGTGGGATTTATCTCAGGGATGCAAGGATTCTTCAATATACGCAAATCAATCAATGTGATACAACATATTAACAAATTAAAGAATAAAAACCATACAATCATCTCAATAGATGCAGAAAAAGCTTTTGACAAAATTCAACACCCATATATGATAAAAAAAAAAAACTCTGCAGAAAGTGGGCATAGAGGGAACCTACCTCAACATAATAAAGGCCATATACAACAAACTCACAGCAAACATCATTCTCAAGGGTGAAAAACTGAAAGCATTTCCTCTAAGATCGGAACAAGACAAGGATATCCACTCTTGCCACTATTATTCAGCATAGTTTTGGAAGTCCTAGCCACGGCAATCAGAGAAGAAAAAGAAATAGAAAGAATCCAAATTGGAAAAGAAGAAGTAAAACTGTCACTGCTTGCAGATGACATGATACTATACATAGAGAATCCTAAAGATACCACCAGAAAACTACTAGAGCTAATCAATGAATTTGGTAAAGTTGCAGGATGTAAGATTAATACACAGAAATCTCTTGCATTCCTATACACTAAAAATGAAAAATCAGAAAGAGAAATTAAGGAAACAGTCCCATTTACCATTGCAACAAAAAGAATAAAATACCTAGGAATAAACCTACCTAAGGAGGCAAAAGACCTGTACTCAGAAAACTATAAGATACTGATGAAAGAAATCAACGATGATACAAACAGATGGAGAGATATACCATGTTCTTGGACTGGAAGAATCAATATTGTGTGGGACTTCCCAGGTGGTCCAGTGGATAAGACTCCACGCTCCCAATGCAGGGGGGCCAGGTTCCATCCCTGGTGAGGGAACTAGATCCCACATGCATGCTGCAACTAACAGTTTGCATGCCACAACTATGGAGCCCTCCTGCCGCAACTAAGGAGCCCACCTGCCACAACTAAGGAGCACACATGCTGCAACTAAGGAGCCCTGGAACTGCAACTAAGGAGCCTGCCTACTGCAACTAAGACCCGGTGCAACCAAGTAAATAAATAAATAAGTATTAAAAAAAAAAAAGAATCAGTATTGTGAAAATGACTATACTACCCAAAGCAATCTACATATTCAATGCAATCCCTAGCATGTTACCAATGGCATTTTTCACAGAATTAGAACAAAAAATTTTACGATTTGTATGGAAACACAAAAGACCCCGAATGGCCAAAGCAATTTTTTTTTTTTTTTTGCCTGTGTTGGGTCTTTGTTGCTGTGCGTGGGCTTTCTCTAGTTGCGGCGAGTTGGGGCCTACTCTTCGTTGTGGTGCACAGGCTTCTCATTGCGGTGGCTTCTCTTGTTGTGGAGCACAGGCTCTAGGCACGCGGGCTTCAGTAGTTGTGGCTCGCGGGCTCTAGAGTGCAGGTTCAGTAGTTGTGGCGCATGGGCTTAGCTGCTCTGTGGCATGTGGGATCTTCCTGGACCAGGGCTTGAACCTGTGTCCCTTGCACTGGCAGGTGGATTCTCATCCACTGCGCCACCAGGGAAATCCGGCATTCACGCACTTCTGAGAGTTAAGGGCTTTCATACTTTAGAGTCTCAATTTCATCAATTCCTGCTTGCAGAGAGCAGAACACCTCAGGTTCAGGAGGGTCAGGAAATTCCTTCTGAGTTAAATTTTATGTAACTCTTTATTTTAGAATGCAACTCTCATCCTAACAGGCTTACTGGGGCCACGTCACACAGAAGGAAAGTATGGTTTCCCAAAAATGGCCCTAGTGTCATCTGGGCTAGTTTAGTTTAGACACAAATACCCTTTGCCTTTGGCTAGAAACCCCCAGTATGGAAATACTTTACTCCAAGGGATTTGCTGTTTTGTGAAAGTCGGTTTTAATATAGATAAAGTGGCAATGGTAAACCCCAATACTGTGCCGTATTCTGCATTGTTTATCTTAGTTTCCCTTTTCTCATTTAGAGGAATCCTGGGGAGCAACTTACCAAAGGAGCCCTCAGAGCCCCATCAATGCTTATTATTTCAGTAATCAAATTTTTTGACTTCCCCCAGTGGAAAGGCAGTCTGGACTAATAGGTGGAGGTCTCTTAAACGATGGGTTCAGCAGGGGGCATTGCTTTTTTCAGTGCCCCACTTGTTTACAGCAAAGGCAGACACTTCAGGGCACAGTATTCCTGAGTGGAGAATCTCTAGGTTCTGGCTTGAAATGTGTTCGTGGAGGTCCCCTTGGCCCTTGGAACTATTGTAACTTCAGGGCTGTAAATTGGTTGGCTTTTTGAATTTCATCTTGCTCCAAGGTTTTTTCAAAATGCTTAGCTAGGGCTATTAATTCAGCAAGAAAGGTGGCTTCCCAGCACAGCTTGTGTCTCTTTATTAGGCTACTTAGTTCAGCCAGAGCTTGCTAATGAATAAGGAAGTGAAGGTGTTTTCTGAGCCTTCGTTTAATAAAGCAAGCCCAGAATTTCACAAACAGGGCTTCCAATTTTGTCTTATGATCTGAGACTGCTTCATTCTTTTTTTGTTGTTTGCAAGATTGACTGATAGACCCGTCAGTCTTTTGAGAAATATCTTATCAATACTTTCAAATAGGCACTTTCCTGGTGGCTCAGTGGTTAAGAATCCACCTGCCAATGCAGGGGACACAGGTTCGAGCCCTGGTCCGGAAAGATCCCACATGCCGTGGAGCAGCTAAGCCTGTGCGCCACAACTACTGAGCCTGCGCTCTAGAGCCCGCGAGCCACAACTACTGAGCCTGCAGGCCTAGAGCCCATGCTCTGCAATGTGAGACGCCACCGCAATGAGAAGCCTGCGCACCTCAACAAAGAGTAGACCCCGCTGTCGCCGCAACTAGAGAAAGCCTGCGCGCAGCAGCAAAGACCCAACGCAGCCATAAATAAATTAATTAATTAAAAAATTTTTTTTCACGTAGGTCTTGGGCTATTTTTCTAGAGCCTTTTGGGCCATCCCTGGCAGAGCAGTTTGCATGTGGGTCTTTTTTTTTTTTTTTAATTTATTTAATTTATTTTTATTTTTGGCTGTGCTGGGTCTTCATTGCTGTGCGCGGGCTTTCTCTAGTTGCGTCGAGCGGGGGCTACTCTTCGTTGCGGTGCGTGGGCTTCTCATTGCGGTGGCTTCTCTTGTTGCGGAGCATGGGCTCTAGGCACGTGGGCTTCGGTAGTTGTGGCACGTGGGCTCAGTAGTTGTGGCTCGCGGGCTATAGAGCGCAGGCTCAGTAGTTGTGGCGCACGGGCTTAGTTGCTCCGTGGCATGTGGGATCTTCCCGGACCAGGCTTGAACCTGTGTCCCTTGCATTGGCGGGCGGATTCTTAACCACTGCGCCACCAGGGAAGCCCTGCAAGGGGGTCTTTAATATCACTCTTGGGGTCTTCCCACTGGGCTTCAGTCATTTATTTTTGGGCATTGCTAGGTCCTAATGTCATATGAATAAACTGGCAGCAATCTGGGAGCCCATATCATAGGCTGCAATTAGAATTCTAAATTCCTTATAAAAATTTTGAGGATTCTCTTGAGGATTTGGAGAACCTTTTATGATGGCCCTAATTCAGCCTTTGACCATGAGAAAAGATGGTTACATTTAGTATTCAAGGCTCAGCAGAGGGCCTCACTTTAAAAGGCAATTGAGTGGGACTTCCCTGGTAGAGCAGTGGTGAAGACTCCACGCTCCCAAGGCAGGGGGCCTGGGTTTGATCCCTGGTCAGGGAACTAGATCCCACATGCATGCCACAACTAAGAGTTCACATGCCTCAACTAAGGAGCCCATGAGCCGCAACTAAGGAGCCCATGAGCCGCAACTAAGGAGCCCGCCTGCCGCAACAAAGACCCAGCACAACCAATAAATAAATAAATTTTTTAAATAAAATAAAAGGTGTAAAGGGATTGGTAGGTTCAGAAAATTTAGGGAGGGGAGGTTTAAGGGAAGGAGCAGTTGGAGTCAAGTTAGTCAGTGTGCACTTTTTAGATTTTTTTAGATTCACTGTCAACTTGTTGCTTAAACTTTTCATTTGTGTTTTGTAAAGAATCTTTTAAAGAAGCAATTTTCAATTCATTGAGTTTCTAAGATGCTTCAGCATACCAGTAAAAAAAAAAAAAGCACCCCATTGTTTGGGGGAGATTTGGGACCCTTTTTTTCTCTAGAGCACCTTGTAAAGATATGCTTGTCTAGGTTAAAAGTTCCCTACCGTGACCACTGCAATTTAAGGTTATCTTTGGTAAGGTTAACCCACTGGTTCAGAAAAACACAGATTCTGGGCCCATAATTTTATACATATAGTTAGCCAGGGTCCCAGACAGAGGAGTCCCAGATTTTTTGGACTCAGGGAACCAATTTTTCTCTTTTTTTCCCCCTTATTACCTGAGGCCTCACACTGGACCTGTTGCAGGAAGGGAGACCCCTTCCAGGGCCCAAGAGTGGGCTCTTGTCTAACATTCGGAAATGAATTGTCCAAGGAGCCACACGTGCTGACAAAGCAGGAGACATTATTGGGAAGGGGCACCCGGGTGGAGAGCAGGAGGGTAAGGGAATCCAGGAGGACTGCTTTGCCACGTGGCTTGCAGTCTCGGGTTTTATGGGAGTGGGGTTAGTTTCCGGGTTGTCTCTGGCCAATCATTCTGACTCAGGGTCCTTCCTGGTGGTGCATACATCACTCAGCCAAGATGGATTCCAGTGAGAAGGATTCTGGGAGGTTGGAAGGAGAAATGGACTGGCATCCCCTCTCTCCTTTTGACCTTTCCTGAATTCTTCCAGTTGGTGGCAGCTTGTTAGTTCTGTGGTCCTTACCAGGACCTCCTGTTTAAAATAACTCATGCAAGTGGTTACTATGTTGCCTGGCCAGGGAGGGCAGTTTCAGTCAGTATTTCCCCTAACAGACCCAGTCCAGCTTAAGTCAGACCTAATCTGACCCTGGACCCAGTCCAGTTTTTTTTAAGTCAGCTGGCCCCCAGACCCAGTCCAGAGAAAGAATGTTCGAATAAATTCGGGGAGCTCTTTCAAACACAAAACCTGCAAACCTCAGACATGAAAGGAACTTACCCAACTTTCAGATGTAGCAAGAAAGCAGTGAGCTAAATGGGCTCAGTGGGTACCTCTGTCTGGTTGCTTGTTGCTCCTGTGGGCCATTTGGCATCTCCTTTGGATCCCACTTCTGACACCAGAACAGTTAAAAGATAAACTGAGGCATACTAAATTTTTAGGGAATTTATTTGAGCAAAAATCAATTCAAATAAGGCAGTGCCAAACTGGAAGTGGTTAGAAGTGCTCTGTTGATGGGAGCTGAAGAAAACTTTTATATGGAAAAACTGGAAGGAATGTATTGATTGGCTATAGCTTAAATCCTAGTTGGCTCTTTGTGGTTGTTTGTCTTTACATTTTGCTTTCATAACCTTGAGATATTCACAGGCTTAGATTTTGGTTTGCTTCCATAGGTGATGTAGCATTAGAGCCCCCTCAGGCTAATGGCCTCCTTGCTTAATTAATTTCACACTGTCATCTCTCCTGCACCACTGCATCAGCCTCCTCTTCTATCTCCCTGCCCCAGTCTTGTCCCCTGCAATCCATTCTCCACACAGCACTAGAATGATCTTTCTAAAGCAAATCTGGTGCAGTACCTCCCTTGCTTAAAGCCCTCTGGCTTCTCATTGCCCTTAGAATCAGAATCCATTCCTTCACAGCCCAGCTTACCCCTTATCCTCATCTCTAACTACTAGCACTCCAGGACCCCTCAAGGAGGAGGCTGTACACATACAGCACCTGGAATGCATTTCTCCCCCTGCTCCTGGTTCAATTGTCCTCATACTTTAGGTTTCCTGTAGGCATTTCAAGGACATATGGTGGTCTGCTGCAAAACCCAGTCAGGAAAACACAAGAATGTAATTACCTTCTTATTTGTATGTCAGAATAATGTACTGAAATGTTATTAATTTGTCTTCTGTTCTCACTGCTATGGAAGAATTAGCAGGTCATTGATTTGAAAGCCTGGGTTCACAGAAGCAAAGCAGCTGGATTGTTCCAGAGGGGAAGGATCTCAGCAATTGAAGGGAATCCTGGCAGGATTCCAGGGGAGGTAGGGAAGAGATACCTGTGGACATCTCCTAGGTCTTGAGAGCAATGAAGAGGGTCTCTGTGGACAGGAAAAGGCTCACCTGAGAAAGCCAGGATAAAGGAAAGATCTGAAGGCAGAGCAGGAGTGCGTCAGGAGAGTGGAGGTGGGGAAGATCATTCTAGGCATTCCAGCATGTGCAAAGGTCCTGTGGTGGAAGGAAACAGACTCACATAAAGAGGAAAGTGACATGGATGAGATATGGCTTGAGGCAGGGCCAAGCATGCAGGGTTTTAAAGGCTTTGTTAAGGATTTTGGTCTTTTTTCTAAGAGTAAGAGGAGGTAACCGAAGGGTGTTTAAACATTGTGGGGGAGGTTGACATTATCAGATTTATATTTTGAAAAGATAACTATGGAAAGATATTGCAGAGGAACAAAGAGTAGAGGCAGGAGATGGATAGAAAGCCTTTGAACTGGACCAGGAGAGAAAAGAGGAGCTGCTAGGAATACGACAGTGGACGTGGAAATGTAGAATGCAGGCAGATTCCATAGTCACTGAGGAAGTTCAACAGAAATGGGGGAGGGACAGGGGGAGGAGAGGGAGGCTCCAGTGATGACGTTGAAGTTTTGATTTGCATGAAAGGAAAGGTGATGGTGTTATTATTGAGCTGTGGGACATCGGGAGAAAAGCAGGCTCAGGGGAGGGAGCAGATGAGCTGGGGAGCATGTGGCTTCAAGTACCAGAAGGCAGAGGCTAAACGATAAGGCTGTTTACTGTTTACAGATGAAGCCCGGAGGTTGGAGTTTCCAGAGTTTTCTCAGACTCTTTCCACTCTTCAGCCCCGTCATTTTTTGCATGCTGGCTTTTTACTCCTACGTTTGTTGTCTCATGACAGACATAGCTCCATATATCATGTGCTTACACCAGCGTTCCAAGTAAAAAGTAGGGTGCAGGGGCACAAGGTCCTTCCCTTCAGGGGCTCTGTCTTTTTATCTGGGAAGCAAAATCCTCTCCAGAAACTCCCCAGCAAATTTCCCCTTGCCTCTCATGGGCCAGAACTGGCTGCATGACCATACCTGGACACAAAGGAAGCTAGGAAGATTTGTATCAGTGACAAAGATTCTTCCTTGACAAACTCCAGTCAGGCTCCTTTGAACTCTATTCTCAACTATGCCCTGACTTTTGGGCTTCTGTATTCATCTCTGCATCGTTCAGTTTTAGCAAGACTCTGTTAGGTCGCTTTAGCCACAATCCTGCCCTCACCCCTGAGGTTTCCATTTAGTAAGTTTCCATCCACTGACCCCCACCCTGCTCCTTGGCTATAAATCCCCACTTTTCCTTATTGTGTTCGAAGTTGATCCAGATCTCCCTCCCCTAATACAAACCCTCACTGTAGTAGCCCCTTGAATAAAGTCTTACCGGATCATCGTCAACAATTGTCATGAATAATTTTCTCTTTAACACCAGTCATTTGGCAAAAAAGAAAAGGATTATCATTGGTAGTTTAGAGTAATCATAATTTATCCCCCGGGGCTGAGGGCAGAGCCTATATTCCTAAAATCAAGGGAGTGCTATCTACTTCCTGTACCAAATGGGGATCTCTCAGCAGGGATAAAGGAGCTGGGGAAGGGCTAATGGGTCAAAATGAACGGGGTGTGCACAGAGAGTATCAAGGTCAACTATCATTTGTGCAGTCCACATCCATGCTTCTTTCTGGAAACAGCACCTCCATTTTTCCTTCTGGAATTGGGCTTCTCACACTTAAACCAAGTGGTTTGGGTGTGGCTGATCTCATCCCCCACATTGTGGGACTGGTGTATGACCCAGGTAATGTTGCCAGATAAAGCACAGGATGCCTACTTGGGACATATGGATCTTCACATTTTATTTATTATTTATCTGAAATTCAAATGTAACTGAATGTCTCATATTTTTATTCATTAAATCTGGCAACTCCAGATCCAGGCCTACCAATAGGACACAGACATTGGTTTGGAAAAGGCCATGAGTCCTAAGCCAGGCAGATGAGAACCCCCTTCAAACATTTGATGGAGCGCTCAGGAAAGAGGCTTTTTTATTTCACTGGGTTGCAAAGCTAGCAGAACATAACTTCAGCTGCAGGAGTCAGCCTAAGACCTAGATCTGGCTCATCCAAAGATTCCTTCTCCAAATTACAATGACTGGTTCGTAGCAAGGCACAAAACCCAAGCAAAGTCAGCAAGACTCGAGCCTGGAGTTGATGATGGAATTATTGGGAAAGCAGAATCTCTGTCTGTCTGCTGGAGTCACTGAGCAGGAAGCATGTAAGCCTGTTGGTGCTGGTGACCATCTCACCCTAATGTGAGGAGGGTAAGCCTAGAAGTTAAGTCAGCAGAGGGAATTCCCTGGCAGTCCCGTGGTTAGGACTCCGCGCTTTCACTGCCGAGGGCCTGGGTTTAATCCCTGGCGGGGGAACTAAGATCCCACAAGGTAAGTCGGCAGAGAAAAAAAGCAGAAGCAAGAGATGGAAAAACAGATACTGTGTCTTGTCAATATTATTGAGCCTCTAATATCAATCAGCCAGGCCTGAAGTCATCCTACCCCTGGACTTTTCAGTTAACTAAGCCAATAATTTTGCTTTACGGCTTAAACCAGTTTGACGTGGAGTTCTGCCACTTGCCACCAAGGGAATACTGATTAGGGGAAGATCCCTGGTTCAATTTTGGACATGTTGAGTTTGAGATGCCTCTGATGTCAAGTAGGCTGTTGCATGTGTGAATCTGAGCTAGAGGTTTAAATTAGTAAGCCTCCTTTGTAGAGTTGGTGATTGAATTTCCCATGCCTAGAACCCAGCCTGGCATAACGTAGGCATTCAATGAATATTTGATGAATACGTGAATGAATGAATATAGCAGTCTGATAAATTCTTAGTAGCCCTTCAAAACCAGAAGTGCTGATCAGTCCAGGTAGATGGCATAAATAAAATGAATACAGCTGAAGAAAATATTAGTGAACTGGAAGACCAAATTGAATAACTTTCCCAGAAGGAAAATTCAAAAAAAATTAGAAAATATAAAAGAAATAATATAAGTTACAGAGTATTAAAGTAGAAGTAAAAATATCCGGATAATAAGACTTCAGAAAGAGAAACAAAGTTGGAGAGGAGAAAATATTTGAAGAAATAATGAAAGTAAATTATACAGAATTTAAGAAAAGATCAAAAGACTTCCGTTTCTAACCAGGATATAGAGGTTTTCAGCAGACCAATGCTCCCACTGCAGAAATTAGAAGAAAAACAAAAAATTGCAAGAACTGTTTGTTTAAAGTCAGCAGAGAGCTATGACTCAATGAGATGAACTAAAATTCCAAAGAGAGAAGAGCTTTCATTCCTGAATAAGCTGAGGATCACTGGTCAAATATTTTTCTCTGGAGGCATTTGCCAATTCTGGACACAAAAGCTTAGCTCAGGCAAAGGAACATTACTGGGAGAAAGAGAAACCAGCAAAGATTTTTTTGAGGAGCTGGAGGCTCCTGGAAGCCCCTGGAAGCCCCTAAAATGTGGAGGGAGCAAAATCTTCTGCAGTTGCGTGGTGTTTAGGAGACAAAGTCCAATTACAGAAAGAGGGCCTGCCTGAAACAAAGGGGCCAGATTTTGAAGATATGTGGGGCGGGAGGTGGGAGAGTTAAACTCAAAACCTCCAAAAGACAGAATAAAACCTCCCACAGCCCAAAGGTTGAGACAGAGAACGTCTAGGCTCTCATTCAAAAGCCCAGAAGGCTCATGCCTGAGAAATGAGGATGAAACAAAGGTAGATAGAGTATTCATAAAACTGGACCTTATCCCCAGTCCAGTTCAATCCCTAACTTCATGTGATCAATTTCTTAGTGCAGGAGCCCAAACAGTAAATGTAGAACATCCTCTGGTGAAAGATTAAAGTCATCTGGATAAACGATAATGGTCCTTTGGGTGCAGCACATAAGAAGCTTGGAAGTTGCTAGTCTGTCCTAACAGCAAATAAAAAGGTGAACAAACTGAAAAATCAGCAACTTTTCTTGATGTGTAAGAGAAGTGAGGTCACAAGTGACAGAAGGTCACAGAGGGCCAGGGACCTTTGACAGTGAGGTCACAGAAGTGAGGGCAGCAAACTGCCACGCCCAAAATTGGAGAGAAAGACAGGCAAATACGGAGAATCAGATCTACCCAAGCAGAAACCCACAAGCTGAAACGTCCATGGGCACCAGTGCTGGGTAGGGAAACCTGAATTATAGTTGATGAATTGCTTGCAGCTCAGAGTGGACACTCCGAGTTAAAATCTCTAGGGGGACCCTGTCATAGGAGGATCTACTTATGGGAGATTTTCCAAGGGCTCTACCTGGTTCTCACAGTGAATATCAGAGAAAAAACCCTCATGCTCTGGTAAGGGGAGGGGAAAAGGAACCACTCTGAAATATGCCAAATACTCTGTTCTTAACAAGGTCTGCCTTCAGGAGAAAATGTTGAACCAGAGCCTAACCTGCTGGGGTTTTATCAGAACCTAACTGACCTTGAGGAAAGGGAAGTACCCAACTCCAGACAATTCTAGCCATCCTGTCCCACCCTAGAGGGGTAAAAAAACAAAGAAACACATGTGAAGTTCACAGTCCAGAGGCACAGGCTCACTAAAAGAGTGAGACCTAATCATGGGACTATAGAATGCTTCCCCCCCACACACACTTTATCATCACATTACTAAAGGCTGATTTACAGCAGTTCCTTTTACCTAGTACATTATGCCTGGCTATCAAGAAAAAATGACAAGACATGCTAAAAGGAAAAAACAAAAACAAAACAAACAAAAAAACCCCACTACAGTTTGAAGAGACAGAGCAAGCATCAGAACCAACCTTGGCAGGGATGTTGGAGAGATCAGACCAGGAATTTGAAACAACTATGATTAATATGCTAATATGATGTCCAAAAGGGCTCTAAAGGATAAAGTAGACAGCATGCAAGAACAGATGGGCAATAATCAGAGAGAAGGAAATCCTAAGAAAGAACCAAAAGAAATGCTAGAGCTCAAAAACACTGTAATGTAAATGAACAGGCTTATTAGTAGACATGACACAGCTGAGGAAAGAATCTCTGGGGTTCAGGAGACATCAAGGGAAACCTCCAAAACTGAAAAAGCAAAAAGAACAAAGATGGAAAATAACAAAACAAACTACCCAAGGACCGTTGGACAACCATAAAAGTTATAACATACACATAATGGGAATAACAGGAAAAGGAGAAAGAGAAAGGAACAGAAGAAATATTTGAAACAATAATGACTTTTCCCAAATGAATGTCAGATACCAAACCACAGACTCAGGAATTTCAGAGAACATCAAGCAGGATAAATCCAAAAAAAAAAATAAATAAAATAAAACTATACACAGGCATATCATTTTCATACTACAGAAAATTAAAGATAAAGAAAAATACTAGAGATCCTAAGCCAGAGAGGAAAAAAATACCTTACCTATAGAGAAACAAAGATTAGAATTATATCTGACTTCTCAGAAACCATGCAAGCAATAGAAGAAAGTAGAGTGAAATATTTAAAGTGCTGAGAGAAAAAAAAAAACCAACCTAGAATTCTGTACTCTGTAAAATTATCCTTCAAAAGTGTAAGAGAAATAAAGACTTCCTCAGACAAAAACTGAGAGAACTTTTTGCCAGTAGACCTGCCATTTCTTTTTAAAAATGGTAAAAGAAGTTCTTCAGAGAAAAGGAAAATAATATAGGTCAGAAACTTGGATCTACATAAAGAAAGGAAGAATATCGAAGAAAGAATAAGTGAAGGTAAAATTAAAACTTTCAGTTTTCTTATTCTTTTTTTAAAAATGCTATTCTATTCTATTCTATTTATTTATTTATTATATTTGGCTGTTTTGGGTCTTAGTTGTGGCACTCGGGATATTCGTTGCGGCGCGTGGGCTTCTCTCTAGTTGTGGAGTGCGGGTTTTCTCTCTCTAGTTGTGGCACACGGGCTCCAGAGCACGTGGGCTCTGTAGTTTGTGGCATGTGGGCTCTCTAGTTGAGGCACATGGGCTCAGTAGTTGTGGCGCATGGGCTTAGTGGCCCTGTGGCATATGGGATCTTAGTTCCCTGACCAGGGATCAAACCCACGTCCCCTGCATTGGAAGGCGGATTATTTACCACTGGACCACCAGGAAGTCCCCCAGTTTCCTTATTCTTAATTGATCTAATAGATAACAGTTTGTTCAAATTAATAATAGTAACAATGTATACATATATAATGTATATTTATATATAAGTGACATGAATGACAGCAAAGGGACAGGAAGGAAGGGTTATGATTATTTTGCTATTGTAAGAAACTCATTACCCATGAGGTAGTATACTGTTATTTGAAAGTGGACCTGGATTAGTTGTAAATGTATATTACAAACTCTAAGGCAACCACTAAAAAAACTAAAAAAAGAAGTATAGCCTATATGCTAAGAAAGGAGAAAAAGTGGAATCATATAAAATGCTCAGTTAAAACCATGAGGGACTTCCCTGGTGGCACAGTGGTTAAGAATCCACCTGCCACTGCAGGGAACATGGGTTCGAGCCCTGGTCCAGGAAGATCCCACACGCCGTGGAGCAATGAAGCCCGTGCACCACAACTACTGAGCCTGCGCTCTAGAGCCCGCGAGCCACAACTACTGAGCCCAAGTGCCACAACTACTGAAGCCACACACCTAGAGCCCATGCTCCACAACAAGAGAAGCCACTGCAATGAGAAGCCCGCACACCACAACGAAGAGTAGCCCCTGCTTGCCGCAACTAGAGAAAGCCCAAGTGCAGCAACAGAGACCCAACGTAGACAAACATTAATTAATTAATTAATTAATTAATTTGAAAAAATAAAACCATGAAAGGCAGAAAAAGAGTGGAATATAAAAATAGGAATAAAAAAGAAGGGCAATAAATAGAAAACAGTAACAAATATGGTCTAAAGGAACCAATCAAAAGACAGACATTGTCAGAGTGGCTCACAAAAGACCCAGTTATATTTTGTCTACAAGAAACCCACATTAAATACGAAGACATAGATTAAAAGTAAGCAGATGGAGAAAGATATTCCATGTTAACACTAATCAAAAGAAAGTAAAAAAAAAAAAAAAGAAAGAAGAAGAAAGTAGTAGTAGCTATATTAATTTTAGACAAAGCAGGGATAAAGAGGGGCATTACATAATGATAACATAATATTGTACATCAACAACATTTCAATTTTTAAAAATTAACACATGGGGCTTCCCTGGTGGCGCAGTGGTTGAGAGTCTGCCTGCCAATGCAGGGGACGCGGGCTCGAGCCCTGGTCTGGGAAGATCCCACATGACACGGAGCAAGTGGGCCCGTGAGCCACAACTGCTGAGCCTGCGCGTCTGGAGCCTGTGCTCCGCAACAAGAGAGGCCGCGATGGTGAGAGACCCGCGCATTGCGATGAAGAGTGGCCCCCGCTTGCCACAACTAGAGAAAGCCCTTGCACAGAAACGAAGACCCAACACAACTAAAATAAATAAATAAATAAATTAATTAATTTAAAAAAAAAAAAAAAAATTAACACAAAACTAATCAAAGACAAGTGTAAAACTATAAAACTCTTAGAGGAAAATACAGGGCAAAATTTTCATGACATGGCATTTGGCAGTGATTTCTTGGATATATCCAAAGTCACAGGCAACAAAAGAAAAAAAAGACAAATTGGACTTTACAAAAATTAAACATTTTGTGCACCAAAAGCCAATATCAACAGAGTAAAAAGGCACCCACAGAATGGGAGAAAACATTTGCAAATCATATATCTGGTAAGGGATTAATATTCAGACTATATAGAGAACTCCTAAATCTCAACAACAACAAAAACTAAACAACCCAATTCAAAAATGGGCAAAGGACTTGAATAGACATTTCTCCAATAGAAATTTCCCCAACTAAATAACAAGTTAGGGAATTCCCTGGTGGTCCAGTGGTTAAGAATCTGCCTTCCAATGCAGGGGACGCGAGTCCAATCCTTGGTCAGGGAACTAAGATCCCACATGCCACAGGGCAACTAAGCCCGTGTGCCACAACTAGAGAGAAGACCATGTGCTGCAAGCAAGAGCCCACGCACAGCAATGAAGATCCTTCATGCTGCAACTAAGACCCGATGCAGCCAAATAAATAAACAATTTAAAATAAATAAATAAATAACAAGTTATTTAATGCGTATCAACAAACTGATTCTAACGTTTTTAATGGAGAGGAAAAGATCAGAATAGCCAACGTACTATTAAAGGAGAAAAACAAAGTTGGAGGACTGACACTACCCAACTTACCATAAAGCTACAATAAACAAGACAGTGTGGTATTGATGAAGGAATAGACAAATAGATCAGTGGAACAGACTAGAGATCCCATAAACAGACCCACATAAATGTAGTCAATTCATCTTTGACAAAGGGGCAAAGGCAATACAATGGATAGAAGCTAGTCTCTTCAATAAATAGAACTAGACATCCACGTGCCAAAAAAAAAAAAGAAAGAAAAAGGCACAAACCTTACACCCTTCACAAAAATTAACTCAAAATGGATCACTGACCTCAGTGTAAAATGCAAAAGTACAAAACTCCAAGAAGATAACATAGGAGAAAATCTAGATGGCCTTCCGTTTCTAAATGACTTTAGATATGACACCAAAGGCACAATCCATGAGAGAAAAAATTGAAAAGCTGGACATAATTAAAATTTTAAAATTTCTTCCATGTAAAAGACACTGCCAAGAGAATGAAAAGACAAGACACAGACTGGAAGAAAATATTTGCAAAGTACATATCCGACAAAGGACTGTTATCCAATGTATACAAAGAACTCTTAAAACTCAACAATAAGAAAACAAACGACATGATTAAAATATAGTCCTGGGGACTTCCCAGGCGCAGTGGTTAAGAATCCGCCTGCCAATGCAGGGGACGCGGGTTTGAGCCTTGGTCTGGGAAGATCCCACATGCCGTGGAGCAACTAAGCCCATGTGCCACAACTACTGAGCCTGTGCTCTAGAGCCCGCGAGCCACAACTACTGAGCCCGCATGCCACAACTACTGAAGTCAGCGCGCCTAGAGCCCATGCTCCGCAGCAAGAGAAGCCACCGCAATGAGAAGCCCACGCACCGCAAGGAAGAGTAGCCCCCGCTCGCCACAACTAGAGAAAGCCCACGTGCAGCAACAAATACCCAATGCAGCCAAAAATAAAATAAATAATAAATTTATTTTTTAAAACCCTCAACAATAAGAAAACAAACAACATGATTAAAATACAGTCCTGTCTTAGTCCACTTTGGCTGCTACAGCAGATCACATATTGGGTGGTCTATAAACAACAGAAATTTATTTCTCACAGTTCTGGAGGCTGGAAGTCCAAGATCAGGATGTGACTATGGTCAGGTTCTGGTAAGGACCTGATTCCTGGTTCATAGATAACCATCTTCTCACTGGAACCTCACATGGTGGAAAGGGAGAGGGAGCTCTCTGGGTCTTCTTTATAATGGCACTAATACCATTCATGAAGGCAGAGCCCTCATGACCTAATCATATCCAAAGGCCCCCACCTCCTAATGCCATCACATTGGAGGGTAGGATTTCAACATATGAATTTTGAGGGTATGCAAACATCCAGTCTACAGCAAGGCCAAAGACTTTAACAGACACCTCACCAGAGAAGATACAAAGCTGGCGAATAAACACAGTAAAGGATGATCTGCATCATTTGTCATCAGGGAAATGCAAATTAAAACAACAATTAGATAACACTACACATCCATTAAAATGGCGAAAATTCGGAACACTGATAACACCAAATACTGGCAAGGATGTGGAGCAACAGGAACTCGTATTCATTGCTGGTGAGAATGCAAAATGGTACAACCACTTCGGCAGTTTCGTACAGATCTAAATATACTCCTACCATATGATCCAGCAATTGCACTCCTTGGTACTTATCCAAAGGAACTGTAAACATATGTCCAGACAAAAACCTGCAGAGGGATGTTTATAGTACCTTTTATCATAATTGCCAAAACTTAGAAGTAACCAAGATATCCTTCAGATGAACAGATAAAAACTGTGGTGCATCCATACAACAGAATATTATTTAGCACTAAAAAGAAATGAGCTAGCAAGCCATGAAAAGACATGGTGGAACCTGAAATGCACATTACTAAGTGAATCTAAAAAGGTCACATACTGTAGGAGTCTAACTATATGACATTCTGGAATAGTCAAAACTATGGAGACAATAAAAAGATCAATGGTTGCCAGAGGTTAGTGAGAAGACAGAGGGGGATGAATAGGTCAAGCACAGAGGATTTTTAGGACAGTCAAATTACTCTGTATGGTACTATAATGGTGGGTGCATGTTATTATACATTTGTACAGCACCAGGTGGGAACTCTAATGTAAATTATGGTCTTTGGATGATAATGATGTGTCAATGTAGTTAATCTGTTGTAACAAATGTACCACTCTGCTGGGTGATATTGATAATGAGGAAGGCTACGCATGTGTGGGGACAGGAGGTATATGGGAAATCATGGTAACTTTCTCTCAGTTTTGCTATGAACCTAAAACTGCTCCAAAAAACAAAGTCTATTTTTTTTTAATTTATTTATTTGGTTGCACTGGGTCTTAGTTGTGGCAGGCAGGCTCCTTAGTTGCAGCAGGCAGGCTCCTTAGTTGTGGCTCCAGGGCTCCTTAGTTGTGGCATGTGAACTCTTAGTTGCAGCATGCATGTGGGATCTAGTGCCCTGACCAGGGATCAAACCCGGGCCCCCTGCACTGGGAGCATGGAGTCTTATCCACTGCACCACGAGGGAAGTCCCTGAAGTCTATTTTTTTTTTTTAATAATTGTTCTTTTGTACAAAATATCCAACACACAATCAATATTTACTAGACATGCAAAGAGGCAGGAAAATAAGACCAACATTCAAAAGAAAAAAAAAAAAGAACAGAAATTAGAAGCAGAGTCACAGATAATTCAGAAATTGCAATAAGTAGACATAGACTTTACCATTAATATGTTAAAGAAAATACAAGAGAAGAAGAGAAAATGGATGAAAAGATGTAGCAGAATTTCCCTAGAGAATCAGAATCTATTACCAGAAAAAGTCCAATGGACAGATATAATTTCTGAAATTAAGAACTCATCGGATGGACGTAGTAGCTTTGTGTTGTGTTTTTGGCTAAGATGGAAATACATGTTCCAAAATCCCCCTTTCTTTTGTGGTCCTGGGTCAGAGTTGGCCCAAAGAGACAACTGTGAGAGTTTGAGGAAGCAGAAGTAATGAAGCAGCCCTTGCACTTTGGTTAAAGATGCCGGTGGATCCCAGACTGTCCAGCTCTTCTTTCCAACCGCCGGCCCTGCGACCCAACAGCAACACCCAGCCCAGCACCAGATGCAGAAGCAGCAGCCTTCCCTAGACATCTGTACCAGCTATGCTTTCTGGTCCAAGTCTGGCAGCTGATGTGCCCGACTTCCCAGATTCCCATGGTGCCTACTCTAATACACTGCCTCTTCTCTCTCCCTATAGCCTGATAGGGTATTCCTATGAGCAGCTAACCAAGGAAGAAAAACTTTGGGCCTGGTTTACAAGCGGTTTGGCATAACATGTTGACACTGTCTGAACTTACACAGCTGCGGCACTACAGCCCCACTGAGGGCTGGTCCTGAAAGACACTGGTGAAGGGAAAGACTCCCAGGAGACAGAAACTTGAGAAGCACACTTTGTGGCTCACTTTTTCTAGAAAGAGAGATAGCTAACGGTACAGACCTACACTGATTCATGACGAGATAACCATGATTTAATTGGATGGCCAGGGACTTGGGAGAGATGTGATTGGAAAATTGGTAGCAAGGAGGTCTAGGAAAGAAATAGGTGAATGGACCTTTCTGAAGTGGCACAGAATGTGAAGATATTTTGCTCTGGATGAATGCTCACTGAGAAGTCAAACAGCCCACTAAAATGGGCAAAAGGCTTGAACAAGTTCATCAAAAAAGAGGACATTCCAGGGAATTCCCTGGTGGTCCTGTGGTTAGGACTCGGCACTTTCACTGCCAGGGCCCAGTTTCGATCCCTGGTGGGGGAACTAAGATCCCGTCAGCCGTGCCACACGGCCAAAAAAAAAAAACAATTGTGCACTTTATTGCACACATTTTAGCCTCAATTTTAAAAATTAAATCAAAACCTTACAGAAAGCATCATCCTAAAAAGAAAAACATTAGAATTATTCCCCTGGAAATCAGGAGTGTCTTAGTCAACCCAGGCTGCCATAACAAAATAATAGAGACTGGGTAGCTTAAACAACAATTATTTCTCACAGTTCCGGAAGCTGAGAAGTTCAAGATCAAGGTGCTCACAGATTCAGTTCCTGTGAAAACCCTCTTCCTGGCTTGCAGATGGCTGCCTTCTCACTGTGTCCTCACAAGGAGGAGAGAGAAACCTGGTCTTCTCTTCTTCCTCTAATAAGTACACTAACCCCATCATGAAGGCTCCACCCCTATGACATCATCTAAACCTGGTTACCTCCCAAAGGCTCCACCTCCAAATCCCATCATACTAGGGGTTAGGGCTTCAACATGAATTTTGTGGGGACACATTCAGTCCATAACAGAGCCCATCTGTGTCTTTAATAGATTCACTTAGGCTGCATTTCCCCCAATAAAATTCTTCCTGTGCTTTTTTTAGCTCTATTAAAATAAGCCTAAAGAATCACAAAGAATGAAATCAGTAAACCAAATTTCACGGCCTGCTGGCTAAGCAAGACTTCTGCATACTAACTGGTTGCTGTCAGGGCAATTCCTTGGCTTTATTGCTTTTCCCACTTGCTTCTGTCCAGCAGGATCCCAGTGATGCCTATGGCAGCCAGGCCCACTCCTAGGATGCCTGCTGCCACACTTACTATCATGACCATGTCAGTGACCTCCAGCAGAAGAGAAGGAAAGGTTCACACTGAACATCGGGGGTCTGATCATGGATACATACACTCATCCTAAAATCCAAATAGAATCTCAAAGAGCTCCAAATAGCCAAAACAATATATTTTTAAAATTTATTTATTTAATTTATTTATTTTTGGCTGCATTGGGTCTTTGTTGCTGTGCGTGGCCTTTCTCTAGTTGTGGCGAGTGGGGGCTACTCTCTTTGTTGCAGAGCACGGGCTCTAGACATGCAGGCTTCAGTAGTTGTGGCACACGGGCTCAGTAGTTGTGGCGCACAGGCTTTGTTGCTCCACAGCATGTGGGATCTTCCTGGACCAGGGCTCAAACCCATGTCCCCTGCATTGGCAGGCGGATTCTTAACCACTGTGCCACCAGGGAAGCCCAGCCAAAACAATACTGAAAAAACAAACAAACACACAAAAACAAAAAACAAAAAAACCTCAAAGTCCTAGGACTTATATGTCCCAATTTCAAAACTTACTATAAACCCATAGTAATCAAAACAGCATGGTATTGGCATAAAGATAGACGTACAGATCAATGGAATAGAATTGAGAGTCCATTAAAAAAAACATATATCTATGGTCAACTGATTTTTGACAAGGGTGCCAAGAACATTCAGTGGGGGAAAAAATAGTCTCTTCAAGAAATGGTGCTGGGGCAGCTGGATATATTCACACGCAAAAGAATGAAGTTGGACTCTCACTTCACACCATATGCAAAATTTAACCCAGACTAAAACATGTGGGTAAATCTTCATGACCTTGCATTTGGCAGTGGTTTCTTGGATACAAAACCAAAGGCATAGGGCTTCCCTGGTGGCACAGTGGTTGAGAATCTGCCTGCCAATGCAGGGGACATGGGTTCGAGCCCTGGTCTGGGAAGATCCCACGTGCCGCGGAGCAGCTGGGCCCGTGAGCGACAATTACTGAGCCTGCGTGTCTGGAGCCTGTGCTCCGCAACAAGAGAGGCCGCGATAGTGAGAGGCCCACGCACCGCGATGAAGAGTGGCCCCCGCTTGCCACAACTAGAGAAAGCCCTCGCACAGAAACGAAGACCCAACACAGCCATAAATAAAAAAAAAAATAAACAAATACTTAAAAAAAAAAAAACCAAAGGCACAGGAAACAAAAGAAAAAAATAGACAAATTGGACTTCAAAATTTTAAACTTTTGTGTATCAAAGAACACTATCAAGACAGCGAAAAGACAACCCACAGAAGAGGAGAAAATATTTGCAAATCATACCTCTGATAGGTCTAGTATCCATAATGTATAAAGAATTCTTACAACTAACCAACAAAAAGAAAATACTCAATTAGCAAATGGGCAAAGGACTTGAATAGACATTTCTCCAAAAAAGATATAAAAATGGCCAAAAAGCACATGAAAAAAATGTTCAGTGTCATTGGTAAGTAGGTAAATGCAAATCAAAACCACAATAAAAACCACTTCACATCCACTAGAATGACTATAATCATAAATACAGAAAATAGCCAAGTGTTGGCTAGGATGCAAAGAAATTAAAACCGTTCTACATTGCTGGTGGGGATATAAAATGGTGCAGCCACTGTGGAAAACACTTTGGCAATTCCTCAGTAAGTTAAACACAGAAGTACCATATCGTTCCACTCCTAGGCATATACTCAAAAGTGAAAACAGGTGTTCAAACAAAAACTCATACACGAATGTTCATAGCAGTATTATCCACAATAGCCAAAAGGTGGAAACAACCCAAATGTCCATCGCTGATGAATGGGTAAATAAAATGTGGTATATCCATACAGTGGAATATTATTCAGCCTCAAAAAGAAACGAAGTACTGATACATGTTGCAACATAGATGAACCTTGAAAACATTATGCTAAGAAGCCAGATACAAAAGGCCACATACTGTATAATGATTCTATTTATTTGAAATATTCAGAATAGGCAAATGCAGAAAATAGAGCAGGGATGGCCAGAGGCTGGGGCAAGGAGAATTGGGATTTCCTTTTGGAGTGATGAAAATATTCTGGAACTAGATAGTGGTAATGGTTTCATACATGGTGAACATACCAAATACCACTGAGTTATACACTTTAAAGTGGTTAGAAGGTCCCTGCTGGAGTGCCCCTGCGCCCCCCGAACCAGCTTCTGGGAGCTTGGCAGACACAGATGAGAGACACCACCGGAGCTTCATTGTTGTGCTTCTGGGGACTTGTTCCCAAGAGAGCAGAGCCCCTGAGGAAGAGTAGGAGAAGCAGGAGAAAGAGGAAGAGGAGGAAGAAGGAGAAGGAGCAGAAGAAGAAGAAAAATCCAAACAAAAGGCCAAGCTGCAAAGGACCGCTTGAAAAAGAGGATGTCACGACAGGAAAAGGCCAGCCACGAGCTAATTTCCCTTAAGGATTTTATCACGCCTGTGAAGTTCCCAGGGAAAGTGAGACACTGGCCTGCGGTGCAGCTCCCCTTGGAGGAGAGCGAGCAGAGAGCTCTGCTTCTGAAGAAGTGGTCGCTCTACAACATGGAGATGGAGAAGGACGCCGTCAGGTCCATGCTTGACGCCCAGCAGGGAGTCTGCAGGAGCTGCAGCTCACATCCCTGGAACGCCATGAGGCGGCCACCAAGCGGGACCCCAGTCTGTTCCCCTTTGAGAGACAGGGGCTAGAGTACACACCGCCGATCTCCAACTACCAGCCCCCGAAGGCAGGTACCACGACATCACCAAGGTGTACACACAGGTGGAGTTCAAGAGTTAAGAGCTGCAGGCAGATGTCCACAGAACACGCTGGCCCTGAGAGCCGGAATGACCAGGGCTCAATGCTTGACTTGGGCCATTTGGACATCTCAGAACATATTGATCTATTACAGAGGGAGTCATTCTGATTGCACAGGATGAGCAAGAAATGTCTAGTACACTGGAAGCGTGGTAAGATGCATGCAGTTTTTGTTGTTTTTTTAATTGAGGTGTAGTTGATGTACCATATTGCGTGGGTTGCAGGTGTACAGTATAGTGATTCACAATTTTTAGAGGTTGTGCACCATTTATAGTTATGGTAGAACATTGGCCGTGTTCCCTGTCTTGTACAGTATATCCTGTGGCTTTCTTATTTTCTTTTTTCTTTTTTTGGCCATGCCACGTGACTTGTGGGGTCTTAGGTCCCCGACCAGGAATTGAACCCGAGCCCTCGGTAGTGAAAGAGGTACGTCCTAACTACTGGACTGCTAGGGAATTCCCTTCATCTATTTTTTTAAATTGAAGTATAGTTGATTTACAATGTTGTCTTAGTTTCTGGTGTACAGCAAAGTGATTCAGTTATACACGTATATTATATATACACACACACACACACACACATATACATATTCTTTTTCAGATTCTTTTCCATTATAGTTTATTACAAGATATTGAATATAGTTCCCTGTGCTATACAGTAGAACCTTGTTTTCTAATCTATTTTATATGTAGTAGTGTGTATCTGCTAATCCCAAACTCCTAATTTACCCCTCCTGTCCCCTTTCCCCTTTAGTAACCAAGACATGAAAGCAACCTAAGTGTCCATTGACAGATGAATGGATAAAGAAAATGTGATATATATATATATATATATATATATATATATATATATAATGGAATATTACTCAGCCGTAAAAAAGAATGAAATAATGTCATTTGCAGCAACATGGATGGACCTAAAGATTATCATGCTAAGTGAAGTAAGTCTGACAAAGACAAGTATCATATGATGTCACTTATATGTGTAATCTAAAAAAAGATACCAATGAACTTATTTACAAAACAGAAACAGACTCACAAACAAAGAAAACAAACCTTGTAGCTTATTTTATATATAATGGTTTGTACCTCTTGATCCCCTGCCTCTGTGTTGCCCTTACCCACTTCCCTCTCCCCACTGGTAGCCATCAGTTTGTCCTCTATATCTGTGAGTCTGTTTCTTTTTTGTTGTGTTCACCAGTTTGTTTGTTTTAGATTCCACATATGGGTGATATCATACAGTAAAAACAAACAAAAACAAATAAAATAAATTGGTTAAAATGGTGAATTTGATGTTTTGTGTATTTTAGCACAATTTTTTTTTTAAGTCAAGAGAAGGTACTAAGTCTGGGTAATTCAGCTTCTCAACAAAGGCAGATTGATGCGTTGGCTTCTCTGTGAATCTCACTTTCTCTTCATGGTTTCAAGATGGCTGCCACAGCTTTAAGCTTCTCATCTTCCCATGACAATATCCAAAGAAGGTAGGCAGAGGCTTCTCCTTGATGTCCTCACTTATTTTCTCAGGGAGGGAAATATTTCCCAGGAGCCCTCCAGCAGCCTACCCCTTAGATTCTCATTGGCTAGAGCCAGGTCACATGCAGACCCACAAACCAATCACTACAATAGGGATGGGATTCCAGGCCTTGGGTTAAACCAATTATGATTCATCCCGAGGCTGAGTGGGCGGCTCTCCTTCCCTTATCATCTTGCTGCCTAAAAAAAATTTGGACTCTGTTAGGAAGGAAGAAGAGGAACCCAGCTGGGACTTCCCTGGTGGCGCAGTGGTTGAGAATCCGCCTGCAACTGCAGGGGACACAGGTTCGAGCCCTGGTCCGGGAAGATCCCACATGCCGCGGAGCAACTAAGCCCGTATGCCACAACTACTGAGCCTGCGCTCTAGAGCCCGCGAGCCACAACTACGGAAGCCCACGCGCCTAGAGCCTGAGCTCTGAAACAAGAGAAGCCACCGCAATGAGAAGCCTGTGCACCGCAACGAAGAGTAGCCCCCGCTCTCCACAAATAGAGCAAGCCCGTGCGCAGCAATGAAGACCCAACAATGAAGACCCAATGCAGCCAAAATAATTAATTAATTAATTAATTAATTTTAAAAAAAGAGGAACACAGCTATTTGTTAGGCGATGGTGTATGCCACATCCTCCTCTTACAATAATATCACCTTAAATATCCTTTGGAAATACCCATACATCACTCTCAAAAAAGTCGTTCATTTGGGGTGATCCCACCCCCAAAGCATCAGAAGTGGACAATAAGCCAAAAGGTTGGTCCAAGATGGGTATATGACCTAGCCTCACTAATAACAGGCATCCTCTGAACTTTCCTAGGATTTACTGGACAAGTTGCATTCACTTCCTGCTGAGCTTGATAAACTACCAGATTATAAACCTGAAGTCACTATGTGTTCATCTCTGCCACCACATAGTGGATTCTCCCTGAAAATGAAGCCAATACAGAGGACAGAGCCTGGAGATAGAGAGAAATGACATTCCCAAAAATATGTGTGCTTCTGAATCCAGCTGTGCCTGAAGCCAGTGTAGCTCAGAACTTTTCATATATATGGGCAAATACTTTCTCTTTTTCACTTGACCCAGTTTGCATTTGGTTTTTTATCATGTGCAGTTGAGTCCTTAATAATACAGGAGACCAGCAGGGACCAGATCATAAAAGGCTTGAAAGTGAGGCTAATAATTTTGGACTTTATCCTTGAGTAACTGGGAACTATGGATGAATTTTAAGTAAGGGAAAGACATGACCAGATATGTGAGACATGGTCCCTATTGTGGAAACTGGGGAGTCCTTCCCTCTGCCCTAGAATAAGCCAAAGTCAGATCGGCCACATGTTATACTGTTTAAATCAGGAAGAATTACCAAATCCCCCAACCCCACCACTATCAACTTTTATCAGAGGGAGACTCTAAATCAAAAGAACTAATGAAAACTACTCCCTGGGTCATAAGTCAAGTAGCCATTGAAACTGGGTATGGATTGGGACTTCCCTGGCAGTCCAGTGGTTAGGACTCTGCACTTCTACTGCAGGGGGCGTGGGTTCGATCCCTGGTCAGGGAACTAAGATCCCACAGACTGTGCAGTGCGGCCATAAATAAACAAACAAATAAATAAAAGTGGGTATGGATTAATGATGCCCCCAAGACCCAAGCAGTGCAGGAAGGAATACTTTCTGAAAGGAGAGAGAGCCATGCAAATGGGGAAAACATTTTTTTAGACATTTATCCTTACTGCTTCCAGAAACTTTTTGGGGGTCTTTGAAAGATGTGTATACCTAGGAATAAAATCTGATAAGGGAACCAGCAGGCCCTGCAGCTTTCACTCTTCCAACTGAGCTAATAAAATTGGTGGGCCCGCTATAGGCATCCTTGCTCTGGGTCCTAGAGGCCGTTCATCACCCATAGCTTGCTGGGCTGGCAGGAAGCGAACATCAGTGCCCTTCCGGCTGAAGCCCAGGACCCTGCTCTCTTTAGACAACAGGATGCAGGAAGGAACCCAGAAGGAAAACCTCCTCCAGTGGAAGAGGGCTGGAGCCTTCCTTAGGAAGAGAGAAGTCATCTTACATAGAGACTAAGAAGGAAGTTCATGTATACATGCTTGGTGCACCTGAGGACGGGAATGCCAAGTCAGAAGAGGAAAAGCATCCATGAAGATGGAGACAGACAGTCATATAGTGCTTTTCTGTGTGATGCGAGGGAATGTTCAAGTGTGCCAGGGCTGTAATCTCTGCTCCTCTTATAATGTAAATTCCTTCAGAAAACGCCCTAATTCAGTGTTTTGCAAACTTGTTTAGTGTGCATAGGAGTCACCTATAGGGCTCGTTACACGTATAGATTCCTGGGATCCTTCTATAGATTCTTTTTTAGTAGAAAAAGTGGGTAGCTGTTGTTTATACCTGTTCAGTATCCTTCACCCCTTCTTTTGGTATCCTTGGGGAAACAAAGTGAAGGACAAATGTGTAAGCACTTATTCATTAGCTCCCATCCCTGTTGGTCAACGATGGCCCCAGGGGCATACATTCCACCCTCTTCTAGGGTGCGCATATATTAGTGCTGAGTGGGTCTCCAAGCATCCCACACTGAGGGGTCAGAGAAGCCCCAGAGCAAGAAGTGAGAGGTGCAAAGTATGGGCAAGGTGCAGTCGGGCTGTACCTGTGCGAAGTTGGCAACAGTGGCTGGTAAAGAGGTGTGCCTGAGAAGATGTGAAGTAATGCACCAGAGTTTCCTGTATGGTCCACATCCTGAACTCTCAGATCTGTTCAGGCCCTCCATTAAGTCCAATCCATTACAAGAGCATATACAAGATAAGCTATATTAATTATCCTCCTGGTCTATACCCATTCTTGACTTCTCTCGCCTACACCCAGCATTGTGCTCACCTGGCAAGTGACCCTCAGGTGAAGAAAACACCACCATTAAGTGGTAGCACTAGTGGGCATTTGAACCCACACAGTTTGTCTCCAGAGCTTGGGCTTTTAACCACTACAATGCCTATAGCACAGTGTTGAGGAAAGTTTCCAGGTAGGTAGCATCCAGTTTCAGTGAGAAAAAAATGCCATAACTGCTTCGGGATGTCGACCACAAACAAGGAGGCTGGTAGACACACCACCAAAAGCAAAAGTGACCAAAGAAAAATAAATTGGACTACATCAAAACTTAAAACTTTTGGGGCTTCCCTGGTGGCGCAGTGGCTGAGAGTCCGCCTGCCAATGCAGGGGACACGGGTTCGAGCCCTGGTCTGGGAAGATCCCACATGCCACGGAGCAACTAGGCCCGTGAGCCACAATTACTGAGCCTGCGCATCTGGAGCCTGTGCTCCGCAACAAGAGAGACCACGACAGTGAGAGGCCCGCGCACCGCGATGAAGAGTGGCCCCCGCTTGCCACAACTGGAGAAAGCCCTCGCACAGAAACGAAGACCCAACACAGCCAAAAATAAAATAAATAAATAATTTAAAAAAAAAAAAAAAAACTTAAAACTTTTGTGCTGCAAATTAAGAGAGTAAAAAGACAATTCACAGAATAGAAAATATTTACAAATCATATATCAGAGAAGGGTCTAGGTTCCAGACTGTATAATGAACCCTTACAACTCAACCATACAAAGAGTAATAACCTAATTTAAAAACAAGCAAAGAATTTGAATAGACATTTTTCCAAAGGAGATACACAAATGGGGAAACAGCACATGAAAAGATGTTCAACATCATTAGTCATTAGGGAAATGCAAGTCAAAACCGCTATGATATACCGCTGTGCACCCACTAGGATTGCTGTAATATAAAAGATAGACAATAACAAGTGTTGGCAAGGACGTGGAGAAATTGGATTCCTCTTACGCTGCCGGTAGGAATGTACCGTGCAGCAGCTGTGGAAAACAGTTTGGCAGATCCTCAATAAGTTAAACATAGAATTACCGTATCACTCAGCAATTCCACTCCTAGGCATACACCCAAAAGAACTGAAAACAGATGTGCAAACAAAGACTTGTATATAAATGTTCATAGCAGCACTATTCACAGTAGCCCCAAAGTGGAAACAACCCAAATGTCCACTACTGATGAAGGGATGAGTAAAATGTGGTCTATATATACAACTGAATATTGTCCAGCAATAAAAAGAAATGGAGCACTGATACATGTTACAACAAGGATGAACCTAGGAAACATGCTAATTAAAAGAAATCAGCCACAAAAGGCCATACTGTATGATTCCATTTATATGAAATGTCCAAAATATGCAAATTTATAGACAGGATGTAGATTAGTGGTTGCTGTGGGATGGGGGGTGGGGACAATGGCTAGTGACTGCTGATGAGTCTGGAGCCTCTTTTAGGAGGGACAAAAATGTTCTAAGATTAGATTGTTGTGACGGTTGTACAACTCTGTGACTATACTAAAAAAACATTGAATTGTACACTGTAAATGAGTGAATTGTATGGAATGTAAATTATATCTCAATAAAGCTATTTTAAAAAACCTGCAAGCCCCATGTCCTACGAAACCCCTCAATCACTCAGGCAAACCAAGAGGGTTTGTCCCCCTAATGCCACCCTCAGCCATATAAAATTTTTTTCAAAAAAGAGCAAGGGGATTGGGGAGAAAATGCAGGGTCTAGAGTGTTATTCAGCTTCTTGCTGTGGCAAGGCTGTGTAATAAACAACCCCAAAATGCAGTTGTTTAGAAAAGCAAACACTGGGGACTTCCCTGGCGGTCCAGTGGTTAAGACTCCGCGCTTCCACTGCAGAGGGCTCGGATTTGATCCCTGGTTGGGGAACTGTGATCCTGCATGCTGCGTGGTGCAGCCAAAAAAAAAAAAAAAAAGAAAGAAAAGCAAACATTTATTTCTTGCTCACAGGTCTGTGGGTCAACTGTGCCTCTACTGGGCCAGCTGGACTTGGGTGTCTCCCATTCTAGGACCCAGGCTGAAGAAACAGCATTTCCCTGGGGCATGCTCTTCTCATGGTGGATGGCACAAGCAGAAAAGGCCAAGGCATGTCACACAAACATGCATGAAGCCTCAGCTAGGATATAGCTTACCTCATGCCCGCTTACACTCCATTGGACGAGGCAAGTCTGCCAAGCCCAAAGTCAGTGGGATGGATAAATATTCACTGCCTAATGAGAGGCACTAAAAAGTCTCAAGGCAGCGGGGCTGGGCCTGTAATCTTATTATGGGGGGAGTGGAATAGTTGGAAATAAGCCAATCTACCACAGCCAATGGGCCAAATACTTGCCATTCCTGCACTATGAGACGTTTGTCTAATGTCTGCTGCATTGGGAGCCTTTTTTCTTTAATAGAAATGACTGTATATTAAATTCTGATTGTAAAAGTAAAAAAATCAGACAATACAGAAAACTTTAAAATGTAAAAGCTATAATCCCACCATTCAGGGTTAACCAACGTTAACAGCTTAGTGTTTATTGTTATACAATTTCTTACATATATATAATCACACTGATGTTATTTTTAACATAATTAGGATTACGATATACATACCGTTTTGTAATCTCTATTGTCAGTTAAAATTTCATGAATACCTTTCTATATAAAAATATGTCATCGCAATTTTTAAAATAAATTTATTTATTTATTTATTTTTGGCTGCGTTGGGTGTTCGTTGCTGCGCGGGGGCTTTCTCTAGTTGCAGCGAGCAGGGGCTACTCTTCGTTGCAGCATGCAGGCTTCTCACTGCGGTGGCTTCTTTCGTTGCAGAGCACGGGCTCTAGGCACGCGGGCTCAGTAGCTGTGGCGCACGGGCTCAGTTGCTCCGCGGCATGTGGGATCTTCCCGGACCAGGGCTCAAACCCGTGTCTCCTGCATTGGCAGGCGGATTCTTAACCACTGCGCCACCAGGGAAGTTCCTATCATCGCTATTTTTAATGTTTATATTTTTTCACCAATAATTCTGCCATCATAGCAGACGTATTTCCATTTCTCATGTTTACTTCCAATCTGTAGCAATGTTATTCAATTTTTTGCTTCAACATAATCATAGTGTACAGGTGGTCCCTGGCTCACGATGGTTTGATTTATGATTTTCGACTTTATGATGGGCGGAAAAGGATATACATTCAGTAGAAACCATACTTTGAATTTTGATCCTTTCCCAGGCTAGCTATATGCAGCCTCTCTCGCGATGCTGGGCAGCGGTAGCCACAACTCCCAGTCAGCCACATAATCACAAGGGTAAACAACCATTCCGTACTCAGACAACCATTCTGCTTTTCACTTTCAGTACAGTATTCAATAAGACATGAGAAATTCAACATTTTATTATTAAATAGGCTTTGTGTTAAATGATTTTGCCCAACTGTAGGCTAATGTTTAAGAAAGGCTAGGCTAGGCTACGATGATCAGTAGGTTAGGTGTATTAAATGCATTTTCTACTTACAATACTTTCAACTTGAAACAGGAAGGAAGGGGGCAGGGCACGATCTTTATTTATTTATTTATTTATTTTAATTTATTTTATTTATTTTTGGCTGCGTTGGGTCTTCGTTGCTGTCCGTGGGCTTTCTTTAGTTGCAGTGAGCGGGGGCTACTCTTCATCGCAGTGCGCGGGCCTCTCACTATCGTGGCCTCTCTTGTTGCAGAGCACAGGCTCCAGACGCGCAGGCTCAGTAGCTGTGGCGCACAGGCTTAGTTGCTCCGTGGCATGTGGGATTTTCCCGGACCAGGGCTCGAACCCGTGTCCCCTGCATTGGCAGGCAGATTCTTAACCACTGCACCACCAGGGAAGCCCACGATCTTTAAAAGAATGACATAGCCATAGGACATAACAAAAATTGGTTAGAACCAACTAGGTCCAAGATGGCGGAAGATTCGACTTCCAGTAGACCTTGAGCCTCATTATGTGCTCATTGTAATACATTAGCATATGCTAAATGACACACCCACCAGTGCCATGGCAGTTCTGAGGCTAACCATAAAAGGTCAAAAAGTGGGCGGTGTCCCAATCCCTGGAAATCTCTGCCCCTTCCCCAAAATAGTTGGAATAATCCTCCCTCTCGTTAGCCTATGAAATTACCCAGCCCATAAAAACTAAGCACAGCATAAATATTTTGGGGCCTCTCGCCTTCTAAGATGGCCCACACTCTGTCTGTGAAGTGTGTTTCTCCCAAGGCCCCTCTCACCTTTTCAGACAGACCGCGTTCGTCTATGGAATGTGTATCTCTCTAAATTAAGTCCACTTCTTAATAAATCACTTTGTCTCTCACTGAATTCTTTCTGTGATGAGACATAAAAAACCTGAGCTTCATTAAGTCCTGAGGCCAGCTGTGTGATCTCAATTAAAAGACCGTGGGTTCAAGTCCGAATCTGAGTTGCACGGTTTCAAACTTAGGATGGGTTTATGGGGATGTAAATCGAGGAAGATCTGTGTATGTTTGTGGGTTTGCACACTTAACATCATTCCATAAATGATCTTCCATGTTGTTACAATCTGGAAATTTGTTCTTTGTGGTGCTACCACACCATCATTTAATTAGCCAATTCCTATTATTGGGCGTTGTGGTTATTTCTAGTATTTTACTATTATATTAATTCATTCCAAAAATTCCTGTTGCATTCGATTGGCTGAGTTTTTTCTCCCTTCTTTTCCACCATTCTTCCCCTCATGTCAAGTGGAGGAGGGATGGCCATTGGCAGTTCCCAACTGTTGAGTTCAGTAGCGGTGTAGTAGTTCAGCAGCAGGAGCTTGCTGGTATAGATGTGTATCGTTCGTAGCCACTTCCCTATACAGTTACTGATAGCTGTCCTGAGTAGGGATGGCTTCCAGAAATTCTCCTAGTGCCCACTAAGCTGACTCAGGTCACTTTGTGACACCAAAGTGCAAGCCCAGAAGTCACCTGGTGATAGGAGTGTGGTCCACAGCGCCTGGCACCCGAGGCCCATGTGGGCAGTGGAAGAGAAACAAGGTTTGAAATGTACTGAGCTAGAAGCTAGTGGATGGGAAATGGTGGGAAATCTCCTGCTAAATGGGAAAAAAAAATATCTAACAAGGAGAGAATAAGGCTGATGCACAGAAAGAGGCGGAGACCAAGATGGAAAGATCGTACTGGTGGCGTTTGCGTCCTGCCTGTCTCCCTGCCCTCCCCATGATCAGGCGTTCAGCCCTTCCCTGAATTCATGAGCCAATAAATTCATTTTGTTTGAACAAGAGCTTTGCGGTGTAGACACCGAGCTGGTGCTAACACCATAGCTCCTGGAACAGTGCTGGAACTAGAAAGGTAGACGAGAAATAAACCTGCCCTCTGGGAACCCACAGACTGAGGAACTGGGAGATGCTGACAAGTGATTATAGCACGAGTTACACAGCAGAGGTGTTGAAGCTGACTCAAGAACCAAGAGAAGGGGACCCCGGGCTACACGCAAGAACTGAATAAGATTTCAGCAAGGAGTGAGAGTCTAAGTTTTAGGGAATGAATAGTTCAAGCAGTGACCGCTACTGTGACACCTTTGTTAGGTTATTTTTCTGCTTTCAGATGACTTTAAGGTAACCTATGGTAATAGGATTATTGAGCTAAAGAGCATGGACATATATTTATTATGGCTTTTGTAGACAGCTACAAAATGCCAAGGAAGTTAGGAGTGAAGCCACACCCCTCCTCTTAGCCTTCAAACAGCCCTCTCTTCATCTAGCTTCATTTCCCACAGCAGCCCGCCCCACCCGCCCCACCCCGTCCTGTCTCATCACCAAGGCCCCCAATGCCAACAGTAAGAGCTGTATCAAAAGGAAATGCTTCCGAGAGGGCAGACAGCAGAAGCAAGAAAAACTACAATCCTGCAGCCTGTGGACCAAAAACCACAGTTACAGAAAGATAGAGAAGATGAAAAGGCAGAGGGCTATGTACCAGATGAAGGAACAAGAAAAAAACCCAGAAAAACAACTAAATGAAGTGGAGATAGGCAACCTTCCAGAAAAAGAATTCAGAATAATGATAGTGAAGATGATCCAGGACCTCGGAATAAGAATGGAGGCAAAGATTGAGAAGATGCAAGAAATGATTAACAAAGACCAAGAAGAATTAAAGAACAAACAAACAGAGATGACCAATACAATAACTGAAATGAAAACTACACTAGAAGGAATCAATAGCAGAATAACTGAGGCAGAAGAACGGATAAGTGACCTGGAAGACAGAATGGTGGAATTCACTGCTGCGGAACAGACTAAAGAAAAAAGAATGAAAAGAAATGAAGACAGCCTAAGAGACCTCTGGGACAACATTAAATGCAACAACATTCGCATTATAGGGGTCCCAGAAGGAGAAGAGAGAGAGAAAGGACCAGAGAAAATATTTGAAGAGATTATAGTCGAAAACTTCCCTAACATGGGAAAGGAAATAGCCACCCAAGTCCAGGAAGCGCAGAGAGTCCCATACAGAATAAACCCAAGGAGAAACACGCCGAGACACATAGTAATCAAAGTGGCAAAAATTAAAGACAAAGAAAAATTATTGAAAGCAGCAAGGGAAAAACGACAAATAACATACATGGGAACTCCCATAAGGTTAACAGCTGATTTCTCAGCAGAAACTCTGCAAGCCAGAAGGGAGTGGCATGATATACTTAAAGTGATGAAAGGGAAGAACCTACAACCAAGATTACTCTACCCGGCAAGGATCTCATTTAGATTTGATGGAGAAATCAAAAGCTTTGCAGACAAGCAAAAGCTAAGAGAATTCAGCACCACCAAACCAGCTCTACAACAAATGCTAAAGGAACTTCTCTAAGTGGGAAACACAAGAGAAGAAAAGGACTTACAAAAACAAACCCAAAACAATTAAGAAAATGGTCATAGGAACATACATATAGATAATTACCTTAAACGTGAATGGATTAAATGCCCCAACCAAAAGACATAGACTGGCTGAATGGATACAAAAACAAGACCCATATATATGCTGTCTACAAGAGACCCACTTTAGACCTAGGGACACATACAGACTGAAAGTGAGGGGATGCAAAAAGATATTCCATGCAAATGGAAATCAAAAGAAAGCTGGAGTAGCTATACTCATATCAGATAAAATAGACTTTAAAATAAAGAATGTTACAAGAGACAAGGAAGAACACTACATAATGATCCAGGGATCAATCCAAGAAGAAGATATAACAATTATAAATATATATGCACCCAACATAGGAGCACCTCAATACATAAGGCAACTGCTAACAGCTATAAAAGAGGAAATCGACAGTAACACAATAATAGTGGGGGACTTTAACACCTAACTTACACCAATGGACAGATCATCCAAAATGAAAATAAATAAGGAAACAGAAGCTTTAAATGACACAATAGACCAGATAGATTTAATTGATATATATAGGACATTCCATCCAAAAACAGCAGATTACACGTTCTTCTCAAGTGCGCATGGAACATTCTCCAGGATAGATCACATCTTGGGTCACAAATCAAGCCTCAGTAAATTTAAGAAAATTGAAATCATATCAAGCATCTTTTCTGACCACAACGCTATGAGATTAGAAATGAATTACAGGGAAAAAAACGTAAAAAAGACAAACACATGGAGGCTAAACAATATGTTACTAAATAACCAAGAGATCACTGAAGAAATCAAAGAGGAAATAAAAAAAAATACCTAGAGACAAATGACAATGAAAACACGACAACCCAAAACCTATGGGATGCAGCAAAAGCAGTTCTAAGAGGGAAGTTTATAGCTATACAAGCCTACCTAAAGAAACAAGAAAAAGCTCAAGTAAACAATCTAACCTTACACCTAAAGAAACTAGAGAAAGAAGAACAAACAAAACCCAAAGTTAGCAGAAGGAAAGAAATCATAAAGATCAGAGCAGAAATAAATGAAATAGAAACAAAGAAAACAACAGCAAAGATCAATAAAACTAAAAGTTGGTTCTTTGAGAAGATAAACAAAATTGATAAGCCATTAGCCAGACTCATCAAGAAAAAGAGGGAGAGGACTCAAATCAATAAAATCAGAAATGAAAAAGGAGAAGTTACAACAGACACCGCAGAAATACAAAGCATCCTAAGAGACTACTACAAGCAACTTTATGCCAATAAAATGGACAACCTGGAAGAAATGGACAAATTCTTAGAAAGGTATAACCTTCCAAGACTGAACCAGGAAGAAACAGAAAATATGAACAGACCAATCACAAGTAATGAAATTGAAACTGTGATTAAAAATCTTCCAACAAACAAAAGTCCAGGACCAGATGGCTTCACAGGTGAATTCTATCAAACATTTAGAGAAGAGCTAACACCCATCCTTCTCAAACTCTTCCAAAAAATTGCAGAGGAAGGAACACACCCAAACTCATTCTATGAGGCCACCATCACCCTGATACCAAAACCAGACAAAGACACTACAAAAAAAGAAAATTACAGACCAATATCACTGATGAATATAGATGCAAAAATCCTCAACAAAATACTAGCAAACAGAATCCAACAACACATTAAAAGGATCATACACCACGATCAAGTGGGATTTATCCCAGGGATGCAAGGATTCTTCAATATATGCAAATCAATCAATGTGATACACCATATTAACAAATTGAAGAATAAAAACCATATGATCATCTCAATAGATGCAGAAAAAGCTTTTGACAAAATTCAACACCCATTTATGATAAAAACTCTCCAGAAAGTGGGCATAGAGGGAACCTACCTCAACATAATAAAGGCCATATATGACAAACCCACAGCAAACATCATTCTCAATGGTGAAAAACTGAAAGCATTTCCTCTAAGATCAGGAACGAGACAAGGATGTCCACTCTCACCACTATTATTAAAAAAAAAAAAAACAGAACAGAGTCACACGTTTAGAAAACACACTATGGCTGCTTAACGGGAAAGGTGAGGTGGGGTGATGCATAAAACAAGGGTTTCAAATTAGCTCAGATACCGTTCCATAAACCCAATATGTAATAGACAAGACCTACTCCTTGCTCAGTGAACTGGACTCAACACCCCCTATTCACCGCACAAGAATATATCTGACTGTAAGAATCTTAAAACCTATGTATTGATCTCTCTCTGTAAGTGAGTCAAGTGGGTGTAAAGCGGCATAAACACAGCTGTGAAAAGCAGCTAAACCCCATTATAAAAATAAATTACTTTAAAAAAAAAAAAAAAAAAAAAGGAAATGCTTCCATTCCATGTCCTGTAACAACCTATCATGGAAAAGTATATAAATGTATATATATAGGGGCTTCCCTGGTGACACATGCCAATGCAGGGCGGACACGGGTTCAAGCCCTGGTCTGGGAAGATCCCACATGCCGCGGAGCAACTAAGCCCGTGAGCCACAACTACTGAAGCCCGCACACCTACAGCCTGTGCTCTGCAACAAGAGAAGCCACCGCAAAGAGAAGCCAGCGCATGGCAAGGAAGAGTAGCCCCTAATCACCGCAACTAGAGAAAGCCCACGCGCAGCAACGAAGACCCAACGCAGCCAAAAATAAAATAAAATAAATTTATTTTAAAAAACAAATAAATATATAAAAGTCACAACGATACCCATTTTAAAAAATATATACTGAACAATAAAATTTGAAACAGTTTGAATCACTTTGCTGTACACCTGAAGCTAACAACACTGTAAATTTACAATTTTTTTTTTTAAATGTTAAACAAAAAAAAAAGGCAATGCTTCATCCCAGCTTGGGCCTCCAACCCAGGGGATGATGTGGGGAATGGGCTGGAGCAGCTAATTACTGCAACAGAGGCCATTGTTTTCAACTCTCCTATCTCTAGTCTGTCCTTCCCCTGTTTTAGGAATCTCATAATCCAAGGCCAAACTCACAAGTTGCAGACATACCTGTCTAGTAAATCTCTATCCTCTCTCCTCCACACGGGGCTAGCTCAGCAATTAAAATTCCAATTCCTTCAAAAAGGACTCAGCACGGACTACATAGCTGGGATGGGAACTGGTAACAACTCCATCTAAGATGGTCCAGAGTTTCCCCTCGGATGCTTGGTGCAGAGAGGGCTCCCTCAGCAGCAGGCATGATGGAAAAGAGCTGAAGCTTTGCAGTCAGAATCGCTCTGTGATTTGCAAGTCATTTGATCTCAAATGACTTATTTCTCTCGGATTCAGTTTGTGTGTGTGTGTGTGTGTGTGTGTGTGTGTATAAAAGCTAATAATATCTACTCTTTCATTCATTTAACAACTATTTAAAGTTCACTGTGAGGCAGCGTGGTGGTGCTGTAGTGGAAAGAGCAAGGCCAGGGAACTGGCAGAACCAGAGTTGAGTCCTGCTTTTGCAACTGATTGGATTACATTCAATCTAGGGAAAGATGCAACATGAACCATTATTTTAGGCAACCCTAACAAAAAACGCTGCCAAGTTCTGACACAATAATTTCTTATCTCTTGGAATTGTATTTTATAGTTATTAAAAGAGGTCTTTAGACTTACTGATATCTTGAGGTAGATTTTTATCATATATCATTCTTCATATATCTAAAAATAGAAAATGTAAGCAAAATAAATTGGTTAAGGTTGTCAAAGCCCTTGAGCAGAGACCACCACAAACACACTCATAGTCAAAAAAAGTCAGGTTTATTTAACTTGAAGCAGTAAGGAGAGTGCATCCTGGGGACACCCTTGTGTGTATCTCCTTAAATCTGGGCTTTTGTTCCACGGTTCTGCGGAGGGATTAGGGAAGTGGGGACCAGTTCTGGATTAAATGCTGTCAAGAGGAAGAGGCAATTCAGACTGGGTATCTTTATAATGCTTACCTAGGAGGCAGGAGGATTCACAGAGGGCTAGAGTTGTATCTTTGGTAAAGAAGCACCAATCGGGAATTCCCTGGTGGCCTAGTGGTTAGGATTCCGGGGGGACCCAGGTTCAATCCCTGGTCAGGGAACATCCCACAAGCTGCGTGGTGTGGCTAAAAAAGAAAAAAAAGGACCCAGTCACTCAGAGAAAGGCGAAGTCATTTTTGTGGTCACAAAGTGGCCCCATCTGAGCATCTAAGCATGTCTCATTCTAAGCACTGATAAATAACAAAATTCAACTGAATAAATCTGAAGATTTAACTGGCTTTATTTAATGATTCAGCATCCTATCCAGTAAGCAGAAAAGTGCTCCACGGAATTGTACAAAATGGAAGGGTTTTACAGAAGGAAGGATGGGTGGCTAGGGAAGTTATTAACAAAAGGAAAGAACTGTTTCAGGCCAGGTCATATTCTTTTTTGGGGGAAGGGGACGGAAGGGGTCTTTATGCAGATTACCTCACTAGTGCTGATCAGGAAATTTCAGATTATCTGTTTATAGGTCACATTCCTGGGAGAGATTAAAACTGCAATTAAGTCTTGGTTTGCTGTCATGGGGGCAAATGACTCTGTTCTGGGGCCTGTTGTTTCTTCTTCTTCTTCCTTTTTAATAGCATGGTTTATGTTCTGCTGGTATCATCACTATCTGAATATCAGAAGGGCCATCTTACACTTTCTTAGCTCCGGACCAGGGATCCAACCCACGCCCCCTGCAGTGGAAGCACGGAGCCCTAACCACTGGACCGCCAGGGAAGTCCCCACCTTACTTTCTTGATAGTCTTAAAACTTCACATTGATGTCCATTAGAGAAAAAAGCACCCCCATTTCAAAGACGTTAAAATGTAGGGGAAAATGTTCATGCTAGATTTGATGAAATAGGATTCATGCTGTATTACCCTGGGCAAGTAATTTAACCCTTTAAGGCTCAACTTCCTGCTCTGTAAAATGGGAACAACACAATCTACTACATAAGACTTGTGAGGTCTAAGAAATAATGTCTACAAAGTGCCTGGTATAATACTGGCTGTATCGCTCAGGGTCCAACCAGGCAAACAGGAACCACTCTAAGAATGTAAAAACAGAGAATTTAATGCAGGGGATTGGTGACACGGGTGACAGGGGTGAGGGAAGGGCTGAGAAGCCCAACAGCAGACAATGAGGCAACCCAGAGATTAGCAAAAACCAGAAGCTGCCCACACTCCTTAACTGGAGGGACAAATAGAGGAGGTGGAATTAGTGGAGCCTGGCCGGGAGGACCACCATCGGAAGTTGGAACCACAGCAGCCTATCCAGTAGGAGGTGGCGCCACAGGGGAGCCTCGCCTGCTGCTGGAGACCTGCCAGAGCCTGAGCAAGAGAGAGAAAGAGAAGAAATAACCTGGCTTTTTCATACCTCCTAACTTCCAGTCTCCTGCCAATGTCTCCCATTGGCCAAACCCAAGCCTGAAAGGCAGCTGTCCTGGAAGCCTGAGAAACTACACCCTGCAAGGCAATACAGAGCAGAGCAAAAGCGCAAGGAAGGGATCTGCAGCAAAAGGGTAGAGAACAACCATTAGATAGAAATAGGTTAAACAGGCTTGGTAATGCCTTTATTTGTAAAACCTTTAAAGTACTGGATACACGTGAAAATAACAAAATCATTCACTTAAAACCATACCATAATCCACATAAACTAGTTCACATCTCCCCTCCCACCCCAACCTACTACATTATTCTGATTACTGCTGTGTCTGGTCTAATACAGTGGCATTTTAAGACGGATTTTCAGTGTCAGGCATGTTCTCCACTGAAATCTCCTGAGGGCTTCTACAGCAGAGGGAGATGCCCATTCTATGTCACAGAGGTCAAAGCTCAGCCACAGTAGAATTATGATGCAGCAGCGTCATGGCAACTGGACGCTGATCTTGGAGCTCTCAAGGACTTCTGCGAGACCTGTGGGAAGGGTCACAATCTCTGGACTCACTTTTAAAAAATGGAAATCACAACCCTCGGGGTGGTTTACGCGCGCCCACAACACTCCACTTGGCTCTTCATCTTTCCATTCCCTTGTCCAGAAGGTTCCACAATGTTCTTTGAAATAAAGGATAAACTTGTCTAAGAAAACAGATAACGTACCCAAGATCAGAGAGCTAGCAAATCGGAAGGAATTCATTCTCTACTCTTCCCACGCCAAGGCGCTTTCCGCTCCCCCACCGGTTTTTTCGCGCCCCGGACATCCTCTGGCGGTCTAAGGCTTGTTCAGGGAAAGGCAAGAGAGACCCCGCTCAAAATCCTGGGGCACTTGGTAGCGCTCTTCGTGCAGCCAACGTGCCCGACTGGCGTCTCAATAGAGGGCGACCCGCCAGGCTCGGCCGGCCGGCTCAGGACGCTTCCGGCTCGGGGGAGCTCAGGGTCCTCTCCCGCAGGCCCGCGACCCCCACCTCCGCGCCAGGGGGCAGCCGGAAGCCAGCTGCCCTGCCCGCCCCCTGCGGGTCGCGGGGTTTCTAACGGAGCCGCGTGCCAGGGGCGGGGCCACGTGCGATTGGCCGCTCGAAGTCGGGGGCGGGCCCGCAGCGGGCCGGTCCGGCGGGCGCCGACAATGAGCCTCCATAAAAGGGAGCGGCGGGGGGCTAGAGCCCCGGATTGAGCCCTCCCCGCCCGGGGTCCCGACGCTCTAGGTCTCGGGGAGGCCCAGACGCGACCGTCGCAGGCCGGGCCGGCGAGCGGCGGGCGGCGGGGAGGGGGCTGCACGGGGCGGGAGGCGGGAGGCGGCCGCCAGCTTGCGCGCAGGCCTGCGCGCCAGTCCTCCGGCGTCCGGTCACCGAGAGGCCCCCCTGGCCGCGCCATGGCCGTGAAGGCCGAGGGCGCCGCGCTCGACTGCTTCGAGGTGACGCTCAAATGCGAGGAAGGGGAGGACGACGAGGAGGCCATGGTGGTGGCCGTAATCCCGCGGCCCGAGCCGATGCTCAGAGGTGAGAATGGGAGGGGAATCCCACTTCCGCGTCATGGTCCGGGACTCGGGCTTCCCCCCCAACCAGTCGGGGGTCTGGGTACCCCCTCCCGCACCTCCAGTCTGGGGCCCAAGCGCCCCTACTCCACTCCGGCCTGGTGCCCGGGCGCCCCCTTCCCCCTTCTGTCTGAGGCCCTGGCGCCCTCTTGCTCCACCCCCAGCGGGGTTTGGAATCTCAGGCCTCCCCGAATTCCCCCTCCCCCGCCCCCGCCCAGGGTCTGGAGCCTTCGATCCACGCCCCGCGAGCTCCGGATCTTCCGGTGCCCGAGCGCCCCCTCGCCCGGGCCCAGCACGACGGCTTCGAGGTGACGCTGGCGGGTCCCGCCCCCCCCCGCGGAGGCAGAGGCAGAGGCTGGCCCAGGGGCCAGGCCGTGTTCTAGGCCGAGGGCCGAGGGGCTGCAGGGCCTCCACGCCGGAGCTAGGGGCCCCGCACCTTGTTGTCCGGAGCGATTCGGTGGGTGGAGGCAGGCGCCGCTGCAGCCCGCCAAAAGGTGGATTGTAAGGGCGCTCCGTGCAGAAAGCTTTCCTACGCCCCCCTCACCATCCCCGGACCTTGCACTTGCATAAGCCACAGGTGTCAGATTCTAGCGCTGCAAGGGTGAAAGGGGTTGCATACGACACCTAGTTTTGGAAAAGGAGTGCTTGCTACGGCGCCCTCAGCCACTCTAGAAGGGGATTGGCCTGGGGAGGGGGTTTGAGGAGCAGTCTGGAAGCACTCGCTTTCCCCTCCTCCCTCACCGATTTCTCCAGTCCTCAGGATCTTGCAAACCCTAAGAAAACAAAGAGCCACCTTAGTGGAAGACACAGTATTCATGAAAATGCAGAATCTTTTCGTTCCTAGATACCCCGTCCCTCAGGAGGACAGTACCCAAAAGGTTGAGAGCAAGGCCATTCATTTAGCCTCAGCAGACATGATGATGTTTCCCTGCACTGCCTCTCCTTTTTGGAATCAAGAGTGCTATAAAATGAGGGAAATAAAGGCCATTACCCTTCTCAGAGCTTTCAATCCAAAAGAGAGGTTCTTTCTGTACTTCTGCTAATATTTCTCGAGTGCTCAGTGCCAGGCTGTCTCAGTTAACCCTCTCAACAACCCTGCGAGAGTATCCTCCTTCCCCAGAGAAGTGAATTCATTCAACAAGTATTTGGGGGCACCTCTTATATGTCAGGCACTGTTTTAGGCTGGGCATGCTAATCGCTATAAACAAAGTCGAAACTCTGCTCTTCTGAAATGTATATGTAGACACTAATGACCAAAGATAGACGAAGATAAATAAATGTATAGCATGTCAGGTGGTTCAGAGAACAGGAAATCAAAGTAAGGAGAAAAGAGTGAGGGTGTTTCATTTGGAATATCAAGTGGTCGGGAAAACCTTCTCTAATAAGGTGAATTTCGAACACAAACCAAAGGAAGCGAGGGAGAGAACCCTGTAGATAATTGGAGGTTAAGAATTTTTGGCAGAGAGACTAGCAAGTACAAAGGTCCTGAAGCAGAAGCTTCTTGAAAGATTTGGGGTGGGAAAGAAAAACAGACGAATTCAAGGGTTTTGGCCTGAGCGACTGGAAGGATGGACTTCCCATTTGCCAAGATGGAAAGACTGGAGTGCAGGCCTGCGGGAGATGGGGAGTTAAGGTTTGAACGTGGCAAGTTTGAGAAGTTTATGACACATTCAAGCACAGATGTCAGATGGTAAGTAAGACATGTGAATCTAAATTTCCTGGGAGAGTCTGGTTAGAGGTATAGACGTGGGAGTTGTCAGCAGGCAGGCACTGGGATGAGACCACCAGAGGAAGGAGGTACATAAAGATGGGGTCCCAGGACCATTGTGGAATGCTCCAGTGATTCCAGTGTGGAGACTGAGTCACTCCTCATCAAACACTGCTGAATGCCACTACATGCCAGGCACTGTGCCGAGTGCTGGAGATACAGTTGTGAAGGATCAAAAATCCATGCTGTCTTGGACCTACAGTGTAGTCAGGAGACAAAGGGAACGAGTAGGAAATGAAGCAGTGAGGGGAACAGGGAGCTCAGGTGGGGCAGATGGCAGCTTTCTAAGGGACGGCAGACAAGCCTTGGGTGAGAAGACAGTTCTGTTCCGGAGAAGAGACTGGCACGGGTGCCCGAAAAAGAGCCCCAGTGAAGTAAGAGAAGAACCAATAGAAGGTGGTACCCTGGAGTCCAAGTGACAAAAATCAAGATGGAAGAAGCCATCTGTCAAAGGACAAAGTTGAAGAGCTGACCGCTGGGTTTAGCATTGGTGACCTTGACGAGAGCTGTTTTGGAGGAGTGGTGGCAAAGAAAGCCCAACTGCAACCAAGAGATTCCTGCCCACGGTCACATGGGAGAGGGGTACAACCCAGCCTTGGAGCTAGACCTTCTGAGACCAAGCCAGTTCTCAGACCCATTTCAAATGCCACCTCTGCCAGGCAGTCCCCAGGTGTTAGGGTCTCCCATATTTGTCTTTCGCTCCATCTCCACAGGTGGGAGGGAGGTGCAGCCACGAGGGATCAGAAGCGCTGAGCTGCCAGGCTAACGTGGGTCTGAGCCTGCATCCTTTGCTGAGCTGAGAAGGGTTCCCATCCTGTCGGAGCTTATGGTCCACGTGCACAGGGAACAGGTGCCGTGTCGACCGGTAGGGACGAGCGAGATCACCGCTGCAAAGGCTTTGGGAGGGGAGGCTATTTCCGACAGGATGGGAGGCCTCTTGAAGGGGCCTCAACAAGTGGAGGAACAGGCATGGATGCCATTCACTGACCCGAGAAGGCTCATTGAGCGTCTCCTCTCCTACGTGCCAGGCCCTGCGGGGACAGTAAGATGACAACATTTACCATTCTTGTCTTCAAGGAAGTGCTTTGCCGTGGCCTGGTAGTCGCATATGGATATAATCACCTGCCAGGGGTTGGAGGTCAGGAAGGCTTCACAGGGCTGAGGATTTGAGCAGGGCCATGAAGGAAGTAGAGGAGTTTGCCAGACTGATGGGCTGCCAAGGCCGAAGACATGCAGGAACGCAGTCTGTTGGACTGAAATACCTGTTGGACCTGTGGTCCGAGACTAGATTGAGGTAGCAGGATGCCGAGGCGTGTAGGCTGTGTTTATCGTGGCTAGTGCCTTGTGGACTCCAGGGGAGGGGAGAAAGAGACTCTAGGTGGGAAAGTTCCTTCCCTACATACGCCACCGGGTTTGGGGAATCCTGTTCTCTATATTGTTGGTTGTGGGTACCTTCACTGACAATCCCCGCCCCCTCCTCTCCCTCCGTAGTGGCCCAGCAGGCGAAGTCCCCACCGCCAAGGCCCAGCCTGCTAGAGGCAGGTGGCGATGGCTGTGAGGAGCCCAGGCAGCAGGTGTCTTGGGAGCAGGAGTTCCTGGTGGGGAACAGCCCGGGAGGCAGCGGGCGGGCGCTGTGCATGGTGTGTGGGGCCGAGATCCGGGCCCCCTCGGCGGACACGGCGCGCGCCCACATCCTGGAGCAGCACCCTCACACCCTGGACCTGAGCCCTTCCGAGAAGAGCAATATCCTGGAGGCCTGGAGTGAGGGGGTGGCCCTTTTGCAAGACTTCAGGGCCGAGCAGCCATCCCCGCCCCATTCAGGTAGCGGGGCTGGGGGAGGGGTGGGGGGGGAGGCAAAGTCAGGACTCTCGTTGCTCACTGGCGTCTGCCCCCTTCAGACTCAGGCCAGGAGGTCGAAGTGGACCCAGACTCCGACCCGGACCCTGCCGAAATGCCAGCAGAGATTGTCGTTCTCCTCGACTCCGAGGACAACCCCTGCCTCCCTAGAAGGAGCCGGCCCAGGGGACTCCGCCCTCTGGAGCTTCCTGGTCAGTCATCCCAAAGCCTTGGAGGCCGGGTTGGGGGGGAGGGAAGCATGGGCCCTGCCATCTGGGTGGAGAGAGGCTGCTGGGCAGGCACCTTCAGCAGCCCTGTGCTCACGGCAATCAGGCCTCTTAAAAAGGTCTTGTCTCTTGCAGCGGCCCCTGTCCCAGAGCCGGTAAGCAAGAAGCCACGTGGTCAGAGATGGAAGGAGCCCCCTGGGGAGGAGCCGGTCAGAAAGAAAAGAGGCAGACCCATGACCAAAACCCTGGACCTGGACCCGGACCCGGACCCAGGTGAAGGCGAGGAAGGTGTGGGCTCCAGGAGGAAAGCTAGGACCCTGGCGGGGCTGGGGGGATGCGTGGCAGAGGGCACCTGCACCTCAGCTGAGGCCGTGGGCTCAGCCTTTGGGAGTCTGACCTCACAGTTCCATCCTGTCCTCCCTTCCAGATCCCCCCTCACCCGACTCACCCACCGAGACTTTTGCGGCTCCCGCCGAGGTCCGACACTTCACCGACGGCAGCTTCCCCGCTGGCTTCGTCCTCCAGCTCTTCTCCCACACCCAGCTCAGGGCCTCAGACAGCAAGGACTCGCCCAAAGAGGGGAGAGTGGCAGAAAGAGGCCTTCTCCAGCCGGAAAGCCCCTCCCCAGGTGAGCTCCTGAGCGGGGATGACAAGTGGGAGGTCAGGAAGGCCACATCCCGGGGGTCTGGCCTCCACGAGGCTGCTCGGCAGCAGAGCCCAGGGTAGAGGTGGCTGGTGCTCCAGTCCCCTGGGAGCGGGGCCAAGGGCAGGTGGATTTAAATACAGTGGCCAGCCAGAGAGCTGAGTTTTTCTGCGAGCTCCTTGGGAGCGTCCTGGCTGGTTGCTAGGTTGGGTTAGGCCAGTGCTCCCCAAAGCCCGACACCCATCACCACAGTTAAGGTTGATTCCAGCTGGAGCCTGAGGTGCCCTCCTTGGCCCCGGTGGACCAGGGGCCTAACTGGGACCGATAGCAGAATAGACGGGGCGAACACTCAGCAGACACCTCAGCTCAGTTTACGTCTAATAATAGCAGTAAGCGCTTGTGTTTTTATCATGTTCTCCGATTTTAAGAAACTTTCATATGCAGCTCATCTGGCCCTTATAAAAGTATCTTTTCCAGATGGACCGACTGAGTCTCAGAGAGACGGTTCCTCCTCTACGGTCCTTGTATTCATTTCCTGAGACTGCTGTAACAAACTACCACAAACTTCGTGGCTTACAACAACACAGATATACTACTTTTTAGTCCCGGAGGTCAGAGGACTGGAACGGGTCTCACTGGGCTACAATCAGGGTGTCAGCAGGGTTGGGTTCCTTTCTGGCTCCTAAAGGAGGAAGTCTTGCCTCTTCCAGCTTCTAGCAGCTGCCTGTGTTCCTTGGCTTGTGCCCTCCTTCCATCTTCAAAGCAGGCCGTGGCCAGTGCAGTCTTCCTCAGGATGCCATTTTTGGGTCTGACTCTTCTGCCTTCTCCTTCCCCTTTAAAGACCCTTGTGATTACACTGAGCCCACCCAGATCATCCAGATCTCTATTTTATTTTAAAGTTGGCTGATTAACAATGTCAGTTCCATCTGTAGTCTTAATTCTTCCTTGCCGTTTAAGATACTGTATTCACAGGTCCTGGGGATTAGGACTTGAAATGTTTGGGGGACCGGTATACTGCTACCACAGTCACGTAACCCAGCAGTAGCAGAATTGAGATGAGACTGGCCTGTGTTCCAGCAGGGCAGGGCTGAGCCTGGTTCCTCTCTCTCTTCGTCTCGCCAGGCCAGGCCCTGCTTGCAGCATCTCAGGCGCAAAAAAATGGTTTTTCTTTTTTTTTTTTTTTTGGCTGCGTTGGATCTTCGTTGCTGCGCACGGGCTTTCTCTAGTTGTGGCGAGCGGGGGCTACTCTTCATTGCGGTGCGCAGGCTTCTCATTGCGGTGGCTTCTCTTGTTGCGGAGCACAGGCTCTAGGTGCACGGGCTTCAGTAGTTGTGGCTCGCGGGCTCTAGAGCGCAGCCTCAGTAGTTGTGGCGCACGGGCTTAGTTGCTCCGCGGCGTGTGGGATCTTCCCGGACCAGGGCTCGAACCCGCGTCCCCTGCATTGGCAGGCAGCCTCTTAACCACTGTGCCACCAGGGAAGCCCCAGAAATTGGTTCTTGAAGGAGTGAATGTGTGACACAGAGAGTGCCTCGTGTCCCGCCTGCCTGAAATGGGCGTTTGGAGTTGGAGCCCTGAGAAAGATGGCACACGGGGTGCTGGAGGCTCCCCAGAGCAGGGCTCTCAAAAAGGAGGTGTACTTTTTGCCTAAAGAAAAAGGCAAACCTGTCACTTCAGCCCACATCACTCAGTGGTGACCACTGTCAAAAACTTGGCTTGCATCCTTCAGACCTTTTACAAAGCTCTGTGTGCACGTCTCTGCACGTGTGCTTTCATCTATTTATCTTTTACCACTTTTTCTAGTCTGGAGGCAGGCCTCACCCCTGTGAGGTTTTAACTGTCTCAGGTTTCAGCTTGAGTCACCTTCCAGTCCTGCTTCCCCAGGACCGTGCTCTGCCTGGACTTTAGCGTTTCCCAGGCCCCCTCGTATTGTCAGTGGACCCCTGCTCTAAATGGCTGATCTCTTCCACTGACTGATGAGTCTTCTGGTTTCATTCTTGAAAGTGGGGCCTTTATTTTGACCCCTGGGGTACCCTGTGCCCAAACCCCACCTGTGTGGAGTGACCAATAGGTGAGAAGGGCATCCTTGAGATCTCAGGTTTATTTGGGGTGAATGGGCAAAGCCTGAGATTTGGGGTTCAGCAAGCTGATTGAATGATGTGAGAGGGATGGAGGGGGCTGAGAGGTGTTCTCGGCAGAGGCAGGGACCTATGGAGGTTGGAGACGGTCCAGAAACTGCAGGAGGTACTAAGTGACACAGCAGCAAGTGTTCCTGCAGCCCAGCTATGGGAAATGACAGGAGTGCCACAGCCTTTATCGCCACGAAACTCAGTCTGCCTAAGGGTACAAGTCAGCAAATAGAGAATAGTGTGGTGCCCACGATGGTTCTGTGCAGAGCACAGGCTCCAGACCAGTGGTTTCAGGTTGATTTGGGGTTTTAAGTACCCAAAGCTCAGATTTCTCAGGAACCTGTGAGGCTTCAACCAGAATGTCTCTACTTTGAGTTGTTTTATTTATTGAAGCTCTTCAAAGATCTTATTTGAGTAAAGATCCTACCACTTTAAAAAAGATTAAAAATCAAGGATATAAAAGTTGGGGGGCGGGGAGTCACTGTGGTCGGGTCAGCTGACCTGATGGATGTGAGTGTGACGCAGTCAGGGACGACTTGCTGGACTTCCAGGGGCCTCCCAGGATGGAGGGGGGGAAGGCGTCCCGGCCAGGAGAGGAGGTGAGCCCTGAGGGCCCACTCGCAGACAGTGGAAAAAAGCCTCCTGCTGGGGGGGGGTGTGTGTGTGTGTGTGCGCGCGCAAGAGAGAGAGAGCACCTAGAACAGGGCCTGGTGTGTGTGTGTGTCAGCACCTAGAACAGGGCCTGGTGTGTGTGTGTGTCAGCACCTAGAACAGGGCCTGGGGGGTGTGTGTGTGTGTGTCAGCACCTAGAACAGGGCCTGGGGTGTGTGTGTGTGTGTGTGTCAGCACCTAGAACAGGGCCTGGGGTGTGTGTGTGTGTGTCAGCACCTAGAACAGGGCCTGGGGTGTGTGTGTGTGTGTGTGTCAGCACCTAGAACAGGGCCTGGGGGGTGTGTGTGTGTGTGTGTGTGTGTGTCAGCACCTAGAACAGGGCCTGGGGGTGTGTGTGTGTGTGTGTGTGTGTGTGTCAGCACCTAGAACAGGGCCTGGCACCAAGAAAGCCCTCAGGAAAGATTTTTTGACAGATGAGTGGATGGCGGCTGCCTTCACTTGTCATTCTGGTGGTAACATTTCCAGAGTCTCTGCTCAGAGACAAGCCTTAGTGAGAAATGAGAGAAGTGGGCCCCAGCCACCCCCTGGAGAAGGTGTACACATTTACACACACATGCACAAGTGTGGAGGAAGGGGAGGGGGATGAAACTGGGGAAGCAGAGGGGTTGGGCCAGGAGGGAAGTAGGGGTGGTTCTGGGGTTGGGGTGCTGAGGGGACTCAGCTTGTCCCAGGGACAGAGAAGTCCTCTTGGCTTGCTCTCTGATGGCCCGGGGCTCTGCTCATGCACTGCTTCTGAAAGAAGATCTCTCTACCACACCTCAGGCCTCGCTCTCCTGAAACTCCCCTCCCCACCACCCACCCCTTTGCCCTCCCTGTTATCAGGAAGAATTGGCACTTAATTCCAATGTACTGAGTTCTTTTAATATATTATTTCCTGAAATCCACAGGACCACCTTATAAAGGATTATTATGTCCACTTTACAGAAGAGGAAACTGAGCCTTGGGCAGGTGTGTTTCGCCCATGCGGCACCCCGCCTGCAGTGAGGGCCAGGAATCAGTTCTCTGTCAGACCAGGAGCTGTTCTTTCCTCTGGGTCTTCCCCATCAGCCTACGCAAAGCTGTTGTTTCTCCCTTCTTGACCCCTCATCCCATCGTGGCCACTGTCCCATTTATCCCCAAGCCTTTTCAGCAAAGCTGGAGAGCTCTTCTGTACTGTCTCCAGTCTGTCTTTAGAAGCCACTTGAGTCAAACTCATGCTCACCACCCCACACTAAAATGGCTTTTTTGGCAACATTGCCATTGACTTCCATAAAGTTAGATCTGGTGGTCAGTTCTCAGTCCTTATCTTTCCTGACCTGGCAAAAACAAGGAACCCCTCCCTCCTTCCCTCCTTCCCTCCTTCCCTCCTTCCTGGAGACCCTTTCTGCCCTTGGCCTCTCAGGCAGCAGCATGCCTGGGTTGCACCTGCCTCTCTTGCTTGTTCTTTCCTAGCTCCCCAAATGGGGATCCTGTGGTGGTTTTTCTTCCCGTTTCTAGAACATATGCTCCTTTAGGTCAGGATATTTGCCTGTTTCATTTACTGTGATATCCCCAGTGCCCAGCACGGAATAGGTGCTGCTTCTGTATTTGGTGAATGAATGAATGACCCAGCCGTGGGTCAGGATCTGCACTCACGCCCTGGGTGATCCCGTCCAGGCTCACAGCTTGAAGTACGGTTCTCGTGCTCACGGTCCCACCTTTCTCCTCCACCTCAGACCTCTCCCTCCGGTTCCAGCCTCTCTCTTACCCATATGACGTGTCTGATTGGTTGCCTAAAAGATCCCCCAAACTCGGAGTTTCTGACGGCGTTTCTGAATGGAACCCCCAGTCTCCTCCCCTCACCTCCAGCCACTCTATTCCCCCCCAGTCTTCCCTTCCCGAGGAAGCTGGCAGCCCCGTTCTTCAGTTCGCTTGGACCAAACCCTCAGAGTCATCTTCTGTCTCTCTCAGACCCCACATCCGTCCATCAGCAAATCCTGTTAGCCCCACCTCCAAGATGCTCAGAATTGACCCCCCTGTCACTACCCCCTACTGCTGCTACTTTCATCCAAGCTTCCTTAACAACCTTTGAACTTGTCTCCTGGCTTCTGATATTTGCCCTCTGTGGTCGGTCTCATACAGCAGCCAGAGCCCCTGTTGAAAACCCAAGTGGGATCCTGGCACTGCTCTGCTCAGAGCCCTCCAGCGCCGTCGCTGTCGCACTTCAGATAAAAGTCAGAGTCCTCGTGGAGACCGGTGGTCCTCAAACCAGGATCTTCACCTCTTCTGCCCACCAGGGCATCTGCATTTGCTCTTCCTCCCGCCAGGAATGCTGTTCCCCAGCTAGACACGCCGCTGACTCCTCGCTTCCTGTACGTTTTGCTCACGCGTCAGCTCTGTGAGGCCCTCCCTGCTACCCCGTCCCCTTCCCTGGTGTACTTTTTTACTTTGCTTCTGTCTGTATATATCGCATTGCATTCTTGCTTTGCTCATCCTGTTTATTGGCTCTCACCACTGGAATGTCAATTCCAGGAAGGCCACTTGGCCTGCACCATGTCCTGGGGAACCCCCAGCAACTGGGCTAGTGTTGGGCACAGTATAGTTGCCCAGTAAGTTATTGTTGAATTAAGGAGCCAATGAGTAGGCTCCCCCTGCCCTCAAGGAGCTTAGAGTTTGTCAGGGAGACAAACCAGCTCGTGTGACTACAAAGCAGAATTTGTTCAGTCGCACGACCCAGTGGCAGCCATTGAGTCATTTTAAATCCCGGCAAACAGTACAGCAAAATTGTACCTGTTTTCTCTGCCAGATTTTAAATCACTGGGTCTCTAGAAACAGTGCAGAAGAAAACCACAAATAATATAGACACCGCAACAGTTACAATCACCATTTTCTGGCTTTGTTTTTTGACGTAACTTCTGCGCATGCCCATGCCGAACCGGACATTTTGGTACCTGAACGGTGGCTGTCAGCAGTTCACGTTCCCCTGTCTTAAGGCCTGGTTCTGCCCCTTGTGAGTAGCTTCTCCACGCTGCTAAGGTGGACGTCTGACCCCTGCGTGGTAGGTATTGACTCGGGAGGTGAAGAGCCTGGTTGAGGTTCCAAAGCAGAGGTGGATGTTAACCCGGGACTCTCCGTCCAGTGCTCTCTCCTCCGCCCTGCATATTCACCTGGGAGCTCCTTTGTGGGCACAGTCATGTCTTTTTCTGCTTTGGGGTGCTGCCCACCCCACCACCTCTGCCCACACAAGGCAGAACCCATCAGGCTAGGGTGCCCGGTAAGTTCTAGATGAAACGGAGTCAGCTGAATGTAGTTGAGAGGAGCGGAGTACAGCACTAAGCATCCGTGTGCCAGAATCCATGAGGGAGGAAGGCTGCAGAGGGCCTGCGCTGATGCCTGAGGAGGCGTGATGCCCTTGGGGTTGGTGCTGGTCCTTGGATGAACTAGGAGCACAGCCTCCCACTGTCCCCGTGCTTCTCCTCAGACCGCAGGGTCTGGGCTATGGAATTGAAGGCCAGGAAATGGGGGTGTGGTTTACAGAGACCCTGGGGGGACATCCTCAAGGTGGATTGTCTGGAGGGCCCTGACTCTCTCTCTCTGCTCCCATCCTTGCCCAGCTCCCCCTCCGGGGCTTCGTGGGACGCTGGATCTCCAGGTTATCCGCGTGCGGCTGGAGGAGCCCCCGGCAGTCAGCCTCCTGCAAGACTGGTCCAAGCATCCCCAGGGCACCAAGGGTGTGGGAGCAGGTGACAGCCCAGACTGGCCCGCGGTTCTGTCGGAATCCAGCACCACTGTCGGGGGGCAGCCAGAGGCAGGGAGTGGCCTGTAGGTTCTTGCTTTTCGGGGGGGTGGGAGAGGAGGCATTGTCCCCCTTCGACTTTTCACTCAGAGCTGCCCAGCTCGGCCACCTGATGGAGAGTAAAACCAGGTGCCAAGGCAGGATGGAGGAGAGGAAGGTGGGCAGCATCCGCTATGGCTCGGGGACCCTGGAAAATGCCTCCCCGAGGTGAGGCGTGAGGCCAGGCCCTGAGGGGGACGGGGGTGCCAAGGGCTGTCGTGCGGTAGGGCATTGGGCCTATGGAGAACACCCACCCGATCCTTTTGTTGACCCAGACCTCTCTGTCCCCCTGACCTCCTCCCGCCCTCTCGCCCCCCACCATTCTCCCTTGGCACAGTGCCTTACGCAAGAGGTGGTCGTGACGGTGTTGAACTGAGTCCCACTACCTCGGGGGACGCCTCTCCTCCCCCACCTGTTTAGGCTCCTAAATCAGGAGGCCTCCATTACCTCTTCCTGTTCCATCCCTGCAGGTGGCTGAAGCAGCCTACCTGGGGGCTCGGTCACTCACACTCTCCTCTTCACCCCTTTTCCTGTTGTATATATCTCCTTTGTTGACAATAAATTATTTTTTTTTATTAAGAGAGTTCCGTCTGGGCCATCATTGGGGGAAGGGGTTTGCTAGCAGGATATCCGGCCTCCTGGAGTGACCTTGAGGAGGGCTAAGAGGTGGTCCTGGGTGTGAGCCAGAAAGCTGCTGCCCCAGAGGCTGGAACAGGGTCAGGGCAGGCTTTGTTGGCCCAGCAGACCGAGGCTGAGTCAGTCAGCAGGGCACCTCGCCCCCTCCCCTTACCCGTGCCCTCCAAATGGGGTCAGAAACACCTTTAACATGTCGTACCTTCTGACTCACTTGGTAAGCCTCTGTCTGTCCAAGACAGGCCACGTTGGGGGGCCCAGGGGAGGAGCTGAGACTTAACATGACCTTTACAAAGTGCCCTGGCTGTGGCCAGCGTGCAGGGGAAGAGAAACCTCCCCTCCCCCTGCCCCAGGAAAGGAAGGCAGGCGGTGGGGTCCTGAACGCCCCCAACCTTTCAGCGCTGAACACTCGGCCTCATGGTCTGCCCGCCCTCTCCTCGGCTTAATTACACCAAGCCTTTGGCTGGTTTTCCTGTTCCCCGACTCTTCACCAGACTCCTAACCCCTTATCCTCCTAAGTTAACCATCACCAGCCAAATCTGTGTAGGGTTGTGGTTTTCCTCTTTGGTGAAGGGGGCTCTCAAGAGAGGCACAGAGGGCTCTCAGATCCCAAACTTCACTGTCCCGTTCAGAGTCCAGGGGTGAGTGGGATAAATAGGGCCATCCACCCTCTGCAGCTGGACGGCTCCACTGCTCCTGCTGGATCCCGCGCAGCCGGGGAGAGGCGGGGCAGAGGCAGGACTCACAGGGCAGTTGTTCCTGTATGACACCAACCCTGTCAGGTTTTGAGACTGACCAGAGAGCTGGTCCCTAAATTAGGAAGGGTCTGGGCTTGAGCACGCTGTGCTGTGTGCCTGTCTGAGCTGGTGTCACCCGTGGGCTCAGCCAGGTGTGAGTGATCTCAGCGTGGTTGGCTCATGGGAAGTGGTCCTTTCTCCCCATCTGACGAGCTCGGGAGAAAGAGCCCCGGGACATCTGGGGCCCTCTTCCAGGGGAGACCAGAAGATTGGTGGTGTGGTGGGGGGAAAGAGGGCAAGGATTCAGGACCCCTCGTGTCTAGGGCGGCTGCACCAGCGCGTGATGTTGGGGGGCCATAGAACTACCCTGTATCTCTACCACCATTTCTGCAAATTGGCAAAACTTGTATCCTTCCTAATAGGAAGGAATGAGTAATGCTGAAAGTCTGACTCTGAAACACAGACTATGAATTGTCACAGGTGGTCGCTGTCCGTCCTTTCAATCGTGTGACTGTGTTTACATTTATGCCAATGTGCTTTTAAAACAATGTGGCTGTGTTGCTGGGTGGTGACAGTTGGGAGAACTTATATAAAAGCTCATTGTGCAATTGTGAAGCTACATGCACCTTCGCGGCTGTTAATTATGATTGAAGGTTTGGCCCGCTAGACTGTGAGCTCCTTCTGGGCGAGGGCTGGATTGCATTGACTTCATTTTCCTAGCGCCCTGCATAGGGCCTGGCGCATAGTAGGTGCTTAATAAATGTTTGTCTGGTGCCCTCTTGGTGTGTATTCCTATGTGATGTTTTTGCAGTGCAGGCCGGTCCCTGCAGTGTGGTCCTCTGCACGAGGTGGCTGCCATGGTGACTGCTGGTGACGTGGTTGTTCCATGGCTTAAGCCCCACATCCTGGGTGGCAAGGATTTGTCCAGCCTCGGCCAGGACCCCAGGGACTCTGTGAGCATGTGTGGCTGGGAGCTGCCTGTGGGCACCTCTGGGCTTCCAGGGAGAGGCGGAGAGAGTGGAGCCCGGGGCGTGGCTCCACCCAGAGTGCAGAAGGGAGTTTCTGAACGTAGGTGAAGGATTGCTTGGGGTCCGCCGCCTGGGCCAGAGCCACAGTCCTAGAGCCTGTGACACCAAGAAAGCCTCCTTTGCAAATATCAGCGACCTGAGTGGCTGATGGTGGTGACGTTCTCCAGGTGTGATGCTGAAGTCCAGCCACGACCAAGTGAAGGAGCGGGGGAAGAGGATGCCGCCGCCCGACCCCTGAGCCGTACCCCCGCCCCTAGTCCCCAGTACTCCTTTGTGCTCTGAAGGCGGCCACCTGCCACCCTTCACAACTACCCTCCTTGGGGTCCAGTCAGGGAGCTCTTTTTGGAGACCAGTGACAGCCCTGAGGGCAAAGCCAGTCCGAGACCAGGGAAGAAGCAGCCCCTTCCCTCCTTGAAGAGAAACTGCAGCGTGTACGGCCGTGGTTGGAAAGGAGGGAGCACGGTTGGAAAAGGGGGAGGCTCACTGGCTGGGCCCCCGTGCAGCGCCCAGTCCTGTCACTGCTCTGGTCCGGACTCCGCGGCTCCTCCAACCCGCTCGCCCTTTCCAGGGGCCCCCCACCCCATTCCTCACACACACAGCCGTGTGGCTGGAATGAGACTGCCTTCAGGGCCCTTTGTGAAGTCCTGCGCACCCCTGAGGTGTGGAGGAGGCTGGGGGCTGGGGTGGGAGAGCGTCTCTGAGGGGACTGCAGCCTCTGCGTCTGTCCCCACGGAGGGTCTTTCGGGAAGGGGGCACCCAGCTGACCTCCGCAAGGCAGGATGGAGGCTGCTGCTTGCAGGTGTGACAGGTAAGGTGACTCTACAGCACACCAGTGTGTCTGTTTCCCACCTTCCTGGAACCAGGTGCCTTCATATCACCGAATCTGGCCCGTCCCTTTCTTCCCTCGAGCAAATAGCCTCACTCCGTGGACAGAGTGCACCACGAGAAAGGAAGAGAAAGGAAACAGAGCCACCTCTTTGGCCGCCCTAACACCAACAGCAAAGCCTCAGGTCTCCTCAGGCCCCGCATCTAGGAGGCCCGGGCAAGCAGGGGCTGGGACAAGCACCCTGCAGGGTCAGCTTGCACAGCCGTGGATGAAGGCCCCTGGGCGGCCACGGTGCTGGGAACTGTGGGGTGCAGACAGGACACCTGCCCTGGTCTCCACTGTGGGTCACCCCACCTTGTGCCCGTGATACAGGTGAGGAAACTGAGGCACCTTGAGCTGCATGTGGTACCTTGCCTGCCATCCCAGAGCGGCTAAAGGAGCAGAACCTGGCTGAGCCCAGGTCTGTCTGACTGCAGAGCTGTTGTCTCCAGCACGCCATGGCCTGTTTGTGCTTTAGGAAGACCCTGACACACCTTCCCTCCAGAGCCTGGGGACCCACGGTAGGTTCAGGGCTTGGGGCTGGAGTGGACGCAGATGGGAGTCGGGAAGCTCATTCGAGACAAGTGCTCACACCTCCTTTGCTCAGGAGCATGATAGTGGTGCCTAGTGCCCCTGCCTTGCCAACTTCCAGAGTCCTCCAGGGCCTGGCCCCTGCTGGGATCATGCCCTGTGCCTGGCAGTACCCACTGGAGGGGCTCACGGCAATGTGGACGGGTGCTCATCACACCTGTCTCAGGCGACGATGTCTGGGAACCAAGCTGAGGGCTTTGAGGGTGTAGGGAGTCCTGTTCCTCACCTGCCTCTTTCTCCTGAAAGGCTCCTGGGCCCCTGGTGGGTCCCGCCTGCTGGCCCTGGCCTCCCTCAGCGACCTCTGACCCTGGCTCAGGCTGGACTTGGTATTTGGAGGCTACAAAAGCAGTGCCAGGTGCAATGATGTCCACATGAGCTTGGGCTGCCCTCGGGGACAGGGCAGAGGGAGGGGCTTCTCCTTTCCAGACCCTGCCCTGTCCCTTCCACTCCTTCTCCTTGACCCGACCACTTGCCCACCATGGCACCCACATCTTCCTGGGTGAGCGGTTGGCCTCAGAGAGACTAGTCCATGGCCCTCCAAGGTTAAGATCACTGTGCTGTTCAAAGCTCAGGCTCAAGGGGCCACGCAGACCCAGGCTCACAGCTGCCAGCTGGATGAGAGGCATTCACGGATCAGGTGTTTTGAATATAGCCGTGAACAAGAGAGACAGCACCCCGGCTCTCCCCACACCCCCATTCCAGGGGAGGCAGACGGCAAACTAGGCGCTTCTCAGTGTGTCCAGCAGGGAAGAGCACTGGGCGTGACGGAAGGGCACTATTCTTTTTTCTTTTCTTTTCTTTCTCTTTTGATCATGGACATTTTTTTTTTTCCCCCACACTGCGCGACTTGTGAGATCTTAGTTCCCCGACCAGGGATCAAACCCGGGCCCTCGGCAGTAAAAACGCGGAGTCCTAACCATTGGACTGCCAGCGAATTCCCAATGATGGACATCTTCAAACACACCCAAAAGGAGAGAGAGAGAGAGAGAGGAACAATGAACCCTGATGTATCCCAGCTTCAACAAATATGGCCAATTTGGGTTTATCTTTATCTCCCCACATCTCCTTCTCTTCCGGATTATTTAAAAGCAAATCCCAGACCTTGTATCATTTCATCTGTAAATAGGTGCGTTTGTATCTCTAGGAAATTCAGACTCTTTTCAGTAAAATATATATCACACTTTAAAAACTAATAATCCCTTAATGTCGTTTAACATCCACACAGTGTTCACATCCCCCAATTGGTCCATGAATATGTTAAAAAAAAAAAAACTTTTTTTAATTGTGGGAAAATACACATAACATGAAATTTACCATTTTCTTTTTTTTTTTTTTATTTAATTAATTTATTTATTTTTGGCTGTGTTGGGTCTTCGTTTCTGTACGAGGGCTTTCTCTAGTTGTGGCAAGCGGGGGCCACTCTTCATCGCAGTGCGCGGGCCTCTCACTATCGCGGCCTCTCTTGTTGCGGAGCACAGGCTCCAGACGCGCAGGCTCAGTAGTTGTGGCTCACGGGCCTAGTTGCTCCGCGGCATGTGGGATCTTCCCAGACCAGGGCTCGAAGCTGTGTCCCCTGCATTAGCAGGCATATTCTCAACCACTGCGCCACCAGGGAAGCCCCAAAATTTACCATTTTCAAGTGTCCAGTTTAATAGTAAGCACGTTCACATTGTTGCGCAACCGATCTCCAGAACTCTGCCATGAATCTTTTCACAACTGATTTCTTTGAATCAGGGTCTAAGTACATTCCACACACTGCATTTGGTTGATGGGTTTCAACCTGTAACAGCCTTTCTTTCCTCTTTCTCCCTATTTCTTTTCTTTTTTCTTAAGAACACAGTGGCTTGTTCTGTGGACAGAATTTCCTCCGTTCTGGATTTGGCTGATTGCATTCCCATGATATCCTTGCATGTTCATTCGTCAAGGGGTTCAGTTTTGAGTTGGGGGCTAGAGAGGGCTTCCTCTGGAGACATTTAAGCACAGAGAGAGCCATGCAGTTACATAGGGAAAGGGAGTTCAGGGCAAAGGGGACAAGGAGGGCCAAAGTCCTGTGGCTTTCGTTCCCCGGGGATTCACAGACAGCCTGCTATGTGCCCAGCACTGTTGGAACCACCAAGGACACCACCAGGGCCAGAAAATGTCCCTGCTGTCCTTGGGGCTGGGGACCTCAGCCACTGTCCTCCCTAGGGAGGATGGGGAGGTGGTAGGGAAAGTGGGAGTGTTCCCCCAGACACACCTGCTGCCAGCCAGCCAGGAGCAAGCATGCAGCTTTGGGTATGTGGGGACATCATCTCAGACACTGATGAGTCATTGGCCGGCCTCCCCCGCCCCTCGTCCTCCAGGAGGCCAGTTACAGCCAGCTGGTACCGACTCCCCTCTGCCAGCTCCAAGTCTGAGGCTGCTCTTGGCCCATCCCCATGAGATGGGAACTCCTTGAGAGCCGGCCTCCTTCATGCCTCCACGGGCTGCTCCTATTTCTGCCGGTCCTTCCTTGCAGTCCTCTGCTTCTTCTTGGGGTCTGACTCTGCATCACCTCCTCTAAGAAGCCTTCCTTGCTGCTTCTTCCGGTCCCCATGCTCCCACAGGCCCCAGATCATCCATTTTGGGTATCCCCCCTCTGAGCCCCAGTAAAAACTGCCCACTTCTGCTTTCCCCTTTGCCTCCCACTGACATTGCTTCTGCCAACGTGGCAGCCTGGCTTTCCATCCAGAATGCCCAACCTTCTTAGCGATGGAGGTGGCAGAACTCTGCCTGTAGACAGTGACCCAGTATGGGAATGTGAGTTGGTCCAAATGGCACCTCCTCCCAGGAGAACAAACACTGAAGGTGGCCTCCCTGCCTGATGCCCCTTCCTCTCCCCCTCCCCCCAAGTCAGTATACAGTGACCTCCATGGGCAGCTGGACTTTCCTGCTGCGCTAGGCACATATGAGCAAGGCTGGCAGGAACACTGTCTCCTCCACCCCAGGCACAGTGCCAAGTCATGGGCGAAGAAGGACAAGAGTGACATTGTCGCTGGGTTAGGGTTTGGGAGATTATCTTAGTCTGTCCAGGCTGCCGTCACAAAATACCATAGACTCATGGCTTATAAACAACAGACATTTATTCCTCATATCTCTAGAGGCTGAGAAGTCCAAGTTCAAGGTGCCACCAGATTCAATGTCTGGTGAAAGCCCACTTCCTGGTCCATAGACAGCTGTCTTCTTGCTGTGTCCTCACTCGGTGAAGGGACCAGAGAGCTCTGTGGGGTCTCTTTTATAAGGCTCCTCATCCCATTCATGAGGGCTCTGCCTTCGTGACATAATCACCTCCCGGAGGCGCCACCTCCAAATACCATCACCTCGGGGGGATTAGGATTTCCACATATGAATCTTGGGGGGCAGACACACATTCAGTCGACAGCATTATGGAAGACCCCGCAGAGAGCAAAGAAGAAGCCTGAGGCCCCAAGTGGGCAAGGGGGTTACCTAACGGCCCACATGATCCGTGAGTGACAGAGCTGGGGCCAGGATGGACTCTCTTACATCTGATCCAGTGTTGTGCTTCCGGGACGTGGGGAGGATATAGTAGAGAGACTTAAAAGAAGCCTCAGGGAGGCTGGCTAGTCTGCCTGATAATAACAGCAGCCCACACAAAGCGCTGGCTGTCCACCAGGCTCTGCCCTAGCCTGTTTCACGTATCATCTCATTATAGCCTCACAAATCAGCCCTGTGAGGTAGGTACTTTTTATTATCCCCATTTAACAGATGGGGAAATTAAGGCAGAGAGACGTTAAGAGGCTTACTTAAGATCACAGAGCTGCTAAGGAGCAGCCTGGCAGTAGGGTCTGTGTGTTTGCCCACTACCCTACACAACCCACCTCTCATGGGCCGGGAAGCCCAAAGTTCATTCCCCTGTTCCCACTCCCACTGGCAAGGGACCAAGCTTCTCTATGCTTCAATTTCCTTCTGAGAAAAATGAGGGAAATAACAGTGCCTCCCACTTGTGAGTGTGAGTATATCCACATAGGATGCAGCTCTCCGTGTGGGTTAGCCCTGAGAAAAGGGAAGGAGCCTGGGAGTTCCTGTCCTAGTGTAGCTCACATCCTGGTGGAATAATAAACATATTCTATTCCATCAGTTCTAAGATGAACATCTGCCCACACTCTAACATCTCTGAAATGTCCTAAATTCAATATGGTGTATGGTAATGGCGATAAAGTGCATGATGGGGCTTCCCTGGTGGCGCAGTGGTTAAGAATCCGCCTGCCAACGCAGGGGACATGGGTTCGAGCTCTGGTCCGGGAAGATCCCACATGCTGCGGAGCAACTAAGCCCGTGCGCCACAACTACTGAGCCTGTGCTCCAGAGCCTGCGAGCCACAACTGAAGCCCGGGCGCCTAGAGCCCATGCTCTGCAACAAGAGAAGCTACCGCAATGAGAAGACTGTGCACTGCAACAAAGAGTAGCCCCTGCTCACCGCAACTAGAGAAAAGCCCGGGCACAGCAACAAAGAACCAATGCAGCCAAAAATAAATAAAATTTTAAAAATAAAAAAACAGGGCTTCCCTGGTGGCGCAGTGGTTGAGAATCTGCCTGCTAGTGCAGGGGACACAGCTTCGAGCCCTGGTCTGGGAAGATCCCACATGCCGCGGAGCAACTAGGCCCGTGCGCCACAACTACTGAGCCTGCGCGTCTGGAGCCTGTGCTCCGCAACAAGAGAGGCCGCGATAGTGAGAGGCCCGCGCACCGCGATGAAGAGTGGCCCCCGCTTGCCACAACTGGAGAAAGCCCTCGCACAGAAACAAAGACCCAACACAGCCAAAAATAAATAAATAAATAAATAAATTATAAAGAAAGAAAGAAAGAAAGAAAGAAAGAAAGTGCATGATGGAAGTTCAGAGACATCAAGAGAGAGCAAAGCTCAGCGAGATGGGAGGGTCTCTGTGAGTCAAAGGGCATGTGTGGGTCTTGCCACACCCCGTTATCTGACTCTTGATCAGAGGGCAATTCTGGACCGCTCTCCCTACCCCCCAGGGTGGCCTGCCTGAGCAGGCTCTCTGGCTTCACTGGGTGGGAGGAGAAAGATGGAGAAGAGTTGCAATGGTTCACAGGGGTGAGAATGGAGGTATCTTCCATCCAGCACCTTGGGCTCCCTTTGGCTTTTCCCCTCCTGGCCCACGCATGCAGGGGACTGCTACTCTAAGGCCCCTGTGCCTCTGGTGCCGGGAATCGGTAACCCCTGCCTTCCCTGATTCCGGTGGGCAACATGGCTGCCCTGGAGCACTGGTCCTATCCATTGGTTTCTACCTGGTCTGGGGCTTGTGGTAGAGCCTTTACTTTTGTGTTTGTTTTGTTTTCAGTTATTCAGGTTGGAAAGCTTGGAATTATCCTTAGCTCTTGTCTCTCACATACCTCCTAAACCAATCCAACAAGAAATCCTGTCGGGGGCTTCCCTGGTGGCACAGTGGTTAAGAATCTGCCTGCCGGGACTTCCCTGGTGGTGCAGTGGCTAAGAATCCGCCTGCCAATGCAGGGGACACAGGTTTGAGCCCTGGTCCGGGAAGATCCCACATGCTGCAGAGCAACTAAGCCCATGTACCACAACTACTGAGCCTGCGCTCTAGAGCCCGCAAGCCACAACTACTGAGCCCACGTGCCACAACTACTGAAGCCCGCATGCCTAGAGCCCGTGCTCTGCAAGAGAAGCCACTGCAATGAGGAGGCCCCGCACCTCAACGAAGAGTGGCCCCCGCTCACCACAACTAGAGAAAGCCCCTAAGAAGCAACGAAGACCCAATGCAGCCAAAAATAAATAAATAAATTTGTATATTAAAAAGAAAAGAAAAGAAAAGAAATCCTGTCTGGGGACTTCCCTGGTGGCACAGTGGATAAGAATCCGCCTACCAATGCAGGGGACACGCGTTCGAGCCCTGGACCGAGAAGATCCCACATGCCACGGAGCAACAAAGCCCATGCGCCACAACTACTGAGCCTGCGCTCTAGAGCCCACGAGCCACAACTACTGAGCCTGCGCACCACAACTACTGAGCCTGTGCACCACAACTACTGAAGCCCGCATGCCTAGAGCCCGTGCTCCGCAACAAGAGAAGCCACTACAGTGAGAAGCCCGCGCACCGCAATGAAGAGTAGCCCCCACTCGCTGCAGCTAGAGAAAGCCCATGCGCAGCAACGAAGACCCAACACAGCCAAAATTAAATAAATAAGTTTATTTTTTAAAAAAAGAAAGAAAGAAATCCTGTCGGCTGTATCTATCACAAATCTGACCAGTTCTCACTACTTCCACCACTGCTGCCTTGCTCCGAGCCATGGTCATCTCTCACTTGAATTGTCATAAAAGCCTCCTTCAGGGTTTCCAGAAGGAAACCCTGCCCTGCCCCTTCACTCTAATCTCAACCCAGCAGCCAGTCAGGTCATGTCACTACAGTGGCTCCCCACCTCACTACAAGAAAAAGCCAAAGCAGCGGCCCACCAGGCCTGGCCCCACATCACCTTTCTGCCCTCTTCTCCTACTGTTTACCCCCACACTCTCAAACAGCCAGGCCCGCACCTGCCTCAGGGCCTTTGCACTGGCCGCACCCTCTGCCTAGAATGCTCTTCCCCCAGACAGCGGCAGAGCTCACTCCCTCATCTCCTTCAAGTCTTTGCTCAAGTGTCACCTTCTCAGTGAGGCCTGCACTGACCACCCTAATACTGCAACTTGTTTTCCATCCCTTCACCTCACTTCTGCAATCCTGATCCCCCTTAGCTGACTCTAGTTTTTTTCCCATGGCACTTAATATTTACTATCATGTATTATGTTTGTTGTCTGTCTTTCCCCAGTCGAGATGTAAGTTCCCCAACGGCAGAGATCTTTTGTTCACTGATATATCTGAAGAGCTTAGAACAGTGCCTTGCACATAGTAGATGCTCAATAGAGATTTATGAATGAATGAATTTGCAGATTAGAGAGAGGTAAATGTGTGGCAATAATTAATCTTTGAAGAGGACTAGGTGGGTATGAGAAGACGAAATTTGAACTGGATCTTGAAGGACATCTAGAATTCCAGGTGAGGTAGGTGACTGGCAATTGATCAGCCCGAACAAAAGCATGAAGGTGAGAGAGCTTGGTGGCAGGGCACGAATTGAAGGGAGGTGTCAACCAGTGATACCTAGTTGGAGAGGATATTCACAAGGTAAGTTGAGGCCAGATTGTGCAAAGGTTTCAATGCAGCCCGAAGTCTTTTCCTACCACCAGGACCAGGTACAAAATTTGTGGGGCCCAGTGCAAAATGAAAATGCAGGGCCCCCTTGGTAAAAATTTCAAGAGGGGTGACAGTAGAGCATTAAATCAAGCTCAAGGCCCTTCTTAAGTGTGGGGCTTTGTGTGACTGCACAGATCATAGGCCCATGAAATCAGACTGCCTAACCCACAGGGGAGCTGGTGAGAGCCTTCTAGCAGGGCAGAGATGTAATTGGAGCTGGACTTTAGGAAGATTATTCTGGCATGGCTGGTGGGGCAGGTTGGAGGGACTCTAGGCAGGGAGACCGGTTAGACAGCCTTGCGAGGAAGAGGAGAGAACAGGTAGGATGGAGGCAGGGGCTAAGGGGCAGAGTGCAGGGATGAGAACTTGAGTGAGTAGAAGCATGGAGGATGTAGAGTTTGCTTAGTCAAGTTTGCTTAGACAGGGGCCAGGGAAGACCCCTGAGTGCACCTTCCTTTGCTCCTCCAACCGCCTCCTCTTTTCCCTTATTCCAGGGACCCAAGCCTTGGAGGTTACACGGGGCACAGGAATCAACAGTGAATCTCCCTTTGGCCACCAGAGGGCACATCATTCTCATGGATTTTTCCGGATGAATTTGGGGTCGGGGAATGTCCTCTGGCTTCACCTCTTCCTCTTTTTTCCCTCTCACCTCCTTCTGTGTTCCTTCACCAACTTCTTCCTCAAGGGCTGGATGCCTGAATGGAGCTGAGGTGGGGCATGAGGAGGTGTCATGGAGTCCCGAGCATTTACTAGGACTGTAGGTCATACCTGTTGCCTTAGGAAGTATGTTCATACCATCCTCTCATTGCTTCTGTCTGGCTGCCTGTTTCTCTGGTTGACTTAGCCAAGGGCTCTGCTCAATAAGCTGTAGCTGGAGTTGGAAGTCAAGTGTCAGAGGTCCAACCAGCACTCTTTCCCCACAAGCCCTTGGGCCTCTCTCCTCCTGTACCTTTGGGAACTTGTTACTTGAGCTTCGTCTCTGGCTCTTGTGGGGACTCTGGCTTCTGCCTACCTTATCTGCTGTTGAACTTAGGGTAGGTTTGGGAGTGGTGGTTTTTCAACATGTCCAGGATACAATGGGTGGGGGCAGCTGAGAGCCCGAGGAATCAGACCAGCCAGCCTACTGCCCCTCCCTGGTGAGACAGTCTAGGAGGAAGTGAAGAGTGAACTCAGGTTGCCACATGGACTTCCTGTTAAAGTCAGGGGCTCTCCAGAGATGAGAGGGACCTCAGAGCTCATGAATCTAATGACCTCAATTCATTGCTGGGGAAACTGAGACCAGAGAAGGAAAGGAACCTCTCTAGGTGTCCATTCTTTGTGCCATCCTGAGGAATCCTCATTTTCAACCAGTTTCTCTTTTCTTTCCTATGAGTTCCTTGTCTTAGAAGGGATAACTGAAATGTGAATTAAGATAATGTCTCTCCTGCTCTCTACCCCACAGGGATAGTTAAAAGGGAACTGGCGTGACTCATTGCCATAGTGCAATGCCCTTTTGTGCTAGTTTGAACAAGCAAAAGACTTTTTCTGAAAGAAAAAAAGGTAACAAATTCAAAGATGTTATTTAGAATGTCATCACTGGAACAAAGGCATGGATTCTGTCAATATAGGAACGTTGAGGAGTCTAAACAGAGATGTTATGTGATTTTTCCAAGATCACACAGCATTTTCACTACACACAGCTGGAGGTGGAATGCAGGGCTGGGGGGATCTCTGCAGCTTCCGGCAGCTGGGAGCCAAGGACGTTTACCTGGTGCTTGCCTGGGACCTTGAGGAGCCCTGTGGACTAGATGTGGGGTGCATGGATAGATAAATAGAAGGCAGGATAGATGACAGCTGGTGATGAACGGTAGGTAGACAGGTAATAGACTAACGCTGCATCTGACAGGTGACACACATGTTGATAGACAGGCTGGATGATAAACGAGATGTATTTAATGAGCTAGCTGAGAGACGAAAGGACACACAGACAGGATGTTGCCTTAGAACCAAAGGATGCCAACAGCAGGGATGGCTAACAGCCTTATTTTCTATTTAGTCAAATGGTAACACGCACACGTGATCCACGCTCCCTGTTCAAGGTTTGAAAATACCCGAAAACTGACGGAAAGAAACGAAGAGTCAGACTTTGGGTACCACCCGAGGGAATGACCCGAGGCTCGCCCGGCCTCGGGTGTTGCCGGAAATGGCCGACGACCGCCGGCGGCGGCGGGGCGGGATGGGGGCGGGGCCGGCTCAAGGCAAGCGGGGCGGCTTCGGGTGTTTCCGGAAACTGCCGAGAGCCAGTTTGAAGTGGGCGGGGAAAGGCCTGTGGGCGTGGCTGGAGTACCCGGAGTCCCTTCGTGGATTTCCGCAAACAGAGCCGAAGCTTCGTCTTCGGAATCGAGGAGGCGCGCGCGTCCCCGGGATTACCTTCTTCGGGTGTTTCCGGAATTCACCAGTAGTCCGTGGCCGGGAGGAGAAGGCGCGCCCCCCTCCCGTTTCTAGCCGCTTCGGATGTTTCCGGCTGCTGCCGGCGGAAAGAGCCGAGGGCCGGCGGTGGTGGCGGCCATGTTGGGAGCAGCAGGTCCGGCGGCGGCTGCCTGTGTGCCGGGCGCGGAGCAGTGCCGCTGAGGGCAGGGGAGGAGCGAGGCAGGCGGCCGGCTGCGGCGGCAGAGAGTAGGCGGAGCGGCGCGGCCCGGCCGAAAGGCGGCACAGCCCAGCCGGGGGTCGGGGGGGTGCGGTCTGGAGCCGCTCGGAGCCGGCGCGGCCTAGCCCGAGCGGCGCATCCCCGGGCTGGCGTGAGCGGCAGTCCGGCCTCCCCGCACCCCCGGCCGGGGCCCATGCGGCGGGTGCCCCTGCTGTGAGAAGCCCCGCCCGGCCGGGCTCCGCGCCTTCCCTTCCCTCCCTTCCTCCGAGCTTCTCGGTTCCCTCCCCTGAGATACCGGCGCCATGTCCAGCGCCCGGACCCCCCTACCCACGCTGAACGAGAGGGACACCGAGCAGGTAAGGAGCCCTAAGGGCTCCCCGAATTCTCTGGCTGGGCCCCTGCACCTTGCAGAGCCTCCTCCCTCCTCAGCTCCCCTCGTGCCCCTGCTGCCATCCTGTAAGCCTCGGCTGCCCTGTCATCTGGCTCCTGGCCCCGTACATCTCCCTTCCGAGTCCTCTCCTGGGACCCACCTCGTCCAGACTCCAAGCTGCACACTTGTCTTTCTGCCGACCCCCCCCCCTTCTCCCCTCACCGCCCTCCTGCGCTCTTCCGTGTTACCTCCCCAGCTTCCTCTTCTCTTCCCTTTTTCTCTCGGGGGCCTTTCTGGTCTTCCTCCACCCACGCTTAAAGCAGCCACCCTCCTGTTCCTCGACTAGCACCCTGCGATTTGCCCCAGGTCGTTGTCCACCTCTTCCTCCATCCCTCCAGCCTCGCTTCCCCTCCGCCCGCACCGGTTCTCCCAGTCCCAGTATCACCCTCAGGGTCCTCGCCCCGGAGTGTGTTCTCGATCCCTATCCCCTTCCAGTTCCCCGGCTTTCTACCCTGCCTCTTGCAATTTTCCAGATTGTGCTCTCCCTCTTGCTTGCAACCCACCAGCTCCACCCTCATCACCTTTCCAAATCGTTCGCCTACTCTTTGCTCATCACTTTCCCTTCTCTTCTCCAGGAGCTCCCTGGAGCCTCGCGCTGGCATTTGTTGCTTCCGTGTTTTCCCGTACAGCTGTCATGCGCATAGTTTTCCCACAGGTTGTCTTTGGGGTTCCAGTCTTCACTCCCTTCAGAGTCTTTGGATCCCTCACGTTCTCTTCCTCTGGGGTTTGGGTTTTTTGAGTCTTGGCCTCCTGTTTCTCACTGTGAGTGCTGTACCAGCCTTCTCCCTGGGCTCTTCCTACCGAGGGAAAGACACTCACTATTTCAGCCCCACTCCCTTTACACAACCTGTTGCTCGGTCCTTTCCCAGGCCTTGCTGCATCCCCGTCCTTGCCTTTCTGTCCTCTTACTCCGCAACACAAACCGTGAGGCTTTCTTGTTTCTTCGCTCCTGGATCTGTCACTTTACATAGTATCTTCCCCCTTGCTTGTTGCCTTCTGGTTTCTCTCCCCTCACCCCATCTTACTTACTATGCCTCTTAATCAGGATTGCCTTTAATCTCCATATTAGTTTCCTGCCTTCTTCACATCATGTTTATTTTTCCCGCATATGCCCCTATCCATCCCCTTGTGATTGGCTAGTCTTTGTAACCCCCCGGGCCAGGAATTTTGCACGCTAGTTTCTTGAGCTACACACTTACCCCTCATCCTGGCAATCACTGCTATCATCTGTCACCCAAGCCTTAGCCTTTTCTGTGTCATCTCACCTCTTAGCCGAGAGGCGTCCACTTTCCACCCCTCCCCTTTCTTTCACCATCTCTAGTGTCCCTTGCTGCCTGCTCTGTGGAGAGTCCCCTGCCTGTCATACCTTGGTGGAGAACTTTACTAGGCCAAAAAAACTTGACTTGAAAAAAGAGCTCTTCTCCTGTGGGGCTTGAAATGCTTTTTGCATCCTTCTCCCTCACTACATTATTTATGTTTTCATCTTGTTTACTTCTTTCTCCTTAGTGCAATAGAACTGTTGTTATATTCTCTTGCATATTAACAACTTTCTCTGAAAAATCTACCCTCTTTTCATTTCTCTGATGTTTTTCTCTTTTGTTACCCCCTCACTCTCTGTCATCTGGGCAGTCAGGAACTCAAGAGGAGTTCTGGATAAGTTTTCTGCAGTGGTTGACCCTTTCATTACTGATGGAGTGACTGATTGCTTCTGGGGTTGAATTGGGTTGAGAGGGAGTGATGGTTGATTTCCATTTCATCAGCGGGTTTGGCAGCTGGTTCTGTATGGGACTGAGGTGTTTGGAAACTGGAGCATGGCCTGTATCTCACAGTCTTTCCCTCCAGTGCCAGCTGTTTTCTCTCCTTACCGGGAACCACTTTCTCGAGGCCCTCTTGAGGTTGCCTGTTCCATTCCTTTTCCTATCACAGCCTTTATTTAGCAGGTAAACCCTGCTTAACCAGAGGACTTTCCCAGACTGTTGATTCCGAGCTGTAGGAGGAGGCCAAGTGACTGACTGGCACCCTCAGGCATCTGGGGAGTGGCGGTGGAGTGCCTACTCTCTCAGCAAGGCTGTGGGGGGCATTGTATTCAGCAAAGTAGAGTAACAGAGTGCCTCAATGTGGTTTCTTTGTGCTCTTTACTCAGTGTAAATGTATTCTTGCCTCGGTCTTTTTCTTGTGATGTGTGCATTGATTTCCTCTCTTCCCTACAAGCCTCACATAATGCTGAGCGCATAGTAGGAACCCGGTGCACGCCTACTGATTTTGTGATAGCAGAACTCTGTGAACCATTTGGGAACGTAAGCTGCTCCTTGATAACTTTGTCCAGAGCACTGGCTGCATACGTTGTCATCCTGTTCCAAATTATGAATTACTCATCCTGTTTCCACTCTGTGGATTTAGGTTCCCCTGAGCCGCTTCATTGGTTCTTCTGTCATTCTCAGGGTAGCCGCACCATTGACTTGATATTAAGTCTCATTCCAGTAAAAGCGTGGATTTCGAAAAACATAACGGGCAGGTGCAGTATTTTTTAAAACAAGAAAAAAGACAAGTAGCAGCTCCTCTGGTCATAAGGCTAGAGAGGCCTGAAGCACTGGTCTCCTTTGGGCTAGATCATGCCACCAGGTGAGACCAGAAAGCTCTTCTCGGTCCTGTTGCGATTCTAGCTAAAGTGGTCATTGCATAAGCCTTAATGTTGTGAAATAAAAAGCAAGGGATTTGGTTGGTTTGATTTCTTTCCCCCAAAGGTCCTCTATTATCTTACTTAGATTTAAATTATTTAAATTGGTTTCACAAGAAAATAGGTAAACAAACTCTGCTGGTTGTCTTCGAGCTCCAACCTCTTGCTCTTTCTCTCCCCCTTTCTTTAAAACATGTGGCTGATGAGAAGCTGTTTCTAGGAGCTCTTTGATCACATCTGAATTAAACAGACATACACACACACAAAATGTTGAAGCATAAAATAAACCTAGTGTTGCAGAGAGATTGCCTGTTTGCTGTCGACTCTGCTTCTAACAGTGAAAGTAGGAGATAAAAAGAAAGTTAAGCCCTGTCTTTATTGTGATTTTTGTGACACCTGATTGCAGATGTGCTTTTTCACAGTCATAGACTCTTCCTTTTGCAGAAAGAGGGTTGTGACCTGGGGCTGGTAGTTTTGGGCATTCTTAATCTGAGAGCTGAGCTTTCTGTTCACTTTTCCAAATGGCTCTGTTGGCGTGGAGGCTTGGCAGTGGTGAAAGCAATCAGCAAGATGACTGTTCGTCTTCCAGCCAGCAGCAGCAGTAATAGGCAAGTGGAGAGGGGTCCAACTTGCAGAGTCCACCTGCCGCTGGAGAAAGCTTCCTGTAACACCTGGTAGAGGGCCTACGTTGGCTTCATACCTGCCCCACCTCTGGGCCTCAGGAACCACAAGAGAGGGCTCCTGAGAGAAAGCACCTGAGAGAAAGCAAGGGGCTTTCACTGCCCACCCGCCTCTGCCTCTGCTGCAGTGGGCGAGGGAGGAGGCTGCTGTTGTCCTTCCAGGGAGTGAGTGGCATTGTTTCTTCTCTCAGGTGATTCTGGGAAGAGGAGTTTGGAAGTGTGGGTGAGAGAGCAAATCTAACTTTTAGAATCCTGTACAGAACCACTGAGCCACTCCAAACACACATATCCCTTGGATCCCAGTGTTGACTCTGGCTGAATGTTTCACTGAGTAATCTGGTTTTAGTGCTGTTTTGTAGAGAGCTCGGTTCGCTCTCGTTTCACTCCCTGTCCTGCAGGCTGTGTGCAGCAAGCCCCATGCTCTGGGTGCTGACTCCGACCTCTGCCCTTTGACCCTGGCCAGGGGCTCCTTGGTGGTGCTGCCTTCTGGTCAGGGGTGTGGGGGAATGTCAGACCATATAATCTTACTTTCTGCTTCACCCTCGAAACAGGAAAGAGGTATTGTTAGACCAAGGGCTCTAGGAGTCCCTGGAGTTCATACAGTTGCCATACTACAAACTTTGAACCTGGTAAAGGTAGCTACCTAGTAAATTGTAATAATTTCTCTCTAGTCTGTGGACTTTGGGAAATAGCTAAACAGATGGATACAAGGCAGTCATTGAAATTCGTCCTGCTTCAGATTAAAATCAAGTTTGCACAGGGATAACTGAATCTTTCGGATGGCGACCAAAGATTGGGCTTGAGTTTTCTTCAGCATCGATGTCTTAAACAGAGTTGATGCCTGTGAGGCAGGAAAAGACTGAGAATTTGTTTTCTGAGAGGTTTGCATGGTTAGAGCTCTTGGGAGTCAAAAACATCTCAGACTAGACTGCTTCCCCTTTGGACAGAACAGCCTAATTCTCAGTGGGCATTTGACCAGGACTAACCCATGCCTTCATGAACTCTTTCCCATTGAGCACTTAGCCACCTGGCTGGCATTCCTCTTCTCCCAGGAGCTTCCATGACTTTCCTTGTATGTACTATGTCGACTTAAATGAATATTTTATGCCTAGAGTGCAGCTAAGTGTCGGACCTTGTGGCCCATTATCGACAAGCGAGGTGGGGGCTGGGCGCCACCCTTGGCCCCATGATAGCGTCTCTGCTAAATGGACTCCCCCCAGCCGCACTTTGAAGCTCATTAATGGATTGGGATGAAGTAACCTCAGCAGATGGAAAGGGCAAGGAGGGTGGTCATCCTTCCTTCCCCGAGGCTGCCTGATGAGGCTTTCCTGCAGTAACCAGGTCCAGCCCCAGCTCCTTGCGCTGGGTTAAGCTGTAGACTGACCACTAGGCCTCTGCTTTGGGAGGAGACGTGGAAAAGGTTTGGTTCTCTCTTAGCCGTGGTGACGCTGCCACGTTCGCCGCTTTCCTGCGTCAAAGCAAAAATTGAGAGGGCTGTGGAAAGGGTGGGTGGAGTTTAAACCTGGCCCTTCCTCCTTCAGCGGAAGTTCAGCAAAATGACAAACCAGATAGGTGGCTGGGTTTCCTTTTCTTCATGGTAGATTCCAGTATTTGTACATTTTGCACCTGAAGCTTGGATTCTCCAGGCTTTCTCCCAGCCTTCATCAAATATGAGTCACTGAAGTGTTTGTTACCTATGCATTTTCTCCTTCTGTCTCAGCAAAGGGAAGAGTAAGGCTTTACAAACCTTGTGGGGGAGGAAACCACCCATTTCCCACTTGTGGCATGGGAAGAGGCTGTCTATCGCCATGTTAACTCTGAAAGTTCTAGCTCTCGGAGCAGAGCGTCACTACCCCACCACAGCCCTTTTAGTGCGAGCTATTGAATGTCTTTGCTGTTTTTTAGACTTTGAGATGGTACATCTGGTTCTGAAAAAGCTCCAAGAGAACATCTGGCCCCCTTGGTTTCCAGTTCTCTCTCAGAGGAGGAGGGATCCCAGGTCCTTCTCTGGCCCGCTAGACCTGCTTCTCCTTTGCCGGGTATAAATAGGCTAGATCCCTTCATCTGAATGTCCGTTTTGTCTAGAGTGTTTGAAGTTTTTTTGGTCCCTGTGGGGAGTTCTTTCCACAGATGTCTGTCTTTGGGTTGGCACTCATTCCCCATTACTTTCATTTATTCCTTCTCATTGGAAAAGGGCAAAAAACAAATATATTTCCTCTTGTGCAGCAAATGATTGATTTTAGGCTTATGAAGTCATAGAATCACAAGTAGGTAGGAGGGAGGGTGAGATGGACACTGGTCTTGGTGGCTAGGTGGATCCTGTGGGACAGTGAAGCGGGGGGGAGGGGTGGGTTCAACAGCTGGCTCCAAGCCACCTTTTTCTTTTTAACATAAGGAAGGCGGGGCAGACCAGCGGCTTCTCTGTATAACCAGTCAAGCTAGTTTTGAGCCGCCTCGGCCTCTTTTCCTCTGTGCTGTTTGGGAAATTGGCAATACAAAGATCTGCCTCCTCTGGGGCTCTGCTCATTGAGGCATGAGTTTGGAGGATGTCTGTAAACAACCACCTTCCCTCCTAATTCTGAATGGGTCTCTGAGCTGGGCCTCTCCAGTGAGTGGGCTTTCTCCACACCTCATGCTACTCAAAGCAACTTGGTCTTACACACCTTTCACTGGAAGCTGTAAGATAGAGCTCCTTTTCTTTGCAGTTCACAGCTTGGCAAAAGGCCCTTCGCCTGGCCAGGAGGTCTGTGCTTGGCTCCCCACGTGTGAATCTGGAAGGGAATCGGGACTCCTGGCTGTCGTGATCTGGCTGCTAAATCCAACCAGACCCCAGACCTTTTGGATCGGTACATAGGTACTGTCTGTCCAGGCCCGCTGGAGAAGAAAAAAGGAGAGAGAATAGTTTTTGATCTTTGGCAGTTTAACAGGTACTTCAGCCATGGGGAACAGTTTGAGTGTCCGTGATCAAGGTACCTGTAGGAAAGGTGGGAGCCTTCAGTCACCACGTGCTGGCACTTCCTGAACACAGTAGGGAATCTTTCTCAGGGAGGGGACATAGCAGGATTCTGAGCCCCCTGCGACTAGACTGCAGGTGCTGCTGATGTAGCCAGATTGTTTTCTCAGTCTCCCACTAAGCAGAAAGCTCCCAAATCCAAAAGCTTGGTGATTAATGAGTGCAGCTACCTGCAGGCAGAGTTCTAGCTTATGTCCTTGTTGCTGCTACAGTGGTTTACTCATTGCTTCTCCTGAGGACCATTTTACTGAAGGTTTTGTTTTGGTTACTCATATCCTATATGCAGGGTGGCCCCCTTTTTCCTTCACCTTCTTTAGACCCGAGTGTCTGCTGGTTTTCCCTTACCCCATCACTTCCCCACCTCCTCTCCACAGATGGCCATCTTTTGACTGCCTTGGCACATAGCATTGGCAGCATTTTTGACTTGTTACTTTGTTTTTGCCCAAAAGAGTTTGAATTACTGGTTCTCCAGTCACAGGAAGTGGGGTCCCTTAGGCCCTCTTGGTCTAGCATAGCATTCTGATTGAGTTGAGCTTATGGCAGAGTTGAAAGGAGATCCCAGCACTTTTGGACTTCCAATAAATGGTGTCACTGTGGTCAGAGCAGGCTCTGCAGCTAGAGTCCCTGTATTGGAATCTTGGGTCAGCCCCTACTGTGACCTTGGGCTTACTTTATCCCTCTAGGCCTGTAAAGAAAAAGGAGTAATAATAGTACCTATCTTAGAGATATAGTTGTTGTGAGCATTAAAAGAGTTAATGAATATAAAGCACTTACAATAGTGCTGGCAGGATGTAATAATTATCGTCATCGTTGTTTCAGCTGAGCAACTTAGTGAATTTTCTCTGAGCGCCACACAACTCCAGGTCAGTATAAGGGACGTAGTTTGGAATGTCTCTGTAATGACTGGAAGAATCTTGGCCTCTTCCAGCCATTGGGGTTCCGTAGGTGCTTTTCCTAGCATTTCTGGGTTTTTTAATTTGTTTGTTTATTTTAGTTTTCTTTTTTAATCAGATATCTGAAAGAAAATAGGATGCTGTTGGAGAGGTTTATGTACTTTTGAAAGCACTTTTTAAAAAATGATACTTCGTTTATTTACAAGATATCAATATTAGGCAACTTTATTGATTAAAGGGAAAAAAAACACACCACCCTCTGCCTGCCCATTATTTCTGTGGTGTGAATGGTGGTGGTGGTGGTGGTGGTGGATGTGCAGTCTCTTCATTGGCTGGAAGGCCAAATCCAAAGTTACTGGAGCGTGGGCTTTTCTGAGCTGTTGGGATCCGGGTGTTAGAGGAGGCCCCACCTAGTGCCAGGATTTCTTTCATTGTGTTCCTGTATTCACGTGCAGTGTTTACCCTTTGGCAACAGGAGAAAGCTCCCTGTTTCTCTTAAAGACCACATGGGAACTTAGCAGCTGATGATTTTAGGTTCCTTTTTCACTAGCAGAGGGGCCTTCAAGGGCAGGTTCTTGTTACCTTTGTTGGCTTTTCTGAAATGAAAAGAAAGCCTCCCCTTTGTGAGGCCTGGGAGGGAGGGTGACAGTCATTTCTCAGCAGCTCCTGTGGATTTGTGGACTTTGAATCTTGGGCCGAGATTTTGGTCTCAGTTGGTTCCTGTTGATGTTCCTTGCTTGCCACTTCTAGAGCCTGAATGCCTTATCAGAACAGCAAGTAAGTTGCTCAGTTTTTTTCACACTGCCACTGTGGCCAGGGAGAAAGGTAGCAGTGTCGCCGCAGAGCTCATCAGGGAATGTTTCTGTCAGTGCATTTTCCTCTTCCTTTTGACCCCTCTGCTGACTTGTGTCTCACTTCCTTTTTTTTTTTTTTTTTTTCTGTTTGGTTTCTTTGAACTCTCTTCCTTCCTTTTCACTGTCCATCTTGGGTTTTCATCTCCATGTACCACTGCCTTACCTGTTTGTATGCCTGTATGCCTCTTTTTTTTTTTTTTAAAGGGAACTTCTAAAATTATTTATTTATTGATTTATTTTTGGCTGCGTTGGGTCTTCGTTGATGCGCGCGGGCTTTCTTTAATTGCGTCGAGTGGGGGCTACTCTTCGTTGCGGTGGGCGGGCTTCTCATTGCGGTGGCTGCTCTTGTTGCGGAGCATGGGCTCTAGGCACGCGGGCCCAGTAGTTGTGGCTTGCGGGCTCTAGAGCGCAGGCTCAGTAGTTGTGGCACACGGGCTTAGTTGCTCCGTGGCATGTGGGATCTTCCCGGACCAGGGCTCGAACCCGTGTCCCCTACATTGGCAGGCAGATTCTTAACCACTGCGCCACCAGGGAAGCCCAGTATGCCGCTTTTGTGGCATGGCTCAGGAGAGGAATTTTGCTAGTCTGAGATCGCCTTCCTGTATAAAATCCCAGAACCACCCAATCCTTTCTTTCTCCTATTCCTCTGATTTCTGTAAAGTTAAGGACTCACTGCTTTAGAAAACATTTTATTTTTGTGTCTCTGGAGCCACCTTCCTCAGTAAATCCAGGCTTGGCAACTTGACAACTTATTAGGGATGGCATCCCAGTTTCCCTGGTGACAGGGTCTAAGCTAGTTCTAGGCTGTTTCCTCTGACCAATCAGGAATGCCATAACTCTAGATCCTGTCTTGGGAGAGATCTGGGGAGGCACTTATTAATTTTGGTAGCACAAAATTGAACTTGGTTCTCAAAGTGTAGTCTGGGGACCCTTGGGGTCCCTAAGACCTGTTTGGTGCTATACAAAGTCAAAATAATTTTCATTGTAACATTAATGCAGTATTTGCCTGTTTCACTCTCATTCTCTCACCAGTGTACAGTGGAGTTTTCCAGAGGCTAAATGATGTGTGTTGATGTCATCACTCTTGGCCAGTGGAATGTGTGCTTCTTTATTTTTGTGTTTCCTAGAATTTTTAAGGTAGTACTTTAAGGTATAAATATGGAAGTTTTCTGGGACTTCCCTGCTGGCGCAGTGGTTAAGAATCCACCTGCCAATGCAGGGGACACAGGTTCGAGCCCTGGTCCGGGAACATCCCACATGCCGTGGAGCAACTAAGCCCATGTGTCACAACTACTGAGCCTGTGCTCTAGAGCCCACGAGCCACAACTACTGAGCCTGTGTGCCACAACTACTGAAGCCCACACACCTAGAGCCCGTGCTCCACAACAAGAGAAGCCACTGCAATGAGAAGCCCGCGCACCACAACAAAGAGTAGCCCCCGCTCGCCACAACTAGAGGAAACCCATGTGCAGCAACAAAGACCCAACACAGCCAAAAATAAATAATATAAATAAAAATAAATTTATTAAAAAAATATGAAAAAAAAATATATGGAAGTTTTCAGTGATGAACTCGATTTGTTCTCAGTACTTCTACTGTGCTCTTACTAGTTTTCTTCGGTTATACCTGCTAATCTCTGTAAACCTCATTATTGTCCAATAAGTAGTTATTTTAAAATCTCAGCATTTTCCTTCACCTTTGAAGAAACACAAGAAGTAAGTACAACCTGCAACACTTACTTGTAAAAACTTTGGGGAAAACTAATAATTTTTAAAATTGTATTTATAGTTTATTTTAGCACTTAATTCTGTTTTATTCTAAAATAGAAGAAAATTTATAGTATTTTTCATATTTAAGGATTAATTGTTGGCTTAAAAAAGGGAGGTTGGAAGTCTTGCTTTTTCAACGTAGCTGCCAGCTCTGTTTACTGCAACTGGACATATCAACAAGTGAAAGGGAGGGATCTACTCTGAAGAAACTGGGCGAAACTGTAGACAAGAACTGAAAAAAAAAATTAAAAGAAATGAAAATCATAATGAAAGTTATCTTCTCAGCTTTATAGATGCAAATAATTTACTTTATTGTATCTTATGCAACAGAGCATTTTCATGTAGTATTAGGGTGCCAGTTAAGTTGAAGCATCATTTCAAGACCAATCAGTCAGAGTTTAAAGAAGAAGGAATTACGTGTTTTAAGCGTACACACCATGGTCTCTTTAAAAGCCAAAATTTGTTCCAGCTTTTCCACCTAGAAATGACAAAGTCACTGAAGCCTCTTACAGGATGAGTTATTGCTTTGGCTGGAATAGCCCACCCAGTAGCTGAGAGACTAATAACGTTTTGAACAGCTGACGTTCCTGAATGCCCACTGAATGAAAAGTCAGTAAAGTTCAGGGTAGTGCTACTTCATATGTTACCGTGACTTGTCGAATTAAAGATTTAGCTGCAAACATGAAGACTGAGGTAATATCTTATTTATTAAAATTTTACTTTCACCTTACAAATGAGCAGATTTATAGACATGGCTCAAGTTGTATCAGCACCAGGTATGCTTCAAAAAATATTTTCTTTTATGTGAATGCTCAACAACAAACACAAGTTGTGATAAATATGCATAGGGTTGAGTAACTTTTTTGACTCATGGTTTATCCTGGAACAACTTCCTTTCCATTTGCACTGTTGGTGCAGAAGCAGTGACAGAGAAAACTGCTGGTGCCATAACATGAATCAGGGCAGTGGCACAAAACTCTGCTGGTGGTCATAGTCATGGACTTTCCTGCTACACACTTGTGGTTTAAAAAAAAGCCATTTTCACTTAAGAATGCCTTGGATGAAGCACTAAAAATTATATTTTTTAAATTAAATCTCAACCCTCCAATAATAAAGGTCTTTGATGTTCCAAGTGAAGAAATGCAAAGTATTCATGGAACATTGCTGCTGTGTACCGTAGTCCAGCTGTCTGCAGAAAATGCACTTGTGTGTTGAAGCCGAACTATCTGCATGGATCATCATTTTTACTTGAAATAACAATTGATGGACAAACTATAGTTGTTCGTACTGCAGTATTTAGTGGACGTTTTATTGAAATTGAACAAAGCCTGTCACCATTGCCAGTGATAAAATTCAAGTTTTCAAGCACAATTTAGAATTTTGGAAAACTTGTATTTGTCAGACTTTTTTGATGAGATCGGTGATAAGATTGATGGAATGTGATTTTTTTTGATGTTGTATGAAATGCCAGTATTTGGAAATTCTGCATAATTCGGTGAAGGAATGTTGCCTAGATTGTCAGTGGGTAAAAGAGCCATTCAAAGTGCAAGATGACCAATGGATTTCAATGTAAAAGTAACACAAAAGGTTCATTGATAAAATTTCAGATTGCACATTGCAACTAGTCTTTAAAAACTACTACTTGTGGAGTTTTGGTCTAGTATCAAAGAAGAAAATCCTCAATATTTGAAAAGCTATTAAACTCCATTTTCCAACTACACATCTGTGTGAAATGAGATTTTCTTTATATCTTTCAACCAAAACAACATGTGGAAACACACTGAATGCAGAAGCAGATATGAGAAGCTGGCCCTCTTCCCTTAAGCTAGACATTAAAGAGATGTACAAAAATATAAAACATGTAACTCTTGTTGCAAATTTCATTTTGTTTTAGAAATAATTTCTTCGTTTAAAAAATGGGTTGTTTAAACAGGTAATAGGTTTATTGTTATTTTGAATGAATAAAAATAATTTTAAAAATTATCAGTTTCAATTTCTAATATGGTAACTGTTGATATCTATGACCCACATAAACAAAAGATCTTCGTAGTCCTTGATAAATTTTTTTAGAGTGTGAAGAGTTCTTGAGACCAAAAAGTGAGAACACCTTTGTTGTAGACAAAACCTGAGTTGATTGTCCTCAGTCTTGGGCTGGTTACCTGTGATGACTTCATAGGGAGCCCTTGTTTGCAGTTCCCAGCCCTTGTAATAATCCCTGCCTGGGCCTCAGAGACTTTGACCTGAGTGAGCTTATTTCCTTCTTCTAATACATATAGCATTGGCCTTGTGAGGTTTTTTGTTGTTGTTGTTTTATCTGTGGTTTATTTCCCCTGTTTTTTCTCTTTATTCCCTAATTTTTCTTCTTTTTCTCATTTTCCCTTTCTCTTTATTCTTTTATTTGTCTCATTTTTTCTTTTTTTATTCTTTAGTTTGTTAGGTGTTTTTGGTTGGGGGGGGAGGTCTGGCATTGTGTTTTAATTACATTATAAAAATCAGTTCATCAGGTGGACTTCCTTTAGTATGTGTGAAGTTGTGGTTTGGAAAATATAGTTTTTTCACTAAAAATAAGTAACTTAGGTTTATATGTAATGGGTTTATTAATGTTCTTTTAAATGAGTGGAGACACTGATAGATATAACCCATATAAACAAAAGCTTTTGGGGGACTCAGTTATTTTTAATACTGCAAAGCCTTTCTGAAACCAAAAAGTGTAATAAGAACCACAGCTGTAGACAAAACCTGGGTTAATTCTCCCTGGCTTTCTTTGGTTGATTTCTTGGTTGAAATTTTTCATTAAAAAAAAAAAAAAAAGTTTTGCAGTTCCCAGCCCCTATTTAGTCCTGACTGGGCCTCAAGAAGGCACTTGCTACCTTGGTTTGCTGTTGTTCTAGCTGAGGAAGCTGGTTCTCAGTGACCAGAGGGACTTTGACCAAAGTTGGCTCGTTTCCTCCTTTGAATACATAGCACTGACCTTGTGATTTTTTTTTTTAAACAGTTAAATTTGATTTTTTAAAATTTTGAGATAATTTTAAACTTAGAAAAGTTGCAAAAATAGTCCGAAGAGTTTTTGTACATTCTTCACCCAGCTTCCCCTTATATTAACATCTTATATAACCATAGAACATGTATCAAAACTGAGAATTAATCTTGGTATCATACTGTTAACGAAGCATCTTCAGATTTCATCAGTTTTTCCACTGATGTGCTTTTTCTGTTGAGGATCCAGTCTGGGAGCCCACATTGCACGTAGTTCTCCTGTCTCTATAGTCTCCTTAGTCTTTCCATGTCTTTCGTGACATTGACAGTTTTGAAGAATGCTGGTTATTTTTATAGAATGTTCCTCAGTTGTGGTAGTCTGAAATTTTCTCATGGCCTTGTGCTTTAATTCTATTTTTTCACTGTGGTCAAATACACGTAACACAAAACTTATATTTTAATAAATTTTTAAGTGCATAGTCCAGTGGCATTAAGTACATTCATAATGTAGCCAGTGCCACTATTTGTAGAACTTTTTCATCATCTCAAATAGAAACTCTATATCAATTAAACAATAATTCCCCATAATCCCTTCCCCCAGCCTTTGGTAACCTCTTTTCTACTTTCTTTCTCTATGAATTTGCTTGTTCTGAGCACCTCATATAAGTGGAATCATACAATATTTGTCTTTTTGTGTCTGGCTCATTTCACTTAGCATAATGTTTTCAACGTTCATCTATGTTGTAGCTTTAATTACGTTTTAAAAGTTAACCTGGATTTTACTGTGATGATATGTATTAACTTGATATGTTGGAAAATATAGTTATTAAGACATATAGTTGTAATGGGTTTAGTAATATTATTTTAAGTGAATTAATAGATGAACATTTTCTCTTTTTTTTCTCAGTTTTAGTTATAATAACAGTAGCTATAATCCACATCAACAAAAGCTATTTGAGGTCCTTAATAATTAAGAGCATAAAGGGTTGTCCACACAGGAGTGTGAGAATTGCTTTTGTGGATCATCCCTGTCCTTGATTGGCTGGTTACTTGCTGTGACCTCATAATGAGCCTTTGTTTTGCAATTCCCAGAGTCCTGGCTGAACTGCAGGAAGGCACTTGCTGCCTTGGTTTGCAGTGTATCTGTATGAGGAAGCTGGTTCTCAGTGACCTGAGGGACTTTAACAAAATTTGGCTTATTTCCTCCTTCTAATACAGAGAACTGGCCTTTTTTTTTTTTTTTTTTTTTTCCCGTTAAAAAATCCTTTGGCTTACTTGGATTTCATTATGACAGTAGATTTTTTTTTTTTAAGCTTATATGTAGGCTATTGGTCAATTCCAAATTTGAAAACTGCAAAGCTTGCTTAGTCTCTATCCTTGAAAAACCTTGGTGCCTATAATAGCTGAAGGCTGATAGGCTCCAGGCACTCACTAAGGCCAGAACACCCAACAGTCTGTTCTCAGGGTGGCTGCAGAGCCTACACACTTTGTTCCTATTTCTTCTGTACTTAACTCTTTGTTAGCCCTGTTTCTTAGTGAAACACGCCTGCCAAATCCCGCTTTTATGTAAGTGCACTTCATTTTCTCCTGGAAGAGGTAAGCATATTTGTTGTGTATGTAACAGCGTGGGAACTTTATCTTTGCTTGAAGAGTCTTTAAGAGATACAGTTGCAGTAAATATATTTCTGAACTACTATATTATTTTCCACCTTGTTCTTTTGCTTGTATTCATTCTCCAGTTAACGTAGCGCCTCTTTTTTTTTTTTAATTAATTTATTTTTGGCTGTGTTGGGTCTTCGTTGCTGTGTGCAGGCTTTTCTCTAGTTGTGGCGAGTGAGGGCTTCTCTTTGTCATGGTGCGTGGACTTCTCATTGCGGTGGCTTCTCTCGTTGCAGAGCACGGGCTCTAGGCACCCGGGCTTCAGTAGTTGTGGCTTGCGGGCTCTAGAGCGCAGGCTCAGTAGTTGTGGCACACGGGCTTAGTTGCTCCGCGGCATGTGGGATGTTCCCGGACCAGGGCTCGAACCCGTGTCCCCTGCATTGGCAGGCAGATTCTTTTTTTTTTTTTGAATTTTATTTTATTTATGTTTTTATACAACAGGTTCTTATTAGTTATCCATTTTATACATATTAGTGGATATATGTCAGTTGGCAGGCAGATCCTTAACCACTGCGTCACCAGGGAAGTCCGTACCTCTTACTTTTAAAAGCTCTTCTTAGTACCGCTAATAGTAGACCTTTGGGCCTCCTCTAACAGTCCCTCAGACCAGCTTTAAAGCAAATCTTTTTACACTCATCTTATTTGTTCAGAATCACTTCTCATCAGAATCATTAAAAAAAAAAGTTTAATCAAGTGCTTACCTTATATCAATTTGTGTCTACATATAGACTTGCAGGATTGTAGCTCCATTTCCCATCACTCAGCAAGTCCCATAAGTCTCTGCTTTTTACACAAAGCATATTTCTTTCCAGAATTCAACTTGATGTGCTTTTTTCTCTCTCTTTGGCCACTGGTCTGTATGGAAGATAGACTTGCTTTCAAAGGAGATTTGTTCACTATTAGCTAAGGCAGTGACTCAGTAACAGTGCCTCCTGGATGGCCCTCTAAGTACATTACTCTGTTCCCAGTGGTTGGGAAACTCTTAAAGGCAATGGACTGAGTACTTGAAGGGTAGACGGTGCCCCCACCCATTCTCACACACCCATTCTTACGGGGCACGGTTTGCCCTGAGGCTAGTGTCTTCAGCTATAGACATAATAATAGCCAGCATTTATTGAGAACTTAACTTTGTCCCAGATACTTGTTTAATTAGCTGTTTTACATTCATTAACTCATTTAATCTTTGTGAGATAGTAGGTCTTATTACTTTCCCCACTTTGCAGATGAGGAAACAGACGCCCAGAAATGTTGAGTAACTTGTTTAAGGTAACAAACTCATGTGGTTCAGAGTGTTTGTTGGTGTCAGAACAAGACTTTCTTGACCGTGGAGAGCACTTTGGCTCTGGCTTCAGTTGTGTCCTAGCAGTAGAAGATAGATCCCTTAGGATTAGCTCACAGTCAGTGTGGGGCAAAACATGGCTCCCAGGCCGGCTTCAGAGTTGTGCGTGCTCTCCTCTGCCCCACGTTGTTTCTTTCTGCCCTCTGTGGCCTGTTGTAAAGGTGGCACAGTGCAGGAGATGCAGCTCTTTGGGTTTAGCTCCCTGGTCTTAACAGCTGTGGGAAACAGTTTTTTGACCTTATTGTTTAATCCTGGCTTCTGGTTTTCCTCTTCATCTCTTCTCACCTTCTGGAATTCCAAGAACTCCTTTAGAAAAACCAGACTCTTGAGACCTGAAATTGGTAACCAACAAGTAAGTACCTCACAGCACAGGACAGTTTGGATTCTTAGAGTTGACTGTCCTGCTCAGTAGCACCTCACTACCCCCCAAAAAGAAAACTTTTGTTTGTGGATCTTAACCATGTACATTTTATCCTTACGAAACTAAAATTTTCTTTTTATATACCATTATGTACACTTACACACGCAGAAGCCCAGAGCTACTTGCTTTTAGCCTTGACTGCCAAGGACACTGAGAGCACTGTAGCTGGTGGTGCCAGGCCTCTGTGTGTGTTTGGGACTTGCCAGTCCAATCCTGGGAGCTGAATTCTGTCCATCCTGCTGTGTCTCTTTATCCCATTGCTTGTGTAATATGCCACTACTTCCTGTTTGCATTTGTCAGTCTTTCTTTTGGTTCACTTCTCTCTCCTGAAGCTATGCATGTGGTCCTCCTAGACATCTGGAGTTGTTTCTTAGTGAGAGTGAACCTCTGTGGAATTTCAGTTAACTTGAGTTTATGAGTTTTTGGTTTGATTTACTTGCTTGTCTACCCCTGGCAATATAGTGCCTTTTCTTTTATCCTGTTAGAGGTTTTGATTTTATTAGCAAAATTCTGAAATTTTGAGCTGATTTAAAGATGCCAGCATGGGGCATGGGTAAAGGGGGTGAGCTGCTGCCCTTGATTCAAGCATCACTTATCCACTTGCGCCCCTATTGCTGCCCTAGCAGAAAAAGAGGAGGAGTTGAACTTATATGATTGCATTTGTGTTCAAACCTGATTCACTTCTCTAAGATCACGGTTACATGCCATTTCTAAATTACTTTAGAATCCATCTTTTTGTTACAGTGGAAAAACCAAGGTCCATGTGAATTACTTTGAGAAGCACAGCCTGTTGGGTTTCTTATGAGTGGTTCTCCCCCTCCCCACTTCCCACCTCCAGCACATTTTTTTTTTAGTTTATTAATTAATTTATTTTTGGCTGCATTGGGTCTTCGTTGCTATGTGCAGGCTTTCTCTAGTTGCGGCGAGCGGGGGCTACTCTTCGTTGTGGTGTGTGGGCTTCTCATTGCGGTGGCTTCTCTTGTTGCGGAGCACGGGCTCTAGGCACCTGGGCTTCAGTAGTTGTGGCACATGGGCTCAGTAGTTGTGGCTCACGGGCTCTAGAGCGCAGGCTCAGTAGTTGTGGCGCACGGGCTTAGTTGCTCTGTGGCATGTGAGATCTTCCCGGACCAGGGATCTGACCCGTGTGCCCTGCATTAGCAGGTGGATTCTTAACCGTTGCGCCACCAGGGAAGTCCCTCCAGCACATTTTTATCTCTTCAGAGGTGGCTGCTGTCACATACAGGTGTTCTTTAGTGATGCAGGCCACTGCTTCCTTGGAGAGTGCATGGCAGTGTTCTCTTGCTAATGAAAAGGCTGTCATAATGGGTTAGGTCCATAGGGGCTCTGCCCTTCTGTACTTGTATTCCTAGGGAGAAAAATCTCTACCTTAATTACCACATCATGCTGGCAGAGAGGTGTGGCTGCTAATTGATTAGATGACAGTCCTTTGCATTGGTGTGGAACTGTTGAGGTTGTTTTGTTTTTAAATGAAATAGATTTGAGCCAGGTAAGTTTATTTTGAAGAGATAAAGATTTCCCTTTATTAATGTCATGTCTTTTTTTTTTTTTTTTACAAACTGTCTTTTTTCTTTTTTTAAAATTAATTTATTTATTTATTTATTTATTTTTGGCTGTGTTGGGTCTTCGTTGCTGCATGTAGGCTTTCTCTGGTTGCAGCGAGCGGGGGCTACTCTTCGTTGTGGTGCACGGGCTTCTCACTGCAGTGGCTTCTCTTGTTGCGGAGCACGGGCTCTAGGCGTGTGGGCTTCAGTAGCTGTGGCACACGGGCTCAGTAGTTGTGGCTCGTGGGCTCTAGAGCGAAGGCTCAGTAGTTGTGGCGCACGGGCTTAGTTGCTCCGCGGCATGTGGGATCTTCCCGGACCAGGGCTCGAACCCGTGTCCCCTGCATTGACAGGCAGATTCTCAACCACTGAGCCACCAGGGAAGTCCCAGACCTCATGTCTTTAGTGCCATTTCTGTGTCCTTATCTTCTAACTCAGTAGTAAGAAGCACTAAGTTGGCTTTTCTTGCCATTTTGTTGCCGGTGGCAAACAATGTCTTTTCCTCTCCTGCACCTTTGGTGTGCTTCCTTTCTGTTTGGTAGCACCAGATTCCTTTATTTGTTTTGGTTTTCATTCTCTCCGCCTGTCTTGGAGTGGTTGAACCCTATTCTGAAATATATTTTTAAGATAGTGTTTAAAAGCAAACACCCTGCCTTTCTTGAAACCACAGAAACTGCTTGTGAAACAGCCGATAGAGCAAGCTGCCAAATCCACACTGTTAAAACCAACCCCTAACTGACAAAATGTCAGACACTGATGTTAAACCTTCCTTATGATTAGGGTGTGAGGGTTTTTCTCATTAATAAATGTTTAGGTGCTGAACTCCCAGTTTCACATTTGGAATGCTTTACATTATAAAATTCTGCATAGTAAACCATTCCAAAAGAATCCTGTGCAGCTAATCTGCTATCTGCTGTAGGAAAGGTTTTCAACAAAACAATTCCCATTCCCCTTCACCTACTTATTTATTTTTTTTAATTTCAGGAAATGATTTTCTTTGGAGGTGATTTGGACCAAGTCTCACTAGCTTTACCATTTTTAAGATAGAACTATATATAAAATATATAAACAACAAGATCTACTGTATAGCACAGGGAACAATATAACTATATTCAGTATTTTGTAATAACCTATAATAGAAAAGAATCTGAAAAAGAATACGTATATATGTGTGTGCAGACACACACACACATACATATATAACTGAATCACTTTGTTGTACACCTGCAATATTGTAAATCAACTAAACTTCAATTTAAAAAAAAAAAAAAGAACTAGCTTCAGAATTATTTTTCCCCCAACAGAGGAAGACTGGGGCCTTAATCTTTATCCTTAAGCCCTGAATTACCTTTTTTTTTTTTTTTTTTTTTTTTAGGATGGCACAGAATCTTTTGTTTGTCTAGGGAATTTCTTTCCAAGTACTTTCAGGAATAAGTATTCGTTCCTTCTTGCAACCTTCCAGAAGAACTCTTACAGTGCTGGTAGCCTGCTGAGTAAGAGTACAGTTTTAAAAACTGGTACTAGTTATACATCAAGCTATATAGCACTGCTTGAATGGGAGACCAGGCGTGACAACCAATAATTGGGGAAAAAAAGGAAAAGTATATTAACGTGCCTCCATAGTCACAGCCAGCACTGAGATATGGGGCTCTGGATGCAGAGCTTTACGAAGCCCTTCCAGATTTTCCCCAAGAGCACCCTCTTCTGTTCTAGTGCTAAGGGCTTTTTTTGACTTCATTTCCATGACCTTAGCCCTGAGCAACTTTTCTGACTTTGTGCTTAAGCCCTTCCTGTATCATCTTTGCTTGTATATTGGGCCTGTCTCTGGTTTTTAGATGGGGATGAGACAAGGAAGGCTAAATGATTGATTCTTCAGTGAGTCTCCCTGGGTTGACTTCCTTTTATACCAGCATCTCACAGCTCTCATCATGGTCCACTCAGTGGGTGGGCATCCCCATTCATTGAAGTCTCAGGGTTTAATATTATTTCTTTCTTTCTTTCTTTCTTTCTTTATTTGGCTGCTCCGGGTCATGGTTGTGGCATGTGGGATCTTTTAGTTGCGGCATGAGGGATCTAGTTTGCTCACCAGGGATCTAACCCGGCCCCCTGCATTGGGAGCGCAGAGTCTTAACCACTGGACCACCAGGGAAGTCCTAAGTCTCAGGGTTTAGATAGATCCTGCTAGAACTCATGGTCGTAGCTAGAAGCGAGACCTGGGATCTTCAAATCTCTCAGCGCGTGATTCCTCTGAAAAATAACAAAAGCTACAGACGTCTAGTAAATTGGAGGGCATAGGCAGACTGTAACTTTAGTTAGCTCCTGGATTTGGTCCTACGTTGGATAGTGTGATTTGTGCTTATCTCTCCAATTAGGTAGTCAACTTTTTTGAAGGCTGGGCTGTATTTTATCCTTCTCTGTGTCCCTTCCTCCCCCAGAGTCTATTAGAGTGCTTTGCACATGATCATCTCTCAGTGAATTATTCGTGAAATAAAACAATAAGAAAAATTACAACATGGGTATTATTCTTCATTTACCACCACCCTTGGGGAAGTGTGTCCATATTGATTTGTGAATCAGACATTTGTCTATCCAATTTTTGGCCATAGAAGTCACAAGTCTTAATTGGTATCTTAATAGGTTCAATAATGACTAAAAAGAACAACTTTTTCAGGATGAGAGGATAAGGGGGACGTTTTACCCTATTACTGGATTGTGTTAAGAACTCAGAGACGAAACCACAGCGGGGGAGTGCACTGCTGAGGAAACCCTGTCTGGCTTCCTGAAGTGGGGAACAGAGTGGAAAAGCCAGGCCCTCCCGGTTTTGCTGAATTCTGTTCTTGTCCCTGACACACAGCATCTCTGGCTATGTTGTTGCTTTTGGTTAAATTGGCCTCATCTTTCCTGCTTCTGCAATGGGTGAACAGAAGTACACTGGATGTTGGGAATTTTGTCCAGAGCTGGAGAGATCATGTGGTCTGTATCAGAAGGCTGGAGTTATTTATAGTGGGAGAGAAGCTAAGGAGCATGGCACAGAAAGAACTGATTTCACACCACCTCAGCACCTGGTGGTGGTGCGGACCCAGATTTCTCTTTGAGCATCTCGGGGGGAGATCAGGTGCTTTTCTGAATTGACCAAGAGCTGTGAGGTGTCAAGGACCACATTTTCCAGGACCATTATGGGTAGGGCAAGAATGCGATGACCATTTTCTACTTTCCTCTTGATTCCTTGGTCTTTGTGACTCAGGGTGTGAGAGCTCCAACTGACTTTTGAAGCTCCTGTTTTTGAACCAGTGCAGAAGGCACCAGCTGTGTAGGGTGGTGGAAAAAGGACCTGTTGGACTGGTCTGCTTGGACCCGCCTCCCCCTTCCCCCACTCTGGGCAGTGAGGCTGAAACTGCTGCTTGCTGGGCTTTGCCAAGTTGGTTTCTCCTCATGGATCGGCTACCGTGGCAGGCAGGCAGGCAGCTCCCCATCCAGGAGCCCTCCAAGGAGCCAGGCTGCTAGGGGGTCACGCTGCGGGCGCGGGGGGAGGGCAGGTGCTAGGCATCAGGTGTGCCACCTACCCTACCAGGGACTGTGCCTACTCAGAGCTGCTCAGACTAAGGCTGCAGAGCCCTGGGGCCTGCTGGAAGTAGACTGTGTGTCACGGTACCTTTTCCTGCACCTTGTGGCCACATTCGTGGTGTGCAGAGAGGCTGGGAGTGGTGAGGAGCTTGTAAATTGTGGGTAGATGAAGTCTAGAGAGGGAGAGGATTCTTGCCTAGGGCACACTGAGTGCAGGGTTGTAATGTTTCAGAGTTGTCACCTAGCTTAACTTTAATTTTCTCAGCCCTAGGTGGAAGAGATTTTCCAGTGTGCGAGCTGGGTGTCCAAGACATGTTAGGTGAGGTTTACTTATGGAGCCAGACTTCTGGCAGGTTGACTCGATGTAAGACAAGGTCAGGATGTGGTCTTCAGGACGTGCAGACCATGCTCACTTCCTGCTGTGGTCTCAGGGACAGGGCTGGAAGGCTTATGAGCACAGAGGCACTGAGAGCCCTCACATCCACCTAGGACAGACCCTCAGAGCTCATCTCCAGCCCCTCATTATACAAGTGGGGAAACACAGGTCCCAAGAGGGTGAATGACTGGCTCAGGATATGTAACTTGTTTGGGTGGAGCTGGATCTAGATTTGCTCTCTCTTGAGGACTTGGAGCTGTATCCCCCGTTGCTTCCACTTCAGAAGCAGTCCTCTTGCTTAGAAGACCTGTGCGGGGGCTACCTGCAGCCCTCATGGCAGAGGGGAGGCTGGGGAAGGACAGGTAAAAGGGCAGTAGGCCCCAGCTCCACACACTGGCCATGAGCTCTGAAATCCTGCCAGAGTCTGCGTCCGTAGAGAACACCAGAAGGCCCTCGAGAATGGATTAAAAGCAGTGGGCACCAGCAGTCTAGCCCTGGCCCAGGGTGAAGTAGTCACGTGGAGCAGCGATGTGCTAAGAGCTGTTGGGTAGAGTCAGTCCGAAAAAAGCAGGAAGACCCTGACCTTCTCTCATGAATTAGGAAAGCATTGCTTGAAAGCCTGTTAGGTGCCAGGCACTGTGCCTGGGCACTGAGGACACAGAGTTGACTTAAGCCCTGGAAATTTCTCTTAGGTCGCTCCCGCTCTTGTGCAGTGGTGAACAAGACAGCCACCGAGAGTTGTGAAGGAGACAGGCCATTCCGCAAGAGCGAAGTCCTAGTGCAAGAAGGCGGCTGTCTTTGGGACACCTGGAGTGACGTGTCAGGGACCCTGTGAAGTCAGAGAGGTGGAGCAGGGAAAACTTCCTGGAGGACGTGATGTCTGAGCTGAGGCTAACCAGGAAGAAGAATGGGAACAGAGGATGGAGGCAAAGCGTTCCAGGCGGTAGGAGGCCGTGGCAAAGGCCTGGAGGTCTGAGAGAACACTTGAAGACAGGTGGCAGGAGCTCAGAGTGAGACTCTAGGGAGGAACGAGGGCAAGGCTGGAGCTGCAGGCAGGGAAAGGGAGCTGCCAGCTGAAAGAAAAATCCAGAAACGATTTGGGTCTGCAAATCAGTTTTACAGTGTGTGTATATATATATGTATGTAGACATTTACCCCATGTATGTGTACGTATACATATAAATCGTGTGTGGGTGTGTTTAAGGGGAGCTTTGAATATGAAGCCATCACTTCCTGTTCCCACCCAGTGCTGGGCGTCCTGCTGAGGTGACTGTGGATGGCCCCCACATGTGGCAGAGTAAGAGGACTGGTTTTTCTACATGCAGGTGTGGGTGGAGGGTAGGCTGTCCGAGGTTTCCGTCCTGGCAGGTGGGACTGGTTTTAGCTTTGGAGCAGAGCTGGCTGAGGACACTGTGGGGCTTCTTCAGGCCCAGGGGCAGGACCAATTTCCCTCTTCTCATGGAGGAGTGACTCACAGGCCATTGCTGCCACCGGAGGTTCTGCAGGCTTTTCAGAGGCAGCCTGTGGCGGCTGATGGTAGCAGTTGGTGAGAAAGAAGTACTTGGTGGCCATTTCTCCTGCCACTCCTGACAGACATTTCTGTCGCTAAATAGCACCTCTCTGTGGCAGCCTTGGGCTCTGCTCTGGCAAAGGAGGAGCATTTCCTCTCCGTGAGAGGGGCCATCTGTGGCTTCTGCTCGACCCTGTACAACACGCCAGCGAGAGTCCTCCTTCCCTCCTGCCGCTGGCAGTCAGGGGCACAGGTCCTTAAGTGGTGGACCTTAACTTACAGGGTCATAGAAATGACCATGCTCCAAACTGCAGGGTTCAGGGCACAGCCGGCAAAGCCAAAGCATGTGAAAACCGACCTGAGGTTAGAGTGTAGACTGTCTGCCTCCGAAAGGTGTAACGGGGACAGTGTCTCCCCTGACTGTATGTGGCTGCTGCCTTGCAGACAGCTGGGCTGTCTGCTCTCCTGCCAGGGAGCAAGTTTTGTTCCCATGCTAGTCCGGCTTTTACTGTTTCCCCTCCTGCCTTTCCCCAGAGACCATAAACCTGCCTACCTCCTGTTATGTTCTAGTTCTGATAGGAGTACCATTCAGAGTTCTTGGCAGGAGACCAACTCACTTCTCTCCGGGTTGGTTTCCCCTCCTTTTCCCAGCGTGTTGGATGTGCATGTTCCCCAGAGTTCTCCGTATGCAGCTGTAGCGCCCAGAGATTGGAGCTCTCCTGCAGTGGGAACCCAGCTGCTTCCCTCCTCGGTTTTAGGGGCAGGGCTTGAAAATAGAGAATCATAATCTCCCTTCCTCCTCCTTCTCCTGCCCCCCCTCCTCCCCCCACAATACACCAAGCAAACTGGAGTGACCGGCTCAGGGGCTCAGAGCGGGACTCAGCCCGCCTCACTGCTCTGCATGACAGCAGCGATCTGGAGGAAGATTAATGGACGCGTGAGTATGTGAACCCCGGAGCACGTTACCATCTCAGGCTGGTCCTCGGTGGCAGGTGTGGACTTATTCTGGTGTTAGGGAGACCAGGGCTCCTGAGGGGAGATGATGACCCAGCCAGGTGTGTGTCTGCCCGAGGCCACCCTCCTCTCTAACACGTGGGGAAATGGAAAGCGCTTCTAAATACCCCTGCTCTTCAGAAGAGCTTGGTGGGCGGTTCGGAGAGTTTGTTCTTGGAATCCTTTGCAGCACAATATCCCTTTCTTCCCTAAGCCAGGTTCTTTAGCTCCTAAGCTGGACTTAACTACCTTCACTTCTTGTAGGATGAGTGCATCTCCCTGGCTGGGGTGAGACTGTGGGTGGAAGGTTAGGAAGGGGTAGCTGCTCCTTTGCTAGAAAGGGGAGCTTGGAGAGGGAGCACAGGTTGCCAGCAGGTATTTCGCATCCGCCTCTGGCTGGCTAGAGAAGGGTGCCACCCTAGTTCCCGTCTGCCGACCTCTCCAGACAGCCAAGGGAGCACCCAAATGGAAACATCCTCTTTCTGCCGAGACTTGAGTGCCTAAGGCAGAGACCAGATGGTAGAAGCCCAAGCCTGCTAAGAGGGGAAGATTGGTTATTTAGGGGCTGTGACAAATGGTTTTGCAGAAGAGCAGGGGAGAAAGGATCTAATTTAGCAAAGCCAGGGGCCAATTTCTACAGTAACCCTGTGGAGAGCCCAGACGGCCTGGAACCACAGGGCCACAGGCTCAGGTGCTGACTGCCTTCTCCCTTCCTTCCTGTGTCTGGTGGCTAGTGATGTCATTGTGAGGTTAACCCTCTGGTCAGAGAGGATGACCCTGACTCCCTGCTGCCTGAGCCCTTCTGCCCTGGAGCTGTACCTAAATGGCCTCCCAATTCTGATTTTGTATAGGACAAGAAATGGTCATAGGAAGTTTTGTTTTGATAGTTTGACTTCTGATTGGGCATTTAGCCATCTGAGAACTGAGTGCTTGCTTTCTTTTTTTAAAAAATAAATTTATTTATTTAATTATTTTTGGCTGCTTTGGGTCTTTGTTGCTGCGTGCAGGGTTTCTCTGGTTGCAGCAAGCGGGGGCTACTCTTCGTCGTGGCGCGCGGGCTTCTCATTGCGGTGGCTTCTCTTGTTGCGGAGCACGGGCTCTAGGTGTGTGGGCTTCAGTAGTTGTGGCTCACGGGCTCTAGAGCGCAGGCTCAGTAGTTGTGGCACACAGGCTTAGTTGCTCCACGGCATGGGGGATCTTTCTGGACCAGGGTTCGAACCTGTGTCCCCCGCATTGGCAGGAAGATTCTTTTTTTTTGTTTTTTTTTAAATGCACAGATCTTTTTTAAAAATTTATTTATTTTATTATTTATTTTAGTTTTGGCTGCATTGGGTCTTCGTTGCTGCTTGGGGGGCTTTTCTCTAGTTGTGGAAAGCGGGGGCTACTCTTCGTTGCGGTGCGAGGGCTTCTCATTGAGGCAGCTTCTCTTGTTGCGGAGCACAGGCTCTAGGCATGCGGGCTTCAGTAGTTGTGGCACACGGGCTTCAGTAGTTGTGGCTCGCAGTCTCAGTAGTTGTGGCTCGCGGGCTCTAGAGCGCAGGCTCAGTAGTTGTGGCGCATGGGCTTAGTTGCTCCGCGGCATGTGGGATCTTCCCGGACCAGGGCTCGAACCTGTGTCCTGCATTGGCAGGCAGATTCTTTTTTTTTTTTTTTTTTTAATTTTTTTTTTTTTTTTTTAATATTTCTGGCTGTGTTGGGTCTTTGTTTCTGTGCGAGGGCTTTCTCCAGTTGCGGCAAGTGGGGGCCACTCTTCATCGCGGTGCGCGGGCCTCTCACTATCAGGGCCTCTCTTGCTGCGGAGCACAGGCTCCAGATGCGCAGGCTCAGTAATTGTGGCTCACGGGCCCAGTTGCTCCGCGGCATGTGGGATCCTCCCAGACCAGGGCTCGAACCCGTGTCTCCTGCATTGGCAGGCGGATTCTCAACCACTGTGCCACGAGGGAAGCCCTGGCAGGCAGATTCTTAACCACTGCACCGCCAGGGAAGCCCCTGAGTGCTTTCTTTATGCAAAAGTACCCTGGAAACACCCCTCTTTCTTAAGCCCTATGCCACATACATTTCTTGGTGAGACAGAGAGCCTTTGCTTGGGTATTATTTTAATTTGGGACTCTTAATGGGGCCCTATGTTGCTCATCCTTCTAATCTCCCGGACCCCCCCCCCAAAAAAAAAAATCAAACCTTTTATACGAAGAACTTTGGAAAAATGGAGCAGTGCCTCAAGGTCACTGGATCATAAGTGGTATTCGGCATAGTTAGCTGGTTTGGTGTTTGGTGAGAGATTTCTGCTTTATATTTGAGCAAAAGATCTCTTGGCAGGAGACCTCTGTGTGGTGTTCCCAGTGCTTGCCCTGTGTACAGGGTTTGCCCCCTTCCCTCCCCTGACAGGTTGTTTTAATCTTCTTGCCCATAAACAAGTGCAGCAGAACATGTCGGGCCAGCTCACATGACCTTGGTCATCTCTTAATGGGGTAGCCAGCATCAGCTTTATTTTTTTAATTATTTTTTAAAATTAATTAATTAATTTATTTTTGGCTGCGCTGGGGCTTCGTTGCTGCTCACAGGCTTTCTCTAGTTGCGGCGAGTGGGGACTACTCTTCGTTGCGGTGCGCGGGCTTCTTATTGTGGTGGCTTCTCTTGTTGCAGAGCACAGGCTCTGGGCGCACGGGCTTCAGTAGTTGTGGCTCGCGGGCTCTAGAGCGCAGGCTCAGTAGTTGTGGCCCACGGGCTTAGTTGTTCCGCGGCATGTGGGATCTTCCCGGACCAGGGCTCAAACCCGTGTCCCCTGCATTGGCAGGCGGATTCTTAACCGCTGCGCCACCAGGGAAGCCCCAGCATGAGTTTTAGATACCACAGTCACTTGATGTGTTAGAGCTGTCAGGGTAAAAATGTGGAGATGCCAGGAGGAAGCCTGGGTCTGTCAAGAAAGGGAAACAGGAGTGTTTGTGATTCCTTAGTGAGGACCAGGTAGGAAAAGTCAGCTCTTGTGGGACAGGAGTGAGAAAAGGACAGCTAGACAGTTTCATTCCTTCTTACCTTTATCATCCCTGAATTCCTCCTTCTGGTATCTCATTTATCTTTCTCCTGTATCTCAAATCCTGTCTGCCGGGGCCCATGACATGCAGCTGTTTCAGGAAACTGCCCCTGAGACAGATGCATGCCAGCTTATGGGATACAAAACCCAACACCGAAAATCCCATCTTCCCAAACAGTGATCTTGTTATGTTGTGTGAAGGACAGCTGGTGGTGGGAGCCTGGCTGCCACGAAGGCTGCCGAGTCTCCAAGCCAGAGACATTCAGGAGCTGGGAGTGCAGCTAAGTTTTCACCACCACGCTCACCCCCACTACCCTGGCTCTGAGTTTCCCTCGTCTCACTACGGAAGAGGCAGTGCTCTTCAGTACATAACAATCAGGGACTCTAGCCACACTGTGTGAGTGTGTGTGTGTTTCTTAAATACCGGTCACATTTCCCATTGTGACTATTAATTTTCAAAGTTTCCAGTTCCATATACCTAGAAAATCTTGGCAAGATTATTGACATTGTGTGTCTCAGGAGCTGTGGTGTGTACTCTGCATTTTCCTAGGGTTGGATGTGTGTGTTTAAAGTGCTTTTTATCAGGGACAAGTAGAGTGGCCTTTTATGGAAGGGATAAAACAGTTGAGCTGCTGGAGCCCTTTCTCGCTCTGCCAGAAACCCACGTCCAAGTCTGAGCTGTGCAAATAGGTGACCAGAACTTGGTCTTCGACTCTAGCGCTTTCCTAGGCCGGTTTGAAAGATCCATCTCTTTTCGGAGAATAGAGAATTTGTGGTAAGCAGTGGGTAAAGAAGTTGAAGCCAAAAGCCTTATCTGGGCTTCCCTGGTGGTGCAGTAGTTAAGAACCCGCCTGCCAATGCAGGGGACACGGGTTTGAGCACTGGTCCGGGAATATCCCACATGCCGCAGAGCAAGTAAGCCGGTGCGCCGCAACTACTGAGCCTGCGCTCTGGAGTCCCTGAGCCACAACTACTGAAGCCCACGCGCCTACAGCCCGTGCTCCACAACAAGAGAAGCCACCACAGTGAGAAGCCCGTGCACCGCAAGGAAGAGTAGCCCCCACTTGCCGCAACTAGAGAAAGCCCGTGCGCAGCAACAGACCCAATGCAACCAAAAATAAATAATAATTAATTTTTTAAAAATCATATTTTAAAAAAACATAAAAACTTATTCAAAAGCCATATCTTTTTCTGGCAACCTACTGAATAAGTTGGGAAAGCGTATGGAATTATAGTAATAATAGCTAGCATGTCATGAGCATTTAATATATGCCAGGCATTGTTCTAAGTGTTTTGGATGGTGTTGAATAATTTCTGACTTTACCCCTTTGTTTTCTCTTGATAGAAACCCCCTTATGACTATGGGGTCTTTGTCCTTGTACTCGCTGTTTGCATGGACTAGATAGAACAACAGGATGGGTAGCAGTGGCCTCCTGCTACCCAGCCAGATTCTTCTGACCGGAGGTATCCTGGGTGGGGTTTTTTCTCTCAATCTTCCGGTCTTTATTTAAGCCACCATGCCTGTTGGCAATTAGAGCTGCCCTTCAGGATTTGTTGGGGAGGATCTGTATTCCTTTTGCAGCCATCCTTTCTTCCCTGCCCTCTCTGAGTGAATTCGGAGGTGGAGAGCTAGAAACTTGGCTGCTTGCCTCCTTCAAAACAACCAGCATTCTCTTGTCTGCAGTCTGTGTAATAAATAGTGCATCTAACAATGCCCCAAAGTGGCCCCCTTCCTCCCCAGCACCACCGGTCAGTTGGTGGATCTAGTTCCTGAGGGCTTCCACCAGCACGTGAGTTAATCTGTACCAAAGGGCCCTGCTCCCGTGTTCAAATCACAGACGTTAGAAAGCTCATAACCTCCAGCAATGAAGTCTGAACCCACATCTCCCCGTTGCCTTAGCCAGGGCTAAACTGGCCTTTTCTGGACCACTCCTTTCTCTTAGAAACCAGTACAGTCAGACTCTCTTCCTCAGACTCTGTCTCTGAGAAGATGAATTAAGTATAAAAGTGTTTTTTAAGAAGGCACTTATAATGGAAAATAGCTGTCATCTCATTTACCATGTTCTCTGCTCCTAGGTCATGCACACAAACAGCTAGGGCACCCTGGAGGAGAACTGCCGTTGCTACCAGAAAATGAACAGTGTTTGGCTTCAGGGGCAACCTAAGCCTAAAGTCAGAAGCTGCCATGTACTCCGTCCCAGTGAGAAACTTGTGCTTTCCAATCTTCTCCACCCAGCTTCTGACAAATGAGCCCTCCTCCGTTTATCCGACAAGCTAGCCAAGGCACCTGCCCAGGTCATGGCCACTTAGTAACAGGATTCAGCAGTCTCTGCCCTTGGCCCAGGGTTGAGACTGCAGTGGTAGCGGCGGGCCCAGTGAGGTAGAAAGGAGGTACCCAGCAGGGAAGACAGTTCTAAAGAGTGTTTCCCCTGATATGTCAGGGGACTGTCCCAGGCTCCCTTCTCTCTCTCTGGAAGTTCTACTTGATCTTCCTTTAATTAACCCTTCTCTCCTGTAAGGCAGTATCCATTCAGAATTCCTTTCCTCCAGCCTTATTCTTCATCTCCACCTAGGTTCATATCTCCTTAGACCCTCCCTCCTACCCAGCCACCCCCAGATGCTCAAGTCCTTTTATGTCAAGCCCTCACCCAGAGTTTGAAGGTTAAGAAACCCCAGTTTCTACGGCCCACGCTCCTTGGAGAGCAAAGATACGTTCCTAGGTCCCATGTTGGAACACTGATTCATTTTCCTATTCTGAACTCTGGTTTAAGTGTTAAGTATGGTTAATACACTACTTCAGATACAGTGGTGGGCCGTGATGGGGTGGGCTGGCCTGAGAATGCAGCCATCATTTGTAACATGTTTCTATGGAAAAATAGTTCCTTCTCAGAACAGAACTTTTGGTAAGTTGAGGATTTCTTTTTTTTTTTTTTTTTAAAGATTTTTTATTTATTTATTTATTTATTTTTGGCTGCATTGGGTCTTAGTTGCAGCTCACAGGATCTTTGTTGAGGCATGCTGGATCTTTTGTTGCAGAGTGTGGGCTCTTCCTTGCTGTGCACAGGCTTCTCTCTAGCTGTGGTGCATGGGCTCCAGGGCGCCTGGGCTCTATAGTTGTGGTGCGCGGGTTCCAGAGCGCGTGGGCTCTGTAGTTTGCAGCACGCAGGCTCTCTAGTTGAGGCGTGCGAGCTCAGTAGTTGTGGTGTGTGCGGGCTTAGTTGCCCCATGGCATGTGGGATCTTAGTTCCCTGACCAGGGATCGAACCTGTGTCCCCTGCATTGTAAGGTAGATTCTTTACCACTGGACCACTAGGGAAGTCCCAAGTTGGGGATTTCTTGACTAATATGCTGCAGCAGATTTGCATGTGCCTTGTGGGAGCATTCTCATTACTTTGTAGTCATAGCACCAGCTATCACAAAAGTAAGTTGTCTTTCTAGATGCCAAATGCCAAAGATAAACACACACACACCACTTCCTACCCAAAAAGTTTGCTAGAGAGCTATGTGCAGCTCCTGTGATTGTTCTGGGAACAGGTGAGACTGAATTCTCAATTTTGACTGATTCGACCCATTGTCAGGTAGCACCGGAAACAGGGGCGTCCCTCATTCCACAGCTCGTGTGTCCTCACCTGCTTGGGTTTTTAGTGATCTGTTGTAGGAGGAAGATAACACCTCTCCCTGTTCCTGAGCAGGAACAACTCAATGGGGGTTTGCTCATGGAAAGAGCAGCCAGTTGGAGTTTTAGTGGTCACGTAAGTGGAAGAGCCACACTGTAGCCCGGCCAGGTGGAGACAGGTTCTGAGAGTGGTGGTGCCGGCCTTAGGTGGTTTCTGTTACTTCTTGTCCTGCTTGAGCTCTGATCTCTGACCATGGTGACTTCTGGGGCAGCAAACTTTGTCCCAATCTTTTTTCTGCTATTTCCTCCTCCTTCTTCAATTCCCTCTTTGAAACTGGAGGAGTAGGAAGGTAGTAGTTTTTCCACTTCCAGAGGAAGATGCAGTGGAAAGAGGCACCTGTCTTATTCAGCACCTTCCAGTGTAGAGCTGGAACCAGATAAGACCCGGAAGGCCTGTTTTCCGGCCTCAGCATAAAAACATTTTAAGGAAACTGCATTGGAAGGGGCAGAGACAAAGGGTTAAATCTGCACCCAGGTAGAAAGGCTGTTGCATAAATGCTGAGAGAGGGGGGTTTTTTTTGTTGTTTTTTTTTTTTTTAAGATCTCGTGCTTCTTTTTTATTTTGTGTTGGCAAAAACCCCAGGAGAAGATGGGAGATTCTGGGAGGAGGTGATTATGCTGGGTGAGTCACCTGAGCTCCCCAGCTGCCGTTTTTAGTCCTTCTGCTTTTCTGTAACAGGAGGCAGTTTGGGGAGGGTGGTGGCCAGGTGGGAACGCTGCTTGTGCAGTGGGCAGAAGGCAGGTGTATATGGGTGAATTTTTTTGGCTCTCTAGGGTTGACAGGGCCTTGCAATCAGTACATTGGTTCAAAGAGGAAATATTAAAGCAGCTCTCAGTGTGGCAAACAGTAAGTAAATGTCTCCTAAAGTCACTGTCACTTCCCCAAATCAGTAGGTCTTAGAATGGCTCAAGCTGCATTGCATTGTCACAGCAAGACACAGTGGTTTTGGTAGCACGGCAGTGGAGGGATTGAATGTGGAGAGGCAGAGAGAACTGTGTGAAGTGGGAGGGCCTGGTGGTTGTTGGGCAGCAGGAAGTTCGAGGAGAGGGATCCCCCTCTGTGATGAAAGGAGGACTTAGGCTTGATTGAGGGGAGCCAGGGATGGGGGGGCGGTGCTGCTGGTCCTCAGCTGTGGCTGTATTCTGGGCCTGCCTCCAGTTCTCCTCGGTGACCACCTTTGCCTCAAGCTTTGTGACAGATGAGAGTGCCAAGGGGCTTGTCACCACCTGAGAGAAAGCTTGTTAGTAGAACTGACGCTCCATGGATGTCATCCATTTTGGGAAGAGGGGGGTCTCATGACCCACTGCCCACTTGGATGTTGTGTGCAGAGTACACTGATACAGGTTATTGGCGTGTATCCCAGAGACCGTCACGAAGATGCCCCAACATGTTTTCTTATTTATTCATTCGTTCACATTTATTCGCTCATTACCTTACTGAATACTTCCGCTCTGTGTTATAGACATTGTTGTGAGCCATGAATCAGACAGACCGGGGGCCTTCCCCTTATGGTGTAGTCTAGTGGGAAGGACAGACAGTAACCAACCAACTTCAAAGGGCAGTAAATGCCCTGAAAGAGGGGAAAGGGGTCTTCTGGCCAGAGGTTTTGATCTTCCTTCCTCTGCCCTTGCTTATCTCCTTGGGGGAGGAGGGGAGCAACTTTAGGGATCAAAAAGTTGTACCACTTTTATTCTGTGTGCATTCCGTAAGCATTGTAACGTGGGGCGCTGTTAGGCACTAAGGGCATACAACGGTGACCTCTGACTTCTCAGAGCTCAAAGAGGGGGTGAAGGCATAGAGGCACAAAGTCAGAAGAGCTGAATGGATACAGATAGGGTGCTGTGAGAGTCAGAGAAGGGAGGGATCACTCTCAGCTAAGAAGGTGTCTGGATAACTATTTGAACAAAGGGATTTGGGATAAACAAGGGATAAGAGGGTTTACTTACCTGGATCACTTAAAAGAAGGTATTATATGAGATCTGGAGCCTTTTAGTGTGTGTGGATCTGTGTAGCTCTTCACACCACCGTTCCAGTCCATTCCCTACGCAGCAGCCAGAGTGGTGGAGCTGGGGTCCCACCGCAGATCTGTCTGACTCCAGAGTGACACCCTTCACCACCACACCACATACAGCCAGACAATGAATGTGCTAAAAAGAAACGACTGGGCAAAGAAAAGGAAGTTGGAGGGAGGCCCAGGCACCTCAGCTTCACTGGTTAGTCTCCCATCAGCTCCCCACAGTCCTCTGTAAAGCGAGCCAGACCTTTCTGCTGCAGGCTGCCTTCTGCCTCCCCCAGAGCCCTGGGCTGCTGGCAGGCAGGCTCTCCTGTGATATGGAGGAACTTGTTGGTCTCCATGGTTACGGTAACCCACTGGTAGGGAGGAGCCGGATGGAGTGCGAGGCTGGCAATGTGAGCTTCCCCCAGCCCTTGGCACCATGTGGTACTGGTATGTCGGCCGTTTCTTGGACCTTTTCTGAGAGGAAGGAGTTAAGGAAATGATGAGGAAGGGAAGAGTGGGCACACCTTCCTCCCGCTCTGGGCCGCTCAGAGGGCAGAGGCGTGGCTGCCTTCTCATTCACCCACTTCTCTTGGCAGGAGTGGTGTTAGGAAGGAGGGTCCTTTTTGTCTGACAGCCCAGCCATGGTAGAAATTTGACTTTCCTCATTCTAGAAGGAATACCAGCTTTGCTACACTGGTACTTGTAGTCAAGTTCTTAGAGATTTTTATAGCTCTTCTCAGGGCTCAGAGAACCCCTGTAGATGGGAAACAAAGGTCCCTACCTGAAAGTGAAGAGAGATCATAGAAAACATGGTTGAGACCTTACTGCGCACCAGCGACCGTGGTCAACGCTGGCGTGGATTTTCTCATTTCATCTTCGCACTAATCCTGTGAAGTGGGAACAGCTAGTGTCCTCATGTCCCAGGTGAGGAAACTGAGACCTAGAGGTGCCAAGTGATCTTGCTGGTGGTGTTCGGTGAGCTGGTAAGGAGCGAAGGCAGGGCCCCCACCGCCTCCGGCTGCCTCCAGAGCTCTGCTGTGCTATCCTGCCTGCCTAACAAGTAAGCAGAGATACCGTCGTGAGTCCCGTTTATGGTTCCCCTCCTCTCAGTCTCTAGAAGGCAGGAACCAGATCCCTCCGTACTTTGCAACAGGCTCCAGAGGTGGGCGCTCAATGAAGGTTTGCTGAACGGGCAACAGTAATTGGGGACTGAGATAGAGACCAGGCCCCAGTGAGCAGATTCTCAGGGATAAAGTGGTGTGGAAGCTTCTGAAGCCGTGGTTGCTCAGTAGAATCCACCCATTTTTGAAGAGGAGCCCAGCATTTCAAGTGGCTCAGAAGACAGGAGGTTCGAGGGGTGCTCCTTGCACCGCAGCTTCCATGCGTGAAGGGGCTGTAGGTGGCTCAGCTCGGATCTCACTCCAGGTCAGTTCTCGCCTGCCGGACTTCCCAGGCAGGCACTGGCTCTGCTGTGGCTGCTTTGAGGCGCGTGGGCTCCCTGCATGGCCCAGGCTGCAGTGCTGGTCTCCCAGCCTTGGGGTGAGACTTGCCGCTTAGAGAGCTGGAGGGCAGCGAACCAGCTTGCTTTCAGCTTTGCTTCAGTCACAGGCTCTGCTGGCCTCCTTTGTCAGGGAGGCACCTACCCTGGTTGGAAAAAGGGAGCAGCCCTTTGGCAGTTTTACACAAGCCCACCTCCGCTCTTCGACGGAGTATTAAGGGATGGTGGGGGTTCCCCAGGTGGAGACATCACAGTTCATTCTGGGGCTGGGGGTGTACATCCAGACTCTCCACTGGTCAGTGCTTACCAAGCTTTACCAGAGCTCTCCTACCCAGAATGCTCCACTGGTGTATTGACTCCTGGCAGTTGAGAGTGACAGTTGCTCAGGATCAAAGGGTGCAAAGAAGGCTCCTGGATGCAATGAAGGAGGAAGGGTTAAAGAACTAGCGATTTGCCATGTGACGTTTCAGCTCAGTCCCATCCTGTCTCTCCCCAGCCTCTCTGAGGTCACTGCTTGGTACTTCCTCCGTTTACAAAGCCCCTTACTGCCTCCCACAAATAAGATTGAGGAAACAATCCTTCTGTCACATTGCAAAATCCTGGAGACTGGGAAATGAAGCCATTTGATCCCGCTCTGGCATCTGAGTGGAGGGGCAAGCCTGAGCCTAGGGTCCAGAATAAAGCCTGACCTCTTCCACTGAGATGAGGGCACACTTTGGGAAGGAGTGAGAGCAGGGGGTGCTGTGGGACCACCTGGGTAGGCCTTTAAAACAGCCCCTGCCCCCCACTGGCCTTAACCCGGACGTTGGCCTTCCTGCTGTCCCAGGCACCTTTCCGGAATCTTCACATCTTTCCCCTCTTCCTAGTCTGTGGAGGAAGAGCGAGGACTCATTCTTCTTTTGGGAGAAATAAGAGCAGATTAGGCTTCAGAAGCATCGAAGAGGAGCTGGTGAAGGGGACCGTGAGGAACAGCAGAGTGCTGGAGTGGGCGCGAAAGCCCTGGGCTCCAGGCCCAGCTCTGCACGGGGAGGCTGACCTTGGGCAAGTCTCTTAACTTCTGTGCTTAAGTTTCTCATCTGTAAAATGAAGATGCTCCCTACCCTGTAGGTTTATGGTGTAGAGAACATGGGAAGTACGTGCCAGCAGATGGTAGTACCAGAAATGCCGAATCTGTTGACCAGGGTTCATACATAAGGTGAACACTGAGTAGCATGGTCTCCCAGGTGTCTGTGCTCAGGTGCTGTGAGGTCACTGGGAGGCTTTGCCCTTCCCTAGAGGGGTTTATGGCCTCCCAGCATGAGATCTTTAAAGAGCTGCCTAGTGGGAAAGACCCTAGCCTCGAGTAGTGGAATGAATATGAAGTTGATCTGGCAGCCAGAAGAAAGGCCGAGACCAGAACACAAACGGGGAGGGCTCCAGTTTGCCACAAGGACAGCAGATGCCTAGACAGCAGGGGCTTGGCTGGAGGCAGGCGTGAGGAATGGCTGCGCCTGCTGCCCCCAGGCCCTCAAGAGTGATGGAGACTTGGAGGTGGGTGGGAACCTGGAGATAGACTCCCAGAATCAGGGCTGGAAGGGATGTAGAGAAGCATTTGGTTTGTTCCCAGCCTTTGGGCAAAATTTAGGATTAAGCATCTCATTCTCTATCAGTGACAGAGGTTCTTAGTCTAGAACCCATGGACCTAAGGGGCTCCAGGGTTCCTGAATCTCCTGATATTATGTCCAGAATACTATCTGTATAAGTGGAATGTGCATTTTTCTAAGGTTAAACACTGCTTTTTGTGAAGTAGGAGGTCCATGTGCCACTGTTGGACGGCTGGTTTCTGCTCCCGCCCACCCCGTGGGTGGTTTGCTGGCGCTCTCTGGGTCAGCATGTCTGATTCACACGTACTCCTCCCGCAGATTTGAGCCCCTACCCAGGTCCCACCTGCTGCAGGAGAGAGAATGGCTTTATGACAACCTGGGCTGGAGTAAGTCTCCTCCTCACCCTCTCCCAGCTGTTACCCAGCAAAGCACCTTGGGGAGGGTGGGGCAGCCCACTTCCGGAGAGGGGGAGGGGAAGGGAGAAGGAAGTTGATCTAAACCCGCCTCTTTCTCTCTCTGTCTCCCTTCCTTCCCGTTAGCCCCCTGCCCCTTTCCTCTCACCTTGCTCCTGGGTAGTGTCCGAGGACTGCATGCATTTTCTGGCTACCAGACCCTGGCCCACAAGAAGCCGCAGGGCTTTGTCCCCGTTGCTCTCCTTGCCAAGCCTGGGCTCTCTCTGCTAGTGGTGGTTTCGGTTGCGACACAGTCCAGGTTCCCAGGCAGGAGCCGCTTGGCCTGGCTGCTTCGCTCCTTTTCACTGACGAGGTGGTGGAAGGTGTCGCCTGCTTCAGCTGAGTAAGGGAGGCTGACGGAGCCAGGAGCCCCCGCCCTGGGCCTGGCTCTTCCCGGCCTCTGTACTTTGCCCTCACTGCCTGACAGGTTCTGCCGTGGCCTCTGCTGGATGGAAGTCGCTGGTAGTCCTTGTCCCTTTCTCCAGCCGGGTATGTTTCCCCCCTTTTTTTTGCTGTGGAATTGCCCCCTCCTCTCTCATCCCTCTCACCCCAAACACAGGATCTTTGAAGAGTGGCTAAATGGAGCCAGGCAGCAACTAGCACAGGGAAGTGCTCCTCCTGGGAAGAGGCACTGGCTGAGAAGGGAAGAGGGGGCGAGTACCCAGAGGAGACTCTCCCCTTAGGTCGAGTGAGCAGGCCCCGCCAGAGTGAAGGGAACGGGCTGGCGACGGGCAGAGGCCCAGGGAGGGCGCACGAGTGCTGCCGTGAGGGGAGACGGATCTGGGGCGGCCGCCCGGGGCCGGTGCCCAAGGGACACTTTTCCTCCATTCCACGGTGCCCAGGCTCGCTCTGCCTCTGGCCAGGGCGTGCCTGCCTCTCCCCCTTCCCAGCTTGGCCCCCTCCCGGCCCCAGGGAAGTCTCAGGACACTCGAGGCCAAACCTGAGTGCAGAGCCCCAAAGCGTGAGCTTTTCTAGGGGAGAACTGTTGGTCAGGGCCTCCAGCATTAGGGAAGGGGCGCTGCCTACCTGAGTCAGCGCCGGGCCTCTCGGGGTGGAGGCTGTCTTCCGGGCGAACGTGGCAACACGCCTAGGCCGAGTTCCGAGATCCAGGTTGAAGGGCCCATTGGATATAAGACTTTTTTTTTTTTCATCCTCATGTCCTGCCTTCTCTCGATTGAGGACCTCAAAGCTGTTTAGGCCCTAATTCTGAATCAGGCCTGCTTAGTAACCTGCGTGTTTTGCCATTTGGTTCCAAATACTGCCTCACAGGGTGACCCCTTGTTCTTTCTGAAAGCTGCCTGAGAGCCGTGGTGTCTGCTTTCAACAGACTGGCCTCAGACCTTTGGGGCCTGCCTATGGTGTGATGTCAGCCAGAGCTTTGAGGATGTCTGGTGTTCCATGTCTTACTGTGTGCAAGGAGGATGGAGGTGGGGGGCAGAGCATGGCTCTAGCTAGATCCTGCTTAGTTGGCCCAGAAGGGCAGCTAGTCCTCAGCCCCCCACCCTGTTGGTGAGACCTGGGTCCAGGTTACATGGGCCTAGTCGAGAACCAGGGATGGGACTCTCTCTCCATGATAGCCACCCACACCCCTACCTCCTCTTCAGCCTTCAAAGAAGCCGCCTCTCATGGGGCCTTGGTCCAAGGAACATTTCCTACTAGAGACTTTCTCCTTTCTCTGCTTCCTCACCCTGTCCCGCATCCCTGCTGTGGGAAATATCTCACAACATAGAAGGGGCAGAAGGGGTAAGAGAAGGACTGTGTCCTTTGAGTCCTGAGAGTTGGGTAGTTCGGTCCTGCAAGGGGAGTGTGTGACTTTTAGAGCAGGGGATCCAAGAGCACGCACCAGTGTCCTCTGCTTCTCTGGGTCCCGGGCAAGCAGAACCTTCTCTTTGACTGTCCTGGATACCTAGCTTGGAATCAGCCCTTCACAGCTGCCCTGTCGAGTCCCCTCCTGTGAAGGCTAAAGGGGCTGGTGTAGGCCAGGCGGCTGATGCTCAGCCGGGACCTCTCCCCAGCCGGGAGGGCCCATACATAGCATCTCTTGGCCTCCAGCTAGGCTGCAGCTGGCTTAGGAGGGCTTGACTTAGATGCAGAAGTCTTGCTGACAATGAGACTTCTGGCTTTGCAAATAGGCTTTGTAGTATTGAGGAACTAAAAATAATGGCATTCATGGTTGTTCTTTTTTTGAGCATTGGATAAGGCATTTTACATATTTTCTGTCACCTAATGAATGTGAAATAGGGACTACTTTATCACCACTTTACAGATAAGGAAACTAACGCTAGTAAGTGGGGGAGCCAGGACTGGAACCTAGTTCTTTTGGACAGAGCTCCTCGGCACCCACTAGACCATCTCCTGACACCCATGTGTGGGATCATCCCGCATCGGTCTTCTTTTAGATGATTTCCTTCTTGCTTTGTAATAATCTCATCTCCCTCTTAAGGATGTTGTTGATAATAATAAAGTTAACATGTGTTGAGTAAGTGGCAGATTTGGGACTTGAACCCTGGCAGTTTGTCTCTGCATCTATACTCTTAAGCACCCCTCTCTGTCCCAGTAAGGAGGAGGGTTGTTGCTGTTCCTTGAAGTTCTGTGCGCAGCTGAGCCTCGCGGTGGTGGTGGGGGGGGGGGGGCGGGGATGCTGTCCTGTTGCACAACACAGAGCAGCCCCTGGAGCGGGAAGCATGGCGAGGGATGGGCAGGGCAGAGCTCAGGATAGGCAGTGGGGTTCCCAGATTTGGCTTCAGGGAGCAAAGGACCCAAATCCTCAGGTAGACACTAAATTCTCATTGCAAACTTTGAGGACTTGGGGACTGTCAAGACCCTGCTGCCTTTGGCTCATATCCTCAGAAAACAGGGGAGTGACAAGAAATTTAGGAGGTGAATTAGAGGTTGCCAAGGAAACTTCTCCACCCATCTTCCTGTCTTGGAAGTTGGGGCAGAGGGAAGTTTTTCCCTATTCATAGCCCCTTAGGGCTGAAAAGCAACAGGCTGGGGAAGCACGCTTCTTGCCAAGGAACCCTGGACAGTTCCTTGGGTGGTAGCAAGTCATTTCTTTTCTCTGTGGTTTTTGAGGACTTCACTTAGAGCCAGAAAAGGACCGTGAAAGAAAGAATTTTGAGTCACACTTCTCTGGTCACCCTGCTCCCCTCCAAATTGTTTCCTTGAAGTTTCCAAGGCAGCTCTGGATGGTTCTGGGATGAGACTCTGGCAGCACTTTATCCCCATTATGCTGGAGCAATGGCATCAGGTATTCTGGAAGAGGCAAGTCAGTGCTCTTGACCAGAGTTAGACCAGACTCTTAACAGTTTGACTGAGATGTAATTCACATCCCATACAGTTCACCCGTTAAAGTGTACAATTTAGTGGCTTTTAGTAAATTCTCAGAGCTGTGTGTCCCTCACCACAGTCAGCATTTCATTAGAATATTTTCATTACTGCAGAAAGAAACTTCACAGCCCTTAGTTGTTACCCCTAAGTCCCCTCACCCTCTTCAGCCCTCCTCAGCCCTAGAGCAATCTCTTTCTTGTCTCTGTGGATTTACGTACTCTGGACATTTCAAATAAATGTAATCATATAACCTGTGGTCCTTTGTGAACAGCTTTGTTCACTTAGCATAATGCTTTCAAGGTTCATCCATGTTGTAGCATATGTCAGTACTTTTTTTTTTTAAGTTATTTTCTTTCTTTTTTTGGGGGGGAGCGCTGCGTTGGGTCTTTGTTGCTGCGCACGGGCTTTCTCTAGTTGCAGCAGGCGGAGGCTTCTCCTTGTTGCCGTGTGTGGACTTCTCATCGCGGTGGCTTCTCTTGTTGCGGAGCTCCGGCTTTAGGCGTGTGGGCTTTGGTAGTTGTGGCGTGTGGGCTCCAGAGCGCAGGCTCAGTAGTTGTGGCGCACGGGCTTAGTCGCTCCGCAGCATGTGGGATCTTCCCGGATCAGGGATGGAACCCATGTCCCCTGCATTGGCAGGTGGATTCTTAACCACTGCGCCACCAGGGAAGTCCCTTCTTTTTTTTTTTAATTGCCAACGAATATTCCACTATGTGGATATTTCACAATTTGTATATCCACTTATCTGTTGGCAGACATTTGTGTTGTTTCCACTTCTTGGCTATTATGAATGTGTGATACTACGAATGTACATTGGTGTGCAAGTTGCTCTTGGGTATGTAGCTAGGAGTGGAATTGCTAGATCACATGGAACTCTACACTTAGATCTTTGAGGACTGTACAGGTCTTCATACAGATGTATGTTTTCATCTGGACCGTACCTTTTTTGTGTTATGTTTATATACCTGTTGGTGCCAGTTGTTGTCATTTCTGCTTCCTCACACCCTGATTTGAGCTATGGGATATCTAAGGAGGGCAGAGGGTGGCCTTGCGCAGACCCTGTCATTCCATTTTTTCATTGCACAAGTATTCATTGAGCATCTACCATAATCCAGTCTGTCTAGGTGCAGGGATGTATCAGTGAATAAATGATACATGCCTGCCTTCATGAGCTTCCATTCTTGTTGGATAGACAGCAAATTAATGTAAAGTGATACATAATACAGAGAAATGTAAAGTGTTGGGTGGCAGTGAGTGCTTTGCAGTAATTCTGATCATGCTTCTGCGACTTTGAGATGTAGCCTTAATCAAAGCGTGAGCAGGCGACAGGGAGGACGGGAGACGGCGCTCTCCCACGTGAGGTGGAGGAACTGTTGGGTTGTTACAGGGGATGTATTGCCAGGCAGTGGAGCCAGTGATGGGACAGCTTAGGTCCTAAGCTCCAGCGCCCACAGGATGTTGACGTTGGACCTTAGGCTGTGCTCTTTTGGAGTGAAGGTGGGCGCTCTTCCCACCTCCTTTTATCCCCCTGCCTTATGATTCTTTCTTTGCATGCCTACCAGCCTCCTGGAGCCTGCCCCCATACCCCAGCCTCTTGCGCTTTTTGCAGAGAGCTAAGGGCAAGTGGTATGGGGAACCGGAAGGGCAGCATACTCAAAGGTGTACATGTTTCCACCCTGCAGCCCGCCTTGGGACACCTCGACTCCAAGCCCAGCAGTAAGTCCAACATGCTGCGGGGCCGCAACTCAGCCACTTCTGCTGACGAGCAGCCCCATATTGGCAACTATCGACTCCTCAAGACCATCGGCAAGGGTAACTTCGCCAAGGTGAAGCTGGCTCGGCACATCCTTACTGGGAAAGAGGTGAGCTCTGGGGTGGGGGACATGGCAGCACCTCCCAACTGTTGATACCCCAGCAGGTAGTAGTGGGACTTCTACCACAGCCAGCCTTTTGTTTATCAGGCAGAGATGAGGTCTGAACAGATAGGGGTGCTAAGAGGGATAGGGCCAAAAGGAGGCAGAAATACAAAGGAGGAAGTAGATTCGAGTCCTGAGTTTAGCCTGGTCAAAGAGGTAATCTTGGGCTTTTTATCTCTTGTTCAGGTAGCTGTGAAGATCATTGACAAGACTCAACTGAACTCCTCCAGCCTCCAGAAGGTAAGCACACAGTACCTGCTCTCCCTTTCTAAACCTCTGTCAGGAGTTGATGATCTGCTGACCCCATTTGGACCTCCTCTTGAACCCCTAATTCAGAATCTCTGGTCGTTTCACTGTTCCCACCATCCCTTCCCATGGCTCTGCCGTCTTTAGGGTTTTGGTTGGATCACCTGTGTTGGCTCCTCCTGAGTCAGCTTCCTGGCCACAGGCACTGGCTCTTTTAGAAGCCTTTCTGCCCCTTTCCAGCCCCTTGGCCTACCTGTCTGACCTACTTCCTGCATCTTCTTTTCTTCTGGCCTGGGACCAGCCCTATGCAAAAACACATGTATATAGCCATTACTAGAAACACATGCAGTTAACTGTAAGATCTGAATGATCCAGGGGAGTGGCTCTAGAAGTACAGGGATAAGAGGAGGCAGAGAACCTGCCACTGGATTCTGTGCCAGCTACATTTCAGAGAATGGGTATGGAAGGCTGGGGTTTTTCGAAACTAAACTCCAGTTTCAAGCCTCTGACAGTACGTGCAGATTAATGACAGGTCCTCCCAGTTTTCCTTCTCACTTCTAGGCTTCTTTTGACTAACAGTTGCAGAGTCCTTTGCATGTAGTCTTTGCTAGATGAGGTTGAACTTTTCCTTCCCTTCTTGACTTACAGTGGAAAACTGAGGTCTTACTTAGCTGGTCGGGGAACCCTCCAGGTGAGACCACATATGTAGGAGTGAGAAAAGAAGGCTTTCGTTTGCAGAAGAGGGACAGCTTACCAGTGACTGGTTGGTGTAGAACTAGAAACTGTCTGCCCTCTGCCCCCACCCTGGGCTCCGGCAGTTAGGGGAAGGAAGAAATCTCCCGTCAGGCTCCCAAAAAGCTGCCCCTATTCAGGTCAGTCAGATTTCCTCATACTCCAGCTGACCCTGGCTCAGATTTTCTGACCTTGATTAATCTAGTTCTTTGCATCTCGTGGCAGATTGAGTTTTTCTTTTCATGAGCACATTGTTACTTGAGTTAGGAGAGGGCATAACCTGATGCTAACAACCAACTACAGTGAGATTGGGAAGCTTGGGACTAGAGGTTGGGAGCTGTTACTGAGCGAGACACTCACAGAATTAGTGTGAGTTGAGGTACCCTGACATGCTGACAGCCAAAACCAAGGTGTTTCCTATTTTTTGTTACCCCTGGGATCCCCTCAAAGTTCTTTGACTCAAAGGAAACATGGCTGTCATCACCAGGGCTTCCCTGCTGCTGGGAGCTTTCCGGAAGGAAGGGAAAGAGGGCTACTCTTGACATGTTGGCTCAGACCCCACAGAGTAGAAGCCAGCTTGGTGTGGGCCATTTGGTCTTTGGAGCAGTTTAGCCTGCCAGAGTCAGCTAGGCCATCTTATTTCCCACCTCTTTTTTCTCCCTGCCTCTTCCTGACTGGCTGGAAGCACCAGCACCAGACAAATATAGCCATTTTTAAAGCCTTTAAACACACTCCATTGCCAAGGCCAGTCTGATTCTGGCCAAATCACTCTGTTTAAATTTGATCCCAGCAATGATCCCTAAAGGACAGGCACTGAAGAAGCTAACCTCTTCGGGGTTCTAGACAAGCCCAGAAAACTCCACGCTCTCCTAGGAGAACGCCCTTTCCAGGCCCATTATTGCCCCTGAGGTGGCATCCAGGATTTTTTGCCTCTTCATCCAAGATAACTATTGGGCCTGGGAAGAAAGCAAGAAAAACCTGGGCTCTAACAAGAAAAGGGAGCCAAGATCAGAATCAGGTTCTCGAAGATGGGAAAACCTGTCTCTTCTTTTCCTTTCCAGCTCACAAAAGCTCTGGGATCTCATTAAAGGAAAAGAAAGAAAGATGTGTTCACTTTTCCCCATAAAATATAGCCTAAATTAGGTCTCCATACCTCCCCTCTCCTTAAAAACAAAAACAAAACACAACACAACTAGTTCTGCTCCTCGTGCAAACGGTGAGGCCTAGAAGTTGCAAAAAACCCCACCTCCAGTTCTCTGGCCCCCGCAGAGGGGATGGAGTTCATTTCTGTCATCTTTCTTTATGGAAATGTATGGTTTGGAGTCCCTGATTTTGTTTCACAAAGAGAGCGTGAGTGTGTGGAGGTGGATTTGATTAAAATTGGCATCAGCTATATATAGGAGTGGCTTCTTCTGTCACCACCCCGAGGCCCAGGAGAGAAAGGCGTACCCACTAGTGCAGAGCCCTCTGACTTCTGTAAGTCAGAAGGTGGTGGGCCCCTTCAGAGGGGCCCCTTCAGAGCTCCCCTACCTCTTCACACAGACCAAGCTAGAGTCTGCTTTGTCAGTGAACTGTAGAAGCAGCTCAGGTTCTAAGTGTTCATGTACGTGGGCTCACGCTCCCTCTTTCAGAGGCATGCAGCCAAAACCCGTCTGCTGTTTGGGGGCTGGATTTGGGGAGACAACACCCAAGGGTGCAGCTGGCTCGTCCAGATGCTGCCCCTGAGGGTACAAGTCATGAGAGCCCAGCTTTCCTCACACTGACCCTTCTTGCTCTCCTTCCCCACCATGTCCTTCTCAGCCACTGGGGACGGGCATGGAGGATCTGGACAACTACTCTGTTTCTTTTCCCTGCCTGTTTTCTCTTTTGGAAAAAGAATCCTAGCAGTGGCTCTGTTTGGAGGGGACCTGAGGGAAGCAAGCTGAGCAAGCATGACCCCTGATATTTTATTTTCCAGCTGTTCCGTGAAGTAAGAATAATGAAGGTTTTGAATCATCCCAACATAGGTGAGAACCAGTCATCATTCCTTTCCTCTTCCCCCACGGCAAGGCTCCACCTCCCAGCATGTGGCCCTTCTCCCTGAGGCACATGGCCTTCTGGAGTCTGTCGTCTTCAAGGATGCCTCTGGGGAAGCCCAGCTCAAGATCCAGCGCTGCCTCTGGCGCACAGGGCTGTCCTTAGTGGTGTGGCTGCCTCGAGAGGAACCTGTCTTTGGGAGAGTAGGAATGGGAGAGGAGGAAACTTTCATTCCTAGGATGCCTCTGTACATGTTGGGGCTCGATGTGTGGCCCCTGCTGCTTCTCTGACTCATAGCTTGGCCTTTTCTCTTGTAGTTAAGTTATTTGAAGTGATCGAGACTGAGAAAACTCTCTACCTTGTCATGGAGTACGCTAGTGGAGGTAGGTATGGAATTGCCTCTTCCTACTGTGTCCCCACCTTCCCCAGCCCCAGCAAGCTCTGATGTAGACCCTGCCCCTGTCACTTGCAGGAGAGGTGTTTGATTACCTAGTGGCTCATGGCAGGATGAAAGAAAAAGAGGCTCGAGCCAAATTCCGCCAGGTGGGTGTGACTCCCTCCATGGAGTGTGGGCCCGACCTCTGCTTTGGGGGGTTTGGCATACAAGGAGGAGCTGCCTGTCTGTAAGCGGCCTCTGGAGGGTCCTTTGGGCTTTGCTTATCTATGTGGCAGCTTCGAACTCGGTCACAGGATCACAGCTCCACCAGCCCCTGTAGCCCACCTTCAGGTGCCCCTGAGCTGACCCCTCTTCCTTCCTTTCAGATAGTGTCTGCTGTGCAGTACTGTCACCAGAAGTTTATTGTTCACAGAGACTTAAAGGTAAGGCGTGCTCTCATCTCCAGTGTCTTTGAGTCAAGGCTGGGTCCTTCACCCTCTGTTAACTGTGACATAACCATTACACCCTGGGTGTTCAAGGAAACTCCAGCTTTTAATTGTTTGGAGATGATGAGGAAGCCCCTGGGGCTGCTTCTGACATAGGCCTTATGACTGGACTTAGGATCCCATTCCAGCTAGCGAGGAGAGGGTCTCTGCCATTTCACCTCTCAGCACTTCACCTTCCGGTGCAGCCAGGCGTGGCAGGAGGGCTGCAGGCAGCCTGGCGGCCGACCGAGGAAACAGCGTTGACTGTCCCGCAGCTGCATCACAGCTGCTTTGCAGACGCGCGGCACACTCCTCCCTTTCACTGAGCTGTTAGCACGTGAGACTACCTATGAGTCTTCCTGGCCCCTGAGTCCTCGCAGATGTGACCACGGTGAACCCGGCCTGACAGGGAAGCTTTGCACAGCTCACAGCGTCTCTGAGCCTTCAGATCCCAGCTCTCACGTGGCTGCCTGTGTGAGGAGCGGCCTGCGCGGCCCTCCTCCGGCCCAGCCCAGCCCAGCCCCCGCACACTGATCGGGGGCCGGCCCTGGAGTTGGTGGGAGAAGTTCTAACATTGAAGATGACTTCCTGTTTGTTCTTCCGTTCTCCTCAGCTCCTTCTGTCCGGTGCCTTCGTGTGATCCCCTTGGTTCCCTGACATTCTCCTTCTTACCTCCCAGGCAGAAAACCTGCTCTTGGATGCTGATATGAACATCAAGATTGCAGACTTTGGCTTCAGCAACGAATTCACCTTTGGGAACAAGCTGGATACCTTCTGTGGCAGTCCCCCTTATGCTGCCCCAGAGCTCTTCCAGGGCAAAAAATACGACGGACCCGAGGTGGATGTGTGGAGCCTAGGAGTTATTCTGTATACACTGGTCAGCGGATCCCTGCCTTTTGATGGACAGAACCTCAAGGTGGAGTGAAGTGCAGGCTTAGATCATTTGTATTCTCATTTCTTCTCTTGGCCTCTGGTCTTGTCCCCGACCTCTCACCTTTGCTGCTTTTCTACATTTTTCCTGAGCCAGAGCTTCAAAGAAGGGCTTGCAAAAGGTAGCAGCTATTAAAAGCCCTCTGCACCCAGCAAAATAACCTCAGTTCCTCTCTTGAGGGCTGGGATAAATTGTATGTCCGTTCACCCCTCCAAGGTACTCAGGATTGCAAGCCTCGGGCTGATCAAGCCAGAGGGCGTGGGGTATTTGACATCACCGACTCTCTAGTGAGGTGCCTTGTCCCGGGCTCTCTGCCTCTTACCATATTTCATTTATATCTGCCTGGCCAGTCTTAAGCTGTCAGGAGCCTGGGTATTAGGTTCCTTCCCTTGGCCTTGGGTGATTTAAATTTCCCTCCTACAGGAGCTGCGGGAGCGGGTACTGAGGGGGAAATACCGTATTCCGTTCTACATGTCCACAGACTGTGAAAACCTGCTTAAGAAATTTCTCATTCTCAATCCCAGCAAGAGAGGCACTTTAGAGGTGAGCAGCCTGAGCCCAGCTGGTAGGAGGTCCTGGGTTCCCAAGGAAACCTCCAAGCTGAGTCTCCCTCTCTGCCCTTCCTCTTCCCTTTACTCCCCAGCAAATCATGAAAGATCGATGGATGAATGTGGGTCACGAAGATGATGAATTAAAGCCTTATGTGGAGCCACTCCCTGACTACAAGGACCCCCGGCGGACAGGTGAGGCTGTGCTGGGCCATGAGGTTGAGCCTGCCTAGGACTCAGGACCAGCCTTAACTGTATGTCCCCCCACGCAGAGTTGATGGTGTCCATGGGTTACACACGGGAAGAGATCCAGGACTCGCTGGTGGGCCAGAGGTACAACGAGGTGATGGCCACCTATCTGCTCCTGGGCTACAAGAGCTCCGAGGTGTGTGCCCCCTGCTCCCTCCCCCGTCTAGCCAGCCTCTCTGTCAGTAGTATCCCCATGCTTCTAGCAGCTGTTGAGGGCAGAAGCTCATCTCTGAGTAGGTGTGCTCTCTACTGACTAATTTTAAGCCTCAGCTCTGGTGGTGCTAAGGTCCCCTGGCTTTTGCTTTCACTAATTTCCATTAGTAGTTCAATAGGGAAGCTGGTGGGGTATGGGCCTGGGTCTGGGTTTCCATACGGGTGAGTAGATCTGGCTCATTCTGTGTTGGTTAGACTGGGTCTAGGTCATTCTGGCTGGGTCAGTTCTGTGTTGGCTCTAGAAGTCTCTGACTGTTTCGATATGTTTGTGTCTCTCTGTATCTGGAAGTCTGGGTTCCTGGGTGCTCTGTGTCTGTCTTACAGGAATCTTGAGCCTGTGTGTTGCTTCTGCCTAGAGCTTGTGTCTGGGTATATGTATCTGTGTGCGTGTACATCCATCCCCCCGTCTGTGCATCTGGAGGCTTCGTGATTATTGTTCTGCTCGTATGCGTACCCATGTCTGCGCCTGCATCCCTGGGTCTCTGTGGGAGTAGGGTCTTGTTCACCATCTGTGTGTCCCCACATCCAGTCGTGGCCTCCCTGTCCTGCTCTCCCCCTGATGGTGTTGGACTCCCTTTCTTGATTCTTGACTTAGCCTGCTCAGGAGGTATTGGGGGGTGTCTCTGAGTCTGACTGTGCATTCTTATGTGTGTGGTGTGTGTATCCCACTCTGAGGCCAGGGTTCTTTGTGGGGAGGTTGGTGTGTCTTTGACTGTGTTTGTCAGGGTCTGTGTTGGGACTTGTCTCCGTGAGTGTTTATTTAGAGGCACGTTGGTCTTGCAGGGGGTATGTCTCAAGGGAGCCAGCCTGGGGTGAATTAGTGTCAGGCAGGAATGTGTAAGTGGGATCATCCATAGGCAACTCTTCATGACTTCTGCCCTCCCTTTTGTGTTCTTGCAGCTGGAGGGAGACACCATCACCTTGAAGCCCCGGCCTTCAGCTGATCTGACCAATAGCAGTGCCCCTTCCCCCTCCCACAAGGTACAGCGCAGCGTCTCAGCCAACCCCAAGCAGCGGCGCTTTAGCGACCAGGGTAAGTACTTCTGGGAGCTGCAGGTGGGGGACTCACCCCTCGCCTGATGGGTTCTTGGGGCTTTGGATGACACAGCTGAGTTTCCGTCCCTGTTCAGCCCTTATTAGTAGCATGTCCTTGGGCAAGTCACTTAACTTCCCTCCAACTTGCCCTTACCCATTCCCACTGTCCTCTGGCCCAGCAGCTGGTCCTGCCATTCCCACTTCTAATTCCTACTCTAAGAAGACTCAGAGTAACAACGCAGAAAACAAGCGGCCTGAGGAGGACCGGGAGCCAGGGCGGAAGGCCAGCAGCACAGCCAAAGTGCCTGCCAGCCCCCTGCCCGGGCTGGAGAGGAAGAAGACCACCCCCACCCCCTCCACGGTGAGCCACGCCCACCCCCCCTCCCTCCTCCTGGCCAGCCCCACCTCCTTCCCATCCTCCCCGCTCCTGCTGTGGGGCCTGCCCTCTCCAGGCAGCTCTTTCCTTAATCCAGACCCAGCTCCCTTTGGCTGCGTACCTGACCTTCTGCCCGGGGCCACTTCTGCTTACTGTAGAAAACCCTGCCCCACAGAGTAAAAGCGAAATCCGTTCTTTTCCCCAGCCCGACTGCTCGTGGTGGAAGGTGGAGGGGGAGCAGGCCTTGTGAACCTGCCAGTAGAACACTTTGGTTTTCTGTGATACCACTCTGCCCTTTATTCCCCGCAGAACAGCGTCCTCTCCACCAGCACAAATCGAAGCAGGAATTCCCCACTTTTGGAGAGGGCCAGCCTCGGCCAGGCCTCCATCCAGAACGGCAAAGACAGGTGAGCAGGCCCGGGCCCTGCCTGCCATATTCCCCGGGAGCCACCTCTCCCAGCGGTGACGTCTGTCGGCAGCACCATCTCCCCTCCTGCTCCCTGGAGTCCCATCCTGGCTCTGTCCAGTCCAGCTTTCCACACACCAGCACCTCCTCCCTGCTCTCCCCACCCCCGCTTCTCCTCTTCCCTGTGCTCCTGTGACCGCTTCTTGCGGTGTACCGAGTGTGACTCCATGGTCATCTCAGCTGCCTTCTTGCTTCTTGACTGCAGCCCGGGCGTGGCATCAGTGCCTGAGGGGCCCCAGCTCAGGGCAAAACCGAGAGATGCCCACCTGAAGCGTGTACACATTGAGGGTGACTCTAGCTGTGCCCATGAGAGCAGAGCCCCCCTAACCTTGACCGTCACGTTGAGTTCCTGGCTCCTTGTCTTCTGAGCTTAATGAAAATTCCCTTTAGCAACCCGCTGCTCTTTCTGGCGACGACACATCCTTGTTCTTAGAATTCCTAGGAGACCAGTGCAGCCCAGAGGCAGTTGCCTCCTGTCGGCTTTCCTGCACTTTGAGTTTCCTTCCCTAGGCTCTGGCCTGCCTCGCCTTCCTTACTGTGCCCTCCACTTCCCAGCCCTGCCTCCCTCGGCTCTGGCTTGTGCCCCATTGCTGCTCCTGGGCCTGACCTGCATCCTGCCGAGGCTCCCCAGCTCTGGCCCTTCCCGCCCCGCCTGTGCTTCCTAACCGGAGCCTCCTGCCCCCCCACCCCCACCCCTAACCCAGGCCTCTCCACTGCTTTTGTCTCCTAGCCTAACCATGCCAGGGTCCCGGGCCTCCACGGCTTCTGCTTCCGCCGCGGTCTCTGCGGCCCGGCCCCGTCAGCACCAGAAATCCATGTCGGCCTCCGTGCACCCCAACAAGGCCACTGGGCTGCCCCCCACGGACAGTAACTGTGAGGTGCCGCGGCCCAGGCAAGTGTGCTGGGGCGGCTGGTGCCCCTGCTGCCCTCAGCCCACCACCCCCCCCACAGTCTCCTCCCACCTGGGGTCCTGCTCTGTTCTTGGCATCTTAGCCACAAGAGATGGCTGTCCTCCGCAGCCAGGAAGTAGGGGACACAAAAAATAGCTTAATGCCCCTCTTTTCCTCCAGTTCTCCCTCTCAGAACAGATATGCAAGAAGCCGTCCCGAGGCTCCAGAAGGAAGCCTTTTTGTTCTGAGCCTTCCTGGACTCCTTAGGACCCCGGGGACAGTCCGCATCACAGGGACTCAATCCTTGAGGGTTGGTCACCATCGTCCCCTTGAGGTTCCAGCCTGCCGGGCTCCGAAGGAGCCTCTTCTCTCCATCCTGTACTGTTCTCCACACACGCACCCTTCCCTGCCTCCCCTCCCTCCCCCAAACCATCTCCTCCCCCTCCACCCAAACATCGTCCTTACTGGTGTCCTCAGTGGTCACACCCCTTCCTTCTGTGTCCTCTGTGATGGCTGCCTCTGCCCTAGCGTCCCCCTTCCCTTTCCCACGCCAGGGTGCTCCAGATGCTGGTGGTGAGGGCTTTCTCATGCCCTGATGCATTTCCCCGCCCCCCACCTCTTTTCTCACAGCACAGCCCCCCAGCGCGTCCCTGTCGCCTCCCCCTCCGCCCACAACATCAGCAGCAGTGGTGGAGCCCCAGACCGAACTAATTTTCCCCGGGGTGTGTCCAGTCGAAGCACCTTCCACGCTGGGCAGCTCCGGCAGGTGCGGGACCAGCAGAATTTGCCCTACGGTGTGACCCCAGCCTCTCCCTCTGGCAACAGCCAGGGCCGGCGGGGGGCCTCGGGGAGCATCTTCAGCAAATTCACTTCCAAGTTTGTACGCAGGTGAGTAGGGGGCCTAGAGCGGCAGAGAGGCTGAGGCCAGGCCTTCCACCTTGCCTGGGGGTGGGGATGAGGACACCTGGGGGTTAGAACTGGGATCAGGTCCCAGGGTTAGAAACCTCAGGAAGCCTAAGAAATTGAGTCTTTGTTGGCACCTGAGATGCCCAGACCCATCCGTCCCTCTCAGGCCTCCCCAACTCCTCGTTCTCTGGCCCGAGCAGATGGCCGATGCCGCCTCCTCTCTAGGAGAGTGTGAACTCAGATGCTAAAATAAAAGCCCCCCTCGTCTCTCCTGGGTTCCCATGGAAACTTATATTTGGTGACGCAGCTGCAAAGTCATGAGGCCTGAGCCAGGCTGGGCCGGCAAGGAGAGTTTCTCCTGGTCTCTTGTCTTGCCCCCTTTGACCTCCTTTCTCCCCACTCAGTTGGTTTTGTCTGGCTGCAGCCACTCCCCTCTGCCTCAGCCATGTTCCTCTGCTGGGGGGCTGGGGGTTGGCGGGATGAAGGCCATAAATGAAATAGCTGCTGGGGGCCTAGGATGGCTCCCTTGCAGCCTGAGGCACTCTGACGCTTCCCTGCGTGGGACCCGGGGTGAAGGTTCTCTTCGTGAGGTTCCTCACTCCTGGCCCCTGATGACCCAAAAGGACAGCGTTGATTCTTGAGGTGCATCCAGTAATCTGGCCTCCTGGGCTGCTCCCTGTCTCCATCCCACCACTTCTTCAACCATCTTAGTGTAGCTCAGGAAGCAGCAGGGGCCTTGGAGAGAACAGGTTTGCCTGCCCTTCCTCGTGCACTTCATTCCACTCAGCTAGAGCAGCCAAGCCATGCCCCTTTCCAGCCCCGGAATGCAGGTGTAGGGCTGCAGGGTGGGGTGTGAGCAGATTGGGATGTCTGGGACTCTAGTCTCGCTGAGCGGCTCTTCCACAAGTGGGGTGACCCTTGAACCTGTAAAGCCCACTCCCCACCTGCTTATCCACATACCGTCTTGTTGGTTTTTTTTTTTTATTTCTTTTTTTATTTTGTCTTTTTTTGTTTGTTTTTTTAGAAATCTGTCTTTCAGGTTTGCCAGAAGGTAGGCGTTGAGCCCGCTGTGTGTGCGTCTGTGTCCTGTGTCCTGCCTTCATCACTAACTCCCCTTTTCTGGCTCTTGCTCCCTCCTGCATCTGCTAACCATGTCTGTGGGGTCCTCTCTCTGCCATCTTAAAGGGATGAAGACGGCCTCTGCCTGGGCGGCCCACAAGGCCACGTTTGCCCACTCAGGGCAAATGACTCTGAAAACGATGGGCCTGTCCCCAAGCAAGGGGGACCTTCTCAGGGAATTCTCCCTTTAAGATTGTCTCCTTCCCCCCAGTCCCCTACCCTGGGTTTTGGTCACAAGCGCGTTGGGTTCCTTTTCCAGCCCTTTCCCGTGTCCGTGCATGCGCTCTGAGGAAGCTCCACTGGGGTCGAAAGTGCATCTGGGATGGGATCTCATTCTGGGTCTCCTGGGCTTCCCCTTCCCTGGTGCCCTGAACTTCAGGGCTCTGTGGCCTCTTGCCTCTGTCCTATGGGATGGCAGGACTTTGGAGGTACTGCAGGGACGCTGGGGTCTCAAGACTTCAGCCTGACGCCTCCAGGCCCAAGGAGCCTTTGCCTCACGAGTGGGGCACAGCACCCCCTTCTGGCAGCTCCTGCAGAACTAGGCCGACCCCACCCCCACCCCAGCATACCTCCTGCCTCCAGCCGTTTCTGGATGAATCAAGCCGCGTCCTCTCTGGGCTGTGTTCTCCAGTTATGGCCTGTGACTTCCGAAGAGCCAGAAGCTGGGGCATTCTAGGGCAGGGGCCGTCTACTCCTAAGCCCTGGCAAAACAGTGGGAGATCCCCCCTCCCTCAGGCGTCTCCCTTCCTAGGCCAGCTCCTGGCTCTGCCACCCCTGGCCCTGTCTTCATCCTCTCTGGTGGCCTCGGTGGGCCAAATACCAAGCTGAGGACCAAGGGCCAGGTTGGGAGCCCTGGTTCCGCAAGGCCGTCAGCCCAGCCCCTTTGGTGCCCCAGCTGACAGAAGACGGCCAAGACAGGGTGTTCACGCTTCCCCCTTCCACCCACTGCTCGCCACCCAGCTCTTCACTGCATGGCTGGCTGTTGACTCATGGGGCCCCAGTGGGGGCCTGCCCTGCAGGGTACCTCCACCCACAGGGCAGGAGCCAGGTGGGGCCGGAGAGAGCCGGGCTGCTCTCCTGCTCTCCTGTTCCCCTGCACCGCCCAGGCTCCCGGCTCCAAGTGCGCCTGTTTGCATTCGTGTGTCTGTCGTGTCTTTGTGTTCCTTTTACATGTGCTGCTGCTGCCCTCTCTCACTCCTCCTTACATCCTTGCCCTCCTCTGCACTCCCCAATCTCCCAGCTCCAGGCACCCATCTTCCAGCCAGGAGCTGGAGAAGCCGCTCAGCGGGGCCAGACCTCTTCCCCACCCACCCTCCCAAGGTGTCTGCCCTGCTCTGCCCTCCGTCCTCCCTTCTGTGTCAGCAGATGGCCTGGCAGGCAGGGGAGTTATAAAAGAATGGGGGAGGTGGGCTTGTCTACAGCCGGCCTCAGGGCCCATCTCCTCCCCACCCAGTCCCAGGCACTGAGGCCCAGGCGTACTCAAAGCAGGTCCGGCCCTTGGCCGTTGGAGCCTCCTGAGAGAGACCTCTATTTATCCCCCTGCCCCTTCCCTCCAAGAGGACTACAGTTCTGAGACCCACTCAGGGAGCACTAGTGCAGAAGCCTCCCTCCGCGCCATCCCTGGCCGTGGGCCGTGTGCTCCATGCGTGTGCCCGCACGTCCACACCCTCCTCCTCCCCGGCTCCTTCTCCCGGCACCCATCTTTGAGAGTGTGGGGAGGGGCAGGCCCCTTGTGTTGGGCTCCCCGTTGGAGAGGGACAGTTGAGCTGCCAGTGTGAGGTGCCGCGGAGCCATGTTGGCCTGCTAGGTGATGGGCAAGTGGCCTTTGGGCTTGGGTCCCGCCCACCCACTGGCGGCACCTCCCCGGACCCGCCCTCACAGAGGTCCCAGCACTAAACTCTCCCTCACTCTGTTTTTTGAGGAACCTGAATGAACCTGAAAGCAAAGACCGAGTTGAGACGCTCAGGTGAGAGAGGGCTGGAGCCAGCGCCGGCCACCGGGCCACCGGGCTTGCCACGGGCCTCCTGCTCCTCTCTTCCTTCTGCCACCCGGCTCTTCCTCCACGCTTGTGCCCTGTCCTCCCCCTCTTGGGGCCTCCCTTTCCTCAGAGGACCCCCACAGCCCCGCTGCAGTGGGTGTGGGCCCTTCTCCTCAGGTCTGGTGTGTTCTGGAACAGGAGCCCTGGGCCGGGCGTTTGGGACTCTAGACTCCTACCCCTCGACAAGCTCACGTTCCTGTGAATCAGTCACTTCTTTCTGTCCAGTCTGTGACCTGCTCAGGGCTACTGAGCGCATGCTCCCCTTTCTTCCCTGACCCTGCCCTCTTCCCAGGAAAGCATGGAGCTGTCACCTTGTCACCACCTGCCAGGGGCTGGCTTCTCGCCCTCTCTGCCCTGAGAGACGAGACCGCCCACCCCTCTCGCCCTCCCTCTGCTCCCTGGGCCAGGTCTAACGCTCCCTCTTCCAGCACTGCCGCCTCCTGGGCACCCTCCCGCTCTCCTCTCTGGTCTCGGGGTCCGTCTGCCAGTGGGGCTGTCCCGTGGGTGGGGCGCCTGACGCCCGCCTGACGCCCGCCTCTGCCCTCTCCGCAGACCTCACGTGGTGGGCAGCGGCGGCAGTGACAAGGAAAAGGAGGAGTTTCGGGAGGCCAAGCCCCGCTCACTACGCTTCACGTGGAGCATGAAGACCACGAGCTCCATGGAGCCCAACGAGATGATGCGGGAGATCCGCAAGGTGCTGGACGCAAACAGCTGCCAGAGCGAGCTGCACGAGAAGTACATGCTGTTGTGCATGCACGGCACGCCGGGCCACGAGAACTTCGTGCAGTGGGAGATGGAGGTGTGCAAACTGCCGCGGCTGTCTCTCAACGGTGTTCGATTTAAGCGGATATCGGGCACCTCCATGGCCTTCAAAAACATTGCCTCCAAAATAGCCAACGAGCTTAAGCTATAACAGGCTGCCAGGAGTGGGGGGCGACGGAGGCGGCCAGCTGGACTTAGCTGCTGGGGCCGGCGCTCCGCCTGCCCGGGCGAGACTGCAGAGATGGATTGGTGTGTCTCCCCTGCTGGCACTTCTCCCCTCCCCGCCCTTCTCAGTTTTTTCTTCCATGTTTGTGGGGGTTGGGAGATGGTTCTCTCCCCCCCCCCACATTTACCCCTGCCCAGATATTCCCCCTTCCCCCCTCTCTCCCACAGGAGGCAAAGGAAGGGGAGGGAGGGGTGGGGGGCAGGGCTCCCCCTCGGTACTGCGGTTGCACAGAGTATTTCGCCTAAACCAAGAAATTTTTTATTACCAAAAAGAAAAAAGAAAAAAAAAAAAATCCCAGCGGCCACCTTTCCTCCCTGCCCCATTGGGACAGTCGAGACTGGATCTGTGGGGTTTCCCGGGAGGGTGGCTCAGGGCTGGAACACTCTCAGGCAAGAGTGGTGGAGTTCCCTGTCAGGCCCTCCGCCAGGCCCACTTTGGGCTTCTCCCCTCTCCTCTCCTCCTTCCCCTCCAAGCAAACCACCAGAGGTGGCCTTCCCCTGACCTCAGGCCCCTGGGCTGGAGGCCTGGGCGGCTGGGGGCTGGGGGCAGGGGTGCCGCACAGCCCTGAAGCGGTGGGACGGATGGGCGGGCGAGGCGCGGGGCCCGGCCTCCCTCCACACTGTATCCTCTGCCCCTCCTTCCCCAGAGGCTGGGCATTTCCTTCCACAAGCTGCTGTGGGGACTTTTGTTCCCCTCCTCAAAAAGTCTGTGCCATCTTCTCCCACCCCCTCCTGGGTAGAAGGCGGGGCTGACCCCAGGGCTGGGAGAGGGGAGGGGACCGCAGGGCAGATGGGCTCCTCGGCCCCCAGGGGGCCGCCTGGGCTGCTAGTCTCCGGAACAGGGACGCTGGGCATTCTCCGTTCTGGGAGAGCCTTTGTCTGAAAGCACAGCCCCCCTCGCCGTCCCTCTCCCCACTGCTCCCCTTCATTGGCATTAATCTGGGCACCAGCTAGTTCCATAGCAGTGACTTCCCTCACCACTCATCTCTCGGCCTTGCCTTTTCTTCCTCACACCGTCGCCCCTCCTCTCAGGAGACACTGCCCGGGGCCCCCGGGGCCGGCCGCCTGGCGGGAGGCTGGACAGGGCAGCAGGGCCGGGAGCCTCTGCCCTCCACAGGGTGGGGGGACAGATAGGCCAAGTGACTCCCAGCTCGCTAACCTCTGCAGCCAGCGTGGGAGTGGCTGGTATGGGCGCTTGGCTGGTGGCAGCCGCTGCATCCCTTAATTTATTTCTCTGCTGTTTCTGTTCTTGAGAAATTGGGGGAGGGGGTCCTGAACAGAGGCTGCCTCTACCCTCACCTGAGTTGTACATTTTTTGTGATGGGTTTTATTTTTTATTATTTTATTTTATTTTTTTTTTGATTTATGATGACTCCACCCCTACTCATCATCCCACTCCCAGGCCTGGCTCCGTGGCAAGTCGAGCCCTTGGTTCCCAGGAAGGGGCCTCGCCAACCTCAGCCCTCCTGCCGCAAGCCCTGAATGCGGGCTCCGGCTCCCACCAAGGGCTCCCCCTCCCTTCTTCCCTCCCGCCTCCTGCCCTATGGAACAGCCCGGGTGCTCCGAGGGACCAGGAGGGCAAGGCTTGGCTCCCAAAGTGGGTGGTGGCCGGGGGGGGGGGGGCTCCCAGGCAAGGTGGCCCCTCCCCACCCAGCCCCCCCTTCCTGCACTTAGTTTCTCCTCTGGATCAAACACGTAATAAAGAGAATGTTTGGAATCTGAGCTGCCTCCTCCTGTTTCTTCCTACCGGGCAGGGACCCAGTCCCCATGGGCAAGATGTGGCCCAGCCTGCCTGCCTCGCAGGGGAGAACTGATTCCTGTCTGGGGCCTGGGGAAAGGACGGTGCCGGGCGGGATCCCTCCCCACCCTCCCCACCCTCATGGCACAGACAGGAAGCAAAGCCCAAGACCCTTAAACCAAAAGGGAAAGAGGATTCAGTGAGCTTGAAGGTTTTATTTATTTTTTAAAAACATTGAAAAATAAACCCATGTCTGCATGTGTTCCCAACCCTCCTTTCTCTAAGCTTTTGGGTGGTGGGCACAGTGGGCACCCTCAGAGCTCCTCAGCACTTTCCACCCGGCCCCCTGAAGACTGGAGAGCTACCTCTTCAGCCTCTGCTGCTGTCAGGCCCCAAGGAACCTCTCTGCCCACTTCCCCCCTCCAGCTCCCTCCCCACCTCACCCCAGACTTATTGCTAAAAGAAGGGGAAGAGGAAGAACAGCCAACACACTAAACTGTCCTCTCCCCCACCCCCAGGCTATGGTCACTACCCCCTACGCACGAAGGGCAGGACCCCTAGGCCAGGCCCTGGCAGACTAGGAGGCAGCCATTCCAGTCCCAGCCAGGAAAAGTACCCTCGGGCCAGCTCAGAAGGCCCCAGACACTGGCTGGGGAGGGGGTGGAGACACGCTGGCTGCCAGAAAGACGTGCAGAACCCGCGGGGGTCCAGGCTGTGCCCCCGTCAGCAGCGCTGGGTCTTCGAAAGACCTGGCGAGAGCTCTAGTCTCTTCTGTCCTCAGTGAAGCTGGAGGTCCCTGAGGACATCCGGCAAAGGGGTTCTGGAGCCTCCGGTTGGCGGAAGGCCTCGGGGCTCAGAGCGAGGGTGCTGGAGGCTCCAGGGGGGCTCCAGCCAGGGTGGGTGCGGGCTGAGGGCCCGGGCGGGCACCGTGGCGGGAGGCAGCCAGGGCAGGGCGGATGAGAGGTGGTGGGGGCTGGTTGGGGGCCAGCCGGGGCTGGAGGAAGCGGCCCTGCTGGAGTGGGGGTGGCTGGCGGAGCAGGGTGGGAGCCGTGGGCAAAGGTGGCCTCAGCAGTGGCGGTGGCTGGGACAGCGAGGTGGGAGGCGGAGGAGGGGGCGGCGCAGGGGGCCCCGATCGGGGTCCTGATGTCGACACAGATGTAATCTGGACCTGAGAGGAGCGAGAGAAGAGTGAGAAACCAGGCTCAAGCACACCCTCAGCCCAGTCTAAGGACGGAGGCAGTTCCTCTCTGTTCTCTGAAGCGTTTCGCTCTCTCTCCCCTTCTCACCTCATCGTCTTCCTCCAGGGCTGGGGCTGGCAAGGGAGCCCCTCTCCTAGCCTCCTCCATGGGGACCGGGGGGGCTCCAGGGGCCCCATCCTGCTCGGCCTCCCATTCCTGCAGCACCTCCTCCAGATTGAAGCGGCGCCGGTAGCTCACAAAGAAGGTCTTCACCTGGGTCAGAGTCTTGTTCCCAATCACCTCTGCAATAGCCCCAAAGTCTTTGCCATACCTACGGATGGCTGCAAGGGTCAAAAGGGCAGCAGGTGTGAATACCCACTTAGAACTAGTTACTTCCCTGATCCTTCCCCTCTGCCCCAGCTCCTTGGAGGGCAGGCGACACTCCTGGGGCCCTCTATTCTCCCGAGTCTCACCCACCTTGTACTGCCAAAAGCTGCTCATCCGTGGTCCAGTGGGAGTTGAACTTGGTGTTGGCCTGGAGAGCAAGGAATATATCCTTGAGACTCAAAAATATGGGAACAGAGGCCCTGCTACCCAAGGAAAACTCCCCTTTCTGCTGTGCCACCAGAAAGAACCCCCTCCTGCACCCAGACTTGAAGAGCAGCCTCACCTCAGGGGGGCGGAGTGGATCGATGCCCCCCTCCAGGGCTTGGCGGAGGCTGCTGTTGGTCTGCTTCATGCTTTGCACCTGGGAAGGCAAGGCAAGGAAGGGACATCAAATTCCAAGCCAGGGAGGCCATCAATACCAACCCTCACCAGGGCCCTACTTCCCAACAAAGCTCTTTGCCACCCACCATCTACCTCATCTCTCCCTCATAACCATTCACTAGGGGAGACACTGGGGTTTGCCCCTATTTCAAAGACCAGGTTTGCTTGTTTGTTTGTTTTTAATGTCCAGAAAAGAACGCCAGGTTACCCAGAAGCCCAGAGGATGGGGCAGGTGCAGGCTTGGCATCCACACGACCTCCCTTACGCCTCAGCTGCCCCCAGTCATAGTTCCCAGCTGCCGACTGTCCCCTTTGCCTGGCCCCTTCTTTCCTCGGGCCCCCCACCTGGCGCTTGAGGGAGATGAGCTGGGAGTCGAGGCCTCGAAGTGTGAGGTTGGCAAGGTCCGGGCTCCCCGACACGGCAGTGAGGCCCTCAGGGCTCAGGTACATGCCCTTGGGAGGGCGCCGCCGAGTTCGCAGCGGATGGTGGCGGTACTGAGACCCCTGGGCCTCCTTCTTTCCTGGACCTGGGCGGGCATTCAGGGGCCGAGAGGGCAGAGGCTGCCAGGGAAAGGAGAGGAGGTGGGTGGTGCGGAGCCCAAGGAGAGGGCGGGCAGGCGGGCAGGGCCAGAGGAGCTCTGGGACCTCACCTCTCTCTTGGGGTCTCCAGCGTCCGGCTCCCCCTCACTCACGGCTCCTCGTCCCTCTTCAAGCTCATCACTGCTTACACGGGGGCCAAGGCGGGGTAAGGCAGGGGCCAGGGCCCCCAGGAGCTCAGTTTACCCCCACCCAGAGCTTCCCCGAGCCCCCCACCTGTCTTCTTTGTCCTTTCGGCCCCCCAGCCGCCGAGCCTGTCTGTCCATCACACTGGTCCGGCTGCGGGTCTTCTTCCAAGAGTAGTAATACTTCACCAGGCTGGGAATCAGCTTGTCAGGCAGCTGGAGGGGCAACGCCAGAGGCTGGGGCCCACCTAAGACTCTGGGCCTCGGGCAGGCTTAACAGAAAGAAGGGGCCAAGGAGCACTGGCGGGGGTGGAGGGCTTTACCATCTGCTGGATCCGCTGGAAACATTTGCCATGGAAGCCAAAGGCCTGTTCAAACAGCACCTTGTCCTCTACCGTCCACTCGTCCGGGAACGGGGTGAAGTTGGCCAGGTCAGCCAGAGACTTCTCTACGTCGTGCTTATGCCACAGGAGCATGCCCAGTGCCTGGCCCAGGAGAGGGGACAACGCAGGCTCAGCTGCCCGCAGCACTGTCCCGTCTCCACCCCAAATCCCTGCGGGGCCAAGGCTCACCTGCTCGATGTTGTAACCATGCTTCTCCTTGGCCATCGCAATGTACTTGTCAACTGCAGGGGCGGGAGGAGCCAGGTCTTGGAGGAGGGGTTACAACCCCTAAGCCAGGCCTGCCCGGAAAGGGGTATGCCCCCAGGGGCTAGGCCCCTGAGCCTGAGCCCCAGGGCAGGGGCTGAACCCACATACCTCAGCCTCCAGCCCACTTCTGAGAAGAGCTGGCTGCCAGCTGGCATGAACCCCAGGCCCCAGCTCCCAAGGGTATGCATGAGCCCAGGGTCCCACCCCACTCACGCTTGGCATCTGACACACAGTGGTTGGGCGACCACACCAACATCCCCTTCAGCTCCTTGTTACTGTAGCGTGCGGGGCTCTCTGAAAGGCAACGGAGCAGAGGAGGGAAGACATCATCAGCCTGGTGGCGCTGGCCTGGACCCATGGCCAGAGGGCAGCGGAGGAGTGGGGCCTGCGAGGTGAGGCACAGAGGGGAAGGAGGAACAGAGACCCAGACAGGAAGGCAGAGCAGGAAAAGTAACCATGCCACAGGGCCGGCCACCCACCCCCGCCTGTCCTTACAGTGGGCGCCAGCCAAGGGTTCCCCCAGGTGGGGCTCAGGGCCAAGCCATGGGCCCTCCAGTCCCCTCCCTTCACAGCCTGTCCTGCCACTCACCAGGCTTGCACTCCGGAATTACGGCCTGGTAATTGGTTCCAACGCGGATCATGCTGTCTGTGGAGCCGGTGGGGGGCGGGGGGAGGCAGTCAGGACTCCAGGGAGGGAGGGAGGACGGGAGGATGTGGCGGGGGAGGTGGCTGGCCTGGAGTTCTCCTTCCTGACCACCCAGGGCCCCCATCTTCCAGGAGGCTCACTTTTCCCTGATCTTCCCCTCAGTTACCCTCAGCCACAGAGGGAACTGGAAAAGGGAGAGACCTGCCTAGCCATAGCCATGGGGGGTGGGGGAGAGGACAGGGGCCAGTTTTCAAGCCCAGGCCCAGCAGAGCCCTTTGTTCTGACGGGGGGGGGAGGGGGGAGAGGGGGAAGGGGGGAGTTGGTGGGGGTTGGAGGGCTGCCCCTAGACCTGGACCACAGCCCTCCTGCAGAGAATCCAAGGCTCCTCCCCACCACAGGAGCCCCACAGCTCGGTGTGGAGGTGTCTTCCCAGCTCCTGCCCCAGTCAGACCTCAGTTCCCTGCAAGGTGGCAAGGTACGAGGAGCCCAAGCTGTGAAAGGGAGGGACGCCTGAGTCCCTCGGGGACTGAGGGCAGGGAGGGGGCAGGCAGGACCGTCTCCTCGGCAGCTAGGGGCCCAGCCTCCAGATTCCCTGTGCCGGCTTTGGGGAGAAGCAAGGCACAGGCTCCAATCCAGGCAAGGCAGGAACCATCCGTATAATACCGTGGTCGGCAACTCTCCCCCACGCCCTGCTCCGCGCCCCCCCCCGGGCCGGTGCGCCTTTAACCCTAGGCCTCCGGGCTCACCGTGCGAGTGCTCCTCCTCGCTGCTGTCATCCTCCGAGTGGGGTTGTCCGCCGTTGGGCGCCGTCTTGGCCCGGCTGCGGGACAGGATCCCGGAGCCCGCGCTCGGCTTCTCCATCACCGAGGGCATTACCCCGCCCAGCTGCCCCGGGGGGCGCGGGAGCCTTCGGAGAGCAGCGGTCGTTGCCGCGCTCGCCTGGGATGCCGTGCCCGGCCCGGCCTGGAGAGGTCGCCACTGAGGCCACGAGAGGCAGGAGGTCAAGCGTGGCTAGGGTCCGGCGGGGCAGGAGCCCAACGGGCAGCCCAGCGCTCTCCGCGACCCCCACGGGTGAGGGTGTCAGAAAAGTTTGTGTAGAAGTGGGGTACGCGGGGGATGAGCGCAAGGTCCGGTGGGGCTGGCGCGCGCTCGCTCTGGACGCTCCACGGAATTGGGGCTCCCCGGAGAAGTCTGGGCACCCTGCCCTCGGAGCGCCCTGGAGCCCCAGTGCCCGCCTGCCCACGCAGTTCAGCGAGCGGGCGCTGCGGCGCGATTGCCGCCCCCGGCGGGCTCCGCGCCTCTCGGCTGCACCAGGATGCCCCAGTCCCCGGGAGGGGACCCCTGCCCGGACCAGACCCCTGCCTGCGACGGCAGCCGGCGGGGCCCCGGCGCTGGCGGCGGCAGCGGCGGGACGGCGCGCACGGCGCGCGGTGCTGGGGCAGAGTTGCCGGGAGGCGGGGGAGCGCAGCCGCGGGCGCCGCCTCGCACCCTCCCCGACGCGCTCGCTCTCCACGGCGCGCTCGGGCTGCTGCTCGCTCGCCCGCTCTCCGCCGCCGCTCGCTCCTCGCGCACACAATGAAGCTGCTGGCAGGGAAGTAGTGCCGGCTGCGGCCTCAGCACCCCTCCCCCAGCCGATGCCTCCGCCAGCTGAACATCTGGCCCTGGGGTGGAAGGGAGGGCCCGGGGGGCGGGGCCTGGGGGCCGGGGCTAGACCTCCAGGGGGTGGGGTCAGGACCCGGGTGGAGAGCGCTTTCCTCTGCGGGCCCCCCGAGCTCCCAGACTTGCCCCTGGGGGAGACCCCCCCCCCTACCCCCGAGGAGTAGCCGGGGGTCAGCCCCACCCACGCGCACACCAGCCCCACACACCAGTGGGCTCGGGTTACCGCCGCCTGCCCCGGGGGCCCTGAGGCCGCCTGCCCGCCCGCCCGGGTGGAGCCCAGCTTTTCCTTCCATTTCCCTTCCTGCCAAGGAACTCCCCGCCCCCCTTCCGCAGGGGGGACCCCCCCCCTTCATGCGCCCTTGGGGGCCAGAGCGGATGGGAGGCCGGACAGGCGAGGAATGAATTCCTCCAAGAGCTACCGGGCCAAAGCCTGGCTTCTGGTGCATCTGTGGGTCCCCAGGGGTCACCTCAGTTCCCTTTAACTGCTGCAGCGCGCACCCCAAAACAGTGGCACAAGGGGTTGCGGGATGGGGTGTGGGAAGTGTAGGGAAAGATCTGGACTGCAGGGTGAGGGAGGAGCTGGGTGTCCTCCCTACTGGGTTCCCTGTCACCCCAGCTGGGAGCAGCATCCCCCTCCCCCAGGACGAGCACGGGCAGAGTGACAGACCGGGAAGCGGGTAGAGCGGCACAGACGGAGATGGGGGAGGGGGGTGGGCAGAGACTTTCAAAGCCAGACCCAGCCACCCTGCCAGGCACACAAAGAGCCAGCACACACACCGGCGACAAGCTGCGCCGGTGCCCGTCCCCGCCGCCGCAGGCACGTGCTGCCGCGCACACAGGCCGAAGCCCCCTCCCACCCGTCGCCCCTCCCACCCGAGCCCCAGACTTCTAGACACACCTCCACCCGGGCACGCCCCGCTGTGCCCAGACTGAGCCGAGCCTGCACTCGCACCCTCCTCTCCCTTCCCTTCCTCGGCCACTCAGTAATCAGATTCCTAAATTTAGAAGCAACCCAGGGCCCAGCCAGGGATGGATCCCCGCCCCCACCCGCTGCCTGCGGCCAGCCGGCCGGGGTCCTGCGGTCGGGCCACGACCCGGCTGGGGCCTCCTGGTCCTGGGGGCTCCTGCGGGCGGCCGGGCAAAGTCAGGCACAACCCCACCCAGCTGCGGTGCTGTCTGGCCACATGGGGCCACACTGGGGCCACCCAGCCGGCAGCCACGTTGCCCGCCACACCTCCGGTCAGAGCTATGGGGCCTTTTTCCTCCTCTTAAATCATGGATTGGGCACCAAGCCCCAGGGTGGGGAGGTCTGGATAGAGGAGAACGAGTGGGCCAAGGGCAGGTCTGAGCTAAGGGGTCTGCTACAAATGAAAAGAGCCTCCGCAGCCTTACTCCTCCTGAGTGGCCACCCTGCCCCCAGCACCTCCAGTCTTTAGGGAGCCTCTCATCTCTGTCCCCTCCTGCCTGGCAGGCAGCCATCGCTGCTCACAGCCCTCTCCTATGATGGAGTCTTCCATTTTGCCCACACCAGCCCCTCTTGAAGCAGGGCCTCAGCTGGGTCCCCCATTTCCCCCTTGCCACTTTTCCATACTCATGCTTAGGGTCCAGGGCCCAGCACCTCACCCCACCCCCAGGCCACAGCATCATGCTTATTCTGGCCTCCCTCCTCCTGGGCTGCCCCAGGTACCCCCAGCCACAGGCGTCCCTCCTTCCTTAGCACCCCTCCCCCCAGTAAGAACCTAATTCTGTTCTCACTTCTCCCTAGGGCCTGGAGCTCAGGGCCAGAGGAAGATTCTGCTCTGGAGGAGGGGGCAGGGAGGGGAGGCTTATTCCTTGGCGTAGAGAGGAGGGGGGCAGTCCCTAGGCCCTGGTGTGATGAGGCTTCCGCCTAGGAGGTGGGACGCGACATGGGAGGGGTATCCTAGGAATTTGGGGATGACTCTGGGGGCCACAGTGTCCAGAGAGAGAGAGGAGGCACATTCCTAGTGAGCAACCTCCTCCCCAAGGGGCAACGGTGCAGGGTTAGGAGGGGGAGGGGCAAGGCCCCACCCTCCCACCTGCTGCAGCCGCCCCCTCCCCAGCTGGCCCCCTCTTTTGTGCAAAGCCACACAAAGGACAAGGGGCCCCGGCCGGCCTGGCCATCTGCTCCCAGCAGCCTGAAGGCTCTTAAAGAGACAGCACCCCCTCCCTGCCCTGGGGCTGTGGGGCGGGATGGACCGGGTGCGCCACCGGACCTGGTCTCAGCGGTACCCCACGTGCCACCCACTTTTCCCTCGCTCCCCCAGCCCCAGGTCGGGAATCATTCTCCCTCAGGCCAGGGGCACCGAGGTGCCACGTGGCCCAGAACAGGAGGCGTGGGAGGGGAGAGAAAGGAGGCAGCCAGGGACCAGCCCCTCCCCTCCTGCCTTAGGCAGAGGGGCCAGGGAAGCTCAGTAGTACAGCACTAGTACTGGGGTCCCTCACCTCCCTGAGGCCACCTCTGAGCTTTGTGAGCTGCTGCCGGCCTCCGGGAGTGCCCTCCCCGCCGTCCTCACTGAGGAGCTCACCCTCGGCCTTCCTCAGGGAGGATGCCGGTGCCTGCTTTTTGAGGGCTGCAGGCCGCTGGGCAGCAACCCCGTGATCCGGGCACATTTGCTTCCTGGGTTTTCCAGTTGAGGAAACTGAGGCTTGGCCAAGCCCCCCCACAGGCCTCCACAAAGCCAACGCCCCCGGCTGTGTCTGAAGCCTTCCTCCCGCCCCCAACTGCCACCCCCCCGCCCCCCACCCCTGGGCCAGATAAGGGTCCTCACCCCTGAGATCCCCCGGGAAGCCAGACCAAGGCGCTCAGAGCCTTTGCCACACTGCTGGGGACACCAGTTTACATTATTTGTGTGATTGTTTGTTTCTCGACTGTCTCCCTGCAGGGCGGCATGGCAGGGATTGGGTCCACTGTGTTCACTGCTGTGTTCTCAGTGCCTGGCATATAGTAGGCACTCAATATTTGCTGAACAAATAAATGCCAGAAGCCCCAAAAGCCTTCCTCTTCGCTGGGCTCCTCTGTCCCCTGCGTGTTGGGCATCTTGCCTCCTCACTCCTCGAGGTGAGGCAGAGCGGACAAAGGTCGAACAGGGATGCTGGGAGAGAAAAGGAGGGTGACCTTGAACAAGCCACCAGCCTCCCCTCTCCCTCCTCCCAAAGGCGGGGGCAGCTCCAGCCAATCCTGAACCCGTAGCCCTGCCAGACAGACTGGGACTGTCCTGAGCTCTGGCCAGGCAAGGCTGGCCGCTGCGGTGTGGTGCCTGGGACCCCGGCCAGGCCCTCAGTGGCCAGAGCCAAGGGGCTCAGCTTGGGGAGGGTGGCAGGCAGGCGGGCCCTTGGGTGGGGGAGGGAGGGTGGCAGGATCTAAGGAGAAACCTGGCTGAGCAGCGGGGGAGTCGGACTGGAGGCCAGGGGGAGATGAAGCTGGAGAAATGGAGAAGGTGGGCTACAGTGTGGAAGGAGCATGGGGGCGCTCCCTCCAGGGCCCTCACCCCCTCAGCCTGCCCAGATAGGACTTCAATTCCTCCCTCCCCGCCAGGCCCCCGGGGCTCACTGGCAGGCGTGTGGCCCAGGGCACTGCCCTCCTGGGCCCAGTTAGTAATCTCATGAACTGGCCCACCCTCCCACCCGGGGCTGTGAAGAGGCTGAGAGAAGGTGACAGAGGTGACGATCCGGTGCTTGGCATCGCCTCAGCACCGTGGCCACGTGAGGGGTGGGGGTGGGGGGCGCTAAAGGAGCCCAGGCCAGCACATCTGTGAGTGGCGCTGGGGGCGGGCAGAGCAGAAGCAGGCGGGAGGTCAGCAAGGAGACCCCAGGCTTCCTGACACCCATGCCGACGAAAGCTGACTCCCTGAGTGAAGCAGGAACTAGGGCGGAAGGGTCAGGGAGACCTTAGCAGAGAGACACGAGAAGGTGACAGGGGCTCCCTGGAGCCACGAGGGGGCAGCTTCCAGACCTGGGAGCCCCCTCTGTTTCTCCGGAAGCCAGGAAAGGAACCTCCCCTCACCCTCACCTGGGCAATAGCTGGCGCCCTCTAGCGGTGACAGCGTGGACCAAGGGGTCCCACCTCAGCTTGGCCACAGATGTCCTCCCAGGGAGTCTGAGCACGGCACCGTGAGGAGCCCATTCTCCTAGGGCAAGTGCATGCAGTCAAGATCCTCTGGGGCCAACTGAGCTTTAGATCCAATCCCCAGCACGTCTCCTGGCCCCAGAGCCACCCAGAACCTCCCAGAACAAAGTCGGGTGGAGCGGAAACCCCTAGAGAAATGGCAGAGGAGAGGGGAACCGCAGGGAAAGTGCAGGAGCACTGCAGGCCAAGGAGCTCAGCCCTGGAGTGAGTCCTGGCTCTGCTTCTTGCTTGCTGTGTGGCCTGAGGTGAGTTACTTGGCCTCTCCGAGGCTGAGTCCCTCCATCTCTCAAAGGGAGCAATAACGCTGACCTCATCTGATTGTTGGGAGGATCCAACATCATCTCAGATGGAATGTAATTGGAGTCTCCATCAATGCTGCTTTCCTTTTGAAGCAGGGGTCCCCTCCTGAACACCCCTAGCTGGGCTAGAAAACCACCCTTCACTTCTCTGTGAGGCTGCCCATGCTCTGTGCACCAGCTGAAGGCCATTGCCACCTGCAGCTCCTGGTTCTGGCCTCTGGAGCTAAAAGCTCTTCCTCTGAGGCATTTGACACTTGACAACCTCCCTCTGACTTGTCTACCGCTTCAGGTTCCTGCCTTCGGTCTGATCTCGCCAATCCATCACACAAACATAGCTGGATACAGATTCTCAAATACTGCTTTGATCAGGTCTCACTCCTGCTCAATAACCTTGCATGGTTCACTATTGCCTTCCAGGCAAAGTTGGAGCTTCTCCTCTCCCAGCCCAGTACTCAAGGCCTTTCTAGCCTGTATCTGATCCAGCTGAACAGGTCTGCTCACTACTTGCTGAGCCCTACCTGGTGCCCCAGAATACCCCATCCACCCTGCAGACCCTGGCCTGGCCCACTTATTTGCATGCCCCATACCTGGCCAGTCCCTTGGGACTGCTGGCTTCTGCTGGCCAGCTCTGCTGCGACAGGGCACATCCAGCGTTCCCGGCTTGGCTACAATCACCCTTCCTACTTCCCCCAACCTGCCCCCCTCATCCTCCTCCTCCACCACCCCATCTGCTGCATGGCTCTTAGCCCATGACCTTGCCTTCTGCTTCCAGAGAGAATAGAGGCCTCTGGGAGGAACCCCCTCTAAGGCCTGCCCCTGCACCCAGAGATTCACTCCTTCCCTCTCACCTCCAGTTGTAGGTGTACCTTCCCCCTTCAAGGCCAACCTCCCTCCCAGGCTCGGCATCTCTCAGCGACACACACACACACAGACACACACACACACACACACACACACACACGTTTGGTCCTCATTTACCTCTCCTCCCTCATTATTCTCTCCCCTTCGGCATGTCAACCTGCCTAAGGCCCTCCATCCCAAGACACTCCCATCCCGCATGTACACCAACACACACACGCACCCCTTCCTCCATCCCAAGTTTCACCTTTAGCTACTCCTTTCAGCTACAGCTACTGAAAGCTAGTGCTACCTTTTCTCTCTCTCTCTCTCTTCTTTTTTTTTTTTTTTTTTTTAAAGCTGAGCTTCTCAGGGAATTCCCTGGTGGTCCAGTGGTTAGGGCTCTGGGCTTCCACTGCAGGGGGTCTGGGTTCAATCCCTGGTCGGGGAGCTAAGATCCTTCAAGCCGCACAGTGCAGCCAAAAAAAAAAAATTAAAAAATAAAGCTGGGCTTCTTAAAAGAGTTGTTCACACCCCTTCATCCTTGTCCTCACCTCCCACTCACTCTGCAACCCACTGCAGTGTTGTGTCACCCTCTGCCACTCCACGGAGACTGCTCTTGCCAAGGTCACTAGTGGCTGTCATCTCTAAACCCAAAGGACTTTTGACGGGCCTGGACTCAATCCACCTCTGGGCAGGACGGACAGAGAGGGCTACCCCTCTTCCTGGACATGAGCTCCCAGCTGGCGTCCATCCTCTCTGCCTCCAAACCCTTGCTGTAGATCCTTCGGTCCCAGGCTACATCCTTAACTCCCCGGGCTGTGGACACTGCAACCTCCATCTCCAGCCCCGACCCCTGCCCCTGGCTCTGGACCCCCATACCCAACCAACTGCCTTCTGGACATCTGCTCAGTTTTCTCTCAGACACCGCAAGCTCGGCCTGTCCGAAATGGATCTCCGCCTCTTGACTACCCGTTGGCTCTGCCTGCCCACCTCTTCCCACCAGTCCCCGACAAAGTACAGAAACTTCGGAAATGCCCTGGACTCGTCCTTCTGCTTCACTTCCGAGTCCAACAGCCTCCAATTTGCGTCAGCCTCTTCCCCCATGGCCACTCCCTCTCACCCCATGAATGAAACCGCCTCCCAGCAGGCCTCCCTGCCTCCTCTCTTGGTCCCTTCTAATCTATTCTTTATTCAGCAGCCAGGGCAATCTTTCTCACATCCAATCTAATCAAGTCAATCCGCTGCTTTTCATTATCCTTTGATAATCTCCTTCAGAATCTGGCCTCCTGATATCCCATCCCCCTTTGCCTTTCTCCTTCGGGGATCCAAGTGGTGCTGTGGAGTTGATCCCACCCCAATGTCAGCCTTTCCCAAGGCCCTGGAGATCATGATTGGTTCAGAAGCGGACTAGAGACCTAAGCCGGCCCAATCAGCATGTTACAAATATGGGATGAAGGCCAGGAAGCTGAGCCTGGAGGGCACCACAAAGAGATGGGAAAAAAACTGGCTTCCCAATGACATCAACTTTACCTGAAGCCACTGAACCTCTGAACTTTTTCGTCACGTGCGCCAGTACCTTCCTTTGATTGTTGGAGCCTGGTTGATTTCAGTTTTCTGTCACTTGCAACCAGAGCCTCTGAAATAAGACATCTCTCAACATTACCTCACTTGAAGTTACGCTTTAGCCATGCCCAACAACCTGCAGTTCGCTTGGAGTCTGTAGATGCGATACCTGATACCTGGGATGCCAATCCTTTCCTTGTTGACTAATTCTCATTTGCCTCACAAAATGAAAGTCAGTTTCACCCTGTCTAGGACATCTGCTCCTCCCCATCTCAGCACCGATCACACTCTAATGTAACCACATACCTGTTTACCTGTCTGTCTCCTCCTTGAGGCTGTGAGTCCTGAGAGGGCAGGGCATCTGTCTTACTCACCCGTGCACCCCCAGCCCCTCTCACTCCACAGGTACCTACACCGCCAGGTCCCGGGAAATCACTTCTGCCGAATCTCCCCTGATTTTACCAACGTATTAGGATCTCCTTGTAGGCAAAGATTTATAATAATAATAGAAAATGCCAACTTCTGTGAGTGCCTATTATTTCTTTTTTCACAGCTATATTCCCCAGACCCTAGATTAGCACAAGTACATAGTAAATGCTCAATAACTATTGTTGAATAAATTAATGGATGAGTAACAAACAAATTGAATGCTCATAGGTACCAACCACAGTGTGCAAAATGCTTGCCTAAATTATCTCATTTTCCTCCACAGTAGCCCTGTGAGGTAGGTAGTCTAATTATCTTCATTTTACAGATGAGGAGCTGAGGCTTCAGAAGATGATCTGCCTAAGATCATAAAGCTTGAAAGTGGCAGAACTGGGACTGGTTTCAAGCCAGCTGATGCCAGAGTCCTGTTTTTTATATTCCTGTGTCCATATCCTTCCAGTTAAGATGCATTTGGCTGTTCCAAGAGGCACCATCATTTGATGGTGCTTTGAGCAAAGTGGACATTTTATTGTTTCTCCTAAGAAGTGTGGAGGTCAGTGTCACCACTGACAGTGCTCAGTGGTCACCAAGGCCTCAGGTGCTTCTCACCTCTCAGCTCTGCTTCTTCCATGCATCAGAAGATTTCCCCTCATGGTCCCCAGATGGCTGCAGCTGCTCCGAGCATCCCACCCTCGGAGGACAATTTCCAGAGTGTGAGGGAAGGGACATAGAGCAGGGGCTTTCTCCTTGGCATGTCTCTTTTATCAAAGAGAAAAACCTTTTTCAGGAATTCCTGAGCAGGCCTGTGCCCCTTAAACCAATCCCCTGCCATGACATCCAGGGATCTCCACCCATCACCTGAGCAGTTGGGGCTCTGTTAGCAAGGAAGAAGGAAACATGGCTCTTGGGTAGACAGGCAACCCTGCCCTCTGCTGCCCTCCCCATCCCCCTGGCACCCTCTGTGCACTAGAGTATTCAGAGATATTTGTTGGCTGAACTACAAAGAGAAGAAGCAGGTAGCGGGGTTCTCTTCCCTGGCAGACTTGGGTTATGGCCCTGAAGTCACGGCCTCCAGGTGCCCACATTTCTGAGGATGAAAACCAGCAAAGAGGGCTGCAGTTCCTGGTGGAAAGCTAGACCCAGTGGTCCAGTGCAGAGACAGATAACCTGGAACAGACAGACAAGTTGATGGATTTTGCGGGTTAGATGTATGCAATCATTCATTCAACAAGCGTTTATTGTCCATCATCTCCTCTGACTCCTCCCTCTCCTCCACAAAGTCTTAACCAGCTGATACTGGTGGACAGGTTGCCTGGAGACTGCTGATGAGGACTCTGAGTCTGCACCTTGCTTCAGCAGAAAGGATGCCAGGAGGGATTCGTAATGTCTGTCATGGGCACAGAATGAGTGGCAAAGAGGCAGAGAGAAGGAGAGAGTCCAGGAAACAACAAATTATGGAAAGACTGTGACCCTAAAGAGGGGACTCCAGAGTGTTATGTTAAGCTGTGTCCTCCCCCAAATTCATATGTTGAAGGCCCAACCCCCAGTACTTCGGAATGCGACTTTATTTGGAGATAGGATCTTTACAGAGATGATCAAAGTGAGGTCAATAGGTGGGCCCTCGTCCAGTACGACTGGTGGCCTTATAACGATGGGAAATTTGGAACAGATAGCCATAAACGGGGAACAGCATGTGATCATGAGGACGGCCACTTACAAGCCAGGGAGAGAGGCCTGGGACAGCTCCTTCTCACACAGCCCTCAGAAGGAACTAACCTTGCCAACACCTTGATTTTGGACTTCTGGCCTCCAGAACTGTGAGACAATAAACTTCGGTTGTTTAAGCCACCCAGCCGGGGGTGCCTTGTTACAGCAGCCCTGAAAAACTACTACATGGGGCAACAGCCTCTGGGCTCAGGGGTGTGTGTGTTCAGATTGGGCACGACTTACCTGGACCAAGACCTGAAGAGGCCGTGGGCCTCCAAGTCAGGACATCTCACCCCCTTCCCACCTTTGGACCCCTCTCTGGCCTTGGCGTCCTTGGCTGTCAAGGAGGGATAGACTAGATGACTACCTGGCCTCCTAACCAGCCCTGAGGCTGATGAGACCAGCTGTCACTGTTAAATCCAGCCACCAGTTGTTGCCTTCTGTTGACTTCTAATGCCAAGGGTGGGGCCTGTGGACCTTGAAGTTGAGAGTAACAAGTATGACGTTTAACTGCCTTGTATTAGTTATGCCAGAGTAGTGCTGTGTAACAAAGGACCCAAAGCTTCTGGGAGTCAGAATCTCAGGAATGACTTCACTGGGTGGTTGTGACTCACGGTCTCCCGTGGGGTTGCTACCAAGATGTTGGCTGGGCTTCAGTCCTCTGAAGGTTTGACTAGTGTGGGACAATCATCTTCTAAGGTGGCTCACTCACTTGGCCAGCAAGTGGCATCTGGCTGTTGGTGAGAAGCCTCAGTTCCTCACCTCCATGGTGCTGCTTGTGCATCCTGACAGCACAGCGGCCGGCTTTCCCAGAGGGAGCAATGCAAGAGACCAAGGCAGAAGCTTGGTCTTAAGTTTTGATAACCTGACCTTGGGAATCACACCCTGTCACTTCAGAAGTATTTTATTGTCACATACGTCAGCCCTACTCATTGTTGGAGGGGACTATGTAAGGGCATGAATACCAGAAAGTCACTGGGGCCATTTGGGTAGCTGGCTACAGCAGGCCGGATAAGAGATCTGGTACCAGAAGGGATTATGGGGGCAAAGGGTCATGAAGGAAGAGTCTTATGCATTGAACTTGGGAAAGATGGAACCTTGGGAGTGTATTAGTGTCCCAGGGCTGCCATAACAAATTTCCACAAACTGACTGGCTTAAAACAACAGCAATTAATTTTGGCCAAAATGTCCAAATCAAGGTATTGGCTCGGTTGGTTCCTTTTAGAGGCTCTGAGACAGCTTCCATTCCGTGCCTCTCTTCTAGCTTCTGATGACTCCCAGAAACCCTTGGCATTCCTTGGCTTGCAGCTCCTTCCCTCCAATCTGTGCTTCTGTCTTCATATGGCCATCTAGCCCCTGGATGTGTGTCTCAAATCTTCCTCTGTTTTCTGTTATAAGAACGCTGGTCCTTGGATTTAGAAGCCAACCCTGAATCCAGGATGATTTCATCCTGAGATCCTTAACTTAATTACATCTGAAAAGATCCTATTTCCAAATAAGGTCACATTCACAGGTACCAGGGGTTGGACTCGGGGACACTATTCAACCCGCTACAGGAGGCATCCCCATGGAGGGGCTGGTTGATGCCACGACCTAGTGTCTCCATCTGCTTTGGCTCAGGTGTCACCTCCTCTAGGTAGCCTGCTACCTCTCCTTTGTGCCCCACAGCACGGGTGCCTGGTACCACCACTGCACCGTTATTCCTTCAATGAACATTTCCTGACCACCTGCTCTATATCAGGCACTGAGCTGGGTCCCGGGAGTTCAGAAGTTCAGGTTGCCAGATTTAGCACACAAAAACACGAACACCCAGTGAAATCTGAATTTCAGATGCAGAGTGAGTTCCAGTTTGCCCCCCCCCCCACCCCGTATTGTGTATTGTATCTAGCAACGCTAACAGCAGCGGGGGAGAGAAGCACAGCCTTCAACTGAAGGAAGCCTACAGTCTTGTGGGGGAGATGGCAGGGTGCAACAGGGGGAGAACAAGGCATCAGGAGACCCAGGGAGTGCGCCCGGGCCAGCAGGAGTGAGGGGAGTGAGAGGAGGCTTCTTACATCTAAGCTGGGACCCCAGGGGTGAGGAGGAAAAAGAGTTTCCAAAGGTGGGGAGATGGGGCCCTTGCCAAGCAGGCAACACCAAACATGCAGTCCCTAACCCTGAACAGAGCCTGCAGCTTCCGAGGGCTTTAACTGGCCCACCAGATGTGCATTTTAGAAAAAGGGCAAAGTATGGGGTCACACATGCCAAAGAAAAAGAGTGTTTCAAGGAAGGGGGAGAGAACAGGCCAGGCGTGGCAGGGAGGCCCAGAAGGATCTGGGCTGAGACGTGTCCCTTGCAGGTAGCAAGGCTGCTGGAGGCCTCGGGAGAGGCTTCCGTGGGGCGGTGGGAACAGAAGCGAGGCTGCAGCGGCTCGAGAGCAGGCAGCGTAAGAAGCGAGGAGGAGGTAGAGACAGGGAAGGCCGCTTTCTCCAAAGGTTTTTGGGTGGAGCGAGGTGGAGAGCAGGAGAGCAGGGTTGAGGAAGGCTGGGGGAGGGCGGGGTGACTGAAGGGAAGGACCCTGAGGGGAGGAGGCTCAGCAGCTCTGCAGGTGGCAGGGAGGGGAGGGTGGAGTGCATTCAGATTCTTTTCTGGTCTTTTTGTCTTTTCTTCGTTTTGGGAAATGGAAGGACTCTCCTTGGCCAGCTGATCACAGGGTGCAAAGTTTGCCCATCCGCCCCCCACTGTGCTGTGAGTGCCGTGACAGGCCCCCTGCGGGGCAGGGCTACCTCCCAAGGCTGCTCCCCTGCACGGAGGACTACAGTGTAAGGCAGCCCCCAGGCCTCCGCTGAGCATGTGAGTGAATAGATAGTCGGGAGCAGTTGAGAGCCGTGGAGTGAGGAAGGCAAAGCACGGTGTTTGGGGGAGCGGCCGACTTGGAAGGAAGGGGAGTCCAGGAAGGAGGTGGGAGGGGTGCAGGGCCTGGGAGAGAGGGGAGACAGTGTCCCCATCCTGAGAGGTCAGAGGAGGGTGGAGAAGGTCGCCTGGGTTCCCTGCATGCACAAGAGCTGGAGGGCGTGGCTAATGAGTCAGGCCTAGACAACAGCCTGGTCACTAGGGGCAGAGGCTTGGCAGAGAAGGGAGGGAGGGTGGTGAAGGGGGTGGGGTGGGGTGTGTGTAGGGGTGGGGAGATGTACTTTTGTCCCAGGGAGGGGGTTCCTTTCCTGCCCCAGGCCATGCCAGGTGCCTTACAACATAATCTCATTTATTTATTTATTTTTAAATATTTATTTATTTGGCTGTGCCGGGTCTTAGTTGCGGCACATGGGATCTTCGTTGCAGCATGCGGAATCTTTAGTTGCAGCATGCAGGCTCTTAGTTGCGGCATGCATGTGGGATCTAGTTTCCTGACCAGGGATCGAACCTGGGCTCCCTGCATTGCGAGCGTGGAGTCTTAACCACTGGACCACCGGGGAATTCCCTCATCTCATTTAATCTCATGAATTCTCACCACCTTGCCTGGAAGACGATGCCGATGATGAAGATGACTGCTATTGGTGGTCTCACTATAAATAAGGAAACTTGATGCACCTTGACTAAAGTCACAAAGGACGGAAGTAGCACAAAGGACGTTTAAACCCAGGCCGGTCCGACTCCGAAGCAGGCTCTGTCCTCCACCCCATGAGACCAAGGAAGCCCTGAGCAGGAGAGAGCCCAGAATTGGGGGCAGCCCCCAGGGAGAAGGACACTGCTGTGGGGCAGGAATAGGGCATTGGGCCTTCTCAGGCCTCTCGGGGGCCTAGGTGATGTCACCTCCCCAAGGGACTACTGGGCTCACCTCCCGGGCCTTGTCTGGTGTCCAGCAAATTCCTGCAGCCTGGGGAGGATGGACCCAAGAGTGAGGGGTGGCAGAAGAGACAGGGCACAGGGCATCACAGTGGCGGGCATCTGTTCCCTGAAACAGCTGACCGTGAAGTTCAATGTGGGTGAGGAGACAAGAGAAGCCAAAATAGGGTGGGGAATTGCACTTTGCCCCTCCTCCCTCTGTGAATCCCCTTGCCCCACCCCTTCATGCTTCCTTGGCTGGCAAATACCATTTCCTCCCCTGGGATCTCCTTGCCTCCTCCTCCTCCTCCTCCTCCTCCTCCTCCTCCTCCTCCTTCAAGGGCAAGCTCAGAAGCCCCCTCTTTCTACCTTGGCCACGCTCCTCCCACCCTTAGCTCCCTCTTCTGGCCCCTGGCGTGCTAGCAACCAGATTTTCTGACCCAGGAATGGGATGTAGGCCAAAGAGTCATTCATTCTAGTCTACCTACATTCCCTCCACGGTCTCACCCAGTCTCATCCAGCTTTAAATACCATCCAGACCTGATTGCGCTGAAATTTGTAACTCCAGCCTGAACCTCTCCACTGAGTTCCAGACTCTGATTACTCCACATCTCCATGTGAATATCTAAAGAGACATCTCAAGGGACTTGCCTGGTGGTCCAGGGGTTAAGACTTTGCACTTCCACTGCAGGGGGCATGGGTTTGATCCCTGGTCAGGGAACTGAGATCCCTCATGCTGCGCGGTGTGGCCAAAAAAAAAAAAAAAAAGTCTCATACCTGACGTGGCCAACACTGAAGTCCTGATCTTCCCCTCCTCCACCCACCTTGCTCCTTCCAAAGTTGTTCACATCTCAGTTGAAGTCACTCCATTTTTCCAGTAGCACAAGATACCTTGAAGTTATCTTGACTCTTCTCTTTCCCTCACACCCCACATCCAGTCCATAGGCACGTCCTGTTGGCTCTCCCTTCAACACGCATCCACATCCTGAACCTTTCTCCCACCTCCGCTGCCATCCAGCTGGTGCAAGCACCATCACTCTTGCCTGGGTTATAGCAGTGGCCTCTGCACTGCCTCTCCTTTGACCTTGCCCCTACACTCTTTTCTCAACCCAGCAGCCAGGGAGTCCTATGAGCACATAAGCCAGTCCTAATACTCCTTCCAAACTCTCTAATGGCATCCCAGCTTGCTCTAGTCCTGGCCAAGGTCTTTATGTTTTTAAAATAAATTTATTTATTTATTTAGGCTGTGTTGGGTCTTCATTGCAGTGCGCAGGCTTCTCATTGTGGTGGCTTCTCTTGTTGCGGAGCACGGGCTCTAGGCGTGCGGGCTTCAGTAGTTGTGGCGTGTGGGCTTCAGTATTTGTGGCACGCGGGCTTAGTTGCTCTGCGGCATGTGGGATCTTCCCCGACCAGGGCTTGAACCCGTGTCCCCTGCATTGGCAGGCGGATTCTTAACCACTGCGTCACCAGGGAAGTGCCCTGGCCAAAGTCTTTTAAAACATACAAGCCCTAAATGATTCTCTCCTTACCTGTCTGATTTCACCACCCACTCTTCTCCCACCGGCCCACTCTGCTCCAGCCACATTTGTGCTACGTGTAGTTCTTCAAACATTCCAATCATGCACCTGCTGGGGAGTATTGCACTAGCTGTACCCCCAGCCTGCAATGCCCTTCCCCCAGATAGCCTCACCTCCTTCAGATCTTGACTCAAATGTCACCTTTTGTTTGCCTTCCCTGAACATCTTAGTTTAAAACTATAAACCTGACTTTCCCCATCTGTCTCCCCTGCTTTATTTTCTCCATAGAACCTATATCATCTAACGTGTTACGTATTTTACCGGTTCATTCATTTAGTTTATTATCTGCCTCTTCCTTCTAGAATACAAGTTCTACGACGGCGGTGCCTTTTCTGTTTGGTATTTTCTTTGCTGCCTGCAACAGCGCCTGGCATATGGTTAGTGCCAGTGTTGCTTGAGTGGCTGTTTGGGGGCCGCCCCTGTGCTGAGCACTGATGATGGGATAATGAGTAAAACCTGACAAAGCCTGTGAAGTTTGTCTTGGGCAGCGTTTTTCTGAGTTTCATGAGTACGACCCTATCTGGGAAGTCCTAGAAGAGAAGACTCTGGCTCCACCCCTGGAGATTCTAGGGTAGGTCCCGGGTGTGCGCAGTGCACAGGCTCCCCAGGTGATTCTGATGCGGGTCAAGTGGAGGTCACACTGGTCTGCTGGGATAGACTGAAGTTAATATTGTTCAGGACGCCTAATGTCTCATTTTCACAGCACCTTCCACTCTCCAGTATACAGTTGTTACATGCCTGTCTCACCTCTAAACAGTAAGTTTTGGACTGGGATGGCATGTTGCTCCTTTCTGTGCCCCCTGGGCTCTGCACAGCGTAGGTGTAAGTGCTAGTCAGTGTTTGAGAGAGCGAATGAATGGAGGGTGAATGAATGGTTAGAAGAAGGATGAATGACTCTGGTTAGAAAAGGAATTTCAAGAGTTCATGATCTAGAAGGTGGGAATTTTCCAAAGACTTCCCCTGTGCCAGAGGGTTGTAGGAGGGACTGGTATTTCAGAGGTCGTGACGCGTTTGGTTGTCTGGGAAGCTGGCTGCTGCGCAGGCTGACCCCGGCGGGCGGGGGAGAAGCGGAACAGAGCGCAGAGGCGGCACTGCCACCCACCCAGCTGCCCAACGGCGCGCTTCTCTCGGGGCGGCGCGGCCGTTGCCATAGCTACAGACACAGCCAACCGCGGAGGGGGCGGGCCCGGGCTACGTCATTCCCAGAGCGACGCTGCTCCTCGCCTCCCGCCTCTTTCGGGTGCGAGACCCTCCGCCCGCCTCCCCAGCTCTCCACCTGCGCGCCTTCCCTCCCCGCCCCGTCCCCTCCACGGGCTCTGCGCCGGCGCGGTGCCCGCCGGGGCTCGAGGGGGAGCCCGCGAGGCGCATGCGCCGTGCGGGGACCGCCGCCGCTCTGGTGTCGCTGCCGCCGCCGTTGCAGCCGTTACCGCCTCCCTGCTGGCAAGTGTGGGAAGGAGGAGCTGAGGGCCACCGCCGCCGTTGCCGCCATGGGGGTGAGTGAGGGAGGGAGAGGAGACGCGAGGGCCGGGAGGGCTCCCCGCTTACCCCGTCCCCTGCGCCCCCATTGTTCCTTGAACCCCCTCTCACGTGACCCCGAACCCCTCCGGCCTCACGTGACCCCCAGCCCCCACATGACTCGACTCCCCCAGTCTAAGTGTCCCGATGCCCGGCCCAGCCCGGGAATCTCCTGGAGAGCCCCGTCTCCGGGCCCCACCCCCTCCGGTGCCCCCCGCCTCTCGCGTCGTGCTCGCCCTTGCCTTCCTCTAGGACGTGTTATCTTCTTGGCCTCCCCTCTACCCCCGCGCGGTCCCTGGGTATCCCCCCTGCCCCCAGGGGTCACCCATCACCCCGCTGTCACCGGCTTCGCGGCTTCCCATATCCTAGGCCTACATTGGGTTGGAGGGAACCGAGGCCCAGAGAAAAGAAGGCACCCAGCCAAGGTCACACGGACAGCGACTGGGCGCCAAACCCCGATTCAGGGCTCTCGAGACCCCGGCCGCCCGCCTCCCGCTAGTCGGCTTCTCAGCGAAGCTGGTTTCCCCAGTCTCTTTCGAAATCTTTCCACCAGGTTCCTCCTGCTCCAAAAACATTCTGTTCCTTTTCGACAGAGGCCTGCCTTCAAGGCCTCCCAGATGCGCCGAAGTGGGTCTTATTACTTGGGTTGTTAGTAGTCTTCCTACTTGAGGTGGCTTGGGGTGGGGAAGCTGTGCAGAAGGTGAGCAGGGGGACGATGGAGGAGTACTGGTGATGGCCCCAGCCGGGGATGGATAGTGACCACCTGTTTTGCACAAGGCAGCCTGGAGGTGCATTTTATGCCCTTCCTGGCATGTGCTGTTAGAGGGTTGAGCAGAAGTTATTCGCATGTTTCTGTGAGATCACCTTCCTAAGTCCCAATTAGAGTAGCACCAGTCACTCTCCTAAAAATGTAATTGGCCCTCCCTGGTACCATGTATCTTAGTTTTTACGTGAAATTTCCACCACCTTTAGGGAGTCCTGACTTTGGAGCCAGAGAGACCTCAGTTCCAGCCCCACCTTCCCTGGCTAGCGGCATGATATTGTGCCAGTGACCTGGCCTTTGTGGATTTGAATTTCCTCATCGATGTAATGAGAATGATGATACCTCCCCTTTAGGACAGATGTGAGGATAAAATCAGAGAGTGGCTGTAAATAGCTACATAGGTGCCTCTTAAATAGTGGCTGTTATTTTTGCCTGTATTCTCAGCCTTTAGTCATCTAAAATAGATTTGTGCTATTTTTAACTCATTGGGTTTGTCCCTACTATTATTAATCTAGATTTTTTTCCTCTCCACTCAAATAGTTATTGACTGAATAAATCAACTTGTTAGACAAAAATAGTTGTCTTATCCATGTCAAAGCACTTTATGTAATCCATGTCAAAACACATTCATCATGTTTCAACAAGGACTTTTGGACTGTGTACTTCATGTATAGAAAATCAAGTCTGGAAACCTTAGGCATATTTAACCTAGATTTTAGTGAAAGGTCCCAGACCCCAGGTCTTGTTGAAACTAAATAAAATATTGAGTCCCTGGTATTACTTGGTAAACGTCTACCCAGCATCAGCCACTCCAGACTGAGCAGAAAACAAGAAGCATAACATGCCATTCTCGTTCAACACTTCCTCATTGGTTGAGTTGAAATAGCAGGCCTCAGAGATCCTGCGATCCTTGCTGCTTCCTTAAGGGCCCTGATTGATCTTATTACTCATACTTCACAGATGTGTTTCTCAGAACAGCCCCTACTTAGTCTCTGCAAAAGAGAAATTGAATTTTCCTCCCTGAAGCAGAGCTGGAACCCCCTCATCATACTCATTCCTTATGGGTGGGGGCTGTGGACTCCCCACCTCAGTGTCAGGAGCGTCATGGTTCCTAATGGTCACCCTCCAGAAGAGGGCCCTGCTCCATTTGACAGCCTGACCACAGGCTGAGAGAGTGCATCAGATGGAGCACTGTTCAGAGTTCTTGCACCCTTGCTGCCGCACGTGTTTTAGGAATTAGAATTTAGAGCTCTGTCTCCTTTTGCCAAAAACTGAGGGTTTTTTTCCCTGGATTCTGGATTCTTTGTGGGATGGAGGCATTGATACTGAAAAGCTAAGGGTTGCCAAATCCTTTTTCTGAAAGGTGCCTCCTGCCCCCATCTGGGCGTTTTTTGTTTTTTAATTTCTGTGTGTGACCCCTAGCAGTCATGGAACTACTCTTATGACTAGCAGTCAAAGAGATACTCCTTTGAGGGAATTCCCTGGTGGTCCAGTGGTTAGGACTCCACGCTCTCACTGCCGATGGCGCGGGTTCAATCCCTGGTCGGGGAACTAAGATTCCACAAGCCATGAGGTGCGGCCAAAAAAAAAAAAAAAAAAAAGAGAGATACTACCTTGATAGGAAAAGCAAGGGGAGGAGTTTGACAGCTGCATGTGAAAACAACATTTATATCACACTTGGTAACAAGTGTCATACACATTTAACTGATGTAGTGGAAGGAGCATGGACTTTGGGGTTCAGACCTGGATTTGAATCTTGGAGGATTCATTCAACAGGTATGAACTGAACACCTGCTGTTTGCTGAGCACTGGGTATACATCGGCAAATAAAGCAGATGTGACCTCTCCTCTACCTCATGGAGTGTACAGTCTGGTGGGAGTGGAGGGAGAGGGTGGCCAGAAGACCTCTTTGAGAATCCTGTTCACGGGCTCTGTGACCCTGAAAGTTATCTAATCTCTCTGGGCCTGTTTCCTCATCAAAGAAGTAGGCAGGCATTCCTTGCTGAGTTATTGCAAAGATTAAAATAAATCATCTTTATTAAAGCACTAGCAGAGTGTTTATCGTTAGTAGGTCCTTGTAAACAGAAGTCCTTACAGTAAGGAATTTTTATATCTAGTACATTGTATCATTTTGTCCTTACAACAGTCCTGTGAGGTGTAGGCATTGTTAGCCCCATTTTATGGATGTGGAAATTGAGATTCAGAGAAACTGAGTAACTTGTTGGAGAGAGAGTAAATAACTTGCTCAAAGTCACACAGCTATTAAGTGGAAGAGCTGAGAATCAAATGTGGGTCTCTTGACTCAAAATCCCACACTCTTTATTATATAAAGCTCCCTTGGGAAAGGCACTTAACCACAATGAGCTTTACTGTTCACTGTGCTTATTTCCCATTTTAATTAGGAGAATTTTCCTGTGTCCCTGCAGGATAGTCTTACCTCCGCAAGGCAGGACAAAGCTAATTGGAACAGTAGGAGACTACTTTTCCTAGCGTGTGCTGGGTTTGAGGGAGGGCCCCTGCCTGTCTGGCCCCGCCTGCCGCAGCCTGCCTCGTACCCCGCGTGCAGGCAGCCAAGCGCTTCAGGGGCTCTTTCATTATCCGCAGTCTCTGGCCATGGCGGCCCCAAGCGTCACTGAGAGTTGCCTGGCTCACCTGTTCCCCTGCATGAATGAGCCCATAAATCTCCTGGAGGCCCGGGCTTGGCCCTCCTGCTGCTTGTGCTGAGGAACTACTTACTTCTGGTGCTTAGAAATGAGATGCTGCGGAGGGAACCTACACTTCAGTGCTTTCTGGGTCCTGGGAGTCGCGCTTTCCTCCCAGCACCTCTGATCCCTCAGCTCTGTGCCGTAGAGCTAACGTGCAGGGTGGGGGCAGGCAGCTGGCACCGACTGGGATGGTGTGCTGGCTTCTGACTGTCCTTGGCTGTTCTGTGAGGCCAGCAGTTGTGTTCCCATTTTCCTGGAGGTGGAGTTCCTTTCGCACACGGCGGGTGGCGGGAGGAACAGTGGCCTGGCCTGTTTGATGCCAGAGCTCATATTCTTTCTGCCCCATTGCACAGCCCTGGCGACCTTCCGTCTCAAGTTTCCCTGTCCCTTACCCCTACCTCAGTGTGGACGTAGGGTCTGGGGTGGCGCTGTGCGGGCATGTCACGCCAGCTGTTACCAAGCCAGAAGGGTAATGAGAAGTGAATCACCAAGTGGCTGCCTTGAGGCTCCTGAGGTCTTGTCTTGACCTTACCTTGGCGGAGCTGAGAAGGCCTTGGACGCTGGTGTAGGCTCTCCCGGAGGGAGGCAGGGTGGCTGGTGGGACAGACACTGAATCTGCGGCCCAGCCCTGGGGTTGAGTCTCCCCTCTGCCGCTTACTCTCTGGGGAACTTCGAACAAGTCGCTCCAGCCCTTTGAGCCTCAGTTTCTTGTGTAAAGGGAGGTGATGGTTTCTGCCCTGAGAATTGAACCAGATAATGTTGGTGAAAGTGTTTTGCAAGATGAGTGTATCTCTCAGTGTTGTCTTGAAACCCAGATTCCCAGAGGAAAAAAGGTGGATGATCTAAAACCTCTTTGTGGTAGAGAGGGGCTAGTTCTGCCCCGAGATCCCAGTGTTATGAAGACAGGCTATTCTCTTCTGTTTGCTCCTCTAGGGAGGTAAGAAATGGGCGCTAGCTCTCGGCTTTCTGCACGGTGCTCAGCCTGCAGATAGTAAACAGCTAGTGCTGGGCGAGTCTATGCCTAGCAGGGCCATCCCTGTGAGTCCCTAGTATCTGAGCTCTTGCCTTCTGGTTGCTTGAAATAGGAGTTAAGCAGTGTCATGCCTTGAGGAACCGAGGGTAGAATGTATCCAGCAACTGGGTATTCAGCGCACCGTTTCCTGGGCCAGTCAGTGTCAGGGCTACTGTGGGATCGGAGGAGGCAAAACCTCTCTCCGGTGAGGTCAGGGAAGGGAGGGGTGGGGGCAGAAGAGGCAGTGCGGTTGGTAAAAAGCAGAGCCATCTTCCCAGTGCCTTTGGGGTACCTTCAGGTCTCGGGCTGGGTGGGCAGGCACCTCCGGATGCCTGTGCTGCTCTGCTCCTCCTTGGGAGTGAGGAGGAAAAGTGTCATTTATTGAGCACAGGCCATAGTAACCCTCATGGGCTTAATACTTCAAAGGAGGTATCAAGGGCCCTGCTCATCAGATGAGGGAAGGGGGCTCAAAGAATGGTTGTGTCTTGTCCTAAGACCCGAAGGGAATGAAGGGCAGAAGGAGGCTTTGGACAAGGTCTGTTGGACCCCAGAGCTTGGGCTCTTTTCCCTGTGCTACCAGTTTTTACAAGAGGGTAAGAGGGTCCATTTAGATTTGAGAAAACCTCACGTGAGCCTCCAAACAGGATCTGCTCCATTTGGAGTTACGGGCGGTTTGCAGTTTGCTTCTCTGTGTAAGGACAGCCTCCCTTTGCTCCTCCTCTGTTGCCTATGTGCCCTGCAACTTGGCTTTGCTGACCACGTGTCAGTATGGCCTCTGTCCCCAGATGAACCCCTTGGGGCCCTTCACTCTGCCCTGTCGCTACTAGGTGCTCGGTGTGTCTGCCACTCACTGGCCCTGGCTGAGCAGCCGTTTCTGGGAACAGCTCCGCCGCCTTAAGCCGGAGTGCCCAGCCCTAGCTTAGAAAGGAGACTCAGCTCCCAAAGAGGCTGCCCCCAGACCAGATCTTTGTTTTCTGAAGCCAGAATACACTGAAAAGGCTTACTGAATGAATTTATACTTAGAAACAGCTGTCAGCCGCTACCTCAGATGCCATCACTTCCCTGAAACCTGCCCTGAATGTGTCTAAAATTACTTGTTCCTACCTTAGGAGGGAATGAATGAGTGAATATTTATTAGGCAGCGGCTGGGGGGCCAGGCTCTGCTTCAGGTGTTGTCACGTGCTCTCACTGGGTCCTCACAGTGACCCGGTGGTCCCAAGGGTCAGTACTCTTCCTGATAGGGAAGCTGAGAAGTCTAGTGACGCTCCCAAGGTCTCACGACTGGGACGCGCTTGGGTCTTTCCTACCCTGCCAAGCAGGACCCGGCAGCCAGGATCCGGAGTTTCTGCTGTGGATTGGGGACTGACCCTTAGGGTCTCCAAAGGGAAAGTCAAAGTCAAGTCTTTGATTGGTCACAACCTTCCAGCCAACTTTGCTTTTCCCTGTTGCAGAGGAAGTCCAGCAAAGCAAAGGAGAAGAAACAGAAGCGGTTGGAGGAGCGAGCAGCCATGGATGCTGTCTGTGCCAAAGTGGATGCCGCCAACAGGGTGACTCTTCCCCTCCTTCCTAGTCCCTTCGTCCTGGAACTGCAACTTGGTTTTTAATTTGATTTCTTTTGGCGCCACCCTGTGGCAGAATTGTGTTACTACGCATCCATACCTCTGCTGCCTCCTTGCTGCCGGGGAAAACTAGCCTGGCTGGCAGAGAGCTGCGAGGAGGGCCAGCGGATTGGCCCAGGCGTGCAGGGAAGTGTGGATTGAAGTGGAAGTGGCGTCTTCTCTCTGTGGGTCTCCTTCCTTAACACTAGAAGAGGGTCTGCAGAAATTTTTCATAGGGTTTTGCATTTTGGGGAGGAAACCTCCCTGGTAAAATGTGGTATAGTTTTCTCATTCTTTCCTTCAAACATTTATTGCCTGCCCATGAGGTACCACAGGTTGTGCCAGGGATGCAGCAGCCTGGTTTCGAGGGGCCACAGTCGGGGTAGGAGTAGCTGAGATTCTGAGCACCCGGTGGGCTTGACTGGGAGTGGCTCAGCTTTCCAGTGGAACCAGAGAGATTCTGGTCACCCTTCCTGCCCTGGTTCACGTCCCAGTTTTTGTTATTCTTTTAGTCCACTCAGTAAACATTCACACTTACAAGGATGTGGTGCAGGGACATGATTTTTCATTTTGGGTTTTGACCAGGGGAGGTTAGTTGGGGGCCTCTCAAAAGTATGTGAGTGGTGTTTCCCTAGTGGCACAGTGGTTAAGAATCTGTCTGCCAGTGCAGGGGGCACAGGTTCGAGCCCTGGTCCGGGAAGATCCCACATGCCGCGGAGTAACTAAGCCCATGTGCCACAACTACTGAGCCTGCGCTCTAGAGCCCGCGAGCTGCAACTACTGAAGCCCACGCACCCTAGAGCCCGTGCTCCACAACAAGAGAAGCCACCACAATGAGAAGCCCGCACACCGCATCAAAGAGTGACCCCGGCTCGCCACAGCTACAGAAAGCCTGCGTGCAGCAACAAAGACCCAATGCAGCCAAAAATAAATAAATTAATTAAAAAAAAAAAAAAAAGCTTATAGCATGTAGCCAAAACTAAAATCAGAAGAAAATATATCATTAAAAAAAAAAAAATTATGTGAGTGGAGCAAGGGATCTGTCTTCTCTCTTGGGTCAGGTGGGTGCTGAGTAGGTTTTATGCCCAGAGGCCAGTCTTAGAATTAGGCAGTAAAGTCTCTTCTTACCCCGTCAAATGAAGCTAAAACCCTGTTGGGCTTTCTTCCCAGAGTCTCCCTCCTACGTGTGATTTCAGAGCTAAGGCAGGTGGAGGGTCCGTATATAAGGGCGGCTCCTGGCCCTGGGAGCTGAGCCTCCACTTGGGTCCGCACAGCGTGGTACTTCAGGGTGGAGCCTGTGACTCTGCTAGGCGAGTGTTTGTGCTACTCCTCTTTTCTTTCCCTCCACAGCTTGGAGACCCATTAGAGGCTTTCCCAGTGTTCAAGAAATATGATCGGAATGGGTGAGTGTTCAGCATTCCTAACTTGTCTCCTTGAGTCTCTTCAGGAGTTCACCTTGATATAAAATCCCCCAGTTAAGGAGACAAAGGAATCTGCAAATGAGCAAAGATTGCCTAATCTCAGACTGATGTCTCTGTGGGACTTGTTATTCTCTCCGACGAAGAACCATAGAGCTGAAACAAACTTGAAAAATCATCTAGGCCGACTCCCTCATTTTATGCAGAGGGAAACCGAAGCTCCGAGAAGCTGAATGAGATGTCTGAGCTTATGGAGTTTCTCCCTGACCACAGCGGGGAGCTTTTAATTCCCAGTCCAGCGTTCTTTCCCTGGGTCTGTAGTATAATTGTTAAAAGCCACTTACTGGCTTTGTGACCCTGGACAAATTACTTAACTTCTCTGTGCCTCAGTTTTCGAATCAGAAATGGGTACCTTCCTCATGGAGTTGTCAGGAGGATTAGATGTAAAGTGTTAGTGCCTGGAACATATGAAAGGCTAGGTCAGTGTTAGTTGTTATTACTACTGTTCTTTTTACTAATCCAGTTCACTGCAGAATCTAGACTAAAGCCCCCTTCCACTTTCTGTTCCTTTGGTTTGTAAAATAGGTAGCATTATCTGTCACCCGAGATGCTGTTGGCTGAGGGAAAAACAGGGGCTATGATTTTACAGAGTCATTGCTATGGGTCTGAATCATAACAGTGCCTCTTATTAACTGTATTTGCTTAAGTCAACATATTCTTGAAGCCTCATTTTTTATCTGTTAAATGGAATGATGATGCCAAACTTGGAAGGTTGTTTTAAGGAGGAAAGAAACTATATCCAGCTCTGTAAGTTGCAACTGGTGTGAGTATTTTAATGAGCAAGATAAGACAAATGTAAATGCATGAATTATGAAGGAAGGACTATAGTAGGTAATACTACATTTGCCTTTCATAGCTGTGTCTGAATTTCATAGTATCATATTAATTAATTCTTTCTGTCTGTGATCAGATGCATTATGGTTCCTCTAGAAGCTTTGTCATCATTCAGCCTCTGGGAAGTCCTTTGACATAGTTCAGAGATTCCTCACTGTGATCTCTCTCAGTGTTCCCTATCCCACATTCCCACTGACTTCCAGAAATATGGACCAGCTCTGAAGCAGGCATTGTCAGCTGACTCTGGGCTCATTTGGTGCCTGGAATTGTGTGTGATTTGTGTGGCTGTGATCCTACTTTCATGTACTTAAGGAACTCAGATTAGTGGAGAATTTATACTTGCAAACCAGCCTTGAGAAAATTTATAGCTAAGACAGTTGCAGTGCTGTGTGTGGGCATTTCTGACCACTACATGGTCAGTACTTGGAAAGAAAGGAAGGCTGTTCAGAGCCAGGAAGTTCTGAATTCACAAGGCCACACACATGTGCAGCTCATATGACATACCAGACAGCAGAGGTGACCGTGGATTCCAGTGGTGATGTCTTCTGAGGAGTCGAGTCAGTCCTTTCAGAATGTGGCACTACCTGGAGAATATGATTCCACAGTTTGGCCAAGGAGTTTAACTGTAATTTATTTAATTCATTTAGACCTAAATAGCAGATTGAGGGAGCTCCCTGGCGGTCCAGTGGTTGAGACTTGGCACTTTCACTGCCACGGCCCAGGTTCGGTCCCTGGTCGGGGAGCTAGGATCCCGCAAGCCACGCGGTGTGGCCAAAACAAAAAAAAAAAATAGGTCGATACCTGAACACCTACATCATTCATTAGTTTAGGAAAACAGAGCATGGGGTGAATCCCGATCTACCCTGTTTGATCAGCTGAGAGCACCCACTGTATCCTCAGAGGAAGCAGTGGGCAGGACTCCTCAGGGGGATGTGGGCCATAGTCTTCTTGAAGGGCCTGAGGTCATCCAGCTGCTTTTGCTGGCAAGATTGGTAGATAAGAAGGAAGAGGTCCCCTGGGAGCCCAGTGAAGACTTGATTCCAAATGAAAGCAACAGGAAAAATGCCTAAGGGCAGGAATTGAGGGAACAGAGAGGACTCCGGTGTTTATAACAAACTACAGAAGAGAGGGTGGAGAGAGCAAAGAGCTGGCAGAGAGGGACCGAAGTTTACAAAGTGCTGAGTCTGATAAGGGCTGTGCAGGGAAGGCAGGAAATGGGGCTTGTGGTCAGGGTGGTGGGCTGGTGATGACAGTTGTTAATCTCGGCTTGAACGGCCTAGTTCCTTCACAGGCACCTTCTGTAGTCACATCCGGGCTCGGCTTTTCTCTGTAGATTAACTGAGACCAGGCGGGCTTCGTTGTCAGGCTGTCAGGGCAGCGGGTGGTGCCGGGCCTGTAGCCGCCTCCAGACGCCTCCTTTTCCTCTTCTCAGGTTAAATGTCTCCATTGAATGTAAGCGAGTGTCTGGCCTGGAGCCGGCCACCGTGGATTGGGCCTTCGACCTGACCAAGACCAATATGCAGACCATGTAAGCACGCCCTCTCAGGCAGGGAGCCTGGCCCTCCTCTCCAGAGTCCCTGTCCTGACTGCCCCCCACCCCCGACCCCTGTCTCCCAGGTATGAGCAGAGCGAGTGGGGCTGGAAGGACAGAGAGAAACGCGAGGAGATGACGGATGACCGAGCCTGGTACCTCATCGCTTGGGAAAACAGTTCGGTTCCCGTAGCCTTTTCTCACTTCCGGTTTGACGTGGAGTGCGGGGATGAAGTCCTGTACTGGTAGGGGCCCTGGCCTGGGGGTGGGCGCGGGCGGAGGAGGCACCCCAGCCGGTGGCAAAATGCAGCACGCCCATCTGGGTCTGTGGCAGGCCTCGCAGCCGCTCCACGCTCACTCTGCTTTCCTCCCCCAGCTACGAAGTGCAGCTGGAGAGCAAGGTGCGGCGGAAAGGCCTGGGGAAGTTCCTCATACAGATCCTGCAGCTCATGGCCAACAGGTGAGGGCCGTCTGTGCACCGCTCAGTTGGGAGGAGCTGCCTCTGAGGCATCCCCCGCGGGGGACAGGGCTCACGGGACTGTTCTGGAAGAAAGGTGTCTAGAACCCTCTCAGTAAGCTTCTCTCTGCCCTGCCATGACTCCAGATTTTGTACACTGGGCTCAAGGAGGCAAGCACCTCTGAGTGCCTGTTCCGCGCCTGAGTAATGGGGTGCAGAGAGGACCTGGAGGGGAAGCCAGTCAGGTGGGGGCCTGATCAGCCCTGTCACAGAGGGCGGCACCCAGTGCTGTGGGTGCCCAAGACAGGCTAGAGTCGGGCCTCAGGAATACTTCTTAGGAGCAAACGGGAGACAGCAGGCAGAGACACGAGAGAGCAAGCGGGATTTAGCACCTGTTTCTCTTTCTGGAAGGTTCTTTCTCTTTCTGGAAGGTTCTCTCTGCTTCCTTCTCAGCACACAGATGAAGAAAGTTATGTTAACGGTATTTAAGCACAATCATGGTGCCTACCAGTTCTTCAGAGAAGCGCTGCAGTAAGGAGCTGGGCCGCGGTGTGGGACCCTCTGGGTGGTAGCAGCTGCCTGCCCCAGTGTCTTTTCCCCCATCCTGGCCCCGTTCGTCCTGACATTGAGCTCTCGGTTCTGAGGTCCTTGGGGTTGGCAACTGGGGAGATGGTGTGGGAGCGCCTGTGGCTTGGTCCCCTGCCCTGCTCCTGAACCCTGGCTCCTGGGGAGGAAGGCAGTCAGCTGCCCATAGCCAACCCTTTCCTCCTGCCTGCCTGCAGATTTGAAATCGACGACTCTTCCCCAAGCATGTCCGGTTGCTGTGGGGAGGACTGCTCCTATGAGATCCTGAGCCGGAGGACCAAGTTTGGGGACAGCCAGCACTCCCATTCGGGCGGGCACTGTGGTGGCTGCTGCCACTGAGCTCCCAAGCTCTCTCCAAGGCCTGTTCTCTCCCCGGTTTCAAGCCGCTTGCCAGGTGCCCTCAGAGCTGTGGCCTCCTCTGCCCCAGCCCTGGGGAGGAGTGGTCCGCGCCGCCCCTCCTGCTCTCTCCTAGAAGAGCGGGGTGCCGGAGGGAGCAGAGAGGAGAGGATGCTGCCGGAAGAGCCGGCGGAGGCCGGGGCACGAGGCGCATGCTCTCACGGTGGCTGCCTTCTCACTCGGCTCTCGGCCCTGAGCGTGGGTTCTCCGACTTCCCTACAGCTGGATTCCTGACAAGCCCCCCTCCCCGCCACACACACTGCCGGCCAAATGGAGTGTTTATTCCCACCTTCATGGAAGTCCTGGAGCCCTGGGTCAGGGTCTGGCTGGTTCCCAAAGAGGAATGGGCTCGGTGTAAGATGTGGGCATAGAGAGAGTCTTCAGAGAGACTCCTGTTTCATGGATGGGACGCTCCAGTGGAGACCTCAGGAAGGTCTTTTGTGCCACGACACAGGGAGTCGAGGGAGCTCTTTCTGGCTGTGCCTTCGTGGATCCATTTAGAGTGGAGTCATCCCAGGGGACCAGCCGACTCTGGGAGAAAGGCTGCCCCCCTCTCCCCATTGCTGTCAGTCAGGGGCCGAGAGGACCAGGAACAGGTGTGAATGGGGTCTGCTATGGGGACTGTGGCTTCTCCGGGCTTTGGGACCTGGCTGCACCCTGAGCTTAACCTCTTGATCTCATGGCAGTGACTCAAGATTTTTATTCACAGAAAAGAGCTGAAGCCCTGCCTGCTCTTCTCCGTCACCTCTCACCACTGTTTCTTCCCCTGCCTCTCACCCCACTCGATACCCCTGTTCTTATTCTCAAGGGGGAATAACATCAGGGAGCCCCTTGTCTTCCCCCAGAAGGCCCCTTGCTCCTGCCGTATTTAGTGCCGTTTTCTCTCATATCTTGGTGCTGTTAGCTCTCTGAAGGTGGGTACCCCCCACCGCCACTCCCCCCTTTGGAGAGCCCCCAGCCAGCAGCAGCCCCTTCCTGCACTCCCCAGCCTGGCCGGACGCTGCTCTTCTCTCTGGTGTCACCTGCGGCGGGCGGGGGGCAGGCGGGGGCGGGAGAAGCTTCCTCTCCCCTCCTGGGATAGAGAGGGCGCAGGGTCAGAGCTTAGACTTGCCCTCATCCCCAGACCGTATACCCTTCCAGGGAAGAAAATGACCAAATCCTTATCCAGGAAGAAGCACCTACCGCCTCCCCTTGGTCAACCTTGAGCTCTGCCTTAGGGAGCGTCTCAAAGGCTCTGCCTTTGCGAGGTTGTTCCGGAGGAGGTCTGTCAGTCCTTCCGACCTCGGTCTGCTCGCTCCCCACCCTCTGCCCTGACTCAGGCTGCCTGTGCCGGCCATCTCCCCGATCTCCTCTCCCCGGAGCTGTTCTCGCCTCTCCCCCAGGGTCCTGCCTGTGCCGGGCCTGTGCGCACAGCCTCTCCACTGAGTGCTCCGTGTTGCTCTTGACCTGCCAGCAGTGGACGTGGCACTCCCTCGGAGAGGGCCTTGCAGCTTTACACTGGAATAAGCCCACCTTTGCCCCTACCCTGCTGACTCCCAGGAGATTTTACCTAAGGGGGAGAGTTTTCATTGCTGGAAGGGCATTGGAGGGCTCCTTCCAAGAATCATGGAATGACGGAATCATATTTAGGAAGAGCTTTTCCTCTGATCCCTGCTGTCTGTCAAAGGACAGAGAATGATAAATATTTATTGTCTTAGATCATGGATTTCTGATACCTCCCACCCAAGGGGACCAAAAGGGACCCCAGCGTAAATCCCACATAAAGGGAGTTAAGTGTGCGTGTCTCCCCTCATTGGACACCTGGCACCGAGCCCCATTGGTAGATGGGCACTTGGTGTTGGGCCCTGCTTGTCCAGCCGCCTGTGCCACTTCCCAAGGGCTGCTGGGGGCTCTGGCTGGGTGGGGAGGCGCTGCCTGAGACCCGCAGGTCACCCTGTTGGTGTTGAGCCCATTCAGTTCTCAACCATCAGTCTCTCCATTTCCCCAAGGTCTTGGTTTTAAGAAACATAGCAGGCCTTTTGTACCAGGCTTTTTGGTTTGTTTGGGGCATGTTAAAATATTAATTTTGAGATTTGTTTTTTAGTTGTATCCACCCTATTTCAGGTTATTTTCATTGATGTCAGATGTGTATATGACACGTGTATGGTTCTTTTTAACCCTTCCTGGTGTTTTTTTTTTTTTTTTTTTTTTTTAGAGGAAACTGAAGATAAACTTCTTGATATATATATATATATTTTTTTTTTTTTTTTTCTTTAGAAACTTGTTATCACTGGAATCAAAGGGAAAAAGTGATCTCTTTTTGCATTGGTTGTATTTGTATGTCACAAATAAAAGACACTTTGTTCAGCTGCTGGGATGGCTTCCTGCTGCTGGGGTGCCATTGGCAGCGTGGGCTCAGACCATCCCAGCGTTGGGCCTAAACCCTGGGGGGCACATAGCTGTGACGCCCCACACCTCTTCCTGTGAAGGAAGCTTTGGGCTGAGAAAACCTCAGGGTGTCTGGGGCGAGGAGCCAGAGATGGGAACTGAGACTGAATGCATGTGTTTGTGCCACTTCCCAAAAGCCCTGGGTAGAGGTCACAAGTCTTCTCCTGAGGGGCACCTGCTCTGCTGCTGGAGAGAGTGCCAGGCCAGGCGTTGTGACATTGGACATATGTGGGTAAAGGTAAATTCCAGAACACTTGTGTGGGAGTTGAATAGACGAGAGTAGAGTGTTGGTGTCTCTTTCCTCCCTTTTACTTTATTGGGTTCCTCAGAATATTCTGTGTCTCTTAAAAAGACTCCAGCCCCCTCTTCCCTCCACTCACAAAAGACGAAGGCTCAAAGGAAGGGTAACTCACATCAGGCCTGACAGGGCAGGAAAGTTATGAGCTGGGGGAGGCTCTGGCCCCTCGAGTGTGACAGATGGAGCTGTGCACTTCTCTCCCAGGCCCGTGCCTGGCCCGGGGGAGCCGGGAGCAGAGGCAGGAAGTGGGCCGGGAGCCAGGGCTCAGAGCGCTTCCTGTGGACACCGGAGGGGCCAGCCTCCTTGTGCTGCTGCTTGGTGGTCACATCTGCCGGAAGGTGGAGAGGGCGGCCAGGACGGAGCCCCAAGCCCTACTGAGCCTTCGAGCTCTGGTGGGGCAGTGATCTGGGGAAAGAGGAGCAGGGTTAACAGCTGTCTCGTGGGTGCCAGCATGTTGTGGCCTCAGCCCCGTGGGTGGGGACACAGCCAGGGCACGGTTTGTGCAGCTGCCTTACCTTGGAGGCGTGAAGAAAGGCCTCCCAGTCCTTGGGAAAGGAGAGAGCATTTCAAATGCTGGCAAATCAGAATCATTCAACAGACGTCTCCTGTGAGGGAATTCTGCCCCCTCCCCACCCCGGAGCTCTTTGTTCCTTGAAGGCTGTCTTAATCCCAGGCAGGAATTCCTTGGAATGACCATCCCCTTGCCGCAGGGTGAACGGCCAGAGCCGGAAGGACTGGGGGCCCTTCCTTCCCCGCTGCTGGCCCCATCTGCGCCCTCCACGCCACCTTCCTACGTGGCGGGCTCCCTCTTGGGTCCTCCGAGGTGGCTGCCCCCACCCCTCCCTCCACCCGCAGCTCAGACTTTGTCACTCAAGCGGCACCGGCTAGAGTGCCACCCCGTCAGTGGCGGATGGCACAAGAGGCACAGTGGCGGGACGAGAGGGCCTCGGTTTCGGTCAGAGCCTGAGATGGTCTGAAAGGGACTGCGTTTCCCCAGTGTGAGAAACCTGGTCACCAGACGTTTCTACTGGCAGGCCTTGAAAGTGGTCAGTTCAAACAAACAGGTGTATTCTAGTTTTTTCTGCTTTTCCCTCTCCAAGTGCAACAGGTCGTTTCTCTACCGCCTGAGGTCAAGGGTCTGGGACGGTAGGGGAGGTGCTGCAGAGGCGGCTCGGAGACTGGACAGCCCCATGCAGGCGCGTTGTTACTTGGCTGCGGCGAGGAAGGAAACTGGCGTTTGGTGATTCCCTACTCCGCCAGCAACCACTCACACTTGGTCTTCATGGTGCTGGGTGCCAGGGCAGGATCTGCATCCGCCTGCGGTGCCCTGGCACGTGGTCATGCCCCCGGACAGGATGTTGTTGACATCCAGGTCTTGTGGATGTCGATGTCACCCTTCACGATGCAGTCGTGGGTTGTCTTGTTGGTCCTGGTGGGCGCCATGCCTGGTCTTGAGGTCCTGTCTTCCCTCTCAGGGCCTGGCCAGTAGGGGCGCTTTCTCCTGAGAGAGGCCTGCCTTCTCTCCCATGCAGGGGGCTGCCCAGAAAGACGGGGACTGGAGTTGAGAAGGTCAATATCAAGGCATGTCCGCCCTGCGGAAGCAGAGACTCACCCACAGTGGAGGGCTGGAAGAGGGTCTTAGGACAGGGGTGGGGCCAATGGTGATGACCTGCCTTCTCCAAGGGAGGAGGAAGCAGCCACAGTCATCTCATGCTCAAAGTCCAGGGCCACAGACCCCAGCTTTCCCTCCATGTCCCCGCATGATCTCCTGCCGGAGCCCTGGCTCCAAAGCCTGCAGCCCAGCTTAGCCCCCTCTGACCCAGGCCCTCTGAATCCCATCCTTGCCCAGGGTGGGAGAGCAGCCCCCGCGGGGGCCCCCGCTGCCACGTGCGCATGCGCACGGTTTCTGCAATGCCTGGATCCTACCTGTGCAGAAGACAAGGTGAACATGAAAGCCTGTCCAGGGGCTTTCGGGATCCCTGCTCTAAGAAGATGAACGTCTGCTACAGGCTGGCAGGGAAGGGCTGCCCTGTGCTCAGGGTAGGCCACCCCAAGGTTGGAGGGAGGAGGCCCTGAAGGAAAGGGACCAGGTGAGAGGGCTTGGAGCCGCCGGCAGAATGGGATTGGGGGGTGCAGCCATGAGCCAAGGTGTGGGAGAGCCGACCTGGAGGTGTCTGCAGCTGCCCGCGGGTGCCACCTGCCCTCCTCCACACCAGGACCCAGGAGAAGGTTGGTGCGCCAGGCCCTGTGCTGCTGGGTGGTTCTGGCCTGGCACAGGAGGGTGCTATCGTGGGGAGTGGGCCAGAGGGTGCCTCATCCACCCCAGCCCCTCACCAGTGGTGACAAAGAAGTAGCCGCACTCAGTGAGGGTCTTTATGAGGTTGTCAGTGAGGTCCCGGCCCTCCCAGCCCAGGCGCTGGGTGGCAAGGGGCAGCACACAGCCCTCAGATGGGGTGCTGCCACCCCCAGGGTCCAGCATGATGCGTGGGGGGTGCGTTACACAGGGGCTTCAGGCGGAGCTGGGGAGGGGGCGCCAGGAAGTGGCCTGTACTCATGGGGCAACCCGTGTCCTGAATGCTGGATACAAGGAAGAGGAGGGGCGGGGACGTGGCAGGAGGGGTGTGGGGATCAGGGATGGGGCTCTCAGGTGCTGAGCCTTAGGGCCCTGTGGGGGTCTGGCTGTGAGATGGGGTGTGGAGAGCAATGAAAAGTTATGGGGGTTCGCCCAGGGCTGGAGGTCAGATGTCAGGAGTCCAGAGGTGGAGAGGGGGCCCAGGGTTTGGAGTAGTGAGTCCAGGCTGGGGGCCCAGACGTCAGCGGGCTCTGGACACGAGGTTACAGCACAGTAGGGGTGAGACTGGGGGCCTGGTCCTCACTGGCGCGGCCAGAGGCATATAGCCTCAGCACAGGCTTGGATGTCACCTATGTGGCAGGAAGGTTCAATGTCTTGAACATGACCCGAGCGGTCCTCATCTTGCTGTTGGCCTTCGAGTTGAGGGGGGCCTTGATGAGCAGTGCCCAGTGCTCCTTCCAGGCCACGCACAGCTTGTCGTAGAAGCTGTGGTGCAGATCTCCATGTCGTCCTAGTTGGTGATGATGCCACGCTCCGTGGGGTACTTGAGCAAAAGAATGCTGCACTTGCTCTGGGCCTCCTGCCCACATACGAGTCCTGGTCCAAGCCCATCGTGACCCCCTGGGGAGCTGGGGAAGGAGACCTTGGGTGTGCTGGGGGGGGTCATCCAGCCCAGCAGCCCTCCCCTTCTGTGGGTCTCCAGTTTACCCATCTGTAAGATGGGTGCCTGAGCGCCGTGACTGCACAGGTGTGGGGGACCTTCCCCAAGCCAGCACCATAGTCACACCCGAGCTGGCTCGTCACACTTGGCCGCTGGCTGTGGGCTGCAGGCAGAAAGGGGTTAACTACCACCTGGCTCCAGGCGGGCACCCCGCACCCCGGCCCACAGCCTCCTTGTGCCCTGGCAGCTGCACCTTTCCAGCCAGCTGCGGGATGCCTAGGCCAGGACAGCTGAGTCCCCCTGGGGAGGGCAGCACCCCGGCCCTGCCCCCTGCCCTCACCCTCCCATGTTGCTCCGCCCCCGACAGCTGTGTCCTGGCCTGCCCTGGATGTCTGGCTCCTGGTGACAGCTGTGCCCCAGGAAGAGCAGATGCCCCTTTGGGACCCTGCTCCGTTCCTGTTCCACCCCCGCCCTGGGGGCTCTTTGCTCCTTGTTGAGGACAACCCAGACCAGGGCCGGCTCTTCCTAACCCTTTCTCCCCTTTTTTGCGTGAAAGCCCCCATTTTTAATTTCTCTGTGTGACCCCTAGCAGTTATAGAACTACTATTGTGACTGGCAGTAACAGAGATACTACTTTGATAGGAATAGCAAGGGGAGCAGTTTCACAGCTGCTTGTGAAAACATGTCACACTTTATAACAACAAGTGTCAGTTACATTTAATTGATGTAGTGGAAGGAGCATGGACTTTGGGGTTCAGACCTGGATTTGAATATTGGAGGATTCATTCAACAAGTATGAACTGCGTACCTGCTGTTTGCTGAGCGCTGGGTATACATCGGCAAATAAAGCAGATGTGACCTCTCCTCTACCTCATGGAGTGTACAGTCTGGTGGGAGTGGAGGGAGAGGGTGGCCAGAAGACCTCTTTGAGAATCCTGTTCACGGGCTCTGTAACCCTGAAAGTTATCTAATCTCTCTGGGCCTGTTTCCTCATCAAAGAAGTAGGCAGGCATTCCTTGCTGAGTTATTGCAAAGATTAAAATAAATCCCCTCCTTCTTCTTGAACCCTCCTCTTTGGACACTGGGCTCTTCCTGAGGCTCTACAAGGGCGTCCTGCTGCTACCCCCACCATAGGGAGACAGTCCCCACTGGCCTATAGAGAGGCAGCAGCTGCCCTCAGCGGCCTGGGAGGAGTCTCTTCACCCTATAGCCCCAGGGCTCAGTGCCCAGCACTCACTTGATGTGCCAGGAGGGGAGTTCAGGCCAGTGGGGAGACTGGAGACCCCTAGCTCAGGTTCAGACCAGCTCTGTGTCAGATGCTCTGTGAGGTGGCAAACTCCAGAAGGTGTGTGTGTTTGGGGTGGGGGGGGGGTCAGGTCTGACCCCCTCCCTAGGTCTCACAGCTCCATATTTGGAGAGAGCAATGGTTGAGCCAGAGCCTTTAATGGATGGGGACCAAGCCAGGGGTGGGGTCACCCGGTGTTTCTCTAACCCATGTATGGCCAGTAGGTTCTGGGGGTCAATCCTGGGATGGGGCACCTGGGATCTTCCCAGTCCATATATGACCATCAGGGACTGGGGGCCTGGATGGTGACACTGGTCTCAGGAGTAAGGACCAGCTCCTCCACCATCCCCAAGGCTTGGGATCTATTCCTACTGCTCCATTCAGGGAAGGGGGTGGGGTGGGGGGACAGCTTGGGCCCTGGGATCAGAGCCAGGACCCAGGCTGGGATCTCTAGGCCTCATCATGATGCAGGAGAGACTCCCAAAAATGCGAGCGTAGTGGGCAGTCCTGGGGTAGGAGAATGAGGTCCCCATCCTTGCAGACAGCACAGCAGTTGCCAGGGTGTTAGAAGAGATCCCTGCCTCCCAGAGAGTCTGTCACCCACAGGGTGACAGACCCTGGACCAGTCCAGACCCTTCCCTCCCTGGACCAGTGAGCCCCCTTCTCCATGCTTGCTTATTCTCTTTTTTTTTTATAAATTTATTTATTTTATTTGTTTATTTTTGGCTGCGTTGGGTCTTTGTTGCTGAGCGCGGGCTCTCTCTAGTTGCGGTGAGCAGGGGCTACTCTTCATCGTGGTGCTCGGCTGCTTCTCATTGCGGTGGCTTCTCTTGTTGCAGAGCACGGGCTCTAGGCGCGCGGGCTTCCATAGTTGTGGCTCGCGGGCTCTAGAACACAGGCTCAGTAGTTGTGGCGCACAGGCATGTGGGATCCTCCTGGACCAGGGCTCAAACCCGTGTCCCCTGCATTGTCAGGTGGATTCTTAACCACTGCACCACCAGGGAAGTCCCAATGCTTGCTTGTTCTAATGCCAAAGGAAGTGCCCAAGGGACTGCCCTCATGACCCAGTGGTTAAGACTCCGCGTTTCCACTGCAGGGGGCGCAGGTTCGATCCCTAGTTGAGGCAGTAAGATCCTGCATGCTGCAGGGCGTGGCCAAAAAAAAAAAAAAAAAAGTGCCCAATGTGCAATATTGGAAAATGCAGCAGAAAAAGACCATTTTCCTGCCATCATCTAGAGAGCGCTACTGTTCACAACTTGTGTGTGTCCTTCCAAACTTTTATCTCTGCATATCTATTTCCCTAGGTATGTTTTCTTTGTTTTAGAAAAACAAGATCCTATCACACATTATGTTTTCCTTGCTTTTTTCTTATCTGTTTTAAAACTTTTTTAACTGAAGTGTAACAGGCATACAGAAAAGTGCACAAGTCGTGAATGTCCAGCCACTCATGATGGAATTATCACGGGTGGACGCATTCTTGTAACCAGCCCCCAGAAGCCCCCTCGTGCCTCTCTCGATCCTATGCCCTCCCTCTTCCCCCAGGATCCCCACCACCTGACTCCTCGCCCACCACAATGGCTTAGTCCTGCCTGCAGTTGCACTTTATATAAACAGGACCACACAGTCTGTGCTCTTGGACATCTGACCTCTTCTGCTCAACATTATGTTTGTGGGAACCATCCATGTTGCAGCTGTAGTTTGTTCATTTTCACTGCCGTATAGTGTTTCATTATATAAAATACCACCTGGGTTCACTGCTCTCGTGTTGATGGACTGTCCCTAGTTTTGGGGAGGGGTGGGCTGCTGGAGGACGGGGGAGAGAGCAGAGACGTTGGTATTAATCCAGCTGCCTTATTTAACCTCTGCAAGCCTCCTTCCTCCTCTTTGATGGGAGTTCTGAAAGAAGTCACATCACAGGGGCCACGAGGAAAGCCCTGGAACAGAGCACAGGGGTACCTGCTCGACATACATACACTCTTTTTCCTCCAGACGCAGGCGGAGGAGAGGAACATGAGATTCCTCAAGGGAGTAACCCAGGGAACCACAGAAAGGCCATCCCTTCCCAAAGCCTCTCCAGGGCTCCTGCCTGGCAGTGCTCTAATCTGGGCGTTATTACTTTGTTCACAGGACAAAAGCCTGACAAAGCCCCCGTAGGGCCGCAGGGAGGTCCCTGTCTCTTCATTCTCCCGGGGGCAAGCAGCTGGGGTCTGGGCCTCCCAGCCCTGTGTGCCTAGGCTATGCCCCTTGGGATGTGGGGGGAGGTGCCTAGAAGCATCTGTCCTGGGCTGTTTGCATCTGTCCTGGGCTGTTTGCCAGGGCCCAGGGCAGGGTGAGGGCAGGGGGCCTGGTAGCTGGCGGTCAGGCTGGACCAAGACTGCTGGACATTAACAATACCCACAAACAGGGTGGGGGAGATGGGGAGGGGTGGAGAAGGGCCCTGGATGGCTCAGGCCCTGGGAGACCACCTCTCCAGAAGAAGCTCAGGCACAGACCACCCTTTGGGGCACTCTGGGTCCATTCCCACCTTTCTGTGAGTACCCCCCTGCTCCCATGGGGCCGAGGCTTCTCCTCCAAAGCCCCTGTTTTCCGGGTCTCTTGCCACCTCACCTCATCCCCATCCCCTTTAGCAGCCTTTGATGCTATCGACCACAATATCAAAACTGGAACTGCTGGAACTTCTCCCTCTTGGCGGTTACTTTTGTGGTGGTTAAAAGCATGGGTTTTGGAGTGGATAGACCTGCCCTGGAATCCTGGCTAGGCAGCCTTGGAGCTGCGTGACCTTGAGCAGGTCACCCAGTTCTCCAGGCTTATTTCCTCATTTGTAAAACATTTGAAATAATAATAGCATCTCCCTTGTGACATCGTTGTGAAGGTGGAGTGAGATTATATAGGTAAGGCCTGGCTCAGTGGCTGGCCCCTCACCCCCTTTCCTGTTCTCCTCTACCTATTGTTCAGTCTCCTGCAATTCATAAACGTCTGAGTGTCTGAGTGTGTGCCAGGCCCTTTGGAGACAGTGGTGAACCAGAACAGGCTCTGCCCTCACATGGCCCCCAGCCTAGAGACAGAGATCACTCCCGTGGGCAGGGGCTGCTGAGCACAGAGGCGGCACAGGCCTGGGGTGGCCAGGGAAAGCTTCCTGAGGCAGTGCCACCCCTGTTACTTCCTATCACATCATGGCACTTTCAATAGCTTCTCATTAAGTGTTTGTCTCTTGTCTGTCTCTTACCTCTGGAATGTCAGTTCTGTGATAAGGGAGTCCTTGTTCACCTTGTTCACTGTGTGTCTAGAACAGTTCCTGGCAGACATAGGGGCTAGGAAACATTTGATGAATAAAGTAAGCTGTAACGGTTAGTGGAGACCTGGAAGTAGGAGCTGGAGTGGTGAAAAAGGAAGGCTATGTAGGTAAGAGATGAAAAAGTGTTCTGTAGAACGTAAGATACAAAGAAGCAAAAGGCTTGGGGGTGGGGGGAGGAACCAGAGGGCAAGGAAGAAGGTGTGGAATACTTAGAGATGAGGCTGGAGAGTGATGTCCGGGAATTGGGACTTTGTCTGGTAAGCAATGAGGAGCTTTCAAATTAGGTGTATGACTTGGTTAGATTTATGTTTAAAGAGAAGGGAGGAAGGGAGGGAGGAAGGTCGGCTGCCTACTGCATGGAGACTGGAATTGGAGAGGGTAATAGTAAAGGGGGAGAGTTCATTTAGGAAGTTAGTGTCAGGCGGTCGGACCAGAAATAATGGAGTCCTGGCAGGGAGAGGGGATTTCTGAGTAGAGATTTGAGTATGAATGGAGGGAGGAGTCAAGAGTGCTGCCTGGGTTTCTGGCTTATGTGATTGGGTGGGCCACAGATGTCACTCACGAAGATAGGCGGCTTTGGAAGCGGGACATAATCGAAAGGAACGCCCCCCTCTGTGCCCCGCCCATCGGTGGTAGGATGGCGTCGATTGGCTGTTTCGAGGAAGGCGCCAAAAACTGACAAGGGCGGGCGAGAGGTGTATCCTTACGTCACGTCCTAGAAACATCCGGGCCCCTCTTTTCCCGGCCCCACAGCTGCGGAACTTCCGGCTGGGGCCGCCATCTTGACTTCGCGACCTTGGGTTCCAGCTACTCGCTACCTGCAGTCTGCTCAGTGTGGTCATGTCCGTGCTGACTCCACTGCTGCTGAGGGGCCTGACAGGCCCGGCCCGGCGGCTCCCGGTGCCGCGGGCCCAGATCCATTCCAAGCCGCCGCGGGAGCAGCTCGGGACCATGGTGAGGAGCGGGCCGGGAAGGACATGGGAGATGCCGCCGGCCGCACCTGGGGTCCCGCGGCAGGCTGGGGGCCCGCCGGGTCTGGCGCGCTGCACCTCGCGGCCCGCAGCCTAACGGGGAGCGGCAGTGCTGGTTTGGGTCTGGAGGGCGCGAACGAGGGGATGGTGCCCGGGGTACAGTCGGTGTTCAGTCAGCCCCAGGGTCTCGGGTCAGACCGTGTCAGTGGAGCCCTGCCGCTCCCTCGCTGTGCGGTCTCGAGCAAGCTTCCTTAGCCCTCTCTGAACCTGTTTACCCGTCGGTTCATTGGGGGATGCCTGACGGCTGTCAGCGCTGTCGTTGTTACCGCTTTTATTTATTTGGGGTGGGGAAGAGGACCCCAGCAGGCTTTAGTAATGCCCAGAAACGTGGGCGAGTTTAACCCTTAGTGACTTTCACCTGTTTGGCGCATTTCTACATCTGCCTCAGTGGCAGGACTCGGCCTTGAGTGCGAGTCTTCAGGGTCCAGGTTAGTGGGCTTCCGGTTAGGAGCCGAGCCCGGAGAGCGCTGCGGCGGAGGAAATAATAGTGACAGGAATTGCAGCTGAGTGCCTGCTGGGTGCCAGGCACCGTGCTAAGACTGCTGTGCTGGCCTCATTCGGTCCTCCCAGTCACCCCGAGAAAGGGCCATTTTCTCCATTTCGTGGCTGAGGGAGCGGAAGTTTAGGAGCAGTGTATTGACTTGTCAGAGTCACACCTTCAGTGGCAAAGAAGGAATTTGAACTCCAGTCTGACTCCAAGTTGTGCTGTGATCTTAACTGCTGTCGGTAATATGGAAGTGGCTTTAAAAACGCTTACCTCTAGGACGAAGTGAGAGAGTGGCATGGACATATATACACTACCAAATGTAAACTAGATAGCTAGTGGGAAGCAGCCGCATAGCACAGGGAGATCAGCTTGGTGCTTTGTGACCACCTAGAGGGGTGGGATAGGGAGGGTGGGAGGGAGAAGCAGGAGGGAGGGGATATGGGGATGTATGTATATGTATAGCTGATTCACTTTGTTATAAAGCAGAAACTAACACACCATTGTAAAGCAATTATACTCCAATATAGATGTTTAAAAAAAAACAAAAACGCTTACCTCTAGCCCCAAAGGTTTGGGAAGGGAGGGCTTTTTAAGACAAGGAAGGGGAGATGCATTTTTTTTAGAGTTATTGGTCTGTGCGAGGTCTCTGGGTCCCAACAGACCAGCTTTAAAACAGGTTTAACATCCTTGTTCCTGTCCCTTCACTTTATCATCTGGTGGTGGATTTCCCCTAACCCAGGCTGACCCCCCACCCCATATCTGACCCTTTACCTTAAGGCCTACAGTGGACCTTGGATGCGCTGGCCCTGCTCTGGAGCCTGAATCTTGACTCCTGGAGGGGGCTGTCTGGGCAGACTGCTCGGACTACGAGAAGCCTGGGGGAATCCTGACTCTGAGGGTTCCTTTTTTCTTGTGCTCTGTGTAGGATATCGCCATTGGGCTCACCTCCTGCTTCCTGTGTTTCCTCCTGCCGTCGGGCTGGGTCCTGTCACACCTGGAGAACTACAAGAAGCGGGAGTGACAGGAGCTGTCCTCTCCCTCACCCTGTGACCTGAGCACCCCGGCCTGTCCTGATTGTGTCTGCTGCATTCCTGGCCGGCCTCCCCTGGATCCTGTCCTTCAGTTACAGTGACCTCTTCTGCAATCGTGACCTCTTGATTTCTCCATGTTGACATCCTGGGACCACATGTATCCATTTAGAAGGCCCTGCTCGGTAGGGCCTCCCTTGTAACAATAAAGTCTATTTAAACCCTGCTTCAGAGGGAATTCCCTGGCAGTCCAGTGGTTAGGACTCCGCTCTTTCACTGCTGAGGGCCCAGGGTCAATCCCTGGTCAGGGAACTAAGATCCTGCAAGCTGTGTGGCGTGACCAAAAAATATATAAATAAATAAACCCCACTTCAGAAACTCATCATGCCTTTGGCCTGGGCTCCTGCCTCCATAGTTGAGCTGAGGATGGTGTTGGGTGGGGTGTGGAGAAGAGGGCCTGGCCAGCTGCCTGGCCCTGCCGGCTTACTGCCCTGTGGTAGGTCCAGTGTGCTCAGCCGTTCTCCTCGATACCTGGAAGTGGTGCTTCCATTGCATGCTCTCCTCTGTTTAAATGTTTTCTGGCTTCTGTGGAAAACAAATCCTGTTGTCGTTGGGCAGCCTTTCTTGCTCCCCCTCTAGTCCTCTTGGTTGTACCCAGCTCGGGGCTCTGTGTCTGTGTCTGCCCTCTCCCAGTGGGGCCGGCTCTGCAGCTGGAAGCCCGTTCTCTGTGGGGCCAGCCTTCCCTGTCCTCCTTGGTCGGTGGGCTCCAGCCATTTCTCAGGTGCTTGTTGCCCTTCCTAGTTGCAGGTGGGCAGCGTTACAGTATCTTGCATTTTTATGTCAACCTGGGGCCCCTTTCCTTTTAGCACCATATCTGTAAACGCTTATGCACTGACTGGCTTCCTTGTTCTCTTCCTGCCTGCTTCCCTGTATCCTCCCCTACTTGGCTTGGAGAGTTTGCTGCTCCTCCATCCATCCCAAGGGCCCTTCCTCAGTGATTCTTCCTGGGGGCGCCTCTTAGCTGGGACAGGCATGTGAAGCGCTCCCCACTGCGCTGGAATTCTGACTGCCAGTGTCTGGAAGGAAGGCTCTGACCTGCTGGACCCACCCCTGGAGAAGGACATGGCTTTAGTTCTCTGCATCCTCTTTGCTGGGGTGACATGAATGATTTCTGAGCAGACACAGGTTCAGCGTCCCCTGTGGAGCTGCTGGATGGTGGGCAAAGACGCCAGGTGAGAGCTGAGGGGCTCTAGGTTGTGGGTGCTTTAGGCCCTGGGTGTCAGAACATGCATCTCGCCAGCCACTTTTGCAGGGCTCGCTTTATGTTGACAGGAGCTGAAGGGGGACCCCGCTCTCCCTCCCTTGTCTAGTCTTTCCTGGCCGTTTTGTGTGGTGTCCAGTGACGCCTGGCTGCTGTGGGCACAGAGTAGGCTGTGAGCTGTCTTGTTTCTGTGGTAGCTCCACTGCCCTGACAAGGGTTTGATTGGGTGTCCCCCATTTTTGCGCCCCTGGATCCCAAAGGGACACAGTGGTCCCCTTGGCCCAGGAGGGCTACCTTAGCCCGAAGCTGTGCGTCTTGAGCCACCTCTGAGACTGATGGGAAGCCAGTGGTTACAGGCCAGATCTTCAGGACCCGGTCTGAGAAAGCCCTTAGGAAGCCCAATAGCACCTCCAGCCATTGTGCTCCCACACCTGCTGGGTGCTGCAGCGTGCTGGAAGGAGGCAGGGTTGTAGACTTGTGGGTGGGTGGGAGAGTTTTGGATGTGAGTGAGCTGTCATGCTTGGACCACATCTTCCCCTTGTTCTCAGTGGAGCCACTAAGCCTAAATCTGGTCACCTTTGTGTGTCCCTCTCTTATCCCTAACCAAGTCAGAGGCCGAGGGGCCATTCTTTGTAGCAAAAGCAAGGCTCCTTGTGCTCCCAAACAGCATTTTCTGTGTCTATTTGAGGATGTCTGTCAGATCCTGAGTCCGGAGGGGTGGAGGTCTGTCCTGATGTGCACACTGGGCGGGGTGGAGGGGTGCGGGGGTGGTTACAGTCATGGCAGATGATATAATGTCAAGAATAGTGGACTGGGAGGAGGCCTGGCTTGGCCATTTACTGTATGACCTTGAGCAAGTCATTTAGCCTCTCTGGGTCTCAGTTTTCATGATTGTACAATGAAGGTGGTGATGTGGCACGAAGAATAATGTCTTCCCCAAGATGTCCGTGCTGCCCTAATCCCTGGAACCTTGTGAATATGTTACCTTCATGGCAAAGGGGACTTTTCCGATGTGATTAAAATTAGGCATGTTGAAATGGGAGGTTATCCCCTGGGCCTCGTGTAATCATATGGGTCCTTAAGGTGGACGGGGAAGGCAGATATTTTGCATCTCAGAGATGCCACCTGAGGACTCTGCCTGCCTTGGGGCTTTGAAGATGGAGAAAGTGGGCCGTGTTCCAAGGAATGCAGTGGCCTCTAGAAGCTGGGAACAGCTCTCAGTTTACAGCCAGCAAGGACATGAGGACTTCAGCCCCAGAGCTGCAAGAAACTGAATTCTGCTAATAGAATCTGCATGAGTGGGAAGCAGATTCTTCCTCAGAGCCCCTGAAAGGGAACATAGCCTACAGATACCTTGATTTTAGTCTGATGAAACCCATTCCAGACCTCTGACCTCTAAAACTGTAAAATTATACATTTGTATTGTTCTAAACCACTAAGTTTGTGGTGATTTGTTATGACAGCAATAAGGAGACAAATGTATCATTCTCCTGGTGCTGTGAGGCTCTCAAAGGAGAGGCTGGTGGCTGGATCCTCGACAGACTTGAGGTGAATTGCAATGTGAGGCATTTGCAGGAGGAAGGTGCCCCAAGGAGCGTGGGTGGTGTGAGTCGGGGGGTGGCGGGGCTCTCCCTTGGCCGCCTCTGCCCCTCCTCTGCTTGCTTCCTGCCTTAGGTGGTGTGAACCCTGCAGGCAAGCATCAACCCAGCCAGTGGCCCTGAAGTACAGCCCCTGCTCAGCTTCATCAGCCTGGGTGCACCATCAAAGCCTCCCTAGACCATGATTTTGGAGCTGGCTGCCTGCGGACCGTTGTGCATTCCTGCAGTGGCATCTCCAGAGGTCCGTTTCTGGGCTGGGCACGCCCCCACTCTTCCCACTTGGGCAGCTGCCTGACTCCCAATCCTGTGTTGGGAAGGATCACCGGGGCCTCATCTTTGGCGCACCTTGGGCCTTTCTCCTGGCCATGACCCCCCTGTGAGGACTGTGGCTTTCCCAAGGCCCATACCATGTGCTGTTGCCTGGCCCCTTCCCCTGAGAGGTTGGGTGGGCCTGGAAGCCTTGTGGCTCTCTAGGGCCTCTGTGCCGTTCCATAAACTCTTCCTCTGTGGCTGAGGTTTCAGAGTCCCTGGGTCCTGGTACGGGGTCTCCTCTCCCTCCACCTGACAGAATCCTAGGGACAGGGATGTGGGGTCTGGACACATGCCAAGCCTGTGAGGAGGCATCTATGCCTTGTCGGTTCCACGGAAAATAAAGTCCTGAGCCGCTGCCTGTCACCTTTGTGACTATTTCCAACAGCAGCCTGAACCCAAGCACCAGTGCTGCCTATTTCATTATAGGCCTCAGCAGGCAGGACCAGCAGTGCTGGACAATTTCTGGGTCCAGAATTGGAGTCCAAATCTGGGTCCAAATTGGGAGGCAGGGATAAACGTCTGGAGCTATGCTGGTGATTCCTGGCAAACATGCTATTGGGTTTTAGACGCTTCAGGATAGAGAATCAAAACCCGAAAATGGTAAAAAGTACCAGGAGAGATGGAATGAGGGTAAGAGAACAGTTATTAACTACTAAATAAATTGGCATGGGAAAGAGTGGGGCAAAAGTTGACCATCCTGGGCTGGATTAAGAGCCAAAGTTTCCCCCTGGGCATTTCCTTCCCATTCTGCCTGACAAGAGGGGGAGAGTGGGCAGCAGGTAGGAGGACCCCTCGTTTACACACCCTGCATACATTGAGGGTGCAGGTCTGTTCTTCAAGCCCCAGACCCTTGTGTGGGAGGGAGGCATTTACTTGGTGTTGGCAGCCTGCCTGCAGTCCAGCACTGGGCCACAAATGGATTCCTTCTCACTCCAGAGCAACTGTGTTCTCTGTCCCCGCCATTAATCCCAATCCCAACTCCCCCTGAATGCTCCCCACCCCCCAGACTCCCTAGTCAAAGTAAGGAGTGGGGGTAAGGGTGGAGTTGTCTTATAGTTATTTTCAAGATTTTGTAAAGCCAAATAGAAATCATGTTTTTGTCATCAACTATCTTAGCTCATTTGGTAATACCAGTGCTACTGACTGAAGATCTGATTGGCAGTTACAGATTGCATTGTTAAAATTGGGAAAAGGAATGAACACTTTGGTAGGCATGGAATCCAAACAGGGTGGCCCTTTGCTTCCTTGAGTTTGGAAGCAACCCCAAGGCTCAGTGACCCAATAAATAATAATTTGCAATGTGGCTGGGACACAGACTTGGCATTTGTAGCGTTGCTGTGAGAGAGCCACTGTGGGCTGTGTGGTGAGCCTGGGCACCAAATGCCCCTGGCTCCAGGGCTGGATGTAGCTGATAAAGACATTAGATCACATCCCGCTCCTGTATTGTCACGAACTGAGGGATTTGATTGGAGCTCTGGCACAGCCTTCTCAAGTGCTAACAGACCACCGTCACTTCATGAAAGAAGGCCCTCCATAGTGAAAAGCTGACAACCAGAGCCCCAGACTGTAACCTCTCTAAATAACAGCATCTTTAGCATCCAAGGCCTTGCTACTTTTTAAGTTTTATTTTTAGATAATTCACAGACAATTTTAATAGAATACACAGAAAGATCCTGTCTACCTTTTACCCACTTTTCCCCTATGGGTAACATCTTGCATTTGAAACTATAGTACAGAATATTCCAGGATACTTATATATAATCAAGATAAAGAACATTTACATCTCCACAAGGATTCTCTCCTATTTCCTTTTTACAATCACACCCACCTCCCTGCTGACCCCTACTCCTCCCTAACCCTTGGCAACCACTAATCTGTTTTCCATTCTTATCAACTCCTTTCTTAAAAAAACCCAAAAAACCAAAAACCAAACACCCTGATTTTCTCATAACCAGAAGGGCAGGGAGTCCAAAGTTAGGTCCTTGACCCCAAGGGACATGTTCTCCCTGTCGTAAGCGGGACACCAAAGCCCGCTCAGAACCGAGGCTCAGTGGAGCAGGGCGGTGAAGCCTGATATTAGCACGATTCCTGGTCTCCTCCATCAGGTGATCCTCAATCGCCTGCCATGAGTTCTGGAGCCCGCAGCAGGAATGTTGCCTTGCGTGATTTTAATTTCATCTTCCTGCTTATCTCAATAACACAATCCGCGCTTCAAACTCCAGTGAAAAAAAAAACTGAAGTGGCCCCAGGAGGCTCTTATCACCACCCGGCACCTTGGGAGCCTGGGAAGATGGAGCCGAGCGAGTGTGCGGGTGGAGGGTGGGCGGGGACTACCTTCCCTTTAACCTGCTTCCGCGGCGGCCTCACCGGACCGTGAGCCCCTCAGGTGACGGCGCCCGAGGGTATCCCGTTGCTAGGGGCGTTACCAAGGAGGGGCCACGAGGAGGGGCTCTCTTCCGGGAGGAGGGCAACTGGTAACCCGGAAGCGGTCGGCAGTGCGGCGCTGTTTAAAGATGGCGGCGGAGGAACCTCAGCAGCAGAAGCAGGAGCCGCTTGGCAGCGACTCCGAAGGTACCAACCGGGGGAGGGCTGTCCGGCCTGGGCTAGCGGGGGCGATGCCGGATGGCCGGTTCCCGAGGAGTGGCCAGGGGTGGGGCGGCCGGCGGCGAAGCGCGCGGACGGCCCCTTCCTCCGCCGCCTCCCCCCCCTCCCCCTCACAATGGAAGGAGCCTCTGTCGCGACCCCCGGCCGGGCGGGCGAGCGAGCGGGGCGGGCCCACGGCCTCGGCTCTTCTCCCTCGCGCGCTCCCGGGGCGGGGCCTAGGCCGCCCCGCCCAGCGCCCAGCCCCTCCGTGCCGGGCGCCGGGCGCCGGGCTCCCGGGTCTCTAGCTCTCCCGCCCCGGTCCTTGCAGTCAGCCCCGGGCCTCCTCCGGGCCCGGCTGTCCGCCTTCTCCAGAGCAGCCCGAGCCCGGAGGGGCGTCGAATTACGCCGGGCTGCGGAGCACAAAGGACTGGGTGGGCCGCTGGGGATGCTGCGGGCGGCCCGGGGTTGTGAGCGGCCGCAGGTGTGTGCCCCTGAGGGCAGCAGCCTTCGTTTCTGGTGGAGCCGCCTCTTCTGGCTTTGCAGCCTCTTTCCTCCTGTCTAGGCATTGTTTTCTTAGACCCCTGAAGAGCTGGACCTTTCAGAACGGTCCCACCCTCTTCTTTTCACCCCTGAGTTAGACGCGAAGACTGAGTAGGTCACTAGGGTGGGAGGGACCGCCCTGTTGCAGGGCAGCATAGGGGATGGGTGGAGGCCCAGCTGAGGATCCGGGATGCTCAAGCTCAGAAGGATTGGCCTTAAAAATCATTCAGCACCCACCTCCCATTCCAGTCGCACACTTGAGGGACTGAGCTTTCGGAGACCCAGCCCCCTAGAAGGGACTTGTTCAGGATCATGTAAGTTAAGAAAGAGCCAGGGCCAGGATTCACATCTCCTGGCTCCTCACCAGTGGCTGCTCAGAGCGGGGCCCACCGGGTGGACCTGCCCAACTCACTGATGGGTATTTAACACTATGCCTCTAAGGTAGCGCCTCCTCATGACATTTCAGTGAAGGGGGAAGGTGGTGGTATAAGTCCCTATTCACAGCTGAGGATAAGCCTCGCAGTGAGGTAGCAGAGGAGGGTTATTGTGATGAAGAGTGCAGGCTTTGAAATTAGACAAACCTAGGTTTGACCACAGGTCTTAGACCTTGGGCAGATTACTTCACCCGTCTGCATTTGTTTTGTTATCTGTAAAATGGGCACCGTTAAGAATACCCAGGATGGCAGGTGGAGGAGGGGTGTGATTGAGCAAAGTGCCGGCTCACAGGAAGCTCTCATCCAGCCCAGGACTCTGCCTCCTCATCTTTCTTTCCTCAGGAGACCCCGCCTGGCTCCAGGGCATTCCCGGGCTGCTGGGAAGTGATGTTAGAAAGCAGGGGGAAGGGTTTGTTAGAGCTTTAAGAGTGCACCCTGGGGGTGATCACCTTGGCCTCCTCACTTTAAAGATGAGAAAACTAAGGCCCAGGAAAGGAAAGGACTTTGCCAAGATCACACCGTTGGGGTGGAGCAGGGTGTGACACAGGCTTCCAGATTCCAAGTCTGCTGTCCTCGCCTGCTCTTGTCCTCTGCCCAGCTCCCTGGAGTGGGGATAGCCAGGGCCCACTGTAATCCTTGGCCTCCTACCTTCTTCCAGGTGTTAACTGTCTTGCCTACGATGAAGCCATCATGGCTCAGCAGGACCGAATTCAGCAAGAGGTGAGGGGCTGTGGCCAGCGGCCCTACTTTGGGAATGCATAGGGTGGACCTGAGGCCGATGTTTGTCTCTACTTTGGAAGCCCCCTCCTCTCCAGGCTGAGCTGGGTACTAGATACCTTTATGGGGCGGTGGTCACTGTGCCACTCGGTGACTGGCCCAGCAGCTCTCATTTAGGTGTTCTGGCTGATAGGTGTGGGTCACTCCGTTCACCTATCAGAACATGATGGATTTCCTGCCCTCTGCAGATTGCTGTGCAGAACCCTCTGGTCTCAGAGCGGCTGGAGCTCTCTGTCCTATACAAAGAGTATGCTGAGGATGACAACGTCTATCAACAGAAGATCAAGGTGGGAGCCTGGCTGAGGGGGCAGGAAGAGCTCTCGGGTAGGGACAGGGCAGGAGCGTGCCTGCCTTAGACCTGCTCCTCGCTGGGTCTGGCCTCAGAGAGGGTAGGATGTTGGGGGAGCCCTCTGGTTCATAAGCATGCAGACTCTGGAACCAAAAAGACCTCGATTCAAATCCTGACTGCCACGCAGCAGCTGTCTCCTCAGCCGCTCCTTCGACGTCTCTGAGTTGTGGGGTCTTCATCTGTGAAATCAGGATGATGAGAGCATCTGCCTACAGGGTGGTTGTGAGGTTGAGGGAGGTGATGCCTGTGGGGCCTGGTGCAGGCTGCGGGCAGCTGACGCTTTCAGTGCTCACGGTGGGGCTGAGCGGGCTGGGGCCGGCTGCGGGACGAGGGTGGCAGCGGGGACGCAGTCCTGCATCCTGCTTCCGGGATGCACGGAGAGGTAGGCAGCAGTGGGGAAAAGGGGCCTACAGACCTTTGTGCAAGGCCTTGCTGCATCACTTACAAACAGGTGAGTCCTTTAACCACTCACTTCCTTCTCTGTGAGCTGGGAGTTTGAAATGCGACAGTGAGTATGTGTAAACTGTCTAATTGGCACAGCCTAAGGGTTTAGTAAAATTTTTTTTTTTTTAATTTTATTTATTTATTTTGGGCTGCGTTGGATCTTCGTTGCTGCGCACGGGCTTTCTCTAGTTGCGGCGAGCGGGGGCTACTCTTCATTGCGGTGCGAGGGCTTCTCATTGCTGTGGCTTCTCTTGTTGCAGAGTGTGGGCTCTAGGCGCGGGCTTCAGTAGTTGTGGCACGCGGGCTCAGTAGTTTTGGCTCACGGGCTCTAGAGCGCAGGCTCAGTAGTTGTGGCGCACGGGCTTAGTTGCTCCGCGGCATGTGGGATCTTCCCGGACCAGGGCTGGAACCCGTGTCCCCTGCATTGGCAGGCGGATTCTTAACCACTGCACCACCAGGGAAGTCCCAGGTTTAGTAAATATTACTCCTCCCCACTCTCCCCCAAAGATCAGAGATGCTTAGAACCTTCCACCTGAAAGGATGGACCTTTGGGGTTAGCCATTTCAGGGGCCAGTCAGGTAACCCAGGTGATTGAAGGTGGCTGGGCAGGTGGTGAACAGCCACGCCACAGCTCGGGTCAGCCAGTAGCAGGCAGTGGAAGCTCATGGGGCTGAGGGGAGTGTCCATGCCTGTCACTCCATCGGTGCTTCCAAGACAAGCCAGAGGTTATTTTGTTGTAAAATCTCCAGACTCCTAATAGTTGGCAGCTTATTCAGATTTAAAATGTGTGGGCCAAACAATGCACACAGATCCAGCTATGTGTGGCCTGTGGTCTCCTCTGACCCCTTGCTCAGGGTGTTTGTGGTTTACCCAAGAGGCCTGTAGAGAGAGGAAAGCACGGACTCTGGGGCCCGATAGACCTGGGTTGGAGTCCTGGCTTCACCCCTTCTGTGTGATCTTGGGCAACACCCTGGGAGGAGGAGGAGGAGGATAATGGATATTAGCCCGCAGCAAAGGGCCTGGCAAAGAGTAAGTGCTCAGAATGATTCTGGTAGCGGCAGTGATTTGGGCTCTTTGTACACATTTTTTCCTGTTCATTTAACATTTCTGAGCACATACTGTGGGCCAGGCACTGTTTTAGGTGCTGGAGATAGAGTGATGACTACAGCTGTCGACTCCTGCCCTTAGGTGATGGTTCATAGTGGAAAGACAGCCATTAAATGAGAGGTAACCCTAATGTATGTCAGAGGTGGTAGGCGCTGTGGAGAAAAGTGAAGCGGGACGAGGAGATCAGGAGTGGGAGGGTTTGCGGTTTTATTTTTTAATTAAAAAAAAATTTTTTTAATAAACTTTATTTATTTATTTATTCATTGCTGTGTTGGGTCTTTGTTGCTGTGCGCAGGCTTTCTCTAGTTGCTGCAAGCGGGGGCTACTCTTCGTTGCAGTACATGGGCTTCTCATTGCAGTGGCTTCTCGTTGCAGAGCATGGGCTCTAGGCACATGGGCTTCAGTAGTTGTGGGCATGGGCTCAGTAATTGTGTCTCGCGGGCGGGCTCAGTTGCTCCACGGCATGTGGGATCTTCCCGGACCAGGGCTCGAACCCACGTCCCCTGCATTGGCAGGCGGATTCTTAAGCACTGCGCCACCAGGGAAGTCCCCGGGTTTGCGGTTTTAAATATGGGGGTGTGTGAGTAATGAACTGAGAGGCAAGGGAGCAAGCTGGCGCAGCCGGCTGGGCAGAGCTGGGTGGGGGCCAGTGTGGCCGGAGCAGAGCGTGTAGGAGACGCGGGGGTTGGAGCCGAGAAAGGACTCGGAGGGAGCTGAGTATTTAATGGGTTTCTCTGGTCGCTGGTGGCCTGGGTGGGGATAGACTGAGCAGTGAGGTGGAGGCAGGGAGACCTGTGTGGAGGCTTGTGCAATGAAACCGGCCGGAGATGGAGGGACAGCCAGGGCGGCTGAGTGGCCCAGGTGAGAAGCGGTTGGATGTGGGCACAGCCGAAAGGGTCTGCTGCTGGGTTGGATGGGGTGTGAGGGTGGAGTCGGCAATGGCTGGGAGGTGGAGGGCAGGCGGTTGAGGGGAGGCCGGGAGGAGGTCAGGAGCCGCCTGTTGGCTGGGTCGGTCTGAGGCGGTGGAGGCAAGGCAGTTGGGTGTGAGTCGAAGTTGGAGTTGAGGGCCAAGAAGGGGGCGGGTGAAGAGTTACGTTTAAATCCCATGAGCTGTGAGGTCAGGAGAGCGAGTAGAGCTGACGCCGAAGCTGCCCCGGGCCTGAGCAGGTTGTGCTGTTCACATGGCAGGGGCTGTGGATGGTCTGTGGCGTGGTTGTCTTCTGGCAGGTGACACGTGGGCTCTTGAGGAAGGGTGCTCTGTGGTTTGGTGGCAGCCGTGACCGCCACAGGTTAGATGAGGAGGGGCAGCGGTGAGGTTGGAGGACATGGAGAGGGTGGGCCTGGCAGCACGTGAAGGGAGGACGGAAGTGGGGCGGGTGCGTCACCACACCAGTGGATGCAAGTGGACGCTGCTGAGCGGCTGGTCTGGGGAGGAGTGGGTTCGACCTTAGGGCTTGGGAGGCCATCCGTGACCTTCACTAGAGTAAAAGCCTGCTGGGATGGAGTTCACAGCAGAAGAGAAATGGAGACAGTGGGCACAGACGGCTTCACTAGAAGCCCCACAGGAAAGCAGAGAAATTGGGTGGTAGCTGGAAAGGAATTCACGGGAAGCAGAGCGTTTTTTTCGAAGGGAGAACTGGTCTGGGTTTATATGCTGATGGATCTAAATGGGTCGGGAGAGAGAAATTGATGATGCGGGAGGAGAGGGGAGACATCCTGGAACGGTGAACTGAATCCAAGAGAGGGGCGGCTCTGGTGGCCGCCTCAGACCCTCTGAGGATAGAGAGAGAGGCTGTGGGTGGGTGTGCTGCAGGGGCCGAGGGGTCCTCAGTCGGAGAGGAAGCAGGGTCGTCGGGAAGGTGACTGGGGTGGGGGGGCTTCAGGAGAACGGAGAAGGTATGAGATAGGAGAAGGGGAGGGGCCCAGGCCAGGGGAGTGAGGCCTGCTTGCCAGACAGCACTGAGGGCCAGACACCCCCAACTCATTGGGGACGTTCAGTAGGCAGAAGAAATTTCATTGAGCTGAGGAGGAAACTGGAAAAGAGCAAACCAGTACCTGTGAGCAGGCAGGGTAGAGATTAGATGGGGGTGAGGGAGGCCGTTTCCCACCCCGGGGCTGTGTGGTAGGGCCTCAGGTGTGGCACTATGCCCCGTACCCTAACTTGTTTGCCCTGGAGCTCTCAGGGTTTGAAAGGCTGTTCACTGGAAAAGCTGTGTTGGTCAGGGACCCATTCTCTTGCCTGTTTTTATGAAACAGCAGCCCTTCGGGCCCAGCAGCATGGCATACCCATTGGCTGGTGACCGCTTCGGCAACCCGTGCACGCAGTGTGTCCATAACTCAGTTTCCTGGGGCTTTGGGGGCTCCTGGCAGTGGGTTGCTAAGTGAGCCCCCACCCCAGAGTCAGCAGCCAAGGCTGCCAGGTGGCTGCTTGGAGCTCAGTTGCCACCCGCTCTGGTGTGACCTTTCTTGGGGGGGGTTTCCTTGGCCTGCCATGGTTCTGGCCTGATGTTGATGGGCACGGGGTGGGCTGGGGGCTGCCTCTCCGCAGGACCTCCACAAAAAGTACTCATACATCCGCAAGACCAGGCCTGATGGAAACTGCTTCTATCGAGCTTTCGGATTCTCCCACTTGGAGGCGTTGCTGGATGACAGCAAGGAATTGCAGCGGTGAGGAGGGTGGCCACTTGGGCACAAAGGAAGCAGGTAGGGGAGGGTTCCATGAAGGGCTTGTGGGCCCCCTCCTCCCTCTTGATGACTGGGAGGTGCGGTTCCACCTGAGGCCCAATGACGGGCTGGGCCTCTGCTTGGGGCTTCCGTCAGTGGCCAGTCCCCCACCCCTGGGCTGGTCTCTCTGGGCCCCTGCTCTGCTGGCCTACGAACTCATGCCAGCCTCTTCTTCCCTTCCATCCACAGGTTCAAGGCTGTGTCCGCCAAGAGCAAAGAGGACCTGGTGTCCCAGGGCTTCACTGAGTTCACAATTGAGGATTTCCATAACACGGTGAGCCCAGCCGCCCGGTCACCCGGTCAGCCAGAGTGGAGGGTGGGTGGCCTGGCTGTGGCAGGGTTGACCCATCTCCTCCCTCATCTTGCCCTCCGTCCCCCTCGGGTGGCAGTTCATGGACCTGATCGAGCAGGTGGAGAAGCAGACCTCAGTGGCCGACCTGCTGGCCTCCTTCAACGACCAGAGCACCTCGGACTACCTGGTGGTCTACCTGCGGCTGCTCACCTCGGGCTACCTGCAGCGCGAGAGCAAGTTCTTTGAGCACTTCATCGAGGGTGGCCGGACCGTCAAGGAGTTCTGCCAGCAGGTGCTGCCCCCTCCCTACTTCTCAGACTCGGGGGCCCTTCTTTTCTCTCGTGCCTCGGGTGGGGAGCCCTGGGGCTGGCGGGGGGGGGGGGGGCGGGGGAGGGGCACCGAGACGCGGGCCCTGAGCCGCCCCTGTGCCTCAGGAGGTGGAGCCCATGTGCAAGGAGAGCGACCACATCCACATCATCGCGCTGGCCCAGGCGCTCAGCGTCTCCATCCAGGTGGAGTACATGGACCGCGGCGAGGGCGGCACCACCAACCCCCACATCTTCCCCGAGGGCTCCGAGCCCAAGGTCTACCTTCTCTACCGGCCTGGACACTACGATATCCTCTACAAATAGGGCCGGCCCCGGCCTGCCGCTGCCCTGCCTGCCCTCCCCTCTGCCAGGCGCTAGACATGTACAGAGGTTTTTTTGTGGTTGTAAATGGTCATACTTCACTCCCCCACCCCCTTCCGTGTCACATGACCTTCCATGTTTTATTAAAGGGGACGCTGGTGGTGAGCCGCGTGTGTGCGTGTCCCTGCTCTGCTGCTGCCCCCCTGGCTGCTCTGTGTCTCGCTGCCCCCCTTCCCCGCAGGTGGGTTCCTCTCAGCCTTCCACCTGTCCACCCGCGAGCTTCCCCGCCAGGAGCAGTTTTGAGGGGGCTAGGCCTCTTGGGGGTCCCTCCTGCTTATTGGGGTTCTGCTTCCTTCCCTTCAGGCCTCTGCCCCTTCCCTCTTTAGCTGGCCAGGGGCTTCCATGGAGATGTGGAAGTCCCTCAGAGACTTGCCCAGGGACCCAGGACCACCAAAGCTTCAAGCTGCTCCCTCATAGGCCCCGCCGCCACCCTGCTGTCCTGGCCAGGGCCTGGGTTGCCTGCCCTCCATCAGGGCTCTGCATGGCGGAAGAGTTCCGGGCGGAGAGGGCCGGCGTGGTGGTGGGGCCTGGCTCCGGGCAGGTGGCGGAGCGGGGGCACCCCAGAGCCCCCCAGGTGGTGCCCGCCAGGCGGGGGAGGGGCAGTCCTCAAGCCTGTGCTGGGTCCTCCGTGCCCAGGCCTAGCGGGGCTTGCCAGGCCACCATTCTCTTCCCACCCCTCCCCTCGGCCCGCTGCCTGTGCCTGCTTTGCACCCCCACTGCTTGGGCCGCGGTGTCTGCATCGCCTTCCTTTTTGCCTTCACTTCTTCTCTTCCCCCCGGCACATGTGGGGTCTCGGCCCCCAGGCTGTGAGCTCCTTGGGGGCAGGCCCTCAATAAATGTGAAGTGCTGCTGCCCACCTCTGCTGTCTGGCCCGTGCCTCCACCTGCCTGGCTCACCGAGAGCGCTCGCCAGCCCCTTTAAGCCAAAGCACCCGTCCACACCTGGGCTGCTTCCCTCACCCCCCCCCCCCCCCCAGCCAGGGCTGGGACAGTAGGAGCTGCAACAGTAGTGGTCTTTATTAGAATAGAGGCTGCTGAGGGGGCAGGGGGCAGGGGGCGGAGGGAAAGAAATAGGGTGGCCAAGCCAGGCCCTGCTGCAGGCTTCTTAGAGCTGGGAGCGCGGTCCGGTAGGCCCAGACGAGTCTGTGGGCAAAGCCAGTAGGTCAGAGCATGTGGGCCATGGGCCTCCCCCAGCCTCCCAGGCTTGCCTCCCTGGCTTCCCTGCGTGGGGGTGAGCGGAGCGCGGGGTGAGCGGGTGTGTTAGTGGGCACGAGGTTAGTGGGCAGCCACACGGAGGGCCAGGCCCTGCTTACCAGTCCTGGTCAGGGTAGGCGGCGGGCTGCCGTCATGCTGGAAGGCAGAGGACAGTGAGAGCCCGCCCGGGGTGGATGGGGGCGGGGCGGGGCAGGGGCTGGCCGGGGCGCGCACCACGGGGTACGTACCGACGGGGAAGTAATGGGGGAAGCGTTGCCGGTAGATGTTTTCGTCCTTCTCCAGGAACACGCATATGATCAGCCGGTCCACCTGCGCCAGGGCCTGTTCAGCCTGGGCGGAAACCACCCACACCCCGGCTCCCCAGCTCCCTAGCTCCCCGGTCTTAACACCACCCCGCCCCAGCAGGTTTTCACCTGCCTCGCCCTTGGGGCGCTCTTCGACCTGAGTTTAGAGCTCAGGCTGCAGAAGGCGCTCATGGTGTGGTGTGCTATTGCCTTCTCGCACTACCCTGTGCCCTGGTTGCAGGGGAGGAAACAGCCCCGAGTAGAGGAGAGGGGACACAGAGAGCAATGGCAAGGCCTGAACCCCATGTACCCGGCACTCTGCACGTGACTGGTGGGGCTGGTCAGCGGGGCCGGGGTGCGCCCCGCCACCCACCCCCGTCCGGTCCTCTTGGCTGGGCCCAGGCCTCACCTTGTCCTTGTGCTGCTCCAGCCACTCGCGCAACGTGGTCAGCACTACCTCGGCCGCCGCCTCGTTGGGGTAGCCTGCGGACCGGACCCGGTGGGGCGGGAGTTGAGTCCCAAGCTCCCACCCGTCCCTCGCCGCTTTGCCTCGGCTCCCACCCACCCCTGTACCGGGCCCCACCCCTGCCCCGCCCTCCCGGGCCCCTCCCTGCGTCTGGGCCCACCTGCTGCCCACCCGCGCCCTTCCTCCTCTAGACCCCACTCACCAAACACTCCTGTGGAGATACAGGGGAACGCCTGGGGTGGGGGGGTGAGAAGGGATTGGGGACCGCGTCACTCTCCGCTCCGCCTCCCGCCAGGCCGTGCCCCACCCCCGGCTTCACGTCGCCCCCGCTCCCGCCGCCTGGCGCCCCTTACCACCGAGCGGAGCCGGTGCTCCAGCAGCAGGTCAAGGCTGCTCAAGTAGCAGCTGCGGAGCTCGGCAGCCTGGCTGGCGCTGGGCTCTCCGTGGGCGATGGGTCCCACCGTGTGGATGACATCTGTGGGAGGCGACGAGATCAGACCGGCCGGGGGCTCCGTCCGGTCCTCGGCTCTCCCTCCTGCCGGCCTGGGCCCTGGAGCGGACAGGAAACAAGCCCCCTCCTCCCCAAGTTCTGAGACTCCCCGGGGAAGGACCCCACCCAGGTCGGCACGCAGGTGTACCCTCGAGCCTCAGTTCACGCCTCCACAGACACAGGCAGGCCCACGCTGGGCCCCTCCCCACATCTGTAGGCACCCGGCTGAGGCAATGGGGCGTTGCCTCCTTAGCTCTTACCCTCCCTTCACGTCCTGGCCCCTCCCCAGCCTCCACGCATCCCCTCCCGCCACCGGCTTCCTGGGGAAGGCGAGGAGGGGCCAGGTCCTGGCACTTCAGAAGTGCCCCGGAGGAGGCCTCAGCAATTCTGTGGACGGTGCACCCCTGATCCCCAGTTACAGCACTCACACAGGCGCCCTGTCTGCGCCCCACCGGCGTGGGAGTGTCGGGGACTCACACTTGGCCGGCAGCCGATAGCCGCAGGTGATCTTGGCCTTGCCGGTCTCGCAGCTCTGAAGGGTCCTGCACTCGTCGGTGAGGAGGGGTCCGGCGGCCCGGTGGATGCAGCCGTCCACTGCAGGGGACGGGGCAGTGAGCCTTGGGGTTCCCCGCCTCCCACCTGAGCCCGTTTTACAGAGGAGGCCGAGGCCCACAGACCGAATACTCCCGATCCCCTGGCTGTGCTGGGACTCACAGGGCACCTCGCCTTTCTCCCGCGGCCTCCAGACGCTCCCTCACCTCTCCACCCCCTACCCCCACCCCTGGTCCCACACTTGTTTCACGTCTAGGGAAATCGAGGCGAAGACAGGGGCCAAAGAGGGCCCCGGCGGGAGCCGGCGCAGACCTGCCGGCAGGGGGCGCGCCCGGCCCGCCCTGCTCTTTCCTGGGCTCTCGGCAGGGGCGCGGGAGGGGTTGGGGTCTCCCCGGGCCGGGCAGAGGTGGCTCCGGGAGGCAGGGTCCGGGACGGCAGGAACCGCAGCCCGAGCCGGGCTAGGGGGAAGTCCGCCCTCCCAGCTCCGGCCCGGACGCCCCGCGGTGCCCCGCTACCAGTCACCGCCTCCGCGCCAGGAGCCCAGAGTCCCAAGGTCGACCTCCCAAGGCGAGGCCCCTCGGACCTACTTTACAAACTCTAAGACCCACTTTACAGACGCGGAAACTGAGGCCACCTAGTTACAAGAGGCAGATCCGATCCCGGCCTTGAGCTAGGTCTTACAGCTCCTTCCCTGCGCCACGCGGGGAAGGTGATCCGGCTCGCGCAGGTGTCTCCGGGAGTGCACCCCAGCTCGTTAACGAGCCGCCTCGTTAGTGCATCCGGCTTAATTGGGGCCGGGCCTGGGCTTGTTTATCCGAGGGCGGCTCTGGGGCTTCGCTAGCGACCTTGGGGACCCGGACCCAGATAAACAACTTGGGCGCGGGCGGAAGAGACTCTTCTCCTGTCCGACCTCGCTCCCGCGGCGCTGAGGGACAGGCGGGGTTCGGCCTTGTCCCTCACTGGCTGCCGCACCTTGGTAAGCCCTTTCCCCGCTCCCAGATTGTCCACTGCCTCATCTGAAAATTAGGCACAGTGACCGCGCCCCCCCCGCCCCCCCCCCCCCCACCCCGGCCTCAGGGGAGGCGTTAACATCCTGGCCAGGAGAACATGACCCACCTCTGGCAGGTCCCCAGCTCCGATTGCACCCTAGGCCTGTGCCAGGGGCTTCTTGGACACCGAGCTCAATGCTCTGCAGCAGGAAAGGACTATCATTTCCTCATTTTACAGATGCGCAAACCGAGGCCCTGGCTCCTTCATCACAGCCCCACCCTCAACATCTTGGCACAGGACCAGGGACACCAGCTGGACCACCCCCTTTTCTTCTGTTTTCTTTTATGCCCTGTGAGCCCAATTAAACCTAATTTTGCGACTTCACTCAGGGATGGCACCAGGCGATTTCCCAGAGCGTCCCAGGAGTGGGGGTGGGCGGGTTGGGTAGAGGAGTTGGGGGAACCCGGGGAGGGAATCTGGGACTGGGTCCCCCGCCTCCTCCTCTCGGGCAGGGATGAGGACGGTGGCACCCAATGGGAGGGGGCGGAGAGTGTGGCACAGTGGGTGTACAGCGTCCACGTGCAGTGTGTCTGTTCTGGGTGGGGGTGCCAGGCGACCCACCCAGCACGGTGTGCCACAGCAGGGGCTGTGGAGCTGGGCAGCCTGAGTTCAGATGCCAGCTCTGCCGGGCACATTTGTGTGACCCAGGGCACTTAACCTCTCTGGACCTCGATTGCCCCATCTGTAAAATGGGATAATACTAGTACCCACCTCATAGGAGTATTGGAAGGATTAAGTTAATTCCTGTAACATGCTTAAGGCATGAGTGAAGGTGACGCCAGTGTTGGCTATTACTAGGTAAGTGAGACTGTATGGGCGGGTGCCCAATGTGTATATACCAGGGAGCGGGGCGGAAGGTAGCGTACAGGGTTAGCACAGGGACCTGCCGGAGCCGGCTCACCTGGGGACCTCCCAGCCCTGCCCCAGTGGTCTCATCCACTTGGCACCTGGTTGCCTGCCATCTCCCCGTGCTGTCCACCCTGCAGGCGACCTTGGCCCACTGTGGGGGCCGTGTGGAAGTGGCTCTCAGCGAGATCTGTGTTTGAGGGACTTATTGTTTCCTGCAGAAGTGGACGGGCCTGCAGCCAAGCGTTTGGGGCTGACCTGGGGGCATGAGGGGGGAGGCGGAGGGAGGAATTGGCGCTGGCAGAGCCCTCGGGCTGGAGTCCCCCGAGCAGCATGCAGAACAGGGCCGGGCCGTGTGCAGGTGCCCAGGGAGCAGTTCTCCCAAAGCAGAGCTGAGGGACAGGCCTGGGGTTCCAACCCTGCTCACCCTTCCCCCAAGAAGCCAGTGCCCAGACTGGCCCTGGCACTCAGGGTTTCAGCAGCCAGGCCCCCTCCTGCCCCTGCTCCCTGTCCACACAGCAGCCTGTGGCTCTCCCATCCCTGAGTGCCAGAGGAGGCCCCCAGCCCAAAGGGCTGCCCTTCCCATGTCTCCACCATGACCTGCACCTCCCCTGGCTCTGACCCCCAGGCCCGGTCCCGGCTCTTCCTTGGGCTAAGCTGAGCCCTGGAGACCAGAAGGAGGAGGCTCCCTGGGGTCCCATCCAAAGACAATGTCCTTCCTCCCCACTCCCCACCTGACCCTGGGGCAGCTGGCCCTTGGGCCTGCCTGGTTAGGGGGTGCCCCAGTTCATACCAATTGACCTTCGGTCCCCTCCCTGGTCAGCCACATCCAAAAACCCTCTAAAGCAACTATACTCCAAAAAAATTAAAAAAAACAAAAACAAAAAACCCTCAAAGCTCCAACTTGACCCCCACCTCACTCAGAGTCAGCAGAAAACCTGGGGTCTCTCCTGGGGAGACTGAGCCCACATGGGTGGTAGGGCCTTCCTCAGATGTCCCTCCACTAAGGTCAAGGCTGAATCCTTCCTCTCCCGGAAGATGGCCCTAAGGCCACTCTGCCTCCATCCTCAGCCTCCCCCTCGCTCCTCCACCTTTAAGGTCCCAGATCTGGCTCCTTAATTTCAGCCTCAACAGCTTCTTCTTTTTTTTTTTTTTTTTTTATAAATTTTTAAAAATTTTATTTATTTATTTTATTTTTGACTGCCTTGGGTCTTTGTTGCTGCACGCGGGCTTTTCTCTAGTTGTGGCGAGCGGGGGCTACTCTTCATTGCGGTTCATGGGCTTCTCATTGGGTGGCTTCTCTTGCTGCAGAGCATGGCCTCTAGGCCCGTGGGCTTCAGTAGTTGTGGCCCTCGGGCTCAGTAGTTGTGGCTTGCGGGCTCTAGAGCGCAGGCTCAGTAGTTGTGGCTTGCGGGCTCTAGAGCGCAGGCTCAGTAGTTGTGGCGCACGGGCTTAGTTGCTCCGTGGCATGTGGGATCTTCCCGGACCAGGGCTTGAACCTGTGTCCCCTGCACTGGCAGGCAGATTATTAACCACTGCGCCACCAGGGAAGTCCCTCAACAGTTTCTTGGTGAGCAAGGCGCTGAGCCATGTACATCCACCGTCTTATTTGGGCCTCACAGCCTGGCTGTGCTATTATTTTTCCTGCTTTAGAGAAGAAGAAATTGAGGCACAGAGAGGGTGAGAGACTTGCCCAAGGTCACACAGCTGGACTGCTCTACTTCCTCTAGGACCATGAAAGGACCTGTCTCTCCGTTCCCATCCTGAGCCTCCCTCCCACCCTGGCTGTCTGTCTACTGTTTGCCCTCCTCACCCAAACACTTTGGGAAGACGTTTTGTCTACAGCTGCTGTCTCCTCACTGCTGGCCCCTGCCCCCTCCCCACATCTACATATCCCCCTCCCAACAGAGGGACTGCTTTGGGGACCTTTGGTTGCTGAGCTGTCTGGGACCACTCCTCTTGCACGACTGTTCAGCTGCACCCACAGGCTGACCACTAACTGTCTCCATCCGATCCAGCAAGGCTGCCTTGGAGACCTGCTCTCCCCGTCCTCCTGCCTCCCTGATCTCTTCTGTCTGGGGGCCCTGTCTGCCCTCTCTCTGTTCCAGCCCTGACTCTCCGCCCTGGTCCAGGCACGTCCCCCAGAGAAGCCAGCCGCCCCTGCTTGGAAGCCCACCCCAGCCTCCTGCCATCGGTGTGGCCTCCACAGCCCTGCACTGAGCCTTCAGGAGCATCAGCTCAGACTCAGCCCCTGCCTCACAAGTCCAGGGCCGGGAGGGCGCTGGGAGAGGGCAGGGCCTGGAGCCGGGCCCTCCTGGGAGCCAGTGGAGGTGAAGCAGACAGGCTCCCGTGGGGGCCATTTGCCAAGGCGCTTAGGATATTTTGGCCGCTATTTAGAGTGCTGTAATATTCATGAAGGGAAGATTAGATATTTAAATTTATTCAGCAATAAATGCATCTCAGTGGGGGAGCATTCCTCATGCTAAACAAACAAGCAAGCAGGGGCTAATTAATTATTTACAGGAACACAAGGAGGCCTGTGGCCTGGGGGAGAGGAGGGCAGCTGTGCCCCTGACAGAGGGCAGGAGACCCTGGCTGGCCCTGGGCCTACCACTCCATCTCCCCCCAATTCCCCTCCACTGTCCTGTGGGTCTGGCCGCCCTGCTCGCCCCCTTCTGGGATTTCTCTTTCCAGAAATCCTGCCCACAAGCTTGCCAGTAGCTTTGGGCCAGTCACTTAGCCTCTCTGAGCCTCAGAACTGGCCTCAGAAAGTTTGTGGGGAGGACTGAGGTTTGCTGAGAGGTGGCCGGGGGGCGGTGGGAGACTAAAGGCCAGAATTATTAAGCAACTCGTCCAAGATCTCACAGTTACAGGAGAGCAGATGCTCAGAGCCGCTTCCCCAGCCTCCATCTCACAGGAACAGGGACAAAAGCTCGTGGAGGCAAAGCCACTCTCAGCCAGGTAGGGGTTGTGAGGCCTTGCCTGGGCAGCCCCCAGCCCTACCCTGTGGGCTCCTGTGGGTCCGCAGGGCAGCGGAGGGAGAGGATGGGCCTGAGCAGTGCCCTCCCAGGGTGCCAAGTCTCAGAGCCTCTGAAAGGAGCTCGCTGGGGCTGTGTGGGCCACGCCTCCTGGTAGCAGAGCAGACCTGGCCCCGAGAGACCCAAGGCTCCCTCCCCCCAGCTCTCCCGCCACTCCGCTGGGTCACTTCACCTCCCTGCGCCTCAGTTTCATCTGTACAAGCTCAGTAACAGCACCTCCCTCTGCATTTGGTGTGAGCGTTCAGTGCGAGATGGTACCAAAGGGCCCTGCACGTTATCACATGTCGCCCCATTTTACAGATGGGGAGACCGAGGCACAGCCACGGACTCCGTAGGCAGAAGACTCCTCTGTCCCTCATGCTCTTGGGGTCCCCTTTGCCCAAGGGATGGGACACACTGCCAGGTGGAAATGTCACCCAGAAAGCCCTGGCAGAGAGAGGGCTGGGGAGGCAGAGGGGTGAGCTTGAGGCCCATGGGGCCAGGGGAGGGGTGCACCTCTCGAGCCCGGGAAGGCACCTGGGTCTGGGCCCTCGGGACCACCTCCCACCTAGACGTCTCACCCCGCAGGCCCCAGGGGCTGGGCGCCCGGCCTGAGAGCCCTCCCACTCCAACCACCTCCCACTCCAACCACCTCCCACTCCAACCACCTCGGCGCAGCCTGAAGCTGCCGCCCATCCCAGCCACCTGCACAAACGCCGAATGCCAGGGCTGAAAGGGGGCAGAAGCCTGAGCCGCTGCACTGCCAGGCCCCTAACCTGCAGGGGGCAGGCCCAGCCATAAAGCCTGGCCAAGTGACCCAGGCCAGGGCCTCGGGCCCCCTTCTCTCTGGCCCTTCCTACCCTCTTCATCTCTGGCCTCCACCTTCCTCCCAGGCCCAGGCCGAGACTTGGGATCCTCAGCCCCACATGATACCCCACTGCCAGAACTGCCTCGGCCTCTGCCTACACCCTCCTGGTCACTCATTCAGTCAACAAACCCGTGCCAGCCCCCGCTCTGTGCTAGCCTTGGGCTCATCCCACTGTGGGGGGCGGGATGCAGAGCCCGCCCTCGTCAGGACCCACCCTCGAGGGGCCAAGGCGGGTGGGTGCCCCAGGGAGAAGATGGATGAACGACAGCTCCGCGATGTGATCTGAAATTCATTACGGGGTGAGATCAGCTCCTTAAATGGGGATTTGAAAACATTAGGGCTTCATTATGTACACAACGGCAGCACCTCATTCATCATGCAAAAATCACTCCCGTTATTAAAAATCCCTGTGGCAGCTGCAGGCAGGGGCTTGGAAGCATCTTGCCCGCTGGGGGCGGGGCACGGGCCCCAGAGGCCGAAGCTGGCGTCCCCGCCCTTCTCTCTCCCACCCAGGGAGGGCTGGCTGAGGGGTGGGGGTGGGGAGCGCGGTTCAGCTCAAGGGACTTGGTGCCTCAGTTTCCTCATCTGCAAAATGGAGATGCTAACGGTACGCGTGTCCCACAGTGCTGTGACGGGGGTGAGATTCTGCAGGGAGAGCCCAGCAAGGCGCTGGCACCCCCGCAGGGAGCGCTCCACACGCCTGGCAGCTGTTAGCACCTCCTCCTCCTCACCGGGGCCTTTACTTGGGGGACCGTATCACTCCCCTGCTCATGAAACCTCCCATGGCTCCCACAAGTCCATGAAATAAAATCATCAACGCTGAGCAAGGCTGGGGCTCCCTCCGGCCTCCGCGTGCCTCCCCCACCATCCTCGACACAGGCATTGGGCAGTGGGGAGGTGGACCCGCCAGGCGCCAGGCCCTGGGTGAGGGAGGCGAAGTGCGGCTCTAATATCACTGCAGTGAAACGGCAGAAGGAAACACACTCCAGAGCCAGAGGAGAGGGAAGGGAGCTGGGCAGGCATGGGTGCGGTTCAGGGTTGGGAAGGTGCCTCTGAGAAGGTGGCATCTGAGCAGAGCCCTGAGTGATGAGAAGAAAGGCTTTGGGGAGGTCAGGGGAGGAGGGGTCCAGGCAGAGGGCTCAGCAGGGCAACAGGGGGAGAGGTGGGAGGGGAGGGCTGCATCAGCAGGAACCATTGCAGTGGGAAGGTGCCAGCAGGGCAGGAGCATGGTCTGAGATGGCCTCTGGGGCCCTTTGCTGTGCCCTCGTCCAGGAATGCCCTTCCCCTCTCTGCCGCAGCACGGCCCCCTGCCCCAGACAACTTCTGGCCACACCCGTCCCATGCACCCCCCTGCCGCAGCCTGGCACGGAGCCGTGCTCAGGATTGGCTGGTCGGCCCACACGGCCTGGCCTGGAGAGGGCCATGGGGGCCCCCTGTCTGCCTGCTGTGCCAGGCCCCAGCTAATCGGAGCAGAGCCGGGAAGCAATCACAGATCAGCGGCGCTGGGCGATGGAGATAGTGCCAGGTGGAGGTGCGCGGGATGGCAAATGAGCTGGGCAGAAGTCGAGGCCTGAATCCTGAGGGCGAGTGAGCAGGAGAGAGCAAGAGGTGGAGAGAATGCACGTGCCGGAGGAGCCGGCGTGGAGGAGAGAGACAGAGAGATGGAGCGAGAGTGAGACGGCAAGAGACAGACCGAGTGGGGGCGAGGGAGACTCAGACGGAGACAGAGAGAGGAAAGAGGGTGCCCCCCGCCCCCTGGACTCATGGGTCCCTGTGTGGAGAGAGGAGAGGCTGGGCCCCGGGTGGCAGGTTCTGCCCGAGCCATGTGCCTGCGTGGTGGGTGGGGGAGGAATGCACACAGATACCTGGGCTGTGGGGAGGTGCCCCTGGGCATGGCTGGGTCACCAACAGGTCCCCACTGAGCACCTACTGTTTTCCAGGAGGTGGACAGACAGACGCCCTGTGCATGCCCCTTAGTGGGGGAGTCTGATGGGGAGCAGTTGGTACTTAATCACACGAACAAGAGTCTGATTTTCAAGGATGACAGAATACTGGCCCAAGAGGGGCAGTGGCTGCTGTGTCCCAGTGCCTGCTGTGTTCCAGCACTGAGGACAGTGCCAGGAACGTGGCAGGCCCCTCAGCAAATAGAGCAGTGTGTGGGCGTGTGTGGGCGTGTGTGTGTGTGTGTGTGTGTGTGTGTGTGTGTGTGTGTGTGTGTTGGGGGGCTGCTGGTGGGAGGGGCTGCCCTGACATGGAGATAACTAGGTGGGAAGGTGTGGTGGGCGGGCACAGGAGCAGCATGTGCAAAGGCCCTGTGGCAGGAGAGGGCTATGCCGGGAGCCGAGCCACCTCTGGCTTCTCCCTGGTGGGAGATGCCTGGGACCCTGCAGTGTAAGGGACGCACACATGGACTTGCAGTGTGGGCATAGGGAGGAGGGCGTGCAGAGCCGATAAGCAGGAGGGCAGGGTGGCTGTGCCCTCACAGGCCTGCAGGTTTGGGTGGCCTGCTGACCTCCGGAAGGGAGGGTCCTTGGCAGTGGCTGTGTGTGGACGGGGCTCCATCCTGCCCTGCCCCTGCCAGGGACCTGCCTGACCCCAGCCGCCCACCCCTTGGGCTGGCCCCCGGGGCTCTGGACAGGCGGGGGCAGAGATGGCCGCTGCAAGCAGAGGAAGGCGGCCCTGAATTAATCTGTCACTAAAGCTTGGCCGTGGCAGGCGCAGTCATGATTTAGATGAATAATTGAAACGCTCCGATACATTTATTATCCCTTTAGTGCGAAAGTGGCAGAGAAAGACGAGGGGTAATTGAAAAAGAGTGCACAAATCTCCACCAGAAGGCTGGCTCCTTATCGCCGAGTAAACATTTCAGTCCCAATAAACAGGAGAGACACGCGTCAGGGCCCTGTCGATTCCCATCCTGATTTAGGTCCCGCCTCCCTTCCTACCATACAATAGGAGAGTGTTTGTTCACAAAAATTTTTTATCGAGCCAGTAAAAGGCTCTCCAGGAAGGAGGCGGGAGCAGGAGTGGGTCTGGCAGTCCCCAGGCCTGAGGATCCGGCTGGGTAGCTGCCCCAGCCCTGTCAGGTCTCCCCACCGCAGACACTGGGCTCTCTACCTGGTGGGCCTCTCCATCCCTCTGTACCCGACGAACTCCTATGCAGTCTTTGGGACCCAAGTCAAATGCCCCCTCTGTTGGGAAGACTTCTACCAAAATGGATCTCTTTGAGGGCAGGGTCAAGTCCTGAGTCCCAGGGTTTGACACAGGTGTCCTCCCCAGCTCCATATACACACACACTCAGAAAGAGTGCTGGGAAGGAATGGGGAGTGGGGGGCCTTCACTGTGTTATCACACCACCTACCTTGGCCTCAGGGCCTGGTGGGTGTCCAACCCCAGTGAGGCAGGCCCAGGGGCCCTGGACCCTTTGGGTTAAGTCCTTTAGGCCCCAGCAGCCCCTGGGGGTTCCCACTGAGGTTTAGGGTGCCATAAGACTCCCCTACATACTTGCTGTAAACACTGCGGTTCCCTGCACCAAAGCCCCGCAGGCCAGCCTCAGCCCCCCTTTCAAGAGCTCCTTTCTGAACTGATAGCTACCCTCCCCCAACAGGACTGTATGAGAACCCCGGGGCGGGCTGTTAGTCCCCAGCTCCTAGGGCAGCACCCAGCACACAGGGGTGCAACTAACCATCCCACAAAGGCTGATCTAGGGGCTTGGAATCCCCTGAACCCTGTTCCTGGGGAGAGTATGTTCTAGTGGGGAGAAAGGCAATAAAAATAAGCACAAAACACAAGCATGTTGAAAGGGCATCCGTGCTCTGGGAACAGGCACAGGACAGGGGAGAGGATCAGCATGGAGGGCTGGGCTGGCTGGGGGAGTTTTCAACAGAGTGGCCAGGGCAGGCTGAACGGGACCAGTGCTTGTTAAATGCATGGGTGGTGGCTGGATAGGTAAATGGGTAGTGATGGGAAGTTGGGGGTGGGTAGAGGCCTGAACCCCTGCAGGGCTGGACTTGGGAGAAGAGGGCACCTGGGAAGACCAGGGTCTGTCTGGGCAGGGTTAGATGGGGACCCAGACCCCCCAGTCCCAGGCTGCCCCTGCCTGTGCCCTCCCTCCTGGCAGGTCGGGGCGTTAAGGCTGGATGGACCAGGGGGCGGTAGAGGGTACAGGTGGCAGATGTGAGAGCAGAGGACATCCCGGGGGCCCAGGGCCTGTTACCATTCCCATCCCAGGTGGGCGCCAGGCCCCCCCAAGCCCCAGCCTCTCCCTATCCCCTGTCCCCTCCCTGCCACCTCCGCCTTGTTCCAATCACATTAGCAGAGCGACAGCCCCAGTGAGCACTGGCGGCGGCTCCATAAATCTCGGCCGGCGTTAAAAGGCTGGACTCCGGGCCCACTTCCTCCTGGGTCCTGGCCCACCCCATCCATCTCTGCGTCGGTCAGGCTGCGCTTGGGGCCTGCTCCAGCCTCCTCTCACCCTCAGTGCTGCAGGAAAGGGAGCTAGAGGGACCCCACTGGGCCTCCCCCCTCAATCTGGCCAGAGCAGCTGTCCTTTGACCTCCCAGAGTGAGGTCACCAGGCCATCTATGAGTCACTCCCTGCCCTTCCTGAAACCTCAGTGGCTCCCACTGCCCTCATCAGCAAGTCCTTTGCTTGACATGTAAGGCTGTCTGTCCCTGCCTTTACCTGTAGTTCATTCATTCATTTATTTATCAACCATTTATTGAGCACCGACTGTATGCGCCAGCCCCAGTCCTAAGTGCTGGAGATACAGTCATGCCTTCTGGAGCTATCATTCTCCGCGGGGAGACAGCCAATAAACAATGAACATAATAAACAAGTAAATTATATAGCACATTAGGAGAGAGGTGCTTGGAGGAAAATAAAAACTAGAGCAGTGTGAGGGGCCTGGGGAGGTGGGGCAGGGGCAGGGAGCTGCAATTTCGAGGGGTCAGAGTGGGCCTCACTGAGTAGACGGCACGCAAGTAAACACTTGCAAGAGGTGAAGGGAGCAGCCACATGGCTCTCTGCGGAAGAGCGTTCGGGGCAGAGGGAAGAGCCAGTGCAAAGGCCCTGAGGCAGGAGTGGGCCAGGTCTGTTCCAGGAACTGCAGGGAGGTCGGTGCGGCTGGCACAGAGTAGAGAGGGCCAGGCAGTCTGACGGGCGGCTGGAGACCCTGTGGGCCGTGGGAAGGAGGTGAGGTGAGAGCCCTGGCAGAATTTTGAGCAGAAGAGGGGTGATGACCTGACTTAGGACTTATAAGTCCCACACCTTTCTGCGATCCTTTGCCTTCCTAACTGAACGGCTAAAAATCCAGCTCCGCACGTGGTCTCTGAGGCCCCTGAGTCCTCTCCCGTCTCCCCTCCTCCCGGCTGGGCTCTGACCACTCCAGTCTTCGGAGTCTCCCCGAATGCCCCACGCTCTCCCTCACTCCAGGCTTCACCTGTGCCGTTCCCTCTGCCCAGCACACCCTTCCCACTGCTCTTCACCGGCTGCCTTCTACCCATCCCTTGGGTCCCAGTGGAGGCACCATCTCCTCCAGGAGCCTCCCTGGTCCCCGGACACTGAGGCTGTACTCCTCACTGAGCACCCGGCCCAGCGCCCCCCGATCGCACAGACCACCCTGCGTTGTGGTGGTGCTCCCGTCTGGCCTGTGAGCTTGAGGAAGCAGGGACCAGGCTCCTTTGGTGCCCGGCAGATCTGTCCAGGCACTTGGCTCAGAAGAGGGTCCTAGATGGGCCTGTCTGTGGACCCCCAGTCCCCAGTGAAGCCACCTCATTCTGTGAGGCCGCCAGGGTAGCTGTGACCTCCACAGGGACAGCTGGAGGAGAAGCAGGGGAGGGAGGGAGGGAGGGAGGGAAAACGTCTCTAAACACAAACAGGCTCCCCGCGCCCCCCCCCCCCCCCCGCATCCTGCATCCTGGCCGGTCATCAACAGCTCTTAACGCTGCTCTTATTTATTCCTGACCTTCTATGCCCCTTTTATTTTTCCCCTTTTAAAACCTGGCCTGGGCCCTGCCACGACTGCCGTAAGCGCACCCTGGGATTTATCCGACGGCGCATTAACCCCTGACCCTAGCTCACCAATCTTACGGCTGCCTGCACAGACAGCGGGCGGCCCCGCCAGCCGGGGGGTGAGGGGCTGGGGCCGAGCGGCTGGTGTGGCCAGCCTGTGCTGGCCTGGCCGGGCCCCGGGGCCATAGGGGCTGTCCCCCCGCCCCTCCCCGCCGGCACCTGCTGACCTTGCCCTGTGCCCCTGGGGGCCGGGCCCACGCTGACTTCCAACACCCTGCCCGCCTGGCCTGCCGGAACCCCTGCTTCCTCGTGGTCCTTGACAACAGTGAACACACACGCATTGCATTCTCGTGGGCTTAACCGTTGGCGGAGCTCCCCCTGACTTGATGAGAACTTGTCCTGGCGGCAGAGCCGCCCTGCAAGGTTGCAGAGACGCTAATTTTGCCCTCACAGGTGGCGAAACTGAGGCCAAAGGAGCGCAGGGCTGGCCGAGGGCCCGTGGGCGTCAGGGGAAGGGCTGGGCTTTCCCCACCACACCTGTGCCCCGGCCCCGCAACGACCCGGTCCCAGGCCCAGTCCCTTTGAAAGCTCAGGGAGCCCTCCAGCCCCCAGTTACAGACCAGGAGGCCTCTGCTCAGAGGGTGGGGACCTACCCCAGTCACCCAGTGCTGAAGCAGCCGGGCCTGCCAGCCAGGTGTCCGGCTTCATCCACAGTGAGGGCGACGCCGGGCAAGGCCGATGGGGTGGGAGGCGGTAAAGAAGGGCAGAGATGGAGAAATGGGAACGGCGCACCGTGGGGACCGGGGGGAAGGCTGTGGGGAAGGCGCATGGCAGCCAGCTGGGCTCCGCGGGTGAAGGGGCCAGGAGGAGAGAAGCAGACCCCCAGCCAACCCCCAGGCCGCAGGAAGGGCGTACTCACCGCCGCCGCCTCCGAGCAGGGAGCTGTTGGCTGCAAGAGAGAAAGACGAAGGCGGTCAGTCAGGGAGAGGTTGGTGGGGCATGCAGCTGCGTGGAGGGGGCGATGGGGGGCTGCCAGCCAGGCCCGAGGGCCAGCCCGGGTCCCTGGACACAGGGTCCCTGAAGCAGGGGCAGATAACCAGGAGGTGGAGGGGGCTGGGACTTCCTCTCCAGCTGAGGCTCCCAATGGGCCTGGGTTTGGTAGGGTGGTGGGAGTGGGAGGCACCATGGTCGGGTCCGCTCACCCCAGAAGCAGCTGCATGTGGGGTCTAGAGTGGCAGACGACCCTCGGCCGCACGTATCCTTCATTCACTCGTTCTTTCTTTCTTTTTTTTTGGCTGCACAGTGCAGCATGTGGGATCTAAGTTCCCCGACCAGGGGTCAAACCCGCGTCCCCTGCATTGGGAACATGGAGTCTTAACCACTGGACCGCCAGGGAAGTCCCACGCTCATTCTTTCTTCCCACAGGGTCTCCCGAGCCCCTCTGTGCCAGGCCTGGTGTAGAGATGCGGAGCTCACAGACTGTGGGGGACACAGAGCTGCGGCCACTAGGAACAAACTGCATCGCTGCAGCCGTGGTAAGTGCCGCCCAGGGGATGACTGTGAACCAGGGCTGGGAGCCTCATGGACGACAGCACTCACGTGCGAGGTCAGCACCCCACCCCGGGGCAGCGCAGGGAGGGCCCAGGGCACTGGGACTGGAACCGGACCGGAACAGATGGGTGACTTGTGAAGGTCAAGGAAGAGAGAGGGCTCCTCAGCTCCGCCGGCCCCTGGCCCCCCGCACCCTCGACCAGAGCTGGACCGCCAGCTGCCGCGGCTGCCCTGTCCGTCTCGCTCTGCCTGGCCAGCTGCCCTCTCCGGCCTCCCCAGGGGCCGACGCAGGGGCGAAGTGAGGCTGGCAGCCTCTCCATCAGAATGTGAGGGCTGTGCAAGTCAGCGCCCCCTCCCAGCCTGGCCTCCAGCTTCCGGCCACACAGCTGCCTCTGTGTGAAGCACTGATGCTAATGAGTGCAAGTGATGGGTGAGACAGGGCAGGTGCGTTCCCCAGGCCCAGGTGTTGCCCGGTGGGGAGATGGGTCAGCTGTGCCTCAGCCCCTCTGGCCCCACGGGTCCTGGCTCCCAGGCGGGGCCTCCAGCTCCGACACCGCTGTGGCATCCCTCCCTGCCTTCCCAGGTCCTGTTGCAGCCCCTCTGTAAGAGGGGGACCCGGAAAAGAGCCCAGGCCAGGAATGGGGGCCGTTTGTGAGCCGGCCCAGCCGTAGGCCCGGGGTGCGGCGCGGAGGCTGTGGGCGCTGCTAAGCGGTGTCGGGTGGCTCTGAGTGGCTGGTCTCCCAGAGCTGACAGCTCTTCGCTTGGGGAATAATTAATTCCACAGCCCGAAAACCCAGGGCTGCAAGTTGCCACGTTACTTGCAAGATTAATACAAGCAGCTAATTAAGATGGAGAGGCGAGGAGCGGCTGGGCGCTCCCAGAGCAGCGCTGGGGGGCCGCCGGGAATGTGGGCGGAGGCGGGCTGAGCAGGCGGGTGAGGCAGCCAGAGCCGGAGCCGGAGGGAGAGCGCGAGGAGGAGATGGACCACGCGGGACACCCAGGCAGACGTGGCAGGCCGCTGGGGGCTGGGCCCGCAAAGGCTTGGAATGTGGCCTCTGCCCCAGGAATGCACGTCACCAATGACCGAGCGAGGGCTATTTGCCAGGCACAGACTGACCCCATTCACTATCATAACAAAGCCACAAGGGCAGTGCTACTGCTCCCATTTTACAGATAAGAAAACCAAAGCTCAGAGGTTGAGCTGCGTGGCGGCAGGATTGGAACAGGCTCTGTCTGACTCCAAAGCCAAGCCACAAAGCAGGCCAACCTCGAAGCAGACTGCTGAGGGACTGTGGGAGGGAGGCTTCCCCGGCCCGCCCCTGCCTCCCCCCCCCCGCCGCCCCCCAGGGCTGGGGCCCGCCTCCTCCACATCGGGCAGAGCACACAGCAGGCCCCTCTGATGCAGTCTTGACCCGCCTCCCGCCCCAGCAGGTTGGCTGCAAAGACGAGGGGTCGGACGTCCGGAGAGCTCTGCCTTGGAGCCAGCGCGGGAGACCCCGGCATCTTAGGTCGGCGCGGGTCCAGCTCCCGGCCCCCTTGGCTCCCAGGGCAGTCCTGGCGGCTGTCGGAAGTTGCCCTCCACCGCCCTTCCCTGCCTCCCCCCATCACCTCTCTCTCTTAATTAATACCGGCCGCAAACGAGCTGGCTCCCGCTGGTGGAGAGCTCAGTGTCAAATGCACTGGCAGCGAGCCTCAAAGGGGCGGGAGGGGAGGGGCACCGACCTGCTGTTTTGCAGGCCCCTTTGGAAGGAGATGCCAACATCCACCTGCCCTGCACCCCCTAAACCCCACCGAGTGTGGCCCTGCCCGGGTGAGGGGACTGGGGTGGATTGGCCCGATGTCTCATCCAGGGGCTGAGGAGGGAGGTGAGCCTGGGGCAGAGGCTGAGCTGGGGGAAGGGGGGACCAGGTAGCCAGGTGGCATTACCTGCCACAGGTGGGAGAGGAGGTATGGCCCAGCACTGGGGGCTCAGAATCAAGCTGCACGGAGGACCTGGTCACCAGCCTGTCCCCAAGTTCAGCAGGTAACCCAGGAGGCCGGTCTGCAGTGTCCCCTTCCCCCAGCCCACCATGCCCGGCAGTCCCATGGCGGGGCTCAGGGGGAAGGGCTGCAATCTGATGGTCTAGACCCCGTTCTCCTGCTCCTCTCTCCCTTAGGCCCCTGTCTGGCCCTCTCCCCAGGGGCCTGGACACCTGGTCACATGGTGCCCCTATAGGGATGCCCGAGGCACTCACAGTTGGGAGGATGGCCTGGAGGCTTGGGGGGAACACGGAAAATGGGGAGCAGTACCAAAGATACAACAGGCGGTCCCCTGGGTGTACCGCCCAGCCTCCCATCCAAAGCAGGGCAGTTTCAGGCCTTCCTGCTCCCCGGCCCGGGCCGGCCCTTCCCACCTCACCTCACCCACACGCTGGCCTTGAGTCTCCAGCTCCTCCCCTTTCTGCCGCCCCGCCGCCCCCATGCTCCCCTCAGTTTGGTTTGAGGCTCTAAATCACAACTGGTCATTAGTCCATTTTTCCGATGAGGAAACTGAGGCTCACAGCGTGACTGGTGAGGGGAGGAAAGGAACCAGGATGGCTGGTTGTCACACCCATTTTCTTAACCCCTGCACCCTCCCTCTGTCTGAAAGGGCTTCCTTGTTGAGGCAGGGTGATGGGCGAGCAAGACGTGGACGAGCACTGGACCTCAGGTCCAAACCAGAGTCTGTAACACAGCCCCACCCAAAGGACCCAAACCTGCCCCAGCAAAGCAGGGTCATCAGGCTTGTGAGGCAGGGCCCACGCCTGGCCCTAGGGTTTGAGCGGGGCTTGAGGCTTGTTCTAGCTTTGTGGTGGGCGTAGGCTCCTGGGCCAGAGTGTGCGCCTCTGGGGCTGTGAGATGCCTGGTCCGACGCCTGCCATCCGAGTTGGCTTGTCGGCCCCCATGCAGGACGAGGTGGTCCAGCCCTGCCGCGGCCCCTGCCCGTGGATGTGCCTGTGCCGTGCTCTGTTGGACACGATTAACTGGCTAGGAGCCTCAGTGCTGTGCCTGTGACCTTGGGGCGGAAATGAGGTCCACCCCAGTCACTGCCAAATCCTCTGTCCGCTGACAGCGGCCAACCAGGCCAGGGGCTGGGGCTGGGGTGCGCTGGGGGCATCGCTCCCCGCCTCTCACACATTCTGCCAGCCCTTCCCTGCCCCCGCACTGCTGCTCAGGCAGTGCAGTCCCCCGACCCCCATTTCTCCCTTGCCTACTCCGCACCTTTTCAGGCCCGGGGCACCTGGGGGGGAAGCCCCTCCCCCGACTCCCAGCACCTGTTGTCCTGTGGGTGGGGGAGAGCTGCTTCCCAGTTTGTGCCCCAGCTCCCGGCCCAGTTCAGGGGCTGGAATGTGGCCACTGCCTGGTGAAAGGGAGAGGGCCAGACCCGGAGTGCTTGGCCACTGTCACTTCAGGGGACCCAGCGGCCCCTCTGTCACTCTCTGCACAAAACATTTTAATTGGGGACTCCCCTGGTGGCTCAGTGGTTAAGAATCTGCCTGCCAGTGCAGGGGACATGGGTTCGATCCCTGGTCCGGGAAGACCCCACACGCCGCGGAGCAACTAAGCCTGTGCGCCATAACTACTGAGCCCACATGCCACAACTACTGAAGCCCATGCACCCTAGAGCCCGTGCTCCGCAACAAGAGGAGCCACCACAATGAGAAGCCCGCGCACTGCAACGAAGACCCAACGCAGCCAAAAATAAATAAGTAAATAAATAAATAAAGATAAATAAGTACTAGGGGGTCTTCCCTGGTGGTGCAGTAGCTAAGAATCCGCCTGCCAATGCAGGGGACACGGGTTCGAGCCCTGGTCCGGGAAGATCCCACATGCTGCAGAGTAACTGAGCCCGTGCGCCACAACTACTGAGCCCATACTCTAGAGCCCACGAGCCACAACTACTGAAGCCCACCTGCCACAACTACTGAAGCCCACGCACTTAAAGCCCATGCTCTGCAACAGGAGAAGCCACCGCAATGAGAAGCCCGCGCACTGCAATGAAGAGTAGCTCCCGCTCACCGCAACTAGAGAAAGCCCGCGCACAGCAATGAAGACCCAACGCAGCCAAAAATAAATGAATAAATTCAAAAAAAAATTTGTTTAAAAAAAATAAGTACTAGGGATGTAATGTACAACATGATAAAAAAAAAAAAAAACATTTTGCTTGGGTGCCAACTGTGTGCCAGGGGCCACCAAGGGTACCCAAGTTGAGTCGAGGGGAGTGTGTAAATGTCCAGGTGAGGAAGGTACCAGAGCTGGAGCAGCCTGGAGTCTGGGGGCTTCACAGAGGAGGCGGCAGCACACCTTGGAGGGAAGGAAGGACATGCAGGGAAATGAGTCTGAGCATTTCCCTGGTTGGAGGGACGGGGAGCCACAGGGGTGCCTATGCTGGGGAAGGACGTGGTCGGCTTTGCCTGACTCTCCACAGGCCCAGCGAGGATCAAAGGGGCCAGAATGTGGTTGAACCAGGGCAGCAGCAGAACAGGGATGGAGGGAGGGGGAGGCGAGGGGAGAGGGCGGAGGGGAGGGGTACACACAGATACATCTTCCTCTTCTTTTCTTTCGGGGCCACCCCCTCGCAGCATGCGGGATCTTAGTTCCCGACCAGGGATCGAACCCAGGCCGTTGGCAGTGAGAGTGCTGAGTCCTAACCACTGGGCTGCCGGGGAATTCCCTCCTCTTCCTCTTCTGGTTGCTCCCCACTGCACACCCCCTCCTGCCCTGCCAGGCAGCACCTAGAGTGGCCCCACTTTGAGGGCCCAGGCAGGGAGTAATAGGCATGTATCTGGGGCTCATAATACTTTTAGGGACCATGAAAACGTAATTTCTTTTATTTATTTATTTTTATGTATGTATGTATTTTTGCGCTTTTTATTTTATTTTTTATATTTATTTATTTGGTTGTGCCAGGTCTTAGTTGCGGCAGGTGGACTCCTTAGTTGAGGCATGCGAACTCAGAGTTGCGGCATGCGGACTTCTTAGTTGAGGCATGCATGTGGGATCTAGTTCCCTGACCAGGGATTGCACCTGGGCCCCCTGAATGGAGAACGTGGAGTCTTAACCACTGTGCCACCAGGGAAGTCCCTAATTTCTTTTAAAATCAGAAGACGGGCTTCCCTGGTGGCACAGTGGTTGAAAGTCTGCCTGCCGATGCAGGGGACATGGGTTCGAGCCCTGATCTGGGAAGACCCCACATGCTGCGGAGCAACTAGGCCCGTGAGCCACAACTACTGAGCCTGCGCGTCTGGAGCCTGTGCTCCACAACAAGAGAGGCCGCGACAGTGAGAGGCCCGCGCACCGCGATGAAGAGTGGCCCCCGCTTGCCACAACTAGAGAAAGCCCTCGCACAGCAACGAAGACCCAACACAGCCAAAAATAAATAAATAAATAAATATATTTATTAAAAAAAAAACAAAAAACAATACCAGGGGAATAAAAATAGAATCTGGGTAATAAAGTCTAACCTTTAAAAAAAATAAATAAATAAAAATTAAAAATTAAAAATTAAAAATTAAAAAATTAAAATCAGAAGAAAAAGTGAACTTTTAGGTTGAAAACAAAAGTTATGTATAATTTTAAGTATATATAAAATATATAATATATATAAAATGTTAATAAATTCGTCTTTATGCCAACAAAGTCATACAATTAACTTTTATTTTTGTAGAGGAAGGGCCCACAGTGGCAGAAGGGCCTGGGCCTGGGCCAGGTAAGCTCTGTACTTGCATGAGCTCATTTAATCCTGACCTTGTGTGGAAGACACTATTACTAACTCATTTTACAGATGAGAGAGCCGAGCCATGGAGAAGGATCTTCTCACTATGCAAATATGAGCAACTCATGTGTTACCCCCAGCTTCCTGGTTAAAGGTCCAAAGCCCCCTTTTGCTCTCAGGATAAAGAACAAGCTGCTCCCATACCCCAGGCCCATGACCCTGCTGACTCATCACCTTATCTCTGTCCTCTCTCCCTCCCATCTATCCCTCAGCCACACTCCAGGTCCTCAAACTTGCCCCATTTCCTCTGGCCCCAGGGCCTTTGCATGGGCTGGTCCCCTGCCTGGAGGAGACCCTCACCATCTCCGGCCCTGAGAGCCGGCAGTGTCTGGAGCTGGTCTCCGGCTACACCCTCCCATGGGCCCTGAATCACTGCCTCCAGCATCCTCACCTCCCAGGTGAGCGTCTACTTTGCTACCCTACCCCCCCAGCCCTGAGTGTCTCGTCCACAGTGCGTCCCCAGCGCCCAGCACAGAGCCCAGTGCACAGCAGGCACCCGCTAACAATACACTGAACAAACCTGACAGGTTACAATTGTGCCCAGAGTCACTCAGCCAGGGGTCCCCTGGCTCTGAAGGGTCCCCTGGCTCTGAAGGAGAGGCTCTCATCCACCAGGCCTCACAGAAGAGCCCACCCGGGGGGGCCCTAAGAGGCAGGATCTGGGGTGGGGGCCATGCAGGTGACAGGGCTGGTTCAAGGGCAGTGACAGGAGGTGGTGCAGGAGCTGCCTAGGCTTTTCCCTGACAGGGACTAAATCCTCCAGCCCGGGTGGGGGAGTGCCAAGGGAGGGGGCGGTGGGCCGTGTGGGCCACCACAGAGGAGACTCGGTGACCCGAGGAAAGCGCTGAGCAGGTTACTGGGCCAGGGGGAAGCTGGGTGAGCGGGCACAGCAGTGACTTTGCAGCAGGCACGGCCCCTCCGGGTGTTTCCGGAGGCTGCGGCTGCCACGTGGCCTCATCCTCGCCTCCAAGGCCTGAGAGGCTGCCGGCCAGGCTTGGGGTGGGGGGACTGCTCCCCCAAATCACCCAGCCCCTCTCCCTGGCCCCTTTCCTCCACCCTCCCCTGTAAGGCCAGATCTCAGCTTTCTATCATTTGACAAAGGCACATCCAGCCCCTGTATGTGCCAGGCTCTGGGACACAGAACGGCAAGGCCCTGCTGGCACAGATCTCATCATCAGGCAGGGAGACAGTCCAGAAACAACCAGATAAACTTGAACAAGAATTACCATTAGCGCCAGAGGTTGTGAAGTGGAGAGAAGGGAGGAGAGAGTGGCAGGCAGGTGGGTAGGGGCTCACCTAGAAGTAGTCGGGGACCCACTGAAAAGGAAGCCACTTGTGAGGAGCACAGGCCAGGCAGGGGCTGGCCTGTGCAAAGGCCCTGAGGCAGGAGCCCACCTGGTGGGTTTGAAGCACAGCCAGGAGCCGCTGTGGCTGAGGCAGAGTGAGTCGGGGAGAGAAGGTCAGAGGGCGAAGGGGGCAGGAGGAGGACCAGGGGGCTACTGCACTTTCCAGGTGATCCCTTCCCAGACCTCCTCCTTGGTTCTCCCCCAGTGTCTGTGCGTCCCCGAACAGCCCCTACAATTCCACTGCACCTGCCCCATTCCTGGCCTGCCTCTGCCTGGCCGAGCCCCCACTGCTCCCCTGTGCCCCGGAGTCTAGCACAGCGCCCGGCACCTATGAGGTGACGATTGACTGACGGCCCGCGCGATGGGATGGAATGGTGGCCCCAGCCCCACGGGGGGTTGGGGGGAGTGGGCTTTGTTCCCATGAAGTCCTCACCGTTTCCTCCCCGAGTTCCCACAGGCCTGCAGTGGGTGTCCACATTACTTGAGGACGAGCCGTTTAAAACAGGTTTTAGATTAGAAACGTCCCACAGATGGAATAAAATGTGAAATGTGCTGAATTTCTGAAGAGAAAACAATAGACTTCAAAGGCATCTCAAGCTGTAAGAGCAGTTGCCGTGTTTGACAAGCTCTGTCTCCCAGGCCAAGGTCACTGTCCTGTGAGGTGAGGCTGCCTGGTGGAAAGTGTGAGGCTTACTGGACATTCCCCAGGCTTGGGGGGCCCTCATAGGGGGCAAGGGGCTCACACTTATTGGCACCAGGCTATCAGACCTCTGCTGATCAGCTCAACATGTGTGTACGTGTGTACACACACCCCTTCCTGCCCTGTTTACAGATGGGGAAACTGAGGCCCAGAGAGGCAAAGTGACTTGCCCAAGGCCACAGCCCTCATCGGAGGAGCCAACGTCCTCGTGCTTTGCAAGGTCTGGTCCTGTAACCCTCAGCTGTGACCTTGGGCCAGTTGCTCCACTCCCTGGGGCCTGAGTTTCCTCATCTGTGGGGTGGGGAGGTCAGTTAAGTGAAGGCCTTTGGGGCATGGATGATAATGTTTAAAATGCCTCTAAAACTGTTACGGCGTCATAGAGCTTCGTGATGGCATTGGGTGCAGGAGCTGGGGTCCCCAGCTCTTCCCAGTCAGCCAGGGAGAAGGGTGAGATCAGCCTGCTGACAGGCTGCATTAATAATAATAACAACAATAATAATGACAGCAGCTTCTTCTCATCAGGGTTTGTTCACCAGCCTCCCAGGGAGAGCCATGGGGACCTTACTGGATGCACTGCTCCATTTTACAGATGGGGAGACTGAGGCTCAGATAAGTGCCTGGCCCGAGGCCACACAGTGAGGGTGGTGGAGATAGAATTTCAATCCCATTGATCTGACTCTGGAGCCTGGACCACTCAGCATCCTGCTCAGCCAGATTTGGCTTTTTTGCCTCCAGGACCGAGCTCCTCACTCCATCTTCTGTGAGCAGAGCCCTGAGATTTCCCAAATCTGTTGGGAGTTGTACCCAGCTGGGCTCCCTCTTCCAGAGTCTCCCCCTCAGCCTCCTCCTTCCCACTGGCCCTGTGCCAGGCCCCCCCCTTCCTCGGCTCTCCTGAACCTCAGATGGGCCTCCCTCACTCCTGCCCCTTCACCCACGTCCATTCTGGTTCTGCAGTCCCCTCCCTGGCCCACCCCGGGCATCCCACCCCCATGCCTCTCCCTACAAAAGCTGCCCAGTCAGCCATTTAAGCTCAAAGCAGGTGACTTGGCTGCGGTTCCTGCTGGCCTAGGCCCCTCCTTTGTCCCCTCCTGCCTGGGTTCCTTGGGCTCTGCCCCTGGAGACCCAACCTCCCAGCTGGCGGTCCCCAAGCTGGACCCCAAACTCTTGGATCCCACCCTCCCACAACACCCATTCTCCAAGCCCCGTGGACACCTTCCACATATTGGTATTTTGTTTTGCAAGAAATTCATGTTCATTGCCCCAAATTGGATAATATACATAAAAAGCAAAAGAAAAGTGAGTCACCCATTAGCTCATTGCACAGATTTGGCTAGCCCCCGTTCACATTTTCCTGGAGGAACTTTTAGACTTTAAACAAACACAAAAAATAGTTAATAACACATTTATCGAGCAAATTCTTTGTGCCAGGCATTGGGCCAAATATTTTCAGTGGATTCCTTCCTTTCACCCTTCCCTCCCTGCAGAGCCTAATGAGAGGGAGCTATTATTTTTCTCACTTTACAGATGAGGAAATAGAGGCTCAGAGAGGTTGCACGACTTGCTCAAGGGAGCCAGGCTTCGCATCAGGCAGTCTGATGTCTGAGGGAGTGCTGAGTCTGCAGTGCTGTGGGACCCTGGTTGCTGCCTGGGCCTCCCCTCCCCCAGGAGCCAGGGGTCCCAGCGCTCAGCGTCCCACCATTAGCATAACCACAAACATCCCTGAAACCCAATTACCAAGAGATGACTTGGGCCCCAGCCAGCCGGGCGGGCACAGTCTCCAGCCACGCAGGAACAAGGGGCTGGGGCCCAAGGGAGCCCTGGCGGGTGGAAGAGTGGACGACGAGGGGAATAGGTTCTGGGGGAGGGGCCTGGAGAGGCTGCTTCTACTCTGCTCCCGGGGCGGTGTGGGTGTGTCCTGCAGGCAGCTTTGACCCCCTGCTCAGCCCCAGCTGGAGAGGTCCCCCCTACCCCTCAGGAAGGGTCACAGGTTCCTCTACCCCCAGCTTGCTGGGTGATCCCAGGCAGCCCCTTGCCCTCTCTGAGCTTCAGTTTTCTTCCTGAAAGGAGAGGACCAGGGCTAATGGAGCAGAAAACAAATGACGGCCTGGGAGGAGGAAAGAGTGCAGGTTCAGAACAGCAGGGCAGGTCTGGGGCTGCATTTCTAACTTCCCCATGAGGTCCAACCACCGTCTCCTCCCACCTGGGCAGCTCCTCTGCTGGCCCTCACCCTCCACTCCGTCCTCTTCAGCAACCGGGGCTCCTTTTCTATTGAAAACACACACACACACACACACACACACACACACACACACGGCCCCTTGACCCACCAACAGCCCAACAAATACAATGTCATAGAAGAGCTGAAGCCCTCCCCTCCCCTCCCCTCCCCTCCCCGACAGAGGAACCCACCACCCTGAATCGGGCATGTATTTTCTTTAGAGTTTTACTATGTATACCCCTCAACAGGCTATTACCCAGGTATTCGTGTTTTAATTTTTTTTTTTTCTGGATTTATTTAATTAATTTATTTATTTTTGACTGCGTTGGGTCTTCGTTGCTGCGTGCGGGCTTTATCTAGTTGCGGTGCGCGGGGCTACTCTTCGTTGCGGTGTGTGGGCTTCTCATTGCAGTGGCTTCTCTTGTTGTGGAGCAGGGGCTCTAGGCGTGCAGGCTTCAGTAGCTGCGGCACATGGGCTCAGTAGTTGTGGCTCGCGGGCTCTAGAGCGCAGGTCTAGTAGTTGTGGTGCACAGGCTTAGTTGCTCTGTGGCATGTGGGATCTTCCCGGACCAGGGCTCGAACCCGTGTCTCCTGCATTTGGCAGGTGGACTCTCAACCACTGTGCCACCAGGGAAGCCCATCGTGTCTTAGTTTTATATAAAGTGGAACTCTAGGATTGGCTGCTACCCTTTGTGGTGAGGCTTGGGAGGCTTATCCGGCAGGCCCAGCCTGCTCTGGTCGGTCTGCTTTCACCGCTATGTAATATTCCAGGCTGGGACTGTCCCACACTCTTCCACCCGTCCTCCCACTGACCACCAATCAAGCGTGCCCAGTTTTGTCTCTTGCAAACCCAGCTGCAGTAGCATCTTGCACGCGGCCCGTGAACCCATGTGCTGGAATTTGTCTCCTATACGCCTGGCAGTGGGACTGCTGGTTGTGGTATATGCACATCTTTAACTCTACTAGTTATTGCCAAATTGTTCTCCAAAGTGGTTGTTCAGATGATCGTTTTAAAATATAAATTAAATCATGTCATTTCCCTGCCTAAAACTCTCAAATAGCTTCCTATTACACTTAGAATAAAATCCATACTCCCCTCCACAAATGCATGGCTGCATGCCACGCTCCATTCTCCCCAGTTTCCTGGACTTCTTTCTCTTCCTCGGATAGGGCTGGCTCTTCCATGCCCCAGGGCCTTTGCACATACTGCTCCCTCTGCCTGGCACACTCCTCCTCCATCTCTTTCCAAACTGTCTCCCGCTCATCCTTCAGGTCTTCAATGAAAATGTCACCTCCACTGAAAGTCCTCCCCTGAAGTGCCTCCCACCCTGTTCCTCATCACCCTGTTTATCTCCTTCAGAGGGCACGTCATGGTCCTGTAGTGATCCCGTCCTCTCATTTATTTGCTGGTTTATTACCAGCATGGCAGCCTGTGGAAGAGGGCCTGGTCTGCTCTGGTCATTCCTGTGCTCCGGAGGCCAGCACGGCCGGCACTGAAGCTCTGCTCTCAGTGACATTCATTCATTCAGCAGATGTGGATTAAGCCCCATCTGGTTGAAATGTCCAGAGGGGAGTGAGCCCGAGTTGAGGGCAGAGGGGTAGCCAGGCCCATGGGGCCCTGAGCCTTCTCGCACGGCCATGGGGAACTATGGCAGGTGCTAGAGTGAGGGGGTGGCAGGGTCAGGCTTGCACTTTAGAAGGCTGCTCCTCAGAGCTGAGGGGGAGCAAATTGGAGGGAGTGGACCTGGAGGCAGGGGCTGGAGGGATGGTGGTGGCCGAGGATGGGTTGATGGAGGGCCAGGAAGAGAGGCGATGCTAAACCCACAGGGACCAATTAGAGGACCACGGGAGACAGGATTGGATCGGGCACAGGATTGGCTTCCAAATGTGGCTCAATCCAGTCGATGGAAGGAGTACCTTGGTGTGAGGAAATGGCAGGGCTCTGGCCCCCTTGATGCCCCCCACCCCCATCTTCCACCACTGCAGGAAGCTGGGAGGGAGCTCTCCCAGTGATTTTGAGAGGGCGGCAGAAGTCCAGAGGTGCCTCCTTGGACCCCAGCGAGGCACACCTTGATCTAGTCCAGCCCCTCTGTGTATAGACAGGGAAACCGAGGCCCTAAAAGGAAAGGAACTAGAAGAAGACCACACAGCTGAATCCTCACGCTAGTTGTTGCTTTTGGAACATGAGGTGTGGTACTGAGACCAAACAGACATTCCCTTCTTCCGATATAGACAGAGGAAAGGGGCTTCCCTGTGGCGCAGTGGTTAAGAATCCACCTGCCAATGCCGGGGGCACGGGTTCGAGCCCTGGTCCGGGAAGATTCCACATGCCGCGGAGCAACTAAGCCCATGCGCCACAACTACTGAGCCTGCGCTCTAGAGCCCGCGAGCCACAACTACTGAGCCCACGTGCCACAACTACTGAGGCCCACGCACCTAGAGCCCATGCTCTACAAGAGAAGCCACCGCAATGAGAAGCCCGCGCACCACAATGAAGAGTAGCCCCTGCTCGCCACAACTAGAGAAAGACCGTGCACAGCAACAAAGACCCAATGCAGCTAAAAATAAAAAATAAATAAATAAATTTATAAAAAAAAAAAAAAAAAAAGACAGAGGAAAGGCAGCCAGCCTTTGCTGTGCAGGGAATTTAAGTTAGACACCAGGAAGGACTTCCTTAGAAACTCCACCCACCAGACACAGCCTTGTCAGGCCCGCCTTCTCTGGGCAGCCCCTGGCTGACAGTCCTGCAGCTGGCCCTCTGGGACACTCAGGACACGCGGTTGGGGAGGTGGCCCATTCAAGGTCACTCAGCTGGGAAGAGGCGGTTTCATCTGGGTCTAAAACTAGAGCTCCTTTGGCGGGAGGGCCAGGGGTGGTGCTGAGGAGTCCCAGTTCCCTCCTGTCCCAGGCCCTGCGGTCCGAGAGCCCAGGGTGTCCCCTGTCCTGAGGGCCTCAAGGCGGCCTTCTTGCCCCCTCCCAGGTTGTGTCCTGTGGGGACAAGATAGGACCCCAGTGTGGTTCCAGGCCCAGCTGCCTCAGGTCCCCCTGGGCTGGGCACCCCTCCTCCCAGTCCTGCCACCCTCCCAGCTGGAGCTCCACTCTTGGAGGGAGGAGGAGGGGGAGGCCGGGTGGCAGGCAGCCATTGGTACGCGAGGCCGTGCCTCCGCCCCTCCAAGCCCAGCCTTTTCTGCTCAGCTGTTTAAGGATCCCTCCTCACAGAGGCAGCGTGGTGGTTGCTGGGCAACCCCATCCCCCCACCGTCACTGGAGCCCTCCCCCTCCTTCCCCACCCCTCGTCTGTGGCTCCTCCCAGCACCCAGTCTCAGAAGTGTCCTGAGCTCAGAACCTGCCAGGCCTGGCTGCACCTGTGCCAGGCAGGCGAGGGGCCTTGAGTGACCCCACCCAACCCCAGCCCTGGACCCCAGCTCTGCTCCACCAGGACTCAGGAGGGGGAACCCAGGCTCAGGACACCCCGTCTGATCTTCAGTGACTTCAGCTGCCCTGAGGTGTTGGAACCTGTTGGGAGGACAGAGAGGACCAAAGGGGACCAAAGGAGAAGGGCCCAGGAACTGTCTGAGTCCCCGGGGAGGTGGCCTACACAGGGCATCGGGCCTCAAGAGCCCCTGGGTGGTGGTGGGAACCAAGGCAGTGAACTCGGACGGGGGCAGGGGTGGGAGAGAGGGGAGCTGAGGGGGAGGGTGGGGTTCTGAGCCCGGAGAAGGAGGTCTGCAGGGGGTCAGAGAGGCAGTGGTGGGGTGGAGGGGTTGTCAGGCGAAGCCGGGCTGCAGCAGAGGTTTCTGAGCCTCCAACCTCAAAACCCCGAATTTTCTACCCCACCATCCTCCACCCTGCCCCCGCCTTCCACCTCCTCGGGCAATCAGGCAGACAGTGCTCTCTGGCTCCCCAACATCTTGGGGATGTTCTCGTTCTTCCAACTTCCTTCCTGATCAGGCCTGTACTTCTGGCCTCGCCTCTGACTCTCCTTCCCACAGCCCTCTGCCCACAAGCTGCTCCCCATCTGGCCCTCTGTACCTTGGCACAGGCTGGTCCCTCCACTTGGACTGTCTTTTTAAAAAATTAATTAATTAATTTTTGGCTGCGTTGGGTCTTTGTTGCTGCGCTCGGGTTTTCTCTAGTTGCGGCGAGTGGGGGCTACTCTTTGTGGCGGTGCACGGGCTTCTCATTGCGGTGGCTTCTCTTGTTGCGGAGCACGGGCTCTAGGTGCACGGGCTTCAGTAGTTGTGGCACGCAGGCTCAGTAGTTGTGGCACAGGGGCTTAGTTGCTCTGCGGCATGTGGGATCTTCCCGGACCAGGGCCCGAACTCCTGTCCCCTGCATTGGCAGGCGGATTCTTAACCACTGCGCCACCAGGGAAGTCCTGGAATGTCCTTTAAGACACAACTCAGGTCTCCCTTCCTGAACTTGACTTGGGATGTGTGTAACAGGTGAATGATAGCCAGAGTCAAGAAATGCTTAAATCACCATCAGAAGCATTACTTCTGGGAGTAATGGCCTAGGAGTGAGTGGGTGAGGGAGGCAGGGAGCAAGAGGCAGCCCCAGGTGCCTGGAGGAGATGGGGGATGGGGTGGTGGTGATGTCATTTGTGGGGGGAAGAGGAGGTTCCCAAGGGAGAGGAGGGCCCATCAGAGACAAGCCTGGACAGCAGCCTCAGTCCTGCCAGGGCAGGGGAGGGTGGGCTGGTGGGGAACCCTTGCCCCTGGGGTGGCATGGTCCTGCCTCTCCCCAGGCCTGGTTCTAACTCTCTCTGGCGTACTTCTCCCCACCCACCCAGGGGCCTGGAGTGGTATCTGTCCATTCTGATCTCCATCCTTCACCTCCCATCACCCCCAACTCATACAAACACATTAGGACCCTACCCTGCCATACTCCAGTAGCTGGAAGTGTGTCTGGCGCCCCTCTGAACCCCTGGAACCATCATTTTGGGGCATTTTTAGGAATCACGATTGGCCTTGGGCAGCTCTGTCACTGTTCCCTGCAGGGCTGTTCCAGCCTGACACTCAGCAACGCCTGATTGTTCTCCCCAGGTGCCCGGCACTGCAGCAGGTGCTGGGGACACGTGGGGACCACAAGAGGCCCAGGATGTGCCCCCAAGGGGCTCACAGTCTACTGGGAGAGACAGACACATACGACACTGAACACGGGCTCCATCGATTCTGAGTCTCACCATGGCTTCATGTACAACTGAAGAAGAAAACACACTACCAGCCGCGCCCCGATTTCAGAGATGTGAAAGTTTGGTCTAGTAGATGAAGAATGGAAGCACACAAACCATGCATAATCACAGACTGAGCTAAGTGCTACCAAGGAGAAGCTCAGGGGTCAGAGAGAACAAGGTGACCCAACTGGGAAAAATGGGTTCAGGGAGGCCTCTCAAAGGACACGATGGTCAAGCCCTGGGCTGAGAGGTGAGTAGGAGCTGGCTTGGTCTGGAGAGGCGGGAGAGTGCAGGGAAGCGGGACCCCTGATTCAGCGCCCGGACAAGGCGGAGCGGGTGTGCTCCCGGCCTGGCCAGCGGCTTCCCAGGCCAGCTGCCCCAGGCCACCATTCCCCACTGCTCCCAGCACCTGTCCTCGGGAGTTGCTGGCTTTGTCCTACCTAACTTTGTCCCTGCTGTGCCTGTTCCCTGGAGCACCCTCTCTGGGACTTCCGCCTGGGCTGGGGCCTTGCTGTCCCTGAAATTCTGCCCTGGGGGCCACCCCTGCCTCTCCTGTACCCTGACCCTGTGCTTATGGGGAGAAGCCCCCAACCCTCTGTGCTGTGCAGGATGGAAAGGTTTAGTGCACAGTGGCAGAAGAGAGAGCGTGGTGGTGTTAGGACTTGGATCAGAGAAGCCGCTGAGACTTTCTGGTGAGAACTGTTGTTCCCAGCCAGATGTGCACAGCCAGCCTACCCACAGGCCCCACGCCCACGAGTCATGGAAACATATCAGGGCGCCCCTGGGCGTCACCAGGAGACCACAGTCTGGGATGGCCAGGTATTCAGTGACTGCGATTCTCTGGGTCCCCCCCCCCCAATCAGGTACCCCCAGATGCAGTGGACCCTGGGGATCTTGGAGGGCAGTGATCTTCAAGATCAAGCACCCACAGATGGGGCATAAAGTCCATTAGGTGGCTCTCTGGATCCAGGTGAGAGGCTGGAGGTCTGTCCTCCCTGGAGATGATGTCCAAGCTGGGGCCTGTGGGGCAGGCTGAGCCTCTGACTCTTGGGCAGCTGGCTGAAGTCCAAGGTCATGCCCTCTGAACAGCAGCTCTTGGCCTTTTCAGTGGTGCTGATCCCTGACCACTCCCTCAGGGGGCTTCATTCCTGGATGCCCAGCACTGAGCCTGGGGCGAGGGGGTCCCTGGTGATGCCCACTGACCACCCAGTGGGGCAGACCCTACCCCTCTCTTGAGTCAGGTAGTCCCTTCTGCTGCCCCCAGCCTGGAACAAGCCCAAACAGGGCCAAGGGTGGCACAACCTTGGCTGACAACAGTCTAATCATGGTGAGTTGTGTTGTTGCCGCACTTCACAGTATACAAAGCACTTTTCCTCTTGGGGCCTCATCAGACTGTCACAGCAGCCTTAGGAGGTCTGTGATGGCCCCATTAAGATAAGGAACAGGGAGGCTGCGACAGTGCCCGGGGTCAGCAGCGGGGAAGTGGTGAGGTGGTGAGCAGAATCCACATCCGAGGACTCCCAAGAAGGTGGGCAGATGGTGGGGAGGCCGGGGTGCTGCAGGCGGGGCCAGCGTGACCTTGGCTGCCCAGCATAGGGCCCACCGCACCTGGATGCCAGACACTGCCTGGGTTACTGCCGCCCTGGGAGCTGGGGAGCTGGGGCTTGGCGAGCCCACGGCTGAAGCCACAAATTGTCCCTGCGTGACATGTGCCGCCTCGTGCTGAGAGCACCTCTTTGACTGCCTGGCTCGAAGACTAGCTCAGTCGTCCTGGGCCAGGGCCCCACCAACCAATGCCCTCAGGGAGCCCCACAGCACACAGGGGCTCAGCAAGTGTTTGTTGAATGAACGAGGGATCTTTCTGAATCTCATAGCCAACAGTGCCTCTGCCGTACTTATCCTCCCTGGCACCCTACTCCTTCCAAGATAAAGGCCAGACTCTCCAGGCTTGTCCAAGGCCCTGTATACCTGGCCTGGCTGACATCAGTTACCTCATCTTCCACCATGGTCTCCGTTGACTCCTAACCCCCAGCTCCAACCAACAATTCCAGATCTCCAAACCCCAGGCTCTTTCACATCATAGCCCCTGAGAACAAGCTGAAATGAGCTTCTAGTGTCTGCCAAGAACATTCCTCCCTACCTTCCAAGACCAGCTCAATAGCCACCTCCCCTGGGAAGCCATCCTTGGATCTTGCAGTTGACTTGGCCCCTGTGTCCAGGGGTCACGTGGTAATGATGTCTGTTTCAGCAAGATCCTGCTAAGCCAAAACTATTTAGATGGCCATCCCCCGGCTGGATTTCCAGCTTTGCCAGGGCAAGGTACAGCAAGGCCTGATCCCCTTTGGTCTTTGGTACCCAAAAAGCACCTGGCACGGTAGACCTCCATATTCCCTGAACTGTGTGTAGCCACCAAGTACATCAGCTCAATGGAATATCATGCAGCCATTAAAACCACTATTATGAAGAAGATATTTTGATATCTAAGTGCAACCTGTCAAACCGCTATATCCATGCCATCCACTCCACTCCGAGGCTGTGAGTGCCTGCTTTGTGCCAGCCCTGTGCTTGGCATGGGGGTGGCAGGGATGGAAAGGGGTCCCTCCTTCAAGGGATTCAGTTTAGAAGAGGAGAAAGACACACATAATTCCTGAGCAACACGCCAAGTGCCACGATGGAGGGAAGATGGAGCCCCAGGGCCCCCACGTCCATCTGGGGGTCTGGGGAGGCGGGACAGAGACCATAGCTCTGTAAAAATTACAGCCAACAGTGCATGGACAAGCCTGGAAGGGAGCGGAGGAATGGAGGCTGTTGACGCCACAGGATGGTGGCAGTGTGGGTGATTTTTCTTTCCTTTATTGTTGGTATAATGCGGTTTGGAAAATAAATAAAAGTTGGGAGGAAAAAAATAGCTGTTTGGTGAATTGAGTATAAAGCAGGGGAAGGAAGAGAGGGAGATAAGGGGAGGAAATGGGAAGGGAGGGGTGAGGAGGGAGAGGCAAGAAGGGCCAAGGCAGGGGTGCTCACAGTGAGGAGAGGCAGCAGCCTCAGGCAAGGCCTCAGCCTGCTCCCAGGCTGGGGGCGAGAGGGCCAGGAGAGCACAGGACGGGGGGAGAGGGGGCCAGTATCCCTTACGGTGACCTTCTCCCAGGGAGAAGCCGGGAGGGCATCCCAGGGGAGGGGTGGCCTGGCCAGGCATTGAAGGACAGCAAAGCGCAGGGAGTGCTGGGCTCCGGGAAGGGTCTAACACGGGCCTGCAGTTGGGACAGTGGGTGGGAGGTGCTGGGATGGGTCTGGGGGGAGGCGTCCCACCCAGACTGTGGGCATTCTGGGTGTGGACCGGCAAACAGTGGGGCCTAGGTGGAGGCGGTGGGGTTCTACGTAGAGGCAAGGACTCAGAGCAGCCCTCCAGGGAAAGGGTTGCAGGGCCTGATGACTGAGCTCGGTAAGAAGGTCTGGCCAGGGGGAGGCCAGGCAGACAGAGAGCTCCTTAGTACCCCAGAGAAGGCCTAGAGCATGGGGACTTTCCAGGCTCAGAGGAGGGAGGTCTGGTCCACCGGCACCCTCACGCCCGCACCAGACCCCACACAACAGGTGCAGACATCTCCTTAGTCCCCAGTGCGTGCCAGGCATGGCCCTAGCCACCTTTCTGCTCAAGGTCTCCTTCAACCCTCCTGTTAACCCTTGCAGGTAGGTTGTTAATGCTCCCATTTTACAACAGGGGACACTGAGATTCAGAGAGATTAAGTAACTTGCTCAAGGTCACGGTCAGCTAATGTAGGGAAAGGCGGGGCTGGGATCTGACCCGGGGCACTGCCTGCTCAGGCAGCTTGGTGGAGCAAGGCGAGCAAGCCAGACGAGGGGGTCCCCGCGGGGAAGGCGAGCCAGGCAGGGAGGAAGGGGTTACCTTGGCGCGCTGAGTAGATAGTGGGTAACTGTTTGTGAATGAATGAATGGACGGATGGTTGGAAGGATGAATGAATGAGTGCAGAGAGGAGGGGTGTAAGGGGAGGCGCACGTGAGGGAGAACGCTTTTCTCTCTCCCCGCCCCCGCGCTGGAGGCTGGCTCCGGGAGCCTCCCTCCTCAGACCCCCCCGCGCACTGAGGACCGACACCCCAACCTCCCCACCCTCCCCATCCATTTTAGCCGAGGGCAGGAGGAGGGGGACGCGGAGGCCGATTCTCCCAGGCTGGGCCCGAGTCCCCGCGCGGCGGCGCAGCCTCCCGCGCCCGGTCCCGCCGGCCAGTGCGCAGAGCGGCGCCCCCGCCCCCGTCACCTCCTCCCCGCCCGCTGCCTCCCCCCTCCTCCCCTCCCTCCCCGCTCCGCGCCTGCACGCACGGCCCCCGCCGCCGCCGCCGCCGCTGCCGCCGCGAGGGGAGAGGCGGCCGCACAGCCTGGTTCCCCGCGCCCTGCTCGCCGCCGCCGCTCGCGCAAGCCCTGCTGCTGGCCTTCGCCCCACCGAGCGCACCCACCCGGGCACACGCACCCCGGCCGCCGGGCGCACCCCCGCGCACGCCCCCCGCGGCTCCGCCGGGCGCCGGAGCCGGGCAGATGCGCCGCCGCGCGCCCCCAGCCCCGGGCCCGCCACCGCGCCCCGCCGCGCGCCGGGGGCTCCTCTCCCGGGCCCCCGTGGGCGCCCTCCGGCTCCAGTTCCCGCCCGCTCCTTGGAATAACCCCTGAGGCTCCAGCCGTCGCCGCAAAGTTTCCCGAGGAGACCCGCCTCCCTGGCCGTTGAGCAGGTAAGGGTGGATGCACGGGGCGGGGGCCGGGGTCCGAGCGTGCGGGACGGGACGCCGGGGCCAGCGGGGCGGGGTGGGAGAGTGCAGGGAGGCGCCGCAGGATCCGGCTGCCCGGCTTTGCCCGGCAGCCGCGGGGGCCGCGCAGCCTTTGGGATTTCGGGAGGGGGGCCCCCCCAGTCGACAGCCGAGTACCCATGGCGCTGGCTCCGCCGCGGGGAGGCGCGGGGTGCGCGGCCGGCGGCTCCACTCTCCCCAGCAGAGGCTGGAAAGGGCGGGGGCTCGGCGGGAGCCCCGGTCCGAGACCTCGCTGCGCCCCCAGGGAGACGGCCCCGCCCGCGGGGGTCGCCTCGCTGGGCTGGACTGTTCCGGCTCCGGTCTAGTACCCGGGAACCAGAGGGCTTGGCGCACGCGAAGACAGGCAGCCTGCCGGCCCGGTCGCCGCGCTCCCGTCCCCACCAGCCGCGTGAGTCACGGTTGGAGCGAGGTTTTATTTTTAAAACGACTTCAAGGGGGGCATAAGCAGCCTCCAACTTCCCTCCCTGTGCGCGCGGTAGACTGTCAGCCCTGTGCGGGGCAGGAGACCAGGGCGGTGCACCTGGCGGCTAGAACGGTGGGACCTCTGGGCTGGAGGCCGGGGGCAGCCGGTGACCCCCCAAAGCCAGGGGCCGGGCGCATGCCCCTCCTCCCGGGGGACTGGGGAGTGTGTTGCCCAGCTGCAGGGAGCCCTGGCTGATCAGAGCTCTCCGAGGAGGAGAAAGTTGTGGAGCATGGACATCAGGGAGCTGCCCCAGGCTTCCCGGCGGCCCCGAGGGCTGTGAGGCTCTCTGGGGCGTGTGGTTTTAAGAGAACACAGCCCAGCTGGGCTGTGCGAGGCCCTTGTATCCCAAGCCGGAGACCTGATGTGAATAAATAAAGCCTAGGCTGGGGGCAGAGGTGGGGGGCATCTGGGTCCTGCCCTGCCCCACCCTGGCCCCTGCATCCTCAGGGAGGACAGAGACCAGTCTCTCTCTCCCTCCCCAGGTGGCTCAGGAGTTGGGGAGGCGGCTGCCTGTGTGGGGCTCAGAGCCCCACAGAACGCAGGATGCCCCTGGCAGAGGGATGTGGGCTGGGGCATGCCCCTCTCTGCTCAGCAGCCGTGGGGAAGGTGGCTACGCTCAAGGGCTCCAGGCTCAGGTTTCTGGAGTGAAAGCCAACTGCATCTCTTCCTGCCAGCCCCAGGAGGAGAGGCGCAAACATCACCTGTCAGCTGGTGCCGACTCCGTGGGCGACTGTTCAGGGCTTCCTCAGAGGTTTAAATGGAAACGGCCTGAGCTGCCAGGGCCCATGCCCAGGAGGGAGTACTGCCCAGCTGAGCAGGCAGAGAGGGGGCCCTGGTAAGTGTGAGGGACAGGAAGAGCCGAGGGGCTGTCACATCCTGGCTGAAGGGTCAGACATGGGCCAGTTTGAGAGCAGGAGAGAGGAGGGCAGACAGAGGAGGGTCTGTGTATGGAGGCGGGGGGTGGCCTCTGTGCACGTCCCTGGCCCCTTGACCTCACATAGACACAGGGCTGGACACTCTTCTGTAAAAAGCCTCCCCGGCATGAGTTTGAGCCAGGCATGCCCCGGGGCTGCTGTAGCCTGTAGCATGTCCCCTAAGCCCCGGTCTGTGTGCCTTCGCTCTACCACTTACTGGTTGAAAGTCCCTGCCTCTCTGAGCCTCAGTTTGCCTTGTTGAGTGTACTCACCTCCTGAGGCTGAGTTTGGCGGGGACAGGATGCATTATAAAATGGGGTGAGGTGGACAGATGCCCTGCTCCTGTTGAAGGGGTCCCCGAGGGCTGAGAGCACCTGGAGGGCTGGGGGGGTCCGATTCCCCCCAGCCAGGGGCCTGTTGGTAGACATCAGCCTGACGGTGACCCTCAGCACCAGCGCCCTTCTTGGTGTCCCCCCTCGTACCTCCTCTGAGGCCCCCCGTCGTCGTGAGCCCCTGGGAGGTCCACCCGGCTGGTCTCTAAGGAGACGGTGGGTGGGAGGGCTGCTGCCGCCCCATCGCATCACCTGCTGCCAGGGCTCTGTGGGGAGGGCGTTGGCCTGCAAGACTCAGCTCTGCACAGACTGAGGTCTGGTGGCTGAGCCTGTGTCACCCACTGGGTGACCCCAGGCCTGTACCTCTGGGGACCCACTTCCTTGCCTGCACAGGGGGATATAACGGCTCTCCCACCCTGTGAGAATGGGTGGGCACCCTGAGTGTGGGTGTTGAGGGACAGTGAGGCAGGCCCGGAGCCGGCTGACTGCCGGCAGAGGCCCAGTACAGGGGCAGTTGTCAGGAAGTGGCTGCTCTGGTGCAGGGGAGGATGAGGCCCCTGGGGCCCGTGGGGCAGAGCTCCCTCTGCCCAGTCAGGTGGGACAGAGGCAGGGAGGCAGGGCTGGGCGGGGCAAGGCAGGTTGCCCCCCTGCCCGGGGAAGGGGCAGATGGCTCAGGAGTTGCGGTGAGCGGGTGAAGGCCCTGCCCTGAGATGTAGATGGCCCCACTGTGTGTCCGCGGGGAACTGGGGACCTGCTGGCAGCCACCTCCCCAGCCAGCCAGGCTGCCCTGGAGTCAGGGCTGAGAAATGGCCTGATCTCAGAGATGGGGCCTGTCTGGGGCTGTGTGGGGGGGATCTGGCTGGGCCAGCCCTTCTGCCCCAGGGTCCTAGGGACTTGTGGTTCCTGGGGAGGGTTCTCTGCCTGGCCTGCTGACCTCGAGCCAGTGACTGGATCTCATTGGGCCTCAATATCCTCATCTGTAAAGTGGGGTAATAGCAGTTCCCACCTTGGGGTACCCACTATGAGATGATGCATATGAAGCTTCTAGCAGAGTTTATGCCTAGCAATGCGTTGCCCCCTGGGGTCCCCACCCCTGGATCACGCTGGGCTGAGGGCTTTCAGCTTCTTCAGGCCTTGGAGTAGCAGGAAGGATGCCTCGGTACCCCGCCGCAGCCACCAAAGTCCATTCCGGGTGGGATCTCACATGCCAGCTGGCTGGGGTGTCAGCTCCAGTGACAGTGGGAGTGTCCAGGAGCAACAGGGGTGAGGCTGAGGGGTTTTGTCTTGGATCCCTCGTGGGATGGGGTGTGTGGGCTGTGCGGGCTGCGAGCGTATGGACCAGGAGGGGTGTGAGGCGTGTGGGCGTGGCTGGGGGGTCTTGAATGCCTGCCGTGGGATGGGTGGTGGGTGCCCCAGGGTGCTCACCGTCCGGAGAGGCCGCAAAAGCTCTGGAAGGGTGGGGCTGGCACGGGCCTCAGGCCTGCTTGCTGCCCTTGATGTGTGCATTTGGGGGGGTCGCCTCCCTAGAACCTGGGTCGTTCTCCCCGAGACAAAGTTCAGGCCTGCTCCGGCTTGTACCAGACATGAAGCAGCTGTATTCTTTCCTCTGCCACGAGGCAGTCACCCCAAGAAGGCCAGGGTGGGGGGACGGCTGGAGGAAAAGACAGGGGAATGGACAGTGTGACCCCAGGGTGCTCCTGCCATGCTCCACATCACGCCCCCGCCCCGCCGGCCTGGCATCCCCTAGAAGCAGCTGGAGCGGAGGGAGCTCCATGGAGAGGGCCGTGTTTGTGCAGGCCTGTTTGCCTGAGCGGCGGGTGGATGTCTGTTTACCGCCGCCTGCGGCCCCCAGGGCTCAGCCGCTCCCTGGGGTCAGCGGCTCTGCGGATGATGTCAGCATTCGGGGGCCTCGACTCGCCTTGTGGAAGTTGTTTGCTGGATTCACTGCAGCCCTGGGTTTTGAAACTCCCACCGTGGCCTTGCTCGTGCTGCCTCCCACCCCGCAGAGCTGGGGGGGGACATGGGGGGGTGGGCAGTGAGCGTGGGGGAGGGGAGGTCGGCCACAGGCATTGCTGGGGGGATGGGGGGTTGGCTCACAAGGTGTCCTGCTGGGCACCCCTGGCTCCCTGGCTCTTCTGTCTTTCCCTCCCTCCTTCCTTTCCTGCCCGTTCATTCATACATACATTCATTCATTCGCGTTGAGCACCGGTTGTGGGCCAGGTGCAGTGCCGGCTCTGGGGGAAAGGGAAAACAAGAGCAGCTGTTAAGTCTTGCTCTCGGGGAGCTACAGTTGGGAGTGGGGGTCAGACTGCAATCAGTTACTTTCCCTCCCACCTCGGAGCCTTGGGCTCTGAAGGCAGGAAGGCAGCCCTCTGAGATGGGGTGACCGGGGAGCCTGCTGGGGCCCGGGATCCGGGAACGGGGTGCTCGAGCCAAGGACGTGAAGGTGGAGCAGGAGTCGGTGAGGAGAAGGGACGGGAACAGGAGCCCGGAGGACAGAACCAACAGAAGGGGCTGCCTGTGGACCCCTTGGCAGGTGTGAGGAGCGCTGGGGGGTCGGGGAGGCATCTGGACGGCGGGTTTGTTCAGAGCTTGTGGTCTGTCTCCCTGGGTCTCTGCTGGCCTGTCCATCTCCATCTCTCGGGACTGCCAGGCCTGCCTCAATGACCGGCTGCCTAGTCCTCCTGGGTGGGCCCCTGGAAGGGTGGGCTTCCTGGGCTCAGGGTGGTCCCCTGTTCCTGAGAGCTGTGTGTCCGCCTGCGTGGGCAGCCTGACCCAGCCTCTGATGGGCCAGGAGGGAGAATATTTGGGCTGGTTTGTGATGGGGGCAGTGGCCCCAGTGTAGACGGAGGGCTGCTGGTGACGGAAGGGTGTTCCTTAGACACCCCTCCCCCACCTCGGCTTTGAATGTCCCTCAGTCAGGGGCTGGGGAAGAAGGCAGTGAAGGCCGGGTCTCCTGGAGGCACCAGGACCCAGCTGTATGGGGCTCAGCTAACCACTAGGGGACACTGCCTCCCAGGCAGAGCGCGGGACCCAGGCTTCCGGAGGGTGGCTGGGCCCAGGTGCTGCAGGCTCTGCTCACAGGGTGGGGGTGGGGGTGGGCCTCGCTGTCAGGGAGGCAGCGGCTGGGCCTTTGGGGAATGGCTTTGTACTTAATTAAAACTGGGCTTAAAACCGGGGTGGCCGAGGCGCTGGTCCTGGCCGCTCCTGTCTGCACTGCTCCCGAGAAGCAGCTCTGTGACAGCACGTTTTTTGCTCCCCATTCCCTCCCTCTGGCTGAATTAATCGTTGGCACCAGATTACAACAGATTTAGCAAACTGTAAAAAAAAAAGAGAGAGAGCGCGTGCGAGCGAGGAAGAGAAAAGAAAGGGGGATTCACTTCGGAGGAGAGGACAACGGCGTTTATCTACAGAAGCAAATTGCTCTTGTCGCCCTGGTGCCCCTCCAGCCTCCACCCTGACGATGCCTGCCTGGGAAGTGCTGCGGGAACATGTCCTCTCAAACGCCGCCGGGCGCTGGTGCCAGGATGGGCTTTCCCTGGGGGCGGGGTGCCAAGGGCTGCCTGGTGGAGCAGAGGGCAGAGCCGAGTTTTCAGGGGGCCATGGGGGGGCGTCCAGGGCTGCTCTCGGGGGGAGTGCCCGGCTGGCTGGTCCTGAGTGGTGGGGTCCGGGGACAAGGGGTCAGAGGGCCCGTGCGGCAGGGATGGCTGACGGCAGGGGTTGTGTCTGTCTTGCTCATCCCCAGGTCCTGGTAGGGGGCCCGGCACATGGTAGGTGCTCAGTGTGGCGCAGGGTGGATGAACGGATGAGTAAAAGACGAAGCCACGGCTGAACCGCCTCAGGAGCTGGTGTGGGGGGCAGTGGAGGGTCCAACGTGCCAGCTGGTACTCCTGGGGATGAAATCCGCTGGACTGAGCTGCCCTTCAAGGGACACGCCCCCCTGGGTCCTGGATCAAACTTGGACGAGGGTCCCTGCGGGCCCTGCCCAGGAGCTGCCTGCTGGCTTTCCCGGGATGACCTTGATTTCAAACATGCTCCTCTGTGGTCAGACCTGAGGGGCCTGGTTCAGGCTCAGGGAATCTGGCTGCCAGCAGGCCCACTGGGCTCCCAGACTGGGCTGGGCTGCCCCTGCCCTGAGTAAGGGGCTTAGGTTCAGTGGCCGGGGGGGGCTCACTATCTCCCTCAGAGAAGCTGCCCAGGATGGGCCAGGCCTGGAGCCCGCCACAGGAGAGTTATGCACAGTCCCAGTCGTGGCAGAGCCAGGTCAGGACGGGAGACAGGTGTGCACCGTGCTCACACCTCCCGCGTGCCCACACACACTCACACTCCTGCACAGAGGCTCACACCCATCCCTCTTAACCTGCCTTCCCTGAGCCGGGCTCTGGTGAATGACCCTACAGCCTGTCTGACCCCCAGGGCCCCGCTGCTAAGAAGAGCCTTGAGTGGCTGCCACCCACCCAGCCCAGGGCCTCTTCCTGTGCAGCCCCTGCCCATCCCGACCCTGCAGACAGGGCCGTCTGTCGCCCATGTGCTTTCCCTGGGCCCCTCTCTGGGGAAGGGGTGGATGCAAAGGAGTGAGAAGCTGGGGTGAGAGCCCCTCCACAAGCCCTGCTCCAGCTGAGGAGGCCTGGAGATTGTCAGCCTTGCAGCCTAACCTCAGACCCCAGGAGGGAGCCCAGCACTCAGGCCGGCATGGCACTCGGCAGGGCCACCTGCTTGGATCCAGCAGCAGGGGAGGGGCTGGCCCATTGCTCAGAGCTGGCCAGCGAAGAGAGAGGGCTCCTAGCAGAGAGAGGGCGGCGGGGGTCTTGGAAGCCCCTCCCCTCCTCTCTAGACTGTACCCCCTAGAAACTGCCCACCTGTCCCAGGGAGACAGACCACACACACTCCCCTACCCCCCGTCCCAGTCAGAGTCTGGGGCTCTCTGTGCCTCAGTTTCCCCACTATTATTGGTCAAGGGGTTGGACCACCAGGCTCCAAAGGGCCCGAGAGCATCATGGCTCTGCGACTCTGAGCCCTGAGACCCCCCCCAGGCTTGGGCTATTGAGGGGAATGGGCAGTGCCAGGCCCCCACTCTGCCTGGCTTGTCTTCTTCCCACTGTGAGTAGGGAGGCTGAGGCACAGAGTGGAGAAATGCCTTGTCCAAGGCCACGCGGAAGTCTAGATCCACCAGGAGGCAGCCGGACTGTGGAATGAAAGTGCCCACGCTCTGGAGTCTGGTGGACCTGAGTTCCAATCCTACCGCTGTTACTTATCAGCTGGGTGCCCCTGGATGCCTCACTTTCCCTCCGCGTGCCTCAGTCTCCACACCTGTGAAAGGGACCGACAGAGTGCACTTCCCAGGGTCAGTGTGAAGATTCAGTGTGACAGTGTCCACAGAAGGGCTCTGTAGGAACCAGCAGTTACTGCACTTCAGCAAATAGGCCAGGTCCTGCCAGACGCAGGGCTGGGATGCTGCTGGCCCTGCTTGGGGTTCTGAGGAGCTCAGGGCCTGGGAAGGGGTGCACACGCTGGCCTCTTGTGCTTCCTGGCTGGCAGGCTCACGGGGCATTTGCTGAGCTCCTCATGGGGGCAGAGGTCGGTGTCTGAGGTCTGCGGCCCTGGTGGGTAGCAGGTGGATAGATGGGGGAGGGGAAGGGACCCTATACCACTCAGCTGTGATGAGGAGCGTGTTGGAATGTGGGTAACTCTGGGGAAATTGGGGAGAACTGAGCCGCCGAGGTCTCCGGGAAGCAGTAGGGTTGGGGGGTGGGAGGAATGGAGGGGTTAGGGGCCAAGGAAGAAAAGGGAGAACGTGGGGCTCAAATGTCACCTTCTGCCCAGGGTGAGTCCCCTGGTATGGGGTCAGGTGGGTCTCCCTTGGGTATTTACTTACTGGGCACCTCCTGTGTGCCAGGCCTCGGGGTGGAAGCCAGGCACGGGGACCAGTGACTAGATCCCTCCCGTGAGGGCAGCAGAGAGGCCATTACCGCTGCCTTTATTGACTGTTCACTGTCTACGCAGCAGGCCGCGAAGCACCATGCTAGGGACTCTTCCCATGCAGGACTCCTTGAGGCTTCAGAACAACCCATTTTACAGAAGAGAAAACTGAGGCACAGACAGATTAAAGTGTCCGGACTAAGGTTGCACAGCCAGGACAGGGCATCTTACCCCTTACCCCCCAACACATAAGGAAAGGGTGGTCATCCTAAAGGTAGTAGCCGACAGATTGCACTTGCTACGCACCCGGCGGTGTTAACTGGATTTATCCCCCCCAACAAGCCTCTGAGGTAGACTAAATTATTTTCCTGATTTTACCCCAGGAAACAGACACAGCTGAAGTGACTTGCCCAAGGTCACACCAAGGAAGGGCAGCCATCGAGGCACCCTTGGTCCTTACAATGCTCTTGAAGACGGAAACCCAAGCACAGAGGTTCATCTCTCAAGCTTCCCCCTCCCCCTTGCCCCTCCCCTTCTGTCTCCTCCCATCTCAGAGCCTCGTGCCTCCTGTAGGGCCCCCCACTCGGCCCGCCCTCCCTGAGGCCCCACTGTGTGCAGGCGAGGTGCCGCCCTTTAACCCGCATGGGGTGGGAGGATGAAGGGAGGGCTCTGGCGGAGGTGCCAGGAGCCTGGAGGGAGAGCCAGGCGGGGGACCCTCTGGGCCGGGTCTGCTTTCCGGGCTGCAGGGTCGGGCTGCTAGCTGGCGGTGGGCAGGCTGGGTGGCGGCATGTGCTTCCCCTTCCTCCAGCTGCTCTCTAGCCAGACGCTGCCCGAGACCGAGACGTCAGCAGGCGGCCCATGGGGCCGGGAGGAGCTGGCGGCGCGGGGTCGCGGGCGGCCTGCGGCCTGCGGTCACGGAGCAATCTCCATTAGGGCCCAGAGCGAGTGGCTGCAGCTCCTGGAATCCTATTAAAAGCTTTTTCATTGTTCCCTGCGATATGCTCCGCTCCGCCGGGACCTGGGCATGTTGATAATTTATTTGTGGAAGGGAAAGGGGCGAAGAGCGCAGGAGAGAGGAGGAAATGTCATTATTTGCTCAGCCGGCTTTCTGCAGCGCGGCCCTTCCGCTGGCAGCTCGAGTGGGGGCGCCCCATCCTCCCCCCGATTCTGGAGGTTGGGGGAGCAAAGCTCTGCGAGGGTGCAGCTGGGGTGGCCTGGGCCGGGGGAGGAGGGAGGCCTGGGGGAGGTGAAGGCCGCATCCTCTGGGGCCCTGACAGTCAGAGGCCCCAAACCCACACCTGCAGCGGAGGGGGTTCTCCCGGCAGCTTCGTTGAGACTCTGGTGTGGACCGGGGTGCGGCTGGGGCCTCTTGCTGTCCTGATTCTGGCATGGGTAGGGGCCAGGGCAAGCTCGCGGGGTCCTGAGGGTGCAGAGTCGAGAGACGGCTCCTGGGGTCTCCAGGGTGGGGAGGGGAAGCTGGTTGCTGGGAGGCGGTGACTGGGGGGCCCACACCCCTGCAGCTGCCAGCTGTGTGATTACAGAAGTCCCTGTACCCCGGACGCCTTAAAACAGGAAGAGGCCTCGGCCTCTCTGGGGGACGGGAAGGGATTCAGAGCTAACAACATGGAAACAGCAGCGACGCAAGCCCATTTACAGAGTTCTCACGTGTGCTGAGTGCTTCACGGGCAGCGTCTCTCGCAATCCTCACAGCATTCCTGTGCGACGGAATGCCTAGTGTCTTATTACGCGTGAGGAAACTGAGGCACAGAGGGTCATGACCACACAGCTTCGAAGAGGCAGGGGTGGGATTTGCACGCTGGCCTCTCTCAGCACAGTTACTGACTCTGGTCAGGGCTCCACAGAGACCTGGCTTCCCCTTGGTCCCCAGCCCCCCTCTTCCAAGGTGAGGAAAGCCCAGAGGAGGGAACAGGGGTCCCCTCCTGCAGGCACCTTCAAGGGTTGAACTTAATCGTCCCAGGGGCGCTGTGGGGCTCAGGCATCCTTATCCTCCTCACAGACGTGGAAACAGAGGCTCAGAGAGGTGGTGTCATTTGTACCAAGTCAGGGCGGGGCCGGATTTGAACCCAGGCTGGCTCTGGGTTCTCAAAGTATCCCCTGAGCTGGGTGCAAGGCTGCCCACAGGGGCATGTCATGGTAGCCCTGGGCAGTGCTGGCTTTGGGACTAGGACCCCACAGAGGGTCAGGCTCTGGACGGCTCTGCGTGGCCCGAAGTCCCCTTCACATACACAGCCCTGACCGGCCCGCTCTAAACTGCAGCGGTGGGAAGGAGGATGCCACGTGGAAATGTCCCCCATCCCTGCCCCTCTAGCACAGACACTGCCAGACAGTTAAAAGAGTTCATACTTGCTCCAGTCACTCACTGGCTTTGAGATCATCAGTGACTCCCTATTTCCTGAAACACTGACCAAAGCCCTTGGCCTGGCATGTCAGACCTCCCCAGCCCAGCCCTGGCTGGCCCACCAGCCTCTCCTCCAGACCCTCCCCCACTAGGCCTGTGGATGACACGGCTCACACCTCTGCTGTTCCTTGTGTCCAGAAGGCCACCCTCAATCCCCACATCGGGTGACCGCTGCCTCCTGCGTGAAGCCGTCCCTGACCGACTGCAGGAACCAGCCCTTCCTGCCTCTCATCCCCGGAGCACTTAGCCGGCCTCCCTGTGATGGGGTAGGTGGCTGCGTTTACACATCTGCCCCACCTCCACCCACCTTTACTGCTCCTCCTTCCCCTCCCCAGGCCCCTGCAAGGTGCTGCTTATCTCTGGAGTCGAATCTGGGATTCATTAATTCATCCAAACAAGGCTTCCTGAGCCTGAGGTGTGTTGATAAATGGCTTTCTCTTTACAGCAGCCCTGGGAGTGGGTGGCATTAGCCCATTTAATTTTATTTAAAAATAAATTTTTTTTTTTTGGCTGCGCCGCAGAGCTTGTGGGATCTTAGTTCCCCGACCGAGGATTGAACCCGGGCCCTCAGCAGTGAAAGCACAGAGTCCTGACTGCTGGACCGCTGGGGAATTCCTGCACTAGCCCATTTTATAAAGGAGAAACCAAAGGAGGTTCAGTCGCCAGGCCAAGGTCACCCAGGCTGAGCTGGGGTTGAAGCCAGGTCCCAGGTAGGAGTAGTGATGGGGTCATGATTAGGTCAACAATCCCTGAGTCCTCACGCCTGCCTGGCACCAGGTAGAGAATTAAATGCAGGAATCATTTGATTCTCACAGATGCTCTGGGGGTGGAGGTGGGGAATGTACTTGGAGGCTCCATTCTACAGATGAGAAAACTGAGGCTGAGAGAGGAAGGGAAGCCTGGAGGCAGAGCCCCGGCCCCGCAGTGACTTCCTGAGAGCCCTGGGTGGGAGGGATAGGGGCTTTTCCCATGTTCTGTGTGCCAGGCCTGGAACTGTCACTTCAGAGCAGGGATGTGGGCAAGCCCTCCCCTCCACCCCCTGAGGCCCAACCTGGCTCTCAGGCCTGCAGCCTGCCCTGTCCAGGCATCCTCTGGGTGAGAGGAGGCTGGGGAGGCGGTGTGCCCAGCAGCAGGGTGGGCGTGGGCCCTGCCCCCACGGCAGCTGCCTGCCTGGCCCGGTGGCCTCACAGACAGACAGGGCTTGTGAGAGCCGGGGGCCTTCAAGGAGAGCTCAGCTCCCGCTGGCAGCTGCTCAAAGGCCTCATTGTGGCAGGAGGGTCCTCCACGGGCAGCTGCCCCCGCCTCAGGCACAGGCAGAGCCCAGCCTTTGTGCCAGCACACTGCCCCTGCCCTGACCCGGGGTCAGCAGGACAGAGGCTCTTGTCTGCGGGAGGCTGGGGGCCTGCCCGGGGAGGAGCTGCCCTGGACCCTCAGATGGCCTAGGATGGGTGTGGTCTGTGTTGCCAAGACCCAGGAACTCTTCCCAGCGCACAGATCTGGCCTTGGAGGGGGCTGGCTCTTGGTCTGGCTCAGGCTTGAGGAGAAGGTGTGGAAGCTGGAGGGTTAATTTAAAATAATAATAATAATAATGATAGCAATAATGACGATGGCTACTGCCGTTCGTGGAGCTCTTACTGCGTGTCTGCTGAGAGGCGTGTGTGTGTGTTTTATCTCATTGATTCCTCAAAGCAGCCCTACAGGTTGTAGACAGTCATTTGCCCCATTTTAGAGATGAGGAAACTGAGGTTCTGCAAGGTTAGACATTCACCTCCCGTCACAGAGCTCTAGGGGAGCATTGGGACCCAATCCAGAGCCCATTCTTAAGTGCCATCCCTGCTGAGCACCCAAATGGCCACCACGGTGTACAGGCACAGAGCCACCTGCCCTGCCCCGCGGAGTTCCGAACCACTGGGCTTGATCTGCACTGCAGTCCCTTGTGAGGGAGGCCCCGCCACCCCATTTTAGGGCCCAGGAAACATGCTCTGGGAGCTGTCTGGGTGCCTGGCCGGTGAGGGGCAGACTGCCTCTATATGCGGCTTCCCCACCTGCTCCTTCCTCAGGCTTGCCCTTTGGGGTAGGTGGGACAGTTGCCCAAACTTCGTGGCTGGGCTCCAAGGTCCCACAGCAGGGGGTGGCGGAGGAGGTGATGGAGTCCCAGCAAGAGACTGAGCCTCCTCCGACACCCACAGCCCCTCCTGGGAGGACCCTCAGAGACCATGTGTTACATCCACACTGTGTAGTCAGGGAGACTGAGGCACAGAGAGGGGGAAAGGGCCTGGCCCCGGTCCCACAGCCTTGGGGACTGAACGTGGGCCCCCGAAGGCTGTGCTGTTCACTAGGACACCACCGCTGACCTGGGGCGGGGTGGGAGAGAACGGCAAACTCTGAGCACTTTCCGTGTCCCAGGCGCAGTTCTAAGCATTGACCTGGGTAACTAATTAACCCTCACAAGGACCTTATAAGGGCTGTACTGTTATAATCTCCATGACACAAATGAGGGAACCGAGGCAACTGTCCCCAGGCCACACCCTGGAGGTCTCCTAGCTCAGCTGGTTAGATAGCCTCTCCCCTCCCCCAGGACCCTGACCTCTGGCACAGACACCCTGATGGTTCAGGGTCGGAGGTGCCTGCTGAGGGGGGGATGGGACTTCGGGTGGGGCCAGATGGACACCTCGGTGACCTTCTGCAGGACAGTGTCCTGTTGCTGAACTTGCCTCCTTCTCATCCTGAGCTGGGTGGTTTCCCCACCTGTGAAATGGGCGCCGAGCCTGCGCAGCCCCTTCCTAGGGGACCCACAGGTGAAATCCTGTCTGTAGACCCCCTCATTGCTGGGGCCGGGCCTCCCCTCCCCTCCCCTCCCCCAGCTGTGCCCTTGAAAGGTTCTGCCCCAGACCCAGACCCCACAGCCCTGGGGAGGAGACTGAGCCTCCCTCAGAGCCTGCTGGCCTGGGGATGACTCACGGCCAGCCCAGGCCTGGATGCCGGATTAGAAATAATTAATGCTATTAATATTCATAATGAGCGGGCTGGTGAAATGATGAGGGTGACCGTCTGCTCTTCCCTTGGGCTCTCTCCCAAGGATGGGAAATCAGGCTCTCGGGCCCTTATGCCCCAGCACCTCCTGGGTGGGCGCAGGTGACCCCCGCAGGGGAGCCAGGTGCCAGGCTCCAAGTCCCCTGTTCAACCCTGCTGGCTCGCTCCAGGACCCTCACACCAGCCTGAGGGGGTGGGTGGGGGCTGACGGCTCCGTTTCCCACGCGAGGGACCTGAGTCCCAGAGAGAGAAGCAGTCCCAGAGGACTGTCAGCTTCCAAGAGGCCCAGCCAGGGCTCCGTCCCAGGACTTGACTCTGAGTCCAGCGCTCTCCCTACCTGCCCTTCTGGAAACGTGCAGGCTGCCTGAGGGGAGCTGGACAAGGCCAGCGACGTGGCCTGCCTGCTGCCCAGGGTGGCTGCTGTCCCGGGGGCAGAGCCTTATGCAGCCCTTGGGAGGACACGGTGGTCCCAGCCCCGCTCCTTCCTGACCGTGTAGCTGTGGATGCTTCTGGGCCTGCACCCCCTCTGTGCTTCAGTTCCCACTGGTCTCCAGGGGAGGACAGTCCCCCTCCCAGGGCTGTGTGCAAGCCTGGCACAGTGAGGGCCACACAGCGGTTGATGGGTGTCACCCAGCCAGCAGACTGAGCACGTTCCTTTCGGCCGAACTGTGCTGGGTCCCAGGTGGTTCAGCCCCTGCCCTGCACCTGAGGATTCTCATGGGGGAGGGACAGGTTCGCGTGGTCCTGGGCAAACCACACACGCGTGCTGGGGCGGGAGTGAGGGCAGGGCTGTGGCTCACTGTGCAGAAGGGTCACTGGCCCCAGGCAGGGTTCTGACTCACAGGGGGAACCAGAGGGTCCTGAGAGCTGAGGCCGACTCTCCTTTGCCCAGATGTCTGAGCCGGGACTTCAGCACCCACAGCCTGACTCTCGTCCAGCCTCCAAGGCCTTCCTGCTGTAGGTGGCCTTGACTGTCCCCTCAGCCCCCACTTCTAAGTCCTCCTCACTCAGCCTCGCCAGGGAACAGCCAGATGTCCCCAGTCGTGCACGCCAGGGCTTTGGGCCCAGGTATTGTACCCACCTGGGGGGTTAGCTCCATGGAAGCCTCCCTCTGGGTGCGGCTCCAGAGCCCTAGGTCTGAGTGCCCTAGCCACTCACCTGGCCTCCTCACTAGGCCTCAGCCTCCTCATCTGTAACATGGGGCCAGGGATGCCAAGACAGGATGATGTGGGCAGAAGCTCACCTCTCGTGGATGCCTGGTCAGGGGAGGGAAGGGGCTGGTCCCTCCGGGTGAAGCAGCTCTGGAAAGATACCAGCACTGACAGCCCTCTGGGCACCCAAGTGGGTGACAGGGTGGGTGTGTGCGCCTTCAAGCTGGGGAGGGGGCGGGGGACTCCAGCGGCTTGGCCTGACACTGTTGGTAGGGACAGCCGAGTGGCGGCCCCTCCCTCGCCGGGGCCTGGCTCTGGCTGAGTCTTATCATTACAGGGCGGGGGCACCCTCGCCGGAACCTCGCTTCTGGCTCCCGGGCTGGTGGCAGTGCTGTCGGCTGAGCAGGCTAACAGCTGTTTGCATGGAGACTAAATCTGTCCGGGTCTGACAGACGGGACTTGAGCCGCCACCCTGCCGTTTCAGTGTGAGAGAGGGCTACTAGCTGACAGCCGTGTGTACTCGGGACCTGGGCCTAGACGACTCTCTTCTCTGAGCCCAGGGTCCCTGAGCATATGGGGGCAGGGGGCCAAGGTCAGTGATTTCCTCCCTGCACAGTGGGCTGGCCAGACTGCCCTTAGGCCTTGTCCACAAGATGGGCAGGGCTGGGGCTCAGACCCTCAGGGGCTCCCTCCTACCCCCAGGAACCTTTCTACATCCTAAACTGATGGACAGAGCACCCGTGGCCTCTAATCTCACTCCCTGCCCGTCCCCCAGGGACTCTGGGGCCTAAGCGGGCTCCTTTGGATCTTGGGGTCCACCCCCACCCCATCCCCAGGTCCTGTCTTTCCTCTCTGGGCGGGGGGCTTCGAGAAGGGCAGCTAGTGACTATTCCAAGGCCACTTGGTTCTGACGCACCATGTTACGTGTTTATGCCATTTCTGCTTGAGAAACAGGTGGGGGCTATTCGTGAACTTGGCTGGCATCTTGGGCAGTGTTCGGGGGAGGAGGAGGGCAGGGTCTCCAAGCCAGTGCAAATTCTTTCCTTGGAGGATGCCCCCACCCTCCTCCTTTCAGTGAGAAGGAATACCCTCAGGGCCAGGGGATGGCTCCGGACAGGCCACCCCAGAGTCTCAGTTCTGAACCAGGGTTGCTCAGTTCCAAATCTTGAAGGGTGGCGGGAAGCGCAAATGAATATTGTCTGTTAAAAACCTTTTTCAGCAGTGAGGCCTTATGTTTGAGGAGTTGTGAAAATTGTTTTCCTCTGACTGTGGGAAAGGTTTGAAATATTGACACAGAGATAAGCCTCTTCAGAGGCTGGCAGGATGGCTGGGATCAGAGTGGCACACGAGCCTACACGCCTACACTCCTTACCCACTGCCCTGGGCAGACATGACTAATCAATCCCAGCACTCTCCTCTGCTGAGCTGGGGAGGGCCTGCCTGGGAAGGGAAGTTGTCAGGCATCTCTGGCAGGTGTTTTGCAAATGAAGAATGGGGGCTCAGAGAGGCAAAGTAGCTGACCACAACCACCTAGTCTCTAGAGGTGGAGGTGGGATTTAAACCTGGTTCTCTTGACCCCAGAGCTTCGTGATCATGGAAGCTGGTGGTTCAGGGGCTCCTTGCTCAGGTGGAGTTCTGCTACAGTGCCAATAGTGCTCTTGCTAGAGCCCACCCAGCTCCCTGTGGGACAGGCACAGTGTGGCCAGGCTCGTCCTCTCTACCATGGCCATCCCTCCCTCTAGGCCTGCTAACCTTTATCAGCTGCAGCCTGTCTGTGCTGTCTAATTACGGCCACTTACATTCCAGGCTCTTAACTGCAGCCAAGTGGTGCGTATGAATGTGGGACTTCCAACTCCCGCCAGCACGCTGAGCCTGACTGAGGGGTGTGTGGGACTGGGGAGCTGGTCAGCAGTCACCAGGCCGATGTAGGCTGGGAGCTGCCAGAAGCTGAGGGCTGGGCTGGGCCCTAGGAGGGGCATGCTGGGGGGCAGGGCGGGGGGCTCTCCTCTTTGGTGCCAGCGCTGCCTCTGCACCGCCTCGTGCCTTGTTAGGAGGTAGTTCTGCTGGCTTCCAGGTTACCCTTTTAATTAAGCCAATTAATTAGTGCCTTTAATGAAGCAGATTAATCAGGCTGGGCTCTGCAAACGGGGCTGTCGCAGCCCACGGTTTCCTGCAGGTTGGGATCTGGAGGTGGCTGCTAGGCCAGGCCTGCAGTCCTGGGGGGCTGACGTGCTGGGTCAAGCTGGGCCAGGGATGTCTGTGTCCCCCATGGGAGTGTGGCCAGGAACCCAGGCCTGGAGAGGGGCAGGCAGGGCTGGTCTGAGGCCACAGGAACCTCTGGACCCAGATGCCTCAGCACAAACAGCCCAAGGTTGGAGCGGGAGGGACACAGGGATTCTGCCTTGGGGACCCACGAGGGATGTTTGCTCAGTGGAGTCCTCGGCAGGTATGATTGCCTGCGGGCAGGGGCTTGGGGGAGCTGGAGTCCCTGCCCACCTTGCCCTCCCCTCTCTGGCTGCTCCCAGCCTGGTGGCGCAGCCACCAGCTCCAGAGCCCCTCATTCGCCTGCAGGTGGGGAAAGAGACTTGGAGAGGGGAAGGGGTCTGCTCAGGGTCACCCGGCAGCTAGTGACAGGGCTGAGATGTGAGGCCATGTCCCGGGTTCCTTCCACACCATCCTGCTCACCACCTCGATGGCCTGGGGTCGGCTTCCTTACCAGGTGCTTCCTACGTACTGGGCACCGTGTTGAGTGCTCCACCCAGGTGATGCCACTGACTCCTGTCTCCAGCCCAGTTCAGGAACGGAGGCCTGGCCTGGGGTGGCAGGAGGTGCCCTAGCCTGTGGATGGCCCAGGCTTCTCCCACCAGGTAGGAGAGAGGAGCCGGATGCTAGCCAGAGCCAGAGAGGCAATCCCCAGTTCAGAGAGGAGCTTTGGGAAGAGACCAAGGGGGCCCCAGCTCCCTGGAGACGTCTTTGTGAAATGAGCACCCACTGGTGTGAAGAGGGTGAGGCCTCAACGCACTTCTGCCCTCAGTGCCCATAGCCAAGGGCGTGGGAGCAGGGCGGGCCTCCCCTGCGGGGCAGATGGCAGCCTGCTCCAGGACGGCCGAGCCCCGCAGAGACTGCTGGCTCAGCCATGACAGGAGAGATTTAGGTTAGACAGAGGAAGGACTGCCTGACAGCAGGGATTATTAACAAGTTTGCGAAGAAGGCAGCAGCCGCTTCCCCAGAAGACTGTGCTTGGAAGCGGGCTTGATCTGAGCGTTTCGGAAAACACGCTGCCCTACATATGCAGGCGGCATTTCCAGCAGGTATCAACAAAGTGGGCACTGGGCTCCCCGTAGGATGCCCTCGGGCCCTCACCCCTTTCATCCCCTCTCAGCCCAGAGTCGCCTGACAAAGCGCAGGCCGGCAGCTAGCTAGTGGGCCCCAGACGGTCTACGAGCCAGGGCAAGCCATGGAACCTTCCTGGGCCTCAGTTTCCTCATCTTTTAAATGGGTGAGTCCTTCCTGGGGAGAAAGATGACCTCATCTCTCACTTCTCAGAGAAGACAGAAAGTCCCCTCTTCTTGCTATCTACCCAACCTGTAAACTTTCTTGCTCCAGGCCTTCACCCACCCCTGGCCAGCCCCTTCCTGCCTTGAGGGGTCCTCCCTTTGAAACTCATCTTCTCTTTTCTTGAGTGGCCATCCCTCCTCAGATAGCATTTTCCAGGCAGCTTTTAAGGAGGTTTAATGTCTCCTATTAAAAACACCCTCCCTGGACCTCCCTTTTCCCTCCAGCTACTGCCCTCTATCTGTCTTCCCCTTCACAGCCAAATTTCTCAGAACAGTTGATGAATCTCCCACCTGCCATTTCCTAATGCACTGAAGTCTGGCTCTTGCCTGCCTTTTCTTTAATGTGCTGACATTGCCTCCTCCAGGAAGCCTTCCCTGCTTCCCCCACCCTGATCCAGAAGTTGACCCTCATTCACAGCCAGTTGGGGTGACCTGAGAGCAGCCCTAGGCCTTAGTTGTCCCTGAATCTGCCGTGCCCCGCTCAGGGCCTGGCAGGGAGCCCAGCCTGGATGAGGCACTCCTCTGGTGCCAGAGCAGGGGCGAGGGGCAGCCAGTAGCTCTGTCTCCAATTTACCGTGAGAGGGACACTGTGGGGTGGGCACAAGACAGGAATGGGAACGAACGCCATCATCACACTCAGAGACACCTCTTTAAATACCAGCTGGAAGCAGCCCGGTTTCTGGGTGGGTGGAGTTGCCCTTCATTAGCAGGAACCACGGGGGACAGGGGCTCTGTACAGCCCCCCGGGGGTGGGGAGGGGAAGCAAAGACAGAGCTGGGGGTGGGAGCAGGCAGCTCAGGGTCTGCCTGTCCCCATCCCACATGGCTCCCCCCCATAGGGTCTAGGAGGAGCTGGGGAGCATCTCACCTGTGTCCTTTCCCAGCACAGGGTACAACGTGACACTTTCTGTCTATAGCGTAACTCCTCTCCATTGTCTGTCCCCACCAGGCAGTGAGCGCTGCAGAGGCAGGAACCTCAGCTCTCTCCCGTTCCCCAGGGCCTGGCATGTTAGACAAGCAGTAAATATCCACGGATGGATGGAGGGTGGGCCGTGGGTGGAGTGCCAGGTCTATTCCTTGCCGCTCTGCACTGCCTCGGTGCCCCCTCCGTACAGGGAGCCCTGGTCCGGGTACAGTTCTTAGCACCAGGCCTGGCTTGTGACTGGGTGTGCTCTCGTCCCTTAGGGGCTGCTGGAGCACGCAGGGCACAGCAGAGTGGGGACAGAGGCCATGCTGGCCCCCGCCGAGAGCCACATGGGCCAGGCACTTGGGGAGCTCTGTGAGCAGTGGGGCCCCAGGAGACAGTGTCAATCCTCAGGGTCTCGGGCCTCCCACCCACAAAATGGGAGCACAGCGTGTTCTCCCTGTGGGGAAGGGTAGAGGAGGGAGGGGAAAGGGTGCTCAGGAGTCTGCTCTGAGCCCCCAGTTTGGAGCCAAGGCAGGTGGGACCACAGCCCGCTTGTCTCTCAGCCCCCGGCCATCCGGGCCTGGATGTCGTTGCCTGTTTGGCTTCGTAGGAGCTGTGGCAGGCGAGCCACAGGAGGAACCGAGGGAGCCAGACCACAGCCCTGGTCTGCAGGGCCCCTGGGGAAACCCACTCCCCCTCCCCAGCCCCACCCATCCACCCAACTGCTTCCTGCTCCCTCCCCAGGCTCAGCTTCAGTAACAGAAGGAACAGGCCCTCCCTCCTAGTGGAAATTCATGCTCACAGCCCAACCAAGCTGTCTGCAGAGAGCAGGGTGGTGAGGAAGGGGGAGCAGCTGCGGGAACAGGAGGCTGTACGAGAGAGTGGACAGACGGACGGGGAGACAGAACCCAGACCTCCATCTGTAAGTGACAGCCGGGGGCCAGGTGGGCCGCCAGCCCTCATGGCCCAGAGGGATGGGGCCTGGGTGGTGGGTCCTGAGTCTGGTGGCAGCAGGCAGGGCTGGTTGTGACGAAGATGCGTGGCCAACAGGTTGTGGGACAGAGGGGACCGCAGGGGCTCTGCCCACTAGTGGCGCTCACTGGGGACAGCTGAGAACGCAGTAGGGTTGCCAGGCCAATCCTGGGGTCTCCATGATTTGGGGCTGGGACGGTATGAACCTCGGGCTGAAGTCAGGGGTCTGAGGCACTGGGGGAGGGGCCTGTCCCACCCCCCCTGGGAAGGCTCCCAGTCTGTCTTATAAATCACGTCTATGCTCTTCAGACTCAAGGCGCCAGGCTCGGGGCTGGTCTACCTTCCAGACTCACTACCACAAGGACAGTGAGTCCTCCTTTCCACCCCCGCATCCCTGCCCAGCTCAAGGCCTTCCCTGGCCTTCCTTTTGGCCTCTGCTCCCGTGCTGCCTCCCCCAAGAAGCCCCCCTAGGCCACCCTGGCCACCAGGCCTCTCCCTGCAGGCCAGTCTGCACCACACTGGTTACCCCTAAACAGGGATCTCAGTATGCCCATCTAGTGGCCCTGGGTGGCCCCTACACCACTCTTGGCCTCGGTTAGCTGCTAGTTTACAAGGCTGGGTGAAAGGGCAGGGACCAGGTCTCTGAGGTGAGCTGGCCGGAGGCCGGGTTTAGGGGAGGGGGCAGCCTACTACGGTTCCTCCCAGTCCCCCCACCTGCGGACTGAGAGCAGGTGGGGCCCCTGTGCTCAGGCCAGAGAGGTGGCAGGACCCTTGTCTGCCCTGTTCGTGCACAGCTCCTGCTTGATAAGCGGTTTCACCTGCCGAGGTGGACTCAGTACCTCGTGGGAAGTGACCACTTGGTGCCAGGCTCAGTGCCAGCTCCAGGACAGAGAGAAGCCAGACAGACCCAGTCCCAGCCCTGGGGAAGCTCCCAGCTAGCAAGGATGCCGGGCATGGAGTGAGTGCTCTCCAAGGCCCAACAGGCCATCATGGCCCCTTTTTAGACGAAGAGAGAGAGGCAGAGGGGCGGAGATCCTGAGGCCATCTGGCTCCTCTCTGCCTAGAAAAGGGCGTCTTCAAACAGGAAGGGGACTCTTGCACGACTCTGTGGGCCCCAGAGGGCACAGAAGTGTGTATGGTGGGGAGGGCAGCCCCGCACCAGCACCCATCACCCCAGGGGCCAGATTAGGAGAGGGGGCTGCAGAAACGTGTCCCTCATGCAGGGTGCTCCTTTCTGTCTGCAGGTCTGACGGAGAATTTCCCAGAAAGGAGGGTATGACAGGCGGGGGACACTGGCGCTCTTGTGGGAGGAGGGGGAGGGGACGGTCACTCGTTGGGCACTTACTCTGTGCTCAGCACTGCGCCAAGCGTTCTGTCCACGAGCCCACTGAGTTCTCAGAAACCACCCTGGGAGCAGGCAGCAGCGCCCCCACTTTACAGATGCGGAAATGGAGGCATGAATTGGTGAAGTCACAGGATTTGAACTCAGGTGGGTCCAATCCCAAAGCCGTTCTTGTTCCCCCAGGCCACTCCTGGGCCGTGGCTGCGCGCACAGCACTGCCAGGCGCCTCCCCATCGCCGGTCTGGAAGGGCGGCCCAGTGTCACCCTCGGCTCAGCCCTCCTGGGACAGCCATCCCCTCCCTGATCTGTGAGCCACAGCGTGATCTGCTAATATCGAGTGCGTTATGTACAATCGCAAACCCTTTACAGTCCAGTTCTCCTAATACATGACAGACTATCAGAGCTCCCAGTGGTGCTGCGTTTCTGAGCGCTGCCCACCCGCGGAATGATGAATCCTCTCGTTCGGTGCCTGGTAGAGGGGGCGAGGCATCTGAGAAGGGTGACCTGCTCCTTCTCCCCGAGGGAACCCTGAGATGGGGCAGCTGGGGACTCCTGCCAGCCCAACTGTGTGCTCCTCGCTTCTCATCTCAGCTCCTGGCCTGAATACTCCTGATCTGTAGGAGAAGAGGCAGCCCAGGGCAGGGCTCGGCCTGGACCATCACCTGTAAGTGAGGAGGGCCTGGGGGGTGGGAGCTGGCAGCCGCTCCCCTGTACGCCAGGCCTGGCTGCGGGGGTCACATGAGTTGCGCACCTGGACAGGGGAGTATCAGGGCAGGCCTCTCTCTGGGCAGCTGCCTGGTGCTTTCTGGAAGGGGCAGCAGATGCCCCAGGCCCAGAGGTGCTGTGAGGACACTGGGGAGGGGGCAGCAGCGGAGCCGGCAGCTGTCGGGAGTAGCAGGCCTGGCCCTGTAATTGGGCAGCCTGTTCCCAGATAAGGCTGATGACACTGAACAGCTTCCCGCTCCACGCGGCCTGCGGCCGTTCATTTCCTGCTCCCACAGCCGGCGATCCCAATTACCTCACCTCCTGCTCGCCAGCGGCGGCTTCTGAGGCTGCCAGATGATTCTTCTGTCATCGGCCAGGCCTGGATCCTCTCTGGAGAGCGGGAGGGTATGGAGAGGGCAGCGGTGGGGTGAGCAGAACCAGCGATGGGGGGTCGTACTGGGCACGGCTGGAGGTAGGGGTGTGACACACAGACCCAGGCCATCCTGGGAAGGCCCCATTTCTTTCCTGCCCGCACCCCCAGAGCGGGTTCACTGTTTGCTGAATGGGCTGAGGAGCTGGCGAGTGGGCATGTGAACAGGACAGACAGAGCTTCGCCCACCTCTGGTTTTCCAGTAGCGTTCCCTGGCCTTGCTACCTCCACTCTGCCTGCTTCCTCTCTCTCCTGGGCCCTCCAGAAGACCCTGGACATGTCACTGAGCCCCTCGGCACCCATTGCCTTATCTGTAAAGCGGGGTGATGGAGGCAGTGCCCTTGCAGCGGGTGAGATGAGAGCTCAGAGTGGAGAGGGCGAGCTCCTGCTTCAGCGCCCCACACTCAAACCATGCCCGTAGGATGAGGATGGGCACCCATTTTGCACTGGGGTAAACTGAGGCTCACACAGGGGCTTGGCTAGTGTTGAAGCAACGAGACAGCCCCTGGCCCTTCTCCTCTGCTGCGACTCCCCAGAGGATAGACTTGGGGGAAGAGAGGAGGAAGGGGCAGCCTGTCTGAAAGGGGCAAAGGTTGGCTCCAGACTCCTATCACCCCAAGGGGATGGAAGAAGCACATAGGACGTGTGGGCTGTGAAGAGGGAACATGCAGGTTCCAGCTCCTCTTAGGGTGGGCGTGTCCAGCCACAGACTTGGGAGTTGGTGAGCACCCAAGAGGGGTGCCGCAGAGCGGGCTACTTGTAGGGGTGGTGGGAGGCTGGACCTGTTCCGAGGGGGCATTCCCAGGGCCTTCCACGGCTGGACCGTGCGGGCTCTGGGTCCCCCAGGCCATACCTGACTGGGGGAACCCCGCTGTGATTGGGGGAACAGGTAGCACAGAGGCAGTGGGCACGGAGGTGTCTGTACCTGGATAGAGGGCCTATGGGGGCAGCCCTGCGGTGGCACAGATGCGGAAACCGAAGCCCAGGCCCAGAGAGGGGTGGATCACCCAGCCACTCCAGGCGGATCAAACCGAGGCCTTCCCCTCCAAGTTGGGGTCCATTCCCTCGCCAAGGTGTTTCAGAAGCGCATTTTTAGGTGGAACCGAGCTTGACGGCGAGAGGCCCGCCCCTAGGCGCTGATTGGTTGCCTCTCCCACTGGCCCTGGGGCGGGGGCTCGAGACCCCTGGCGCCCAGACTGGCACTGGGGCTCTGGGGGGATGGGGGGGCGGCGACCAGGTGGCCCCACAGGCAGGGAAGGGCTGGGCGGCGAGGGAGGCGCAGGGATGGCTAGGGGCCCCCTCCCACACGGCGTGGGTAGGGGGAAGCGGGTGACCAACTCCCTAAGGGGCAACTAACAGACCAATTAAGCTGCCAATAAAAAATTTAATCAAGTAATAATGCACCTTACTTTGTTTAATTAGTGTTCTGTCAAGTGAATGAATATTTAAGGCGCGGGTGGCGGTGCCAGCATCTGCCCAGCGGGCAGAGAGGCCGGACCCACATTTCAGTTGGCCTGACAGCTCCCCACGCAGGCACTGATTGTCGCCCACCGCCACCCAGGAGGCCCAAGAGCGCAGAGCGGTGGGGAGCTTTCCATCCCTGCGCAGGCAGACTGTGGCCGGCCCTGCCCCGTCTGGGCCTCAATTTTCTCATCTGTCTAATGGGAGCAGGAGTCCAGGCGAGCTCTGTCAGTCTTTAAAAAATCCTTGGATTGATTTTTTTTCTGAAACCCCAGAGTCCCAAGTGGGTGCGGAAGGCATTTGGAGCCTGAGAGCCCAGTGTGCTGCCCCGCCAAGTCTACGCCCCCAGGGATGCCCAGTGTCTGTCAGCTGTGTGAGCCTGTGAAGGGGTACCTGGAGAAGACCCCAGACCGGCGATACCCTGGGAGGTGGCCCCTCCACGCCCCCCCAGCCTGAGGACCGAGAGTGGGTCCTCAGGCCTGTGAGATCCCGGCAAAGACTGTCTGGGCTATACTTCATCCTTTCCTTCATTCAACAACTTGGGGGCTTGTGCTCTGTGCCGGGCCCAGTGTTTCTTTCCTTGGAAAATGCAGGACTTGCGCTGCCTCTCGAAGACCCTGTCTGGGAACCCTGCAGGCCCCACATCGCTCCCCTTCCCCACGCCTCTCTCGGCCTCGGTCGGTGTGGGCAGTGGGCCGAGCCCTCTGAGCCAAGCGAGTCAGCCCCACCCTACCTCTGCGGGGCCTATTTGCATATTCATAACCTGGGCGGGCATGCGCATCGCATCGCGTTGGGCGGGCGGTGGGGCATCCTCAACCGGCGGCCTGTTCCTGCCTTTTCTTCATGGAAAGTGCCCGGCGTTCCTCCACCTCCCTCCCCAACCACCTGAGAGCCTCGCGCTGGAAGGACTTTGGTAATTATTTGTTTCAGTTGAGCTGTTTTCAGTCTAGGCTAGGCTGAGTCTTGTAATGAGTATGGATTTGCCAGTAAATAAGTCCCCCGCTTCTAACCCCTGTAATAAATGCATTTGGAGTAATCTGGCGATCACGCGGTGTAATTGCTGGCTGTCAGGGCAGATGGATGCGCCGCGCGCTGACTTTGCCACTGTCTGCCCTTCCTTCACGCTATGCCTCCGTCCCGCCCCCAGCTAGAGGTGAGGACCCTCTGCTAGGGGAGAGGAGTAGGTAGGCCCCGCCTGCTCGGACCCCAGTCCAGCCTCCGGAGCCTCGGCTCCCTCCTTGTGCCGGCACAGGCTTTCTAAGTCACCTGCCTCTGACCCCGTAGCCAGGGCCTTGTTCAAAATGCATGGTCCTGGGTGCCACCCCTAACTTGCAGGAGTGGATTATCTGTGGGTGGGGTCCCGAATCTGCATTTTAAAACACCTCCCTCTGGCCCCAATTTAGGCAGCTAGGGCACTTTTGAGAGCATCCCTCGGTGGAATGTCAAGTTCCAACTTTACTTTTCAAAGGAGTAAATGAGACACTCTTATACTTGGCCACCCGCTCCACCCCCCCGCCCCCCCATTTCCATTCCTTCTGTTGGTTAATTTTCCAAACAAATATGGCCTTGTTCATGCCTCTGAGACTTTGTCCAAGCCTCTGCCTGGCATGCCTTGGCCCCTTCTCTGCCTGGATGTCCACCTGGCCTTGCTCAAATGCCCCCTCTTCCATGAAGCCTTCTCGAACTTCCCTAGACAGGGGTCCCTCCTCTTCAGTCCTCTGGCTGGGCAGACAGTTGTCTTTCTACACAAGTGCCTGGTTCCGCCACACTGTGAGGGCTGCACCTCCCCTTTGCTTCTTTGAGCAGCCCCCTGCACCTCGCACGGTGCCTGGCACACAGTAGGTGCTCAATCAGCGTGAGGTGTGTGAACCAATGAACAAGTAATGAGCCTTGGCTGCCTCCCAGAGGGAGCCCTGAGTTTGTGGGCTGACTCGGGCTGGGCTTATGCAGAGGTCTTCCCAAATCCTGGTCTTATATCTGCTAAGTCCTCTGCCCATACCCTGGGACCACCTGGGCATTCTGGATGTGGAGGGGGCATATCCCACCACATACGAGGCCAAAGGAAATGTCACAGATTTCAGCCCAGTTCAGCCCAGCCTCCTCCTGCACTCTGGCACCCAAACTCGGGTGAGTGTGAGGTTATGTAACAACTCGGTCAGCATTTACTGAACACCCGCCCTGTGCAGGCACTGTTCCAGGCACTGGGGGTGGAGCCACACTGACAAACTGACATTTGATGAGACTGACATATGCTGGGACAGGGACACCACCGCTGCAAGGGGACAGGGCTCCTGCCGCACCTCCCGGCTATGAGGGGATTAAGGCGGTGTGAGGTCTCAGTTGCTGTACTGCAGTCTCCATTCGAATGAAGCCTTTCAGGGAGCAATGTGGTCAGTGAAAAGGCCACTGTAGAGTGATCAAGGGCACAGACACAGGAGCAGGGTGAACTCGGGCTCTGTGTGCCCTCAGACTGATCGCTTAACCTCTCTGTGCCTCAGTTTCCTCATCTGAGCAGTGTGGAGAGTGATACTAGTGCGCTCCTCCTAGGGTTATTACTGGCTGCAGGAGTTAACAGTTATAAAACACCTAGAAGATTGCCTGTTCATCGGAAGTGCCACTCGTGCGTCAACTAAAAACACAGCCCATATGTATACCAGCTGTCACGGAAGCCCAGGGAATGAAGGAAGGAGAGGAGGAAGACTTCCGGGGGAAGTGACATTGTGCTTTTCTTGAAGGATGAACAGGAGTTCGTCAGGGGGTGGGGGGAGGGCAGTCTCAGGGCCCCAAGAAGCCCCCATTACTGCCCAGCAACCCTCCTAGCAGCTCCTTCCCCCTCTGCTCGCTGAAGCTCATATGGGAATAAAACCACCTTGAGAGGAGTGAGGCTTGGGTTACCTGGGTGTGTGTGCTGGAGAGGGCGGGAAGTGGGGGGTAGCTGGGACAGGCCTCAGTGTGTGCTGAAACAGGGCTCTCCCTACACGGGCAGCAGCTCGGCTGGTTCTCGCCCGCCTGTCAGCCAGCAATCATGTTTAATAAAGGCCCCAAATTAGACAGCCAAGCGCAAGCACCCTCAGTCTAACAATGCAATTAGCACAGACAAAGCCTCCCACTTCCTCCCCGGCCCCAGAAAGGGTGGCAGAGGGCAGGGGACGGGCTGGGCCCTCCCTAGAGAGCTGTGGAGAGGTTTGAAAAGGAACCAGCGATAGACGAAGAGGTGACGAATCGCATCTGAGTGACGGCTCCTCTTGTTGTCAGGCAGCTGCGAGAGAGCGCATCTTTGGTGGATCTTTGCAGGTTATCTGGCTTTGAACAGGGACACCCACACATACCTGAGGTCTCCTTGTCTCCGAGCCCCTCAATCTCTACGAGTCCTCCCCGTCTCTCCCTCTCTGTCCTGCATCTTCTCTCTTGCCATCTGAGGACAGATGCAGGCTGGGTTTCCATTAATAAACATCAGCAAAGGGGGGAAGTATCCCAAACTGCACAGCCCAGGTTTGAGGACAGAAAGCAAGCAAGCGACATTCCCAGCTCCATGTGCAGCCCTTCGGGTGCTGGGGGTGGCTGTCTCACCCAGGGAGGGCCTGCTTGTTCGGGGGTAGACCCGTCCAATGGCTCTGGCTCCACAGGGAGGGGGACGTGAGGTCTGGGAGGCTGATCAATGTCCGCACTGGCGCTGGGGCCCCGGGGTCCTGACTCTTCAGGACCTGGCACTGGAACAAGCAGTCTCTGTTTTCTCTTGGCCAAAGAGCCAGGGCCCTCAGGCCCTGCCCTGGCTGGGCACGTGGGGCCGGGTGTGTGTGTGCCTGACACACGGTCCTCGCCTGAGACCTGCCTGCTGGCTGTGCTTCCTCCTCTCCAGCCCTATTAAAACCCAGAGCGTGTCCTGACAGCGACAGAGCAGCAGGGTTCAGAGGGTAGGGCCTCTGGCCAGACATTAAACAGTACAGAGCTCTCTCAGCTCTCCCCTCCCCTCTCCCCTGCCTCCCACTGCCTGGCACCCACTGCCCAGTGAAGGTTGGCAGAGAGGGGGCTGTCAGACAACACCTTGGGCACTCAGTGGCCAGGAGCCCAGAGTTTCACAAAGACCTTAATCAATCATTTGTTCATTCATTCATTCATTCATTCACCAAGTGCCTCCAGGGCCCACCTAGGACACACCAGCCAGGCAGGAGGGACACCATGGTCGCTGAGACACTCAGGTCCTGTCCCCAGCACCCCAGCCCAGTCTAGTAGGGGGACAGGCCAGACATGGGGCAGTGATGGTGCTGGGGACATGAGCTGTGATGAAGGAAACTGGGACAGGCATCTGACCCTGACTTGGGGGCCTCGGAAAGGTTTCCCAGAGGAAAAATGGGCTGGACATGTGTCTGGAGGTACGGTGGTGGCCAAGGAAAGGGTGCAGGATGGCATTTCAGGAGAAGGGCCGGGGTAGGAGAGGCCGAGGAGTGACGGCACAGAGGTCAAGAGTGGGGGCAGCATGAAGCGTGAGAGGTGAGGTAGAGGGCGGCAGGCCAGGGCAGGATGGCGGCAGGCCGGGGCAGGAGGCTGAGCTTTGTTCAGAGGTGGCTGGGGCCTTGGAGGGCTGCAACCCAGGGCCTGACACGGTCAGATCTGCCTTTTAGGATTTCCCTCCCTCTCTCCTTCCTCCCCTCCAAAACTGAACATTCATGGGGGCTGCGGTGAATGTGGCAGGGTGTGTGCTTGTCCTGAGATAGAGAAGGTTTAAAAGATGAAAAAGAGAGAGTCCACCATCCCTCGGTGCACAGCCAGCCGGGTTGGAGAGGACGCAGCAAGGTTCACCCCAGCACTGCGAGAGCACAACTCACCCTGCCTCAGGAAGGCTTCCCAAAGGAGGCGACCTCTGTGGGGGTGGGGGGTGGGGGGTGGGCCTTGATCGATGAATCAGAGCTTGCCAAGTGGCTATAAAGGTGTATTTAAAGAGTTACTCTCGGGCTTCCCTGGTAGCGCAGTGGTTGAGAATCTGCCTGCCAATGCAGGGGACACGGGTTCGAGCCCTGGTCTGGGAAGATCCCACACGCCGTGGAGCAACTAGGCCCGTGAGCCACAACTACTGAGCCTGCGCGTCTGGAGCCTGTGCTCCGCAACAAGAGAGGCCGCAATAGTGAGAGGCCCGCGCATCGCGATGAAGAGTGGCCCCCACTTGCCGCAACTGGAGAAAGCCCTCGCACAGAAACGAAGACCCAACACAGCCAAAAATAAAATAAAAATCAATTAAAAAAAAAAAAAAAGAGTTACTCTCCTGAGGAGATATCTGCCTCCAGGGTGGGCACACGGTGAGGCTTCCTGCTTCCAGGTGCTCCTGGGCACTTTGACCCACTTCATCCTCACAATGCTCCTCTGAGCACCCGTCTTACAGAAGGGCTGCTTGCCTGGAAAGCAAATGGCCTAAGATCACACAGCTGGAAAGCAGCAGAGCCAGGATTTGGACCCAGGCATCTAGCGGCAGCGCCCACACTGATAACCAGGGTGCCCTGCTGTCCCCGTGCACAGGACGGGTCTGTACCGAACACCTGCTGTGTCAGGCCCCTGCCAGATGCTGCGGAGGAAGTGCCAAAGCATCACCAGCGTCCCGGCCCTCCTCCCCCGGGCTGGGCGGACCCTGGGGAGACCAGTGAGGTTTCCAGTAACTCTCAGTGACCAGTGTCCCGGTCCATTTGCCAGGGGCTGGCAGCTCCCCAGGGTATGTGAGGTTTAAAGGGCAGAATGGAAGTGTCTCGTTTCCTCACAAGCAGGGACTGGCTTGGTTGAGGGCTGCTGGGGGTCAGGCGGGCAGGACGGCGGAGGAAGGAGGCCAGCATGCCCCCCCGTAGGAGCATGTAGCTCCAGGAGGTGGGAGGGGAGAGCCTTGCTCGGGGCACCCGCCGGCCCAATCGGCACAGCAGCGTTGCAGACAGGACACTTGGCCTCCCCCTGCTGCTTCAGTCTCCCCCGGAAGAGCCGTGAGGGGGAGTCCATTATCAGGCAAATAGCAGCTACTGATGTGAAAATGAAATATAGATTGAATACCTGTGCCTTTCGGCTCACAAATCATGCCCCCAGCCCAGGTGTCAGCCTGCACAGACGCCGGTTCAGATTACAGAACGCGGGAGGACAGACCTCAACCCCCCCACCCCAAATCCCCAGCAGTTCTCCCTGGGACTCACGGACCCAAAGCAGAGACCAGGCTCTGGCTCCCTGCTGCCCTCAGGGGTGACGGCAGAGACGGGCCTGTGGCTCCTGCACACACACCACCTGGTGTCCCCAGAGCAGGGAGCCCAGGGAAGGAGCTGCCCCAGCCTGCGGCATCGGAGGCGTCGGACTCAGTCGGCCCTCAGGGGCCTGGCAGGCATGGCCCTGCTTGGGAATTGGGGCTGGCTCCAGAGCTGTTGGCCTTCCAGCCTGCAGGTGGCTTGCCAGTCCCGCGCTCCCAAAATGGGCACCAAGGGGGTCCGGGAGGAGCTGAGCGGCGCACTTCCTGCTCCCGTCCATTTAGCCGACGTTCACTCGACTTTCAGTGGGCTGGCAGTGAACTCATCCCCGTTACAATGCACTCAGGGACCCTGACAACTAATTTAATTTAAAACATCCTTGCAATAAAAGCTCAGAACGGAAAACCACCAAGTCCTGGGGGTTATTTAACAAGTTGCCTCACAGATAAATACATTAAAACGATTCTCAAACCAGAGTCATGCGAAGTTAAAGTAAAATTAAGAAAGTCGAATCAAAATATAAATTAATGGCATTGAGATACAGCGTTTGAATTGGCAGGAGTCATGTGAGGGGAGCGTTGGCAAGGGCTCTGCCTTCTGTTCAGGTGACATGGCACCTCCAGGCAGTGCCAGAAACCCCTTCTGTACCAGGCATTGGGGAGCTCGGGCGAGGTGGCTCCAACCACACCCAGCACCCGCCTGGCCCACCCTTCCACCCTGGAGGACACTTCACACCTACCAGCCCTGGCAGGGACTCTGGCTGGCTTGCTCCCTGCCTCTGGCCCGGCTTTTGGCGTGCCCCAGCTGTTATAAAATGGAGGTGCCCACCACACCTGTGTTGACAGCTGGCATCAAGAAATAAGGGAGGGGCTTCCCTGGTGGCGCAGTGGTTAAGAATCCACCTGCCAATGTAGGGGACACAGGTTCAAGCCCTGGTCCGGGAAGATCCCACATGCCGCGGAGCAACTAAGCCCATGTGCCACAACTACTGAAGCCCGCGTGCCACAACTACTGAAGCCCTCGTGCCTAGAGCCCGTGCTCCGCAACAAGAGAAGCCACCGCAATGAGAAGCCCGCGCACCGCAACGAAGAGTAGCCCCTGCTCGCCGCAACTAGAGAAAGCCTGCGTGCAGCAACGAAGACCCAACACAGCCAAAAATAATTAAAAAAAAAAAAAGAAAGAAGGGAGATTGGGCATGTTAAGGCCTGGTGCAGAGTGGAGCCTCGCATAAGCATGAGGTCCTAGGATGATGATGGTTGTTACCACTGTCGCACATATTTACTGCTGAGTGAATCTTAGAGCACCCCACAAAGCTGGCAAGGCCAGCATTCCCATTTGATTGACAAGTAAACTGAGGCCAGGGAGGCACAGGCAGAAATGGGAAGGGCTCCACACGCCGAGGGGCTTTTGCCTCCATCTCTTCCAGCCAGCATGCAGGGTCCTGATTTCACTTCTCTGTGTCTCTGTTTCTCTCCCAGCTGAGGGCAGAGAAGCTGGGGCTGGGCTGGCTGCCAGCCTGGTGCTCAGGTCCCGGCTGCAGCCCTATGGGCACGCCCACCCCCACTGTGGGCCTATGCTCCCAAGCAGCCCTCCCAGCCTGGCCAGGGTCAGCCTCTGGGCTTAGCTGGAGGTTGTCAGAACTGTAGGGGACTTGGCGGGAGATGGGCACCCATGTAACCACCCCCTTTTCCCAGGCTGGAGCGGCCCCAGGTGCCGACAGGCAGCATTGGGAACAGTATCTGGAGCTGCCTTTCTTGATAGTGCCACGAGCTAATCAGTCTGGGAGGGAAAAGAAGAGGGAATCCCCAGGGAACAGCGGCAGGGAGGGGTGAGGAAGGATGGGGCAGGACATGAGCCTAGGAGAAGGGAGGTGGGGGGGAGCGTGAGAATGCGGCCGACCCCCGCCCCCAGCTTTTGATGGCAGGGTGGTGGAGAGAGGTGGAGGGAGGGAGAGCGGGAAGGCACTGGTGTGTGTGTGTGTGTGTGTGTGTGTGTGTGTGTGTTGAGGGGGGCACGGGGGATGTCTTCACCTGGAATCACAGCCCATCTGACACCCGAGACAGCTCTGAACCGGGAGGGGAAAAGCGCTGCCAGGCCTGGCTGAGGTGCAGCCTGTAAGCTGTCTGCGCCTGGTGGGGCGGGTGGCCTCCCGGGCCAGCCAGCTCGAGGAAGGGATGGTTCTCGGGTGAGCCCGGCCACTGGAAGCCTGGGAGCGGGCGTGGGGGGCTCTCCCCGCCCAGCAGTCCTCCCAGATGTGGGGCCAGTTGTGGGGGCAGGGCTGCTGGCTCTGCCCTGCAATGGCTGGACCCCATCCTGGGCAGGGGGAGGCAGTCCCCTCCCTGCAGGGACACATGCAGAGCGGCGTGTTCACATGGGAGGGGGCGCAGTGACACTCCCGAGCCTGGCCTGGGCAGCTGTGTCACCTAAATGCTTCACCGGGAAACCTCTGCGAGCGGGCAGTGCTGCGGACGCAACAGGCTACTTATTGACAGTCATTAAGTCTTTAGCAAATGGTTTCGGGAGAAAAAATAGCCATGATGACGATTTATCTTGGGCGTCCATCTCAGACCTCAGCTATGAAGGCATGTGCTTCCCCGACCCCCGGGGCGCCAGATCCCTGTCCCTCTGCAGGGGAGCAGAGCAGGGGGTCCAGCAGACCTGTTGGAAGCTGGGGGGCTGGGGGAGGGTGGTGATGAGAGGTGTTGGCAGGTACCAAGCTCTGTGCTAAGTGCTCCCTGCATCTCAGTCTTCATGGCGGCCTTAGGAAGAGATGCTATTATGATATCCCTTCTACAGATGTGGCAGCTGAGGGCCCGAGATGCCAGGTCGTGTGCTCAGGGCCACGCAGCTGGTGGGGGACAGGGGTGGGAACTGAATTCCTGCTGAACCAAGTGAGGTGACCGGGACCCGTGATCAGAGCCCAGCGCGTCCCCTCCAAGGAGGCCAGGCCAGGCCCGCAGAGCTGCAACTAAGGGTTAGGATTCTCCTGGCCTTGGGCAAGCCCCAGAGCCTTTCTGAGCTTGAGTTTCCTCTCCTGGGAAATGGCAGGGCTGGGCCTCGGGAGGAAATGTGCGGGAAGTGTCTGGAAAACTATAAAATGCCAGATAAACAAGAGGCTGTCGGGAAGCTTCCCCACACTCCTTGCAGGTGAATGGAGGGTCACCTGAGAGCCAGGGGCAGGTCCAGCGGGATCCAGCCCCGCCTGCCACTCGGGGGAAGGGCTGCTGCCACAGTGGTGGAGAAGGAAACACCGTAACTAACCCGGGCGTGCTGGGGCCATGGGGCCGCCCAGCTGATCGGGGCAGATTTAACAGGACTTTGAAAAATAAAAACGTAAAACAGCAAACCGCTGCCCGCTCCTCCCGCTGCAATAAAAATGGATTTATTTGTTCGTGGAATGAAATTTAATAACTTTGGTGGGAGATGAGGCGTGAACAATAATAGTTTTTTTGCTCTTTCTCATTTTGGAAGCGGGGAGAGAAGGAAGGAGGAGTGAGGCCGGGGGCCCATCTGGGACACTATGGGGGAAGGGGATGCTCGGGGGTCCGCATCCTCCGGGGGTTGGTTAAGTAAACCGAGGAGGGGCTGTCTTTATTCATTGCTCCCAAGGAGCAGTGCATACAGTTCATCAAACTTTCACATTTCCCGTGCTGGCCATACTCATCTCTCTGTTCTCCCCGTGCTCCCGTGTGGGACACCAGGCCTTTGCTCTGCTGAGCCCTCCAACTGGGGTGCCTCTCTGCCCTCGTCAAAATTGTACTCATCCCTTGGAGGCCCCTCAGAAGACTCCTCCTCCGAGGCTCCTGTGGTGCCCCCAGCTGAAAGCAGCCTTCCAGCTCTCCTGAGCCCCCCGTTAGCACCAGCCCTCAATTTCTGCCCAGCGCGGGGCTGTGCAGGGGGCCCGGCGTTCCTGGGGCCCGGCACAGAGCAGCAATCTGACAATATGTGTTGAATGAATGCGTGAGTGAAGGTCATGGACAGAGACCCAGTGTCTACCTTTCCTTGTAACCTGGTACATCCGGGGCCGGGCTGAGGCCAAGGACAGAGTCCCTTTGCCAGCTTGCCAGGCGGCCCCTGCCCCTGGACTGGGCTAGGACCAACCTGGGGCCTTCCCTAGACCAGGGCACCTGTTCCTGGAAACTCCTGCTCCTCCAGGTACAGCTTGTGCCATTGCACCTCTCTGGGCCTCAGCTTCCCCATCTGTGAAGTGGTTGTGGGGTCTGCACGAGACCAGGGCCCTTTGTCAAGCAGGAGGCCCCAGCATCAGGTGAGGCAGGAGACTGGGCCTGTGAGGGACCCTGAGTCAGGACTCACCAGGCCAGGCTGTGCACAGGGGCTGGGAGTGGCAGGAGGCCTGGGAGGGGGTCACAAGGAGCCCCCCAACCTGCCCAGTGGTGCTTCCAGCTCCAGGCTCCGCAGCCTGGAGAGGCCTGAGCAGCCGAGGGGGACGAGCCGCCTCCTGCGTTGTGCCGGCAGGTCGATAACAAAACAAGTGCACTATTGACCAACAGCGCACTAAATCCTCCCGGCAGACAAGATGATGCGAGCCTGAATCGACTGCTGAACTCATAACCCGCGTGGCCCTGCCCCGCCACTGGCAGCCAGAGGAGGGGACAGGCGGAGCGGCGGCTGGGGCCTCGGGGGGGCAGGGATGGGGCGCAGGGCCTCACATCATCCTCACGCTGCCCTGGGATGGAGAGGCTGATCCTGCCCCCATTGCTGGGCTGGGCCCCAGGGAGGCGGGCCTAGGACAGTCGCCTTTTGGGGGCTGCATCGGGAGGAGGCTTTGGAAGCCAAAAGTGCAGGAATCCCAGAAGCTAAAATTAGGAGGTCAGCTGATCCAGCTCTTTTGTTTTTAATTAAAATAATGACATAACATCAGATAAATACAAAAAATACATGTGGCATCTCTGTAAGTCATGAAGCACAATGATAAAGCACACACTCTGAACCCGCCACGCAAATGAAGCCCAGTGGTTAAATGCCCAGACTGCTGGGTTAAAATAACAGCTGTGCCGCTTCCCGCTGTGTGGCCCTGGACACGTTGCTTCACCTTTCTGTGCCTTAGTCTCCACAACCATAAGATGGGGAAAATAAAGAGTACCCCCCACCCTGGTTATAGGGTTGTTCTGAGGATGAAATGAGTTCGGATTTCTAAAGCACTAGGAGCACAGGAAGAGGTAACTGCTCCCGGCGGAATCTGGGATTTCTTTCTCCCTTGCTTCCTGTTGCAGCTTCATCCCACGTGTGGCCCCGGGGTCCCTCACCTGGCCTTTTGGGAGTCTGTGAACCCTAAGAATCCCTTGTAAACTTGAATGTCTGGGGGAAGAGGTTCATATTCCAGGAACACGATCAGATTCTCAAGGTGAGCCCTCTGAAAGTGAAGACCCCTGATCTGCTCCAACTGCCCCATTTTATGAGGGGTCCTGTGGCCCAGGGAGGTGTAGAGCCCCACTCGTGGTCAGCTAGAGGTGGAGCTGGCAGGCCAGAGGATGCTGACGGCTCAGAGGATGCTGGGCCATATGCAGGGGAGGGGGCCAGAGACACCCCCCCCCCCACTGCAAGGTCCTGAGGGCCATGGGGCACCAGACCCCCAGGGCTGCCTGATGCTGTGCACAGGGTGTCTGGTTGTGACCAACGTGCTGTCCCCCAGCCGTTGTCCTGTGGTCTCTGTAGATCCCTGCTGCTCTGTGCCCATCCTCCCTCCTTTCTGAGGCAGTCAACACCAGACTCCAGGTCCCACAGGTCTGCCTTTGAACCCCACTTGCCACTTTCCAGCTTCTGCTCTGGACAGGTTACTTAGCCGCCCAGAGCCTCAGTTTGGGCATCCGTAAGATGGACAGAATGAAGCTGGGAGGTTTAGGGAAGGACTGACTGAGGTCATATGTGGCACTTGTTAACTTATTAATTCAAAGTTAGTGCCAGTTTCCTGATGTCCCGAGGCCGCCCAGCTCCGGCCCCAGTTCAGGAGGCGCAGCCCGTAGACGGCGCTGGGGCGGCACATCTGCAGCTGGGCCAGGAGCCTGTGTGGTCTGGCGCGTCAGATGGTGTGGGAGTGGGCGTGTGCGCGTGGGTTCTCGCCTCCTAAATGCACTCCTCCGGGAGTAAAAGCTGGGCCTCTGCAGGGTAAACAGTGCAGCTTCCCGCGGAGAAGCCGGCGTCCGGCTGGGCTCAGGGCGGGGAGGCCCCACAGCCCCAGGAGCCTTGCAGGGGCCAGAGTCGCAGCTGGGACTCCGGGCTGTGCAGCTGGAGGCCTGGCTGGACCAAGAGTGCAGGGGAGGGAGGCTGGGGCCCTGGCCACTGGGGGTGCCGTGGAGGCCCAGGCACGAGGGAGCGGGGAGGCATCTTGCCAACCGCATCCCCAGCTGTCTGCACCACGGGTGACCTGTCAGCCTAGCCGGTCAGAGGGATGTTGGGGGGATACACCCTCCTCACTCCAGTCCTGCCTTCCCCTAGGGAAGAGTCATCTAGACTGTCACAGCTAGACATGAGGCTGGCTCAGGGCAATGGTCTCCTTTTATGATGGGGAAACTGAGGCACAGAGAAAGGAAGGGCTTCCCCAAGCCCTCTGAAGCCTGTTTGTGGGGTTCTTTCCTCTCTCTAGCAGGGGGGTAAGGCTTATGAGGGAGGTTCCCTCACCTTTTCTACCTCCTGAATTCCTATGCATCCTTCAAGTCCCCATCTCTGGGAGAACTTTCCTGACCCCTGCCCTCTTACCTCTGAGGTTTGTGACCACAGCTTTCTGTGCTGAGCCCTAGTGGGTCCCCCTACCCTGGATCCCATGTGACTCTCAGAGCAACCTTGGGAGGGAGGACTTGTCTTTATGCTATAGAGGAGGAAGCAAGTTCAGAGAGGTTGAGTTTCTGGTCCAAGGTCACACAGTAAATACAGGGTGGACAAGCAATCCCCCTCTGTGCCCTCAGCCTCCTTCTCTGCGTGCCCTCCATTGTAGCCCTTCTCCCATCACTGAACCAGGCTCTCCTCGAGGGACAGCCCACACCTTTCCAGCGCGTCCAGATAGACCCCCTTTTTCCCAGGAGCCAGACACTATTAATCAGCCCTGTGGGCCCCTGAGCTGCTGCCTGGGGTTCTTGGGCTCAGCGCTTTACTCGCAGCAAGCAGATTATCAAATCTCCAAGTTCCAAGCTCTTGGAGCTTGGGGTGGGGAAGGCTCTGGTTGCCCCAGTGATCTCTGACCTCATTTTGGGATCCTGAGCATACCCTTTCCACCTGGGAGTCTCCTGCTCGGTCAAGGAGATGGCACTCGGGCCAAAGGGGTTGTTCCCTATCAAATCAGTTGGCCTCCTGACTTCCCCAGGGCTGAAAAGGGAGGTCTGGGATCCAAGACCCTGCCCCAGCCACCCACAGGATAGGAAGGGTGTGAGGACCCGGGCATGTTGGACTTGAGGAGGCCTGGTCTCCATTATGGCCCCAGAAAGCACTTTATCTTCTCTGGGCCTGTTTCTTCTCCTTGGAGAAGATGGGAGGTGAGGCTGACCCCACAGGGTGGCTTATGAGGACCTTCCCCGGGAATCCTGGGCCACATCTAGACAGGCTGGGACCTACCTGGCCAGCCCCTGACCCCGCTCTCCTGATGACCCGTCATCACCCCATCTGGATAGAACTGGCCCTGCCCGGGGGTGGCCCTCCTGGGTCTGAACCACTCCCTGGGCACCATCTAAAGCCTGGCACTTTAAACGCTTCGCTTCTTTGGAGGCTTAGCACAATCCACTATTATTCCCATTTTACAGATGGGGAAACTGAGGCTCAGAGAGGCTAAGTAACTTGTCCAAAGCCACCCAGCTGGTAGGTGGCAGAGCCTCATACAGGCTCAAACCGAGGCTCAGGCAGAGGTGGATAGATTACCTGGCCCTGCTGACCCTCCCCTCGGTGGCTGGATTCTTGTCCTGTTCCCTCCTCATTTGAAGTGACAATCTACACAGCTCCTGAGGAGAGGGAGGGGAGACCCTGAACCTGGCCCTGGGGTGAAGGGAAGCTGGAGGGAACAGCCCGGAGGTCCCGCTCCACGTTGTTCTCACTCCATTCTGCTGCCTCCTCACTGGTGCCCCCTCTCCCTGCAACCAGAGGCATCTCCCTAAAACACAGTCTTACGCTGCCAGTCACCTGCCTGGGCCTGGGTCCTGGGGGAGACCATGGAGGGCCTCCACCTCTGGCCCCAGCAACCTTCCCAGCTCTCCCCCACCCTGCCCCCCCTTCCCCTCTCTCCCTTTGCTCCTCAAATGAGCCACGTGCCCCGCTGCATATCACCCTGCAGGTTTCTACTTCCTAAGCAAAGCCCTCTGACCCCTCATAGGCATCCCCACTGAGGTACCTCCAGACCTCCCACCTCCTGGGTCAAAGACCCCCCTCACTGCACCCTGGTTCAGCAGCTCTGAGGTCAGGACAGGTCTGGAGGCTCCCTGGGTGCCCAGAGCAGCCTAGCGCTCAGATCCCTGATCTGTCTCCAGCGCCCAGAACAGTGCCTGGCATATCACAGGCCGGCCTTATGCTCTGGGCGAATGAATGAATGAATGAATGTCCTCTGCGCTGGGCTCTGTGCAGGCACTTAGGATCTAGAGATGGCCGACTTTCATGTCACCGCTCTAAGCTTTCAGCCAGTATCAGCTCATTTAATCCTCACAACAGCCATACACGGTGGACACTATTATCCCCATTTTCCAGAGGAGGAAGCTGAGGCACAGGGAGGGATGTGAAATCACCCAAGGTCACACAGCCAGGAGAATGTGGGCCCCCCACCCCGACTTCAGGAGCTGGAGGTCTGGTCCCAGCAAACACTAGGATGACTTGGGTGGTTTGTGGCACCAGAGCAGAGGGTGTGACAGCTGCCCCAGCGGTGAGAGGGGGCAGGACCCAGGGGTGCAGTGCAGGCAGGATGGAGCAAATACCTATTGGCCACTCCCCCTTTAGCAGCTGGACTGGCTCAGGCAGAGGGGTGGAGAGGGACTTGATCCAACGAAATAGAGTTCAGATTTAGCAAATAAAAATGCCACATGCCCGGGGCTTCCCTGGTGGCTCACTGGTTAAGAATCCACCTGCCAATGCAGGGGACATGGGTTCGAGCCCTGGTCCGGGAAGATCCCACACGCTGCGGAGCAACTAAGCCCATGAGCCACAACTACTGAGCCTGTGCTCTAGAGCCCGCGAGCCGCAACTACTGAAGCCTGCGTGCCTAGAGCCCGTGCTCCGCAACAAGAGAAGCCACCGCAATAAGAAGCCCACGCACCACAACGAAGACCCACTCGCTGCAACTAAAGCCCGTGCACAGCAACGAAGACCCAACGCAGTCAAAAATAAATAAAATAAATAAATTAAAAAAAAACCAAACCAGATGCCCAATTAAATTTGAATTTTGGAGAAATAACCAATAATTTTTGTAGTATTAAGTATACCCCAAGTGATCTTTGGGACTTACTTATACCAAAAAAAGTATTGGTTGTTTGCCTGAAATACACGTTTAAGTGAGTTTCCTATATTTTGTCTGCCAGTCCTACAAAGAAGAGGTAGAAAGGACCCCGGTGGGTGAGAGCCAGGTTGTAATGTGAGATTACAGCCACTTTACAGAGGGGAAACTGAGTTTCAGAGCAGCAGGCCCTTGTTATTGAGAAAGCCAAGACAGGACCCAGGCTCTGGACTCCCAGCCCTCGTACTCAGTGGGCTGCCCCAGGAGACCAGGCCAGGAACACCCCTCCCCCAGCCCCACCCCCAGCCCCACAGCTCGGCAGAGCTGCCCCGTGCCCTCTGCCAGGTGCCTGATGCAAGCCACAAGCCACAAACCAGCCAGAGGGTCTCCTCTCCAACTTCCCCTACCACCATCCCTCTCCTTCTCATACTCCCGCCCTCACTCATCTCCTCGGCTTGGGGCTAAGACTCCCTCACGTGGAAGGGATCTGCATGGAGTGAATTTTCACAGCTGGGTTATCACCTCCCAAAAATAGGGCCGAGTGATGGATGGGGGCTGTTGCCAGGCCCTCCAGCCGTGGGGAGCAGCGGTGGGAGTGAGGGAGGGGGATGGGGCCCAGTGAGGGGTCCACAGGCCCCAGCCAGTGCCCTCGACCCTGGGGTGACTCCCCAGCCCCTGGTGGGCTTCAGCCCCCACTCATTGATGAGGGGGAAGCTGCTCTGTGCCTGAGGTCTTCAGAGATGGGCCTGAGCCTCCAGGAGGAACCAGCTGGACAGGCACCAGCCACACCAGGCCAAGTGATTCATCTGCCCAACAGGTGCCCCCGCTGGGAAGCTGCAAGTGTCCACATCAGGTGGGACTGGGGCTGTGCCTGGGGCAGGGGTGTCTGGGAATCAAGGACCCTGTGACAAGGCCGCCCTGCCCTCTCTCCCCAGCTGTGCCCTGTTCTCAATTTTGTCTTTTAGCTTCTTGGTTTTTAAACACCCATCAGCCTGGCCTCAGGATCCAGGTGCCGACGGGCATTTGTGGAGACATGGCTGGGCTTCAGCCTGCAGATGGGAAGGTGGGGGGCACGGGGGCTCCTTGCCCCCAACACACATACACACGTGCTCAGCCCGGACACACTGATGGGCACGCACAGACTCACAGACAGACACACCAGCATGCACACACCCACCTCTCCCCCTTGGTCTCTGGAGGCACTAACATTTAAGCCCAGGTCTGGAGGGGCGTCCAGCTGGTGTCACTGCCCATTATCTCAAGGTCACCTAGCATTGGGCTGACATTTTTTACAGAGGATCCCCCCAACCCACTGCCGGCCTGGGTCTCTGGCCACCTAGGAGCCTGGAAAGGCTGCTGCTTGACCACTTGGGCCAAGGGCCTCCCATGGTGATGGGTGGGCTTCAGGAGACCATTCTGGCCCAGCCTGGCCTCCTTCCCCAGTCCTTCAGCAGCCGGGGACCCAGGGGCTCTCCTCACACCCCAGGCCTGGGCCGTCTGGCATCAGGTCTGGAAGTGGCCTGCCCGTTTGTGAGGCTTGCCCTCGGTCCAGAGCTATGTACAGAGCGCCCCCCGCCGTGGGTGCTGGCGACAGCCCAGTGCTTCCTCCCTCGTGTGCAGCCCCCTGCCCAGCCCAGAAAAGCTGGAAGAGCAGGCCGTGTCCCTTGCTCAGAAGGACGTTGCCCCCCCTCCCCCCACCCCGGAGATCAGCACGCTCGCCCTCCGCACAGCTGGGAGACGGGAGACCCCTGCCCCTGGCTTCTTCTCTAGGCCGAAGCCCCCACCCAGTCCCGTCTATGTCCATCCGCCGATGCTCTCAGGGGGCGAGGTGGCCTCGGAGTTACGATATTAAATGCAGCTGCACCGAAACATGGCCTCAATCCAATTACACCAGGAAACAAGAGGAGCCGCTTAGGCTAATCTGGTTATTCTGCCTTGGCCTCCCTCGGCAGCGTCGGAGGGATGCCCAGGAGGGGCAGCTGTCAGGGTGGGCAGCGGCCTGAGCGCGGCCCTGTGCCCCACAGGGTCCCACTGGGTGGCCGCGGGACGGACTGCCCATCTCCGGGGCTATGTGGCCGGCGCACTCGGCTCCTGCTGGCGGGGAAGCCACGAGGCTGTGGAGGCTTCTCGGCCCACAGCCCGGCGGGAGAGCCCGTCACCCATCCTCCTACAGATATTTACTGAGCACAGAGCTTCGAGGGGCCTGATCTGGGCAGGGGGACCCCGCAGAGAAGGGAGAGCGGGGCTCTGCCCTCAGGGAGGTAACCGAGCTGGGGAGACAGGCCACAGGTAAATCCGAAAGCTGGTTTCAGATGGGCGATGGCGGGGAGGAAGGCCCCTCCGAGGAGGACACGCTGCGGCGCAGGCGGGCATGGGAGGCAGGCCCAGGGAGGGAACTGCAGAGCCCAGAGTGGGGAGGGATTGGGCCCGATCCAGGGCCTAAAGGCAGCCAGTGTGTCGGAGTGTGGTGAGCGGGGAGGTGGAGGCCTTGTGGACCCTGGTAAAGAACTTGGATTTGTTCTAAGGGGAGAGTTGCGATGGATTTAGTTTCCCAGGGGCTCACTCGGGCTGCCGGTGGACAGACCGCTGTGCGGGGGCGGGCAGGAGGAGGCCATCGTGGGCTCCAAGCAGAGGCGGAGCTTAGCGCAGAGTGGGAGCGGGCGGGTGGACAGACAGACGAGAGAGAAGTGGTTGGATTCCGTCGGTTCTGAAAGGACTTGCTGACCACTGAGGCGGGTGAGGGGGTCCAGGGGAGGCCCTGTGGCCTCTCCCTGCTCCCCCCCGAATAGCTGCCCATGTGGTGCTTTAGGATTGCAGGAGTTCTCCCACCTTTGCTGTGTGCTCCCCAGCGCTGGCGCTGTGGGTGCCTCTGGGAATTAGACAGACCCGGGTCTGCCCTCCGAGAGGTTGTGGTTAAAGGGAGAGACAGATTTGGAGTAAGAACTTACAGGCAGGAGGGGTAGCTATGCGGGCACGTGCAGCGGGTGTCAGAGCCAAGATCCAAGGGATGAGCACGAGTCAGCCAGGGTAGTGGGGGGGAGTCGCGCATGAGAAGTGTCCCAAGCAGAGGGACCAGCAAGTGCCAAGGCTGGGCGGTGGGAGGAATTTCAGTTGTCATGGAACGGAGAGCAGTCCAACGAGGCTGGGGGAGTGATGGACGGGTCTGGGGTGGGAGATGGGCTGGACAGAGAGGCAGAGTCAGGGCCCAGGCCTGAACAAAGCCTATGGGAGCCGAGACCCCTGGAGGAAAGGGATAGGTGGGGTGGGTGGGCTGGGCACAGGCAGTACTGGGCGGTGGATGGGGGAGGGGGGAATGTGGAGTGGGTGAGGAGGAAGAAGAAGGCACTTCTGTCTGGAGGTGTAGCCAGGCCTGGAGGAGCTCTCAGGCCTATGGAAGGAGCAATAGGGAGCCAGTGAAAGTTCTTGAGTGAGGGAGTAGTAAGATTAAAACTTGTCTTCAGTCATAAATGAGGGAAGCAGGGATGTATTGTGGGAAGTGTTAAAATGACCTGGGTTCCAACCTCAGCTGTGTTATTTGTTCACTTGAGACCTTGAGCAAGTTCCTTTCCCTCTCTGAGCCTGTTTTTTTTTTTTCTTTCTTCTTTATAAGGTTCAAACTCACTTTAAATATATATATATAATTCATGTAAGATAAAATTCTCCTTTTAGGGGCTTCCCTGGTGGCTCAGTGGTTAAGAATCCGCCTGCCAATGCAGGGGACAGGGGTCTGAGCCCTGGTCTGGGAAGATCCCACATGCCGCAGAGCAACTAAGCCCGTGTGCCACAACTACTGAGCCCACGCACCACAACTACTGAAGCCTGCACACCTAGAGCCTTAAAAAAAAGAAAAATTCTCCTTTTAAAGTGTAGAATTCAGTGGCTTTTCGTATATTCACAAAGTTGTGCAACCATTGCTTCTATCTAATTCCAGAACATTTTCATCACCCCAAAAAGCTTCAGGTTTGTCATCTGTAAAATGGGGACACAAATAAGCACCCGAGTCAAAGGGAGGTGGTGAGGGTTTAATAGGAGACAGTGTACAGTGCCTGTTTGATAAGGAAGGGTTATATTTATGATACAGAAAAGGGCCCTTTCCTGTGTCCCCATTTCACCCTTCCCTATAGAACTTCCTTCCTCCACGCACCCACTGCACAGGCCCAGACTACTGAGGACCACTCAGAACCAAGAGAGAGCAAATAGGAAACAGGAGAGGGCACAGAGGCCGTCCAGTGGATCCTAGGGTTGCTTTACAGCTAGGTGAGCTCACGAAGCCCTGGTGTGGCCCTAAGGGAGACAGTGACAGGAGAACTCTCAGAGCAGGGAAGTGAAGAGGCATCATATGGCCATCGCTGGCGACCGCAGCACGCAGCCTGCAGGGGAGAATTTGGGGGGGGATCCCCGATTCTCCTGAAGTCCCCACACTGACATTATTGGAGTCTATTTAACGAGGGGACCCTCTATCAACTTCCTCTGAAAGGCCTACACTTTGTAATTCTTTTAACATCAGTTACCGTGAACCAGTTTATCCTGAGTTTATCCCCGCTTGTCGGGCACACTCGGCATCACAGCATGGTGGTCCTGGAGCCTGGACTGTTCAGGATATGGACTGTGTCTGGTGTTTGTTCTGGCCCCATAAAGCCTTCTCCACTTGAACCCAGTCGGTGAGGGGGTGGCGGAAGCCTGTTCCTACAGGCAGTTGGCCACCCAGCACCAACCCCCCCTTGAGGTCCCAAGCTGAGTTGGGCAGGCATATGCCGCTCCCCATCTGCCTCCTTCAAGAGTAGCTAAGGAGCCCGGGAGAGGATGGGTGCATCCTCCCAACTCACAACGGCGGCTGCTGGGTGGTGGAGCTGAGGGTCCAGTGGTGGGGGGTTCTGCACTGGACTCCCCAGCCTCTGTCCTGGGTGCTGCTTCCCACCAGGTGCTTCTAATAGGCGTTCAGTCCCCACGGCTGTGTCAGCAAATCCGCCACTCGCATCCCAGGACAGGATTACAAAATATGTGAGCGCCAGCGTCCTGGGCTGGGCCAGGGGGGAGTCTCTGCCTGCTCTGTGCACGCCTGGAGTGGCCTGGCCGGCCTGTGGATCATGGGGCCTGTGCCTAGCTCCCCGGGCCCCGCCTGGCTGCCAGGCCTGGAGCCCCCAGGAGGAGGAGGATTGGGGGGAAACCATAGAAGACAGGACGGGGGGCCTGGAGCAGTTGATGGCTGGGGAGAAGCCAGACCATGCTCAGGGCAGGCTGGGAAGTCCCCCTGGAGGAGGTGATGATGATGGTGAAGGGGTTGGGGGCAATTGGGGGCTGGGCCAAGGGACTGAAGGTCAGGCTGGGGCCAAGAGCTTGTACTGGAGAGTGAACCAAGGCCACGGGAGTCAGAGCTCAAGGCTAAAGTGGGGTTCGGATTCGGGGTGAGGCTCAGGGGCCAGGAGCTGAAGACCCCACCTCTGGGTGCAGGTACTAGATGTGAGGGTGGAGTCTCCAACCTGGAACCCCAGACCTCTCCACCCTGCAGGCTCTAGGCACCCCAAGAGGGGCAGGTGGGGTGATGGTGCTGTTGCCCTCTGAGAGGAATCTGGAGGAATTACTGGACCTTGGCATTCGAGAAGTTTGAGACTCCTGCCCAGACCGCTTTCCTGCAGTTCAGGACCCGGAAGGCCCCAGGATTCGGAGATGGGCCGTGCTGTGCCTGCTACAGCTCTTCACCCCCACCTGTCCTGCCCTGACTTCCTTCTCCTTCACCTTCTCTCCTAATCACGAAAGCACCCAAGAGCTGTTTGCCCCTCCCGTGTGCCAAGCACCTACTCGCTCTGTCTCCCCTGGCGTTTTCTCATTTCATCCCCTTAACATCCCCCTGGGTGGGCATTATTATCTGCATTTCCCAGGTGAGGAAACTGGGGCTCAGAGAGGCACGGTGACCCCAGAGCAAAATAAGTAAATGAAGAGCAGGATTTGAACCCGAGCCTGTCTGCTTTGGAGGCTGCGTTTTCCCACCCTACTCCACTCCCTCCTCTCGATCCTCTCGTATTAGGTTGTATTTCTGTAAGCTGCTGCAAATCCTTTAGGACGAGACGGGAATAAATAAATAAATACATAAGTAAATAATGAGAGGCTGCAGGGGGATGGTGACACCAGGTCAGAGCTGGGAGTGGGAGACAGCATGGACAGGGCTATTTCCGGTCCCTTCTCTGTGTGTGTGTGTGTGTGTGTGTGTGTGTGTGTGTGTCTCCTGAGGTGCACCAGCCCCAAGGCTGGGTCTCCCAAGGTCAAGGGTGAGTCGGGGCTGACATGCAGCACCCACGGGGGGGCGGTGGGGCACCAGCCCGGGGAGGGTGCTGGGTGCGTTGGAAGGGGTGTGCACGGGGTGTGCACGGGGTGTGCACGTGTGGGGTTTGGGAGATGCAGCAGCAGCAGCAGTGTCTGCTTCCTCACCACGCTGCTGGCTTCTTAGAGCCAAGCCCCTGACGCTCCTGTTATAATGCAAATATGTTGACACGTTAATCCCTCCACCCTTGGGAGTACACTGGGAGGATTAGCCCAGCACTTGGAAGGGACAGAGCTGAGTTCCCAAGCAAGAGGACGGACGCAGGGTCCTCCAGCCCAGGCTGGAGCAGAGGGTGGGAATGGCTGCTGCAGTTGGAGGAGGCCGAGTCCAGGCTCCCAGATCCCCGGGTGTCTGAAAGAAGGACCTTGGATTCCTGGGGGGACTAAAGGATAAAAGAGACCCCAAGGGTCCCCGCTCAACACCTTGGCCCCAGCTCTGTGTGCGAGGGTGCTGGGCAGCCCCGGCTAAGGTCCAGCGATCGCCAGGAGCTGGCGGCCACCCACTCTTCAGTGCAGACCCCGCCCACACCCCACACCCCCACCGGCACTCCTGTGGGGCCGGGTGAAGGGTCTCATTGCACAACTGGAGAAGAAAGGTGCCGGGATCAGGCCCAACCTTTATTGGTCCCTCAGGAGGCCAGGACGGTGACATCTGAAGCTTGTCCCTCCCATCCTGTGTGCATGTGTGAGTTTGTGCATATGTGAGCGGGTGCATGTGGGAGGGCGTGTGCACGCACACGTGCCTTGTACAATCCTGGTTACTGCAGCCCCCTCCCGTCACCTCCTCCCCAGTCCTAGGCAGAGCAACGTCGGGGACTCAGCCTCGGAAGGTGACATGGCTATTTCCGGGCCTGGATTCCTGCCAGTGGCAGCACAAGCGTACATGCGTGCGTGCGTGAGTGTGTGTGCAAGTTCTGGAGAGGGAGATGCTTCTGCCCCCCCCTTCCCTGAGCCGGCCCAGCTCCCCCTCATCTCTCCATAACCCCCCACCTTGGACAGGAGCTGGGAGGCAGCAGAGAAATTGCAGGGGGCAGTTTCTTCACCTCTCTGAGCCTCACTTTCCTTATCTGTAAAATGGGTGGACAGTGCCCACTCAGGAAAGCACCTAAGAGGGGCCCAACATGGCAGTGGGGTGAGAACATTGATGGGGCCGCTCAGGCAGGGGATCAGCCCAGAGCGAGCAGGGTTGTGCATGGGGGGGGCCCACGTGCTTGTGCTGCCACAGCTCAGCCTTGGGGACCCCATCACTGTTCCTTATTCAATCAGACTGTGCAAACCCAAAGTAGCACCCCCAGGTCCAAAGAGATGACCCCCTGGCCCTGGTGGGGAGCGAGACCACAGGATTCTTGGAAAGTCAAAGACCCTCCTCGGCTTTGCAAACCCCTGCTCCCTCCCCTTCACAGCCTGGGCGCTGCCCTGTGACAATGAGGGGATTCCACCTGCAGGGCCGTGGTTACATTATTACATCAGCTAATAACAATAGGTCCTCTTTTACAGACTGTCCCATTTTACAGATGAAGAAACAGACCCCAGGAGGTTTAGTCGCTTGCACAAGATCTCCTAGCCTATCTGGGATTCCAGCCCAGGCAGTCAGGGCCCAGGGAGGATCAGGGTACTGGGCAGAAGACAGGGCTTGGGGACAGAGGGCAGCTGGGTGGCACACGGAGTGGACAGGTGGGGTGCCGGGCCACCTCCCCCAGTGAGGAGGCTGGTGGGCATGGCGGGGCCCCTCTGGAGGCAGTGCTGACCCTAGGTCCCAAGGGAGGCCCTGGCAGAGGCAGTTCCCACCCAAAGCCCATTCTGTCCCGTTCAGTTTTGAGCTGAAGTGCAAACGAGGCTCAGTGCCTGCTGCCGCCCCCCTGCCCTCCCCACGCCAAATCAAATTCAGTGCTATGATTTCAATGTGGGCGGCGGCCTGCCTTCCGGGGAGGGAGTGCGGGGGAGGCTGGCACAGGGGCCAGACCCAACCACGGGGCTGGCAGGCGGGAGCTGGCGGGGATGAGGCCATTTGTCTGGGGCAGCCGGCTTGGCTGGCCGGGATCTTCCACCCAAATTAAATTTTAACCCAGCTCATAGATCTTCCAAGTCCGTCCCCTGCCACCCGCCATGTCCACCACAGGCTTCAGCTTGGGCCAGCACAGGGACAGGTTCGTGCAATGTTCTGTGTGCCTGCAGGGCAGTGGGGTCTGCCTGCCTTGGGGAGAAGGGACAGTCATGCACGGACAGGCCTGGAGGTCCTGCCAGGCACTGGCTACTGGGGTTGACCAAGGGCCCAGCCTGTCTGTCCCAAGCGGAAGCTTGGTGTCATCAGCTGGGGGCCCTAAAGGCCTGGGCCAGGGTCCCAGTGGGGCTGTGGCTGGCTCTGCAGTCAGAAAGGTCTGGGTTCAAATCACAGCTCCACCTCTTCCTGGACAGGAGGTGGGTTTCCTAACTTCTCTAGGCCTCAGTTTGCTCAGCTGTGCGGTGGGGGAATCATAGCGTCCCCTGGAGGATGTAGGGGGAATAAGGAAGGTGATGTAGATAATGCCCTGGAACGGAAGTGGGCTCCTCTGGGGGCCACCACCAACCTGCGCTGTCAGAGAGGTGGGCTGGGTGCCCCTTCCTCTCGCCGCAGCCCCTGCCCCCAGCAGACAGCGAGTGGCCTGGCGCCCAAAGGGGAAGAGCAGGGGTGGCCACCGCAGGAGCAATCTGGGAAGCCCACAGGCCTCCTTCCTCTGCCCCTCCCCCTGGAGCACTGCGGGCTGCACCCTGGCATGTGATGGGAGCCCTAGGGCTGGGGTGGGGAGCTTGGCCACCCTGCCCAAGGCCCTCTGTGCAGGGCCAAGGGAAGCTTCCCTTAGCTGTTAGTTTGTTGTTTACGGAGGTGTAAGGCGCACGGCCAGCCACACACGAGCTGAAGTGCCAGCTCGGGGAATTTTATCTTGTACGCACCACCCTCAGCTCAGAGGATAAAACATTCCTGTGCCTGCCCCAGACCTCCCCTCCCCGGTTTTCTACTCTCAAGTCTCAACCTGCCCCTCCCCCTCCACTCCGCCCTCCCCGGGTACCCCGCTGCCCTCAGGATGAAGTGCAGACCCATTCCCCAGGCGTCCCCAGCTGACTGACCTCCCCCCCAACCCCCCGCCCAGGTGGGCTTCTCTCATTACCTCCCCGAGCCAGCCTTCTCCCTGCTGCTGCCTCCCGCCCTGCTCCAGGCATCATATTGTCCATGTGGGCTCACGTTTAGGGAAGAAAGGGAGGAGAGAAGGAAGGAGGGAGGGTTATCATGCCCACAGCACAGGTGACAGCACTGAGGGATCTGTGACTCGCCCGGGTCCCCAGGCAGTTGCTGGCAGAGCCGAGGTCTGTGGGACTGTAAATTCGCCCTCCTTCCTCCCCCGCGCTGTGACTTCTGCAGCCGCCCTGGAAACAGGGGTAGGAGAAGCAGGGCTGACGCTGCCCCCTCTCCTCCGCTGCAGGGGTACAGAGAGGAAAACCAGAGAAGCCTTTTCCATGTAGCGACCCCTTCCTTGGCCCCCACATCTCCTGGCCGACGCTCCCAGAACACACTGGGTCCTGACACACGCAGGGTGCCTGGTTCCCCACCCTTCATGACCCACAGGCCCTCGGCCCACCTCGCTCTGCTGGCCTTTCCCCACACAGTGGCCACGCGGCCACCTCCCGGGTGGCGGCCACCTCACCTTTGCCCCCAGATGCATGTTTGTCCTGCATCAGTGGTGCACAGTTAATATCCCCACCAGTAAACGACGCGGAGCCGTATTTCACCCGCACCCAAACGTGGACCACGAAGGCATTAAAATAAATGATGGCGCAGTCAAGTGAGGCCCGGGAATTGCAGGTCTGGCAGAAGCGCACCTGTGCTGGCCTCCTGCTCCCCTGGGGCTCCAGCCCCACGTCGGCGCCCAGAACTGGGCCTTCTGGAAGGCCCCCAGGACCTAAGGAGGGAAACAAGCCGGCTGCTGTCCCCTCTGAACGCAGGCCAGACGGGGGATCCTGCTTCTGCGGCCCGGGGAGGGAACATGCGGGCAGATCAGGGCAGGGGAGCTCCTTCATGGTCTCACCACTCAGACCTCCCGCCTCTTCCACCCATGCCCCCCGCCCCGGCGCTGTAGGTCAGGCCGGCACCCCACTACCCAAGCCCCTTGTTCAGGGCAACAGGAGAACCCAGGCCGAGGGAGGGGCCTGGGGCATGTGGCTCTCACCGAGCAGGCTGTGTTCTCTAGGCCCTAGAACGGGCAGGGTCAAGCTGGGTGCAAGCCTCACCACCCCCTGAAGGAGCTCTGGGCTAGCAGACAGGGACCCAGGCCCCAGGCTGCCGGGCATCGCCAAGGATGCCCCGAGGTGATGGTGGCCCGTAGAATGGGCACAGCTAGAGCCAATGTCCTGCCAGCCTCACTCCCCACAGCCCGGACATGGATGGCTGGAGGGCAGGATGCCTGGCCCAGCGCCTCTGCACTCCGGGGTCCGTCGACCACTTTCCTTGTGGGCGAGGGCGGGTGATGGCTTAGCTCCCCTTAGCTTCTGGGGTGACGGAGAGGCCGGAGAGGCCCAGATTGTGTCAGGAGGGGAGTCCAGGCCTCCTCAGCGGTTTGAGGGCTCAGGGGGGGCTCTGCCCCAGGTCACCCAGTCCAGCGTGGATAGACAGACAGGTTCCCACATTATCACTGCCCCCCATCACCATCTGCCTCTCCTGGCCTCCTCTTCTGGCTCTTCCCATAGACACGTGGGCCCCTGTGAGTCTCCTGCCCCCGCCCCAGGGCCCCGGGGACTCAGTTACTCAGACAGTGCTTGCAAAAATAAAGTTGAGCCACCTGGGGACTCCTCCAGGTGAGTCGATTAAAGCCGCTGTGTCCCCTGGGGAGAGACAGGAGGGCGCCCTGGGGAGCCGTAACCAGGAGATGGAGGGGCCTGTGTATCTAGAGGCTCAGCTGCCAGGCAGGGCTGGGACGGGCAGCAGGGACTTGGGGGCAGGGAGGCCGGGTCCAGCCCCAGCTCTGCCCCTCTGAGGCCGCGAGACCTCAGACAGGCTGCTCTGGAAGCCTCAGGTTCCTCACCTGTGAAAAGGAGGCACCACCATGCTCCTTGTAGGGCCGCCGCTGTGAAGGTGAGCCTCCGCAGAGAAGGCGGGCGCTCGGTAACCGCCAGCCTCGCGCTCCCGCTTGTCCCCTGCACGTGGCAGCCGGGACTGTGGCCATCTGCAGTGCGGCCGTGTGACGGCCTTAGTCCCTGTGCTCTCCTGGGCAGAGCGCCCAGCTCAGGGCTCCCTGTGAGGTATCTGCGTCCCTCTTCAGCCCCCCGGCCTCCGCACCCCAGCCCCAGCATCCCTCTTGGAGGTACTCACAGGGTCCCTTCTGGCACCACGTCACACACACCGGGACGCCTGTGAGGGGCTGCTCACTGTCTGCCTGGCAGCCCCCGATGGCACCGCCTCTCATCCCTGTGGCTCCAGGGTGCACAGCCCTTTACAGTTTTGTCCTGCACTTCAGTCACTTAAACTCTCTGGGTCTCAGTTGTCTCATCTGTGAAAAGGGGACAGTATGCTTCCTCACAGGGTCGTTAAGAGAACGAAACGAGTCAATGCAGACAGTAGAAGACTTTGAACGTGCATGGCACGCAGTAGGCCCTCAGGAGGTGGAAGCGGCTATTCTGTTGTCACTTCGCAGGGGATCAGGGTGTACTGGAGGGGCTGTTCACACAGCCACGGACAGGGTTAGGGAAACCCGCGCGGGAAGGGGAGGCTCTCTGGGCTGGGGACAGTAGGGAGAGTCACCACGCAGGTCTGAGGGGGAGGGGAGGCAGTGGTAGCCAGAGAGGGTAGCCAGGGCCGTCAGCGGGTCCCTGAACAAGAGAGGGACGCGGCCGGCCGGGGAGTCCGTGCTGCACCCGGCTCCCCTCCCTCCCTTTGCGCTGCTGCCGGGGCTCCCCATGGCCGAGCCCAGCCAGAAGCCAGGGCTCCAGGAGCTCGCTGGTGACCACAGCCTCCTGGGCCTAGAGCAGGCTGGAGAGTGATCTGAAGGGACAGCGTGCACAGCCTCTCAAAGTCCCACGGGCCCTGGAACAGGATGCAGGCAGGCGATGGTGAAGACATTTCACATAGGTTAAGAGCACCCACGGGCTCTGGGTCAGAAGGAGCAGGGTCCTGGCCTTGACTCTGCTGTGAGACCAGGGTAGGGTGACCAGCTGTCCCGGGTTGCCCAGGATTTGTGCTAAAACTGGGGAAGTCCCAGGCAAAACAGGACTTGTGGGTCATCCTGGACCTGGGCCAAGGTACCTCACGCCTCTGAGCCTCAGTTTCCTCGTCTGTAACATGGAGAAGGAGCCTTCTACCTGGGCGAGCAGGCCTGGGAAAATCAAATCAGGCCCAGCCGGTGGATGGGATGGGCGTGCGGGTCTCCCGCCCTTGCCTGTCCTCAGGAAATGGATCCAAGCGTGTTCTTCCCGACCAGGAGCCTAACAGTCAGCAGTTATTTATCATCGAGCTCTCAGTGGGTAGGAAAGCCACAGATAAGTAAATTCAGGCAGCAGGGCACAATTATCGAGCCCAGTGCTTTATTTCCCCATCTCGTCTCCAGCCCGGGCCGGCTTTTGGTCAATAATAATTTACGATGCAGGGCTTCCCTGGTGGCGCAGTGGTTAAGAATCCGCTTGCCAGTGCAGGGGACACGGGTTCGAACCCTGGTCCGGGAAGATCCCACATGCCGCGGAGCAACGAAGCCCGTGCACCACAACTACTGAGCCTGCGCTCTAGAGCCTGCGAGCCGCAACTACTGAGCCCGTGTGCCACAACTACTGAAGCCCGCGCGCCTAGAGCCGGTGCTCCACAACGAGAGAAGCCACCGCAGTGAGAAGCACGCGCACCGCAATGAAGAGTAGCCCCCGCTCGCCGCAAGTAGAGAGAGCCTGCGCGCAGCAACGGAGACCCAACGCAGCTAAAAATAAATAAATAAATAGATAAAATTTATTAAAAAAAAAAATTGTGATGCAGCCCCTGCAAGAGAGGGGAGGTGGCCAAAAAACCACGGTAGGTTGGAGTCACCCTCCGTGTACCAGCTCTGCGCTCACAGGTGGCTGTGACGGCTGGGGTGGGGGCTGGGGAGGGAGGCCAGCGGCCCAGCGCACAGGGGAGGAGGCAGAAGGGGGAAGCCTGGGCGCCGCTGCACGGGTGCCCCTGGAGGAGAGCAGAGGCGAGCAGGCAGCTGAAGTGCTGACCGGCCCCAGGCGTGTCCCTGAGCACCAATCAGGCCCACATTCTGGGCCAGAGGTATCGCAAGACTAAAATGGGGCAAGGGAACAGCAGTGGGTCTCTCCACGGAGCAGTCTGGGATTTGTCTCAGGTGGGAGCCAAGGGGAGCAGGGCCTGAGACAGGGGTGCTGTGCCTGAGCTCGTGGGAAAAACCTAAGGGAGGACGTGAACCGAGAGAGGAGGGGAAGGGAGGAGCCTAGCGGTGGTCCTGACCCGGATCTAATTCACGGGGGCTCCAGAGCAGAAATTGCACACAGTGGTGTCTCGCTGAGGCCTCGGGGCCAGCCAGTGGTCTCTGGGACCCTGCTTGCTGGAGGAGGAGGGAGAGGGCGTGAGTGGCTGGCGGGGCGGCTGGAGCCGCCGGCAGCCGCCATTCACAGTACGTGGTCTAGGGGTTCGGGGGCCCGGAGGCCTCCACCAAAGGGTCTCCAGCCCACAGAGCCTTTGCCAGCGTTTACCCTGCTGCAGAAGGAAAGGGCTGTGATTTGGATTTCATAATTTACATAGCTGATTTCATCACGTTTCATGTTCTGTCATGTTTCCTGCCATGACAATTTCATTCTTCCCTCTGGGGACACGAGGGCGTTAAACTGGGATGCGGGGCGGAGGTGGCACCGAGCTAAGCTCCTGTCCCATGGCCAGGCTGGTGCGAGGGAGAGTCAGACACAGCAGGAGTCTGCTGGTCTGGGGCCACAGGCTGAGGCTGGGGCAGAGGGGCTGCAGGAGGGAGGTGGGTTTCCCAGGCAGTCCGACGGGACGCCAAGGGAAGAGCTTTACCACGAGCACTTGTCTCAGGGGTTATGATAATAATGATCGCTGGCTTCCATATGTGCCTAGAGTGCAAGACTGGTCCTTAGGGCATCCACACGGTGCCTCCTTGGATCGTCACCACAGGCCCATGAGGTGCTGTGAGGTGCTTCCCTCATTACTCCATCTCATAGATACAGAAACCGGACGCTCAGAGACATAACACACTGGCCCCAAGTAACGCAGCTGTTGAAGCTACACAAGGAGTTCAACTCCGACCTCCGACTCCAGGCTGTTAACCACCTATTAACGGCCCTCCTAACCCTGCAGCCACATCCCAGTGCCCCAAGGAGGCAGCTGAGGCCCCAACAGGTCAAGGACTCATCCAAGGTCATCTAGCACTGAAGCACTCTCCCTGTGCCCACTGTGGGCACTCCCAGGTTGCCCCTGCCTCCCAGCCCTCCCTCTATCCGCACTGTGACCCCAGCCCATCTGGGGAGGCCCCAGGCTCCACTTTCTGACAGGAGCTGGGCAGAAACCTAATTTGCAAACAGTGGAGAGGCAGGCTGGCTGCCTTAATTAAGGGGGCTCCCTCCTGAAGGCCTCAAAAAACAACCCTCCCAAGCCAGGGCCAGCAGCATGCCCTGGTGTGTTCAGAAGGCCAGACTGGGCCCCTGCCCCTGTCCGCCATCCACTGGAAAATGGGCTGCCCCCCTGCTTGGCCTGTTTTAGGGACAGCAAGCTGGTCCTGGGATAGCTGGTAGCACCGCACATGGCCGACCCCCTCCTGGCCCTCATCAGGGGCAGTGTGACCATGGTGGGGGGGGGGGGGCGGGGAGGGGGAGGGAGGTGGCACTGCACCTTCTCAAGGCCAGCCGCCCAGAGAAGCTCTGAACACAGCCTCAAGGAGGGCCCCAACTTCCACCACTGATGCTTCCCTTTTCTTGTCTTTTCTTTCTGCCTGGCACTTACAAAAATTAAACACGGATGGTTTCATCTTGGGAGAATTAGTATTCTAGGCAGGGCTGGGGGATGTGATCGGAATGTCAAGGCCAGAGCCACAGAGCTGGAAGGGAAGGGAAGAGGGGCCCTGGAGTCGGGGCAGAGGGCTCCAGCCTGCCCGGGAAGCACGGTAGGGCCTGCGAGGGGCAGCCTGCTTCCCGTCCACCTGGCCTCACCTGGCCTCCAGGGGTAAGGATGAGGCTGGGCATGGCCGGAGGGGGCAGCATCGGTCCAGGGCTGGAGGAGGAGGCGATGGGGGCGGCTCAGGACAGAGACTGCGTCTGGCCAGGACCTGTGGCTCCCCGTGGCCCCAGATCAGCTTATCTACACATCCATCCCCTCCCTCATTTGGCCCTCATTTGCTGATGCGTGTGCCTCTCGTGCGCTAGGCACCGAGCTGGGGGGGGTGTTAAGGGCAGAGACATGCCTGTCCTCACCACTGCCTGGCACAGAGCAGACACTCATCAAACATCATACTGTGTCTCCCAAAGCGTGATCTGAAGAACGTGCTAACAGGTTAACAGAGGTTAACACGTAACCGCTGGAGCGAACAGGGTTAAATTGGTATCTTTGAGACGGGACTTCTCAGAGCCTTTAACACGCTGATGCGCCCTGTGAACCGGGTTGGGGGAGCGCTGGCCTGCAGCCCCCTGCCCGTCTGAGCGCAGCCCTCTGATCCTGGCCACACAGGAAATGTGCTGTGGGCACAGAGCTGAGTCGAGAGTGGGTTTGTGTTCGGGCTCCGCGGTGGACCCACTGTGTGACCTTGGGCAGGCTCCTGAATATCTCTGTTTCCTCAGGTGGAAAATTGAAACAGTAATAATAGTGCCTGTGGGTTCAGTGAGGTGATGTAAGAACAGCGCCTGCCTCAGACTTAATACGGGGTTGCTACTGTTGTTGTCATTGCTGTATTATTATTATCCACTTAGCTCTGTGTGCCTGGGCTGTAGTCAGAACTCAATCAGTTTAGCTACGGTTGTTGTCACTGCTGCTGACACAGTCCTTGCCCTTAAGAGGTCACAGCCAGGGGGTTAAAGACAATTAGAATCCAGGGTGGAGAGTACAGGGCTGGGGCTCTGTGGAGGTAGCCAGAAGGAACCACAGCATGGCTGCAAGAGCAGACCTCAGGGGATTGGCGAGGCCCCCACCTGACATGGTCATCCTGGTCCAGCCTCACTGCTAAGCGGCCATCCAGCCTGGGCCTTGGCACCCGCGGCAATGGAAGTCTGGCCCATCTTTGGGCATCTCTGCCTGTTACAGATTTCTTCCTTAACTGAATCTCTCCTGGTCTTCTAGTTCTTGGGCCTCCCAGAGTAGGCTGGTCTTCCTTCTCTAGGTCAGCTGTCCAGAAAACGGAGGACAGGGGACCAGCTCTCTTCCCCGAACCGTCCCATCCTCCCTCCGTCACTGCCCTAGCTGCCTCTCACTCCTCTGGGTCTCCTGTCCTGCAGTGTGGCTGTGCATCTCGTGGAGCCCAGACTGAACAGGGTTCCTGTTTAGTCTGACCCGGGCAGAAGCAGGCAGGGAGCAGGGTGCAGTCTGTCCCTCCTTTTAACACTGCCCATCCAGAACTAGGAGCTGGGGCCCTCCGCGTCTGGAGCAGTCGGTCACCTTGCTCTGCAGACACAGAGAAAGCCAGTCTAATAGAGAGCAGGGTGCCAGGGGAGCCTGAGAGGCCATTCTAAAGGAGGCTGGGGACAAGGAAGGGTCAGGGAAGGCTTCCTGGAGGAGGCGGCAGCACTTATCAGCCAGAACCAAATGGCAGGCTCCCAGAGCAAAGACCTTCTGAGTCACCCAATCCGCCCCTATCTGACCACAGGGAGACTGGCAGAGCCGTTTGGTTGCTTACATCATAGGTCAGACTCCAGGAGCTAACTATTCAGGTGTTATAGGAGGGATCATTTATCTCGAGGAAATGTGGTTCGGGGAGGCCAACCACAGAGGCCAGAGACCCGGCAATGCTGGATCCCCAGCTCCTTGTCTACCAGGATTCAGAAAGTCCCCCCACCCATCATGACCATGGCATCCCTGGCTGTCCATGGGGTCCACGGGGGTGGGGGGATTCTGAGGCCAGAGAATCGCTCTAGCCCGATGCCCCCTGTCTGGGCTTATATCCTGGGAGGTGAGTGCCGGTTTTTTGGTGGCCACAGGACAGGGAAGCAGCTGCCAGGCGAGGCCGGCCCATGTGCTCCAGGAATGAAGGTACCAGGGGCCTCGTTAGCCGCAGCTTCAAAGAGCCCCATTATTAACAAAGTACGCCATGAATCCTTTTTCTTCCTCTTTCCATCCTTAAGGCAGATTCCCAAATGAAAAGGAAAATATACAATGAGTGGCAATGAGGAAACCTCAGAGGAAAGCCAAGCGGCTGCAGAGCCGGGAAGGAACATCAGTCCACCCTCGCGTGCGGTGTGGGCTTCCTTTCTTTATTTAAAATAGTCTCTCCCTTTTCCCTTCCTCCCAATTCAGCTGGTCTCTCAGGCTGCACTTTAAGTCCTTTTGAAGTGTTACAACCATTTTCTCCTCTTTCAATTAACAACAAGAAAAGGAAGCTAATAGCTTCCTGAGCCACTCGCTGTAAATATTAACAAAGCCTGGCCGCCTGGCCTGGGCGCACGCGTTGCTCCCAGCTGGAGAGTGAGTTTACGGGAAGGAGGGGAGGGGCGAGAGATTTCCAACGCAGAGGCGAAAATCCCTTGGCACAGGCTTCTGCTGGTGCAGGGAATCTGAAGAGCCGGGGAGGCAGGCGAGGGGGAGGCAGGCGAGAGGGCGCCTGTCCCTGGGGGCTGGGGGTCGGCACAGCTGGCGAGAGGGAAGTAGATACTTCTGGAAGAAAAGGCAGCTTCCACCAGCTGCACCTGAGTAACTTGGAGGGTGTAGGTGGTGCGTGCCCTGGAATCCCCAGCTCGTGGCTTTGCGTGTGGTCAGTGGTGGAGGTCTAAGGAGGAGTGGCATTTTGAATGCAGCAGCTGGAGGGGTGCTGGGGTCCCCCGGGTGCATGCTAAACCCCGAGCACCTGCCTGTGCCCATACGGTGTAGGGCTCCTGAAGGAATCTGAGGCTGGGGAGGGGGCTGAGGGAAGGGGCTGTGGACGAGGGGAGCTAAGACCCCACGAGCAGAGCCTGGGTTCTGAAAGCTCCTCATCCTGCTGCCTGGGAGGCTGCTGACCGTGACCCCCATGACCCCAAGCCTACCAGACACACCAGCAAAGTCCTGCTTCAAACATCTGCTTGAGGGTTATGGCGTGTAGACTCCGCAGGGCCCATCTTGTGGCCAAGGTGGCCAGGGGGCCCGGGTAAAAGCACGCAGAGGCTGGTGGCCGGGAGGGGACCAGGTCTTCTGCCTGGGGCTCCCACCACCTGCATCCACTGAGGGCCAACCCGGCTAAGAGCTCACGGTGGGGTGCGGTGGGAAACGCACAGCCACTGTTCTGTCGGCAAAGGAGGCCAATTTCCTGAGAAAGGCCTGGCCTTCTCTGCCACTACACCAGACTCGTCCGCCCCGGGCTCCCACGGGCTGGACACAGCCGGTTACGACAAGCCCTGCGGGGTAGACCTGGCCAGCAGGCAGCCCCTTCCTGGGAGCCGCGGGCAGCGGGCAAAGGCCACGAATGCCCCGTGTCATGCACAGGCTGGCCCCACCGCTGCATCCCTCTACGCGGGCAGAGGGGCAGGCCTTGGAGGTCCTTGTGCCCTTGCCCTCCTCCACCCCTCCCGAACAGCAGGACCACCTGCAGCCCCCTCGAGGGCCTTCCCGCCCTCGGGCTGAGAGCAGTGGTCATGAGCCCAGCTGAGTGCCAGCGCCCTTGGCCAGCCCGCGCCCTCGCCCGCTCTCGCAGCTCCCGCGGCACCGAGTCCCTCCCGCCGCCCGCTGGCTCGGAGGAGATTTCAATGGCACGAGACCACTCCAGGTGCGGGAGGCCTCTGCAGGCACCTGCTTGCTCTTCTGTCTCACCGCTGCCCAGGGATGACAGTGCCCACTTGACGGCCTTTCTAGGTGCCCACTGCTCGGCCACATTGTGGGGGCAGCACCCTAAACTGGTACAGCCAGGCCTGGAGGAGCCTGGGACCCTGGAGCCGGCGGCTTCTCTGCTCTGGGCACTGCCCGCCGGCTCCCACGCTTGCACACCCATCCCTGAAAGTCTGGGTTTTGTCAGGAAATGGTTTAATTAGTAGAGTGGAGGCTGGGAGGGTTCACGCCCGAATGCAGGCTCCCTCACCTCCTCCCTTTCTCACCCGCGATGCTGTGCGGGTGCCATGCTGCCGTGCCAAGCCTTGGGGCCAGAGCGAGCGAGAAGGGGGCAGGGGGGCCGAATCACATGCAGAGGCAGGAGCTGGAGCCTCCAGCACGCCCCCTCCAGAGGCCTCCCTGCTGCCCTGCCCAGGGCACCTAGGACCAACACCCGCCTCGGGCAGGCTCGGAGCCCCCGGCGGGCCAGCCACCCATGGTGCTGCTTCATGCGGTCACGGGAGCCACCCTCAGCCACCCTCCAGCGAGGAGGAGAAGGGGGAGGGAACCCACTCAGCTCCTGGGCTTGTCTTCAGGGAGGCTCCAAGTCAGCCCCTTCCCCTCAACCCCCCTGCTCCCCACCCCTCCTCCTGAGGACATTGTCCCAGCCTCTCACTGGTCCCCTCCCATGCACCCTGGTAACCTCCAATTCTCCAGGAAAGTCTGGTCATGCCCCTTCCTGCCTGGGCACCCTCGTTGGCTGCCCGCTGCCCTCAAAATGAAGACCAGGCCCCTCAGCAGAGCATTTGAAACTCCCCCCAAGAATCCCATCTCCCACTTCAGCTTAGATCATTGCCCTCCACTAACTCAGAGCTTTGGGACACCAACCTTCTCACTGCACCAAGCCCTCTCACCTCTGAGCCTTTGCATATGCTGTTCCCTCAGCCTGAAACACCCTTCCTGCCTAAACCCCTACCGTGCTGACTCTGTTACAGGAGCAGTCCACACTCCCAAAAGGAAAAGCTCTCCCTGACCCATGGCCCTGGCCCCCAGCCCTCTGCGTCCCGGAGAGAGGGCACATGACTGTGGCAGCACCTGGGTCCACGCTGGCACAAGCGAGGAGTGACCCACACACTGCAATGCGGGAGAAGGGACAGGCCCTGTGGCTGGCCGTCCTCACGGCAGGAAGTCAGCAGCCACGGAACAAACTCCAGGTTTGAGTCACAAAGAGCCTTTTCATCTCTAGAGGTCAGATACAGATGTTGACCTCAGCCTGGAAGTCTAAAATGAAAGAACACTCTGGGTCTCCTAGCTCGAGCCAGCTTTGACCTGCTTACAATGATCTAAACTCTGCCCTCTTTGCCACGGGGCAGCTCTGCCCAGGGAGGGGGGCAGGCATGTTGTTCATTTAAAACGCCACTCGGCTAAGTCACCAGCCATAAAGCCCACCTGGGTTTCCAGCAGCGCATACAGGAACCTGATTAATGACACACACATAAAATCCATCCCAAAGAGCCATAGGTTGGAAAGAAGCAGGAAGGCTAATTGCTAATATAGGAATTAATATCAGTGAGTACTGATCTTCAAGGCAGGTGGGAACTGTAAAGCTACAGAGCGTTTCCACTTCAGGTGGAGGCCCTGGGGTCCAAAGTTGGGGTGGCCACCCTGAAAGATGGATGGGGGGACCCCGGCCACACCTGCACCACTCTAGCTTGCCATTGAACCCACGTGACTATTGTGATGTGGGAGTCCAGAGGACCCCAGAACCACAGCACAGTGTCACCTTCCCCAGAAAGCCCCCTGTGATCCAGGCCCCCCCACACACACACACCCAGGCTGGGCAAGGAGTGGCTTTTGGCTCTGCTAATGCCCTATGTGTGTCTCACAGTGTGGACTTCTGCAAACCAGTGGCCTCCCCCACTGGACCATGAGCTCCTAGAGGACAGGGGCTCCTCTTCAGGTCCATGTGTCCTGAACAGTGGCGGGAGCGTGATGGGTCTCAATACACATTTGCCAGATAGATGGATAGATGGATGTAGAGATGGAAAAACAGACGGACAGATGGAAAGATGGATGGATGGATGGAGAGGTAGATGGTTGATGGATGGATGGAAAGATGGATGAATGGATGGATAATTGCATGACAGGGACTCAGGAGAAACCCAAGGTCCCTGGGTGCATGGGCCTAAGGGCCACCTTGTGTTTCTGTTGCACTGAGACTTGGCATCCTGCAGGGAGAAGGAAACTGGCCCAGGGTTCAAGGTCCTGGCTGTCATGTAAGTCACACAAACTTAGACAAGTCCCCCCCTTCTCAGTGTCACTGCACCTGCACAGCGCGAACAGTCCTCCCTGCCCCGCCAGCTGTGCTGGGTTGTCCCGAGGCTCAGGGGAAATGGCAAAGCAGAAATGACCTGGAAAAGGATAAGGGACATTGTCCCCTTGTAAATGGCGTATACGTACAGGCAGACAGATCCGGCCAAAATGCAGAGTGCTGAGACGTGGGATTGTGCACTTGGCTTTCTTTCCCCCCTTTCAAATTTCTTTTAATACAGTTATGATGTTGTTATTTATAACAAAAAGTAAAATTGTGTAAGCATCTCAAGTACTTACAGATGGAAGCTTTTATTACGCTGACCCAAAAAATTGTTCTTTGGCACTGGAATGCAGGGACCAGACCTATGGGAACAGGGGACGGCCGAGGCAAGGAGCGTGAGCAGAGGCTGTCCTGTGGTCAGAGTGCCCAGAACTGGCCCAGAACTGGCCAAGGAGCGGCTCCCACTTACTGAGACCCTGGGACCATGCAGACTCACTTTGTCCTTGGTCAACTTGACGGAGGACTTTGCTTGCACTGTGTGGCCTAGGCTTACTCGATCCAATGTTGTGCCCACTGGGGACTGCATGGCCCTGATGATAGGTGTGTGCCAGAAGGGCTCATTTAGGAGGTATTCCTGGGCCCAGCCCATGCAAGTGGCTATAACAATCATAATCATGCACCCATGCGGGGAAAGTGCTCTCACCTCACAAGCACTGTGGCCAGGCTGCCCTTGGAGCACACACACCCCAGACACCCGAGAGGCACCCGCTCACCCAGAAGCACTCAAGGAGCCCATATCCTCAGTGGGGCCTGGGGCGTGCAGCGCTGCCTGATTCCCAGGAGGACCACACTCAGGGAAGGGGGATGCAGGGGAGGGTTACCCAGAATGCACAAGGCTGGACAGGCCCACTGAGAGCCTTGCTTGGACCCTTGATTTTCTAAATGAGAAAGCAGAGTGGGGAGTTCACTGGGTGCATTTATTAAGCACCTACTGTGTGCAAGGCACTGACTCAGGCACTAGGGGATCAGCCTCAGGTGAGCAGATGTGGTCTCTTCCTTGAACCAGCAAGATAATTCCTTTCAAGACATTATGTCATTGCCCTCACGGTTTGTGCAACCCTGCAGACAGAGAGGAGGCTGAGGGGTGATATTGGATGGACACTTGCAGGAGGGGGAACAGCATGGGGAAGGGCAGGGGCCAACTCGGGGAGTTAGGGGGAGGTGGTGGGAGTTGAGGCCGGGCGGGCGGGGTGGGGACGTCAGGCAGGGCCAGGCCTTGTGGGGCCTTGGAGGCTGCCATAGGAGTGTCGCCTTCATCCTGAGGGCTGTGGGAAGGGCCTGACGCCAGCAGGATGCAGCTGCCTTCCTGGATTCATCATTTCGAAAGCAGAGCTCTGTAATGGGGGATCAGCCGGCCATGGCCAGCTGGAGCCTTGGCTCTGAGGACACTGCCACCATCCTCTCTAAATATGGAGGCCCAGCAGCCTCTGCCCCCACCCTCCAAGGTATAAAACAATTTCCTTGCCCCGGCCAGGGACGCAGATGACCTCATTGGACGCTTTCCATCTCTCCCTTTCACAGAGAAATTACAATTTATAATTGGATGAAATCACGCGGGTGTAATAGCAATAAGAGCCGTGCTGGAGCCCAGCATTCACCTCTCCTGTGGGGACTCTGTCCTCATCTTCCCTCCTGTCTAACCCCCACCTGCCCCTTCCCAGGGAGCTGCACCCCACCTGCCTGCTCACACCTTGAGTGTTTGCCAGACCCTGGCCATGCAGGGGTGATGTCCTGTGAGCTCTTAAACCTTGCCGTTTCTTAACCCTCCTTGCTCCTGGGGAAGCTTGTCCCAAGACCTCCCCACTTCTCCCGTCAACCCATCAGCCTCCACCTGCCCTCCACCTGGCCAGCGCCTGCCCCTCTTCCTACACGCACTCCCTGCAAGGCTGGGCGCCCAGTGAGTGGTGACCCCCCGGCCTGTACTCTAGACTTGTTATAACGTGCACCCTAAATATCCTTGTTTTTATTTGTGACAGCCTCAGACAACACGCATTTCTCAAATCAGCCACCTTCGGCCCTACAAAGAAAAGTGCCCAGATGCAGCCGAGCCCATCTGGATCCAATTTCAAACCAGAGCTAACACTCTCAGATGTGTAATAAAAGCCCTTTTCCAAAGAGGGGCTCCTGCAGGGGGAATATGGACACCGGGGCACTGTGGGCCTTCAACACGCCATGCTAATGAGAGGCGATCCAGAGAGCTCAGGCTGTTTTGGATTCTGAGGAACAGCCAACCCTGCTCCCGGGTCTCCGGGGAAGGGGAAGGTGGCCGTGGAGGGCAGCCGGGGTGTGAAGCACTGACCCTGGCCTTGGTGGGGAGGCCAGGGATCCAGCTTCCCCAGTTCCCTGATGCTCCTGCTTCCCACGGTGGGGAAAGGCAGCACTTGTTCTGGAAGCCGAGGCCACGGTGGCCCAGTTGGATCCTTTGAATGACATTTAGCAAGAGGAGCAGGTGCTGGGGGAAGCAGAGCCAGCTCTGGGCCAGGCGGGCGGCCCCTGCACAGCCGGGAGCTCTCAGAACTTCATTTTTCCCTTCCCGGTCCTCCCACCCCCAGGAAAAGGGAAAGCAGGGAGCTGCGAGGAAGGGTGCTTGGCACGGCCGGCTGTCTGTTATCTGGATTTGGAAAGAGAGGGGAGAAATCCCAGATCATGGGAAAGTGGCGTTCAAGAAAACAGGTTCCTGAGGGATGGGAGGAGAGGGGCTGCAGCCCAGGCTGCCGGTCCCCGTGCGGCTCCTAATTTCCCTGGGCTTAATCGCTTGTATTGCTTTTTGCAGGTGAGGAGGCAGGGAGTGGGTGAGAAGGACTCCTTTTTGGACAGACGAGACCAGGGCTGAAGCAGGAATAACCCGTGCCTCCACCTCCCCAGCAAGAAAGCCTTCCTACAAACAGGAGCAGCCAAGCAAGACTGAGTGACCCCCCCCCCGCCCCGCCCCGCCCAAACATCTTCCCAAAGAGGGGCATGTGGGGCCTGACAGCTCGGCAGCGCATGTCAGCAGCTCCAGCCCCGCGGTGAACATCTGAACTCCTCAGCGGGGTAATGGACCCCCTCCTTCCCCCGGAGACACAGCCTGAGTGGCAGGAATACCGATTCTTTGGAGAGTGACTCCATCTCAGCTCTGTCACGCAAGAACGCTCTCTGCACCAGAGCCCATTCCGCCAAGTGACTTAAAGGGATTAAAAACAAAACAAAACAAAACTTGGTAAAGAAAAAGGGGTAAGAGCCACGCAGAAGCCTTTCAGAGGAGGTGGCGGCCAACAGACAAAAGGGCGGAAGTTGAAAGAGGGTGGGGAGGCCACCCTCCCCAAGGATGGGCGCCCGGCCCTAGGGCATGCCTGGAGAGCAGGGGCCCAGAACACCCTCAGGTCGCGCACGGGAGCCCCGGGGCTTCGGGGGGCACCCCTGCAGGCCCCTCACGCGAACCCCTCATTCCAGGAGGAGAAGCCAGCAGTGCCGGCAGCCTAGGGCGCGGGAGGTGCTGCTCCGGACCCGCAGCCACGTCTGAACACGAGGAGCCCAGCAGAGCGAAGCACAGGGTCTCCTCCCTGAGTCCCGGGCACCCCCAGCACCACCCAGCACCCCAGGTCTGTGGTCTGCACCCTGAGTGCCAAGGCTGGTGGGCTGGAACGTAAGCACGGCCCAGGCCCACCTCGACGGAGGCGCAGCATCCAGAGCTGCGGGCTGCCAGGCTGCAGCGAAGGAGGTAAGGCGGCTGCAGATGGGCTCCGGTGGCCCAGAAAGGCCCAGGGGCTCCTCGTGCCCAGAGAGGGCACAGGACAGGTGGGGCCTGTCCTCTTCGGGCTGGGTTGAAGGTCTGCAGCTCCACCCCGCCCACCCCACACATGCAGCTGAAGCAACTGCTGGCATCTGCTTGCCAGGGGAGGGCTCCTTTGCTACCTGGTGGCCCCTGCGCTGCTGGGCTCTGCCCCAGGGTGGGTGGACCCAGGATGTAAGGGAGTGACCTTCCCTGGAGGAAACTCCTGCCCCTCCCAGCCGTTGCCCCTTGGGGGAGGTCTCACTTTGAGCCCTTCTGAGTTCTGACCAGAGGGGGCAGCCGTGAGGCCTTGGAGAGGCAGGACCTTTGGTGAACTAGCCACTGGCCATGGCACCTGCTGCCCTCCAACTGGAGAGGGTCCACAAGTCCCCTCCATCCAAGGCCTTCCCCTGCCCTGGCCAGGAGAACCCAGGGTGGGGTTGATCCAAAGCCACCATCCAAGGCCTTGCACCTGCCGGCCCTTAGGCATCATCTGCTCTGGCCTCCAGTTCAGCCCTTTTGTTGGTGAGAGTGGCTTGATGGGCCCAGAGATGTGCGTTTATTGCCCTAAGGTCACACAGCAGGCGGCGGCAGCAGTGGCGTGGCGCGGTCTGGCTAGGGGTGTGGGGGGTGTGGGGCCTACTTCTTCTGGCTTCCCAGAGGCCAGGGGGGAGGGTTCATGCCTCCCCAAACACAAATCCCAGAAACCCCAGGGCACCTCTATCGCAGCGCCCTGGGCAGGGCAGGGAAGCCCCAATTCATTACCAAGATGGAAAATGACAATTCCCCGCGCTCTTCCCCAGGAGAGGGGCTGATTTATGACGGCGCCAGGGCCTGGGACATTTGTCAGCGCCGCACTGCACGCACGCCGTCTGAGGGGGCATTAATAGCTGTGTTATTAGCCACCAGCGTGAAAGATGCCCTGCGGATCGGCTATTTACTGTTATTTATTATAAAGGTGCACCAGCCCGGCAGCGGGGCCGTGAGGCGTCGTGAGCTCGCTGGAGCCCGAGCTCGGCCCCTGCCCAGCCGGCCTCCCTTCCCCCATCCCTACCTACCGCCCCATCACTTGCTCCTATTCTCCTCCCATCTCCTAGGAGAGACTGGTGGGTAATGCCTGGGGCTGAGGCCAAGCCAGAGGCGGGCAGCAGCAGGCCTGCAACCCAGATATTTATGGAGCATCTGCTCAGTGCTGGGCTCTGCCTCTGCTGAGCTTCCCTCCATCCCAAGGCAGGAAAACAAAGACCAACTTACTGGGCTCTGGGGCCAGACAGAGGTTAGTTAGCACCCTGGCCCTCCAGCTGTGAGCAGTGTGACCTTGGGGACGTCCCTTCCCCTCCCTGAGTGTGCTCCCCTTTGTGCACTGGGGACACAGGCTCCGCAGGGCTGTGGCCAGCTGGAAAGGAGAGGCGTTTGTGCAGGGTTGAGCATGCAGCAGGTGCTCAGCTTTGCCAGCTACTGCTACTAGTGGGACTGACCCCACAGGGCTAGAGGGGTCTGCAGACCTGCTGGTGGGCAGCCCCCATTAGATCCTGCTTGTGTTGGATACTGTCCACCATCATCCTCTCCATGCCAACCCTTTGGGAAAGGGTTTGAGAGTTCAGTGCCGGGGCCAGAGGAGGTAGGCAAGGGAGAGGGCTGTTCATGGCTGCTGGAGGGTTCTCTCTGCCCTGGAGCCATCCCTTCTCCTCTCTGGGCCTCAGTTTTTCCAGGGTCCTCTACCTCCCTGATTCCAGGGTCCTGAGGGTGAGTTCCACCCTTGTGCATATCTGCGGGGTGGGAGGGAAGGGACCATCTCTAAGAAAGTGGGGCCAGCCTCTGTGCCTGGAAGCAGACCTGCAGTCGGACAGGGCCTGGTTGGCCACCCCATGTCAGAGCAGACGAGAGGAGACAGCCAGGGGTTTTCCCTGGGTTTGCTCCCTCGGGGCCTGGGGTGGCCCCACCGGGCAGCTGAGGAGGGCAGGTAAGACACCTGGGAAAGGAAAGCCTGGGTTTCCGTCCAGCTCCTCCACCACCTGCTGCACAATTCAGACCTATCCCTTTGCCTCTTTGGGAGGCCGTGGTGAGGGCACCTGTCATTATTACCTCCCAGCGTGGGGCTGACAAAGGGCCAGCCTCCCTCTTCTCTCCCACTGCCCTGTCCTGGCTTTCAGATTCTGGGGTCTCCCTTTTGGCATCCTCATTCATTCATTCATTCATTCATACATTCATGCAACAGGTGTTTATGAACACCTCTGATGCCAGGCTCTATACTAGGCCAGTGAACAAGGCAGAACATATTCTGACTTGTAGAAGTTTACATCCTAGTGGGAGGGCTTGACAATCAACTTGTGATAAACAACTGGGGGAGGGGAGGGATTGCCCCAAGAACAGGGCCTGCATGTGGGGGATGCCACACAGCTCCTAGGGGAGCCCCAGCCCCACCCAAGCCTCTGTCTTATGATCAGTAAGCATCACCATTCCCAGTCTTTCCTGATCAGCCGGCTCCTCTCCCAGCCCCTGGCTGTCAGGATCCCGCTGGCTGCTGAGAAACCCAGCAGTGCAGAGCTAGGGCCCCTGCCCTGTTCTCTGGGCTGCCCCTCACCCAGAATAACAGCCCTTAGGCCCTCCTCCTACCTTCTGAAAAACACCTGACCTTTCCTTTTTCCTTCCCAGAAGGAATTAAGCCTCAGTCTAGGCAGCCTTACTAAAAATGCCCACAGACAGACAGAAATATAGGTGCAGCAACATCTTATTAAATAATACAGAGAAAGAAAGAAACAAAATTACATGTGTCTCCTTTCATCCCCCTCAACCCCTCCTGGCCCTGAATAGTTTAATATCGAACACTGTTATCAATATAATTAACCTCCTAAGACACAATTTTAAAGTCTTGTTTTTTAAAGCAATTTGCATTCTCTGAAGTTCAGGACATCCCACCGCCCGGCACAGCCCAGACGGCCTACGCAGTGAGGTGAACTCCAGGTACATTTTTAGTGGATTTGCGTACCTGTCTGTAATTACCGCCAGTGATAACAGCTGATGCATAATGCATGCGGCATGAAATTAGAAAAATAATTAACTTTAGGTTTTAAAAGAATCCCACCCCCTTCCCCCATGCATTACAAGTTCTCAATGGCACCAGTAGCCGAGATCAGGAGCAAAGTTGTGCCACGCAGGGTTGGAAGGGCCTTGAGGTCACGGCATCCTGCCTGAAGAAGGGGCCTCCAGTGGGCCTAGACTGGGCTGGGCAGGAGCAGGCCCGGGGCTTCTGCCTGAACGAGGGTGGGCTCGGAAAAGCCCCACTCACACAAAAGTCGCAAGTCCCCCTCCTGCCTGCAGTTCACATCTCCTGGACCTGCAGCAGGCCCTCTGCTCAGCACCCAGGGCAGTAGATCGTTTATGGTCCCATTTTACAGATGAAGGCCTGAGACCCAAGGCCACTCTTGGTTTGTGGAGCAGCTGAACTGATCCCAGGCAGGCCTTCTCAGGGAAGGGGCTTCCTAGAGGGGAGCTCTCCCCAGGCCTCCGTGAGCACCAGGAGGTGGAGGCTGGCCCCCCTGCCTCTAGGCCCTCCTCCCTCCATGTTGCTTGTAGCTGAGCCCCGAGAGACAGTGTCAGCTGGTGGAGGAGAAAAATGCGGGGTCCCTCATTGCTTTAAACAAAGGTTTGCTGAGGACCCATCACAGGCATGGAGGTGACCCTGCTCTGGTGGAGCTCTCAGCCCGGTGGGGAGGTCACTGCTTCCTGTGGGGCAGGGGTCCTTCTGGAGCTGAGAAACTGCTTCCGCCCCCAGTCTGCCCTGCACACCTCGCTCCTGCCTCGGGCCCTGCTCTGCCAGTAAGGACCCGAGGGCCTGGCAAGGTTTAGGGAAAACACAATGAATTGTTCTTGCTGAAGGGAGGGACTGAGAGAGTGCACAGAAAGGGCGAGGGAGAGGGGCTTCCCTCTCTCTGAGCTGTGGCCCCCTTGCCCACTCGTGTCTGCCCTCCCTCTTTCTGAAGTTCAGCCAAGAGAGGCGGGCGGCCGCCCTGAGTGGGTCATAGGAGGACTTTGGGGTCCCCCCCAGGGGCAGGGTGGGGCAGCCCTTCTTTCCAAAACCTCCAGGCCTGTGCCGGGCACTTCACACAACCCCTTCCTTGTCATCTTCCCAGAAGAGTGGGGTTCTCAGCAACACGTTACAGATGAGGAAACTGAGGCCCAGAGAGCGTCACTGGAGGTCACACAGCTGAGGACTGGTGAGATCAGATTCAAACCTAGCCCTGGTGTCCTCTCCCCGCTTCTAGTCTACACGCCTCCTTCTCGGGGTCAGTGCCACCTGGAACTCTCTGATTCCCATAGTGGGGACGGAGACTGTACCTGGCACTTCGGGGGACGCAGCATCAGGACAGCCTCACATGAGCTGCCTTCATTGGCAAACGGGGAGGAAGGCCAGGACTGGGAGGCAGGGGGAGGCCTCTCCAGACTTCCCTCTCCTGCCTGGGATGCCCAGCTCCCTCCTGCCACGTGCCCCCGCCCCTGCTCAGCCCCTGGTGCGTCATGTCTAACTGTGCCCCGCTCCCCAGAGCCTGTGGCGGTAGATGCCCTCTCCTATCCAGTGTGCCAGGGCCTGTGCTGGGCCTGGGGTCCTGCAGCTGCCCCCCTGCCCTCACTCTGACTCCCCAAGAAGACCCCCCCAAAGAGGGCCGTGGGTCTCTGGCAGCCCCAGCTTGATGGGATTTGGGAAAGACAACGGGGCAGAGTGCCAGGAGGCCAGGCGTCTCCAACAGGGAGGCACCTCCATCCAGTTGGCAGGTATTTACAGATATTACTCATGTCCGACTACCACCAGTCAAGTGGGTATGGGAAGCAGAGCCAGACACAACTTGGGAGGCTTCATGGAGGGGGCGTCCAAGCTGAGGCCTGGGAGGTGAGCAGAAGCTGGCCTGGCGAAGCTTGAGTGGGGAAGGTGTGTTGATGTTCAAGAAGCAGGAACAGCATGTGCAAAGGCCCAGAGGCAGCACAAGGGAGAGCAGGCTTAGGGTCAGTGCTTCTACCCTAGCTTGGGGCGACAGGGCTGAGGAGGCACAGTTTGAGGTTGGGGAGACCCAGCATCACAGCAATGACAGGGAGTCTCTGCCAGGAAGCAGCTTGGCCTACAGCCTCCCAGTCGACCCTGGAGGCACAGCAGGGGCAGGGGAGTAAAGAAAGGGTCTCTGGATTGCAGAGGAAAGAGACAAGCAGTTAACACAGAGGCTAGACCGGTGTGCCTGGAGCAGTCAGAGAATTACAGCAGCTTTTAAACCTCATGCACTTACGAGGGTGTACTTTGCAGGTATTACCTCACTGAATGCTCAGTAGTGAGCTCCCCTCTAAGGGGAACTTGATGACTACATTCATAGATAAGGAAACTAAAGCTCAGAGAGGGCAAGTAACTTCCTCAAGATCTCACCGCCTGGAAGAGGGTGAGGCAGTACTCGAACCCAGGTGTCTCTGTCCTAGATGGCAGGAGCTAGCGACTGATAGAATATGCCAAGAATGACGCCCCAGGTCTCCTCTCGGCTAGTGGGGGTCTGGATACCTCTAGTCTGAGCCATCTCACTGCTCCTCTCCCCCACTTCCATTGCACACCAAGGATCCGGCTGTCAGTCATGGAGCTGGCAGGTCGTAACTCACAAAATGCTGAAGTCTAAGGGATTCTCACAACAATGAAAAGTGACCCCGTAAAAGACGGGCGATTTACCGGGTTTAATTTGATGGCCACATAAACCATCAAACACAAAACAAGGGAATAAAAGGGCCTCGTGGCACCCGGGCAATTAAAGGCTCCTCAGGCAAGGCACGCTGTCTTCCTCCCCACCCCAGGCCCCTCCCTGCCTTACTGGAGCCAGGGCTCAGCATCGGGAGGCCTTGGGGAAGGGGGCGGCAGGGGAGACTCAGCCAAGATGGATGAGGGCCGCAGACAGGGGAAGAGAAAGGCCTTGGGTTCCTGCCTCCCAAATGCTTCTTGGTTATCCATCAGGCATCTCTGAAAGGTGTAATTTAGACTCTATTATGATGCCGGGGCCTCTGGAGGCTGAGGGCTATGGCCATGAGCTGAGCGGGCACTGGGAACTGATGTTCATGCCAGAGAAGGCGGTCTGGCCTCGTCTTTGGCCTTAACAAGTCCGCCCCCTGCTCAGGGCACTGCTCCGGCATCTGTGCGCCCAGGGGCCAACAGCATCCCTTGTGCCAAGGCTCAGAGGAGGGTGTGCGTCCTCTGGCCAGATGCTGGGGGCCTGGGCAGAGGTGCTCCTGGGCTCAGACCTGACCCCTGAGACCGAGGCAAGGTGGCCTTGAGCAGGCCTGAGGCTTCCTGTCCCCAGGACCTGCCCTGGCCCTGCCTCTTTGCTCATAAGCATCTTGAGACAGGACCTCCAGGCTCCATAACCTTCATGGCTCTGGCTTTGTGCAGAGGAAGGGACAGATGTGCAGCTGGAAACCTGGGCTGGCTGTGACCTTGAACGGGCCCCTCACCTCTCTGAGCCTCAGGCTGCTCAACTGTAAAATGGGACCGAGGACCTGTGTGTATGTGACAGGTGGGTGCAGATACAAACATGTGCCTGTGAGGGCGTTGGGCAGGGCCTGGCCAGAGGGTTGCCCCTTATGCCTGGGTTTATCCCTGTCCAAACCCACTGAGAGCTGGGAACACATGTGAGGGAAGCAAAGACCAACTCCAAGTCCCAAGGGGCAGGGGTGTGAGTGGGGTCATGACCCATAGACTAAGGACAACCTCCAAAGAAGCATCAGGAGTAAGTAGGCAAATGTCCTCAGCCCCTCAGGCCAGCTGCGGCGGCTGGGAGGGGGCTTGAGCTGGCTTCAGAGGCCCAGAGTGTCAGTCACAGTCTCACCAGTCCCCCTTCCTCCCAGCTTCCCTCGGGACCTCATCCCCCTCTGGCTCCTTGCGCAGATCCCGTGCACCCCTCCCCCTCCCCCTCACTTGCTTCCAGCCAGGTGTCCTCGGCTGGCCCTCCACCTGCCTTCGGTCCACCTCATGGATAAAGCTTCATTCCGCTAACAGGCCCTGAGCAGAGTTAGTGCGTTAGCCACGGGCAAAGCCTGAGCTCCCTCCAGAAGGCCTTGGAGCTGCCGGCAGCCTGGGCAAAGGCCCCTGTAATGCAAATGGGGCAAGAGTTGAGGGGTTGGCAGGGAGCAGGGCAGAGGCATTCCCGCCTTGCCTGGCACCTCAGCCGGCTCCCTTCTGTCCTTGAGTGGTCACTGATGGCAAGCCACACCAGGCCTACACAGCCCACAGGCCCTGCCCTCGAGCACCCGAAATTTAGTCAGGGACCTTAAAACACTAGTCACTAAATAGTGCAACCCGCAGCCCACAGAGATGGGCACGAGATGCAGCACCACAAGCCTAGTGGTCAAGATCCTGGCTTAGGTTCTTCTTCACCACTTATCAAGTGGTCTCGAGCAAGTTAACACCTCCGAGTATCAGTTTTTTCATCTGTTAAATGGGAATAAAAAGGGCACTGACCTGACATTTGCTGGGAGGATTAAATGACTTAAATATTCATAAAATTCTAGGTGAGACCTTTATTATAGTGTGAGCTACTATCCCATCAGAATAGAATCCCAAGTGGCTAGAACACAGGTTGGCACATGGTAGGTGCTCAATAAAGACATGTTGAATGGCTGGATGGACAGATGCATGGATGGATAAGTGAGTGGGTAGGTGGATGGATGGATGGATGGATGGGTGAGTGGGTGGATGGGTGAGTAGATGGATGGATAGATGGGTAAATAGGTGAGAGGGTGGATGGATGGGTGGGTGGATGGATGGATGGATGGATGAGTGGATGGATGGATGGATGAATGGATGATGGATGGATGGATGGATGCATGAGTGGGTAGATAGATGTATGGCTGGGTGGATGGATAGATGGATGGGTAAATAGGTGGACGGGTGGATAGGTGGGTGGATGGATGGACAGATGGATGGATGGAGCAGAGGGAAGCTCTATATGGCATGAGGAAGACCTAGCAGAGGAGGAGACGTTTGAGCATGGTCCTGAAGGGTGACGAGCAGTTTGCTAGACGGAGAGGAGCAGTCCAGGAATAGAGAGGGACAGAAGGAAGAAGGGTTTGACGTGGTTGAGAAATGGAGACACAGGGTCCCTGGGTCATGGGAGTGAGGGCCCCACCGTCTCATTCAGTGAGTGGCTCCCAATTCTGCTCTGCACACCCGGGCTGCCCTCCAGGCTGCGGCCTCAGCTCAGGCTCCCAGAGGCCATTGTGTCTCACACTGAAAAGTGTTTGTGAACCTGGAGTTAGTTATAAAGCAGACCTTTGCCGGCTGCATGAACACCACTTCCCCACTGAGGTTGAAAGATAATTTCTCTTTAATTGATTTTTTTTACCACTATGAACAGTAACGTAATATGAGAAAAATCTACACTGCAATTTTTCCACTTGCGAAAACCAAAATTACACCTTGCAGACAATTCCCTCAGAGTGTGGACCCCTCCCTCCTTTTATTTGTTTCCTGTCTTTAAATGCAAGAAAACAGATATATATATTTTTCAAAATAGCTGAAAATTTCGTGATTTAGGAAGGGAGCAAAGTATGGAATAAGTTCTCACATTACGTGGAACACAGTAGGAAGGGCACCGCTGATAGAAAGAGATTTCTGTAAAGCCATGGGAAAGCAGTTCTGTTGACACCTCATTCTTCTGTCTATAAGATGCACAAGTGCAAACAGGACATGTTGTTTTAACACCAGACGATGAAGTGCCCCACTTTCCCCTGCTCGCCAGTGAGGACGCTGGCAGATTCTTTCTGCAGGTTCTAGTGATGCCCCTCCCCCACCTCGAGCTCACAGGCCTCGCAGAAACAAGCTTTCCCTTCAGTCCCTGGTTCCGAGCCAGAGAGGGATACGAGATCCCTGTTCCAATGAGAAATGGTGGCTCTAAATCCATCCCATCAACACTGAGCAGCCACTTTCAGCATCAGCCATAAAGACTGGCTTAGTGTGGGATCTTGAAAGAAGAGACTGAAACTGCAGCCCGGCTCCCAGTAAATTAACGTCACGAGGCCCACGGCCACGGTCCAGGAGGGCCAAGGCCACGTCTGTCTTGTTCACGGGCAGCATCTTTGCTCCCGCTGAGATTAACGGTAGCCAATGTCATTAGAGGCTGACCTCAGCCCGAGCTATCACCTGTGATGTAAACTTGACATTTGGAAGGGCCACGGGGCATGCACCTCGAGGTCTGACCTCTGCCCCGTGGCCTCGACTGCAGCCACCCCTCAGCGGCAGGTGGGTGGACACCCGACTCGCTCTCACCGCACATGTCTTGTGCTCCTTGCAGGTGTAGAGGCTGCAAGTCAAGTGGGGCCCGGCTCCCTCAGCCGTCCACCATGGTGGTGGCACACCCCACGGCCACCGCCACCACCACACCCACCGCCACCATCACGGCCACCGTCGTGATGACCACAGCCACCATGGACCTGCGGGACTGGCTTTTCCTCTGCTATGGGCTCATCGCCTTCCTGACGGAGGTCATCGACAGCACCACGTGCCCCTCCGTGTGCCGCTGCGACAATGGCTTCATCTACTGCAACGACCGGGGGCTCACCTCCATCCCCGCCGACATCCCCGACGACGCCACCACCCTCTACCTGCAGAACAACCAGATCAACAATGCCGGCATCCCCCAGGACCTCAAGACCAAGGTCAACGTGCAGGTCATCTACCTATACGAGAACGACCTGGACGAGTTCCCTGTCAACCTGCCCCACTCCCTGCGGGAGCTGCACCTGCAGGACAACAACGTGCGCACCATCGCCCGGGACTCGCTGGCCCGCATCCCGCTGCTGGAGAAGCTGCACCTGGATGACAACTCCGTGTCCACCGTCAGCATAGAGGAGGATGCCTTCGCCGACAGCAAGCAGCTCAAGCTGCTCTTCCTGAGCAGGAACCACCTGAGCAGCATCCCCTCGGGGCTGCCCCGCACGCTGGAGGAGCTGCGGCTGGATGACAACCGTATCTCCACCATCCCACTGCACGCCTTCAAGGGCCTCAGCAGCCTGCGGCGCCTGGTGCTAGACGGCAACCTGCTGGCCAACCAGCGCATCGCCGACGACACCTTCAGCCGCCTGCAGAACCTGACCGAGCTCTCGCTGGTGCGCAACTCGCTGGCCGCCCCGCCCCTCAACCTGCCCAGCGCCCGCCTGCAGAAGCTCTACCTGCAGGACAACGCCATCAGCCACGTGCCCTACAACACGCTGGCCAAGATGCGTGAGCTGGAGCGCCTGGACCTGTCCAACAACAACCTGACCACGCTGCCCCGCGGCCTGTTCGATGACCTGCAGAACCTGGCCCAGCTGCTGCTCCGGAACAACCCCTGGTTCTGCGGCTGTAACCTCCTGTGGCTGCGGGACTGGGTGAAGGCACGGGCGGCCGTGGTCAACGTGCGAGGCCTCATGTGCCAGGGCCCCGAGAAGGTCCGGGGCATGGCCATCAAGGACATCACCAGCGAGATGGACGAATGTTTCGAGGCGGGGGTGCAGGGCGGAGCGGCCAACGCCGCCGCCAAGACCACGGCCAGTGACCGCGCCTCTGCCACCACGCCCCAGGGCTCGCTCTTCACCCTCAAGGCTAAGAGGCCGGGGCTGCGCCTCCCTGACTCCAGCCTCGACTACCCCATGGCCACGGGCGACAGTGCCAAGACCCTGGTCATCCACGTGAAGCCCCTGACGGCGGACTCCATCCGCATCACGTGGAAGGCCACGCTCCCCGCCTCCTCCTTCCGGCTCAGCTGGCTGCGCCTGGGCCACAGCCCAGCCGTGGGCTCCATCACGGAGACTCTGGTGCAGGGGGACAAGACAGAGTACCTGCTGACGGCCCTGGAGCCCAAGTCCACCTATATCATCTGCATGGTCACCATGGAGACCGGCAACACCTATGTGGCCGACGAGACGCCCGTGTGCGCCAAGGCGGAGACGGCCGACAGCTACGGCCCCACCACCACACTCAACCAGGAGCAGAACGCCGACCCCATGGCAGGCCTGCCCCTGGCGGGCATCATCGGTGGCGCCGTGGCCCTCGTCTTCCTCTTCCTGGTCCTGGGGGCCACCTGCTGGTACGTGCACCGGGCCAGCGAGCTGCTGACCCGGGAGCGGGCCTACAACCGGGGCAACCGGAAAAAGGACGACTATATGGAGTCGGGGACCAAGAAGGATAACTCCATCCTGGAAATCCGCGGCCCCGGGCTGCAGATGCTGCCCATCAACCCTTACCACAGCAAAGAGGAATACGTGGTCCACACCATCTTCCCCTCCAACGGCAGCAGCCTCTGCAAGGGCACGCACACCATCGGCTACGGCACCACGCGGGGCTACCGGGACGGTGGCATCCCCGACATAGACTACTCCTACACATGATGCCAGCACCCGGCTCCTGCCTCCTCCTGGTGTGGCGACTGTGTGGCTTCGACCAGCCTGCTGCCATCTGACAGAACAAGGAAAAGAAATTCCACGATGACTTTCCCATCAGAAAGCAGAGTTTGGGGAGGGCTGACAATTTTGTAGAACACAACAGTGAAAAAAATAATTTTTTTTAAGGAATAGAAGGCAGGAGGGGGATTTGACATTGATGAAGACATAATTTATACCAAATTATGCCAGGTGGGGAGGAAAAGACTAAAAATAATATCGCAGGAAGGGTTGGGTCGGGGCTCTTATTTTTCCTGAACTGGAAAGATGCTACCTGTGCACCGTCTGTGTGTGCCTCATGCTCTGTGCAGGGCCGTCACAAAGGAGCCATTAGAGAAGCAGCCAACACGCGCAGCCCCCGTGCAGCTCTCACTGCCGGCTGCTCACTGGAGACGACATGATGGAAGGTTTTCAGGCTCCTCACAAAGGAGAGGGGAAGAAAAGATGTTTTGCTGTGGAGATATTGTCCTGAAATCTCTTCCCTGGTTCTTTCCATGCCATTTCCCTTACAGATTTGCAGAAATAGCGCGTCTTTCACTGCATTCTTTGAACAACGATGTAGTTGATTAAAAAACAAACTTTCTTTTTCCTATACTGAAGCCCTCCTCAATTCCATGCACCATAGTCCATGGAAGCACCATGGAAGCTGTGGCTTTTCCAGGGCTTGGAGGTGCATCTATCTACCTGTTTATCTTTATGTCATGTCTCTATCTATAGATGGGTAGATAGAGCCACATATACAGCCCTTACCGTACTTCTTGGGTCAGTTCGTACAATTTCTTGAGACAATAGAGTCACGAAAATGTTGCTTTCTCCTAGAAATCATTGAGTAAGTAGACAAAGTGTGTTGGGGATGGGAGTGGGGTGGGGGATAATGCTGTTCCTAAGGGCGGAGGCATGTCTGTCCTGGCTGGGTGGCTGGGGAGACCCTGGGCAAGGGGTGTTTTCAGTTCAGTCAGTCCTATCTCAGGTTGGCCAGAGCTGGGCCAAGCTCCTTTCTGATATAGAGAAGAGCTTTCTTTGACTTCCAGTGTCCTCATCTCTCTCCCCCTACACCCCCACAGATGCAATCACCTCAACAGCTACTTCCTGAGCATTTACTCTGTGCAATGTGCTTCCTCCAGAGACAGGTAATTGGTGCAGAGACTTTTTTTTTTTTTTTTTTTAAATATCAGCTGATTAGACCTAATGGTTTCCATGGCTGCTCAAACAAAGCCCAGAAAAAGACATGAAAATTCTCAGAAAAGCCCTAGGAGACAGCACGCCCCCCAACCCCAGAATGCAGAACACCCCACTGTGCCCACCCCTGGGATGCTGCTCTTAAGAGGAAAGACCAGATCCCTCTAAAAATGCCAGCCTCCAAAAGGGTAGTGACTGGAGCCCTCAGAAGAGTTAAGATTTTTTTTTTCCTCCCTCTGGAATCAATGTTGCCATCATTTATCAACTGACAGTGCTGTTTGGCGAGCCATGAGATTAAAACGATGATGAAATAATGACAGCAAATCTGGAAAGAAGAGAGGAGTGGTGCCTGGGGTTCTGATATCTCCCACATTCCAGCACTCGGGGAACTCGGGTCACCATCTGTCAAGGTGCCAGTTGTCCTGCGCCCAGGAAGGGCGATGTCAAAGGAGAGATGCTGTTCTGAGGGCAGGGAGGATGAGAGGGGTCCAGCTCCTGGCCGTGGTGTTTTCAAAAGGCCTTGACTGCTTTGACAAAAGCCAAAGACAGGAAGAGAAAGATGAACGGCAGTCACAGGGCTGCTGTGACAGGCCCGGGGTCCAGACATTTGCTGGACCTGAAAAGATGCTGCTGGCCCCTCAGGGAAGAGGCTGGGCTTGAAAGAAATGGACACAACAACCACGTGAGCGAGGTGGAGAAGAGGCGCGGCTCTCATTGCCAGGCTGGATGGATGGTCTCACCAAGGGGGGAACCCCAATCCCCAGCTCCAGGGAGAGGCCGAGGGTCATGGACACATTTCATTCTAGACTCAAGCTTTTTCTCTTTTCCCACCTGAAGCATTTTCTCATACAATGAGGTCAGGAGAGAAATGTTTCCAAGGCTGGGACCATGTTTCCAAGGCTGGGACCGTGTAAAGGTCACATCCGTGTAAAGTTCGCCCTCCCTTTGGCACCCCCCCAGACACAGGCGCATTCCCCGCGGCTCAGGGAGGAGCAGAGGGGCCTCGCTAGCAGCGTCCAGGAGGAGAGGGTGCACGAGGGTGTGGGGCACTGGCTGGGGGTCAGAAGTTCAAGGTCTCTGCTGGTTCTGAAATGCAGTTTCCTCCCCAAGGCACCACCCCTGTCTTTGGCCAGCGTTCCAGGAAAATCGGTCCCAGCCTCCCCACTTCCAACCCCCAACCCCTGCTGCCAATATGCTTGGTCCCCTGTTCTCACTCTTCATCCTCCTTTCTCTTCTCCCAGAGCCAGGCGGGAGGTCAGATCATCCCCTTAGAGGCTAAGAAGGCATTTGGGGAACAGCAGGTGGCCCTGTACAGGGAGGGCTACAGGGGAGACCTTGCAGCTCTGAGAGCCTGCCTGTGCCAGCAGCGCCCTCCAGGCCAGGCCTGGGTGATGAACTTTCCTGCCCCGTAGCACAAAGCAGGCCCAGGCAGGCCTGGGCCTGAGGACACATCAGTCTCCTGCTCCCGCCTCTTGCACTAATGGGGCTTGGGCCCCACCTCACACCAGGGGGAACCCGGGCCCTGCCTGCCTTGCTGCAGGCGTCCTCCTGCCAGCGTAAGTGCTGAAGATAGTGGAGACTCAGCCCAGCCAGGGCCCGGGGGCCCCCCCTCTCATCTTCTCTGCCCTCAGCATCCCAACATCTTTCCAGCATCCTTTCTAAGAACCAGCCTCCAAATGTCTGCTGTCTCATGGCCCCCCAAGCCAGGGATGGGGCCTGAAGGCAGGTCCACTCTGAAACCCCATCCCTTCCTGGTCCAGGCCCTCTGAGCCAGCCATGCAACATAATGAGAAAGGGTGTTCCAGGGCACCCAGCCTCCTCCACCCCCTAGAAGCACGTGAGGACACAGGGCTTGGGCCACCACTTCTGTCTAGAGTCTCCCTCCTGTGGGCGGCCAACCTGACCCTTGCAGCCTCTAACTAGCCAGAACAACCTCATTGACCTCAGCGTTGATGAGTGTATTTTGTGGCATTTAAGGCAGGTTTCAAGTTAAAAAAAAAAAACTCATGACACTTCTTTGGTTAAGTGGTTTACCCTTTGTGGTAATTAGATGTAGTGATTGGAATCTCTTTTCTATTACATGGCAATTTTCCTTTAAATTTCCCCTGAAAAAAAAAAAAAAAAAAGGAAAGAAGGCAGCAGGGCCAGGCGAGTCATTTGCATTTGGCGAATGAGGCCTCTTGTAAGCTCAGCTCAGGCGTGGGGCCCAACGTATGGAATGCTTAAGAGATTACTAAGAATAAAATCTATTAATTAGTCATACTCAATTCCGCAGACATGATGTGCATCAAAAGCTTCTTTTCTTCCCTTTTCTCCTTCCCTCTTCCTGCGGCCTCCCACAGAAGCCTCCATCTTCTCTAAATTGCCTCCTGCTTCCTGGACCACCTCCCATTAACATGGCGGCTGCATGGCTGACTAGGGGACCTCTGGGGTTTGGGGGTCGGAGCTGGGGCACCGGCTCCTACCCACTCTGGGTGACGCTGGCAGGGGAGGTGACAGTGGCTGGGGGACCCAGGCTTCCCCACCCAAAGTCCAAAGCTTACCCCTGCCTGTGCCTCTTCCTTCCTCGATGGGCACCGGGCCTCCTCCCCCCTCCCCTAGGGGTCCAGGGAAGCCCACCAGCCCCAGCAAAGAGTAGAGTGCGAAAGGTCAGGGAGAGCTTCCAGGGAGATGCAGGGAAAGCAGGTTTTGCGAACCCACAGCCTCTGCCTCTGTTTCCCCTTCTGTAATGTAGGGGTGGGCTGAGGCCGGGTCTAGCTTCACCCAGAAAAGATGGGGGCTCCAGAAGCCAAATGGGGGCTCCCCCACCATCTGCTGATTCTGGAAGGTTCTGGTTGGCCCAAGGCAGGTGACGGAGGCCCAGAGTGAGAGTGGCAGGCCAGGTGAGGGATCCTGGGGGTCTGAGGGGGCTGACTGGGCAACGTGCCAGGACTGCATCTGAGCCTCCCTCCTTCACCCCCTCAGAGCTGTGGAGCAAGGGGAGGACACCGCCACCCCCCTCCAATGGCAGCTCAAGTCCCAAAGCCAGCCCACTCCAGAAATCTGCTTCCTGCTGAACGTGCCAGGGAGGACGGGGCTTCTGAGCCTCGCACTTATGAAAAATACAACAAGGAAAATTGGATGCGGCAGACAGGGAGCAATGGAGTTGAGAAGGCAACCAGGAGGGGGCTGGGGCATTTTCTGGAAGGAGGGGCCTCGGGGCGCATGGCAGCCTGAGTCCCAAGGGCCAGACCACACTCTCAGGGCCAGGGCTCAGGCGGGGTCAGCTGCAGGTGTCCCCTGTGCCCACATCCCCCATCACTCAGATCAGTGCAGGTGACAGGCAGCGGATGCCTGGCTCTGGATCTGCGCCAGGGTGAATGCTAACAAGCAATTCACAGCCCTGCACAGGCCTTCTAGAATGCAGACAGAGGAGGCATCTTTTTTCTTAAGGAGGGATAAAAAGGCTCAAAAATGAAAATCATTACCGTTTACAAGCAAGCGAGTCTGCTAAATTGATTAGGAGAGATTAAACTCCTTGGAGGTGAAAGGAAAAGGGGATTTTTCACATTTTTTGAACCTGCCCCCAGTGGCCGAAGGCAAAGCAGGGATTTTTCTGGGCCTGGCTGGTGGGGAGCTGGGGTCTCTGAAGGCTGACACCACGCGTGCCCCAGCACTGGCTCCGGATATGTCGGTTGGACAGAGCCTGGGCTCGAGCTCGGGGTGGGGCGGGCGGGGAAGCATTTCTGCCTCCATCGAGTGCCGTGCGCAGCCCCTGGGACGAGGTGGGGGGGTTACGTGGCCCACACAGGTCACTCAGAAGCTGCCCTGGCCCCCAGGCAGAGACTCTGCCCCTGCCCTCCAGATTCCATCTGCCTTCGGGGTGAAAAGCTGGGGGAAGTGGCCGGGCTAGTCCCTTCGTGAGTAGGACTCTAAAGCCACGAGTCCTTCTGCTTCCTTTCTGTTCCAGGGTGGGTCTGTCTCTGATCCATTCCCTGCAGCCAGTGAAAGGGAAATGGGGCCAACGGTAAAGGGAAAACTGAAGTCAGGGAAGAGAAAGCTGGCCCAGCAAAAAGAATCAGGCAGTGAGCTCTTTGTCACTGGCCGCATTCAAGCACTTGATGGGGAGGTGGCAGATATTTTCCTGCCTAAGCCAAGGCCTGGTTCTTTGAGAAGATCCTGGTTCCCACTCTCACTTTACCGTCCCTGAGGACCCTTTAAGGAAGATATTGAGAGATTGCTCAAAATGACCAGTGTCCCCTGAAAATCGCAGGTCAGGGCTATCTCACAGCCAGGCCACCCAGCCCAGTCAAAGAGTCGGTTTTGCCACCAGACAGCCTGCAAAATCCCCATCCTCAGTGTCTAAGGGGCACCGGGAGAGGAAGTGCAGACACGCACCGCCCCATCTAGGAGTCTGGACAGGCAGGGAGCACAGAGGGTGACCCACCACCCGTGCTGGCTCTCTTGGGGCCGCTAGGGGGCCACCTCCCAGGCACTGCAGCTTCCCGTCCCAGGCCGCCTCCTGGCCATCCTCGGTGCCAGGACCCGCGCCCCCTGAGCTCCCACCACCATCCCACTGGCTGTTCTCCCAACAGCAGGCTCACGGCTGCCGGCTCAGTGCACCCGTCCCAGCCAGGTTGACGGCTGCCTGGGGCACTTTTCACTCTACATTTTTAAGCATTTACCATTTCTTTTGAAATGTTCCAAGTAGTTGCCTGAAATATCCACATTTGCTTCTTTAAAAACACTCAAGAAGATTCCCTTGGCTCTTCATTCTCCCTCCCTTTACTTCCTCCCTCCCTTTGCATTTTTAACACACTGTTTTTCTCTAGTTTTGGAAATTCTATTATCACTGGGGTCAGGCCCATTTTTCTCATGTTAATATGATTTCCAGGATTGCCCAAGACCCCACCCCACCTCCCATGCTGCAGGGGCAAAGCCCACCTTTCCCCATGTCTCCCCTGGGGACATCATTCCCCGGGGCAGATCTTCAGCTGGTGGGTGGGCAGCTGCTGCCTTGCTCCCCGCTGGAGAGGCTGGCAGGCCAGGGGCTTTTTGAGACCACTGTCACTGCCCCTCCCACTTGTGCTGGGAGGGCAGTGTGGGCATACTGAGGGCACAGGGGGTCCTGTGGGGGGCTGACCCAGCCCCCACTTCCTGGCAAAGCCAGTCCCTGAGGCACTGTGGCCATCGGAGCTACCACGGTGCCATGGCCCCTGTCCTTCCCACTCCTACCCATGCCGACCCCCACCTGAAGGCCCAAAAGTCCAAGCCCGGAGAGTCCTTGCAGGAACGTCTTTGCTGTCACCGCCCCTAAATCTCTTTTACAGCAGTCAGGGTTGACGGCCGCTCGGGCAAGATGCCAGGTCCCTGCACTCCTCCGCGCTGGGTCACTGAGGCCCAGCACAGGGCACGGCACACAGGGGTGCCTCTCATCTCTTCCTCCCTCCTTGCTTGTCCCTGGGGCTCAGTGCAAAGGGCCCAGGCGGGTGTGTTGGCAGTGGCCTTCCTCTCATCCTGCACCCACCCCGCTGGCAGCCTGGCCCCAGGAGGGGCTCCTTCTCTCTGAAGCATCTCACTCCACCCTCCCTCGGACCCGCGATCACCAGCTGTGAGCCTGATGGGGAAATCCAGCCACTTGGCGAGATCTGGCCGCCAGCCGGGGTGACCCGGTTCCCCCTCTCCGAGCCAAGCCTCAGGTGGGTGACGAGGGGGGCAGAGAGCTGGGTGCCCCCCACCCCGTGTCTGACGCTTCTGTCGAGAGTCCCCGCACCCGAGCCGCCCACCTGGAAGAACTAACAGGCTTTCTCCTCAAGACGGAGGGAAACAAATGCAACACGAGCCAACGATCAAAGCCACAGCAGACACGGGACTGCCACTTGCTCATCTCCCAGGAGCCAATGTCCAGGGCGCCTCTCACCTGCCCTGTGCAAAGGACATGCTTGCAGAGGGTCCCAGAAACCACCCACCTCTGGCTGGTCCCGTTTTCAGAAGGTTCTGTGTACCCAGGAGGAAGACACACAAAACTCTGAAACTGGCTTAGATATTTTTACCCGACCCAGAACACCACCTGCCTGCAGGCCAGCGGCCTCAGCTGAGATGCCCACCTGGCATCCAGCTCCTGAAGAGATGCTGAGAGCCGTGGGGAGGAAGCAGAAGCGCCCAGTGTTTAGAGGTCTGCCATCTGAGAGGGAGAGAAGCGGGGAGATGGGGTTGAAGGTTGGGGACAGACAGCTGCAGGGCTGCGAGCCAGAGAGACAGTGCAGTTGTGCGCCTCTGCTGGCTGGAGCGGACGCCCCCTAATTATGAATGTCACAAGGCGGGTGTGAACGGAGAGGCAAAGGAGAAAAGTAAACTAGAAGAAACCCCACGCATAAGCCCTGTGGAGCAAATGTTTTTAACAGCCACCAACAGCAATTCCCCTTCCCAGTGTTCAAAGGTTACTGTATCCGGTGAGGTGTGGAGTGCTAAAGCGCTCGCTCGGGGGCCACCCAGCGCTGTATCAGCAGAATCCATCCATCCCTGGCGCCTGGGGAGGAAGAGAGCAGGGAAGGGTCCTTAGCCAGACCCTGGTGAATGCAGGGTTTGCTGCAGAAGGTGGATGCCCGGCCAGCCAATGGCATGGGGAGGACGGGGCTGTGAACAAGGTCCCTTCTGCCAACTGAGGGACCCCTGCTAGGGGCACCCCTGGCTTTCCTTGAGCCCCTGCCCTTTCCTACCTGCAGAATCAGCCCAGTGGGGCCATCTGGCCACCTGCTCCTTGTCTTCTTCCTTTTTCTCTGAAGGGCAAAGCAATCTCGGGGGTCTGAGTGACGGGACCAGTCCTGCTGCTGCCTGCTGCCATCTGACACCTGGCTGGCTGACTTGGCCTGGCCCCGGGCCCACCTGCTTCCCTCCCAACCTCACCACCAGACACACAAACACCCACCACGACAACAACACAAACCAAAGTGCACTGCGAACCGCCCTTGGGCCTCCTTCTTGTAGGTGCCTTGAAACTTCAGTGTTGAGATGAATGTGATGAACTATTTGGTCCTATTTTCTGTTTGTCTGTTTTCATATAAAATGTCCAAGTCCACTTTCCTTGTCCTTTCTTGAAATAAATAGAAAGATTTAACTTTTACAGTCCTCTCGGCTGCTGACTCTCAGCTCGGCGGCCCAGCGTGCCAGGGGCCGGTGTCTGTCACCCACGTGGTCTCGGCTGCCCACACCCCCTCCCCAGGCTTCGCCCCGAGGGTCAGCCCCGCTGTCAGGGTCCACTGGCACAGAGGTGGTGGCTGGGAGGGATGGAAGCTCTGGGTTAGTATATTCCCTGGGCACCATGGGAACCAAAATAATGATTCTGTTGCAGGATGGAGAAGGGACTTCTGGCCCCATCCCACAGGCCCCAGGGAAGGCGACTGCCAGCTAAAGGCAGACTCCAAGAGGGTTTCCATGTGGAGATGTATTAATCAGAGCCATGGATTATCTTGTAACAGGCTCCAGCAACCATGTGGGCACCCAGATAAGACTGGCACCATACGGGTGCTGGGGACACGGCTCTTCCTCCGCTTGCCTGGGTCCCGCCACCTCTGACACCCCTCATCCCCTAGACGCACCCACCACATTCACAACTCTCCAGGCCTAGCCTGATATCTCACACTCCAAAGAGGGGGAAAAGGAAAAAAGTTATTTTCCATGAGAACAATAGCAGTTTCTGCTAAATTTAACGTATAAAATAAGAGCTCATTACTTCTGCCTTAAATCTGATTTCACATCTGGATACAAGTTAATGAGCTTTTCCTTATATTCCAAGGAAGCAAAGTTATTTCTGGATGTGCCTTGGTGGCAGGTGGCCTGGCTGGGGTGACACGGGGTGCTCTGACCCCACAGGTGCCCCTCGCCCCCCCATCCTCTTCTCTTGGTCCTCACTGCCGGCCCCCTGGAGGCAGGAGCAGCCCGGAGATCATTCCAAAGGGCGGCTCGCCACATAGGCTTCGGGGAAAGGACCGAGTCTGTTTCCCCAAACTCTTCCTAGGGCCCAGCGCACAGTGGGTGCTCAGGAGGGCTCACCTGACACTCACCTTTCTAGAACCTGATCAGCCAGCCAGTCAGTAGATATTTACTGAGGGCCTACTATGTGCTGGGGCTGGGGCTGGGGCACCCTTCCAGCCTCACGGAGGGGGAGGGAAGGATGCTCACGGACAAGATTGGGGTGGGGAGGCTCTCTGGGAGCCAGGTCTCCACTGAGGGTGTTTCCTCAGATGAGCAGGACTTGGAGAGCAAGGGAGAGGGCCTGCCAGAAGCTCTGAGGCAGGGGGCATGAAGGCGAGTCCGATTCTGTCCCCCTCTGGAAGACTCCGCTTCCCCCATAAGCACAGGACCCATCTGCTGGGCCCAACTCTGGCCACACCGAGTACAGTTCACTCCCCAAGCAGGCCCTGCCTACCCAAGCGGGCTCTGGGTCTGTGCTGACTTCTCCGCTGGGTGCCCTTGAGGGCCCTTGAAGGTTCAACCCAGGCATTGTCTCTGGAGAGGCTGCCCTCTCCGGGCCACACCTGCTGGTTCTCACCTGGACAGGTAACTGGTTCCAGCACCTCGCTCACTAGGGGCCCCTGGCCAGCAGGTCTTGCCTTCCACCCCTTCAGATCCCAGAGGGCACTGGCCTGGCACACAGGAGGCACCGGAAACGTGAATGGAGGGAGTGAGTCAATAAACACCAGCAAATCAATCAACCAACAGATCAATCTATCAATGCTGGGCCCAAGGAGGACGACTTTCCAAGAGCAGCAGCCCTGGCGTCCCAGTTGTGAGGCAGTCTCTACTTCTCCTCCCACCCCTCCAGGCAGGGGGAACCTCGGACGGGGCTGACCCCGCTCACCTGACCCTCCACACACTGGCAGCAGCACCACAGACCAGGTGCCCCGGCCACTCTCTTCAAGCCGGAGCGGGGGGGCTGGCTTCCCAGACTGTGTTCCTGAGCCCCTAGAGCTAACAGAAGTTCTGCCCAGGAAGGGTTCATGGTCACATGTGTTTGGGAACCACTGGATTAACGCCTGTCCTGGGGGCTCCTCGGGCAGGGCCTTGGAGTCCCTCAGAACTGGGTGAGACCCACAGGCTCCACCACCCACCCCCTGTGCCTCCGTAAAGCGTACGCATGATGACAGCTCGCTGCTCTCATTTTTCCCACCACGACAGCACCGACGCTGCTGACGTGTGCCGGGGCCTCCGTGAGAACGCTGCTTTCCCCGCCACTTGTCCGGGGAGTGCAGGCCCCATCCCTGGCGCCCCCGGGGTTTACCCAGCATCCCTGGCCCCCAGGTACAGGTGCTGAGCTGGCTGGCACTCCTCCCAAGGAGGCCCAGGTGTCTCCGCAACAGCAAAGTGCCCCCAGGTCTGCACAGAGGAGAGACGTCGGAACAGGGCCTGTTCTCCAAACCACCCCGACCACACCCAAGGTCTGCGGCCTGCTCCCGAAACCTGCTAGACAGGCTCTCAGGCTGACCCGAGCTTTCGGCTTCTGGAGAACAGGGGTGGGGATGAGGGCATCTTAGGTTTTAATAAGTGGCCCGGAGGGGTTGGAGGCCCAGACAGGGTTGGGCCCCACAGGAGGAAATCACCAGGAACCATGGGGGAGGTTCCAGGACCTGTATTTCCGGTCAATGGAAAGAAGACCCTCCAAACATAACTGACCCTTTCTGAAGAGGAGGAGGTGGTCTGAGCGGTAGTGAGGCCCATCCTCACAGGAGAGCAAGCAGAGCTGGCCGGCCCCTCAAGGGGGTGCAAGTTCGGGGTGGTGGAGGCAACAGGCTGACAATGAAGGGCCCCTGTCTCTCTATCACGTCTTCAGATGGACCCTGGGAGACAGGGTGGTCTCCCCACAAACCCGGGACTTCTCCTGCTGCAGCCTCCTCTCCAGCCAAGCAGTTTCCAGCCCTTTCCTTCCCAAAGAAATCTCAGGACCCACATATTGCTGAGGTTACGGATATGTATGGGGCAAGTCCCCTGAATAGCTGCTCAGCAGACAAGGGGCACGCCAAAGTCCAGCGCCCCTGCTTCATGTGTCCAACTCCTCCTGTTCGGTCAGGCTCAGGACTGAAAGTTCCAGTTCAAGTGGGATGAAGAGTGGGTGGCCGCCATCCCCATCCCTGGACGCTGCTCTTACCTGGCTATCACCAGGTTCCAGAAGCTTCCCTCCTCCTGCCCCCACTTCCTAGGAGGGGTCCCTGCCCTCATCAAGCATCCTGAAGAAGCGACCAAACCCGGGAAGGGTCTAACACCCCAAATCCCACCTCACACCCAAATTCCGAGGCCAGTTCTTAGCACCCTGCATACAAAGCCCTGATCGGATCTGAGGTCCCCAGCCAGCCCCAAAATGCTGCCTCAGAAGGGCTGGGTGGGGACTTCCCTGGTGGCGCTCCCGATGCAGGGGGCCAGGATTCGATCCCTGGTCAGGAAACTAGATCCCACAGGCATGCCGCAACTAAGAGTTCGCATGCCACAACTAAGGAGCTGGCGAGCCGCAACTAAGGAGCCCGCCTGCCACAACTAAGACCCAGTGCAACCAAATAAATTAAAAAAAAAAAAAAGAAGGGCTGGGTGGAGCTTGCTCATCACTCTCAGACGCCCGCAGCCCACCTGCTGGATGCCTCCCCTCCCCTCCTCCACACCCCTCGGCCTCTTGTCAGCACCTGCTTCTGCACGGCCTGCTGCCCCCAGGTCCGGTACCAACACCTCCAAGGGACCCCCTCCTCCCGAGGCAGAGGAAGTAGGATCCCTCGAGCCATTAACTGACAGCACAAGTGAAAACCCGGCACTCCCGCCTCGGAGACTTACAGAGGAAGTGAAATCTTATTTGCACTGCTGCCAAGCCTGGGACGCGATGAAATGATGCCTCGGGGAGAGACCAGACGGCTCCCCGTGGAAGCCGCGGCATCGGAGCTGGACTTATTAAAAGCCACAGTGGCCACATTTCAACCTGTTTCAGGTGTTAAGTAATTTACCGCCACCCAGAATTCAGTGGCAGGTTTTTATCATTTTTATTTCTGTGATGCAGGCCCGAGGTCCCTGCACAGGGAACTGCAGGTCTAAATGCTCCCTGCACCCCCAGGACTGCGATGAAAATGAGGGAGCAGGGGCCTGGGAGGGGGTGAGGGTGGAGGCTGGCGTGGCAGCAGATGCCCCGATTCTCTCCCGGGTTACACCAGGCTTGGCTCAGCGTGACAAGGAGGACCGGCTCTAAGATCCCCCCGGACCCCACATTTAGGGGCTCAGGGATTCCCCAAAGACCCTGCGGGTGTTTTCTGAAGGCAGCAATAGTGTAAGCTCTGTGAGAGCAGAGGCTACCTCTTTCAGGACCTGTCCACCAACCACACAATCAACAAGTCTTTATTGAGCACCTACTGTGTGCCAGGTCCCGACATAGCAGTGAGCGAGACCCCAAAGACCCCTGCCCTATGGACTGCACACGTTGCTGGCAAGTGTCGAATAAATATTTGTGGTTGGTTGATCAAAATCTCTAAAAGGCAAACAAGCTCTTGAAAGAAACAATGCTGGCATGGGGGGCACCGGAGGGAGGGGCAGGGGGAAGTGAGCCCAACTGACCGGGCATCCGCTCCACGCGAGCCGCTGCAGCCACCCTTGAGGCAGGGCCTCCACGTCACAGACGAGAAGGCCCAGCGCCACAGTGCTTCTCACTGTTTTGCAGATCGTGCGGTGAGGGACCCGTGCCCTGACCTTCCATGGCCTTGACCCTCTTGGGGAATGCAGAGCCTCACATTCACAGAAAGCCAGGGACAGGGAGCCGTGCGGTCTGGGGCCCACAGGGTCACAAGCCTTGTGCACCTTCTCAGCAGTGCTGGGCGGAGGACTGTTTGACGCCTGCTGGCTTTGGGGGGATTAAGCCTATTACTGAGGCTCCGGGGGCTTATCCGACACCATTTCTGAGGCCCCCTTTCTCCACCTGTTTTCAGCTACTCCAGGAAGACCAAAGGGAATCTTCAAAGTCCAGGCTGAGCCAAAAGCAGAAATTCTTTAATTAGCTTTCTCTTGGATGGGGGCCCTGGCGAATGGATTAGTTGTGGTGGGCCAGAGAAAGGGATTGCAGTCCCTTAGAGCTGAGATTACAAGCCCGGGTGAAGGGCTGAGGGGCCGTCACCAGGGATGGTGGCTCCCCAGGGGCTGGCAGATGGAACCTGTCACCAGGAAGACACAGGAGATGTGCTCTCAGTGAGGCCTTCGTCCCTGGGAAGCTGGCATGGAGAGACGCTTGGCATGGCCGGGCTGTGTGCCTGAGTCTACTAATGAATGTGCCTCCTTCTCATGTGATGGCCCAGATCTGGTACTTCATAATTAGGGGGGATTTCCTAAAGGGGCACCCATCTGTGAGAGGCAAGGCAGTGCAGCCCGATGGTGCCAGGCACCAGACACCTGTCAGGGCGTTCCATCCTCACTCATCCCTGTTTTCAAGCAAGTAAACTGAGGCCCAGGACTAAGGCGTTTGCCCAAGGCCACGGTGACAGAGGTTAGTACGGGAGCTCGGTCCTGGCCGGTGAGACAGCCTGATTGGGGTCTGTGAACCTGAAGGGAAAGGCACAGGTACACCCCCACCAGAAATCGCTGCAGGGAAGTAAGCCTCCCCAGGCAGGCCTCCTCCAGGAAGCCTTCCCAGACCGGCCCACAGCACCTTGGATTCCCCTACTAGGCACTTACACCCTGTGCTGTACCCACTAGTCCCACTATACACTGAGTGTCTTTTAGAGGCAGGGACTGGGCCTTCATCATTTCATACTCTCTGAATGAGGGAAGGAGGACTGTGTCCTCCTCAGTCTGGGGGCGTCCAGAAAGAGAAGGTGGGCAGGAGGCTGGGTCTTGGGAGTAGAAGGACAGGGAGGACAGAGCCGAGAGAGGAGGCTGCCAGGGATCCCGGGAGCCGAGCTCCAGGCTGAGGTCTCCCCCAGGCCTGCGCTCTCCTGCTGCCCGGCTTTGCCCAGGGAGGCACAGGAGGGGCAGGATGATTCCAGGACGTGGAGACCCAGATTCCTCGGGACTGAAGCCCTTTGAAGTAGGACTTGTGCTCTCCCCCTTGAGCTCTGCATCAAAGGCAGCTCTGCCGTGGTCGGGCCACGCTAGGCTCTACAGATAAGGGCTGCCCTCTTGGGGCAGAAGGCGACTGGGCTCCCGCAGCAGCCACCACCCACCCCAGCCTCCCTCTGGCTTCCCTGCCCCCGGGGCAAGAAGCTGAGCCACCCCCAGGGCGCCACCTCAGGCCCCTGTCTGGGATGCTCCCCTGGGCTTCCCCTTCCTGACCCTCCCGACAGCTCTGCCTCCAGGACCAAGTGCTGCAGGTGACCATGTCGCTCCCCAGGGTGTCCTGGCTGCCTGGACCACATCGCCCCTGCTCGCCCTTGCTCGCCCTTGCTCGCCCCTGCTCGCCCCTGCTCGCCCCTGCTCGCCCTTGCTCGCCCCTGCTCGCCCTTGCTCGCCCTTGCTCGCCCCTGCTCGCCCTTGCTCGCCCCTGCTCGCCCTTGCTCGCCCTTGCTCGCCCTTGCTCGCCCTTGCAGCCTCAGCACCCAGCACCTGCTGAATGAATGAATGTATGGCTGCGCTCTGGGGCATGTGGGAGGGATGCCTAACCCAGGTCAGGGCAGGTGTCTGGAGGAAATGACATCTAAGCCGGGGCCTGGCGCCTGACCAGAGTCAGCCAAGTGGAAATGGGAGGAGGAGGTGCTCCAGGCAGCGGGGAGAGCCCAAGCGAAGGCCAGGAGGTGAGAGAGAACACGCAGTTATGAGACCCAAAATCATTTAGTTGGGCTGGAATGGGAGAGGGTAGGAGAGGGAACCAGAAACGGCAGGAGAGGTTCTGGGGCCGGACGATGAGGGAGAGCCAGTCACGATGCCTGGGGAGCCAAGGTCACTATTAGGGCAAGACCTTCCCTAAATCGAGGATTCCCTGGGGTGTTGGAAGAGGCCATGATATCAGCCAGGGCTGCCCAACTCTGGGGGCCCCCATTTCCATTGTGGCCTCTATGAATACCACCCCCCACCCCGCTGTGCAGTGTAGCCCAGGCACCAGCCATGAGGTTGCAGAGACAGCTGAAACCCAGAGGCACTGTCCAGCAGCAGGAAATGGCATCCACCCCACAAGAGGCCAGGCCCAGAAAGACCACAGCCAAGGAAGCGTGTGGATCCCTGGGGCCAAGGAGCTGAGGGTGGGAATGAGGCCAAACCCCCCAGGAGCACCACCAGCGGAGGGTGTGGCAAACCAGGGGCCACAAAGGCAGCAGTGGCCCTGCGGAGACTCCCTGTGAGCAAGGAGGAGTTCTTTGTATTTTCTGGGATAAAGCAAGTATTTCCAAGCACCTACTGTGTGCCGGTTGGTGCGAGCTGCAATGGTGAGCCCAGCAAAGGCCTGTTTCCAGCACCACGCCTGTGCATATCAATACTTCCAGCCTTTGCCTCTTCTCCAGCCATGGAGAATGATGTCTCTTATTTAGATTAGGCTTTTCCTGATTGCTGGCGAAGTTCTGCGTCTTTTCACTTGTTTACTGCCCATTTGTTTTTCTCCAACCGGGAATTGGCTGTCCATATCTTTTGCCCACTTTTCTTATTGATTTGTAGGAGCACTTTGCATATCAAGAGAGAAGTAGAGAAGCAGCCTCCGCCTGGGGCAGACCCTCAGGGCCTCCCTTGAGGGTCCTCAGGCCCAGGAAAAGGGGGAGGATTTGCGTGGGCTTCTGAATGCCCCCACTGCATCTCTACACCCTGCCCAGCTCCCAGGGGGCCAACTCTGCTCAAAGATGAAGCACCGTCTGCAGGTGGGAGCCCCTGCCAGGCCTGCATCTCAGCTGGCAAAACCCAGGCTTATTTTTTACTGCACTGAGAAGTCTACACTGCCAGTAGCTGGCAGGGTGCCCCGGATGGCACCTGAGGGGAGCCAGCTGGTATAGCTGGGCATCCAGGAAGAAGGGATGACCATCCCAGCCCAATTCAGCGGGACCCAGCCGACAAAAGAGGCAAGTCCCAAAGCCTCAGGCTGACCCTCCCAACAGAATTCCAGGGCCCCCTCTGGTGCACACCATCCCGGCCCCCCTTCCAGCTATGACAGTCCCCAAAGAGTGACCCAGGCGTGGAGGACACATGTGAGCCCTGCCGCTTCACCCTCAGCCATCTGACCTTTCAGGGCTAGAAGCAAACCTGTGGTTCATTCCCCTCCAGTGCTTTCCACATTTCAGCAGACAAACAATACAGGCCATAAAACTGATTTCCAAAGCCTATAAAGGCAATAACATTTAGGGAGCCAGGAAAAAAAAACAACCCTCCTTTCCCGGAGTAATGACTGCCGAGAGTCCTCGTGGGGCCCTTTCAGTAGCTGGGGTGGCAGACGCGGGGACCAGCCCACAGACCTCCCTGCACCAGGTGGTAAATGACCGCTCAGCACGTGTTCCGACAGGGCCACAGCAGCCAGGGAGGCTGCAGACTTCCCGCTTATCTTTTCCGACTGCCCTGAGCCCAGCTGCACTGGCTCCCCAAAACCAGGGAGGGCTCACTGGCACCCTGTGACCACCCCTCTCCCACCCGCCACTAAGCTCCTGGCAGAAGAGTCAGACTGCAGACTGCAGGCCACCTGGTGCCGGCCAAGGTCACCCCCCTGCTCTGCGCCATGCTTGGGTGAGCCTCCCGGGAGGACAAACAACACCGCCACAAAGGTGGCCACAATGACCTCTGCATGACAGGAGGGGGGGGGTTCCCTGACCTCCTCCAAGCTCTCCAAATACCCCCATCCTGGGCTGACACCATGCCCACTCACCAGACACCTAGAACTACGAGTGGTTGCCATGAGCCCACTGCCCCTCATTCATTCATTCATTCATTCACTCACTCATTCATTCAAAGGGGATGTGACACAGAGGAAAGTACCCAGGATCTGGTTCAAGCTTCCGGACTGTCTGGAGACAAGTCACTTAATATCCCAGCACCACTGCTTCCCAACCTGAAAAGTGGGAATACTAAAAGCCAGCTCCCAGGTCATTGTTATGATGATTATCCTGGGCTCAGAGAATTGCTGGAAGAGGAGGGGACCAAGGTCTGGGTCTGTGGGGCAGGAGACTGGGTCAGGGCTGAGGGCAAAGTGACAGGGGCAGGTCTGCCAGCCAGAGGGGAGGGGGCCTGTCTGGAGACAGGGGGATAGTCAAAATGACCCCAACAGTCCCTTCCCAACAAGGATGAAACAGGGTCAGAGGACACGGCATCCAGGCCCTAAAAATCCCACCCTCAGGGCAAATCCATTGTGCAGCCAACAGATCCACAGACAAGGGTAAGGGAGGGACCCCCTCCCCTTGGGGACTGTGGGGACCCCCTCTCAGAAGTCATTCCTCCTCCTTCTCCTCCAGGATCAAAGCACATCGTGACATGGAATTAGCCGCAAGCTCAGCCTCCAGCTTAACCACAAAGAGGTGGAGAGAAGTGAGTATCTTCTAACCAAGGACGCCCCCCACAAAGGGGCCCCCAGAGTCTCTGCGGGAGCACGAGAGGTAGGGAGGTGGGGTGCCAGCCCATGGGAGCTTGGGGTGGGCTCCGAGGGCCTCTCCAGGCTGGCTGTGGGGCTGAGAGGTGGCATTTGCGTGGAGAGCCTCTGTGGCTCTGGAATTTATGCAGCTGCCTGTGTGATTCCTAAGGCGAGACGAATCTCCAGGCCGCTTTTCTCAGCAGGAACAAGTCTTTTCTTCAAATTGATGGTGACACATTTTTAAACTCCGATATTAAGGAGGGAAAGATTTTGCCGCCCCCCCCGGGGGCAACCCTTATTAGTCACTGGCTCATCTGAGAGAAGTCACAGTGGCGGACCCAGTGGGCCTGCACAAGGCAAGAGGCCCAGAGGCCAGGCCGCTGACAAGGGAATGGACAGCGACAAAAGAGAGGGCAGAGGGGCCTCCCAAGTCCAGAGCAAAGCACTTAGAGATGGCGCTCTGGAGCAAGGGATGAAGAATCTGTAGGGGTAATAAAGAAGAGTTGGTAAGGGTGATAGAGGGAGACAATGGAGGGAAAAGGGACAGAGTAGAAAGAGAAAGAGGCATTAAGCTGAAATATAAATGGATTTCCAAGTTTAGAGTTACAGAACCTAACATCTTGTTTCCCTTTTTGCTATGGCTGCCAGGAAGCTCAAGGCCACTTTTCATATTCAGTTGCAATAGACTTGTTACAATGGCCTAGCTTTGAGGTGTCTTCTGGGCGGGGCCAAGGTAAGTGCCAGGAGCCAAGCTGCCCAAGCAGCATAAAATACCAAAATACCACCAAGAGCATAAAATACAAGGGCATGGTCCCTCAGTAGACCAGACACCAGCATCCCAAGGCAGGAGGTAGGGCTGAGCAGACCCAGGAACCAGGCAAGAGGCCAGCAGGTCAGAAAGCACGTGCAAAGAGCATCCAGGCCAAAGGGTTCCAGGTGTGGCCAAGAGCACGGGGCACATTCTTATTGGATGCCCAGGTCAGCGTCCTCCTTGTCACTTGTTTCTTTTTATTCCTGTTTTAATCCTTCCCCGGTTTTATTATATCTGTTTTTCAATGGAAACAGGTAGGTTAAACATTTTTAAAAAATCAATTCCAGCTCAAACGCCCACTTGCTCAGTGATAACAGTCACCATTTATTGAGTTCCAGTGACTTGCCAGGCATTTGCATGCATCTCCGTCCTCCAAACCACCTTCGGGGGGGGCATCACTCTCCCAGGTTTACAGACGAGAAAACCGAGGCTCAGAGGGGAGGTGTATCCTGGTCAAGGTCACAAGAGCTCCTAAGTGGCCGCAGCAGCCCTGGCCCCTAACATGCCCCCACTCCCACCCCCTGAGCCCCAGAGCCAGCACCCTATTCTACGCACCAGAGGGGGCTCCCATCTGCCTTGTTAGGAGGGAGATGAGGCTGAGTCAAGGTCAAGGCCAGGGAGGCCAAGAGGTGGTCAGGTGACCCACAGAATTCCATCACCAACACTCTGGTCCCCTCCCTGCCAAACCCCAAAGCTTCAGCCACAACCTGCCCCACCTTTGCGTGACCCGTGAGCCTCACCAGAAAGTTCCCCGCCAGCTGCCAAGCAGGCCTTAGCTCCTTTGACAGAGCTGTAAGGCTCCCGTCACAAATGTCAATTCTGGGCCATTTGCTTCGTAGATTTTAATGTTCCTGTTTCTCCTCAACATCCTCAGCAAGGTAGCTCTTGCTTTTCAAAAGGGATGTGGCGTTTGATGATGTTTAAACCTACGTGAAATACAGCCAGGCGGCAATAATAAAACAGACTCGAGCCCTGCTGGTAGGGGGATGGCTGACAGCCGGGCCTCTCTCTTCCCACATGCTACGCAGCCGTCACCGCAGCTAAGCTCCTATTTTTATGGCAATTACAATGTCCGAAGAGGGGGAGACAGCAGCGAGGGGGAAGAGGAGGGTGGGTACCGCTGTACAGGATCACTTGTTGCCGCTGGCTGTGGGGTGCGGCTGATGGGGTTTTAATGCACCGAAGCGGGTGATGCCAGCCAGCCGTGTCCACCCCCCGCTGCCACCCTCCCAGGGCCATCCAGGCTCACCGTCAAACCCGGGTCCACATCCCAGCACCTATCCTCCCCGGAGGCTGCAGCCCAAGCTCCTGGTTCCCGAGTCCTCACTGGCTCCTGACACTCCCACAAGGACATAAATATCTGTGGTCCCTCCCCTGCCTGACGTGCAGGCAGCAGGAGTTCCCGCCACTGTGCCCACTGGGCAGCCTGCTTTCACCCAGCGGTCCTCGGCAGAGAGGAGTTGTTAGTTCCTGTCCTTTTGTGTCCCTCCTGGGGAACTGCTGTGCAGACATTCTTGGACGGCCCCCGCCACGGATGGGCACCGGCCATGTGCCAGCCCTGTCCAGGGATGGAGACCAGGGGTCAGTGGACCCTGCCCCTGCCCTCCAGGGGCTCCGGTCTAGTGGGTGGTGCAGTGAGATACTTCACTAATAAGAACAGTACTTATCATTTACTGAGCCCCTCCAGCGCGCAAGGCATTACAGGCACTAACTCATTTTTTCCTCTTAATCCTCCCATAAGGTGCACGTGTGGAAACTGAGGCCCGGAGAAGCAGCTAGTGGAACCGGATTTTACCCCAATCTATCAATATTTTGTGAGCTGGCTCTGAGGCCAGCCCATGCCACACCCGTGGGGGGGCTTCCAGCCCAGGCCTGGCTCCAGGACCCCCCAGGACAGCTGCACCCCTTCCATAAGTGATCAGTCAAGATTACAGGGGGGAGATTCCCTGGTAGTCCAGTGGTTAGGACTCCTCACTTTCACTGACGAGGGCGTGGGTCTGATCCCTGGTTGGGGAACCAAGATCCCACAAGCTGCTCAGCGTAGCCAAAAAAAAAAAAAAAAAAGATTGCAGGGAAAGGGAACCCATGATGCAGTCACTGCAGCCACGTGAAACACGGCTGCCAGCAGGGCCTGAGGAAACATGAGTAGAAATAATTTGCAGAATAAATAAATGAGCCCCAAAGCTGAGCTTCTGAAATGCAAGAAGACCCCGAGGAGGGGAGAGGAAGGGAGGGCTGGAGGCTACAGGTGGCTTCAGGTCTGCCAGCTCAGGCTCAGGCGAGGCAGCCGAGCTCTGAAGGAGAGCTTCAGTCAACACCCCACCTCCTGGCCCCCAGCGGAGAGGGAACATCCCCCGTCCTGGGCTGTTCCCATGTGACACACACACCATTCCCGACAGAAGGCAGAGCAGACACTGACAGCCCTGCCACAGAGGGGAGGGGGGCTAGCCCTCCTGCCCTGCGTGCTCATGGTCGAGACCCCAAATCCAAAAGACTGGGGGTCAGGAAGGGCCCTCCTCACCTCCTTGGGCCCAGCAAGTGCTCAGCTCACCACAGGGAGGACGGGAAGGCGGTGCCCTCGATATCCCCTGACCCAGCCCTACTGAGGGCTGGTGCACAGCAGTCCTGGTTCCACGGGTCTGAGCTGCCCTCCCAGAGAAGCAGCAACAGCAGCGGGCCCAGAGCTGGCATTTCTTGGGTTTCCTCTATCCCAGACATCGCCGTGCTGAGCAAATTGTCTCCTATCAAACCCACGATGAGGGACTTCCCGGTGGTCCAGTGGTTAAGACTCTATACTCCCAAAGCAGGGGGCCTGGGTTCCATCCCTGGTCGGGGAACTAGAGCCCGCATGCCACAGCTAAATCTCCCGCACGTGGCAACAAAGATCCCGCAGGTGGCAACGAAGATCCTGTGTGTTGCACCTAAGACCTGGCTCTGCCAAAATAAATAAATAAATATTTAAAAAACAAACAAACTCACAATGACCCAGGACGTGGGTCCTAATGCACATTTTTTTTTTTTTTTTTTTTGGCTGCACTGGGTCTTCGTTGTTGCGCGCAGGCTCTCTCTAGTTGTGGCGAGAGGGGGCTACTCTTCGTTGCAGTGCACGGGCTTCTCATTGCGGTGGCTTCTCTTGTTGCAGAGCACGGGCTCTAGGTGCGCGGGCTTCAGTAGTTGCGGTGTGTGGGCTCAGTAGTTGTGGCGCACGGGCTTAGTTGCTCTGAGGCATGTGGGATCTTCCCGGACCAGGGATCGAACCCATGTCCCCTGCACTGGCAGGCAGATTCTTAACCACTGCGCCACCAGGGAAGCCCCCTAATGCACTTCTATCCCTGTTTTACAGACGAGAAAATCAAGGCTCAGAAAGGTGAAGGGGCTTGCCTGAGGCCACACAGCTGGTGCACAGTGGAGCCGGGACTCATACCTAGGACTCCAACTCCCAATTTCAATGTCCTGTAATGGAGACTCCAGAGCGGGTGGGGCTGTCTGGAGATTGGGAGGTGAGGAAGCGGGGGCTGGATCCTTTCACTCTCTTTTAGGTCATATTATGTCCTAGAGGCCACCCCAAGTTGGGACCAGGGCAGGTCCCACCCAGGAGTCCCCAGAGCCAGGCTCTGGTGTGTGTGTAAGCCCACCCTAGGGGTCTGGAGAGAGCAGATTCATCTCAACACCCCCACAAACAGCACTGTCTGCACAGAGCTTTGTGTTGAGAGGGAGGGAGGGGAACCCCAGTTCCTGGGGGGAATCCATGGCTTTCACATGCTGCGCCAGACCCCCTTCACCTCCTAGGGACACAGGGTACCCGGGCGTTAAACGGTGGGCAAGACACAGCCTCCTGGGGAGGCCCGAAGCTGGCTGGGCAGCCCTTTGCCAAGGCACTGGAGGATCATTCCGGGAGAGCGATCCAAGGGCTGCAGATCCAGCCCTTTTCATGCTTGGCCAATTTAATGGTCCCCATTAATTTCAAAACACACACATTCCCACAAGCTCCAGGCTCCTCAGCTCAGTGCTTGGGGTGGAGAGCACGTCAGGGACACAGGCCGGCACACTGGTGTGGGTGCTGAAGGCTGGCGGCCTCAAGGACGAGATGAGCCGGACAGAAAGAGTTCAGGGCACCTCAGCAGGGGGTGGCGGGCAGCAGAGCCCTACCTGCGTTTCCTGACCATTTGTGTGTTGTGATGGGGAGAAAAAGGCCCAGGAGAAAGGGCAGTGCTGGGAGTTAGGAAGGCCTGCTTTGCCACTTCCCTGCTATGTGACCCTGAGCAGGTCACCGTCCCTCTCTGGGCTTCAGATGTTCCCCTGTCTTCCCTACAAGACTGCAAATGCCTTGGCGGCAGGCACTGGGTCATTAAGCCTCACACTGAGCCAGGAACCTCACAAGCAGCCCTCACAAGCAGCAGTCTGCCACTGTCCTCACCTGCATGATGCTTTAGTCCCGTCCAGCCCTGGCTTCTATGACCAACCAAGAGGGGCTGTGTGGGGTCTGGGCTGGGGCTGGGGCAGGGGGAGGGGGCCCAGAGGGGATCACTGGTTCATCCAGTCCCTCCTGCTGCCTGACCAACTCTCAAGGACATCTGATCACTCATTCATTCAACAAACATTTACTGAGTCTCAGGACAAAAGATCATTGGGTCCAAGGTCCATTGCCCACTGTCACGTTCCCTATGGAAGGACAGGAACAATCTGGCTAATAAAGGGAAACTTGGGAGAAGACCTTGGGGCAGAAGGACCTTCCAGGATCCTCGAGTCCCGCCCATCGGCCAGAGCTCGGCTCACTGGCCCAGGCCCTGCGAGCCCTTGAGGGAATCTCAATAATTCAGGAGGGATCCATCATTTATGAATTTATGTAACCGCTTCTCGACCTTGTGGAAATGAGCCTCCCTCCTCCTGCAGTGGTGGAAATCAGGCCTTGGCACAGTCTTTGGTGTCCCGGGCTTTCTAATGTGGGGAGGGAGCTACCTGCACCCCAGGCCTCCCTGTTGGCCTCCCAATCCACTCAGCCCCTCACCCCCAGACTGGACCCAGAGGGGACTTCTGAAAAAGCAAACGTGACGGCATCTTTCTCAAACCCAAGTCCTAAAGATGAGGGTTTGATTCCTGGCTCGGCCTTTTACCCAGCACTGTGGTCTCATACGTGCCTCAGTCTCCTCATCTGTAAACTGGGGGAATATTATTGCCTGCCTCAGAAATGAGGTGATATGTCCAGTGTGGGGGCAGCCCCTGGCCCAGAGGGAACACACAATAACACACTACCCCCACCCAGAAGCAGGGCTTGGTGGGGTGCTCAGGGCAGGGACTGGGGCACAGGACAACCAAGCAGCCGCAGGAGCAGGAGTCCACCACGAGGCCTCGTGGGGCCAATGAACCCGGACCCATCTTTTCTGCACTGACCACCTAGTCCCCATCCCGCTTCTCTGTTTCCCTGTAGTGAGGACAGATGGCAGCAGACCCACTCTGGGGACCCAAAATTTTAAACCAGAAAAGAAAAGGGAACAAAGAGAAGGTATTCCCAGCTACCCACAAAAAAAGTGGGGGTGGGGATTTCCTGGAGGCTCTTCAGTCTGGCAAACCTTCCCTACCTGTGCCACTACTGTTTAGCTGTGTGGCCTTAGGTAAGTTGCTTCAAGTCTCTGAACCTCATTTTCCCATTGACACCGTGGGGCTGATATAATAACACCAGGAGGCTAGGAGAGGTAGCATGGGGGGTGGATACAGCCTAGACCTAGAAGGAGACCCTCAGCTCAGACCCACCACGGCTCATTCCAAGACCCCCAGAGCTTCCCCTGAGTCCCACCCGCCTCACCCTCCCTGCCAGTGCTCTCCCTCTCTCCCCTTAGAATGTCCTTGTCCAACTTCTAACTCAGATCTCTACTTCTCAGCTCAAGCACTGCCTCCTCCAGGCAGCCCTCCAGATTGCCTCCCACCCTTGCAGGTGTGATTCCCATCCCTCATGCACTTTGCTGTCCCTTCCATTCATATTTTTCACTCTGTATTTGGGAATTGAGATTGAGTCTTCTGTAGCCCAGGATCTACCACAATGCCTGGTGCACAACAGGCCTGCCATGTACGCCTGCTGATCGAATGAATGAAAGGCTACACATGAGCTTGAATTCTGACTCAGTCACCTGCCAAGCTGGGGCATGTTATCTCCTTCTTGAGCCTCAGTTTGATCACCGAAAATGGGGATCAGAGTCCTGCTTGCTTTGCGGGGATGCCAAGTGGGCAGCATGGAGGGAGTGGCCGGTCTCACCTGTGCTCCCCAGGGGCCAGGGCCCCAGGAGTCTTCCGTGGCTCACAGGTTCCCGCCCACCCTTCTTGTCCACTGCGAAGAGGCTGCTGCTGAAGCTAGCTGTGGAGGCCCGGCCTCAGTAAACACATTTAAATCTGAAGTGACAGGTAAAGCAATTTACGGAGACAGTTCAGCGTCAGATCACTTCCCACAAGGCAGTCGGCGTCCCTCGGCCCCCCTGCTTGCTAGTCCATCAAGGCGGTCTCTAAATCACTGACTCCGAGCGGTGGCCCAGGGACAGCCAGGGGGCCAGGCTCCTCCAGGCCCTCCTGGCAGCAGAAGGGATGAAGCAAGGGCTTTGGCTGGCTTGCGGAGACGAGGGTGATACAAGCAGCTGGCAGATTTTCACAAATCAAAGCCCCAAGACTTAAGGAAACAGAGCACCACTTCATGCCTTATTTTAAATAAATAAGCAACTTAAAAAAACTCCCAGTGAGGCCAGCTTGTCGCTGTGAAACATGGCTTCCCACCTGTTCTGCACGGCCCGGCCCGCATGCCGGGGCCCCTCAAAGGCTCCCCTGACCCTCCTCGCCTCCCGCGCCCTCTTTGCAGAATTAACTGGTCCCTGAGGCGACGCGTGGCACTCTGTTCAGACCTCGCTTCCAGTGCTTTGTCACATTATATTCTACTTAGTTTCTCTCATGCTGACTTTCCAACACTAATTTACAGGGGCTTACTATGTGCCAGCCCTGGGGTGGGGCCAACGATGCTCCATTTTTCAGATGGGGAAATAGAGGCTTGGAGACGCCTGACCGGAGGCTACAGCACGGCAAGCGGGAGTGCTGGGATTCCCACCTAGCTCCTGGCCTCTGTGCCCATGGCCTTGACTCAGTGGCCTGGGACAGCTTTGCAGTTTAATATTCCTTCTGTCTTTGCACAAAGCATCACATTCATCCCTGCTCTGTCCCGTTATGCCCTGAAGGCCAAAGCCGGCAGCCGGACCCTGGACTGGCCAAGAATGGGGGTCTTTCTTTGTGCCAGGACATTTCCTGCCTGGGATTCAGCTGTCTGTCGGGAACTAGGGGCCCACAAGCACAGGCTTGGTAAGCTGGCAAACTCAAGGGCATGGAAGGGACCCCGTCAAGGTCATGCTGCCTCTCCCCATAGTCCCCACCATTCCGTGGCAAAGAGAAGACATAAACACTCCAGAAGCTGAGGCGCCCCCCCAGACCCAAGCTTTCTCTGGAGGAGATGCTAGGCCTGGCTCTCCCTAGACACAGCCTGGGGGACGTGGGGCCGAGCTGGAGAGGCAGGCGCTGCCCCAGAGAATCTCCTGCTCCAGAATGGGGGCTGCAGGGGCTTCCTGGCTTATCTCACCAGCGTGGCAGCCCAATTTAATTAAGATGGATGCAGTGTGCCCCCGTGGGCAGGAGCCGTGGCCAGCACAGATGGCAGGAGCCTGAGACTCTCCAGACTCTGCCCGAGCAAGTGGCCTCAGCTGGCAGCCACTGGGGCAAGACCAAGGATGGCCCGGGGAGGCCTGCACTGCCCCTGGGGACTTGAGAGGGTTTGGTCCTGTCCCCTGTGACCTCATGCCCTGCCACCGGCCAGGCACACATCCTTCTACTCTGTCCCAGCCCCCCTCCACATATCATATAACATCATACATCATATTATACACACAACAAATCACACACATATCCACTATTATAGGCACATAATAGCACATACACCCCAGTCACATATCAAATACCAACAGAGTGGGGTAAAAACCAGCCCTGGACTTCAAATGCCAGGGGAACAGTTGGGAAACTGAGTCTGAGTTTCCAAAGTCCTGAGCGAGGCTGTGGGTGGAGTCACTCTGCAGGGAGGGGAGAAGTGAAGGGGGCAGGAAGGGAGGACACCCAGCCCCTGCCCTCTCCAAGGACCCCCAGGGTCCTCCCTAGGGATGGGAAGAGCGCCTGCGTGGCTGGAGACACCCCTGAGACACAGCTCTTCAGGATGGAGGGGTTCTGGGGGTGCTGACCGCTTTCTCGCACAGGCCCTTCCCAGCCCCCTGCAGGCCTCCCCCCTCCATGGTCCCTGCAGCTGGAGCAAGGCCCAGGCAGCGATGGCATCTTCCCTACCCTTCCCCATCTGGCCTCAGGGACAAAGAGAGACTCCCCGCCCCCCACCCCGTCCCGAGAAAATCCACAAGCTCCACAGTGGACCTCAAGCCCCCAGCCCTGTCCGACCCACATGGCTCCCCATGGGCCACAGACCCTGGCGGGGCCAACACTGCCCCTGACTTCAAAAATAAAAATTAAAAAATTCCCACCCCGAGATAATTGCTCGCTCCTTTTCCTCATTGTGGTGGCTCCGCGGTCGGCGCTGAGAAGCAATTATTCAGGGCTAATGATTATAATCAAGTCAAATAGAATTTAATGGACACGTATTCTCTTCCTGCTTGAAACTTTACATATGAATTAAGCACATGTGGGTTTCACGAGGCACAGACCAGATTTATGCAGCCCTGAAAAGCCCCGCGTTGCCGCGACTTTTATTCCGCTAATAAACAGGCTGATTTACGGGCTCTGCTGCGCGCAGGAACCGCGATCTCTGCTGCCCCCTGGTGGGCGGCGGCCCCAGGCCATGGCGGGGGCCCCAGGGAGGATGCCGGAGGGTACCAAAACCACCAAAGACCCCCGAGGTCTGATCAGTGCCAAGGCCACCCAAACACCGGGCTGGGAAAACCTGCAGGGAGGGTCCGCAGGGGATGCAGGCTCTGTGTGGGAGCTCTGGATCCAGGGCCTGCCTCAGCCGTTTTTGGGGGGTTCCAGGCAGGTTCTGGGTCCTCTCTGCTATGAGACTCTTTCCAGAAAAAAAAGGAGATCCCGGGAAGACACACCAGGAGGTATTTAGTAAACTGAGGCAGGCAGGGGGAGGCATAGCTGCTCATTTGTAGGAGGTACCAGGATCCCTTGGCATCCCTGGGCCAGGGTTGACGTCCAGTGACTCTGCTGGCATCACTTCTAGCACCGACAACAGCGGTAGGCGCTGAGGGCTCTGTTCATGCCAGGGGCTGCGTGAGCATCACTGTTCATGGGCGTCAGACCCTAATATCCCCAACTATCCAGTGGGTGGGTTTCCCACCATTCCCATCATGAAAGCCCAGGCAGGTACATGGAGAAGGGGAGCCCCCAGAAAGACACAGCAAACACTGCCACGCCCAGCCCTGGCGAATCAAATGAAGCCAGGACCAAAGGGCTTCCCTGAGAGCATGAGAGGCTGACAGAGCTGCTGCACTCAGAGTCTGGCCAGGCACAAGGGCACTTAGGAAGAGCCATTAATCATGCCTGCAGCCCCGCGAGCAGAGCCCCCACCCCACTCCATCTGCATTCTGCCCACACCCTGCCTTGGTCCCCACACCCTCCCTCCTGGCCGCCAACCATCAACCTGGCTGGGAAGGAGGTGATAAGATGCCCTACTTTTCCCTCTGGCCACTTTGCAGCTCAGGAAGAAAAGTACCAGTAGGGGGACTTCCCTGATGGCTCAGTGGCTAAGAATCCACCTGCCAATGCAGGGCACACAGGTTCGAGCCCTGGTCCGGGAGGACCCCACATGCCATGGAACAACTAAGCCCGTGCGCCACAACTACTGAAGACCTCGTGCCTAGAGCCTGTGCTCCACAACAAGAGAAGCCACTGCAATGAGAAGCACGCTCACCGCAACCAAGAGTAGCCCCGCTCGCCACAACTAGAGGAAGCCCGCGCACAGCAACGAAGACCCAACACAGCCAAAAATAAATAAATAAAATAAATAAATTTATTTTTAAAAAAATAGTACCAGCGGGGCGCCCCCCACACCCTTGCCAGTGACTGACAGGGCCAAGGGCACTAGGCAGGGCAGACTCGCAGGGCTGTGTCAATGTCCCCTCAGCCGGGGCCCCAAGGCTTGGTCTTTCCACCTCAGGCCATCACTCTGGGGTCCAGGCAGCAAGAATACCCTTCTCTCCTGGGCCACTATGACTTGACTTGTCTTAGCCCCGTGTCTCCCCAGATGGAGACCTTGCTGCTACCCACCATCCTAGTGGCCCAAGAGAAACACATCAGAGGAAGCACCAGCAGAAACCCAAAGGTGACCCCACCACTCCCTGCTCCGAGTCAGAACTCCTACCTTCCTGTGACTGGTCACCTGTGCGCTGAAACAGGCAATGAGGAGGGAGGGAACACCCCTGTGACCACACAGTTCTGCGAACATCAGCGGGGAGACATGCAGATCAATGCCACCGCCGGAAATGCAACCCAGATCACAGACAAGCAGGCCCAGAGCGGATGAGCGGCCACCTCTCCCCTGGTCTCTCAAGCCCAGTCGCTTAGCAAGACCAGCACGGGCACCACCAAGACCCAGAGTCACTGGGCCACTCCACGTCCTGGCCAGCACTGGGGTCAGCCACTGGCTGCAAGCCCAAGGGTGCGATGAAGGAGATTTGAGACGCTCCTGGGAGCGCCTGAGACTGCGCAGGTGGGGAAGGGCTAGCACAGTGGAGTTTCCCTATGAGTCAGAGCCCAAGACAAGGGGGTCTGCCCAGGTCTGCGAACCTTTCTGCAAGAAGGAGGCTGCGTCCTGTGACACTTGGCAACCACAGAGGGGGGATTCGGCCCCCACTCGCCCTTGTCCTGTGAACCACCTGAGCACCTGCTGGACTTGACCGCCCCTTGACACACCACTCCTGACCTCAGCCAGACAACCACTGCCTGAGAGGAGAGCCGCCACCTCCCTCCCTCTCCCAAGATGGGAGAGACACAGCAGACTGCTCAACTCATCACAATAAACTGCCCAGCCAGCAAGAGCCGTTGCAGGAAGCTGACAGGGGTGCAGGGGCCTGTGCCCCCACCCTTCTTCTGACATGCTCCCCAACATGCTCCCTCGCCCACCCCAATTAGAAGGGGGGCTGGGAGGGCAGGAGGCGGAGGAAGGAAAGCACTGGTCAGGGGCATCTGCAGCCCCCAAGGTTGGACCACCCCATCTGGCCACCGCCTTCCTGGCAGGGCAGTCCGGCGCAATTCCAGCGGAGCTCTCTCCCTTACCAGCCGCTAATGGGTCTCAGAGCTTCGAGGCAGCTCAGCCAAGGCGCTCCTGACACAGCAGTCAGGGTTTCAAGGGGAGAGGAGTCCACGCTGCCAACACGCTGGGCTCCCGTGGCGCCAGCAGGCCACCTTCATCCAGCCACCCGAGCCTCACTGGAGCCACGTGGCATCCACGCGTGCCTGGCACAGTGACGAGGTGGCCACCCAGGTCTCTGGCTCAGGCTGGCCAGAAGCCCTCACTCACCGGCGTTGACGATGGCGTCCACCTCCAGCTTGGTGATATCGCCTCGGAACAGGGAGATCTTCTCGTTGAGCTGCTTGTCCTTCTTGTACTTGGGCTCCTCCACCTTCATGGTCACCCCTGGAACAAGCAGAGGCCGGGGGTGGTGTCACAGAGAGGTCCCCACTGAAGAGTGACCCACCAGTGGCCACCAGTCAGGCAAGCCGCCATCAACTGCCCTCCACCTCCAGAGGCAATGTGCCACGCAAGGACTGATGACACGGTAATGACAGCCCACACTGACTAAGCACCTACTGTGTGCAGCACACACTCATCTCGTTGAATCTTCACAACGCTGCACACAGGTAGAGTATCAATGCCATACATCCCCATTTTACACACTAGGTAACTGAGGCCTAGGAGGGTTAAGTAACTTGGCCTGGGTTCCCGGTTACCAGGCCTGCAATTTGCAGGGCCTACGTGCTCACCAGGACGCCGCACTGCAGGCCACTACACCAAGCAGCAAATCCCAGCTCCAGCGGCCATGGGATTGCAGGTCTAAGGCTCAGTTTCCCAACGGTATAATGGGGATAAAAACCGAGCCTGCCTCAGGCTGTGTTAATAATTAAATGAGGTGACACTGCAAAGTGCCCCGCACATAGCAAGCACTCATAAATGCTGCCGCCATTCTTCTTCTTGGCCTTGTCTTTATGATTCTCCCAAGATATGGGCCTGAAAGGACCACTCACCACCCAGCCAGCTGGGCCCCCCAGCGCAGGGCCTACCTTTCGCCGCCTCCTTCCACGTCGGGATCTTCTTCAGCCTGACGAAGTCCCGGCAGAAGTAATGTTCCTCCCGCTGCTTGTCACTCAGGCCCTTCAGAAACGCTGCAGGGGCGGGGCGGGGTGGGCAGGAGAGTCAGGCGGGCCGGGAGAGGAGCAGTCCAGGGGGCCGCCCCACCGCGCACAGGTCTCCTATCCTCACGGAGATGCTCGCCTCGTCCAAGGATGCAAAGCAGTCCCGCATGCCCATCCTTCCCGCAAGCACGCGGGGAGGGGCGTGGAAGGAGGGTCCCCTAGAAGATCTTGCTGTGCCCTCTCTGTTAGGAGGGGAAACTGAGGCCCATGGAGGTGGAGGGTGTCTCTCAGGCACCACAGACCTGAGTTCAGAATTCAACTCTGCTGCTTTCCAGTTGCGTCCACACCTCTGGGTCCCTAATACCTTCAAGACAGCCCTTGCAGACTAATTTCAAGCTTACTCATACATGCTAAGGCCAGGCAGGTCGGCGGCACTGACTCAGTTACATCATCCGTCAGTTACATCATCATCGTCGTTATTTGTAGGCAGCAGGACACAGGGAACCAGGACACCCGTGCTCCTCAAAGAGCCACAGAACCAAGCAGGTCTGGTGCCCGTTTGTGACAAACCCCCTGCATTGGCAGAGGGCTCCCCGCGGAGAGATGCCCGCTGGGGTGAGTCATGGATCAAGGGAGTGGCTGGAATTGTCCCCATTTTACAGATAAAGAAACAGGCTCAGGAAGGTCAGGAAGCCACCCGTGGTCATACAGCTAGTGAGTGGGAAGCCAGGCCCCCCATCCACTCACAGACTCTGGGTCCACCCAGGCTGGGTCCCCTGCTGGGCCTGGTCTTCCCTTTGGGCGGCCCCAGGCAGGGGAGCATCTCTCCAGAGCAGCAGTCCAGGCTCGCGGCTCGTGGGCTCCCCCTGCCGGCCTGAGGCCACCAGGGCAGCCGGGCTCTCAGCCCAGCCTTCTCCTCCTCCACCACACACTCCCCAGATGGAGCAGCCCCCGGTGACCACCAGGGGAGGGGGAGACGACAAAGAGGAAAGACCACGGTCAAGGAACCCAAAAAGCATCAGAAAATGTGCAGAGGTAGGAGGGCAATTAGAGGGGGTAGGGGGAGAGGTAGGGTCTGTCTGCTGGAGCCTTCTGTGGAAAGGCAGAGACGGACAGATATTCAAGAGACAGGTGGGTCCCCCACATGTGCCTCTCCCCTGCCACAGTCAGTCCATCCAAGCCTCTGCTCCTCAAGATGCCCGAGGAGCCTGGAAAGGGCCCCGTTCACAGTCCAGCTCAACACTGTAGGGAATTATTACAAAAAGCTCGTTACACCTTGAATCTGCTTACACCAGCTCCAGCTCAAGATAGAACCACACTCTCCGGCAGCCACTTCCCACCCCCTTCCCTAGACACCCATCGCACACAGGTCCTACAGGTGGTGGTGGGGATCCAGCCCCCAGCAATGCAGACGTGGTCCTGGCCCTCGTGCATTTATAATGCAGCAGGGGAGACAGAGGCTGACCAGGCTTTACCCAATCAAGCAAGCAATCCAAATTCCAAGAAGTGCTATGGAAGGAACGCTCGGGGACTGGGAGAGGAGGTAGCCGGACCCCCAGTCCAGTGGGGCTTAGCGGAGACTGGGAAGAGGACTGAGAGGTAGCCAGAGTAGGGAAGGGTGTTCCACCATCCGGAACAGCATCTTCGAGGTCCTGGGTGGGTGCAATCCAGGGTGTGGGGCAGGGGGCAAGCACAGGGGGAGAACGATGCTGAGGGGAGACAGGGGCACCCAAATCAGATTAAAAATGCTTCCACCAGGTAGAGATTAAGAATCCCCCCACAGCAGTGCCATTCCCATTCTTTCTAAGAGGCAAGGGTATCCAGCATGGATGGTACCCAGCGTAGACAGTCCCCTCTGTCACTAGAGTCCCTGGATACTCACAGCCCATTTCCCAGCCTCCTTCTCAAGGGTCTGCCCTCCCCATGATCTAAGAAACGGGCCAAGAGCTCCTACTTTAAACACTCCTTTCTTTGTGTGTTGGGGGGGTGGCGGTGGGGGGATGGTGCTGGTATTTGAAGGAACTGAAGTGCTTCTCCAAGCCTTGCTTGCCTTCTTCTGTAAAATGGGGGCACAGAAAGCTCCCTCGCGTTAAATGAGAAGCAGAACAGGCTTAGTTGGGCACAAAACAAAAGCACTCAGCTGCCGGCAGACGGTACCACCAAGCAAAGAACGGGCTCGGCTCCATCCAGGCTCTGCCCCTCCCTGGCAGTCTGAATACAGATCAGTCAGTTAACAGACATTTACTGAGGACCCACCATGCACCAAACCTGGGAGGTGAGGTGAGGTCTGGCGCCTGACCGAGCAGAGGGGCGGCCGGGATAGTTTCCTGGAAGAGGTACCCCCAGTTTCTCTGGTCTGCCCCAGGAGCTGCAAATCGCTCGAGAAACTCCCACCAACCAAGCAGAGGCTCCCTCTAAATTCTTCATCTTCCCCAGGTGGCCACTCCAGCTGCTCCTTTGGAAGTGGGTGCCCCCTCCCCTTCTCCCTCTCCCAGGGCTCCTCCGCTCGTCCTCCCGGCCAGCCATCCAGCGGATGCTGCCTCCCCCTCCCACCAAGGCGGGAACACCCCCCCACACCTGCCCATACCTCGTTCTCCCTCCCTCAGGTCACTGGGCACGAAGGTCCTTCCTCCCAGCCGAGGCCGCCCAGCTCACCTTCCCAAGGACTCACTCCTGCGGCTCCCCCTCCACTGGAATGTCCTGCCTGCCCTCAAACACCTTCTGGTGTACCCCGGCTTTTAAAACAAAACCCTCCCTCAACCACGCATTCCACACGCTGTAGCTGTGGCCTCGTTTCTCTGCCCCACTCCACTGTCTACACTCGCTGTCTCCACTTCCTCCTCCCCCCAACCCCACCTCTCCATCAAGACCAAGGTCAGAGGCACCACACTGGCCACTTGTCCTTATTCAGTGGCCCTTCCTGGCCTCCCCTGTACCCTCAGCACCCCCAACCCCTTCTTTCTTCTCAGGACCCCCAACTTCCGATCCCAGGCTGCTCGCTGGCCCCCCTTCTCAGCCTCCTTGCTGCCTCCCCTCTTCCTTAATCTACAGCCTCTCCCTGGGTTTTCACATCAGTTCCACGCATTCGAAAAGGCTCATGATCCCAAGGCTGCACCTCCAGCCCCTCACCTCTCCTGAGCATCTGCTCCCCAAGGCCCACAGCCTGCTCTCATCCCCAAATGCTCTGTGTGCAGAACTGAACTTCTGACCTCTCCATCCTTCCTCCTTCTCAGTGAACGGCCCCAGACTTTGCTGGGGCCCCAAACCAAGAGTCTTTCCTTTCTCTTCTTCCCCCTTCCATCCATCTGCAGGCTGTTAGATTTATCCCCCCAACACCACAGACACCATGCCTTCTGCTACCCCCAGCAGGGCTAAGCCTGCGTCACTGATTGCACCCTAGACCCCTCTGGAAGCACCCCACCCACCCTGGCCAGCTGACTCCCTGTGTCCACCCTATGGTCTGTTCCTAACACAGCAGCCCAGAGATATTAGGGACAGAAGTCAGATAGAAGCTGTCTCTCTGTGTGAAGCTCAGTTCAAACTCCAAGTCCTTGCCAGGGCTTGGAGAGCCTGCCTCTTTCCCAACCTCCTCCCGTGCTACCCTCCCCACTGCACTTCACCCTGCCCACAGCCCCTCAGCCTTTCAGTTCCCCCAACAGCCAAGCTGTTTCCCGCCTCAGGGCCCTTGTACCTGCTGTGCCTCCTGCCTGGTCTTCCTTTACAGTTCCCTCCTCACTGCCCTCCCCCTCCCAGAGCAGCTGCCTCCCCTACCATCTGTGCTTTGCTTGACCTTGGCCATATGGGGATATGTCATGTTTATGTTGGATTCCCAGCACCTGGCACAGCATAAAGCATGTGTGAGTGTCCCTGGGCATCTGTGGGATGAATCAATGAACCAAGGAGCTGAGACCTGAAGGTTGTGGGCAAGTTTGATAACAGAACAGGGTCTTCCAGGAGGAGAGAACAACGCGTGCAAAAGCCCTGAGGTCGGAGAGAGCATACGGGTGGGGAAATGGAGAGAAATCTAGAACAGCTGGACGGGAGAGCAAAAGCAAGGCTCTGGCAGCCTCCCCCGGCTTGTCTGAGGCATTTGCTGGCCCACGGCCCGGCCACTGCTGGGGTTTTGATTCCGCTCATGCTCCTTGGTCCCCCCAGGTTTGGGCTCATGACCTCCCACCATCATGTTCATGGGCAAGGTGCTCAGCCTCCATTTTCTCATCTCTACAATAGGGACAAGGCCGGCCTTCCGTGGCACCCAAGCTTGCTGTGAACAAGAAGACTGGCTGCGAAAACACAGAGGAAGCTGTCGAGTGCGATAGACACATCAGATACATTCACTCTTTCCTGTGTGTGAAATAAGAAGGCCCAAAGAGAGCAAACGAAAACAAGACAAAACTTGGGAGGGGAAACATTATTTTTCCAACTTGGGGCAAAGCAGGTGCAGGAGCTTTTTAAGTTATTTGGGTCCCCATATTTATCATCTTGCACAATTGTGACCAAAGGCCCCCTCCGAGGCCTTGGCATGCCCAAGTGCCAGTACTCAGAGCTGGCTGGACCTGCGGCCAGAGTGCAGGCCCGTACTGTGACACTGGAGGGGCTGGTCAGCCAGAGCCCAGACCAACCCCACAGGACTCCCAAGACCGGAGTCCCTCTGGCTGGGGCAGGCCCCAGGCACCCCACGGAACTAGTCTGGGATGCCCCGAGATGGCTCAGGTCCCTGAGCAGACACCATCTGGCAGATGCCACCACCTTGCTTTACAAAAGCAGTAGAGCAATCGCCCTGGCCACAGGCAAGCAAAAGGAAGCCAGGGCGGGACCCAGCCCAGGGCTCTGTCCTACACTGTCCTCCCCAGTACCTGAGGTCTGCTCTGAGTGACCCACAGCCCGCGCAGTCCTCTCTCTCCAGCAAAGGCCAAAACACGACTCCACTTCCCGGAGACGGCAAAGAAAGACCGTCAGAGCTTCCAGCTCAGCTACCGGCTGACAAGGCGCCAACCATGGGGACACCTGTCAGCCTGCCCTTCCGGCCTGTGGTCCCCAAGCGCACACCTCTCGAGGCCAGTGTGCGGGGTGCCCTGTCCTCACTCATCTCCAGAACAAGGCTGCAGCCTGACTGACCCCGAGGAGCTACAGGCGGCACTGCTCTCTGATTTATGCGAAAGGAGAAGCCAACTGAGGACCGGAGCGCTGTCTTCACAGCCTCAGCTTCACCGTCAGCGGGGCCGCCCCCAGACCCTCCTCACTCGTTCTGGGAGGAGGAGAAGCAGGACCCTTACGGTGGGCATATGCCCCACGCATTTATAACACGCGCTACCTCCCTCTGCCAGGACAGGTGCCGACTTAAAGCACAAGTGAGTTTTATTTTTCTTATAAAAGATGTACAACATACGTTTTAATTTTCTTTCTTTTTTGGAGAGGCGAGAGTATTTCACAGCTCAGTGAGACAGGTGCTGTAAAAGGATGTTTGCAGTAAATTTTGATGGGGAGGTCTGACCCCAGATGAAGCTTTCAGCGGCTCCCGGGCACGAAAGCCGAGCTGGAGGAAGCAGGCTGCGTCAGAACCATAAAGTGCACCGGGTGAACGGGAATTCAATGATGTGTTTTAAGAAGTGTCTTTATGGCACTTCACAAGACGGTGTTCGGAAAGGTGAGGGCAGGCTGGCACGGAGGGAGGCTCCTCTTCTGGAGAAGGGTGGGTGGGCAGGGCTGGTAACAGCTGGGCTCTGGGAACACGACGGTGGGGGCATTAATCACCTCTCACCGTCCCCCAAGAGCAGGGGCTCGTCAAAGCCTATGGCACGAGCAAAGGGGAGATGGCAGGAGGCATGTTGGAGCTTTTCTGCTCTCCCAGACCCCCTCGCCTCCACCTGCACTGGGACGTGCCAAGGCTGCTTCCCCAGAAGACAGGTGGGAGAAGCCCACCCAATTCCCAGGTGTGCCTGGGAAATTTTCTGGTTCGGCAGTCGAATCAGATAAATCATCCGCTCTGCATGAAATTCCACAGGGGTTGAAATCAGTCTTTGCCCTGCCCCATGCAAACAGGCTGGAACACATGAGCCCTATCCTGAGCCACCAGGGAGAGGAAACAGGGCTCAGGACCTGAGGGTCAGGGTTCTAGCATTTGACACCATGGGGGAGACAAGTTTATATAAGCCCAGTGTCCCCATGGCCAGAACAGGGCAGAGAGAGGAGACAGACCCAAGGGGCGACAAGGGATGGGGGGCATTGGGAGGTGACAGGGGGGGGCACTGGGGACCCTTTGGCCGCTGTGTACAAAATGGTTTCTAATGTGATCCCAGCACAACCTACAAATCGGGTGCTGTTGGTCCCATCTTACAGATGAGGAAACTGAGGCTCAGGGAGCATGGAAGCAGTGGTGCCAGGGCTTGCCACGTCTGATGACACCAATGCCCGTTCTCTTTTTTAGCACACAGCTCTGCCCCTACCGCAGGTCAGAAGGAGGATCTGTGCCCTTCTCCTGGAGGCCAGGCCCCTCCTGTGGTGGCAAAGCCCCCAAATACCCCAGTGCCTGAACTTAAGTCCCCTCACACCCAACTGCCTTACAGCAGGACTGTTTCCACAATCTTCTGATGAAAAGGCACAACCTGGCGGGGACGGGTGGTAATGAGACACTCCAGAACTGAGGGAATTAAATTATAGAAATTAACCCCTAGCCAGTGAAATCAAATACTGCAGAGGTCTCTCAAAAAGACTGAATGTCTCCTAGCCAGGAAGGTCAGCCTGATGATATTTTCTTACCTAGAGAAAGAATAGGTCCACAGAAAGAATAGGTCCATAGAAGTGGGTAGTCAGCTTGAACCCAGGAAAAAGGAATGTGCAGAACCCAGGCAGAATTTGGCTATCTGTCCAGAGGACTCGCTGGGCCATGGACTGAGGCATCTGCACCTGGGGCCCAGAGCAGGCACTCAGCACTGCATTTGTACTGGAACACTGAGCAACCGCCCGGGGAAGGGCATCCTCAGTGGGTAGGCGCACCCCTGGCAGGGAAGCTTGCCCAGCCTGCCCAGGGCAGTGGGATCAGCTTCCAAAATCATTCAACCAGCTCCCTAGTTGAGAACACCTGCTGCTGAGCAAACTTAAGACTATGAATTGGCTTCCACATGGCTTTTTTACAGGGAGAGGAGGCCCTGCCCAGGTGCACGAGTTTCCAGACCCACAGCTATTACATTTCCCCAGCGTGAACTGCACCTCAACCCTCTGAACTATACATCAGTCTCTTGTGAGTTTGGTTACTATGTGCCAGTCTTTGAGAGAGGATCATCTCAGGCATAGACAGGCATTTAGATGTCGGGCTTCCCTGGTGGCGCAGTGGTTGAGAATCTGCCTGCCAATGCAGGGGACACGGGTTCGAGCCCTGGTCTGGGAAGATCCCACATGCCGCGGAGCAACTAGGCCCATGAGCCACAACTACTGAGCCTGCACGTCTGGAGCCTGTGCCCCGCAATAAGAGAGGCCACGACAATGAAAGGCCCGTGCATCGCGATGAAGAGCGGCCCCCGCGTGCCGCAACTAGAGAAAGCCCTCGCACAGAAACGAAAGATCCAACACAGCCAAAAATAAATAAATTAATTAACTAATTAAAAAAAAAAAATGTATAGAGGCCTATGTAGGTATATCCCCAACAGAAAGATGAGCACATGTCCATCAAAGACATGTACAAGGATATTCACAACAGCTTTATTCTCAACAGTCCCAAACTGGAAACCAAATGCCCATCAACAGGAGACTGGGTGCACAAACTGTAGTACATCCACACCACGGAATATTACACAGCAGTAAAAAAGAGCAAACTGTCGGTACACCCAATAATGTGGACGAATCACACAGATATTAGTAAAAAGAACCGGACACACTGTATGCCTCTGGTGATATGAAGTTCAAGAAGAAACAAAATGAATAGATAGAAAAATGATTAGCAGTAAGGGGTACTGATTGGAAAGGGGCTCAAAGGAACCTTGTGGGGCGATGGCAATGTTCTACCTATTGATCAAAGTAGTGGTTACACAGCAGTATACTTAGGTAAATGAACACTGATTGTAGGAATTCCCTGGCGGTCCAGTGGTTAGGACTCGGGACTTTCACTGCTGGGGGCCCGTGTTCAGTCCCTGGTCGGGGAACTGAGATCCTGCAAGCCGAGCAGCGTGGCCAAATAAATAAATAAATAAAGGATCAAAGCTTGGACTCCAATCAGAGGCAGAATCCAGTTGAGGCAGTCCCTCAGTGCGGTGGTTTTAAAAATATGCCCCAAATTCTTTGATCCTCTTTCCTCCCAAAGGTGAAAACTAATTTCCCTCCCCTTGAATGTGGGCCAGATGAGGCATTTGGGCAACAGCCATTTCACAGGAGTGAGCCATCTGGGAAGGGCTCACTCCACCCCTAACCAAACCCCCGCCAACCTCCTGAGAAACCCTGAGCCTGACCACCCAGCTAAGCTACTCCCAGCTTCCTGAGCCTCAGAGACTGTGAGATAACGTAAATGTTTGCTGTTTTAAGCCACCACGTGTCTGGGTAATCTGTTATTATGCAGCAATAGCTAACTAAGACACAGAGACGTCTCTGTGTCTCACCCCCACAAACTACCACCTAACGGCTGCTGGGGGGCGGGCGGCTTCACACCTAGGGCTGGGGTTCCTGGGGCAAGCCCACCCTCCTCACACTGCCCCCTGACTGGACACTGGCACTCAGGCGGCCCCATGTGCCACGGCTTCTTTGCAGCACTGACCTCTACCTGGCATTGTCTCATTGCCTCGATCACATGCTCTACTGTTTCTTCCCCCTAAGCTCCGTGAGGGCAGGGTCCTTGCCTGTCTCCGCAGCACAGCAGTGCTGGCTACACAGAAGGCACTCGATACGCATGGACTGAATGAATGGAAATCCCAGCTCCTAGCAGAGAGCAGCCTGGGAATCCCTGACCCATCAGCTTCATGAGGTCTGGACGTTCTCAGTGGCACCCAGGAATGGGAGGGGCGGAGAGCTGGGTCCTAGAAAAAGTGGCAGATCCAGGAACAGGTGCCTGGGCCCCTGGCCTCCCCAGCTCTCTTTCCCACCACCCTGGGTTACTGTTCTCTGACAGAGAAGGGAAAGCAGGGCTCCCTGTGGGGACAGTCCCCGTACCAGGGGGCCAGCCCCCTACTCCCCACCCTGAACGGTGTTCTGGGGCCAGGGCTGAAGGGCTGACAAGCACTCCTTGTGTTCCCGGAGCAAAGTCAAGTGCTTCCTGCTGGTGCTTTAAGATCCCAGTGAAGGCAATGCAATTCATGAGAGTGGTAAGTCATCTTGAACTCTACCTCCAATCCCAAGAGGATGCCTTCCCCTTGCCCGCAACCACAGCCCGCCCTAGGCCTGACTTCCCAACCCAATTGGCTGAATCCACTTCACCACAACGGCCCAGCCAATGAGCTGTTGTCCCTGCTCTTTTGAAAGGGGATCCAGCCCGAACAGTCACAAGAGCCCAGGGAGCAGGCCCTGAAGGGCAGGGGCAGCTGGACAGGCAGCCGGGGCTATTTGGGGCTCTGCAGGTCAGGTTGCCTGCCTTCCCTGCTCTATTCGGGCCCAGAGTCCAGCCCTGGGATTCATGCCCACCAGGACTCATGCCCTGCCCCAGAGCGGGAGGAAATGGCTTGATTCCTGGGTAGGGGGGGCGGCGGGGGGTGAGGGCGGAGGGGGCGGCGGGGGGGGGGGGAGGGCGGAGGGGGCGGCGGGGGGTCACTGTTCTCATAGGCACAACGCCCCATCTCTGCCCTGCCCCGCAGCTCCTCTGTCCTGTGTCCCCCAGGAATAAGGCAGAGAGTGCTCACAAGTGTCCAGAGGCCAACGTTAAGGGCAAAAGGGCACCAAACCACGTGCCTAGAGAGGCAGGCCCCCGGGGTAGGCGTGGGGGAGGTGGAACCGGCCTGCTCAGGGAGGCCACTCCTTGTGGCTATCTGATCCCACCAGGTGGGATGCCAGCCCCAGAGCTGTCCCGTCAGCCCATTCCCTGCCACTCTGCCTAAAATGCCACCCCTTGAGAAACCATGCTATGCAAAACCTGGGGAGTTCAGAGCCTACTGTCAGATCCTGAAGCAAACTCCAAGTGACCTTGGCCTATTGGCTCTGGCACTGGGCCTCAGTTTCCCTCGTGCACAACAGATTAAGGTACTAGGTCTTGGATGCTCCCTGGGGGTGCCCAGCAACACATTTCAATGGCGTGAGGCCACCCTCCTCACACTGCCCCCCACTGGGGACCTGGACCCGGTCGGGGCGGTGAAGTAGTTTATGGGGCTGGGCACATGGGGGGCGTGGCTGTTAATGGGGGTCCATACCGGGGCACATGGGACCTTAACTTCCCCAGTTCTCTGGGGTGGACGAGGCTGCTGGTGGGGTGCTGTCCAGCCGGAGAAGGCCCACGTAGAGCCGCCCTCGCCCCTCGCGCCCCCCTCCTGCTTACACTTACATTTTGCCTCCTTCCAGTCGGTGGAGGTGCTCAGGTCCACCTTCGCCGCCATGGCCAGGGGGGCCCAGGTGCGCACCCCGGCTCTCCGCCCCACCGCCGCCGCCCCCCAAGCCCCAACTCCCGCTGGGGTCCGCGCGCGCGGGTCGTACGCGCCCAGGGACGCCGGGGGACCGCACGCAGTGCTGCGGGTCCGCGTGGCACCCGCCGAGGGGCCGGGCCAGGGGCGCCGGGCGCCGAGCAGCTGCCCCGCCGCGCGCAGCTGTGCCAGGCGGCCGGACACTCGGCTCTGCAGAGACATGAGCGGGCGGCGCGGGGCGGCTCCCCGCCCACTTCGACTCTATTTACGGTGCTCGGGGAGTCTCTCCCTTATTTACTCGGGAACCAGGTGACGCGTGCCAACCCGCGGCGACCTGCTCAGGAGCCAGCGGGCCGCGCGGCCAGAAAACCCAGGCGCGCCGCTGGGCACCCTGGAACTTGTAGTCCGGGCCGCTGACGGGCCCCCGCACTCGTATACACACGTGCGCGCCCCGCCCGGCCAGCGGGGTCGCGCTGCGCCTGAGCCCCGCTCTCGCAGGGTCGCGCGTCCGCCGTGCGCCTCCTCTTGGGGCTGTCTCGGCCGCCGCCAACTTCCTGGTGGGAAGTGCCTCCCGCCCCCGGCCCCGCCCCTCTGGCCGGGTGTACTGAGCCGAGCGCGGCTGCCTAAGGGTCACCGGGGACCCACCCCGTCCCCAGTCCCCGGGAGCCGCGCGTCCCCGCCGGCGATGGGGAGGTAACGAGTGGCACGAACAGGGACGTCCGGTTGGGCGACTTTCCCCAGGCCGCTGCGCTGCTGCTTCTTAGCCGGCGGCGGCAGGAACCGAATCTAGAGCAGCTAGGGAGGCAAAGGTGGAAATCGTGTAATTTGAAGGCAGAAAATTAGAGTTCCAAGTGGCCTTCTCGGTGGAAGAATTGGGGTGATTTTTTTTCTTTATATTTTTCCTAATTTTTTACAAGGACTATAAGGATGGATTTTTTTAATATAAATATTTTAATGTCTTTCTATACCATTTTATTATTTGATAAATATGATACTGGATATTTTTTTGTTTGTTTTTGGCCGCCTCCCGTGGCTTGCGGGATCTTAGTTCCCCGACCAGGGATTGAACCGCAGGCCCACGGCAGTGAAGCGCGGAGTCCTAACCACTGGACGGCCAGGGAACACGCCATAGTGGATATTTTTTTAACCTGGGACAAGAAGCCAGGGTTCCAGAGAAGGTTTTAGCACCAGCTTTGCTCGTTCTTACTCGGGTACACTGGCCCCTTGTACCTTGCTTCTTGAGCTGTATATGAGGAAGACAGCGCTCAGGTCTGACTGGTTGCAGACCTGCCTTGTGCTCCAGGCCTCTCTGGCGCTGAGTGTGGCAATAACTCTTCACAGGGCTGTGAGGAGGATCACAGAACCCTCCTGTGGATGCAGCTGGCACCACTGTGGTGCCCAAGAGAGGATCAGTGGGAGACCTGTGTGCAGAGAGGGTAGATCAGAAGCCAGGGGACAGGAAGGAAGGGCCAAGGGCCCCCAACACTCCAGGACCACCAACGACCAGGCCTGCGCCTTTCCCCGAAAAGGTCAGCAAGATGAGTTCAGGATGCTAGGCCCCCAGGCCTGAGGTCACCTCACCACTTGCCGCTTCTCCAATAACTTACCAGGGCAAGAAGGGCCTTGCCAACTGCATCCAGGACAGCAGCCATTCACAGGGGGCTAGGTACCAGCTGGTGCTGAGCTAAGCCCTCTACCCCCATTTGCTCTACTTGCATTAACTCACTATGTGCTCCCCACAGCCTGGTGCGGCAGCACTGCCCCAGGCACACATGAGAAGCCTGGACTGGCCCAAGGTCAACATGGCCTATGGGGGTCAGAGTCCAGGCTTGGGTCAAGGTTGTTTGGTTCCTATCTGTGGTCTGGTAAGTGATTACACAGATGTCACTGATTCAGGCAATGAAGCATGTGGGTGACCCTGTGTATTAGCTTCCTGTTGTTGCTATAACAAATTCCCATAAATGTAGCAGCTTAAAGAATAAACAAGGGCTTCCCGGGTGGCGCAGTGGTTAAGAATCCGCCTGCCAATGCAGGGGACATGGGTTTGAGCCCTGGTCCAGGAAGATCCCACGTGCCGCGGAGCAACTAAGCCCGTGCGCCGCAACTACTGAGCCTGCGCTCTAGAGCCCGCAAGCCACAACTGCTGAGCCCGTGAGTCACAACTACTGAGCCTGAGTGCCACAACTACTGAAGCCCGCGTGCCTAGAGCCTGTGCTCTGCAACAGGAGAAGCCACCCAATGAGAAGCCTGCGCACCGCAACGAAGAGTAGCCCCCGCTCGCCACAACTAGAGAAAAGCCCATGTGCAGCAACAGAGACCCAACGCAGCCAAAAATAAAAATAAATAAATAAATAAATTTAAATAAATAAACAAAATTCATTTTCTTAAAGTTCTGTAGGATACAAGTCAGACATCGGTCTCACTGGGCTAAAAATCAAGGTGTCAGCACCAGCTTCCAGAGACCACCCACATTCCTTGGCTTGTGGGCCCCTTCCTCCATCTTCAAAGCCAACAATGTTCCATCTCACTGACCAGTCTTCCCTGGTGGTCTTTCCCTCTGACTCTCTTCCATTTTCAAGGCCCCTTGTGATTACATTGAACTCACCTCACCGGTGATGATCCAGGATGATCCCATTTAAAGTCTGCTGATTATCAACCTTAATTCCATCTACAACCTTAATTCCCCTTTGCCATGTAAGGTAACATATGCACAGGCTCCAAGGATTAGGATGTGGACATCTTTGGGGGGCATTATTCTGCTTACTACACCCTTCCCGGCAAAGTCTGGGGAGGAGAACACAAGGAGAGGCAGGGGACCCAGCCATAGGAAGTATCAGTGCCTATCAGGAGGCTGCCTTCTGCACAGAGCCTGAAATCCATGTCCCCCAGAGCCAGGCCATGGAAGCACCCTGGACACCCTCGGCATCTGAACTAGTCCTTCTGTTTCTTTTTGCTGGGATTCAGCTCTGTTCTCACATGGCAGCCAGGATAGAGAAGGTCCCAGACAATAGCCTACCAGGGTCTGGTCTAAGAGAGGCCTGGGCCCCACACACGGATGGGTCTAGGCAGAGAAGTGTGATTCTGACTTGGCAAGGCAGGACCTCTTCACAGAGTTTCAGCTGGACCTTTTAGAAAAGGTAAAATCTTGCCAGGTACCACAGATGTCTATGTGTGTCAGGAGCATTCCAGGCCGAGAGACCCACGGAAGCAAAGGCATGGGAGTCTGTGGAATGCCAAATCTGGTGGGGCTGTAACACCCGCTGTTGTCTGTTGAGGATTTTTAATGTTGGAGAAGGGGTTTTTTCATGCAGAGAAAAGTTACCTACTGCTGCTTGTATTTAATACTGTATTTATTAAACTTATAAATTAAAAGAACTAGCTTTTCTTAAACATCCAAATGCAACTTGCAAATCTAGTTTTCTATTTATAAATCTAATTTTTGTGTAAAAATAAGAACAATTACTTTCACTTAGTCTTTGATGAATATTTAATTAAATCACAGGTTCAACAGGTTAAATTCTGAAAATGAATGCCAATTGCAAACTTAGGTAATTAAATTCCCTAATAGATTTTAAACTACATTTTACAGAGTTGAAATAGCTGGTCCTCTCAAATGCCTCAAACTCTCAGCAGAAGAGACTTACATTTTTTCTTTACAAGCAGGGAGGGAGTAGGGGGTAAAGATGCCTTCATCCCCCACCTTATTCTCGCCTCCCAAGCCAAGCATATTTTTTTCTAATCAGTTAGCAATTCTTATACACTAATAGATTAAACTTACAAACATGGTAAATCAGTTCTCTTAAATATTCAAACGCCGTTTATGAACTTAGATCCTTTTATACTGTCTCAGTTATCTTTTGCTGCCTCATAAACCACTGAAAACTCATTGGCTTAAAATGACAACCAGGCCTCTGCATCAGCAGTTTGGGCTGGGATGAGCTGGAAGTTTCATCTGCTGGTCTTGCCTGGGTCACTCCTGCGGCCACAGTCATCTGACAACCCAACTGGGGTGGGGGGCCCAGGATGGCCTCACCCACGTGACTGGCAGTTGGCGCTGGCTGTCAGCGAGGCCCCTCGGTTCTGCCCCATGTGGCCTCCACGACGCCAGACTGGGTATCTTCACAGCATGCTGCTCTCAAGCCCTGCTCCAAGAGGATGTCAGCAGAGGCTGCAAAATGCCTCGAGGCCTGACTCGGAAGTCACACTACATCACTTTCACCACATTGTGTTGCACAGAATTCACACAGTCACGGCATTCAATGCATGTCACAAGGCCAGCCCAGAATCCAAGAAGTGGAGAAATAGACTCCATTTCTTCATAGAAGCAGCCAAATCCCATGGCAAAGGGCAGGCATACAGGGATGGGAGGCATTATTACAGTCATCACTGCAGGCTGTCTCCCATTCATTGCTTTCTAATTAAAATTGCAAATCAAATAGGGCAGATTGATGCATGTTTCAAAACATTTAATAAACATACAGGTATTAGCACAATGATTACAAAACTTCCTAAACTGGTAGCAAGATTCTGGGTTTGCTTTTCTGGCTTCCACACCTTTCAGGGTTGCAAAGGTACCCAGAGGAGCAGATTCACCATCTCAGCAAGACTGAACATGCAGTGAGGTGCGGGACCACAGTACGGTGAGGGTTTCCAGCTTCTGGTCTTTAAGACCAGAGCAGGACCCAGGAGAACTGCCAGATCTAAAGAGACCCCCAAGGCAGTGCACTCCTCTCCCCAGGGGCTTGATTTTAAAGCGCAGTGCATTATTGTTTCCTGAGTCTTTCGAGTTTTAGCCCTACCCCATTTTACCTGGCCATCTTTCTTCTTTTTACTGCCTCATTCAGGTAGAGGAACCCCTGCACCTCCCGGGTCCCCCTAACATCTTTGCTGTGTGATCACAATTTTGCACCTCCCGTCATCCAGGTTGTAGTGCTCTCTTCATATTTTATCACCTGCCTGTTTCATTTTACTACCTGTTTCGTTGGCCAATATCATATTGTTGTTATACTGAGAGGTGTGAAGGGGAAGGATGGGTTACAAGGTACTAAACGTCCAGAACATGTAGCTATAAATCATAGGGCTGCATGGCAGAGGCCTCGCCATCTGCTTCCTCTCAGGGTGGTCTGAGGACCTGGCCGGTGATCCGGAGCGGCTCACACTGCCTTCCTCAGGGGAAGGGCCTCATTGGGCCCTGGAGCTGGCTAGGCTGGCAGAGGTCACTAGCTGCCCCTCCTCTGACTTCAGAGGAGGCCTGGGAAGGAGGTGGATGCTCTGGGGACATTTAGCTCGAATAGGAGCGTTCAGTGTAAGAAATTTTTTTGCCCCCTCACCCCCCCACGCCACACCGCACAGCCGGTGGGATCTTAGTTCCCTGACCAGGGATCAAACCCATGCCCCCTGCAGTGGAAGCGCAGAGTCTTAACCACTGGACCACCAGGGACATCCCCACTGTAACAAATTTTCACAACATAATAGAAAGTGAAAGCCTCTGTTATGGGCTGAATCGTGTCCCCCCAAAAAAATTCATACGTTAAATTCCCAACCCTCAATACCTCAGAATGGGACAGTATTTGGAGACAGAGTCTTTAAAGGGGTGATGAAATTAAACCGAGGCCCTCAGGGTGGGCCCTGATCCAATCTGATTGGTGTCCTTATAAGAAGAGGAAAGTTTGGGAGGTCCCTGGTGGCCTAGTGGTTAGGACGCTGGGCTTTCACTGCCGTGGCCCATGTTCAATCCTTGGTCAGGGAACCGAGATCCCGCAAGCCACGTGGTGTGGGCAAAAAAAAAAAAAAAAAAAAAGAAGAGGAAAGTTGGATACACAGACACTGGGGATGCGTGCTTGCATAGAGGAAAGACCATGTGAGGAAACAGTGAGAAGGTAGCCATCTTTAGGCCAAGGGGAGAGCCCTCAGAAGAAACCAGATCTACCAGCACCTTGATCTTGGACTTCCAGAACTGTGGGAAAATTAATTTCTGTGGTTCAAGTCACCGAATCGAATCTGTGGTATTTAGTTATGGCAGCCCCAGCAAATGAATGCAGCACCCCTCCCCATTCCCAAACCACAGAAGCAACAACTTTAGCAGTTAGCTATATATCTGTCTAGACTTTTCCCATGCATATATATAATCATATAGAAAGATACACACACATTTTTTTACCAAAAGTAAGATTCGCCATACACACTGCTGCATGACTTTCGTCATTCTGCAGTCTATCATGGGCATGTTTCCATGTCAATATCTACCGGAGTGTTCTTTTGAACACTCACTAATATTCCGTCCTCTGGCAGCAACACCGTGTTTCCCAGTATCCTCCATGGATGCACATGTAGTTGGGTACTATTCCTTTTGCTGTCACAAACAGGGCTGCAGTATACATCCTTGTGCCACCAGGCTGGGCCCAGGTGGGATAAATCTGTAAGCGAGGAATTGCTTTTTGTATTTTAAGTAGATGTTACTAAGTGTAACTTCCCATCAATAGGATATGAGAGGGCCCATTTCCCCATGCTCACGCTCTGCACCACTTGGTATTTCTCAACAAACAGATATCAGAAACAGCGGGATTGAGATGTTTGAATCTGATGGGACTCAACCATTTGGCCCAGAGAAGGGTAAGCAGAATAGGGAGCAAGGAAGTCTAGAGGGAAGAAGGCCAGAGAGCCTCCCTGGGAGGGGCTGAGGGTCCCATGGGGGGTAGAAGGATGATCAGCTCCATTTGCTCATTCACCAAACTCTTACGAGCATGGACTAGCTCCCAGGCCCTGAGCACACACGGCAGTGAACAAATCACAGGCCCTGCCCTCTGGAAGCAGCATCTAGCGTGGGAGGCCTCGATATGGCCTGGGAGCCCAGGCCGGGGGTCCCTTCTGCCTCTGGCCACCTACCAGCTCAGGGAGCCAACACTCCGTTCCCCTTCCCAAAGCCAAGAAATGGCTGGGTGATGAACTGGATGAACTGGATGAACAAGGATGCCTCCAAAGTTTTCAGCCTGAACCAGCCCAAGAATAGCGAGGCCACTGATGAGAGGGAAGTCAAGGAAGGAACAGCTTCAGGGGAGATTATCAGGAGCTCTGATTCGAACACGTTGGGAAGTCCATTTGCCAACCAAATGGAGACATCGAGGAGGCAGCTGGGTAGACAAGTCTGGAACTTGGGAGCGAGATCTGAGCCGAAGCTAATGTGGGAGTCATCTGGGATTGTGTTTATAGCCACGAGACTGGCTGAGGGCACCCCGGGAGGGCCTGTGGATGGCGAGCTCCCAGATTGGGCTCTGGGCTCTCTGATAAATAATTATCGGATAATAATTACCATCGTTTTATTCCTTGAAGTATCTGGCACAGTTCCTGGCTCTGTACGAGTTCACTGAATTGAGCAGCACTCTATGGCACTTTATTTCCCCCCACACTTTTCCTGCTAATCAGGACTCAGACTCTGTGGTAACAGGTAGCTCAAAGTTGGAATCACTCAATTGAGTGGTAAATGAAAATATTCTTTAGGGATTTCTCAGAACATGGAATGGAACTTCACTCTCACTTGGAGAAGGAAACTCAGGTTGTCTTAAATTCCCACTCCAACACTAAAAGTTCTTATAAAAACAAAACTTCCATGTTCTACAGACGCCAGAATTCTGAGCTGCAACCCTCCCCTAACCCCCACTCCTAACTCCTCACTCCCATGCTAAGCTTCCTGAGTTCCAGCTGTTTTCTTTTTTCTTTTTTTTTTTTTTTTTTTTTTTTTTTTTTCACACACACACACTGTATTTTATTTTTACAAGAGATAAATCGACTGACACCAAGCATTGTACATGGATGACCACAACAAAAGCAACAATGATTGCAATTACCAAACATGAAACACACTCATACTATGTCATAGTATTGACATTCAGTCCAGTAATCCTCCACTGTAACAGCTCCTTTACTTTGCAGTGAAAATTGATTTGTATATTCTTTGCCTCTGAGTCCTTGTGGAATTTTTTTTTTTTTTAATTCAGACAGAAAGTCACAAAAATTATACTCATCCTCATCAGTTCACTCAGTCCCATGTAATTAATTTTTTTTTTTCATCTTGATCTTTTGTTAGCACTTTTATGAGTTCATCAGTTTTTCATTAGAGTTCTGAAAATGCTTATTCATTCAGTTCAGCAGTACAGTCCGTTACCAGAAACCTGTACTTGTCAGAGTCTTTTCCATGTATTTCTTGAAGATGAAACCCTTTTATAGGAACATATTTGCAAAATCATCAGAGTACACCCAGAACTGTCTGTAAATGACAAAAGACTTAAAAATGACCACGGTTAAAGATTTGATGACAGTTCATAATAATGCAGTTGACAAGAAAATTAGTTATTTCTGAGATATACATTTTAAAGTAATAACTAGGATTATTACTTATAACATTATACCAGAACATATAAGATTTTTAGAAATTTCATGTAATGTCTGAAACATTTATATTAACATATTTCCATACATATTTCCATACAAGTACAAATATAAGATTTTTAGAAATTTCATGTAATGTCTGAAACATTTATATTAACATATTTCCATACATATTTCCATACAAATACAAATATGATTTTTAGAAATTTCATGTAATGTCTGAAACATTTATATTAACATATTTCCATACATATTTCCATACAAATACAAATATAAGATTTTTAGAAATTTCATGTAATGTGTTTTCTTTTTTCTGATATTGGGAGAACTTTTTTTTTTTTTTTGCCGAGCTTCAGGGATCTCAGTTCCCCAACCGACCAAGGATTGAAACCTGGCCACGGCAGTGAAAGCCCAGAATTCTAACCACTTGGACACTAGGGAACTCCTGGGAGAACTTTAAAACTGGGAATTTGCTCTGCAGAGAATCTGGTTGCACGCGGTGACCCCTTCAGTCTCTCATTTGCTGCAGGATTTGCAGCCTCAGAGTTGACTCCAAACGCAGCCCTTGCCATTTTGCTCCCCACCTAAAGAGCAGCGGCACTAAAATAGCAGCATGAATCACTCCGAAGCGTCATGCAACGCCAAGGGCCAGGATGCCTGCTGTGGTGGAGCTTATGCTTGAGTTCCAGGGACCTGGGGAAGGGGACACTGGCTAGCCAGCCTGTACCACTGCCTCCTGGCCCCCAAGGGAGGGCTCTGAGTTCACCTGGAGAAGCCTGAGTTGGTGGAAATCATAATGTTCAGAAGTGGCTTTACCATGACACTGAATAAGCTTAAACCTCAAGGTGCCTCATTCGCACTCCTTCTAAAGCGCCATGGTTTTTTTAATCTGTATTTTTCTTTTCTCAAAGAGGGCTCTCTGGAACGTCCCTGGTGGCGTAATGGTTAAGAATCCGCCTGCCAGTGCAGGGGACACAGGTTCGAGCGCTGGTACGGGAAGATCCCACATGCTGTGGAGCAACTAACGACCGAGCCTGCGCTCTAGAGCTCGCAAGCCACAACTACTGAGCCCGTGAGCCACAACTACTGAAGCCCGCATGACTAGATCCCAAGCTCTGCAACGAGAAGCCACCACAATGAGAAGCCCGTGCACTGCAACGAAGAGTAGCCCCCAATCTCCACAACTAGAGAAAGCCCGCACACAGCAACGAAGACCCAATGCATCCATAAATAAATAAATAAACAAACAAACAAACAAAAACTTGAGTATGGGTTACTTTGTTTAATCCTCAAAAGTGACCTTGGGAAGTCATAGGCAGTTCATCATTTTCATTTACAGACAAGGATACTAGAAAAGCCTTCTTTGGGTTCCTTGAAAATTCCAAATTTGTTTCAGTCTCAGGGTCTTCGCACTTCCTGTTGCCCTGTCTGGAACGCTGTCCGTGTCTTGCTTTTCATAACTGCAAGTCTAAGGGGCCTTCACTAACCCCCCACCTCTAGGCACTCCTTCCCTGCCTCCCTGCTAACTCTTTATCCTTACTTTTTGTTTTCTTTATAGCACACACCACTCTTTAGAATTATCTTTATTTGTAACTTTATTTTTATTTCACAAATGTATATGGTACTTATTCTGTTGTCAGGCACTGTTCTCAGTGCTTTGTAAATATCCAATCATTCAATCGTCACAACTACTCTGACACTGAAACTTTTTCATCCACATTTTAAAATGAAAGCAACTGAAGCACAGAGAGGTTAAGCAGGTTGCTAGAAGTCACAGAGCTGTTGAGTTTAAGTACCATCTGTCTCTCCCACTACAAGAGAAGGTCCATGTGTGCAGAAGCTGCATCTGCGGGCTGCCTTGTTCACTGTTGAGCCCCTGTACCCAGAGTACTGTGCCACACACAGAAATATAAAAAAGATGTATGACAGCAGAGACCAGGTTACAGAGAGGGAGGGATGGCAAAGAAGCCTGGAGAGAGGCTGTTGAGGAGACAATATAAGGCCTCAAAAGGCCTCCAGAGGTGGAGAAAGAGCTGGGCTGGGGGGCAGCAGTGGGATTGGCAGGAGTGCGGTGGTCTGGGGACGGTGCCAAGAAGAAAGGAAAGGTCTCGTTGACAGATATAACTTAGCAGACGAGTAAGAGGCCAAACACCTTGGCGTCACCTCCTTCCTTCACGCTCTGCATCCAATACATCAACAGATCCTGTCAGCTCTTCCAAAATGCATTCTGAATCCAAATTTTCTCACCCATCCTCTGCTCCCACCCTGGCCCATGCCATCACCGCTCTCCTAGAATCCTGCAACAGCTTCCTAAGAGGTTCCTCTGCTTTCGTCCTCTTCATTGATACAGCAATCAGAGGGATCCTGATAAAACTGTCAGATCACATCACTTTTCTGCATGTCCCCAAGTGAACACAATGGCCTCCCATTCTGCAGGATCTGCTCCTGCTTCCTCTAGCCCCACCTCCCACTCCCTCCCTGCCCCTGCCATTCTGGTCACCCCAAGGCCTTTGCATCTGCTGTTCCCTCTGACAGCAAGGTTCTTCCCTAGGATTTCCATGAATCTCACTCCTTCACTTCCTCAGGTTTTTTCTCAAATATTAGCTTCTCACTGTGTCTGATCTGGACCCCTACTGAAAATGCAACACTACCCCGCTTGCCCAATGCTCTGCTTTATTTTTCTCTACTGCAGATACACTATGCAAGCTTTTTTTAGTTTGTCTCTCTCACTAAAATGAGCACCACAAAAACAGTGATTTTTGTCAGGATTGCTCACTGCTTTTCCCCAGTGCCCACAATTACACCTAAAAAATGATAGGGCATATTTGATGAATTAATGATTACCTGCTATGTGCAAAACGCTGCACAACGCACCTGGAAGACAAGGATCTAAAGGAAAAGACACAAAGCCCTTGTAGGCCCTACAAAATGTGGTACAGATACCACAGTCTCTGGTTTAATATGTGATTGGACACATGTGTAGACCATGATGCTGTGAAAGCAAATAATAGGTGGGCAGAAATTTGGAGTTCATTGGGGGCAGGTCGTCAAGGAACCCTGTCAGATCATCTCAGCCTGAAAGACCTGAGGAGACGCTAACCTGGCAGAGTTGGTGGAAGGGCGATCCCAGCAGAGGAAACATCTTGCAGGCAGGCCCAAAGTGAAGGAGCCCACCTAGTTCAAGGAACAGACAGGTCAGTGCGGCTGGAGACTGGTGCTGAAGGTGGAGGACAGGGAAAGAAGAGGTGGGAAAAGTAGGCCTGCCATGTTAGACAGGCCCTGATCCCCAATGTAAAAGCCTCCAAGAGTTTCGCGCAAAGGAGGGGGTTATCAGGCAAGCGGATCTACAGTGACCTTGGCTGTAGTGTCGAGAATGGGTCAGACAGCTGGGATGGAAAAGGACGCTGTGAAGACAACCTAGTAGCATAGAGGGCAGTTAAAACCCTGGGAAGGGATGGCATTACCCAGCGGGGGCGGGGGAGAGAGTTCACAGCAGGGCCCAAGACCCTCAACTAAGCTCCCTCCAGACCGTCATGCGGCTGCTTTGTTCCGTGAACCACATGCTGGTCCAGGACGAAAAATCATTTCTCTCTCACGTTCTAAATCCTTTCGCTTCTCTCCGGGTACCTGCCCTGCCTCTTGGCAGAAGAGCCGAGATTTTAAGGACCGCCCAGGCCGCCGCCGCCGCCCGCCAGGTGATGGAGCACCTCAGTGAGGTCTTTTGTCTCCCTCACCCCTTTACCTCCGAATAACGGAGATACCTCCCCTTCATTAAGTGCTAAATACTCTACTGCATAAATATGAACGATCCACGGCCCTGGATTACCAAACCCTCTTCCCGAAAGGTTCATAGAGGTGGTGCGATTCCACGGAGGGTCCCCGCCAAGATGAGATTCCAGGCCTGTCCTACCCAAGCCCCAGCGCCTTTACCACCACGCGGGATTTTGGAACACCCAAATCCAACAGCGGGATCCGGGGACGCGTCGGGGGGCTCTCCCGAAGCCGACCCAAACGGCCACCCGCCCCCCCCGACCCCAGGCTGGGACCCCCGAGCCCGACGCTCGGGCGAAGGACCAGGTCTCTCTGCCGCCGGGGAGGAGCGAATTGCCTCGGCCACACTCCGCGCAGAGCGAGAAACGAAGCGGCCAGCATCGCTAGCGACCCCGCCAGCACCCCAGCCTTGGGAACCACCGCGGCAGACGGCGGCTGTGGCCTCGGACTCCCATAAACCACGGCTATAGTAAAACCCCACCCTGCTCTTTGAAGGGCAGCAATTTTAACCTATCAGAGCAAAGTGTCTGCAACTCACCGCCCAATTGAAATTTTTTAAAATCTGAAGGCGATTCCGTCATGGAGTCCGTCAGCCCAATGGGAGAGGTGGAAATTTCCAGAAAGAACAGGACCAATGGGCGCGGCCAGCGCGGCCACGATTGGCGGACCAAGTGACCAATCATTGTCGCAGAGGTCTGCCCTTCCCTCCAATCATAGAGCTTATGGTGGGCGGAGCTTTTAGGGGAAGTCCAATCCCGAGATGCGGGGGAGGCAGGGTTCTCCATATTGTCCAATGAGAGAGAAGCAAAGATGATGGGCTAGACTTCAAGCCAATAGTAGAAAAGCTCACAAAGACCCCTAGAGGAGCGCGACCAGTGAGCCCGAGAGGAAGGGGCGGGATCTGGGGGTCCCGGCAGCTTCTAGTAGGTTCCAGAAGGCGGCGCGTGCGGTTGGGAACGCGGAGCGGACGGAGTGTATTCAACTGGGTTCCGGGCCGGGCTATGGAGCAGGTGAAGGGGGAGGGGCGGACTGAGGCCCGGGGCCGCTCGGTGACCCTCCGAGGCTAGGCCGCGGCTGGAGGAGCGGGGCGGGAACCCGATCGGGGGGGCCGGAGCGGCCGGGGTGGGGGCCGGGGCCGGCGGAGCAGCTGGGGCGGCGAGGGAGTGAGGGCCGCGGCGGGCGGGCGGGGAGCGAGGGTTGGCTGTGGGGAGCGCGGGTTCGGCTCAGCGCCTGTCGCCACCCGACTCGGCGAGATGGGCTGAGAGACGTATCAGTTCGGCATAAGTCTGGTTCTCGGCGGGAAGAGGAGTCGCGGCCGGACTCCGGAGGTCTCTCGGGAAGTAGGTCCAGGCTGAGCAGGGGGATGGCGCCCGAGGCGCTGGGAGGGATGGAGGTGGGCGAGGGGCCTTGCGAAAGGCAGGAGGGATCGGGTCAACCTCTGGGAGTTCGTCATGTGAAAGGGGGATTAGAAATTGCGGACGAAGAGGCTACCCAGGACTTGGCACAGTTAACTTGGAGGAATTCGGGGAGCGGGGACGGGAATACACTGGAAGTATCTGTATTCTTAGTAGCCAGTTGGGGAAAACCCTACTTCTCTGCATCTGAAAAGGCCGGGATGGAAGAGTGTTGAGTGAAGGTATGACGAGCAGCAGGCCGACTTCTTTTCATGATGCAGGAAAGGGGAGGGTGCAGCAAAAGTCCTTGGAATGAATTTCATCCCTACCAGTGTTTTACAAACGTATGTGCGGCTCCTCCCCCTTCTCGTTTTTCTTTTTGTGTGCGTGCGATTCAAGAGTAACAGGACTGATACTTATAAAACTTCGGTTTCAAATTGCAGAAGGAGGAATTAGTTGCTTAGAAAATATAGAATATACAGGTAAACAGTAAAAGTAAGTTATTTAACTCCGCTCAGCATTATTGGGGGGCCGAGTTTGAAGCTGCTGCTAGTTTCTTTCAGTGATTTAATTGTACCCTCTGTGGCCTGAGGGTTGTGAAAAGCCCAGAGAGGTTTTATTCAATTGGAAGCTGTTATTAGGCTGTAATGATTGACTGGGGGGAGTGGGGGGGACAGCTCGGGTGTTTAGGTGTGATCTACAAAGCCGAACCTTTTGCCTTAGTATGGGTATTGCTCTTTTAGCCAAACCTGGGGCCTCTTCGCTAAATTTTTAAAAATTAGAGTGGTAACGGAGAGGTTAATAAACATTTTGCGCCCTTGTGATAATTAAATTGTATCTGGGATTCAGTAGGCTGTGATACAGACAAGAAACAGAGGGCTGATGTGAGAAACATATTGCTGTGTTAAATTCAAGAAAAGCTCTCATCCCGCCATTATCAAAAGAGGAAAAAAATTTTTCTTAATCGCAATTGCCTCTTGTAGAAGTGTACGTACAGGTAGACAGTGAGTGACAAAACTCAGGGACTGCACGTTTACCATGCCCGTTGTACAAATGGCCTGGCATTTTATTCCAGGTGTGTTAGAACCTACTGTCTTGCCCCCATTCAATATGTAGCTTCTTCCTTTTTTTTTTTTTTTTTTTTTTTATTCTGAGATCCATGTTTCAGTTTTAGGAAACATTCAAGTTGGACAAATTTGAGTGTCCAAAATCGTGTTTTTTTAACTAAGCACCTTTCAAATCTCATAGTGATAAACTGTTAAAATTTGACCCAATACAGACATACAACTGTATAACATGTCAGACAAAACAACTTCCTGTATTATATGTACCACATGCTGATATTTTCTATTCCATTTGATGTTTTAAAGTGTTGCTTGTGTACGAACTTGATTTCCTGACCTGCAGGTAGGTGCCCGGTTTGGAAGATGTTCTGTAAGATAGGCAGGGACATCACCAAGCTGTTCTCAGCTGCCTTGTGGTATTAGTTGAGTTTTTAAACTTTTTGCCTTCTGGCCTGCATCTTGGGCTTTAAGGTTTTTATCCCTTGCTTGCTAAATTTGGTAGTTTCTTTCCTTTTTTCTCATAGAGGTTGTCTCTCTAAGATCTCTCTGGTTGGTGGAGGTTCCCAATTGGTGTGCCTCAAGGTTCCAAAGTCATTTCTCATAACAGAATTCTTGTATCACTACACTGGGTCAGGGGCAGATGATAGGTACCAAGAAAGAATGACTTTGTGTCTTGAGGGACACAGCTTGATCTCACCAAGTGTGTATGCCTTTGAGGGATGACCCTCCCCTCTTGTAGGGCTCCCTGGTTAGAAGCCCTTTAATTAGGATCCTGCTCTGATAGGGCCAGGGTCACTTTATTAAACGTTTTGATGCATTCCTGCTGTTTTCATTCCGGATATTTGAGAGGATAGTGGATTGAACCACAAATAGTGTTTCTTTATTCTTCTCCATCCTTTTAGTAACATATTAATATTTAAGCATGGCAAAAACTGTTTTTTTCTAGCTTTCCTTTACGCGTTAAGGAATAGACCAGTAATCTATCGTGTTGTGACATGTTACCACATCTGTAAGTGGAAACAGATTGTTCTTTGATCATAGGTGAGCGTCTTGATGCTCCTGGAGCCGGCAGGTTGCTGAAGCACGTATCAGTGCACGCTCAGTCCACTTCCTTCTTGGTCGCCTCTTCCTGTGAGGAGTAATTAGGCCTGTGTTCAGTTTATCATTTGAACTCTGGAAATCCATGGCAAACAAATTTGTTTTTCCACAAAAGGAACTCATGAGTATGTTCTAGAGTGACTTCATCAGCTCAAAGGAGAGACTTTTGGAAGAGTGGCTGGAGTTCTCACTGATCCACAGGGGAGCCAGCAAAGAACAGTGTCAGGCCGCTTCTTCCTGGTTATTTTTTCCTTGCTGGTTCCCAAAGGTGTGGGAAATGTAAATTAATTAATCTGTGATTTCTCTTTTCTGATCCATAAAGTAACCTGTTTGTCAATAGTTGCAGAAAGGAATGAGTATCCCCTAAGAAATTGGGACTAAAGAGACATTTTATGGAGAGAAACTGTATTGGTTCCTTTTCTTCTCAGGTAAATGAGCTCAAAGAAAAGGGCAACAAAGCCCTGAGTGCTGGCAACATTGATGACGCGTTGCAGTGCTACTCAGAAGCCATTAAGTTAGACCCCCAGAACCACGTGCTCTACAGCAATCGTTCCGCAGCCTATGCCAAGAAAGGAGACTACCAGAAGGCTTACGAGGACGGCTGCAGAACCGTGGACCTGAAGCCTGACTGGGGCAAGGTAAGCTGCGCGCGCGCTGGGGCTCCTCAGGTGCCCAGAAACTCCTTTTGGGGGCAGTTCTTAAATACCAGCCCTCCTGGCTTGCCTAGTTGCCTATCCTGAGAGACTCATAGTTGATTATCCCCCTCCCCCCATTATTCTTCCTACCTGTTTGAGAATGTTCCTCAGACTGATGGCATGTTTCATCAAATGTGAGGTACCATCGGTTAAGACATGTCTTATTTTTTGTACTACTAGGAAGGAAAACACTACCCAAAAACTGACAACACTTAGGGTCATAAGATGAACTGGGAAGGGGCAGGTGTGCACCTTAGATATTTGGCTGTGTTCTGCAGGGTCGATAATGTACCATTGTTACATCCTGCTCCTCTTTCTGTTTTTTCTTTGGCCTTCACGTGAATACCCATTTTGTTTCATGAAATGTAAAATAGATTTTTTTGAGTTCATCTTAGGAATTTACCACTAGGTGTCTTTTATTTTTTATTTTTCTTTGCTGGTTTAAGGGCTATTCCCGAAAAGCAGCAGCTCTTGAGTTCTTAAACCGATTTGAAGAAGCCAAGCAAACCTATGAGGAGGGTTTAAAACATGAAGCAAACAACCCTCAGCTCAAAGAAGGTTTACAGAATATGGAGGCCCGGTTGGCAGGTATGCAGGCCCCACGTATACTGCTCTTCTCCTTTTATTTACTATTATTTTTTAATTGGGATTAACTTTGAGGCTCCCCCATCCCCCAGTGTCAGTCTAGTAGGCTATGTGGGCATAGTAACTGACTTCTCGTGATGTGCTTTCCTTTGAAACAGAGAGGAAATTCATGAACCCTTTCAACATGCCTAATCTATACCAGAAGTTGGAGAGTGATCCCAGGACAAAGATTCTGCTCGCTGATCCTACCTACCGGGAACTGATAGAGCAGCTGCGGAACAAGCCCTCCGACCTGGGCACGTAAGTCAAGGCAGCACCGTTTGTCTCTGGAAATGGACATGAACGTTGTGCTTTCTTCCTGGGATCCTGTGGCAGGGGGTTCCCTCGACCAGAATGCAGGGTTTCTCCCTTTGTTTTTTCTCCAAAGAGCTGTAGGAGTTTATTGCTTTGTTTACTGTGTATTTGTATTTTTAGAAAGGGTCAGGGGGAGTATATATCAGAGTAATCTAGTGTTTGTTCTAACCCTCCCCTGCCTCTTCACTGCTCTCCTGCTATGCTGACCTAGCACCAACCCTATCCTTTCTTTACACATAGGACCCCCTTTCTCTGTTGGTATATTGGAGTGGAAACTCAAGGTTGAAAAGGTGTCAGATCTAAAGAGGTCTCTCTAAACCTTGTACTGCTCTCTGTGACTGTCTGAATCCCTCTGGCTCCTGAGATCAGACAAAGTGTGTCTATAACTCATTTCTCTGTGTATCTGCTGGTCTCAAGAAATAAATTTGGTCTGTGTTACCTCATTTTATATGGATATTTGAAGGGTTGAGGATTCCCCATTTGTAACTTTTAGTACAGGATCTAGGAACCTTCTCATGGGTGAGAAGCTTTTATATACAGTAATCTGAGCTTTAGCAGTAAATGGGGTTTAAGATCAGTCATGGGGAGGACTAAGTGCTGTTTTTTGTTTTTGTTTTTTTAACCAATACCAGGAAATTGCAGGATCCCCGTATCATGACTACTCTCAGTGTCCTCCTCGGGGTCGATCTAGGCGGCGTGGATGAAGATGAGGAAGTTGCGACACCTCCACCGCCGCCGCCTCCCAAAAAGGAGGCAAAACCAGAGCCAATGGAAGAAGATCTTCCAGAGAATAAGAAGCAGGTGTCTCGCTCTCTCTCTTTTTATTTTATTTTTTTTAAACACTGTTTACTATCATGCATTTAGAAGAAACAGCCAAGTCAACTAGAAATATGTGTGTCAGGTGGGACCATCTATAGACTTTCATTGGCTGTGATTGTTTTTTGAATGCTCAGTATGTGCTAAAGTTACTATTGTTAATTAAAATGGTCAGGGGACTTCCCTGGTGGTCCAGTGGGTAAGAGACTGTGCTCCCAATGCAGGGGGCCTGGGTTCGATCCCTGGTGGGAACTAGATCCTGCTTGCATGCTGCAACTTAAGAGTTCTCATGCCACAACTAAGAGTCCACGTGCCACAACTAAGACCCAGTGCAGCCAAAATAAATAATAAATAAATATTTTAAAAATAAAATAGTATATTAAAAGGTCCACGTAACAAGCAGTTTCATAGGAATCGTGTGTCTCTAAGTCTTCAGGCAGCGGAAGCTACTAGCCCATAGTCCCACGGCCGCTGTGGTTCTGGCCGTGTGGATGTCAGCCAGGGCCAGCCAGTAAAGTCGTGTGTGGCCCTTGTCCTTGCGGAGATCCAGAAGAATGCTGTCTATCATTCCTTAACGCTTCTGTTTCCTGGTTGGACGTGGTGTGTAGTTGAAAGTTGTCTGTGTTGCTAAGTGAACAACTTTCAGTCTTCCAGAGCAGGAGGCATGTGCCTGAACGATTTTATTTCCCTTCTTATAAATGGGAACAGCAGATTGTTGCCAAATTTAGTACCTTTAAATGGGTAAGCGTTGGTTGTTCATGGTGCCGCAAAGCTGGAAAAAGGCCCTATAACGTGGGTGGTAGTGAGCTCTGCTGAAGACTCCTGCCACCAGGACAGCCCCTTCTGCTGCTCCTCACCCTCTCTGCTGGTGTTGCCTGACAGCTAAGACCCCGAGACAGCACGTGACAGAAACCGAACTTGCTCAGCCTCTCAGAATTAAACCTAGCACAGAACTGTGTTGTCCTCTCTGAAGTTCTTTCATGCTGAAGGGATTTCCTGTCCCCTGAAGAAGCCCTCACTTGCTGACAAAGATCCAGGAGAGTAGGTGGGATAGGGGGAGTTTCAGAGGAAGCAGAGATGGAAGTCTATAATTTTTCATCCTAACAGCTGATACTTCACCGTGGGTGTGGAGAATCTGCTTCTGTAGCCTTGTTAGTTGTGTATGCTGCGTGGTACCTGTGACGTCACAGGCCCTTGCTCTCTTTGCCGTCTGGTTAGATGTGCTCAGCACTGACTTCTCCCACACCTCATCTAGGCACTGAAAGAAAAAGAGCTGGGGAATGAAGCCTATAAGAAGAAAGACTTTGACACAGCCTTGAAACACTATGACAGAGCCAAGGACCTGGACCCCACCAACATGACTTACATAACCAACCAAGCAGGTGAGACCCAGGACTCAGGTGCAGGAGTTGTTACGTGGTCCTGGGGGTGAGGCATGGGCTGACTCTTCCTTTTTGACCCTCCTGCCTGGCAGCCGTGTACTTCGAAAAGGGCGACTATGGTAAATGCCGGGAGCTTTGTGAGAAGGCCATTGAAGTGGGGCGAGAAAACCGAGAAGACTACCGACAGATTGCCAAGTACGCTTGACCTGGAATGCCTTGAGCGGTGTGGAGGGTTCCATGTCTGCATGGGGAGGGGGCTGCTGGCTGCACAATCTACTTTGTTAGCCGTGGGCTGGAAAGGAGGCTGCAGGATCCTAGACAGGAGGTGTTGGAAGGGCATGGTGCCTGGGGCAGTGATGTGGGCCTTGTGTCTAGTTGGTTGCAGGTGTTTTTTTCTCTGCAGGGGCTGACGTTGTCTGTGTTCTGCCCTCAGCAAATTCTTTTTCCTCTTGTCTTTGTCAGAGCTTACGCTCGAATTGGCAACTCCTATTTCAAAGAAGAAAAGTACAAGGATGCCATCCATTTCTACAACAAGTCTCTGGCAGAGCACCGAACCCCAGATGTGCTCAAGAAATGCCAACAGGTGGGTAGGGAATACGGACTGTTTTGCTATTTTTTGTTTTATTTATTTTAGTCATTACTATTTAATGACAGATCTGTTGTCTTTGGTCATTGTATATGATGCTGCCCCTGTCACTTAATGATGACAACATGTAGGGAATAACTCAGTTTTTCTGCTGTACTTTTTTGTCGGCCAAGGTTTCCACCATAAATTTGTTGATGTTGAGGGTCAGTGTTCTGACAGTGTTGTGGTTACTGTAATTTAAGTTTCTTCTTACCTTATACAACCAGATTATGTAGGGGGGTGATTTTATTCACAGAAAGATTAGGCAGAAAATTGAGCTGTCAATACATCCATCATTTTCATATAGAGCATATCTTTGTACCAAGTGTACATCAATACCGTTCATTCTGCTTCATAGTACCTACACCTTGATGAGGAGGAGTATAAAATTTTTTTTTTGAATTGAGGTTAAGTTAGTTTACAACATTATACTTCAGTTGTACAACATAGTGATTCAAAATTTTTAGATTATACTTTATTTAAAGATATTATAAAATATTGGTTATATTCTTTATGCTGTACAATATATCTTTGTAGCTTACTTAAGCTATACATAGTTTGTAAGGAATATAAAATCATTAAACCAAAAGTTAAATCTTGCCACTCTGAAAATTGAAATTCTAATCAGACTTTTTATTAGGCCAATGTTTATGAGAGTTTAAATGACTATTCCAAGAATTAATATTTTTTTTAGGCAGAGAAAATCCTGAAAGAGCAAGAGCGGCTGGCCTACATAAACCCTGACCTGGCCTTGGAGGAGAAGAACAAAGGCAATGAATGTTTTCAGAAAGGTACCTGCAGCTCAGATGATGGAACTTTTGGATAAGAGCAGCGTAGATGTTGCTTTCTGTGCCTTGGCTGACTGTGTGGTAGATGCGCTCTGGTGGTGTGCTTTATTTTATTTTTTAAGTTTGTCTTTTCCATGTTCAGGGGACTATCCCCAGGCCATGAAGCATTATACAGAAGCCATCAAACGGAACCCAAAAGACGCCAAATTGTACAGCAATCGAGCTGCCTGCTACACCAAACTCCTGGAGTTCCAGCTGGCACTCAAGGTGAGGCTCTGGCAATGCGGAGCAGCCGTTAATGTAGCCTGTGCACGAGGAGTGTGTTTTCCTCTTTTCGTGTTTTCATCAGCATCAGCTTGATGTTATTTTGATCATAGATTCAAGGTGGTGATGCACATGTGAAATTTGTAAAAATACAGGGCCTGTGTCTCTACCCTGTCCTGGCCTGTGTATTTATTCGTGGTTGGGAGTATTTGGGAAAGTAGATCCTTTTCCCTCCCCTTTGTCCTTCCTTACATTTTTTGTTGTTGTTTGCCTTTTTAACATTTTAAATGTATGGTTGAGTGGCATCAAGAACCTTCACATTGTTGTGTAGCCATCACCAACATCCATCTCCAGAACTGTTTCATCTTCCCAAACGGAAACTGCATTTTCTTTTTTTTAAATAATTTAGCCCCCAGATCTCATTCTTTTTTTTTTTTTTTTTTTTTTTTAAATTTATTTATTTTTGGCTGTGTTGGGTCTTCGTTTCTGTGCGAGGGCTTTCTTTAGTTGCGGCGAGCCGGGGCCACTCTTCATCACGGTGCACGGACCTCTCACTGTGTGGCCTCTCTTGTTGCGGAGCACAAGCTCCAGACGCACAGGCTCAGTAGTTGTGGCTCACGGGCCCAGTTGCTCCGTGGCATGTGGGATCTTCCCAGACCAGGCCTCGAACCCGTGTCCCCTGCATTGGCAGGCAGATTCTCAACCACTGCGCCACCAGGGAAGCCCCGAAACTGCATTTTCTAAACACTAATACCCCAGCCCCCTCTCCCAGCCCCTGGTAACCACTGTTGTATTTTCTGTCTCTCTGAATTTGATCTCTCTAGGGACTTCCTGTAAGTGGAATCATACAGTGCTGGACCTTTTGTGTCTAGCTTACGTCACTTAGCATAATGTCTTCAAGGTTCACGTTGTAGCATGTGTCGGCAGTTCCTTTTTCGTGGCTGAATAATATTCCATTGTGTGGATAGGCCACCTTTTGTTTATCCATCCATCCATGGACATTTGGTTGTTTCCACCTTTTGGCTATTCTGGACAGTGCTGCTGTGAACATGGGTGTACAGATATCTGTTTGAGTCCCTGGTTTCAATTCTTTCAAGTATTTTATGCAACAGTGGAAGTACTGTAGTTCTGTGTTTAATTTTTTTGAGGAACTGCCTTACTTTCCACAGCAGCTTTACCATTCTTCTTTTCTTCCATACTCCAGTTAGATAGATCTGCTGTTGTCAGTCACATCAAGTATGGTCAGGTATGATAATGTTCAACACTGAAGGAGTTACTCTCCATAGCTCTCTTGAACATGAGCTACTCTGTGCCTCTTGACGATTTTTAAACTGTTCTCTGGGAGGTAAACCTGGACTATCTTGTGGGAACAAGACAAAATGTTATCTATCTAGACACCCCAGTACCTGAGCCCGTGATGGGTTTTGTTTGATGCCACTGTCTTCTCGGTCCATCTGGCCTAGAGACATCACTGCTGCTGGTGGGACTGCACAAGGGGAATGTCAAAAGCAAGTTGGTTTGCAAAGCAAAGAGTAACATTGTTAGTCACCTGAGAGGTGGAGCAGGACTTTCCCAATCTGCAAATGGGAGGAAAGGATGAGTAGAATTGCTTCCAGTCTTAGAGCTTCTTGGTAGAAGTTGATTGGGCCTCAGTGCACACACTACACTGCATAGCATTCTTTTCTCTGTGATTTTGTTTTGAAGATATTTCAGACAAAAATACACAGAATACCTATGTTTTCCTCCTTTTCTTCAACCATAAGCATTGACACTTTTGGCGAACCATTTGTGAAAGGAAATGATACATTCTGGCACTTGACCTCTGAATTCGTGAGCATACATCTCCTGAAATGGCTCTCCCTGTCCAGTCACAATATTATTAGCACCTAATAATAGCAAAACTCAGGCCATAATGTCATCTGCTGTATGTCTATGTTCAGATTTCCTTAGTTGTCTAAAAATAAAGTTTTAAAGTTGTCAATATCAAGGTCCATTCGTTTCATCTGGTGGTCATGTCCTCTTTAGTTTCTCAAACTAGAAGTTTCCCCACCTTTTGGGTTTTGGGGGGTTTTTTTCCTTTTTAAATCATAACATCAGCCTTTTGAAGAGTCCCAGTCCCCTTATATGAGATGGTCCATGATCTGGCTTTGTTATCCCGTCTGGTTCTGCTTTCCTTCCTTCTCTACTCTCCTTTCGTTGCGCCTGCTGTTAAATTACCAAGCTGCCAGGAACAACAGAAGCACTAGAGGGAGGAGGGATGAATTGGGAGGTTGGGATTGACATACACACACTACCATGTATGAAATAGGTAACTACTAAGGACCTACTGTATAGCACAGGGAACTCCACTCAATGCTCTGTAATGGCTGTGTGGGAAAAGAATGATCTACTTTACTGTACACCTTTACAGCACCTGTAAATCAACTCTACTCCAATAAAAATTTTTAAAAAATAGAACAGAAGCATTAGAACAAAAGCAGAATGTTCTGTAATGGCCCTGGGTGAACAGTTAGATTTGTAATTCCAGGTGATCAGTCTGCCCTAGGGTAGCTCCTCTAAAGGAATGAGCCTAATTCTTTTTTGCCTTTCCTCCCTAGGACTGTGAGGAATGCATCCAGCTAGAACCGACCTTCAGTAAGTGCCTTTCTGTGCTGCTTCTCTGTCCCCTGACTGGCCAGAGGGCTGAGAGAAGGAGAGAGCATATTCTTTGCCTGTGTGTCTTTCGGGTTTGTAACGTTGAGGAGCTAGTGTCAGGCTGAGGAACGATGGTGTTCAGATGAAGAGGTGAAACAGCAGCCTTCGGAAGTGTGTTTTAGGTGATGCCTCACCTCTCCCTTTCTGCCTGTAGTCAAGGGTTATACACGGAAAGCAGCTGCCCTGGAAGCGATGAAAGACTACACAAAAGCCATGGATGTGTACCAGAAGGCCCTCGACCTGGACTCCAGCTGTAAGGTGGGGCTGCCCTGGCCTGCAGTGAGCTCTCCGCTGCCTCCGTGTCTCTGATTCTTCCCTCTCGCCTGTTTCTCTGTCTGTCTGTCTTCCCCTCAGTTACCTCTGTTGTCTCGGACCTGCCGCAGCAGTGAGCCAGGTAGTGCTAACACCCTCCGCTTTTGGCTTTGCCGGAATGCAGGAGGCCGCAGATGGTTACCAGCGCTGCGTGATGGCCCAGTACAACCGACATGACAGCCCCGAAGATGTGAAGCGGCGGGCCATGGCCGACCCTGAGGTGCAGCAGATAATGAGTGACCCGGCCATGCGGCTCATCCTGGAACAGATGCAGAAGGACCCCCAGGCGCTCAGCGAGTGAGTCAAGTTAGGGGCAGACGGCCTTCGAGGGAAAAGGTGGACAAAAGCATTGAGAATGCACAACGTTGGCAGCAGTGTGATCTGAGTGGAATATTTATAGTGTAATTCTTACTTGGAAGGTTGGCGGTTGATGGTGAGCTGGAAGGATTTCATTTATATGTTAGTGGCGATGGCTTAAGTGGTTAGTTGCAAAGCCCAGTTTTGCTGGGAGAATGGTCTCAGCTTAAACCTGTGTCCGTGGACTCCTGTGCAGCAGGACCAGGAGCAGGACTGGTCAGGTTCCGAACACTGGCAGAGGAGGCCCGTGTGGGTCCCCCTGGGCAGTCTCTGCCAGGACTCCCTTACCACCTCTTGTTGGTTGGTGGTGTCCAGGGGGGTTTGTGTTGGTTGGGGCTTGCTCTGGGAGCAAGTAAGAATTTTTATAGGTTGTCTCATTTCAAATAACTTGGCCTCTTGTTTGTCAGACACTTAAAGAATCCTGTGATAGCGCAGAAGATCCAGAAGTTGATGGATGTGGGTCTGATCGCAATTCGGTGATGACTTGCTCGTCATGCCCCTTCCCTTCACCCTCACGTGGAAAGAGGAGCTGGGACCGCGGCAAGCAGCACGGAGCAGAAGGGAGAGAAGGGGAAACAAGCGAACAACTTATCTATATATTTATACAGACGTACGAGGAAGATTCAGAGACTTGTACTCGCGTATTTGTGCAGCCGCTGCCTCTGGGCCCTCCCAGCACACGCATGGTCTCCTTCCCCTGCCCCCAGTCGCTGTCTCAGCTGCTCTCCCATAGTTGGTTATTTTTTATTTGGGGCAGTGGGCTTGTAAGGGGAGGGGAGGGTGTTCTTCCCAACCTCAGGTCCCAACTGTCTTCACGTTGTTAACTCCACGTCCTCTTCTCCAATAAAACAAGCCAGTCAGGCGTGGTTATACATTGCTATGTCCCCGAGTAATTTTTTTGCCAAAAGACTTTGAAGCAGATGTCCTGTAGGGGTCACAGCCTGGATTGGGAGAGCTGAGTGCGAACTGAACACTGGGAACCAGGCCCGCATGCTCTCTTCCTTCCTGAAGGGTGGGGTGGGTGTGAGCTTGGCTGGGTTCCCTGGCCTAGCAAGGTGGCCACTAGGTGGTGCTGTCGCTCAGTGAACAACTGAAAGGGGACATGGAGGCTCCTGACCCAGAGTGGCTCCAGCTCCGGAGGGTCAGATGAACTTCCAGGTAATTCCCGTGCTGTCAGTTCTCCACACTCAAATCGCAAAGCCAGAAACCAGTTAGATCCAGAGAACAGTGGGTTCCACTCAAGAACTGAAAACAATTGCTATTGCAAGAGACACTTCAGACCTCCTTTTTGGAAACGTCAAATCTGTCAGCTGCTGTATGTTAGTTGTATGTTAGTTGTAGTTCTTAACTGCTCTCAACTGAGTTAAAAGTATGTTTTAATTACACTTTTCCACAGTTGCAACAAACTTTCTAAAAACCCTCTACTTGGACTGGGGTGGCTTCTGAGGCTGGACTGAAACTTCATTTGTTCCAGGAGTGCAGCTTTGGGGCTAGGAAGCTGCTGAGGCCAGCAGCTGGCTGCACTTTCTGCTGCCTTGACTTTGCATAAGCTGGCCTTCCCCTGGGAATCCCCAGCAGGCCTCCGCCATCTGGGTGGCACAGTCCTCCACAGGGATTCTGCTGCACCTCTGGTGCTACTGTCTCTTCAGGCTCTGTTCCCTCCATCCCCAAATTGATTGTCTAGAAAGGCTGAATTTCTGCTGGGAGCCAGTGACTATAAGACCTTGCTTTCCCAAAGCTTACATCCTGTTGCAGGTGATAAGAAGATGCTGGGCCACCAGGGGCCCTCTGAGTCACATTTGTGTAGGGACATGACAGGAGTGAGTCTCGTGGGTACTGGCCCTAGAGGAGAGTGATGCAGGTGGAGGGACAGTAGAGGTGGCAAGTCTGAAGTCTTGAAACCTGAAGGCGTGGGGGAGGCAGGTCGTGAAACATCAGGGGCCAATTTCTGTTCAGCTTTTCCCCTGGGCAGCTCTAAGGTTGACAAGTTTGGAAAAGAGGCCCTTAACTGGGGACAGGAAAGACATAAGGAAGTCGTTTCCCTCAGGGCCTTTAAGGATCTACTTTGTGGTGATAAAGGACATTCGGGGCTTGAGCTGACTTGACCTGCCAGGCCCCTAAATAACCCAGATCCAACCCTTTGAACTCCACCGCTCTCCCTCTCTGCAGCTGAGTGATGCTTACAGCCCAAGGACCCCCACCTCATGACAGGTTGGAGATGAGAGATGGCTCCGACAAGGGAACATAAATAGGTGGCTTCTCTAGTTTGAAACGAGCTTCCCTCCAAATGACGGGACCCTTTGTGTGGTCTGGGGTCCACAAGCCCCACTTGCTTCCTGTGCTCACTGGGAGCAAAGGCAGGGCCCCACTGGAACCCCTGCCGCGCCACCACCGCGGTGCTGCTGGCCGTTGCTTCCTGCCCCCAGTGCCAGCACGCCCTGGGGAGGGGCCAGGCCCGCCCTGCTCTGATAAGGCGCAAGGGCTGCCCTCTGAAGGAAGCTCCACGGAGAGAGGAGAAGGAAGCACGCAGTGGTCTGCAGGTGTGCGGGCTGCAGCCGGGAGTGGCTGACGCTCCGACCCTCACCTCCAGCCCCAACCCCTTGCAGGGAAGGTAAGCCGGGCCGGTGGCTGGAGACCCAAGGACCCTTCTCTTCCTCGCCCTCCGGCAGCCCCTCTGCCCAGCATGCCTCTCTCCATGTGGCAGCCTGGACTTTCCACTGCCCTAGAGAGGCTTCGGCTGGTTTGGGACGATGGAGCTGACCTTTGGGCCTGACTGGAGCTATTTTCTGACCTGGGCTCACAACCATTTCTAGGGTGGGCAGCTGCCAGTGCGGGCTTGGGCTGGGCTGTGGGCTGAGCAAGCTGACGGAGCTTGTGCTCAGCTCTGGCATCGAGCTGGGTCATGTTGAGTGAGGCCCTTCTTATTCTTACCGAGCCTCGTCTTCCCATCTGCAAGAAGGGAGAGGGCTGGGCAACATAGACTCTGAAGGTCCCTTCAGCCCAATCATCTGTGATGGAGAGAGGGTCTGAGGTTCGCCTGCAACAACTCAGCTCCCAGCGTCTTGCTGCTGCCGTGGCATTCTGGCTTACGGGCTTGCTCTCTGGGACCCCGCCTGTCCCGGGCACCACAGGCAGCCTACCAGGCCCCAGCTGCCCACCCTGCCTCCTTCCCACCCTCTCCCCAGAGCTGCCGCAGCCATGGCGGGGATGAAGACAGCCACAGGGGACTACATCGACTCGTCCTGGGAGCTGCGGGTGTTTGTAGGAGAGGAGGACCCCGAGGCCGAGTCGGTCACCCTCCGGGTCACAGGGGAGTCACACATCGGTGGGGTGCTCCTGAAGATTGTGGAGGAGATCAGTGAGTGCCCACCGCCCCCGCTGCCCACGGGGTCCCCTGGCACTTCCGGACCAGCCCTGCTGCGTGGCCCTCGATAATGGAGTCACAGTGACTCAGGCACCAACTTAATCATTTGGTTCCAAAAAAGACATTTCCCCAACTTAACTTCCCCTCCCTCCCACTGTTTTTCCTCCTTCCCTCCCGCTCCAACGGGTTCCACTAAGACCCCAAGGAGCAGACCTGGCCACGGTCCTCCGTTCACCCACTTCTGGGGCAGGAGAGGCCTTGCCTGGGCTGAGGCAGAGGTCCCATTCTGGGGGTCGAGAGGAGCCCAGAGGGGGATCCTGCTGACTTGGGGACGGGCTCCCACACCCTCTCCCCGGGCGGGCGGAAGCCCTCAGCAGGCGGGTGACAGGCCCAGCCTGGGTGGGAAGGCCCTGCCCCCACAGGAAGTTACAGCACAGCCGCCTGTGGTATCAGCCCTGGAGGGGAGCAGGGCCACTGACACAGGGGCTTCTCATCGCCTTTCCCTGCTGCGGGTGTGGGCTGCCCCTTCCTGGGAGGGCGGCGGGCTCGCTCCGATAGCCAGAGCCGGAAGGCAGGCCCGCGATAGTGCCGGCCAGCCTGGGTCCTGGGTCCCCCGGCGGTGGGGGTGAGTGGGCTTCCTCAGACCCAGCCAACCCGCCGTGGGCGGCCTGGGAGGGAGGTCAGTGGCTTGTGGACAGCGCGGGGCCTCAGGGCAGCCCGGCCACAGGGCTGAGGTGGTGAGGGAAGCCTCCAGAAGGCAGGGCCCAAGGAGGTTGTGAAAGCAGAAGTGGCGAGTAGAGGGTCCCTCAGGAGACCGGGTGTCAGAGACTCAGGCAGGCTTGGCCGAGCAGGGCGGAGAGGGTGAAGACCAGATGCTCCAGGAGAAGAGCCGGCTGGCCCCGGGGCATGGCCCACAGCGAAGCGAGAGGCCTGAACCAGCGGCCAGCCGGACCCACCCCTCTACCCGCTGCTGGGCCCCTGGGGTCAAGTCCCTCCAGATCCTGTCCCCAGCCCCGAGGATACTGTTGTGCCCAAACCCCCCCCAACTCCCACTCATTCCTTAGCACATCAGAGGTCTACTGATGGCCATGCTAGCTGGGCCAGCCCCTGATCTGGAGCGCAGCCGGGCAGGTGGGACCCGCCCTTTAGCACAGGGCTGAGTGTTGGCTGCTGCACCCAGCCCGGGACAATATGAATCCTGAGAGGGGGCCACAGCAGGGAGGAGCGAGGCAACACACTGGGGCACAGGGACGCGCGGCTCTGAATTGGAGCCCCAAGGCTGGGGAGGACTCCTGGAGTATGACAAGAAACGAGGCTGGGGTGAATGCCATAAGGCATCTTGGACTCCATCCCGGAGGTGGAGAGCAGCTGTGCCGAAGGGTTTCCAGTGCGAGGCTGTCAGGCTAAGGCAGGCCCCTTGGGTCGGGTGAGGATGGACTGGTGAGTTTGGAGGAGGGCTGGCATTGGTAAAATGTGGTGGCTAAAAGTGAAAGGGAGGAAGCTCGGGCCTGGCAGGAGAGCCGCTGTCACCCAGCCCCCAGGGAGCTGATGAGGGGAGGCGGCACCTCTGTCCAGTGTCAGAGAGAGCGAGGTGAAGTGGAGCACCTTGAGGGCTGGGACTAGGAGTCACTGCGTTTATAGTCCCAGAGCCGGGCACGTGGGCTGGTGAACAAGGGTTTCTGGAATGATCGAAGCCAGTGGACGTGCCCCTTAGCCAGTGGCTTGGGGGTTTCTGGCCTGGGGCTCACAGCAGGAAGATGAAGCCGTAGACTAGGTGAGACCCCGGGAAGAGGCCATGGCTAAGGAGGGAGAAGAGGGTCCTCTGACTGAACCAACGGGGAAGCACGGGGGCAGGCCAGGAGAGGGGGCCAACGAGACAGAACAAGAGCAAAGGGTCAGGAGGAGACGGGGAGTGGGTGCCACAAAACCAAGAACAGAGTGAAGGCACAGAGGGCGACTTCAGGGCAGGAGGAAGAGGGAGGGGGGTGGGGCAGAGGACGGGACCACTCCCCAGGAAGGGCTTTGACACTAGTGGGCTCTGCTCTTCCACTGTGCTCACCTGGCACCAGTTCAGGCTCCTGAAGGGAAGGTGGAGAGGAGAGCACGTGTCCTCCTTCACTAGCTGCATGACCTCGAAGTGCTCGCATTTCTAACCAAAGGCCAATGCGCTGTGTTGATGCGGCTGCATGCCTGGGTCACTCAGTGTCCATTGCTGCTCACATCTCAGGAGCTAGAAAACTGAGGCCCAGAGAGGTTCAGGTCTTGGCGAAGGTCACAGAGCTAGTAACCGCTAGATATTTATGGAGTGCCTGCTGCTGCATGCCCGGCACAGCCCCAGGCCCTGCAGTTGCCTCTGGCTCCCGGGAATGCCAGAGAGAAGCCATGAAGCCAGGAACTGCGGGAGGACACAGGAGGTGCTGTACGGGGGAGCCCAAGGCACTGGAGTGCGTGAGGCGGGAGCACTGAGATTCTGGGTTGGGGGCTCCCCTGGGAAGTGACTCCCCTCAGTAGCAACTGAGCCCAGGGGACAAGCAGGGTGAGCCAGCAAAGAGCCGTTCTGCCGTGACCTCCGTCTTAGCCCCCAAGCCAACCCCGCCTGGCCCCGCCCCTGGCCTGGGCAGGGGAGCGGCGGTCACCACCTCTGAATTCCAGGCTTGTGCTCAGCACTGGGGGCAGGGCCCTCCAAGGCTGACGTGGTCCCCCCTTGCCTGTGGCCTCACAGAGCGGAAGCAGGACTGGTCAGACCATGCCATTTGGTGGGAACAGAAAAGACAATGGCTGCTGCAGACCCACTGGACACTGGACAAATACGGGATCCTGGCGGACGCCCGCCTCTTCTTTGGGCCCCAGCACCGGCCTGTCCTCCTGCGGCTGCCGAATCGCCGTGCCCTGCGCCTCCGAGCCAGCTTCTCCCAGCCCCTCTTCCAGGCTGTGGCTGCCGTCTGCCGGCTCCTCAGTGAGTCCCGGCTGGTCCCCACTCTGCCCCCTGCAAGGGTCCTGCCAGGGGGCACGTTCCCTCCCTTTCCAGGCCCAGCTGTTGTCACCTCGGTCTTGCTGATCTGTTCCCCACCCGGCTTGTGGGGCTGGGCCCTGCCCCAAGCTGCCCGTGGGTGGGGCGGGCAGTCACAGGGCAGGACCCCAGCCCCCACCGAGACCCTTGCTCCTCTCAGGTATCCGGCACCCTGAGGAGATGTCTCTGCTCCGGGCTCCTGAGAAGAAGGAGAAGAAGAAGAAGGAAAAGGAGCCGGAGGAGGAGGTGTATGACTTAACCAAGGTCGTCCTGGCCGGGGGTGAGTGCAGGCGGGGCAGCCCAGGGGCGGCCACAAGGGCAGGCCCCGGACGCCTGGGGTTGGGGCCGGGCCTGGTTGACCGTGACCCGCACTCCAGGCGTGGCACCTGTGTCGTTCCGGGGGATGCCAGCCCACTTCTCAGACAGTGCCCAGACCGAGGCCTGCTACCGCATGCTGAGCCGGCCGCTGGCACCGCCAGACCCCCTCCTGCTCCAGCGCCTGCCTCGGCCCAGCTCCCTCTTGGACAAGACCCAGCTCCACAGCAGGTGCCTCGCCTGCCGGGTCTTCACCTGCCCTTGTGTCTGAGCTTCTGCTCCCAGAGCCCACACCCTCCCCTGTGTCCTGCTCGTCCCAAACCCACGCCTGTCCCCAGGCCTTTCCTGCATGGGTGTGCTCGCCCCAGCCCCTGCCCAGCCCGCCCCACTGCCCTCAGCTCAGCCCTGACCCTGCCTCTGCCTGCGCTGCGGCCCAGGTGGCTGGACTCGTCGCGGTGCCTCATGCAGCAGGGTGTCAAGGCTGGGGACATGCTCTGGCTGCGCTTCAAGTACTACAGCTTCTTCGACCTGGATCCCAAGGTGGGCTGGGTCAGGGAGAAGGGGTGTCTGGATCAGTGGGACACGGGGACCTTGCTTCGGGGGTCTGGGCTCTGGGAATGTTAGACACTTGTAGGGGTCTGTCCCTCTGTCCATTTGTCCATCCACACCCGTTTATTAACTCCACCGACATGGTGCTGGGCCCCAGTTGATGGCAAGACCTGTTTCTCAAGGACCGTCAGGGAGATAATGCCCACAGCTCAGTGTAGACGGTTGTAGGTGCCCCTGGGAAGGCTGCTCAGGTGGGAGGCACCCACACCTGCACTCAGGGAAGGCTTCCTGGAGGCGGTGGCACTGGGACCTGCAGGGACTAGGGGCAGGTGAAAGACGAGGCTTTGCGGGCAGCCACCTGTGTGCCTCTCTCCCTCCCTGCCTGCCGTCCCCACAGGCCACCAACAGGCTCCATGAATCCATCTGGAAAACCTCCAGGTGCTCCCTCTACCTGTGGCCCCACTTCTCTGCACCCCTTCACTGCAAAACTGCTAAATGCCGTTGTCTCTAGAACCCTGGGGTCCAGCGTCTTTGCTCCCCGGAAGCTTTTCCTGTGGGTGCCCCTCGACTCCCTCTCTCTCCTCAGCCAACTCTATCCTAGAGTCTTCTATCCTGGAGTCCCTGTCCTGCTGAGGTGACCACGCCCTCCATGCCATCTGTCCCCTGCTCACTTCCCGTCCACTTCTTTTTTTTTTTGGCTGCGCCACGTGGCATACAAGATCAAACCTGCACCCGCTGCAGTGGAAGTGTGAAGTCTTAACCACTGGACGGCCAGGGAAGTTCGCCATCCACTTCTTACTTGGCCACTTGGGATCCCCACGCGCACAGGGGTCTGCAGCTGCCCTGCCCAGGTTCCTCAACCCTTCCTCCTCTCTCCACAGCCTCTGGGAGTTGCAGGCTCCAGGGCTCCATCCCCAGCCTCCTTCTCTCTACCCTTTCTCCCAGGAAGCTCCAGCCTCCTGGATTTAAGGATCATCTCTGTGCTCTTTATAGATTTACCACCTCCAGCCCAGACCTCTCTCCCCTGAGCTCTAGACTCTCATGTCCAACTGGCTGTCTCTGCTCTGGCACCTAACGGGCATCTCAGCTTCTGCCTGAAACAGAACTCTTTTTTTTTTTTTTGAAAGTAGCCTTCCACTAGGATAAGCCTACTTGTTTTGGACATAGTAACCTTTTAAAATTATTTATTTATTCATTTGTTTATTTATTTATTTATTTGCTGCATTGGGTCTTCGTTTTTGCGCGCAGGCTTTTCTCTAGTTGGGGTGAGCGGGGCTACTCTTCGTTGCGGTGTTCAGGCTTCTCATTGCGGTGGCTTCTCAAAGCACAGGTTCTAGGCGCGTGGGCTTCAGTAGTTGCAGCACACAGGCTGAGTAGTTGCGATGCATGGGCTCAGTAGTTGTGGCACGTGGGCTCAGTAGCTGTGGCACGCAGGCTCAGTAGTTGTGGCTCGACGGGCTCTAGAGCACAGGCTCAGTAGCTGTGGTGCACGGGCTTAGTTGCTCGGCGGCATGGGGGATCTTCCTGGACCGGGGATCGAAGCCGTGTCCCCTGCATTGGCAGGTGGATTCTTAACCACTGCGCCACCAGGGAAGTCCTGAAACAGAACTCTTGATTCCAAGTCTGCCCAGCACATCCTCCCACCATGGACTCATGGCAAAATCCCTGCACTTACACTGTTCTGGGTCTTTCCCTTTCCCTCTCATCTCATCCCTCATTGTGTCCTGTTGATCCTTCCTTGAACTAAACATCCCAAACCACCCATTCCTCTCTGTCTCTTCATCTGTCCAGCATCAGGCTCTCTCGTGTGGGTTGCTGCAACCCCTCCTAATGGACCTCTCTCCTCCTTTGGCCTCCCCAACCTCCACGCAGCATCTGGAATGAACGTTTACAGGTGCATTAGGTCCTGTCAATCCTGCTTAAAAGGCTGCTGTGGGTGCCTGTGGCCCAGGACCATGCTGATCTGGCCCAGGCGCTGCCCACTCCCTCCCACCCGCCCGGCCTCCCTTTCCTCTCCTTCCACGTCCCTGCTCCTTCCTCTCTTCCAGACTGTTGTGCCCTTTTCCCGCCTTCCCTGCCTTCTTTTGTTTGTTGGTTTTTATTGAAGTATAGTTGATGAACAATATGATCTAAGTTAAAGGTATACCGTATAGTGATTCACAATTTTTAAAGGTTATACTCCATTTATAGTTATCATAGAATATTGACTATGTTCCCTGTGTTGTACAATATTCCCTGCCTTCTTTTTATTTTTTAAATTTTTTAATTAATTTTTTTTTTTTTGGCTGTGCCGCGCAGCTTGCGGGATCCCCCACCAGGGGTCAAACCTGGGTCCCTGGCAGTGAAAACACCGAGTCCTAAACCACTGGACCTCCAGGGAATTCCCACCCCTGCCTTCTTTTGGATTGAGTAGTTTTCATGATTCCATTTATCTCCTTTATAAGAGTGTATTATCTATGCTGCTTTTTTTTTTCTGTTTTTGGCAGTTGCTTTAGGGGTTATAATTACCATCCAGCGAAACACCGCTTCACTACAGTGTAAGAACCTTGCGGTGGGATCCCCTCTTCCCCTCCCAGCCTCTGTGCTCTTGTTATCACACACTTCCCTTGTACATACGTCAAAGCCCACGATACATTGTCATCCTTGTTGCTGCTATTCTTATTTATTTATTTATTTATTTATTTATTTATTTATTTTGCCGCGCCGCGCAGCTTGCAAGATCTTAGTTCCCTGACCAGGGATCGAACCCGTGCCCTTGGCAGTGAAAGCACGGAGTCCTAACCACTGGACTGCCAGGGAATTCCCTGTTGCTGTTATTATTATGATGATGGCTGTATTGAGAAATAATTCATTACCATATAATTTGCCCGTTTAAAGTGTACAACTCAATGGTTTTTAGTATATTCACAGAGTTGTGCAACTATCACCACAATCAGCTTTAGAACATTTTCATCATCCCCAAAAGAAATCTCACACCCTTTAACAGTCACTCCTCATTTATCCCCCACCCCCCCCCAGCCCCAGGCATCTACTAATCTCTTTTCTGACTCTATAGATTTGCCTGCTCTGGACATTTCATATATATGAAATCGTGCAATATGTGGCCTTTTGTGGCTGGCTTCTTTCACTTAGCATAATGTTTTCAAGGTTCATCCATTTGTAGCCTGTCTCAGTGTTTCATTCCTTTTTATTGTAAAATTATATTTCATTGTACATATATGCCACACTTTATTTATCCATTCATCAGTTAATAGATGTTTGTTTTACCCCCACTGGTTGGTTGTTATGAACAATCCTGCCATGAATATTCATGTACAAGTTTTTGAGTGGGCATATATTTTCATTTCTCTTGGGTATATATCAATACCTAGGAGTAGAATTGTTGAGTCATCATCATGATTATTTTTACTTTAACTAGTCCATTTTTTTTTAACATCTTTATTAGAGTATAATTGCTTTACAATGGTGTGTTAGTTTCTGCTTTATAACAAAGTGAATCAGTTATGCATATAAATATGTCCCCATATCTCTTCCCTCTTGCGTCTCCCTCCCTCCCACCGTCCCTATCCCACCCCTCTAGGTGGTCACAAGGCACCCAGCTGATCTCCCTGTGCTATGTGGCTGCTTCCCACTAGCTATCTATTTTACATTTGGTAGTGTATATATGTCCATGCCACTCTCTCACTTTGTCCCAGCTTACCCTTCCCCCTCCTCATATCCTCAAGTCCATTCTCTAGTAGGTCTGCGTCTTTTTTCCCGTCTTGCCCCTAGGTTCTTCATGACCACTTTTTTTTTTTTTTTTTTTTAGATTCCATATAAAAATATGAAACGCTTCACGAATTTGCATGTCATCCTTGCGCAGGGGCCATGCTAATCTTCTCTGTATCGTTCCAATTTTAGTATATGTGCTGCCAAAGCGAGCACAGTCCATTATTTTTTTATTACACTTTTAGTTTTGAGATAACTGTAGATTCACAGACAGTTGTAAGAACTAATACATGAGATCCCAGATACCTGGGGACTCATTACCCAGTTTCCCCCAACCAGTATCACAACCAGGACCTTGACATGATACAGTCAAGACACAGAACAGTTCCATCAGCAAATTGTCCTGCAAATGCATTTTTAAAATATGGAAAGCAGTCTTTTCTCTCTGCCTACACACTCACCATTCCCTGTGCTCCTTATTCCTGTGTATCGATCTGGATTTCCAGCTGGTATCATTTTCTGTCTGCCTGAAGGACTTCCTTTAACATTTCTTGTCAAGCTGGTCTACTGGTGATGAATTCTTTCAGCTTTTGTATGTCTGTATAAGTCATTATTTTGCCTTTGATTTTGAAAGATATTATTTGGTGTAGAGTTCTTGGTTGTCATTTTTTTTTCCTTAAAAATTCTGCCTCACAGTCTTGTGGCTTGTCTCTCTTTGTTCATCTGTATGTAACACGTGTTTTTTCTGACTGCTTTTTTTTTGTTTTTTTTTTAATTTATGGCTGCGTTGGGTCTTCGTTTCTGTGCGAGGGCTTTCTCTAGTTGTGGCGAGCGGGGGCCACTCTTCATCGCGTTGCGCAGGCCTCTTCACTATCGCGGCCTCTCTTGTTGCGGAGCACAGGCTCCAGACGCGCAGGCTCAGTAGCTGTGGCTCACGGGCCCAGTTGCTCCATGGCATGTGGGATCTTTCCAGACCAGGGCTCGAACCCGTGTCCCCTGCATTGGCAGGCAGATTCTCAACCACTGCGCCACCAGGGAAGCCCCTTTCTGACTGCTTTTATGATTTTCTCTTTATCACTGGTTTTAAACAATCTGATGATCACGTGCCTTGGTTCGCTTCAGGTTTCTCATGCTTGGGGTCCATTGAGCCTCCTCAATCTGAGTTTATAGTTTTCATCAACTTTGGAAAAATTTTGGCCTTTATTTTTTCAGATATATTTTCTGCCCCCCCCCCTTTTATGGGATTCTGATCACATGACTATTAGACTGCTTAAAATCATCCCACAGCTCACTGATGCTCTGTTCAGTTTTTTTTTTTCCCTGTCTTATTTTTCTGTGTTTCATTTTGGATAGTTCTATCGCTCTGTCTTCAAGTTTACTAATCTTTTCTTCTCCCGTGTCTAATATGTCATTAATACCCTGCCTAGAAGTTCAATTTTGACCTTTTTTAATATTTTCCATCTCTCCTTAACATGCTCATGCTTTTCTCTACCTTCTTGAACATACCGGATATATTTAAAATAATTTTTTTTAGTGTTTTTGTCTACTAATTCTATTATCTGTGTCATTTCTGGATTTACTTTTATTGACTGTTTATCTCCTAATTATGAGTTGTATTTTTCTGCTTGTTCTCATGCCTGGAAATTTTTTTTGTTTTTTGGAAAATTTTTTTTTTTTTTTTTTTTAATTATTATTTATTTATTTATTTTTATTTATTTATTTTTGGCTGTGTTGGGCCTTTGCTTCTGTGTGAGGGCTTTCTCCATTTGCGGCAAGCGGGGGCCACTCTTCATCGTGGTGCGCGGGCCTCTCACTATCACGGCCTCTTTTTTTTGTTGCGGAGCACAGGCTCCAGACGCGCAGGCTCAGTAGTTGTGGCTCACGGGCCTAGTTGCTCCACGGCATGTGGGATCTTCCCAGACCAGGGCTCGAACCTGTGTCCCCTGCATTGGCAGGCAGATTCTCAACCACTGCGCCACCAGGGAAGCCCCTGGAAAATTTTTATTTGATGCCAGACACTACAAATCTTATGTTCTTGGGTCCTGGATTTTTTTTTTTTTTTTTGGTAGTGCTTTAAATATCTTTAAACATTGTTTGGGGATGAAGTTAAGACACTTGGAAACAGTTTGATCCTTCTAAGGTTTGCTTTGAACATGAACTAATCGTTATAATTTATAATAATTAAATAATAATTAATTAGATCAGAAAGAAAGCATCTTTTAATCTAGGGCTAATTTACCCCATTACTGTGGCAAGAGCCTTCTGAGTTTTTTTTTTGTTTTTTTTTTTTTGCCACACGGCTTGTGGGATCTTAGTTCCCTGACCAGGGATTGAACCTCGGCCCTTGGCAGTGGTCACCGCTGGACCACCAGGGAATTCACGTGTTCTGAGTATTCTGATGTTATATATATGATGAGGCTTCTCTAATCTGTGTTGGGAGTATGAACTATTCCGACCCTCATGTGAGCTCTGGTAAGTGTTCTTCCACCTGCTCCTTTTAGTGTTTCTTTCTAGCCTGGAGTTATTTCCTTATACACATGTGCTGATCAGTACCCAGCTAATGACTAAAGAGGAGCCCTCTGCTGATTTCCATCCAGAGTTTTCTCTCTGTGCAGCTCTCTCCTCTGCAACACTCTGTCCCGTGAATTCTAGCTGCCTTGGACTCCCCAGATTCTCAACTGCACCTGCTCACCTCAGGGAATATGCTGGGCTCCGTTTGGGGTCCTCTCCTTTCCCTTCTCTCAGGGATCCCTGTTCTGTGTGGTCTGTTGTCCAGTATCTAAAATCCGTTTGGTCTTTGTCGTTTTCTTTGTTTTAATTAAATTTTAGGGAATTCCCTAGAGGTCCAGTGGTTAGGGCTCTGTGCTCTCGCTGCTGAGGGCCCGGGATCAATACCTGGTTGGAGAACTAAGATCCCACAAGCTGTGTTTCATGTCAAAAGAAAAAAAAAGCTTAAATTTTATTTTATTTATTTATTTTTTTTAATTTATTTATTTATTTATTTATTTATTTATGGCTGTGTTGGGTCTTCGTTTCTGTGCAAGGGCTTTCTCTAGTTGCGGCAGGCAGGGGCCACTCTTCATCGCAGTGCACGGGCCTTTCACTGTCACGGCCTCTCTTGTTGCGGGGCACAAGCTCCAGACACGCAGGCTCAGTAGTTGTGGCTCACGGGCTTAGTTGCTCCGCGGCATGTGGGATCCTCCCAGACCAGGGCTCGAACCCGTGTTCCCTGAATTGGCAGGCAGATTCTCAACCACTGCGCCACCAGGGAAGCCCCTTAAATTTTATTTTTAATCAAAGTAACATATGGTGGCTTAAAGAGTTGAATTGTCCTAATAATAATAACAATAAAACAAAACAAAACAGTTCCCTGCCCCACCTCTCTCTTTCCCAGACTTCTGATCCCTAGAGACTATAGGTTTTGACTCTGTAGCTTTTTATTTATTTATTTATTTATTTTTATAAATTTATGTATTTTTATTTATTTATTTTTGGCTGTGTTGGGTCTTCGTTTCTGTGTGAGGGCTTTCTCTACTTGTGGCAAGCGGGGGTCACTCTTCATCGCGGCGCGTGGGCCTCTCACTGTCGCGGCGTCTCTTGTTGTGCAGCACAGGCTCCAGATGCGCAGGCTCAGTACTTGTGGCTCACGGGCCCAGCCGCTCCGCGGCATGTGGGATCTTCCCAGACCAGGGCTCGAACCCGTGCCCGCTGCATTGGCAGGCAGATTCTCAACCACTGCGCCACCAGGGAAGCCCCTCTGTAGCTTTTTATTCTAGTGTTTACATCTATATGACAAGCTTATATATGTCTATTCCCTTGACTTTTTCATTTCACGCATAATCTATTCACTTTGTATGAAAGGTGAAGATTTATCTGTCTTATATCCTCCCTCCTTCCCCCACAACACACGCATCTCTTTGCATCTTTCCAGTTGAGCTGTGTTGTAGCTTTTGGTTAAAACAACGTGAGTGTGGCTGTAAATAGTAACACATATAAATAACGTTCTTAGCTAAGCCACAGAGTAACTATACTTCCTTTCTTGGTTTATTTCTTTTCTATTAATTGTCTGTCTGTGTACAATTAGAAGAGAGACCCCAAAAGGCTATCTGGACACTCTCTGTGAGTCTGTGGCTTGCCATGGGGCATCTTCAGAGTGATGAGGTGGGATGTTCCATAACCAAGCCCCTCCAACACTGCAACCTAAGGACAATGCCCCTTTCAAAATGATCGATCACCTTAGGATATCAGTCAGTGTTATTTCCTGGTCAGAACCATGGAATGGTAGCAGTCTAGACCCATTGCTTAACTGTTGTCCTTGAACTTCCCTTCACTATTTCCTGGGAATTCCTATATTGGATTTCTTGATTCCTGGATCTCTTGTGTTCCTTTTTCTTGACTGACTCCCTCATCTTGATGGAGCATATATTTCAATAGCTTCCCCTAAAATGGTAAAATAGTAATAGCTTCCCCTAAGTGGTTTGAAATCCTGCGTGTTTGAGAAGGTTGCTGTCCTACCCTCACTTGCATGATAGTTTGGCTAGGTACAGAATTCTAGGTTTGAAACATTTTCCTGCCAAATTTTGAAGCCACCTTCCCATTGTCCTCTAGTTTCCAGTGTTGCTGTTGGGGAGTCCAATGCCATTTTTTATTTTCAATCCTTCCATGTGTGACCCTTTTAATTTTTCTTGAAAGGGGAGGGGAGGCCCCAGAAGCTTTTAAGAATCTTCTTGGGAGTTGCCTGGTGGTCTAGTGGTTAGGATTCAGCACTTTCACTGCTGTGGCCTGGGTTCAAGCCCTGGTAGGGGAACTGAGATCCTGCAAGCCATGCAACGTGACCAAACAAAAACAAAAGCAAAAACACAAAAGAATCTTCTCCTTATCACTTGGTGTTTAAAAATCTCTCAATAGTATGTCCTCGTATGAATCTTTCTTCATTGATTGTCCCGCACACTTGCTGAGCCCTTTCAAATCAGGGTCCTCCAGTTCTAGAATAATGTTCTATACAATCTCTTTAATAATTTACTCCCCTCTATTTTTCTGCTTTTTTTTCCCCCCCTGGAACTTAGTAGATGTTAGACCTCCTAGATTAATTTTTAAAAGAAAAAAATTAGACATTTATATTTTCTTTCTTTTTTTTAATGCTTGTTGTCTTTTTGTTCTACTTTCTGGAAAGTTCCTTGACTTATCTTCCAAATGAGCCATTGAATTTTTAATTTCTGCAACTGTCTTTTTAAATTCTAAGAGCTCTTATTTTCTGACTGTTCCTTTCTGAAGTGTTTTTTGTTTTGTTTTGTTTTTTAGTGTAACATACATTTAGAAATATTCACAAATGTAAACCAAAACTTTACCAGCCTTCAGAAGCCAAGCAGTATTTCTCACAGGGGGAACCACTAATGTTACTGCTAACACCATAGATTAGTTTTGCCTGTATTTGAAATTTACATAAATGAAATCACGCAGTCTATACTCTTTTGTGTCTGGCTTTTTTCACTCAGCATTATGCTTGTATAAGTCATCCATGTTCATACAGTGGTAGCATATTTCTCAATGGTGTGTAATATTCCATGCTGTCAATATACCACAACTAATTTTCCATTCTGTTGTTGATGAGCATTATGCAATTTTCAGTTTGGGCTATTATGAATAGAGATACTGTGAACATTCCAGCATATGTTTTTGGTGAACATATGTACACGTTTCTATAAGGTATATACCCAGAGGTGGAATTGCTGTGTTGTGGGGCAGGCATTGGTTTAGCTGTAGTAGATAACTACACACTCATACACCCCCACCAGCAGTGTATGAGTTTCAGTTGTTCCACAACTTCACCAGCAGGTATTTCCTACCTTTTCCATTTTAGCCATTCTGGTAGGTGTATAATAGTATCTCACATGGTATTTTGTTTGTTTCTTCAAGCAGCTTTACTGAGATATAACTTACAGACCATAAAAATTGCCCACTGTAAGCAGTTTATTCTTAGTAAAGTTATACAGTTGTGCAGCCATCACCACAATCCAGTTTTAGAACATTTCCATCACCCCAGAAGGTTCTCTTAGTGCCCATTTGCAGTCATTCCTCATCCCACACCCAACCCCAGGCAACCAATGATGTGCTTTTTAAAAAAATTATTTATTTGTTTGTTTTTATTTTGGCTGCATTGGGTCTTCGTTGCTGCGTGCAGGCTTTCTCTAGTTGCAGCGAGCGGGGGCTACTCTTCGTTGTGGTGTACTTGCTCTAGGTGCCTGGGCTTCAGTAGTTGTGGCACACAGGCTCAGTAATTGTGGCTCACGGGCTCTAGAGCATGCAGGTTTCAGTAGTTGTGGCATGTGGGCTCAGTAGTTGTGGCTCACGGGCTCTAGAGTGCAGGCTCAGTAGTTGTGGCACATGGGCTTAGTTGCTCCGTGGCATGTGAGATCTTCCCGGACCAGGGCTCGAACCCGTGTCCCCTGCATTGGCAGGTGGATTCTTAAACACTGCGCCACCAGGGAAACCCTGATGTGTTTTTTATGTGGCTTTAATTTACATTTCCCTGATGACTAATCAAGTTGACAACTTTTTAATATGGCTATTAGCCATTTGGATATCCTCTTTTGTGAAGTTTCTTTCCAACAGTTTTGACAGTTTTTATATTGAGTTGCTTGTCTTTTTCATATTGCTTTGTAGGAGTTCTTTATATATTCTGTACATGAGTACTTTGACAGATAAATATATTGTGAATATATTTTCCCACTCTGTGCTTTGCCTTTTCATTCTCTTAGTGGTTTATTTTGCTAAGCAGAAGCTCCTAATTTTAATATAATCTGAGTCTATTTTTTCTTTTATGATTAATATTTTTTGCACCCTGTTTAAGAAATCTTTTATTCTAAGATCACACAGATGTAGGCCTATTTTTCTCCAAAGACTTTATTGTTTTAACTTTGATATTTAGATCTTTGACTCAAATGGAATTGATATTTGTATGTAGTGTGAGGTAGGGATACAAAAACTTTTTTAATTTTTTAAAAAAATTTATTTATTTTTATTTATTATTTATTTTTGGCTGTGTTGGGTCTTCGTTTCTGTGTGAGGGCTTTCTCTAGTTGCGGCAAGCGGGGGCCACTCTTCATCGCGGTGCGCAGGCCTCTCACCATCGCGGCCTCTCTTGTTGCGGAGCACAGGCTCCAGACGCGCAGGCTCAGTAGTTGTGGCTCACAGGCCTAGTTGCTCCGCGGCATGTGGGATCTTCCCAGACCAGGGCTCAAACCCTTGTCCCCTGCATTGGCAGGCAGATTCTCAACCACTGCGACACCAGGGAAGCCCTTTAATTTTTAAATTAAAAAAAATTTTTACCATATGGGTATCCAATTGACCCAGGTCCATTTAGTGAAAAGAGCGTCCTTTCCCCAGTGATGGCAAGGTCACCTTTGTCTTAAGTCAGGTGAACATACATGTGTGGGTCTCTCTCTGACTCTCTTCGATTACATTGATCAATTTGTCTCTCTTTGTGAATGCTATGCTGTCTTAATTACTATAACTTTATAATCACATTTCTTTTATTTGTTTATATATATATTTTTAAATATTTATTTATTTATTTATTTTTGGCTGTGTTGGGTCTTCGTCACTTCGCGTGGGCTTTCTCTAGTTGCGGGGAGCAAGGGCTACTCTTCGTGTGGTGCACGGGCTTCTCATTGCGGTGGCTTCTCTCGTTGCAGAGCACGGGCTGTAGGCGCACACTCTCAGTAGTTGTGGAGCACGGGCTTAGTTGCTCCGCGGCATGTGGGATCTTCCTGGACCAGGGCTCGAACCAGTGTCCCCTGCACTGGCAGGCAGATTTTTAACCACTGCGCGACCGGGGAAGCCCTGCATTGGGTCTTTGTTGCTGTGTGTGGGCTTTCTAAAGTTGGGGTGAGCAGGGGCTACTCTTCGTTGTGGTGCGTGGGCTTCTCATTGCGGAGGCTTCTCTTGTTGCGGAGCACAGGCTCTAGGCACGTGTGCTTCAGTAGTTGTGGCTCACGGGCTCTAGAGCGTAGGCTTGGTAGTTGTGGCACACGGGCTGAGTTGCTGTCTTCCAGGACCAGGGCTTGAACTTGTGTCTCCTGCATTGGCAGGCGGATTCTTAACCACTGCGCCACCAGGGAAGCCCCACATTCCTTTTAAAAATAGCAACCTGTTCTTGTTTTATGAGTGCAGTATTTTGTCTCTGTAAGGATTCTGACTGGTGTTTGAAGTTTTTTCTGCTCCCTGCGTTGTCTTTATTTCCTCCAAGCTCTTTTTTTCCCCTGTCTGACTATAGTTCATGGGTCTCTGTTGTTCATTCCAGCAGCTTTCCTAAAATGTGGGTTATCCCTGCCTGTCTTTTCATATTTAGAAGTAAGGCTCTAAGAAGCCAGTTGGAAACCCTGAGTGGATGAATAGGGCTTGGCATTTTAGGCCTCCTGGGGAAGATGGGGCAGGAATGCCACTTTCTGTGGGGGTTTTCTCTTTGGCTTCTCAGCAGTGAATGCTCTGATCTCCTGACTGGGGAATAGAAGGCTCATTGCCAGTGTCTTTGGTGACAAGTGGGGAAGGGCTGGGGATGTCTCACCTTTCAAAATGCCAACTTTCCCTTAATTCAGCTGTTCTCAGCACAATGCACCCCACACCCAGATGTACCAAATGCAGGGGTACCTCTGTCTCAGCATCTCGAGAGTAAATCTCTGGTTTCTACCTGGTGCCAGCTAGCTGTCACTTGGCTGCAGGGAGTGGGGAGGGAAGTGCTCTTTTTATAGATTTTCTGTGGTCCTCATTTCAGCCCACCCTCGCCTCCCAGAGGATCCCAGACCTGAGCCTGTCCGCCATGTGAACTGGATGCCTTTGTTCAGATCTTAGTTTTTTTGCTGTTTGCTTTCTGATCTTTTTTTTTTTTTTTTTTAACATCTTTATTGGAGTATAATTGCTTTACAATATTGTGTTAGTTTCTGCTGTATAACAAAGTGAATCAGCTATATGTATACATATATCCCCATATCCCCTCCCTCTTGCATCTCCCTCCCACCCTCCCTATTTCACCCTTCTAGGTGGTCACAAAACTCATTAGTGCTTTTGCCATAGAACAAGAAAGGGAAAAGGATGTGAGATCCCAGCTCTCCTTCCCTGCAACTCAGTTCCCGTTCATGTTTTTGCTTGTTCATCTTCCAAAATTTTGTTGGTATCTCTCACCAGCTGTAGTTGTCTCCCCTCTCTCTTCTTTGTCCTTTTGGGTTTATCCTTTTTATGCTTTTGCTATCAATTTTGGTGGGTTTCAGAGGGAGCGTGGGCTTGGTCTTCTGTGGGTAACTGGGATCCCCCTTTGAGTTCCTTCTCTCTGGAATGTTCTTCCTACCACTCTTCCCTTCAGTGGCTTGCCCATCCTCAGGTCTCAGCGCAGCATGTCACCTCCCCAGGGAAGCTTTCCTGGAATGCTTCCTCCTGTGGAGTAGCCCCCCCGCCCCCGCACCCCAGTTCCATTCTCTCTCATCACCATCAAACTTGTGGGCTTCCTGCCTGAGCACACAAGTGAGGTGCCCTTTGGAAGCTACTTCCTTTATCGCTTTGATCGTACTCTTGAATCACTTCACTTACTTACTGACTGATTTACTCAGTCCCCCCTGTCCATTCAGCAGCATGCAGGGCACGCAGTAGACAAATACTCAATATCTGCACAAAGAGGTTTAGAGGGAAGGAGCTGCCGCTTGCCTGGGCAGATGGGGCTGGCAGGCTGGGAGGCTGGGAGGCTGGGATTGGGGCTGTGGAGCCACCAAATGAGCCTGCACAGCACAGAGGCAGGACTGAGGCCGGAGGCGCGCAGGAGCTGGCTGCAGGAGGTGTTCAGGGCAGTTAACACCCGGCCAACCCAGCCTCCTCCTCCCACCACTCCAGACAGAGCCGGTGAGGCTGACGCAGCTGTACGAGCAGGCTCGGTGGGACCTGCTGCTGGAGGAGATTGACTGCACCGAGGAGGAGATGATGGTGTTTGCAGCCCTACAGGTGCCGGGCAGGCCTGGGGACCCTGGGGGGCTAGGTGCACGCCAGGCCCAGGGCAGGGAGGGTGTTCCAGAGGGGACCCATCTCCGGGGAAGCCCAGCTGAGGGCACTGTTGGGCTAAGGGGCTGCCCGCTCAGCCCTCCTTGGTCACATGCTCCTCCCAGTACCACATCAACAAGCTGTCCCAAAGTGGGGAGGTGGACGAACCGGCTGGCACAGACCCGGGGCTGGATGACCTGGATGCAGCCCTGAGCAACCTGGAGGTGAAGCTGGAGGGGTCGGCGCCCACGGACGTGCTGGTGAGGAGGGGCCCCAGTCAGGGGTTGGGGTCAGGGTCAGGTGCAGGGACCAGGTCCCCCCTGACTCCTCTCCTCCCCAGGACAGCCTCACCACCATCCCAGAACTCAAGGACCATCTCCGGATCTTCCGGTGAGTTTGGGCCCAGAATTGGCAGCCCGGCTGGAGGGGCCCAGTGTGGAGAGAGGACAGCAGGGAGGGAGGGGGCCTGCCACAAACCTCCCACCTCACCCTCAGGCCCCGGAAGCTGACCCTGAAGGGGTACCGCCAGCACTGGGTAGTGTTCAAGGAGACCACGCTGTCCTACTACAAGAGCCAGGACGAGGCCCCCGGGGACCCCATTCAGCAGCTCAACCTCAAGGGTGAGTGAGGGCGGATTGGCCAGGAGAGGGACAAGGGCTGTGTGCTGGCCGGGTGAAGGTTCTCACTTGTCTCCTCCTGGGGGCGGGGAAGATGCCCTCTGACCTGTGGCCACTGTGCAGGGCTGGCGTTCACCCAGGGCCCTCTCAACAGGGCTCCCTTCCCCAGCCTAGCCCACCCCTTCTTCCTCCAGGCTGTGAAGTGGTCCCTGATGTCAACGTCTCAGGCCAGAAGTTTTGCATTAAACTCCTGGTGCCCTCCCCTGAGGGCATGAGTGAGATCTACCTGCGGTGCCAGGATGTGAGTGAGGGCTGGGCAGGGGCCAGGGCTGAGGCTGGAGTGGGGATGGGGCCAGGGCTGAGCCAGGCCAAGGGCAGGGGGCTGAGCTAGAGCCTCGCCAGCCCCTCACCTCCCTCTCCGCCTCTCCCACCCCAGGAGCAGCAGTATGCCCGCTGGATGGCCGGCTGCCGACTGGCCTCCAAGGGCCGCACCATGGCAGACAGCAGCTACTCCAGCGAGGTGCAGGCCATCCTGGCTTTCCTCAGCCTGCAGCGGACAGGCGGCGGGGGCTCGGGCAACCACCCCCAGGGCCCTGACGCCTCCGCTGAGGGCCTCAACCCCTACGGGCTTGTCGCCCCCCGCTTCCAGCGAAAGTTCAAGGCCAAGCAGGTGCCAGAGGGAGTAGGTGGCGGGAATGGCCAGACGGTTTACCTGGCCACCCTTGCCCCTGGATGTCCACAGAGCCTTCCTCTGGAAATGCACACGCTCACTCGCTCCTTCTCCCACCTGGGTCCCTGAGACTGAACGTGCTGGTCCCCACCCTCTGGGGGGGGTGGTCACGGTCCAGCTGCCCACGTCCACCTCAGGGCCCAGCTCAGCTCACATTTGCTGAACGGTGAGAGGGTGCACTCGGGTGGACCCACACTGGGCACTGGCCCTGCCCCAGGCTCAGCATCCTGTCTTCCTGATGGGGACAGGCAGGGGGTCTCAGGGACCTTGGCAGCCCCTCACCAGCATTGTCCCACAGCTCACTCCACGGATCCTGGAAGCCCACCAGAATGTGGCCCAACTCTCGCTGTCTGAGGCCCAGCTGCGCTTCATTCAGGCCTGGCAGTCCCTGCCTGACTTCGGCATCTCCTATGTCGTGGTCAGGTATGAGTACCACCCCAGTCCACTCTGCTAAGCACCATCTCTGAAGATGGTAAAGCCATCTGAAGCCTTCCTTCCTGTCCTCTGCGGGGAGACCTTACCGAGGGCACCCTGCGTGCACCCCCTCCATCCTGCAAACACAAGAGAGGGATCAGGCGGGGAGAGCAGGAGATCCCGCACCCGTCCCAGCTCTGACACACACCATTTCCTCTCTGGGCCTTGGGCAGCTGATCTGCAGGACAGGGTTGGGTGGCTGCTGTGACAGGAAGTGCCCCCTTTGACTGCCCACTTTCCAAGCCTGCAAAGATAGGAGCAAATGGAGGACGATGCTACAAGAAAAAAGTTGCTATCGAAGAGCATGGACTCTTTGCCTGACGCTGCTAAATGCTATCATCGTGATTATATTGATTAACCCCCATTTTCCAGATAAGGAACTTGAGACCCAGAGGACCTAAGTGATTTACTTGCCAGCTTGCTGCTGAGCTCCGCACCTGGCTGTCTGGGAGGGCTCTGGGGCCATGCGGGGTGGGGCCCCGGCTCACACTCTCCCCTTGGGCACCAGGTTCAAGGGCAGCAGAAAAGACGAGATTCTGGGCATCGCCAACAACCGACTGATCCGCATCGACTTGGCCGTGGGCGACGTGGTCAAGACCTGGCGCTTCAGCAACATGCGCCAGTGGAACGTCAACTGGGACATCCGGCAGGTGGGCCCGGAGTGAGGGTGGGGGAGGGACACGGGGCTGGGCCAGACCCAACCAGGGCAGGGCTGCTCCCTCATCCCACCCCCTACCAGCCCTCTGACTGCCCACCCCGCAGGTAGCCATCGAGTTCGACGAGCACATCAATGTGGCTTTCAGCTGCGTATCTGCCAGCTGCCGCATCGTGCATGAGTACATCGGGGGCTACATCTTCCTGTCAACGCGGGAGCGGGCCCGCGGGGAGGAGCTGGACGAGGACCTCTTCCTGCAGCTCACAGGAGGCCACGAGGCCTTCTGAAGCCTGTCTTACTGCCCCCGCCCCACTCACCACCTTCCATGACCGCTCCAAAGCCCACACCCATTGGGATTCACTGCCCACACCCTCTCCAGATGTGCACTGACCGAGCTGGGCACATTCACCCACTGTCACTGGCCTTGTGTAGACCAGGGACCTGGCTGGGCCAGACTCCGCCATCCCCCAGGCTAGGGAGGGTGGGCTCTAGTTTGTACAGCACCCGCCCTTCCCTTGTGTGAGTGACCAAGACCAACACCCCTGACCTAGCTGTAGTCCCATGAGGCACATGAGGAAGACTGGCTACAGCTACAGGACGATGACTCACAGGTTCAGACTGGAGTTTCTCTTTTGTTATCTTTTTACATTTAAAAAAAATAAATATTTTATTGTTGGGTCATCCTTCTTCCTCTGGAGCTGTGCTTGGGGTCACTCTGACACTCTGTCTCTTCATTACCAGCCAAGGAGAGGGGCTTTCCTGAGAGAGAAAAGAGTTGGTTAGAGAAGGGAGAACTAAGTCAGTCTGGGGTTGGGAGCTGGGAAAGAGGTGAGGGCAGAGGGCACAGGCTTCAGGCACAAAGAATAGGGGTGGGGTGGTGGTTCTTACGGGTAGGGCGTAGCTGCAGGGCCTCCTTGAAATACTTGGGAGGCAGGACGCCATCAGCGTTCCCTGGAGTCAGGATCACCCCGTTAGCAGAGCAGAAGAAGGGGATTCCATCTGCAAACAGAGCCAGAGATGTGACTCATGCCCTCTCTGAAGGCCTGGGGCAATACCTGCTGTGTCCAGACTCACCTGCCAGGGCCAGGGGCCCGTTGATGAACACGGCCACTTCGCAATTTGGCCGCATGCCTGAGTAGACAATTGGAGCTGGGGTCTGGGGCGTCTGGATTGTAGTTATCAAACCTGGGTGGGCTGGGGTCCTGAGCTCATTGCGGTGCGGGTGGGGGGTTGCTCCTGCATGCAGGGCTTGGGCTGCCCCTGGACAAGAGGCTATGACCCTTGGAGGGGGACCTGGGAGGACAGAATGGGTGGGAGTAGCTTGGGGGGGCACTGACCACTGACGACACCAGGGTCCCCAGGCAGTCCCGCGGCCAGGTGGATGTGCGTCCTCCCCCGGCAGGACAGGCCCTTGAGCAGGATGGATGGCCAGTGCCGCCAGAATGTGCCATGGACGAGCATCAGGGGCAGGGCCTGCGGGGCCTCCAGGGGAATCAGCTCCAACTCAGGTACCTGGGATGGATGGGGGAATGGGCAGCAGTGAGACCCCCTCACAGACAGGGGTCTCACATGGCTCTCCCACTTGTCCCCTTAGCTCCCACCTGCAGGGAGTGACCCTGATTGGCCCGGATGAGAGGGCCGGCGCCGGGGTCCCCTGGCCGCAGGGCGAACCGCTGCTTCCCATTGGTGTTCACCACGCGCTGCACATCTTCAACTGAGAAGCTGCAGAACTGGGGCAGCTGCAGGAGGGTGCCCAGGGGCACAAAACCATCTGTGGGCAGGTAGAGTGGTCAGGAGCTGAACTTGCTCTGGCTTGGGCCAGAGTTAACAGGGGAAGCCACAGGCAACAAGAACAGAGCCTGTGTGACCTATAGAAAGTCTGCCCTGGGACTTCCCTGGTGGCACAGTGGTTAAGAATCCGCCTGCCAATGCAGGGGACACGGGTTCAAGCCCTGGTCCAGGAAGATCTCACGTGCCGTGGAGCAACTAAGCCCATGCGCCACAACTACTGAGCCTGCACTCTAGAGTCCGCGAGCCACAACTACTGAGCCCGCGCGCCTAGAGCCCGTGCTCCGCAACAAGAGAAGCCACCGCAATGAGAAGCCCACCCACCGCAACGAAGAGTAGCCCCCACTCGCCGCAACTAGAGAAAGCCTGCACGCATCAACGAAGACCCAAGGCAGCCAAAAATTTAAAAAATAATTAAATTAAAAAAAAAAAAAAGAAAGTCTCCCCTTTCTGAGTCTCAGTTTCTCAACTTATATGGGAATAGGATCTGCCTCATGGAGGGTCACAAAGATCAAGTGACCCTTTTAAGCACAGTACCCAGCCCAGAGTGGACGCTCAATAAACATCAGTTGCCCCAACACACCCGCAGTGCCCAGTCTTGGGATAAGTGTTTATTGGGCCACTGGGCTGGAGGTATCACCAGGCCTGGCCCAGATAGAGGCTCCTCTCCCCGTCTGCCCTGGACATGATACTGGGCTCTGGGCCTCGGTCTTCCCTATACACGGAAGGGATGTACCTTCTGTGCTGTTCCCATAGGACTGCGGTGGGAGCCATGAGGGAAGGCAGTCACAGACAGGCTCACACTGTTCCCTGGGCTCCAACCACTCCTGGGCCCAGCCTCTAAGATGCTCACTTACCAGCCCCCATGGGAAGCCCCAGCTTCAGGGCCCCGTGGCGCAGGGCATAGGACAGAGCCTTGGACAGTTGTACATCTCGGTCCTGAAAGAGCCCAGAGGTGGCCGTTAGTCCCCGTGGTGACCCTGCCCTGCTGCTCACCCTGAACTCAGCGATCTGCTGTAGGAGACCAGAGGGAGAGGTGTCCCTGTGCTCCCCGGGAACAGCACAATCCATCTGCCCCCACTCCCACCCCACCAGCATTTCCCAGGGAGCAGGACTCAGAGTCCCCCTCCCCTGCCCTCCCACATTAGGAGCAGGGGTGAGGGTGGAGGGGGCGCACCTGTTCCCGGGGTCTGTGAGCCCTTCTACCCTTGGGCCCTGCTGCTTCCTGCCTCCTTCCTCTAGAGGCGTTCATGGCCAAGACCTGTGGGGAGCAGTGAAATGTGGAGACTGTTAAGGACCTTCCCATGTCCCCACGCTGCCCAGAAAGTCACAAAGCCTCAGGATGTGAGAGCTGGGGGGAGGGGGATATTCAGATTTCTAAATTCACTTCCCACCCCTAACTCCCTGGTGCAGATAGGGAAACTGAGGCCCAGCAGGCAAGACTTGCCCAAGGTGACACTCTGTCAGCCACAGGGCCCAGGGGAGTCGAGCCCCAGCGACCCAGGCTGCTGGTCTGCCCCGCAAAGCGGGCCTGGGGAGGCGGGGCCGGCAACCAGGCTAACGGGGCAGAAATGTCTGGGCCGGCCAGAGAGACAGAGCCGGGACACACGGGAAGGCTCACCGACTCCGGGGCCCAGGCAGCTGACCGCGACGGGCCCTGACCGCCAGGACCGGCCAATGAGAAGCCGAGGAAGAAGGGGGCGGGTACTTCCGCTCCGGGGGAAAGAGGCGGAGCCTGCGAGGAGAGTAGGCAGGTGATTGCCGGCTGCAGCCTGGAGCTTCCGGACCCTGGGAAGGGTCCCGGCGCGTCAGGGGTTGGAGGCGGGACTTTTGGTTTGGGGAGGCAGAGGCATTAGGGGGTGACAGGACCCAAGACCTCTGGGTCGTAGGGATGCCCGGGAGTCTCAGGGATGTCTGGTAGCAGGAGCCTCGGAGCTCTTGCTGGGACGATAAGACATTTTACAGACGAGGGAGGGGTCACGCGGGTGCAGAAGGGCTAGGAGTACCCTCAGGAGGTTTGTGGCAGAGGGGGCCAGCTGTCGGGCCCAAGGGTGGCTGTGGGTCCCCCGGGGTGACAGGCCTGGCTGTGCCCTCCCCCAGAACTGCCCTATCCAGATCATGGACCCTGAGGTGTCCCTGCTGCTGCAGTGCCCCCCGGGGGGGCTGCCTGAGGAGCAGGTACGGGCTGAGCTGAGCGCTGCCTACGACCGTCGCCCACTGCCAGGAGGGGACAAGGCCATCACCGCAGTCTGGGAGAGCCGGCTTCAGGCCCAGCCCTGGCTCTTTGACGCCCCCAAGTTCCGCCTGCACTCTGCCACCCTGGTGCCCACTGGCTCGCCGGGGCCACAGCTGCACCTGTGCCTGGGCCTTACTTCCTATCGAGACTTCCTGGGCACCAACTGGGCCAGCTCAGCTGCCTGGCTGCGACAGCAGGGGGCCACCGACTGGGGTGACAAGCAAGCCTACCTGGCGGACCCCTTAGGGGTGGGCGCTGCACTGGCCACTGCTGACGACTTCCTTGTCTTCCTGCGCCGCTCTGGGCAGGTGGCTGAGGCAACTGGGCTAGTGGACGTGCCCGGTGGGCACCCTGAGCCTCAGGTGAGATGCCAGGCTGGACGCAAAGACCCAGAGAGCTCGGCTTTGTTTTCCTCATCCCTTAAAGGGGGAGTTGGCCTGGTGCTTATCCGAAAGTCTCTGCTCAGGGCAGCCTCTCAGCCTCCCTGCTGAATCCTGCCCCAGACCCATGGGAAGTTAGGGAATTGGGGGTGGGGGTAGGGACGGAGGACCTAGCTGGACCTGTGGTTTTCCATCTGGAAAAACAGGGCCTGGGTCAGGGGATCACCAAGGCTCTTACTCTGTGCCCAACCAGGCCCTCAGGGCCAGTGAGTGTGGGGAAAAGCAGGGCGGGAAGAGGGGAGCAGGGGCTGAGCCTGACCTCTTACAGGCCCTGTGCCCAGGTGACAGACCCCTGCACATCAACCTCCCTGGGGAGCTGGTGGTGCATGAGCTCTTCTCCAGTGTCCTTCAGGAGATCTGTGATGAGGTGAGCGAGAGGCAGGTGGGACAGAGTGGTGGGCAAGGAGGGAGGGGGTAGAACAATCCAGAATTTTACAGGTCCGGGATGGCAGGAGTGTCTGCAGGCATCTAGCTTTTTTTTTTTTTTTTTTTTTTGGCTGCCTCACGTGGCTTGTGGGATCTTAGTTCCTTGACCAGGGACTGAACCCAGGCCCTTGGCAGTGAGAGTGTGGAGTCCTAATCACTGGACTGCCAGGGAATTCCCAGGCATCTGGCATTGAGCAAAGAGCTTGGCTTTGCAGCTAGGCACACTTGGAGTGGAATTCTGACCCTCATCTCTGTGTGCCTCGTCTCTGTGTTCCTCTTTACAATGGAGACAATAATAAATGTCTTGCCTACTCCCCCCAGGTTTGTTGAAAAGAGGAGTAAATGGGAGTCCCAATTACTTTTTTAAATTTTATTTATTTATTTTTGGCTGCGTTGGGTCTTCGTTGCTGTGCACAGGCTTTCTCTAGTTGAGGCAAGCGGGGGCTACTCTTCGTTGCGGTGCGTGGGCTTCTCATTGCAATGGCTTCTCTTGTTGCGGAGCACAGGCTCTAGGCGCATGGGCTTCAGTAGTTGTGGCATGCGGGCTCAGCAGTTGTGGCTCGTGGGCTCTAGAGCGCAGGCTCAGTAGTTGTGGCGCACGGGCTTAGCTGCTCCCCAGCATGTGGGATCTTCCCGGACCAGGGATCGAACCCGTGTCCCCTGCATTGGCAGGCTGATTCTTAACCACTGCGCCACCAGGGAAGCCCCCAATTACTAAACTGACTTCCCTAGGGTGACCCTGGGCTAACTGTTCAATCTCTCCCGTTGTGGTTTTCCTATGTGAGATGAACATGCCCAAGATCTGACATTCTGTGATTCTGGGCACTTGAATTACACACTGTAAAATGCTGTACAAGGGTAACATGCTGTTCTTCATTGAGAGGGGCAGGGATGTGGGCAGTGGGCACTGACAGGTGGTACCCCTGGCCCCAGGTGAACCTGCCGCTGCTCACCCTGAGCCAGCCGCTGCTGTTGGGCATTGCCTGCAATGAGACCAGTGCCGGCCGTGCCAGTGCTGAGTTCTACGTCCAGTGAGTGAGCTCTGGGAGACAGGATCCTGGGTCCTGGAGTAGGTGGGTGGTTGAGCGGCATGGCTGAGGCAGCTGGGACTCCACAGGGACCTTCCAGGGTCTAAGCACTCACCAGGCCACTCTCACGTCCTTGTCCAGGTGCAGCCTGACTTCTGAGCAGGTGAGGAAGCACTACACGAATGGGGGACCTGAGGCCCACGAATCCACAGGAATCATCTTTGTGGAGACACAGGTTTGTGGTGGCAAAGTGTGTCTCATTTGGACAAGGAGCTGGGTTGGGGCTTGCAGAGGCCTGGTGATGCATGTCTGTCTCCTGGGCCTGGGTCAGAGGGGCCTCCCAAATCTCTCAGAGCTTCCCTCCAGAGGCACAAGGCCTCATTGGGGATGCCCTCAGCCCAAGGGAGAGGGCCAGGGACCTGTTCAGCCCCCCAGCATGTCTCCCTAGAGGGCTCTGAGGCTCAGGAACTGTGGGCACAGCTCCTGCAAGAAACCCGAGGTCGGAATGTTTGGGTCTCACTGTCTCCCCACAGAGTGTGAGGAGGTTGCAGGAGACTGAAATGTGGGCCGAGCTCTGCCCCTCAGCCAAAGGCGCCATCTTCCTCTACAACAAAGTCCAGGAAAGTTCCACCTAAGTCTCCCTAGAGTCCCCAGCCCTATCACCACAGCTTGGAAGACAATAAAGGACTTTATTCTTGGATTCCGTTGGCGTCTGCTGTTTCTGTGAGACAGAGAGGGGCTGCTGGGAGAGCCCGGGGTGGGTGAGAGCGACAGGACAAGTGACTTGGGGGTAAAAAAGGCCCAGCCTCAGTTTTCCCCTCTGTAAGCTGAGGGCTGTGCCCCCTTGCCAGGCTCCGGTGAAGTTCCAGGCCGATTATGGGGTGGAAACTGCTTTGTGAAACGCGTCTCGCTGCAGAGCGGAGTAACAGCCATGTCCGAGGGAACAGGGCAACGGGGGCTGAGCCGAAAGCCTCACTGAGGGTCAGGCCCCGTGCAGCCGCCTCCCCAGCTGGGCGCTGGCGCCTTTCTGCAAGTCCCCGGGCTGCTGTCTCGATGGGTGGGCCCGAGGCGTCAAAGGCCAATGGATGTGCGGGGGCGGGGCTTCGCCGCTGGTCCGCACCTTCAGGCCCATGGGCGTGGTCTGGGTGTCTAAGCCAATGAGAGTGTGGACGCGGGGCCTGAATAGGAGCAGGAAACGGCGGCCGCCGAGGGGTCCGTGAGTGAAGCGGGGGCGGGGCTTGGTGTGGCTCTTCCTGCACCCGCCCCCCGAGCTCCCAGGGTGGGAAGGGGGTCTCGGTGTCCGGGGATGGCTGTACAGACACCGAGACAAGTGTGGAGAGGGGCCCTGGACGCCCGGGTCAGAGGCGGGGACAGGGCCAGGACACTGGGGTCTGGTCTTCAGCAGGGAGGTTCCACCCGCCCCTGAGTCCCCCGGGCCTGCTTCAGTTTTCCTTTGCATCTCAACGGGGCCAGGCCCCTTCCCTCTGCCCCCAACCCCCACCCCTCATCCCCGCTGCAGTGGTTGAAGTCTGCTCCCATCCCACTGTTCTTTGTGACCTCCTTTCACCAGCTGCCCGCCTGCCTTCATGCTGCCCCTGCGCCTGCGCCGGCTGTGGCCCCACAACCCTCCCACTCGGTTCTTCGCAGCGGCCGCCCGGCAGCGGTGAGTCGGGCGCCCGGAGCCGGGCCCGGTCGTTCAGTAGGTTTTTGTGGCTGGCCTGCCCAATTCTAGGCCCTGCGCTAGGTGCCGGGATAGTCTAGGTGCTGGGATAGTCGTGATCTCTTACTCTGCGTCAGGCGCCTTACAGGCTTGTCAGATTACCCTCACCTTCACTGCTGAGGGCACAGGATCAGAGATTAAAGGATGACCCCCAAGGTCATACAGAGAGTTAAGTGGCACATCTGGAATTTGAGCCCAACCAAACCCAATGCACTTTCCACAACTCAGGTGGTTGTCAAGCATCGCTGTGCATAACCCAGGCGGGGTGTGGGGAGCTTACAAAACTGCAGATTCCTGGGCGCTGCTCTGGAGATTCTGATTTGCAGGAATGAGGTGGGCCTCAAGAATCTATTTTTTAAAACATGCTTTTCAGGCGTTTCTGTTGCAAGGGGTCTGAAAACAACACTTTGAGACAATCTGATCTGCCCCTTACCTGGAACACTCAAAAAGGAAGGGATGATTTAGAGATCTCCCTTGGCACCTGCCTCAGCCCCCTCAGCATCTGGATGCTGAGTTGAAGGGTGTGGTCCAGGGGGGCTGGGATGGGCAGGGAAGGGGTATCCTCTGTGTTTTCCTTAGCCCCTGCAGGTTTGGGTCTCTCTCCACAGGTCTGGCCCCAGTAACTACTATGAACTGTTGGGGGTGCATCCTGGTGCCAGCGCTGAAGAAGTTAAACGAGCTTTCTTCTCCAAGTCCAAAGAGGTACCAGTGGTCTTAAGTGGAGAGGGGGAAGGGAAGTCTGAGCCAGATGGGGTACGCTCCAAATTCTCAGGAATGGAGCCGAGAGGCTCACTCTGGCTGGTGCACATTCCCTCAGCATTCATAGGGAGGGGGAGCTGCCCCAAGGGGAGAGATCTGGCCGGGTGGAAGGAAAGGCTGTGGGGCAGGAGCCAGGAGTCCTGTCTGATGGGCTGGGCTTGGTTCTCTTGACCTGCCTGCTCTTGAGAAAGCTGGGACCAGGGCATACAATCAGAGCCAGGCAGCAGGTGGGGAGGGCTTGAACAAGGGGAGGGGGAAGGAGTTTGTGCTTCCTGACTCTTTGGTCTTCTAGAGGGATGCGCAGGCCTGAGAGTGAGGGTCGCTGCCCAGGGAGGGCCTCTGGGTATGATATGAGCCCTTGTGGGTGGATATTATCAGGATAGGTCATGGGAAGGGAGATGAGGGGAGTCCTGCCCCACCCCAGCTGCACCCTGACCGGGACCCCAGGAACCCAGCCCTGCACAGCCGCTTTGTGGAGCTGAGTGAAGCGTACCAAGTGCTGAGCCATGAGCAGAGCCGCCGCAGCTATGACCACCAGCTCCGCTCGGCAGCTTCCTCAAAGTGTCCAGGAACCACAGCCCATCCCAGGTCTGCTCATCAGGCACACAGGTACAGTAGTCCTGCCCCCAGCTTGCCACCCCCAAGTCTCCTGGGGAGCCCCATCTTTACACTGTCCCTTCTTCTACCTCCCAGCAGCTCCTGGGCACCCCCCAATGCAAAATACTGGGCCCAGTTTCATGAAGTGAGGCCGCAGGGACCAGAGTCAAGGCAGCAGCAGCACAAGCACAACCGGCGGGTGCTGGGGTACTGTCTACTGGTCATGCTGGCAGGCATGGGCCTGCACTATGTTGCCTTCAGGTGCACGTCCCCCTAGGGTGATGGGCAGAGGGCAGGAGGGTGGGTGAAGCCCAGTGTCAGCCATCCATCCATACCACCCCTGTGGCCTGCACCCTTGTGTCTCTCAAGCTAAGAACTGCATGAAATAGGTCTCCTCCAGAGCCTCTTCTTATTTAGCAAAGGCAGCTCTGCACTAAGGGCTAATGTCATTTTCAGTTTTTTATAATTTGAATTTAAATCTTTGGTGCTGGTTGCCAGAGAGTGCTGGAGCCAACCAAAATCCTGCACAAGAAGGAAATGCATTGACCTGGGCCTCACCAGCAACTGTCTTCATTTGTTTGGCAGTTGCTGTTTTCCTGCCACCCTCTCATGCGTGCCATTGCCACTGAGGTTTGATAGCAAAGACACCTAAAGGCTGGTGCACACTACTAGCAGTGTGCCTAGTTCAGTGATGGAGTTAGATGAACAAACCTTTCTAGTCGCCTTCAAGGACCTCCATGACAGACCTGCTGTCACCATCTTCAGGACAGTCAGGGACCTGGGTCGCCATTAGGCCCTGGACAAGTCCCAGCTACTCTCTGCCCCTCTCCTCACCTAGCACAGGCAGTTAGCTGAGGTCCCCACAAGTGTAAAGCTGTGAGACCCTCAAGTGGGGTGGAGGGGGGTGGGACTTGGGGGACAGCGGGGATTGGGGATTCCCAGAGTCAGTTGTAACCCCCTTGCAGGAAGCTGGAGCAGATGCATCGTAGCTTCATGGATGAAAAGGATCGGATCATCACAGCCATCTACAATGACACTCGGGCCCGGGCCAGGTCTGTCCCAGCTCTTTCCTGCCCTCTCCTCACTGTCCTGGCACCACCCTCCAGGATCCCAGTCCCGACTACCAGGTGCTCTCCCCTGCAGGGCCAACAGAGCCAGGCCCCGGGAGGAGCAACGGCAGGGGCAGCAGCTGCAGCCACCACCCGGGCCTCCTCAAGGCCCCGGGATCGTGCCCCCCGGCCCCAGCCCCTGAGCGGCTCACCTTGGAGAGCTCACCTTGGATGGGGCCTGCGGTGTGCTCCCTTCTGGGACACCCCACTCCCCAAAACGCGTGCAATAAAGTGATTCTCAGAGCTCTTGTCTGGCTCGCTCCTACAGGCCCAGAGCCCCCGGCCCGGGCCCCGCCCTCCGGGTTCTGGCGGCGGCAACCCGGGAGCCCGGCCCCCTGGGCGGTGCGTCCCCTTTCCCCTGCTGCGGCAGGAGGTGGGGTGTGTGTAGAGGGGGCGGGCCCCGCCGGCGGCCTCGCCCCCCCTCCCCCACCCCGCCCCCGCCCCGCGGCCCGGTGGGGAGCGCGTGTCTGGGTCACATGAGCCGCCCGCCCGCCAGCCCGGGCCCGGCCCCCCGCCGCCCCCGCCGTCCCCGCCGTCCCCGCTGTCCCAGCCGCCCGCCGCCGCCACCACCGGCCGCCCGCCCGCCCGGCTCCTCCGGCCGCCGCCGCCGCTGCGCTGCGCTGCGCTGCCTGCGCCCAGGGCTCGGGAGGGGGCCGCGGAGGAGCCGCCCACCGCGCCCGGCCCCCGCCCGCCGCTCCCGGGCCCGCGCCATGGGGCTCTGGCTGCCGCCGCCCCCCGCGCCGCCGGGCTAGGGCGATGCGGGCGCCCCCGGCGCGCGGCCCCCGCGGGCACCATGAGCCCCCTGCTCCGCCGCCTGCTGCTCGCCGCGCTCCTGCAGCTGGCCCCCGCCCAGGTACGTGCGTCCGCGACAACCCGCCCGCCCGCCGTGCCCTCTCTCAAGGTTGGCGGAAGTGGGGAGGCGCGGAGCGGCCGGGTTCTCGGGGATCCGCGGGGTCGGGCCTCGGACGGGGGCGTCTCGGGAGCCCGGCCTGGGCATCCCTCGGGAGGTGTCCCTCCCCGCCCGCCCGCCGGCCCAACTCCGGGGCCACTCCCCCGCCCCACCCCGTCCCCAGGGCGCAGCCGGGGGCGGGGCCACCTCGGTGCCTGCAGGATGCGGTTCGGCGCTCACTGTGCCCCCTCCTGATCTGCGACCTCGAGAACAGGCCCGGTCCCCAGGCTTGGAGGTTCGACGCTGCCGGCAGAGCGTGCCTGGCGGGTTGTAGCCAGGGCAGGGCCCAGGTCCCAGGTGGCCTGGAGAGGACAGGTAAAGCTAGAGTGGCCCCAGGAACAGAGTAGTCTGGAAAAATGTCGGAGATGAGTTTAGGCCTCCTGACTGCAAGGGCAGAGCCCTGGGGCCAGCGACAGGGCTAGCCCTTCCTGGAGTGCACCTTGGGTCCAGGTTTCTTCTCTCCTGCAGGGCCCGGTCTCCCAGCCTGATGCCCCTGGCCATCAGAAGAAAGGTAATAGTAACAATAGGAACTTTCTACTAGCCAGCACTAAGAATCTTTTCTTCCAGTCCTGATTCCAGACTCTGTGTATTCCTCATCTTGTGTAATCACACTCCTCTGTAAGATGCACACTCTTATTCTGCCCATTTCACAGAAGAGGAGATTGAGGCAGGGGGGTTCCTGGGTTCTGGATGAACAGGGCAGGGAAGACAGATGGGGAGGGCAGAAGTGGGGGCTAGTGGAGGGTGGCTGTGACATGGGAACTAAGGAGAACAGCTTCTGGGCGCAGGGGTAGGGGAACCAGGGAGCAGCTGCAGGAAGCCCAGTGGGGACCTAACCCTTACGCATCTGCCCCCAGTGGTGTCATGGATAGACGTGTATGCTCGTGCCACCTGCCAGCCGCGGGAGGTGGTGGTGCCCCTGACCATGGAGCTCATGGGCACTGTGGCCAAGCAACTGGTGCCCAGCTGCGTGACGGTGCAGCGCTGTGGCGGCTGCTGCCCTGACGACGGCCTGGAGTGTGTGCCCACTGGGCAGCACCAAGTCCGAATGCAGGTATGGGGCAGGTGGAGCGTGCCTGGCTGGATGCTAGCGTTCTGGGGACTGAGAGGGTGGCAACCAGAGCCCTGGCTGGTGGGCAAGGTATTCTCATCTCTCCAGCCCATGGAGCGTCCCCTTCCTCTCTCTCTGACTGTCTCTCTCTCTCCCTGTTCTTCTGAGCACAGATCCTCATGATCCGGTACCCAAGCAGTCAGCTGGGGGAGATGTCCCTGGAAGAACACAGCCAGTGTGAATGCAGGTGCCAGCCAGGCCCCACTCCTGAGTTCGCAGAGACAAGGCTTGGGGGGTGCTGGGTGTTGTGGTACACCATAGTGGGGACCAGGTTTCCAAGAGTATAGCCGGGTAGGCCTGGGATCTAGGGCAAGAGAGTAGGATGCTTGGCTTCCTGATCCTCTTTTTCCTTGTCTCTTTCTGTGTCTCTTACTTTTCAGACCAAAAAAACCTGAGAGTGCTGTGAAGCTGGACAGGTGAGTCTTGGGCTCTTGCTGAGGTGGGGTTGGAGCCCAGGCCCAGCACCCAGAATGTAATGTGTGGGTGGGGCAGGGGGTGTAAGAGTGTGTCAGGAAGTTGTGGTCCCCCGCCTTCTCCTCCCACTCGTGTCCCCCTCTCCCCTTTTCCTCTGCTCCCCAAGACTATATGCTCTTCCCCGACCCCAGCTCCCGGGAAGACTCTTACTTCTCACCCGAGACATGTTGCTTCTCCTCCTAGGGCTTCCACTCCCCACCACCGTCCCCAGCCCCGCTCTGTTCCGGGCTGGGACCCTGCCCCCGGAGCACCCTCCCCAGCTGACATCACCCATCCCACTCCAGCCCCAGGCCCCTCTGCCCACGCTGCCCCCAGCGCCGCCAGCGCCCTGACCCCCGGACCTGCCACTGCCGCTGCCGACGCCGCAGCTTCCTCCGTTGTCAAGGGCGGGGCTTAGAGCTCAACCCAGACACCTGCAGGTGAGGAGTCGGGTGTGGCGTCAAGGTGCCATCCTGGAGCAGGTCCCGGTGAGCCTGCTGGTGGGAGAAGAGCCAGGGAAGGGGAAGCTTTGAGTGTGCTGAACTATTGACCAAGCGCCTGCTGGCACTGGGGTCAGCATAAACAAGGCTCGCATTCTGATGCGGGAGTCAGACACGAGGGCACATGATGCCAGCAGAGGATGTCAAGTCAAGAGCTGTGGTGAGGGGCACCTGACATCGTCTTTTGAGAGGTTAGAAATGTCCTGGAAGAGGTGACATCACCAGGTGTAGAAAAGAGAAAGACAGCCTTCCAGTTTGCAAAGTTCTGAGCCTTCCCAGAAACCCCTGTGGTAGAGTTTGTTCCACCTTATGTGCTCCGAGAGGCCAGGGGATGTAGTGGAACGCTGGTCCACCCTTGTCCAAGTTGCTTCTCACCACCCCTCCTTTCCACAGCGGGGTCCTGGGGTGGCGTCCTGTGGGCCAGGCCAGCTGGGGCTTCCCAGGAGTGTTAGTGGAGAATGAGGTTCACAGAAGGTAAGGGGGTGAGTCTAGAGGAGCAGGGGCTGAGCTGTGCCAGCATGAACAGACCCCTTCTTTCCTTCTCAGGTGCCGGAAGCTGCGAAGGTGATACATTGCTTTTCAGACTCGGTGGGGCCACTTGCCTCACAGGCCTGCCCAGAGGGGAACAAGAGGGCATCCTGGTGGGCACAGTCCAGTCCCCGAGACCTCAACCTGGGCGGAAGCTCCTCCAAGCCCTGGGCCTCTCAGAGGGCTTTCCAACTGCCCCTTGTCTCTCTGAGGCTGCCGTCCAACAACGTGGACAGAGTTGGGTGAAGAGACCTGGAGGCAGCACAAGGGGTCATGTACCATCTTGGGAGAGAACGGGGTCCTGGCTCAGTTTTTAACCACCTTGTGCAAGTGAGCATCTTACAACTGGCTCCTCCGTCCCCTCACTAAGAAGACCCTGGTCCTCTACAAAAAAATGAGAGTTGGGCTTCAGTACAAGAACTGTGAACCCCAGTCCCGATAAAAGAGATAGAAGGAACTGTCCCTGCCTGTGTCACTGTTTGTCACCGTCCAGGCTGGCTGGTTTGGACATGAATGTCTGCGTCACACTGCCTCCTAGACATGGAGCTTGGAGGAGATGAGGCCCAAGGCCCCACAACAGGTCACAGAGCCAGAATCGTGCATCCTTCACGTTCATGTTGTGCTAACAGGCCCTGGGGAGTCCCTGCCCTTCTGCTCATTACAAGGGTTCCTTTCTGGAAGGAGAGGGCCAGTGAGCTTGAGGTGGGACCCAGATCTGCTGAATGACCTTGGTTGTCACTGCCCCTCTCTTTCTGAGCCTCAGTTCCCACATGTGCACACGGAGGGAACAGATGATTACTGTGGTCTGGGCCCTTGGGCTCCAAGAAAGTTCGAGAGTCACGTAATAGGAAAGAACACCCATCTTCCCTGCCGGGTTACACTCTGTGTTTGCAGCTTTTTGCTCCCGGTAGCTTAACTCGAAGGTCACGCACCTGCTCTGCCCCCACCTCACTCCCACATCCCTGAAAGGGAGGCAGCACCAAAGGTCTGTGCTTGGTGGGCCCCACTCACCCCAACCACACAGTCTTCTCCACTCTCGCCTCCCTTGCACCTTGGGCTCCCCTCCCCAGGCGCTGCTTGGGACTCTCCTGACCTTTATCTGACCCAGCCCAAGCTCAGTGGCCAGCTTTCGGCCTGCAGCCTTCAGTGCCCCTGGGGCTGAGTGATGAGGGGGTGAACTGAAGGGCAACCTTGGGCACCAGTGCTTTGCCCCATCGAGACAGAACATTCATGGCAGAGGTTAAGCCAAAGCAGCTACCCTAATGGAGGCCTTCTCTGAAGTGTTAGATTAGAGGGTGGGGTAGTGATCTTGTTGGGCCCAAACCAAGAGTGGGGTTAAACCAGAAGAGGCAATTCCTGACAGTGAGTGCTACTTTCAAATCATTTTCTCAGCTATTCTGTCACCCAAAATGCCAGAGCTCAATTAGAGTGAGACAGATGAGGGTTAGGGACACTAGCTACCACCTCCCAAGCCCATTTAAGCCTGCCCAGCGTGCACACTGCTCCGTATGTGCCTTCTCGCCGAGTCCTCAATTCTGAGTGTTGTAATTATCTTCCTTTTTCAGTTGAGGAAATAGGCTCGAAAAGTCTGACTGACCTGGGGATTTGGCCTCAGGTCGGCTCTCTCCCTAACACTCAGCTTAGGTTTAGCTGCCTCCCAACTGCAGGTTCATTACTTCAATGGACAGATGTTCACTCCTGGGTGCTGTGGTGCCTGGAAATAAGTCCGGTTGGGGAACGGACCCAGCCAGACCATTACAGTCATGATTCAGGGGTCATTGTACGGCAGGTAGAGGCAGGCCTGTACGCTGGGAGAGAAAAAAAGGAGAGCATTCGCCGTGGACCAGGGCCTGGCAGTGCACATCACTTGCAGCAATCCTACAGGGGCCCTGCGGGGTGGATGTTATCAAGCCCGAGTTACCAGGCCAAGGAACTTGCTCAAGGTCACACAGCCAGTCAATGAGTGGCAGACCCTGGATTCAAACCCAGGGCTCACTCTGAAACCAGGCTCTTTCCACAGTAACAGGATTGTGGATCCTGAAGAGGCTCAGGGGCAAACAGGAGAGCCGTGGGAGAGGCTGGGGGCGACATAAAATGGCGTCTCAAGACCCCCTCCGCGAACCCGCGCCCACCTGACCTTAATTTCACCTCGACCGGAAGTGCCTTCGGCCCTTTCAGAAGTCACTTTCACCTAACCTTATGGACTACAGACCCACCGGACATGACGCATAAGTCACATGGCGGCGCGGGGGGCGGAGCTAGAGAAGGCCGCCCAGGCGGGCGTGTGGCCGCGGGTTTCGCACGGTCCAATGAGGGCGGGCGGCGTGGCCGGGTCTGGTGGCGACGATGACGCGCCTGCGCAGAGACGGCAGCACGACTGGGGTTGACTCCGGGGGCGCGGCGAGGAGGTGAGCGGGGGCCACAGCCCGGGCTGTGGGGAGCCGGGGTGCAAGGGGGCAGGCTGGATCAGGCGGGGCAGGAGCGGGCCGGGGCTCTGAGTGTCAACAAGGGATAGGTTACGAGGAAATTGAGGGTTGGGGTCAGAGCTGTCTGGGGATGCCGCAGGGGGAGGGTTCTCACGCCTCACGGGGCGGGGCTCCGGGAGTCGGGGCGGGACGTGGAACGGAGACGGGCGGGACCTCTGAGCTTGTGTCGGTGGAAGGCGGAGCTCCAGGGCGGGGGGCGGGGTTAGGACTGGTGAGGGACGGAGACCGGCCCTTGGAGGAGGAGCTGGAACAGGCGGAAGGAGAAGCCTCGGGTTTGGAGACCGAGGGGGAAGGAGCCCAGGCACTGGGGGCGCGGCCTCAGCCGGTGAGTGGCGTGGCTACAGTTCAGGAAAAAGGGCCTAGTCCTGTCGGGGGCGGGACTACAGGGCCGGGGGCGGAACCACGCCCTCTAAAGGGTGGGGCTAAGGAGCCCAGCGAAGGGGTAGGCCCAGGTAATGGCCCGGGGCGTCCACGCGGGGGCGGTCTCCGTGGTGGCCGTGCCTGGGGACGCGGTAGGCCGAAAACTCCCCCGGGAGAGGTGGTGTGGGTGGAGCGGGCTCGGCGGCCACCCGACACGGGGCCAGTGTGGGTGCCCCGCAGGCCCCCGAGGGCTCAGAGTTGGGGCGGCGCCTCGGGCGGAGGCACAGGACCAGCCTGGGGGGTACCCCCGGAGGACAGGGGCTCCCCGGAGCCACCCAGTGGCGACGTGTGGGTGCCTCGGGGCCGACCCCCTGCGGCAGCCGCAGAGGTGTGGGTGTGCTGGGCGGGAGGCAATTGGGTGTGGCGTGAATGGGGTCGCCCGGTTGGGGCAACTGCTGCGCAGCCAGATAAGGTTTGGACTTTGCGGAAAGGGACGGGGGGGAATTGAAGAGCAGAGCTGGGGACTGGGAGGGACGGAAGGGCAGGGGGTGAGCAAAGGGGCTGGACCCTGGCTGCTGTGGCCTCCCCTGACCCCCTCCCCCCGCTGCTGGGGTCCTCGGGCAAGCCCCCTTCTCACTGGACTGGTAAGTGTGGCCGCGGAGCCTGGGGGAGGGGGCGGTGACCCGGGACAAGGGGATCCCCAGGGGCAGGCAAGGTACGGTGGGGTGGAATCCTCCTGGTACCTGCCCGTATTCCATGCCCTCCCGTTCCTCTCCCCCGGTTGGTTGGTCGGGGTCTGTCCCCGCAGAAACATGAGGCTGAGCTGGGTCCTGACAGTATTGTCCATCTGCCTGAGTGCCCTGGTCACGGCCGCCGGGGCCGAGGGCAAACGGAAGCTGCAGATCGGAGTCAAGAAACGGGTAGACCACTGTCCCATCAAATCACGCAAAGGGGACGTCCTGCACATGCACTACACGGTGGGTGAGGGAGTGGAGCTTCTGTGGGTGGGTGGGCCTTCCGGGGACCAGAAAGGACTTGGGAGCCAGGTTTGCCTGCCAAAAGGTGGGTGACCCTTGGGCAAGTCTCATCTACTTTGCATGATCCTATCTTGCTCTTCACTGTCTAATCCCAACTGGCACCAGCAAGCAGTGCAATGTACTGTGAGCTGCCCAAGGTGCTGTCCCTTTCTAGGACTATGGCCGCCAGTGCTGTGGGCTGCCACCTTGATGGGAAGAGCACCTGGGGGTGGGGGTGTCAGAGCAGACCCTCCTCCTCACTGGCCTTCCCATGGTCTCACAGGGTAAGCTGGAAGATGGAACAGAGTTTGACAGCAGCCTGCCCCAGAACCAGCCCTTTGTCTTCTCCCTGGGCACGGGCCAGGTCATCAAGGGCTGGGACCAGGGGCTCCTAGGGTGAGTCGAGGGGCCATGGCTGTGGTCCAGGAGGTGAACTGTGGGAGGCAAGCTCCAGGTATGGGGTGGGGGCAGGGAGCCTGGGTGCTGCCACATGCTGAACATGTGTTGTCCTACAGGATGTGTGAGGGGGAAAAGCGGAAGCTGGTGATCCCATCAGAGCTAGGTAAGAGGCCCTTCCTGAGTGGGGATAAGGAGTTCAGGGTTATATCTACGTAAGGGTGAAGACTGGTTCAGCCTCTGCATTGATCTCCACTCAATCCATTCAATACATGCCACTTCCAAGTCTAGTTGTGTCCAGCAGTGAGGACAGGGCAAGACCCTTGGGACGCTTGGCTCTGGTGCCCACTCTCTGCCCTCTACAAGACCTTTAGCAGCCCCCTCCCAAATCCATTACACCTTTTCCATTTCTGGCCTTGTGCTGGGATGGGCAGAGGCTTGGTTTCAGCCTCGTTGTCTGCAGAACACCTCACTCTGCCTGGCCACGGCTCACTTTCTTTGTGCATCTTTGCAGGGTACGGAGAGCGGGGAGCTCCCCCAAAGATTCCAGGTAATAAACCTTCCTGCCCCCCATCTCCTGCACCCATTCCATCTCGCTGTGGCCCTGGTTCTCATTCTGATCCCACTTCTCCCCTGCAGGTGGTGCAACCTTGGTGTTCGAGGTGGAGCTGCTCAAAATCGAGCGACGTTCAGAACTGTAGCCAAACTGGGGAGGGGTGGTGGAGAGGCCCCCACCAGGGACCAGACTGTTTAAAGAAAGAAAAAAACTTTAAAGCCCATGAAGTGAGACTGTGTTTGTCTGTGGGCCCTGGAGACTTAAGAAACCACAGCTTCAGCCTTCCCTCTCCCTCATCCTCCCCCCATCCCTCCCTCTCCTTTCCTGGTTGCAGAGCCTTGGGGTCTAGTAGGTTCAGTGGCATGGAGGTCACGATGGCCAAATCCTGGGTGACGTGGTGGCCCTTGTCCAGAGGGAAAAAGGAGTATTCCTGCCTGCCAGTAGCAACACGGCTCCTCCCCAACTCCCCAGCCACTTCCAGATCCTGGTCTGGGAGCCAGCACTGGGCTATCGCCATGGCTACGTGGCCCTCAGGAAGGCCTGCGGTCACCTGGGGAAAAGCTGAGCTGGCAGCAGTTGTAGAGCAGTGTGTCCCCCCTAAAAGAAACCAGGCGAGCCTGTTAACTGCACCAAAGGCATATCCTAGCTTTATTAAAGGGCCCGCGCCGCAGTCAATATAAAAACACAAAAAGTCCCGTCAGTTTAATAATAATAAAAAACCCCAAAAATGGAAAACTGAGGGGGCAGGGAAGAGGCCCCTGGGCCAGGGGCACGGGGAGCACTGCGCATGGCACCAGGCCTGGCCGCAGGGCCCCCCGGTATTGCTGTTGCTACGAGGTTGCGGGGCAGCGATTGTCCTGTGGGAGCCACCGTTCACCTGGGTCGAGGACCCTTACTTCTTCTGGGGTGTGCTCAGCTTCTGCATGCCCCGGATCTTGTCCAGCAGGCCAGAGATGAAGGCCTGGAGGGAGGGAGGACATTAGGGAGACCAGAACCCAAGATGACAGGACCCCAGGCTCCTCACCCCACCCTCTGGGGAAACCACCTCCTTACCTCAGTGGGTTTGTAACAGTCAACCAGCAGCTCCTAATGGGGCATGGGGGAAAAGTATAACTATGAGTCTCTAGAACACGGGCCTAAAGTTCACCTATACCCTCTTCCAACGCACTGGGGCCACCCTGAGGCACAGGAGATGCCACAGCTACTGAACAGCTAGGCAAGTACCACTGGCCCTATTTGACGGAGCCAGAAGCTGAGCCCAGGAAGGTCACAGAACTGGCTGACTCAGACCAAAGAAGGCCTGGCTCCAGAGGCTTGCCTACCCACGGGGCAGTGCCTCCAGGCACCCCTCTATTCCCTGCTCCCCTGACCTGGCCCTGCTGCCCCCCAACCCCTCTCACCTTGACCCTGGCAGCTCGTGTATCATCGCTCTCCATGTCCAGGAGTTCATCCACGTCAATCTCCAGCTCCGGGATCTCCTCTTCCTGGGGTAGGGGTGGGGGAAGAGGGAGAGACAAGGGCCTGAGTTGGGAGAGAGGGTGTGAGAGGGGCTCTCTGGCTGAGGCCCCTGCCCTACTGCAGATGAGCCAGCCCTCTTGCCCAGCAGACAGCGGCAGCTGCTCCGAGGAGAAAACAGATCAGGCCTGTGCCAAGGCAAACTGCCCAATGAGGGGGGGAGCTTCCTGTCCCTGCCAGTTGGGCACCCTGGGTGCCAGACAGCTAGGGCTGGGGATCCTGGGCTGGGAACCCTGCAGATGTGTCTCCCCAACTTCCGGGCCCCCCATCTCAACCAGAGCACAGGTGGGGCCAGCTGTCCCAACTCATCACAGCCCCTTCCCCTCCCCCAAACACCTGTCACAGCTTCCCAGGAGTGAGGAGGAAGTGAAGGGTGAGGGGTCAGTGGGAAGGACCCAGGCCTGGTAAAGGGGAAACAAAGAGCCCATGCTTTGCTGAGGGAGGGGGTGCCTGCCACCCCTCCCCCCCCAGGAAGCATCTCTCCGGTCTGGAGTCAGCTGCATCCCAGGGCTGCACTAGGGTAGGCAGCACAGGGCAAGCCCACTCCTCCACCCTGCCCCCCGGGGACTGAGTCACCATTTGATCAAGGAAGGAGTCATAGGGTGGAGAACTAGAACCCAGAGAGTGGGCTACCCTACCCCCCATGGCAAGATGGAGCTCCAGGTTAACCCATTAGAATAGGCAAGACCCGTACCACCACCACTCAGGCTAGCTAGCGCCTTTTAACCAGTCTAGGCTAGCAGGCAATAGGTAGATCTCCTTTCCCCGCCAGCCCAGACAATCTCCGAGTCTCCTGTCTAAGGCAGCAGATAAGAAAGGAGTGACTTAGGTCAGACAAGAAAGAACATACATTGAGGGCGGGGAGCACGGAGAGCTGGGGAGCGCGCGGAAGCGGAGCGCCCATTGACTCCGGGTGACAGGCGGGCTCAAGGTGGGGTTCCCAGGCGGCCCGAATCGGGACCGATTTTAGGGTGTCGGCGCAGGGTGGGGGACACACCTGGCAGTCGTAGAGGCGAGTGAGCTGCTCCAGGATCCACTCCTCCAGGTTGAGGCGCTTCCGTAGCTCCTTGCGGTCGTACTTGACCGTGACCTTCCCTTGGCGCCTCACTGGGCCCTCGTCGTCCGCGCCGCCAGGGCCCTCGCCTGCAGCCCCAGGGGGGCTCTGAAAGTAGACGCGGGGCCCTGGGCCGCCACTCCCGGGTCCAGGGGCCGGAGCCGCCAACGCCGCGCCCCCTGCGGGGCCGCTGTCCGCCATGGCGGCCGCCGGGGCCACGCGTGCGCGTCGGGCCCCTCCCTGCGCCGCCGCCTCCGGGACGCCCGCCGGCTGGCTCCGGGCCGCTGGCTCGGGTTAGCTCGTGAGCTCGGCTCCGCACGGCTCCGCGGCGAGGGCGGCGGCGGGGGCGCCCGGGGGCAGCTGCAGCATGCGGAGCCCCCGGGCCTGGCCTGGCCGCGCCCCGCCCCCTCCCCGCCGATCCGCCCGCCCTTTGTCCCCCGCGGCCGCCGCCCGAGCCGCCGCAGCCGAAGCCGCTTTCTCTGTTTCGATCGCTTCCCCCGCCCCCCGACCACACCCCCTTAAAGGGACAGTCCTGCAGCAGGCCCCTCACCTCTATCCCGCCCCCGGGCAGGGGCTAGGAGAGGGTCTAGTACTTAGAGGTTTGGACCTAGCTGTCCGCTATCCCTTTTAACCTTCCTGCCCCAAGCCCAGGCGTTCGAAGCGTCCGGTAGCCGGATTTGCGCTCCTGCGGGGAACCTAGTGTTCTGACCTCACTGAAGCAAAAACAGGGGACGTCTGAGAATGTAGGGGAGTGGGCACTGTATACAGGACAGAGGTCCGAGGAAGAGACGTGGGAGCCCCCGACTTCTGGGTCCTCAGGCCCTTGGCCAGCGGGTAAAGAGCAGGCTTCTTCGCGCGGACGGACACGTGGGCCGGACGCCCGGGGGTGGAGGAGTGGAGAAGGCGGGCAGGCGCTGCCCAGGTCACCGGACGCCCTACTCGTCGGGGTTCCGCGCCCCCCATGATGGAGGCCTAGGTTGGGGGTGAGCTGAGCCATCCGGGCGGCCTGAAGGGCCAGACCCCAGGCAGCCACCGCCCACCCGCCAAGATGGCGGCGGGGGGACGGAATTATGGGAAATGTAGTCCCCAGGGTCCGGCCCCCATGGCCGCCCCTCCCCTGGAGCGGAACCGGGTCCTGGAAGCGCAGAACTTGTTTGGAGCGCTCTCGTAGGGCTGGTCTCCACAGGGCGCGGTTCTCTGCACCCCGCAACCTCTGTGTGTACAAACTGAGGTGTAAAGAGCTGGGAAGTGAGGGAGCCGGTACTCACGATAATAAAGATAATAACAGCTGACCCTAATGAGAGTTCCTCCGGTCGGTTCCACATAGCCGGTTCCAGTGTGAGGGCACCTCACTCGCTCTCCGGTAGATCCTCGCCCTGCGGCCTCCTCTGTCCTTCAGATCTCACAGGCGCCTTATCTGGCCCACCTCTCTTAAGCAGACCGTGCGTCTCATTCCCGCACCTGCTTTGATTTTCCATATTTTTAAATAGTGTCTCTCATTCATTTGTTCATTGTCTGTCTCCCATTTCTCAACTATGAGCTCCATGAGGCCGAGACCTGTCTGGACCTTGTTTACTGCTGATGCCCATGGCTGAGTGCGCCTGCTGGGCTTCAAACCCACATGCATCGTGCAAATTACCTGACTCTTGAACTCTCAGCACCTAGGTCAGACTCATAGTAGCTGTTCGATAACTATTGGTTGAACAAATGACCGAATGAAGGAATGAATGGCTTCTTCTGTGCATCCATTTCCTCTGAAGGCTGTGGCAAAGATTAAATAGGAAAGTGCATGGAAGATTCAAGGACTGAACCACAGGGGTTAAGTCACACAGCCAGACAGATGGAGCTCAGCTTGTATACCCAGGTCCCCTGACACAAAATCACTACTCATACCACTGCACAAGGCTGTGGAGCTCTGTTTGGGATACTTCCACAGACAGCAGGCTCACCCTCTGCAGTCCCAACCAGAGTCTCAGGGTCTGAGAGGCAGTAAGTCCCAACCCCTCACAGACACCCTCTCTCTGGATGCCAGAGAAGTCCTCTGCAGTAGGTGGAGTTCAGAGAGAGGTTGACACTGGCCCAGGGTCACACAGCTGGTGCTGCAGACAAACTCAAACCTAGGACTGTAGGCTTACCTTGTAGCTGTGGAGAATAGACAATGAGAAGGCGCTGCTGAGAATGGTGTGTGTGGTGATGGTGGTGGTGGGATTCAGGCCAGGGTAGGGGGCAGGTTAATGTGGCTCGGTGACGGGCTGACACCTCCTCCCTCTCCAGCCCCCATTCTGGCCTTAGCCTCCCTTTGGCCAGCCTGGGGGGCCAGGGAAGGACTGACCCTGCTCTTGCGGATTAGGCAGGACCCACTCTTTCAAAGAGAGCCCCATCCCCAGCCTGGCCTCTGGCTCTGAGCTTGGCCTGATGGGAGAAGCAACTTACCCACGTCCAAATTCCCCACCACACCCCACCTCACCCCACTGGGGCGGGTCTGTTCTTTCTGAACTGGAGCATTGATTCAGGCCTTGGGGAGCTCACAGTTACAAGAGAGGATATACCGTAGCTTGTTGTGGGAGTGAAACCTACTGGCGGTGAAGACCTGGGTACCAGCCCCAGCTCTGCACCCCCCAGATGCTATGACCCTCAGCAATGATCTTCCTGTCCCTCCTCCCCTCAAGGCTGGTGTGAAGGCCTCCGGTCATGTCCAAATTTCAGGGGTCCCCTGAGGATTCTCTAGGCTGAACAGGGAAGAGCCAGGGATGCTTTTCCTGACTCTCCCTCTCTCCACCTCCTGTGCTACCCCCAGGGCACTCCCAGATTCCTGGGGCTGACTCCCCTGCACATCCAGCCCCTTCCCATGGCCGCCTACCCTGTGAACAGTTAGCGCAGATGGCCATGACGGCCTGCAGCTGTCTTGGAGGCTGGGCTGCCCAGCACAGAACCTTGGAGTGGAAGAACTGGGTTCCAATCCTGCCTCTGCCCTAGGCTTCGAGGCCCTGGGCAAGTCACTTACCTGCCCTGAGCCTCTTCAGAGGGGCAGATTCTGCTGACTTCTGGTGGTTTGGGGCTGAGGTCAGGGCTCCAAGACCATATCCCAGCCCTTGCTCTCCTGTCTGAACCTGTCACCGCTGCTGCTCTTCATCCTTCCAGCCTCGGGCTGTGGCCTCCCCAGCCCCACCCCTCTTGGGATCCTGGCCCCCCTCCACCAGAGGGCAGCTAAGGCTGCTTTCAGCACCTCCTCAAAGCAGAGGCCCTAGGGAGGGTCCCTTGGCTGAGACCGCTCCTTTAATCAAGGGTAGAGGCCGGAAAGGCTGCCTTCCTTCCACCATTTACTGCTTGCCGAGAAACTCCATTACCATTATCAAGGCTGCAAGAAAGTGTCCGAGGAGGAAGAAGCCCTCTAATGGGGGTTGCCCTGGCCTCGGGAGACACAGGGGTGGAGGGAGAGGGGGAGGGGCTCAGGCCCAGGAAGCAGGCTCCCATCCTGTTTTCCAAGGAGCTGCTGCCTAGAGCTTCTACCCCTAAACTCTAGGCCCCGCTAGCCCCCTGCCCCAGAGCTGATCCATGCCCTTTCCTCCTTCCTCCCCCTTGTCCCCACAGCCTGCTCTCACTCCTTAGAGATCCAGCTGTCTACACCTAGGGGTCATCTCATACTCATTTGACTATTTCATCCTCTGACAACCTTCACCTTCTGGACAAGGTGACTGAGGCACAGAGAGACGAGGTTCTGCCGGTAGACTTGAACCCAAGTCAGCGGGAGCAGAGGCCAATCTCTACCCGGCATGGCTCTGCCCAATGAGAGACCCCGTAGTCCCTGAGTCTCTGAGGGCTATGGCTCTGTTGCTCTGGTGAGAGAGGACAAGGATCACAAGTCCTGTCCCCCTTTCTTTGTCTCTTCAAGGGCAAGGAGTAAAGGCAGGACATAAACCGGCCTTCAAGACAGAGGGCTGCAATCTTCCTATGAAGCTGTGTGACCTTGGGCAAGTCCTTTCCCCTCTCTGCGCCTCAAGTAGAGATAATAATCACACCCCACAGGGCCTCAGCCGAAGGCTAGGAGATCTGTTAGGTTAGAGTTGGTACCCAACATGGTGGGGATTTTGAGGATGGCCAGTGCTAGGCAGGGCTCCCCTTGGGGGTCTGAGAGCCTGGGGCAAAGAGGCCTGTAGGGCTGGCTCCTCCTTGACTGACCCCTCCTCCCCCAGAAGCAGCTCCATCTCTTTCTGGGTTTCTAGGTGACTTGGCTGGCCCCTCTGGATGAGTTCTACTTTAAACCTGCTGCTGCTACTGTCTCTGTATTGGGGGGGCTCCCACAGGGGCCCCCAGGCAGGAGCCCCCCCAGCCAAGCCCTGCGGGAGGGGCTGCAGCCCCCACCCATCTCAGTGCCCATGCGCCTTCCCCGCTCCCATCCCTGGCATGCAGCAGATTTCAGGGCACCTGCTGTGGGCCAGGAGTGGCAGAGCCCCTCCTCGACCCTCCTTGTTCGTGGACACCCAGGAGGCTTCTGACCCCTCTGGGCAGACGACCAGTTGTCCCCTTCTCAGTTTGCAGTCGAGAGCCCCGCAGGGACAGGCTCCAGGTTGAGCTGTGGGGGGTGTCTGCGGAACAAGAAGGGCGCTGTTCCAGGGCTCGCTCTGGAAAGCCAGGGTGCTTGGGTCCTCAAAGGGGGCGACAGGCGCCGGGCCTCCCCGGGCTAGGGACGGGGGAGGGGCGCCCGCCGGCGGAAGGCCCATTAGCTTGCTAATTGCTCTCAGGGAGGGGGGGGGGCGGGTACCGAGCTGCTGCAGAAGGGGGTGAGGCGAAGTGAGGGCAGAGAAGGGGGTGGGAGTGTCTTTTCCAGCGCTCAGCTAAGTGCTGCAGGAGTGGGGTGGGTGGCAGGTCTCTGCGCCCCCAGGCCCAAGTCCTGCTCTCCGGTAGTACCCCCCGCCCCTGCCCCTCAGAAACCTTAGCGGGCCGACCCCGGCCGGTCTTCGGCAGCGCCCTCTGCACGCAGTCCCTCCAGCTGCACCCCAACAGCCTCCCCGCCCCGAAGCGCCTTCCTCCAACCCGGGGCGGGTTCAGCTGAGCCACCCCCAGCGAAGTGCCCCAGTCCGGGCGTGCCTCCGCCCCATCCCTCCTCTGGCTGCAGTCGCCACCCCGGCCGCCAGGGGGAGCCGACGCGGGGCGGGCGGGCCCGACGCCGGGGGAGGGGGCGGGGCCGCTGCGGCCCCGCCCCCGCCCCGCCCCGGCCGGGCCCCGCCGATTCTCTGGTCTGTCCCGGACAGACTGGCGGGCGGGCGGTGACGCCGCCGGGCCGGAGCGGGCCGCGCGGGAGCGCGCGGAGGGAGCAGCGGCGCCGTCGGGTCCCCGTCGGGGCTCCGTGGGTCCCCGACCCGCCCCCGGCCCAGCTATGGCGGGCGCCAGGCCCGGCGTCCACGCGCTGCAGCTAGAGCCGCCCACCGTCGTGGAGACCCTGCGGCGCGGGAGTAAGTTCATCAAATGGGACGAGGTAAGTGCAGGGGCCCCCTGCTCCGCCCAGATCCGGGGACTCCCTCACCCCAGCTCCGCCAGACGCCGGGGACCCCCAGCCCAGACTGGCCTGGCCACCGCCCCCCCACCCCCCATCCCAGCCTGGCTGCGCTCCGGAAACTTGAGTCCCCAGTCGTCCTCGTAATGAAGACTCTGTCCCCCACCCCCCACTCCAGTCCCTCATCTGCGGAAAATTTGGCGTTCATTCCTTGGCCCAGAGATTTCGAACCCCAGTAAATTCCAGCCCCCCACTTTTCTCTGGCTCTTCTCACCTCTCCCGGCCGGTCTAATTCTGGTTCCCCCAACCCTGGCCTGGTCCCCAGACCCCTGCCCGGCACTGGACAGTCTGGCTCAAGAACCATAGCCCCCAGTCTGGTTCTGTGTACCCCCATTCTGAGTGGGTGCCTCTGGGACCCTACTCTTCCCAGTGCCCTAGTCTGAACATTGTTCTCCATTCATCACTTTTTCACCCTATTCTGGCTGGCACCCCTTTGCCCTGCTTCTGGATCCCAGCCCAGCTCGCTGCTCAGGTGGGAGCACCAAGTCACCCCCCTAGTGGAGACTGTGCCCCCCCCCCAAGTTCCTCCACCCCGGGGGAACTTTGCTCTCCACTTCTTAGCATCGGGACTTTGAACCCCAATAGATCCTGACTCCCCCTCCCCCCCCCTTTACCTGACCTGCCCCTGGAGCTTCCCAGAGGCCCCGCTCCCACCTGCGGCTCTGCGAGCTGTCCTGCACCTCACCCTCGTTTTCACACCGCCCCCTTCTCTGCCCCCTGGGCCCCTCCTTCCCCGGGGCTTTCCCCCCCGCCTGCCGGAGCTGCCTTGCTGCTCCTTCCCAGCCAGGCCGGAGGCCTGGAAGACTCGGCTCCTTTCCGTCTGGGTGGGGCGGGTAGGCGTGAGAGCTGGGGGGAGGGGCTGGGGGCGTGGCCTGAGGTAACAGGTGTGCCATAGAGGGGTGCCCCGGCGCCCCTGGGGCTAGGGGAGACCCCTCCCCCCAGGCCGGCTTGAAGGGAAAAGTTTCTCCTTTTCCTTCCAGTGTGATAAACCCAAATAAGGAAGTGGGAACAGGGAGAGGGCCCTGGGGGTGGGGTGGGGGTTGCTGACAGGGACTTGGGGCCTGAGAACCTGGGGCCTGGGCTGCCTTTGAAGACCAGACCCCTGAGGAGGGGGAGAGGGAGGCCCTGGAGGCAGTACCCACAGAACTCCCCCCTCATCACACTCCTGGGGGGCCCTGAGCCCAGGGCAGGGTTGGTAATCCCAGAGAGGGGCTGAGGATGGGTGTCAGCACAGTGAGGTGGGGAGGCCCAAGCATCACAACAGTTCCCAAGCCTCCTATCCCCTCGGCCCCCAGATCAACCTCCTGTCCTTTGTAAGTAAAGGCTGAGATGGGCGGGGCTAGTGCAGTCCCCGTTCTCCAGAAGATGAAAACTGAGTCTGGAGAATGGAGGCTAATCCCAGGCCCCACAGTGGGGTTGTGGCTGAGGTCAGGAGCTGGGAGTCTGGCAGGGGTCCTGGTTCCCTGCTTCCCAAACCTCGGGACTCTGGAGCCATACTGCCTGCATGCAAATCTTGGCTCCTCTTCTTGACGTTAGGCAAACTAGGTAGTCTCTCTGTGCCTCAGTCTCCTCACCTGTAAGATGGGAAGAACAAGAGTGCAAACCTCGTAGGTTGTTAGGAGGACTAAGTGAGCACCTAGATATTGAGCGCTTAGACCCGTACCTGGCAAGCAGTAGGGGCGGCGTCAGGGTGAGCTGTTGTTACGACCATAGGATCGTCCACCAGTGAGCAGCAGCTTGGGGTGGCACCAAGGTGAGGCAGCGTCTTCTCTTGGCCTGGGGCAGGAGAGTTCTACCTGGGGCCACGTGGTCACTTGGGCCCTGGCCGAGTCTAAGCCTCTGATGACACCACCCCCTCCCCCACTGCTGCTGGTCCTGAGTCACACAGGGTGGCCCTCCTCAGAAAATGGGGCCAGTGCACCCCTTTCTACCCTCCTGCCAGCCAGGGCTGTTGGAGCGAGAACAGAATTCACTGTCTAGTCCTGAGGGCAGGGTGAGTCCCCTTCCGAGGGGACTTAGTCTGTGCTCTGTAGGATGGGACGAGCCTCGAAGCTGTGAGGCTCCAGTGGGGCGCAGGGTTGGGGGGGGTGATGGACTTTGAAGCAGACGTAAGGGGCGGCTGGTCTTCATGGGGACCCGAGGGACACAGAAGGACCGTGGGGGTCAGGCTTCCAAACCCTCTTCTTTCATTCCATAAATATTCCCAAGGGGGCTGTGAGGGCTTCAGCCACCAGGGAGCTCTCAGACCTTATGAGGAAACTGAGCCCAGGCTTGGGGTCTGGGGAGGCCTCCCCAAGGAGGCAGGTCAGATTTCGGGGATAGAGAAGGAAGGGAGAATATCCTTGCAAAGGAGCAATGATGCAAAGACTGGAGGTGGGGAAAGGGTAGTTAGTGGTCCATGTGACAGAGTCTTAGGGCAAGAGAGCAGTGGGGCTGGGAGGGGACTAGGACCTCAGCTTTGTCCTGAGGACTCGAGGGAGCCACAGAGGACCTATGGGCTGGCTGAGGCTTCGTCTTCGCTCACTGAGAGAAAGACTGGGGCGGGGGGGAAAGGTATGGCCCCAGGGGGGTCCAGGGACCAAACCTGGGCGGCGGCCCTCACCCCCTGACCCCTGCCGTCCATCTCGTCCCCAGGAGGCCTCCAGTCAGAACCTGGTAACTCTGCGCGTGGACCCCAGTGGCTTCTTCCTGTACTGGACAGGACCCAACATGGTGAGGGCGGGTGCTGGTGCAGCTTGCTCAGGTCTAGGGCTCCCACCCCAGACCCCCGAAACCACCCCCAGCCCCCGCCCATGGGGGTGGGGCCCCGCTGCTGCCTGACCTCTCCCACGGTTCCCTGGACAGGAAGTGCTAAGGGCGGGGGCTGAGGCTGGGGCTCCAGCAGGGGGTGGACACTCCCTGGCCTGGGTGGGGAGCCTGGGGGCTCCCAGCTGTCACCCTGTAGCCTCTCAGACCTCCCCTGGCATCTGGTTTCCCCAGGAGGTGGACACGCTGGATATCAGTTCCATCAGGGACACGAGGACAGGCCGTTATGCCCGCCTACCCAAGGTGAGTGATGGGGGCTCAGGACTCAGGATGGGAGTGAGGCTGTGGGGGATGGGGACAACCCTCTTCACCCTTGGTTTTCACCTTCTCAGGACCCCAAGATTCGGGAGGTGTTGGGCTTTGGGGGCCCTGATGCCCGGTTGGAGGAGAAGTTGATAACAGTGGTGGCCGGGCCAGACCCGGTGAATACATCATTCTTGAACTTCATGGCCGTGCAGGATGACACAGCCAAGGTGGGCTAGGATTGATGGCTCGGCCTGGGGGAGCTACAGCCTCACTTGCTGAGTCAGCCATCACTTAGTAGGCACCTGTTGTGTACTAGGCTGATCTCTGCCCCTGTTTTTAATCATCCTCTGACAAAGTGGTATTTAAGCACTTAGTGCGTGCCAGACCTAGTTCTGGGCATGGGCTGTGGCTGGGCCAGCCCCTCTGTGCCCCCCTCACCCCCTCTCCCCGGATCCTGACCCCTCAGGTCTGGTCCGAGGAGCTGTTCAAGCTGGCTATGAACATCCTGGCTCAGAACGCCTCCCGGAACACCTTCTTGCGCAAAGCGTGAGCCCTGGGCCTGCCCCGGGGCGGCCGGGTTGGGGGGGTGCATCGGGGACGGGGGGGGGGGGGGTTCAGGTAGCTGTTCCCAGGGCGTGACCCTTCCACCTGTGTCCCCAGGTACACGAAGCTGAAACTTCAGGTGAACCAGGATGGACGGATCCCTGTCAAGAAGTGAGCACCCCTTTCCCTCAGCACCTTCTCTGCTTTTCTGACCTTGGTGACCTTTGCCCCCACTGACCCTAACCCCTCCCATCTGCTCAGCATCCTGAAGATGTTCTCAGCAGACAAGAAGCGGGTAGAAACTGCGCTGGAATCCTGTGGCCTCAATTTCAACCGGGTGAGGGGGCTGGGGCCAGGGGCCAGGGTTGGGGGGTGTCACGGTGGGCGCCTGCTCTTTGAGGGCTGGCTGTCCCTGGGTTCTCACCCTCCACTCCTGGCCCCTAGAGCGAGTCCATCCGGCCTGACGAGTTTTCCTTGGAAATCTTTGAGCGGTTCTTGAACAAGCTTTGTCTGCGGCCGGACATTGACAAGATCCTGCTGGAGATGTGAGCAGGGCTGGGCCTGCCTCCCAGCCCCCCATACACCGTGTCTGGCCTCTGCTGGCATTCCTTCCAGTTCAAGGGAGGGGAAGTGGAGCTGTCGGGGTCTCTGTGTGCTGGAGCTGTGCCTGTGCTCAGAGCTGCCTTGCCTGGGGCTCTGTCGTGGACAGTTCTATGCTGACCCTTGGCCGGGGTTGCTGTCATCTGCACACACTGGGGCTGAGGACCCAGTGGCTCAGATGTGTTGTCGGTGAGGGCTGGAGCTGAGATCGGGTCCAGGACCTGGAAGCGTGGTGTGGTGGGCCAAGCACTTGGTGGCTTCCAAAGCCCTTGCTGGCTTCCAAAGCCCTTGCTGATACCAATGGCAGCACCAAATGGTTAGGAGAGCGGATGGGGAAACTGAGGCCCAGAGGGGCCAGCAACTTGCCCAAGTCCCAGTCAGAGGGTTCTAGAGCCAGGCACGGCCTTCTGACTCCTCACAGGGTGAGGGTTTGGAGCAGGGGCTGGTGAGGCTCCAGCCTGACTCCACTTCCCGCCCTCTCCAGAGGCGCCAAGGGCAAACCATACCTGACGCTGGAGCAGCTCATGGACTTCATCAACCAGAAGCAACGGGACCCGAGGCTCAATGAAGTGCTGTACCCGCCTCTGCGGCCCTCCCAGGCCCGGCTGCTTATCGAGAAGTATGAGCCCAACCAGCAATTCCTGGAGAGAGGTGAGCCGGCGTGGGAGCTGGGGGCAAGGCGGGAGGGCCCCAGCTGCCCCTGCTGACCCCACCCCGCCCCCAGACCAGATGTCCATGGAGGGCTTCAGCCGCTACCTGGGAGGTGAGGAGAACGGCATCCTGCCCCTAGAGGCCCTGGATCTGAGCACAGACATGACCCAGCCGCTCAGTGCCTACTTCATCAACTCCTCACACAACACCTATCTCACGGGTGAGCAAGCCCATCCTAGCGTGACCTCTGCCCTCTGCCCTCTGGCCCTTAGACTGCTTCCCTCCTTTTGGGGTGGCCCCTGCTAGGGATACACGCCGGGAACAGACTGCCTGCCCTGGGGAGTGGGCTTCTGTGCATGGGTTTCTCGGGGTGGTCCAGGAGGCTTCCCTGGGGGAAGGGCTGAGGCCTGCATCTGCCCCGGGAAGGAACAGCCTGTGCGTAGGCCTGGGAGCAGGAGACCCTTTGGTGCTCTTAAGCAGAAAGGAGGCTGAGAGGTGGGGTGGGGCAGGGTGGAGCAGGGTGGGGCGGGGACTGGGGCAGGTAGAGATGAGAGGGACCCCGGGGGCACAGAAGGAATGGGAAGAATTTGGGCTGATCCTAAGTGAGTGGGAAGGCTTCTTGCAAGGTGTTTAGCAGGGAGAGGTGACGTGACCTGGTATGTTTTTAGAAGGATGATGCCAGGTGCTTCGCAGAGATTGGATGGGAGGCGGGGAGGGGCCTGCTGTCCCCAGGAGGAGGTGATGGAGGCTGTTCCAGGGCAGCAGCGGTGGAGGGAGGAAGGGGAAGTGAGGGGCCATGGGGGTGTTGGGGCTGACTCCCCGGTTCAGGCTGGTGGGATGGGGGTGGTGGGTGTTTATCGGAGAGAGGGTGAGACCTGGAGGAGGAGCCAGCCTGTCAGCCGGTGCTGGTGGATGCCGACTCTACCCGGCTTTGGGACTTCGGGGAGAGATGGTGCTGGTTCCACAGCGAATTAAGGAGTGGTCAGAAGCTGGCCAGACAGAGCGTGCCAGGGCCAGGCCACCCCCGGGGCTCTGCGTCCCCAGCATGGCCCGGTTCAGCGCAGGCCTGGGGAAGAGGGCGAGGCTGGCGGGGTGGCCGTGGTGACGGAGCCTCGCCCCCAGCGGGGCAGCTGGCGGGAACCTCGTCGGTGGAGATGTACCGGCAGGCACTGCTGTGGGGCTGCCGCTGCGTGGAGCTGGACGTGTGGAAAGGGCGGCCGCCTGAGGAGGAGCCCTTCATCACCCACGGCTTCACCATGACCACGGAGGTGCCGCTGCGAGACGTGCTGGAGGCCATTGCGGAGACCGCCTTCAAGACCTCGCCCTACCCCGTCATCCTCTCCTTTGAGAACCACGTGGACTCGTGAGTGGGCCCCTGACCCTGGGACCCCGATCCTGGCCTGGGGACCCCTGGTGACCCAGAGACAACCACCTCACCATGGCACTGTTGGACTGCTCCTGTGACCTCTGACCTTGGGATCTTTCACTGACCCTGCCGGCCTCTGACCTACCCTGGGGACCTCAGCTTCACCCCCAAGAACCTCTGACCTCTGACCTTGGCCCCACAGGGCAAAGCAGCAGGCCAAGATGGCTGAGTACTGCCGCTCCATCTTTGGGGACGCACTGCTCATCGACCCCCTGGACAAGTACCCGGTATGGGGCACAGAGCCGGGGCGGGGCATGGGGGTGAGGGCGCCCAGCAGACCCTGACCTGTCCGTGCCCACCAGCTGGCCCCGGGCATCCCCCTGCCCAGCCCCCAGGACCTGATGGGCCGCATCCTGGTGAAGAACAAGAAGCGGCACCGGCCCAGCACTGGCGTTCCCGACAGCTCCGTGCGCAAGCGGCCGCTAGAGCAGAGCAACTCGGCCCTGAGCGAGAGCTCTGCCGCCACCGAGCCCTCCTCGCCCCAGCTCGGTACGGCCCTGGCCCGACCTTCGACCCCAGTCCTGACCCTAGCCTCCCACTTCGCCGAGCTCAGCCCTCCCTGGGGATGCTCTCTCTGCTCCCAACCTGACCTCCCTCCTCACCAAGCCGCTCGCCACCGCTCAGCTGAGTATGGGACCTCTGACCCCTGACCCCAGGTGCTCACCTCACTGAACTTCACCCCAGTTGGATTTGGCTCCATCCGCCTCCTGACCCCTCAATCTCAACCTCCACCTCGCACCTCACAGAGCCCTCCCCCTCAACCAGGTTATGACTCTGAATTCTGACCTCTGACCTCAATCACCTCTCACCTAAACCACCTCTCTCCTGAGACCCCTACTGAGTCTACCCACCCAGCTGGTTCTAATTTCAGCTCACCCTGGACCTCTCACTTTACTGAGGTCCGGCTTACATCCGACCCCTGAGTGCTCACCTCACTACGCGCCCTCACTGGCTGTGGCCCTCACTGACCCCTGACTTGGAACCCCACCTTGTCATCCTTTACCCCCACCGTCAAGGCTGTTGTACCCCAGTTCTCACCCTTCTGAGCCACGCTACCTACCTCCCTGCTGGATATAACTCTGCATCCTGATCTTTGACCTTTGATTCCTCTACACCATCGTTCGGTTTGATCCTATCCAGCTCCTGAGCTCCCCTCGTCCCCCAGCTACACTGCTCTGAGGGTACCCCTTGACTCCGTGAGTCGCCTCTACACACTGGGCACAACTCCTCCTGGCTCCTGTGTGTCTGTGTGTGCCCTGACCCCCGACCTCCTGTGGCCTCGTCCTCTGCAGGGTCCCCCAGCTCTGACAGCTGCCCAGGCCTGAGCAATGGGGAGGAGGTGGGCCTTGAGAAGCCCAGCCTGGAGCCTCAGAAGTCTCTGGGTGAGGAGAGTTTGCAGCGGGGCCCTGATGCTCTTGGATCTGCCTACCGTGAGGATGAGGAAGAGGATGAGGAAGAGGAGGAACAGACGGACCCCAAAAAGCCGACCACCGACGAGGTCAGGCCTACAGGCAGGAAGAGGGGGTGGTGGCACATCTTCACTTCCCAAGTGTTTGCTGAGCCCTGACTGTGCCAGGCACAGCACCGGGTGCTGGGTCCGCTCGCGATCAGATGTTATCCCTGCGCTCCCAGAGTTCAGAGGGGGGAGTGTGTGGAGTGGGGGAGGGGTCTTAGATAAACAGGCACGGAAGCGAGTGTGAAATTGTGTTCAGGACGTGGGCCGGGAGGAGTGAGTTAGGGTGCAGAACTGGGGGGAGGAGGGGGAGTCGGACCTCAGCAGGGACGTTGGGTGAGCAGACCTGAGGAAGAGGGAGCACTGTGCAAAGGCCCTGTGGCAGGGCCAGAGAGTGCAGGGGGAGGGGGCAGTGCAAGACGAGGGAGCGCTGAGTTTTGAGGAGAGAAGGTGACAGAGAAGGTCAATCATGAGATTGGGTTTGAGAGGGGCCCAGAGTGGGGAAGGGTGGGGGCAGCCATGGTCGAGCTCAGGTAGCAGGGCTTGAGCTTGAGGCTCTTGTGAGCCACCCAAGAGGAGATGGCAGGTGGTGGTTGGAAATGAGACTGGGGATGGAAATTTGGGGCTCAGCTGCATGTGAATAATTGAACCCCTGGGGTTGGGTGGGGAGTTCCAGCTTCTAAGGATCAGGGAGGTAGAAGGCAAGCCAGGAAGGTGGGGTCCAGGGCACATTGGAGAGGCCCAGAGAGAAGGCTGCGGGGCAGATGGGACCTGGACTGACAGGCCGTGGCCAGGCTGGGGTTGGGGTCTTCGCTGAGAGAACTGGGCAGTGTGATTGCAGGGCTGGGAGGAGGGTCAGTGCCTCCTTTGTGGTGGGGGGGGGCAGGTGAGGGAACTTCCAACTGATGGCTGGGGGCCATGGGACCGCTGACCCTGCATTTGGGGGCCACAGGGCACTGCCAGCAGTGAGGTCAATGCCACTGAGGAAATGTCGACACTTGTCAACTACATCGAGCCCGTCAAGTTCAAGTCCTTCGAGGCTGCTCGAAGTGAGTGGGGTGAGAGGTGGAGGAGTGGGAGGGGGTCTGGCCCTGCCAGGCCTGACCCCCTCCCACTCCCCACCCCCCAGAGAGGAACAAGTGCTTTGAGATGTCATCCTTTGTGGAGACCAAGGCCATGGAGCAACTGACCAAGAGCCCCATGGAGTTTGTGGAGTATCCTTCCGCGTTGCTAGGGCTGGCGGGGTGGGGCTACTCACTTGGAGGCTGGCTCAGATTGTTCTGACCCCACCCGTAGCACCTGCGCAGGATCCTGATGCTCTAGCACCCCGCTCTGGGTTTTGAGCAGGCCTGGGAGACTGTGTAGGGCCTAGGCCGAGAAGCGGGGGACTGAAGGGGCAGCTTGAGCAAAGGCGGGGAGGCGGGTTCACAGGAGCTGAGGATGGGCCTGGAGCACTGGGCTCGAGGCAGAAGGCGGGGCCACTACCCGCCGGGGCCAGTACCCAGCGTGGCCCCTGACTGCCAACCTCAGATACAACAAGCAGCAGCTCAGCCGCATCTACCCCAAGGGCACACGCGTGGACTCGTCCAACTACATGCCCCAGCTCTTCTGGAACGTGGGCTGCCAGCTCGTCGCGCTCAACTTTCAGACCCTGGGTGAGTGCTGGCCTGCCTTGACCTTTGACCCCTGGCCCCCAGCCTCACTGACTTCTGCCCCATGACCCTGTTACTGTTGACTGAAGGGGCCTCTGACTGTCTAATCCCAGATCCCCAAACCCAGCCGAGACCTCGGCTGACCCTAACTCCTGACCTTGGCTGATCCTAGACCCTTCCCCTTGTCCATTCTTTCCTGAGTCTGGATCCTTGATGCCATTTGATCTGACCTGAACGACTCCTGGTCCCCCCTCTGCACGGCACTGTTCTTCCTGACCCCTGACCCCTGACCCCATTTGACCTGCTGACCCTCCCCCTCCCCCTGTTGCCCCCAGACGTGGCCATGCAGCTCAACGTGGGCGTGTTCGAGTACAACGGGCGCAGTGGCTACCTACTCAAGCCCGAGTTCATGCGGCGGCCGGACAAGTCCTTTGACCCCTTCACCGAGGTCATCGTGGACGGCATCGTGGCCAATGCCGTGCGGGTCAAGGTGGGACCAGGGAGGGCTCAGGCCAGGATGTCCTGGGGATGGGACTCTCAGCAGCCTCCTCACCCTCCTGGCCCCCCAGGTGATCTCGGGGCAGTTCCTGTCCGACAGGAAGGTGGGCATCTACGTGGAGGTGGATATGTTCGGCCTCCCCGTCGACACGCGGCGCAAGTACCGCACTCGAACCTCTCAGGGGAACTCGTTCAACCCCGTGTGGGATGAGGAGCCCTTCGACTTCCCCAAGGTGAGCCCCGCGCCTGCGCCTTCCCCGGCGCCAGGAGCTGCAGCCCAGACCTGCCGGGCTCTCTTAGTGGGGGGACGGGAACCGGGAGCACCGGTGGCGGTTGGGGATGCGAAGGTGGGCGTGCCCCGGCACCTCAAGGCTGGGCCTGTCACCTCGAGGCCCCACCCCGGGTCCTGCAGGTCCCCGCATCAGGCTCACACTCCCTTCCCTCTGTGGGGTGAGAGGAGAGGACAGGAAGCTGAGCCAGCAGGAGGTCCCACAGCGGGGAGTGGGTGCCGCCCACCCCGTCTCCCAGGCAGGAGGGACTTGCTCCAAGCTCACCCCAGCTTCTCCCTGCCCCCCAAATGGATGGGCCCTCTGCAGCCTGCTGGGGTGGGGCGTGGCCTCAGGCCCAGACGCATGGCTCACTCCAGTTTCTAAGCTGGCAGTGACCAGACCTGTCCCACCATAGCGATGCCTGGAGGGGTCCATCTGCCTGTTCTCTTGACTCAGGGCTCTGGTGGAAGCTGGTCATCCCTTTGGCGAGGTCACAGAGGTGTGGGTCCACCACTGGCTCAGTGGCGATGGTGACTGATGGTCAGTGGTTGGGTCAGATTGTCCAAGGGCCCACTCTGGGTGTCAGCCTTGGTGGCTGTGGTCAGCTGCAGCTCAGACCAGTCTGGGCCCTCAGGTGGTGCTGCCCACGCTGGCTTCGCTGCGCATCGCGGCCTTTGAGGAGGGTGGCAAGTTCGTGGGGCACCGGATCCTGCCTGTCTCTGCCATCCGCTCAGGTGAGGCCACTTGGGCTCTGGGCAGCGTGGGGGGCAGGGTGTGTGGGGACCTATTGGGGCGCAGCCACCTTGCCCTCCCGCCCTCCCAGGGTACCACTACATCTGCCTGCGGAACGAGGCCAACCAGCCGCTGTGCCTGCCGGCCCTGCTCATCTACACTGAGGCCTCTGACTACATCCCCGATGACCACCAGGGTGAGCTGGAGGGAGCTGGGGCGGGGCAGGCCAGGCCAGGCAGGGTGGGGACAAGGACACCACCAGGGCCTGGGAGTGGCTGGGACTGGTGGCCCCAACTGAGGGTGGTAAACAGAGCTGAGGGTGGGTTCTGTGCTCCCTCCGTCCCTCCGTGAGACCAGAGCCGGGGAAGGCTGGTCCGGAGGCTGGCTCCGGGGGTTTTGTCTCTGAGACCCTTGCCCTCTGCTCCCACCCAGACTACGCAGAGGCCCTGATCAATCCCATCAAGCATGTCAGCCTGATGGACCAGAGGGCCAAGCAGCTGGCCGCCCTCATTGGGGAGAGTGAGGTGAGCCAGGGCAGGTCGGGGGCAGGCAGGAGGCAGCAGGGCTCAGGCTCACCTGGACCCTGGGGGCCCCTGGGGGTCGGGGTGTGGGTGGGGTAGGGTGGTGAGGGCTGACCTCTGGGCCCAGCCCTGGTGGAGAAGCACCCTGCAGCCTTCTCTGCTCTCCTCCACCTGCACCGTCCCATGCCACTTCCAGCTGGTGGTCTGGCTCTTCTCCCCAAGTGGGGCTGTTCTCTGCCTGCTTCAGACGCTAACTTCATGCAGTTACCCACACCGTCCCTCCAACCCTGGGCTCCGCCTCCAACGCTGGCCTTTCTGCCCTGGTACTGGGCAGCGTGGGGCTTCAGGGCTCTCTTGTTCAATAGGCTCAGCCGTCTCTGGTTACTCTCCACATTTTAAGGAGGTGGAAACCACCCCTTTTGCATGAGAAAGGCCTTCAGGATAGTCCTGGGCTAGAACTCTTCCTGCTGCCAGCGGGTTCGAAGCCAGGGTTCAGGGCTCAGCCATGGCCGCTTCACCAGGGCAGCTGGAAACCCTGAAAGCTTTTAAAACGCGGGTCCTGGGAGCCGGGCAGTGGCTTCTGCGGGGAGGGGTCAGGAGCAGAGGCTCGCCGCAGATCTAGACCCGGTCTCACGGGGCCCCGCGGCGGGCAGGGAAGAGAGACGGCTGCCTAGAGCTGTTAGTGGGAGAGGCTGGTGCCCACTCTGCGGTCACTTCCTTCATTGATTTAATCAGGAGCTAAGCAACGAGAAAGATGAGCAGCTGTGGGCAAGGGTGGAGGGGGACTTGGAGAGGGGAGGAAACGGGGCTGGGCCAAGGCTTTCCGGAGCAATCTGGAAGTTCCTAAGCATATGCAATGAGGCCTGGCATCCTAGAGACATGACCTCACGTTATCTTCTTCATGCCTCACGTGGAAAGAGAGGTTAGAAATGCTTGTTTTATACCTCTCGTTCTCATGGAGTTGTCCCAGCAGCCCCACATTACAGAGGAGGAGTCCAGGGCCAGGCAGACTGAGGGAGGTTGTGAAGGACAGAAAGGTCTGGAGACAGGGAATTTCCTGGTGGTCCAGTGGTTAGGACTCCGCACGTTCACTGCTGTGGGCCTGGGTTCGATCCCTGGTCGGGGAACTAAGATCCCACATGCCACGTGACGTGGCCAAAAGAAAAAAAAAAAAGGGTCTGGAGAGAACAGCATTTCTGGAAAGAGCATAGAGCATTCTACTTTCTCCCCCACAGGCTCAGGCTGGCCCGGAGACAAGCCAGGAGACCCAGTCTCAGCAGCCAGGGTCCCAGCTGACCCCAAACCCCACACCCAGCCCACTGGACACCTCCCCCCGCCGGCCCCCAGGCCCCGTCACCTGCCCCACCAGCACCTCCCTCAGCAGCCCAGGTGAGGGGCGGCCTGGAGTGGGCGCAGGGGCATAGCTCTGCTGCTGGCTCCTCCAGCTTCTGACAGACTTGCTTCTGCTCTCCAGGTCAGCGCGATGACCTCATTGCCAGCATCCTCTCAGGTAGGGGGCAGGCCTGTTCTGGGGGCGGGGCTACTCCTGGAGGGGGCGGGTGCTCCTGCAGGGTTGGTCTGCCCCAGCCCAGCCTGGCCCGGCCCATCTTTGCTCTGCTGCCCACAGAGGTGGCCCCGGCTCCGCTGGATGAACTCCGAGGCCACAAGGCCCTGGTGAAGCTCCAGAGCCGGCAAGAGCGAGACTTTCGAGAGCTGCACAAGAAGCATCAGCGGAAGGCGGTTGCCCTCACACGCCGGTTGCTCGACAGCCTGGCCCAGGCCCAGGCCGAGAGCAGGTGCCGGCACCAGCCAGGTGTCCTGTGAGTGTCCAGCCTGCCTGTGTGCAAGTGTGCTGCGTGCATGGATATGAATATGAGGATGTGTGTGCACATGGGGTTTTGCACGACGTGGGCGTGGAGGGACGGCCAAGCACTGCCCCTTGACCCCAGGGAGGAGGGTTTGGTGCAAGGAAGAGAGAGGAGTCTGGGTCCCATCCTCTTTCCGCCAGGGAGCGATACCTTTTTTGAAGTCCCTGTAAGAGCGTGTTTCCAGAGACTGTTGCCCAAACAGGCTCCCAACATTTGGGTGGAGCTAACGGGCCTCCTCATTGGCGTAACAGATCCCACCCCTCTGGGCTGGCATCTCCCATTGCCTGCTGGAGTATGCCCTGTCCCCCTGCCCTCCCAGCCCAAGTCCATGTGACGACCTGAGCATCACCCAGAGGGGTTCTCTCCACAGAGGCGGGGAGGACGAGAGGGAGGAGGAGGAAGAGGTGAAGAGGTATCAAGAGTTCCAAAAGACACAGGTGCAGTGTCTGCTGGAGCTGAGGGAGGCCCAGGCGGACACAGAGGCCGAGCGGAGGCTGGAGCACCTGAGACAGGTGAGGGGGACGTGTGGCAGTGGGGGAGAGACTGCCTCCTGGACAGGCCTGTCACAGCCTGTGTCACCTGTTGGCCACCTGTGTCTATAGGCTCAGCAGAAGCTCAGGGAGATTGTCATGGATGCTCACACCACTCAGTTCAAGAGACTGAAGGAGATGAACGAGAGGTGAAGGCAGGGGATCTCATGGGCAGACGCGGGATACTCCCTGGTGCCAGGAGGAGGGCAGAGACCCCAGTCCTGCCGTTGAGCCTTTCTCTTCCCCCACTGGCTCCTCCAGGGAGAAGAAGGAACTGCAGAAGATCCTGGACAGGAAGCGCCACAACAGTATCTCAGAGGCAAAGACCAGGGAGAAACATAAGAAGGAGGCGTAAGGGCATCAGGGCCGGGAGCCATTTGGGCGCTGGGCAGGCCGGGCCGGGTGCCTGGGCACTGAGCCCATCCTGCCTTGCTCCTATGCAGGGAACTGACAGAGATTAACCGTCGGCACATCACTGAGTCGGTCAACTCCATCCGTCGGGTGAGTGAAGCTCAGGTGCCACCCTAGCCCACCCCTGTTCCTTCAGTCATCGTAAACCTGTATCCTGGGGGCCAGCCTGGTACTACGTTGCCCTAGGGGGATTTCTAGAGCCTTTTCCTTTGGGTCTGGAAGGTTTGCTATAAGAGTCATCTCAGGACCCTGGCCACACAGCTCCGGGAGCCTATGCCTGCCTGACTTCTGTGCCCAGGCAGAGCCCTGGGGTCCGGGCCCCTTCCTTAGAGACCCTTGGCTGAGCCCTTGCCCCCCCCCCCCCAAAGCTGGAGGAGGCCCAGAAGCAGCGGCAGGAACGCCTTGTGGCCACGCAGCAGCAGATTCTCCAACAGCTGACAGAAGAGGAGCCCAAGGTGAGGCCTTGGGTGAGGGGCAGGCAGGCAGCAGGTAGGCAGAGCGCCGGGTGGCCTGGCTTTGCCTGTGATACTCCTCTTCCTGCAGCTGCTGGCCCAGCTGGCCCAGGAGTGTCAGGAGCAGCGGGAGAGGCTGCCTCAGGAGATCCGCTGGAGCCTGCTGGGCGAGACGCCAGAGGGACTGGGGGACGGGCATCTGGTGGCCTGTGCCAGCAATGGTCACGCGCCTGGGAGCAGTGGGCACCTGTCTGGCGCTGATTTGGAGAGCCAAGAGGAGACTACGAAGCTCTGAACTGGCTGAGCAAGAGGTGGCCACCAGGCCAGGGTGGGCACTGGGAGGAGGGCAGGAGGCTAAGACACTAAATGCTTTTTTTTTTAAAAAAACTTTTTATGTTTAGAAATTTTATTTTTTTAAACTGGGGCGAGCACCCCACACTAACTCCCTTCCTTCACCCTCCTGGGGCCCCTTTAATCCCCAGTCCCTCCTTCCTGCCCTCAGTCCTAGGGAAGGTGCTGGGTGGGTCACTCTGGGCCAGAAGGGCCTCGCCCCCAGGACACCCACACCCTAGAGTGGGACTCATCTCCCTCACTTACCCAGGGAACAGTGGGTGGAGACTTCGAGCTCTGGGAAGTTGGGGTCACATTCTTTCTCTATCCTTTGGGGATTTTTTTACATGAATAAAAGTGGATTTCAGGGACCCTGTGTGCAGCGTGGTTTGGGGTGGGGCAGTGCTGGAGAGGACTCGGGCCCTAGATCTGGCTCTGCTACTTCTGGAGCCTCAGTTTTCTCATCTATAAAATGGGATTGTGGGCATTGTGGGATTGAGGTCAGGCCCCCAACAGAGGGTTGCTGTGTTTCAACCTTCAGACCTCCTTGCCCAGGAACTGCCTGCAGATCTTCCCAGTGACCTGACATCAGAGGCCCTCTGGCCTCCCCCAGGCTTTCCTGCCTCTATGCCCTCTGCCCTGGGCTACCACTCCTGCTCCCCTCTCCTCCTACCCCCCACCCCACCCCCACCCATTACTTTTCTCCCTCCCAGGCTCTTTTTGTCCTCCCTTCACAGAGGCTCAGGCCTCTGCTTCAGGAAGCCTCCCCTGCACCCTCTTCCTGTTGCCTGATATGACCCAAGCACCCAGCATCTTCCGCTGAGGCTGCTCCGGGCCACACAGGCAGTTGACTGTATTGGGGGATGGACCTGTTAGGGGTGGAGCTGGGCAGCTCAGAACCTGCCCAACATCAGGGGACCTGGTTGCTCTCAGCAATAGGTGGGAAGTGGATGAGCCTGGAAGTGACCCTTGGGTGAAGGGAGGCTGACAGTCACAGACACTCACAGGGGCTAGGAGACGCAGCAGCCCCCTCATCCCTGTGAGGGAGACGTTATGCCTGTTTTGCAGATGAGGAAACTGAGGCCACAACTAAGTCAAGACGTCCTGACCTGGAGGCAGGGTGGGCCTGGACCCTCTATGGCAGACTGTCTTCGGCCAGCCTGGAGGACCTGCTCCATTGCCTCCCCCTCCTGCCCTGGGACAGCGTGGAGTGGCAGAGACCCTGCAGCGAGGGTGCGGCTGGGTTCTGCAGCAGGGTCAGGCTGGCACTTCTTCAAGGCCTCTCCCAGCTTCCTGGCGCTTCCCGGGCTGCCTCCCTCCTCTAGAGGAAGGCAGCCTCTTATCTGAGCTTATCTCCTGCCAATTGAGTGTTTTCTTTCTTTGTTTTTGCTGCAACCTCAGGCAAACAGATGGGGTGGGGAGGCCAGAGAAACAGGATTTCCAGAGCGGGGCCTTCCCAGGGCTGGGGACCTCTGCCTTGGGCCCTGCTCCCTTAGGGTCAGTATCATTGCCCGGGCCTTCCCTGCTTCTGTGGTCAGTTCTGGTCCTAGCCCCAAAACTGCCCCGTCCAGGCCCCTGAGCAGCTGACTCCCATTTTCCTGACTCCACATATAAACACTACACGTCAGTCCACAGGTCCTCAAAGACCAGGCTAAACTCCAAGCTCCTGGGCATGTCATTCCGACCCTTGAGAAGCCTGGCCTCTGCAGCTCCCCCATCCTTCCAAGGATTTACTCTTTCCTCCACTGGGAATGACAGCCCCCTCCCCCATCTCCTCAAGTCTCAGCTCTAGCTCACCTCCTCCCTGAAGCCGTCCCTGACTTTACCATGCCGGAGGGAGCCGCCCTCACCCTGCTTCCAGGCCCCTGTGATAGCACTGGCTGACAGTAACTCCACTGTGAGAGGTTGGCTTTCCCCTTGCCAGGAAGCTTGGGATAGCAGGGGCTGTGGCGTAATTCATCTCTGTGTACCTAGTACAAAGTGCTGGCTGGTCTGTAGGGGGCGCCAATAAATCTTTCTGAAATTGAGCTCTGAGCTCTGCTCCCAGGTCCTGGTGAAGCTTCTCGGGTTCCCTAGCGATCACTCTACTCACAGCCCTGGGCCGAGCGTTCCACCCCCTCCCCCGCCCTACGCGTCCAGCCAGTTCCCTGAGGAGCGCTGGCCCCAGGCCGGCCACACAGTAGCTGCTCAAAAGGACTGACCCAAATAGGAACAAATGACCCTCCCTGGGGGACTGCGGCACGGTTTGCAGTGCGTGGAATTCCGGCGGCCAGTCGGGCTGCAGTTCCCAATTACCATATTAGAGATAAGGACCTAGGCGTCCCCGAGGTCCGGTCGCGCTCCGCTTCCCGGAGGCCAAGCAGCCGTGGCTCTGCTCGCCGCCTCAACCCCTCTCTGATCTCGGTCCCATGATGTCACTCAGAAACAGCCTCAGTTTCCCTTATATATAAAACGGGGGCATCTTTTGAAACTCTGTCAGTGCTACCGCTCCCCCTGCCCGCGAAGCCCCAAGCGACGGACATAGGAGACTCCACGGCACAGACGCGGGCTTTATTAGCACATTTCTAGCGAGCATCGGCCCGCAGCGTTACCGCGGAGGAAAGGGTTCTGGCGAAGTTAGGGTTAATTCCGGCTCGCAACTGACGCAGGCGACTGTGGTAGCCCAGCGCCGGGGGCGGGGTCACAGGGCCAGTTCCAGCACCTAAGGGCGGAAAAACTTCAAAACTTCCGATGGGGGCCGAGCCCCTCCGCGGTCCTCGCACACACCGGAAGGGAATTGGGCTCTGGGTCAGACCGCCTCCTTCTGAAAGGGACGAAACTGAGCCTCCTTTTGCATAAGGCCTGCAGAAAAGACTTCCGCCCACTCCCAAGATGGCCGCCAGCAACGGTTGGGAGATTCGGGATGTGGGACAGAAGGTCACTGGGAGGGGGCGGGGCCTCCTCTCCCCAAGTTCCGGTTCCACCAGGACTGAAGAAAGCGCGCCCAACTGGGGCTTTGTCGCATCTGCGTCGCTGTGCCCGCGCTCTTCGGGCGAGGAAGTCCCTTCGGGGTGGGAGGAGGAAAGGGTTAAGTGAATTAGCTTATCCTGGCAGCTCGAGTCTGGCCCCTCCGCTTCCGGAATCCCACCGCCAAGTGAGATCCCGGGGGAGATAAAGACAATAGCTCCCAACAGGCCCTGTACCAAGGGGTCTCCTGACTACTAAGCATGAGATCGCTTGGGCCCTTAGGAATGGACTGGTTAGATCCCAGACCCTCCATGCCGGGGGCGGTAAGAGAGGATGCCTAGGACCCTGTAAGCGCCAGAGCTGGAGATCTAGAACCTGGAAGATGGGTCCGTAATTCGAAAATTAAAGAAGGGGTTCCGAAATTGAGGTCCAGGAACCCGGATATCCGAAAGGGGTCGGTCAGGAGCACAGATGCTAGCATGCCCCGCGCTCAAAGGATTTGGGGAACCCAGGAGCCTTGGCCTTCCGGAGCGGGGTCTGGGTTACAGATCCCGAAACGCCCTGGGACTCGGGAAAGGACAGGCTGGAGGGAGGAGTCCCGAGACCGCAAATCCCGACATGCAGTGGGACTCGAATGGAACAGCCCAGTGGGAGGAGCCCCGGGAGTACAGGTCCCGGCATGCTCCGGGACTACGGTGCCTCGCGCGCCCCGGCCAGAGCTCACCTTGAAGGAGCCGTGGAACTCGTCGCTCATCCTCCGGAGCTCGCGGCCATATCGCTGTGCAGCCCAGAGGTTGGGGGGCGCCGAGCGCGAGCGGCCCCGGAAGGGGCTGGGCTCCTCCTCCTCCGTCCCTTCTTCATCCTCCGTCCCCGCGGAGTAGAAGCTGTGGCGACTCCGGGTCTCCACAGCCCCAGTGCCTGCAGAGAAGGTCAGGGGGTGGGGACGACGTGAATCTCAACTCCTCTGTGCCCCCAGCCCTGCCGAAGCCCTCAGCATTAGCTCCGTCGGCCCGCTGTGGTCTTTGCGTGCACATCACTCTACCTCTCAGAGCCCCAGTTCCCTCCTAAAGGAAGCTCATGGGGCTTTTGTGAAGATTCGAATTAACTTCTCCTTAATCCCACAAATCTTAATTGAGCCCCAACAATGGGCCAGGCCCTTAGTGTATAAAATGACTTTTCTCTGTGCCTGGCACAAAATAAGGGCATAAGAACTAGTAGTTAGAGCTGCGAGTGCGAGACGCTGGGGCTTCCCAGCAACCCCCTGGGCCGGTAGCTCTTTCCTCAGCTCCATTCCCCCGCAGAGGAAACCAGTCCCCCGGACGAGGAGGTCGCCCCAGCCAGGCGACCTGCAGCTGACCTGCTGGGATCCATTTGTTTCACTGTTGTGGCCTACAGGAGACCTTGGGCCCCCAGAGAACAAGAGCCTGTCAGCAGCGTGTCTGTACCTCTCACAGCACCCACTTTGGAGAAATTGTCCAGAAAGATCTGTTGACTTTAGGTAATACTTAGGGAGCACTTACTGTGTGCTAGTAGGCCCTGGGCATTACTTCATTATTCTCCTAACCATCCTGGGAGGTGAGTACTAACATTGCTTCCACTTTGCAGATGAGAAGACAGAGGCTTAAGAGAGGTTAAGACTTGCCCAGGGTCACACAGCTGTGAAGCTCTGAGGCTAGAAGTCCCTAGAGGTTTGTTGGAATCCAGAGTCCAATGATTATCCATTGAGCTACACTTCTTCCCTTGTCCAACTGCCCTTCAACTCCCTGAGCCTGTGTCCTCACCTCTCTGTGGGGATAAACCTAGTCCTTACTACCAGTGACTGCATAAGGGTCACATAAAGAGCGGGAAAGTGCTTTGTAAGCTGAAAGGGTGTGATGGATCATTATGCAAAGAGGTGTGTCCTGAGTTTGTCTGACCTTTGTACTGTGTGCCATCCCCCCAACTCCTGCCAACCCCACCCCCATACACAGTCCAGCAAAGACCTAGAACACTCCCAGGAGCAAAAATCCAGAGCTAAGCATAGAGTGAAAGACAGGCATGGAAGAAGTGCAGGGGACCAGCGTCCACAGGGAGGCGTTTTGGAGAAAGTAAGATCTAGACCAGGTCTTGAAGCCAGGGGTAACTGTCTCATCCTTCCCCAAAAGGCCTGTGGGTCAGCTCCAGGGCTGCTGGGCCTCCAAGGGTCCCATCTCCAGACACATGGCTGAGAAAGCCAAAAAGGGAAGAGGGAGCTGGATCCAGAAAGGCCTAGGCTAAGCGGGTGATCAGAGCTTCCTGGGCTTCACCAAAGCCTGAGGTCAGGTAGGTAGGGAGACCATAAAGCCTTTGAGGAATGAGTTGGCAGTGGGGAACGGGCAGCTAAATCAGCAGTCGGGATTGGGGGTGGGGGCTAAGGAGCCGAGAGCAGCAAGACCCCTGATGAGAACAGGCCCATCTGCAGAGCGCTGACCAGTTCCGTGGGGCGTGGGCAGCAGGGCCGGGTCCCCACCACCACCTTCCTGCTTTGTGACCTGGGGCCTTTAATCCCTTGGGGCCTCAGTGTAGTCCTCTGTGAAATGGACCCCAGACCCCAGGACCTCCACGAGAACAAATGACACAGGGAGAGCACCCTATTCTGCATTTTGCGTGTCCTGAAGGCTCCCAGCTTCCCAGTGAGGCAGAGGCCAAGTTCTCCCTATTTTACACATGAGGAAGTAGAAGCACAGAGAGGTTAGGAACTTGCCCAGGGTCGCACAGCTGGTACACCCTGCCCGGTCACTTAAATGCTCAGGAACCATCAGCTATTATTTTCCTTTACCAGCTCTAAGAATCCACACACCTCCACACTTGACAGATGCAAGGCCCAAGGGTCAGAAGATGAGTGATTGGCAGGTGGGCACTTGGTTTGGGCACTGCACCCTCGCCTAGGAGTCAGAACAAGCAGAAGAGCACTCGCTGTGTCAGGTTGGAAGTGTGCTTCATGTGTATCAATTCCTTACGTCCTCATCACATCCTATGAAGGAGGTTACTCCCTGTTCCCATTTTACAGAGGAGAAAACTAAGGCACAGAGAGGGTAAGTAACTTGCCCAAGGTCACACAGCTAGTAGATGGCAGAGCTGGGATTCCAACCCAACCATTCTGGCTCCTGTGCCTGTGTGCTTAACTCTCATGCCCCCGGCTCCCCCCAGCAGCACCACGGGCCACCTTGGGGGCTCAGGTCTGGGAAGGCACCCCTGGTCCTTCTGTAAGTGCCAGCTCTACCAGGGGCCTACCCTAAGGAGTGGGGATTTTTACCAAAGCCATGGATTTAGCAACGCCAAGCCAGCCATTGTCAAAATGACACTCCTAAGTGTAAACTGAACATTTAAGTGTCCTTCTGTTTACTAGAAAAAAACCTGAGGGATTTTCTGTGAACTCCCTGGGGGAAGTGGATATGCCCCTCCCACCCTATGCATCCAACCTTCCATCAGCTCTCACCCCTACATGCCCCGGGGCAGGGCAGAGGTGGCCTCTCTGAGTCTGGGGAAGGTAAGGGTGAGGGAGGGAGTGTGGCTCCTGTCTGGTTGTGAGCATGGGTGGGTGCCCAGGCCTGCCCACTCACACCATCCTTCCAGAGAGCCTGCCTGGGGCTGGGGTGGGGAATTGGGAGGGGCCTAGGGCTGCAGGTGCCCCGAGGCCCACCCCAGGCTTTAAGTTCTTTACCCATTGGGCTTCTGGGTACGTGCATGGGGCTGGACACATCCATGTTCATGCTTCTGTGAGCATCCTTGCACACTTCATTAAAACAGTGGTGTTCCAGACAGTTCGAGGCAGTGAGGCTTTCCCATCAGGCAGGGCTGGGTTTGGATCCTGCTCTACCACATGTGGGTGGTTCACTTACTGCTCGCCCCCGGCAGGAGAGCAGTGTGGCATTCCTCCCTGAGCAGGCGCGCTGCCTGTCGTGTCTTGGCCCAGGCTTCCTGTGTCCCCAAAGCCGTTTGGGGTACAAAAGCCCCTTACTGTCCTGTAGAGAACATACCCCCACCTTGCTCAGAGCTGAGGAAATCAGAAAACACTAAAGCAGAGGCTGGCAAACGTTTTCTGTAAAGGGCCACATAGTAAATATTTTGGGCATTGCAGGCCACACAGTCTCTGTCACAACTACTCAACGTTGCAGTCACAGCTTGAAAGAAGCCAGAAACAATATATACATGGCTGTGCATTGCTGTATTCCACCAAAATTGTATTTGGGACACTGAAAATATTATTCTACTTTGGGACTTCCCCGGTGGCACAGTGGTTAAGAATCCACCTGCCAATGCAGGGGACACGGGTTCGAGCCCTGGTCCAGGAAGATCCCACATGCCGCGGAGCAACTAAGCCCATGCGCCACAACTACTGAGCCCGCGTGCCACAGCTACTGAAGCCCGCGCGCCTAGGGCCCGTGCTCCGCAACAAGAGAAGCCACCGCAATGAGAAGCCCGTGCAACACAGCGAAGAGTAGCCCCCGCTCGCCACAACTAGAGAAAGCCCGTGCACAGCAACAAAGACCTAATACAGCCAACAAAAAAAAAACCTTCAGTGGCTCCCCATTGCCTATGAGATAAACTCCAAACTCCTGGGCATGGCCTGCAAGGCCCTTACATTATGGTTCTAACCTACACTTCCTTGTCTGCCATCAGAGGGGCATTGGTTATTCATGTCTCTTATCCCCTCTGAATGAACAGCAGTCCCCAGGTCTCCTCAGGGCCTGGGCCAAATCGCTGTAACAACAACAACTGCAGTAATAGTAAGAACAGCAAACCCTCCTCTGTGCTAGGCACTGTTTCTAAGCACTTTTCCTATACTAATGCATCAGATTCTCACAACAACCTTATGAGGTGGGACTAGTTCTAGTCCCATTTTACGGACAAGAAAACTGAGGCACCCAATGTTCATCACAACCTAAGTGTCCATTGACGATGAATGGATAGAGAAGATGTGGTATATATATACAATGGAATATTACTCAGCCATAAAAAGGAATGAAATAATGCCATCTGTAACAACATGGATGGACCTAGAGATTACCATAGTAAGTGAAGTCAGAGAAAGAAAATATCACGATATCACTCATATGTGAAATCTAAAAAAATGATACAAATGAACTTACTTACAAAACAGAAATAGACTCACAGACATAGAAAACAAACTTACGGTTACCAAAGGGGAAAGGAGGTGGGAAGGGATAAATTAGGATTTGAGGATATTTTTTTCTTTTTGGCCGTACCACGCTCGGCTTGTGGGATCTTAGTTCCCCGATCGGGGATCAAACCTGGGCCATGGCAGTGAAAGCGCTGAGTGCTAACCACTGGACTGCCAGGGGATTCCCAGGACTTTGGGATTAACAGATACATACTACTATACATAAAACAGATAAACAACAAGGATTTACTGTATAGCACTGGGAACTATATTCAGTATCTTGTAATAACCTATAATGGAAAAGAATCTGAACAGGAATATATACATGTATACGTATGTATAACTGAATCACTTTGCTGTATACCTGAAACTAACACATCATTGTAAATCGACTATACTTCAATTTTAAAAAAAGGAAAAACAAAGAAAACTGAGGCAGAGTGAGTTAAGTAACCTGCTCAAGCTCAACCTACCAATAGAGGGGAGAGCTGAGTTTGAACCCTGCAGTCTGGCCCAGGGCCTAGCACCGGGCTGCTTCTCCCACTGCATGTCCTTCCTCCCCTCTCCATCATCCACGCACCAGCCGCCCCAGGCACCAGGCTATGCAATGGAGCTGTCACAGCACACAAGGTGGCCACAGGCCTGCCCTGGGGACACACGCAGTCCACTACAGCAGGGGTGTGGAGGCAGGGAATATGAAGGGTGACAGGACCCTGCCCATCTGGAGGGGGCAGTGGCCCTGTGGCTCTGGCAGGTCACTGGCACTTGTGGATCTTTTATGGAAAAATCACTTGCTTTTTAGACATCGAAAACTAAGTCAAAAGTTTAAGGATGGGCTTCCCTGGTGGCGCAGTGGTTAAGAATCCGCCTGCCAATGCAGGGGACATCGGTTCGAGCCCTCGTCAGGGAAGATCCCACATGCTGCGGAGCAACTAAGCCTGTGAGCCACAACGACTGAACCTGCGCTCTAGATCCCGTGAGCCGCAACTACTGAGCCCACGAGCCACAACTACTGAATCCCACGCCTAGAGCCCGTGCTTCACAATAAGAGAAGAAGCCACTGCAATGAGAAGCCTGCGCACCGCAACGAAGAGTAGCCCCCGCTCGCTCGCCGCAACTAGAGAAAGCCTGCGCGCAGCAACAAAGACTCAATGCTGCCAAAAATTAATTAATTAAAAAAAAAAAAAAAGTTTAAGGAATCCAGTGCGGTCCTCTTACACGGTGGCTACTTTCTCCCGTGCAGGCCTCCTTATGGCTGGACCTGGAGCTGGGATAGTCATCCCCTTGACTTACTGCTGCTTCAGACCATTCTCACTCCCTCCTCCCCAAATCTAGTTTCTTGGGCTGTGCCACCCTTCCCGCTCTGGGCCTCAAGCACCCACCGCCCACAGGGTGGGCCCCTCGTGGGTGCAGGAGATTACTGGAGCTCCCTGCCGCTCTCTCTCCCCAGCCACTCCCTTAGCCGCTCGTGTCTTCATTCATTCACAGCACCGAAGTGGTCCTTCCCAGCTCCCTGCCTTGGCACCCCAACTCTAATGATGCTGGGACTCCTCACACTTGGCCAGCTTACACTGCACACGAGCTAAGCCCCCAGCCACCTCTCTCACTGGGCTGAGACCAGCACAGGTCTGGTTAAGGCCAACTCCCTGCCAGTTCCCACAGGCAGCCGACTGGCCAGTGGGGCTGGAGGAGAGCACAGCCGTGCCACCTCAGTTCAAATTCACGGTCACGAGACCCAGTGGCGCCCTAGATGTTGCCCAGCACAACTTCCACACTCCATCCTCTAGGCCAAGACAACCACTTCCAACCTGTTCCTCTCTCCCCCTCAGCCCCCATCCCTCTCCCCACCCTCACTCCTGGCTCAAGACCTGGCTTCCTTTTACCAAGAAACTGGAAGCACCCACGAGAGAGACTTCTACTAGTTCCCACGAGGTTTCTCCCCCTGCCCTCCACTGCTCTTAGCTGAGCCGCCCCTCCCCTGCACACCAGACTGCTCTCTCCGACTCAAGGACACCTCTCCAGCAAGCTTCCCTTCTCTTCTGCATCCTCCAGTATTTTCCTCGCTCCTGGATTACTCCATCAGCTTATAAACATGCTCTTTTGGGAATTCCCTGGCGGTCCAGTGGTTAAGACTCCATGCTTCCACTGTAGGGGGCATGGGTTCCATCCCTGGTTGGGGAACTAAGATCCCACAAGCTGTGCAGCATGCCCCCCCCCCCCAAAATGCTCTTTTCTTTTCCCTTTCTATCGTAAAAGACATAATAAAATAACTCTTCCTTGACTCTCCTTGGGCCTTCAGCTGCCACCCGCTCCTCTGTTCCTCTTTGCCAGAGCTCAGCTGCCAAGAGGGGGTGGGCTCTCCTTTCTACCTCCACTTCTCTTCCTATCAACCCTCCCCACTTGCCACCCAAGCTGCACTGGCCCTGTGTCGAGTCCAGTGCTCCACTCCCAGTCCTCCTCCAGCGGCCCTGGAAGGAGCCTCACGGGTTCAGCTCTCCCTTTCCTTACCAGACAGCTCGCTCCTTCTCAGACCCCAGTGCTGACTCCTCCTCTCCTGCTGCCCTCTGCAGGCTGGATCCCCAGGATCAGTCCAGGTCCTCCCCTGTCTACACTGGCTCCCAGGGCCCACAGAACACTACCTCAGCGACTGCCAACTTCTATGTGTATCTATCCCTGCTAGAAGTCTCCACCTGGATGCCCAAAAGGCACTTCTAACCTGCTCTGGGCCAAACAGGGCTCCTGATCTCACCCCACGCCATCTCAGTTCCATCTCAGTTAAGAGCCACTCCATCCTTCCAGGTGCCCAGGCCAGATCCCTTGCAGCCATCTTCTCTGTGCCTCATACCCCACATCTGTCCGCCAGCAAATCAGGCCAGCTGTACCTTCAAGAGAAACCCAGAGTCCATCTACTTACCACTTCCACCGCCACCATCCTGGCACAGGCCACCATCCTCCCCTGTGGCACCGCCCCTGCCTCTGCCCATTGCAGACCCGGCTCAACACAGGGGCCCTGGTGATTCTCTCGAGGTCCAAATCGGATCAAAGCCCTCCAGGTTTTCACTCAAAGTGAAAGCCAGAGTCCTTACCTGGGCCTTCAAGGCCCTGCCCATCGGCCCCTCCTCCTCCCTTAACTCTTGATGAGTCTCCAACCCCCCCTCCCCTCACTGGCCTGAACTGTGTCCTGCCCTCAGGGCCTTTGCATGTGCCCTTCCCTCCGCCTGCAGGTCTCTGCCTGCATCTGTCTTCCCAGAGACCTCTGCCTGGCTCACCCCTCACGGATTCTAGCCTTTGCTGAAATGTTGCTTCTTACCAAGGCCCACCCTGACCACCTCAGTTAAAATCACTCCCCCGGCCCCCCAGTGTTCTGGATTCCAATGAGAAAGTCAAGAGTGTGTCATGTAGTGCATCATCTTCTAACGCATTATATCACTCACTACTTTGTTTCTTTGTTTATGGCTTGTCTCCCCCCACCTACTAGAATGTGGGCAACCACAAGGGCAAGGGTTTCTCTCTTCTGGTCACTGATGAACCCCTGGCAGCTGGAACATACATTCAGCACTTGACACAGAAGATGGGAAGGGACAGCCAGGTGGGGGGGTAGAAAGCTGTTTCAAGCAGAAAAACAGCAAGTGCAAAAATCTGGAAGTTAAAGAAAGCCTGCGGAGTTTGGTGTGACAGACAGCGGGCTAGGGAGGGTTTTTTGTTTTGTTTTGTTTTTTGTTTTAGAGATTATATCCCTGACTGAAAACTGAATACCAACCTTTTTGTTTGTTTGTTTCTTTTTTTTTGGCTGCACCACGTGGCTTGCAGGATCCTAGTTCCCTGACCAGGGATTGAACCCGGGTCCTAGGTAGTGAAAGCGCTGAGTCCTCACCAATGGACTGCCAGGGAATTCCCTGGGGAGGGTGTCTTAATAAGCCTTTCTGCTCCTGAAAATGGGAGGGCGTCAATTCGGCTTCTGCAGGCGAGGGACATGAGTTTTGTTTTCAGAAGATCTCTGTGGTTGTTCCAGGTGCCAAGGCTTGTGCTGGGCACTGGGGAGGTGGGGACTACAGAGAAATGGCCACTGCCCTCCAGGGCCCATCCTTCCATCTCAACGCTGGGTCCCCCTGGGTAGGTGTGGAGGACAGCCCATGCCTCCCCAGGCCCACACAGACCCGCTGCCTGGTAGGGCTGTCTGCCTCTTGGGGTCACCTGGCCCTGGCAACTGGCAAGGACAGCCCGCGTGTGGGTGTGAGCCACAGGGCGGAAGAGAACACAGCTGGGGCTGGAAGGCTGGATCCCAGGATCTCAGGGAAAGTGCTAGCCTGGGGCAGGGCACCACCAAGTCTTCTAGCCCCAAGGAAATGCCAAGCAAGTGTGATCTAAGGCAAGTTGCCTCTCAGTGATTCTGTCCTGGCCCTAAGCTAAGAGCTACATACTTTGACCATTTACTAAGCACCAGCTCTATAATTAAGTGCTTCTTAGGTATTCCTGCTAATCATCCCCACAGCACTACAATGGTGGCGACTAATTGCTCTGTTTTACCGAGGAGGAAGCTGAGGTGCAGAGAGGTTAGGGACTTGCTCAAAGCCACCCCGTGAGTGTGGATGTGGCTGGGGTGCAGGGAGCTACTGGGCTGGAGGCCAGGTGGACAAGCAGGTGGTTGTTCTTGGGGCGGGGGTGCCTACCTCCATGGTGGCTGCTGCTGGCTGGCTGTCCCTGCTGGTGACCAGCTTCCCCCAGGAGGCCTGGGGCCGTTTGCGGGTGCTTGCTGGGACCTGGGGGCCTGTCCCCTGTGGGGCTGGGGCCCAGGCCCCTATCTGCAGGGCTGGAGTCTTCCTGCTCACTCTGCTCAAACTCTGGGATCTGGAACATGCTCTGGGCTGCGGGGGTAAGATGGTAGGCGGTTAGGGCACAGCTGGGGCTAACGGGGGCCGGCAGGGGTTGGCGGGGGGGGGGGGGGGCGCAGGCATCCCTGGCTCCCTCTCCCACCTCAGAACCCCAGGTCCACCCTGCCTCCCAGGCCCCTGGTTGTCCGTTGAGTCTGGCCCAGCAGGAGGCTCAACCTACCCACCCAGGATCTAAATCTCTCAGAGCCCTGGGGCGGTAGAGCAGCCCCAGGCCCCTACCCAGGCCTCGGCCAGACCCGCCCGTGGTGACGGCACACAGGTCTCACCCCAAGCCCGATCTCGAGGACCCTGACCCGGGCCCGCCGCGTCCCTCTAGCACCGAGGGAGTCCGGCCCTAGTTGCCTGGGCAACGGGAACTGTCACCGACACGGCCCAATCAGCTCTCGAAGTGTCACTAACTGGCCAGCAGGCGGGGCCACTACCGGCCCGGGCCCCGCCCACCACCTTCCTCCTGGGTCCCTTCTACGTCTCCGGATGCTCAGCTCCCGACTTCCTTATGCCTTGGGCGTGTGTGGGAGCAGATGAGGGGTTCTTTGGGGTCCCCATCTGGGGGCCAGCTCCTGCTGACAAGTCCTTCAGGCTCTCTGGGCCTTAATTCCCACTCCTGTAAAATGGGGATAATGACACCTCCCTCAGGAGTCGGTGATCCTTGTAAACTGAGTGGTGATTACTGTGGGTGAAGACACTTTGCAAAGCCGTAATTGAAGCTCAGCCGTCGGATGCAACTGTTGTTGTTGTTGTCACTGCTCCGTCTGAACCGGGTGGCCGGCTCGGGAAGTCCCCCTCCCTCCTCCCCGCGGTGGAAACCTCGCACCGCCCGCATCAGGGGCGCCACTCCCTGCGCCAACTCGGGAGCACTCGAGATAAGCGAGGGAGCCTCCGCCCTGGCAGGATGACTGCCCCGGCGCAGAAGGGACAGGGGCCCCTATGAGGGTGACCATAGGACTCGCGGAGCCTCGCGCCTGGCAGACGGCGGGCCAGGTGAGCGGGAACCGCCGCCACCCAGGGAGTGCGCGGGCCGGCTAGCGCGGGCTGCGGGGCCAGGCGGGTTAAGGCCCGGGGGCGGGCCCCGGAGGCCATCTTGGCTGAGGGCGGAAGTTTCGTTCAGAGACCGGCTGAAGGGAAGTCGTTACCGCCCCGGGTCGGGCGGCATGATTTCGATTTGAGGATGGGGAAGAGAAGCATGGGAACTGCCGGGCCCCCAAAGAAGCAAGGGCCGCTGGCCCCGGGCAGTGCCCACCCGGGCACTGGCCGGACGCGGCGCAGCCCGAGCGTCACGGCCGCTCGCCGCCTCTTGTAACCCCTGACGCCCGCCAGCGGCGCAAGTCGCGCCAATTCTCGAACGGTTCCGCGCCGGGCGCGGCGCGGTTCTGCGTAGCAGGGACCGGACTCTGAGCAATTTGCGTAGCGAACGGCGGCCGCGCAGGCGCAGGAGGGGGTGGAGCAGCGGGAGCCGGGGAGCCGGAGCCCCGCGTCCCAGCGACCGGAGCCGGCTACCCCAGCGGCGGCCTGACGACCCGGCGTCGGCCTCCTCCCGCCCCCCGCGGCTGGAGAGTAGACGCAGTGGGGGGTGGGGTGGGGGCAGCGTCCGGAATCCCGAGGACGGAAGGCAGAGGCCCTCCCCATCCGGATTGTTGGAGGGGAGAGAGTCCCCCAGTTTGGGGAGGGGGAGAGCCAGGCGTTGAGCGTCCCCAGCAGCGGCCGCTACCCTGAGCAGACTGGCGCTGGCCGGCTCTCCCCCTCCTGCCAGGACGACTCCAGCGACCAAGGCCAGGGACCCCTCTTCTTCAGCCTCTGCACCTCCACCCCCCTCCCCACGCCCGGCTCTGAGGCTGGCCCAGAGAGCAGTGCTCCCCATCCCCCTCTGCCCTGGAGAGGAAAGGCTGTCCTTCCACACCCCTGAGTGAGGGACCCAGGTTGCCTGTGCCCCGCAAAGGCAAGGGTCCCTCTATTCAGGGGGGGAGGGCCTGGCCAGCCACAACTTCTTTCCCCCTGAGCTCCCCATCTCTGTCTCTGCACCCTACAACTCCCACCCCTCCGTATTTATTTCCCTGGCCCCCTGCCAGCCCCTCCATCTCTGTCTCCGGGATTCAGGCCTCCCTCCCTGACATGGAGAGTAACCTGTCTGGCCTGGTGCCTGCTGCTGGGCTGGTGCCTGCGCTGCCGCCCGCCGTGACCCTGGGGCTGACTGCGGCCTACACCACTCTGTATGCCCTGCTCTTCTTCTCCGTCTATGCCCAGCTCTGGCTGGTGCTCCTGTATGGGCACAAGCGTCTCAGCTATCAGACGGTGTTCCTGGCACTCTGTCTGCTCTGGGCTGCCTTGCGTACCACCCTCTTCTCCTTCTACTTTCGAGATACACCCCGAGCCAACCGTCTGGGGCCACTGCCCTTCTGGCTTCTCTACTGCTGTCCTGTCTGCCTCCAGTTCTTCACACTGACGCTTATGAACCTCTACTTTGCCCAGGTAACCATGGTGACGGGTGGGGGTGGGCAGTGGGGTGGCAAGCCCCAAGGGCCCCAAAGAATGATGGGCGTCTCTGCTCCCAGGTGGTGTTCAAGGCCAAGGCAAAGCGTCGGCCAGAGATGAGCCGAGGCTTGTAAGTACTCGGGACACTGGTGGGTTCAGCCTCCAGGTCAGGGGCAGGGAGAAGCCCGGTGTCCATTCCTTCCTCCCTGGTAGGTCTGAGGCGAGGACAGCCCAGAATATTTGTGAAAGGCTTGGAAGAGTTAGGCATCTGGTGCAGATGGCTCAGCAGAGGCGCATTGCATATGTGAAGGACAACTATAATAGAAACAGTTGAGATACTGTGAAGGGAGAGGGTACCAATGTCATCCATGATGGAGGAAGAGTTGGAGGCTCCAGCCCTTGGAAACTCCAAAGCCAAAGGGCACTTCTGGGTGACCTTGGGCAGTGATACTCTTGTCATTTGTATAACATCTCACAGTTTATTAAGAGCTTTCACAAACATCTTTAATTTTTACAACTTACCTGTGAAGCTGTTATTATCCCCATTTGAGAGGTGAAGACACTGAGGCCCAGCAAGGTAAAGCAACATGTTCAAGATCACATACCTGGCAGGAGGCACAGCCAGGGCTTAAACCCAGATTTCTGACTCCGAATCCAGTGCTCTTTCTGCTGTACCACAGCCGTCAGTCATCTTCTGACCTCTTTAGCTTCAGTTTTCTCATCTGTAAAACTAGAGGAGCAGGGTTCAGACTGGATGACCTGAGGTTCTGATTGACACCGGGGTCTCCTGGGGGAGGCTGGGTGGTTGGGGAGCACCAAGGGTGGTCTTCTGGGGCTGACCGTGCTGTGGGCCGCAGGCTGGCCGTCCGAGGGGCCTTCGTGGGGGCCTCGCTGCTCTTTCTGCTGGTGAATGTGCTGTGTGCAGTGCTGTCCCGCCGGCGCCGGGCACAGCCTTGGGCCCTCCTGCTGGTGCGCGTCCTGGTGAGCGACTCCCTGTTTGTTATCTGCGCACTCTCTCTTGCCGCCTGCCTCTGCCTTGTCGCCCGGCGGGCTCCCTCCACCAGCATCTACCTGGAGGCCAAGGTAGGGCCACAAGTGCTGATGCCTGGGTGTCCTTTGGGGTGTTTGGGGTCTTCAGAGTAGAGAGAAAGCTGGAACCTACCCTCCCTAAGGATCCTCTGTTGTCATCTGTGCCAGGGGACCAGTGTGTGCCAGGCAGCTGCGATGGGTGGTGCCATGGTTCTGCTCTATGCCAGCCGGGCCTGCTACAACCTGGCGGCCCTGGCCTTGGCCCCCCGGAGCCGGCTGGACGCCTTCGATTATGACTGGTACAACGTCTCTGATCAGGTGGGCATTCAGCACATCTGCCGCCTCCTCAGTAGCTGTGGCTCTTGGCCCCAAGCTGGCCTGGGCCCTGTCTGGGTGCCCCATTGGCACGACTGCAGGTTGGCACAGCCCCTACCTCCCCACAGGCGGACCTGGTGAACGACCTGGGGAACAAAGGCTACCTGGTGTTTGGCCTCATCCTCTTTGTGTGGGAGCTGCTGCCCACCACCCTGCTGGTGGGCTTCTTCCGGGTGCACCGGCCCCCACAGGACCTGGTGAGGGCCAGTGGAGAGGGGCGGCACTGGGGGTACCTGGGCTGGGTTCTGGGGGTTGGGGGAGGGCAGTGGGGGGCAGGAGGAAGCATCAATGGCGGCTCCCTCCCCCAGAGCACCAGCCGCATCCTCAACGGGCAGGTCTTTGGCTCCCGTTCCTACTTCTTCGACCGGGCACACTGCGAGGATGAGGGCTGCTCTTGGGAGCACAGCCGGGGTGAGAGCACCAGGTAGGAGTCCCGGTTCCACCTCAGGACCCCTGGGCTCCTGGGTTGCCCCATTGAGCCATGGGGACTTAACAGCTGGGCCTTCCCACACCCCAACCCGTGCCACGATCTGTACCAGGTGAGGTCCCCTCTGGTTTGCTATTGCTAAAGCCTCCACCTCTCTCTCCAAGATGAAGTTTGCCATAGTCAGAGAGGTCTGGGTCACTGGGCTCTTCTAGGTGTCTCTCCCTCCCCCAACTCTTGTGGCCGTGGTCCTGGTGACTGCCGTGGGACTGAGCCTGCTTCTCTGCCTGCAGCATGTCAGGCAGCCTAGGCTCCAGCAGCTGGTACGGTGCCATCGGGCGGGAGCCAGGCTGGTGCGGGGGCAGCCAGACGCGGACCACTCCTCTGCTCTTCTCCCAGGTTCTGGGACCAGGCAGCCACCATCACAGTCTCTACTCTACCCCACAGACGTGATTCCCCTTCATCTCCCCCCAGAACACCCAGACCCCAGTCCCTCCCACCCCAGGCCCCTGTGCCAAGTTCATCTGCCGCTTCTTGCCCGGGATCCCGGGGGCTGTGGCTGCCTCTTTCCCAGGCCGGCTCCTTGCTACTCCTGTTGTAGTGAGCTTGCGCTGTCCCCTAGGATGGGGGGCATGGCCCTGGCTGCCAGATGCTCATAGCACCCTGGCATGATCTACCAGCTCTGCTTCTACACCGGAGCCAGCTACCTCTCCTGCGCCTGCCACTCAATAAACAGTGTCTGTGCCCCGAGTCTGTTCCCTGTCTGTCAGTTGTCTGCTTGTGTTTCTCACACCGTTGCCTGTTTGGTCTAAGGCTGATCAGACACTGGCCCTTGAAGGGGGCTGCTGGGCTGGGCAGGGGCCATTTACCTCCCCCGAGACTGGTGGGTAAGGAGACGGAGGAGCCTGCAGTCTGAGGGGAAGAGAGACCAGAAGGGCCCTGCTTCCACTCCAGTCCCTTCGCCGCTTGAATGATTTCTACTCTTTCCTCAAGATCTGCTTCAAATTTCACTTCCTTTATGAAGCCTACCATCTCCAGTTCAGGGAACTGTGTCCCCCCGCTCCCGGGTCCCTTGGCACAGTGATTGCATGGCTACTATGCCTCTTACCCTTAGTGGATAGGGATTTCTAGACACCCTGTTTTCCTGTCATTATGCCCAACCTGGCCTTCAGGTCCAGGAGTTAGTCCAAGGCCTGCGGAGGAAGAGGTGGCCAGTAACTGAGCAGCCCCCGTCTCCCTAGCAGGTGTGGATTTGGCCAGATGGTTGGGCTGCCCCCACGCAGTCTGTGGTGGTCCTGGGGGGCCCCTAATAGTGCAGTCACTGCCTTCTGTAGTCACAGCCCTTACAGATCTGTCATCTGTCGCATGGCCGGGAGTCATTTATCAGAGGGTCCGTCTCCTGCCCATGTGTGTGGCCATTTGTTCCAGCTCCTTGGAGTTCCTGGGGCCTAGCACTGAGCCTGTCTTGAAACCCTTCACCTGGGACTCTCCTGAGCAGCAGGCCTCAGGGCCCCCAGAGAGGGCATCCGAGACTCAGAGAATCAGCTCGAAACTGGACAATCACTTTTTTTGAAAGGAAAACTGCCAACATTTGTAGGGCACTTAACTGTGAGTGCCAGGCTCTGTTTTGAGCATTTACAAATACCAACCACTTTAATGCTCAGAACAGCAGCCTGAGGTGATAGTCATCCCTTTTCTGTAAGTGGGGACTGGGAGGTAGGGGGAGTTTGGTAACCTGTCTAGGCCCCCTACTGGTAGAGGATGGTCAGCCTTAGAACCCATGCTTAAAACCACCCAAGTGAAGGCTGAGGCCCCCAGGCAAGAGGAGGGTCTTTGGCAAGATCAGAGTTGTAAAGAAATGGGTAAGAGCAGAGAGGAGCTGAGTTCCAGGACCTGCCAGGGCCCTGCTGTTCAGACAGTGGGGGAGGGAGTGCTGGCACCAGTTCCAGGCTGGGATGGGCATGGAAGTGAGGAACAAGGGATGGGGATGCAGGAGGTGCCCCACCTTGATTTCCCAGAGCTTGGTCCCAACCCTACCTTGGCCAATTCCAGATTGCCTCAGGGGATCCCCCACCCCTTTGTCCCCTGGGATCTCCTCCCTCATGAGTGCAGAGCCCAAGGGCCAGGCTGTCCCTCGGGGCGGGGAGCTGAGGGCCCTTCCCACCTGGTAGTGGGCCTGGAAGATGCTGGGAGATTAGAGTGGAGGCTGTCCGAAGAGGTGAGCCGGCTGATGTCCAAGTTGGGGCCGTGCCGCTGGCCACGCTGGCTGGCCAACAGGGCAGAACCAGGGCCCCGGTCTAAGACTCCAGGCCTGACCCAACGGCGACCCCTCCCGGGCTCCTCTGCCACTCATTTCCCGGGACCGGCCAGGATTGGGGGGCTGGGCAGCCGCAGGTAAGGGTCTGCGGAGAGCAGCGCCGGAGGCGAGGGCGAGGCACAGCAGAGGGAAGCGCGGCGCTGGAGAGGTTAAATGCGGGAGGAGGGGGGCTTCTGGCGGCGGGAGGGGGGTCCCAGCACCGGCGGCCGCCCGCTCCGCCCCTGCCGCTGCCGCCGCCTCCGCGGCCCAGCCGGCAGGCACCGGCGAGGCCGCGCCGGAGCCCGGGCCGCAGCGGCAGCCGCAGCCGCAGCCGCAGCGTGGCCAACAGTGAGTGCGGGGCGGAGAGGGCGGGCGCGCTGGCGCGGAGAGGGAGTGCGGGGCGGCGAAGGGCGCCGGCCGGGCTCCGGGGCTGGGGCGCGCAGGGGGCGACCGGCCGGCAGAGGCGCCCACCTCCCCGCTCGTGGGCGCCTCTGGGAGTCCTGCGGCCGTGCATCCAGCCGCCGCCCGTCACGCTCCGAGGCGTCGGCGTGAAGACGCGGGGAGGCCGTGGGAGCGAGTGGCGGGGGTGCGGTGTCTGGGCAGTGGGCGCTGCGCGGTGGCCCCGCGGTCTGGGTATGTGTGTATGTGAGTGTGTGCGCACAAGTGTGTGGGCCTCTGGGGGCCTTGGCCCGGCGCGCACGGCCCTGAGGGTCCGGTGTGCCCGAGAGGCCGGGGAGTGTGCAGGTGGTGTGTGTGTGTGCGCGCAGCCCGGGCAGAGGGGCCGCCTGGAGCCGCAGGGTGGAGCGTGGGCGCGCGGGTCTTTGTGCCCGCGTGTGTGCGCGAGGGCGCCGCCGCCCGCTGTCCCGGGGGCTGACAGCTGTCCAGGGGATGCTGCACTGGTCCGGCCCTGGTCGCCCCCACCGCGCTGCTTCCCGGAACCCAGTACCCTCCCTTCCCCTCCGCCCTGCCTCGCCTCTGCGCAGCGATCGGGACCCGCCCCAGGGTTCCTCGAAAGCCCAGCGGGGCGCTGGGGGACACTGTAGGCTCCCCGTCCGGTCCATCGCGTCTAGAAGAGGAGCAAGGAGAGGCAGGAGGGGAGCGAGAAGCCGCGAAGATGCTGCCGCAGCCCCGGCGGACGAGCCGGGATCCGCCATACCCGTCCCCGCCCTGCACAGTCCTCTGTGCCCCCTCAGCCTCCAACTGGAAGGCGGGTTCCCCACGCCCCCTCCAGGCCCCCAACATTTCCTCGCTCGTCCTGCCTCTCCCTCGGCAGGCTCGGTCTCTCTTTCCCCCTTCCACTCTCCTTCCTTTCCTTTCCCGGTGCCCTCTTATCTTCTCACACCCTGGAGTCCCCGGAGGGGGACTGAGGGCAGGGCAGTGGAGGTAAGGGGGAGGACAGAGGTGGGGGGACTGGGTGTGTCCTGGTACCAAGTGTCCGGCCAGAAGGATGTGAGGAGAAGACGTCTGTGGGTAGTAGGGCTGGGGGGCTCTAAGGCCATTGGGTGTGTAGGGGTTGGAGAAGGAGGGTGTAGGGGTGTCAGGTCAGGTTATTGATCCCAGCATCCCTGGTTCTGCCCACAGTGACTGCAGCTCCCCAGGAGCCCCCTGCCCGGCCTCCCCAGGCGGGCCGTGGAATTGGCCGGGCCCCTGGGCGCGCCATGCGCAGCACCACACTACTGGCACTGTTGGCTGTGGTCCTGCTCTACTTGGTGTCCGGTGCCCTGGTGTTCCAGGCCCTGGAACAGCCCCATGAGCAGCAGGCCCAAAGGGAGCTGGGGGAGGTCCGAGAGAAGTTCCTGAGGGCCCATCCATGTGTGAGCGACCAGGACCTGGGGCTCTTCATCAAGGTGCGTGGGTGGGGGAGAGCTCCTTCAGCAGTCACCCATGACCCCCCTGACACTAGCTGCATGCCACTGGGACCCTGTGCTGGAGTGCTGCTTCCAGACCCGCACCCCTGAAGGCAGGGTGCAGCTGGGGGGTGCAGGGCAGAGGCTGGGATCCAGGTCTTTGTGTTTTCAATATGGCGGCCAGGGCCGCATTTGTTTTCCTTGCTGTGCCTGGCATTGGATTCTCTTCCTAAAATGGCTCCTTCCATGTGTGATAGTGGTTGAATGAAGGAACGCATGAAGGAAGAAATGAATAAATGGCTGTAGCAGATGAGATATGTTACATTTTCTCAGGTCTAACTCACTGGTTTAGGGTTGCCAGATGAAGTCTGGAATACCCAGTTAAATGTAAATTTCAGCTAAAGAATGAATACTTTTAAAATATAAATATGTCCCATGCAGTATTTTTATTTGCTAAATCTGGCAACCCTACACTAGTTCCTATGCTTCTTTGAAGTCACAGATGCCTCAGAGAAACCCAAGAACACTGTGAACACTTCCCCACCCCCTACCTCCAGAAAAGTGCACATATAAACATGTACTGATGGTTTCGGAGGATTTCAGGATCCCCCAAGCTGGTCCATGCCCTCATGGATGCCAGGTTGAGCACACCTTCCCACCAGGACACATGCTTATGATGCGGAGGCTAGAGGGAGGGCGAGTCAGGGATGGGGTCAACTTTGGACCAGTGACTAAAGAAAGTGTGGGTTGCAGCCTTCTGGGCTACTGTCAGGCAAGCACCTCTGCTGCTCTCTCTCTGATTGAGCCACTGTCATATTTTAAAAAATAAAGTAACATTTAACTTTAATACATTAATGTTTATTATTTTATTGAAAGGCACCCCTATTTCCTGTCCCTTCTTTTGGAGGGAGGAGCCATCAACACGGAGCCTCGGTGTTCCAGCTGATTCCCAAGGTGGCAGGACCTGGAGCAGAGATGAGGATGGGGTGGGTCCAGGACACAGGCAGCTTGACATTGTCTCTGACACCTCCAGAATGCCCAGCAAAGCTCCGAGAGGCCTGGGTAGGAGAGTGTCTGGCCAGACCACAGGGCAGGAGGAGGGAGGGAATCTGACCTATTTTATCTTCGCAAAGGAATTCCTTTTTTCCTGGATTAAAAAAAAAAAAAAAAAAAAGACGAAGAAGAAGAAGAAGAAGAAGAAGAAAAGGAAGGGCAGAACCAAGCAAGGAGGGCAACAGCTGCTTTATTTCTCTTCCATAATTAGTCATGCAGCAATTATGCACCTACTATGTGCTAGGTGCTGTGCTGTACACCATAGGGTGAGCAGGGAAATTGATATTGGGGTGGAACAGATGCAGACTCTACCCTAGAGGATGTTACATCTAGGTGAAGGGACAAATCCATGGAAAGTTCACTGTAGGATTTAGTAGAAAAGGAGCTTTCATTACTTCCTTCTTTGTTAAATGCCTGTTGTATGCTGGGCCCTGGGCTAGGTGCTGGGGGCAAGGAGGGAGATGCCAGGGGCCTTTGGGAAGAGCTGGTAATTGAAATGAAGCAGGTGAGATGGGTAGAATTTAGAGATGTGTGATTGGGTTGAAAGAGACTCCCAGGCAGAGGAACAGCATGGGCAGAGGCGTGGAGGCTGGAAAGCTCAGAGTGTTTTGCAGTTCTTGGATTTAACAGATGCCTAGTCATTTGAAGCAAAAATTAGAACACACAAAATGACAAAGGATTTTTTCCCCTAAGTAGTGAATTTATTGGAAAAGTGTTGCAAAATAAAATTAAATCACTTTTAATTATACATTTCACTTCTTGGCTTTATTAAACAATTATTTCAGGAAATGGAATCATCTCAGAAAATCCGGGGATAAGGTCACTGTAACTTGAATTCCAAAATGGGAGTCCCAGGAGTGAAGACTGGGGAAAGGGAGGGTGGGACCGGATTGAGAAGGGGCTTACAGGCTGGGCTGGGGAGTTTGGACTCTATTCTGCAGATAGCAGGGAGCGACGGAGATTTTGGGCAGTCACTTTAGGAAGATTAGTTTGGAATGTGTCTTGCTAATGAGGACTTGCAGTCAGAGAGAAAGAAGGTGGTTTATGACCTCCCTCACACCACTTGTGTCTTGGCTCTGTGCTCCTTGGGGAAGGGCCCCTCTGCACCCCCTTCCCTTTATGCTCTGACCTCCATCACTTAGGGCAGTCACTCTCAAAATACAGACTCCGCCTCTGAGGGAGGCAGACTGGTTGGCAAGAGGGGCAGACACATGTCCATTTCATTAATTTAATCATGTTTATTGAGCACCTACTATGTAGCACAGGGTTTGGTTTGGACTTCAGCAGGGTGGGCAGGGGTTTATGTATCCATGACCCACCTAAAACTGGATGCAAAATTTGTTGGTATGTGAACCTTCCTGGAGGGAGGGTCCCTAACTTTCATCAGATTTTCAAAGGCAAGGGACTCAAACTCAGCTTCCAAAGGGGCAGTGGGAGTGGTGGGGTCTGTGGAAAGCTGGAACTCACTGGGCATGATCTCTACCTGGGGACTAATTTCACAAACACACAGTGCTTGCTTTGATGTGAGTGCTTTAACTCTTCACAATAACTCTATGAGGTAGGTACTATTATCACCATCCCCAAATGATAGATGCAGAAATTGAGGCACAGCTCAACTTCACCTAGCACCAAGATTTGAACCCAGGCAGTCTGGTCCCAGAGTCTGTGCTCCTGACCACTGTAAAACTGGAAATCTGTTATATGAAATTAAGGGGCCGATAATTCAAATGTCTCTAAAACAATGTGTTGGTCAAACAAAACTGGGCTCTCTAATTTGCAATGTCTGCTCTAAGGGATTGCCTTCAGGGAGACCAGAGGGCAGGGGAGAGCTGGGAGGGGTAAGGAGGGAAACACCTTGGAGACTGGAGGGCCAGGGGGTTGGCCAGGACGGGAGGGAAGGACTGAGGTTCCTCCTTATGCATCTTGTCCTGCAGGAGGTGGCTGATGCCCTGGGAGGGGGTGCAAACCCTGACACCAACTCAACCAGTAACAGCAGCCACTCAGCCTGGGACCTGGGCAGCGCCTTCTTTTTCTCAGGCACCATCATCACCACCATCGGTGGGGGAGGGGACTGGTCATGGGGTGGGGGTGGGGGCACGGGGTGGCTGGGCTTTCTCACTGGCGAAGGCGCAGGGGGAGGTAGGGGGGGTGCCAGGCAACCCCTAGAGCTGCTGCACGGCCCCTCTGCCCAGGCTATGGCAACGCGGCCCTGCGCACAGATGCTGGGCGCCTCTTCTGCATCTTTTATGCACTGGTGGGGATCCCGCTGTTCGGGATACTGCTGGCAGGGGTCGGGGACCGGCTGGGCTCCTCCCTACGCCGCGGCATTGGTCACATCGAAGCCATCTTCCTGGTGAGCTGCTCCACACCCTGCGCGCCCTTGCGTTGGGCTCGGGATACACTTCCCTACACACCCACCCGGCACGTGAGCGGGGGGCGCCTGAATCGCGCGAACCTCGGACACGGGCTCCCAGAAGAAGGTTGTGGGGTGTGAGAGCCGGAGGTTTTGGTGACTCCTCGGCCCTGCCTACTGCCCTTCCCTGCAGAAGTGGCGCGTGCCGCCGGGGCTGGTGCGGATTCTATCGGCGGTGCTCTTTCTGCTGCTCGGCTGCCTGCTCTTTGTCCTCACGCCCACGTTCGTTTTCTGCTACGTGGAGGGCTGGAGCAAGCTGGAGGCCATCTACTTCGTCGTGGTGACGCTCACCACGGTGGGCTTCGGGGACTATGTGGCCGGTGAGGCCACTTTCTTGGGTTGCACTTCCCTACCCACTTTATTCCTGCCCAGGGACTCTGCAATCTTGCTTCTCCCTCCAAGTTCCACAGGGCGCTTGTGCGCTCACACGTGCTTGCTCCAATCCCTACATCCACTCACTGAATGCACCCTCCCATTTTTCCAGGGATGCAACACCTCGTGCCCACTTACATTCTCGCGTGCTTGCACCCCACGCATGCTCACATATATTAAGTGACCCCTTCACACGTGCCACATTCTTGTACACGTGCACCCCTCACACATGCTCACATTCTTGAACGTGAGCACCCCGCTTACTCTTCTCTTGCACACCTTCAAGTCACTCCCACTCATCTTCTTGCATCCATTCGCGCACTCTAGCTCATACCCACTGTCCTGGGGAGGGCGGATCCTCTCAACGAGTTGGGAGGAGGGGCAGTGAACCAGAGACTCACAGGCTCAAGGCGTGTCTCACAATCAACTTCTTTCTGCCCTCCCCGTGGCGTCCCAGGAGCCAGCCCCAACCAGAACTCTGCAGCCTACCAGCCGCTGGTGTGGTTCTGGATCCTACTCGGCCTGGCCTACTTCGCTTCAGTGCTCACCACCATCGGGAACTGGCTGCGAGTAGTGTCCCGCCGCACTCGGGCAGAGGTAGGCGCCCCTGTGTCGACACCGCGCCTGCGCCGTGGCGCTGATGCACTGTTCACCAGCAGCAGGTTGACTAGTCTGCCTCCCTTCCAGAGTGTGGGCTCCCCAAGGCAGGGACTGAGGGAGCCCCAGTGTGCACCGGCCGGGAACAAAGCGATAAACTCTGACAGGTTTGCAGGTGACTCCATCTCTACTCTCATGGATAAGGTTACCAGATTTAGCAAATAAAGATGAAGGAAGCCCAGTTGATGTGAATTTTGGATAAGTTGCAAATAATATTTGAGTATAAATGTCCCAAATATTGCATGGGACATACTTACACTAAAATTTTATTTGTTGTTGTATTTTTATTTATTGTTCTAAATATTTTGTAGCCCCACTCCTTGCTCCCGGCCGTGGAGCGGGTGGAGGCGCAAAGGTCTCTGGGGGCACGGGAGGGAGAGCTGAAATAAAATCCGGTCGGTCTTTTCTTCTGGAGAAAAGGGCACTTCCGCGCAGATGGAGGAGGGGAGAGCATGTGGCTGGGTGATGAGCTTTTCCCTCCTCCGGCCTTTTCCCACTCTTGAGGCAGGAAGACGAGGCGGAAAAGAGGGGCAATGCCTGATTGGGGAAGGGGCAGGCTCCCGGGGTTGCGGAGACGGTCGAGGAGCCCTGGTCGAGGACTGCCTTTCCTCCCCGCGCAGATGGGCGGCCTCACGGCGCAGGCTGCCAGCTGGACCGGCACGGTGACCGCGCGGGTGACCCAGCGAGTCGGGCCCACGGCACCACCGCCGCCGGAGAAGGAGCGGCCACCCCTGCCTCCGCCGCCGTGCCCAGCGCAGCCCGCCAGCAGGCCCCTATCCCCTGCGGCCCCGGAGAAGACCGAGCCACCCTCCCCGCCCACGCCGCCCACCCCGCCCACGGCCTCCGCGCTGGACTACCCCAGCGAGAATCTGGCCTTCATCGACGAGTCCTCGGACACGCAGAGCGAGCGCGGCTGCGCACTGCCCCGCGCTCCACGGGGCAGCCGCCGCCCCCTCAACACCCACAGGAAGCCCGCGCGGCCCCGCGGCCCGGGGCGCCCCCGGGACAAAGGCGTGCCCGCGTAGGGGCAAGACCCCTGCCCGGGCCTCTCAAAGGGCTCCGTTCTTGCTCTCTCCCCGGCATGCTCTGCTTGTTTAACCAAAGAGCCCTCTCTCGACCGACCGGACTGAAACCTGGGGAGGAGGCTACGGGTTGCTTGTCTGCCACTCTCTGCTCCTGGCCCTCTCCTCACTTCATCCATTTCCAGAACCCCAAGGCTTTCTGTCTCGCTGTCCGTCTGGGCCTGTCCCTCACAACATCTCACGACTGTGCCTCAAAGCCTGCATCAATAAACGAAAACAGTCTGCACCGCTGCGGGCGTGGAGCTCCGGGGACGCGAGAGGGTGTGCGAGTGCTTGCGTCGTCGGGCCACCTCCGGGGCAAGTCAGGCCTCCCCCACGACCCCCAGGCCAAACCCTACCCCCCGCCCCCGACCCATCGGTCAAGGCGCGGCACTCTTGGCTGTGCTTGGACAGGTGTCTCTGCCTGGAGGTTAAGGGTAGGGTCTGGCATGGGAATCTGCCAAGATGGGCGGTGCGTCCATCCTCAGTACAGCTATGGGGGAAGGGATGGGGAGACATAATGGCATCTAGTGTGGAGGGCTGTAGCTTGAATTTTTCCCGCGCGAGACCCCCATCGCCATTCCGGACGGGACCCTGCCCCTCCCCCTTCCTGGAGCGTGACCCCTCCTCCTCGCCCCGAGGCCTTTGGCGACTGGGTCCGTTGGGGCAGAACCATGGAGGAAAAGCCTTTCAAAGTAAGAACTCTTCCTGGTCCTCCTCACCCTGTCAGCCCCCAGACTCATCCTAGGTCCACCCTGGGCCCCTGGCTATCCTCTCACTCAGCCCTGGCTCAGGGCAGCTCCCAACAATCACCCCCTCCCCATCCCCACCCCGGCAACTGAGTCTCGGCCCTGGATGGGCTCAGGATCCCCGCCCCCAGCCTGCTCTTCCTTCCCTCCCCAATTCTCCACGGCCCTTGGCTTCCCTCGGTGTATGTGGCCCACAGGCGTTGGCCAAGTCTTCGGGCCACCGTGGCTCAGGCAAGTCGAGCCCGCACGACATCCGGAATCTGTGGACCACGGCCACGCTGTCGCAGCCGAAGCTGAATGTGCCGCTGCCTACTGTCCGTGAGGACTCGGAACTGGAGGGCAGCAGCGTAGGCGGCAAGACTCGCTGGTCTTACAACCAAAAGGCTGGCCACGGCTCGGACGGTGGCTGGGAAGAATCGGATGACGGAGAGGACAAGGACAACTTCAAGCCAGAGGAGCTGGACGAGCACGCCTTGATGGAGCTGGAGATGCGCCGCGGCAGCTCCCTGGGAGGCCCTTTAGAGGAGGACGATTCCAAGACCGACAGCGGTCAGTGTGGCTTCACCGGGCTGTGGGCGCCCACAGGGCAGGGGGATGGCCAGGGCCTCAGTTTCTATTGCTGTAAAATGGGGGAAAACTGTGGGACCCAAGTTTCTAGGATTCCCTGGAAGGGGCGCCAACGCTAATCTTCCACGCCTTAAATCAACCAGACCTTCTAGGAACGCCCCCTACCGGGCAGGCGTCGTACAAAGTCCTGGGGTCATAGAGACTAGCAGGAAAATGCGCAAAGGCAGCGCGGTAGGACCTGTGCTTTTAATGGAATCACCCGGATAGTTGAAAGGAGGGAGTTAATGCCTTTTCAGTGGATTTGCGCTGCTTGAGGAGGTGCCTGTCTTTCATTCATTAAGTCATTGGTTACAATTTTTAAGTATTTACTTCCTACTTTGCGCTGTGCGCTGATTGGGACATGCCTCCCCTTTCTCCCCACCACCTCTGCTCTCCAGCCCTTCATCAGGGAATTGGAACATACAACAATATAACAACTGCCATTTATTGAGCACTAGCTGTTGTGCCAGGCACTGGGCTTCCCTTGCATGATCACCTTTAAACTTCACAACCTCCATATGCGGCCATTCTTATTATCCCATTGCACAGATGAAGAACTTGAGGGTCAGAAAGTCAGTCACTGGCCTTAAGTCTCACAAAGTGGGGCAGTCATAACTGGAACCTTGGAGGGTGGGACAACAAAGCCCAGGCTTTAAACCACTGTCCCATACTGTTTCCCACTAAAGTGGAACCTGGAGCTGGTCTCTGAAGCCCCCCCACCCCCACCCCCGGCCAACATGCCTACCCATACATCTCCTTTGCTCCAGGGAAGTCTCAGCAGTCTGCAGATGACTGATCCCTTTTTTCTCTTCTCCCAGAAAAGCCTTCCTCAGTGTCATCGCTCAATATCTCGAAGCACACACCCCATCGAGCGTACTGGGTGGAGCAGCAAAGCAGGGTTGGAGGCACCCAAGGAGACTGGGGAGTTTAGTGGGGGGTGGGGGATGGGCAGGTTGGGGGTTTCAGGGGTGAGAGGGTGGGGGGGGCAGGCAGGTCGGTTGAGGGTCTTGGGGCTGGAGGGAGCAGGTGGGGCATTTCAGCTGCGGGCAGAGCTGGAGTCCCTTGTACATCTGAGTCTCTTGCTGCCTCTCCAGCTGCCCCTGCCCCTGACTGAACTCATGGAGAATGAAGCTCTGGAAATCCTCACCAAAGCCCTCCGGAGTGAGCCTCCCCACTCCCCATCCCCCCAGCTCCAGCAAGAGACCGTGGGGGATTTTGCAGGGCTTCGGCCTGTGGGAGTGGGGTTTCAGGATGTGTCTGCCTTGTCAGATTCCCTTACTACCCACAAATATTCCAGAAGCCCCATGAAAAGTAAAAAGTTAGGAGACTGGGCACAGGGAGACCCAATGGGGACAGCATGGGGTGACCGTCAAGGGCCTGGGCTCTAGCCTCAGTGCAGCCCCCCTCAACCTGATGTAGGTTTTCTAAGGCTATTTCTTCACTTGCCCATTGGGGATGACAGCCTTTCTGTGGCCTTGGCCCCTCCCTGGTAGCTGTGAGGAGCCTTTGGACAGTGGATTATTTGAGTAAACTTCCTTTGGTTTGCCCTGCTTACCTTATGAATGTGGGGGTGGGGTGGGGAGGGCTAATGGCTGAGACTGGGTGGTCGAAGCGGTGTCCCAAAAGCTGCCTTCTCCCAGTGCCCTAATTCAGGCTGGCAACATCTCTAAACTTGCCTTCCTCATCCATCCTCCACTCCAACACCCCCATCCTACTCTGAATTCCCCATCTGTGGAGCACAGGTCTATGACTTGACCATTCGAAACAAACAAAACAGGCAGGTCCCAGTACCCTGGAGATCCAAAGTTGCCCAAAGAACAAAGACCAGCTGCTGGGGAGGCCATGCCCCTGCTCACTGCCCTGAGTGGAATTCTGCCCTCCAGGTTACCGATCGGAGATCGGCCGGGACCACTTCCTGACCAAGCAGCTGCAGCGATACATCGAGGGGCTCAAGAGGCGCCGGAACAAGAGGCTGCAAGTCAAGGTGATCTGAGAGCACCGCTTCGGGCTCGAGTGACCGCCCGACTCCAGCCCTGGTCCCAGATCCAAGCCCGACTCTGTCCACGTGGATTTTGAGCCCTAGAGAAATAAAAGAGTCTTCTGTACATGGTCCGTGAGTCAATGCGTGGCTGCCCGCGTGAGGCGGACGCACGTGGCCCCGCCTCTCCCTGTGACCTTCACTCGGTCACCGCAGTGACCTTGAGCGTTCTCGGTTCGGGCCCTATCGGCTCCGCCTTCCCGGGATTCGAAATCCAGGACTTCCTGCATGCATTAGGTCTGCTTCTCCCACTCCGGGTTCAGCAGCTTTGTGGGGATATTGGGTGAGCGGTTCAAGTGCCCCGATTGTGTTATCTTGGGGGAAGGCGGAAAAGAGAAAGGGACAGCACCTCCTTTCTAATTTGGGCTGCTAGGCTCCGCCCCTCATGCATATGCAGATACCCTAGCCCCGCGCTGGTCCCGCCCCCTCATTTACATATGTATATCGTCTCCCGGACCCTCCGAGGCGGCCGCTGAACTACCACTCCCATTTCCCTTGCGCACAGCGCACCCCGCCTCCTTTACGTAAGAACGCTCCTGGCCCCACCCCCTCCCGTAGCCTCTCCGCGTCTCCTCTGGCCACGCCCTCTCAGCGGCCGCATACGCAAGCAAGCACGCCGCTGTGGCTCGGCGGCGGCTGGGCGAGGCCTTCATGAAGGCCCGCCCGCTGGCTTCGCCGGCTCCGCCCCGACACGTCCCGGCGCGCAGGCGCTGCTCGGCCCACTTGCCTGATTAGCATAGGGCGCTGGGCCCCGCCCCCTGCTTTGCATGCGCACGGCCAGCCCCGCCCCCGCTGTCAGCTGGAGGAAGCGGAGTAGGAAGCGGCCGCGATGTCCTTTTGTGTCCTACAAGCCGCCGGCGGCGCCGCCGAGTGAGGGGACGCGGCGCGGCGGGGCGGCGCGGCCCGAGGAGGCGGCGGAGGAGGGGCCGCCCGCGGCCCCAGGCTCACCCCGGCGCTCCGGGCCGCTCGGCCCCCATGCCTGCCCGCCCGCCCTGCCGGGGCCCCAGGTCCGGGGGCGGAGGGGAGCGCCGCTGGAGGGTGGGCGGGCGGTGCGCCGGGGCCATGTGCGAGCGGGGCAGGGAGGCGGGCGGGGGGCGGGCTCCAGGCGGGGTCCGGCTCCGGGTCCGGCCCGGGTCACGGTCGGGACCCGGTCGAAAGCCAGACAGGGTCAGGGTCTGGGCGGGATATGGCGTCCAGGTCTTAGGGCGCCGGCCTGAGACCAGGGTCGGGCTTGGGCTTCGGATCCAGTCCCAGGGCAGGGTTCAATCCGGCACCTGGAGCATGCCGAAGCCCCAGGGGAGGGCCGGGCTGGAAGATGGGAAGGGTTCCCTGTCGGGGAAGGGGCTTTGAAGACCACGTGGGGGCGCTCGAAGGGGCCTAGGGCCACCCTCCTCTCTGGGTCAAAGGTCATCGCACTGGCAGGGGAGAACTTCCTCCTCCTTGGCGCTCCCCCATTACTTCCTGATAACCTGATAGAGGTCCCCCGCGGGCGGAGGGGGAGGGGAGGCGCAGCAACTTTAGGCAACTTCCCGTAGGTGTGCGCAGGTTGGGGGGGCGGGGCGCCCCGTGGTGGAGGACTCTGCGGCAGCTGGAGTGTAAGAGCGAATGTGCTGGAGGGGGTGCAAGGAGGTGGAGCTGCGCCCGCTGGTGTGCCTGGGGCAGGAGGTGGCGATGTGTCAGGTGTGAGAGGCTCTGAATGTGTTTCCACAAGGGACTATGCCTGTGTGTGTGTGTGAGTGTGGGGGCATGGTGAGAGTGAGTGTAAGAGTGTGTGAGCGAGAGTGTGATTATGAGCCTTGGGTGTGACTTTGTTATGGGGTGTGCACCGCAGTAGGAATGTGCGAAGGCAAACGGGAGCATGAGTGAGAGCTGGGGTTTGGGAAAGGACATGTGTGAGTGTGAACCTGCCCAGGAGAGTGATTGTGTGAGCGTGTGTGCGCAGGTGAGGACACCTGAGGACCCAGGTGAGTGGGAGTGTGAGAGTGTAAACACACACGCATGTGTGAGCACATCAACTGCCCTTGGGTTTGTGTGCCTCAGTTTAGTTTCGCTCTTGAACTGAGGATACCCAGGTGTGGGGGAGATCACTGAGCTCTCTAACATCTGGAGAAAATTTGAGAGGTATCTCACTCCTGGCTGGGGATTCCAGACGGGGTTGAAGGTTGCTTGGGCACTTAGGTTACCCTGTTCCTTGGCCTGGGTGGGAGTAGGGGGTTTCCAAGCCTCCTGCAGTTTCCCAAGTGGGAGACCTGCTGTCAGTTACTGGCTCTGGAGACTCTGTTTCCATGGCAACAGCGGGGGGGGCTCTTCATGGGCAGCCTTCCTTGGACTCTGTCCCCCCCACCCTCTTGCTGAGCCTGGAAGCCTGGCCCCAGGCCCGGGGTTGGGCAACCAGGGTGACAGGGTGTCTCCATCCCCCATCCCAGTGCCTCCCTGTGACCTGACGGGTCTCTTCCCGCAGGTGACCAGCGCCATGTCCAGCCAGGTGGTGGGCATTGAGCCTCTCTACATCAAGGCAGAGCCAGCCAGTCCTGACAGCCCAAAGGGTTCCTCGGAGACTGAGACTGAGCTCCCCGTGGCCCTGGCCCCTGGCCCAGCTCCCACCCGCTGCCTCCCAGGCCACAAGGAGGAGGAGGATGGGGAGGGGGCTGGGCCTGGCGAGCAGGGTGGTGGGAAGCTGGTGCTCAGCTCCCTGCCCAAACGCCTCTGCCTGGTCTGTGGGGACGTGGCCTCCGGCTACCACTATGGTGTGGCATCCTGTGAGGCCTGCAAAGCCTTCTTCAAGAGGACCATCCAGGGTGAGCCCCCACCCCGCTCCTGTGCCCTTCGCCCTCTGGGCCTGGCGCTCCCCAGTTGGTGCACTGCTGGGTGGCAGTAGGCCCCCAGGCTGCCGTGGTACCACTTGGGGTTGGCAGCCTGGAGTTCCCAGGCCCTCCTACCTCCCAGGAACGTCCTTTCCCTTAAGCGTTAAATAAAGCCACCAGGATGTGTTGATGGATTGGATGTGGGGTGTGAGAGTGGGACTCAAGATGCCTCCTAAGTTTCTGGGTACTCTAGGCCCAGCACCTTCCACAGCGGCTCTGAAAAATTCAAAGCAGCCTCTGCCTGCTCCTAAACTTTATTCTTGCTTCCAGCAGCTGCTGCCCTCTCACCAGCAGAGAACATGCCCCCTTTTGTGTTGATTTCCCCAAAGCAGCACGAGCACAAGGCAGGTTTTTATGGGTAACTGAGAGTGGCTACGTCATATTTCAGCACCTAACTTTAAAAAGACTATTAGGCATCCCTGCCAATAGTACTCACTGAATTTTTCTCACTCAGGAAAGCATATCAAAATACGAGTGAGCAAGACGGTGATGTAATAAGCATTATTTGGGATGTGCCCATTACTTATATTTTTATATAAACCATTGGTTACTTGGGGGTTATAACATGTAGCCTTTTTGAGAACATTTCTTGAGTGCCAGGCACTGTGCCCTGGTACATTATGCTCTCAGTTACCCACACAGCAATCTCTAAGGTGCCAGCACTATTATAACTGAAGCCCAGAGAGGTTTTCAAAACTTTGTTCAGGTCCCACAGGTAGAAAAATGGCAGAAACAAGATATGAACTTGGGTCGATTGAGGTCCAGAGCTAAGCTCGTAAAGGCCAGACTGTTGCCTCTGCTTATTACTAATAACTGAACTTTGGACAGATGCCTCACGACTGATTGTGACATTCTAGCAAGTTTTGACTTGGCTGAGACCCGCTGGTCTGAAAGCTCTGTGCTCCCTTCTGGCCCGAAGACCTGAGCCAACAGGTCCAGGTCCGGGTCCAGGTGTCTCCTACCCACCCTGGAATGCTTCGTTCTCTGTTGACAAATATTTATCGAGCACTAGCCATAAATAGTGATCATTTATTGAGCATTTAGGTGCTGTGAGCTGTGTTAAATGTCTTACCTTGATTTTCCCATTTAGTTCTCACAACTCACCTTTGTAAGAAGTAGTTTTTTTTATAAAGTTTTATATTTATTTATTTATTTTATTTATTTTATTTGTTTATTATTTTTGGCTACGTTGGGTCTTCGTTGCTATGCGCGGGCTTTCTCTAGTTGCGGCGAGCGGGGACTACTCTTCATTGCGGTGCACGGGCTTCTCATTGCGGTGGCTTCTCGTTGCGGAGCATGGGCTCTAGGCGCGCGGGCTTTGGCACTTGTGGCGTGTGAGCTCAGTAGTTGTGGCTCGTGGGCTGTAGAGCACAGGCTCAGTAGTTGTGGCGCACGGGCTTAGCTGCTCCGCCGCATGTGGGATCTTCCTGGACCAGGGCTCGAACCCGTGTCCCCTGCGTTGGCAGGCAGATTCTTAACCACTGCGCCACCGGGGAAGCCCAGAAGTAGTTTTTAATCATCCCAGTTTTACAGATGGGAAAACTGAGGGTTCGAGGGCTTCGGTGTGGGACTTGCCCAAGGTCACACCGTTGGTAAGTGGCAGCCTCCAGGATCCTTGCTCTTCACAAACTTGTGCTCTGCTGTCCTGACCACTGTTCCAGGTGTGGGGGCATAGTGGGGACTAAGGCAGGATCGCTCCTGTCCTCAAGCAGTTTACATTCCAGCAGAGGCGAGAGAGAGGAAACAATGAACCGCACACAGCTGTTACAGTACAGCTGTGGTGAGTGCCGGAGGGCGAGGAGCAGGGTGTGTGCCAGGGAACCTGGCTGGGTCTGGGACTCTAGAGTGCCTCCCTAAAGAGGTGTCTTGAGCTGAAGAAGCCCAGGTAGGGTGTAGGAGAAAGCAGGCTGTGAGGAGAAATGCACCACTGGACCGCTAGGGAACTCCCTGTCTTAGGTTTAATAGGATGCCTCTGTGTTGACAGTAACCAAAGGAGGCAAAGACAGAGCAGGAGGGGAGGTGACAGTGACTCTGGTCAAGGGTAGAAACAGTTGCCAGGGGCAGAAGAGGGGCGCTTCTGGACATATTAGGAGGTGAAGCCCACCAGGATCTGTCAGTGGGTTGGGTTTGGGGTGTGAGAGAGGAATTAAAAATGTCTCCTAGATTTCTGCTTGAGCAGCTGGACAAATGGGGTTGCAGGTTTTGGAGGGGTAGGTTGGGGGCTCCATCTAGAACTGGTTAAGTTTGTAGTGTCTTCCAGGCACGCAGGAGGAGGCAGTGGGATACGTCTAGAGTTCAGGCTGGTCTAGGCCAGAGACGGAGATTTGAAAGCCCACGACTTGGTGAGGTCACCATTGGAGTGAGTCAGTGGAGACAGGTCGGAGGGCCACCCTAGGGGTCTTCAATGGAAGGAGCGCGGGCCGATGCACAGAAGCCACAAGGTGGCAGTGAGGTGGGAGGAAAGCCGGGAGTGTGGTGTCCTAGAAACAAAAGAAGAAAAGTGTTTCTAGGAGGGATCAATGGCATTAGATGCTCCATTGGGCCAAATGACATAAGGATGAAAACTGACCGCTTGATGTAGCAATGTGGAGGCCGCTGTGGCCCTTGATGAGAGCAGCACAGCCCAGAAACGTGACTTGACAAGAAGCTTGGGCCAGGTGCAGCCCGACTCCTCTGGTCCCAGCCCCTCCCTTGCCCAGGCCGGGGCCCCTAGCCCAGTGGCCTTTCCCTTCAGTGCTCGGGCTTCCCTGCCCCATTCACAGCACTCCTGATCTCCCCAGACCTGTGCTTACCTGGGGTGAGTCAGGGCACTCCTGTCCACTGGGCCTCCTCTGGGCCCCGGGAGGCCGCCACTGGAGCCCTGCCTCTTCCTGGCAGGGAGCATCGAGTACAGCTGTCCGGCTTCCAACGAGTGCGAGATCACCAAGCGGAGACGCAAGGCCTGCCAGGCCTGTCGCTTCACCAAGTGCCTGCGGGTGGGCATGCTCAAGGAGGGTGAGCGCTGGCGGGGTCCTGGGCAAGGCGGGGGCGCTGGGCGCATGGGGTCGGGCTGGGCAAGGCCTGAGAAGTTCTGGCGGACTGGGCTGGGCAGGTGGGCTCTGGAGAGCAGGCCAGCCCCAGCCCCATGAACACAGCCCTGTCCTACAATTCAAGGGGTACGTCTGGACCGTGTCCGGGGTGGGAGACAGAAGTACAAGCGGCGGCCAGAGGTGGACCCGCTGCCCTTCCCAGGCCCCTTTCCTGCTGGACCTCTGGCAGTAGCTGGAGGCCCTCGGAAGACAGGTGAGAGCACAGTGGGGTCTTTGGGGGCTCTGGGGTTGGGGTGGAGCTCGGACATGGGAGACCTGGCTGACGTCATTCACCCGGGATAATCGTTATCTTGGGCACTGGGACCCAAATCTTCCCTTCATCTATTCGTTTACTCATTTCCCCCAAGAAGTATTTACAAAAATACCCTTTTCTATGTCAGGCCTTGAGCAGTACAGCTGGGAGCAGGGAAGGTTTTCTAACGCTCAGAACCTGTCCACAAACAGACGCTTTCCCTGGGAGATAGTGCGGCCCTTCCCGGAGAGAGGTGTCTGAGCCTGGCTGGCCAGTGGCTATTGAGGAAGGCCACAGGGGGACTGACTCTGGGAAGATGCTTGACCCTGAAGGGCTGGCAAGGTGATGAATCCGAGTGCCTCTTCCAACTATCACTGCAGCCCCGGTGAATGCACTGGTGTCCCACCTGCTGGTGGTTGAGCCTGAGAAGCTGTATGCCATGCCCGACCCGGCGGGCCCTGACGGACACCTCCCAGCCGTGGCTACCCTCTGTGACCTCTTTGACCGAGAGATCGTGGTCACCATCAGCTGGGCCAAGAGCATCCCAGGTAAAGGGCCCAGGCGATGTGGGGCTTCCCTGGGTAGGCCGGGCCATGCCTGCTCTGGTGCGCTTGCTCAGCCAGCTCTGCCCCCCACTGCCCTCCAGGTTTCTCGTCACTGTCGCTGTCTGACCAGATGTCAGTTCTGCAGAGCGTGTGGATGGAGGTCCTGGTGCTGGGCGTGGCCCAGCGCTCACTGCCACTGCAGGATGAGCTGGCCTTTGCCGAGGACCTGGTCCTGGATGAAGAGGGGGCTCGAGCAGCTGGCCTGGGGGAACTGGGGGCTGCCCTGTTGCAGCTGGTGCGGCGACTGCAGGCCCTGCGGCTGGAGCGCGAGGAGTACGTCCTGCTGAAGGCCCTGGCCCTCGCCAACTCAGGTGAGCCTGGCCAAGTGCGACAGGTCTCTTTATAAGGCCCTCTGGTTTTTAACTCTGATGGTGGCACAGTCCCATTTTGCAGACAAGGAAAACTGTAGCTTAGGGGAAGAACAGTGACTTCCTGAAAGTCACAAGGCCAGGCAAGGACAGGTCCAAGAACTGCACGCAGCATTTTGAGCCCCAGTGTCCATACTTTTGTGGAAAGGTGAACCATTTAGTGAGAGAAAAGGTGATGGGGACGGGAGGTGGCCATAGCCGAGGGAGAAAGGGTGGGCCCTGGCTCATGGGCAGGGGCAGTGGGTGGTGCTTCAGCAAATCCTTGTCTGGCTCCTGGTTGGGACCCATCCAGCAGTGCCCAGGCAGATGCGGCTCTGCCCTTTCTGGAGACGGCCCATGTGAACAGCTCTCTCGCCTTTCCTTGCAGACTCTGTGCACATTGAAGATGCTGAGGCTGTGGAGCAGCTTCGAGAAGCGCTACACGAGGCCCTGCTGGAGTACGAAGCTGGTCGGGCGGGCCCCGGAGGGGGTGCTGAGCGGAGGCGGGCAGGCAGGCTGCTGCTTACACTACCGCTCCTTCGCCAGACGGCAGGCAAAGTGCTGGCCCATTTCTATGGGGTGAAGCTGGAGGGCAAGGTGCCCATGCACAAGCTGTTCCTGGAGATGCTTGAGGCCATGATGGACTGAGGCGAGGGCTGGGCACGGGTGGGGGTGCTGGCAGGACCCGCCCAGCACGGGGTCAGCCCCAGTGGGGCAGAGCTGGGGTCTGGGCAGTGCCACAGCCTGCTGGCAGGGCCAGGGCAACACCATCAGCCGGAGCAGGCCCTACGCCCTCCCCTCCCCCCTCCCAGGGGGGTGTCAGAAGCTGGGAACGTGCATGCCCAGGCTCTGGGCACAGTGCTGCCCCTCGCAAGCCATAACGTGCCCCCAGGGTGTAGGGGGCCTTGCGGAAGCCATAGGGGGCTGTAGGGGACGTGTGTGTGTGTGTGTGCGCGCGTGTGGGGGTGGGGGTGGGGGGCAGAAGCCTGATCTCAGGGAGGGAAGGGAGTGGAGGCCACAGTCTCCCAGTGGGTGATGCTTTTGCTGCTGCTTAATCTGACTTCCTCTCCAGAACAGAGAGGGATTTGGAGAGCAAAGGCCCCTGCTCCCTTCGCTCCTTTCCTCATCATTTGCATTGGGCATTACTGCCCCCCCCTTGAAGCAATAACTCCAAGCAGGCTCCGGCCCCTGGGCCCCTGGGGTGGCCAGGGCGCCCCCATCAGCTCCCACCCAGCCTCCTCACGGGGTAGGGAGAGCACTGTCTCTATGCCCTGCAGAGCAATAACACTATATTTATTTTTGGGTTTGGCCAGGGAGGCGCAGGGACATGGGGCAAGCCAGGGCCCAGAGCCCTCGGCTGTACAGAGACTCTATTTTAATGTATATTTGCTGCAAAGAGAAACCGCTTTTGGTTTTGAACCTTTAATGAGAAAAAAAATATAATACCGAGCTCAAGAACACCGTGTGTTTGGTGTGTCACTGGACCAAGGGTTGGGGATACACAGGATAGAAGTAGCAAACAGGATATACGTAAACAAAGATACACACGCTCACAAAATGAAAAACGGGCCTGGCACGCTTTTAAGTCTCAGTTTCCTCATCACTCAGCAGCATGTTGGGGATCCCACGGCTGATGGGGAACAGACGTCCCGACTCTGGGCACTGCAGGGTGCCCTCCAACACATCCACCTGCGGGAAGAGGGGAAGAGAGCTGAGCACTGACAGCCTCCAGGTGTGGGTGTATGGCCAGGAAGCAAGTAACGGGCCGGTTCTCACCTCCAGCAGAACGTGGTGCATCTGTCTCAGAAATCTCTCGTCATGCTCATATCCCTGAATCGGCTCTTTGGGCACCTCGACCAGATGCAACTGTGGGCAAGAGGCCTAAATCATCTCTGGGTATCCCCGTCACTCGCCCTGAGGCCAGGCTCCCTGGCCTGGTGTAAAGGGCTGCGGTGAGACCCCCCCCCCCAAGGTGTGCACGGGAGAAAACGAGGGTCCTCACGGTGTCGGCAGCCTCCAGAAGCGCCGCCCACTCCACTTTGGGTATCATACGAGCTACGAAGTCGGGGTTGAACTCCACAGGGCTGATGCGGACCTCGGTGGCCTGCGCGGTGGAGAGATTTAGTTAGGCAGGGACCAGATCTTGGTTCTCCTACCGCCGCCCCCAGGAGAGGGGCCCAAGATCGCCCCCGGCCGGTACCTGGAGGCGCAGGGGGAAGCCACGGGGCCCCACCCCCCGCACATGCGAGCTCAGCAGGTTGTGGGTGAGCAGCTTCATGTCGACGCTACGCGCTCTCGCAAAGCCGGAACCGGAAGGAGGCCAGATTCCCCTCGCGTCATTTCCGGGGCTGCTCCGCTCTATCCTATTGGACAGCTGGGAGGAGCGGAAACGGCGAACTTACTAAACTTCCCGTGCTCGCCGGAGCGGAGGTCGGATGGGATCAAGCGCTGCTCCCGGAAGCGTTTTGGCAGGGGATTGCTACGGCGCAGGCCCAGTGGTTTTGGCTGAGGCAAACCTCAAATTGCTACAAGTCGTGTACAATGCAAATATGTAAAACAGCTGCAATGCAGGGGCCTTCGTGGAATGCAAAGTAAATATGCTTTACTCCTACACAGGCGCCTGACACCATCGTTCCTCGGTTAAGGAACGGAAATACTGCCCCAATCCGTAAATTATGCCAATCAAAACAGCAGCACCCTATCCTTGCATGCAAATAAGCTGCCCGGCAGCCGAAAGCTCCGCCCATTTGCAAGTGCGCAAGTGATCCAGTCCCTAATGCAGATGAGCCGAGCCGTGTCGAAGACTCTGCCCTGAGCGCGGCGCCCGCGCCTGCGCAGTGGAGGCGCCTCGCAGTGGGCCGGGGCGACCTACGCCCCGCCTTTTGCTCCGCCTTTTGCAGGATTGCGTGGTAGCACCTTTGTCCCGCCCAGCCTTCTACCTTAGCCGTGAGGCAGGGGCGGGGCAATTGTGGCTTCGAGGCCCGGTATGCGGCTGGCGTGGCTGTGCACCCTGGGCAGTAGAGCGGGCTCGGCGGTCTCTCGGGTGGCCGTCGTTGAGTGTGCGGCAGCGGCAGCAGCGGGAGCTGGAGGGTGCGTGAAAGGAGGCCTAGAGTGGACGCTTGGCGGGGTCCGAGGTTTCAGAAGCGCTGCTGTAGGCATGGCCCCGATCAAGGTGACCGTTGGCCCAGCCAGGCCTGACCTCTTCGCGGCCCCCCCGGCCCCCCGCCTGTTTGCCCAAGCCCCTTCGTCCCGCTTGTCTGGGGGAGAGTCACCCTCTTTCTTACCCTCCGGACCCCTCCCCGCTGCCCTAGAGGCTCCTCCCGCCGTCTGTCCCCCCTCATCCCTTCATCAAGACCCTGTGGCTGCAACGTTGTCGCCAGTTTTAGGGGCCTCGTGCCCCATCTCCTGGGACAGTCAAGGCTTTTGGGCCTTCTCCTCGTCTCCCTTCCGCATCCACCTTGGGACACCTGTGTTGAGTCTTCACCATTTTCAGGAGATTGATTGAGTACCGTGGCTTCCCCCACCTTATGGAACCATCTCCTTTACCCTTTTCAATCCCCGTACGTGCCCTCCTCCATACCTTCCCACCCCCATTGCACTCCACTCGTGGCCAATTCCCACACTTCTGAGTTTTTCACCCTTCTCATCTTCTGGAACCATCCCCAGCTCCTTGGGAGTCCCCTTTGCCCCACAGTCTTTTGAGATCTCCCCCCTCCTTCTGCTTCATCCTACAACCAACTGCGGGGTTTCTCAGAGGCACTCCCCTCACCCCTGACTTTCCCCCCTTTTCTCTACCTTCTCTGGCCCCATGAAGCCCTCACACACTCCCAGGTAGACTGATCCCTCCCCCTTCAAGGGATTCCTTCTTTTATTCTCTACCCTCTGGATGTAGGAACCTGCACCCCACTCCCCAACTTTCCCACCTTCTGCTGCCTTCCCTTTTTCTCTTCTTGAGGGTGGGACACCCAGCCATGGTCGGGATCCCCTCCCTCCGTGTTGTCAGGGCCTCCTCCTCCCCTCCTCCTCCTGCCCATCTACCCCAGCCCTTTCCTGTAACTCAGCTTGTTTACTCAACCTCTTGCGACACCTGGAGAGGACTCTCCCGTTTTCTGTGGTCACCAACTGGCCCTTAAGAGGAATAGGGCCACCTTGAAACCTGGAGGATGTGGGGTAACCAGGTGGTTGCTGGGGAGGGACCTCTGGAAGCTCTGACAGGGTTGGACTTTCCCGCTGGGTGTCAACCCTGGCTCCACCGGACCAGGCAGGGCTACTTGGCCCGTTGTGTGCCATCCACCACCCGCTGCTGCCCTGGCCTTGGCCTCCTGCACCCCCCCTCACTCCTTACCTTGGTGTCATTCCCTCTAGGTGGGAGATACCATCCCATCGGTGGTGGTATTTGAAGGGAAGCCTGGGAACAAGGTGAACCTGGCAGAGCTGTTCAAGGGCAAGAAGGGGGTGCTCTTTGGAGTCCCTGGGGCCTTTACCCCCGGCTGTTCCAAGGTGAGGGCTGCCCTTCTGGGGCTCAGCAATTGGGATCTTGTGTACATGTTTGTATTTTTCATTAGTCCTTTACATAGTCCTGGGGTAGCTTGTACCAAGAGGATGTAGATGATGTGACAGTTAAAAAACCGTTATTGGGTTTTTAAAAAATAAGTTGAGGCTGTGAACAGGTACCAGGAATGTAGGAGAAAAGGTGATGCAATGAAATCCAACACTTCTCATTGATCCTGCTGGGTGACAGGCACTGTGGAAGGAACTTGGGACTTGGGTGAATGAGACATAGTCCTGCCCATGGGAAGCTCACGGTCTTGTCCAAGGAACACTTAAGTTTGGATCCGAGCTTCCTAGTGGCCAAGGCAAAAAGGAACTGTGGCTTACACAGTTCTCATTGTCTGATCAGAGCTGTTGAAGTAGAGAAGTGAGGAGGGCCTAGAGATGAAGGGTAGGCTGAGGAGCAGAGGCAATTATCCATCTTCTGATTCTTTGTTTCCCCTCCCCAGACCCACCTGCCAGGGTACGTGGAGCAGGCTGGCACTCTGAAGGCCAAGGGGATCGAGGTGGTGGCGTGTCTGAGCGTTAATGATGTCTTTGTGACTGAAGAGTGGGGACGAGCGCACAACACAGAAGGCAAGGTGAGGTGTTGGTCCTGCGGGGGATCAGGGGCCAAGCAGGAGATTTTTCTTGTGACCTTACTTTCTCCTTAGGTTCGGCTCCTGGCCGACCCCACTGGGGCCTTTGGAAAGGTGAGTGCACCCGCCCCCCCTAGCCTCCATCTTGGAAGCAGGGACTTGGAGGGACATGGCCAGTGTGGGGACCAGCCAGGTCTGGGAGTTCCTGACCTTTCCTTTGCTTCTCCTTTCAGGAGACAGATTTGTTACTAGATGATTCACTGGTGTCCCTCTTTGGGAATCGACGGCTGAAGAGGTAAAAGGAGGAGGGTTTCCTGCACGGTTCCCCTGCTACCCTGCCTGTCTCCATTTCCAGCCTCCAGGCCCAGGCTGTTGCAACTGGCCCGGCCCTTCTTTCTGGCAGGTTCTCCATGGTGATAGAGGATGGCATCGTGAAGTCCCTGAACGTGGAGCCAGATGGCACGGGCCTCACCTGCAGTCTGGCCTCCAACATCATCTCACAGCTCTGAGGCCTCGGTCCCAGATGTACTCCTTCTATTCTTTCCTATTTCATCTGCCCAGCCCTGGGCAGAGGGCGCCAGCCTAGCCTCAGCTGGGGCTACTCAGTTGGAACTTAGGGCCAGATTTCTGTAATAAACACTTCTGGTTCATGTCTGTCTCCTTCATTTCGAATTCCTGCTTTTCCCAGGGCCAGGCCTCATTGACAGTCAAGCTGTGAGGGTAGTGGGCAGGTGCTGAAGGGGGGACTAGTAGGGGACCCTGATTTAACTTAGGAGGTAGTCAGAGAAAGTCCCTTGAAGGAGGTGTTATGAAGCCTCCATCTGCAGGCTGAGAAAGGGCCAGTGGTCTGAAGAGTGAGGGAAGGCGCTCACCTGTGCAGGGGGAGCTCACCTGGGAAGGCCCTGGGCAGACCTGGGCTTGCCTAGGGCCCGTGACCTTTTGCATCTGATATCTGGGTGATGGCTGATCTCATTTTGACTGTAGACCTCAGGGTAGAAACTTTGTCCCAAGCGCCCCCCCCCCCCAACACTTGGGCCAAACCTCAGCCCCACCATTCTTTCAGATCCTGCTGAACCCCTTCTGGGAGCACCCACATCCCAAGAAGGGCCCCTGGCCACGTGGGACCATCTGATGGGCAGAAAGGGCTCCGTCAGTGGAGGCAGTGCCGGTTGAGTCCGGGGGCTTCCTGGGAGCAGAGTCTAGGTGAGCTGTAGAGGGGAGGAGATGCTCGTGAGACCTGCCCAGCAGTGGGTGTACTGTGAGGGGCTGGGGGTCAGGGAGGCCAGCGGGGCTTGGGGCTGAGGTCCACGGCCGTCTGCAGGCCCTGCCCCCTTGGGCCTCTGCCTCTTGTCCCTGGGAAGCCCTGTGTCTGGCAGCAGACAGTGATTATTAGACACCTGCCGCGTTGAGCTCACAGCCTAAGGGAGGCAGGTACTCGAGTTAAACTACAAATCCTCGCCACGACCCCTCGCCTGTGGGGTGTGAGCTCTTACTGCTGTGTTATGGCACAGAGAGGTTAGGTAGGTAGGCCTGGCTCATGCAGCCACTTCAGAGGATTTTGGACTTGGCCCCTGGGAACTTTACTCACGAGTGGCACCGCCCTGCCATGTGCCCTGTCAGCACCAGGCTCCGAGGGGCCCTCCCTGCCCTGCCTGGCCATCTGCGGAGGCTCAGGGCAGGTGCAGAGCTGCCTAGGGCGGGCTGAGAGGTCTCAGAGAAGGTCAAGGAAAGGCCTCTTGGAGGACAGCCCTTGAGGCAGTGGGACCAGTGCTCCAGATGGAGGGAGCAATGTGACCGCAGGTATGGAGAGTGGAACAGCCCCAAGGTGCCGCAGTGCTGGGGCAGCTGAATGAGAGGATGCCGGGAGGGCAGCCCTGTAAGCTGCTTACCTTTCACCCTGCGGGCCCCTCGGGCCAGTGAAGGATGTCTGCAGGGCAGTGACCGGTCAGATTCCTACCTGGGCTCCTGTGTGGACGTAGAGTTGGAGCGGGGTGAGCAGGGAGCAGGGGAGAGGCCAGTGCGGGGCAGGATTGATGACCGAGTGACGTCCAGGAGGTGGGTGCTGGAACGGGGGGACCTGTGGGTGTTGGAGGGAAGGGTGAGTCCAGGGGACCACTTGGCTGGAGGTCTAAGGGGTGGTGTCCACGTGGGTGGGCCCTCAGCAGGGGGCCAGCCTCCCTGCAGGGGTCCCAGCTGCTCAGCCTGTCTGAGATGGCCAGCCCACTGACCTTTGTCCTTTCAGTTCTCTCCCACTGTCTGTTACCCCTCAGGGGTCCTGGGCTGGGGTGGGGCAGGGGGCTGACCACCCCTCCAGCTTCCCAAGCCCTTGTAACCTGCCCCTGCCAAGCCCTGGGTCACAGTGCTGTCCTGGACCGGACGGTGGGAAGGCCCTTTCTTTCCCGGACACCATCTCTCAATCCTCGCATCATACAAATGAGGAAACTGAGGCGTATGTAGTTTCCCCCATGGTCACCTGTGCGCACACCGGTGAGTGGTCTGGAGCCCCTGGGAGCCCCAGGTAGAGGGAGCATCGGAGTCAGCAGCTGGGCTCTCAGAGCCTGGTGTCTGCCAGCGTAGACGGCAGGTCAAATGGGCCCCCTGCGGGCTGGCACCCTTATTCCTCTTCCCAGCCGAACTTGGGCCACTCTGGCAGCTCCCCACTCTCAGGACAAGCCCCGTCTCCATGCATGCCACCCAGCTGCCTCTGTTCCTCCGCTCCTGGCCTCATGTCTGGGCTGGCTGAAGTCCAGTGAGGCCTCTGAGAGGAAGTGTCCCCTCCAGGGTCCTGTTGCCACTGGCTGGGCCTTTAGGGCAGGATGAGGGGGCTTCCAGGGTCGGGGTGGCCCCTTTGGACAGCATGATGGGAGTTGGGTGTGGGTGGAGGTGGGCCTTTGGCCTCAGTGGCCCTGGATGCTGGCCGTGTGGCTCAGCTTTGGTGTGCTGGGTGTCCTGTGAGCTGCTCCAGGTGCTGGAGTGCCCAAGATCAACCATCTCATGGTAAGAGCATCTGGCAGATCTCCCCCTCCAGGGCGGACAGGTCAGATTTCAGGCCTATAGATAAGGGCAGGCCAGGCCACTGTGGCCTGGACCAGCAGGTTCTGGAGGCCTGGGGCTACACATGACAGAGCACTGGACGGCTGTTGGTGGCCTAAGGGCCAACATTAAAATCAATCAACCAACCCTGAAACATTCACCCGACACATCTGCAAGTAAAACTCCTCGGCATGTCCTGACCTGCCCAAGGCCACAGCAACTTCTACCTAGAAGGTCAAGGTTCTTGCTCAGTATCAGCGATTCTGAGCCTTTTCTGGGTCAGAAATTCTTTTGAAGTATTGCTAAGAGCAATGCCCCTTTCCTTAGAAAATGCATGTCTGAATACGTGTGCACACACATGGACACCTACATGCTCTTTAAAAGTTTCAAGGAACTCCTAAAGTCCTACCAGAGTTCCAGGTGAGCCCCGTCCCCGACCTGGGAGGCATCATAGCAGAGTGGGGTTGCCAGGCTTCGGGCTCAGACCACCAGACTGTGAGTCCCAGCCTGCTACTAAGAAGCTGGGGACCTTGGGTAGGCTATTTGGTTTTCCTTGTCCCCACTTCCCTCATCTTTAGAGTGAGAATAATCCAACCCACCTCATAGGGTCATTGTGGGGAATGCATGAGACAGTTTGTGTAAAGCATTTGGCAGTGCCTAGAACTCAGTAAGTGCCCAATACACGGCTGGAAAAAAAAGAATAAGAACCCCTGCTCTCCACCATGCAGCCTTCATGTTGGTAGGGAAAGAGCTAGGAGTTAGGAGAGAGGCCAAATCTCAGACCTGTCCTTGGTGATTCCCATTCTGTGCCCCTCTGGGCCTCAGTTTCCACATCAGTGTAATGGGGCTAGTGATTCTCTTATCATCCAATGTCTCTAGGCTCCAAGGATCTCCTTATGCTGTCCGGCACCCAAAGCCTCACCCGAACGAGCTGGGAAGACATCTCCAGGGGAATCTCTGTCATCTCCTAGAGAATCAAATCTGGGCTTCTGAGAGCAAGAGAGGGTTGGAAGGGGTCCCAGCATTTCTGGCCTAGATTAGGCTTGGGCTGCAGCCATGCAGGCACCATGATTGGGAGCCCTGGAGGCTGCTGGCCCCAGGAGAACACACCCTGCTGGTCTTGGTTTGGGTTTGGCTGCACAGGCATAGAGGAGTGACAGCGGAGAAAGTATGTGTGTGTGTGTGTGTGTGTGTGTGTGTGTGTGTGTACATACATGTGTTTGTATAACTGCTAGAGAAGTTTGGGTAGCATCTGTGTGAATGCACAGATTTTTGGTGCTAATAAACATGCATATCAATCTGCTATGTTATTAATATTTGCACCAACTCTGCCTGCTTGAGCTGGGAATCATATTTTTTTCTTAACACAGGTAAGGTGCCCTGCTCAGGGTAGGGAATGTGGGAAATATTCAACATGTGTTTTGGGAAGGAGTAAAAAGTGCAGGGAGGGAGACAGAAAGCTATCTTCTCTCCAGCTTCTTGGATATTGGTTCCCATTGTTCCAGCATAAACTTGACCATAGTGGTTCTGAATTAGAACTAGACTTGCTGGCACTTCCCCGGTGGCACAGTGGTTAAGAATCCGCCTGCCAATGCAGGGGACACGGGTTCAAGCCCTGGTTCGGGAAGATCCCACGTGCCGCAGAGCAGTTAAGCCCGTGCACCACAACTACTGAGTCTGCGCTCTAGAGCCTGCGAGCCACAACTACTGAAGGCAATGAAGAGTAGCCCCCGCTCGCCACAACGAGAGAAAGCCCGTGCGCAGCAAGAAGACCCAACACAGCCAAGAATAAAAATTCATTCATTAAAAAAAAAAAAAAAAGCTCCATGGCTCCTTGGGTTCCACGGCCTCCCAAGGGACAGTGTCACTTCCCTGCTGCTCCCATCAGTCTTGGCAGGGGCACATACTAAGCCGTCCCAGATCCTTGTGTGGTTGCCTCACATCCCCAAGCTCTGTCCCTGCCACTTTGGCCTCCACAGTCACCCCGATTCCTTAGCTTGTGGGTGCTCCAAGCTCCTGCCTCTTCAGCATCTCCCAGCAATGTTCACTACTTGGGATGCCTGTCCCTTTCCTACCCCTGCCCAAGTCATTTTAACCTTCGAGACTCCACGTCCATCCCATTTGCTGAGGACAACAGTCCATTCCTGGTCCCTTCTCTGAACCAGTCCATGTGGACTGCACCCTTGGCTTCATCAAAGATGGAGTATTTTTTTTTGACATGCAATTCACACATCATAAAATTCACCCTTTAAAAGTGAACAAGTCAGGGCTTCCCTGGTGGCGCAGAGGTTAAGAATCCGCCTGCCAGTGCAGGGGACACGGGTTCGAGCCCTGGTTGGGGAAGATCCCACATGCCGCGGAGCAACTAAGCCCGTGCGCCACAACTACTGAAGCCCGCGCGCCTAGAGCCCGTGCTCCGCAACAAGAGAAGCCACTGCAATGAGAAGCCCGCGCACCGCAACGAAGAGTAGCCCCGCTCGCTGCAATGAGAGAAAGCCCCCACGCAGCAACGAACACTCAACGCAGTAAAAAATAAATAAATAAAATAAATAAAATTTAAAAATAAATAAATAAAAGTGAACAAGTCAGTGGTTTTTAGTGTATTCACCAAGTTGTGCAGCCATCACCACTACTAAGATGGATTTTCTTTTTTTTTTTGGCTGCGCCAAGGGGCGCGCGGGATCTTAGTTCCCCGACCAGGGATGGAACCCGGGCCCCCTGCAGTGGAAGCGCGCAGTCTTAACCGCTGGACCACCAGGGGCGTCCCTGAGGTGGATTTTTAATCTCAGTGACTTCTGCCAAGAGGAGGCTGCTGCTTGTCTCGCCCAGCACTGCGATGCGTGTGCGCGTGTCCTGTGCTTGTGAAGACTCATTCGGACTTCCGGGGGCTCCGCTTCCCACAGTCACATCAGTATCTTGCATCCGGCGGCTGTTGGCTGAGAGTCATCTACGCGTCAGGCACTGTGCGGGGTTCTGGGACACAGCAGTGAATACGCTGGGCATGGGCCCTGCGGGCGCCACGGGTCTCCCGGCCAGGGCAGCACCAGCGCAGCTCTGGTCCCACCTCCATGCGCTCCCAGGCTAGTGGGGGCGCCAGACGCCGCATGAGTGCTTACAATCAGTGTGGTGAAGATGTGAAGAGGAAGCACAGGTTGGTCATTTGGGGTATCACAGAAGAAGGACCCTGCCCACTACCCCACACTCCCATGGGGGAAAGGAAGGGAGAAAAGGACTTCTAGCTGCGGCCGAGAAATGAATAGGTGATAGCCAGGTGAGCAGAGGTGGAAAGGGTGCTCCAGGTGGCGGGAACAGCCTGTGTAAAGGCTAAAGGTGAGGCAGATGAGAGAATGGACTGAGCAGCCCAGGTGAGGGCAGAGAGGGGATTTTGTCCACAAGCCACAGCACGATTGGGTTCTCCCGGTGGACATCTGGGTATGTCCACGGTTTGGCTAGGGGCAGCTTCAGACACATTTCTGATTTTGTTTCCTCTTGGGCTTCTTCCTCAGGGCGTGTTCCCAAATGCCGAGAGTGCTTGGGTCAAAGGGCGCTGGCGGTTTTACTGGTGTCTGAAAACCCTGAGGCCGTTTTAAGGGCCATCAGGGACATGTGTATGTGCTCCTCTCCCCACGGTGTGCCAACCCGAGTTTTACCTTCTGGATTTATTTTTTGCTCGCTTAATGGATTTTTAATGGTACCTCGGAGCTGTCTTTGATGTGTGTCTTTAATTATGAGGGAGGCTGGCAACCTCGGGGCTTGGCACCGGGTCTCCCCATGCTAGCTAACCGGGCTCTGGGCTCCAGCCTCACCCTCCCAGCAGGCAGCAAAGAGGCCGTGGGGACCGCGGGAGGAGATGCAGCTCTCAGAGCGAGGACTTGGGTTTACCCTCAGTTGTCTTATTTACCCTCATACCCCTCTGAGCCTCACTTTCCTCATCTCTGAAATAGGACTTCTTTTTTTTTTTTTTGCCGCACCGCGTGGCTTGTGGGATTTTAGTTTCCTAACCAGGGATCAAACCCGGGCCCTTGGCAATGCGAGTGCAGAGTCCTAACCACTGGACCACCAGGGAATTCCCTGAAGTAGGAATTCATCTGTTCAAAACCACTAATTCAGCTGCCTCTGGATCGTGGCTCCAGCACTTCCTGGCTGTGTGGCCTGAAGCAAGTGACTTAGCCTCTCTGTGTTCAGTTTCTTCATCATAAAAGGGAGATGGTAATAACAGTACCTGTATTTTACGGCTGTAGAGGGGATTGAGTGACTAACGTATGTGAAGGACAGAGCTGGCATGGGCAAGTGGTCAGCATACGGTGTCGGTGTCACTCTCATGGTTTCCTTGGCCCAGACTGCAGCCCTGGACAACCCCACAGCATCCCTGCCCTCACAGAGCTTCCACTCTAGTGGGGAGCAGATGAAGCAAACGAGGGAAGATGAAGGGTGGCTTAAGACTAAGAGGGGAGAAGGACTGGAGTCTCCTTTAGAAAGGGAAAATCTTGGACTTCCCTGGTGGCACAGTGGTTAAGACTCCGCCTGCCAATGCAGGGGACACGGGTTCGATCCCTGGTCTGGGAAGATCCCACATGCTGCGGAGCAACTAAGCCCGTGCGCCACAACTACTGACCCTGCGCTCTAGAGCCCGCGAGCCACATCTACAGAGCCTGCATGCTGCAACTACTGAAGCCCGCGCCTCTAAAGCCCGTGCTCCGCAACAAGAGAAGCCACTGCAATGAGAAGCCGGCGCGCTGCAACAAAGACCCAACACAGCCAAAAATAAATAAATTAAAAACAAAACAAAACTTTAAGTAACCTACAGGTTTATTTAAAAAAAAAAAAAAGCGGAAATCTTTTCTGAGAAAGAGGCCATTAGGCACACCCGTAGGGTGAGATGGAGCTAGATGGGGGAGGCGGGTTGTGATTGTGTGTGGGTTGGAGAGGGTGTTCCAGGCTGGGGAACAGCAAATGCAAAGGTGCTGAGGGCAGAAGAGAGACTGAGGAAGCCGGAGGGGGTGTGAGGCTGAGGAGGTGTGTGTGGGGGGCAAGGGTCAGGTGGCGAGCCTGGGTCGTCCTGCGGGGCCTGGGTGGTCATGGTGAGAGGCTGGAACTTGATTCAAAGTACAGGGGGAAGCCACTGGAGGGTTTTTTGTTTTTGGCCACACTGCGAGGCATGTGGGATCTTAGCTCCCCAGCCAGGGCTTGAACCTGCACCCCCTGCATTGGAGGTGTGGAGTCTTAACCACTGGACCGCCAGGGAAGTCCCTCCACTGGAGGGTTTTAAGCACAGAAGGGTCATGAGTCAGTCAATGTTTCCGAACAACTCCTTGGGCACTGGGTGGAGGCCACCAGGAGAAGGATTGGTGCCGGGGTGCCAGGCTCAGTGAGAGGCTTGGGGTGAGGCAGGGCCCCCAGGAACGTTGGGGAGCCCTGGGGAGAGCAGGAAGGGAGAGCCGGCCCAGTGTCAGGTAGTGGCGGCTGGGCCGCACTGGGCCCTCTTCAGTGCTGGGCCCAGGCCTTGCAGGCCGCATCCTGAGCCCCTGGGCACCTGGCTTGGCACTCGGCAGATGGCCCTGGGCCCCACCCTCCCTGGCTCTGGCTTCCCACTGCCTCCTCCCACCTGGGCAGCTCGTTTGGGCTACTGGGCTGAGCATTTCTGCTCTTGTCCAACTCTGGCTATTTCCACCCCCAAATGGTAAGTAGGAGAAACACCCCTTCTCAGACACTTGGGTGGGGAGGAGGGAGTCCCTCAGACCCAGCGCCAGAGGGTCAGGTGCCCAGAAAACCCTGGAGGCTGTTTTAGGGTTTTAGTTCTTGAGCCTGGGGCCCTGAACCATCTAGTTAGGGAGCTGGCCCCCAGCCAAGCCGCTGGGGTGCCAGGTGGGGCCTGCCGCAGGCAGGGAGAAAAAGCCACTGTCTGACTCAGTCCTGGTTGGTCCTGGGCTCTGGTTGAACCCAGCTGCCACCTGCCCTGGCCTCCCTGGACTCTACTTCCCGGAGCCCCAGAGCCCTCCTGCCTCTGGTCTTTGGGGTCAGACTAGGGCTACCCAGAGAATTCAAAACCAGAAGGGAAGTGGGAGTCCTTCTTGCTCCCACCCTGTGCAGCTGGGGAAGCTAAGCCCCGAGGTAGGAGGCTGCAGGCAGTTGACGACGTTGTCCATTTGTCTGTCTGTCTTTCTCTGCTTCTTGCCTGCCTCCTGAATCCAAATGTTGGCAGCAATGGGCACCAACCCCCCCCCCCCATCACCACCTTAAAAACTTCCAGAAAAAGATCTCTGAGATGAGCAGTCATTATGGCACTGTAGTAATAGCAAAAGATGCAAATATTTAAAATCTTTGTCAATAAGAGACAAAGTGATGATGGGATAGCGCACCGTAGAATACGATGTAGCCATTCAAAAGGCCAAGGCCAATGGTTCTGAACAGAAATGAAGCAGATTGTGAAATATATTTCAAAGCATGGAGATGCACACGTAACGTGTGTGTGTGTGTGTGGTTGCAACCACTTGTGACAGACAGACTTGGGCAGCTGCAACTCAGGAAGGACACAGAAAATGCTAACAGGGCATGGCATTGGGGACTGGGGTTGGGACTGAAGAGGGGGAGACTTGATTTTTTCTCTATATCCTTAGGCACTCTTGACATTTTTGATCATGCATCTGCACAATTTTTTAAAAATAAATTTATTTATTTATTTATTTTTGGCTGTGTTGGGTCTTCGTTGCTGTGAGTGGGCTTTCTCTTTGCGGTGGCTTCTCTTGTTGCAGAGCACGGGCCCTAGGTGTTTGGGCTTCAGTAGTTGCAGCACGCGGGCTCAGTAGTTGTGGCTCACGGGCTTAACTGCTCTGCAGCATGTGCAGACCAGGGCTCGAACCCGTGTCCCCTGCATTGGCAGGCGTTTTCTTAACCATTGTGCCACCAGGGAAGTCCCTGACCAATTTTTTAAAGGAAAAAATCTAGCCTAAGGATAGGGACCACTGCCAGCCCCTGATGAACATCCCTCAATAGTTAATTGAGCCTCGAAATCCCAGCATCTTGGTGTCAGCTGATGAGGGAGCCCCTCCCCAGCCTCCTCCCCCCCACCCCCACCCCCCACCAAGCCTCCCTCTGCCTGACTCAGCTGAACCAAGTCATAGAACCAGATTGAGAGATTGAGGTGCAGCCGGGCATGTCTGGAGTGATGAATGTGAAAGCAATCAGCAAGAGCAATGGGGCGACACGGCCCAGGCCTCCGAGGAGGCTGGAGGAAGGGCGTGACTCGGAAGCCACGGAGCAAGGCAGGGGCCCTTGGCTGCTGGGAGGTGAGGCCCTGTCACCACTCTTCACTAACCCAGAGCGGGTTCTCCGGAGTACTTCCTGGGCTGGAATCCCGGGGTGTGGGGGTGGGGATGGAAATAGGCGTAAGATACGCAGAGAGTCCAATCTGGACGGACCCTTGATATTATTAATACTAAAGATAGTAACCACACTAGAGACCATTTAATGAACGCTTAAGCCGGGCACCAGCTTGTGGAATCCTCATAACAACCCTCTGAGAGGATTATCTGCATTTCCAGATGCGTCTAGGGAGGCTTAAACAACTGGATGTGCTCTTTTGCTAACAACCCCGTGCGGCTTCCCATTGCCTGGTCAGGCTACCACTTCAGAGCTGTGGAATTCTGGGCAAGTTCTTAACCTCTCTGAGTCTCGGTTTCCTTCTCTATAAATTGGAGATAACCCATAGTCCTTATTTCATAACCTAGTCCTATGCAAATAAGTTAGTAAGTGTAAAGCATTGGTAACCAGGACTGGCTCATGATAAGCCTGTGTTTGCAATATTGCCCTATCTTTCAGCAAATCTAAGATGTCAACGATTGTAAAAGATGCCACTAAAGAAAATGCCACTAAAAGAGGAATGCTGCCAGTTAACTATGTCCCAAGGCTCTTTCATCACTAGACTCTTTATTTTATACTTCCCGAAGGAGCTCTTTTTGACTTAGACATAGATTCTCATCATACATAATTCTGATGCACACATAAAAAGGAAAATATAAGCAAAATAAATCGTTTACGCTGTTCAGAAAACTCCTTCACATCTGGAATCCGACAGAGGCGCGATGTCTGTGTGTTTCCCTGCCACCCCCTCCTGTGAGGAGTCAAGAGTTCGGGAGAGCGGTGCTCCCCCCGGAAATTCATAAGACAACCGGAAGCCACCAGCAGCCATCAGAGTCCTAAGCCAACTTTGCAGGACTGCAGAGCGAGTTGACTCTGGATTTCTGCTTTGGGAGCGTTGCTGATAAGTCTGGTTCCTCTCCCCTGGGAGCTCCCACCATTTGGGGCCTGGGGTTAAGAATGCTCCGCTCTTGTCTCTGGGGTTTTCTCCCAAGCTGCTGACGCCCTTCCTGCAGGGTTTGATGCTTCTGAAGTGTGGGCACGTGCAGGCAATGACAATGATGTCAGGACTGTTGCTGGCTAGCCAGCAACTCTACCATGTAACCTGACTTTAGAGATTTAAATGTGAGAAACAAAGGGTCTGGGAATCGATGAAACATGAATAATTTCTGAACTTTACACAGGCCATGCTTCCAGCTGCCACAGGACGCTTGCACATTCTGCCTCGGCTGCTTGAAATGCCCTTCCTTCCTCCCCACTTTGCCTAGTTCACCCAGTTATCCCTGATCTCAGCTTCATGGTCACCCCCCGACCCCACCCCCCATGTCTTTCCTGATCATCCCACTGAAGTCAAATCCCTTCCCTGTCAATGCACGTAGTACAGCTGCAATGTTACATTTTGTGTGTGTGTGTGTGTGTGTGTGTGTGTGTGTGTGTGTGTGATTTTCTGCGTAGCTGTCTCCCCAGTGTACTGTGCATCCCACAGGGGCAGGGACTATGTGGCTTTTTACTACATCTCAGTACCCAACAGTGTCCCACACGGAGCCCAGTAGTGAGCAGTGGGGGAACTGGGGTGTCCTCCTGGCCTCCTGGTTTATCTACGAGACACGTGTCGCTGGTCTCTGCATTGAACTGTGTCCCTCAGAGGCTGGATTCTAACTCACTTCTTTCACAGACTGGAAATTGAGGCCTGTGAGGTCACTAGCCCACGGGCTAGACGTCCTGTCTCAGTCCAGTGTATATAGAGTATGGGGGGGGGTGTCCAAGGAGGGGGTACTCACTTCTGGTCGGGGTTCAGAGGAGGCTTGACATGGGAGGCGGCACCTCCCAAGCCTCATAGGTTGGGAGGGTGATTTGGGTAAGTTTGGGAAACATCAAGGGGAAAGGGAAGCCAGGCAAATCAGAAGATGCAGGTGTGGGCACCTAGATGCCCCGTGTAAGGCCCCTTCTGAGGCCCTGGAAGGTACAAGGCCGAGGTCACCCTCTTGGGTTTCAAGTTGGGTAACCGAGGCCCAGAGACGGGGAGGACTCACCTGCCATTGTCCATCGAGCCAGGAGAGCTGTGGGCCTTGCTCCTGGGTGGCCCTGACTCCACCTTCCCCTGCTAACCTCCGGGCTGGCCCTGCCCGAGATGCTGGGAGGATGTGGGGAGGCGAAGCGGGGGCTGAGGCAGGACTCCGGGGGTGCACGGGCCTGCCAGCACCCGGAAGGAGGAAGCTGCACAGGGTGTCTGTGGCTGGGCCTGGGCCCACTCGGGGACTTCCTCTTCCTCTCAGGGCAGGTGTAGCCGCCACAGTGGGACCAACACCCTGACCCCGTCATGGATGGGGGCAAGGGGCCCAGGATCAGAGACTTCCTGAGTGGGAGCCTGGCCACCTGGGTGAGGGGGCAGTGGGAGGGAGTCTGGGGAGGGGAAATGAGCAGCAGGGAGGGGCTGGTGTGGGGTGGGGGGAGAGGGGGCAGAGCTGGGGCCTGAGGGGAGGGGCGGGCTCAGGTGGGGATGGAGAAGTCCAGGCAGCTGTGCGGCAGGAAAAGGGGTCCAGGCCCGTGGCCACTGGCATTCAGGGGACTGGTGAGGAGGGGGCTGCGTGGGCTCAGGAGGCAGGTCAGAGGGGCTCAGGGTTCACTCTGCTGCTGCGGGCCTCCCACCCAGGCCAGCTGACTCCTTTGTGTCCCCACAGGCGCTGGGACTGGCCGGGCTGGTGGGGGAGGCGGAGGAGCCAGAGGGGGAAGAGGAGGAGGAAGGAGAGGGGCCTCTTTGTCCGGAGAAGAGGTTCTCACGTCTCAGCGACGGGGCCCTGCTCCTCCGGGTGCTGGGCATCATGTAAGGGGCATCAGAGGATGACCCGGGGCAGCTGCGGAGGGGTTTGAGGGGAGGGGGGCCAGGCAGCCTGGTGGGAAGAGCCTGAGGGGTGGTTGGCAGAGCCTGGTTTAGGGGAGGTGGGTCCTCAGTTACCCCTCCCACCTATTGTCCCCTGTGCCCACAGTGCCCCCAATTCCCGAGGCGGCCCTCGAATGATCAGGGGCCATGATGGTCCCGCAGCCTGGCGGGTGTGGAACCTGAACCACCTGTGGGGCCGACTGAGGGACTTCTACCAGGTGAGGGGTCAGGAGGGGGAGGCTGAGCCTGGGAGCCCCCTGCGGGAAGGCCCTTCTCACATCTCCCACCCCGTCCGCCCCAGGAGGAGCTGCAGTTGCTGATCCTGTCTCCACCCCCAGACCTCCAGGCGCTGGGGTTTGACCCCTTCTCAGGTGCTCTCTCCCACCACCCCTTCCTCCTTCTTCCCCCTATCCCTGCCCGTTAACCCCTTGTGGCTTGTGCCCTGCAGAGGAGGCGGTGGAGGAGCTGGAAGGCATCCTTAGGCTATTGCTGGGGGCATCGGTGCAGGTGAGCGGGGGAGGGAAGGGCAGGGTCCAGCTTTGGCCGCAGAGGTGGGAGCCTCCGGGGTGAGCCTCGCCGTCCGCTCCTCGTCCCCCTGCAGTGTGAGCACCGGGAACTGTTCATCCGGCACATCCAGGGCCTCAGCCTCGAGGTCCAGAGTGAGCTGGCTGCCGCCATCCAGGAGGTACAACTTTGGTCGGCCGTCTGGGACACCCTGCCCCCTACTTCTTTGGCTGACCTGTTCTCCCTGTGCCTCCAGGTGACCCAGCCCGGGGCCGGCTTGGTGCTGGCGCTGGCTGGGCCTGAGCCTGGGGAGCTGGCGCCTCCGGAGCTGGAGATGCTGTCCCGGAGCCTGGTGGGGACACTGTTGAGGCTGGCTCGGGAGCGGGACGTGGGGGCCCAGGTAAGAGGCGGCAGGAGGAGGAAGAGGAGGACCACGGGGACCCAGCCGTGTGCCGGAGGTGTGGTTGGGGGTGGAGCGCTGCAACAGTCACATGCATCTTGTGGTGCTTGGGGGCAGATGTGGGGCTCTTGGGATGGGTTACTCCTGACTCCTGACCTTTGATGTCCCCCAGCGGCTGGCTGAACTGCTGCTGGAGCGGCAGGCGGCCCCCTTGTTGCCTGAGGCTCCTTCCAGGACTCCCCCGGAGGGCGCCTCACACCACCTGGCCCTGCAGCTGGCCAACACCAAGGCCCAACTTCGGCGCGTCCGGCAGGAGCTGTGAGCGCCGCTGGCTGGGAAGGACCTGGGTGGGGGGGCGGGCAGGGAGCGCAGGTTAGGTCTGGATGGGGTCCAGATGGGGATCAGGCCTAGCAAGGGCTGGAGGGTGCAGGTCCCCAGACCCCTCCTGCGTCCCTTCCCTCCAGGGAGGAGAAAGCCGAGCTGCTGCTAGATTCCCAGGTGGAGGTGCAGGGCTTGGAGGCCGAAATTCGAAGGCTCCGCCAGGAGGTGCGCTCAGATGCCCCCAAACATGGCCGCATTCCCTAACCCGCTCCCCGCACCTTCCCCAGCCTACTGCCTCCCCCAACCCGGCTCCTTCCCGTCCTAATCCCTCTGGCCAGCGGGTGGCCCTTCCTAGCTCCGCATCTTCTGGCCCAGGCCCAGGCGCTGTCGGGACAGGCCAAGCGGGCCGAGCTGTACCGCGAGGAGGCGGAGGCGCTGCGGGAGCGGGCCGGCCGCCTGCCCCGCCTGCAGGAGGAACTGCGACGCTGCCGGGAGCGGCTGCAGGCAGCAGAGGCCTGCAAGGGCCAGCTGGAGGTGAGGCGGGAGACGCGGCTGCAGGGGGCGGGGCATGGGGGGCGCGGCCTGCCGGGGACAGGGTGGGCCTCGAGAGGAGCGAATTTGGGCCAAGGGAAGGGTCAGGCCTGATGGAGGGAATAGGCATCGTTCGGAGAACGCGGTCAGGTGGTGTCTGGGGACAGGCCCTCTGGAGGATGCGGCAGATGGAGGGGAGAGGTGGAGGCTGTAGGTAAGGGTAGGTCCTGGAGAGGAGGGTGGGGCCAGTTGTAGGGGAGGCAGGGTCTGGAGAGAGCACCCAGCAACGGGGCTAAGTGGGGCTTAGAAGGACCTTGGAAGGCAGTTCCTGGGGAGAAGGGGCAGGGCCTACATAGGAGAAGGGCGGGGCCAGGTGCTAGGGAAGTGGTACCTGGAGAAACCTTGGAGGGGGAGGGGCAGATGGAGGGGAGAGGCGGGGCCTGGAGAGCAACAGGGGTGCAGGGTCAGTTGGGGGAGGGGAGCCAGGGTCTGTGGCCCCGGAGTGCTGGGGGCATCGCACCACCGGCTCTCTCTGCTCCCCCACCAGGAGGAGCGGGTGCTCTCGGGGGCTCTGGAAGCCTCGAAGGCGCTGCTGGAGGAGCAGCTGGAGGCCGCTCAGGAGCGCTGTGCTCGGCTGCATGAGACCCAGCGGGAGAACCTGCTGCTGCGGACCCGGCTGGGCGAGGCCCATGCGGTGAGATTCCCAGAGTGACCCCTGGTCACGCAGTGATCTGTGACCCCAGTGGTCCCCAGGGTGCCTTGGTGATCCCTGTGACTCCTACTCCTTGTTTCCTCTAGTGACCCTCTAGCCCACACACTTGGCCTGGCCCTGGCGGGGAGGGCTTCTCTGACCCTGCTCTTCCCCCCAGGAGCTGGACTCTCTGCGGCATCAGGTGGACCAGCTGGCAGAGGAGAACGTGGAGCTGGAGTTGGAGGTTCAGCGGAGCCTGGAGCCAGCCCCGGGCTCTCCTGGGGAGGGTGAGTGGGACCCCAGTGGAGGGGCTGTGGGTGGGAGGCTGCCTGTGTTTTCCTGCACCTTAGTGGGGACAGCTTCTGATTTCATCCCCTTCCCCCGGGTGTGTCGGGGGGTGGGGTGTGTGGGTGAGGAACCATAAGGGAGCAGAGGGGTCCTGACCTCATCTCCCACACCCCAGCGCCCCTGCCAGGAGCGGCTCTCTCTCTGCACGACGAAGTGAGGGAGGCAGAGGCCGGGCGGCTGCGGACCCTGGAGCGGGAGAATCAGGAGCTTCGAGGCCTGCTCCGGGCGCTGCAGGGGCAGCCCGGCGGCCAGGTGAGTCCCCTCCCCCAAGCATCAGCACGTCCTTCCTGCATCCTCCTCTGGGTTTGACCATCCCTCTCATGTGCCCTCAGCCCCCCCTGCTGGAGGAGCCGAGCGAGGACTCCGTGATTCCAGAGCCAGACTCAGCTCCCCAGACTCGGCTGGCCTCAGACCATGGCCCCCAGGGCTTGGCTGGTCAGGCAGGGGATGAAGGCCCCCAGGCTTTGGACCCGGCTCCCCTGGCGTCAGATTCAGCCCTCGACGGGTTAGCTGAGTGTCCTCAGGCATCTGATTTGGACCCAAAGGTGGTGGAGAGGCCCCTCCAGGCGGCCATCATGGCGCCTGTAGACACGATGGCCCAGGAGTCAGGCCCCGCTGTAGAGGCGCAGGAGTCCCTGAAGAAGGCTGGCCTTGGAGCCCCTCTCCAGACCCCTGCCTCTGTGGCCCCACCTCAGGGTCCAGAGATCAAAATTCAGGCCCAGCTGTCGCTGGGAGGAGAGACTGGAGAGTCGGTGCCCGAGGCCTTGGGGCTGAGACAGGAGGACCCTGAGAGCAAACCCGGACTCTCGGAGCCCAGCCTCTGTGGGCGGTTGGAGGAGCAGGAGACCCTAGACCAGAGGCTGGACCTACCCAAGGGGCAAGCAGAGGCCAGAGAGCATGAACAGAAGTTGGAGAGGATGGTCGGGGACCCAGCCCAACAAAAACCACAGCAGAAGCTGGAAGGGGCTCCTGAGGCCCAGACCTGGGAGGGGAGGATCCCAGGGGAGATCCTGGCCAGTGGTGTCCCAGAGCAGGAGGCCCTCAAGGAGGAGATGGCACGGCTGAGGAGAGAGGCTGAGGCTCTTCGAGCTGAGCTGGAGGCCCAGGCCTGGAGGCTGGAGGCCCGAGGCACGGAGGCTGCCCGCCTCTCCGAGGAGCTGGCTCAGGCTCGGAGGGCAGAGGCCGAGGCCCACCAGGAGGTGGAGGCCCAGGCCCGGGAGCTGGCCCGGCTGCGGGAGGCGGTGGAGGCCGCTGGCCGGGAGCTGGAGGCTGCGTCGCGGGAGCGGGAGGCGCTGGCGGAGGTGCTGGCAGCCACGGGCCGCGAGCGGAGGCAGTGGGAGCGAGAGGCGCCCAGGCTGCGGGCCCGGGCCGAGGCGGCCGAGGCGGCCGAGGAGCGGTTGCAGGTGCTGCAGAGCGAGAGCCGCCGGCACCTGGAGGAGGCCGAGAGGGAGCGCCGGGAGAGGCAGGCCCTCCAGGAGGTATGTCGGGGCTCGTAGCCAGGGTCAGGAAACAGGGTTCCAGGCCAGTTGCCGGGGTTTTGGGTTATTAATTCCATCAGCAGCTGCTGAGTGCCCAGCACTGAGCTGGGGCCAGAAACAGAAATGCGAAGTCCCCTCCTGCCTCCCAAATGCATGCCTGGCTTGGGAGAGGGGCAGATGTCCCCTGCCTTTGATGGGGTGGCTGTAGCAGGTGGGCACGGAGCTAGATGGCCTGGGTGCAAATCCTGGCTCTCTGACTGTGGTGCTTTACTCAGCTCTGCCCCGGTGCCTCCCTCTGTAAAATGGGGGTGCTCTTCGTAGCTGCCTCAGCGGGTCTTTGGAAGACCAAGGGAGATAATGGTGTGAAGAGCCTAGTTCATGCGGGGCAAAGGCTCAAGATACGTTGGTTGTTACAGGCAAAGTGCTTTGGGAGCCCCATGGGAAGGGGAGCTGATGCCAGGGTCGGGGCAAGGAGGCTTCGGGGAGCGTTCTAAGGAAAGATCGAGATTTTGCTAAGCGGGGAAGGATATTTCATCCAGAGGGAACAGCATGGGCAAAGACTTGAAGGCATTAGAGTTGCTCAGGGGCCCAGGAGATGTGGGGGAAGGTGGAGAAGTACATTGGACCAGCGTTGTAGGTGTTGGTACTCCATCCCCAGGCAGGGAAATTCACCCAAGGGTGTGGGCAGACCTGTGTGAGGATGAGTTCGGGGAGGGTCACCTTGGTGTACAGGGGAACCTGGGGCCATAAGGAGGCAGTGCCAGTGGTCAAGGTGGCAGGTGAGGGAATTCCCTGGCAGTCCAGTGGTTAGGACTCCACGCTTCCACTGCAGGGACACAGGTTCAACCCCTGGTCGGGGAACTAAGATCCTGCGAGCCGCGTGGTGCGGCCAGAAAAAAAAAAGGGTGGCAGGTGAGGCTGGCTGGAGCTGGATGGAGGAGAGAGAAGACCTGGAAACCCCTCTATTCATTCAGTCAAGCATGTTTGCGGGCATCTCCTTAGCACCAGGCCCTGTACCAGGCAGCCAGTGCATGTGTCCTTCGGGAGACGCTCACTCACAGTCTGGGGTGGAGACCGGACCGTGCGGGGAGCCGTGGGGTTCCAGGAATCACACTGGACTCAGGCTGGGGCACGTCAGGGAAGGCTTCCTGGAGGAGGAGAGAGAACGGCAGTGAGCCAGGAGGAGGTACAGGCCCGAGTTTGTAGGGGTGGATGGTGAGGCGGGGAGTGGAGGGAGGTGAGACTAAGACTTCATTAAGCAGGTTTCCTATAGGGCAGGGCTTCGTCTTCCTTATGAGCAAAGGAAGGAGTTGCAGCTGTTTTCATGAGGGCAATGAGGAGTCACTGGAGGGTTTAAAGTGAGCAGAGTGGTCAGGTCTGCGGGTCTGAAGGCCCCTTGGGGGAAGCAGAGGAGACCACAAGGCAATGGGATGGGTGTTCGGGCCAGTGGGGCACAGTGCTGAGGGGAAGGTGTGCTGCAGATCAGGAATCAAATGTTCTGGCTGAGCAGTTTCCAGTTTCATCCCTGTTGCACAGAGGAGGGCACTGAGATCCGGAGAGGATGTTATTTGCTCCGAGATGCCTCCTGATGGAGAGGAGTGAGGAACAGGCTGTTGGCTTGGCCTGGGGAGTGTGAGAATTGGAGGTGTGGGTGAGAGGGTAAGGCCAAGAGGTTGTCTCTGGGGTCCACTTTGTAGGAGGTGATTGAGAGATGCTGTCAGACGGACCTGGATTATATCTCAGATCCCCTACTCAGCTGTGTGGCTTGGGGCCAGTTACTTAACCTCTCGGAGTCTCAGTTTCTTTACCTGAAACCAGAATAAAAACAATACCTGTGTCACAGGATCCTGTAAGGTAATGAACGTAGAGAGCTTGGGGCAGTACCTGGCACTCAGTATGGGCTTAATCCGTAGAGAGGGAATGCCAGCAGGTGGGCAGTGAAGGTAGGGGTAGGGCTGGCCGGCTGCAGGAGCCGGCTCTGAGGACCAAGAGGGTGGAAGAGGCTGAGGACCAAGGGGAATTTTGTGAGATTTCCTGGTGGAGCAGTTTCTGGTGGTAACTGGGTGTGGTACAGGCGGGGGTGGCTGGCCAGGGGAGGGAGGTCAGGGAACCAGGGGCCAAGGGGGTTGTCCAAGTGGGCCTCCCGGCTAGGGGGAGGGCAGGAGGCACGGTGGATGGGGCATTGAAGGCTATGGCCAGAGCCTGCAGGGGGCAGGGCAGGGGTCTGGCCCAAGATGCAGGTCTTCCTGGGCACCACTCTTCTTCCTACTCTCCGCCCTGGGGCTCTTGTGGCTGCTGGCTGCAGGCAGCAGGGACTCATGAGACTCTTAGTTTTTCAGTGAGGGGCCGTGGCCAAGGTTGTCTAGAAGTGCAGTGACCCTGGGCGGTGGTCCGGGTGGGGCTGCTAAGCCAGGAAGATCAGAGTAAGGGTTGGTAGACCCCATTTCCAAGGGCAGGATTTGGCGGGTGGCTGTCATGGTCGGGCCTTCCCCAGGGTTTCATCCTGCCAGGGCCCCCACCCCCCATACCTCAGAATGGTTTGACCTACCTCGCGGGGCCCACAGGCCAGAGTGGGTCTCCTATCCACTTCCGCAGTGGTATGGCCCAACCGCCACAGGCTGCCTGGCCAGCGGCATCCTGGCCCTCCCGCTCCCAGCTCCCACTGTGGTTAGGCCTGGCCTTCACCAAGTTCCTGCCCTCTGTGGCCACCCTCCTGTGGCTGAGGGTACTCTCCAGACCCAGCTCCTCCGAGCCCCTCTTTCCCTCACATGGCCTGTGTGGCCTCAGAACGTAGGGTGAATCCAGCTGTCACTGGGCACGTGAGGAACCATGGGCTCAGAGAGGTGAAGACGTTTGCCCAGCGAGTGTCTCTGACTCCTGGCCCAGGGGCCTCCCTCACACCCTGGCAGGCTTATAATCCCCAGCTCTTTCATACCCACTCTACAAGGCGACCAGGCCTTGTTCCCATTTTACAGATGGGGGAGTAGAGCCCCAAAGGGTTAAAGATATTTGCCCAGGGTGACAAAGCAAGGACAGAAAGCCGGGTCTCCTGACTCTCAGGCCTGGGTGAAGGTGGTGGTCTGCCCTTCTGGCCCTGAGGCTTCTCTGCCTGCCCTCAGGAGCTAGAGAAGGCCACGGTGCGGGGCCAGGAGCTGGGGGCCCGGCTGGAGCATCTGCAGAGTGAGCTGGAACGGGCGGCTCTGGAGCACCAGGAATTTCTGCGGGAACAGGAGTTCCAGCAGCAAAGGTGGGGCGTTGCCCGAGGGGCAGAGAGGGGCAGGCGAGGACTTGGGGAGGGCTGGGTGCCAAGACTTCTCCTGGCAGGTACCAGGGCCTGGAGCAGCGGCTGGAAGCTGAGCTGCAGGTGGCGGCCACCAGCAAGGAGGCGGCGCTGATGGCACTCAAAAAGAGGGCCCTGCAGCTGGAGCAGGAGCTGTTCCAGGTGAGGCCGCTGCCCAGCTTGCCGGGGCCTCCGCCCGCTCCTCCCTCCATCCTGCACGCAGCCAGCCAGGGCCGCGCGCACTCGGAGCGCCCCCTCGGTCTTGCCCCTCAGTCTTGGCCAGTTGCTCGCCTTGTGCCCCGATTTGGGGCCTGGAGGAGGGGGCCCTGTGCTGGGAGCCAGGCAGCTCTGCCCGGGCCTCGTCTCCCCCATTCCTCAAATGGGCGGAGCCTGGCGGCTTTACTCTGGGGCAACTGCTGTGTCCCTCACGCGTGGGCTCCGCCACTTCCTGAGCTCAACGGCTATTGTCCTAAGTGGGGAATCGTTTCTGACAGCCCCGTTGCACGCGGGCTCAGCGCCGCTCTGGCGCGGCCCCCTACCAGGTTGCCACCGCCCTCACTGCCCACCTGGGACAGAGGCAAGAACACAGGCGACCATAGCCAGCGGGCCCTCAGCAGACTGCGTAGCTGGCAGGTGTGGGATTGATCGGGGGAGGTTTTCTGGAGAAAGCAGTGTTGAAACTGGGGCCCAGAGGAGGAGTAGGGTGTGCAGAAACAGCAGCTCGGGCAGAGGCTGGGCTCTGCTGCAGAACCGAGAGAAGGTGCAAAGGGCAGGGTGGAGAGTGACGGAGCAAGGAGGGCAGGGCGGCGGGATTCGGGGCAGTGGGGGGAAGTGTGACGGGGGAGGGCTGCCAAAGGGGGTAAGGGTCCGCTGCGCTGTGCCCAGGCCACTGCCACTTCCCCTGTCCTTGCAGCTGCGCCAGGGTGCTGTGGGACAGGGGCCTGAGGAGCAGGCTGAGCCGAGGGTCACGGAGGCCCAGAGCGCGCGGCTCATTGAGGTGGAGCGCAGTGTGAGTGTCGCTGTGGTGGGCACGGGGCTGGGGGGTGTGCCCCAGAGGGCTGGCACCGGCTAACCCCCTCCCTGCCGGGCAGAATGCAACGCTGGCCGCCGAGAAGGCCGCTCTGCAGGGGCAGCTGCAGCACCTGGAGGGGCAGCTGGGAAGCCTGCAGGGGCGCGCCCAGGAGCTGCTGCTGCAGAGTCAGCGGGCACAGGAGCACAGCAGCTGCCTGCAGGTGGGTGACGGCCTGCGTACCTGTCCCCTGCCCCGTCGCTGCTCACTTCCTGCCCCTTCCCCCGACCCTGCCACTTCCCCCTGTCCGTACCCCCTCTGCCTGCCTCTAGCCCCCACGTCAGTGCCCATTTCACCCCGTCACCAGCCCTCTCCTCCACAGCCATCCATTAGCCCCTCCTGCTTTCCCTGTCCCGACCCCAGCCCCATCTGTGCCATCCCTGCCTTGTGCCACTTGCCCTCCCCTCCACGGCTGCCTCTGCCTTCGCATCCCTAGACCGCTCTCTCCTTTCCTCTGCCCTGCCCTCTGCCTTTTGCCCCTGTCCCTCACCCCCCTTCCGGCCTGGGACGTCACCCAGCAGCCCCTGCTCCCTCCTCTGGCCTAGGCTGAGAAGTCTGTACTGGAGCTGCAGGGCCAGGAGCTGCACAGGAAGCTGGGGGTGCTGGAGGAGGAGGTGCAGGCGGCGCGGCGCTCCCAGGAGGAGACCCGTGGGCAGCAGCAGGCCCTGCTTCGGGATCACGAGGCCCTGGCACAGCTGCAGCGGCGGCAGGAGGCTGAGCTAGAGGGACTGCTGGCCCGGCACCGTGACCTCAAGGCCAACATGCGGGCACTGGAGCTGGCCCACCGGGAGCTGCAGGGCCGGTGAGCCTCCTCCAGACTCCCAGCTCCTCTCCTGGGCACCCCCTACCTGCCCAGAGCAGATTCCCTGGGTGGGTCTGTTGCCACCAAGGCAGCACTGCCACCAGTGGACCCAGCTCCATTGCTGTGCCCTCTTGTGTGGCTGGGCTCTCTACACTTCCGGGGCGGGCTCACCCTGGGGCTCATGGGAGTGGTGGGCGCCTGGCACAGCATTCTGCCCTGTGGCTTTGCCCCGGGGCTTATGCTTAGGAGACGATGGACTTAAGGTCCAGACGGTCCAGCTATCTACACGCCCTGGCCTCGGTCCCTGCAGCCCTCTTAGCTCCTTGTTCATTGCAGGCACGAGCAGCTGCAGGCCCAGAGGGCCCATGTGGAGGCGCAGGAGGTGGCCCTGCTGGCAGAGCGCGAACGCCTGATGCAGGACGGGCATCGGCAGCGGGGCCTGGAGGAGGAGCTCCGGAGGCTGCAGAGTGAGCATGACAGGTACCAGCCCTGGCACAGCCCCTCGCCCCTCGGGCCAGTTCTCAGTGTTCCCATCTGTGAAGTGGGTTGGTGGTGAGTTGGTCGCTTTCCCCGTGGGGTCCTGCTTTGCCTCCTCTCCCCATCAAGGCTCCTCTGGCCCTCATGAGGGACCTGGGGGTGGGGTGGGGCAAGTCCCCTTGGAGAGCAGCTCTCCTTGCCTCTGCAGAGCTCAGATGCTGCTGGCGGAGGTGTCCCGGGAGCGAGGTGAGCTGCAGGGGGAACGCGGGGAGCTGCGGGGCCGGCTGGCGAGGCTGGAGCTGGAGCGGGCACAGCTGGAGGCGCAGAGCCTGCGACTGCGAGAGTCCAACCAGCAGCTGGACCTGAGCGCCTGCCGGCTGGCCACACAGTGTGAGGTGTGGTGAGGGGTGGGTGGTGGCTGGGGAGGAAGGGTGGCTTGGAGGGGGCGTTGGGGGCTGGCAAGAGCGTGGAGGGAGTGGAAGGCGGCGGCCCTGAGCCCTGTTAAGTCCCCCCCGCTTGTCCTGATGCCTGCCCCTGACAGCTGTTGACGGAGCTCCGGAGCGCCCAGGAAGAGGAGAACCGGCAGCTGCTGGCCGAGGTGCAGGCTCTGAGCCGGGAGAACCGGGAGCTCCTGGAGCGCAGCCTGGAGAGCCGGGACCACCTGCACCGCGAGCAGCGCGAGTACCTGTGAGGGGCCGCGGGGGCCGGCGTGGCTGTCCCTTGGGTTGTTTATGGGGAGACGCCCTGGGAGGGCCTGGGAAAAGGCGGAGGCTGACCCCCAGGGGCTCGGGGCAGTGGGGATTTATCAGCCCATCCTGGGGTATGTCAGGCTGTGTTAACGGGTGGGGTTGTACCAGGGTGTACCGCGTGTTCCTGCCCAGGCCTCAAGCCCACCTCCTCCCTCCCCATCCTCCCAGGGACCAGCTCAATGCCCTGCGCCGGGAGAAGCAGAAGCTGGTGGAGAAGATCATGGACCAGTACCGCGTGCTGGAGCCTGGGCCCCTGCCCCGGACCAAGTGAGCAGCCCCTCCATCCTGGTGGGCCTGGGACCTTCCCTACCTAGCCCCTGCCCTGCCCTGCCCTGCCCTTCGAGCCCTGGCCCAGCCCAGGTCCAGGCCCCAGTGAGGGTTTGCCTGGCCTTTGCCATCCCAGACATGGCCCTCTCGTCCCTCCTTCCTCCCTGGCCTTACCCCCTCTTGTGCCCTCTTGCCCCCAGGAAGGGCAGCTGGCTGGCAGACAAGGTGAAGAGGCTGATGCGGCCCCGGCGGGAGGGGGGCCCCCATGGGGGGCCGCGCCTGGGGGCCGATGGGGCTGGCAGCACCGAGAGCCTAGGGGGCCCCCCAGAGACGGAGCTCTCCGAGGGCAGGGAGGCAGATGGGACAGGTGGGTCTGGGGGTCAGGTGACCAAGATGGTCCCTACCCCATGTCCCCTACCCCCTGCCCCCAGGGCTTGCCAATGCCTCTGGTCTTCCTGCGTGGCTTGCACACGTGCTCCCCGCTGGCCTTCCCTGCTGCACCCTCTCCCCACTCCCCCAGATGGTTCCAGTAGCTCTTTGCCCTGCATCCCTGCTGTGTCCCTCTTGGCTGGCACCTCCCTTCTGCCTGCGCTGCCACCCACGCCATCCTACCCAACCACAGCGGTACCTAGGACCTCGGAGCAGCAGGGGACTTTAGTGAGAAGTCATTTATCCCAGTCAGCAGATGAGGAAACTGAGGCCCAGGGAGGGGAAGCACCTTGCCCAAGGTCACACAGTGAGTTAGTGTCAGAACCAGCACAGGGTCCAGCCTCCTGTCGCCGCCTTCACTCACCCAACCCTGCGCCCCTTCCTGCCCCCACGTCTGCAGCCGCCTGTCCCCTGTGGCCCTTGTGCAGCTTCTCCCTGCTGGCCCCTCCACTCTGCCCAGCCCCTCCTGGCACTGCTCCGATACCCTCCCTGCCTGTGCCTCTTGCAGGGTCCCCCTCACCGGCACCCATGCGCCGGGCCCAGAGCTCCCTGTGCCTGCGGGATGAGACCCTGGCAGGTGGGCAGCGGCGGAAACTCAGCTCGAGATTCCCTGTGGGGCGAAGCTCTGAGTCATTCAGCCCCGGGGACACCCCGCGGCAGAGATTCCGACAGAGGCGCCCAGGCCCGCTGGGGGCACCCAGCTCCCATGGCAAAGGTGAGGGAAAGGGTCCCTCCTCCCATTAGCCCCCCGGTTCCCTGTGGACCCACCAGCTCCATGGGGGAGGGGGCTTCCTTCCTGTCTCCCATGTCTCCCCACAAGCCCTGTTGCCTCTGTGTTGGTCCTCATGGCCCAGTGGCTGCCTTGTGCCCCCCCCAGGACCTGGCGTGGGATGGGATGGCTCTGTCGAGACCCTGGCGGAAAGCGAAGCAGATGCCAACAGAGAGGGTGAGTGGGGGCCTGGGACGGAGGGCGGGTAATTGCCCTGCCTGGGGCCCCTGGCAGGCCTCAGTCACCCATTCACTCATTTGACAATGAACCTTTACGACGTGCCAGGTGATGTGCTAGCTGGGGATACAGCAGGGAACATTCTGGTGTGGTGAGGTGGGAGACAGCAAATAATATGCATAAGAATAATAATTACCTACAACAGTTCATCCAATAGAAACCTGATGTGAGCTCCACGTGTAATTTAAAATTTTCAAGTAGCCTCATCAGGAGAAGTAGAAAGAGGCATGTAAAATTAATTTTAATACCATATTTTGTTTAACTCAGTATGCCTAAACTATTATCATTTTAATGTGTAGTCAGTGTAAAAGTCATTAATGAGGTATTTTATATTATTTTTTTCACACTAAGTCTGAAGTCCAATGGTATTTTACACCCAAGCACATTGCAGTTCGGACCGGCCACATCTCACGTGCCCAGTCCTACACTGGGCAGCTCAGCCCTAGGATATTAGGAGGTGACAGTGTTCTGGGAAAAAAGGAGAGCAGGGTGAGTGAGACCAGCAACACTGGGTGGGCAGGTGGCAGTTTTAATGAGGGCGCTCACGCAGGTCTCCAGGAGGAGGTGAAGCAGAAGCAGAGGCTTGGAGGTGAGAGTATGTCCTGTCCACATATCTGGGGAATGGCTTTCCAGGCAGAGGGAACAGCCGAAGCGAAGGCCTGGCATGTTTGAGGCCTGGTAGGGCAGCCGGGAGTCCCCCGAGGGAGTGAGCCTGAGCTGAGCTTTTCCCTCCAGGCGTCGAGGTGCAGGAATCGGAGAAACGGGCTCTCGCCCCTTCCCTCAGCCAGTGACACCGCGTGGATGGGGAGCTTGGGAGTGGAGTCTTCTCGACCCTGGAGTCTCACCGGGGGCCCCAGGCAGCCCAAGAATTTGGGGAGGCAGGGCACTTGTGGCGAATCCTTGGACAAGGAGGCCTGGGCCCCCAGATCCTCCACAGCCTGCACTGGGGCCCCGAGCTGGAGCTGGGGTGACTTTGTGGACAGGGGCGATGGCCGGCCCCCACAAACAGCTCCCGCCTGGGGCTCCGCCATGCGGCCCTTGCTGAGGAGGTGGTCTCTGGGAAACCCCCCAGCTGAAGGAGGCAGGCAGGAGTGGGCAAGAGAGCCCCCTGCCCGGTCCAGACGGCGAGCCAAGGACCATTTCCTGGGGACTGTGGCCCGGGCCCATCTCTGAGCCTTAGCTGGGATGTGAGGGACACGAGAATAAAGCTGGGATGCAACCACCTGAATCTGTGCTCTGTGTCTACCAGCCGCATCTAGGAGCCACTAGGTGCCAGGGACACATGTGGCCTGGAATCCTTCTCTGCTGGCAGAGGCCTGTGGCCATTGGCCTCCTTGCCCTTCATGGGGCAGCAAAGGGCTTTCTTCAGGGCAGGGGCCCGCTGGGCTGGCCTGGATGTCCCAGTGGTGGGGGGAGGGGGCGGAGGTTCTGGGTAGACGGCAGAGTGGGTGGGGTCTGGGCTCCCGAGTGTGGGGCAGGAGAAGTACCCAGAGGGCCTGCGCCTGCCCCCTGTACCCTCTTCTCTCCTTTTATTTCTTCCTGCCTCTTCGTCCTCTCTCCTCCATGCCTTTGGGGCTGAGCCCCTCCCCAGGGAATTTACCGCCCTTGGGGTGTCGCCTGGTGCCAGGGGCTGTTGTGGAGGGACACACGAGGTGGGAAGGACGCCCGGGGTCTCTGACCAGGGCCTCTGGGATGACTGACGCCCGGGAAGGGGGCCATTAGACTGGGCGGCAGGTTGTGAGTCAAGGCACCTGGGGCCGCCCAGAGGAGGGTGGGGCTGCCCGGCTGAGGTGAGGCAACCTGAATCTGGGGGTGGGAAGAGCTGGGAGGGGTGGCCAGGCCAGCCTCCCCAGGGTGACCTACTGCAGCCTGACTCAGGGTTTCCACAGCCCTCCCCTTGGGGATAACCCACCGCTCTGCCTGCCTCCTCTCAGCCTGAGTTTCTGAGGCTGGTGGCATGGGAGTGGACCCCCCTGGCCTCCAGTGGGGCTGAGCAGCTGGAAGCCCCTCCTATAGGCCTCGGGGCGGGGGGCTTTGATGGCTGCCCCACCCTATTGGTGGCCCCTGTCAGTTGTCAGGGAGGGGGACAAGGCTCTGGGCCTGATGGGGAGAGCAGGCCACCCCTATGTGGCTCTGACACCCCTTTTCGAGGTCTACTCTGTGCCAGGCTTGGGGAACCACAGGGGGCAGAGCCACATCGGGGTGCGCGCACTGGGTGGGCTGTGGAGGGTGGCTGGGGGCTGAGGTGCTTTTATAGGTCCGCTTGCTTTAGAGAGATTCGGTCAGAAAATCGGCTGCCCCTCCCTGCTGGGGGTCGGGCTGGGCTCCCTCTCGGTGCCCCTTGTAGGTAAGGGGAGCCCAGAGACAGGGCTTGGTCCTCAGGGTGCCTGTGCCCCCAGGCCTCCCCGGCAAAGGCAAGTCTACAGGGGAGAGGGTCTTGCTGGCTGTGGGGGGATATAGACAGGGAGCTGGGCTGGGCTGGGCGGCTTCTGGGACCCTCTTAGCATGCCCAGCACCAAGAGCGAGAGGCACGCTGAGTGAGAGGTGCAGGGCTGGGGCTGTGCTGGCAGTAGCTGGACAAGGGTGGCCGCGTGGCTTCAGGCTGCTCATCTGTCAAGGGGACCGACAGATCCCCTCCCCTATTTGCTGAGGTCAAGGAGTGATCAAAAACGAGGCAAGTGGGTTGTGATTTTTAGGAAATCCCTCACTTTCGCTGGCGGCTAAGAATTGGACAGAGCTGCTTGGCTGCCCTTAGGGCTGGCACCCTGGAGGGGAAGGCGGCTCTAAAGTACCTGAGTAGGACCCCCACCCCCCTTGGGGCACAGCCTGATGTGGACTTACCGCCCTGGGGCCAAACCTGGCTTGGGAGTGTCCGCCCCACAGAGGCTCCAGGTTGTCCACGGACCCCAGGCATGGCTCCTAAGGGGTGTTCCCAGGTCCCCAGGATGGTCGCCTGGGGGCCCAGAGCGCACAGCCCTAGCACCAGCCCCCTGCGCCTGCGGGAGATGGGACCGCCCCGCCCGCCCGCAGCCTGGCGCTGTCACGTTCCAGCGCCTGACTCAGGCCGCGCGGGGCGGGGAGCCGGGAGGCGGCGCCGGCGCCCGCCTCAGCCCCGGAGGCGGCACCAGGAAGCTCCCGCCCCGGCCGGAGCCGCCATGTAACCGGCGCCGCCCGGAGCTGAGCCTCGCGGGCCCCAGCGACCCGCCGGCCATGGGGGACGAGGACGAGGACGAGGGCTGTGCGGTGGAGCTGCAGATCACCGAAGGTGGGGCAGCGGTGGCCCGGGGTGCAGGCCGGGTGATGGCTGCCCAGGCCGGCTGGGAGGGTTCATGCACTGGCTGGGTTCATCTGCCCCCTGTGCCCGCAGCCAACCTGACCGGGCACGAGGAGAAGGTGGGAGTGGAGAACTTCCAGCTGCTCAAGGTGCTGGGCACGGGAGGTGAGGAACCCTATCCACCGGCAGGTGTCCCAGGCATGGTGCCCCGGGCCTCCCGCTTGCACACCCACCTGGGTTGGGCCAGGCCACCGGCAGTGCCCCCCAGCCTCTCCCTGCCTTGCCTGCTTTGCCCTGCCCTGCCATGGTTTGCATGCCAACACCCAGGGCTGCTCCACGTTGACGTTGCTCCTCCCTGGAAGGTCCTCCCGGATCTGCCAACACTCTTGGGGGCTTGCAGCTCTCCTGTGTGATTCACAGCTCCTCCCCTTGCGAGATGTGAGAGCCTTCTCCCCCACTTTGCAAACTCCCCTCCTCGGGTTTGACCGTCCCTCCCCTGTCTGCATGTACCTCTGCCTCCCTTCCTTGGCTTTGCATCCTCTTGCATCTGTCTCATCTTCCACAGGTTTGCACATGACCCGCCCTCCACCCCACCCCCACCCCCGCTGCAGGCCTCCCGGAGTTGTGTGCCCCCCAGCCTGGTTTGCACGTCCCCTCCCTGGTTTTGCTGAGCACCCTGCCGGGGGTGTGCACACCTTTTCCTTAGAAGGCTCTGCCAGTTTTTGCACACCTGCCTCTCACCCCAGCTCCCTCCCCCGACTTGCACACCCTCCTGGGTTGGCCGCATGCCCACCCTCACCAGTCTGCACCACCCTCCTGTTCATGGCCTACCCTCCGCCCACCCGCTGCTCCCACAGCCTACGGGAAGGTGTTCCTGGTGCGGAAGGCGGGCGGGCACGACGCGGGGAAGCTGTATGCCATGAAGGTGCTGCGCAAGGCGGCGCTGGTGCAGCGAGCCAAGACGCAGGAGCACACGCGCACCGAGCGCTCCGTGCTGGAGCTGGTGCGCCAGGCACCCTTCCTGGTCACGCTGCACTACGCCTTCCAGACGGACGCCAAGCTGCACCTCATCCTGGGTAAGGGCAGACACCTTCCAACCCTGGGGGCCATGGAGGCGGGGGGGCCACCCAAGGGGGCTACTTCGCAACTTTCACCCACCCCCCGCCCCCAGACTATGTGAACGGCGGCGAAATGTTCACCCACCTCTACCAGCGCCAGTACTTCAAGGAGGCTGAGGTGCGCGTGTATGGGGGCGAGATCGTGCTGGCCCTGGAACACCTGCATAAGGTGGGTGAGGACCTGGCCACCTGGCTGTGGCCGTGGGGACTGGGCCTGGGCCTTGGCCTTAGAAGGGGCCTGTGAACATAGCGGCCTTGGGCTTTCTGAGGGCTGGTGGCCTCGGTGGGGACGGGAGCTGCTTCCCTTAGGCCTCCTGGAAGGAAGGCCTCGGTGCTGCCTGGTGGGGTCTCCTCGAAGGGGCTTTCCTCTCACAGGGAACTCGAGGCTGCTTCCTGGGGCCACGTTCACAGAACTTCTGCAAACGGAGACCTCATGCCTTGGCTCCCAAAGCCGTCATGAGATGGGGCTCCTCTCCCTGGGAACTTGGGGCCTGCTCCCCTGCGGCCTCTCCGCGGTGTCCTCCTTCCTTGCTTTTACATCTTAAATGGCTTTTCCTATCCAATGGCCCAGTCCCACCCCGGCCCCCCACCAGCACTGGAGGTCCCCTTCCCCAGGGACCAGGTGCAGGGACAGGAGCTGCAGGAGCGGAGGGTGTCGGGGGAGGGACCCTCAGTGCCTTCTTGCTCCTGCCAGCTGGGCATCATCTACCGAGATCTGAAGCTGGAGAACGTGCTCCTGGACTCCGAGGGCCATATCGTCCTCACGGACTTCGGGCTTAGCAAGGAGTTCCTGACAGAGGAGGTGAGTGAAGGGCAGTCTCGGCCTCCTGCACCCCCATGCCGGCCTTCCCTTCCCGCCTCTTGCTCCATGCCTGGCTCTGCGTTTCTTGGGGGTGCAGAGGTGAGTAGATCCAGGCCCTGCCTTCGGGGAGTTCCCACTGCCCCGACCCTCACAAGTCCAGCGAGTCTTACTCTGAGCCTTGGGCGGGTCCTCTTGCCCTCCCAGAAAGAGCGGACCTTCTCCTTCTGTGGCACCATCGAGTACATGGCCCCTGAGATTATCCGCAGCAAGTCGGGCCACGGCAAGGTGGGTTGGCAGGGGAGCGGAGGGGTGGGTGTGGTGCGGCAGGGGTGGCCGCGGGCGCTCACCCACCTCTGCCCCGCAGGCTGTGGACTGGTGGAGCCTGGGCATCCTGCTCTTCGAGCTGCTGACGGGGGCCTCGCCCTTCACCCTGGAGGGCGAGAGGAACACGCAGGCAGAGGTGTCTCGGTGAGCAGGGTTGGAAGCAGAGGGCGGCCGAGGGGCCTGGGCAGGGCTGGAGGGGGGGGCTTGCTGCCCCTGACGCCCCCCCACCAATCCTCCCAGACGGATCCTGAAGTGCTCCCCTCCCTTCCCCCCCCGGATTGGGCCAGTGGCACAGGATCTACTGCAGCGGCTACTTTGCAAGGACCCCAAGAAGCGGCTGGGTGCAGGACACCAGGGGGCGCAGGAAGTTAAGAACCACCCCTTCTTCCAGGTGAGGCTCCTGGCTCGCCCCCATACCTGTCTGCACACACCGGGGCCGGCCTACTGCTCTGGGCTGGGGGACACTGGAGGGATGGTCTGAGGCTGGCCAGTTTCACTTGATTTGGAAAACCTCTCAGATAAAGAAACCAGGCTTGTCTCCTCAGCCGTCTCTATTGAAACTTGGAAGATGTGTTCTTGCAGGAAAGCATTCTAGGTTCATTGCCTGGTAGGGCTGGCAGGGACTTGAGAATGAATTCATCAGTCCTTTCACTGGACAGGTTCAGAGGAGCAAGGTGACTCGCCCAAGATCACACAGTAAAAGTGTAGAGCTGGGAACAGATCCCAGGTCTGCTGTCAGCCCAAATCTTATGACTCTTGCATCCACTCAGGGTTTTGGTCTTTGTACCTGTACAGGCTGTGTGCCTGTTCTTCAGATGGACATGTCTGAATCAACCACGTGGGTTTTGTTCACTTGTTAAAAGCACACACAGTTTAGGGTGCAGTGCAGAGTGAATTCTGTCCTTGTGAGACCTCACTGGCTCAGGCACTGTGCCTGGCCAGCATCATTGCCTAGCAGGGCCCTGTAACAGTGAGCACCTGTGTCTTGGCCCCTTGCTTGCATTATTTCATGTAAGCCTCAGAACCTTCCTGATTATCTTCATCTTTACAGATGAGGAAACTGAGGTTCAGAGAGGTTAAGTAATTTGCCCAAGATCACTGAGCTAAGTGATGGAGCTCAGATTTAAACCCGCAAGTGGGTGGCTTGAAGGCCCATGCTCTTAACTGTTATGTTCTGTTTACATGTGGGTATTAAATTTGCCTTGTCTGACGTAGAAACAAAAGCATCCACTTCTGGGCACTTATAGTGGGCCAGGCACCCAGTTACCCTTGCTATGAGTGCCATCTCCTTGAATCTTCCCAGCAAGTACTGGTTGGAAGGGCCCTCAGAGAAGCTTTCTCAGACAGGAGTCTAAGTCTCTGCGGTGAAGATGTCCCTTTGTGGCCGAAGTGACTGAACAGTGTCAGTTTCCTTAAGTGAATTCCTCAACCCACCCTGAGCACATGCCAGGCCCTAGTTGCTGGGAGTAGGTGGGCCAGTAGTCACACTGGAGAGGCGCCCCAAGGTTTTCGAGGCCTGATGGTGCCCTTATTCCCCCTTCTCTTGAGACAGCCTCTTTGGTGATAGCAATGCTCTGGTCCCTGGTGCCAGAACTGGGGCCTTCAAGCCCAGGCCAGGCCTCTAGGCTGCAAGTGACAAAAAGTCCAACTCAAGATGGTGAAATCTGTGGAACAGAGCCTGGCTGCTAAGAACAGAGATAGGAATGAATAGTGGTCTAAACAAGATAGACGTCTATTTATTTATTTATTTTCTCACATAAAAGAAATCCAGAAGTTGGCAGGCTGGGGCTGCTGTGGTGTCTTCATGAAGCCAAGTTCAATTTTTTTCTTTTTCTTTTTAAATGCTCCTTTATTCTTAGCACGTAGCCTCTGTCCCCAAGGTTGCCTCGTGGTACAAGATGACTGCTGGAGCTCTTGCTATCTAGGTTGCTCTCCAGGTGGGAAGCACAAAGAAGAAGGAGTGGAAGGGCAAAAAGGGCACCTTACCAACCGTTCACCCTCCTCTTCAGGCTCTTTCCCTGGATTCCTACCTCGTAATTTTTGCTTACAAGTAATTGGTCACTGCGAGCTGCAAGGAAGTTTATAAAATACTATTTTTCAGTTGTGTACATTGGTTCCTGAAATAAAATTGGGGCTATAGTACTAAGGAAGACCAGGAGAATGGATGTTGGGCAGGCAACGAACAGGCTCCGCCATACTAGTTTAAACATAAAAAGGAATGTGTTAGCTCCCATAAATGAAAAGTCCAAGGAAAAGTGGTCTGACTTCAGGCAAGGCTGAATCCAGGTGCTGAATCTATGTTATCAGGAATTTCTTTCTTTGTCTCTGGGTTCTGCTTTTCTGCACAGGTACTTCATCATTAGACATTGAGGGGGTCCCCAGCAGTTCCAGGCCCATATCCTCCCAGATTTAAGTCCAGTAGGAGAAAGAGATTTGGGTTTTTTTGCACATCAATTCTATTAAAAGCCCCAGAATTGGCTGAGTGTGGTGGAGGGGTGGTTCTCCAAGAGAAATAGGGATTCTGTTATCAGAGGAAGGGAAACAGAAGCTGAGGAGGCAGGAAGAACAGCTTCCCACACAAATGCCAGTGAGACCTTTGCCTCACTGAGGAGCTGCCTGGTGAGGGTGGCCTGAGTGGACAGGGGTTTCCACTTCCTGCCCTTTGACCCCCTATCTCTCATTCCTTTTCTCCAGGGTCTGGAATGGGCTGCTCTGGCTGCCAGGAAGATTCCAGCCCCATTCCGACCCCAGATCCGCTCAGAGCTGGATGTGGGCAACTTTGCAGAGGAATTTACCCGGCTGGAGCCTGTCTACTCACCCCCTGGAAGCCCCCCACCTGGGGATCCTCGCATCTTCCAGGTGAGTGAGCGTTCATAGAACCACAGATGCGGGGGAGGCAGGATGCTGCTGCCAGCCTCAGCCCTGGCTGACCTATGGGCACTGCATAGGCCCCGTGTCCTGATCAGGACTCAGCATCTCCTCTAGATCTCTCCACTCGTGTGGAATCTAGGATTGTCAGTCATAGAGACCGCCTTGGCAGGACATGCCTTTGAATTTCCTGGTTTATCTTGAAATTTCATGTTAATTTCCCTTCTTCTCCATCATATCTCTTTATTGTTATGTAAAAATATTGTTTTAAATTATTCACTTGCTTAAGGGGACACTTAGGAAGAGATGCCTTGTTTATACTGTGGCTTTGCATGTCCCTTTGGCATACCATATCACATTCCTGGGGGCATAGGCCCCCTCCACCCAGTTTTAGAAGCTTAGGCCTGTTGGACAAGTCCCAACTCCTTTACTCGGCATACAAGGCCTTGCATGATGTGATCTCTGCTCAGCGCCCTAGCCTCAGCACTCTGTTATTCCACTCGGTGCTCTAGCACCTCTGAACTGCTCAGAGGTTCCAGAACACACCTCTGTACCTTTGCATATGTGGTTCCCTCAACCTGGAGGGAATAGTAGCTCACCTGGCAAAATTCAAGCCTTGCTGTCCAGTGCTGTCCGCATGTGAAGTCTTCCCTGCTCCTCTGGCCCTGGGTCACCCTTTCCTTGTGCACCAGCCCGCTACAGACAAAATCTCCTTCTGAACAGTTTGTCAGGTTTTATCCCGACGCTGACTGAGACTGCCTCACCTGGTCTGAAGCTCCCAGAGGGCAGGGACTACGTGTTTAATTTCTGTGTCCCTGAGTCCAGCTTGTAATTTCTGTGTCCCTGAGTCCAGCTTGGGGGCCTGGCCTATAGGACATGGTCCATAAATATTAAATAAGAATAGGCCAATATCAAGTATGGACGGATCAGTTCCCCTGTATGAAGCTCTCACAAGGGACAGCTCTGTGCTTGAATATCCCTCGATCTACTGCGATGCATCCTCGATCTCACAGTCCTAATGAGCAAGTTTTCTTGTGAATCAGTGGTTCCTTTCATTCATTCATTTAATGATTCAAAAATATGTATTGAGTGCCTTCAATGTGCCAGGCACTGACCTGGGCACTGGGGACGTAACAATAAACTTGACAGACAATAATCCCACCCACGTGGAGCTTGCATTCTAGCGCACAGTGGCGCTGCATTTTTAGGAGAAAACAACACATTGTTAAAATTACCCTTGAGAGTCCCTTGAATTGCCAGGATGTGGATTGTTAGGAAAGGCAAAGAATTAACTTTGGTTTCTCTTTACGTTTCCTCAGTAGCCCCCCTTGCAGAGGAGGCCAAAGTTTGATTTGAAAGGAAGGAATAAAGACTTTTTGTCCTGAGTGGGTAGAGTTGAATTCTCCTAAGTTAAGTATGTGTGATGCCAGGCCACAGTTCTTTCATGTATTCAGCCTATCATATTCTGGGCCACTACACTGTGCCAGATGATGCCCTTGGCACTTGGGGGGAATCACTGTGATGAGAAAGGTAGAGTCACAGACTGGTGGGCGGACAGACATGGTCCCAAGAGATCATAGAACAAGGTGGAATAAAATGTCCACACATCCTTTGTGCACCAGGATGCAAAAGCAACATCCCCTACTCCTGGGTCTTTCCTCTGCCCCCGCCCTCCTTCCCGCTGGGTGTGGGCCTTCGGGGACTCCATCTGCACCTCCATCCACCCCTGACAACACCCCTCCTCCGCCAGGGATACTCCTTCGTGGCACCGTCCATCCTGTTTGACCACAACAACGCGGTGATGACCGATGTGCTGGAAGCGTCTATTGCTGGAGACCGGCCTGGCCGGGCAGCGTTGGCCAGGAGCGCCATGATGCAGGTGGGTTGGGCCAGGGTGGGGAGAAGTGGGCTTGGGGGCATCTGGGCTTGGGGACTCCAGATCTGGCTTCAGCAGGCGCACGCTGTGGCTCCGGTGAGGTCCGTAGCCTCTCTGAACTGGGGCGTGGCATGGCCGCAAGGCTCCCGGTAGGACCTCTGACGCGTCCCCTTTGCCCCCAGGACTCGCCCTTCTTCCAGCAGTACGAACTGGACCTGCGGGAACCCGCGTTGGGCCAGGGTAGCTTCTCCGTGTGTCGCCGCTGCCGCCAGCTACAGAACGGCCAAGAGTTCGCGGTCAAAATCCTCAGCCGCAGGTGGGCGGGCCCGGGGTGGGCGGGGTTCTGCTGAGCGGATTCGGGGAGGGCGGGGCCGGAGGTCAGCTGTCCTGACCCCGCCTGCCCTGCCCCCAGGCTGGAGGCGAACACGCAGCGCGAAGTGGCCGCCCTGCGGCTGTGCCAGTCGCACCCCAACGTGGTGAAGCTGCACGAAGTGCATCAGGACCAGGTGACGCCTTCCTGGGCTAGGGCGGAGCGCAGGGGCGCTAGAGCCTGCCCGTGGGGGGCGGGGAGGAGGACAGGAGGCGGGGCCTGAGAGCGCCATGGGCGGGGCCTGAGGATAGGTACGGGGGCCTGAGGACCCGGAGGTCAGGGAAGTGGGATTTCAGGGGAGTAGGGCCTGAGGACCGGAAGGCGGAGCTGAGGATGGCCAAGGGAACGGGGCAGGGGGAGGATTTAGGGCGGCGGGTTTTAAGGTGGCCAAAGGGACGGGGGCCTGGAAAAAAGTACGGGGTAGAAACTGAAGCGAGTCCTAAGGTGGTTCTTGGGGTGGTCTTGAGGTCAGGGTTCGAACACGGACGGGGCCTGAAGCCGGGGGCGGAGCTTGATGTTGACCGAGGGGCAGGATCTGGCTGGCGGGTGGGGCCCGGCCCGGTTGGGTAGGTGGTGACAGTAACCCAGGTGGTGACCTTGGCCCGTCGCGCCGCCCGCAGCTGCACACGTACCTGGTCCTGGAGCTACTGCAGGGTGGGGAGCTGCTGGAGCACATCCGCAAGAAGCGGCACTTCAGCGAGTCCGAGGCGAGCCAGATCCTGCGCAGCCTCGTGTCGGCCGTGAGCTTCATGCACGAGGAGGCGGGGGTGGTGCACCGCGACCTCAAGCCCGAGGTGGGCGCGGGGCCTCAGCGGACTGGGAGGGCTTCGGCGCGGAGGGCCAGTCTCTGACGGCCGCCTCGCCGCCCTCATAGAACATCCTGTACGCCGATGATACGCCCGGAGCCCCGGTGAAGATCATCGACTTCGGGTTCGCGCGTCTGCGCCCGCAGAGCCCAGCGGGGCCCATGCAGACACCCTGCTTTACGCTGCAGTACGCGGCCCCCGAGCTGCTGGCGCAGCAGGGCTACGACGAGTCCTGCGACCTCTGGAGCCTTGGCGTCATTCTGGTATGGGACGGGGTCTCCGAGGAGATGTCAGGGTCCTCCGAGCCTAGGGACAGGAGTTCTCTTGTTGGGGTGGCAGGGTTTGGTCTGAGGCTGGGGTCAGAAGTCGTCCTAATACAGAGGCGAGGTCTCTCTGGTGCTGGGGTCCGGGCATCCTAGTTTTAGGAGTTGGAAGTCAGAGTTCTTAACCCATGGGCCTCAGGGGTTAGCCTCTTGGAGAGGGTGAATGGTCCTGCAGTGGCTTAAGTCAGTCTCCTGGCCTCCACTGGCCCCCTAGTCTGGACTGGTCTCACTTTTCACCCCCCAGTACATGATGCTGTCAGGCCAGGTCCCCTTCCAGGGGGCCTCAGGCCAGGGCGGGCAGAGCCAGGCGGCGGAGATAATGTGCAAGATCCGCGAGGGGCGCTTCTCCCTTGACGGGGAGGCCTGGCAAGGCGTGTCTGAGGAAGCCAAGGAGCTGGTCCGAGGTGCGAAGCCGGAGGTCACAGATCATGGTTGGGGAGGGGGAGGCCATGGGGTCACGATGGGACAGGGATTGCAACTGGGTCAGGTGTCCTGGTGGGGGACTTGTGGGGAGGAGAGTGGGGCTGCTAGGATGTCTCTGGGGCGCAGCCTCTACACACAGCCCCCCAACACTTCCCCCGTCCTGCCTCCAGGGCTCCTGACTGTGGATCCCACCAAGCGGCTGAAGCTCGAGGGACTGCGGGGCAGCTCGTGGCTGCAGGACGGCAGCGCGCGCTCCTCGCCTCCGCTACGGACGCCGGACGTGCTGGAGTCCTCGGGGCCAGCTGTGCGCTCCGGGCTCAACGCCACCTTTCTGGTGAGTGGGGGGGGGGGGGGCCTGCGAGGGGTGGGGGACCGAGGCTGGAGAGGCGGAGCCTGCGGCAGGCGACTCCGCAGAGTCCTGAAAGGTTGAGTTCAGCCGAGTCCAGGCCTCTGACCTGTCGGGACCCTGACCGTTTGAGAGGCTGGAGGCCAAAGACCTGTTGGCCCTGACCTAGTGGTATGGGAAGGAAGGCCTGGGATGGGGGCCAAAGCTAGGATTTGGAAGTCGAGGCCGGGCCGGTGGAACTTACCGCCTCCTTTCCGCCAGGCGTTCAATCGGGGCAAACGCGAGGGTTTCTTCTTGAAGAGCGTGGAAAACGCGCCGCTGGCCAAGCGGCGGAAACAGAAGCTGCGGAGCGCCGCCACATCCCGCCGCGTCTCCCCCGTGCCCGCCGTCCCGGGCCGGGCACCCGCCGCCAAGGGAGCCCCCCGACGAGCCAACGGTCCCCTGCCCCCCTCCTAGCTCCCGTCACTGTGACCCCCTCCCCAGTCGGGGCTGTGTTCTAGGAGGCCGGCTCACTGCCCCCAGGCCTCCTGCATCGCTCCGCCCCATCCCCAGGGATTGTTACCCTTCTCTCCCCTCCCCCCACCCCACCCCCAGACAGAGCAGAAGTATTTTTATAAGCAGAGAATTTTTTTAATGTCTTACCAGATAGAGTTAGAGATGCAGGGAGGGAGGGGGCCTGCTGAGGAGTGGAGTGGGGGGCCCTCTGCCTAGATGCTGCCTCATCTGGTGGAAGGCACTTCTCCCCCAGGGGGTTGCCCTGGCAGGGAAGGGCTCCTTCTCCATTTCTAAGCACTGAGTTGCCACAGGGAGAAACTGGGACCTCTCCCCTGCCCTCCCCTGAGGTCCTGCTCTTGGGAGGGGGCACCCCTCAAGCTGTCACTTTATGGACTGTTTGTGCAATTACGTCCACCAAAGACCTGTGTCGGGGGTGCTCAGTGAGAGGCCCTGGGGGACCCCCTGAAGCATTTCTGCCTCACTTCATGTCACCTGCTTCCCCCTATTGAGGCTAAGGAAGGAGGTAGACGACCCCCTAAAAGGGGAGGCCCCCTTCTCACCCATCCCCTCCTCTTTGGCACAGCTGCCCCTAGCTGGGGGTGGCGCCTTGGGGGTCTGGGGTGGGCATCCACAGTCACTGCCTCAGCCCATCCAGGCTGTGCCTTTGACTTTAAAATAAAAGTCTACCCAGTGCTGTGTGTGGCATGTGTGTGTGTATGTGTTGGGGGTATGTATGGGCAGAGATCCTGGGACTACCTTCCGGCCAACGGGGCCTGAGACCTCAAAGAGGAGGGACAGGGCAGACCCTTCTGGGTAAGATGGTACCCTTTGTCCTTGGCTTTTGACATGAGGGTCAAACAGTTATCTTGGGTGTGTATCTGACACCTCTGCCATGTATCATTTAGGATTCTCCTGGTTGTAAGTAATAGAAAACCCAACCTAAGCTTGCTTCAGCAGAACAGGATTTTTAGGCTTTTTGAACTACACAACCCAGGGGTAGCTTCAGGCAAGACCTGATCAGGATGCAAACATACGATCAGGACTCAGCTCCCCAGTCTCGGCTTTTTATCCTGTTGTGGGTTTTTTTGGTGTTGTTGCAGACTTGGAGGACTCTCCTTTTGGCCCCAAGATGGGTGGCAGGTGCTCCAGGGGACTACAGATTGAAATCTGGTGATAAAGAGAGTCTTTGTTTTAGCATTCCTGGCAGGAATCCTGAGATGTACTCCAATTGGATCCAGTTAGGTCAAGTGCCTACCCTGAATCAATCACTGTGGCCAGGGATGCAGTGTGCTGATTGGCTTAGATCTGGATCTTAGACTCCCCTCTGCAAGCTCATTGGGTGGAGAGCAGGAGAAGGGGTGGTCCCTAGAGAGAGGTCAGTTGGACAGGGTTTGGTTCCTGTCAGGGAGGGAGAGCAGAAGGGGAGCAGCTCATACCCATGGCTCTGGCAGTGATCAGAGCGTACCCCTCTCAGGGGGAGTGAGACTGCCCTTGTGTGATCTCTACCGGGTGGTTGTGCCCATAGGGCAGTTTGGCCTGAGCACCTCTGTGCCCCCCTAGGTCAGGGCTATTTGTCTGTATAGTGCAGATGTCCTGAGAGCCCCAACCCCCTGCCTGGACACTACTCTGGGCTGCTCCAGGCCTTCTCTCCCCATAGCCACCCTGTGGGGTCATCTCAGGGTGGACCTTCCCCTCCTGTTCTGAGGTTTGCCTCTTAGAAGAGGAGGTAACTGGAGGCCTGGGGACAGGAGCTGGGGCCCCACAGATGCTGAAGTCAGGGCAAAGCCAGGTGGGCCTGGTGGGCAGGTGGGACCCCATGGGTGTGGATCAAGGGCAGTTCGGGGGGGTGTGGGAACACCCAACTGTATCCCATCCTATGGGTCTGAGGGAGGAGAGGGGTGCCCAGGAGAAGGTCGGAGGGAGGGGAGGGGAAAGCTGCGCTGATTCTGACTCTTGTTTTACTGATCGTGTGACTTAAGTCACCTAACAGTCCCAGGCTTCCCCATTGGTCAAGAGGGAGTCATATGGCTGTCAGGATGAACTAGAGAATGAACACATGTGAGAGTGGGGTCATTTAACGACCAAGTATTTACTGGGATTTACTGAGGTCTTCCAGTGTGCAGGGACTGCCCTGAACACTACATGGCTTATCTCATTGACTCCCCACGACTAGCTGATGAAGAAAACACCATTTCCATTTAATAGAGGGGAAAAGTGAGCCTCAGTGAAGGTCAGCACCTTGCTCAAGGTCACTCAGCTAGAAGTGCCTTCCATCCTGGTGGTCTGATTCCAGACTTCCCTCAACCATAGGAGTTCTGTAGTGAGGATGGGCTTTAATTTTACCCCAAGGCTGGATGTTTAAAACTTTATTTCTATCATAAATGATGCGGAGACAAGTTTGTACATAAATCTGTGCATTTAAAAAATAGCTTGGACTTCCCTGGTGGCACAGTGGTTAAGAATCTGCCTGCCAATGCAGGGGACACAAGTTCGATCCCTGGTCCAGGAAGACCCCACATGCCGTGGAGCAACTAAGCCACTGCACCACAACTACTGAGCCTGTGCTCTGCAACAAGACAAGCCACCGCAATGAGAAGCCCGTGCACCGCAACGAAGAGTAGCCCCAGCTCACGGCAACTAGAGAAAGCCCGCGTGCAGCAATGAAGACCCAACGCAGCCAAAATAAATAAGTAAATAAAAATTTAAAAATAGCTTTATTGAGGGAATTCCCTGGCGGTCCAGTGGTTAGGACTTGGCGCTTTTACTGCTGGGGCCCGGGTTCAATCCCTGGTCGGGGAACTAAAATCCTGCAAGCCGTGCCGCGCAGAAGGGCCAAAAAAAAAAAAAAAAAAAAAAAATCACCGAATTGTCCTCTCAAATGGGTGAATAATGTGGTATATAAATTATACCTCAATTAAAAATATCTCAGTAAAGCTATTTTATATTTTGGCCGCCTTTTTTTTTTTTTTTTTTGGATCTTAGTTCCCTGACCAGGGATTGAACTCAGGCCCGGGCAGTGAAAGCGCCAAGTCCTAACCACTGGACCGCCAGGGAATTCCCCAATGAGTTTTAGAATATTCGGAGTTGTACAACCATCATTGCAGTCCAGTTTTAGAACACTTTTTTCACCTCCAAAAGAAACTCGGTGCCCACTGGCAGTCACTCTGCCTTTCCCCCTGGACCTTCCAGCCCTAGACAACCATCATCTAAACCCTGTTTTGTAGATTTGCCTACATACTTTGATATATACTTTTAAATATACTTTCAAACAGCCATTCACAAATATACTAGCATACAGTCTCAGAAGCAGGGTATGAAAATGTAGCATTTCATTTTATGCTCACAAGCACTGAGTGTTATCACTCAGTGATTAAAACCTTTGCTACTCTGATGGATAAACAGTGGTCTCTTATCTGCTATTTCCTCACCCTTCATCCCACATAACTCACAGCCACCCTAAGAAAGAGGTCTTCCTAGTCTCATTTCATGAGACTCAGAGGATGGGAGTGACCCCAAGGAGGGAGACTGTTGGATGGAAGGGGCTGTGGCTCAGAGGAATGAGCAGCCTTGATCTGAGTCTTGCCTCTACCCCGAGTGGTCAGGGAACCTGCAGGGGAGACAGATGAGACTTGGGCTGTAAGCTGGACGGAGTGTGACCAAGCAGAGTGGGCGGGGAGAGGGTGGCCACAGGCAGGGAGGTGGGGAGCCCAGAGGCAAGTGATCAGGGCTGAGGTCTGGCAGCCTGCTTCTACACCTTGACTTTGGTCTCTGACCAGCCCAGCCTTACGTGGAGGCTGTCTCTTCCGGGAGAGCTGGAAGGGCTCACCTTTCTGCATTGAGCCTCTAATTCCACTCTTAAATGGTCTCAGAGGGTAGGCTCGGGCTCCCAGCTCTGTTAAAATGCTGATGCCCTTGAGAAGGCCTGGCAGCCCGTAAACATTCACCTCCCTCCAAGTCATTGTTAACCAGCTGCTGTTAGAACTGAAGTCGGGGTGCTTGCTTTTAGTCTGTGCCCTGCAACCACCATTTGACCCCTCCTTAACATCCCCTGCACCTCTCAACAAGAATATTCCACAATAATGTAGTAGGGATTGCAAACTGGCGCCAGTGCCTGGCCTATAGAGACTTGTTTTTTGGGGGCCTGGATGTTTGACTTTTATTGATGGCCTGATCAGCCAAAGGAGAATCGTGTTGCCACATAGAGAGGGCCCCTGCTTTCTGGTTGGCCCCAGTCCCCACCACTCTCTATTGCCCATACCAGCTCAGTCCCTCATTTATCTTCCTGAAACCTCTAGGTATCTGAGTCTGCAACTCTCATATAAATAGTCTCCTTCCACATTCACTGCTACACAAAAATGTGGTTTGTGAAATGTCGAAGATGCCCCATAAATCTTTTGTTTGTTTCAAAATTTAAATTTAGTTTATATTTGTATTGGGTTGGCCAAAAAGTTTGTTTGGGTTTTTCCATAAATAAACTCATATGGTTCAAAATTCAAAGGCTACGAAGGTACATAGTGAAAAAAATTTTCTTCCATACATCCTGACCCTTAGCCACCAACCTTTTGTTAACAGAGGCATCAATGTTACCAGTTCTTATGTAGTCTTTCAGGAATACTTCATGTATAGTCAAACCAATATAATAATATGTACATATGATTGAAAAAATTCACCATCACTGAATGTCAATTTTAGAAAAAAATCAGAAAATGCAAAAAGGAAAAAATGAAAACGAATTGGTGGCATAACTCTCCATAGATAATCTGTGTTAGTTAACATTTTGATGTATTCACTTTCTGAGTTTTACTGATAGAGATTTTTAATGGAAATGGTATCAAATATAAATAAGTTGTTATGGCCTGTCGTAAACTCAGAAATAGATTGTATGTCAATAATTACATGAAACTTTTTTTTGTAGTCGCATAATACTCTATTGCGTGGGTATATTATGATTTATTTAGACCCTTCTCTATTTTTGGCTACTTGGACTGTTTTCAATTCCTTGCTGTTTGTTTGGTTTTTTTAAATATTTATTTATTTATTTATTTGGCTGCGCCGGGTCTTAGTTGCTGCATGCGGGATCTTTGTTGTGGCATGCGGGATCTTTTTTCAGTTGCGGCATGCATGTGGGATCTAGTTCCCTGACCAGGGATCGAACCCAGGCCCCCTGCATTGGGAGCGTGGAGTCTTAGCCACTGGACCGCGAGGGGAGTCCCAATTCCTTGCTGTTTTAAACAGTGTTGCAATGAACATCCCTCTACCTGTCAAATATTTGCTCACCTGTCCAAATATTTCCTTAGGATACATTTCCTAGAAGTGGAATTAATGGGCTAAAGGATGTGTCCGTGCGTGCACATTTTAAAGGCTTTCCATATATATGCTCAAACTGCCCTTCAGAAAGATCCTACCATTTTACATGGCTTGCAGCAGCACAGGCAAGATCCAAGCCGCGCTGCCTCCTTGAAAATGAAAGGACGCGTCTCACCAGCCGAGTGAGTCCTTGCCTGACTGCCTGCCCGGGTTTTTCTCGGCAGAGTTCCTGCAGGTCACCAGGGGGGCCCTTCTCTCCTCTGCCTGGATTCTGGCTGGGCTGTGATGGTGGGGGGACGTGAGGCCCCAGAGCGGGATGGTGGGGAGCTCCTCCCTCTCTCCTCTCCATGCAGGGATGGGCGGGGACGTCTGTGTGGAGAAGGTGGCAGTGAACCCCACGGAGTCCCAGGGAGTTGGCGTGCGGTGAGGGCAGGCGGGGTGTGGCTGGGACACCTGGGAGCCGAGCCATGCGATTGTCAAGTCATTCACCCGGGCCGGGACTGCACTGTCGCTTGAGTGAAGCGGGGCTAGAACAGCACCCACCACGGAGAGCCGCGGGGTGTCCAGCAGGGCCCCTGGCAAGGCACCGGGCACACTGTGAGCCCTCCACAAACAGCAGCTTAACTGAAAAGAAATTAAGAGAACCCAGGGAAAATGAGGATCCGCTCAGGCACACCCACGACAGGGACCCATGTCCCGGCAAGGCAGTGGGGATGCTCTCCCCGCCCTCCAGTCTCCCTAGCCCCTGCCCAGCAGCCCCCAGGGCCCTCCTTGCAGCTTCCACCAGGGCTGATGGGGTCCCTGCCTCCCCCTGGTGTGGGGACCAGATGGGGGCCCCTCCCCTGCTGCTCACCAGCCAGTGTGAGTCTGGCTCTCAGCTTTCCCGACTGCCGTGCTGTCAGCAGCTTGAGAACAAGCCAACCAGCTGGGCGTGGGTGGGGGTTGGGAACACAGCCGCGTGCGTGTGAGTACACGAATGTGTGTGTGCATGTGAGGACATATGTGTGTGAGCGTGAGGATGTGTGTGCACTGAGAGCGTGTGAACATGTGCAAGTGTGTCTGCACAGGTGTGTGGCTGTGTGTGTGTTGGGCACCATGAATGTGTTGTGAGTGTGTTTGAGTGTGAGGGTGCGTGAGCTTGTGTGAGGGTGAATGTGTATGCGTGTGAGCAAAATGTGTGTTGTGTGAGTTTGAGTATATGTGAGTGAGAGCATGAACATATGAGTGTGTGAGTGTGAGTGTGTGTGTGTGAGTGTGAGTGTGCTCTCACCGGGCTTTCCTAGGGAGGCACATAGCCTCAGGGTAGAAGCTTTGCAGCAACTACCTTATTCTTCCTGTTTATCACCCCCCCACCCCCGCCGCCAGGTTCCCGGATGTGCTTTATTAACAACAGGGATGTGTGGGATTCAGACCCCCAGCGGGATGGATGGTCTCATGGTCCTGGGTGGGGCTGCAGAGGTGAGCTCTTGAGCCCACACGGGTCTCAGAGCTCAGCCTCTGGGAGCCTCACTGCCTGATTCCAAAGCCCAGCTCCACCAGTTCTTAGCTGGGTCACCTTGGGCAAATTACTGAACCTCTCTGTGCCTCAGTAGCCCTATCTGTGAAACGGGGACAATGATACTGGCTACCTCATGGGCTTGTGGTGGGGATTAGATGGGGGTGAAACACACAAAGCCTACGGAACACCTCCCAGGTGTCACTAAATGCTAATGATGGAGCAGAGTGGGGGTTGGGGAGTCGGCAGAGGGCAGAGGCGTCCCTGGGGGCGAGGCAGGGAGGTCGCTGCCATCCAAACCAGAGACCCAGGCTGGCTCCCACAGGACGGTGCACACCTGCCTGTGAGTGTGGTCTTGCGCCACATCTTTCTTGAAAGAAAACCCTTGCTTCCTTGCTTAAAGGGCACATGGAGTCCAGACAGCTGTTCTTTTCAGATTTCTGAAAACCTCAAAGGTAAGGACTTTTCAGCAGGAAAGGCAAGGAGACTGATTTCAATAAGGTGCATCTCCCAGCAGTGCCTGCATTTGGCAGCTGCCCTGCTGGTGCCGGGGCAGGTGGGTGGGCGGTACCTGGCCGGGCTTTGCTGCGGGTGGTATGCAGACAGCAGTCAACAGGCCAGGGCCTCTGGGACCCTCTGCCTCCCGTTTGCTCCCCTCTTGGACCGTCCACACCCTCTGACTCTCCCTGGGGCTCAGGAGACAGTCATGTGCAGAGCGATACTCTGGGACGCCTGAAACTGCCAGCTGAGTGGCAGCCTGAGATGCCCCATTCCCTGGGAGGAGGCTGGTGTGGGTTCCTGGGCCCTCTGTGTCCAGCTGAATCTGAATTTCTGGGATTGGGTCTTGGAATCTGCCTTTGTAACAAGCTTCCCTGATGCACGTTCAGTGTTTAGAGCCACGGATCTCACCAAACCCCTAAACTTTCCTGACGGAGAGACCGAGGCACACGGAGGGGAAGGGACTCAGCCACGGTCACAGGGCTGCAGAAGGGCAAAGCCGGGTCTCCTTGTGCTCCCGGCTTGAGTTTTCCGCCTCATTGGGCCTGCTTTCTGTACCGTGGAATTTTCTGTAGGGACGCAGATCCAATTTTATGGCAGGAGCTCTCAGAAACCAGTATCCTCTGCCAGAAATTCAGGCCATCACCACTCTACTGGGAGGAGGGTAGTCTGTGGGGTAGGGGCGTCTGCCGTGCCCCCTGCCCCCATCCTCTGTGTGTTGTCTTCCTGCCCGTTGGGGACCAACAGTCCCTGCTCGCTGACAGATGTTCCAGAAAACCTGTCACAAGGCAGGCTTCTGGCAGGATGCTGGACACAGAAGGGAATCGGGAGAAGCTGCCTTTGAGCCCATGAACCCAGATGGGCACTGCTGGGTCAGTAGGGCGGAGTCACAGACAACAAGCGGACTCCGCAGCTTGGCGCCCCTTAAGCTTACCCACAGGGGCTGCCATGTCCTGCTTCTCCCCCGCCTGAGGCTTGAAGGCTCACACCAGAAGGTTCTTCTTCTTGGAGGGAACCAGATCCAGACGTGGTGTCTTTTGTTTTCTGGGTTTTTTTGGGCCGCGCACGTAGCACGCGGGATCTTAGTTCCCCGACCAGGGATCGAACCCATGCCCCCTGCAGTGGAAGGGTGGAGTCCTAACCACTGGACCACCAGGAAAGTCCAGGAGGCGGTGTCTTTTGTTGCCTGTGGAAAGAGGAGACACTTTCTGGATATTTCCTTTATCACCGACAAGGGTAATTATGATGTTGAGCCAATTTATTGAGTCTTATGTGCCAGGCCCTGTGCTAAAACCTTCCGTGCCATACAGAACAAGTCAATACCCTTATTATCACTATTGTTGTTAGACAAATGATAGTAATTGCTGATGTTTTGGGCACTTGCCCTGTACTAGGAGCCAGGCACCGGGCCAAGTACTGTGCATGGATGAGTTCATTTCATGAATAGGTCTTACATTATTATTATCTGTTACTGTTCCATTTTATGGATGAGGAAAATGAGGCTCAGAGAGATAAATTGTCCAGTCACACAACCACATCCAGGGGTGTGGGACCCGGCACCCAGGTCTCTCCGCTAAGCTCTTAATCATAATGTTAAACTGTCTCCCAAAGTTATCTCCTACCTTTAAGACGGTTCCCCCTAACAGATGTGTGTTTATTTGCTTCCCTCTGCTAAAAGTTTTAGCTTTCTTTGCACCTAGGGTCTGGTTCTTGCCTCAACTTGTAGAGCCTGAGCGCCATGAATGCCAGCTCTGGACTTTCTTTATTGGAGGCAGATGCACCAGCTCAAAAAGGCAGACATGTCAGCGGCCCTTTTAGAAACAAATCACGTCGGTCATCACGTGACATTGCGGTGTCCCTCATCAAAGCTCAGTTTTCCGTTCCGGTCAACAACTTTGTACCACCATGTGAAGACTGTGGTCTGGAAAGACTAGAAACAGGGTCCTTGAGTAGGTCATTTCAAGGAGAAAAGCAAACAACACGAACAAAAGATGGATGAGGAGGAACAAGTTCTGAAAAAGTATAGGAAACAAAGACCATGAGGTCCTAGTAGACCACTAGCTGAGTGTTAGTAGGTTAACTGCTGTTTTAAATACTTACCTAGCAGTGGAATATGGTAGTAGAATTGTTAAGGTAAGCACCACAAAACAGTGTCCCATCTCAGGTGTAGAATGGACTGAGAATACCCAACACGGCCTCTTTTTTGATGCCATAATCACTGTTTATGGACTTGTATTATTCTCATCTGTGGCCCTCCACAAGAAACCAGGTAAGAAATTAGTTTGAGGCTCTATTCCCTTACTTTCGTTTAACTCTCAAGAAAGTGTGTCCAGGGCTGCTATTTGTTTATCCAAAATCCACACCCCTGTCTTCCTTAGCAACAGAAAGCTTATAGTGTTAGGTGTGTCAATGGGATTTTTATAATGCCACATTTCCTTGCGTCTCAGAAAGAGACCAATAAGATGTAAGCAAAAGTTATTGGGTGAGGTTTCTGGGAATGCTCTTTAAAGCAGGATCACTTAGCTGGGAGGCCTGCCCTTTTGCCCTTGCCCCTTTCCACTCCCTGTGGCCTGGAATGTGGATATGATATCTGGAGCTGCAGTGACTATCTTGGGATCATGAGGTGACCTCAAGGATGGGAGCCTCATGTTAATGATGGCTGAGAGCAGGATAGAAGAGCCTGGGTCATGGATGGCTATGGAGCTGCTGTATTAACCCTGGACTGGCTACCTCTAGACTTCTTTTTACCTGAGAGAAAAATTTAACCTCTATCTTATTCTAGCTGCTGTAATTTTGATTCTTTACTTATAGCCAGGTGCAATTCTTAACTGATACCAATTTCCCACCTCTATTCATGAATAAAGAGGAGTCTGATGTGGATGTAGCAGGGTGTCCCTGGGGTGTGTATATCGGGAGGCAGAGCCTACACTTTGCAGGCCTGGGGGCTTGTGTTGGCCTGGTCCTCTTTGTAGGAATGGACACACATGTGGTTTCATCTCTTAGGATTGGAAGGGGAGAATGAAGGCGTTTGGTGCAGAAGTGCCCAGTGAGAGGAGGGGCAGGCAAGAACAGTGGAGCATGAGTGAGGAGGGGAGGGCTTGGGGCTAGAGACCTGTGGAGCTGTTTCTGTGAGAGGTGGTGAGCCTCTGGGCCCGGGCACTGTCCCCTCCAGGCCTGGGTGACAAAGAACGGGACAGCTCTGGGGAGGGCACAAAGCCTTGCGCTTCTGCCCCCAACTCCAGCCTGACCTGACTCTGAGCAGCCTTGCATCATGGAAATGGTGGAGGGCAGCCCTGATGGCTGGCAGTGGAAGGCTGCTTTCCTGGAGGGCGGGTCAGCAGAAGCAGGGGACACAGATAGGATGAGGCCAGGGAGGAAGACAGGTTTGGGCTTGTACCCGAGCACACAGGAAACACCCGAGAAGGCTCTGAGGTGGGCCGTGGTCCTGCAAGTGTGCAGCTGGACGCTAAGATGCTTGGCAATTCAGACGTGGGTGTGGAAAAGACTTCATTTATAGCCTCAGACAGCTGAGTGGGTTCTACATGGAGCTGGAATCTGATGAACTTAATTAACATAATAAATCCTGCCGGGCTCCCAATGTGGTAGCCTTCTTATTACCTGGTGGAGACTTACCCCTTTGCAAAGCTGGTTTCAGCAACTGCTCCATAAAGATCCTTGAAGTTCACAGCACTCTTTGCTGTCTCGGAGCCCACACCAAATTTTCTTAGTCTGTTCTGTATTTGCTTATTCAATCAGCAATTCAACCGAATGTATTTAAAGGTATAAAACAGCTTTCATTTTTTTTTTAAATTAATTTATTTATTTTTGGCTGTGTTGGGTCTTCGTTTCTGTGTGAGGGCTTTCTCTCGTTGCGGCAAGCGGGGGCCACTCTTCATCGCGGTGTGCGGGCCTCTCACTATCGTGGCCTCTCTTGTTGAGGAGCACAGGCTCCAGACGCGCAGGCTCAGTAGTTGTGGCTCACGGGCTTAGTTGCTCCACGGCATGTGGGATCCTCCCAGACCAGGGCTCAAACCCACGTCTCCTGCATTGGCAGGCAGATTCTTAACCACTGCGCCACCAGGGAAGCCCCAGCTTTCATTTTTAAAGCAAAAACTTCTACCTCAGTCCAAGCAGCCCCGTCTGGCTTACCATTAGCCAAAGGACTCCATCCTCAGAAACATCCCTTTGCCAATTGCTCATAATAAGGATCTGAAACACGCAGCGAGGGTCAGAAGTATGACAGCCAACCTCTCTGCAGTTTATAAAGCCTGGTCTCTCCTCTGAGTTATTTTAATGCTCATTTTATAGACGGAGAATCTAAGGTGGGGTCTTGCTTATGATGCTGTGGGCGGTGATTGGTCTCTACCAATTAGAAAAAAAGAAATCAGAGCTTTTTGTTTTTATCATGTTCCACCACCCTCCAAACTATTAGCATCAAAGGAAAATGGGCTCACTATTCACCAAAATATTTGTTTAAATACAATAAAAGTGCTACTGATGTATGAGCGTCAACTCTGAACCTGGCCCAGCACCAAGCGCCTTGGATGTGTGATTTCATTTAACACGTACAGCTTACTCAGCGTCCTTGCCTCCCACTACACCATCTTAAAAAAGCCCGACTTTCTCACAGGCGTCCATTCTGTCCCTCCACAGCCCAAGCCCATTCTAGGTCACGCCTTGATCAAAGTCACTGTGCGTGTAATACCCACTCCCGTGTTTCCACCAGCCATGGCCAAGGAAGCACAGAGCCCCAGCGCTGTCTAGAGCCCATAGACGACGTTATGTCCATTAAAAAAAGTCCCATGCTGGCAGATGTGTGTAGCTGGCAGAGGGAGTGGGCTCAGCGATGGCAGAGGTTCCAAGGAAGCCTGGCCCAGCTGTGGGACGGGACGTGGGCACTGGCCAGCAGAGAGGCCCGGAGCCCCAGCAGGTAGCTGACAGGCAGGAGTGGGGCTGGGTTCCTTCCACTGCACCTGGCCCATCCTCAGGTGTGATGGGCAGGTCCCTGGATGGTGTTGGGATTTCTGAGGGGGTGGGGTTCTTCATTTACCAGCCTTCAGTGGGTGCTGCTGAGGGACCTTCCTGTGGCCTGCAGGGGGCAGGGCAAGGATGGGAGAGAGGACTTGGCTGGGAGGAGGGGGAATGTCGGTGGGTGGCCATGGAGCCTGGGGGGCTCTGTGCCTCTGTGTCCTGGCTGGAGCTAAGGGGACGCAAGGGAGGGCCCAGAGGAGAAGGCAGAGGCCAATTCACACACCAGGCCTGCGTTTTGGTTCAGCGGGCTCCCAAAATTCATGTCATGGGTAGAGCCTCAGCTTGGGGACAACAGGCTGACTCTCCACTGCTCCCAGCAGGAGGTGGAAACTCAGTGTCCTCAGCTGGAAGTAGTGGCAAACTGCCTTAAATGAGCTCTTTGCAAACTGTGTTCCTTAAAGTTCAAGGTATTTGTGAGAAATAATAGATGTTCTGTAAAAAGCTTTTGTCATCCCCTGTCTACTTTGCCCCCTCTTGGAAAGTCATGAAGTTCATTAGTATATATTCAAGGCTCTGAGAAGTCCTGCATCCCAAAGCCTGTTTGACTCAGGGATTCCCCCCCCCCCACTCCCCCGCCCCCGACTCCCAGGAATACCTGTGGAGTACCAGGGTTCCCTGGAATGTGGTCTGGGAAACTGCAGTGGATGTGGCTCGCTCTAAGGCTGGACATTCTTTTGGGAACAGACCAGGCTTGTCACAGGAGGTGATTTATGGGCTGGAGAGCCAATTCATTAATCTACAGGGCAGCTATCTCTGTCCACCTAATCAGTCAATGGCGGCCATTTGCCCAAGGCAGTCCCTCTTGGCGGGGGAATTGAATGCAGAGGCCAGCAATGGCTCGGAAGTTGCCTGGGGGAACTTGAGGAGGAGAAAGGGGGTCGGCATTCTTGGCAAAGTCTGTTTCTCTGCAGGCAGGCAGTGGCTAAACACACCCTTCATGGTGGGATTTTCCTACATATCCTTCCTCAGGTGGCACCATCTGGGAACCTCGTGGTGACCTGAAGGCAGAAAGCAGTAAGAACACCTGCTGTATGTCATGCACCTTACAGATGTCATCTGCTTTCAGCCTGTGGTTGGTCTCACGGAGCCCCATTTACAGGTGGGAAAACTGAGGACAGGGAGTGTTCATCTTTTGCAGCATGGGTCAGGACTGAGGCTCAAGCCAGGCCTGTTGTACCTCAGGCCATGTGTTCACCGTCATCCTGTGTCACTCAGGCCCTGGCCAGCCCTCCACTTCCCCCTCCCCCCACAAGCCTGGGAGACCAGCCTTTCCTTTTATTTATTTATTTAAAAATTTTATCTATTTATTTATTTTTGGCTGCGTTGGGTCTTTGTTGCTGTGCACGGGTTTTCTCTAGTTGCGGCGAGCGGGGGCTACTCTTCGTTGCGGTGCGTGGGCTTCTCATTGCGGTGACTTCTCTTGTTGTGGAGCACGGGCTCTAGGCACATGGGCTTCAGTAGTTGCAGCATGTGGGCTCAGTAGTTGTGGCTCGCGGACTCTAGAGCGCAGGCTCAGTAGTTGTGGCGCACGGGCTTAGTTGCTCTGTGGCATGTGGGATCTTCCCGGCCCAGGGCTAGAACCCCTGTCCCCTGCATTGGCAGGCAGATTCTTAACCACTGCGCCACCGGGGAAGTCCCCCAGCCTTTCCTTTTAAAGCAGTAGCCACCACTCTGCTTCTTAGGATTTCTTTTTGGGAGAGAGACTGTTATCCCAGAACTCTTGCTGCTGTGTGGTTCTTGCAGGTCATTGGGTGATGGGGAGGAGACAGAGGGTCCCAAATCTCAGGCAGGTCTTAGAAAGTTCATCCCTATCTGGTTCCTGATTTCTTTTCAGGGGCCGTTTTCAGAGCCTTACCTCTGTAGTGCTGGGCACTGCTGGGTCTGGGGGATTCTCAAAACCTGCACTCTTCACCCCTTGAGTCTCCCTGCAGGATGGGACCTTTGAGTCAACACCCTCCCAGGTTGTTTCTGTTTCCAAAAAATCAGACACTCATTCAACAGTAGAAGCCTTTCTTGGGTTGGAGGCTGGGGGCTGGGGTAGAGAAGCAAACAAGATGGACATGGTCCCTGACTCAGGGGTTGCTAGTCTGGTGGGGAGACAAAGACAGCAGCTGAGAGGGCAGCGGGGAAGTGGTACCAGGGAGCACTAAGAGGGGGGCGCCTGACCTCACCCACGGGCTGGAAGGGATTCTTCTGGGCGTAAGTTCCCGGGAGGCTAGAGGACCAGGCAGCAGAAATGGGGGCTCCAGGACCCAGGGCAAAATCACACACAGGACCTGTCTGCCGAGGCCACCGCTGAACACCAGGCACCACGTCTGGCCCTGCTATAGCCTCTGGCTCTGTGCCCCAGGTGCCACCCTGACCCTGCAGCCCCTACTGTCCCTGAAGTTGGACACTGTGGTCAGAACTGACTCTCCACTGTCCCTTGCTCTTCCCTGCCGCCCCCCCCCCACCCTGCCACACCTGCTGCGAAGCTTATGGGATCTTAGTTCCCCGACCAGAGATTGAACCTGGGCCATGGCAGTGAAAGCGCTGAGTCCTAACCACTGGACCACCAGGGAATTCCCAGTCTCTCTTTTTGATTAAAGCCACCTTAGTGGGTGTGCAGTGGTATCTCATTGTGGTTTTGATTTGCATTTCCCTAATGACTAATGACGTTGAGCATCTTTTCATGTACTTATTGGTCATTTCTTTGGAGAAATGTCTATTCAGAGCCTTTGTCCATTTTTAAATTGTGTTATTTTAAATATATGATTGGGTTATATCTTTTGTATTGTTGAGATCCTCAAGTTTTGGAAAGATGACAGCACAGGACGTTAATAACCACGGTGACAGATAGTCCTGCTTCTTTCTTGCCACTGGAACCCTGATTTTGTTTGGGAAGGCAACGTGCCCAGCCCCCGACTCATGACCGTATGATTTCCACTTGCCAGACAGATACTCACCTTCCCAGTCCCTCTTGCAGCTAGGGGTGCCAATGTGGTGTGGTTCTGGCCACAGAGACGTAAGGACATTTCTGCAGGGAGGAGGGGGGCTCTGGGAAATATTTTTTGTCTTTATAAGAGGAATAGCTCTTTCTTCCTGCCAAAAGCCCGCAAGCTGAGCGGAACAAAAAGACAGAAGGGGTCTGGCTCCCGGATGACAGCTCTGAACTCCAAACCGGGCACCATCCATCCCCACTTCTTGTTGTTTCAGCCTCTGCCGTGTGGATTTTCTGTCGCAGCCAAAAGCATTCCTAGCTGCTACAGCCATGTGACACCCTAGGAAGAAAATTAACTTCCTATTCTATTTCCCATCTTAAATTAGGCCAAATGACATTGTTCAATAAAGCCCCTGGTGGGAGTTGCACATTGAGAACATGTCAAACCTACAACACAGACGGCCCAGATGTGAATAAGAAGCCCCATTATCAAAGCTCAAAAATGGAACACCTTTCCCTTCTAAAGTAAAGCCCAGGTGAATTAGAATCAGGAATCCTTCCCTCTTTGGTGTCTTATATGTTGGGCTCCAGACCGAGGGCCACACTCTGGAGTTGGCTTCCCTGGGTGGCAGCTGCCACCTGGCCACACCCGTTGGAGTGGACACAGTTCCTCCTCCACTGCCAGAGTGAAGTTAATCCAATCCTAGATTTCCTACCTGCCCCACTTTTCCATAGAGCCACAGTCACTGAGACACATGAAGTGTTATTAGCACCAGCCCCATACGCACAAAATATAAAAGACAAAAAGCAGCCCCTCCATCATCCCAGCTGTGAACCCAGCAACACACATTCCTGGAATTCTGTCTGGATCAGTGGTCAGCCGCAGGCCAGAGAGGAGACAGTGTCAGCTGGAGAAAAGAGGGCAGACAGAGAAATGGGGAGGGAAAAGAGAAAATATGTTTCAGCTTCACCAGGAGACCCAGAGCCCATAAGCCATGAATTTAAACGCCACTGGGGGAAATTGCCCAACGAGAGGCAAACTCTATCTCCTGCTCCCCAGACCCACTTGGGCTCACAGCTTCCTCTCAGAGAGTGAGCGGCATTGGGGACACCTTGGTCTTCTTGGGTAACTCAAAGTTTGCAGTGAAGTCACTCTGGTCTCCAGAATTCACCTAAAGCTTCCCGCCCCCCTCTTTGTGTGCATTCAGCATATGCGAAACCTTATTTCTTTGTGAGACAGGCCCCACACACCGCCCCAGCGTGCAGCAGGCCCTTCCCTGAGCAGTGGCCCTGATTTTCTGCAGTCCCCCGGCCCCCGGGTCAGGTGGTTTCCAGCAGCTGCGCTCACTTGGGAATTCCCCCAGGCCTGAGCATCTCTCTTCCCACAGGTGTCTAAGCGGGAGGACCACGGCGGAATATTCCTGATCCAAATCAGCTGCTGAGGCTTCCGAATGCTGGTGTTCCCAGAGGCCCTGGGGCAGGAATGTGTTTTTTCCATGGGCTTCTGAATTTCCTGGGACTTGAGTAATGTGTGTTATCTCTGTAGCGGCAGCAGAAGCCTTCCTTTCTGCCCCTCCTGTGTCTGCAGCAGAGGGTCAGGCTTCCAGTGTCTATTTCCACCCATGGTTCTTTCCCCACTGACCTTCCCAACTCTAGCAGCAATTGGAATCACAATTATACCGTTGCTCAGGTCCCACTTCAGGCGACTCTGATGAATCCATCTGGGGTGGGAGTGGGGGAGGGGAGCACATCAGTATCTTAATAAATTTCTCAGACGAGTGTAGCAGCCAGGATTGAGAACTGGGGCTTTCCTGTGGGCCCAGTGAGGTTTTTAAATATAAAAACCCACCTTGGTCCTTTCTTTTTCTTCTATGCATAGTCTTACACTCTTTGTTGTGTTATGGAGCTTTTCTTTTTTTGAAAAATCTTTTCTTTATTACAGACCCCCAGTTAAAGTAGGTCAAGTGATAAATGGAGTTTTGGCCTGAATTCCAATCGCGGTGGAGCCAGTGGGTGCGTGGACTCCTGTGGTTATTTCCCCGGCTCCTGAACATACAGTTGGAGGAGATGTTCCTGGGGACAGGTGGATGCGCCACCTTGGCCCTCCGACCTGTGAAGGAAGAGCCGTGAGGATGGAGGGAGATATGGGCGTCTCTGGAGCTTCCTCTGCCTCTGGGACAGTAAACCAGATCGGTGCTGGATCCCTGGGCAGCTTTTCAAGATCAAAGGCTTGAGGGTTGCAGGAGAGGTGATTCCTAGCACACCTCCATTTACCTTGTCTGTCACTCTGCCGGGAAGGTGGGTGGATCCTGGGGAATCACTGGATGCTTCAGGGAACTTCATCAGGTGGCGACTCCAACCGCAGCAGCTCTTCCAGGTACAGTGTCTTCACGGAGCAAAGCAGCACGCCCCTGGCTCCTGGCATGCAGTGCTCGACCTGCCCGATGCTTTTTTTCTCTATACCAATTCCCAAGGCCCACTTGTGGCAGTTTGCTCTTACCTCTCCCCTTCCCAGTCTTGCCTTAGCACCACGTCAGCCCTCCTGCTTTCTGCCACTGTGTGATCAGCAAAGATCTCCATCTCTAATGATCCACAGGACAACATGCTGGTCTACTACCTGGATGGCGGTGTGCTGATTGGGCTTGGGGAGCGAGTGCTTTTTATGGTTTTTATTTTTTTTGGCTGCGCCTCACGGCTTGTGGGATTTTAGTTCCCTGACCAGGGTTCAAACCCGGGTCCTCAGCAGTGAAGGTGCAGAGTCCTAACCCCTGGATGGCCGGGGAATTCCTGAGCCAGTGCTTTTTAGATGCATTAATAAGACATATGCAAATGAGATGGAAGAGACCAACCCCATCAAAATTCAGGGGCCAGTTGCTTCAGTGAGGTTTCTGGGGGGTCCAGGGGTTTGAAGCATGTCAAGATATTCCTTCCAAGGTGAAAGACAAGTTGCTGCACCTTGCACCACCCCTTACTAAAAGGATGGAGATTTTCTTTGGTGAACCTGGAGGCAATATGTACCACATTTGAGCTACTCCAATTGTTTACTGAGTAAGTAAGCCAGAAGGTGTCAGTTTTGAGTGGGGACCAGATTAAGAGAAGACGCTGTGGCACGTCCAGACTGCACTGCAAGTTGCTCTCCCTTTGGGTGTTGAGACCCAGCCGACCAATGGCGCTCGGGGTGCGCGTGAGGACGGGGATGCTGCCGGAGCCACTGGCAAGCATCGGCAGGAGGGCCATGGCACCGACCTCCAGGATTTGGGAGCAAACCCACGCCCTCTTCTACAACTCCCTGTTCTCCTTTTGAGAAACATCCCCTGGCTGGCCGTGGGCCTGGTAGAGGCTGAACACCGGACATCCAGTGACCATGCAGCTGAGCTTCTGTCTCAGACTGGGTGCCCCCGAAACAGACTCTGGGGTGGAGATTTGTGGGCAGGAGGCTTCTTGGGGGAGTACTCTTAGAAATAAACCTCTGTACAGGAGTGAAGGAGATGGAACTGGGCAGAGGGAGACACTGAACTGTGACGAAGCTGCTACAGAGGGCTCGCCAGTCCCAGGGGAGCTCGGGAACTGGGTTGGCCCTTCAGTGAGGTCCCGCATTGAGGCCGGGGAGCTGCGTCGTTGTCCCCCTCCACTGGCCTGGCCATCAGAAGCAGGCTTCCTCCAGGGTGGGGCCGTGTCTTTGGGTGGAGGCCAGGCCCAGAGTGACTCAACTGCAAGCCATCAGAGGGCACCGTCCCTGCGACTGGGGAACAGGGGTGTCAGTCCTGGAGGTGGGGGCCTTGCTGAGCAGCTCAGCATCCTCTAGAGCATCCAGTTGGAAACTGGCTGTCATCAGAGCCGCTGAACCAGGAGGTAGCACTGCAGCAGCACCTGCCCTAGAGTGGGATACGGTAGCTCCACCATGAGGACGCTGCGTGACCAGGTGGTCAGGCTCCGTACACATTGACCCCGGATTCGGTCTCTCCCGATCTGCACCTGTGGCCTTATGAACATCTGATCGAGGAGAAAACATCGCGGACCTGGTTTATAGATGATTCTGCCTGATATCCTGGCATTGACTGGTAGTGGATGGCTGCAGCGTTGTAGCCCCATCCAGGGTTGCCCTGAAGAACATGGTGAAGGGAAATCCTTCCAGGTGGCATTCAAGCAAAACATTGAGTTTTCCACTTTGTTTGGACTGATGGAAAACAAGAACTCCGGACCTACAGTGATTCATGGGCAGCTCCTAATGGTTTAGCTCTGGGAGGCCAAAGCTGGCCAGCGTCTGATTTGGTAAATCAAGTTTTATTGGCGTACAGCCACACCCCTTTGTTTGCTTGCTGTCTCTGCTGCTTTCATGTCACTACGACACAGGTGAGTAGTGGTGACAGAGAACATACGGCCCACAAAGCCTGAAATATTTAGAACTTGGTAGAAAAGTTCTGCTGAGCCCTGGTCCAGCAGAATGATCAGGGATTTGGAAAGAACAGAACTGGAAGATGGGTGATGAAGAGGTGACAAAGAGGTGTGGGTAAGAAATCAGTGGTGGGAGTTCTCAGAGTGGGCAGACCACCCCGACGGCCCCCAAGGGGCATCCCCACTGCAGACGAAGCTTTCAGGAATCAGGTGGATGGAATGACCTGGGAGTGAAGGAAAGGGTTTCTGCGTGGATGTCTGGTGGCCTCTTTCCCCAGCTGGTGCTGGCTTGCTGAGTTCATGTTCACCGTGGCCATGGTGTTTTCACTGGAAGAGACACATATTCTGGAGATGGATTTGCCTTCTCTGGTCATCCTGCTTTTGCCGGTGCCCCCATCCGCGGACTCTGCGGGTGCTTCATTTCCTGCCGTGGTACAGGATTGCTTCTGATCAAGGAGTTCATTTCAAGGAGTTCAAGAAGTGTGGCAATGGCTTTATGCTCGTGGAAGTCTCTGGTTTTACCAAATACAACACTACTCTGAAGCAGCTGCCTAATGGGACAGTGGGATGGCCTCCTGAAGACTCACTTAGACATGATCTCGAGAGGATGGCGTTCTCCCTTCAGGATGCTGTATCCACTTGAACCCGGGACCAAAGAATGGGGTTACTTCTCCATGTCTGGAACACATGGGTCCAGGAATCAAGGGGTGGGGTGAGAGTAGCTTTCCTCATCACCCCTAATATCCCACTCAGGGATTTTTTTGCTTCTCCTCCTGGCAACTCTGAACTCTGCTGGTTTGGAGGCTTTAGTTCCTAAGGAGGGACTGCTTCCTCCAGGGGACATGATTAGTCACTGGATTGAGTTGGCCCTGTTGGGTGCCCCACCCACTAACCAACAGGCAAAGGGGGTTACTCTGCTCCTGAGGTTACTGGTCACCAAGGGGACATTGGGTTCCTGCTCTGTAATGCATGTTTCTTCCTTCTCTCTCCTCCTTTCCCTGATTTTATCATTATTTAATACAAGCTGGAGGTCAAATTTACAATTTAGGTAGCAGAATTTTCAGATGGGGTGGTGACTGAACTGGAGGAGAAATTAGCGTGTCCTGGAGACGGAGGGTGTGCTTGCCTTGTTACCGAGTCTAAGCGGGTACTGCTCGCCGCAGACGGGCCAATAATAGGAGAGAGTTGCTGGGGCAAAGAATAGCGACTTTATTCAGAAAGCCAGCAAACTGAGATGACGCGGGGCTCGTGCCCCAGAGAACCATCTTGCCTGAGTTAGAATTCAGGCTCTGTTTATACTAAAAGGGGAAGGGAGTAAAGTCAAACACTTCCTGGTTCCCATCAGCCTCTGGACAGACGGAATGTGTTAATTCCTTCCTCCCTGCAGTCATTCACGGGCAACGTGCCTTCCGTGATTAACTGGTAATAGAATACAAAAGGTTCTTCCTTATTACAGCCTCCTGGGATGAACGCACTGACTGTTGGGACTTTCATCTTCCCATTTGGGGGAGAGGGTGAGATTGTCTTTGTGTGAAGGATCATTTCATCTTGTTATGTTACCATAGAGTAATTTTTGTTGTTGTACGGAAGTACAAGTGTGAACAGAGGGGGTATATGGGTGCTGAGTAGGCAAAGGGCGCACTTTGCCCGTCATCAAGTTAGCGTCTTTCAGCTTCAAATCCACCCTTCTGTCCTCTTCTATGGTGTGACGCTCGCTGAGACTCTGGTCCCGCTGGACCCTGACAACAGACGATGTTAGAGGGAGTGACTACGAGGCTGGAGGAGGAAGGGCCTTGCTAGCTCCCGTCCCTGTGAGTGTCACCCCCGCAAAACCCCTTCACTCCAGCAGCAGCAATCCCCTCCTGCCGTCGTGCTGGACCCAGTTGCGGTTTTTCCAGCAGGCAGAACTTGTTCCATGTTAACTCCACCTATGCAGCAGGGGCCCTGTGCAGTAAAGGCTTAACTCAGCAGAAAAGCGGAAAGCAGGCTGCTCCAAGCCTGCATAAGCCAAAGAGAGAACTGGCTTTAACCAGCTCCAGGGAGCTAATGCCTGGGCCTTCGGAACATCCTTTTTTTTTTTTTTTTTTTTTTAATAAATTTATTTATTTATTTTGGCTGCTTTGGGTCTTTGTTGCGGTGCGCGGGTTTTCTCTAGTTGCGGCGAGCGGGGGCTACTCTTCATTGCAGTGTGCGGGCTTCTCATTGAGGTGGCTTCTCTTGCGGAGCACGGGTTCTAGGCACTTGGGCTTCAGTAGTTGAGGCACGCGGACTCAGTAGCTGTGGCGCACGGGCTTAGTTGCTCCGCGGCATGTGGGATCTTCCCAGACCAGGGATCAAACCTGTGTCCCCTGCGTTGTCAGGCAGATTCGTAACCACTGCGCCACCAGGGAAGTCCCCGGAACATCCTTCTTGATAGAGTGTCTTTGTTCCCCTGGGGCCTTGGTCCCACCAGCGAGTTTCTGCCAGCAATATGATTTTGGTGACCACCTGCTTTTGTTCACCGGGGGCCCTGGCCGCACTGTATCAGTCTGGCCTCTAGGGAGGCTGTGGATGAGTAACTAAGATCAGCCATGTGGGTGCCACACGCATGCCTGCAAGATTGACCCCCAGTACAACTCTGGACACAAGGCTCAGTGATCTCCCTGCTTGGCAATACTTCGGATGTTGTCCCACGTTGTTACTGGGAGAATTCAACACTGACCCTTCTCTAGTTCTTGGCCCATTAAACTCTCCACTGGGAGAGGGCAGCTGGAAGCTCGCACCTGGTCTCTCCTTGACCTTGCCGTGTGCACATTTTTCCTTTGCTGATTTTAATTTTTTTTTTTTTTTTTTCTCCAAACCTTAGCAATCTGTATTCACACTACTACATTCTTTTTCTAAAGAATGTCCCCAGCCCCATATTGGATGAGTTTCGGGTACCACAAACTCTAGCTCTACCTGAGCCCCTCCCTGGCCTTTGGAAGGGGCTGCTCAAGGGAGGGGCCCGTCGGCTTCAGGGTAAATCCTGCCCCTGCCAATGGCTAAAGTCATAACCCTGGAGCTCACACAATTTAAATTCCAGGTTTGCTGAGCTGGCTTAGAAATTGAGTAAAAAGGGAAAACAGACAAATGTGCAAGTGAAAATTCACTTTATTCCATTGGTCTCCTGGGCCCTAGCTCTCCATAAAACTTTGTCCCAAGAGGTCAGCTGCCTCTTATCCAAGCCTGAGCTCCGTCTTAGCTCTGGGTCTTGTGGAGTTCCTGGACAGTCTTTTTTTGTTTGTTTTTTATTTTCTTTACGCTTTATTTCCTGACATATGATTTTATTTTATTTCTTTTTAATTAAACATTTTTTTTTTTGTTTTTTGTTTTGCTTTTTTTTTCTAACATCTTTATTAGAGTATAATTGCTTTACAATGGTGTGTTGGTTTCTGCTTTACAACAAAGTGAATCAGCTATACATACACACATATCCCCATATCTTCTCCTTCTTAGGTCTCCCTCCCACCCTCCCTATCCCACCCCTCTAGGTAGTCACAAAGCACCGAGCTGATCTCCCTGTGCTATGCGGATGCTTCCCACTAGCTCTCTATTTTACATTTGGTAGTATTTATAAGTCCATGTCACTCTCTCACTTCGTCCCAGCTTACCCTTCCCCCTCCCTGTGCTGGACAAGTCTTGACCTATCCGAAGATGAAACCCTTCCCCCACATGTGGTTTTTTTCCTTCTAAATCCTTCCTTGTCCCACCTGACTTTATCTGCTCTGGCACACCCTTCCATATCAGCAATGACTATAATAAATGTCAGTCACAATGGAACTACCATATGACCTAGCAATCCCACTACTGGACATATACCCTGAGAAAACCATAATTCAAAAAGAGTCATGTACCACAATGTTCATTGCAGCTCTACTTACAATAGCCAGGACATGGAAGCAACCTAAGTGTCCATCGACAGATGAATGGATAAAGAAGATGTGGCACATATATACAATGGAATATTACTCAGCCATAAAAAGAAACGAAATTGAGTTATTTGTAGTGAGGTGGATGGACCTAGAGTCTGTCATACAGAGTGAAGTAAGTCAAAAAGAGAAAAACAAATACCGTATGCTAACACATATATATGGAATCTAAGAAAAAAAAAATGGCTATGAAGAACCTAGGGGCAGGACAGGAATAAAGACACAGACCTAGAAAATGGACTTGAGGACATGGGAAGGGGAAAGGGTAAGCTGGGACGAAGTGAGAGAGTGGAATGGACTTATATACACTTCCAAATGTAAAATAGATAGCTAGTGGGAAGCAGCCCCATAGCACAGGGAGATCAGCTGGGTGCTTTGTGACCACCTAGAGGGGTGGGATAGGGAGGGTGGGAGGGAGACGTAAGAGGGAGGAGATATGGGGATATGTGTGTATGTATAGCTGATTCACTTTGTTGTAAAGCAGAAACTAACACACCATTGTAAAGCAATTATACTCCAATAAAGATGTTAAAAAAAAAAAATGCGAGTCACATCCTGTGCAGACTCAAGGCCTGTGGATGGCCAGAACATGGTTCCTTCCACGTGGTACCGGAGCTCCAGAATGCCAGTCCTTGTGGATCATTATGCAGAGAGGGAGAGGCCGCAATGATCACTCAGCGTCCCTTTCTCCCTAAGAACAGACCCAGGGACCGAAGTGTGGGTCACAGTTTTTTAGTGGAAGCTTGGTAGCTTCTGAACTGTGGAGTCAAGGATTTCTGCCAGCCCCTCTGAATTGAGTGCTCCTATTCATAGGCAGGTGGTGTAGACTGATCTCCTGGAGCTCAGGCAGGTCCAAGGAGGGGCGGGAGCAGACCCTGCCTTTCGGTGTTCCCGTGCTGGCCCTGGGAAGCCAGCTGTGCAGCCAGACTCCCTGGGGAGCCAGGCCAAAGGGGTCTCTCTAAGACTTTGTGAGGGGGGCAGGGAGTCTCACCTGTGGGGGTGGTCCCACTACCTGCCGGGCTCTCCCTCTCTCACCCTGTTCCTTTGCACACCCCAGTCCTTCAGCCTAGAGGGCCCCTCCTCCAGTTCTTGACCTAGTAAACTCCTGTTGACCCTTCAAGAGTCTGCTGGGATACAGCCTCCTCCAGGAAGCCTTCCCGGATGGTTAGGTGTCCTTCCTGGATGGTTAGGTGTCCCCCTCTCTGTTCTTATACTCCCTCCCCCTTTCCCTGGTTCATTCCATGTAGTTCCCATTTCTTTTATTTTCTTTCACAACCTTTTCCAATTTATGCTCTCTTGCTGTAGTTTATATATCCTCATTAAGCCACCTCGAATCCCATCTGGAACGAGGTGGGATGGGGCCAGATGCGGCTGCTCTCTGACCACTGAGTTTGATGTAGGACACCTGTAGCCCGTGTCCTCTGACTGGCAGATCTCATGATTAGCTAATCCAGGACCCACACATCCCCCGACCTCTGTGGGCTTGCAGGGAGAGGAGGACCAGCTGCCCAGGAAACGTGAGCCTTCTCAAGCTGCCGCCATGAAACATCTGTCCATGAAGACATCTTTTATGGGGAGTCGTGCTGTGGTTCTGAAATGAAACTGACACCCTAGCTTGGCTCACAGGTGTAGCTCACCTGGGAACTGGCCAAAAGGCAGCTCTGGCTGCAGGGGTAGCACCGGGGCTAGGGGGAGGCAAGTGAGGGGCCGAGGGCGGGGAACTGAAGGAGGCGCTCAGCCCTGCCCCACCGGAGGCCCCCTCCCCTCCGTGTGACCTCACCCCAGACAAAGGCCCTCACCTCTTTGCCCAGGCTCTGCCTGTCTCAGGATGATGGTGAGAATATCTGCTCCCTTCAAGGCAGCTGCTGTCAGCAAATGTCACTGGCATGGACTATTCCCCGAGTCTGAGTTATTTGTTTTTGAGTAACATCCTGTATGGGACACTCTAAGCCAAGCCAATCCAGTTCCTTTTACAGCCTCCCCTCCTTGGTGGCAAATCTTTCCAGCTTTGCCTTCTTGGTTTCCTACCAAGTTTCTAGGGGCAAATGTTTCACACACACACACACCTCTGCAAAACAAATACAAATAGATGAGCTCAGATGAATTTGAGTCCCTTCATTCATTTGACAAATATCTACTGGGTGTGTTCTCCCTGCGGGGCACTGTCCCACATGTTGAGGATACAGCAGTGAATGAAAAAGGGAAAAACCCTGCCCCCATTGGGCTTGTCTTTTAGTGGAGGAGACAGACTGCATATAAAGTTAAGAGGTAAACTGTACACTGCAGTAGGTGAGACAATAGTAAGTGATAGAGATAAAGTTCCATCAGGGAAGGCGGTGGAGATGCTGGGTGTGGGGCTGAAACGTAGGGAAGGGACGGCCGAGGAGGGAAGTGGGGGTGAGCCATGCAGATAGCAGGAGACACACTGCAGGGAGAGAGCAGAGTGGCTGCAGAGCTGGCGAGGGAGGTGGCTGGCACGTGGCAGGGGCAGCAGGAGGCTGGCGTGGCTGGGATATCGGAGGTGAGGGGGGACGGGGACGGGAAGCTACGTGGGCCTTGGGTCCCGGCAAGTACTTTGGCTTTGACTCGGGGTGTGACGCTGGCCCGGGGAGGGCTTAGAGTAGAGGCAGGACGTGATCTGACTTGCATTTTAACAGGATCCCCGGCTGCTGTGAAAAGCACAGGCCAAAGCTGGGCAAGGATGGAAGCCCAATCATCAAAAGATCTACAAACAATAAATGCTGAAGAGGGTGTGGAGAAAAGGGAAACCTCCCACTCCATTGGTGGGAATGTAAATTGGTACAGCCACTATGGAGAATAATAGTATGGAGGTTCCTTAAAAAACTAAAAATAGAACTATCATATGATCCAGCAATCCCATTCCTAGGCATATATCTAGAGAAAACCATAATTCAAAAAGATACATGCACCCCCATGTCACTGCAGCACTATTTACAATAGCCAGGACGTGAAAGCAACCTGAATGTCCATCGACAGATGAATGGATAAAGAAGATGTGGTACATATATACAACGGAATATTACTCTGCCATAAAAAGAGTGAAATAATGCCATTTGCAGTGACATGGATGGACCTAGAGATTGTCATACTGAGTGAAGTAAGTCAGAGAAAGACAAATATCATATGGTATCGCTTATATGTGGAATCCAAAAAGAGTGGTACAAATGAACCTATTTACAAAACAGAAATAGAGTCACAGATGTAGAAAACAAACTTATGGTTACCAAAGGGGGAAGGGGGGAGGGGTAAATTGGGATATTGGAATTGACATATACACACTGCTATATATAAAATAGATAACTAACAGGGACCTACTGTATAAGACAAGGAATATACTCAATACACTGTAATGACCTATATGGAAAAAAATCTAAAAAAAGAGTGGATATATGTATACGGATAACTGATTTACTTTGCTGTACACCTGAAACTAACACAACATTGTAAATCAACTATACTCCAATAAAAATTAATTTAAAAAAATGGTTGGAATCCCAGAGACCCATTAGGAGGGTCCAGCAGTCCTCTGGTGAGAGGTGACAGTGGCTAGGATGGGGGTGGGAGGGGACAGATTTTGATGGCAGTTGGATGTGAGGTGCAGGAGGAGGGGAGGAATGAGGTTTGTTTGTTTATTGAGGCAAAATTCACATACTATAAAATTAACCATTTTCCAATATACGATTCAGTGGCATTTAGTACATTCGCAATGTTGTGCAACCATCACCCAGATCTATCTAGTTCCAAATCATCTTCATCACTCCAAAAGGAAAACCCTGTAAGCATTAAGCAATCACTCCCCCATCCCCCTCCCCTCAGCCCCTGACAACCACTAATCTGCCTTCTGTCTCTGTGGATTTACCTATTCTGGGTATTTCTTATAAGTGGAATCAACATGTTGGCCTTTGTGTCTGGCTTATGTCACTCAGCATAATGTCTTCAAGGTTCATCTGTGTTGTAGCCTGTGTCACAATTTCCTTCCTTTTTTTTATTTTATTTTTTTTATTATTTATTTTTATTTTTGGCTGCATTGGGTCTTCGTTGCTGCGCATGGGCTTTCTCTAGTTGCGGCGAGCGGGGGCTATTCTTCGTTGCGGTGCGCGGGCTTCTCATTGTGGTGGCTTCTCTTGTTGTGGAGCACGGGATCTACACGCACAGGCTTCAGTAGTTGTGGCACACAAGTTCAGTAGTTGTGGCTCGCGGGCTCAGTAGTTGAGCTACTTGGCTGAGCTAGCTTGGTTGCTCCGCAGCATGTGGGATCTTCCCAGACCAGGGCTTGAACTCGTGTCCCCTGCATTGGCAGGCAGATTCTTAACCACTGCGCCACCAGGGAAGTCCCTTTCCTTCCTTTTTAAAGCTGACTAGTACACCGTCGTAGGATTATACCGCATTTTGTTTATCCATTCATCTGTTGATGGACGTTTGAGTTGCTTCCACATTTTGGCTACTGTGAACAGTGCTGCTATGAACACTTATGTACAAGTTTGTTAGAACACCTGTTTTCAATCCTTTTGGGTATATTTCTAGGTGTGGAATTGCTGGGTCGTATGGTAACTCTATGCTTAACTTTTTGAGGAACCGCCAAACTGTTTTCCACAGTGGCTGCACCATTTTGCATTCCTACCAGCAATGTATGAGGGTTTCACTTTCTCCACATCCCTGCCAACACTTGTTATTGTCTGTTTTTTGTTTAAACATTTTCTTTTGGTCTTTTTTTTTTTTTTTTTTTGACTGCAAGGCATGTGGGATCTTAGTTCCCTGACCAGGGATCGAAACCGTGCCCCTGGCATTAGAAGCATGGAGTCTTAACCACTGGACCACCAGCGAAATCCCGTTTGAGCATCTTTTCATGTGCTTGTTGGCCATGAGTGGAGCTAAGGTGATGGCCTGAGCAACCAGAGGATGGAGCTGTCAATAAGCGAAACGGAAAAGGCAGTGGGAGGGAAGCTCAGTTTGACAGGTTAAGTTTTATGTACCTGTTTGACCCCCAGTGGAGATGTGGAACTGGCAGCTGCTGTGAGCTGGGGGTGCAGGGGAAGGTCTGGGCTGAGGTGTAAACTTGGATGTGATCAGGATATGGTAGCATTTAAACCACAAGGTGGACTGGGGCCAGCCACGGCAGAGGCTGGGCCATGAGGAAAGAGAAAAACCAGGTGAGCGGTGACCTGGAAGCCCAGTGGAGGGGGTGTTTCAAGAAGGGATAGTGAGGGTCTGGTTGGATGCTACTGAAGGTGAAGTATGACAGGGCTGACAATCGACTTGCTAACGTGGGATCAAGTGACCTTGACAACAGCAGCTTGGCTTGTGAACCTACCTGGAGTGAGTTTAGGATGGGGTGGGAGCCAAATTGGGAAGAGGGCAGAGACCACACTTCAGAGGGGCTTTGAGGGAAGGGAGGAGAGAAATAAGATTGCACTTAAAGAGGGAGAGAGATTAAGAGGAGTTTTTAAAATGTAAGGCAAGAGAATGAGTCGCTGATGGGAATGCTTGAACAGAGAGGAAAAACGCTATGATGCAGAAGGAGCGGGGAGACTTACCAGAAGGGTGTCTTTGAGTCCGAGAGAGGGGACAGGCTGTGGCGCGCACCGGAGGGGCGGCTTAGGTAGCAGCCGGACAGATCCTCCGAGGGTCAGGAGAGAAGGCTAAGCAGATGTGCTGGTGGGGGGCTGAGGAAGTTATCTGTGAAAAAGGAAGCAAGGATGCAGGCTGAGAGGGAGGTGGAGGAGGAAGGCAGAGAAGGATGAAGTAGTGACTGGGGAGTAGGGGTTGCCCCCGCCCGGGGAGTGAGGCTAGGCAGCCCCAGTGGCCCACTTGAGGTGAGCCCAGGAATCCAGGTTTAGAAAAGACACATTTGTCTTAAGCAAGCATAATCTGCAGAGATGCAGCTCTGCCCACTGTAAAGTTAATTGTTTACATTTGTAAATGTAACCCTTTAAATGCCATAGAAAAGCCACTGCACACCTCTCTATTCCAGAAGGCTTTTGGGCTACATCTACCTAACTCAAGGTTTCTAACCTGGGGCCTATGGGCTCCCTGAGGTCCTAGAGATATTTTCAAGATTCACAAGTTCTTATTTATTTATTTGTTTGTTTATTTATTGAAGTATAGTTGATTTACAACGTTGTGTTAATTTCTGCTGTACAGCAAAGTGATTCAGTTATACATATGTATACGTTCTTTTTTTTTTTAAATTAATTAATTAATTAATTTTATTTTTGGCTGTGTTGGGTCTTCGTTTCTGTGCGAGGGCTTTCTCTACTTGCAGCAAGTGGGGTCCACTCTTCATCGCAGTGTGTGGGCCTCTCACTATCGCGGCCTCTCTTGTTGCGGAGCACAGGCTCCAGACGCGCAGGCTCAGTAGTTGTGGCTCACGGGCCTAGTTGCTCCGTGGCATGTGGGATCTTCCCAGACCAGGGCTCGAACCCATGTCCCCTGCATTGGCAGGCAGATTCTCAACCACTGCGCCACCAGGGAAGCCCCATTCTTTTTTAAAATAGTCTTTTCCATTATGATTTATCATAGGATTTTTTTAAAAAATAAATTTATTTATTTATTTATTTATTTATGGCTGCATTGGGTCTTCGTTGCTGCACGCGGGCTTTCTCTAGTTGTGGCGAGCAGGAGCTACTCTTTGTTGCAGTGCATGTGCTTCTCATTGCGGTGGCTTCTCTTGTTTGCAGAGCACGGGCTCTAGGCATGCGAGCTTCAGTCGTTGTGGCACGCAGGCTCAGTAGCTGTGGCTCGCGGGCTCTAGAGCGCAGGCTCAATAGTTGTGGCGCATGGGCTTAGTTGTTCCGTGGCATGTGGGATCTTCCCAGACCAGGGCTCGAAACTGTGTCCCCTGAATTGGCAAGCAGATTCTCAACCACTGCGCCACCAGGGAAGTCCCTGTCATAGGATATTGAATATAGTTCTCTGTGCTATACAGTAGGACCTTGTTGTTTATCCATTCCATATATAAAAGCTTACATCTGTTAACCCCAACTTCCCACTCCATGCCTCCCTCAACCCCTCCCTCTTGGTAACCACCAGTCTGTTCTCTATGTTTGAGATTCATGAGTTTTTTTTATAAGGATTCTTAATTTAGGGTTTCATGTCAATAATAACTTAGACACCTGATTCTGGCCTACCTGCATGACCACATGTGAATGCACATTGCCATGTGGTTTCATGATCACCGTGTGTGTTTATGACCACATTGGAGTATTAAATGTCACAGCTAATGGGAACAGAAAAGAGTCAGACTAATGTGGGACAGATGTATTTAGGCAGCGGTTCTAGTGGAGAACTGTGGTGAGATGATCAGTCGAACCTGCTGTGCTATTGCTGAGCTATGGGGGTTTTGTTTCAGCAAAATAACATCATCCTTTATGTTAATTTAGTGCTGTTTGAATTTTACTGGTTGTTTGCTTGGTTTGTGTTTAATTTGTATATTCAGTGTGGCTTATAGTTCTGTAAGCACTATAAACATAGCTTTTGTGTTTGTATAAAAATAATTTATTCAACAAATGACACTGGGAAAACTGGATAACCACATGCAAAAGAATGAAGCTGGACCCTTACTTTATACCATATACAAAAATTAACTCACAATGGATCAAAGACCTAAACTTAACAGCTAAAACTCTAAAACTCTTAGAAGGAAGCATAAGGGAAAAGCTTTAGGGCACTGGATTTGGCAATGATTAATGGACGTGACACCAAAAGCACAGGCAACAAAAGAAAACTAGATAAAATGGACTACATCAAAGTTAAAAACTTTTGTGCATCAAAGGACACTATCAACAGAGTGAAAAGGCAACTCATCAGATGGGAGAAAATATTTGCAAAACATATATCTGATAAGGGGTTAATATCCAGTATATATAAAGAATTTCTACAACTGAACAACAAAGAAAAAAACCAATTAAAAAATGGACAAAGGACTTGAAAAGACATTTCTCCAAAGACAATATACAAATGGCTAATAAGCACATGATAAGATGCTCAATATCACTAATCACTAGGAAAGTGTGAATCAAAATCACTATGAGATATCACTCACACCCATCAGGATGACCATTACTAAAAAATTAAAAAAGAAAGAAAGAAAGAAAGAAAGCAAAAGCAAAAGCAAAAGCAAAAGAAAGTAACATCCGTTGGCAAGGATTTGGAGAAATTGAAATCTTGTGCATTGCTGATGTGAATGTAAAATGATGCAGCCACCGTGGAAAATGGTTTAGTGGTTCCTCAAAAAATTCAGCATAGAATTACTATACGATCCAGGAATTCCAGTCTCTGGAGGAGAAGAGCAAGGGGACAGCCTGTTCAAGGCAGGACCTCACTGAGGTGGGGATGGTTTTCCTGGGTTCCCTGGGCTCTCAGATGTCCCCTCCCTCCAATGCCCTACTCTTCAGATGATCCATCCCCCTTCCACCTGGGATATGGTCCCATGAAAATCTCTTGTCACCCTTTTATCTCTCCCTGGTTCTTTCTGCTTTACCCACAAACAACACCAAGGTCAAAATCAGCACCAGGAGCTACTGTTCACAGAGTATGTACTACATGCCAATTTGGATCCTTACTGACAAGCTGGTGACTTTGGCAAATTACTAACCTATCTGGGCCTCAGTTCCCTCTCCTATAAAATGGGCACATAAATACTGATCCTGTGGAGTGGTTGTGAGTTGGGTCATCCTTGGCACTGTTTGGCCTTCAGAATCCATTGCTTCTTTCCTTGATTTGGCTTCATTTCCTAGCATGTTCATTTAGCTCAAATTTGCACCTTTAAATCTGCTGTGGACTTGGCAACCATATCATCGAGCTCGTTAGGTTGTAGGTTAAGATGTTTAATTAGGCCCTGAGGAGGTTAGAAGGCTGTCTGTCCTAAGGGTCAAGTTCCCAAGCCTCAGAAGGTGGACTCATGACGTCTTTTTGGTCCCCAGAGACATTCTTCTCTAGCTATGTGGGAGACTGTGCAGTTGCCAGAGAGCAAAGTCTCCCAAGTTTCAGAAAGCTGTGGGGTGATTGTGTGACACCCAGATCTGAGAGGGACGGGCCACTGCTCTTGGCTGCTCAGACTCTGTTGTGGTGAGCCCTGGGAGTCACACTGAGCCTTGGGAGCCGCATTTTGAGGAAGAGTGACGAGCCAGACAGCATTCTGGGGAGGAAAGCCAGGAGAGAAGGCTCAGAAAACAGCATCCCACAGGCGGATGCAGTGTAACTGTATCACCCATCAGCTCCTGCTGGGTTATGTTGAGTGATAAACAGTCACCAAAACACAGTGGTTATGATGCTGAAAACTCAGCCTCTGTGCACTGGTGCTGAATTGGATCTCAGAGACGGAGTTTTGGGTGAAGTAGAAAAGAACAGCTTTATTGCTTTGCCAGGCAAAGGGGGACACAGTGGGCTCATGCCCTCAAAAACTGTGTGTCCCCACCCAGGGGGATTTGATGAGGAGTTTTATAGCAATGGTTCAAGGGGCGGAGTTGCTGATAAGGATCATGGTGTGTGCAGGGCCTGCATTCCTTTATTCTGGCCTCAGGTGGTCTCCTGATGAGCTTCTGCAGTTGTCAAGGTTATCAAACTGTGACCTTCTCTCTGGAATGAAGAATGCTTAATTAAGTAGTTAACATCCATTTATTGGGGGTTCTGTAGAAGAGCTCAAAGATATTGTTATGTGTATTCCTTGAGGTGGAACCAGGACCCTGCCCCAAGGCTGCACTATTGTTTCTTTTTTTTTTTTTTTATTTATTTATTTTATTTTTGGCTGTGTTGGGTCTTCGTTTCTGTGCGAGGGCTTTCTCTAGTTGTGGCAAGCGGGGGCCACTCTTCATCGCGGTGCGCGGGCCTCTCACTATCGCGGCCTCTCTTGTTGTGGAGCACAGGCTCCAGACGCGCAGGCTCAGTAGTTGTGGCTCACGGGCCTAGTTGCTCCGCGGCATGTGGGATCTTCCCAGACCAGGGCTCGAACCCGTGTCCCCTGCATTGGCAGGCAGATTCTCAACCACTGCGCCACCAGGGAAGCCCCTGCACTATTGTTTCTTGACCGCTCCTCCTTTATCTCTGCATCCCCTCCCTTCCCTGATTAACAACTGTTTGAACCTGCCCTTTGGAACTCAGGGAAATTCACGGAGGCTGGAGTCTGTTCCCTACAAACAAGAAATGAGGGGCACAGAAGACTTTCCGTGGGGCCCCACAGGGTCCTGCTCAGTTTCAGTTATAACAGCAAAGGTTTGTTCTCGCTAATAGTACGTGTTACCTGTGGTGGTTACAGCCTTGCTCCATGTCCTCTTCATTCCAGGAGTCAGGCTGAAGGATCACCTAGGAAAGTACTGTTTTTGAGGCAGAGGGAGAAGAGTGATGGTCGAACCATGAAATGGCTCTAAAGCCTCTGCTCAGAGTAACATATATCAGTCCAGTTCACATTTTATTGGTCAAAGCAAATCAAATGACCAAGTCTGTCATCAGTGGGGGTGGGGAGTTATAAGCTCCCACATGGAGGGGTGGTTGACTATTCGTCTGGCACAGAGTAGATGCTCAATAACTATTTGTTTAATGAATGAATAAATGAATCCTCTGATCCTGGAAGGACTTAAGCAAGAGATAAACGCCCATTTGTGTTAGTTATCTGTTACCGCATTACCAATTACTCACAAAACTAGTGGCTTAACACGACAATAAACATTTATCATCTCAGATAGCTTCTGTGGGTCAGGAATTTGGGAGTGGCTTAGTGGAATGGTTTAGGTGTGAGGTTTCTCATTACATTTGTAGCCCAGATGTTGGTGAGGGCTGCAGCCACCTCTAGGCTTGACTGAGCTGAAGGCTCTGTTTCCAAGACGGGTCACCAACATAGATGATGAATTGGAGCTGGCTGTTGGTTGAAGGCCTCAGTTCCTCATCATGTGAACTTATTCATAGGGCTGCTTGAGTGTGCTTACAACAGGGTGGCTGGATTCCTTCAGAATGAGTGATCCAAGAGAGAGCAAGAAGAAGCCAAAGAGCAAGAAGAAGTCTTATACCTAGAGTCAAAAGTCATGCACCACCATTTCTACAATATCCTCTTGGTTACACAGGTCTTTCCTATTCAATGTGGGAGAAAGTCACCATGTGAACACCGGGACAGGAGATCACTTGAGGCCATCAACCATAGTTTGCCTTCTGGTCCCCAATAAGTCATGTGCCTCCCGCATGTGAATTCTCTGACTTCCTCTCAAGGTTCCTAAAGTTCAGAATCTCATCATCTAAGTCAGGTACAGGTGAGGCTTCTTGGGTAGGGTTCCTCAAGTACTGCTCTTTGAGGACAGCTCCTCTTGATCTGAAGATGTGTGGACTAAAGAGACAGTTATATGGCCCCCCACCCTTCCATGCATGAAGCATACAATGGTGTGAGAAGCATAAGATAACTATTAAAGACACTCCCAATTCAAAAAAGGAGGCATTCAGGAGTCACTGGTCAATAGCAATCCTGAAATATATCAGAACTTCCAATGTTGGGAGTTCCTTCATTTGGCCTTAAGGGCTGGAAATAATTCCCCATGGCTCTTGGCTCTATGCAATCTTGGTTTCACCTTCTGAGTCATCTTTCCTTTTCCATGAAGGGTGGCGTATGTTAGCAGTTGATTGATTTTCTCAGCCTTCTTTCTGCCTGTAGAAGTTTACGAGTCAAAGATTTCTTTTCATTTTGTACTGTCTCTGTCTCTCTCAGTTCAAGCTTGTAATATTTCTGCCAGTATAATTCTCCTAAAACTTTTTTGGATCTCCTATAGATCTTATTGGGGTTTGCTCCACTAGACAAGCCTTTTCGAGGTAAATCCTTCTCTACTTTGAGATTCTGCTGAGACTGCTGAGGGATAAAGCCTTTACATTTTTTTAGAAGCCTTATTAAGCGAATGGTTCTCTGAAGCACCCCCTTACATTCTCTAGAACTTATTGGCAGATTTTATAGCCACACCCTCAGCTTCATCTTTAGATCATCTTTTCCTGATATTTCCCTGGATTTGGTTTTTTTCACAGAAACTATTTTTAAATTTTAAGGTCATCTGCCTTCTAGAGAAGCTAGGGATTTTCAAAACCAGAAAGTCCTTGTTCTTTTATGCTCAGCAGTACTTCTTTTAGCTTATTTCTCTCCTATCTCATTTTACTAACACAGGCAAGAGGAAATGAGGTGGAACATTCAACACTCTGCTTGGAAATCTAGATCCCCTATCTCATTAAGTACCTTTTCTACTTTTCACATTACCACAGGAGATAGTGCTGCTAAGCTTTCTGACAGTACATAACAAGAAACTTCTTTCCTCCAGTTTCCAGTCACATTTTCCTAAGTTTCCTTTAAATCCTCACCCAAAGCATCCTCCAAGTGCACAGGCTTCAACTAACAGTAGACGCTCCTGGCTAAACATCAGAATTGCTATGGTCAGTGATTCCCTTGTGCCCCATTTTCCCTGCCTTCCTCGAATATGCAAGTCCATTTCCTACTCAGGGCATTTGAATTTGCTTTTCTCTCCATCTACACTGCTCTTCCTCCAGATATCCTCTTGGCTTGCTCTCTTGTTTAATTCAGATTGTCACTTAAATGTTACCTCTTTATAGAGGCTGTCTGTGACTACTCTATCTAAAATAACCTCCCCATTCTCTCTTTATACGCTTATCCTGTTTTATTTTTCTTCATGGCACTTTTGATCATCTGACATTACATTATACATTTATTTATTATCTGTCACCCCCATGACAGTGCAAGCTCAAGTGGAAAGGGAACTTTGTCTGTTTTATTCACTGTTAAAACCCTAGTGCCTGTAATAATGGCTGGCATGTTAGTACGTATCCAATAAATACTTGTTGAATGAATTAATTAAGTGGCCTCTGCAGAGGCACCTAGCATATAAGTAGACGAGTCTTATACTGGGATTCAGAAGCCAAATCTCCTAAGGCCAGTCTGAGAAAGAGGGTCATTGGAAATAACAGGCAACAGGGAGCCACAGCAAGTTCTGGAGCAGGGACATGATGGCAGGTCTCAGACTCAAAACAGGCTCTGCTCTGCCAAATCTGGCCTTCTGTTTTCCCAGAAGAGGTGAAACCTTCAGTGGGTCAGGGGTTCTGAGCCTTTTGCCGGAGGTGCGGGGCAAGGGGGTATTTCCTTTTTCAAAAATATCACACTGGTGGGCATTTGGTCCATGGCTCAGCCTAAACAGGGTCTATATACACAAATAGCTTTCTGAGGCAGGGGTTGGTCAGGAGGTTAGGAATGGACTCTAAGCACCAAATTTCTTCAGTCACCCTAGGGCTGGGCACATAGGTTGGGGCCCCAGAATATGGCAAAGGCAGGCTTTTGTATGGAAAGATGGAAAAGGAAAACGGATGCGGCAGAAGTTTTAAGAGCACGTGTTGGGGGGACAGTTACTGGAGGGGGTGAGGGCAGAGGCTTCAAAGCAGACAGACCTGGTTAGAGAATCAACTCTGCAAAATGTGATCCAAGCTGATGAAAGGCTATTTATAGTTTTTATTTATTTCACTCGTGAATATTCATACATCTCGCTGTGGAAATATTAATACATTTGATTACAGGGCACTGTCCCAACTCCCTCAGGGATGTTTCATGATACACAGTGTATGCATCACATTACCTTTCTAAAATTTGAAGAAATCTGATTTCTGCAATACCTCTGGCCTCAGCGTGTTTGGAGAAAGGTCTGTGGATTTATAAAAACACTAACCTCCAGGGTTACTGTAGGAGTACCTGAGAAAATAGATACCAAATGCCAAGTACAGGCACAGGGAAAGACTGTAAGGGAGATGGCCAGACTTAGTGGTGACAGAAGGAAAACTGAGATCAGTCTCTGGGAGAGGCTGTGAGGTTAATGGCTCCAGAAGCAAGGAGTTATCTCTCAATGGATGGATGCTGTCCTCTGGAAGCCAAGGAGAAAAGACCTGGTGCGTTCTTGGGATTGCCAGTCTCTTCCCAGTTGCAGCTCCTGGTCCTGCTAGATCTCTGTCCTTTGAGGGCTTTGGGGTGGGGTGAGGCTGTAGCTTAGAATCTGGGTACCAGGTCGGATGGTGTTTCCCTCTGAAGGGAAGCTAATTAGTGTGGATATATTCATTTCTCTTGGGTGTACCTAGGAGAATAATTGCTGGATTATATGGTAACTCTATGTTTAACCTTTTGAGAAACTTCCAGACTTTCTTGAAGTAGCTGCATCATTTTACATTTCCACCAGCAGGATACAAAGGTTCCAATTTCTCCACATCTTTGCCAACACTGTTATTGTTTGTCTTTTTGATTATAGCCATCCTAGTGGGTGTGAAGTAATATCTCATGATGATTTTAGTAGCATTTTCTTTTTTAAAAAAATATTTATTTATTTATTTATTGGCCGTGCCGTGTGGCATGTGGGATCTTTGTTTCCCGACCAGGGATTGAATCTGCACCCCTTGTGTTGGAAGCGTGGAGTCTTAACCACTGGACTGTCAGGGAAGTCCCCTAGTAGCATTTTTCTAATGGCTAATGATGTTGAGAGTATCTTTTCCTATGTTTATTGGACATTTGTATATATTCTTTGGAGAAAAGTACATTGAGACCATTTGCCCATTTTTCAATTTGGTTACTTGTCTTTTTATTATTAAGTTGTAAGAGTTCTTTATATATACTGGATACCAGTCCTTCATGAAATATATGATCTGCAAACATTTTCTTCTATTTTGTGGACAGTTTTTTTACTTGCTTGATGGTGTTCTTTGAAGCACAAAAGTTTTTAATTTTGATGATGTCAAATGTATCTGTTTTTTTCTTTTGTAGATTATACTTTTGTGTCATATCAAGAAATCATTGGGCTTCCCTGGTGGCGCAGTGGTTGAGAATCTGCCTGTCGGTGCAGCGGAAACGGGTTCGAGCCCTGGTCTGGGAGGATCCCGCGTGCCGCGGAGCAGCTGGGCCCGTGAGCCACAATTGCTGAGCCTGCGCGTCTGGAGCCTGTGCTCTGCAACAAGAGAGGCCGCGGTGGTGGGAGGCCTGCGCACCGCGGTGAGGAGTGGTCCCCACTTGCCGCAACTGGGGAAGGCCCTCGCACAGAAACGAAGACTCAACACAGTCATAAATAAATAAATAAATAAATAAGTAAATAAAAGAACGTGAATTAAAAAAAAAAAAAAGAAAAAAAAAGGAATCATTGCCTAATCCAAGGTCATGAAGATTTATGCCTATGTTTTCTTCTAAGAGTTTAATAGTTTTAGTGCTTACGTTTAGGTCTTTGATCCATTTTGAGTAAATTTTTGTATATGATGTAATTCTTTTGCATGTGGATATCCAGTTGTCCCAGCACCATTTGTTGAAAAGACTATTCTTTCCTTATTGAATTGTACTGGCATCCTTGCCGAAAATCAATTGACTGTAAATGTGAGGATTTATTTCTGGACTCTCAATTCTATTCCATTGCTCTATATGTCTGTCCTTATGCCAGTACCACACTGTCCTGATTACTGGCTATTCTGGATACCTTGAGTTTCCATATGAATTTTAGAATCAACTTATTGATTTTTGCAAATATACAGGTTGGGATTTTGGTAGAGATTGCATCGAATCTGTAGACCAGTTTCGGGAGTATTGCCATCTTAACAACATTAAATCTTCCAATCCATGAACATGGGTGTCTTTCCACTTATTTAGGTCTTCTTTAATTTCTTTCAACAATATTCTTTAGTTTTAAGAGTATAAGTTTTGCACTTCCTTTGCTAAATCTATTATTTAGAAGTATTTTATTTTATTTGATGGTATTGTAAATAGAATTGTTTTTTAAATTTCATTTTGATTGTTAATTGCAAATATAGAAATATTATTGATTTTTGTTTATGATCATGTATCTTACAACCTGGCTGAACTCATGTATTAGTTCTAATAGTTATTATTAGTGGATTTCTTAAGATTTTTTGTATACAAGGTTATGTCATCATCAAATAGAAATAGTATTATTTCTTTCTTTTCAGTATAGATGTCTTTTATTTCATTTTCTTGTGTAATTGCCCTGGCTATAACTCCAGTACAATGTTGACTAGAAGTGGTGAGAGCAGACATCCTTGTCTTGTTCCTGATCTTAGGGGAAAAGCATTCATTCTTTCAACCTTGAGTATGATGTTAGCTGTGGGATTTTCATAGATACCCTTAGTTTGGTTGAGAGAATTTCCTTTTATTCCTAATTTGTTGAATGTTTTCATCATGAAGCGTTGTTGAATTTTGTCAATGGCTTTTCTGCGTCTATTTAGATGATCATGTGGTTTTGGTCTTTTGTTCTACTGATAGGGTGTATCACACTAATTGATTTTCAGGTGTTAAAACAACCTTGCATTCCCAGGCCAAATCTCACTTGGTCATGGTGTATAATCCTTTTTACATGTTGCTGGATTCAGTGTGCTAGTATTTTGTCAAGGATTTTTGCATTTGTGTTCATTTTGTATTTTGGCATCAGGGTAAAACTGGCTTCATAGAATGAGTTTGTAAGTGTTCTCTTCTATGTTTTGGAAGAACTTGTGAAGAATTGTTATTAATTCTTGAAATAGGTTAGTGGAATTCACAAATGAGGCCATCTGGGCCTGGACTGTTCTTTTTTTAAAAAAAAACAAATTTATTTATTATTTATTTATTTATTTTTGGCTGCGTTGCGTCTTCGTTGCTGCGCACGGGCTTTCTCTAGTTGCGGCGAGCGGGGGTTACTCTTTGTTGCAGTGCGTGGGCTTCTCATTGCGGTGGCTTCTTTTGTTGTAGAGCACGGGCTCTAGGCGCGAGGGCTTCAGTAGTTGTGGCATACAGGCTTAGTTGCCATGCGGCATGTGGGATCTTCCTGGACCAGGGATCAAACCCGTGTCCCCTGCACTGGCAGGGGGATTCTTAACCACTGCGCCACCAGGGAAGTCCCCCTGGACTTTTCTTTGAGGATAGTTTTCTGATTCAATCTCTTTACTTATTATAGGTGTATTTAGATTTTCTATTTTTTCTAGAGTTAGTTTTGGTAGTGCATGTCGTTCTAGGAATTTGTCCATTTCACCTGTGTTATCTAATTTGTTGGTGTACCACTTACACATTTTCATTTTTAAGAGCACTTTATAATCTTTGACCACCAATGGCTCCTCTCTTCTTGAAATTCTTTCCTCTTGGTTTTCATGACACATTCTTTTAATAGCCACGTGACTTGGGATAAGTCATTTAGCTTATCCCCAACAAAATGGGGATGATCATAGAGCCTTCTCATTGGGTTCTTGTGAGGATTAAATGAGATGACACCTGGGAAGTATGGATACCTGACAATGATTGTGCTTACTGTCTCCTGGTCTTCCTTTAGCTCTTTGACTACCCATCCTTTGTCTTAGCAGGGATACTTTAGGGCAGCAGTTTTCAGCTGGGGGTGAAGTTTCCCACCAGGGGACATTTGGCAATGTTTGGAGACATTTTTGGTTGTCACAGTTGGGGAGATGCTACTGGCAACTGGTAAGCAGAGACCAGGGAGGCCGCTAAATGTCCTGCAATGCACAGGACAGGCCCCAGCAGCAAAGAATTATCTGGCCTCAGATGGTAATAGTACTGAAGTCTTTATGGGGACAGCTCTACATGATTATTGTAAAGAGTTGAAAATACAGATGGACAAGATGAAAAGGCAGAGGGCTATGTACCAGATGAAGCAACAAGATAAAGCCCCAGAAAAATAACTAAATGAAGTGGAGATAGGCAACCTTCCAGAAAAAGAATTCAGAATAATGATAGTGAAGATGATCCAAGACCTCGGAAATAGAATGGAGGCAAAGATTGAGAAGATGCAAGAAATGTTTAACAAAGACCTAGAAGAATTAAAGAACAAACAAGCAGAGATGAACAATATAATAACTGAAATGAAAACTACACTAGAAGGAATCAATAGCAGAATAACTGAGGCAGAAGAACGGATAAGTGACCTGGAAGACAGAATGGTGGAATTCACTGCTGCGGAACAGAATAAAGAAAAAAGAATGAAGAGAAATGAGAACAGCCTAAGAGACCTCTGGGACAACATTAAACGCAACAACATTCACATTAAAGGGGTCCCAGAAGGAGAAGAGAGAGAGAAAGGACCAGAGAAAATATTTGAAGAGATTATAGTCAAAAACTTCCCTAACATGGGCAAGGAAATAGCCACCCAAGTCCAGGAAGTGCAGAGAATCCCATACAGGATAAACCCAAGGAGAAACACACCAAGACACATAGTAATCAAATTTGCAAAAATTAAAGACAAAGAAAAATTATTGAAAGCAGCAAGGGAAAAACAACAAATAACATACAAGGGAACTCCCATAAGGTTAACAGCTGATTTCTCAGCAGAAACTCTACAAGCCAGAAGGGAGTGGCATGATATACTTAAAGTAATGAAAGGGAAGAACCTACAACAAAGATTACTCTACCCGGCAAGGATCTCATTCAGATTCGGTGGAGAAATCAAAAGCTTGACAGACAAGCAAAAGCTAAGAGAATTCAGCACCACCAAACCAGCTCTACAACAAATGCTAAAGGAACTTCTCTAAGTGGAAAACACAAGAGAAGAAAAGGACTTACAAAAACAAACCCAAAACAATTCAGAAAATGGTCATAGGAACATTCATATCGATAATTACCTTAAACGTGAATGGATTAAATGCTCCAACCAAAAGACACAGGCTTGCTGAATGGATACAAAAACAAGACCCATCTATATGCTGTCTACAAGAGACCCACTTCAGACCTAGGGACACATACAGACTGAAAGTGAGGGGATGGAAAAAGATATTCCATGCAAATGGAAATCAAAAGAAAGCTGGAGTAGCAATACTCATATCAGATAAAATAGACTTTAAAATAAAGAATGTTACAAGAGACAAGGAAGGACACTACATAATGATCAAGGGATCAATCCAAGAAGAAGATATAACAGTTATGAATATATATGCAGCCAACATAGGAACACTTCAATACATAAGGCAACTGCTAACAGCTATAAAAGAGGAAATCGACAGTAACACAATAATAGTGGGGAACTTTAACACCTCACTTACACCAATGGACAGATCATCCAAAATGAAAATAATAAGGAAACGGAAGCTTTAAATGACACAATAGACCAGACAGATTTAATTGATATTTATAGGACATTCCATCTAAAAACAGCAGATTACACTTTCTTCTCAAGTGCGCACGGAGCATTCTCCAGGATAGATCACATCTTGGGTCACATATCAAGCCTCAGTAAATTCAAGAAAATTGAAATCATATCAAGCATCTTTTCCGACCACAACGCTATGAGAGTAGAAATGAATTACAGGGAAAAAAACGTAAAAAACACAAACACATGGAGGCTAAACAATACGTTACTAAATAACCAAGAGATCACTGAAGAAATCAAAGAGGGAATCAGTAAATACTTAGAGACAAATGACAATGAAAACACGACAATCCAAAACCTATGGGATGCAGCAAAAGCAGTTCTAAGAGGGAAGTTTATAGCTATACAAGCCTACCTCAAGAAACAAGAAAAATCTCAAATAAACAATCTAACCTTACACCTAAAGGAACTAGAGAAAGAAGAACAAACAAAACCCAAAGTTAGTAGAAGCAAAGAAATCATAAAGTTCAGAGCGGAAATAAATGAAATAGAAACAAAGAAAACAATAGCAAAGATCAATAAAACTAAAAGCTGGTTCTTTGAGAAGATAAACAAAATTGATAAACCATTAGCCAGACTCATCAAGAAAAAGAGGGATAGGACTCAAATCAATAAAATTAGAAATGAAAAAGAAGTTACAACAGACACCGCAGAAATACAAAGCATCCTAAGAGACTACTATCAGCAACTCTATGCCAATAAATTGGACAACCTAGAAGAAATGGACAAATTCTTAGAAAGGTATAACCTTCCAAGACTGAACCAGGAAGAAATAGAAAATATGAACAGACCAATCACAAGTAATGAAATTGAAACTGTGATTAAAAATCTTCCAACAAACAAAAGTCCAGGACCAGATGGCTTCACAGGTGAATTCTATCAAACATTTAGAGAAGAGCTAACACACATCCTTCTCAAACTCTTCCAAAAAATTGCAGAGGGAGGAACACTCCCAAACTCATTCTATGAGGCCGCCATCACCCTGATACCAAAACCAGACAAAGATACTACAAAAAAAAGAAAATTACAGACCAATATCACTGATGAATATAGATGCAAAAATCCTCAACAAAATACTAGCAAACAGAGTCCAACAACACATTAAAAGGATCATACACAATGATCAAGTGGGATTTATTCCAGGCATGCAAGGATTCTTCAGTATATGCAAATCAATCAATGTGATACACCATATTAACAAATTGAAGAATAAAAACCATATGATCATCTCAATTGATGCAGAAAAATCTTTTGACAAAATTCAACACCCATTTATGATAAAAACTCCCCAGAAAGTGGGCATAGAGGGAACTTACCTCAACATAATAAAGGCCATATATGACAAACCCACAGCAAACATCATTCTCAATGGTGAAAAACTGAAAGCATTTCCTCTAAGATCAGGAACAAGACAAGGATGTCCACTCTCACCACTATTATTCAACATAGTTTTGGAAGTCCTAGCCATGGCAATCAGAGAAGAAAAAGAAATAAAAGGAATACAAATTGGAAAAGAAGAAGTAAAACTCTCACTGTTTGCAGATGACATGATACTATACATAGAGAATCCTAAAGATGCCACCAGAAAACTACTAGAGCTAATCAATGAATTTGGTAAAGTTTCAGGATACAAAATTAATGCACAGAAATCTCTTGCATTCCTGTACACTAATGATGAAAAATCTGAAAGAGAAATTAAGGAAACACTCCCATTTACCATTGCAACAAAAAGAATAAAATACCTAGGAATAAACCTACCTAAGGAGGTAAAAGACCTGTACTCAGAAAACTATAAGACACTGATGAAGGAAATTAAAGATGATACCAACAGATGGAGAGATATACCATGTTCTTGGATTGGAAGAATCAACATTGTGAAAATGACTATACTACCCAAAGCAATCTACAGATTCCATGCAATCCCTATCAAATTATCAATGGCATTTTTTACGGAACTAGAACAAATCATCTTAAAATTTGTATGGAGACACAAAAGACCCCGAATAGCCAAAGCAGTCTTGAGGGAAAAAAACGGAGCTGGAGGAATCAGACTCCCTGACTTCAGACTATACTACAAAGCTACAGTAATCAAGACAATATGGTACTGGCACAAAAACAGAAACATAGATCAATGGAACAAGATAGAAAGCCCAGAGATAAACCCACGCACCTATGGTCAACTAATCTATGACAAAGGAGGCAAAGATATACAATGGAGAAAAGACAGTCTATTCAATAAGTGGTGCTGGGAAGACTGGAAAGCTACATGTAAAAGAATGAAATTAGAACACTCCCTAACACCATACACAAAAATAAACTCAAAATGGATTCGAGACCTAAATGTAAGACTGGACACTATAAAACTCTTAGAGGAAAACATAGGAAGAACACTCTTTGACATAAATCACAGCAAGATCTTTTTTGATCCACCTCCTAGAGTATGGAAATAAAAACAAAAATAAACAAATGGGACCTAATGAAACTTCAAAGCTTTTGCACAGCAAAGGAAACCATAAACAAGACAAAAAGACAACCCTCAGAATGGGAGAAAATATTTGCAAATGAATCAATGGACAAAAGATTAATCTCCAAAATATATAAACAGCTCATACAGCTCAATATTAAAGAAACAAACAACCCAATCCAAAAATGGGCAGAAGACCTAAATAGACATTTCTCCAAAGAAGACATATAGATGGCCAAGAAGCACATGAAAAACTGCTCAACATCACTAATTATTAGAGAAATGCAAATCAAAACTACAATGAGATATCACCTCACACCAGTTAGAATGGGCATCATCAGAAAATCTACAAACAACAAATGCTGGAGAGGGTGTGGAGAAAAGGGAAGCCTCTTGCACTGTTGGTGGGAATGGAAATTGATACAGCCACTATGGAGAACAGTATGGAGGTTACTTAAAAAACTAAAAATAGAATTGCCATATGATCCAGCAATCTCACTACTGGGCATATACCCAGAGAAGACCAGAATTCAAAAAGACACATGCACCCCAATGTTCATTGCAGCACTATTTACAATAGCCAGGTCATGGAAGCAACCTAAATGCCCATCGACAGACGAATGGATAAAGAAGTTGTGGTGCATATATACAATGGAATATTACTCAGCCATAAAAAGGAACGAAATTGAGTCATTTGTTGAGACGTGGATGGATCTAGAGACTGTCATACAGAGTGAAGTAAGTCAGAAAGAGAAAAGCAAATATCATATATTAACGCATGTATGTGGAACCTAGAAAAATGGTACAGATGAACCGGTTTACAGGGCAGAAGTTGAGACACAGATGTAGAGAACAAACATATGGACACCAAGGGGGGAAAGCCATGGGGGGCTGGGGATGGTGGTGTGCTGAATTGGGTGATTGGGATTGACATGTATACACTGATGTGTATAAAATTGATGACTAATAAGAACCTGCTGTATAAAAGAATAAATAAAATAAAATTCAAAAATTAAAAAAAAAAAAGAGTTGAAAATACAGGTAAGCCAAAAATAAAAAATAAAAAACGAACAAAACGAATAATCCCTTGTAATCCTGCTACATTGTTAGGAAAGAATATTTTTCTAAAAATAGGCATGTTTGTACAGTAAGAATATTCTGGCTCTTTTGAATTTCTCCTGTCTCTATTGCCTACCTGGTTATGTGACATAATGTGTTTAGTGCCATTTCAGTGCCCAGCAGGTATTGGCCAGTCTGTGGATGTGCTGTTCTTCCAGATGAGAGGGGCAGGGAAATGCCCAGTATCTACAGAGTGGTCCTTAGAAGGAGGGCTTAGTCAGGCGAGGGTGGGGCAGGGCATCTGGTTTGTCTGCAGGTGGGACTTATAAAAAGTCATTCTCTGGGTGGCCTGATGTTTTCCATGAGCTCTGCGTGTACCTGAGTGTGTGTGCACAAGTGTGTTCCCATGGCATCATCCCGCTGGAGGGTAGACAGGTATACTGGAGACTCCATAGCTTTGTTAACTATGGGAAAGAATAGAACTTGGGTTAATTTTGGTTTATTCATTTGGGTTGAATCCTTTGATCGCATAATGTTTCCAAAATATCCTTCTGGGGCTGAGGGCTTCCCAGTCTGGGGGCGTGTAGCTTTCCTCTGGCTGAACGTACACACCACTGGCCCCTCTGTGCTGTCACACCTTGAAACCTTCTTTTTTTTTTTGGTCGCACCGTGCGGGATGCAGGATCTTAGTTCCCCTACCAGGGATTGAACCTGTGCCCCCTGCAGTGGAAGTGCAGAGTCTTAACCATTGGGCCGCCAGGGAAGTCCCCCACATGCCTTCTTTGTAAAGCTCTATCTCTCGTGTGCTCAGGTAAGAACTGGGGCACAGATGACATCTCCCAGGGCACACCCTGGCCTGGCCTGGGTTCTCCTTGGAAAGAGAGCAGATATTAGACTCAGACCTGCCTGTGATAAATCCAACTCATTCGCAGTGGCTCTGCATCGCTGCAGGTCAAACAAGCCATCAGCCTTGGCCTGGGGAATGGGTGCTTCATCCCCAGAAGTCGGGGCCTAGGGCCAGCGTCAGGCCCTGCTCCCGGCTTACGGATGAGACTCAGAGAAGTGATGACCCTCCCAGCGGTGCTCAGCTGTGGCTGGGCCTGGGGCCCCTGATCTCCAGGCCACCAACCTCTCTCCACGCTCCTTTCCTTCCCAGGAGGTCTGAGGCAGCCCATCCGAGCCCCAAGGGGGGCCATAGAGTCAGGCCCAGGGCCCCAAAATGCTGATCTGAGCACAATGACCTGGAAATCAGCAAAGTATTTAAAACACAGGCAGAATTCAGATCTACGAAGAGATATCGCTTGGGGGTGGGCCAGGAGGGAGGACCCCTGCTCTAGCCCGTCTTTTTACAGAGGAAGAAGGATCATCTAGCCTGAAGGAGGACTGGCCACGGCCAATGAGTTTCCACTGAGTGTACCCCCCCGCCGCCCCACCCCCCACCCTCCATCGTGCGTGTTGGGGAGGACGTGCACATGTGGGCTTGGACGTGCCAAGTATTTGACCTTCTTCCCTGATGCTGCGTGCGCCTTGAAGGATCCATGTGATGCCAGTGTCACTCCCCCACAGTGGGGACAGAACGCTGGGGATGAGCCGTGCTGGCGGGGGGACCCTGCTGTTCTTCAGGAGCTAAAACCTGCACTCTTGCTGAGCAGAGTCCCCGCTGAACAATAGGAAGGGCGGAAGGTGACGGCTTAGAAACTCGGCCTCTGGCTCTGCGAAAGGTGACTTTGAAAGTCTGCATGCGTTCCTGACGAGGTCTGGGCAGCTGAGCTTTACTGTGACAAATGATTCCAGTGTGAGGCTGCGCTGTCAGGAGCAGCAGGGATAAAAGGCTTCCTCTCAATGGCTTCCCTTTAAACTTTTCTTTTTATTATGAACTATTTCCAATGTACGCACAAGTGAAAAGAATAGTACAATAAAGCCCCGTATGCCCATCACCCAGCTAGAGTGGATCATTAGCAAGGCTTGGCCATGCTTCCTTCATCTACTTAATCCTCTCTCTTTTTCTTTCTTTCTTTCTGTTGAAGTACTTAAAATAAAATCTTAATCATAATGTGATTTCACTTCTATATATTTCTCTGCACACACATACACACACACACACATTCTTACATAACCACAAAGTCATGATCACACCTAACAAAATAAATAATAACCCCTTGGGCTCATCCAATACCCAGTCCATAATCAAATTTTCCTGTTTGCCTCAAAAGTGTCTTTTTATATTATGGTTGGTCTGTTGGACACTGGATCCAGAAAAGACCTTTGTGTGACTTTTGCCTTTAGGGCTCTTAAGGTCTTTCCAATCTAGGGTGGGTCCCCTCTCTTCTCTTTTTAAATTTAATGCTAATGTGACTTCCCTGGTGGTCCAGTGGGTAGGACTCCGCACTCCCAATGCAGGGGCCCGGGGTTCAATCCCTGGTCGGGGAAATAGATCCTGCATGCATGCCGCAAATAAGAAGTCTGCATGCCGCAACTAAAAGATCCCACGTGCCGCAACTAAGACCTGACGCAGCCAAAATAAGTAAATAATTAAAAATTAAAAAAAAAAAATTTAATGCTTTTGACTTATTGTAGAAGCCCCTGAGGATTTTTCCACGTTCTGGACTCTGCATTTGCTCCCTCATAGTATTGCTACCTCTTTCCCCGTGTACTTCCCGGAAATGATGTCTCAATTAGAATTAGCCTCAATCGATACTCCATGATGGGGTTTCCCACTGCACCATATCAGAGGCACATGCATCAGCTTGTCCCTCTGTTGGTGATACTAAAAACGATCTGTGGGTTCTGATGGTGACAGTCTGCCACCTCCATGTAAGGGCTCCTCATTTGTCAGCTGGTTCCCACCCATGTTCCCCCAACCAGCCATGTCTCCCAGCGTTCATACCCCTTTGTAGTCCGGCCCTCGAATCTGGCTGGCTCCCAAGCCTTGCCTTCGACCCTAGCATGTGGTGAGAGTGACACTGTGATTTCCGAGGAAGTCTCGTAGCTTCCCCCTTAGTCTTTCAGAACCTCACTCTGGGGGAAGCTGGCTGCCACGCAAGAAGCCTGGCTGTCCTGAGTCTGCCATGCTGCAAGGACGCCTAAGCCAGCCACGTGGAGAGGTCGCATGACGAGAGGGATGCCCCGCCGGTCCCCACTGTTCCTGTCATCTCAGCCAAGGCATCAGACGTGAGAATGATGGATGGAGAGGATGATTGATGACTCCAGTCCCAGCCTCCATCTGACCCCAGCAGTCTGAGGGACCCCGAGTGAGACCCGCGCAGCTGAGCCGGGTCCACGCTGACCGTGAGGCAGCCTATGGTAGAGTTGTGGTCAGCCGCAGTGCTTTGGATGTCTTGTTATTGCCCAGAACACCCACTGACTTATCCTCTAAGTGTTGCAACTATTGGTGATTATTGCCTGAATTCATTATTTTCTTACAAGCTACGAAATGGTGTTTTCTAATTCTACCATTTCTCCCACATTTATTTGCAGGAATTCTTTTCTTCTGCACCTAGGTTCCTTGGTGACCCTGAAGTAAGTATGGACCCTGCATGAAAGACAGGGAAATTGTGGGGTCCTTTCCTCTTCATTAGTGGGAGGTCACCCTTTTACAGCAGTGACCTGGCCCTTCTTGGATTTGCGGCCCAGATCAAGGCAGTAGGAAGGGAGGAAGAAGCCTGGGGAAGATGAGTGGGAGACTTGGTTTCCAAGGAAACCACAAGGTAAGCATCAGGTCCTCTGAGGATCATTATTTCTTTGTCCTGCTAAAAGCCAGATGCTGACACCTTCTAAGCCAGCTCAGATGCTTGTGCAGGCAACAAAATGGGCCCCCAAGGGAGGAGATGGGGCTTGGAGACCCTTTGGGGGGGAATACTGCTCCCTCCCCTGGGTCCTGGCTGCCTCTCACAAGCCCTCTGTTTCCTCTCAAAGCACCCTCCTTACCCCAAATCTCCTCAGGCCACACGGAGAGCCTAGTTTAGGGTGAAATGTACACAGAAAGTTGTCTTCCCTGGGGCTCCGTCCTGAGCCTTCATCTGTGAGGATTTGAGACTGAGGGCCCTGCCTGGTCCTGGGCTGAAGGGTTGGCAGGCCTGAGTCCCAAATCCTCCAGAAAAAAAAGAGCAATGACCCAGTGTCCGGTGACTGGTGGTCACTGGTGGTGTGGTGGTCTCAGTGCAAGATTTGCCAAGAGCCACCATCTAACCAGCAATTATTTCGCCATATAACCAGACATGACACAACAGGGGCTTAGAGCTGCAGGCATATAATCTCACAAATCCTCACAAGCACTCGCTGAAGTGGGAGCTGTCTTCACCCACGTTTACAGAAGTAGGAATGGAAGTCCCACCAGGTCGGGTCACCTGTCCAAGGTCACCCAAAGCGCCCCCTGCTGCCTACCTGTAGAATCGGCCCCAGGCCGTCTGCCTTTGTCAAGGTTCCCTCTGCTGGGAGCCGGTCTGGTGAAGGGCATAACCTTGTATTAATTATTCACCTCTAACTGTGTGTATTTGGATTTTTCAGTTGAACCTTAAATACGTATAAAGGATCCACTCATGTCGCAACCCAGGGTGGTGCCCGAGTTCTGACCGTGGCTCAGACAGGCACCAGCAGTCATGGGGCAGGTGGGGATGAGGGCGCTGGGTCTGCCTGCCATGGACCAGCCGGACACACGGTCACACAAGTGCCGGGTGGTGGAGCTGGGCCTGAGTCCTTGACATTTTCCTCAGTGCAGGACAGACTTCGCTGGTTCTAAAATAGTATCCTACAGCATCCAGTTCAATGGACCCATGGAGGAAATGCCCCTAAACACAATGTCCCCCTCACCAGAAGCCCACGTGAACATGAAGTGTTGTCGCGTGAGCTAATGGGCTCCCTAGGACGTGGGATGGGACATCGTCACCCACAGTGATCACGCCGTCCTGGCTCTCTGGTTAGGAGGGAGGGGTCCGGGGTGGCCGAGGGGGGTTCTTGTCCCTGCGTGGCCTGGTTCACACTAGGACAGTGTCATCCCCGCCCCCCATGGGGATCCTGGGCATCCGAGGGCCATCTTCCCTTGGACTCTGCCTATGCTGGCTTCCTGGAAAGTTCTGCTGCTTCCACAACATTCCCAGTCCTTGTCTCCCATTGCAAATGGGAGATACGTCTTCTGGTGCCCAGGCATCTGCCTTCTTGTTGGCTTTCCTCTCCTGGGAAGCACCGTGTGCAGTGTGGGCTGCTTTGGAGCTGTGTTCACTTGTCTTCACATCTCTGCAGATGAGGTCTTCTTGGGAGGGGCTGGGGCCACCGGGAGCTGGTAGGTGAGGGGCTTCTGAGAGTTGTGTGGGAGGAGCCGTGTGTGAAGCATCACCTCCTTGAGGATGGGGATGGCACAGCCTGGGAATTACGGGCTCAGCAAGGGCCTGCCCTGTGTATGGCCCTGGGTGAGGTACCTGCTTCCCAAGTCTCACTGTCATCTGTCAAATGGACACAATGATTCCTCCCTCAGAGGATGGGGTGTGTGTGGTAACTGGGAAGAATAAGATTTCACAAACTTAAGTTGGTGACAGGGCTTTATTTACATCCAATGAAGTCTGACTCTGGTGGGAGGGAATGCAGTCCCAGCCGTCAACGGCGCCTCCTCTCCAAACCCTGCCACAGGGACCTTGCACAGCTCACAGCTTTGAGGACCAGTCTCTGGGCTACACAGTCACCATGGAGACACCCTTTGCCATGCCCAGTGGTCTCCTGGAGTCATGTGGTTTCCGTGGCCCCTCTAGGTCAGGGCCCAGGCTCTCTGTGGACACCACGGCCACCCCCTTCTTTGGCTTCTGTGAGTCAGGGCCTCTGGGAGTTCACTCTTCAGAGGACCTGCGGGTGCTGCCCTTCCCCAGCTCTGCGGGATCTTTGCTTTCTTCTCCCCGTCCCTCCAGGACTCCCAGATAATCTCCCTGTGTTTGGATTTTATAGAAAAAGACTGTTTGGGGGAAACTTCAGGTTGGGTCCAATCACAATGTCCCCCAGACGTAAGAGAGCTAATGCCTGGTTTCCTTCCTGGACTCAGGAGCCGGAAATACAGAACAAAACCCCGCTGACCTCTATCTAGCAGCCCCGCCCTCGGGAGGTGTGGGCGTGGCCCTCATCTTCTCCAGGGGCTCTTCCTGTCTCCAGCCACGTACCGGTCACACCACCCCAGGGGCCGGGAACTTACTGGTCACCTCCCACGAACCCAGAACAATTCTGGGTGATTTTGCCTGGGATATTTTATCTCATGCCCCCAATAAACTTGAGAGAGAGAGACCATCTCACACCCATTTCCCAGGTGAGGAAGCTGAGGTTCGGGGCACCTGCTCATTCAATGTGACACAGGTTGTTTGTCAGATTGAGCCAGGATTTACATTCCGGTCTTGGAACCCCCAGTTCTCTTCTCCCCTGACAAGGAAACCTTAGCATCATGGATTAATTAAGACCTTAGGTTGCAGTTTGCCCGGTCACAAAGGCAATACCTACTTAAATATAGAGATTTTAGAAAACACAGAGAAAAAGAAAAGCATAAAAGTCACTGTCTTGCCATCCAGAGATAAAACATTGTATCTTCTCAGATCAGTGGTTCTCAAGCTGGAGAGTGTACTAGCATCACGGGGAGGGCTTGCGAAAACACGGATCTCCTGGGCCTACCTCTGAGTGTTTGATTCAGTGGGTCTGGGGTGGCGCCAAGAATGTGCATTTCTCACGAGTTCCCCGGTGCTGCTGCCCTTTCTGAGGACCCCACTTTGGGAACCACTGCTCCGGGTCAGGCTCCCGCAACCTCAGCACCGTCGACGTCTCCGTTGCGGACCCGTCCTGCGCGCTGCAGGATGATTGCTGCATCCCTGGGCCCTACCCACTAGATGCCGGTGGCACCTTCCCCACCTCACCCCCCAGTATGACAACCAAAAATGTCTCCAGACATTGCCAAATGTCCCTTGGGGAATGAAATATCCCCCAGTGAGAACCCCCGCTCTGTGCTCGTCTCCTATGTCCATTTATATTCACACGCTCTCCTGCAACACACACACACACACACACACACACACTCACACATTCTCACAGACACACACATACTTCTTTTTCCTCAAGAATGTCAAACTATAAATACAGTTTTATAACTTGCTTTTTTTCACCTAACAACACATTGTCAATTAACTCAGCAATTAGCTCTGCTGGCAGCAAAGACAAACAGGTTTCTGCACAGATGACGCGGGACAGATCACTTCAAGCCCACCATGCGCTCTGGGCCAGGAAGCGGGCGGTGGAGGGGGGCTTCAGGTCCTCAGTCTCAGCCCAGAGCAGGTGCCGGAACCTCTGATTTGGGGGGCCATGTCGGGGATGGGGTGTGAATGTCTCACAAAGCTGACAGGCCTCCCAAAGCCACGGGCACAGCTTGAAAGAAAAATGAGCTGTCTGACAACATGATCGTGAACCCCGACAGAGGCGGTTGGGATACTGGTCTCGCAGCTCCCTCCACCCGCAGTGGGTTTCAGAGATGGTCCAAGAGACCCAGAGCTTGCAGACTGGGAGGGAGGGGTCCCGGCTGCCACCTTTGGCCTGGACGTAGCCAGGCTGTGATTGCACCACCGGGCAATCGCTGCCACTACTGTCGAGTAGGCAGACTGCTCCACGCTGCCGTGATGAAGGCCCAGGCTGTGGCTCCTGGGGCCTTTCATGGGATGTTGGCTTTTGCTGCCCATGGTTATCCCTGAGGTCCTTTGGTCTGTCCGTCTCATGGCTTCATTGTTCCTCAAACCAGGGATCAACCACTGCCCACCACCACCCTGCCTGGATGGGGCCTGCTCCTGGGGCTGCTGGAAACTGCAAGATGCTGGCCAGCTGGGAGTGTTGGGAAGGGAATCCTGGCAAGGTGAGAGGTGTCCATCATGGCTGCCCAACACCTGCTCGGCCCTCCTCTGGCCCCCGTTATGCAGCTGTCAAACTGTTTGGGTGGAGTTGACCTTGTTCCCAGCCCAGGGGTGGGCCCTGATTAGTCTAAACCAATCCACGTTATCCCATCCTCTGTTCCACGGGGATTTTCTTTCATCTAGGGGAGGGAATGCTGGAGTCAGTTAGGAGTGGCTACCGTGAGCATCTTTTTCCAACTACCTTGTCAATTTGGTAGCTTGCAATCAACCATGGTGGGAGCATTTACACCACAGAAATTGGCAAATGCTACAAATCAGAGCTCCGCCAAACCCAGCCCCCGAGAGCTGGCTAAGCGGCACCCCACTGATGCAGGGATCCGGGAGCCAGGCAGCCCGAGCTGCTGCTGGGGGCCACCCTAGGACCCTCAGAGCGGCTGATGGTAGGATGAAGTTAATGCCTCGGAAGACAGAGCAGAAAGACAGAGCGTGCTTTTAGATGATACTGTCTGAGCACACCTCACCTCTGGACTTTTTTTTTTTTTGGCTGAATCAGGTCTTTGTTGCGGCGCACGGGCTTCTCTCTAGTTGCGGCGTGCAGGTTTTCTCTCTCTGTTTGTGGTATGTGGGCTCCAGGGTGCGTGAGCCCTGTAGCTGTGGAGTGTGGGCTCCAGGGTGCGTGAGCTCTGTAGCTGTGGAGTGTGGACTCCAGAGCGCATGGGCTCTGTAGTTTGTGGCACATGGGCTCTCTCGTTGAGGCATGCGGGGCTTAGTTGCCCCGTGGCATGTGGGATCTTAGTTCCCCGACCAGGGATCGAAACTGCGTCCCCTTTATTGGAAGGTGGATTCTTTACCACTGGACCACCAGGGAAGTCCCTCCTCTGGACTTTTGAGTTACATTTCCCCATTTTCTTGAGGGCATCCTAAATGATACCGCTTGTCAGCTGGGGTGGGGTATTACCAGGGCAGGACCTTCAGCCCTCAGACCACTAGCTCTGGAGCGACGAGAGCTCATTTTTGTTAAAAAGCAGAATTCTCCAGGCTGTAGTTTTTGCTGGATGGTCCTTCCCCCTCCTCCTGCCTCCTGAGGAGACTTCTGTCCTGGCTGGGTCACCTTCTCTGCTCCTGGCCTTCGAGATGAACCTTGTCCCTGCTCTGTCAGTTCCCGGACCCCTTGATGCAAAATTGGGAAAGTGGGAAAGAGAGTAGAGGAGACGGTGGGATATGACCTAGTGAGTTTGGGAGATTTTTGGTGGGGAGGAGAGGAGAGGAGAGAGAGAGAGAAAGAAGGCTTGGGACACTGATAGCCCACGAGAGGACAGGAGAGATTTCTTGCAGCGTCATTTCCTGAGAGCTATTAGTTGAGGATATTTTGATGACTTCTGGAATACGAGTGTGGCCCTGCACAGAGACTGGACCGGACAGTGTGTCTTGTCTGACCTTTGGCTCCACAGACGCCCCTGCTTGCTCGGGGCTCAGATATCCGGGGCAGAGGTGGGACTGGATGAGTCTGGGGAGCATTTTGGCTTGTTCTCCTGGGATTTGTCTAGAAAAGAAGTGATGGACCCAGGTATTTAGGGAGCAACAATTCCACAGCTATGGAAACCAAAGTGTTGTTTTTTTCTGGGAAATCTCCCAACTCTATTCATGTTCGTTAGTCTCTTTTGCACCAAAGAATGTGGAGCAAAGCAGAATGGAGTGACCTGTGGAAAAACAGAGGGAACAACCCTATTTTGGGAACATTTTGGAAGGAATGGAGAACCTGTTTTCAGTACTGTATCTCTGGGTGTACACCAGTCAGCGTGTGGACAAAGCCGGAAGCTCATCCAATCAGCCTTCATGCGGCTGGTTTTGAGTCCTCAGGAGCTGTTTCTGGTCTTTAAAACAACCCTTTGCAGCCTGGCTCCTTGCCTATTGTCCTGTGGAAGCAGTTTTCTCAGAGGTCACGGTCCCCCGCCTGCTGACCCAGGTGGGGTCTTTGCTGGGCTCTCCTCTCCTTAGCCCCTCGGCAGTGTCTGGTGGCCTCCCTCTGGGACAAGGCTTCTCTTGGCCTCTGGACATTTCTGTCTCTCTCCTGGAGGCCTGGGGCTTCACTTCCTCCCCCTGGAGTCCCCTCTATCTGCCCTTGGCTCTCTTGTCTTCTACAGGTGCTTCTCCGCCATTTCACCTTCACCATGTTCCTCTCTGCAGAGAGGCTGGACGGCCCTGGGAAGTGGTGAGTTTTCAACAAAGAAACAGTCCCCTCCTTAAAAAGACAGACTGTGACTCGTTGCAGGGCTGGTAGAGATTCAGGGACCGGGCAGAGCAGGGGTCTCAAACTCTGGTGCTGGAAAGGGCCGGGCAGGTACTATAGAGGGGTGGCCTGGGCCACGTGTGAGGCATGAGGGAATGGAGGAGGTGTGGTGAGCTGGATGTAGGGGGCCCTGTGGAAGGGACAGGCGATCACTCAGCTCTAGCTGGCTGTTGTCATGTGGGAGTGAGGAGCTTAGCATCGCCAGAATAACAGCATTACCTTGCAGAGACAGTGATGAGGGTAAATAAGAGGCTACACGCAGTACCCGATGCAGAGCAGGCTGCCAATATATGGAGCTACCGTCTCTGGGAAGCTTCCTGATTCTTCTTCCATGTTGATCTCACTCTCCTCTGAATGGCTGCAAAAGTTGTTATGCCCTCATGTGGTCCTGATCACATAGTGCTTGAGTGACAGGATGTATTGGTCAGCTATTACCATGTAACAAATCATCCCCAAACTCAGTGGTTTAGAACAACAACAACTTATTCTCATGACTTTGTGTATTGGCTGGGCTTGGCTGACCCAGCTGGGCTGTGGCTTCTCAGGCTTTGCTTCTGCCGTGGCGGCGGCTCAGTCCCACGTGCCTCTCATCCTCCTTAGGCTGGTGGGCTAGCCAGGCATGCATCTCTATGACAGAGGCACCAGTGGATGAGGGGAACACATGAGGCCTCTCAGGACCTGGCTGACTGTCAGTTCTGTCACTGGCCAATGAACAGCACACGGACAACCTCAAAGTCAAGGAGCAGGAAAGTGCCCCCAACCACGACCAGGTCACAGCTACGGTGTGACACACAAGAGGTGGGGTTGGCGCCGACACTTCAGTCTATGGGATGGAATGGGCACAGTCTGGTTTGGGTCAGTGCCTCATTGCAGTGGCTGACTCCGTGGGGCACGACCCTTCTTAAGAGGTCCCAGGACCCTGCTGGGAGCCATCGCTGAGACAGGGGGTCAAGCAGCCCAAGGAAATCGTTAGATCCAGCTTTTCTGTGCAGAGGGCTGGAGAGGGTAGGGAGGGACACACCTGGCAGTGTGGTGCATGCAGTAGGTGTCTACTCAGTGTTCAATCAAGGAACTTAAGTCTAAGTTCAGAAGTCCTGTCTTCTGTCCAGGGGTGAAAGAAGTAGATTTCCCCCTGGGTGGTGGCGGGAAGGAGCCCAGAACAGGGATCAGGGTGGCTTTGATGTCTCTTCTTAAGGACTTGCTGATTTCTCCCCCAGAGCCAGAAGCACTGACCAAGAGAACAGCACAAAAGGAGTCTAGATTTGGTCTTGAAATGCCTTTCTTTAGGGTTTTCTTTTTTTCCTCAAGCAAGTTAGTCTCTTTTCAGTATTTCTTTTCATTTTGTTTTAGATATACCTTCTTTCTAAATAATATGACTGGATTAAAACATTTATTGAGGTATAATAAACATCTAGTATGACGTGCAAAGCACACTAATTTTAAGCAGACAACTCGCCCACATTGAACGTAGATCTGTACCGGAGCAACCAGAACCAGATGGAGACATAGGACACTCCCCCCACCCCTCACCAGAAGGCTGCCCCTACCAGAGGTAACCACTATTCTGACTTCCGTTGCTCTTGTGTGCTCTATTGTCTGTTCTTGAACTTCATATGAATTGAATCCCACGATACGTGCTCTTTTGTGTCTGGGTTTTTTCTCCTAATATTATGTTTGTGAGGTTCATCCATATTGTTGGGTGTAACAGTAGTTTGTTCTTTTTTTTCTTTGCTCTGCAGTAGTTCACTGCATGAATACACCATTATTTATCTGCCATTGATGGACATTTGGGTTGTTTCTACTTTGGGGGCTACATTGACTAACCTTGCTGTGATCTTTCCTTTGGGTGGAAATATGCATGCATTTCTCTTGGGTATTTATGCAGGAGTGGAGCTGCTGGACCATTGTGGAGGCAGGCATATGTTTAGCTTTAGTAGATAGACAGGGCCATGTGGTTTTCCAAAGTGGTTGCATATAATGGGATTTGGAATTTTCTCTCTCTGTTTCTCCTTCCCTCCCTCCCTCCTCCTCCTTCTCCCCCCTTCTTCTTCTTCTTTCTCTTTCCTTCTTTCTTCCCCAACTTCATAGTTAATAGGAGAATTTAGCCCGCTCACCTTTATTGTGACAATTGACATACTTGGTTTTTAAAAATCATTTCCATCTTATTTTATATTTATGTTTGTATTAGTCACAGTACAGTTGCAAGTAACAGAAATCATCTAGTTTAAGCAGAGGGAGATTTATACCAGGACCGAGATGCTTATCAAATTGTTGTAATAGCTGGAAGAACTAGTTTTGGGCTGAGGTTTCAGTAGTGATTGTCTGAGTGCCACAACAGAACTGGCCTGAGAGGGAGCAGCTATTTCCGGCATGACCAGGAGGCTGGGGACTCAGCCTGCCACACCATCCCTGCTGGACATGCGGGTCAGGACACACCGCCATGACTGTGGGCTGCAGGATGTCCCAGCCTGGCCACTACTCAGCCCAGAAGACCATGCTTAATGCTGCCTCTGCCCTGGGGACCTCAGCCCCACCACCATCACCCTCGTTTGCCTGAAGCAGAAGCAGGGCCTGGCCTCACTTTTGTCCTCAGATCTCGCCCAGGTGCAGCTGCTTGGTGGAAGCAAGGTGATGGGCAGAACAGAGCTGTGAGGGAGGCTAGGAAATGCATTTTGTTTTCCACCTTCGAGCCATCAGCAAGGTGCTCTACAAGGGGTTGGAATGCTGGGGCTTTTCCAATTACTCGACTTCGTTGTTTTCTTTTTTCCTTTTTTCACTTTTACTGGCTTGAACAACTGCATTCTTATTTCTGCCCTCCTGCAACCCCTCCACTCCTGATTTAGAAGTTCCACTGTGCTCCTGGATTCTACTGGTGGTTAACTTTCCATCCTAAATAACCTTATTTAAACCTCAAATTCCCCTTCCCATATCCAAGCTCAGTATTAAAAATACCCTACCCCCTAATGTTTTACTTTCCCACTCTGCCCATACCCCCCAAAAAGAGGATCCTGGGACACTTCACTTCCCCTCTCTTGCTCCCTTGTCGCTGCCACCAACACAATGTCTGGGTTTTATTGAGGTCACTTAGAAATTTTAGTTCCAGTCTCAGGCTATTTGATTTTGGTTTTTTGTTGTTGTTGTTTTTTGGCTGCGTTGGGTCTTCGTTGCTGCTCCTGGGGTTTTCTCTCTAGCTGCAGCAAGCAGGGGCTTCTCTTGTTGCGGAGCACTGGCTCTAGGCGCACGGGCTTCAGTAGTTGCAGCACGTGGGCTCAGTAGTTGTGGCTCTCGGGTTCTAGAGCGCAGACTCAGTAGTTGTGGCACACGGGCTTAGTTGCTCTGCGGCATGTGGGATCTTCCCGGACCAGGGGTCAAACCCGTGTCCCCTGCATTGGCAGGCGGATTCTTAACCACTGCGCCACCAGGGAAGTCCTAGGCTATTTGTTATTAAGATTTCTCTTATAGTTTGTTCTCTGGCCTTCAATTATCCCTCCTGAACAATTATACTCTATTTCTCAGGCACATGATCATCCAGTGTAACTGTAAGCAAGCTTTGTGCTCACTGCTGGTTTTTAAAAAAAATTTTATTTTAATAATGTTAAAAATGATGTCTTTGTATTCCTATAATTTATATTTCTTTGATAACTAGTGAAGGGCACAATGTTTTTTTTATTAATTTTTAAAAACATCTTTATTGGAGTATAATTGCTTTACAATGGTGTGTTAGTTCTCACTGCTGTTTCTTGCATTCTCTGTTTTCTACTCTTTTAAGACTTCCATTCTGATTCGATTTCCAACTTGTCAGAGCACGTCCTGGTCTTGTTTCCCTTGTTGGTTGTGAAGGAGTCTTTCTTTCCCTGGTCTCCTGCGTTCTCTCACCAGTTTGTGGATGAGAAGCCTGCCTCTCCGTCTGTCAGGAGCCTTTCAGTCTGGAAGCTCCGAAGACTTTGTCTTTATCTGTGGAGTTCAGACGTCTCACCCGGCTGTGTCGAAGTGTGTATTTTTTATACATCCCTCCTGCCTGCAGCCCTTTCAAATCTCAAGACTCATGTCTCTCTTCCACTTGACTATTTCTTAAATTACCACATCTCCTTTTGTCATTTTTCTCCTTCCAGAAACCCTATTACTCACAGTTTCGGGTCCCTGGTCTGATGATCTTATTCGTGCTTTCGTTTCTTTGTGTCTTGGCTCTGTGTTGGGAGCGAGCTCTTCCATCTCATCTTCTAGAATGCAGCTTCTGCTCCCAGAGGACCTTTCCTTTTTTCACTTCCTCTATTAAATGTTAATTCTGGAAATCGTGTGTGAGTGTCTGTTTTGAGATCTCGAATGCCTCCTTTCTGCGTGCTGTGTGCACCCCCCTGGCGGGCCTGATCCGATTCATTAGGGCCTCTTTGCGCACAGAGCAGAGGTAGCCCTGCCCAGCTGGGAATGCCCGCCCAGAGGAGCGGTGGGAGTCTGGCGGGTAGAACAAGGGCTGGTGGCACCCTTCACCAAGCCGTGCTGTGGGAGGGCACTGTGTACTCTCAGGTCTCCACAAAAAGAGCAGAAAGCCCCAAGCATCAAAAACTGTACAGACCCCAAGGCGGGCGTGACCCCCAACCCCTTCAGTCCTGGGCAAGGAAGTTAATGCAGAAGGATCCTGAGGCCGTGGAGAGTAATGGAAAGAGAGCTTTGTTAAAAGAGGAGGATTAAGACCCAATCAAGGAGTGTCCTTCACGTGGGAGGAAGAGTCAAAGGGATGGTGGTGACCAGAGGGGGAACTGTGGCAGCGACAGTGCTCGGGCTTCACTAAACGTGCCTCATTTTCTTCCGGGCACAGAGTAAACCACAGTTCCCAGCATCCCCTGCAGATGGGTGGGTCCACGTGACCATGTAACCTGTTCTGGCCAATGGAATGTGAGCAGGAGGTACGGGCGCAGCGATCTGGGAGCATATGCTGAGGATGGCAGAAGCACACGGTGGAAGGATCTTAGGTTTCTGAGTCACTCCCTGGAGCAGAGCACCCCAACCAGGAATGCCCGTGTTGGACTCTGCATGAGCAAGAGGTAAACTCTGGCTGTGTCAGCTACAGGGACGTGGGGCATGCTTTCCTGGAAGTCTCTTGGTGCAGCTCATTGACCAGAACTGGATCGCATGCTCTCGCCTGACTTGTTTGCAGGTGGCGTTGGTATCCAAACAACATTTGGGTTTCGTCAGCAAGGAATAAGGTGGGAATTGATTTGGAGTAGACGACCACCAGTGACTGCTACGTTAGTGAGGCTAAACAGCTTTTTATTTATTTTCTTTTTTTTTTAAACAGCTTTTTATATATTTATGACCTAATTTCACTTTTTGTCAATTGCCTCTTTGTGTTACTTTGCCTATTTTTCTACCAAGGTTTTCATCTTTTACGTTATGACTGGTAAGGCCTTCTGATGTATTAGGGATCATAGTGCACATCTGTCATTATTCTTGTCCTCCTGACCTCTGATTCCTCTTTGTCCCTTGGGAGTATCCCTTGATTTCTGCAGTAAAAGCTATAAATGGCAGGAGCTCGCCTTCCAGCCCCCCCTTGGAGCGAGGATGCAGGCCTGTGATTGAGACCCGGCCACTCAAATGCTCTCGTCGCAGAAATGCAATTGGATGCTTGTGATGGGAGGAAGCAGGAAGTGTGCAGACTTTATTCTGGACAGGATGGCAGCCGTGGCAGCCGACCTATGGCCCTGCCGGTGCCCAGCGTGGGGGCCAGAAGTGGGGTCATTACCTGACCAACTGTAGCACTACTGCCATTCCTGTCTGGGAGGACAGCCCTCCCAGAGAGTCTGTGCTGGACTCAATATCCATCCCTCTTCTGCTTAAATCAGCTAAAGTCAGTTTCTGTTGCTTAGAACAACAACAAAACCCAACTGTGATATTAACCCTTTGTATCTGTTGCAAATCTTTTTTCTTGTTGTCATTTTTCTTGCAACCTTATACACACAATAGCTTTTCCCATAAAGGCATTTTAGATTCTTAGGTAAATAGGTCAACCATTTCCATAGTTGTTTCTGATTTTCAAGTCGTGTTTAGAAAGGCCTTCCACAGGTCTTCCCTGGTGGTGCAGTGGTTAAGAATATGTCTGCCAATGCGGGGGACACGGGTTCGATCCCTGGTCTGGGAAGATTCCACATGCCGCGGAGCAACTAAGCCCGTGTGCCACAACTACTGAGCCCACGTGCCACAACTACTGAAGCCCGCACGCCTAGAGTCCGTGCTCTGCAACAAGAGAAGCCACCGCAATGAGAAGCCAGAGCACTACAGTGAAGAGTAGTCTCGCTCACTGCAACTAGAGAAAGCCCGTTTGCAGCAATGAAGACCCAATGCAGCCATAAATAAATAAATAAATAAAAAGAAAGGCCTTCTCAGCCGCATAGCACAGGGAGATCAGCTCGGTGCTTTGTGACCACCTAGAGGGGTGGGATGGGGAGGGTGGGAGGGAGGGAGATGCAAGAGGGAAGAGATATGGGAACATATGTATATGTATAACTGATTCACTTTGTTATAAAGCAGAAACTGGCACACCATTGTAAGGCAATTATACTTCAATAAAGATGTTTAAAAAAAAAAAAAAAAAGAAAGGCCTTCTATAATCCAAGATTATAAAAATATTCACCCGTATGTTAAATTTTTAAAGTTTCAAGTTATTATTTCATTCAAATATTTATATTTAAACATTTTATGTTTAAACCTATACATACTTAAAGCCAAATACTATCACTAGAGTTGAAAAAAAAAATTCGTTCTCGGCTTCATTTCCGAATCCTGAAACCCCCTCTCCAGAGGCAACCACATTCAGCTTTTTATAGATGTTTCCTCTTTTTCGTGTGATCACTGCTTCTCAGTGAAGTGGTTTCACTTTAATTCCTAGTTTTCAGTTTTAGATATATCTCTTCATTTGCTACCATGGGAAAGGAGGTCTTACTTTCTTAGCATCCACACTTCTATTTTCTGTCACCGCCCAGCCCTTTCTAAACCAATAGGCCCCCTCCATTTTCTGTTGCAAATTACGTGTTGAAGAAGCTGGTGGTTTGTCCTATGGTTTCCTGCAGTCTGGATTTTGCTGGTTGTACGCCATCGGCGTTGTTGAACGTGTTCCTCTGTCCCCTGTATTTCTTGTGACTTGGCGGTTGGATCTAGAGTAGGGGGTAGCAAACTTTTTCTGTCAAAAGCCAGATAGTAAATGTTTTAGGCTTCATGCGCCACATGAGTTCTGTTGCAGTTCCTCAAATCTGTGTTGTAGCATGAAAGCAGTGTAGATAATACATAAACAAACGAGCAGCGATGCATCACACCGGACTTGGGGCCCTGGCTCGCAGACGCCTGATGTAAGGCTTGGTCTGCTCAGCACCTCTGCTCAGCACCTCTTTGGAGCTGCCGTGTTAAGGAGGCAATCCACGTCCCATTGTTTCCAACTGTTTTTTTTTCTCTTTTTTACAATTGAGATAAAACAAACATAAAATTTACCATCTTAACCATTTTTAAGTGTACAGCTCCATGGTTACTAAATACATTCACATTGTTGTGCAGCTGTTACTATCCTCCATCCCCGTAAATCTTTTCATCTTGTAAAACAGAAAGTGTCCCCATTAGACACTCTCCATCCCCCACCCCCCAGCCCCAGGCAACCACCATGATACTTTCTATCTTTATGATCCAATTGCTTTTTTTAAAAAACTTTTTTTATTGAGTTATAGTTGGTTTACAATGTTGTGTTAGTTTTAGGTGTACAGCAAAGTGATTCAGTCCTACATATATATATATATATTTTATGTTTTTTTCCATTATAGGTTATTACAAAATATTGAAAATAGTTCCCGGTGCTATACAGTAGGTCCTTACTGTCTATGCAATTGCTTTTTAACTCGAAAAATATAAAATGAGGTCAAAACTGAAAGTGGAGTTCACCCATGATCCCGACACATTTTTGGGGAAGTGTGTAAATTGAGAAGTGAAAGCTGTCCCTTCAATACCACTCCCCACCCCGCAGAACCTTTTCTAACAGCTGGGTAGTTTCTTCCAGACCTTTTAATGTACTTAGAAGAACCTCTATCTTATAACTGTGCAGGCTGCCTCCTTTCTGCCCACAGGGGTGTCTGGAAGGGGAAGGGTGGAGGACTTACCTTCCATCTCCACCTCCGGGGGGCCGTTGGCTCACTGCTGAGGGGGTGGGCCACTGCCCCCCAAGCCACTATGGAGCGGGGACACCCTCTCCCCTTTCTGAATTTTCGTTACCTCTTTTCTTGGAATAATGCAAACACCAGACTCGAATGGATTTTAAATTTCTCTTTCTTGGGATGTTCACGAAGTTTCCCCCAGGAGTCAAGGGCGGGGGCAGAGGCTGCACCTCGTGCCCTGGGTGGGCCGATCCACTCCCTTGTGTGCGCAGAGGCGGGCTCACGGCGCCCCCCCACGGAAGCGCCTTGGTTCGTCCCCTTACCAATCCTCTCCCTTTCCATCCTGTGCCATCCAGCCTAGGCCACCCCCTCCCCTGGGACACCGCCCCGCAGTCTCACACGTCCCTTCAGCCACTTGCAGATTCCATCTCCCCCGACATCCACTAGGTGGCGCTCTCCTCTTCTGCGTTCCTCCCGGCTTCCGTGGAGGGCGGTGGCCCGAGGGACGGAGGTCTGGCCTCTGTTTCTGCTGATTTGGGGCGGCGGGGGTGGGGGGAGCCCCGGTGCGGGGAGTGGAAAGCTGGAATCAGAGGCAGCTCGCACACTAAGATAACGGGGTGTCAAAGTCAGACGTTCTGGCTCCCTTTGGTGCGGCCTTTAAGAAAATAGGCCAGCAAGTCTCCCATCCTTGCAAAGTTGGTCATGGTTAACTGGCTTTGGAACTCCTAGCTAAGCACCCGCGTCCGGCTTATCACTTTGAGGGGCCACGGGTGGAGTGGGAATTTGGGGGACTTTCTTCAGAGAGAATAGTGTGACCCTTGGTGCCCCCACCCACCTTACCTCGAGGTGACATGGAGAGGCACCCACAGAGCTGCTTGGAGGGGTTGATCTGTATCCCCTGCCGCTTGGGTGGGTGACTGACTCCCACCAGAGACCATGAAATGGTGACTGCCTAGTGACTCAGCCTGAGGTAGCAGAAGAGAGGGCTGTGGTTCTGGTAGAGGTTGGTGTCCTGACCAGATCCCCTTTTCGGAGCTGGTGCACCCTGCCGCCTTCCCTGGAGAAGTGCCCTCAGCTGACGGAGCCACAGTGCCTGGAAGGTTCAGGGGACGGCCCAGAGTCAATGGCTGACTGATACAGGGTGTGAGAGGCTGTCCCCTCGCCTCTAGACGGGGTTAAGTCTGCGGTACAAGTTGTGCATCAGGCCAAGGCTGGGCTTAGCCTTTCCTCTTCCCCATCCTGCTTCCCTCACTCCCAGAGGGGCTGGTCCTGACAAGCTCCCCCTAGTAAATCTCTGCTCCTGAAACCCTGTCTCGGGTTCTGCTTCCAGCTACCAGAAGGCAGGTCGTACCGGGAGTGATCCTAGGAAGCTGACTCCAAGGATGAGATTCTGCACTGGATGCCTTGCTGGCCGGTTGTGACGAGGCCCCGTCACTGGCGGGGGGCGGAGAGCTGACAGTCCTAGCTGCTCAACTTGGTCACACCTGGGACAGGACTCAGGTGAACAGGGGTGTTCTGGCTTGTGCAGTATCCCTGGTGCTTGAGCGACAGTGGGGAAAATAATAATCGTGAGGGCCGTGGGATGGGAGGCTGTTGCTGGGGACCGCTGATGCTTTGAAGGAAAAAATCCCAACAGTTTAGGCTATTGATCACCCGTTTAAAGCAAAATCAGGAGGATTCCTAGACAGCATTTAAAGAAACCTCTTCTGCAGCCAGAGGGCAGACAGCTGGAGGAAGACTCGGGACTCAACTGTAACAGGATTTCAGAGAGAGCTGAATTCCCAGCCCGGAGAAGTCTCCCCTCCAAAGCCAGGGCCCTGGGGTGGAGCGGTGGGGATCCTGAGACCTGAGATGGAGCTGTAGGGGAAATGCTCTTGAAAACCTCAAGCCCCCAGACCCTCCTGGACTCTTAGGCCCACAGAAGTGGCCCATTTTGGAATAAAGACATCCCCCTCTTTCTTTTCTTGTTTTTTTAAAAATATATTTATTTATTTGGCTGCTTTGGGTCTCAGTTGCGGCACGCGGGATATTTCCTTACGGCGCGTGGGCTTAGTTACCCTGCGGCATGTGGGATCTTAGTTCCCGGACCAGGGATTGAACCTGTGTCCTCTGCATTGGAAGGTGGATTCTTAACCACTGGACCACCAGGGAAGTTCCCCCCCCGCACTGCCCCTGTTTAAAAAAAAAAATTATTTATTTAATTTATTTATTTTTCTTATTTTTTTGGCTGCATCGGGTCTTAGTTGCAGCACAGGGGATCTTTGTTGAGGCATGTGGAATCATTTCGTTAAGGTGTACAGTCTGCTCAGGTTTCTCTCTAGCTGTGGTGTGTGGTTTTATCTCTCTCGTTGAGGTCAGTAGTTGTGGCACCTGGGCTTAGTTGCCCTGCATGTGGGATGTGGGATCTTAGTTCCCCGACCAGGGCTCGAACCTGCATCCCCTGCATTGGAAGGCGGATTCTTTTTTTTTTTTTTTTTTTTTTTTTTTTAGAATTTTAAGTCATTACAACAGTCGCCTCCTTTATTTATTTATTTATTTTATTTTTGGCTGTGTTGGGTCCCCGTCTCCGCGCGAGGGCTTTCTCTAGTTGCGGCAAGTGGGGGGCCACTCCTCATCGCGGTGCGCAGGCCTCTCACTATCGCGGCCTCTCTTGTTGCGGAGCACAGGCTCCAGACGCGCAGGCTCAGTAATTGTGGCTCACGGGCCTAGTTGCTCCGCGGCATGCGGGATCCTCCCAGACCAGGGCGCGAACCCGTGTCCCCTGCATTAGCAGGCAGACTCGCAACCACTGCGCCACCAGGGAAGCCCGGAAGGCGGATTCTTTACCTCTGGACCACCAGGGAAGTTCCCCACCACCCCCATTTCTTAAAGACTAAGCAGAAACCTTAAATTAGGGGCGCTGTCCTACAAAACAAAGCCTACCCTCTTCAGGATCTGCTCCCACCTCCCCACTTGACCACCAGACCCCAAAGTACAATAACATCTCAGCACGACCTGACCAGGGGAGTGTTTTTACTGCTACGGGGCAGGAGGAATTAATCGTCAATGGAGCTGCAGGAGCAAGTGCTGGGTCCCTTTGACAGTGGAATTGTTGTACCATTTCTGGATGGCCTTCATCTGCACCTTTTTATGTGAGAGAGAAAAATGTACTTTTACTGTGTTTAAGCCACTGCTTTTTTGGCTTTTCATGTGTAGCAAAAACTAATCCTAGCATACATCAGATATATCTTTTCTGTGTGTGCCTTCATTTTCAATTTTTGTTGTTTTATTTTGATTTATTTATTTTTATTTTGTTGTTTATTTTCAATGTTGCTTTATTTTAGGTGTATCAGTTCATATATTTTGAATATTAACCTGTTGCTTAGTCACACATATATTAAAAATTGGAATAAAAATGCAAATTTGTGAATATTTTCTAAGTAATTTTATGAGCAACTAGCATTGTGCCTGGGAAATAGTAGACACTCACTAAATATTTGTTGAATGATGCATGAACAAATGCTACAAAGATTTTCTCCCATCTGCCACTTATCTTTTAACTGTAATTATAATGTCTTTTGCTGCACTGAAATTAAAATTTTATGTAATCAAATATGTGAGCCTTTGCTTTTTTGGCTTCTGGGTTTGTGTGTTATGTTAGAGAGAGGCCCTACTCACCCCAAACTTATAAATATACCGTCCTATGTTTCATATAACTGATATACACACACACACACACACACACACACACGTGTGTGAATGTTGAATTGATTAGGAGTTTTTGTGTGTATGGTGTGAGGTAGACATCCAACTTTGTTTCTTTCCAAATGGATAGCTAATTACACCAAAATTTTCACTGAATAATAAATCCGTGTTTCCAATGAATTAGAATTTTATTATAAATTAAACCAGCTGGCTAAACCAGCTGGAGTTGCTTGGGAGAATCAATAACCATATTCACACAGATAAGTTCCCTGCCCAGCAACCCTTGGAGTGTGCTATAAAATTCACCCATGTGAGAAACAGCTTACTTGGCTGCAAACTTTCCTACCTGATTCCTGAGAGCCTGCACTGCAATGATTGCCCGTCAGTGAACGTTCGCGGGGGTCACAGCTGCCTCAGTCTGTGTCCATTCCAAGAGATCCACCCATGTTCCCTTTCCCGGAAGTCCTTGACACCCGTGATCCACTCTTGTTCTTTTCTGTCCCCTGTCTGTGGCATAATAAGAAATATATGTCTGGTCTTTGTCCCTAGCTCCTGACACAGGGCTCCTAAATCCCTTGGAATTCCCTGAGTGATAGGAGCATCTTTTGTTCTAAACAGGCAACTCTTGGTGGGCGTCTGGATCACTTCAGCATGGAGACTGGTCACCAGGAGGACCAAACCCTGATTAGAACGTTGGAACTTCCGTCCCCACCCACAACCTCTGGGAGGAGGAGAGGGGCAGGAGATTGAGTTAATAATTTATCATGCCTATAGGATGAAGCCTCCATTAAAACCCTCTAAATGACAGGGTTTGGGGGAACTTCCAGGTTGATGAACACAAGGTGCTGGGAAGGTGACTCCCCTGGTGAGGGCATGGAAGCCTGAGCGCATGTGCACACACTCACGGCCCAGTTCTTCCATTTGGCTCTCCCTTTGTATCCTTTATGGTAAATTAGTAATGGTAAGTAAAGTGACTTCCTGAGTTCTGTGAGTTGTTCTAGCAAATTGTCAAACCTAAGGAGGAACTCGTGGGAACCTTCGATGTATAGCCAATCCATCAGAAGTGGGGGGTAGGACTTGCAACTGGGGTCAGAGTGGGGGCGGTCTTGTGGGACTGAGCCCTTTAACCTGTGGGATCTGATGCTAACTCCAGGTAGATAGTTTCAGGATTGAATTGAACTGTGGGACACCTGGTTGGTGTCAGAGAATTGGTTGATGTCTTAGTTTGGGCTGCAGTAACAAAGGACCACAGACTGGGTGGCTTATAAACAATAGAAATCTATCTCTTACGGTTCAGGAGTCTGAAGATCTGAGATCAAAGTGCCAGGCTGGTCTAGGTTCTGGTGAGAGCCCTCTCCTTGTTGAGTCTGGAACCATCGTACCCTCACATGGTTTCTTCTTACAAGGGCGTAATCCCACTCATTACATGAGGCTCCGCCTCATGACTTAATTACCTCCTAAAGGCCCCACTTCCAAATACCATCCCATTGGGATTAGGGTTTCAACATATGAATATGGGAAGACACATTCAGTCCATTGCAGTTGGTGTTAGAAAAAAAAAATCCCACACATTTGGTGTCAGGAGGATAAAAACCTCTCAGACTGACCATCCAGCCAAGTCATGAGCTTCTGCCCAGGAGTCAGTGTAGATCTACACTTCTGGCCATCTCTCCTCCCAGGCACAGCGGACAATCATATTCTCCTCCAAAATGTCCTTCTGCCCAGTGGGAGGACTTCCATCCTCCACTGTCCTTCAGGGCCTCTCTGATTGGGGCTCCTCTGCTCTATCAGTCCATAAACCAGGCTCAGAGTTTTTCTTTCTCAGTCAGCTGATGAGCAAAATGCCACCATATGTTTTCAAACACCTCCAGCAGGGGTGGAGGGTGACCCATCCCTGGATGAGAACCACTAATAGGGTTTTTCCTTAGCAGTATCACGCAGGACACTTTGTCTATATGGTGCTGAGCACATAAAAGATGCTAACAAAATTGACTGATACTGATACTAGTACAAAGCTCCTTTTGCATCTGTAGGGAACAAGCATGCGCAGAGTGGGATAAATTCTCCATCTTTTTTTTTTTTAATAGTAACCTTTTATTTATTTATTTATTTTTAAAATATTTATTTTTGGCTGTGTTGGTTCTTCGTTTCTGCGCGAGGGCTTTCTCTAGTTGCGGCGAGCGGGGGCCACTCTCCATTGCGGCACGCGGGCCTCTTCACTATCGCGGCCTCTCTTGTTGCGGGGCACAGGCTCCAGACGCACAGGCTCAGTAGCTGTGGCTCACGGGCCTAGTCGCTCCGCGACATGTGGGATTCCCCCAGACCAGGGCTCGAACCCGTGTCCCCTGCATCAGCAGGCAGATTCTCAACCACTGCGCCACCAGGGAAGCCCAAATTCTCCATCTTTAGGTCTTGATTCATGCCACCAGTTTCCTGGGTACCTGCAACTTGACTTCATTGTATCTTATATCAGGGAATTTAAGGTCAGTGTCAAGAGGGGTGGTCCTTGAACCAGACTTGCCCTGGCATGATGGGAGGTGGAAGTGAGTCCCTCCATATGTGGCTGGACTTCAGGCAACTTGGTGTCATGGCAGCCTCTGCAGGAATGGGCAGAAGCTGGTGCTGTGCTTCTGGTACCTGTTTTGTGCTCTTGGACACCTGTGCTTTTGCTCTAGCCTTCATGCCTCTGTATCTTGCGCTTCCCATCGGAAACTGCCTGGAATAGCATCTGTTATGGGTGAATTGTGTCCTCCCTCCCAAAAGATATATTGAGTCCTAACCCCCAGTACCTCAGAAGATGACCTATTTGGAAATAGGGTCTTTGCAGATGTAGTCAAGTTAAGATGAGTTCATTAGGATAGGCCCTAGTCCAATATGACAGGGGAAATTTGGACACAGAGACAGACATAAAGAGAGAACATCGTGTGGAGATGAAGGCAAAGATGGAGTGATGCATCTATAAGACAAGACATAGCAAAGATTGCCAGCAAACCACCAGGAACTAGGAGAAGGCACGGAACAGATTCTCCCTCACAGCCCTCGGAAGAACCAACCCTGCCAACACCTTGATTTTGGACTTCTAGCCTCCAGAACTGTGAGATGATACATTTCTGTTATTTTAAGCTACCCAGTTTGTGGCATTTGTTATGACAGCCCTAGGAAACTAAAAGAGAATCTATCATCACTCTATACTCCGTAAGTCCTTTCCTGGGACCTGCCTTTCATTCTGAAATCTCCTCCCTAGTTCCTTGCGTCTGACACTAAATCCCATGTTTGGATTTTTCCTTTCAGTGATGGACGACAAGCCAAGCCCACACCAAGATTGTGGCTGTCACTGGGCCAAGCCTGAGTGCGGGCCGGAGGCTGCCGGGGGCCTGGCCTATGGCTCCCCAGACTGGTCCACGCTCCTACTGGCCGTATGTGGCCCTTCCTTTTGCCTCCTTTGTGATTCCTAAGCCACTGCAGGTGGTCCTTAGATAAGGACCGGTGGTCAAGAGCAAATGCCCAGGGACAGGGCCCTGAACACTCTTCTGTCCTGTTCTAAGTGTCAGATCTCAGAACCATGTTGCTCCAGCTTCAGGCGTGTGTCACCAAAGGTGCCGGCTCTTGTTCAGATTAGGGAGCATAGCATTACCAATTAACAGGTTTTTTTTGTTTTTTTTTTTAATCAAGGTCTAAAAATTGCCATAGATCACAAATTCATGTAGGGCATAGGAAAATAATATTCAGTTTGGAGAAAATGTAAAGGCTTTATTTAATAGATCAATGAACACATGGCTGAGTTGAAGAATACATCCTGTTTTTCCTGAGCTAATAGGACCAAGAAGAAATGGAGAGACGTTGAAGCCTTCCAAATTCTGAAGTACTCCCACAGCATCACTCTCAACATTAGTTCAGAATAAGATTTGTCGGGAGAGAGGGGTGGGAATGGAGGGATTGCTTTTTTTCCCCCCAAATATATGATCTTTACTGCATTTCCATGATTTTACTACAAATACATGCTTCTTGTAAAAATATCAAACATTACAGAAAAATATAAAGAAGGAAGTAAAAATCATAAAACCCTACAACCTTGGCATTACCACCATTGATTTTCTGGAGTGCATCCTTTCATACATTTTTCTATGCATCACCCCCATATTTTGCATACGGTGGATCATAGTAAACATGTTGTTTTTTTATTGTTGATCCCTTTTACATTTTAATTTTTTGATAGTTTCCCACCCTACACCCCCTCCTTCTCCTATCCCAGTTACTCAGTAGTAACACTTTCCCTTCATACTCATTTAATCATGCACAAAGTCCCTATGTACAGACCATAGAGGGGCTTTCAATAGAATCAGTGCTTAATATTTTTACATTGGAACCACATAATATATACTTCTCTGCATCTTGCTTTCCTCACTTCATGCATCACAGGAATCCTCCAGGCCATCTGTATAAATTGCTTGCTCTTTCATGACTGCACAGAAGTCCATGATGTGGCTCTACTGCCCTTCGCTCACCCTGTGTGACGACCTTTCATCGTGTCGCAGGCATTCTCACTGTCCACACTTACATCCACATATCCCTATGCAGTGCTGCTTTGGTTTCCATGGGATAGATTTCCAAGGATGCTATTGCACAAAACGGTATGCATATTAAAGTTTTAATATATCTTGCTGAATTACTTTCCAAAAAGATTATATCACTTTACACCCCCACCAGCAGTTTGTAAGAGGATCCTTTGCCCCACATCTACCCCAGTCCTACATGCAATCAGTCTTTTTAATTTCTGCCCAAACCACTCTATGTTATTACATTTTAAAATCATTCATTTAAACGTGAAATTTATTTTCTGGACTCTAGGTGTCATTTATATATTTATTTTATTTTTATTTTAAAAACAATTTAAAAATTTAAAAATTTATTTTTGGCTGCACTGGGTCTTAGTTGCGGCATGCGGACTCTTAGTTAAAGCATGCATGTGGGATCTAGTTCCCTGACCAGGGATCGAGCCCGGGCCCCCTGCATTGGGAGCGCGGAGCCTTACCAACTGGACCACCAAGGAAGTCCCTATATATTTATTTTAAAATACTGGTTACTACTTTTTAAAGAAACAAATTAATAATTGTTCGATGCAGAAAAACTGAAGAACATAGAAAAGCTTCAGAAAGGTACATACCTAAATCCATAATCACCTGTCCACTGTTAGCATTTTGACGTATTTTCTATTTTTTCTTTATGTATATATTCAGATAGATACAGGTAGAGTCTTACAAAGTAGCTGGTTTTTACATATGGTTCTGTTGTCAGGTATTTTCTTCTTTTTCCTGACAGCAGTCTATTATCACCATCTTTCAATGCTGATAATTTTTTTCCTACTGTATGGTTTTTAACAGATGCAAATTATCCTGTCATATGATTTTTCCTTAACTGATTCCTTACTGGAATTTTTTTTTTTTGCCACCATAAACAACTCTGGGATGAACATCTTTTTTCCATTATGTCAGTTCACTTGTTTGCTTCTCTCCTAGACGTGGAATTGTTGAGCCTAAGGCAATGCACATTTCAGGGTTTTTGTACGAATTAGTTTCTGAAAGTTCATTTCAAGCCAGAGGCAGATGTTTTGCGAGTGTCTGACCCCAGCTTTTCCCAGACCCAGCCTTGGACATGGCATCCATGGGCACATACCCTCCAGTCTTCTGGGTGTTTGGTGCTTTGTGTCTTACAAAGGGCTTTTGTGTCCATGGCCTCAACACTGACCTTGTGAGGTGTAGAGGGCAGGAACCCATCCCTACGACAGATTGGAAACTTAAGGTCACAGAGGTCAAATGACTCGGGCAGTGAGTGTATCCGTCAGCTCAGGCTGCTGAACAAACTACCACAGACTGGGTGGCTTAAACAACAGACATTCATTTTCTCACAGTTTTGGAGGCCAGCAGTGCAAGATCAAGGTGTTGGCAGGTTGGACTTCTATTGGGTCCTCTCCCTTGGTTGTAGATGGCCGCCTTCTTGCTGTGTCTTCGTTTTCCTCTATGCGTGGGCGTCCAAATTTTCTCTTCTTATAAGGACGTCTGTCACATTGGACTAGGGCCCACCCTAATGGCCTCATTTTACCTTAATCAGCTCTCTAAAGGCCTTATCTCCAGATACAGTCACATTTTGACGTACTGGGGGTTAGGGCTTTGACATGTGAGTTTTAGGGGGCACAATTCAGCTCATACAAATGAGTGAACTGTCTCCCTCTCTCCTGAGAGCCAGGCCTCTGGCAGGGAGCGGGTAATTGAGTGTAAGTGCATTGTTCCGTGCAGACCACACCAGGAGCCCTCCAGGAGCTAGCAAGTCACAAACACAGGCTGTGCGTCTGCTAATTTGGTTTGGGAGACGTGACAGACGTCACCAGGGGATTCTCTCGCCAGAGTTCCACTCCTTCGGGAGGGAGGAGGAATTCTCCTCGGATCGTTTTTTTACCAGCCTTGGATGCAAGGAATCTTCCGGTTCATAGATTCTGACCAGTTTTCCAGAGTGATTCCAGTAAGTGGACTCTCAAGGTCCTTCTATTACAATTTTTCATTCATTAGCTTTAGGGGAAAGCAACACAGGGGATAAAGTTTTGAATTGAAGATGCGAGCCTAGAGGTTTTTAGAAGTTTGCCTTCCTAATCAGTAGCCGCACGAGCCTCGTCTACAAAATGAGGATGGACCCATTGTATGGGCCGTAAACAAAAGGCATTATTAACATTCGTAATGAAAATAAAATAAAACAAGAAAGAAGTAGACACAGAATCGGAATCATTGTATCTGTAAAGGAGGTAGAGTATGTAAAGATTGAAATAGAAAAAGGTATGACCTAACTTAGCTGTGAGATTCAAATCCATTTTCATTTGCTCTGGGCACTAATTATTTGATTGAAAGACAGACTTCTGACTTAGAATCTGTACACAATGCTGACACTGTAGACCCTAATGAGCTAGACCGCCAGCGATGCTTCCTTGCCGTGGGCGTTAGTTATCTGTCCATTGCCAGTGTTCATGAGCTGCATTAAATGTTTCTTGAGGAAATCTGAGCCCAAATGGGTATTTGGAAGGGTCTCCCAGTGGGCTGATTACCTCAGGCAAACTAGATCTGGAGTTCAAAACACACAGAAAACCAGCACAAATGAATGGGAAAAAGGAAGCCGGAGACACATTGACCACTGAGATAAGAAAACGTGGTCTTATGCGGGCATTTCCCGGGTGTCGCAGCAGCTCTGTGGCTGGCGAGATTTTAATTAGAATTAAGGGCTCTTGTTTAAGCCTTGACATCTTAGATTTATACCAATCGATGAACTGAATCCAAATGTGGAGAGTATCACTCGACACAGGCTCTTAAGGAGAGCCTGGGAGGTGCTGGGTTGTACCGCAGAGGAACACTGCAGATTTTGGCTTTGCACTTGGCAGGCCTGATTCGGACTTCGGAGGAGAATTTGGAGTGGGCCCAGCAAGCCCTTGGAGGTTTCAAAGATGAAACATGAGCCTGTAGTTGGCTGTTTTGCTGACCTAGTCAGCCTGCAGGCATCAGAAAGCAGCTTTCTTTTTGTCCCCCACTGCCTTACTCAAAGTTATATTTAGTGGGTGTATTAGTTTCCTGTGGCTGCCGTAACAACATGCCATGAACTGGGCCGCTTAAAACAATAGCAATTTGTGCTCTCACAGTTCTGGAGGCTAGAAGTCTGAAATTAAGGTGTCAGTAGGGCCATGCTCTCTCCAAAGGCTCTAGGGAGGATCTTTCCTAGCCTCTTCCTTTTCTGGTGGCTGCTGGTGATCTTGGAGTTCCTTGGCTTGTAGACGCGTCACTCCAATCTCTGCCTCTGTCATCATGTGACCTTCTTGCCTGTGTCTCTGTGTCTTCACGTGCCTTCCCTCTGTGCGTGTCTGTGTCCAAATTTCCCTCCTATTATAGGGACAGCAGTCATCGGATTTGGGCTCACTCTAATCCAGTGTGACCTCATCTTAATTTTTCCTCTGCAAAGATCTATTTCCAAATAAGCTCACATTCTGAGGTTCTGTGTGGACATGAACTTTGGGGAAACACTGTTCAACCCAGTACAGTGGGAGATGAAAATCTGGGTAATCCTATGACTTTTCTGATCACCCTCAGGGGAAAAGTGTCCTACAGTCACTTTAAGTCCAAAATAGGGTCTCAATTCAGAAATTCAAGGTTTCCAGTCCAGTGTATTAGTCCGCACATACTTCTTCATTCTGAGCCAAGGCATGTCGATCTGGCTGCAGGTTGAACGGCTGGCTGCAGGGGAGGAGGTCTGGACAGCTTCCTCTTCCTCTCTGGCCTCCTTTTCCCTCCGCAGCTGCAGGGCAGGGGCCAGGGTGGAGCTGTGAGTCTGTGGGTGTTGGTGTGGGGCAGGATGGGGGAGGGGGAGGGGGGCAGGAAAGGCAGGTCCTACGGTAGCTCTGCAGTCTGGGGTCTGTGAGATTGATCAGAGACACTGCCTCTCCTGGGGGCTGACATGGGCGAGGTGGAGACACTCCAGTGCAGGGGTCCCTCATCTGCGGCCCCTTTGCTCCTGCAGGACCTCCTTTATTCCTGTGCTCACTGACTCCCTTCTCAGACCCCGGGAACTAAGCAGCCCGCCTCTGCGAGGCCTGTGTGTCCTTCCAGGTGACCCACTGGACTCCAGCAGCTCTCTCACAGTGGCCCTTGACCCCTCTGCCTGGACCAGCTCTGGGATGTGGCTGGTCCCTGCTTGTAAAATGGGCCATGGGGGCGTCCCAGTATCTCACCCCTTCACTGTGCTCCTAACTGTGGGGCCCCCCACCAAGCCCTTTGGGAGGCCCAGTCTCTCCAAGCTTGAGTTGGGAGGCAGACCCCCTATTACCCCCTCAGCCCACTTGGGGGAGGTGGGACTTCCAGCTCTCTCCTAAGAAACCCTTTTGCAAATACCTCACCCATCTTGATCCTTTTAGGTTCTAGGCTTGGTGAGCTGTGAAACCTCTTCTTGACCACCCTGCCTCAGGGCCTGACAGGGGTGCAGCTCAGAGATGGGAGAGGCCGACCTCCAAGGGCTCTGTTGGTGGAGGCTGGATGAGGTGATGGGAGACCTCGTGGGGTCACAGGGCAGGGGGACCTACAGGAGGACTTGGGGACTGAACCGGCCTTGAGGGTCCCGTGGGGTTCGAGCAGGAGAGCCTGTCCCAGGCATCGGGGCTGCTCTGGCCCTGCCACCGAACGCTGAGCACAGTCACTGCAGCAACCAGAGTGGCTCCTGCTAACTTCCAAACATCCCCTTGGGGGCAGCCCTGAGAAATACTATTTTAAAAGGATCACTGGGCCGCTGCGTGGCAACTACACATGGGGATGAGGGTGGAGACAGGGAGGCCAGTGAGATGACGGAGGCCTGGTCCAGGGTGGGAGGTGGAGACGGAGTGGGGAGAGGAGCCTGGAGTCTGGGTTTATTCTAAGGTGGTGCTGGCTGGGTTTGCTGGGGGATTGGATGTGGAGTGTGAGAGAAAGGGAAGAACCAAGGATGACTCCAAGGATTTTGGTCTGAGCCACTGGCCGGATGCAGCTGCCATTCACATGGGGAGGACTTGGCCGTGCTAAGTTGAGACGCCGCCCGGACAATCCAGTGGAGGCGTTTAGTGTAAAACTGGACGTTAGGGAGTTAAAGGTAGAAATCATGGCTGGAGTGTGGATCTGGCTAAGATCACGGTGGGGGTGTGTGTGTGTGTGTGGAGAGAGCAGAGCCTCAGCGCCAGTGAGCCCTTAGTGGGCTGGGGAGGGCCAGCGTGGGAGACAGCAGGTTCCCCCAGCGCAGCGCCGAGCCCTGGGAACCAAGTAGAGAGAACATTTCCAGAAGGAATGAGCAGCTGTGTCAGGTGCTACAGAAAAGTCAAGTATCTGAGATGGGAGAGCTGACCTCCGGATGCAGCAACAAGGAAATCACTGGTGGTCTTGACAAGAGAGGGAAACTCTGGTTATGCGAGAGAGGAAGGGAAGGATGAAGTAGGGGAGAAGGGAGACACTGGCCCGACGTGGGGGAGCCCACGTGGTGCCTGGGGGCAGGTGCAGCATGTGCAGGGGGGCGATCACAGAGGTTCTCAGGGAGGAGGAAGCAGCTCCGTCAGCTGAGATGAGGGTGGGAGAGGCCGTAGGGAGTTGAGGAGGGGGGAGGGCTGACACCCACGGCCAGGGGGACGCAGCAGCCCAGCGTTGGGTACTCCCAGGTGCGCAGGCACAGGAGGAGAGGTTGATTTAACCTGGGCTGAAGTTTCGCAAAGTCAGGAGCAAGAGCCGGACGGGAGGCTTGGTGGGGGGGGAGGGGTTGGGGGGGGAGGGCAGAGGGCGGGAAGATGAGCACATGTGCAGGCGGATGGCTGGGGCGAGCTGAGGTGGGTACCGGTGAAAGGGAGGGCAGGGGTGAGGGGCTGCGGAATTGTTGGGGCTTTGGTCCTAGGAGAAGAGAGCTGGTGGCGAGAGGGTGGGAGGTGAGGAATGGAGATGGCGGAGGGCCGCTGTTATCAGTAATGACATGGTCAAGGACACAGCTCTGGGAGGAGGGTGGAGGACACCATTTCCATCTTACAGATGGAGACACCAAGGCTGATAATTTACGTAACTAGGTCAAGGGAAGTCTAACAATCTAATCACTACTTTTTTTGACCGACTGAAAGGGAAAGAAGCGAGGGTGAGACTGACAGCGGGATTCACCCATTGAGCATCTCACTCTGTTCGAGGGGCAGTGAGGGGAGGGGTTACATGGAATCTGGAGGCCCCCTACCCCCACCCCCAAGTTCCATCCGGCTTGGCCACCACTGGCCGCTTGATCGTGATCGTGGACCAGTCAATTCACCTCTTTGAGCCTCAGTGTCCTCATCTGTAGAATGGGGATAATCACCAGCCGGACATGAGGATGAGTGAGTTAAGGCCCGGGAGGAACCCAGAACAGTGCCGGCCACACAGCTCAGGCTCTAGACAGTTTACTGTTGTAATTTGTCCTGAGAGGCACTTTTCCCGGCCCCTTTGTAGGATTTTTATTCCCAAGGCCCCTTTCCCTGTTGCCCTGTCACTCTGTCCCTCTTACTGTCCTGACAGCAATTCCATAAATCCAGCTTAGGGTTCTCTCCCCCTCCTCAAAGTCCCCCACTCAGAGAAGTTGCTGGAATTTCTCTGCCTCTCTTCTCGCTGCCTTCGTCGGCCTCCCTGCAGGACCCCTGCCCCGTCCCGTAGCTAGAGATGACCCTCTGGAGGCCTCTCACGTGGAATGGCTCCTGCAGGACCTCCTCCCTCTCTGCTTTCTTGTGAGGAATCACTGTGGAGAGTTTTGGTGAAGAAAACACAGGAGAACGGTGGGACCTGACTTGGTGGGCACGGCCCGGCAGGAGCTTCCCGTGATCTGGCCCAGTCCCCACGGGGGGACTCCTTATGGTGCCCTGGGGCTCATCACAGGAAGCCGTGCTAAGGGATCAGCCTGGAGGGAAGGGGCGCACCGGCTCCTGAAAACACTGTGGGGGGCACGCTCGGGTAAAGCGATCCAGTGGTGCTGGCCCAGGAGCTGGTAACTCCAAGATGAGTAAGTCGTGGTCCCCTTCTCGGGACAGGGAGTCAGTGGGGTGGGGGGCATAAACCCATAGATGGAGAATCACAGCAGAGTGGGGTAGGAGCTGTCATAGGCACATGCAGAAGGCGAGGGCCTTCTCGGTGGGCTCCATCAGTGCGGGGTCACTGGCAGGAGGTCACAGGGCAGGGGGAGAGCATGGGGTGGGGAGTTGTCTGTTCTCCCGGCCAAGCTCCTTCAGCTTGGAGGGCCCTGCGCCTGTTGGCAAAGCTTCTCCTACAGCTCTGGGCCTGACTAGCCTGCTAGCCCCTCCCCAGCAGCAACCCCCCAACCCCCTGTTCAGGTTCAGATCCTGACACAGTTAACAGACCTGTCCTACCCAGGAGTGGGGAGGGGAGGCGGGGAAGGGGTGGTCACCAGACCAGATACTTATCTCCCGCTGGAGACCCAGAACCTGCCCCTGCCCCGCCCCTGCGCCATCAGTGGGTGGAGTCTGCTGGCCACCCTGGGAAATGGACAAGGGTTGCTGGCCAGGGCAGCAAGGACCACCAGGATGGTAGGGTTTGGGCAGGAGAAGGTCCTGGGCGATTAAGGGTTTGAAGCGGGGCCCCGGACTCAGAAGGGCCCAGGCTTGGTCTAATATTCTTTTGAAATTCTTAATAATTTGCAACTGGGGCCCTTCATTTTCATTTTGCCAGGATCCCACAAATTAGGTAGCTGGTACTGCTTCGAGGAATTAGCTGAGGACGGTATCGGGAGCTGTTTAGAGGCAGCTCTGGGCAGGGGGTGGGTATGTGGGGAATGGGGGCTTATGTTCTCTGCTCTGGATCGGGGAGCAATGGCCCCCATGTGATTGGGGACCAATATCTCTGGTCTCTCTCTTGAACATGGATGACCACAGGCCCCAGAGGTGAACTTTGATCTCTTTTCATTGCTTTTCTCATTAGAGAGAAAATCGAAGAGGGAAGACCTAGGATTGAAGATCACCCAAATGATCCTCAGGCTGTCAGGAAGGGGAGATTCCCCCTCCCCCCACCCCTCTTGGGTTCTCTTGACTGGTCTGATAATTAAATTGACGCAAGACAGATCAACAGGGGGAAAAAAACCAATTTAATTCTTACAAAGGTCTCATAGAAATGGGACCCCTGAAATGACCAAAGCAGGCTGTTTCTATATCATTTTCAGACAAAGAATTATTTGTGAAGATTTAACAAAACAAAGAGGCTCGTGCTTGGGGTAGCAGGCTAATGAAGGAACAAAGTTAGTCTGTACAGCTTTCTTAGCTTGAGCCGTAACTTTGGTGATAAAGAGGCTTTCTATCCTCCTGGTATAGGGAGGCTACCTTCATATGGGAGATTTATTTCTTGCTTTCAGGGGGAAAGTGGCGGGGTGGGGGTCAGAGTGGTTTTTGTTATCATTTTTCCCCACTGGCTGTTTCTCAAGTAACTTTAATTCAAAATAATCAATAAGCCATGTGGTATATCTTGGGGCAGCCTGCTCTAAGCCCCAACAAGACAAAAGAAAAATCAAGCCCTTGGTGTTCCATCATGGCTTTGCCAAGGTTCATGTGAGCCTGGGGAAGGCTTGCTGCTGCGTGAGCCCCGTGAGAAGTCGTCACCGAGGGTCCCAGCCCAGGCAAACCCGCCCCCCATCCAAAGCTGCAAAATGCTCAGTGCTCCAAATAGGTGAAAGCTGATGGAGGCGAGGAGCGCCCAAGTGCAGACGCAGTTGAGCCTCATTATTCGCGGATTCCGTATTTGTAAATCCACCTACTTGCTAAGATTTATTTGTAACCCCAAATCAATATTTGCCGCGCTTTCCCAGTCATTTGTGGATACGCGTAGAGCAGCGAGAACTTCTGAGCTGCCTGAAGTGCACATTCCCAGCTGAGGCCCAACAGGGTGACCTCTGACTTCTGGCTTCAGCCCTCATGCTGTAAACAGGTGTCCTTTTCAACGTCTATGTACTGCCACGTTTTTTGCACCTTTGTGCTTTTTCTTGGTGATTTTATTGTTTAAAATGGCCCCGAGAGTAGCGCTGAAATGCTGTCTACTGCTTCCAAACACGAAAAGACTGGGATGTGACTTAGGGAGAAAACATTTGTGTTAGGGAAGCTTCAAACATATGCTGTGGGCTGTGAGTTCAATATTAATGAGTCAACAAAGTATATTAAGTAAGGTGTTTTTGAACAGAAACACGCATAAAACAAGGTTATGTAGTGATGGGTTGACAAAACGTCAGGACCAGCGGCTCGCAAGTCTTCCTAACCGTGCATTTTCCCTACAGGCAATGGTTGGGTTTTGATAATTCAGTTTGTGGTGATTTTATAGAACATAACTACCTTGAATAATGAGAATCAACTGTAATCTGAAATTCCTAAGAGATTTAGGAATGTGTTTAAGGTTTCTCTGCCTTGTGGAAAATAGATATAAGCTCCATTTTGTGTGTGTGTGTGTGTGTTTTGTTCCCCGACCAGGGATGGGACCTGCACCCCCTGCATTGGAAGCGTGGAGTATTAACCACTGGACCACCAGGGAAGTCCCTAAGCTCCATTTCATAGATGAGGCCACAGGCTCAGAGATATTAAGCAGCTTACCCAGGGCCACATGGCTGGTTATAGGCTGAGCTGAGACTTGAACCCAGATCTTTCTGATTCTAAAACCTGTGCCACCCTTTTCAAATGTTCCCACAGACGCATCCTCAACACAGAAGAGTAATGTGCATTTCCCGGAACACGGAGAAGGAGCTGGAAATGACCCTCCCAAGTGTAAAATTACTTGAAAGTCTCCTGTTTTACCGGAAAAATTCTTTTTTAAAAAAAATTTATTTATTTATTTATTTTTTGGCTGGTTGGGTCTTTGTTGCTGCGCACGGGCTTTCTCTAGTTGCGGCGAGCGGGGCTACTCTTCGTTGCGGTGTGCGGGCTTTTCATTGCGGTGGCTTCTCTTGTTGCGGAGCACGGGCTCTAGGTGTGCTGGCTTCAGTAGTTGTGGCACTGAAGTTGTGGCTCAGTAGTTGTGGCTCACGGGCTTAGTTGCTCCGCGGCATGTGGGATCTTCCTGGACCAGGGCTCGAACCCGTGTCCCCTGCACTGGCAGGCGGATTCTTAACCACTGCGCCACCAGGGAAGCCCCTACCAGAAAAATTCTTATGCATTGTTCGTGCTGCTCCAGAAACTTTCTGCTTTTGTTTTACGATAAAAATGTAATATGACTACTTGAATGTTTTCACCCCAGCGAACTAGGCACACTCATCGGGGTGTCAGACACTTTCCTCCAGGGCAGGAGCTTGATGAGTCTTCTCACCCCTGGGTCCCCTGGGCCCAGCGAGTAGAGGATGAAGAAACAAAGACAGAGAATGACTCACTGCCAGATGCCAAGGTGGGGCAGGGAGCGGACGTGCAGGGTTGGAAACTCACTTCCCCTTGGCGGAGTGCTCAGGAAAAGCCCAGCTTTGGCCACTTTCCTAGAATCCTTCAGTCTTGGTCTCCCGGACACTCGCGCCTCTGCCATGATTGACCACTTGGGGGCGCTCCACACAAGAGAGAGCCACGTTCCCGTTGGGTTTGTTTCCAGTGGGGTCTGCACCCTGCTCTGTGGCCCACCATGGTTGCCATGGATACTCGTGGCCACCAGCCAGAGTAGGGTCTCAGGGCTGAAGGGCTTTGCAGGTTTTAGGACTTCAGTTCAGCTTCAGCCATTTAGGAGACTTCCGTTAATAAACACAGCCCCGGAAGGAACCACCGATGTCAAGGGGAAGAACTGACGGAGCTCTTTCCCGGCACGACCTCAACGAGATGGCCCGACAACCTCCTGGTGTCCACTGGGGTTGGCTGCCCTTCCTCGGGGGTTCCATGGATGCACCCCAGGGTTTCTCCCAAGCTGTAGGGGCCAAATCCCTATTCTCAGTGACTCAGAGTGAGTCTGTGGCCCTGCAGGTTTTAGGGTCACGGAGAAGTATCCTCTGTCCCTCGTCCTTTCCTGTCACCTCAACTTGGCACTTTGATGCTGGAGTCTTACTTCCCCCCTCACACTGACCAGTATTGGATACTGGGGCATCTGATAAACACATCCAGAGACCCGTGTGTTTTCAAAAATGATGGTTACATTTCTGCTTAATGACCAAGGCCCATGATGGGTGTTGCATTCTTTGATCATCTCCTGGAAACTACACGCACACACACACACACACACTATTGCCCACATGCACGAACATACACACACTCTCACACTCATGTTGTTCAAATCCACGGGGCCTCAGTTCCTGTGATTCCTCTGACTGGTCTGTTCCGTTTTCTAAAACCATCTATATTCTGATTAGTAACAGCTGTGTAGCAATTTGTGTAAATTTAGTAATTTGTGGCTCTGAGGGAATCCTGCGAGGGATCTTATTGAAAAATACATGTTCAGGATCCCGCCTGCGTCCTGCTGAATACGATCCTCTGTGTGTCTTTCTGGAGAAGGGCTGTGAGCGCCCCCGGCATCCCCTCTCCGCCACCATCCATGTGTCTGACTTGCTTGGGCCACTCTGCACCCTTGTGTGTTCCTATCCACCCCCTCCTGCATCCACCCTCCACCCTGCAGCCACAGCCATTTTTAAGGAAATACCTTCTGATCACATTGCCTTGTTCAGTGGCTTCTCTGTGCCCCAAGGATGCAGGCAACTATCTGGACCGTCCTCAAGCCCTGCACCAAGTGGTCTGCCCACCCCTCCCTCCATCAACGGCACTTTTCACTTTCCACCTTTGTTAATTTCCTCTCTCAGTTTCTTTTCTTTTCTTTTTTTTTTTTGACTGCCGCATGGCTTGCGGGATCTTAGTTCCATGACCAGGGATTGAACCCAGGACCCCGGCAGTAAAAGCCCAGAGTCCTAACCACTGGACTGCCAGGGAATTCCTCCTCTCTCGGTTTCTTTTCAGTAATTTTGTTTTCCTTTCCTAATTTATCATGATGAATATAAGATATTAATTCTTGTACTCTTCATCTTTCTACTTTTTTTATTTTTAACAATTATTTATTTATTTAATTTATTTTTGGCTGCACTGGGTCTTCATTGCTGCGCGTGGGCTTTCTCTAGTTGCGGCGAGCGGGGGCTACTCTTCGTTGTGGTGTGTGGGTTTCTTATTGCAGAGGCGTCTCTTGTTGCGGATCGTGACCTTCAGTAGTTGTGGCACGTGGGCTCAGTAGTTGTGGCTCACGGGCTCTAGAGCGCAGCCTCAGTAGTTGTGGCTCATGGGCTTAGTTGCTCTTCAGCATGTGGGATCTTCCCGGAGCAGGGCTCGAACCCATGTCCCCTGCACCGTGCCACCAGGGAAGCCCCACCTTTCTACTTTAATAGCGAAAGCATTTAAAGTAATAAACTTTCCTCCGAGTGTCATTTTTTTGAGGATTCATATAGATTTTGGGATGAAAAGTCCTCTTTTTCTTTGTTTTCATGAGAGCATGTCATTGGTTTTTTTTTTTTTTTTTTTTTGAGCTAAGTGTAAGCTAGGAACGTGTCTCAGTTTCAAAGTCGTGAACATTTTGGTTCATCTCTGTATTAATTTTTCCTAATTGTTTTGGATCATGTTTAGAAGATGTGGTCTTAAAGCCTCTAGTTTAAAAATATTCTCAAGGCTTTCTTGACGGACAAAAACAGAAACGTTCTATAGATGTGTTCTGTCACCATTCAGGTGACATAAAGTTCTAGATATATTTCTACTAAATGAAGATTTTTATTGTATTTATTGTATATAATGAAGTTTCCCACTATACTTGCATATATGTGTATATACGTGTATGAATATATACTAATGTATGGGTCTGTATATGTGTACATACATATATCTCTCTCTCAAGGTCTCCTACCATTTCTAATAGTTTTTGTTTGTATTTAGCTGCTATGCTGTTTTCTTTCATTTTGGGCCACGGTGTGTGGCTTGCTTCCAGGGATATTAGTTCCCCGACCAGGGATGGAACCCAGGCCACGGCAGTGAAAACGCCAAGTCCTAACCACTGGACTGCCGGGAAATTCCCGATGCTGTTTTCTGACACAGGTTTACAATGATTTCATTGTCTTCATAAATGGTAACTTTTATCATTACATAATGTCCCTTTTTTTCTAGTTAGTGTTTTTAACCTAAATCCCACCTTCTCTCATATTAATAGCACCATTTGTTTTTGCTTTCTGTTTCCATCTGCTTGGATTTATCGTGCGCATCTTATTTGGGGTTTTCTGTGGTCTTACTTTCCCCCTCCTCCTCTTTCTTCCCTTCTTTTGGATTAATTTTTGCCTTCCCCCTTTTTCTCATTATTTGTTTATTCTTTTTGTGGTAACCCTGGACTTTTCACATGTATTCTTATAACAGAATCTAAATTTAATAATCATCCCACTCTCCTGAATAATAAAGGACCTCAGAATGCTTTAACTCCTAACATAACCCATCCAACTTATGCACTATCATTGTCTGGTCTTTTAACCTCTAAAATTAGACATTATTATTATTGTTTCATAGTCAGTATTTGGATTTGCCCACATAATTAACAATTTCTTTGCTCATCATTCCTTCTTATTTGTTAATGCTAAAGATAATTTTAATTTTGAAATGATTTTGTACTTATAGAAAATTGTAAGAATAGTACAAATAGCTTTTTCCCCCCGCTGAACCATTCAAGAGTACATTGCCAATCTGATGCCCCATGATCTCAGATAGTTTATAATGTATTACCTACAAACAAGGACATTCTCCTGCATAACCACAAGGCACCATCAGAATCAGGATGTTAAAACTCACATGTTATTGCCATCTAATCAACAGAACCCCCCTTTCAAGCTTTGGCAATTTCCCAGTAACGTCCTTTACAGCCATAGGATCCAGTCCAGGATCACAAATACAACTAAATACAACAAAATAAGTTGTATTTAGTTGTCTGGTCTGTTAAGTCTCCTTCAATCTGTGACAGTTTCTCAGTCGTTCCTTTTTTTTTTTTTTTAATTTTATTTATTTATTTTTGGTTACATTGGGTCTTCGTTGCTGTGCGCGGGCTTTCTCTAGTTGCGGAGAGTGGGGGTTACTCTTCGTTGCAGTGTGTGGGCTTCTCATTATGGGGGCTTCTCTTGTTGCAGAGCACAGGCTCTAGGCACGTGGGCTTAAGTAGTTGTGGCTCGTGAGCTCAGTAGTTGTGGCTCACGGGCTCTAGAGCGCAGGCTCAGTAGTTGTGGCGCACGGGCTTAGTTGCTCCGCGGCATGTGGGATCTTCCCGGACCAGGGCTCGAACCCGTGTCCCCTGCATTGGCAGGCGAATTCTTAACCACTGCGCCACCAGGGAAGCCCTCTCAGTCTTTCCTTGATGTCCATAACCTTGACCCTTTCCAAGAGTAGAGGTCAGCTATTTTGTAGAATGTCCCTCCAGTCGGGTTTGTTTAATGTTTCCTTTTGATTAGACTCAGGTTATACATTTTTGGCTGGACTATCACAGACCTTGTGTTATGTTTTCCTCTTTGTATCTGATCAGAGAGAACACAACTTGAATTTGTCCCATGACTGGTGATGTGACATTGTGACTTTGATCACTTGACTAATGTGGTATCTGCCAGGCGTCTCCACTGTAGAGGTACCATTTTCCCCTTTGTAATTATGTGCTTTGTGGGGAAGAACTCTGAGGCTCTGTAAGTATCCCTCCCTCTTCAAACTTTTACCCACCAGTTTTAGCATCTATTGATACTTCTAGGTTAAATGATTAATAACTATGATGGTTGTCAAACGATAATTTTTCTAATCCCATCATTCTTTCTACATTTATTAGTTGGCTTTATTTATTTATTTGGCTGTACTGGGTCTTAGTTGCGGCATGCATGTGGGATCTAGATCCCCGACCAGGGATCAAATCTGGGCCCCCTGCCCTGGGAGCGTGAAGTCTTAGCCACTGGACCACCAGGGAAGTCCCTAAGAGTTGGCATTTTAGTGTAAATAGTTTTTTTTCTCCTCATTTATTTATTCATTCATTTTTAGCTGTATGTTTTTCTGTTTCATTCCATAGGTTCTAAACTGTTATTTTCATTATTTATTTTGATGTTCAGTTATCTCAGAGCCAGTGGGAGCCCCTCAGAGCTGGCTCCCCTGTCCTTTTGATTTATCCCCATCAACTTCTGAGCACATCCTTATTTTCTGGCATAAAAGATGTTATAGGCTCATCTTGTGCTTTTCATGCTTCTGTCTTAAAATTGGCCATTTCCCCAAGAAGCCCTGTTTCCTGTTAGGGGAGAAACTGAGCTCTGCGCACTGGGCAGGCTGATCGCTATTGCTTCCAGGCCCTGTCGGTGGATAAAGCTAGGCAAGATATGCATGTATACACATATTTATATCTACACCCATTTCTGTATCTATCCGTAAATATCGAAAACCATGATTTCACCTCTCCAATGATAACCTAACACACAGGGTTCCTGCCAGTTTTCTCCCTTTCAGTATTTGTAACCCCTTGTCTGACAGTGAGAAACCAGGCTTCCATTCTTCACCATATTTTGCTTAGTTGATCAATCTCTTCTCAGTAACCAATCTACCACTGTGTTGTCACATGCCACCCAGAGGCTGGCACTGTGGCCCTGGCAGCGACACATGCTGACGGACACAGGTGTGCTGTATTGGTGATGCAAGTATCAAAAGCGCTGTTACTGTCGCTGCTGACATGGGCTCCCAAACTGGTGACCAACTCTCAGTAAAATCGGAACTCGACAAAGTACAATTTCCCAGCATTTCACATGAGAGTTGCAGTCCTGAAAAATCAAGTGTTTAGTAAAAAAACCCAAAAAACCATATAAAATGATTCTGGGTTTTAGGTGCTAAATAATTATAAACGGGGTCTTGTAATAAAAATTAATTTTGAAATTATAATTCTGTAACATTTAAAAACCACGGTACATTTATAATGATTTTAAAAGATTGAAAATCCAATCCAGGGACATTTGGAAGTCTTGCAGGATGGGGTGGAGGAGATTCTTGCCCATCTCAGAAGCCCACCCAGTCACTGTGACACATACAAAGTGCCTCCCTGAGCTCCCCGCCTCCCATGTTTCCAGTTCTGCCCATCGAGAACTGGGTTTAGAGCACGAGCTGGGCCGGCACTGTGAGTGGTACCAGCTTTTCCAACTGCCTGCGGGTCTTGCCACCTCTGTGGGGCTTTTATAAGGCTGTGGTTTGCGTTGTGGAACAAAGTGGGTCACGGTCTTGGAAAGAACAGTGCTCGTTGGGCTTCTCTTCAAACAGGCACTTGGGATGGCTTTGGCAGGTCTGGCGATGTGGGAACCTCAGCCTCTGTGTTACCAAGCTCAAGCTTGTACTTCTCGCCGCATGATAGGCCAATAAATTGAGAGACGAGTTGCTGGGGCAAGGAATAGGGACTTTATTCAGAAAGCCAGCAGACCGAGAAGATGGTGGACTACTGTCCCAAAGAACCATCTTCCCCGAGTTAGAATTCAGGCTCCTTTTATACTAAAAGGGACAGGGGTAAAGTCCTGGTTCCAGCCAGACTCCAAAGGGGATGCGTTAATTTCTTCCTTCCTACAGCCACTCACAGGTGGGCCTGGTCAGGATGTTTCCTATGAACTAAACAAAGGTATTTTAGCTTAACACTGGTTACCTGGGAGGCAGGGATCTCAGAGATGGGCCATTATGTATAATTTAAGCTTATAGGCAACATCCCTTTAGTGATAAACTTAGAATACACAGTTTCTTCCCTATTACCCCAGCTCACTAGAGCAGGATGTGGAACAGAGAAAGGCTGGGAAGGGCCTGATTAAAGGCAGGAAGAGGCACTTCCTCACCTTCCCCAGTGAGAGAAGATGCCCATGACCACTCATTCATAAAACACCTCCAGAGCTGTGCCTGCCGTGGCCCAGAGTGTGCGGTGGGCCAGATGTCGGAGTCCTGCCCCCTAGAGTGGGCAGCCTGGCTATGTGTGGGGTGTGGAGACAGACAATAAACAAGAAAACAAGTAAACCTATGCATATCAACCATCATGGTGATACTGGAAAAGCTTTATCAAAGGTCCATGTTCTTGTTCAACTTGTCCAAAAAGAATCTGTGTGAGAAACACAAAGGGAAAAAAAAAAACACTCAGGCTGAGACGCAAAGAGAACAAAGAAGCAGTTCATTGAGGCAAAGGCAAAAGGACACAGAGAAGACTGTGGGCATCCTCAGGAGTGAGGGGCACCCTGCAGGGTTTTTCATCTTATTTTTAGCCCTTTGAACGGGTTGGGGTCTTTTTGATTAGGGGTGGAATATTCATTGTGGGGAGGGTTGAGGTGTGGCCTAGATTGCACCAGGTTGCATCAGCCCCAGGTCTTGCACATCTGTCTCCTGTAGCCACCTTACTTGTGCTTTAAGAGCTGTCTTCCCTTACTAGTTGAGTGCCACACGTGGAAGGTCGTACAGGGTCATCAGCAACCTGTGCCTTTCTATTCTGCATGTTCCATGGTTTTCATGTCAGAGTTTCTTGTTCAGATGCTATAAAGTTTCTGTCTTAGATGCCATTTCTCCACATGTCATGGCCTTATGAAGTGCAAAACAAGGATGTGGCTCTGCCTTCTGCCTTCTGCCTGTACATGAAGAGACTGTCCTTGGGCTCAGCCCTGCCTTTCCTGCCTCAACGCGAAAGAAAAAGTGCGGGCCCTGAGAGGATAAAACAGAAGGATTCAGGGGCCACTTAGAGCTGAGGAGGGAAGGATGGGGAGGTGCCTGAATGAAGGTCTATTCTCTCCTCAGGGTTATTTCTCAGGGGTGGGCAGGGCCAAGGGCGTTGAGGGGCCCAAGCCGCCCTTGTCCCTGAGGCTGTGGGTCTCCTGCCAACACTGGCAGTGACGTAATATTCAGTGGGAGCCTAAAGGTACTAAAAGTCTTTGCACAAAGAGGAAAGCGTTGGGAGTATAGTGGGAATAGGGTGGGGATCTGGGCTGGAGAGGCTCAGAACGCAGAGGATGGGAAGCGCAGGTTGGTTAATAAGCAAAGGTATTCTGAAATTCCAGCAAAATACAGCATTCTTGGAGAGAAGTCCCCTTAGGCGCCAAACCATCATGGAGATACACCAGAGAAGACAGGAACAATTTAAACAACTTCTCAACTTTTTTTTTTTTTAATTTATTTTTGGCTGCGTTGGGTCTTTGTTGCTGCACGTGGGCTTTCTCTAGTTGCGGCGAGCGGCGGCTACTCTTGGTTGCGGTGCGCGGGCTTCTCATTGCGGTGGCTTCTCTTGCTGCAGAGCACGGGCTCTAAGTGCACGGGCTTCAGTAGTTGTGGCACGCGGGCTCAGTAGTTGTGGCGCACGGGCTTAGTTGCTCCACAGCATGTGGGATCTTCCCGGACCAGGGCTCAAACCCGTATCCCCTGCATTGGCAGGTGGATTCTTAACCACTGCGCCACCAGGGAAGCCCCAACTTCCCAACTTTTAACTTAGATCCAAATTCAATGACCTCATTCAAATATAGGCCAAATCCCATCAAATCTGACCTCCCTCCCCCCCTCCCCTGCTACCCACCCCCCAGCAGTCAAGGGATAAATCACAAAATGGTGCGAGGCAGGGAGCAGCCTCTGATTGGTGGACTCGGGTCATGTGGTCCTTGACGGCTGATCCCATAGACTGAGGGTCCAAAATGGCACCCAGAGCCTGCCTGTGGGTTGGGGGAGGGAAGCAGGATCCCGAGGAACCAAGAAGGCTGCACCACAATGTCTTTTTTTTTTTTTAATTTAACTTCTAATATTAAGTGAAGAGAAACATTTAAATACACAAAAAGCAAACCATTTACTACCTACTATGTAACTTACTTTTTATCGAAAGTATCTTGCGTTCGTGACTGCTTTCTGGGTAACGCCATACATTTTAACATTAAAGGTTAAATTATTTTTTACATGCAAGTAGTGTTTATGGTTTTCCCCACATAGGATTACTGATTATAAAAAGATGACACACCACATAGGTTAAGTGTCTCTTTTAATAGAAAAGCCAGCAAACTGTCTAATTCTGTTTCCTCCCAAACCACAAACTGAATAGTAAATGAGCCTCTAGCCAACATATTCAAAGCTGAGAGGGTTAAAAATGCAAAAACAAGTCCTCAGATCCAATTAAGGGAGCCCTGCTACATACAGGCTAATCAATACCAGTGGAGTCCAGGAAGCTGGAAGACATTCTGATAACCCCACTCTGATAACATTTACCTCAATTAGCCTTTTTCCAGTTTCCAACTCATGAATAAAGATAATACGTTGTTAATTCTATTTCAGAAAAATTTTTGCAAGTTGTTTTATTTACAATGCCAACTTTTAAAAGTCACTAAACTAAACTGGACAATAAACTAGGCATAAATTGCTTTACAAAAAGAGGGAAAGCCCAAAATGCCACTTTCTATAGAGAACCCACAGTTCAATTTTATTCAGAGCCAAGAAAAAAGAACTTTTGATCATACTAGAAGAAACTGAGCCATAAGTTTGGAATCTGTACTGAAACTACACATGCAATGAGGACAACATTCTGCTAATACAACTGATTTGCTGCTGCATTTGTGGACCGTTTTTCTAATATTAACAATTATAAACAAAGCAGTGCAACTAGTATTTGGAACAATCCTTACCAGTGTTACAGCATCAGACACAATATTTCACTTCTCCTCACACCACTGGTTCTCTTTGCGTACCTGGGCTTCCCCTTCTTCAGTAAAATCATTTTTGATATTGAATGTCTTTCAGATCTCCTCAGGAGTTTCCCCCTTGATCATATTGGCAACAGTCTTGCAGGTAACATCAAGCAAACCTTTGATGTCTAAGTAGTTTGCTGCCAGTATAAGCTCAAAAAGTGCTCCTTGGTCAACTTTCAGGAATTCTTGATCCCAAGCAGGAATATCATCTGTTCGCTTTTCTTTGTTCTCATCGTCCTCAGGAGGAGGATCAACCTTGTGGTGGGTGCACCGCTGAGTGACCTTTTTTTAATATTGCTGCATTAACATTTGGCAAGGGGACTGGATCATCTCCTTCATCAACCATTCCCAAATCTTCCAACGTGGTCTTAATCGTCACAGATTGTTTCGCAATTTCAACATCAACTTCAAATATCTCTCCATCAGAACTCTGCAACTTAATTGAAGGCATGGTGTTAGGATTCAAGGAGATGGCTGGGGAGAGGCTGATGAGAGCAGGGCGGCGTCTGCAAAAAGAAAGACAGAAAAGCGGAGAACAAGGCCAACCCACCACGTTGTCTTAACGCCTCAAGTGTCCCAGATGGTAGATTCTTGAGCGGGCTAAAGGGAAGATGTCTAAGGACGGTGTAAATTTTGCTCCTTCCTTCCCCACAACTCTAGAGCTTTCTTTATTGTAAAAAAATTTCCTTTTCCAAGCTTTCAAAACTTTTGAAATGTATGATTTTAAAATCAGGTTTTAAAATGCCCATTAAAGAAATTGGAAAATATACAAAAAGGTAAAACATTAAGTATGCATTTGTTTCCATTTTATCATGTGTTTATAGACCGGAGTATAGACTCTGTAATCGTATCTCCTACCGCTCCCCACGACTTCATCCCTTCCTCCCTGTCTCCTTGCTCTTCATCAGCACCGTCTCCTACCCTGAGACCTCTGCACTGCTCTTCCCTCTGCCTCGAATGCATTTCCCAGACATCTGTGTGCCTTCCTCCCTCACCTCTAAGTCTTTGCTCACACACCGCCTTTGTGCTGATGCCTGCCTTGACCACCCTACTTAAAATTGCGTTCTGACCACCCTAATCCCCATTGCAGCACTCTGCTTTGTCTTTCTTCTGTAGTGCCCCTCATCCTCAGCATACTAGCTCATTTCTTTATTTATTGTAATTCTTGTTTACTCTCTGTCTCCCCCTGCTAGACTGTAAGCTCCAAGAGGGCAGGGATCTTTACTGTTTTCTTCCTGGGTGCATCCCCAGCATCTAGAACAGTGCCTGTCACATAGCAGGTGCTTAATAGATTTTTGCTTGATGAATTAATGAAAACTGGCTTATGTTTATTGAGTACTTACTCTAAGCCAGGCACCGTGCCAAGTACTTTACATCCTTCCAACACCTCTTGAAGAAAGTTTTAATAAACTCATTTTACAAACAAGCAACCCTAGGCACAGAGAGGGTAAGCAACTTGCCTGAGAACACACAGCTAGTAAATGGCAGTGTCAGGGCAATTCATCCCTGCCCTGGCTGGTGTGTGTGTGTGTGTGTGTGTGTGTGTGTGTATGTGTATGTGAGAGAGAGAGAGAGAGAGGGCACAGTACCAGAGGAACCCAAACAGACCATCCTGGCTGATCTGAGAGGAGAGTGATGGCTTTCCTCAGGCAGTGACATGATTTGGGCAGAGAATGTGGGGGGGGGGGGGGGAGGGGACAAGAGAGAACTCAGGAAGAGCAGCTCGGAGGTTGCCGTACTTGTTTAGCTGAGAGCTGATGGTTCCCTGCATTAGGGGGTGGCCAGGGAGGTGGGGAGAAGTGGTAGAGGTGGACCACAGAATTTGGTAATAGACTGAATGAAGGGTGTTTAGATCGGGTTCTCGCAGATCGTGAGATGGGGCTCACGTGCAAAAGACTGACTGAGGAAGCGCTACCAGGAGAAGCTAGAGGGAGAGCGGGGAAAGCAGGATAAGGAAGATGAAGCCAACAGAGGTGCAATCACAGGGATATTCAGTTAAAAGTGGCTCCAGGAGCTGGAGAAAATGGCAGACCCAGCCCAGGAAGAAAGCCCGCAGTGGCTGGGGGAGGGGCACACAACCAGGAAAGAGGGCCTGAGGGGATCAGGTGAGCAAGGACAGCGTTCGCTGCAAGGGGGGAGAGGAAAAGGTGGACTCGAGGGTGGCCCCCAGGTTACCTGCATCCAGGTGCTGCTGCTGCCGTTACTGAGATGGAGGAAGACCGGGGAGGATGGAGGACGGGACCTGCTAAGTTTGAGAGGCGCATTATACAGCCCAGTGCCAACGTCAAGTAGACAGTTGGTGTGAGTTTGGCGCCTGGGTTGGAGATACACATCTGGGAGCCATCAGGGCATAGCTGGTGTCTGAAGCCATGGGACCATCCGGAGGTGACTGGTCAGATGCAATTACAGTGCATCTTTTACTTAAGGACCCCACTTACCTCTCCGCCCTTCCCCTCGGTCTGGTCTGGCCACACCACTTCTCCCAGAATGCCCCACACTCCATCCTGCCACAGGGCATTGGCACATGCTGCTCCTTCTGCTGGGATCCTCTTGCCTGCCTCCCTCACTTACTTGATTTCTACTCATGCTGAAACCCTTGGCTCCGGCATGGCTTCCTTGGGGGGCTGTCTCTGACCTCTGCGGCCACATCAAAGCCCCCTGTATACCCTGTCCTGTGAGCTTGTACCCTCTTTGGGAACAGCGGCCACAGTTGTCAGTTTACACCCGTTTATGTGATTTGGTGGGTTTTGTCCACCATTGGCCCCTCCGCCCTTTTCCTCTGTGCCTGATGGGGAAACGAGATCCCACAGCCCCGCTCTCACGGTGCTGTTCCTGTCACAGAAGCTTGTGCATTGGTCCCCAAAGCTCCCCAGTGAAGCCCAGGGGCCTTAGCCAGGGATTGGGCCCCCTGCTTCCAGCCTGCCATTTGTCCAGCTTCATCCCTCGCTCAGATGTTCTCCGCCCTGAGCAGACTGCATGCCTTTCTGCCCAGATGCTGTGTGACCCAGTTAGCCGGCCTCCCTGTCCCCATTGCTGAGTGCCGGCGCCAACATCCATCTTGGGAGCCCTTCCAAGCGCCTCCCCCTCGCCGGTCTCCGCAGCCCTTCCGCCTGCAAGTACCGCTTTTCTCCTCTGTATTCGCTCTGTGCTCTATGTACAGGCTCCACAAACCCTTAGCACATCCAGCCCTTCTGGAACACTTCTTGGCAGATCTACCCTGTGTCCTTTGTCTTCTGAGGGCAGCTGCCAGGCCTGATCCAGCTCACTCTCCCCTGGAACAGAGCCCAGCTCTGACATGCGCTGGCAGGGGTGGGAGGAATGGACTCAAGCTTCAGTGTGTGCACGTCCCTGGAGCTCAAAATGTGACAGCATGTCCTTTACCTGGTGTCCAGAAGATCCCCTTGTTGAGGAGAAGAGACAAAATCTCAGGCAGGATCCTGGATCAGCTGGGTCACCCTGACCTTTAGGCATAAGCCCTGCAAATCACTGTGTTGTTATTTTGTTTTGTTTTATCAAGCGTAGTCTGAAAATTTTAGTAATCTGAGAAAATATCCCAGCTACGTGTAAAAGAGTCAGCTGAGAATAACTGAAAGAATCATGTGCATTATTGTATGTAAAAGAGGTCTTTTGACATTGTGGGGTTTTTTTAATTGGGTAAAATATACATAACATTAAATTTACTATTTTAACCATTCAGTGGCATTAAATACATTCATATAGTGGTGCAACCGTCACCACCATCCACCTCCAGAACTTTCTCATCTTCCCCAACAGAAACTCTGTACCCGTTAAACAATGGCTCCCCATTCTCTTCTTCCCCAGCCCCTGATAACCTCCATTCTACTTCCTGTTTCTATGAATTTGACTCTAGGGACCTCATATGAGTGGACTCATACAGTGTTTGTCCTTTTGTGACTGGCTTATCACTTGGCATAATGCCTTCAAGGTCCATCAATGTTGTAGCATGTGTCAGCATTTCATTCCCTTTTAAGGCTGAATGATAGTCCATTGTATGTTTATACCACTGCACTGGCTATCTTTTCATATCTTCTGTATTCTTGATACTCTGGCATTGCTGGCCTTGATCCTGGAGAGTCTGCCTCTCTCAGGGCTTACTGATTCCTGGAGATAGCAAAAGACTTCCCTGTGAGTGCACCTTTGATGTACAAACCAGCAAGCCAGGGCCCACACGCCCAACCATCCCCTTTATCAAACTCTCGCCCTGCCCTAAATCACCCCAGGGCCAGGTGCTGAATAACTTGGGACCGCCTCTATAGCCCAGATCCTGCTGAAATTATTCAAACTATCCAACCCTAGGCTTACTCAGGGTAACCACCCTCCTCTCCCATTCTCTCTCACAAAAACCCCAATAAAGGCTCAGGGCCACGCTCTTCCTTTTCTTCTCTCTTCTGCTTTCCGACTGACCCTGGTGCTCCCCTGAGTGGCCCTGTCTGGAGTTTCATGCCTCCTGTTTCTAGGGATCTGTGACTATAAATTTCTTCCTTCATGACAATCATTTCTGAGTCTATGTGTCTTACCATACCTGATTAAAACAAATCCTGGGTATGTTTTAACAAAATCACATTTTATTTATCCATCCATCCACCAGTGGACATTTGGGGACATTTGGGTTGTTTCTGCCTTCTGGCTGTTGTCATTTTTTTAATGAAGTATTTCAAGCATGCAAAAAGAAGTAGCAAGAATAGTATAATGGGGCTTCCCTGGTGGCGCAGTGGTTGAGAATCTGCCTGCCAATGCAGGGGACACGGGTTCGAGCCCTGGTCTGGGAAGATCCCACATGCTGCGGAGCAACTGGGCCCGTGAGCCACAATTACTGAGCCTGCGCGTCTGGAGCCTGTGCTCCGCAACAAGAGAGGCCACGATAATGAGAGGCCCGCGCACCGCGATGAAGAGTGGCCCCCACTTGCCGCAACTGGAGAAAGCCCTCGCACAGAAACGAAGACCCAACACAGCCATAAATAAATAAATAAATAAACCCAAAGTTTAAAAAAAAAAAGAATAATATAATGAACATCCATGGACAGCCACCTAACTAAAGACACCCCACGCTGCCACACGACGTGTGTCCCTACCTGCCCTCTCTCTCCTTATGGATGGTTCTCTCTCCTCCATTAGTATTATCCATCCCAGCAAGGATGCAACTTTTCCTCCATAGGAAAGTCCTCATAAACAGTATATGGTATTGTCTTGTACGTTTTTGAATTTTGTAGAGACAGCATATACGACACCTGCAGCAATGCGTTTTTTCCATTCAGCGTGATGTGTCTGAGATTACCCCATGTTGACGGATGCTGCTCTAGTTTGTTCATTTTACCTGGCCGTTCAGTATTCCATTGTTTGAATTTACCTTAACTCCCTTATCATTCTCCTATTGATGGGCATTCCGGATATTTCCAAGTTTTTCACTAAAACGTGAACATCCTTGTGTGTGTGTGTCCATCTTGAGGGGACAGACCCAGGTGGGGAACTGGAAGACAGGGATATGTGCGTCTTCATTTTATCAGGTCTGGCTAAACTGTTCTCCAAACCGAGGTAGCAGTTTGCACCTTGAGCAGCAAATATAAGGGTTCCTATTGAGACAGAGAAGCTGACTCCCAGTCCTCAAATTCACACCCAAACCAGACACCCCCTTGACCACGGCTGCCCTCTCAGAAGTGAGAATTCTCTGTGGCTGGTCTTGGTGTTAGTGGGAGAGTGGTTTCCCGGAGCTTCTTTCAGCCATGGAGGCATCTCTTGGTCGGGATGTTTCTGGAGGAAACCCCTTGTTTCTGCTGAAGGAGGCCTGCACTGTGTATAAAGGCAGCAGAGGGAACCTGGCTGACAGCAACAGTTCCTGCCTGTGAGAGCGTCCTCAGGACTAGCACGGTGCCCTGGCTGTCCCGTCCAGGGATGTGTGTGCCAGCCCCTACGTGCCCCTGTGAGTGAGCCTGGCTCCGACGTGGGGCTTGGTGTCCTGCTCATCCCAGGTGAGAATGGCTCTGTCAATTTTCTGGCAGTTGGCGTGGCAGATTTATAGGCATCAAACAAAAACCTATTGTCTTAGTAATACGTTTGTTGTGAAGTGTCTATGTGCTTGTGTGTTCTTACAAGGCAAAGTGTTTCAGCAAAGAGGAGGCAAGTTCCTTGGAAATTAGGATATCCAAAGTAACTACTCAGGGCTTCCCTGGTGGCGCAGTGGTTAAGAATCCGCCTGTCAATGCAGGGCACTCGGGTTCGAGCCCTGGTCCGGGAAGATCCCACATGTCGCGGAGCAACTAAGCCTGTGTGTCACAACTACTGAGCCCGCGTGCCACAACTACTGAAGCCTGCGTGCCTAGAGCCCGTGCTCCGCAACAAGAGAAGCCACCGCAATGAGAAGCCCACGCACCGCAACTCAAGAGCCCATGCGCAGCAATGAAGACCCAACACAGCCAAAAATAGATAAATAAAAATAAATAAATTCAAAGTAACTACTCAAATCAGGCCCTTTGATATTGCTTTAAGAAATATGTTTTGCCCATAAAATCATGGCTCTGCTGTTTGTGTCATTCTGTTGACATTTTTTCCACTTTTCCGATAGCAGCCTCTTACACTTTCCCTTCTGTAATTCAAAACTGTAATCGTTAAGTCATCGGAAAATTGTTTTTGTAATATTCTAAAGTGAAATACTTGCAAATATGTACTTTTTAGAACGAGTGTAAATTTTAAATTCAGGACTAAAGTAACATTTTATGTGTAATTTTGTCTGTACCGTAAATCATGAAGTGTTTTATTCTCTATTCTTTGAGCAAGTCTCAGTTGCCCTGTGTTTTCACGAGATTGGAATTGCTGGTTACGTGATTTGATGGGCTCCAAAGATGTTCTTTGGGCTGTATATGCTGGAAGCATCTGCTTGTGGAGCTGGTGCCACCCCATGCCTTCCCAGCTGTGGGCACGAAGGGCGCCCGGGGCTGGTTGGTGCCACAGGTCTGGTAAAACCTGTGATGGGCTCTGGCGCCACCCTTGATAGGGGTCTCAGCCCCTTGCAGAGTTCTCTCAATGTGCATCCCCCCCCCCCCCCACCAGTATTCCTGGATAGCCCACTGTGCTTATGTCTAGGCAGCTACCAGCTGGATTCTGCTGGGCGCCAACACCAGTCAGCACACCAGTGCCTGCCTCTGCAAGGCCAAGTGGTCCCTTCCCTTGGCCCAGCCTCCTGGTTTCTGCCCTCCCAGTGCTCCAGGTGGCAGGTGGGGGAGAAGGCCCCCCTCCCTGGTCTGCAGAAGGGATTAGGCCTTGCCGTTGAGCCCTCTGTGCCCAGAAGATTTCAAGAACAGCTGTTTCAGGCTTCCCCTCTAGGACCCAGATGTGCCCAGGCTGGGCAGGGGCCCTGGCTGAGCGGTGGACACGTGGCCATGATCGTGGGCGCCCCCTGCAGTGCACTCCACTTGTTAATGGGTCAGCCCCTCCTGCCTGCTCTGATTCCCTGTTCCTCGAAGAAATAGACTTCCGGGGCTGCCTCTCCATTTGCCAGAAACGTCTCCACCCCAGCTTGAGCTCACTGTACTTGGAGTGCAGTTTCCTCAAGTCCGGCAATGCATATGGCCTGCTTAACTGTGTTCTTGAATGTTGAGTGTCTCAGACCCTTCCTTGGAGCATCATTCTGATGCTGTTTCCCATCAGGTGCAGCTGAGCACAGGGATGGGCCGCGGGGACACCTTTGGAGGGCCCACAGCGGGGGGGGGTGGGTGGGTAGGAGAAGGTGGAGACATGAGCACTAATGTCTCCAAACTTCCTCTGGCCCTACTTTTTTTTTTTGGCTGTGCCTCGCAGTCTGCGGGATCTTAGTTCCCCGACAACCAGGGATTGAACCCGGGCCACCGCAGTGAAAGTGCCAAGTCCTAACCACTAGAGCGCCAGGGAATTCCCAAACGCCCCACCGCCCCCACCACTTCTTCAACCAGGAGTGAGTGGTGGTACTAGTTCACCTTTAAGGACTCTTTAAGCTCTTTAAAAACTACTTAGGGATGGAATCAAAAGTTTATTTATTTATTTATTATTTTTTAAAACCGCAGTTAAGGGATAGATTCGACAAACATCCGAGACACCTCTCTCTTCCGTGACCTCGTTTGCAATGCTCATCTATTTTCTGCCTTTGTTCTTTGTTAATAAATGCATTTATGGTTCTGAGGTTCCCTACAAGTACCCCTTTAGCTGCATCCCACACATTTGGAGAGTGTTCACTGCTATTCAGTTCTGTTTATTTTTAGATTTCCATTATGATTTCTCAATTGACTCAAGAATGATTTAGAGGTATAGGGTTAAAACAATTTTGTTTTCTTTTTTTGGTAGGGAGATAGGCAATGCATTCAAAAGTTTCAAAATCCAAAAAACCTAAAAGTTCTACAAGGAAAACTATCACTTTTTCCCCGTCCCCCCCACCAGACACCCATAAGCAACTAATATTAGTCATTAACTGAGTTTATGTCTCAGATATAGTTCAAAATGTGTGTAGATGAGCATATAAACATATTACTTGCATTTGTAAATGTGCATATATTCCTTTCCCCCTTCTTAGACAAATCCTATGCCTTAGTTCTGAAGTGTGTTTTAGTTGGTCCTTAACAGTTTATATTAGGGATTATTCCACATCAGTATGTAAAGAGCTTTTCATTTGTTTTTACAGCTGCATAGTATTCCATCAATTAAACATACCATTTTCTAAATACCCAGTTTAGTTCTCTATTGATGTACGTTTATTTTGGCTATGGTTTTTCAAATTTATAAACAATGTTGCCATAAAAAACCCTTTTGGGGGGATTATTTCACAGTGGGCAAGCGTATCACCAGAAATGGAATTGCTAGGTCAAGTGTATGTGCAACTGAATTTTGATAGCTATTCCAAATGCCTTTCATTGAGGCTGTTCCAATTTATATATCCAGCAGCATAGCATGAAGTTCTATTTACCCCTTAGCTTTGCCAGCAGTATCCTATCAAATTTTGGTTCTTTGTTGATCTACTAGTGAATAATGTTATATTTTCTCTTTAACCTGAATTTCTCTTATTCTGAGTAAAGGAGAGCAAATTTTATATGTTCTAAAGTTATTCATATGGATCTTGGTTTGTAAATGCTATTCTCCAATAAAAGGAATTAGGACTCCTTGGAGAAAGGGCTGATTCCCTGGGGCAGGAAACATAAGTCTGGAGCATCTTGTAGTGTCAGAGTTAAAGAAGTGCTAAAAACAAAACAAAACAAAAAACAACCTACAATAATAGGAGAATGTGAAAGGGTCTCAGGAGCCAACTGAAAAAGCTCCCAATGGTCAAAGCTGGAACTATTTGAGCCGCAAAATAAATGCAATATTGGACTACCTTTGCAACTTTTCTGTATATCTAAAATTATTCCTAGATAACAAGTTTATTTTTTAAAAGTTATTGTATTTCTTTTTTTATGAATCATTATCTCCTTTGCCAAGTTTTTTCTTTTGGTTGTTAGTCTTTCTTGTTTATTTGTAGCAGTTCTTTATATATTAGGATTTGACTGTAATGTTAATTATACATATTTTCCCCAGTTTGACTTTGTCTTTCAATTTTACTTACATTTTTCCCCACTCAGAAATGTTTCAATTTATATTGTCAAATTTATTCTTTTTTTGTGTGCATTTTATGGCTTTTAAGTTTACACTATAGTTGGAAGTTCTTCCCCGCTCCAAAATTGTAAAATAATTCTCTCATGGTTTACTCAAGTGCTTTTACTTAAGAAGAGTGTTTTTTACATTTCCAACATTATATGATACAAACTTTAATTTCTAAAACTGTATCAGAGCAGTCAGGAGACAGAAACCACTCCAGTTATTTGAACAGAGATTTAATATAAAGAATTCTTGGGACTTCCCTGGTGGCGCAGTGGTTAAGAATCCACCTGCCGATGCAGAGGGCACAGGTTGGATCCCTGGTCCAGGAAGATCCCACATGCTGCGGAGCAACTAAGCCCCTGCGCCTAGAGCCCGTGTTCCGCAACAAGAAAAGCCACTGCAATGAGAAGCCCCTGCACGGCAACAAAGAGTAGCCCCAGCTCGCCACAACTAGAGAAAGCCCGCGCAGCAACGAAGACCCAATGCAGCCAAAAACCAAACCAACAAACAAAAAGAATCCTTAACTAGGTATACAGTTGTTAACTAGGTAATAAAAAAGGTAAAGAGAAAACTCTAAGGTATTAGGGGGTGAGCAACCACAGGAAGCACCTACCACCCCCAGGGCTGAGGCTGGAATCTTTAAACTCAGAATAATGTCCCTCCCTTAGAAACACAGCGGAGGGCCCCTCCTCCAGGTCTGGGGCCCACACCTCTGAGGGGAGGTACTGGCTGCACTGGTGTCTCTGAAGGGTAGAGTGAGGGCATGATGAAGTTGGTCTGCAAGCGTTGGAAAAACTGTGTTGACCTAAAACAACAAAACGGCCAATTACTTTACCAGCAAAATGGGTTCATTCAGCAACAGTAAAGAATTGCAACTCAGGACATACGTTTACTGTGAACCACAGCCAAGTCCAAAAACAAACGAGAGAAGTGTTCTTTTATAGAGGAGAAGGGGGAGCTGGGAGGGGCTGTTTTGTTATAAACAAAGGGTCCATTGGAGGAAACTGGAAGTTCAAAGTGTCGTGGCTTTTCATTGGCTGAGTTTGGCAGTCTCTCATTGGTTGGGCCGTTGCGGGGCAAAGAGAAATTCTTCCTTCCTCCCGCTGGGTGGTAAGTAGCAACGTTCTTCTTGTTGGGTCTGCAACTGAGGTCAAGTGGCAGGGTATGAGAGTTCCCCCTTCTGGCCTCCTGACTTCATTTCAAATGAGGTTTCTGTTTATTAATTTTCACAACTGCAAACTGGATCCCACCCGCTGCTGTGGGCAGGAAATGCTGCTGCTGGGCTGAAGAAGCTTTGCCGGGATAAAGTTCACCAGAACAGGAAGCAAACAGGAAGAAGTCTCTTCTTCCTCCTCCATCTTTGCCCCCTATGGGCAGAACCGAACAGGGACCCTGCTGACAAAGCAGAAACATTTACTGAGTTCCAGCCCCAGGTTCACAAAGCCAAATGGAGGAGAGTGGTTTGGAGCTGAGACAATAATTTCATAATTGACCTGTTTGCTTCAATGATTTTTGCACACTACAGTCCATCCTCTTCCATCTTGCAGTGGGACTGAAAATTACAGTGGCTACATAAAAGTGCCTTAGCTTTCTTTTTTTAAAAAATAAATTTATTTATTTATTTATTTAAATTTTGGCTGCGTTGGGTCTTTGTTGCTGTGCGCAGGCTTTCTCTAGTTGCGGTGAGCGAGGGCTACTCTTCGTTGCGGTGCACGGGCTTCTCATTGTGGTGGCTTCTCTTGTTGCAGAGCACAGGCTCTAGGCACGCGGGCTTCAGTAGTTGTGGCACATGGGCTCAGTAGTTGTGACTCGCGGGCTCTAGGGTGCAGGCTCAGTAGTTGTGGCACACGGTTTTAGTTGCTCCGCAGCATGTAGGATCTTCCCGGACCAGGACTCGAACCCGTGTTCCCTGCATTGGCAGGCAGATTCTTAACCACTGCGCCACCAGGGAAGCCCTCAGGCCTTATGGGATTGTTTTCCTTCTTCCTGAAGTACCTCTTTTAGAACCTCCTTTGGTTGGCATCTGTTGCTGGTAAACTCTCGATTTTTGTTTGTAGAATCTTTATTTCACATTAATGACACTTTGAAAACATTATTACACTGTCTTCTGGCTTCCACTGTAGCTGGTGATAAGTCTGTTTTCAGCCTAACTGTCATTGTTTTATTTTTTTTAGAAATTCACGTTCTTTTATTTATTTATTTATTTATTTTTGGCTGTGTTGGGTCTTCGCTTCTGTGCGAGGGCTTTCTCTAGTTGCGGCAAGTGGGGACCACTCTTCATTGCGGTGCGCGGGCCTCTCACCATCGCGGCCTCTCTTGTTGCGGAGCACAGGCTCCAGACGCGCAGGCTCAGTAATTGTGGCTCACGGGCCCAGTTGCTCCGTGGCATGTGGGATCTTCCCAGACCAGGGCTCGAACCCGTGTCCCCTGCATTGGCAGGCAGATTCTCAACCACTGCGCCACCAGGGAAGCCCCATCATTGTTTTATTGATAATCTATCTTTTCAAAAAACTTGATATATAAATGGAAAGACAATAGGTATATTTAAAAGGACATTAATTTGCGAAGAAATAAATTGCAGACAAAATCCTGATCCATCTCTGAGACCTTAGGCAAGTTTCTTAACCTCTGAGTCCTGTGACTTCATGGTAAGAAGGAATCTGTACTCTACATGGTGGTTGTGGAAATCAGAGAAGCCGCATACATGCCCTGGACAAATAGAGAAACTCCACTGACATGGTTATTTCCGTGGATTCCATCTCTTTTCACATTTTTATGACACTTAAAGGTTACAAATTTGAGTCTGTCAACAATGATGTTTAGTGCTTATTTTGAAATATCAAAACATAATTCCAACGATGGCTCATTTTATTATTTCCTGTTATATAGAATTTTCTTTTCGATTAACTTAATAAGGAAACCTACAAGCCTCTGCTAATTAATTTCTCGGCACCAACTACAGTAGCTCAAACTCAGAATATTATCATGTCAAAATGGAACAAAAGAAGAAAGGGAGTTTTGGGTACTCCTTTGGGCAAGAGACTGGTAATTGTCCTTGGTTTCTATCCACATAGTACTGCACTGGTCCTTTTCATGTACACAGCTATGGTCGGAACAAGAAAACCAACTATTTGGGCTTGACAGCTTTGTGTACAGTTTTTTTTTTTTTTTTTTAAATCACGAATTTTGATTTAGAAGTTTTCCTAAAATGGTGGTCATATTTGTATCTGCATTGGACAACTTGGCATTCAAAACAAGCAGCTTCCCTTTGAATTAAAAGTAGACTATTCATCTGGGGAATTATTTACCTTCAGCAGAGTCGGCTGCTTGCTCATCTGGGCCTTTTAACAGGCCAGCTATCCACTAACTCATCTGTGTTCCTCTGCAAGGAACACCCTTCTCACCCTCGCCACTCAAAAGTTGTGCTCATTTTGAAATCACACCTTTCTCATCTGTTTTAACGTATTGATGTTGTACACGGAAAAAAGACAAGATATATTGAGAAATAAATTGTGTGAGAGGGTTAAGGAATCCTAAACTATTAACCTATGAAGGTTAGTAATGAAAATGTCTCCCTATTCCTTAAAAGCATGGATGCAAAGGGACAGTATTCTTGATTGGAAAAGAAACCATCACTTCCCACCTACTTACTCAACAAGAAGGTAATTTAATTCTTTACCTGAACCTTGTTTGCCCAATAGGACACTGTGTGCAGATGTTACTATTTTCTGATACCTCTTCTCCTTCTGTTCTCAGGTTGTCTTTGTGGATGACATCAACCTGCCTGCTCCAGGGGAATATGGGGCTCAACCTCCTGCTGAGTTACTTAGACGGCAGTTCGATCACTGGAGTCAGAATGACCTAAAAGATTGTTCTGTGATCAGACTGGTGGACACTCAAATCACGTGTGCTCTGGGACCCTCAGGTACATTTTCTGAGTTTGTGATGATTAAGATTGAAAATCACCCTGGCTATATCCGAAGAGGTAGCTGGAGAAAGAAGGAGAAACCCAGTGGGACAATATGGGTCACAATGTTTTCTAAGCGTATACACTGCCACCTGAGGGGGTCCACCACAGGGGCAAACGCTGCAAAGTGGGTGGCCTGGGTCGGGGCCATTCTCCCGCCAACTCTTCCAATCCTTTCCTCCCACCTTCTGGGACTTTGCTCCCCATTTCCTGCGCTGCATCCTGAGAACCCCAGCCCCTTGTCTCATTCCTTAATGTTCCAGCTGTATGAACCGTCCCTGATCAAAGATCAACTTTCCTCAACCCCAGTCAAGTCCCATCCTAGTGGGTCTCTGCCTTTAGATGGGCTATTGAGAGGAATTTAAGTAGGAAACAGCCCAAAGAATTGACCCTTAAAGATCCTTTACATTTTCCAAGAGAAATTTATAAACTCAAAGGAATCTCAATGTAGGGAAATTTTTTTATGCGAAAGTGTTGAAAATGCCTTGATTCAACTAACTGGACAGCTTCAACTATTCCCCTCCCAAACTCAAGTTGGTTATTCTATTTTTAAAAATTTCCTTCTCTCGGGACTTCGCCGGTGGCACAGTGGTTAAGAATCCGCCTGCCAATGCAGGGGACACAGGTTCGAGCCCTGGTCCGGGAGGATCCCACATGCCGCGGAGCAACTAAGCCTGTGCGCCACAACTACTCAGCCTGCGCTGTAGAGGCCACAAGCCACAACTACTGAGCCCGTGTGCCATGACTACTGAAGCCCGTGTGCCTAGAGCCCGTGCTCTGCAACAAGAGAAGCCACTGCAATGAGAAGCCTGATCACCGAAGAGTGGCCCCTGCTCGCTGCAACTAGAGAAAGCCCACGCCCAGCAACGAAAACCCAACGCAGCTAAAAAATAAAGAAAGAAAGAAATTTATTTTAAAAAATTATGTTAAAAAAAGTTCCTTCTCTCAATGTATCACTTCTTCTCCACATCACTGGTATTTGCCTCCTAATCCCTGACCTTTATCTGACCCGTGACTTTGGCTCTGAGTCAGCATTGCTGTCGGCACGCTCTGGGCCACTCTGAACACTTTCTTTTTCTTTTTTTGTTCTTTTTTATTTTTTATTTAATCTTTTTTATTTTTATTTTTTGGCTCACAGTGCGGCATGCAGGATCTTAGTTCCCCAACAAGGGATCGAACCTGTGCCCCCTGCACTGGGAGCTCGGAGTCCCAACCACTGGACTGCCAGGGAATTCCCACTGTTTTTTCCTTTAAAAAGACAAATAAATAAAGGACTCTATTGCTCCGGGTCTCAGACTTCAGTTCTACTTTATCTCTGTCATCTGTACTTACCTGTTTACTTTTCCCCACCCCTTCAGGCCCTGGAAAGGGAATAGGCTGAATCCATGTGGTCACAACCTGGAAGTCCTAGAAGGAGGTCACTGGAACCTCCAATCTATAGCCAGTCGGTCAGGAGCACAGGTGACAACCTGGGGAGGGAAGGGGGAAGTGGGGGAGGGGAAGAGTCTTGTGGGACTGAGCCCTTTATCTGTGGGATCTGATGCTACTCCAGGTAGACAGTGTCAGGATTGAGTTGAGTGATAATACACCCAGCTGGTGCCTGGAGAATTGCTTGGTGATATGGAGGGAACCTCCCTTCCCCCCACTTACATTGGAATTGGGTTCAGAATCCCTTTACACATGGTCTATTCTGGAAAATGCCCCTTGTGCACTTGAGAAAAACATGTATGCCATTGTTGTCAGATGGAGTGTTCTGTATATGTCCATCAGGTCTAGTTGGTTTGTTGTGTTAAGTCCTCTATTTCCTTACTTACCTTCCATCTGGTTCTACCCATTATTGAGAGTGGGGTATTGAAGTCTCCAACTATTATTGTAGAACGGTCTATTTCTGCCTTCAATGCTATCAATTTTTGCTTCACATATTTTGATGGTCCGGTATTAGGTGTGTGAGTGTTCGTTCTTGTAGGGGTTGGGGTCATATTAACATGGGATAAAAAACCACTGTGATGTGGAGGGCATGCCTACTATGCCCTCCAAACCGCCAAATACATGTATTACTTTCTGTTTATAAATATTTAGTTTCTTCTAGATTTCTGGGTGTTATTCTTCCTCTTATTTAATACATGTGCAATTTATTTTCATGTGTGGTGTGAGGTATGGATCCAACTTTCCTTCCCATACTGCAGCCACTTGTCCTGGAACTATCGCTAAAGACACTCCTGCTCTTGCCCATTGAATATGATGCACCCGTCATTTCTGGTAGGCTGTTCGTTCTGGATTTACAGTTACGTACAAAAAAGAAACCCCATCTGTCTAAGACATAGCTGGTTGGGTTTTGTACTTGCAACCAAATACACTCATACTGATTCTGTGCATGAATGAACAGCAGTTCGATGAACAGAACAGTGCTGGTCAGTGCTGAGTCATGTTCTGCTTCCTCTAACTGCAAGGGATGCTGGGAAAGTGGGTAACTGGACTGTCCTAAGTGTCTTAGAATAACCACCATTGCCTAGGGCTAAGTGTGAAAGTGGGGGCGTGAGTCACCACACAGACCAGCCTCTGGATTTTGTTACGTAGCATTACAGTCCCCCTGAGAGAATACTACTGGGACACTCGTGCAGGGAGAAAACAGACATATGCTGGAACTCCCGAATGATAAGTTCCAGCAGTGAGCTTATTATTCAGCCTGTAGGGTGGCAGGGTGTGTCCAACCAGCCCCAGCAGGACTGGATGATCTGTTTCTGCCACGCCCACAGCTGACCCCATAGAGAGAAGGTAGGGGGCTCCACGTTGTCTTGTAGGAGGCAGAGTATGAGGGGTGGGGCAGAGAAGGACCATCCTCACCTATTGGTGGAGACTGGCTGCTTCTGTTGCCCTGGTGTATGTATGAGTTTCCTATTGCTGCTGTAACATATCACCCCAAATTTAGTGGCTTAAAAGCAACACAAATTATCTTACATTTCTGGAGGTCAAAAATCTGAAATGGTTCTCATTGGGCTAAAATCAAGGTGTCAGTAGGGCTGGTTCCTCCTGGAGGCTCCTGGGGAGAATCTGTTCCTTGCCTCCTCCAGCTTCTAGAGGCTGCCTCTCCATATTCTAAGCCAGCAATGTAGCATCTTCAAGTCTCTCTCTGCTTCTGTCTTCACACATCAGTTGATTACATCAGGCCCACCAGGATAATCCAGGATAATCTCCCCATCTCAAGATCCTTAATTCAGTCACATCTGCAAAGTCTCTTGCCTAGAAGGTATCATTTACAGGTTCTGGGGATTAGGACCAAGTGTTACTCCTTGTTATCCCAGGGGAGGGGCAGCAGCTGATTCTCCCTGTTGGGGAGGGAGGGAGGAAGGGCTCTGGGGGCAGGGCAGAGCTAGGAACTTTCCAGAAAGGCCATGGCTCGTTGGGCTCAGGGCGCAGCTATCAGCTCAGCTCTGCTGTGATGTGGGTCTGGAGGGTCCTCAGCCTGTTACCGAGCCCAAGCTCGCTCTGCTCTCTGCACGACAGGCCAATAAATCAGGAGACGAGTTGCTGGAGCAAGGAAAAACTAATTGGAAAGCTAGGGACCAAGAAGATGGCAGACTAGTGTCTCAAAAAACCATCTTGTCCCAGTCCAAATTCAGGCTCCTTTTATACAGAGGAGGGGGGAGGGGAGGGGCCCACTGCAGCGCTGACCAATGGCTGAGCGGGGCTCCTATAGGTCTCACCTGCCCCACCCCTATTACAAGCCTGGTTCCTGTTGTCAGGCCTCTCCCCTCCCCCGCTCCACCTGCCCCCCCCCCTCCATCCCAACTGCCTCTTGGCTGGTCTCCTGTCTCCATCTGGCCCAAGGATTGTGTCCAGAGGAGGCTTTCCAAGGTGGAAATCTGAGCAAGTCACTCACCTTAAAACCCTGCTGACAGCTCCGGGTTACCGTTTAGGATGAAATCCCACATCCCCAGCCTTGCAGTCCTACTCTTCAGGACCTGGTGCTGATTCTCACTTCACCTCCCAGAGTGTGGAGAGAACTGCATTTCTCCCATTGTTCCAGGTCGATTCTTGCCTCTTCACCTTCATATGTGTGGTTCCTCCTGCCCTTCCTCCCATCCCTCCTCTGCCAACTCCTCTTCATCCTTCAGGACCCAACTTGGGTGTCACTTCCTGGGAAAACTTCGGGATTGGCCAGGATCCTGTGGACGCAACAGAAATGGATTCAGTCTGGTCCACATGAATGGGGGAGGGGTGGTCCCCAAAGGGCCAATGTTATCACAAGGGGAAAGGATACTGGATACTTGGGGACACTGCCCAAGTATATGCCTCCCTCTCTGATACATCCGAGTGGGCCTGGTGCCCCTGTGGGCATGTTCACCAGTCCTGGCACTGACCACAGTACATCCTTGGTGGCCGGTTGCTTGCCTGCCTCCCCGCCCAGTGAGCTCCTGATGAGAACCCGGCCTGGCTCAGCTGGTCCCTCTGGGTCAGCACAGTGTCCGGCACACAGCTGCCCCAAGATTGTGATGTGGCAGGGGTTTGAGGAGCAGTTGTAAACTCAGAAACACAATGAACTGAGAGATCTGTGAGCTGTGGGAGGACCCTAAGCCAAGGCAAATGGAGGGTAAACAGGCTGGGAAGCTGAGTCCTTTCTGCTCAGGGCTTGCTTTCTTGAGAACAGGGAGATGGGCAGTGCATACTTTGGAAAAGTGTTTGGCAGCGCCTAGGAAAGCTAAAAAGATGCTCATGCTTTGCCCAACAAGTCCACCCTTGGTGTAGATGCAACAGAAATGAGTGTGCATCCCACCGAGACATCACATGAGTCCCCAGAGCAGCTTCATTCACAACAGCCCCAAACTGAAAAGAACCCGAATGTCCTCCTCGGTGAAATGGATAGATAGTGTGGACTATTCACAAAATGGAAAGAAAGTTCATGTCAGAATTGACTCGCCCTGGCTTCCCTGGTGGCACAGTGGTTAAGAATCTGCCTGCCAATGCAGGGGACACCGGTTCGAGCCCTGGTCCGGGAAGATCCCACATGCCGTGGAGCAGCTAAGCCCGTGTGCCACAACTCCTAAGCCTGCGTTCTAGAGCCTGTGAGCCACAACTACTGAGCCTGCATGCCACAACTAATGAAGCCTGATTGCCTAGAGCCCGTGCTCTGCAACAAGAGAAGCCACTGCAATGAGAAGCCCGCTCACCGCAACAGAGAGTAGACCCCGCTCGCAGCAACTAGAGAAAGCCCGCGTGCATCAACTAAGACCCAACACAGCCAAAAATAAAATTAAATTAAAAATTAATTAAAAAAAAAAAAAAAAAGAATCTGCCTGCTAATGCAGGGGACACGGGTTTGAGCCCTGGCCTGGGAAGATCCCACATGCCCTGGAGCAACTAAGCCCGAGAGCCACAACTACTGAGCTCGCGTGCCGAGAGCCCATGCTCTGCAACAAGAGAAGCCACCGCAATAAGACTGTGCACGGCAACGAAGAGTAGCCCCTGCTCGCCGCAGTCAGAGAAAGCCCGCGCGCAGCAACGAAGACCCAACGCAGCCAAAAATAAATAAGTAAATAAAATAAATTTATTTTAAAAAAAAAAGAATTGACTCACCCTACATCTGCGGGTTGAGAACCCACATCCAGCTGAGAAGGATGTGCTTGAGAAGGAAACCCCAAATCTGTTTGGGGAACACTTTTAACCCAGGGAAATTTAGAATTGAGTATAGTGATGATGAAGTAAATCAAAACTATAGCATTTATCTTTTTGTGTTAAGCTCAGAAATCTACTTTGTATCTTTGGCTTTTTCAGAACTTAGAAAGTTTAAGCAAATTGGGCAGATTTGAGTGTTAACATCAGACTTGTGATTCTAATTTTAAATGTGCTCTTGAGTCATTGGTTTCGACCTGTGATTGTAAGTTGAAATCTTACTAAGTTGGTAAACAGTTTTTGAATATTTAAAAATCACCGTAATTATAAGTTTAATGTATCTGATTGATAAGGATCGCTTAAGGACTTGGGAAGATTTATTAGTCAGATAATTGAAAAAGTTAGAAAATGGAATATAATACACTTTGATTGCAGCGTAAAATGTTTAAAGGAGTTTAATTAACTAAGTAGGTAAATGCTACAAACATGAATCAAAGTTCGCCTTAAAAATGATTGCTAAAATTGGCTGGATATATTCATAGAATAAGATTTGCACATTGCATTTAAAAGCTCAGCAAAGAATTAGGGCTTAAAAACCAAAGTATTTCTGAAAAGCCTTTTTTCTGCCCAAAAGCTGTCCTCAAAAACGCCAGAAAAATACTTGGATTGGGACCAGAAGGAGGCTGGAGGGAGGAGGACTCAGCAGCCACCTGTCAGCCGTCATCCTGGACCAACGGGGCAATAGGTCTGGCAGGTGGTGCCCATGGGTGGGTGATGTGAGCCCTGGATCCAGGCTCCCTCCTTCCTCTCCCCATCCCCAACTTGGAGAGATACTCCCCAAAGCAGCCACTGGGCTACTGCAGAGACCTCGGGGGTGGGGGGTCGGGTCACTGGAAGTCCCAGCCCCTGTGCCTCGCAGCCTCTGTGAGAAGTGAGCTTGGACACCCCCGACACCCTCTGGTCTTCGGAGCCTCTTGTCTGCTTGGTGTTGCCCTCTGTGGTAGGCAGAATAATGCCCCCCAAAGATATCCAGGTCCTAATCTCTGGAACCTGCAAATGTTACCTTATATGGCAAAAGACACTTTGCAGATGCAATGGAATTAAGGTTTTTGAGATTAAGGAGTATTATCCTGGATTATCCGGGTGGGCCCTAAGCGTGATCACAAGTGTCCTTGTAAGAGAGGCAGAGGGAGATTTGATGAAAGGAGGTGGCGATGAGAGCACTGAAGCAGGTGGTTACGCTCCCGAGCGCAAGGAATACAGCTCTGGAAACTGGAAAAGGCGAGCAGCCAGATTCTCCCCACGAGCCTCTGGAGGGAGGAAGTCCCTGCCGTCGCCTTGACTTCAGACCATTGAGACTCTGATTGTGGACCTCGGGACTCCATACTGTCAGAGAAGAAATGGTGTGGTTTTAAGCCACCACGTTGGTGGTCACTGTCACAGCAGCAAGAGGAAACTGGTACACCTGCTCCGAGCATGTCCTTGCCTGTGGCTCCCCGTGATGCCACAACTCTGCTCAGGGGCCCCATGGCCCTTGCTGACTCCTTAGACTGAGTGGGGGGCCTGGGGAGATTTCAGTCCATCCTCTTCCCCAGCAAGCTGCTGACATCTCACCATTTAGTGGAGAACGTCTTGGCACCTGCCCCAGTCATTGGTACAGGGTTCCCAAGCTTGACAGTGGCACCATGTCAGTGGGTGTGGCTAGCATGATAATGACCTCAAGGCCTCTCTGTAAGTCTGCAGGCAGCACACCCTGGGGCCTGGCTGTGGGTCCCTTTCTTTGCCCACCTGTCCCTAATGCAGGCTCCTCTGCGGGCTTCCTCACCGTGTGGAGTGGATTGCAAACTGGGCCTGAACCACAGGGGGGGCCATCATCGCCTATCACTACCGGTGGGCCTCAGATTGCTGGGGGCCCTGGGCTACTGCATCCCAGACTGGCACCTCCTGCACCTCACCATCGCCATCCCCCTTCCTGTACTCCTGGCAGGTGTGGTCTGGTTTCGGTGACAGCTCAGAGATGCCTGGTGTTAGATCAGGGGAGGCAAGTCAAACATTCCACAACCAACCCCAGAGGCCACACCGACTCACATCACAGTTAAGCTGAAGTTCACAGGAAACAATGTGTGATCCAGAGATCTCCAAAGTGGGTGGCATGCTTCTGGGGGAGGCACCAGACAATCTGTCGGGGTAAGGGAAGAAATGTCAGAACTCCCATTTGTATTTATTTTTAGCTCATTCTTTTAAATTTACATTTCTTGATTATCTTTTATATTATCTTTAATATATTAGGAGTCTAAGTATATATTTATAACTAAATAAATATGAAATGGTGAGAATAAGCTTTAAACTTTTTATTTAATGAAGATGATGAATAAAGAATGTTTTTACATCACTAATCTAATCGTCAAGCATTTATTGATTTTCTACCATAGGCAAAGAACTAAGCTAGATGCTGGGGGATTCTTTTTTTTAATGAAAAGACTTGAGTCTTTTGTTTTTAGTCTGTGTTTACACAGAGGAGAATACATATTACATATTCACAATACATATATTTGGCAAAGGACTATATCCAGAAAATATAAAGAACTCTTATAACTCAATAATGGTGGAATTTTTAAAAAAAGAGCACAGGGTATGGTCTCTAGCAGAAAGGTTAGAAGTGCTGCTCTGAATGACAGCCTGGGGAGAATATCTGTAACTCACATCACAGACAAAGGCTAATTTCCCTAAAATATAAAGAGCATGTACAAATCAACAAGAAAATGACTAATAGCCTAATTGGGGGAGGAGAAGGGCTGGGCAGATGAGATTCACAGAAATGAATTACAAATGGCTGTTGAACATGTGAAAGATGCTCACTCATCGTAAGCAGGACATGTGTTAAAAGAACACTGAAATACCAGTTTTCCCCCATCATGTTGGCCAAGATCCACAATGTGAAAGCAGGTGCCACTGATGGTGAGGGAGGCAGGTCATCTATTACAACAGTGACAGCTTCAGAATTACAAACACACACGCCTCCAAGTTGGCCACTCATCTTCTGGGAATTTACCTACCAATGTGCTCACCTGTGGGAAATAAACTGCATACATCCATACAGTGGGGTATCACTCGGGCTTAAAGAAGAATCAGGAAGCTCTATACGTACGGATATGGAATGAGTTCCAAGAATTATTGGTAGTGGAAATGGAGAGGGGCTACGATTTGTGTAAAAAAGAAGAAAAAAATACATATTTATACATGCATAGACAAATTCATGGAAAGCTGAGTGCAGGTGGGAGAGGCGGAACCAGAGCCTTCTTTGGGGGCTGCTATCCAGAACAGGACAGATCCCTGGACAGGTCGGAAAGTGAGCTGGGAAAGGACCCACAGTGCCCTGCTCCAAGTCTTCATGGGGCCATGTTAAGCTCTCCTTGGTTTCCTGGTAGGAAACAAACACTGCCTACCCCTTAAGCCCCTGGGCTTGCTGGATGCCAGGTTAACACAGGCCCTGTTATTAGGGGTTTTCCGGCACCAGGCTCTGTGCTCTGGGCTTCACATAGATTATCTCATGGAAACCTCACGGACAGCCCCGTGAGAGGGCTACTATTTGCATCTCAGTTTCCAGGTGCTGAAAGTGAGGCTTAGTAAAGAGGTTAAATAATTGGCCCCATGTCACACGGTGACAAAGCGAGATTCCACCCTGCTCTCTCTTTCCAAAGCTGAGCCATATTCCTTTTCTTACGGACAGTGAGACCTCAAACCCACATCTGGGCTGGTATTTTGCTGTGTCTTGCATTGCCCCTGCTCACAGCCCTGAGCCAACCTTGGGGTCCCCAAAAGCACCCGGTTCTAGAGGAGGCTGCAGCCTCACGTGCTCTCCTTGTCCCTGTGGGTTGATGCTGGCTGCCCGTCCGTCCTTCCGGAGCCTCAGGAACAAAGCACGTTGCTGATGGGGCTGCAAAGCAACGTGGACAGCACTGCGGTCCTGGACAGCGGCAGGGAGACGGCCGCCAGCACTAGGGGAGGGGAGAGGGGCTGCCGCACAGCCCGCAGAGGGATAGAGCCCCCTAGTTCTCCCGAGTCGCCCTAAACAAAGAGGACGAAGGCCACAGCTACCCCTCAGAGAGGCTTTCCGTCACCTGAGTTAGAGGAATTCCCCTCCCCGCTCGATCCCCTTCTGCTATATCATCCTCTGTCCTCCATTTCTATTAGTGTATTTGCGCGTTGATTGCTGTCTCTCTTCCTCTGCTGGAGTGGAGCCCCTAAGAGGCAGCGCTTTAGGAGCGTGTCCTCGGGCCGTTCCTTACACAACAGGCGCTCAGGAGATGTCTGCTGAATGAATAAATGAACGAATGAGTGCGTGTAGGGTTCATCCCAAGCGCTCTGTCTGCTCCCAGGGATGAGGACCATACGGGGGACCCCAGGGCCACCATCCAGAGCACAGACCTGGGGGCCCTCGAGCTCTTGCTGCTGCCTATGTCCCACACCACCTGCTTCCCACCACAGGTGCTTCATAGTGGGAAACGGGAGGCGTCAGGTGTGCCAGGATTGGAGGTTGTCAGCATGGGGAAGCTGGAGGTGGGCAAATTAGAAGGGAGGCAGCCCATGTGATTGGTCAGGGGAGCTGATTTGGTTTTCTCTGGTAGGTCCGAAGTTGGAGCAGAGAAAAAATTAGGGCAGCTGGTAGTTACCTACCGAGTTCTGGCCTTTTGGGTTTGAGGCTGCAGAAGTTGAGGTTTGGCTTCCCCGGGCTGGTTTGCTGCGGCTCGCGCAGTGTTCTATTTTTGTATGTGGTCTGGCCTTGGTCGGTTTGTACATTCAGCCTCTCACGATCCACCGATCCACGGCGCCCTAGGCTTGCCTGGTGCGCGGCTCCTCCCTTTTTGTGCGGTCGGTGGTGCTGGGGAACCCTGAGGCCGCCATCCCAGGCGGATTCTCGGCACCCGCCCGCAGGTCTGGCCGCCCCCCGGGGCCCTGCAGGCTGTGGGGAGCGACAGGCCCCGTCCCTGCGCTGCTTGGCGAAGTGCACACGCCGCCTGCAAATCCGCCGCCAGCAAACCCGCCGCTGCGTCGCGCGGACGCTGGACCTGCTCCTGGGCGGAGCCAGCGGGCTCGCAACTACCTGGGCGCCCAGGTGGGTGCGCAGGGCCGGGGGGGCGCCATCGCCTGAGCAGCGGCTGCTGCGTTCGGGGCCTCAGTCCCCCCGCCCCCTCCTCTTCGGGCTGGCTGACGGTAGAGGTTCATGTCTTTCGGTCCTGCTTAGAGGGAAAGCACGGCTTGTGATGCCAAGGGCAGAGCCAGGTTGACGTATGCTGGGAGCGGCGAGGAGTCTCCGGGAGGGAGGCCTAGGGGGTCTGGGCACCAGAGGTCTGCCCCAAGCTGGCCATGGCCACCAGGTGACCGGAGGAAGAGGGCGGGGCGGAGCGGGCACCCACCTCCCCCCATGCGCGCTCAATGACTTCCTATCCTGGGGTGTCCAGCGGGTCCCGGGAGGGAGCCCAGCTGTTTTAGCAGATCCTCCACCGAGACCCCAGGCGCACGTGCTCCTCCTGCACAAAGGCAGCAGCCGCCAGAGGGCACACGTTGGACAAACCCAGCCCTGAGCTGCGGCCGCCCCTCCCCTCCCGCCTCACCTGTTCTGGGTCACCGCCGGCGCGCATCTGGCCAGGGCGACTGTGAAAGCGCCGCCCCCAAATGCTCACTCCTCGATGCGGGCGCACGCCCGGAGGGGCAGGGGGTCATTCTAGGCGGTGTCCCAGGAGGGGGAAATACGTGCCTTCACAGGGTAAGAAGTTGATTCCCTAGGCACTTCTCTTTCCGCCCCCTGATTGGCTGACGGGAGAATCTTCTTAACCCTTGCTGATGCTTTATTCTTAAAAACAAAGAGAAAGCTCAGAGCCCTTGGCAGGCAAAGGGATCCAGCCAGAACATCATACTGTTTGTTTCGTTTCCACAGGATCTGTTTTTCCAGTTTCCTTCTATTTATGACAAGTGATACTGGTTTTCCAGTTATGGTAGTTAACAAACATCCCGCAGAAAATAAATTATTTAGAAGTCTGTTGACTGAAAGAAAAGCATGAATAAATAATAGTTTATTATTTATTAATAATAAACAAGGGAACTGAGGATGTGACAGAAGTCAGGAAGACATGTAAATGGTAGAAGTTTTTTTATATAAATTTATTTATTTTTGGCTGCCTTGGGTCTTCCTTGCGGTGCGCGGGCTTCTCATTGCGGTGGCTTCTCCTGTTGCGGAGCATGGGCTCTAGGCGCACGGGCTTCAGTAGTTGTGGCTCGCGGTCTCTAGAGCGCAGGCTCAGTAGTTGTGGCACACCAGCTTAGTTGCTCCGCGGCATGTGGGATCTTCCCGGACCAGGGCTCGAACCTGTGTCCCCTGCACTGGCAGGCAGATTCTTAACCACTGAGCAACCAGGGAAGTCCTAAATGATGGAATTTTGAAAAAACAGTGCTCTGAAGCAAGATGATGAACGCCTGCTGGGTCAGAAGCTCATTTTATTACTGTGTCTTTGTCTTGGGGTTTTTTTGGTGACTTGAACCTGGACCTTGAAGATCTTGAAAACCTGGAACAAGTATTTCTTTATTAAATATGTACATGGCTTTTATCTGTGTGGCTATGCACTATTCTAAGTGCTTTACTAATATAATATCTCATTTCATCCTCACACCCTATGTGATCAGTACTACTGTCCCCATTTTACAGAGGAGGAAGCTGAGGCACAGTGAGGTTAGCTAACTGTCCAGAGGTCAGAGCTGGGATTTGAACCCAGTTTGGTTGGCTCCAGAGTCAGTGCTGTGAACTCTCATGGGGTCCTGGCTTCCTAGCCCTCATGCTCAGCAGCTCGATGTCAGCACAGCAATTTGATTCCCAGGTAGTCTTTTCAAAGGCGTTTTAGGACAGGGGGTGCTCTGCAGAAACGCAGGCCTTTCGCCAGGTCTTTGCCATGGCCGCCTGCCTCGGAGCCTCTTGGGGCTGCATCGTCCTTTACTACAGAGGTGCACTGGGGCCCCTGTGTTTTGGGGACTGAGGGAGACACGAAGGGTTTGGGGTGGAAATCCTCTCTTTAGACTACAGTCACTGCTCCCTTGGCTGGTGTCCCCTGGTCGGGGAAAGCTGACAGCGCTGAGAGTGGCCGTCATTGTCCTTCCAGGGCAGAGTTAGGGGAGTGCTGGTCGCTGAAGCATAAAATGGGCACCGGCAGGCTCCCCTCCAGGATGGGAGTGTTGGAGGATGTTCCGCCTTCCCACCGCAGGGGAGTGGACCAGGCGTCCGCTGGCCTGGGTCCTGAAGGTCACAGGAGGCGCTTTACCTCTGTCCTGCACGTCATCTACTGCATCCTTCCCGGGAAGGCCAGTCTGGGGTCATTTCTCCTTCTTGAAACTTCTTCCACTACCAGATACCATCCAAGACATGGAGGACCGTGAGTGGGACCCTAGGGGGAAAAAGGGTCAAGGTCCTGGTGACAAAATCACGGGGCAAGGAAACTCCTTGGAGGTCACAGAGAAAGCCCAGAGGTGCTGGAGTCCCCGTGGACCAGGAAATCCTGTCCTCTGTCTCGGGACAGGCTCTGGGGGTTTAGCTCTTCCCCTGGAGTCCAGGTCGTGGTCTGCCCAGCATTGTAAGCCCTGGAGGGCTGCAGTCAGTGACCCAAGGCCACCGTGGGAGAGCAGACAGGGGGCCTCCGGTCATCTGTGCATCATGGGACCCACCTGTCCCTGGGCTACCCCCGAGTCTCAGAGCCTGTGCTGCATGTCCCCTGACCAGAAGCCCAGCCCCTGGAGCCGCATTTGCCTTTTGTATTCATCGTTCCAGAAGCAGGAAGCAGAACCCTCCAAGAGAAGAAGAGAATTATCAAGTCAACTGGTGTTTTTCCTCCTCCTGGGGCCTCACAGAGATCCAGATTCAAGCCTCCCCACCTCTGGAGACCCTGCCCAGAGGTAGCACGTCCCCAGCCCCCCATGTCCCTGAGGACAGGCCCTGGGGGGGAGCACTTGGCCTAAAGCCTCTTCTCTTGGCCACCTGTGCCCTGGATGCTTTGCTTCTCTTTGTGTTTCCACTGAGAGTCCGAGAGGCAGCCCACCTCGCGGCCACCTCCCTTGCCACGATTCCAGGTGAATATAACAGCCCACCTCCCCCACTTTCTTCATCTCTCAGGGCCCTCCTTGCCCACAGATTGGCCCTGGCCCTTGGCCTCGGGGCTGAGGAACTGTGATGTGCTAAAAAGAAATCAGGTTGTGGATGAGCAGAGCTCTCTAATGAGATGGGAAGCATCCCGAGTGCGAGGGCTGCTTCCTTCAGGCGCTGGTGCCACTGCCATCCTCGTCAGCATCACCCAGACAGGACATGACAAGCCCAGGGCCCCACTGCGCTTCCATGAGTGAGGTGGACGGCGAGGCCCCGGTCCCAGGGAAGAGGCAGCGGCGCTTGCTTAAGTGAACCTGGGCCCGAAACCTACTTAGAGCAACTCCCACTCGCCTTCAGGGCCCCAGGATCCCACAAGGAGGGTCAGCCACCTTCTTTGTGCTTCCGTATCCCTGATCATTAGCATTTAGCACTGCCTTTATGTCTTTATCAAATATGTATATGGTGCTCACTTGTACTATGTCCAAGTCACTGTTCTAAGTGCTTTACTTATGGCCTCAACACGACCTACGGAAATGGAACTGCTATTAGAATTCCCATTTTGCAGAGAAGGAAACTGAGGCACAGAGAGGTTAAAGTCACTTGCCCAAAGTCACTGAACTGGGAAAAGGTAGAGCTCGATTCACACTGCAGAGCCCCCGTGTTCTTAACCACTGTGGGATGCACCTCTGTCCTAGCTGCCTTGCTTCGCCTCTGTTCCCCCAGACCAGAAGCTTTTTTTTCACCTTTACGTCCATAGTACAGGTTTCCCCCACTATCCAAAAGTAGAGCATTCCTATGAAACTATGAGATGCTGGGTGTAGTTCCTGGGGAAGGAACTTGGCAGGGCCACTCCCGCTGCCCAGGGTGCGGTACCGCCTCTATAAGGGCTTGCTGCAGAACAAATACTGATCTCTATTTTCACTTTTTTCCGTAAAAGTGAAAGTCCTCTTCAGATTTCTTTCAATTAATGAAAACAGGTGCTAATGTAACTCTTTGTAAAAGTGAACTGGCGTAAAGTGAACTTTTGAAAAGTGGGGATACCTGCAATTGGCACAGTGCTCAGATCCTCAGAAAAGATTTGTGACTGAAATAATGGCCTAGGTGACTATATACTGCGTGAGTCATGGTGGGAACTTAATGTGTAAACCCATCTCTATTCTTGGAGTTTAGACTTTCACCAAGTGTGTGTCATTTTTTCGTTATACCTGCTCAGCAGTCTAAACCACTCAGCTCAGAGATGTTTTCCCCTCTAATTTTTTTCTCTTATTTCAAATCCTATGTTCAATGTTTTCTCCAACCTCTATTAGATGTCAAAAACCCTAACTTCCATGACTTGTAACTTTTGGTGAGTATTTTTCATCTCTTTGTCCTTTTGCACTGTATTCTGGGAAATTCCCTTATCAGGAACTCCCAGGTCACTGCATCCACTTCTCTGTTCAACCCGTTCATTGACAGTTTCAGAATTTGTCAGTCATGTTTGCAATTTCCAAAATGCTGAGAATGTTTCCTTTTCACAGCAGTCTGTTTTTAAAAAACAGATGTCCTCTTAAATTTCTCTGACAATATAAGCTACAATTACTTTAGATTTTTCTTCTGTTTACTGCATTACTTCACTTACCTCCTGAGTTGGTTCTTCTGTTTGTTGATCTGGCGTATCTCTCTCAGTGCACTGGAATTCCTAAGTGTCGGTGTTTCTTGGTTGTCCATTCATGTTTGAAGAAGTGGGGCATCTGAACAAAATCGTTGGTTGCTGGAACATCTTTCCTCAGGCCAAGTGGGAATTCCTGCCATGTAGCTGTGAGTGACATCTCTGACTGCAGGAGCCCTGGCCATGGTCCTTTGAGGTGGGAGCAAGCAGTCAAGTCCCATAGCCTGGTGGAGCGAGTGGACATGAATTTCTGAATATAGGGCTCCACTCCGATGTGGGACCCTTACATTGCTGGGGTGCTGCCCTTGTTCTGTGGGCCTAGCCCCCAGTTTCTGAACCCCTTTTATCTGTACTTGAGGCTTTGACCCTGGGCAAACACTGGAGTTGGTGGCTAAGGGGAGGTAGGGAGAGGGGGGCTGGCATGACTACTTTGCTGATGCCCCTTCTGTTAATTACCCAGATGGTCTTCCTTTCCCCCCCAACCTCCCATCTGGCGCTATTCCACTCCTGCAAAAGCTCCTCTTCTTCCTCCTGTGTGGGGTGGTGGGTCCCTCTGCCTGGGGGGTCTCCTTGTCCGTCTGCCCCATGATCATTATATCTTACGTGTATTCCTTTCCTCCTTTGCCTTTTGTCATCTCTCTCAATCCACCTGAATTTGGGGAGGGGGAGATAAATGAGTGCTCTGCAGGTTATCTTGTACCCTACACCCACCTTCATACCCCGGGAAACCAGGTACAGAGCTCAGGAGACCCAGGTGAAGCAGGGCCTCGGGGCCCCTGCATCCCCTGGGCGATGGCACCCAGCAGGTTCCTTAACGGCAGGCTCCGTAGCTGGGGAGGCCGTGGCTGAGTGAGGTCCCTCTGTAGCTGGGTTGACAATGAGGAGGAGAGTTTGGGGTCTACTTGCCACCGGGGGCAGAACGGGAAAGGGGGGTGGGGAACACATGTCCCCAGGAGTCTGTCTCTATGGGCCCAGCGCTGGCGGGGGCAGCAGGTTCCATTGCCCTGCCCTCTGTACCGGCAGAGAATAAAGTTGGCGAGGCGGCACTCTGCAAACTTCCTGACAACGCTCCCTCCTTCACGCAGCAAACACCCAGCGTGCGCCTCCCGTGCACAGGCAGCCTTGGGCGCTGGAGAGTTTAAAGATGAGGTAAGGACTTCCCTGGTGACACAGTGGTTAAGAATCCGCCTGCCAATGCAGGGGACACGGGTTCGAGCCCTGGTCAGGGAAGATCCCACATGCCACGGAGCATCTAGGCCCGTGTGCCACAACTACTGAGCCTGCGCTCTAGAGCCCGTGAGCCGCAACTACTGAACCCACGTGCTGCAACTACTGAAGCCCGTGCGCCTAGAGCCTGTGCTCCACAACAAAAGAAGCCACTGCAATGAGAAGCCTGTGCACCGCAATGAAGAGCAGCCCCTGTTTGCCGCAGCTAGAGAAAGCCTGCGCGCAGCAACGAAGACCCAATGCAGCCAAAAATAAATAAATAAATTAAAAAAAAAAAAAAAAAGATGAGGTAAGATCCCATTCCTGAAGAGATTATGTTTCGATGAGGAGGCAGTGGTGTGAATAACAACAAAGCCCCTCTTAGAAAGTCCCTTTGAGGAGGTGGAAGGGTTGGACCAGCTGGTGGCTGGTGGAGGAGAACGGTCTAAGCCAACGCCCCTTAAACTTGAACAGGCACACAAATTCCTCGGGGATCTCGGTAAATGCAGATTCTGACCCGGGATGTCTGGGTGGCGCCTGAGAATCTGCATTTCTACAAGTTCCTGGGTGATGCTGGTACTGCCGGTCCGTGGACCACACTTTGAGTAGTAAGGGGAGAGGGAAGCCACAGCTTCCTGCGGCACCCTTGCTGCCATACTGTGGGTGATGTGCAGACCCCTGGGAACCCCACCAGGAGAAGAGTCCTGTGGTCTCTCGGGGAGGTGCTATGCCCACGCAGGCCTGAGTCTCGATGCTGGGCCGGCCAGGCCGCAGGCCCTCCTACCTGGCATCTCACTGGCCAGGAATTCATGCCACCCCAGGGGGAAGGTGCGGGGGGTGGGTGTGCCCGGGTGGGACAGCGCCCATCAGCTTGGGGGCTTGGGCAGGTGGGACCCCCCTTCTTCAGAACATCAGGGGCTCTGGCTCTGTTCCAGGGTTGGAGGCTGGGTCACACAAGGTCCTATAGGCATACATGTGTCTGGTTTCAGAGTTTGTCATCGGGTCCCCGTAAGTACAAAGTGAGGCCTGTGTGTGGAGCCAGCACACGTGGCGGGTGTCCAGGAACCCTTGGTTGTCTCGGGCCCGAGTGACTCAGCAGCCCGTGACATTGGCCAGGGGCCAGGACAGTGTGGGCCACCCTTGGAACCTAGCTGGGAAAACCCTCCCCAACCACGGAGCTTCGAGGGCCCCTTTCAAGGCAGAAGATGTGCGTGTGGGGAGAGCGGCTGACCCGGGTTTGGTAAATAAGCTTAAAGGTTAATCCAGCGTGTGACCAAGACAGGCTCACTCTGCGGGTCAGGAATATGCCCCGGTACCGAAAAGAGACACTTTAGAATTCTGAAGAACAGTACGTGCTATCAAGACCAAAAGGATTGTGCATGATGATACTTGTGTGGAGGGATGTTGCTGGATCCAGCAGGTCATTCTGCGGGTGGTTCGTATCGTTACCTCTTTAATAATTATTGAAACTACACTCTCACCATCCTCAGCCCAGGCGTGGTACGGGGCCTGGCAAAAGCCTCTTGCTGCTTTTCCTCTTTTTAGCCCCGTCTTGTCCAAGCCCATCCCCACACTGGCCAAGAAGATCTCTCAAAACTGTGAACACAAGTGGAGCTCTCTTTCTTGAAGCTGCTCGTCACCCTCGGGGGCAGAGCCAGCCGGTGGGCTCTGTGCTCAGGGTCCCTACCTACTCTAGTCCTGTAGTCCTCCATCCCTACACATTCTTCTGGGGCCCAGACCCTCTCCTCCCACCTCTCCCCTCCCCCCGCCCCGCCCCCCCCCCCCCCCGCCTCAGGACCTTTGCACCTGCTGTTCTCCTTCCTCAAATACCCACCCCACCTCCCTCTCCCTGCCTCAGACCTGTGCCCTCTCTCGGTTCTTCCGGAGACCCCTCCCCAGCAGTTAATGTCTTCTGCTTTGTCCCGATGTGTGTCAGGTCCTGCTGACATTGTGTGATCAGACTATGTCGTGATGACTTTTTACCTCTGTCTCTCCACTGAACATACCTCCTTGCTGACTCAACCTGGGTCCCCAGGGCCCAGCATGGGGCCTGACACCTGGTAGGTGTTTAATATGTATTTGTGGAGCTGAAGTAATGATGAATTCTTTCACAGCCTTTGGGATCTGAGTCTTGGTAGGTGGAGGGAAATTGCTGGAAAAAAATTTAAGAACCAAATGGAATAAATAAATGTGTGTCTGAGTTTCCTAGGGTGCAGTAACCAAGCACCACAAACCAGGTGGCTAACAGCAGCAGACATTTATTCTCTCAGGGTTCTGAAGGCCAGAAGTCCAAATTCAAGGTGTCCGCAGAGCCGTGCCCCTCCACAGGCTCTGGGGGACCATCTCTCGTGTGCCTTCCAGTTTCTGGGGGCTCCAGGTGCTCTTGGGCTTGTGGCCACATCCCTCCAATCTCTGCCTCTGTTTTTACCTGACCTCCTTTTCTCCCTGTGCCTCTCCTCTGTGTGTCTGTTATAAGGTCACTTGTCATTGGATTTAAGGTAATCCAGGATGTTCTCATCTCTAGATCCTTCATCACATCTGCAAAGACCTTTTGGCCAAATAAGGTCACATCCCCAGGTTCTGGAGAGTAGGGTGTGGACACATCACTTTGGGGGCCACCATTCAGCCCCTTACAATGTGCAATGAGATGAATCCCAAGCCTTCTGAGACAAATGCAAGAGTGGGTCTCACAATAGCTGGGAGTGGGTCAGTCCAGGCGGGAAGAGCACGGGTGACCAGTGACTTCATGGTTATTCTCTGGTGGCTGCAGGCAGTGTGGAGAGAACCGAGCGGGGACACCTGGATCCTGGCCGCTGCCCCATCACCCCTCCACCCCGGGGCCAGCACTTTATGTCTCTGAGGCTCTTCTCTGTGGCAAGATGAGGGGTGAGGACGCATCTCAGGATCCTTCTGTCTCTAAGTCTCTGTCCCTTTAGTCTATTGGCGAATGCACAGAGGGGAACCCCCAGTAGTAGACACCCGGAAGGAGTATGGGGTGGGGTTGGGAGTGGGGCTCACCCCCCTGTGGCATCCCTGTGAGGCTTGAGGGACTCACCCGACATCTCTGAGCCTCCTTTATTCATGAGTCACCCACCTCCTCAGTAGTCCGGAGCGTAACCGAGGCATCAGCCTGGTGCCCACACATAATCCCAGGACCCCTGTTGACCAACTGTCACGCCTCACAAAAGAGGGTTGGGACCCCCTGCCTTAGGTTGGGTTCCTCCAAAGGTGTGAGTGTAAACCATTTATCTGGAGGTGATCTCAGGAGGGGAAGTGAGACAGGGAAGAGAAGGAAGCCCACAGGGGATGGTATCAAGCCAGCTACCTTCGTGGCACTGGGGCCAGACAAGCTGGGGATGGACCCACCAGCTCCGGGCTGGAGGCTGCTCTGGGGGCCTTATGTCTCTGAAACTTCTGACTTGCTCCACGTGGCCCCCTCGAGCTCCTGCAACCAGAGAAAGCCCTCGGGTACCCGCAGTAGGTGCCATCAGAAGGTACAGAAAAGAAGTCCTTTGCCCCCTTTCCCACAGAACCAAAGGAAGTAAGTAGAAGGCAAATAACAAGGGCTGAGTCCACATAGCTGGGGCTGAGGGAAAGTCCAGTCTCAGGCCACCTGCTTTGAGAAGGACCAGTGGACAAGGCCGTGGGTTGCAGGATGATTCCAGCAGTTTCCAGACATCATGGTTCTTGCATCTGGTCAAAGCATAAACGGGGGGCGGGGAGGGGGCTGTGGTGACCAGGGTCCACTGGAGAGGAGACAACCTCTGAACATGAGCACCTGGCAGCCTGGACCCGTCTGAGGAAATAAAGCTCAGATATGAGACTGTCTGGTCATATCCTACCTCCTGGAGCCTGCAGGTGCAGCTGAGACCCTCTTCCACCGTCTCTCCTCCCCGGTCCCAGAGGCTCCCGTTTCTCAGCCTTCCTATATATTGAGGATGGAGGAAAAGCCCTCCATTATGTAAACTGAGGCAGGGCGTGAGAAGACGCAGCCAAATTATTTTTAATGAAGTATCACATTGATACTGAAACCTACAAAGATTGTGGGAAGGGAGGAAGGAAGGGAGGAAACCACAGCCCAAACTCACATGCGAAGAGTCGTGGAAAGCTCTAAATAAAACCTTAACGAGCAGAATCTAGCTGCACATTGAAGGAATAATAGCCCTTGTCTAAGTAGGTTCACTGCTGGAATGAAAGGATGGTTCAGCATTCTTTGGAAAACTCATTCATATGATTCAGGAAATTTATTAACATAATTCATCATATTCATTGATTTAACAAGAAAAGTCATCCTGTCAACCCCATAGGTGTTGAAAAGACATGTGACAAACCCAACAATCCTTCTTGATTTAAAGAGGCAAACCATAAAAAAAATTCCTTCATCACCATAGTGTGGAGGAGACCTCTCAGATTATGCCACAAAAATCCCAAAGTCAAAAAAAAAAGATTGAAAATTTGATGACCAAAAAAAAAAAAAAAAAAATTCTACATGCAAAAAGATCAATAACAATAGCATGGTGACAAAGTCCAAAGAAATTTAAAAATATTCTCAATTTCTATCACAGGCAAAGAACCAACCTCCCTAACATAAAAGGGACTTGTAGAAATTGCTAAGGAAGCCACAGACCATAATCAAAAAATAGACCAAGAACAAGAAGAAACAGTTCATGCAAAAAGAAATGCAAATATGTCTTAAATATGTTAAAAGATGCTCAACCTCACTCATAAGAAAAGAAAGATGAAATAAAGCAGCCTTAAAATACTACTTGTCACCCATGATATTGGCAAAACCCCACAAGTGTGGTCATAGTGCAGTGTGTTAGGAAGCTGGGGACAGTGTACACGAGGGTGTCCCTGGGGAGGCCACTGGGGCTGCCTCTCAAGGCCACCAGCTCACTGACACCTCAACTCCATAATCCCACTTCTGGAATTTTATTCTACAGATACAGTAGCACACATTCAAAAGGGTATATGTGCAAAGTTATTCATTTCAACATTTTTTGTAATATCAAAATATTAGTTGCAATCCAACTATCCATCGACAGGAAACCAGTTAGGTAAATTATGGAAATCCATACAATGGAATACTATGCAACTATGAAAATGAATCAGGATGTTCTCGGATGCACAAGGTATACCATTGTGTGGAAATAAACACAAAGTGCAAAGGTACCTTTTGCATAAAAGGGAGCAAAATAAGAATGCACATTTGCCCTTGCTTATGTTTTAGGAAGCAAATGTGAAAGGATGCACAAGAAATTTTAAAAGGTTACCTGAGGGTGGAGGTGGCAAGTGGGGACTGTGGAAGGGGGCAAGTGGGGGAGCCGCTTCATTGTATACCTTGTCTACATTTTCTGTTCCGAATCTTGCGAACTGACTACCTATTCAACGCTTTTAAAACTTGATGCATATATTTGAAGATGCTCTAAGATTTTTCTAGAAGAATAAACATGGTTGGTGGCACCTGCCTCCGGGCAGGTGAGGGTGATGGGGGAAGAGGACTTTTATTTGTCATTTTACAAAGTGCTGGAACATTGGGTTGTTTGCCGTGTACACATACAACTTCTCAAAGACAGCTAATTATTAATGTTGATGTGTTCCTGAATACATAGAAAAAAGCATTTGAGTGGATTCCTCTGGGGGGGAAGTGCTGGAGTTAAGACAGCAGAGAAGGGGCTTTCCTTCCATTACCCCCATGAGTCTGTGACTTATACAAGTCTCCACCCCTGCCCTGCTGTGTGAGCCCAGGAAAGACCCTCACCTTTTCCCGACCCTAGGATCTTCTAGGAGTGCAGGAAGGGGCCAAAATCCAGTGAGCCCAGCTGGATCTGAAATGCTGTGACTTCAACTGGAAAAGAAAAAAAGGAAGAATAAGGGGTCAAGTGCGATGCCGGTGATGATAGTGGTGGTTAATACCCACTGTCAGGCCATTCATTATCTCATTTAATCTCACTATAAGTAAGCGGAAGGCCTCCACCTTAGAGATTCAGAGAAGGGACCCTGGAGATCAGAGAAGGGAAGTGAACTGCCTAAGGTCATTTGGCAGCCAAGTTTGGCCTTGGCTTTTTTTTGGGGGGGGGGGGCATGTTGCATTGAGTCTTCGTTGCTGTGTGTGGGCTTTCTCTAGTTGCGGTGACTTCTCTTGTTGCGGAGCACGGGCTCTAGGCGTGTGGGCTTCAGTAGTTGTGGCTCGCAGGCTCTAGAGCACAGGCTCAGTAGTTGTGGCACACGGGCTTAGTTGCTCCACGGCATGTGGGATCTTCCTGGACCAGGGCTCGAACCCGTGTCCCCTGCATTGGCAGGCGGATTCTCAACCACTGTGCCACCAGGGAAGTCCCTTGGCCTTGGCTTTAATTGGTAGAGCCCTTGGATAGAAAAGTCAACCCCAAGGGCAATTCTGGTTCTACGAGAACCAGGGGTTCACTTTACATGAATTAATTTAATGAGACAGTCTGGAGGGCTTGGTGGCTACAATCCGAGGCTGCCTGCATCCCACCCCAAGGCCCCCTCTTCCCACCTCTGCTTCGGTATTCTTGGGGGATGGGCACATGGGTGAGGATGAGAGGGATGCTGGGAATGCTGCAGTCCCGGGTGTGACCACCAGGTGGCGGAGCAGCTGCACCCAGCCCTGCCCCCTGCAGCCCCAGAAAAAGAGAAAATACAAATTAAAAATTCCTTGGTCTGGAAGCGGAAAGTCAGTTGGAGATTCCGGGAGCCTTCTGGCAAATCCAGGAGGTTTGACCTTCTCCTGTAAGCAAAGCCTAGGGGCGTCCATGACAGGCAAATGGCAGGGAAGAAGAGAACATTTTTTAAAGCATATGGAAGGAGGAGGTAGAAGGAGAAAAGAATTCTCTCGAAGACCCTGGGATTTCAGTAGTCACCTCTAGCCCAGCCACTATCCAAGGGAGGCCTGGGTCCTAGTGCAGCAGAATCACCTCAGGGCTTATTTTTAAATGCAAATTCCTGGGCCCACAGGGGAACTGCATTTTCACCAGCACTCCTATGGTTTCTGATCCTGGCTAAGGTTTGAAACACCAACATGGCAACAGTTCCTTTCCCAGGTCAGAAACCAGAGGCCAGAGAGCGGAGGTCACTGCTCAAGGTTATGGTCCCCGGGTCCAGGCCTGCCCCTGTGATGATGGTGTTTGCACAAACCTAGGCATGAAGCACGATTCTTTCCATGTAAAATTTGGCCTGGGATAGTTTTGGAGGGGGCTGCTCCCAATCAGCCCCTCTCTCCTGGCCTCCTGGGCTTTAGTTTGGGCTGGTTCTCTCCCCACCTCTCTCTATTTGCTATTTTAAAATTCACAACTAGTTCCTGCCCGAGAGGCAGCAGCCCGGGCTTTGAAATCCAGGCCCAGAACACTGACTCCCGGCTTCCTGGCTGGGCGCCATCTTGGCTGAGTTCCCCAAGCGCTCTGGGGAGCTTCTGGGAAGTTTAGGGTCCAGACATCCACCCACACCTCACCCACACTTCCAGCGCTCTTCAGACTTCTCTCCGGAACTGACTCAGCCAATTCTTCTTGCACCTGGGAGGCCCTAATTCTGACCCAAATTCTGAATTCCAGCCTTTAGCTGGGATTTGGTACATGACAAGCTAGAGACCAAACAGCAGCTAGCCAGGGGCCTCAAAGAGAGCACAGGCTGTGGTGTCTGGTTCGAATCCTGATTATGCTGTGTGACTTTGGGCAACCTGCCTGCCCTCTCTGAGCCTCAGTTTCCTTGTCTGGGGGAATCAGTACTGCTTCTCTCCTGGGCTGCTATGAGGAGGGAATGAGAGAGTGCAGGCAGCGTGGTCAGCATGGAGCTGAGCACACAGCAAGCCCTTGGTGCCAGGAGCAGCTGTTACTAAGAGGCATAGCGCAGGGTGGGGCGCTGGGGCAGGGGCTGCCCGCCTCCTCACACCAAATTGGACTGGCATCAGATACTGGGTCAGGGAGGTGTGACTTTACTCACTTCCCCAGTCTGCTCAGCTCCAGGGCCCCCGAGGGCCTTCTAAGGGATGCCAGGAAATCGTAGCCTTGGTTTCCAACCTGGGGGAGCTTACAATCTAATAAAGGCAACTTGGAACCTTGAAATGGAAATTTCCTGAAATAGTGCGTCTGTGAGCTGGTGTCCCCATGCTGCCTGGTAGGAGGCACATGGTAAGGAGGGACAGAGCCCAGGCCTGGGCCCTCCTGCCAGCTCCGCACGCCCACCCCCACCTCCCCCAGCCTCCCTGCAGCCTCAGGGTGGTGGAGCCCCGCTCCGGAGGGCCCTGCCTGATCCTCACTTCTGTGCTTTAGCCAAATGAACTGATATGGTCCAGGATGCGTGAAAGTTCGGCCAACAGTTTCCTGGTTGAAGGAGGGCATGTAGAGGGTTCTGAAAGTTCAGACTGAAGGATGCTATCAGGCGGCCCGCAGGGAGCTGCTGAGGCCTTTCTGAGTAGCTGAGCCTGCCTTTCTCCCCCAGGATTCCTTGCTGGGATTTAACTTTAACCGTGGCAACGAGGCCACGGCCCGGTTGATGTTTCTTCCACAGCTGTAATTCAGTAACATCACGGCATCGAGTCTTTTTTTTTTTTTTTTTTTAAGCTTCTTGACCTTTTACTCTTGGTGTTGGAGAACAGGGTGCCCCAGATGCCCCAGTGAGTGTTATCTCCTCTCCAGAGCAGTGGAGCATCTGAGCGGTCATTCCTAGAAACTGGGTGAGGAGCGGTTTCTTCAAAGTATCTTGGGCATCTTGGGACACACTTGACTGGCTGCTGGACAGCTGCCCCACCCCCACGGGGCCGAGTGGCGAGCGGAAGCAGAAGGTCTGGAGAGCCTGTGCTTGCTAGTGGCTCTGGGCAGCAGGCTGGATACTCACCAGCTCCCTGACCCCCAGGAGACCTGCTCTAGGTGCCGGCATCTCTGTCCATGGTGTTCACTGAGCTCTTGGAGCAGGCTGAGGGTGTGGGCTTCTTCCAGGCCCTGCAGGTCCTCACCTTCTTCCTCCTCTCTGTCTGGGCGCCCATCCAATTAGTTGTGAACTTTTCAGCCGCTGTCCCAGGCCACCGCTGCTGTGCCCACATGCTGGACAATGGCTCTGAGGCCCCCGCAAACCTCACCCCCGAGGCCCTCCTGGCCATCCCCATCCCACTGAGCCCCAACCAGGAGCCCCACCATTGTCTGCGCTTCCGCCAACCACAGTGGCAGCTCCTGGACCCCAATGCCACGGCCACCAACTGGAGCGAGGCTGCCACGGAGCCGTGCGTGGACGGCTGGGTCTACGACCGCAGCACGTTTACCTCCACCATCGTGACCGAGGTGAGGGCCTCCCCCCTACCCGACCCAACCAACCCCACCACTTACTTCCTTCCCAGCCTCCCAATGACGGGGAGGATGAGATAGACTCCATCACCGCTGTTAAATGATATGCCACTCCCTCAACACATAATTACTGATCACTTGGGATGGCCTGGATTCTGATCTAAGGCTAAGGTTACAGGATGGACAGGGAGATTTCTAGGAGCTTACATTCTGCTGGAGAATTCAGAATCAGTCAACATTTAAACCAGTAATAACAGCAGACCAAGTCCATACCTTGTGCCCTTTAAGTGGCAGCCACTGTTCTGATGCTTTCCCTGTCATCACAATTTCACAACAATCTCTTGAGGTGGGTTTTATTATTGACCCCGTTTAATAAGTGACAAAACCGAAGCCCAGAGAGGTTAAGTAATTTGCCCCAGGACACACAGCTAAAGCACACTCAAATCTGATTCAACCCAGGCAGCCAGGCACCAGAACTTCTCCATCACTTTCTGTCCTGCCTTGAGTCTCAAGGCCCCTGCGTCATAAGTGAGCACAAAGGAGAAAGCAGCTCCTGCTAGTAGGGAAGGGAGAGGCAGGCAGGGAAGGGCTCGCTGAAGAGGTGACATTTAAGATGAGACTTGGATTATAAGAGAAGGAATCAGGGACTTACTTAGTGGCACAGGGGTTAAGAATCCACCTGCCAATGCAAGGGACCCGGGTTCGAGCCCTGGTCCAGGAAGATCCCACATGCCTCGGAGCAAGTAAGCCTGAGAGCCACAACTACTGAGCCCACACACCAGAACTACTGAAGCCCGAGCGCCTAGAGCCGGTGCTCTGCAAGAAGAGAAGCCACCGCAATGAGAAGCCCACGCACCGCAACGAAGAGTAGCTCCCGCTCGCTGCAACTAGAGAAATTCCGTGCACAGCAACGAAGACCCAACACAGCCAATAAATAAATAAATAAATAAATAATTTTTTTAAAAGACAGAGAAGGAATCAGTCACGTGAAGTTCGGGAGAAAGCTCAGTTGGGACAGAGGTCCAAGTAGGAGCTTGTCTGGGTGTTGAAAGAGCAGAACCTGGCCCAGAGGGTGAGGGGTCCTGCAGTGGCCGGGGAGTGTGGGGAAGGGGCCCGGATTTTGTTTAAGTGCAAAGGAAAGTCATTGGAGGCTTTGCGACTAGGAGATGCTGTGATCTGATTTGCATTTTCAAGAGGTGACTTTGCAGGGTGGAGAATGCCCTGTGGGGTGGGGGCTCCTCCTGCAGCGATTCAGGCAAGAGAGGCGGAGATGGAGAGGGAGGCGTGGGCGGAGCGTCCAGGCCTCAGTGAAGGGAAGAGAGGCGGAGATGGAGAGGGAGGCGTGGGCGGAGCGGCCAGGCCTCGGTGAAGGGAAGAGAGGCGGAGATGGAGAGGGAACCGTGGGCGGAGCGTCCAGGCCTCGGTGAAGGGAAGGGCTGACCTGGGGGGGAGAGGTGATGGGGGCAATGTTCAGGTGATGTCTGTCTGGTCCACGTCAGGCAGCAGGGAAAACGACGGTGACACGTGCTTAGCCCTCAGTGCTCATCTTCATGCCCTGTAAGAGAAGCAACCGTACAGCCCCATTTCTGGAGGAGACGGGCTCTGCCAGGTGCAGGAACGCCCCCAGGGGCACCAGCCGGTCGGTCATCAGCTGACTCAGAATTCGAGCCTGTGGTTTAACCACCACCCACCACTGTCCACTCGGAGCGGCCGTCACGCCATCAGACCCACAGCCGTGTCACATGTGCCACGCTGTTGGCTGCCAGTGGGGGGCTGAGGCCCGCTGCCCGCACCCCCCTTCCACCTGGGTCACCTGGCCTTAGGAATCTGGGGACCCCATGCAGGTTGGCCGGATCCCCTCTGGGGGTCCTGGACCTTCCTCTGCCACCCTGGCCCTGCTATTCCACACCCCCTGAGCCAGGCTGATGCACCCTCCTTCTCTTCCGGCGGGACGTGGTGTGTGACCACCAGGGCCTGAAGCCCCTAGGGCAGTGCATCTACCTGGTGGGGGCCATGGCGGGTGGATCACCTGGGGCCTCCTCTCCCACCGGTGATCATCTCTCCCCCTCCCAGCTCCTTCAAAACAGAGTGAGTACCGTGGGGACAAAGGTAAGGAAATGTCCAGTGAGCGTTCGTGTTTCCTAAGAGAGGGCCTCCCCTGGTCTGGGGTCTGCGTCCCAGGTTCCCAGGGAGCCAAGAACCCAATGTCTGAACCTCGATGCCAGGTTGAGCTGAGAAATTGCCCTGAACACTGGCTCTCATCTTCAGCTATTGCACCAAACTTTATTGAGCACCTACTGTGTGCCAAGCACTGCACAGCCCCTGCCCTCAGCGAGCTGATGGTCTTCTGGGCATAGACAGACCCCTCTTTCTTTTAACTCCAAGTACATGAAATGTAATGAAATAGAAATACTCCTCTCCCTCCTCCCCCATCATTGCCCCTCCACTGTCCCCCACCACATCCCTCCTGAGGTGGAGCACCCAGAACGCTGTCCGGGACCTTCTCTCCCTCTGCGGTCCCCTCCTGCATGGGGCGCCGCTGGCCAGTGCTGAAAACGCCCACGTTGCACCCCCTCAGCTTGTAAACCCAACTGCAGACTTGGAGGCACCTCACACTTACCACGGTCAATGCTGAGCCGCTGACTCTCCACCCGCAGCCCAGCCCCCTCCCCACCAGACTCCACCCTGGAAAACAGCCAGCCCTGTGCTCCCTCCCTCACCGCCCACACTCATCCTCCAGGGCACAGCCCCAGCCCAGCGCCCTCTCCCCCACGCCCGCTGTCCCCCGTCCAAGCCACCGCCCTCTCTGGCCCTGCTACGGCCTCCTCTGGGGTCTCCTGCCTCTACTGGGCCTTCCGTTCTGCTGCAGAGCTCAGAGTGACTTTGCAAAGGCTTATATGTGGATCTGGTCGCTGCCCAGCCTGAGGTCCTCTGGGCTCCCACACCAAGGAGAGTCCCCACCCACCCCACCACCCCTGCTCAGCACTTGGCTTCTCCCCCTGAGCCACGCCGGCCCCTCCTGGGGCACCGCTGCTCCCGTCCAGCACACAGAACACACTGAAGCCGGTGGCCGAGCCTCGCCTAGAGGTTTCTGCCCACGGCTGCTTCGTGCCCAGCACGCAGGCCTCAGCTCCAGGCCACTCCTCAGAGAGGCCTTTCCAGCTTCAGGCACAAAGGTCCCATGGTCCTGCCCACGCTCCCCATCACAGCTCCTGGCTCTCTCTGCCGGTGCCCAGCTTTCGTTAGCTCGTTTACTGTGTGTGTCCCCACGAGTACGTAGCTCCAAGAAGGCAGGGGCCTTGGGGCCGTATCCTCAGTGCCCAGCATATAGCGCACAATCATAATACGCTGAATGCATGAATGGCTTCCGGACTCTGGGCAGTGCAGGCTCTGGGGCCTCATGTGTCCCAGCTTCTTAGAAGGCAGGTTTGTTGCTTCTCTAGGCTTCCTCCTGTGAGTGGGGACCCTGCCACCTACCCATGGGGCTGTGATGATTGAGTTAATCACATGCAGAGCTTGGGCTGGGCCAGCACAGTGGTCGCTCTTCGTGGGCCTCATGTTATCCCGAGCATAGCGGAGAGCCTGAGCAGCAAGGCAGGAGGTGGTCCAGTTTGCACTTTCAGAGGACTGGCCGCCGTGCCGCCACTTATCCTTCCCCAGGGGCCACCCACACCGGGAGCCAAATCGCAATCAGTCTGAGGGTCGCCTGGCGAGCCTGGGGTCAGCGCCAGGTGTCAGCCTCCAGACCTCACCCCGGATCTGGGGCGTGTGTCCCTGCTTCTGGGTGCTGCTGGGACAGGCAAGGCCAAGGTTCGCCCACATCTCTCCAGTCTGACTGACACATACTTCAGCTAAATGCAGGCGGTGGCTCGGGCTAAGCTGACCTCACTGGGGCTGAGGGCCCTCCGGTCACAGGTATGGAGGAGCTGCCTGGGTCACCCAAGGCCATGTGCGCTCAGCCTCCTGCCAGGCTCCTCCCTTGTTCAGTGTGTCATCGTGAATCCCTGCATTTTACAGATGGAGAAACTGTGGCCCAGAGAGCAAGGCGTCTGCCGTTTTTATAACAAATGCACTCTGTACGTGGTCCTAGGAGATCCGAGAAGGAGGTGCTGCCTGCACTGGCCGGTGCCCCAGCAGGTGCCCCAGCCTCCTTCGGCCCTCCAGTGGCAAGTCCCTGCCTCTATGCCCAAGTCCCCAGGGCCCCTCTCCAGGCCCCCACTGTGCTTGTCTCCTGAAATAGGTTTGGGCGGAAGCCAGTTCTGAGCTGGCGCTGCCTGCAGGTGGCGTGTCCAGCATCAGCCCCATCGTTGCCCCCAATTTCCTTGTCTACGATTTTTGAGCGCTTTGGGATTGTCTGGCATCATCCTGACCTCGGCGACGCTCAGTGGATCCCTTGATCACCTGCCCCAGCCCTGTCAGGGTGGGGAGGAGGGGGCTCAAGGCCACTGCATGTGGCCCTCACCTGCTCATCTGCCCCGTCTTTCAGTGGTGGAGTGGACCACGACCCGCACGAGGGCCGTCACCGTGATGATACTGAGATGCACCTACAGCATCGGCCAGACGGCCATGGGCAGCCTGGCCTTTGCCCTGTGGGACCGGCGAGCCCTCCAGCTGGCCTTGTTGGTGCCCTTCTTGGTCATCTTCCTGATATCCTGGTCAGTGCAGTTGGGGCCTTTTCCCTTGGGGAGAACATCACTGAACGGGAGGGGGACCCGGGGTGAGAGGGGCCCTACCACTCTGGCTGGACACGGCTCCCGAGGTGCCAAGACCATAGAAGAGAATGATGTGAGCAGACCCCACTGGGGAGAGACATCTTGGGGGCTCAGAGTTCCGGGGTGGGCATTTCAGCCAGGGGTCCGTGGTTCCCTCCAGCCCACTGACCTCTGGGCCTGAGGCTGAGGGCTCCGTTCTTCCCTCACATTGGCACCAGCCCCCCACCCACCAGCTTCACTCCCTCACATCACTTGCCCAGCCTGCAGATCTCCAAGTCAGGCATTGGATATGGAAAGATAGTATCACTATTATTTTCGGTGCTGCGAAAATCCCTAAGGTCTGGAAATACCTGCTTGGGTGGAGACTAGAAGAAGAGATACAGGGAAATAAACACAAATTCCTGTCCTCATAAGTTCTCTTGTGCCCGTGGGCCGAGTTGCGCAGGTCTGCTGTGGGGTGTAGAGAAGTCTAAGGACTCATTCATTCATTCTCAAATATTTATTGCACTCCTGCTCTGTGCCAGACTTGGCTTTAGGCACTGGGGACCCATCGGCAAATAAAATAGATCAAAAGTCACCGACTACATGGAGGTTTATTGTGTCAACAGGACCAGGAAGAAAGGAGGAAGACCATCCCATAGTTACACTGATTAAGCCGCCCTAGTCACACTTATTGGGTGCATCCAGGTGCTGTTGGTAACACCAGATGTATATCAACACTCCTTCTAATGAGCAAGATGATGTTATTACTGCCACTTCCAGATGAGGGGCTGAGGCCCAGAGAGGGCCAGTGATTTGCCCAAGGCCACGCAGTCACTGCGTGCCAGAGGCAAGATTTGAATCCAGGCAGGCTGACTCTTCTAACCACCTCGTCAAACTGCCTCCAGAAGTTTTTCTTAGCTTCCCTGAAAACAGGGCTGAGCTCCTGTGGGCTGGGAAAACCCTGACCCTTTCAAAAGGGAGATGCTTCCCCCTGCCCATCTGCCCCTGAGGCTGGGAAGAAGCCTACTACTTTCATAAAACCACTTGGTTCCGGTTGGGGATGTTTTAAATGTGTGTTTTTTTTTTAATGCAGCATGATGCAAGCTTTCTGCCATAGAAATGACCCCAGAATCACCCCATGTCCAGGCAGCCTGTGCGCTGGCTGAATGTGAGGCTTGGGCGGGCAGGCTCCTGGCAGCAGGGAAGCCAGATGGGGTGCCAGGGAGTGGGGGCTGGTGAAGAGGGCGGCCAGGCGTTGGGACTCATCTTTATTCTGAGACCATCAGGGACTTCCCAGCCTGGCATTAGCGGTGCAGAGGGAGAAACGGCTGCCTTCTCCCCACTCCTGCTGCAGCCGGCAGGTCTGCTGCCCACCACCCCCTCCCCACATGACCTGGGGGGAGTGCCCAATCTACACGAAATAAACAAAGACCCAGCCAAGCACCTGCTTCTTTAACCGGTGGCCGCCAGAATCCGCCCGATGGCTGATTATGATGGGCAAAACAGATCGAGCGCTTCAGGAACTCAAAAAGGTGGCCAAGATAAATGGCCACAAGGAAGCCAAAAAGACACTGACTATAGAGGTGATATGCAGCTATTTGTGATACAGAGTGTGGGACATGACCCAGGGAAGGACATTCACTGATGTTTTATCATTATTATCACCAGCATCACCCCAATCTGCTCCAGCACCACCTCCATCAACACACCCATACCATCAAAACACCACCATCGACATCACCACCACTGTTGTCAGTTTTGCCATCTCTATCATCACCATCACCATAATCATCATCACCATTATCACCATAATCATCACCATCAACCCCACCATCATCATCACCATCAACCCCACCATCATCATCACCACCATTATCACCACCATCACCACCACCACCACCATCATCATCACCACCATCATCATCACCATAATCAACACCATCATCACCGCCACTACCATCACCACTATTATCACCTCCATCACCACCAACACCATCACCACCATCATCATCACCACCATCATCACCACCACCATAATCATCATCACCACCATCATCACCACCATTATCACCACCATCATCACCACCATTATCACCACAACCATAATCATCATCACCACCATCATCACCATAATCACCACCATCATCATCACCACCAGTATCAGCACCATCATCACCTCCATCACCATCACCATCACCATTATCACCACCATTACCATGTCCACTACACCCACAATCACCACCACTGTCATCATTTCTACACAAACACCACTACCATCATTACCACCACCAATAATAATAATAATACCACTAATATCAACACCATCATCAACAGCATTACAACTCTCCATAGACCCACCATCACTATTACCACTATCACCACCACCATCATCACCTCCACCAGCAGTACCATCACAATTGACTTCACCTTTATTATCACCAGCACTACCAATACCATCATTAACATCACCATCAACATCTCTACAAAGCATGGCCAACACCACCACTATTACCATCACCATCACCTTCACCACCATCATTGCCATCCTCATCACCACCATCCCCAACTCCACCACAGCCACCATCAACACCACCAGTAACAACAATACAACCATTGTCAACAACAGCACACCCACATCACCATCTCTATTACTCATCACCTTAATCCACATATACTGCTCATTTACCTCACGGGGCTTCTCAGCGTATTTGGGGAAGCAGGATGTGCTTATCTGAAGGTAGCTATTTCAAGGAAGTAGGTGTGGGAGGATGTGCGGGCGGAGACTAGAGGACACAGAGCTCCCTGGGGGCAGAAGGATCAGGGAAAGCTTCCAAGAGGACGTGAGCTAGAGCTGACCAGGCTGAGCTGACCACAAGGCAGGCGGGGTCCGCGGTGCAGGCAGAGACTGGACGGGTACTTGGGAGGATCCAATGGCTGGAGGGGGCGTGCGCTGATGCCAGCCAAGAGGAGTGAGGAGGGATGGTAGGGCTTTGCGGGGTAACTGCCAAAACCTTCCTGCAGCCTGCAGCTCAGAGACTAGAGCTGGGACACAAGACCTGCTCCTTGGCTCTGAGTAGGGCGACCGGGTCTGCAGAACATAGCTCAGCTAGGGGCCAGAGAGAACCCTTTCTGCCCTCAGGCCACCCGCACCCCCAGGGCTCTCCAGTCTCCAGAGGCCGAGGCCAGGCTCTGCCTATCACTCTGCCCATCCGGACACCGTTCCTGGCACGGGGGTGGGGCAGGGCCATGGCCCCAACATTCACTGCCCCTGTCATCACTGGAGGTACTGATGTCCAGCATGGAGGGGGACGTAGCCTCTGCGAAGTCCCGCCGGTCAGGGCTGGGCCTGTTCCGTATGCACGCGCGCTCCGCTGGAGAAGCTGCAGACTGTTGGTAGTGAGGTATGCCATCCTGAGTATCCCTCCCGGGGCTAAGGAGGGCGGGGTGTCCAGCGGGAAAACAGCCCCTGCAGGCCTCATGGGGTACATTTCTGGCCAGAACAGGCAGCTCCCCCAGGAGGCAGGAGCCTAGCAGGTGGGGGAGACAGAGTACGTACAGATGTGATCGGGAGGCCAGCTTGTGCAGGAATTCAGCTAGAAGGCAGGGCTGGGCTGTGGTCCTGGGCAGGGTGCCAGGGTCAGACTGAAGCCCAGGGCAGAGGCAGAGCCAGGTCCTCAGAGCCAAGGGACCAGCGATAGCTGGAAAGGGTCACTGCTGGTCAGCACTGGACTCACCCTGACAGCTGGACTCCTAGAGGGTGGCAGGGACCACGTGCTGGCCACACACATCCCCCTCTGAGCCACCCCATGAGATAAGTTCATTTATACCCCACTTTGCAGATGGGGAAAGAGGGGCTGGGAGAGGCAAGAAACTTGCCCAAGATGACAGAGCAGGCGTTTGAACCCAGGCTGAGCTACCTCCTCGTCCTGCTCTCTGACCCTCCAGCCCCACATTGAGCGTGGACTCCCCGTCCCACCCCAGGAGGCCCCATCTCCCAGGGGTACCTGGGACCAGGAAAAGTCTCCTTAAGACAAATTCAGTTTAAGTGACTTCCAGAAGAGTGGATCGAAAAGTGAGGGTCAGGTTTGATTGGGCCTTGATCTTGAAATAAAACTCAAAATTAGGAAAACATTTATTTTATGCTATATTTAAGCACATATGGGTTATAATGGCAAATACGTGCTACATCTCAGACAGAGAATGCATCAAATGCTTCTCTCTCTCTCTCTCTCTATTTTTTTGCTTAAGTTTTTTTTTTTTTTTCCTGATAAATTAGAAGTACCCAGGGCCACTGAATGTCCAGGGCCATTCTTTCAAAAACCATCAAGGCTTCCTCAATTCTCCCAGGGGCCACTCTGCACTCTTTGTTATTCAAATCACAGGCTGTGAAGCGGCCACCCTCGTGGGTTTTCTTGTCTCTGTTAACCCAGTTGTTACCGGCTAAGGCTCTAGATTCCTACGGGTCAACCGCTTTCAGCTCCAGCCTGGCCCTTGTCAAGTCACTTTCACAAACTTCAGGAAGCACTGCGTTCCTGCAGGAATCGCAGCTTTTCTCTACAGTTGTTGGCCTGGTGGTGCCAGATGTCTCCTGAGGACGGCAGTCAGGTGCCGCTGAAGGAGAGGGCTGGGAGGAGCGTCCAGGTGAAGCAGGGATGGGGACAGATTGGAAAAGTGGTGGAGAATAATTTCCCACCATGGCCACTTGTGGAGGCAGATTCAATCTCCAAGGTGTAGAAATTCAGCTACTGTAAGTTCAGCTACTCAGGAGCCTGTGTCAGGGGGGTCCCCTGGGAAGCAGGCTCTGAGATGGAGGTCCACGGGCAGGCAGTTCACAGAGGGGGCTCTAGGGATCACCTCTCATGGAAGCAGAGGGGGGCCAGGGAGGGCAGGAAGCAGCAGGGGCAGGGGAGAGGTCGTGGTGATGCCGTCACAGCCAGGCCCCAGCCTGGGGACCTGGGAGCTGGGGTGGCCCTTCTGAGTTGTCTCTCTGGACCGTGTAGACCAGCCATGGGATGCTCTCCCCAGCTGGGGGACAGAACTCCCCAGGGCACTGAAGGGGGCAGGCCAGCATCCTCCACTGAGACCCCATTCTATTATTAATCCCATGTTTCAAGACAAAGAAACACGTCCAGAGAGAGCCAGGCAGAGACTTGCCCAGGTCCATGGCTAGTAGAGTGGGACCCAGATCATGGTTCCCGGCCACGACTGGGAACAGGAAACAAAGCCAGAGGGTGCTAGAGCCTGGCGAAGGGGCAGGTCAGCTTGACCCACTGCCCCATCTGCCCAGAGAGGATCGTGTTTTCCTGCTGGTTGGTGGAGACGGAGCCTAAGAGGCAACGTCCAGCCCACCACGGCCGACACCCGAGGCTAACACCCAAGGCCCACACGTGGAATGGATGGGGCCACCGCCCTCCCCTCCCTTTCCTGGGACAACCTGACCCCGGGGAGATGCATCCTGCATTCACCAGGCTGCCCGGGGGTCTGGGCTGGTGGTGCTCTCCTGGTGCAGCCCCGGCGTAGGTGATGGTGCAGGGGTGCCCTCTCCTCCATGGGGCAGGGACCTGGCTTCTGGATCCGCCCCACAGCTTGCCCCTCACCCTCTCCTACGATGGGCTGGTCCTCAGCCTGCAGAACCTGGGGAGCAACATCTTCCTCCTCCAGGCCCGCTTTGGAGCCACGGGCTTCCGGACCCGGGTCACCACCACGCTCCTGCTCAGGTTCTTTGGCCGCCACACGACCCCGGCCGGCTCCCTGGCTGTGGTTGGCCTCGCCATCCTGGCCAACATGCTGGTTCCACAAGGTGCAGCCAGGGCAGCGGGAGGGAAGGCTGAGGGGCTGCCGGCCCGGGCGCCTGCTGGTCTGTCCACTGCACCGCGCCCCCTCTAGCCTCTTCCCCTCCCCCGGCCCCGAGGATGGGCAGGGGCCACTGTGCCCCGGCTCTGCCCAAGGCCATTACTGCCACAGCCCAACCAGCCCTCCATCCATTTTCCTGGGGAAACTGAGGCTCAGAGAGATGAAGCCAGGTGCCCGAGGTCCCTCAGCAGCAAGCGACAGAGCCAGGCCTGGACCAGACTTCAAGCCAGAGGCCAAGTCTGCAGTGGGAAGAAGGGTCCGGGAGGCTGAGGGGGGCTCCAAGTGAGGCAGGAGAGGCACCAGGCCGAGTGTGTGTGGTGTTTCCTCTTGTTAACTAAGCGAGAGGGGGGACTTCCCTGGCGGTCCAGTGGTTAGGACTCTGCACTTCCACTGCAGGGGACCCAGGTTTGATCCCTGGTTGGGGAACTAAGATTCCCACATGGCCAACAAAAAAAGAAGCAAAAGGGGGCTTCCCTGCTGGCTCAGTGGTTAAGAATCCACCCGCCAATGCAGGGGACACGGGTTCGAGCCCTCATCCAGGAAGATCCCACGTGCCGCGGAGCAACAAAGCCGTGTGTCACAACTACTGAGCCGCGCACCACAACTACTGAAGCCCGCGCGCCTAGAGCCTGTGCTCCACAACAAGAGAAGCCACCGCAATAAGAAGCCTGCACGCCGCAACTAGAGAAAGCCTGCGCGCAGCAATGAAAACCCAACACAGCCAATAAATAAATAAATAAATAAATTTATATAAAAAAAATTAAAAACCTCATACTGCAGATACTATAAAATGTGGGTGCATTAATGACAAAAAAAAAAAAAATCTGTATAAAAAAAAAAAAAGAAGCAAGAGGCAGAGCACTGGGGAAGCCGGGATGGGCCCTGGTCTCACTCTCCTTTCTGACTGAGGCTGTGAGGCCCCAGAAACCCTCTCCGTGTCTCAATTTATTGCTCAAGGTGGGTGACTGGGGGAGGGGCAGGGACAGGTGTCCCACGGTGGCAGCAAAGCCAGGAGGGAGGCAAGGGAGGACCAGCAGCTGGGAGGGGCCGGGTGAGGAGGGAGGAGCAGTCGGGAGCCCAAACTCTGAGCGAGATGCAGCGCTCTGAGAAAAACTCCAGAGACGAGCACTTGAGAGTTTATGACTCTTCCCAGCCACGTGCGGGAAGGGAGGTGAGGCCCAGGCCCGCCGCTGGCTTGTGACCTGCACCCTGGCTTCCCAGCTGAGGCTCCGTGTGGAAGCAGGGGCCCCACAGGCAGGCTGAGGTGTGGTGGGAAGGAGTGGTGGGAAGGCTTCTGGGTAGCTGGGCACCCCAGGGCCCCTGCTGTGGGCCTGGGCCTGGCATGACTCTCTCCTTCGAGGGAAGAAGCACCCTCAGGGCCCAAGGAGCCCTGGCACTGTCACCCCGCGAGTGCCACCCGCAGCTGCCCCCAGGCTCACCCACCCCAGACCCGGCTGGGTTCTTGCCCTGCACCCCACCCCCGGCCCACCCACCAGGATGTCGTCTTGCACTGCATCACCACCTGGCCCGGGGCAGGCTGGCACCGGGTCACAATGCTTTCAGCTCAAAGCAGCCTTGTAGGAGAACCCAGTCACTCTGCTCCAGGCTCCTGGGGACCCTCCCAAGCAGACCCCACTCTCACCCTTTCCTCTGCCTAGATCTGCAGACTCTGCATGTGATCTTGGCTGTGCATCAGCTTAACCTGCATCATGGTCTACAAGTCGGAACCCTTCCCAACTTCGCTGCGGTAGGCTGGGCTGCCGGCTGGGCCCAGGAGGGGCCGCCAGGCCTGGGGTGGGCGAGAAAGGGACACCCCTGCGAGGGCCCGCGGCAGGGGTAGAGAGAGGGGCTGGGCATCCAGGGACACACAGCAGAGGGAGGGGGGACCCAGCGCGCCGACATGGAACCGAGCAGACGCCCTGGAGACCTTCCCCCAAAGGCACCTGCTCAGCCAGGGCCTCTGCAAACAGCCCCTCCCCAAGAGTCCAGGCTCGGAGGCAGCCCCCCCATGGAGAGCCCTCGGGAGGCCTCTGGGCTGGAAACCTCTTCGAGCCACACAGCTCTCTGCTCAGGTGAAATCTCATAAGAGCCCTGGTGAGACCAAGAGCTACCCGGGGTAGTGGGAACTCTGCTTGCTTCCCACTGTCCCCTCCCTGCCCCAAGGGAGCCCCAGGTCACCTCGGAACCCAGTGGTCTAGAGTTAGAGCACTCCTGCATTGGGCAGTTGGGTAGACTGAGGCTGAGGGTGGCCAAGGACTTAGCTGAAGAGCAGGGCTGGACCCCGGCCCCCAGAGGTCTGGCCCAGCCTCACTCATGGTGCTCACTCACTCACTCACTCGTCCACTCTTTCTTTTTTTTTTTTTTTGACACACATTTATTGATTTTGTTGATACTTTATAGAAAGTCTGAACTGGGAGCTCTGTGGCCTAGCAGGAGCCCTGAGACAAGCCTCCAAATTACCTGAGACCAGGGAGAATAGGGTGGGCCCTAGAGAGTTCCGTGAAGGACTCTGGATGTTCCCAGGAGGCAGAAGCCCCTTTGGATGGGAAAAATCTAGGTGGGCTCAATGGAGGAGGTGGGGTTAGAAGAGCCCTTGAGGAGGGCGACTCCAGCAGCCCAGCTTTCCCTCCCCTGGCCCAGCCAAGTAGCCTCTCTGAAGTGGCAGTTGTGACAAGGGTCCCGGCCCTCCTCTCTACCCACAGGATGACAGCAGAAGGCTTCCTGCATTCAGCAGGTCAGCGGGGGTCTGTGATGGGCCCCCTGACCAGGATGACCCGCGAGGTCCTTCCCCTGCTGGCCCCCCCCTACGGTGTCATCCCCATCTTTTCCAACCTCATTGTCCTCTTCCTCCTGGAGACCTGGGGACTTCCACTCCCTGACACCGTCCAGGACCTGGAGAGACAGTGAGTGACCCATGGCCACCCTGGGAGTGATGCAGCTGCGTGGGGCTGCAGATATGGTGGCAGGTCCACCACAGCCCGGGGACAGGAGAGCCCAAGAGTCAGGAGATGTCCTGGGCAGAGAGGTCAGGAACAGGGCCGGGCTGGTCACCCTGATGATGCCCGCAGCTTGAGCTTGTTTAGTGCCCAGAGCATTCCCGACACCATGCTCAGGGCAGCATGTTTCTGAAACCATTTAATCTTTACAACAACCCTGCTAGGAAGATACTATTGCTCTCCCTGTTTACAAGAGGCTCAGAGAGATGAAGTGACTTATTTGAGGCCTCACAGGTAGAAGACGATTGTACCTTAGACAGGAAAATGTACTGGGCAAGAGCCCGGCTCTGCAGCCAGATTGCCCAAGATTGAATCCCTGCCTACGCAGGCAAGTGCCTTCCTTCTCTCATCAAACTGACACAAGAAGAAAAAGAGATCCTCAACAGATGCCACCAGAAAGCTACTAGAGCTAATCAATGAATTTGGTAAAGTTGCAGGATATAAAATTAATGTACAGAAATCTCTTGCATTCCTATACACTAACAACGAAAGATCAGAAAGAGAAATTAAGGAAACAATCCCACTCACCTTTGCAACAAAAAGAATAAAATACCTAGGAATAAACCTACCTAAGGAGGTAAAAGACCTGTACTCAGAAAACTATAAGACACTGATGAAAGAAATCAAAGATGACACAGATGGAGAGATATACCATGTTCTTGGATTGGAAGAATCAATATTGTGAAAATGACTATACTACCCAAAACAATCTACAGATTCAATGCAATCCCTATCAAATTACCAGTGGCATTTTTTACAGAACTAGAACAAAAAAAATCTTAAAATTTGTATGGAGACACAAAAGACCCCAAATAGCCAAAGCAGTCTTGAGGGAAAAAAACGGAGCTGGAGGAATCAAACTCCCTGACTTCAAACTATACTGCAAAGCTACAGTAATCAAGACAATATGGTACTGGCACAAAAACAGAAATATAGATCAATGGAACAGGAGAGAAAGCCCAGAGATAAACCCACACACATATGGTCAACTAATCTATGACAAAGGAGGCAAGGATATACAATGGAGAAGAGACAGTCTATTCAGTAAGTGGTGCTGGGAAAACTGGACAGCTACATGTAAAAGAATGAAATTAGAACACTCCCCAACACCATACACAAAAATATACTAAAAATGGATTAGAGACCTAAATGTAAGACCAGACACTATGAAATTCTTAGAGGAAAACATAGGAAGAACACTCTTTGACATAAATCACAGCAAGATCTTTTTTGATCCACCTCCTAGAGTAATGGAAATAAAAACAAAAATAAACAAGTGGGACCTAATGAAACTTAAAAGCTTTTGAAAACAAAGGAAACTACAAACAAGACAAAAAGACAACCCTCAGAATGGGAGAAAATATTTGCAAATGAATCAACCAACAAAGGATTAATCTCCAAAATATATAAACAGCTTATGCAGCTCAATATTAAAAAAAAAAACAACCCAATCCCAAAATGGGCAGAAGACCTAAATAGACATTTCTCCAAGAGGACTTACAGATGGCCGAGAAGCACATGAAAAGCTGCTCAACATCACTAATTAGTAGAGAAATGCAAATCAAAACTACAGTGAGGTATCACCTCACACCAGTTAGAATGGGCATCATCAGAAAATCTACAAACAACAAATGCTGAAGAGGGTGTGGAGAAAAGGGAACCCTCTTGCACTGTTGATGGGAATGTGAACTGATACAGCCACTATGGAGAACAGTATGGAGGTTCCTTAAAAAACTAAAAATAGAATTGCCATATGACCCAGCAATCCCACTACTGGGCATATACCCAGAGAAAACCATAATTCAAAAGGACACATGCACCCCAATGTTCATTGCAGCACTATTTACAATAGCCAGGTCATGGAAGCAACCTAAATGCCCATCGACAGATGAATGGATAAAGAAGTTGTGGTACATATATACAATGGAATATTACTCAGCCATAAAAAGGAACGAAGTTGGGTCATTTGTAGAGATGTGGATGGATCTAGAGACTGTCATACAGAGTGAAGTAAGTCAGAAAGAGAAAAACAAATATCGTATATTAACACATATATGTGGAACCTAGAAAAGTGATACAGATGAACCAGTTTGCAAGGCAGAAATAGAGACAGATGTAGAGAACAAACGTATGGACACCAAGGGGGGAAAGTGGCAGGGTGAGGGGCGTGTGGGGTGGGATGAACTGAGAGATTGGGATTGACGTATATACACTAATACGTATAAAATAGATAACTAATAAGAACGTGCTGTATAAAAATAAAATAAAATAAAACTCAAAAATTCAAAAAAAAAAAAGATTTAAAATAAAAAGAAAGCAAGAAAGTCTCGGGACTTTCCTGGTGGTGCAGTGGTTAAGAATCCGCCTGCCAATGCAGGGGACATGGGTTCGAGCCCTGGTGCAAGAAGATCCCACATGCCGTGGAGCAACTAAGCCCATGTGCCACAACTACTGAGCCTGCGCTCTAGAGCCCGTGCTCCGCAACAAGAGAAGCCACCGCAATGAGAAGACCGTGCACCGCAACGAAGAGTAGCCTCCGCTCACTGCAACTAGAGAAAGCCCGCATGCAACAACGAAGACCCAACGCAGCCAAAAATAAAATAAAATTTAAAAATTAATTAATTAATTAAAAAAGAAAAGAGGAACAGAGCTGGACAACTTGCGTTTGATAAAATAGAATCAAGAATTCAGATAGAGCCATGCATAAACGATTAATTGATTCTCAGCCAAGGTGCCAAATGAATTAAATTGGGAAAGGATAATCTTTTATGGCAAATGATGCTGGAACAGTTGGATAGCCATAGAAAAGAAGAGAAAAGAAAAGAAAAGAAGAAAAGAAAAGGAGAGAGAAAGAAGGAGTGGCAGGAAGGAAAGAGAGAGAGAAAGAGAAAGGAAGAAAGAAGGAGGGAGGAAGGGAGGAAAGAAGAAAGGAAGGAAGGAAAGAAGGAAAGAAGGGAGAGAGGAAGGGAAGGAGGGAAGAAGGAAGGAAGGAAGGAAAAGAAGAAAGAAAGGAGGGGAGACGAAATTCAACCCTACTTCACACCGTATGCAAAAATGAACTTTAACTTTTTATTTATTTATTTATTGGCTGCATTGGGTCTTTGTTGCTGTGCGCAGGCTTTCTCTAGTCGTGGCGAGCGGGGGCTAGTCTTCGTTGTGGTGCATGGGCTTCTCATTGCGGTGGCTTCTCTTGTTGTGGAGCACGGGCTCTGGAGCGCAGGCTCAGTAGTTGTGGCACATGGGCTTAGCTGCTCCGCAGCATGTGGGATCTTCCCGGACCAGGGCTCGAACCCATGTTCCCTGCATTGGCAGGCGGATTCTTAAGCACTGCGCCACCAGGGAAGTCCCCCAAAATTAACTTTAAATGTATCATAGATCTAAACATAAGAGTTAAAATTATAACACTTTTAGAAGTTTAGAAAACAGGAGAAAATCTTAGCCACCTTGGGCTTGGCAAAGATATCTTCAATAGAACACAAAAAATGAACTATAGAAGAAAAAAATGATATATTGGACTTCATAAAACAAGACTTCTGCTTTCCAAAGAGACTGTAAAGAGACTGTTACAAAAATAAAAAGGCAAGCCACAAACTTTGGGGAAGACATTTGAAAAATCGATATTTGACAAAGGACTTCTATCTAGAAAAGATGGAGAACACTTACAGCTGAACAATAAAAAAAGATCATCCAATTTTAAAACAGGGCAAAAGGTTTGAACAGATGCTTCACCAAAGAGGAGCTAAGGGGCTTCCCTGGTGGTGCAGTGGTTGAGAATCTGCCTGCCAATGCAGGGGACACGGGTTCGAGCCCTGGTCTGGGAAGATCCCATATGCCGCGGAGCAACTGGGCCTGTGAGCCACAACTACTGAGCTTGCGCGTCTGGAGCCTGTGCTCTGCAACAAGAGAGGCGGCCACGACAGTAAGAGGCCCGCGCACCGTGATGAAGAATGGCCCCCGCTCGCCGCAACTAGAGAAAGCCCTCGCACAAAAATGAAGACCCAACACACCCCAAAATAAATAAATAAATAAATAAATTTATTTTAAAAAAAACAGAGGAGCTAGGGAAGACAAGCATATGAAAAGATGTTCTACACCATTAGGAAGATGCAAATTAAAACCACCACACACCCAAGAAGGGCAAAAGTTTAAAAGACCAAGTGTTGGTGAGAATGGAGAACAGCGTGGCAGTTTCTTAAAAACTTACACCTATGCCAGCCATATGACCCAGCCACTCCACTGTTTTTATTTACCAACAGCAATGGGAGAATTTGCCCACTCGAAGACATGCGCTTGAGCGTTCACAGCAGCGTTATCTGCAACTGCCAAAATCTGGAAACAACCCAAATGTCAGTCAACAGATGAACAGGTAACAGATTTTGGTATATCTAGACAATGAAATACAAATTATACAAAACATGTACTTTTATAACATGTTAGAAAACGCAAACTAATCTTTAGGGTCAGAAAGCAGATTAGAGGTTGCCCAGCACAGGGGGAGGGGAGGGAAGGAGGGATTTCCAAGGTGCAACAGGGAATCTTTGGGGTGATGGATACATTCCTTATCTTGATTATGGAGGTGGTTTCACAGGTGAGTGGATATGTCAAAAAGCATTAAATTGCACACATTTTTTGTAAACTTAAATAAGTACAGTCAATTATCCTCAAGAAAACTGTAATTAAACTTAAAAATTATAATCAAACAAAACACTCATGTATTTAAGAAATCTGGCCTTGGAAGTACTCAGCAGCCCCCTGGGTGGCCCCCTGACCTGTGACCCAAGGTAACTGGTAGCCTACATTCTCGTGTTTTCCTCATAAATGTGCCACCTACTCACACATTCCTCAATGGCATGCTGTTTGGTGACAACAGCATGGAATCCTGTAGTCTTCAACCACTTCTTTCAACAACAGTGTTATGTGTTTGAGATACAACCTCGTCGATGATTGATCGTGGCTGTGGTTTGCTCCTTTTCTCCCCTTTATTCATTTATTAAGCTTGAAAGCAAACCTCAGGCAGCAGCGAATCTGCAGGGGGACAGCTCCCAGCTCATCTGAGGCCACAGGTGCTTGGCAGGAGGCCAGTGTAGCCCAGGGGCACGAGTATGGGGGACAGAGTGGGCTCTGGGGTCACGCAGGTGGCAGGGCTCGGTCCCTGGGGCCAGTGTCTGTGAGGAGGACTGTTGACTCTACTCTTGGTGAGAAGGGGCCATGCAAGGCTTTGAGTAGAGGGCTGATGGGATCTAACCTGATTCTGGAAGATGCTCTGGCTGGGAGAAGGGAATAGGTGACCAGGCGGGGGACTGGGGCAGGGAGACCCATTCAGGGCTACTACATCCGAGCAGGAGGTGACTGGCTGGCCTGGGGTGCCAGCAGCACCCCCTGGAGGAGTGGTCAGGGAAGGGGGGGCGTGATTTGCAGGAAGAGCCCTTTGGATTTGCTGAAAGGTTAGGAGTGGAATTTGAAAGAGGAATTGCCGAGGAGACTTTGCGCGGTGTGTCTGAATGACCGCCTGGTGGCGTTTTACCGAGACGGGTGACGTCTTTTCCCCAAGGGGAGAGTGAGGGTTGTGAACTCACACATCTGGGGAGACCAGGCAGGTGGAGAACCCAAGGGGGGTGGGGACCGTGACCACCCAGCCCCAACCACTGTCACCCTGGAGCTTGTGAGCCCAGGGGTGCCAATCAGTCAGAGGTCACAATTTTTATGTGAAATCTCCAAAATGTTCAACGTTGGCTCGATTGTTTAAAACACAGCCTTTGGGCCAAAGGTGTCTGGAGGAGCCAAGCCACCCTCCTCTTCCAGCCTCACCAGCCTGGACGCCCAGCTCCTTCCCCACCAGGCGTGAGGCTCCTCCCTCCCTCGTGAGGCCATCCTGACGTCAGCTGGGGGCCCCTCCCACCCCTCCCTGTTGCCTCCACACCCTCTTGGTTTCTTTCATCACCCTTAGAATCTGTTTTCACGAAATTAGTGGTTGGGGAGCCAGTTGAGATGTGGCCCCCTCCCTCCACCCTGCAGGCTGGAATGCTTCTGTCTTGTTCTCACCACATCCCCAGAGCTTTGCTCCAGGGCCCAACTCAAGGTACCCAATAATTGTTTGTTGGGTGAATGTATGACGAATGAATGAATGAATGAATGGGAGAGAAGAGAGTGAGGAGGCCGAAGAGAGCATCCCGTTGTTCAGTGGGGTTTCCATTCTGTTTGCCTCCACCTGCCGAAAGCTTGACCTTTCCTGGGGTCCATGGGGACAGCCCCGAGCACCCACCAAGTTAGAGTGTGGGCCCACGACCCGTCCACAAACACCCCCTTTCCCACCCCCTCCTCCTGGCACAGACGTCAGAACTCGCTACCCGCCCACGCCCCTCCCTCCCCATGGCATCATCGTGTTCTCCGGGCCCTCGCTGGGCCCACCAAAGCCCTCTCCTGGGACATTTCTAAGGAAAATGGAGAAAGAAGATCAGCCCTCTTTGGGGGTGGAGCAGCAAGAATTGACATTCTGGGGTGATGGTTGCCACGCTGTCCCCTGTGTGGAGGAAACAGATCTGCAGCGAGAAAGAAGCCAAGAGAGAAGTGGAGACAAGGGACAGAGGAGGGACGCAGCCCCCAGGCCCCCAGTGCAACTCTCCCCCTGGTCTCATGCGAGCTGGGGACAGTGTTGGTCCCAACCCAAATCCTGGCGATGCTGCACTAGGGTCCTTGGCCTGGCACAGAGTGTGGGGGCAGGGCACCCACAGGAGCCATGCGTGTCCCTTCTGACTCAGTGGGTGGCAGGGGGTCTGCCGAGGCTGTGTGCCCCCCTGGGTCCCTGAGGAGGTGCTAACGGAGCACCAGTTGCATGTGGCATGTTTAGTCCTCACAGCTGAGAACTGACTTCTCATGGGTACAGCTGTCTTGGCTTAGGGAACTCCCTTGGCTAGGTCACGTGGGCCAAGGTGAGACTCTGAGGACACCAGTTTTTGCAGGAGAAAACTGCAAACTGGGGCGGGAGAAAACTGCTGACAGAGGGTAAGGCGGAGGCTGCCCAGTGAACCCAGAGGCAAGGGCATCCCGCAAGCAAGGCTGTCCAGTTCCACCCGGGGAATGCATGTTCTCACGGCTGCAGGAAAACATGCCCTCTGTCTCCTTAAGCCTCTAGGATTTAGGCAAATGGTGCATATGTGTGTGGGCACGTGTGTGTGTGTTTGTGTAAATAAAGGCTGGGGGCTGACATTCAGTTTCCAAGGTACAGACCCACCCAGGATAGAACCGTAGGAAATCACAAGTCCGTGGTAGACAGCGACTCCAGCAGGACAGGAAGTAACCAGGAGCCTGGAAGCCCCACCTTCACCCTCCCCGCAAAACCCTCCTTCATTTTGTTCAAATAGCACAGATGGGGAGAGAGCCCAAAGGTCCAGTCCCCCTGACATCTGCATTACAGATGTTCTTCCTCGAAAAATAAGAGTTCTTCGTTAAAACTGCCAAGCAACATTAGTTATACGTGAAAAGATGAATCACATTTTGACTTAGATTTACACCAGCCTCACTCCGTGTGTACAGTTTAGTGCTTGTCCTTCAAACAACATCTATCCCTGCCTGATCTGACCCTGGACCGAACCCCACTCCCTATGAGCCCTTCTCAAGTTGGTCTCTGGGGTTCCCTATGTGTCTCCCACAGTCCTCATGGTCAAAAAAAATGATGATGATGATGTTGATGATGAAGATGATGACATTAATAACAGGTATTCACTGCTCGTCAGGGCCTGTTATAAGTGATCTATATAAACTTATTTAGTCCTCACAGAGCTTTATGAGATCAGAACTATTATCATCCCCATTTTACAGAGGAGGAAACTGAGGCTTAATGCCTTTTCTAAGGCCACACAGATTGGGCACAGCAGGGGTTCAAATCCAGACAGCCTACTCCCAAATCTGTGTGAGTAACCATCGAACCACACTGCCTCTCGTTTCAGGAGAATTCAGGGGTTTGTTAAAACCATGGCCGGCACTGGCTACTCTGATCTCAGGCCGTGCGTGTCTCATCCACAGAAGCAGAAAAGAAAGCTTCTGATTGCACGGTGTGTTTGCACATTGCCGGCCAAATCCTGCCACTGTGTTTTACAGTGAAATGAGAGGGATTTTGCCAAAATCCATGTCACACTTTCACTTACACTCCCCGCAGCTTTTCCTTGCATCCACCTAAAATTAATCTTCTTAGCAATAGGCTACAGGGCTTCCCTGGTGGCGCAGTGGTTAAGAATCCACCTGCCAATTCAGGGGACACAGGTTCGAGCCCTCATCCAGGAAGATCCCACATGCCGCGCAGCAACTAAGCCCGTGCGCCACAACTACTGAAGCCCACGCACCTAGAGCCTGTGCTCTGCAACAAGAGAAGCCACCGCAATGAGAAGACTGCGCACCACAAGGAAGAGTAACCCCCACTTGCCGCAACTAGAGAAAGCCCGTGCGCAGCAACGAAGACCCAACACAACAAAAATAAATGAAATAAAATAAATAAATTTATAAAACAGTGGTCCCCAACCTTAAAAAAAAAAAAAAAAAGGCTGTAACTCACAAAATCAAAGAGACAGCGCTCTGCTAGAGGACCAGGCGTTCCTAAGAATGCAGCTAAACCAGCATATGACTTACTCAGTAAAGATGCTGAAATCCTAAAGGCCGAGAACCGGGGGGCCAGCAGGGGTGGTCCGGACCCCTGGAACAGGGGCCCCGTGGTACGGGTTCCAGGGAAATCGTGCAAGGGCTGGGGGGCCAGCCGTTTGCATCCAGCCTTGTTAAAATGTGCCAGCTGGTCGCTGCCAGCTGTGGTCAAGACCCTGCGCAGAGCGGGGCAAAGTTCAGCCTGTTTGAGCGGCTCGAATTCTGACGAGCCTTATTCCAACTGGCTGGTTAACATCTCCCCATTGAATTTTAACATGAAATATCTTTTTGACGCAGCAAGGAGAGCGAAGCCCCTTTGGTGAAGGCAGGCTAAGCTTGCAGGAGCCGCCAGGCACATGAAAGGGAAGAAGCCGCAGCCACGGCTGCCCAAAGCTCTCCTTGACCTACTTAGAGCTGATCTGTTCCATGGGCCAGAGGAACCGGGGGTAGGCGGAGGGGGGAGAGGGCGGTGGCTCCTGGGAGGCCGAAACAAACGGGGGCTGTGACCAGGGCTGTGGCAGCCCGCACGAGGGGGCCAATTAAAGCCATGCTATACTCACCCACAAGCTTTGGCCACCTGCCCGAGATGGTGCTGAGCCAGCGGCCCGCGGCCACCCTCTCCACCACTGTGCGGCCTCCACGTGGGCGGTGGGTACACACAGGTGGCCCAGCCGCTCCTGCTCCCAGGGGTCAGCAGCCTCGACGCCAGAGGAAAATGCATTTCAACGCAGCCAGTGCCTGTGACTACTCTGGAGAGATGCCTGGGGCAGGAAGCAGGGGTTCTGTTGATGAGTGCCCACTGGATACCAGGCAGGTGCCACACGCGGTGCCCCAGAGGTGGGAACGGGTGACTCTGGAAGTTAGCTTGGAGGGAAGGCTGCTTTTCTGTCTGGTAAAACCTTTTATTGGGGCTTTTGGCTACAGAAAGGTAAAGCTAGAGTCTGGTCCGGAAGGAGAGGAGGTCAAGCTGGCAGCATCAGGAAGTAAATGGATCTCTTCCCCGGCCCCTGAAGGGCTATGAGAGGGATTGATTTGGGGCTCCCTCTAAGGAGGTTCTGAGCTAGAAGAAGGGGTCCCTTGGGCTCAAGGAAGAGAGGATGTGAGGGAAGGGGCTGCTGATCTGATGGAGCAGGAGCCCAGGGAGAGGGGCAAGGATGCTGAGGCAAGGATGCTACCTGGTGTCCTCCTTTGCTGCCTGAAAGCCTTCAGCCAATCTCAGGAGTTAAAAACATAAACACTGGAGCTGGACAGACCTGGATTGGAGTCCTGATTCTGCCACAGAGTAGCTGTATGACCCAGACTCAGCTCTACGAGCCTCAGTTTTCACATCTGTAAAAATGGGTATAAGAATCATATATCTAATTAAAAGGGTTGTCAGAAGGATTAAATGAGTTATTACAGGAAGAGGACTTAGAATTGTGCCCAACACATATAAAGACCCAATAATATCACTTATATGTGGAATCTAAAAAAGGAAAACTTAAGAGAAACAGAGTAGAATGGCGGTTACCAGGGGCTGGGGGCATAGGGGAAATGGAAGATGTTGGTTAAAGGGTACAAACTTCCAGTTACAAGATTACAAGTTTGGGGATCTAATATACAGCATGGTGATTATAGCTAATAATACCGTATCATATGCTTGAATGTTACTAAGAGAGTAGATCTTACACATTCTCACCACAAAAAGGAATGGTAACTATGTGACGGGATGGAGGTGGCAGCTAATATATGGTGGTCCTCATTTTTCAATTTATAAAAGTATCAAATCAACGCATTGTACACCTTAAACTTACACAATGTTACTTGTCAATTACATTTCAATAAAGCTTGGTGGGGGGAGCGTTAATGAGACCATTCGGTATCGTCATCTTCCTCACCACAACCAACACCACCACCAGCATAATCATCAAGCCTTGAGGCATCTCTCAGCTGTTCTACAGGGAATTCTGAGTTGAGCCTGTGGCCACATTTGGGGCACATTTGGTAGTAATGAGGAGCGGGCCCAGTGCATTTTTCCAGGAAGGTGGTGGCCCAGACTTTCAGAACTTCCCGGAAGAGCAGTTTGGAAAAAGTAACACCCAGGAGACCAGATCTTCAGAGGTTCTGGAGAAGGAGTTGGAATTCCAGGCATCACATGTGTCGGGGGCTCTAATTACTTGGACACTCTGGCAGCGGGAGAAGGTGAGGACCCTCAAAGAACCATGACTTCTTGTCCTGAAAACAACCTTGCGAAGTGGGGGTTATGATGCTCTATTTACAGATGAGGAAAAGAAAAGGCCCTGAGAGCCCAAATTCAAACCGAGACCATGAAGACCGCACAGTCTCCCTGCGTCCTGCCTGGGCCCTGGTCCGCGTGCTGGGTCCTGCTGTGGGCACCGTGAGGGACACAATGACTTAGTTTGGGCCCTTGGGAAGCGTGCAGCCCATTACCCGACAGAGGGAAGAGCTGGAGGATCCTCCCGCGGGCAGGGGGCTGCGGTGGAGGTGGGCAGGGACAGGGAGGGAGAAGCGTGGACGGATGGTGGCAACGGCCCTCAGATAGAAGAAATGGCACACAAGGGAAGACGGGTGCAGGGCATTTCAGGCCATGTGAAGGAGGTGGCAAAGTGAAGGCTCTGAAGATGGGTTGGGGAGGGGGGCTCTGGCTGGCTTGGCCTTGTCTCTGAAGCACTCGGGAATCATCGGAGGCTTTGACGAGCCGGAGCCTGCAGACACCTTCAGAGGGACCAACTGAGACTGTCCTCCCAGAATTGCCATCTGGTCTCAAAGCACTTGAGGGAAGGGAGGACAGTGGAGCTCAGGTGCTACATTACACTCTGTCCCAAGTGCTGGGGACCCCGGAGGCATAAGCAAACTCAGTTGGCTGTGGCTGCCACCTCCTCCAGCCGCCTGCCTGAATGCAGCCAGCCTTCCTGGCCACCGGGGACTTCGCTGAGTCACTGACAGTAAGCACTCCTACCGGCCTTTCTCCTGCCTGGCCTGGGACCAAGGGCAGCTGCTGTCACCACAGGACATTGGGGCTGGTAGGAATCACAAAAAACCTGCTGCGCCATCTGGCCAGAAAGGTCCATGGCGCATCCCCAGGTCCAAAAAAACACACAAAAAAAGACAAAAGAAAACATGTTGATGAACAGCTTGCCTGTGCCTATTTTCGGAAAGTACGCAATCTTACTGGTCACAACCCCCAGTATTTACCAGGGCTGGCTCCGGAGCGGGGACGCCACACCTTCCTGCAAGAGCACCTCCCCTGGTCCCTTCGCCCCAACTGCCTGACCTCTCTGCTCCTTGACCTTCTCTCCACCCGCCGCTCACCCCCACGGTCATGATCCAGACTCTCTTTCACTGGAGCCTTGTCTTCCTGGCCTCTAAACACTGGAGACCAAGGCCTCAGCCTCAGACCTCATCTCCCTGCTGTGAAAGGTCACTCCCTAGATGAGCTCAGCCAGTCCTGGACTTGAAATGCCTTTCAGCCCTAGTTATCCCCAAATACCAACTCTCACTCCATATCGACCTTCGATAGACAGGTCAGGTTTTGTTTACTTTGCTTTTCGGTTTTTGGGTTTTTTTGGCTGCACCATGTGGCTTGCGGGATCTTAGTTTCCCCACTAGGGATCGAACCCATGCCACCTGCAGTGGAAGCACAAAGTCCTAACCACAGGACCACCAGGCAATTCCTAGACAGGTCAGTCTTATCACATCCAAAGCCAGACAATTTGCTGCCCCCTCAAACTCGCTTCACCCCAGTGTTCTCCATCTCAGTAGATGGCCCCCCATTTACTGGCCCGACCACAGGGTCAACCTTCCCTCCCCTCTCTGCACCCACACCCAACCCAAAACAAACCAATATACCCCGAGTCTAAGCATATCTCCCACCCGCCCTAACATCCTAGAGCTGACCCTTGTCTTTGCTCACGGGGACACCACCCCTGAGGACACCCTCCTACCCTGCTCCTTTTTCAGTGCATTCTCCACACGGCAGCCAGAGGGATCTTTTTAAAACATGTCAGACCACATCACTCCCCTCCTCAAAACCCTGTAAGGATCTGTATGTTCTAGCCCCATAACTGCTCACCTCATCCTACTCTCTCTCACTCACTCCATTCCCTCCCCGGCCTCCTTACCAAGCCTTGAGCATGCCAGGCACACACCCACCCCAGGGCCTTTGTATTTGCTCTTCTCTCTGCCAGGAATGTTCTATCTCCAGGCGTTTGTGTGCCTTGTCCCCTTACCTATTTGTGTCTCTTCCAATGTCACCTCCACAGAGAGGTCTTCCCTGACTGCTGTGTCTAAAGGAACCCCCTCACTCTTACCCCTTATGCCACCTTGTTCCTCTCCATGGCATGATCACTACTCATCATTGGATTATATTCATCTAGTTTTTGGTTTGCTTCCCCTCCCCCAGCGGCATGGCCTCCACGGAGCACAAGGGCAGGTACTTAGCTTGTTTGTTCTCTGCTGCGTCCCCAGTGCCAAGAGCAGTGGCTGGTGCATAATCAATGCTCAGTAAAATCTGCTCAGTGAAGAATGAATCTCCACAACACTAAGAGAAAAGCACACTTGATATCCTCTAAGAGATCGAGGAAATGATGCCACCCATGAAACAAGAAGTGGAAGTTAGGAAACAAGAACAGGCAGTTGTAGGAAGGACCGAATAGTAATTTTGAAGTGAAAAGTATACATTCTGAAATTAAAATTCCCACAGTTTGAAAATCAGAGTCTCAACTGAAGGACTGAAGAGCAGAATGAGTTCAAGTAAAGAGCAACTCAGTGAGCTGGACGCTGGAGTGGAATGCCTCCCACCAGGAGGAGGTTGATTCTGATGAATTCTGGAATGTGTTTGTGTTTGTAGTGTGCACTTTAAGTATTTGCTCATTCATTCATTCATTCAGTCCACACTTACTGAGTGCCTCCTAAGTGCCAGGCTTTGCTCCGGGTGAAGGGGATACAGCAGTGAGCAAAACTGACCAGGCCCCCACTTCAAAGGAGCTTACATTCTAGCAGTGGGAAGCCAGACAACAAGGGAATCCAGGAGTAAAAGATGAAATGTGCTGGATGGGGGGGAGAGCAATGGGGAGAAGAGAAGCAGGAAAGGGGGCTGGGGAGTGCGAGGTTGAGGGCAGTTAACATTTAAATAGGGGGTCAGCAATGAACTTATTTACAAAACAGAAATCAAGTCACAGATGTAGAAAACAAACCTATGGTTACCAAGGGGGAAAGGGCGTGAGGGATAAAGTGGGAGATTGGGGGTGACATATACAAACTACTATATCTAAAATAGATAACTAATAAGGACCTACTGTATAGCACAGGGAATTCTACTCAATACTCTGTAATGACCTATATGGGAAAAGAATCTAAAAAAGAGTGGAGGGCTTCCCTGGTGGTGCAGTGGTTGAAAATCTGCCTGCCAATGCAGGGGACACAGGTTTGAGCCCTGGTCTGGGAGGATCCACATGCCGCGGAGCAGCTAGGCCCGTGAGCCACAACTACTGAGCCTGCGCGTCTGGAGCCTGTGCTCCGCAACGGGAGAGGCCGCGATAGTGAGAGGCCCGCGCACCGCGATGAAGAGTGGCCCCCGCTTGCCACAACTAGAGAAAGCCCTCGCACAGAAACGAAGACCCAACACAGCCATAAATAAATAAATAAATAAAAATTTAAAAAAGAGTGGATATATGTATATGTATAACTGATTCACTTTTCTCTACAGTAGAAACTAACACAGCATTGTAAATCAACTATACTCCAATAAATATTTTAAATAAGTAAATAGGGGGGGCCAGGGAGGGCCTCGCTGAGAATGAGACTTCTTCACAAAGACTTGGATGAGGTGAGCTGTGTGGCTCTCTGGGAGAAAAGGGTTCCTGGAAGAAGGAACAACAAGTGCAAAGGCCCTGAGGCAGAGACATGGAGCAACAGGAGGAGGCCAGTGGGGCTGGCGTGGATGCAGGAAGGACAGGAGAGGAGCCTACAGAGACAGCAGAGGCTGAAAGTGAGGGGACTTTGACTTTCACTCTGTGTGAGATGAGAAGGCACTTCCGGGTTTCCTGCATAGCAGTGACACAGTCTGATGGAAGTTGACGAAATAAAAATTCACATCTTAAGGCAAGACAAGAAAAATTTTAACATAAAACTTTTTCTCTGCCCTTTGGCCTCCTCCCTACCCACTGGTGTGCATAGTGCATCCACGTTATGTGTTAACCAGACCTCCCCAATGGCAGAGATACCTGCTCAACCATAAAGATCCATTTTTCTCCTTCTGGCGCCAGCCATGTAACTCCTTAGAAGATAACATTCCTTTCTCAATCCTGTAAGGGGTCAAGATGACCCACCACTCACCTTGTATGGCCCAGAACAGACTGGTCAGATGGCCTGGGGAGATACTGGGCCACACCTAGTAGAAGTTCTTAGCTTAAATACTTACAACCATATTAAGGTTACTAGCTATATTACTTGTATTCTGTCATATTATAAAATTACTGTTTCTTGCATTACCAAATGTATGACTGAGCCTCTGATAAAATTAGTGATGATTAGGTGACTTGAAACAATAGATCAAATATCCAGTTCTGTAAGATCAATGATTGTAACAGTGTAACTCTAGATATGGGAAGAAGCAACAAGAGGGAACAATTTCCTGGACCATAAAAGACTAATAAGACAGGCAGCCCAGAGGCTTTTGGCTACTGTTAACAGGGCCTAGTCCAGGAATAGCACATTGAGTGGCCTATCAATGAGATCCTCGCCTGACCTGGGAATAAGCATTCCTAGTTCCGTGGGACAAATTGGTCACAAAATGCCTCCTAAGCCTTGGTCGAAATAAAGTCCAAAAGGGAAGGGATTGTGAAATAAAGAATGTTGCCCACCATCCAGTTCTACAAGAATCAAGTCATTTGCCACTGCAGTCTCTGACCTACAGTAACCCTAAAAAAATTCAGGGCAAAGATCAAGATGAAGCACTTTATGCTCTGGGAAAACTTGCAGAACGGGCTTTTGGATAATTAGCTATTTTCAGGAGAAATTTTTTATGAACTCGGATTCTTGCACCTTCTCACATTTAGAAAAGCACTAAGGTCATTAACTAAGATGTCTGTTCCTCGTGACTAGCGGCAACATTCTCTTGAGATGTGTGCTCAATTGCAGGTTCCAGCTTTGCCAAAATCACCTCTATACTGGCCTCCCCCTTAACCTCTTCAGAACAGTCCTCCGAGCTCTCTGAGAGACTCTCTCCCAGGTTATAATCCTCAGTTTGGCTCAAATAAAAATTTCCATTTCTTTCTTAGGTTGACTATTGATTAATTTTTTTTGTTAACAAAGTAAAACAGAATCCCTCTATCTGTGTGCATGGGGAGAATAGATGGCAGAGGCTCAAAGGTGGAGGAAGGGAGGCCAGTGAAGAGGCCCCTGCAATGATCCAGGGAAACACGGCAGCAGCTTGGACCATGGGGGTAGCAGATGGGGAGGGGAGAAGTGGGCATGGTCCAGGCATGGCTTGAAGGTCAAGCCAACAGGACATCCTGGCAAATGGCATATGAAGTATGACAGGGATGGCTCCAGGGTTTTTTCCTGAGCAGCTGGAAAGATGGAGTCCCCGACCGCTGAGACAGGAAAGCCACAGAGAAGCACATTTAAAGGGAGCTCAGCTTTGGCCTCGGTAAGTGTGCGACGTCTGTTAGGCCTATTAGAAAATGATTAAAGAAGATAACTGAGGTGATACAAAGTTTATTTAACACTTCATGGATAGACCTAGGGATTATCATACTAAGTGAAGTAAGTCAGACAGAGAAAGACAAATATATGATATCACTCATACGTGGAATCTAATTTTTTTTTAAATTATACAAATGAACTTATTTACAAAACAGAAAAGGCTCACAGATTTCGAAAACAAACTTGTGGTGACCAAAGGGGAAACGTGGTGGGAGCGGGTAGGGATAAATTAGGAGCTTGGGATTAACATACACACACTACTATATATAAAATAGATAACCAGCAAGGGCCTACTGTATAGCACAGGGAACTCTACTCTATATTCTGTAATAACCTATATGGGAAAAGGAATCTGAAAAAGAATGAGTATATGTATCTGTATAACTGAATCACTATGCTGTACACCTGAAACTAACACAACAATAAACTATAACATTAACTATAAATCAACTATACTCCAATAAAATTTTTTTTAACGGTGAATTAGATAAAAATTTCAAAAAAAAAAAACCACAACACTTCATGACGTGGACCATCTCCATTCAGAGAACTGCAAAATGAGGGAGGGGGAAGGCAGGAAGCTTTATAAAATAAAGAATAAAGAATAGGATGAGAAAAGTAGAAAATATCAGATTGGCTGGGGCCACATAGTGAACCCTGTTTGGAATGAGAAGCAACAAGGCAATACGTATAAAGCCCAGGGTTGGCTTGTCATCTGGGGACCGGCTGACTGCATACACTGCATTTCTGGTCAAGCGGAGCATTTACAGGGACATGAATGTTATCAAAGTTTTCCTTTGTTGCCATGGCTCCCCCAGCAGGAGTGGCTCCATCTGGGGCCTTGTGTATTTCAACAGGCCCCTACGTTTAGGGGGTTGGGTTAAAGTCTAGCATTCCAAGAAGAGGTCCTTGAAGAGGTGAATTGTCCCAAAGATAGAGGAGAGAGACTGAGAAGAGGACCAAGGACTGAGCCTTGTGACCCCAAGGGTAAGAGTGTGGGGAGAGGAGAGAGACTGAGAAGAGGACCAAGGACTGAGCCTTGTGACCCCAAGGGTAAGAGTGTGGGGAGAAGAGGAGGAATCAGTCAAAGAGACTGAAAAGCGGGGGAGGGGGAGGAGAGCCGGGCGAGCCCTGGGGCCCAGGTTAGAAGGGTCTTATGAAAGGAGAAATCTCAGAGGCTGTGATGGCTCAAGTAAGATGAAAATGGAAAGTGGCACTGAACTCACTGCAGGGACATCATTGGTGACCATGGGGTGACGGGGCAAAAACTTGATGGAGATGAATCCAGAAAAGAATGGGAAGAGAGAAATTGGAGATGGGTGTCGACCAGGCTTTTATGGAACTGTACAGTAAATAGAAGCAGAAAAAGAGGGTGGCAGCTGAAGAGAGATGCAAGGTTGAAAGTGAGGGGAGCTTTTTTGAGGATTGGAGAAAAAAGCAGCATGTTTGTACATTGATGGGAATTGTCCAGTAGGGAGGGAAAGTCAGGTGCCAAGGAGGAAGGGGAGTCTTGAAAAGGTGGAGAGGTGGGCTGCAGGGCACACAGGGAGGAGCTGGCCACGATGAGAGGGGACGTGTAGGGCATTTACGGTGGCAGGATGGAAGGCAGAATGTTGGGGCACCGAGGCCTGTTGGCTTCGGTGAGAGACTCAGACTGTTGGCTTCTGATGGCTTCTATTCTTAGTGAAATAAGGAGAAAAGACATTTATTAAGAGGACAGAAGAGGAGGTGGGAGGTTTGAAGGGAGGAGATGGTATAAAAGAGCTCCTAGTTTGTGTGTTCAAATATAAGGCTAACAGAAATAAAATGTGTCACTGCCAAACCACGACAGAAGAAAAATAGAACAAGAAAAGGCAATGGATTCCACAGAAAATAGGAACAAGGAAAAGATTTAAAGGGAAAATATGGTAAAGAAGAAAAAGCATCAAAAGGCCAAACATGACCATAACGACAGTAAATGTGAATAGGTTAGAATCACTAGGTAAAAGGCAGAGGCTTTTCATTTGGACTTTACAAAAGGAGATGTTAAGCTTAGTTTGCATTCCAGGCTTATGAAGCAGAACATACAATGACTAAAATAGAGTCTGGAAGTATTCACACCAAATTGTTACCAGTGGTGATCACTGGTTGGTGAGTTTAGGAGAGATCTTTGTTTTCTTTTTACCTTTCAATATTTTTTGAATTTTTTGGAAGGTGCATACATTAATTTTATTATCAGGGGAAAAAAAGAAGTTGTTTTTAAAAACAGCTGAAGCACGTCTTCATGGAACCTTTGTTTGCTGTCCAAACCTGGGTTCCAAAGATGCTCTTAAGAAGGGTCCCTGCCCAGAATGAACTGGATGGAATTGAGGCCAGCTGGACAATAACAGAAGGGTGCAGGACAGTGTGAAGAGGGGGGCTCCACTGCCCACTCTGAGCTCCACGGGGAGGCAGGAATAATCAAGGAGAGCTCCCTGGAGAAGGAGGCTCTTGTAGTACATGCAGGATGTGGCCCAAGGGTGAGCCTGGAGATAGCATTCTAGGCTAGGGCCACTGTCTGAGTAAGGGCAGGAGCCCACTGAGCCAGCACAGGGTGCGTGTGGGAAGCAGTGGGTGAGCTGGGGTACAGAGGCCAGGGAGGCGAGGAGGTTGTACCTGTGAGCTACATGAATGGGCCGAGGGAAGAGTGGGCAAGACAAAAGGAAGCAGTGGGAGGGGAGATATTCCTCAAATAGGCGGGTCTCACGCTCCAAAGCACATGAGAACAAATGGCTGGGTCACCATCACTGCTCCACTGCCCACTCTCTACCTGCCACACGTCACACACACACTTGAACACACTCATGTACATATATGTGCACATACATCTATACACTCATGCACACACACATGCACACGCATTCACGCACCACGTGTGTACACACATCCATGCACTCGTGCACATGCCTGTGCACACACATCTGTGCACTCATGTACACACGGGCACACACATCCATGCATTCATGTATACACGCACACACATTTTTTGCCCTTTTGTGGCCTCTGGCCCTTTAGCCTGGAGAATTAACTATTGCAACCACAGGGGGGGGGTCCTCTTGGCTCAGGTCCAATCTTTCTTGACCTCCCCCCACAGCATGCATTGCTTCCCCACCCCCGCCCTGGCCATGGGACACATTGGCTAGCTGCTGCTGAGGGGGTGCCCCTGGCCTTTAAGCAGGATTTGACAGGAGGGTTTTGCAGTGTAGGAGATGGGTTGCAGGGACAGGAACAGAGGCAGGGAGACCAGGGAGGGGACAGCTGTGGAGACAGAGAGGTAGGGGAGGAGAAGTTAGTAGGGTTTGGCCACTGGAGGGGTTGGGAAGTGAGTAACAGGAAGCATGAAACAAGACACAGAATTTGGGAGTGGATTTGGGGAGGAGGCAGAGACCTTGGGGAAACACTGAACTTGAGGAACCCACGAGGTGTCTGGTGACACTAAAAGCCCCATGAAGGGCTCAGGAGGGGGTGACCGTAAAGGGGGTCAGCATCAATGACAGTGGACACGTACAAGTGAGGGGCCGTGGGTGGAGGGCTGGGCCACACTGGCTGGGATGTGTGAGGTTTGGATGCCTGCAGGTGACTCAGCCTACACCCACACAGAAGTCCTCACGGCGCACGATGTCATACCAGCCCCCAGATTAAGAGGACCCCGGGCAGTGCTTCTCCTGGGTCAGCCCTCGGCACCGGCACAGCCAGGCCAAGGGGCAGCAGGGATGCTGGGGGCGGCGGCAGCCTCACGGCAACCAGGGCAGAGCCAAGGCCTCCCAGCCCACACGGGGCAGGAGCTGCCGTGCCTTTGAATTTGCATCTCCGTCAGAGCCGGGTTAAACTTTGACCAAGGAAATGATTAGTAACCCTTATTCCATAGTGTCACCTGGACACAGTAACTCCAGCCTGGGTGACTTCAGCCTCCTCTTTCCCCACTTCCCAAATTCAGCTTCTCCCAGAGATCCAGGGGCAGCTGCGTCTCTGGGGAGATGCCGGTGGCTTCAGGGTCACACCTCACAGACTCAGGTCCCCGTCAGAGCCACCCTGGGTGACGGCGGCTGAGCAGGCGCTTGGATACCCGTGGGCAAGTCTGCGAAGCGGGCGCCACTGCCATGCCCCAGGTGGCCTGGCTGGCAGAGCAGGAGATGCCACGGGGGAGGCAGGCCCCTCACATCAGCCCCTCTGCCCTGCGCCGGCCTCTGTGAAGTGGGCACCTCCACTGGCCCCCTCGGCAGGCTCCATGGCCTTTTCCAAACTCCCGGACTGAGTGGGCAGCCTGGGCAGGTTCCAGGTTCTCCAGATGGTGGTCCTGGTGGTCCCCATCATGTGGCTCACCACTCAGAATATGCTGGAGAATTCCTCGGCCGCCATGCCCAGCCACTGTGGACAACGGACACTGGACAACAGCACTGCCCAGGCCAGTGTCCCCGGGGCCCTGGACCCTGAGGCCCTCCTGGCCGTCTCCATCCTACCGGGCCCCAACCAGGAGCCCCACCAGTGTCTCCGCTTCCGCCAACCAGTGGCAGCTCCTGGACCCCAAAGCCACGGCCACCAACTGGAGCGAGGCTGCCACGGAGCCACGCGTGGACGGCTGGGTCTATGACCGCAGCACCTCCACCATCGTGGCCAAGGTGAGGGCCTCCCCCAAGACCCTCCCCAGGTCCTAGCACCTTAGAGGCCAAAGTCACAGATCACAGTTGGCTGGACTCAAAAATGGCCCAGCCCCGGAGGGACCCGCCACCCCTGGCCTCCACACTCACAGGTGGCTTCTGGCTCCCCCTCGGCCACATTGCCCTGCAGGCGTTGGTGGCAGGAATGAGCCTGCAGACGGACACTGTCCCCAGGCTGTGGAAGAGCGGGTGGTACTAGAGCAGGTCTGATGCCCAGGCGTTCCTGCGGCTGCAACTCGGGCAGCTCTCTCCACCCGGGAGTCTCAGGGGAGAGTCACTGGGCTCCCAGAGGCAGCATCCAGCAAGTGTGGGAGAGCGGGAGAGGCGGCCCATGCCAGCAAGCGGGAAGGGGCCTCTCTACGGAACGGGAGGGAAGTGGCCTCAGGAAAGCGGGGAGGAGGTGCCAGCGTGGGGTGGCTGCTGCGGAGGGGCCAAAGCAAAGGAGGCAGATGAGGCCAGAGAGGGCTTGACCCTGGGCCTGTGGGCAGTAGGGAGCCATGGAGGGGCTTAGGCAAGGGGTGACGACTCCAGAGGTCACCAGGCCGGCCCCCCGGCCCCAGTTCCCTGGGCCTTCCCATGTGGCTCCTCTGCCCCCTCCTGCCCCTCCCACCTGGGCTATCCAGCCTCCTGAGCTCAGATCCTCCTCCTCTCCCACCGGGGGGACCTGATGTGCGACTCCGAGGCCCGGAAGCCCACGGCCCAGTCCATCTACCTGGCCGGGATGCTGGTGGGAGCTGCTGCGTGCTGCCAAGCCTCTGACAGGTGAGGCCCCCTTTCCCCTCACTGTCCCTGTGCTCCCAGACTCCCGGCCCTGACTGGCCCTGAACTGGCCTCTTGCAGCCGGTCTGGGGAGAAAACTCCGCTTGCAGTGGGAACACCTGCTCCGGGGTCTCGCTCTGACACCCTCCAGCTGTGCCGCTGAGCAAGGCTCAGCCCCTCTCCAGGCCTCGGCTTCACGGACCCTCCTCTGCAGCTGTGAAGGGTCATTGCCCTCATCAAACCTTCACTGCTAAAACCTGCTCAGCGACGTGCCTGCCTTCAGCTGCTGCTTGGCTGCCCCTGCTGACAGGGAGCTCACCCCCTGCCCAGTGCCTTCACTCCTGCCTGGGCCGCGGGGGCGCTGCCCACGAGCCCTCCCTCCACGGACGCAGAATGCGGGTCTGGCCCTGAGAGGCACTTTAGCACCGCTATGCTCAGCGGGCGAGCATAGGGTGGGCACACCACGGACCCGGCCGCCCTCCCTGTGTGTGTGCCGCAGGTTTGCGCTCAGGCTGGTGCTGACCTGGAGCTACTTTCCGATGGCCGTCTGGGGCACGGCAGCCGCCTTCCCCCCCACCTTCCCCGTGTACTGCCTCTTCCGCTTCCTGGTGGCCTTCGCCGTGGCGGGCGTCATGATGAACACCGGCACTCTCCGTAGGTCCCCCGACCCGGGCCGTGCACGGGAGGCTCGTGCAGGCTCCCAGGCTGACCCACTTGGTCTCCTTGCAATGATGGAGTGGGTATCGGCACAAGCCCGTGCCTTGGCAATGACCTTGAAAGCCCTGGGCTTCAGCTTCGGCCAGGTCCTGATGGCCGCAGTGGCCCACGGTGTGCGCGGCTGGGCGCTGCTGCGGCTGACGGTCTCTGCCCCCTTCTTCCTCTGCTTCGTGTACTCCTGGTGGGTGCGGCCCTTCCCCCTCCTCGGAGGAGACACTGCCCACCCTCCACCCGGGGCGCAGAGGGCTGGGGTGCCGGAGGCCGGAGGGGAGCCACAGGGGCCTGGCACAGCCACAGCTTCCCACTCAACCCAGGGCTTCTTCCCCTGCTCCTCCCAGGCGTCGCCCTCCCCCTGCTCATCCCACTCCCTCCCCCTTCCTTCCCATCACCTCTTGGCCCTTTCCTCTCTCCTGTCATTGCCTGCCTTGGCATGTGTGCCTCCAGGCACGTTTTCTGAGCCCCTCCTTCGTGCCAGGCATGGCAGCACTAGGCCAGATGGGGGGATGGGATGCAAAGATCCAACACACACACACACACACACACACACACACACACAAACACCACTCCCAAAACACAGCAGCGGTCAGCCTTACATACTGACATTATTGCTAGAGGACAAGGACCACAACCCAATTGTCAGAGGGGTCCCTGGTTCCTCCACACAGGGCTGACACATAGGGGAGGTTAGGAAATGTCTGCACTGCCCTGAGATAAATCAGGCATGGCCCTTACCAAGCTCCTGGCACATAGTAGGTGCACAGTCAATATTTGTTGGATGGATGGAGAGATAGATATATAGATAGATAGACAGACAGGCAGACAGATAGATGAGTGAATGGATGGGTGGATGGATGGATGGATGGATGGATGAATAGGTGGGTGGATGGATGGATGGATGGATGGCCCTTCAGGGTAAGGCTGAGCCTCGCTCATCACATACATATAGGCCCAGCACCTGGTAGTCGCTTGGCCATTGCAGCCACCGCAGAAAGGAGCACAGCAGAGGCCCAGTGGAGGACGGGGCACCTGCACCCGCACTACGAGGAAGGCTGGCTCCACAAATCTCTCCCAGCCCAACAGCTTGGAGCAGAAAAGTTCTTAATATGGAGCCTTTAGCAACTAATTTGCAGTCACTCTCCAGAGCAGGAGGCAATCACATCTCACGCAGTGGCTCTGAGAGAGGGCACTCGTACCTGACAGGTGGCCTTCTGGGATGGCAGCCTGACCCCCATAGCAAGAGGGTGAAGGGCAAATGTCAGTGATGCAGATTCCAGGGCACCCCTCCTGGCTCTCTGATGCTGACTCGCGGGGCTGAGCCCCACTTTCCTTGGCAGACAGGCCCACACAGGTGCTACGTGCCCACATGCAGTCATTACTCCACTACTTCATCACTGCAGCAAACTGCCACCGAGCACCCCCATGGGTGGGGGAGTGGCTGGCGCCGGGGCGACAGCGCTGAGCAGGACGGACAGGGTCACTGCCCACGTGGCGCTCGCAGGAAATCCCCTACATCCCAGCGTCACAAACCACGCTTAGGGTCTGACGCATCAGTGGGGGATGTGGACCCATCTGAGGATGGGACCCCCCGGCCCCTCAGCTCCCGCCAGCTCCTCTGCTTCTCTTCCAACCCAATTTCTCTTCGTGAGAAGCGTCTGCACACACAAACCCACTCCAATGACCCTGCCGCCCTCGCTCTGCTCCCCTCCCTCGGCCCCTGCACAAAAGGGCACCGATGCCCTCTCTCCGGGGACCTCACCTGTGCCCACAGCTCTCCCTCCAATCACTGCAGGCCCCCAACCCCCTCCCCTGTCCTGCCGCTCCGCGGCCTCCAGCCACCTGCGTGACGTCCCCATTACCAGTGTCTCGGCATCACAAACGTAGCATCTCCTTACCCCTGCTCCTCCCCAGGGCCTCCCCAGCGTTGATGGCAGGCCCCCACCCACAGGTACTGGAGTCAGAGTCACCCTGACACCTCCCTCTCCCTCACGGTTGCCGCAGCCCAAGTCCAGCAGGTCACGGGGTCTTGCCAACTCTACCTCTAATGTGCACTTGAGTCCCCCTCTCTCCCCTGCTCTGCAAACCCCCAAGGACCTCAGGGCCCCGGTGGCTGTGGAGCAGGCGGCCCCACCCTGGCTGCTGCTCGGGGGTTCGGGGGGGAAGCGTGTCTGGCTGGGGGACCTGAGTCTGGAGGCAGGAGCCTGTGCGCAGTGGTGGGCACGGAGGGGGCTCCGAGGCCTGGATGGTGCAGGGGATCTGGGCTTGATGTTGAGGGGGTGGGAGACAGGTTAGTGTTAGGGGCTGGGCCCTGCCACGGGGAGGGGACACTGGGATGCCTGAGATTGACTGGCACTCAGGAGGCGGTGACTGTCCCCGGGCATGGGCGAAAGGGCCAAAAGTGAGGCAAGGGCAGTGGGCCGGTCGCCTGCGAGGGGCGCTGGAGGTGAGGGGCATTGGTGACTAATGGGTGCAGGTGGACGGGGCTGGTGATGTCAGGACCAAAGACGCTGCTGCAGGCCTGAGCCCCTCCCCTGGCGGGTGTGGACCTGTTTGCAGGGAGGGGCACCTGGGAGGGGCCAGCTCAGGCAGGAAGGTGTGGCCATGGGGATAAACAGGAGGGCCGTGTGACATCGGGGAGAGGTGGACAGTGGGGGACCCTGGTGGGCTTGCAGGACTGCGGTCCTGGAGCCATTGGGGGCGTCCTTACTGCAAGGCCCACCAGCCCTGGTGAGGCCGGGGAAGGGCCAGGGGGTTGGGAAGGAGGCAGGAAGGAAGATCAGGGGACCCCAACCCCAGCCCAAGAGAGGGAGGAGGGAGGAGGGAGAAAGGGTGGCCTGCAGGGGAAGGAGGGTGTCAGAGGGCCCGGCTTCCACAGCCCCAGAGCCCTGAGCTGCCTTCCCCCGACCTCAGCCACCCTGAGCCTCGGCTGCCAGTGAGGCCACCACTTGGGGCAGAAGGGGACAGAGGGGCAGTGAGGCCACCACTTTGGGCAGAAGGGGACAGAGGGGCAGTGAGGCCACCACTTGGGGCAGAAGGGGACAGAGGGGCAGTGAGGCTCACGCAGGCCAGGCCCTGGGGACCACAGGCAGGGTCCGCCTCCCACTTTCCTCCCTCTCCCCTACCCCAGGTGGCTGGCAGGGTCAGCACGATGGCTCCTCCTTACGGGCAGGCTGGAGAGGGGCCTGCGGGAGCGACAGAGGGCGGCTGCCATCAACGGGAGAGGGCAGTGGGGGACGCACTGACCATCGAGGTGAGGCGGGGCTGGGCCTTCCCCCAGGACTCGACCCTCAGACCCTCTCCCTGGGTGACCTAAGGAGGGCCCTGGGCCCCCAGGCTGAGGGTCTTAGGGAGGAGGGCCAGGCTGATGCCCGCGCCCCGCCCCTGCCAGCTCCAGGTCTTGCTCTCAGCCACGCAGGAGGAGCTGAGTGTGGGCCAGGCTCCTGCCAGCCTGGGCACCCTGCTCCGCACGCCTGGACTGGGCCTCTGGACCTGTGTCTCCACCCTGTGCTGGTGGATGCCCCTTCGGCCCCCCCCACCCCACCCGGGCCCCAGCCTCTGCCTCTGGCCAGCCCTCGGGCTGCCAGCAGCCAGGGAACCTGGAATCAGGGCTCTGGCTGGCATCCAGCCAGGGAGCCTCTGCAGCCTCTTCTGTTGGCCCCACTGGCCTGAGAGGGCCTCCAGGACCAGGGCTGCAGCACTGGTACCCCCTTCTATCAGTCAGGCTCCCGACAGGAAACAGCCCGGCTCAGGTGGGCTCAGGTCAGGGAGAGAGTCAATAGAAGAGATTAATAAGGAAGGTTCATAACAAAGGTGCTGGGAGAGCTGCAGAGCCCCTAGGCAGAGGAGGCAATCAAAGAATTCAATGGCAGAAAGGCACATCCACCCTAGTTTGGAAGGACAAGAGAGGAGGGAGAGGTACAATCAGAGCCCAGGAGCCAGGGTCACCTGGCAAAGACTGACACCACTGAAGCCACAGAGAAAGGGGCTGCTCAGTGGAAGCTGGAGCCATGGAAGGGACACAGCCACTGCCTGACCTGGCGGCACCCAGAGCTGGGGAGGGAGCAATACACCAGCTTCTCCCCTGGTCCCGCCTCCAGCCTCTCACCAGTGCCTCCCATTGGCCAAACCTCATGAGGAGGTGGCATTGGCAAGGGAACCTGGGAAATGTAGTCTACAGAGACCCCACCCCCCACCGTAGAGAGCCAGCAGGAGGAGGGTGGAAACAGGTCTGAGAACAAACCAGCAGCCCAATCCCCAGGCTGACTTCACCTGCCTGCCCCACCCCCCAGGTTTGCCTTTGGTTTCACCTTCTGCGACCCGGCCCTGGACCTGCAGGCCCTAGGCAGCAACATCTTCCTGCTCCACGTCCTCATCGGGGATGTTGACATCCCAGCCAAGACAGGCACCCTGCTGTTGCTGAGCCGCCTGGACCACCGGCCCACACAGGCAGCATCCCTGGTGCTGGTGGGGTTCTGAATCCTGGCCGACATGCTGGTGCCCCACGGTGAGCTGGCAGGCTGGGTGCACATGGCTGTGGCCAGAGGCTCCCTACTGGGGAGGGCTTAAGCCACAAACAGAGAACCCTCGTCCCCCTCTTCAAGTGGGCATTGGACTAGAGCAGGGCCCAGTTAGGAAGGAGGCTGCCAGGGCATCTGGGAGAGATGGTGGTGGCCCGCACTGGGCAGCGGGTGTAGGATTGGATGGAAGAGGCAGCATCATGAAAAACTGTGGAGACAGAATAAGAACTCAGTGATGGATTGCAGGGATGTGAGAAGGCAGAGAAATGGAGGGGGTCGAGGAGGACTCCCAGGGTCTGGCTCTGGGTGTCTGGGTGGGAAGCAGAGTTGGGGGGCAGGGAATGTGGCCATGAGATCACTTAGGACACAGTGCATGTGTGGAATTTGGCGACACCCAGGTGGAAGTGACTAGCAGACACTTGGAAGGTCATGGAGGGACCCCGGGGCCTCCTCCAGCAGCCCCGCTAACCCCATCTCTATCCACAGAGGTGGGGGCCCTGTGTTCAGCCCTGGCCGTACTGGGGCTTGGTGGGGGGGGAGGCGCCTTCACCTGCATCACCATCTACACTGGCGAGATCTTCCCCACTGTGCTCAGGTGAGGCCCATGGAGGGGAACATCTGGGATGGGAGGTTGCCGTGGGGGTGGCCTCCCCCAGACCGGATGTTCCTGCCTTGAATCTCTCTTTCATGTGGTCTCAGGGCTGCCCAGGTGCATCCCAACCCAGCCTGACCCACTGCGCCTCTCTGGGCTGAGTAGGGCCGGGCCAGAGTGAGAGGCCAAAGCCATAGGCAGGCAGGCAGGCAGTATGGCCCCTCACAGGTGCATCTGTGCGGGCAGGATGACCGCAGTGGGCCTGGGCCAGATGGCAGCCCGAGGGGGAGCCTTCCTGAGGCCTCTGGTCCGGCTGCGGGGTGTACACGGTGCCTCCCTACCCCTGCTGCTGTACGGGGCGGCGCCAGTGCTGGGCGGCCTGGCCGCACGGCTGCTGCCCGAGACCCAGAGCCTGCCACTGCGCGACACTACCCAGCATGTGTGGAGCCAGTGAGCGGACCGTCCCCTCCACCCTCCGGAGAAGCCCAGAAGAGGGCACGCCTGGCACCCACCCCTACTGCTGGACAGAGGGAGAAGCAGAGGCCCAGAGAGGGATAGGATTGGCCCAGGGTCACACAGCCCATCTTTGGGAGAGTGGAGACCAAGGGCTGGGTCTCCCGGCTGACAGTATGGACTTTGTCCCCTACCCTTCATTCCACCATTTGGGACCTAAATGCCCTAGCTACCCCCAGCTCCACCTCGAGAGAGATCAAGGGGAAGGGAGCGTGTAGGACTTTGTGAGGGGGAGAGCTGAGGGTGTGACGGCTGTGCTGGAGGTCCTCACAGGCCCCAGACTCTACTACTAAAGCCCCTAGACGTCTATCAAGGCTGTCACTGCGCACGCATCCCCCACGATGTGCTCAGGGAGCTCAGTCCTGGGCCCCTGAGAGCAGGGCAGCAGTATCTCCTAAGTCTTCAGGACGGACACATGTCAGGGGTCAGGCGTGACTTGCACCCACGAGACATAACCCCTCCGTGCCTTTCCTGAACAGGGCAGTAAAGAAGGCAACACACAGCACCCAGGGGCGTCCTGTTCTGAAATCCACACGATTTTAGGCCTCCTGGGAAGGATGGCATGGGATGGGATGGGAGGCTCTTCTCTGCGGAAGGAGAGCAAAGGCCTCGATTTCCGGAGGGCCGGGGGGCTGCCCCTCCAGCCAAGCCAAGCCTCTCACTACCTGAAGAGCCGCCTTAAACACAGAAGGGGCAAAGGATGGTGTGATTGGCAGGACGCTGCCCGGTACACCATCACCCGACCCTCTCTCAAGGCTGCCGAGAGAGAAAGGAGCAGGGGCCGGCCCGACCCTGTGCTTCCTCACCGCTCATGCCCCTGAGCTCGGAGGCTGACCGTCAGCCGTGCCCTAAACCTCCCCAGCTTCTCACTCCACACTGAGGGCTCTGCACAAGCACCTCAGCTTCGCCAGAGAGACGGCCCCTCCCCATCGCCCTCGCTACCCCAGCCACGCGGCCAGGTCTTCTGCCTGGAGCGCTTCTGCCACCTTCTCTACCTGATAAATCCCCCGCCTCAGCCTCCCAGACCCAGGGCATTGGCCTTGTTCTGGGGCCCAGAGCCCAACCCAAGTCTCCAGTGAAATTCTTACCATGGCTGCGGCCACACGCCTGTCCCCCACCCCTCCGGCCTGTGAGTCCCCAGAGGGTTGGGGTGGTCTGCCTCCCTGTGTCCCCAGCTCCCACACAGAGCAGAGGGCCATTGGTGCGAGGGAGATGAGAGAGTGAATAAAGGACTGTGCCTCGCCGACTCCAGTGATGAGCCCCCAGGGTCTGCCGGAGCAGGGGTTGGGGACTTCCTCACTGGGGCGGCCCTTTCCCAGGCCAACTTTCCTGTCCTGAGTGCCAGCCGAGTGGCTGCCTTTTCCAGCCTCTGCTGTGGGCCAGGCACCGTGCTGGACGCCTCAAGGCATCGTCTCGTTTCATCTTTTCCTGAACCCTTTGAGGTAGATGTTGCCCCATTTTACATATGGGAAATCTAAGGCTCAGAGAAACTGTGCCTGGGTGCCTGTGACACCCAGCTAGGAGGGGCAGATTAGGGGTCAAGCCCAGGTCCGAAGGCCTTCGGAGCCAGCTCTGGCCCCAACACCCACAGCCTGCCCTCAGGCCTCACAGTCTGGGCATCCAGTGATGCTTCTCGAGGGCAGGGCCTCCCTCTGAAAACCATCCAAAACCCCCTCACTGGCACCACTTATGGGGAAACCCAGTGCAAGGGCTCAGATGGAAAGGGATGGGCCCCCGAGCTCCCCTACCCCGGCTAACACACACATGGGTGCAGCAGGAGGCCTTTCCTGCTCAGCGGGGTCCCCGCCAGCTGCCCCATCTACTGAGTCACCCCAGACCTGTGCTCAGGTGGTCTCTGGTCCACCTGTGCCTGCGCCTCTGCTTCCAGGCACCTCAGCAGGAGGCTGCACGCCTCTACACCGACATACACACACACATCGGTGAGGAGTACACACGTGGGCACACACGTAAGAGGGTCAACGGGAAATCAGGAAGAAGCTCCCTGGCCCCAGGAGACGAGATCACTCCCTGGCTTGGTCATATCTGCCTGAGCCTCTGGGGGATCATGTCCTTTAGCTGTCTTCCTGTGGCCACCCCTCAGTGAAGAGCCCCAGAACAAAGGGGCTGGGTGTGGGGATCATGTTTGTAAAGATGCCCAAAGGTGAGATTTTGCCAGCCTGCCGTGGACCTTCTGTCTTGTCTGTCTGCCGCCCAGCTGAGCCCCAGCTGCCTTACTTACTGTTGCTTAGCATTCTCGGGGCCTTAGGGTATCCAGAAGCCTCCAGAAGGCAGACCCCAGGGCTGGTGGAAGATGGCCCCTCCTCTCCCCAGGGATGTCCTCCAGCTCACCAAGTGGTCAGAGCTGTCCCTGTGCCCAAATTCAGACTGGCCTCGCTCCTGCTCCTTCCAGGTGGTCACAGCGTTCCAGGACCCAGGGCCTACCTAATTCCAACATGTCGCTCCTCACTTCTCAACAGGACCTAGAAGCTGGGAGGTCCAGGGCCCTGCCCCTCTGGGGCAGCTAGGGAGTCAGTGTCATCACTGTGGCGGAGTGGGCGCCCTACCAAGGGAGAAGGGGCCTCCCTCGGCAGCAGCCACAGGCCTGCAGTCAGCTAGGTGCTACTACCCGAAAGGCAGGTCTTCACTTGGGACACACTCGCTCTTTTGATGCCCGTTCCAGTTTGCTCCTGGCCCCGGAAGCTGCTGGGCACCCTGCAGTGGTAGAGCCAAGGGAAGTGGGTGTGGGAAAGAAGATTCCACCACCACCCCTAGAGTCTCCGCTCCGCCATGGCAGGAGAGGCCTCAGGCAGCAGGCACAGGAAAATGCCTCAGGACCCACTTTGGCCATTCTCCTGCCTCCAGCCAGGCCTGCAGCTCACCCAGGAGGGTGTGTGAGGGAGGACAGTGTCAGCAACACAGGCTCCATGTCCACCCCCAGGAGGAGGACATCCTCCCAGAAGAGCCCCAGCACTGGCTGAGCTTGTGTTCCCTCCCCTAGGGGCTTTCATGGCCAGTGCAGGTCTTCAAGGTCAAAGGCATCAGCCAGACTTCACTGCAAGCTTCTTCCCCAAACTCCATCCTTCCTTTCCCTCCCCGCTCCCCCAGTAGAATCTCCTGACACATCCCTGCCAGTACCAGCTGTCAAGGAGCAGCGTGCCTGGAATTTCGGCCACCCCCCGTATGCTGTTTGGACTCTCCTGGGGGTCACTGCCAGCCCAGCCAGACACCAAGGAGCCCAGGTCCAGCCCAGGTGTTAAGTTCAATATCAGATGCACAGGATGAAGGAGCTAAGAGCAAGGTGACCATCTCTTACAGACAAGTGCACTGAGTCAGTGGCAGAGTCCGGGAATCTTTCCTCTTACTACCAAGTCCTTGGGTGGCAGGGCTCTTAGCTTCCTTACGCAGAGAGGAAAACAGCCAGTCCCACAGCCACACGGCAGTGAGCCGGACTGGGGCCCATCCTTCCAGCTCCTGCACGCTCCCTCTTTCTGGCCCCCTACTCTGCTAGACTATTCAAGGCCACTCTAGAATTTCTGGAGTAAGGATGTTCCCTTCTTGATACCAAGGAAATCCTGCCTGCCTCTCTTTGCTTTCTCTGGCCAGTGGTGATGGGGGCAGGAGAACCTGAGCTAAGTCTCCATTCCTTGGACTGAGAGAGCAGCAGCAGAAGAGCCAGGGGCAAGGCCACCACCAGCACAGGAACAGGATGTCTTGACAAGCCTGCCTCAAGTCAGGCCTCCCCGCTCGGGCTCCCACAGAGGGTTAGAGCCGGCCTCGGTGATGCTGATCTCCAAGACTGAGCAGCAGTCGGAGGCAAGCGGGGCCCAACCCTCCCTCCCCGTGGCTGGTTCAGGAGGGCAAGGAGAGGCCAAGTCCATGGAAATCCACCCTCAGGGGCCGCTGGGGGAAGACTCGCTCTCCCACCCATGCTAGGACTTGGGGGTGGGGGGAGGACTCTCAAGGGCCACTGGGGCACAACCCATGGTGGGAAGGGTGGTCCCACGACAAAAGCTTCGTCCCAGGATGGAGGGAAGGAGGGGGAGATGAGTCGGCCCTGGGTGGGGCTCCTGTGGGCAGTGGAGCCCAAGGGCCCTCGGTGGGGTCCAGGCCTAAACACAGACCAGGCTTGTGAACCGGAAGACGCTGCAAGAATGAGCTGGCCGGCAGCAGAGCCGCCCGAGGTGGGAGCTCAGGAAGCAGAATAGGGCGGTGAAGGGCGACGGTGAGCCAAGAGCACGAGGAAGCAGAGCCAGGAGAGGGAGGCGAGACCCACCAAGCAGAAGGCAGAGGAGGCCTGAGTGACAGAGCATGGCTGAGTCCCGTGTCCAGTGGCATGGCGGTCCACCGTGGCGCCCCGGGAGACGCAGACCCACGCACGCTCTGCTTGCTCTCCCGAGGATGCCCAGGTGCGCGGCTCCTCGTACACAACCCCCATCTCAAGAGTCTCGGCTCCTTTCGACGGAGAGGCTTAACAAATCCAGACCCATCTCAGCATGTCTGGGACCATGAGCCTGTTTAGTGTGCCCATGAAGAAGCAAACACCTGGTCTGAGGTGTGCTGGCTCTACTTCCACCTGCGGCCACAGGGGCTGCCCACGGTCAGCCAGTGGCGGGCAAGGCCCAAACCCTAGAGATGCAGAAGGGGCAGAGGCCGGAGTTAGGCGGAACTGGGGGCCAATCTGGACTCAGACACTGAGTTACCTTGAGACCTTGGACAAGCCACTGAAGCTCTTCCCACCCAGGAATAACATCACCTCCCCCAAGGGCTGTGTCAAGGCCAGTGCCCTGCACACACAGCCACCAGAGGGGCAGGCCCTCTTTAGCCACTAGGGGGCAAAACGCTGCTCCCGTCTCGGGATTTGTCCGCCCCCAGAGAAGCTAAGGTCCGTGGCCAATGGGACCAGAGACCAGTCATCGCTCACAAGCCTGGGGTCTGTTTGCTGTCTCCTTCCCCAGCCCGCTGGGACATGGGGGTGAGACAAAGACAAGCTGCCCCAAGGTACCCAAAGTCATGCTCAGCCCAAAACTTTGGGGGCTACTTACCAGCTCTCGTGGGCTCCAATTGCACCCAGACCCCAGCCCAGAGCTCGGACCAATGTCCCAACAGCACCCAACCCGAACAAACTGCACAGGACAGTTGGATTTGGAAAGTTTTTGTTTTCTTTTCCCACACATTTCCGGGGTTGGGGTGTTTTCCAAGACTCAGACACATTTGTTAACAAAGAGAGAAAAAAAAAAAAAAAACTGGTGGAGCAGGGAGCCTGTGGGCAGAGAAGTGACCCCAGCAGTACGCGGGTAATGCCTGGCTCCCTCTCTTCCCTGCTGCCCGCGCCCAATGGGTGCCACAGGCTGCTGCTCGCGATATCTAGATTAATTGTCTTCAATATATATCTGCATTTGCCTTTCCCCTCCCACCCGCCCCCCACCCTGCTCCTCCAGCAGCTTCCCCATCAATGCACGTCGCCCGGCGGCACACAACAGAACAGGTCTTCCCAGGCCCGAGCCCCTTCCCTGGGCGGAACCAGGCAGGCGCCTCCTCCTGGTGGGCGGAGCCATGGCTCTCGGGGCCATCCCGGCCCCGCCCCCCGCTGGAACGCTCCGCCCACCCTCCCGCCCTTCTCCCACCGACTCTGGAAACCCAAAGGGAGGAAAGGAAGGGGGAAACCAGACACACACAAAAAGGAGAAGTGGGGAAGGAGGGTGGGGACAGAGAGACACAGCAAGCCTGGGGTGGGGACTGGAGGGCTTGGGAAGAGAAGGAAGGCTGGGGGAACAGAAGGAGGAGGAAGAAAAATGGAGGAAAATGAACAGGACGAGTAGTTGACACTGTACAAAACCCCCAGTCTTCCTTCCCTCCCAACCCCACCAAAATAAAACTACCCCCCTTAAAAAAATAAATCAACCCAGGGCTGTGAGCACGTGCCCTGCCCGATGGGCGCAGAGCTGAGAGGGACAGACAGCCCCAGGACGCACGATGACTCCGCGCCGGACGGACGGCAGGAGGAAGGGGACGAGCACGGGGTTTTCCTTTTTTTTTTTTTTTTTTTCATTTTTTTGCGTTTCCTCTTCGTGAGAGAAGTCTGAGGCAGCCAGGGAGTGGGTCCCCAGGGCCCCGGCAGGGAGAGGGCCGCACCCTCCTCTCGGGCCCTCCCGGGAGGGGCAGCTGGCAGTGGGGCGCGGTGCCGGGGGGCTCAGACGTAATACTCCTTGTCTTTGTTCTTCTTGGCCTTGCTGGGCGTCTTGGGGGCAGCCGGGGCCTTCTCTTTCACCACCGCCCCGTTGCTCTGGGCCGAGTTACTGATGTAGTTCCGGCTCTGGTCCACCTGGTAGGAGCCCTCGTCGCGGTTGCGGTACTTGTACATGGCGTAGAGGAGGATGAGGATGCAGAGCGCCGCGGCCGCCACGATGCCCACCACCATGCCCGTGGTGCTGCTGGACTCCCGGATCACCTCCACTGCGCCCGGCGGGCCCCGCTCCCCAGGCCCCGTGGGGTTGGCTGTGGGCAGATGGGGGAAGCCGGGGGCGGAGGTCACGCCGGGGCGCAGAGGAGGGGGCCTCCGCGGCTCGAAGGACGTGGGGACCCCGGGCCCCAGGGGTGGGTTCTCCAGCAGGGGCTGCAGCGGGTCTCGGTGGTTCATTTTGCCCGCTGGCAGGTTGGGGGCCGGGGCGGAGGGGGCGAGCAGCACCCCAGGGGCGCCCGTGGCCCCATCTGTCCTGAGGTTGGGCCGGGGAGCGGGTTTGCGGGGGGAGAGGAGGGTGGTGCGGTCCGTGACCAGGGGAAAGGTGGTGTAAAAGTCCTCGTCGTCCGTGGGGGGGAGGCTGGAGTCAAAGACCTCCCCGGAGGCAAAGCCCGAGGCCTCAATAGGCTCCTCGCAGTCGCTGTCGTCCTGCTCGGCCTGGCATGGGCCCCCGGCGGGCGGGCGGCGGGCCGCGGGCGGGGGCAGGGTGTCTTGGGTGGCACCCACGCCCGTGAGGAAGGGGTAGAAGGTGGGGGGTGGGGGCACGAAGGGGGATCGGGTGGCCACGGGAGGGGGGTCTAAGGAGTCCTCCGTGATAATGGGCAATATTAACTCTCCTCCTAGAACAAGAGAGAGAAGAGAAAAGACAGGGCGTCAGCGAGGGCCGGGGTGCAGGCGGCCGGCACAGAGAGAGAAACAACAGCCTCACACACCCAAATCGGTTCCAATTGGCTTTGGCGGAGACTAGAGCGGGCTGGGCCCGCCCGCCAGCCGGCCGGAGCACTGCGCTTTAAGCGGGCAGCGGCTCGGATGCCCTAGGCACCCCACGCACGGGCTCTGTGGCTCTCTGGGTTTTGGTCTTTTGTTTGTCTTAAGAAACCAAAAGGAAAAGAAAGGAAAGGAAATAGAAAAGAAATGGAAAAAAAAAAAGAACTCTACTGGTTTAAGGCTTTAGAAACAGATACAAGAGCAGCATTTAAACAAACCTAACAACAATATCTTTTAGGGTTTTTTCTGGGTTTTTCTCTTTTTTTGCTTTTTATTTTTTTTCTTTTGTTTTTAAAAAAGAAGATAGCATACCACGGAATTCAGGCAACTTACATCAACAAATAGGCCGTGTGATTTTAGCATGAAGAAAAAAATTACAAACAGAGCTGTGTAAGCGGGTTCTCCCGGAAAAAATAAGAAAAAAACAACTTTTCCGTACAACGTTTCCTGTCTATCTGTTTGGTATCTCCCTCCCTCACTCTTCTCTCCCTGAACAACTTGCTTCCTCCAGAATACTCTCTCTCCTCCCTCACTTGTGCCCTCTCCCCCTCATTAAACACAAAGCTGAAATCTGCACAGTGAAGGCTGGCATTGAGGAACTGTTACCACCACTTGGTGTCAGCGTGTGGGGGACGGAGGGAGCAGTGGGAAGGAAGGCTTGGGGAGGAGGTACGTGACAGGCAGCTGTGTAGGAATTGCCTCATGGGCGAGAGGACTTGGGAGGGGATGATCATGGGAAGGGACTTTGAAGGCTAACTTCAGGTTGGTCATGGGGAGAGGAGAACTGAAGGTGGGAGGTGACGAGGTCCATGAGGAAGAGCTGGCAGGGAGACACAGGCACACTGGAGGAGGGTCCTGTCCTATAGGACTTTGGGAGTGGTGGTGAGAAGCCATGTCGAGGTAAGGAGGTGAGGAAGGACAGGGAGTGAGTGAGGGAATTGGGCAGGGACACGTGATTCTTGAGCTAATCCTAAACCCCCAACTTTCTCTTTCTTCACCCTCCACCTCTGACCCCCACTGACTTCCCCCCTCCCCCTCCCCAGAACCCCCATGGGCCGCCAGCACCTGGCCAGGGCTTGACGGCCTCTGGCCCTCTTATTATTGTTAAAACAATAATAAAACAACGGAAAGAAGAAGAAAGCAAAAAAAGAAAAGAAAATACATACACAGCCATCTGGGAAGGATGCACTTCCTAATATAGGGCCCAGGAGAACTACTGGGGAGGGCCTTTGGGGTGGGGGTGTAGGTCTCCTCACTCCCTAGGTCTGATAACTGGGGTCCCCTGGGCCAAAACTGCAATTCCCATCAGCCCCAGAGAGTGAGAATTACAACTCCCATTAGTCCTTACAGGGGTGTGGACCACAATTCTCATCAGCCCCTGGGTCAACAACTACAACTCCCATCAGCCCCCTGGGTCCCCTCTCAAACAAAAGCACTGCAACCCACTGCTCTGGGGTAGAAGAGAGCTGCAGCCCTGGGTCTAGGTGGCTGGTGGAAGGGCTCCCTCCTCTTGGAGGGGCAGCTCTGGGCCTGGTAGGGGCTGTAGGTTTCCTCTCTAGCTCTCCCTCCAGCAGAGCTCAAGCCCCGCCCCCATCTGAGTGCAGCTCCCTGGTCTCTCTGCCGGGTTTGATCTTCAGAGATCACACCACAAGCCTCCCACCCGCTCCATGGGCGGCTTCTCAGGGCTTCACTGACAGACCCCTCTGCCCCAGTGCATCCAGGCCAGCCATGTGCCACCACCACCACACCTTGGCACCTCTTCTCCTCCTCCCCCCACCCAAAGCGCTCCGGTCTCCACCCTGCTATTCAAACACCTCTGCTGATCCTTCAGATCACGAGCTCCAGCAATCTGGCAGAGCTGTCCTTGGCCACACTAGCCAGCTCAGCCAAGATCTTGCTATTGAACTCACAGCCTTGCTGAGCTCCTCAGGCTGCTCTCCCCACCAGGCTCCAATCTCCCCCTGGACAGGGGCTCACCTGCACCCCAGATTGTGAAGCCTCGGGGCACCTGGCCTTCCACTGGCTCAGCCACACTGGAAAACTGAGCCAAGAGCAGAGAAGCATGTTTTGTGGGGCTGGGACTGTGCAACCCCGGCTTTTTATGGAGGAGGATGCTGAGGCCTGGGGCGGGCAGGACTTCCAGGGTCCTCCAGGTGTCACTGTCAGGCTACATGAATGAATAGACTATCCAGTCCCTTCTGTGGCTCTCAGAGGCCAGGCGAGGGCCAAGTCTCACAAGGAGCCCCGGAAGGCCTGACTCATCCTCCCCACGCCTGCAGGAATCTGCTAGGCTGCTTGACTCTTGGCTTGGATTTTAATGTGGGAGGCCAAGACCTGTTCTGTCATTAATTCCTGTGTGACTGTGGGCAAGTTTCTTTCATTTTCTGGGCCTCAATTGCCTCATCTATAAAATTAGGGTATTGGGCTCCAGGCCCAGGGTGAGGCCAAGGCCTGGATTCCAGCCTATGGATGAACATAGCTTGTCCTCCCATCCCCACTGGGCCCTAGACCCACCAAGGATGGCCCATCAACCTGGCCCCTGCGTAAGTGGCAAACTCAGCTGTTAGGTCTCAGGAGGAGGCTGGTAGCCCTTCGAGTGGTGGCATCTGGGCCCAACCATGACAAGGTTCCCTTCCCTGTGTGGACCCTGAACACATCTGGGGTCCTCACTGCTGGCCCACACCACCTGCCCCCTTCCTGACCTTTGCCTTCTGTTCAGAACACCTTTCCCCTGCTGATATCTCATTCATCCTTTGAATCCAACCAAATACCTCCTCTTCCAGGCAGCCCTCCAGAGGCTCCTCCCTGCCTTGGGTGCCTCTGACACCTTGTCCCTATTCTGTCCTAGAGGCACAGGTTTGGACTCACTGCCAGGGAAGGCCCTTGCTGGGGACACATCATGGCCCAGAGGGGCTGATCAGGCCAATCAGGGTGCAGACCTTGGCTTTCTATCCTTTTGCTCACCTCCCCGGTAAATGAGGGTGTACGGGAGCTTCAGGCCTTGGACCACAGACAAATCCTGCTCAGCCTGAGCCCCCCCACCCCCCCGCCACAACCGACAACCATTTGCCCCAACTCACTGGTTCCTTAGGTCCTTGGGACACACAGGCTCCCATGGTCCCCCTGTGCAGCCTCCTGCTTCCCCCAACCCTGCTTCCAGAGCCCTCCCAGGCCTGGTCATATTGACTTCTTGGCCCTGCCCTTCAACCCCAGCCAATTCCTGGCCTCCATCTCTGGGTCTTGGTCCTGGCCCTGCGTCCCCAGCTCCTTTGGGGACTTTCCCTGGCCCGAGGCTTTGACAGCATCTCCTGAGGGTGTCCTGCCCTCACTCACATCCCCCACGCTGCCACAACTGCCCCTTGGTGTCCCCTTCTCCTGGCCCTGAACATCAACCTGCACCTCCCCCGCCACTTCCTCCCTGGGCCCTACACCCTTCACCACAAGATGACACACTACTGAGACCCCACGCTGCCTTCCTTCCCCAGCTCTCACTCAGGTCGGCCTGGGCTCTGTGGCAGTGAAGTCACACACAAAGTAGGGTACCAGATTTTCCTGGGGTCATGCAGGAAGGGTCAGGCAAGCTTGCCCCAGTGAGGAGTTAGTGGGGCCTGGAGGAGGGGAGGAACTCTCAGAGACTTCTCACTGCAGAAGTCCAACTGGGGGCTCCCCAGGCCGCCCCTCCCTCTGGGCTTTTGGGGGTGCAGACTCATGAAGACTCATGGTGCCTGGGACCCTGGGTCCAGCTCTATGCCAGGGGTGCACATTGGGATGGAGTGCCCCTGGGGGTCTGATAAGGACCCTGGGCAGCCTCCCTCCCCTCCCCCACTTCAGGCAGCTGCAGCATTTGGGAAATATTCACAGGAGCACTTACCATAGACGCCACCCACCCTCTGCTCCTAAATTGAATTTCAGTGCATGTCAGTTCCGCTTACTAAAAGGAATTCCATTCTGGCCAAGGAGACCACAAGCCATTCCCAAGCACCCTCCTCCCCCAGCTCCCCTGCCTCTGGGGGCTGCTGGGCAAGCAAGCTGGGCCCTTTCTGCCTTTAGGGCAAAGAAGGCCCTTGACGGAAAATCTACCCAAGAACCCCATTCCCACCCAAGCAAGATGTGCCCACCCCCAAAGAAGCATCTAGAACTGAGGCTGAGCGTCAGAGACTAAGCAATCAGCTGCCTGAGGCCTCATCCGCCAATGCTGGGTGCCCTGCCCAGGCTGTGACGGCAAGAAGGCCTCTAGTCCACAGGGCATTTCGTGTGGATTAGAAACACGGCAGCCCCTTAGCGTGGCCACAGCCCTGCAGGTGCACGATTTGGCAAACAGTATCTCTGTGCAAAACTGGAAAAAGGCCTTCTGTTCTCCTGGTGGACACAGCCCCGCTCCAGGGCGCAGGACACACAGCTTGGCAAGCAGAGCACTGGCTAGATTTCAGCCCTTACTCACCTGTTCCAGCAGAGAACAATCTGTGCAACTGTGTGCAGTGGCCTGAAGGGTACCACCCCGCCCCATCCGGAAACCCACACACAGCAAGGGCAAACGCCAAGGTGGAGTCAAGGTCAGAGACGGTGAAGCGCCTACTGTGTGTACGCACGTGCACCCACCCCTCTGAGGGTCTGTTTCTGCGCACCTGGGCATGTGTCTCTAAGCATGTGTGTGCGTGTGTGCATGTCTGCGCGCGCACGAACCTCAATGTATCTGAGCACACGAGCATGCGTGTCAGCGAGTCTTAGCAGACGTGCGTGCATGTGAGTGAGCCTGTGCTCTGTACGTGGTTTGTGTGTGGTCCGCCTGCCTCTAAGCCTGGGTCTGAGCTTGTGTGTGCATGTGAATGCATGAATGTGTCACTGAGAACATGTGAGCGTGCCACCATGGGTCTGAACACACGCGGTTGTGCCTCTGTGACCACCTCCTTCCCTCGGGCAGTGAGACTACATTTCTCAGCATCCCTTGCAATTAGGTGTGGCCACAGGAGTGAGCAGTGGGCAGTGCCAGTACCGGCCCATAAAAGCTCTAGTGCCCGATCCTCCGCACTCCTTCTCCTCCTTCCGGTGACCTTGCAAACCACGTGTTGAAATGGAGGAACCACAGATGGGAGGACTCTGGATTCCCCAAGCACTCCTTGGGGCAGAGCCACCTGCTGGTCAGGAGCACGCAGGTGGGGCTTCACCTGAGTCAGAAACTTCCCCTGAAGGACCCACTGAGATTCGGGGGGCGGTTATCTGTTACAGAAACACATGTTACCTTAATACAGACACAGCCAGAAGTGGATGTCACATTAACAAAAACCTGTGGCCCTCAGGTAACAATTCAAGGAAATGGATTTGGAGGCTGGAAAGATGCAGAACCACATAATGCAGCGGCAGGACACCTGGCACCAACCGTTGCTTGGGACAGGCCACGTGCTTACTGAGGCTGAGGCACTAAGGGAAGGTGCCAGGAAAGTCGGGACGACAATGCCGGCTTTTACTTTCTGTGTTTGGTAACGTATTACAAGAAAGAGACAACGTTAGACAAGAATTGGTGCGTTTGCAACAGAGATGAAGGGACCAGAGAGAGCCCAGAAATGCGGGGCCGGCAAGTGTCAGAAGAACCACTGCCCCCAAACCCCAAATCTTAAGAGAGAAGACTGGAAACGGCTTTCAGGGATAGTGGCCCAGTGACACTTCCACCTGAAAAACGGGGCTCAGCCTTGCCTCAAGGATCACACTAAGGGTGTGTCTCCCCACCTATTGTTTCAAACGCCCTCAAGATAGTCACCACTAAATTAAGAGATGGGGCAGAGAAACAAGGAAATAAACAGGCTTGAGAATTCTGTCTAGGAGAGAACTCTGAGTGTCGTTCCGTTGACTGTTTGAGCCTTAAAACAACCTTTGGGCCCCCAAATATGCACGAGCAGGAAGAGGGCCGTCAAGGCTGTGGGACCTCCAAGGAGGTCATTTCCCCAACACCCACCCAGAGATGGCCATGGAGGATAAGGACTGGGAAGGATCTGCCAGAGGGCAGCACCAGGGCCCCAGACAAAGGACAGGGGAGTTTCTCCCAGACAGCAGAGGTGGGGTTTCAGGGAGGAACTTCCCCACTGCTGAGGGCAGAGCCTCAAGCTGCCTGCTGGCTGGATCTTCCCAACACTAGGAACTACAAGCTGCCGTGCACCCTCCATCCTTCCCTTTGGACGCAGGGTTTTATGGTGGTGGTTTTCTCTGGCCCATCATGGTATTCTGGGTGTGTGTTGGGCCGTATGGGCAGTGAGATCAATTATCCTTTTAGTTCATGGGTATCCAGACCACATATGGGTACCCAGGAGCCAAGTCTGGACCCAATGGAGTGGGTCAATCTCCCAGACATCCTCACCTCTGAGATGACTATCCTAACCAGGTAGGGCTTCGGGTGTCTCCCCTGGGGAGGAGTGGGTGTGCTCTGTCAGTGGGGGGAACAGTGGACTGGATCGTTGGTGACCCAAAGCCCAGACTGTGACAAATAAATGGCTAGCTGGTCACCAAATCTGTTTTTGTTTCCTCCTGGACTGCCTGGAAGCTAGGTCGTGCCACATGACCGAGCTCTGGAGAACAGAATCAGCAGGGCCCATGCACACCTCCTCCTCCCAGGCCTGGCCCACAAACCCTCCCCTTCATGCCCCTCCCTGCTCATCCCCTTCCACCACAACTCGGGAAGTCACAGTGAAGATGGTGCAGCTTCAAGGTGGAGACAGACCAGCCCTGAATCGGCGCTCTGAAAAGAGCTGCTCACCTAAGTGTCCATCGACAGATGAATGGATGAAGAAGATGTGGCACATATATACAATGGAACATTACTCAGCCATAAAAAGAAATGAAATTGAGTTATTTGTAGTGAGGTGGATGGACCTAGAGTCTGTCATACAGAGTGAAGTAAGTCAGAAAGAGAAAAACAAATACCGTGTGCTAACACATATATATGGAAATCTAAAAAAAAAAAAATGGTTCCGATGAACGTAGGAGCAGGACAGGAATAAAGACGCAGATGTAGAGAATGGACTTGAAGACATGGGGAGGGGAAAGGGTAAGCTGGGACGAAGTAAGAGAGTAGCATTGACATATATACACTACCAAATGTAAAATAGATAGCTAGTGGGAAGCAGCTGTATCGCATGGGGAGATCAGCTTGGTGCTTTGTGACCACCTAGAGGGGTGGGATAGGGAGGGTGGGAGGGAGACGCAAGAGGGAGGGGATATGGGGATATATGTATACATATAGCTGATTCACTTTGTTATACAGCAGCAACTAACACACCATTGTAAAGCAATTATACTCCAATAAAGATGTTAAAAAAAAAAAAAAAAGAGCTGCTCACCCATCAGGAACAGTGTTTATAACTTTAGGTGAAGGAAAAGTCAATGTCTGTGTGTTTAACCACGGGTGTTGAGAGTTTCTCTGTTACAACAACTAGTGTTACCTTAAGACACGTTGGGATCTGAACATGTTTGTGCCTCTGTGATTCTGAGCTAGATGTGTGGGTCTGAGCAAATGTGTCTGTGCCTGTGGAATTAAGCATGTGTACGCCTCTGAGGGCCCTGTGTATGTGTGCACGGGGCAACGCCTCGGTAGGGATGGGCACACGTGGGCTGAGTGCATGAGGCTGCTTCTCTGGGTCTGAGCACACGTGGGCTTATATGAAGCCGAGTACACATGTATGTGTGGGTCCTTGTGGGTCTGTGTGCTCACCTGGTGAACACGGAAGCATGCATTTTACTGTGTCTGAACAGGTGTGATTGGCCTGAGGGTCCACGGATATGTGAGTGTCCTTCTATGTGGAGCTGCAGGTGTACCTCTAAGCATATGAGTAAGTACACCAGCAGCTGTGAGCGCCCGTGTCAGTGTTGGCCTGACTGTGTGTGTTCATGTGTGTGTACACCACCGTGGGACTGAATACGAGTATGCATGCCTTGAGGGGTCTGAGCACGTGTGTGTGTGTCTGAGCATAAGGCATGCACATCAGAGTGAGCCTCGGAAGGTCTGAGCTGAGGTGGGGCTCCGAGAGTCTCCTTTCCTGGGGCGGTGGGGCAGGGGCGCAGGTCTGTGAGTCTGAAGAAATGTGTGTGTGTGCGTGGACCCCTGGGTCTGGGCACACACAGCCTGCCTGAGGACGCGCACACGTGCGCCCTCATGGCCCTCAGCACACACGTCGGTACGCGAGGGTATGCCTTTGAGGATGTGTGTGTCTTAGAGTACGTGAACAGAGTGCAGGCGACTGTAGGTCTGAGCCCGAGTGTATGTATGTGTGTGACACTCATGCACCTCTATGAGCCTGGGCGCAGACGTGTACATCCCTGAATTCACACGCCCACGTGCACATGGGTGTGCCTACATCTCAGAAGGTCTGCGCGTGTTGTATACGTGCCTGCTCTGAACACGCACACACGCACCTGTGATTCTGAAACATCTGTGAGCGTCTGTAAGTCTGAGCTCACGTGGAGGATTCTGTGGCCTGAGCACATGTGTGAGCATGTGTGTGATGCAAGTGGATTTGTACACGTGTGTGTGCCTCTGTGAGCTGAGTGTGGATGTGGAATTCTGAGAGTCTGAGGATTCATGTATGCCTGGGCCTCGAGGGTCTGAGCACATAGGTGTATGTGTCTCGTGAGTGTGTGAAATATGCAAGTGCTTCTGAGCACGTGCATGTGATTCTGAACATCTGGTCTACTCCTCGATAGATGTGCGCATGTGCGCTTCAGGGGTCTGTGTGTGCATGGATGTGCAGCTGTGAGCACATGCAACTGCCTTGGTGGGTTGAAGACATGCTGCGTGTGCACCCTTGTGCAGCTGAGCTCGTGTGTAAGTGTCTAAACAGGCAGACACCTGTGAGTCCACATCTAGGCGTGGAGCCCTAAGCCCACACATGCAGGACCATAGCTCTGAGCACACGTGTGTACCTCTGTGAAAATGTGCACATGTGTATGGGTTTGTCCGTGTTCATCGGACTTCTGGGGCTCTGAATACGTGCGTGTCTCTAGATCTAAGCACCTGGTGCCTCTTTTGCTCTAGGCACAAATGGTGTGTGTGCCCTTCAGGTCTGAACACATGAGTACCTGTGGAAGTGGATGTGCGTGAGCTTGCTGGTAGGTCCATAAATGTTTGTGCCTGGATGTGGGCGTGCCTCTGGTCAGACACGAGTGTGCATGTAGCTGGGTCCCTCTGTGGGTCTGAGTCTGTGTGTGCACTTCCTATGTGTCTCGAGGGGGGCAATTCCTACCGGGGCGCATAACACAAGGTGTGGGACAGGCTGGCTAAGGCAGCGAGGGGCGTTGGGTCACATTGCCTACGAGGCGGGGCAGGTCCCCATAAAGGCACTCCCGTTCAAAAGAAGTTAAACACCGTGTCCATCAACACAGTACTCTTGGCTGGGCTGCCAACCTCAGGTAAAATAACTGCTAGATGATGGGCTCTCCAGGCTGGGGAGGCTGGGACCGGGGGTCTGTGGAGGGGTCCAAGTCAAGGGAAGGTGTGAAACATTTCAGGGATGACCCGAGGCTTCACACCTGGACCCAGGAAGGAAGAGGGGTGCAAAGAGCCTGGGGTCAGCCCCTGGGTAGCTGCTGTCTCCAGCCAGGCTGCCTCCACCTCTGACGTTGACCTTGGAGCCCAAGGAGTCCTGGTCGTCTGCTAGAGAAAAAGCCTCCCTGCACTGGGGGCACAAGAGGGCTCTGGCCTGAGTCCCCTCCCTCTCCAGGAGGCGTGTATCACAGTCTAAATCCGCCTGAGGGACCCTTGGAGTCATCTTGGTCGTTGTCTGGCCTCCCATCAAGATAAAAATCCAATTTAAGCATTGCAGGGCAGTATGAGCGTGGAGGTGCAAACATACGCGATGCACATGTGCAGGGGAGCCTGTGGGTTGGGTCGGTTTTCTCTGGGGGCTCAAGCATGCACTCTGCCCTCCCTCCCTCTTATTTTTAAAGCTGGGTGCTGGGCTGGCCCACCAGCCTCTCCCCATCCCCCAGCTTCCATTCCTCCTCCACCCTCCTTGTCCCCTCACATACTTGGCCCTTTGATGCGGGGAGGGCAGCTGACCCGCCCACTTCAGCTCCTCCTCACTCCGTGGTCCCAACACAGCCTAAAAGAGCTCGGCCCACCTGTGCACGCGCTCAGCATCACACCCAGGCCCCGGACAAGACCCTGCGCTGGGGCTGGGAGGCCAGAATTTTGGTGGACAGGATGCGGCCTTGGGGTAGCCCAGTGTGCGCTTCCCGGCCCTGCATCATGGCCATCTGCAGGGTCCAGGGAGAGCAGAGGCTCCTCCTGTCACCCGGCAGTTCCCACCCCCGAGTGTGCAAACACGTGCGGCGGGGCCAAGCCGGGCCTTTTTCTCGTGACCGCACAGCCTTTTGTCCCCAGAGTCCCATCCCGGGGCTCTCAGGGGACCATTTGTCACAGGCACCCCCCGCAGGCCTGGGCTTGAGGTACTGTGTCCACCTATAGGAAAGCCCCACCAGTGACTAGGTAGGGGGAAAAGCAGGGTGCAAGGAGAGTGCTGTGTCGAAGCTGCCAGATTCCCAGAGCCTCCCAAAGCAGCGGTGGGGTGTGAGGGTGCATCCCTGAGCCGAGATCACCCAGTGAGACGGAGGGGAGAGCCCCCAGCAGTGGAGGGTGTCTGTCCAGAAAGCACTGGTCCTTGGCTGTGGATGAGGAGGGCTTTCCAGCCCAGCAGCCGGAGGCTCCCCCAAGGACCTCAGGGCCCAGGACGGCCAGAACAACCCCCTCAGCTCTGGCCTACTGGGGGGACACGGAGCAGTCAGGCTTCAGCCTCTGGGCCTGGCGGCCGGCGCCCCAGAAACCTCTCTGCCCTTGGTCTCTGGAACCGGAGCCTCTGCTCCAAGGCTGCAGGGTCTCCTGGCTCTACTCACACTCCTTCCTTGGTTGCAGCCCACCCTCACCCTCAGCCCCAGAGTGTCTCTTCTGGGGCTGGCAGACCCCCTAGGCTCATGCCCAGGCCAGATTCACAGGATATGCCCAGGTCACACTGCCCACCTCAGCTGACCCCATCACCCCCCGCCCCGACCCTGTAGGTACCTGCCCCAACCTCCAGCCTTCCAGTACCAACAGCCCAGGTGCCACACACTGCAAAGTAACGGAGAGAAGTCTCTGGAAACCCAAGCAAGGGATGAGGCTCCCAGGGGCTCATCCAGGACACCACCAAGCCCACGCGCTCCCACTGGGAAATCTGGCCACATCCAGTCTCCCTCCATTCCCATGGCCAGCCTCAAGCACCAGGACCTCAGCTCCTCGGGCCCTCCGTCCCCTCAGCTCCTCCCAGCCACCGCCCACCTGTGCAGAGGCAACCCCTGTGCCGCTCCACACCCCACACTTCTGAGTCGGCACCCAAGGCCCACCCCTGCCTTGCCAATCTGGTCTCTCTCTCTCTGCGGCTGCACCCTTCTCTCCAGCTGGAAGCATCAAGCAGGGCCCTGGAATGCCTCCCCCAGTAAGCCTTCCCTCCCAGCTCTGCTCTCCTCTTATAGCAGCTCCCCAACTAGAAATCTGGACCAGACCCCAGGCCCAATCTCCCCGGGGGACCTCATGTCTGGCTGGGGCACCTCCTACCCAGCACGCTGCCCGACACTGTGCAGTAACTGCCCCAGCTTGGCCTGGCAGCTCCGGCAGTGTCTGGCCACCTCCCTGCCTCTGGGAATGAGGAGGGTCGGGAGCCAGCAGAGACCTCCTCTTCTAGCGACCAAAAGAACACCAGGCCTCGGGGACTGATGGGAGTTGCAGTTCTGGACCCAGGAGTTGATGGAAATTGTAGTTCCTAGGCCTGTGTTCCCCATCCCCATCCCCCACCCACCCCGCCCCCAACACACACACCATAAGGGCTCATGGGAGCTGCAGTTACTCGTCTTTCTAGGGGAAAGTCTCCCTCTTTCCCTCCTGGCATCCTTTGGCCCTCAACCCCATGACCCCAAGCTAAGGACCTCACTATCTCGGAGGGGCACCAAAAGGCCAGAAACTGCCTCGCCAGGGGGCGTTTGCGGGACCTGGGGCAATGGCAGGAGGGGAGAGGAAGCTATCAGGGAAAGCTAAGGCCTGGCAGCAGGCCCCTCGGGCTTGGGCCAGGTGGCAGGGACAGTCGCCCCCCTCCCATCAGTGTTGCAGCGGGCCCGGGGCAGGGGAGGGGGGAAAGGCACTCACCAGTACTGGGCTCACACTCCTCCAGGTCCTCGTCATCGCTCGGACACTCGGCCGAGGCCACCAGGAGGTCATCTGTGTTCTTGGGGGCGAGAGGAGGGTGGGGGGAAAGAAGAGGGTTCCAGGGTAGGTCAGCAGGCCCCACATCCACCTCTTGAGGCACAGGGGATGAGCCCTGGGCTGAGACACACACCCTGGTCCACACCCCAGCTCTCTCAGCGCTTGCTGGGTGACCGTGGGCCTCCACCTCCCCTGTGCAATGGTAGACTGAACAGCGCCTGCCCTGCAGCGGTTCCATCGCTCCTGGAGATCAATGAAACAGCACACGTTGTGCCTTTTATTTCTGGGAAGCCTGGGAGACTGGACCCCGGAACTGGGACTGCAGGGCCAGAGCAAGGGGGCCCGGGGCAGCAGGGAGGTGAGGCACAGGGGCCTCTGGAGGCCAGCACAGGCAGACACGGAGCAGGACCTGGGGGGTTTCTTGGCTCCAGCCTCACCACCCCACCACCTTCATCTCTCTCCCAACCCCCTTCCTGGAGCCTGGAAACCCGGCTGCATACAATAATTAGGGCTATGGTTGCCATGACAACAGGAGTCGACTCTGTCAGCGTTTTCTCTCCTCCTGCTTGCAAAGAAAGAGAATCCCCAAGATGAGTGAGTGTTAAGGGGTGGGGGGGATTCTCAGGGGGTGCTAGGGAAGAAACTCAAGGAGGGAAACCCAGAATCCAAGCAGGAAGGGACTCTGAGAGACTTCGGGTGCAGGGAGAGGGCCAGGCTGAAGGCCAAGGATGGGAGGAGTCCGGGGTGGGTAGGGGGTGAAACGTCACATCTTGCTTCTTCCCCAGCCCCTGAGCTTCGGACACTGCAGCCCTCACCCAAGGGCAAGGTGGGACCTGGAAGACTAATTTTCCTTCTGTATCTCCGCCCCTCTCCCCTGTGCAGGCTCCACCAGCACAGCTATGACCCCTAGAACCCCACCCTTCTCTTCTACCTGGATGGTCTGCCCATCACCTCACACTGAGACTGGATGGCCCTTCTTGCCATTGGGCACTGGGCATGGCTGGTGCCCAACCTCGGCTAGAGCCAGGCCTTTCTCCCAGGGCTCCCCGCTCCCTAGGGCAAGGCCTGGCATTCAGGTCCCCTCAATTTTCTTGGCATTGAAGGCAGAACGGAAGGGGGTTCAGGCTTGACTCCCTTGCCTGGACAAGGCTGTCAGCCAGACCCAGGCCCCTGCAGCACTGACCGGAGCTCAGAGAACCCAGCCCTCATTTACAGAGGCTGAAGGCAGGCTGGCGGTGGAGGTGGGACACGTCCCCATGGCCGACCCAGCCCCTCCCTCACCCTGGGAGGACAGAGGTCCCTCCAGGCCCAGAGGCGCACAGCCATGTGTGATGGGGGACAGAAGTAGCTTGGGCAGAGGGAGCAGGGTGACCAAGCAAGGTCCAATGTGCCAGGTGTGAGCCCTCCCCCCGCAGGCCAACAATGACCGGCAGCAACAACTAGAAAACTCAGCTGCACCCCAGGGCTGCCTTGGTAAGTCACATATACTCAGTCGGCTTTGGTCACCAGAAAAGCCAGGCCTGTCCTTCCCCAGTGGAGCCTCATTCTCAGGTACAGCCCCCTCCGTTGCTCCCCTGGGTGCAAGAGAAGATAAATTCAAACCTGACCCAGGGAGAGCACCTGAGCAGGTGGGGCAGGCGGTGGGGAGGGAGGGTAAAGCACCAGGGGACTGTCTGTACCGGCCCCGGCTCTGAGCCACAGGCATGGAGGACACTGAGGCCTGCTACACGGTGGCGTCTACTCAAGGTCACACGGAGAGGACTTGTGAAGGCAGCGGGCTGGCAGTCCCACTGAAGGACACCAGCCATCGGGGAGAGGCTGCTCCTGCTTCCATCAGCCTCGGAGAGGGGCTGCCACCATCGGGTGAGCCACTGGCCCCTCTGGTGCTGTCGTCTCTGTGCCCCGCGCAGAGCGATGCCATCCTGGCTCCCTCCGTCTCCCCCTCGATGCCCACACAACACTGGGCGTGGCGTTCATTATGGGGCAGGCAGAGGGGGTCATTCCACCCCTCACCCCCAGCCCGGACTTCCTCTCTCATAAGTGGGGTGGTCTTCCCTCAACTCTGGGAATGGTCCCCCTAGAAATAGTGGTCACCTCCACATCTACAACATCCCTGGTCATCAGGGTGACAACCGCTTCGAGAAAGGAGACCTTGGGGACTTCCCTAGTGGTGCAGTGGTTAAGACTCCGTGCTCCCAATGCAGGGGGCCTGGGTTCGATCCCCGGTCAGGAAACTAGATCCCACATGCATGCCACAACTAAGAGTTTGCATGCCACAACTAAGGAGCCGGCGAGCCACAACTATGGAGCCCGCCTGCCACAACTAAGACCCGGCACAACCAACCAACCAAATAAATAAATAAATAAATAAATAAATAAGTAAATGTATTTCTAAAAAAAGAAAGAAAGGAGACCTTGCCAGCCCCACCTAAACCATAGTCCCCTCAGACCCTTCCTGAGCGCCACAGTTGCTATGCAGACATCAGCCCTATTCCCCACCTGGAGCCCGGTCCCTCGTGCACCGGCGGAGGGGCCCTCACCTGGGTGGTGCTGTCCCTCAGCGTGGGGGAGCGGCCCCGGCGCGTGGTGGTAGTGGCCATGGTGGTGGTGGTCTCCATGATGGTGGTAGCCATGTCGGCCAGCAGGGTGGTGGCCGTGGTCTCCGCGCTGAGCAGCACGGACGGCCCCTCCCCCACCAGGCGCAGGTGGCCCTCGGTCCGCACATTGGGGTCGCTCTCGGCGGCCAGCGCCAGCACCTTGAGCCCATTGTAGTAGAGGCCGGACACCTGGCCCTGGAAAGGGCGGCCCTGATCCTGGCCCCCAATCTTGATGGCAGCCTGGCTGTTGAAGATGGTCAGCTGGCGGCCTGGGGGGAGGGGAAGGGGCAGGAGAGACAGACAGAGGGGGGACAGGCAGTGGGGAGGGGGGAGACCGGAAAGGGATAGGGAGAATGGAGGGAGATCCAAGGGAGGGAAGGAGGGGTGGAGGTGGAAACCAGCACGTGGGGGTGGGGTGGGGAGGGAGAAAGGAGGAAGGGGCAGACACCAAAGGGAAAGTCCTTGTCAGCCACTAGGCCAGCACAGCCAGGTCAGGACCCTGGACAGGAAGGGTCCCCAGGGCACACTTGGGCTGGGAAAGGGGGCCCAGCTCCCCACTCTCCCCACCATGCTCATGCCTCTGGCCTTCCCATCCCCCCTCCTCTCCTGCTCCAGGGGCATCACCCCCCTTCTTTCCCTTCCCTCAGTTTGACCCCCCACCTTCCCTCTCTGCTTCCCCAAGCTTCCCACACCCGGTGTCCAGCCCCAAGCCACAGAACCCTCGGAAGCAGCAGGTAGAGGCGACAAAAAGGCAGAGACAGAGCAGCCACTGCCAGGCCACATGGTCAGTGCATGTCAGGGCAGGGATGGAGATGAGACCGAGGGGTGGAGAGTGCATGGGAGGAGCGCCAGCGTGAGTGAGGCTGGGAGCAGCCGCGCGGACCTCACTCCACCCTCCCAGCCACCATCAGGCCCTCTGACCTCTGGCCAGGCCCCCCTCTCTCCTCCTCCCCTCCAAGGCCCAGCCACTGCCTGGGGATCAGGCCCTGGAGAGCAGAGACCTTCCTTCCCCGCCAGGATGTGCAAGCACAGAGATGGAAAATGTTAAAGGGACCTTGCTTCGCTTGCTGACAGCCAAGAAAAACCCACTCCAGCTCCAACCTCGCTCTTTACTTAGCAGTTACACCTCAGAATTCCCACCTGGGTGGGGTTTGGCTGTTCTGTTTGGTTTTAATGGATCTGGGGGTCAGTTTAACCCTCTGAGTTTGTTGCTTTGGTTTGGTTTTTAGAAAAGATATTTATTGTGTTTAAGTTTAGATTTAACTTTGGTTTTGATGTTGCTTATTTTGCGGGGGAGAGGGTCAGAGGAACTACTAAGTTGTCCCCTGCTCCCCTGGACCTTCAGCTGCTGGTGCTGGGGGGGTTTAAGATCTGGCTTAGCCCTTGTTAGCCTCTGGTTAGTGCTTCGTTAAAGATCTGGTTTAGAGTTACGTGCCTATAAGCCCTGCCCCCGAAACCTGGGCTGAGGACAGTCCAACTTGTGAAACCCACACCCTCCTTGGAAACATGGGTTCCCTGGGACACCCAGGCCTCTGGGGCACCCAACCATCTGTCTGGCCTCTGGCCGATGATCAGCCAGGGGTGTGTCTGCTCGGCCCCTCTGCTCAACCTCTGCACCTCCTCCAGCTCTCCCTCCGCCCAGCACCTCCCTCAGGCCTGGAGCAGGGTCACCGTCTTACAGATGGGGGAGCCGGAGCCCACAGAAGCTGAGAACTAGTGAGTGGCGGCTGGACACCAGACCCAGAGAGGCCCCTGAGGAACACCGCGTCCAGAGTTTATTCCCGCATATGAGAATTATGAGAAAAACGAAGGGGAGAAGGTTCACAGTGGTCAAATGAGTTTGGAAAACAAACATTTCACAATTACACAAGAGGTCTCTCTCTCACAGGACCTCTCAGAGCCTTTATTAAAATCCATGTCCATAGGCATCTCCAAGAGGAAGAAACAGGATTCAGATTTCTCAAGCTCATTTCACCACAAATCTCTCTCTCTCTCTCTTTTTTGTTTTTTAACCACAAATCTCTTTATTGTGAAGCATCTCATGGGACTTATGCTTCACAGGACATGTTTTGGAACTGGAAAATGGATTCACTCAATAAATATTTATTGAGAACCTACCACACGCCAGGTGCTGACAGTAAAGTAATCCCCCCAAGAATGCCCAGCTTTTGTTCTCAAATACTTTCCTGCTCCTCATTTCATCTCATCCTCACAGCACCCCGTGTGAGGCAGGCTGAGCCGGGCTCACCATCCCTGTCTCCCCGAGGAGGGAACTGAGGCTCGGGAAGGGGAAGCCTTGAGCAAGGCCATGCAACAAGTGAGCTCCTCCAGCCACACTCTGGGAAATACTAGAGTATGTGGCCCAACCCTTCACTTTCTAGAAGAGGAAATAGAGGCCTAAAGAGAAGATGTGACCCTGCAGCTAGTAAAGGATGCCTGGGGTTCCAAACCACCGGCAGGAGCTCTTCCCTCATCTGGACCACAAGTCCCGCCCCCCCCACCCCCCTCCCGGGCCTGTCCGGCTCTCCCTACCCTTGGGGTCACAAGTTGTCCCAGCCTCAGCCCAAGCTGCTCCCTTAGCCTCTCTGATTCCGGGAGAAGGAGGTGGGTAATGGAGAGGAAGCTACATAGGTGAGCCAGCTAGGCCCCTGGGGCCCCACCCACCACGAACTCCTCAAAGGGTTAAAGTTCACCCCGCTGGAGAGAGCAGGCCCAGTGTGGCTGGGCACTGTAGGTTTTAGCGATGTCTGTTCGTCCCTTTAACTTTTTGTCCTGTTATGGATTTATCACATCTGGTTATGAGCATGTTTAGTCCCCGCTGGCCGTGTGGGGGGCTGGGAGTGACATTGGGGGTTTTAGTTGGGGCAGGCCCCAGTGGACATTTAAAAGCTCAGTTATCAGCTGGTTAGGTGGAGGATTAACAGTTCTACTTCCCCCCTAGAGTTTAGCCTTAGAGGTACAGAGCTCGCCCCCTCTCCAAAGGGAATGGGATGGCTTTGCCCTTGGCCCCAACTTCCCTTGGTGACAAGTGGCCTTCTCCCTCACACCCAGCAGCGCCTCACACGTACGGCCGCTTAGCCAGCCTGTTCTGTCTTCCTCATCAGCTCAGCAGGCACAGGAATCCCCATGGGACGGCCACCTCTTCCCCATCTCCTAGTCTCCCTGCAACCTCCACTGCTTCTAGGAGACCTTCTGGACCGAGGTGGGCCCGTTCCACAGATAGCTGCCCCACAGACACTCTCTCAGGGTGGCAGTCTTTCCAGTAGGAACTGAGCCCCCCACTCTTCCCTTTGCTCCTCAGATGACCCTGGTGGACCCTTCCTACCCGCCTTTGGATCCTAGGACCAGCACTTGCTGCTTCCCAAAGCCTTCCTGCTTCTCAGTGTGCTGTGGCCCTCAGCTGGCCCTTGACAAAACCTCTGAGCCAACACGGCAGCTCCCTCCCAACCTGCACTCCAGCCTGCTTTCCTGGAGGGGTTCCAGAATCTCCCCTATGATCCTAGTTCCTTCCCAGGTTTAGAAAGAGACCAAGGACTCTCCCTCTTCTAGGAAAAGCCCCGCCCCTGCCCAAACCACCACTCTATAAAGGACAGGGACCCTTGACAACAGAGAGGAAGGGAACAACCTGGCCGGACAATTGTCCTTTCACTAGGGGGTGGGCGACGGGGAAGGCACGGATGGGGAAAGAGAGAGCTCTGCACCTTTAAGATAGTGTTTTTAAAGTTAATTAATTAATTAATTAATTAATTCTGGTTAATTACCTTTGTCGAGCAGCCATTCATCTACTACTCGACCAAGCCGGTAGGGGATTCTCTGTCTAGCAATCGCCAGGCGCTCGTTATCAAAGTTTCCTTGGAAAAGTTTAGAAAGACAGTAGGTTTCTCAGGCGGCGAAGTCCAAAGGAATTAGAAAAGTAATTATGCATTTCTCAGGAGACTCAGAGTAAGCAGCGACATCCAACGGAGAGGGGGCCAGGTCCACCCAAGGCGGGAGAAGAAACGCGGGTCCCTCGTCCTCCCTCCGGTCCCCCTCCCTAGGCTCCTGTGCAGAGCCAGCCCCACCCTGGGGGCGGGAGCGACCCAAAGAAAGAGAGAGGGACAAAGAAGAAAAGGAAAGGGGAATGGAAGAAAAGGCAGCTGGAAGGTCAAAGGTCAGAGGTTAAACAGGTTTGTCTGTGCTCTCCCAGTCTGCCCACTTCCTTCCCCATCCCAGAGGTGGGCAGAGGGGCGGGGAGGGGCATTTAGCGGGTTTAAGTTAGGGGGTGGGAGGCCTCAGTGGCCCGGCTGGTTACTGCGTTTAGAGGGCTGTTTAGAAGTGGGAGGGACGGGTTAAGCGGGGGTTTATGCGGCATTTAAGGGGTGGCCCAGCACACGCATTTAACAGTGAGATTTAAACCACTTCTCGAAGCCCCCTCGGCTCCCTTTACCTTCCGTGCTCAACCCCCAGCTTCCCCTCACCTCCCACACCACCCCACCCCACCACCAGCTTCCATCTGAATCCCCCCAAGCCCCCCCGCTGCTCTCACTGCAGGCACTTCCGGCCTTCTCACCCTGGTCACAGGTGCCTGCTTGTGGCAGCTGCATGTCACCCAGCTGCCTCGCCCACCCGTTGCATCTCACCTCCTCTTCCACCCCTGGTCCACCCTACAGGCACCCCAGCCCTCCTCTGCCTGGCGGCACCTTGCTCTCTTCCCCCTCTCTCTCACCTTCATTCCAAGACCCTGAGACTCCTCTCTGCTCAGGTGCCCTCTCCTTCCGGCCCTGGGGAACCCAGCCCAGCTCCCACTTGAGGCTTCCTCCTTCAGGTTCCTCCCCCCACAGTTCCTAACCTCCGCCCCTCCTCTCAATCCTGGCTGCCCATCTGGATACACACCTGTTCTTCTCTCCACTCACAGGGAGGAAGGAGGATGTGTGTGTGTGTGTGTGCGTGTGTGTCTGTCTGTCTGTCTGTGTCTGTGTGTCTGTGTGTCCTGTGAGCTCTTCCCCAAGGCTGTGGGTGATCCCAAACTGCAGCCGTGGAAATGGAAATGATTTCCTTTGGGAATCTGGCCACTCTACCCACTGAAACCACTTACACGATCTTCAGTAACATGCATGCCAAGGGCATTTTCCCTCTCATCTCCCACTGCACAGCTGCGCTACCTGCCCAATGAGACCTGGGCCTGGGCCTGCCTGCATACACATCCCGTGAATGAGCCCATGGTGTGTTCACGCGAGCATGGATGGGGCCTCCCTAGGTGCTTGCGAGGCAATGAGACGCTGCCTCCCCACAGATTCCACAGGTTCTGAATCCACAGATTCAGGTCACTTGTGTTTCAGACAAAAATGGATCATCCATTTGTTTAGTCACTCAACAAACATTTCTTGAGTGCCTGTTCTGTTCCTGGTGCTGGGTACTGGAGATGCAAAGATGAAGGTCCGGTCCTTGACCATGGGAGCCCCAGCCAAGCAGGAGAGACTGGCAAGTGACCAGCAGTGTCCTGTGTTCTGTTAGAGGTAGCACAGCCCTGGGGACGGGGCTGGGAGGGGCCCTAGAAGACACTGGAGGAGAAGTATAGTAGCCAGAAGGGGGTCAGACGGGGAAGAGGAGGGAGAGGGCGCACACAGACAGAGGCAGAGAGGCAGGAGGGCAGGAGGCATTCGGGCACCTACCTGCACTGGGATAGTTGTGGGTGCGTCTGTGTGTCTGTGTGTGGCATGTATTTGTCTGTGTGCGGGTCCTGAGAAGGAGGGAAGAATGTATGTGTGTCTCACTGGCACACATAACAATTCTAACAAAAGCTCCGTTTACACAGCACCTCTGAGCACCTCTGCTACGCCACGCCATTCTAGCACTCTCCTTAGGTTATCTCATGGAACTCTCACAGTACGGCTATGAGGTAGATATTATCCCCAACTTTCAGAGGTAGAAACTGAGATCCAGAGGAGCTAGATGACTTGTCCAAGGTCACACAGCTTGTCAGTCGGAAATCCAGGATTTAAAGGCAGGTCCTGCTGACTCGGAGTCCCTGGGCTGTGTCTCCTAAGAGTCTGGGCCACGCACACTGCTAACCTGGCCTGCTGGCGTTGTTCAGGGTGACTCTCAGCTTTCGTAAGGGATCTGCTGCCACAGGGCACACAGGCAGCCACCAGGCCCTCAGGTTGCTCTGCTTGGCAGGTAAGGGGGCACCCAGTGGCCTTCCGCACCCCAGCCAGGGGTCCCTGAGCAGAGGAGAGAAGGCGTGACTCCTCTAACCTCACATCCAGCCTACTGGGCTCCAAGGGGAGGAGCTCTGGCTTGACATGGTAAAGCCTTCATGCTCCCCAAGTCCAGCATTGTCCAGTGTAGGCTGGTGTCTTCACTGGTGTGTGTGTCTAAGACAGAGCGAAGTCTGATGCCCACAGAGCCTGGCCTGTCAGTGTCTGCACATCTGTGGGGCTCAGCACGGGAGCGTTTATGTGCCTGAGTTGCCCTACACATGCCCAGGCCCTGGTGTAAGCTGGCATCCCTCTGTAGGGCTTTTTTTCCTTGTGTCTGTCTGACCATGTGAATATTTGCAGTTGTCTGTGTGTCTGGGGCTGGCCTGCGTGTTCGTCAGCCTCTGAGTTTCTTAGGGGGCCGTGTGGTTCTCTTTTATTTCCAGGGGCTGCCTGAGAGTGTCTGGGTACAAGCCTGCATGACTGTGAGTCGTGAGCCCACACTGGCATTTTCATCCCAGCATAAGCGGGTCCATGAGGGTTTGCACACTTGAACCTCTCACTGTCCGTCTGCCCACGGCCCTCTCAGCCAGCATGGGGCAGCTTCTCTGGGCATCACTTCTGCCAGGAGAGGGGCTGAGCCCGAAGACGCTCTCTCTGCTTCTCAGGGGCTGCTTCTCAGTCGGCCCCCGCGCGTGTGACTCTGCAGTGTTGCTCAGCCTGTATCTCCGCATCTCTGTGTTTCTGCGGCTCTTCTGCAGTACCTCCACTTCCCCTCCCTCTTCATCTCCCGCTCTGGGGCTCTCTTCCTCTCCCTCCCAAGACTCTGGCCACCTCCTCTCTCGCTGGCTGGGTCTGCGCGACAGCGGCTCCATATATCTCCCTGCATCCCTCTGGGAGCTGCCTCCGTCTTGGCTTGTGTCTCGGTGACTGTTTCCATATCTCTCCCTTGCTCCTCCTCTGGTTTCCTCTCACTCTGAGGCTCTTTTTCTGCCTCCCTCAGATTCTTGCAGAGTCTCTGCCTCCTCATGTCTTTCAGGTCCTCATTTCTGTCCCTCCCCTGTGCTCCTCAGACCTTGGTGTGTCCTCGGCCACCACAGCTGTCACACTGTTGAACTGGGTCTCTTTGCATCTCCGTGCTCCCCCATCCCCAAGACTGTGAGCTCCCTGCAAGCAGGGGCTGTATGCTGTGTCCTCAGGGCCCAGCACAGGACCTGATACTAGTAGGTTGTCAGTGAAGGTTTGTTGAAGGCACTTGACCTATTTTTCGCTCTTGTTGTCACTTGTCGCTCTCTCCTTTTCACCATGTCCCTTACTTCTTGAGACCCTGGGGTTCCTTTTCTCTGGGTCTCCATGGTTACTTCTCTTCCTTTATCGAGATCACCTAATATGAACCTTTGACTTGCTCTTTGTAAAGACCTGGGTTCTTGCCTTGGTTCTATCCTTGGGAACAGCCCTGCCTCCTTGCCAAGATCCGTTTTGGGTTACTTCTGGATCTTCTCTCTTTGGTTTCTGCATCTGCCTCCCCATTTCCACCTGTCCCTCTTTTCTCAACTCATCCTTCCCTCAATTACGACAGACTCCCTACCTCTACCTTCCTTCGCTCCTCTCCTCTCCCATCCACAAACTGGACCCTGGCCTTGCATCCTTGCCTGTTCAGCTGTGCCGCCTCCCTCCTAGCTGACCCACTCCCACAGTCTCGCCCCCACCCTACAAATCCCAACTTTTCCCTTTAGCCGCGCCCCGCTATCGTCCCGCCCCTACAAGCCACGCCTTTCCCGCAGCCGAAAGCCTCGCCACTTAACCCCGCCCCCGGTGCAGGCAGCTCTCCTATCAGAGGCCGCCCTGCCCGCCCTGCCCCGCCCCTCCCGCCGCACCTCCTCTGCGCCCTGCGCCGCCTACCTGCCGGGTACCGCTCATTGACCGGCCAGCTGTCCACCTGCAAGGTAGCATTGCCGCCGCTTCGAGTGAAGCGCACCACGTGGTATTTGCCGTCGCTCACGATGGCGTTGGGCTCGTCGATGGTAATGTCGTCCGTGCCCACGTTAAAGATCACCCCCACGGTGCCCTGGTCCTGGGGACAGGGAGGTAGAGGTCAGGGATCCAGAGGGAGAGACCGTTCACTCCTTCTAGAACTCCACCTGTGAACACCACCGGTCCAGCTCTGCAGCATTTAACAGCTTTACAACACACCTCTCCCAGCCACGTCTTTACTGGACCTTTTCACCTGCCCAAGGAGGTGGGCAGGCTTGCCCCCTCCCCGCCTCATATGCAAGCAAGGGAGTAACTGAGGTTCAGAGAGGTTGGGGAAGCCACCGTGGGATGCACAGCATGGACCTGGAGCACTTCCACTGACCACACCTGCCTGTTGCTTTTTGGTTCAATCAAAATGTTCACAAATGTTCACAGGGCACCTCCTCCATGCAAGGGCCACTGAGCCTCCAGGCCCCAGACAGGGACGACCAAGAGAAACCCAGGACCAGTGGGACCACAGAAGGTGGAGGCTTCACCAAGGCACAACCAACAGAGGAATCCACAGAAGCCAGCCCTGTGCCTGAGGAGGGTCTGGCCTCCCCACTCCTCACACCTCCAAGCTCAAGCCTCGCCTCCCCTGCATGTTCAGCACTGGGCAAGTCCCTGGGGGCTCTGGCACCAGGGCATTGGCAGGTGTCAGCCCATGGAGGTCAAGCCTGAGTGCGGGGGCAGCCCCTCTGCAGTCAAGGGGGCACAGGTATGGGGTCTGGACTGTGTGTTTTGGAGGGAGTCAGGTATAGAAAGAGATCAAGAAGACAAACCATGTTGGGCTTATTAAGGGAAGGTGAGCTTGGGGGTGTAATGGTAGAGGATAGGGCCGGCAGCTGGGAAGGGGCAGGAAGAGGAAAGACAGGGACTGAGGCCTGGAGAAGGGGAGCAAAGGGTCAGTCTGAGCAACCTCTCCCAGGCCCAGGCTCCAGAGAGGACCTGCATGGGGAACCCTGCAGAGGCCACCCAGGATCCAGCCCAGGAAGAGTTCTGTCCATGGTGCCAGAGTGAGAGGGAGAGCCTCACTGAACCCCTAAATGGTGCCAGGTCCTCTGTGGGTACTGTACACACATGCTCTCTTCATGCCCACAGCAACCCTCTGAGGAATAGACAGCATCCCAGTCTACTGAGGGGGAAACTGAGGCTCAGGGAGGTTAAGTAACCTCCCCCAATCTCACAACTCATAAGAAAGGAACCCCAGATTTGAACCCCAGTTGGCCTGACTCCAAAGCCAAGTGCTCGCTCCCGCTTTGCCCGCCAGTCTCGGGAGACACTGACTCAGAGTGCTGGAGGTGGGGGTGATCTGAGAGCCTACTGAGGCCAACCTTCCTTCAAGACCAAAGACATCTAAAGAAGCCAGTGGAAGGCCCACTTGGCCCTAAACCCGAGCCCCTACTCCATTCCCCTGTACTACCCAGCAGCACCCCCGAACTCGGCCTCCTGAGTTCCTGCACCCCTCCTTCCACACAGGACAGACACTCGCACAGGCTCACACAGTCACGGGGACCAGATCATCACGGAAGACACTACACTCCTGGAGTCTTCCTGAAAGACTGTCGTAGTCTGGCCTGGGCATGAGGAACCATTTAGTTGCCACCTCCAGTGCCCAACAGGGCCGAGAGGCTTGGCGGCACTGGGAGTGGGGATGGGGTGACTCACAGACGGGGCAGGGATTGGGGTTTTGCAGAGAGAGTTGGGGGGCAGGACGTGCAGCTGTGGCCCACTTGAAGATCCATGCCCTATCCCTTCCCCACTGTGGGTCCAGTTCTCCCCCTCCTAGAACCTGGGAAAGACACGCACACACACACACAGAGTCATACACACTCACACACACACACACACACACACACACAGAGTCATACACATGCAGCGTCCCTCAGATGCAGCAAAGCAGGGAAACTGAGGCTGAGCTTGCCTAACAAAGGGTACTAGCAAGCCGCACTCATCCACCACCCACAGACTGACGACATCCAGGGAGAAGGGGTGGTCCCTGCTCCCCACGTGAGAGGAACAGACCTCAGTACTATTGTTAGTAATAGAATAGCATCAGCCCCTTGGGTGCCTCTGAGGGTTTCTCCCCATGAGGCTCAGCTGGGTGGTGACAAAGGTCAAGGAGCAGGAGTGGTCTGGGAGCCGGGATGGCAGAGGGCTGTCCAGGGCGGCTGGAAGGCAGGGCACCTGCGTTTCCTAGGAGGCAGCCGAGCCCAGAGCCCAGAGCCGTGCACTCCGGGGGAGAGGCAGCTCCCAGAGCTGCTCCCCACGTGAAGTCAGTTGTCACTTCTGTTAAAGTCATTAATTCCTAATTCCCCAATTACCTCATTAGGCGGCGGTGGGAGAACGAGGCCGCTCCTACAGCAAATAATTATGGGAGTCAAAATTAATTTGGCAAAGTGGAGCGACGCTTTATTAGAAACGTCAAATTGCTTTTCTCTTATTTTGCTGCCGCCTCCCCACTCTCTGAGAGCTGCTAATGACGCTGTGGTGGGAGCTGATATATCACCAGGGGAGGAGGGGGCTTGGGGGCTGCCCCAGGGGGCTTCAGCCCGTCGGGTGCCCAGCTCTCCCCTCAGAGCTGACCTCTCTCATGGCTCCCACGCTTCCTCCAGGGCCCCCGACCCTCGCCAGGCTCCCCATCCCAGGGGCAGCCCCGCCCCGCCCCGCCCCGCCACCGCCGTCTACAGCACCAGGCACCAGGCCTCGTTCCTCCATCACCCTTGCTCCTCCATAACCCGGCACGAGGCGAGGGCTGTGGGCAACTGCTGGGAGGGGAAAGGAGACTCCTTCTCCCTGCACCCTGATCCCCCTGCCCCTTCTCCTCAGCACTGGGGGAACCCTGTCCCCTAAACCTACAGGCACAGAAACAGAAGTTGTCAATGAGGCAGACACAGTACACCCACAGATCGGCTCACCCAGGTGTATGCTCACAGATGCTCAGGATATTAGTGAACACAGTGGCTCCTACAGGCTGGGCAATGTCCTCAGTGCTTTACATACATGATCTCGTTTAAACCTGCGAGCATCTCTGTCCTTTTATCATGCCATTACACAGATGAGGACACAGGCTCGGAGAGACAAGGTGACTGCACTAGAACAGAGCAAGGACGTGGCAGAGTTGGAACTCAAACCCGGGCATCTGCTCCAAAGCCACACACTGCCTCTCAGGACTATGTGATGAGAGAGCAGCAGCCCTCACTCACAGAGAGGGACCCAGAAACACAGTCACACCTGCCACGCAGTCAGGAGACTGAAACAGCAGCAAACACCACACTGCCAAGAAATACAAATATAGAGCGACACACCCGATCAGAGGCCACGAGACTGTCCCCCACGGCGCCCCCCGCCCCCAGCACTCCTGACACGATCAACTTGCACGGGGCCCACACTGTCACATACAGTCACCGTCCGCACTGCCTCTCACGCAGGTGGAGACGCTCGCACGCACGGAACTTCCAGGCCTTCTTCCCAGGCTACTCCTACTCTGCTTTCCTTTCCCCCTCGTTTCCCTGCCCGGCCTCCCAGGCCCGGTGTCCATCAGCTGCCACTTCTCCTCCAGCTCCGCTCCTCCAGCTCTCCTCAGACCTCCTTCCGTCCCTCCCTCGTGTCGGGGAAGGGGTGTGCAGGCTGGGGACCCTGAAAAGCTGTCGTAAGGAGGGGCCAGAGCCCAAACGAGCCTTCTCCCCTGGCTCCCTCGCTCCCCTGAAAGCTCAGGGCCCCCCACTCAGACCCTTCCAGCACACAGAGCCTGGCCAGCCTGTTCGACCCTCCCAGCTCGGGGGGTCCTGGCCAGGGTCACCATGTGGGATGCGGGCAGGGAAGGGAGGGGGCCGTAAGGGGCTGCATAGGTGGCAAATGGAGACTGAGGTCAGAGGCCCAAGGGTTAAGACAGTGGGCAGAGGGCAGGGGAGAGGCTAAGAGCAGAAATGAAATGGAGCCAAGCTTGAGGCCACAGGGAAGTGTGTGGGGCAGGATCAGAGACGGGGAAGAAAGGGGGCCGCCCGAAGACGAGAGTTAGGATGGAAACTGTGAGAAGAGGAGCCACAGGCATGGCGGGAGGCCTAGAGGGAGGCAGTGGGAAGCAGCAGAGGGCGAGGAGGGGAGCTGGGCAGAGAAAAGCAGAGCTGAGCGGGACCGGAGGTCAGAGCAGAGATGTGGGGTAGGGCCAAGAGGTCAGGGAGGAATGAGCAGGGCTATGGCCAGAAAGGCTGTAAGGGAGGCCGGGTAAGGGGGCGGCTGGGAGGGCAAAGGTCATGGGAACAGTAATCATGGGCAGGGAGGCCCGAAGGAGGGGACAGGACTCAGTGGGAGGCATAGGTGGTGCAGGAGTGAGCAGGCAGCAGCCCAGGGCAGTCACAAGGTGGGGATGTTCCCACAGGCTGCAGGAGAAGGGCCGGGAAGGCTCAAGGAGGCCCCTGACTACATTCCGGAAGGTCAGAGACACAGACGGTCTCAGGGTGGGGAGCTGGGGAGCTTCAGGTCAGCGGAGGTGGCTCTGGGGGCCTCAGTGAACAACCGGGAGGAGAATGGGTCTCAGGAGCCGAACCACAGAGAGGAAACCCCAGCACTCAGGGAGCAGAGGTTCTGAGGGCTCCATGGGAGGGAAGGATGTGAGGTGCTGGTCCCACGGCAAGAGAGGACTGAGTGGATTTGGGGTAGAAGGCTGGGGGGTCGGGGGCGCCGGCCCCGCGTCCTTACAATGTGCAGCTGCAGGTAGTCCCCGAGGCCGGAGGCACTGTCCACTCGCACCAGCACGGCGCTCCGCTGGTGCGTGCTGAAGCCCACGGCCAGGCGGTCCATCCTCGTGCTCGGCCGGTCATTGGGGGGCCATGTGTAGGTGATGAGCGCTCCCCCCTTCCCAAAGATGTATGTGGTCCCGGCTGCAGAGAGAAGGAAAGGGAGAGGGAGATAAGAGGTCAGGAGGGCGAGATTAGCAGGTCCTTGGGGCTGTGACCAGAGCACTGGGACACCAGGTTTAGGGTACGGGGCTTCAACTGTGATACCCACAGCGGCCACCAGGCCCTGCCCTCTTAGGGAACAGTTGACAGGCGGGTGCCTGGGTGGGAGCCCGTGCAAGCGCACAGACAGATGTAGCTGCCTCATTAAGAATTCTAGCTTTAATTACAGCAAAACAGAGAGGTAATAGAGACAGTGACACAGAGAGAGAGAGCCCGGAGAGAGGCTGGCTGCAAGGGGACAGAGAAGATCGCCAGGGACAGGCAGGACCCAGGGGGCCTAGGCCTGACCCACTCGAGTGCTCCCAGGGCTGGCAGAGGTGACAGGTTCGAGGTGTGTGCTTCTGTGGGGCCTGAGCTGAGCAGGCACCGAGGCAAAAGGAGCCCCAGGCGATGGCGGGAGGACGAGCAGGGGCTGTTTGCTCTGACTCACAGCCTGCAGGCTGGCCCCACTCCAGCACCTGCTCCCCACCCCCTCCCAAGCCCCTGCAAATCCTGGTCCCAGTTTGCCCCGACTCCCTGCTTCTACTCCTAAATAGGGGGCTGCCTGGGTGCCAAAACGGGGCGGGGGGGAGGGGGGGTCCTGGAGCCCTGCCCAGAAAAGAAGAGACAGACAAGGGGGTGGGGGGTAGAGATTGACAGCCAGAGGAGGAAGGAGGCAGAGAGACAGATGGACAGAGAGGGACAGAGAGGGGTGTAGGTGAGAGAAAGCGGGAGAGTGGGAGCCAGAGATGATGAAGGGATCCCTCTCCCTCCCCTCCCCCACTCCACCCTCTCTCCCCCTGTCTCCTCTTTGCCATCCGGCTGCTGCCAGGGCGGGTGTGAGGTCCCTAACGATCTCAGCCCCAAAATAAACCCTATTAGTCGCCTTGTTCCCTCCTGCGGCTGCCTGGGCTCCCTGGGGGTGGGGGCAGACTGATGGCCAGGGTGGAGGCAGGAGTTGGGGCCGGTCACCCAGTTTCCGGAAAGGGAGCTTTGTCTGGGAGGCCTAGAGGACTAGTACTCTGGGGCCTTCAGAGAAGGGAAGACAACAATCTTGCATTCTTTAGAACATAAATGAAGCAGATGAGATTCATAAAATGCGTAATTTAATAATTAGCCACTAACGACTCTTCTCAAAGCACTTCTTGCGGGGAGAGGGGTTCAGGGGAGGACTTATCCAGAGAGAAAGAGAGAGGCAGATGGGGCCTGAGGGCAAAAGCCTGGAGTAGGCTGGGAGAAAAGCATGGCCTTGGGGGTGGGAGAGCTCTGGGTGGGATGGGAAGTCCGGGTCAGGGAAGGCCTGGGTTACTTCCCCGGAGCAAAACTGCTCTGCCAAGACGGCAGCCAAGCTGGTAACACTAAGGCCAGGCCTCTCAAGCACCTTGGGGTCTCTCACCTCAGGGACTGGGAACCCCACTGTAGTTTGGGCAATCGGGGATCAGGGGCCTCTAGCCCAGGAAGCTCCTAGGTCCCCAAAGGAGTGGGGACTCCTGAGTGCCTTGGAGGGAGGCACCATCTGCAGGCCCAGGAGGAGCTGCGGAGAGAAGCGAAGGCTGTTGCCTGGGTCCCAGAGAGGCAGTGAGGCCAGCAGGGGGCTGGGGTTGGGGGAGCAGCAGCTGTCACCCAGAGCACTTGTCATCAGTGCCCTCCGTCTCCCCAGGCAAGGCTAGAGGGGAGAGATGATTCCCGGGGGGCAAGGCAGGTGGGAAAGAACCACCTTGATGTCAATTAACTGACATCTTGCCACAGCACATTGCAGGGAAAGCCCCCCGCGCAGAAGATAGAGGGAGCTCGGCTCTGCCCCCCCAAACTGAGGTATGCTTCCTACCTGAGGGCCCCGGAGGCTCAGTGGTGAGATCTGAACTCTCAGGATGGGGTCCCAGGATCAGGGTGGAGAGCTGGATTGGGGCAGTGAGCCACACACCCGCCCTCCGGCAGGTCACTGCCTGGACAGGGCAGGGCCCGAAGGCTAGGGGCAGGGTAGGCCTCAGTCAGCAACGTTCTCAGTCTCTCCACTCCCAACACTGCAGCACTCTGGAAAATCGGCTGTTTCCATGGTAACCGTAATAGCCAGCGTCCTCCCTTCCCCCTCCACTCACTCACAAGCTGCATGTACAAAATTTGGGGGGTGAGGTGGGCCAGGGGAGCTAAGGTGCTGACCCTCCTCCACATACACCCCTCCCTGCTTCCCAGACCAGAGGCTGCTGCCTCTCAGCCCCCGGGCTCCAGGGTCTCCCAGTCAGACGCAGGAGGGGCTTACTAGGTTTCTTGATCCCTCAGACCAGCAAAGGAAACTCCATCTACCTGGAGCCTCCCAAATCTCCCAGGTCTAGGGGAAAGGAGGCCCTTTCTCCTCACTTTCCCACCCCAGGAACCCAGACAGCACATCTGGCTAAGCCCGGAGAGGGCGTGAGGAGCGAGCACGCCCAATGCCCCATAGGGCAGCGAGGCCGGAGGGATCAGAGGCGGGGCGGGTGCTCCAAACCCCGGGCTCCGCAGCATACACTTCCCCAGTGACGCACCCGCAGACCCCACACCCACACACAGGCCACGACGCAGCCAGCTGCGCACAAAGACCCAGTGTGGAGAGGCAGACCCCAGACAGGAGACAGCCGGGAAACATGGCGGTAAGCGCACAAAGACGGGCCCTGGCAGGCGGCGAGGGCAGCGGCTGGCACCGCGCAGGACGGGACAGGCGCACGGGTCCCCGCCCCCGAGGCCCATGGCGCATGGGCCGCACACCCCCGCCCCAGCCTCCCCCAGTCCCCAGCCAGGGCCCTGCTCGGCCGGGCCTCCCCCGGGATTTATTACACAGCTGCTCTCCCACTGCCGCCAGTTTTTTACGCGGGGCTGGCCTGTTAAAGCTTAAGGGCGTTCATTACACAGTGGGGAGATCGGGTGGAGAGACACTTCTTGGGCCGAAGAGGTGAAGGATGAATGGTTTATTGGACTGGGGCGGCAGTAATTACCCTGGGGAGACATTTCTCTCCCCGGCACCGCGCTCCAGCCCTCGGGCGCAAAGGGCTCGGGCTGGGGGGGACGCGGGCGGAGGGGCGGGGCTCCGCCTGGTCCCTCCCCGTCCCTCCCCGCCGCGCTGCGTAGGCGCCTCCCGCCTCTCACTCCGCAAGCCGTCCTCTGCCCTGGCCACCGGACGCCCTGGGTCGGGGGGGCGAAGGCACGTGGAGCCCAGGACACCGAACCACAGCTAGAACCTCTGAAAGGTTCCGGACAGGGCTCCAGAGAAGAAAGGGGCCAAAGACAAGGCCCATTATGTTGCCCTAGGGTGGTCCAGACCCATTGTTTTTGACCTCCCCAGGAAAACGCTAGTGAGCTACACAACAGTGCAGGGTGGAAGGGTGGGGGGCAACCCTGAAGCCCAAGGCAAGACAGCCTCTGGCCAGACACAAAGTGCCACAGGCCCAAGTGGCCACCACCCAAAGGCCCAGGCCTGGAACCTTCTGCCCACACCCAACATAGTCCCCTCAATGCCTCCTGGACCCAGAAATTCACTGATCCAGTAAAACACTAAATGATCAAGAATCTTCTGTACAATTCCCACACACCTGCATTCTAGAAAAAAAAAAAAAAAACCCCAACCAACCATTAATAATGGTTAGCTTACCCAGACCCAAACAACATAATCATCCCATGTGAAAAACCACGCATGCAGTGCTGCCCCTGTGGTTAAAACGACATGTGCAGGGCTTCCCTGGTGGCGCAGTGGTTGAGAATCTGCCTGCTAATGCAGGGGACACGGGTTCGAGCCCTGGTCCGGGAAGATCCCACATGCCACGGAGCAGCTGGGCCCGTGAGCCACAACTACTGAGCCTGCGCATCTGGAGCCTGTGCCCCGCAACGGGAGGGGCCGCGATAGTGAAAGGCCCGCGCACCGCGATGAAGAGCGGTCCCCGCACCGCGATGAAGAGTGGCCCCCGCTTGCCGCAACTAGAGAAAGCCCTCGCACGAACTGAAGACCCAACACAGCCAAAAATAAATAAATAAATAAAGTAGCTATAAAATTAAAAAGAATTATTTAAAAAAAACGACATGTGCAGACCCTCTGCCTGCATGTCCCTGCCGCAACAGAAGCCATGACAAAAACCTTCTGGTAGATCTAGAATCATGAGAGGATAAAACGTCCTGCACAATCCAGAAAAGGTGCAGTCCTGGGTGCCCACAGCCCACACCAGCTCTTTGTATACAGACCCTCACAATCCAAGGGGTTATCTCTCCAGATCCAGAGCCCTGGGCTCAGGTCTCTCTTGATCCCAGAACAATATCCCCTCAATTCTTAAGCCTATTCTTGGCCATAAGACATCCAGTCAGAAATCCAAGTGAACACACCCATATCCAGAAAATCAAATTAAATGCCAGCCCCCTTTATAAGCTGGAGTGATGAATCCAGAACCCCTGTAAGCTCCTGACTCAGAACCGAACTGGGATTGACCCCTCTATTCCTGGCCTCAGAGGGTACAAGAAATGAAGGTCAGGGGTTGCAAGGCTCGTAAAGGGCTCTGAAACTAGAATCAGGGTCAAGGATCAGGAGAGTGTCACCCCCTCAGGCCATTTTTAGGACCCAGGTGTACTGGCCCTCCCAAGCTCAGACTGACATCAGGTGCAGGAGTGTCAATGAGTGTCTGGCAGGTCAGTAGGGATATTATGTAACAGGTGGGGTTGAGGGTGGAAAGGGAAAGGGAGGAAAGAGTGAAGAGAAGGAGGGAAGGAAGGCAAGGAGGAATGCAGGAAGAACCCAAAGAGGAGGGAAGTGGAGACGCAGGTGCAAGAAAGAGAGGCTTCTCACACTGGGGGAAGCCAGGGAGATGTTGGCACAGAAAGGAAGGGTCTCCTCTGGCCTACAAAGGTCTCCCAAGCTGGCCTCTTCCTCTAGCCAAGCATGGGGTCCCAGCAGAAGCCCATCCTGTCGCCTCCCCCCACATCTGAGGTGCGCCCAGGTGGGGTTCAGCCATGACAGCTGGCCTCCTCCCTCCTCTTCTATCTGCCCTTTGACCCTCTTCCTTCCTCTTAACTGCCTGACCCTTCTTGGGCTCCTCCACTCGGTCTCCCCACCACCTTCCATCACTGCCCAGCAGCGCCCTCCACCTCCTCTGCTTCCAGGTGGTCCTCGGCAGCCATTGGCCCTCTTGGGGCTGTTTTTTTTCTCTGCGCAGCAAGGGAGTCTCTGAGGCCATCCCAACACCAACATTCCATAGGTTCCCATCCCCCAACACCCCCCCCAAGCTCTTTCCTCCATTTTCCCTCCCTCTCCCCCAGCTCTTTGCATCTCGACTCCAACTCCTTCACTGAGCCTTCTTCTGGCACTTTGGCTCCCAGGCCCCTCCTTCCAATCTGCTCAGCTCCCCTGGGCCAGCCCCTCTCTCCTTTCCCTTCCCCTTTCACCTCCTCTCCTCTTCCCCCCACCATGATTTCCCCTGATAGCCTTTCTTCTCTTGTCCCTTCATGCCTCTCCTCATTGCCCAGAAAGACCATGTCCTATCTGGGTGTCTCTGGGGACTGAGCCTCAAGGGAGTCAGAAGGGACGATGAAGAGGATGGTGAAAGGCAAAGAGGGCCAGATTGCTCGCGGGGAGAAAAGGGGAGTTAAAATCAGGAGCAAGGTGGGGGGGGGGGGGGCAAGTGGAGCAAGGAAAAGAGCCTGGAGAGCATTGCACAGAGAGGACCCCAGCTGGGACAGAGGTTAGCCAGGGACATTCTGCTGGGCAAGGGAGAAGAAAGGAATGAAGAAGAGTGTTGGAAGAGGCCGCTCCTGGGAACTGGATGAAGAGAAAGTAGAGACATGAAGAAGATAAAGGTGAACTAGGAAAAAAGGGGGAAGGAGAGTAGAAAAGGGGTGGAAGAACTTAAAGTGATATGGGGGAACAAAGACTGGGAAGCAAGGATGGACAGACGTAGAACAACGATGGGGAGGCAGAGATGAGTGCAGAAATAGGAAGCCATGAGGGCATAGATGCGAAGTGAAGATACAGGCATGAAAGATGAGGGCAGAACAAAAATGGAGTAAAAAAAAAAATGAGAGGGGATGGATGAACAGAAATGGAAGTGATGGGAATACAGAAATTAGAGGCAACAAGGTACAGAGTGAGAACTGGTGAAGGCACAGTGATGGGAGTCAAGATAAAAGGTGATGGAAGCATGGAGATGTCAGAGTACCAAGATGGGAGGTGATAGGGGTTCAGAGATGGGAAGTGATGGGAGGACAGGTATAGGAGGTGATGAGAATATAGGGATGGGAAGTAATGGAGGTACAGAAACGGTGAGTGTTGGAGGGATGAGATGGGGACCGAAGATGAAAGGTGATGAAGTATATGGATGGGAAGTGATGGAGGTACAGAGATGGGAGGTGATGAGTTGCACCATATGGGAGGTGAGAGAGGTACAGAAACGGTGGTACCCTACGGAAAGTGATAGCAAGGTACAGAGATGGGAGGTGATGTGGAGTACAGAGAAGGGAAGTGGACTAAAATGGGAGGTGATGGGGGTCTCTGGGATGGTAGGTAACAGGAGCTTTGAGATGAAATGTGAAGGAGAGACTGAGATGGGAAATGATGGAGTCTGACACGGAATAAAATGTGAAGAGGGACAGACACGGGAGGTAGTGGGGAGGGCAGAGATTGGAAGTTATGGGGATGCAATAATGGGAAGTGATGGAGGTACACATAATACGGAAGACAGAGATGGAACGTGGCAGGTACAGAGATGGGAAGAGATGGCATCCAGAGAATCTTAGAGGTCTAAGGTATGAGGTGATGAAGGGACTGGGCTGGGAGAGCCAGCAAACCCACCAAGGGGAGAAACCAGAAGTGATAGAGGTCAGAAATGGAAGGTGATGGAGTCTGAGAGGGAAGAGGAAGTAGGTTTTGAGATGGAAGGTTATGGGAGGGGGCGCTGAGATAAGAGGTGATAGTCAGTGTAAAGTGATAGAGGACTGACTCCGGAGGTGATGGGGAGACTGGGACAGGGGAACAGAAATTCAAACAGTGGGAGGTGGGAGATACTGAGGATCAGAGGTGGAGGTAGGGCAGAAATGAAGAGGTGTGGAGAGGAGAAACCAGAGATTCAGGGAACGAGGCTGGGAGAATAATGAGACAGTGGAGCGAGCTGATTGCTTGGGAGGTGGTGGAAGGACAGTAATGGGGGAAAGACAGGACAAAGACGGGACAGTTGCTGGAGAAACAGAAGTAAAATAGAGACAGATATGAAGAGGTGGAAGAGGCAGAGATGGGACACGTCTGAGCCAGAGATGATAGATGGGACAGAGTTGAGAGGTTGGTGGGGGACAAAGATAAGAAAATAATGGGTACAGAGATGCTGGACCAGCAGTGGGAAGGCGATGGTGAGGCAGAGGTGGAGGTAAGCCAGATGGAGAAATGATAAGGGGCAGGGATGGAGGAGGTGAAGAGCAAGAGAAACGGAAGGGAGAGCTGGGCAGAGAGGATGAAAGGACAGACGGGGAGGTGGTGAGGGGACCTAAACAGGAAGGTGATAACAAACCAGAGATAGGGATTCGGAGGTAAAGGTGAGGCGAGGAATGAAAGTGATGAAGACAGAGATGAGGGTGATAAAGGGACGGGGTTGGGGGATTGTGATGGAGAGGCGAGGGTGGGGCTGAGACGCTGGGAACCGAAGATGGTAGGTGAGGGGGCACGGGCCCGCAGAGCCGAGGGGCCGGGCCTCGGCGCTCACGGGCTGGGGTGCGGCCCGCGGGGGCCAGGGCCGCGCACACGGGAGGCCCCGGGGGCCAGCCGGCCGGCCGGTATCGGCAGCGCCACTTACCGTGCCCGCCGCGGGTGAGGAAGGGCATGCGGTTGATGGCGATGGGCACGGTGCCGTGCTTGCTGTGGAAGTGGTGGACGTGATGGGTGGTGCTGAGGCTGGAGGAGACCCGGGCCCCCTCGGCCGCCCCCAGCAGCAGCAGCAGCAGTAGCGGCAGCAGAGGTGGCGGCGGCGGCGGCAGGGGCCCGGCCAGGGCGGGGGGGCGGCGAGGGCACCCCCCCGGCCCGCTCCCCCCGGGGGGCATTTCGGCCCGGGGGCGGCCGCCTCACAGTCCCATGGCCGGGGGCAGGGATGCGGGGCTGCGTAGCCCCGCGAAGCCCCCCTCCGGCTCCGAGCCCCGGGAGGGGGGTAGGGGTGAAGAGAAGGAAAACCAGAGCCCAAGCCTCGGTCCAGAGCCAACGAAATCAACTGGATCCCGCCGGGAAATCCGGGGTCCGCGGAGTGGCAACGCCAAGGTCCAGGACGCCTGGGTCCATCGCGAGGAGCTAAGGGTCTCCCCGCATCCCGGCGGGGTCGGAGCGGCGCAGAGGGCCGTCAGAAACCCGGGGGAGCGCCCGGGGGAGGGGGCATGGTGCCGGGTGGAGAGGTAGGGGAGGCGCGGGGGCCAAGCAGGGAGGGGAGAGCGGGGGAAATCCTGCAGAAAAACCGAGCCGGGGAGGAGGGGGACTGGAGGAGAGAAGCGGGAGACCGACGGAGGCTAGGGCCGCTGCCGCTGCCGCTGCCGCCCGACGGAGACAGGGGAAAGGAGGGAGGGGCCGGGGGAGGGGGGGCGGGAGAAGAGGGAAGGGAAGCAAATCCGGGTGAGGGGGGAATGAAGGGAGAGGAGAGGAGGGGAGGGGAGGGGAGAGGAGAGGAGGGGAGGGGAGGGGAGAGGAGAGGAGGGGAGGGGAGGGGAGAGGAGAGGAGGGGAGAGGAGAGGAGGGGAGCGGGGCTGAGCAGAGGAAAGGCGTGAGCCTGCTAGATTCCGGCGGAGAGATGGAGGCAGCGGAGTGTTGCTGCAGAGGCTGAGAGGGCTGGAAGGGAGAGGGAGGGAGAGAGGAGGGAGGAAAGGAGCGGAGTGGAGAGGGGAGGCGAGGGGAGGGGGAGCGCGGGAGAAGGAGGGGGCAGGGTGGAGGGACCCGAGCGGCTCCCGATCTGCGGGCGGCGCTGGGCAGCTCCGCCGCGCGGCTCCCGGCTAGCCGGCTCGGGGCTCGCCTCTCCTCTGCGCGAGCCCCACCCCTCCCCCGCGCCCGGGCGCGCGCTCCCCTCCCGCCCCCTCCGGAGAAGGTGCCCTGCTGAATAATTGAACAGGACTGAGGCTAGCAGAAGAGGCCGCTCTCTTCCACCTCCTCCCTCCCCCCCACCTGGGCGAACCCCAGGAGTGCTCGCTGGTCCAGTGCACAGAGACGTGGCCACCGCCACCTCTGCACGCACGCCTCGGAACACACGTGCACGCTAGGATGTGGACGGGCTCGGGTATGGAGACACCCACGTGCCCATACAGGCATCCGTGTACGCGCACGCACACATAGGCTCAGACACATACATGCATACATGTGCTCATAGACACTGGCACACGAACTCACACTCAGCCGAGCGTGTACACATGCTCACGGAGGCAATACATGCACACACACATACATGTTTGGTCACAGGTAATGAATGAACAGCCAACGTACACACGGACAGCTCCCTCCAGCTCACCGTCCAAAAACAGGGTCACCCATGCGCCTACAGACAACGCACCCAGAGGCTCAAAGGTACTCCAGAGTAAGACATGCCACACACACACAGTCCCTCGCCACCTCTCCAACAGGGTGCTCCCCTCCCCACACACACACACCCTCCTGGACTCCTCCAATCCTTCCTCTCCACTTCCCCTGCCCCTCCCGCTGCCTCAACCTCTCCCTCTGGGGAGGGGGTTTCCAGGATACTTATCCACTGAGTGGCCCACTTGTGACAAAACCCTTCCTGGGCCACTTATGTCCAGCTGAGGAAGTCACTTCTCCTTCTAGGGGCCCCTCCACTGAGATCGGCCCCCTCTCAGACTTTGGGACACCTCTGGGAAACATGTGTCACAGGCCAAGAGGTAAGTGCAGGGAGGCTTTCTTCCCTTCATCTGGATGCCACCTCTGCATGGCGGGGGGGGGGGGGGAGATGCTGAAGGTAGAGCGGGAGGGAGGTAGAGATGGGACCTGGAAGGAGGCAAAGAAGGAGTGTCATAGAGGGAGAAGGAGAGGTGGTGAAGAAAGGGCAAAAGGAAGGGGGTGCGAAAGGGGAGGGAGGGGCTGGCTCCTGCTTATTGATTCTGAATTCCGTTGTGGAGCAAAAACTGCCACCAGGCGCCCCACAAGTTCTGCACCCAGCTCCTGGGTGCAGTCAGAACCCGGGACAGCTCCTCTGCCGCAGCTGCCGCCTCCCCAGCCCTGCTAGATGCCAGGGCCCCATTTGGCCTCCAGCCCTTCAGAAGGGAAGAAAGGGGTCCTCAGAGGCACCCGGGAGGAAGTTTCCAGGTGGTGCGTGGCCCCATGAGGGAGGAGAGATTGCAGGCTGGGGAGCAGGGCTGGGGCCCCCAAAGCCTTGTCCTCCTGCCCTCATCCCGTGCACGCTCTTGGCCCTGGCGCTGAGGTAGAGACTGACATAGCTCTGAGCAGGCAGAAATGTATGGTCCCGGAGGGAGGGAGGGAGGGAGGAGCTGGTGGCAAGAGGAGAGGAAGGGAAACCGCCTAGAGGCCAATCAATACCAGTGAGTGGGAAGTGGAGAGCTGGAGAGGGTGACGCTGAGCAGCGAGGGGGAGAGACAGAGGGTAAAAAAGAAGGGAGAGACAGAGGGTAAAAAAGAAGGGAGAGACAGAGGGTAAAAAAGAAGGGAGAGACAGAGGGTAAAAAAGAAGGGAGAGACAGAGGGTAAAAAAGAAGGGAGAGACAGAGGGTAAAAAAGAAGGGAGAGACAGAGGTGTGCAAGAGATCAATAGAGGCTGCGGAGCAAGTGGAGAGCTGAGAAACACACAGAGGGGCAGAGATGGGGAAGAACCGACTGCCTGGGCGAGCCAGGGACAGGCTCTGGGAGACTGAGCTGCCAAGGGGAGCTGTCCTGACCTCAGCCCTGGGACTTCAGGCCCTGCCAGGAAGCATGCCTCCTTCCAGCTTCCTTCCCCTCTCATTTCATATTCTCTTTTTCATTCTCTCTCCGCTTTCCTCTCTCCCATCCTGGAGATGACTTCTCTCCCTCTGATCTCTCTCCTGCCTTCCCAGGGCAGACTCCTGAGCCTCACAGAGGTACCTTCAGCCCCAGGTGTAATGCCCATATCCCAGATGGAGAAACTGAGGCCACACAAGGGGAAAGGCTGTCCTGAAGGTCGGACTCCTCCTCATCCCAGTCTCTTCACCACCAGACAGCTCCACACCCCAGGCCCAACCCTCTAAGGACACCTGGGCCATTCCCACCCGCCTCCCTCTCTTCAGGCACAGGGGCCCTTGGTGCCCAGTGGTGCCTCCAGGGCCTTCACACTTGGGGGTGAAGCAAACAGGCCTCTGGGCCAAGTGTCTGCTTGAAGTTGTGCATCAGTGGAGCCTCAAGAAGACCCGCCATAGAGAGACAGCACGAACATGAAACAGCCAAGCCTGGAGAAGCGGGAGGAGGCACAGCTTCAAGAGAAAAGGGGGTTGTGGCTTGACCCAAGATTCCTGCCTCGACCTTTGGGGCCAGAGATCTCAGAGGTACCCCAGGGCCAGTTTGGAGGCTCCCAGATTGCACCCACCTTGTCCTTACCTCCATGGCTTTGCTCAGGCTCTGCCACCAGACACACAGACCAGTGCCCGGGGACAGTGACACTTCCCAAGACGTGCCCAGCCCCAACTCTCCCTGCCTCCCACCTGCCCCCAGAGAAGTTGCTCCAAGCTCCCTTCCCACACCTGCTGAAAGATGGCTTGACTCGCTAAACCACCATCCCTCTCTACGCTCCCTTCCAGAAAGCTCCATCGTGTGGGAGTGTAATAGTGATGACGGGCAGCAGCTTTTCTCGCTCCTGGTGCCCTGCAGCCCGGGCAAGCAATGCCCACCATCGGCACCGTCTCCACCTCCGCCACCACCCCCCACCCCGGGACTAAATGAGCAGCAGGGGCAGCAAACTTTAGGAACGCCTAGGTTCTAGCACCCTGTGATTTAGGACAGGGAACTGCCTCTTACTGAGGCCTCAGTGTCCTCAGCAGCTAAATCAGATGGTTGGTCTCCATCCTACTGCCTTCTCTGAGGACAAATTAAAAGGGCTTTGCAAGCTGCAAAACACGAAACAATCAGTGGGGAATGTTACTGTTAAACAGCAAAGTTACCACCGTCCCCAGATCGCCCGTGCAAAGCTGAGTGAGCTGGAGAAGACGAGGCCCAGCCCCGTCTTTATTCCCCGGCAGCCAGGGCTGAAGCGCCCCTGAGCTGGCCATTGTCTGAGGGCTGGAAGGTACACAGAGTGGCAGGTCGGACAAGAAAAATCCTGGGGGACAGGACGGGATGTGGAGGTACCGAAGGACAGGCCTGCCTGAGAGCACCAGGAAAGCGCTGAGGGAGATTGGTGGGCATTCTTACAAAGTAGAAGAAAAAATCAAGACCCACACAAGAGCCCAACCCCTGAAACCAGTAGGTTATCTATCCCGTAAGAAACTCAGGACTCTGCCCAGATGACCAAGGCTCTGCAGTGTGGCACAGAGGCAAAGGCCCTGAACCCCGTTCTCAGCCCAGATCTACCGTTCACTCCTCCAGAAATCCACCCACCCCTCCAGGCCTCAGTGTCCATGTTTGTAAAATGGAGAAGCCCCATCCTCCTTTGTGTGTGTGTGTGTGTCTGTGTCTGTGTCTGTGTCTGTGTGTCTGTGTGTTTTTCCCAGGCAGCTGACTCTTCATGTCCCTGGTCTCAGCAGGGCTACCCCAAGGAAGACCACTCAAATGACACCTGAAGAGGCTGCGTGCTCCCCAGCCCGCCCCCCGCAAGCAGGAGGTTGGCTCTCCCCCACTCTTGCCCCACTGCCCTCCGTCTGCCAAGCTCAACCAGCTGCTGGTCACCAACCAGTAGGGACTGGAAACTGCTGCTGAAGCTGCCCTCTCTGGGAAGGGGCCTCAAACACTATGCGAGCTGGCAGCAGACACCCAGCCAGGGAGGAGAAGAACCAGGTGGGGACACTAGGGAGTGTTCTTGTGGCTCCAAGGGACACCCTGCAGCTGGGTGGAAAACCAGGGAACTGCACCACAGCCGGCTTCCAGGGAAGCCAGCTCCAGAGGGCTGCCCTCCTGAGAGTCTCCTGAGCCCGTCCTCTGGGGCGTGGGCCTACCCTGGGCAGGAAATCCCAGGCTTCCACTGCACGTTTCTGAGGGCACCAGAGGAAAGGGGGTGCAGGTCGACAGTTCCCACCCCCCACCCTGTGCAACAGTGTGTATGTGTGAGCTACGACTTGTGAGACCATCGCCAGGATCGCATGGGGAGAGCGACAGAGGCTGACGCCCTTGGTGAGGGGTGAAGGGAGCGGTGTCCCACCAGCTCAGAAGGAAGAGGAGAGGCCGTCTATCAACGATCTGCCCCAGACATGCAGGCAGCAGCAGTCCTGCACAGGCCCGAGAGGGGACTCCGGGAGGGGACAGCAGCTCCCTCGGTCTCTCATGATGAGAAGGGATGAGAAGGGAGCAAGCAGCACGGCTCTCAGAGAACCTCCCTCCTCCAGAGCATCCCTGGGGCCGGAAACGGGCCAGGATCTCCCCCCAGCGCCCCGAACTCTCCCGGTCCTGCACTCACGGTCGTTGCAGACGGGGCCTCCGTAGGAGGTCATGGTGCAGTCGCAGGTGAAGCCATCCCACTGCTGTAGGCAGACGCCCTGGTTGGCACAAGACTCTTCGGTGCAGGTGGTGCTGGGGCCTGGAAGAGGCAGGAGGAAGGAACACCCCCTGCTCAGCCAAGCCCCCTCCAGCCTCAGGAGGTATGGAAGCTTCGGGGCCAGGCCAAGAGGTCTTGCCCTCCGTTGTGCTGGGCAGAAAGGGCCAAGAACTGATGGGGGTGGGAGGGGGATGGAGGGGAGCTCAAGGACTGCTAGTCTTGGCCTGGAACTGCGATAAGTGGCCAGGGTGGGAGGCAACAGGGAGGGCAAGTGACCCGCCTGACTCCCGCATACCCTGGCCCAGAGTGGCAGCTCCTGCGAGGCCTGAGAGGAAGGCCACTCAGCGGCCCTGGTCTGCCTCTATCGCTGGCCCCCCTGCAGCGTGCAGAGTCACACCTGATTTCTGTGCCCCACACTCACCGTCACAGCCCCTCTCCACCTGCCCGATGCGGTGCAGGGCGTCAGCGATGAGGTCGGGGAGGCGCCCGTTGAGGTCCACCGAGGCCAGGCAGCCCTGAAAGCCATCCCGGGAGGCCACCAGTTTGGGCAGGTTGTTGAACATATTCTTGCTCAGACCACCAATGTACAACTCCCCTGCAAAGGGAGTGGGATCAGAACCTCGGCATCCCACTCCCCAGGTCCCCATTGCCCTCCCAGGACATCGGCATCCAGCTGTCAGGTCCTGCAGCCCCACAGTGTCCCATCCTGGACTCCAGTTTCCTGTCAGAGATGCAGCAGCCCGCAGATGCCCACCCCCCACTCTTCTTTCTTCCTTCTCCACTTTGCCATCTGTCTGCTCCCCTCCCAGAGAAGCCCAGATGCCCGGGAAGGGGGGAGCAGCTGGAGGAACCTGCTCCGTGCTCTCTCCCACACATCTGATTCCAGTTCCGGCCTGTAATCAGGGCCTTTCATAGATGTGCAGCCCGATCCCCTCCACCCCCGCTCCCTCCCTTCCGAAGTCTCCCATCCCCAGAACTCCTTCAGGCCTCTGCCAGCCTCTCCCGACTCTGAGTTGTCTCCTGGGGGTTCTAAGCCCAGCACCTTCCAACAACAACTAGGGCTTGGCCTGGGGACTCTGGGTGACACCAGGAAGTTCTCCTCAGGGACACATCACTGCCTGGCCACATAGACCCTAACTCCCTGGAAATCATGGCTGGCCCACAGCAGAGCTCCAACAAGACATGGTCAACCCTGCTGCCCTTGCCGTGAACTCAGTGCAATGCAAGACCAGCCCAGACCACCCCGGGTTTGCTGCCACTGAGGATTATCCAAGACACATCGCCCCCTTCTGGCATCAGGGAGAATTGACAGCACTGTGCCATTCGTCGGGCCCTGGATCTGACCAAGCTTCTGGTTCCAACTCTGCGGCCTGCTCACTTTGTGACCTTGGGCAAACCATGTAGCCTCTTGAAGCTTCCATTTCTGTCTCTCCAAGAGGGGGATGAATAGTCTCTAAGGGCCCTCCCCCAGCTTGGACAGTCCGAGTCGCACTGACACCAGGGGTCCCTAAGGGACTGAGGGCTGCTTTGGGCATGTGAGGGTCGCTCACGTTACCCCAGTGGGCTCTGGAGAAGCCGCAGGCCTTGTCCTCACTCTTGTTCCAAAACCCCAGTCTCTAAGCTCATCCTCCTCTTCCCTCCTCTCTCACCCACCCATTCTGGGGGCAGGCAATGACTGTTTCATTAGCTACTGAAGAGACCCTGGGGAATGTAGGTCCCTGGTATGACGCTGAGCCCACCAGGGAGGCCCTGAGTCCAAAAAAGTTCCCAGACCTAGTCCAGCCAATGCCCAAGGGCTATGACCAGGGCAGCATGTGGGGACCCGGTGACTGCTCCTCCTTCCTCCCCACATCACTGCCCCCTCCTACCCCAGCAGGGAGGCATCTGCCAGGACACTATTCTCTCTCCAGCCCCCAACCAAGGCAGACTTCTCAACCCTGGAGGGCCAAGAGGTCTTCAGAAGGCCCAGCTGCCTACTCCTAGCTCTAGAGTGAGGCCACCAAGCTCCCCGTGAGACAGACACAACTTGCAACCAGGCTTTCAGTGTTGAGAGGGCAGCCTCGCAGGGGAGCTGAGCAGAACTTTGACGGGAAGATGTCGGGCTGGACACAGTGGAGAATAGGAAAGAGCGAGGGAAACCATGGGTGGGGGTAGGGGGAGAATCACGCGTGTGAAAGAGCATCCCAGGTTAGGGGTGATCTTGCTGGGGCCGAGGGGGCATCTGGGGTAGGGCCAGGCCTTCTGCAGAGGCCCCAGGCCCCACCTTTGAGATCGAGGTTTCGGGCGCCATTGGAGTGCTGAGTGACAGTGCGGGAGTCAATCTGGAGCGTGTGCACGTTGCCGGGGTCCCTGGACACCACCACGTTGTGCCACTGGTTGTCATTGACTGGTTTGTCTGAGTTCCCCTTCATCAAGGACGGGCCATTCCCCAGGTCAAACACGTAGTGGATGTACCTGCCCCACAGTAGGGAGGAGACACTGGGTCAAGGTGGGGCGATGCTGGGAAGGCGGGGAAAGGAGGAGCTATAGCTGCGGCGGGGCTGGGAGCTGTAAGCGGAAGGGGTGGAGAGGGAGACCTCATAGTGGAGGGACCCGAGCCAACGACACGAGGACTCTGGTGTGAGGTCCCGTCATGGGCGGATGCGGGCAGGGAAGGCCACAGAGGACCTGGCTCCGGGGACAGGCTCAGGAGAGAAGTTGGTGGGGGAGAGATTTGTGAGGGCAGCAGGGTCCTCTGGGGACAGGGACAGAGCTGCTCTAGGGCGGGGACCTCTCAGGCAAGAGAGGCCAGAGGGACACAGCCCTGTCTTCTGCCTGAGCCAGGACAGTGAATGGAGGACAGATATGACCGGGAAATCCCTGGCAAGGAAGTAATGGCGGGGGTGGGGGGGCGGTCACCAGGGTGGAAGACAGGGTGCTGCTTCTCCATCTTGGCTGGTGGGGGGCGGACCTGAACCTTGACCTGTGGTCTGGGGGGACTGGACATCTCAGCCAGTGGCTGGGGGAACTGCATCTTGGTCATGGCGGGGGGAGGGGGGGCGGGAACCACGTCCTTGACAGCGGTGTAGTGCCCAGCACCTCACCCCTTGACCAGCTCGATGACAATGAAGTCGTTGCCGTTGCCCGAGTTGAACAGGAGGAGCCCGTCGGGGGCCGTAGTCTTGAACTGGAAGAAGAGGTGCATGGAGGCGTAGGCTTGGAGCGTGGCGAGTGCCAGGTAGCTGCTGCGACTCTTGAAGGTGACGGGGTCAGCCACGATGGCACGCAGGCCAAAGCGAGCGTTGAGCTCGCAGTAGGTGATGTCGCCGTCCTTGCACTGGTCCATGTAGGGCTGGCCATTGAACACCAGGCCGCTCAGGTGCCCGATGAAGTTGGAGGGCACCACAGAGATGAAACGCCGCTCCGTCATGATGCCTGTCTCAATGTTGTGGAACTCCAGCCGCGTGTGAGCTCCTGCCATCTGTCCTGCTCGGGACAGGAGACAGAGATGGGGACGTGGCTTTGGAGCCCAGATCGTCGGATCACTGGGTCCCCAGGAGCCTCCCCTCCACTCAAGGGCCACATGGGAGAGACACTGGCAAACCCTCGCAGGAGGGTGCTGGCAGCAAGCACAGCTCCTGGGTCTGGGGGAGTTGCGGGACTCTTTAGGCCAGGGCCGACAGGCTTGCGGGGCAAAGCTGCCTGCGGGGAGTTGAAATGGTCCCTGGGGTCCAGGAGCCCATGATATACCAATGGCACTGGCAGCTTGCCAGAATGCTGCCCCAGGTAGTGGTCACCAAGAATGGGGCCGCAGACCACCTACCGTCCACGGTCACGTTGTCCACTGACAGCTGCAGGCTCTTGCCACGCCGCACCACCCTCACCGTGTGCCACTCATTGTCATTGAGCTTGTGCCCCGCAAAGAGCGTCTCGGGGCCTTTACCTGCGGCACCAAGGGGGGAGTGAGCACGGCACCTCCACCCGCTCGCATATGGCTTCATGTACCACCCTGGGCACACAGAGCCTCACCACTGCACACACCCATGCACACAGGTACACACACCCACACACACAGAGCTTTTACACACCCAGTCATAAACACAGAGATGCTCAGTATTGCCACACATCGCGCAACTTCCAAGGGTGCTGTTCGAAAAGAATACGGTGTGAATGGCGTGGTGCCTCTGGAGCTGTACCCTAAGACTCTGCACCAGAGACTCACACCGGCACCAACATATTCCTCCCCACATCTCTTAAGGACCCTCAGTCGTCAGTGTGTGTAGCCAGCAGCTAAAGTCCCAGCATCTATACATAGGCCTAAAACTTTCAAAAATACTGAGCCTTACCACGCGCCCAAATGTGAATGTGCACCCACAGACTCACTGCTGGCAGTGAAAACACACAGACTCACAGCTCCCCCATCTAGAGGAACCCAACGTGACCTTTCTGCACATGCCTGGTTAATTCCACACACCCAGACACGCAATCGTATACTCAGCACATCCAGCCTGGCCAGAGAGCAGAATGTGTCTTAGGAATTAGGGCCATTTATTCGGGACCTGGATTAACCACTCCCAAAACTAAAAACATGTAGCTTTAGAATGGTGCTGCAGCCCATTTGCAGCACCCCCAGGTTACACCTGGGCCCCCCAGTGCTATTGCCAGCAGGGACAGGGTTCACCACGCACGTGCACACACGTGCCAAACACACACCAGAGCCACGGTACGTACACACCCTCTCTGCCTGTGGCTGCCGTGTCCCTGTGCTCTCTTACGTGACCTCAGGGCACACCATGCAGAAACACTCTCAGAGACAGAGCATTGAATCCAGGCACAGTGGGATGCTCAGAACTGTCCACACCCGCTCTCCATCTCACCCCTGCTGCGAGCCTCACTGTCACCTCTCAAAGAGCCCCCATTTGGCAGAATCTCGCCCCCCACCCCAAACAGGGGCTGTGGAGGGCTGAGCTCTGAAGCCCTGGCCAAGCTCACCTCCCGCTCACCTCCCGCCCTCATCGTCTTTCCTGTGTGCCCCGCCCTCCCCCTTGTGGCCACCTCTGGAGATGCAGCAGGATGTCCCAGCCCCTCTCCGGCTCCTTCCGGCCATCCTGCTGTAGGTGCCACCAAGCCTTTGCCCCACCCTCCAGAGGATTTGAGATGACTTCAAGTTTCTGGGCCTTCCTTCTCCCAGTCCCGGTGAACATGCTGACCCGGACCCTCCACCCGCTGCCCCTGGGTCAGCTTCCTTGGGCTCATTCTGCCCTCCACGACCGTATCCCCCTCACCCCCACCACTCCAGCTCCCCTCTCCACACCCACTGCCCAAGCCCCACACAAGCTAGCCATGAAGCCTTCTCCTCCCCCACCATCCCTCCCCAAATCCCAGAGTCCAGAATCCCAGGCCCCTTGGGGCTCTGCAGAAGAAGAGGGAAGCCACTTACTGGGTGCGCAGCCGACGCGCAGGCAGTCTGGGGGGGCCATGGGGCGGGCAGAGGGGGAGGGGAGACAAAAAGGCAGAACAAGGTTTTTTTTTTTTTTACATCCTTCACAGGGAGGGGTGTCTGCGGGCGGGGGTTCCCCCCAGGGCCACTTTCTGGGGACCACGCGTGCTCAGGTGCCTTCTCCCCTTCCTCAGTTGGACCCCTCTCCCTCCTTCCCCCAAGAGGGCTCCAACCCTCCCCAGAGCTGGGAGGCGGGGCAGCCAGGTGATGGGAAGAAGGTTTACATCTCCCTTCTTAGAGGGGCCCAGGCCTCTCATGTCTGAGGGAGATGGGCACCTTGGGAATCCCAGTCGTACAGGGGATCAGTGGGGGGCTGAGGGCTTGACCAACCCGACATCTCCCCGTCTCTGAGAGGGAGACGGGGGGGGGGGGAGGGCCAGAGCCCCTGCACCCCCTGCTCTGGAACAACTCCGTGCTCAGAGCCCAGGCTGTGACACATCACCCCGTGCCCTCTGGGCTCTGAGCTAAATGGAGGAGTCTGCCCCAGGGCCCCCTTCCCGTGGCCACACACCTCCCAAAGCCCCAGGGGGCTAGCACCAACCCTACAGGAACCTTCTTGCTACCCTTCCTAACCTGGAGGATGCCAGGCTGTCCTTGGGGACCAGGGTGGTCCTTCACCCTGAAGAGGAACTAGTATTAATCCATTTTCCTAGGGAAGGGCCAGGGGCTCACAGATGAAGACACCGAGGCCCCCAATGTGTGACTCCTGAGGACTTCAGGGACAAGAAGTTACCATAAGCAAAGTCTCCTGCCCCTTCCCCAGCCTCAGCATTGCTATCCTGCAACTCCAGGCTCGGAGGGCCCCATGTGCTCAGAAAGCACACTGTCTACACAGAGCTGCAGCCCGGAGCCCCAGGGCCTCTGGCCACACCCCTGGTGGGATACATTACCCACCCCATGTGAGTCAGCCAGCCTTGCCGAGGATATAGAGCACTAGAGTCCTGTGAAATTGGGGCTTAGGGCCCTTTGAACGCCTGTCCTGCTCCATCAGACCCAGACAGCTTGGGGCTGCAGAAAGTCCTGCAGGAAGAGGCAGAAATGCTGGGTCCTAATCTCATCATGTGACTTCGGGCAGATCTCTTCTCTCCGAGCCTCAGCTCCCCTCCCTGTGAGCTGAGGGGCTTGAACAAGAGGATCCTAAGCTGGGAGAAAGAAAAGGTGTCCACTGGGCTGGCCCTTGCCTCTCAGACAGGGGCAAGTTCCAGGCCTCTGTTAACAGCAATATCCTGCCATCCTGTGGCTCCTCCCGGAACAGGCTCTGTCCACAAAGCCCAGGAGGCAAAGAGGGGTGGGGGCACCTGGCATCCCCTGGGCCCTGAAGGTTCCTGCAGCGGAGGTGAAAGATTCCCCTGTGGCTCTGGGGGCATGGGCCCCTCGGGCAGTACAGCTGAGCCCCACACGCGTTGTCAACCGCAGCAGAAGAGTGGGGGGAGCAGCCGGGACCTTGAGCCACAGCCTGGCACCAAGGGAGGGGGCAGAGGGAGGTCAAGGGGCAGATACAGGGGCAAGTCAGAAGTCATAGGGAGAGGAAGGAAGTGGAGAGGATGCAGAGAGAAAAGAGGAAGAAAGGGCGAGCAGAGGGAAGGAGGAGCTGGACAGAGGGGGAAGGGGAGGATGTCGAGGTGAGGGCAGGGGTGCCAGGCCTGGAGTCAGGTCACGGGGGCTCTCTCAGGGCCAGCAGAGTCTTCACCAATGAAGGGTCCAAAAAAGAAAAAAGGGGGCTGGAAAGGCAGGCCGATCCCCTGTTGGAGAAGAGGCCTAGAGAGGAGCACAGCTCTTCCCCTCCCCAGCAGGGGAGCACCAGGAAGGGGGGGGGTCCATCTGTCCAGAGAAGAGGTGTCGGCTCCAGGCCCACCCCCTTGCAGTGACCCCACCCGCAGGAGCCCCTACTCCAGTGGGGCTTGAGGGCAGCAAACTCCCCTTGAAGATGGGCCCCCAGGAAGCAGCCAGCACCATCCCAGGGGAAAGCCAGGAACTGCGAGTAAGTGGGAGAAACTGCCCTCTGGTGCCCACACCCGCCCAGAGTGCAGCTCAGGGAGCTTTAACTGCTAACCTGTTGACTAGAAACCTACGCCTCAAGTTCAGCAAATGGACAGAAGCAATTGGTCTGCAGAGACCCACCAAGGTCCTGGCAGGACATGGAGACCGGGGTGATGGTATGAATGTGTGATAAGACTGGTGGGAAAAAGTCACCTGCATGGAAAGAATCTCAGGGAAAGAAGCCAGGCTTCTCTTTCTGCAACCCACCTGCCCCCCACCCAGGCCCCGAGGACTGGAGGTGGGGGAGAGAGAACGAAGGCTCCAATGCAAGGAGCCTCAGGAGCCCGCTGGCTGGAGTCTTGGAGGTGACACCGCAGAGTGGCAGCGTGCACTCCGGCGCAGCCCTCGTTCACAGCCATCTCCCCAGCAGCCCAGCCTCAGAAGGAGCTCAAGACCTACTGAACAGTCCCCCATGGGAACAAGGCACCGTCCCATGGTCCCAGAGATTAAAGGGCTTTGGAATGTAATGTGCATTTAGCCCGGCTTACAACACAAATGAGAGTCAGGCTTGCTCTGTACAGCTCGAGAGGGCAGAACTAGGTCCACAAGTAGGAATTTCAGAAAGGGAAGCTTCCACCAGGGAAGAACAACCCAGTGATTAGAATCACTGAGGTGGCCATCTCAGAGGTGAGGCGCTCCTGACACGGAAGGCGTCTGAACAGAGGTGGAGAGCCTCCCGTTGGTGGGGGAAGGCACAGAGGATGCACCCACGGGGCGGGGTGAAGGAGGTGCCTTCTGAGGGCCCCTCCAGCTTGGAGATACTTCAGATACAATGCGCCGTTCATGTCATCCTCACTAGGAACTGGGATTGCCGACGGGCACACCTGGAGAAAGGCAACTCCAGGGGGGTGACGAGGGGCAGGCCAGGCTGGGCACTGGCCCCAGAGGCCACGCCCAAGGTAGAAGGAACCCAGGAACCCAGGTCACCCAGGAACAGGGTGAAGAATCCAGGGACTCTACGGTCCTCTAGGGACAGAGACCAACCACCCTGCTCAGGGCCCGTAGACAGCAGAGCTCCGGGAACTGGCTCAGCGTCGGCGGACGTGGTGGAGGCCGGGGCCGGGGCAGGAGGCACAATCGGCTTCTCTGGCATCTCTGCCTGGATGGAGGCAGCAGCCTCAGGCCTTCTCGGCCCTCTCCAGCCCAGCAAACACCCAGGCGCCTGAGGCTGGCACTGAGCGCCTCCTCCCGCCACATGGCCAGGGGCAGCTCCGCTCTCTTCAGGACCAAGTCTGCGTCATTCCAGTGAGCCCCTGACATGCTGTGCAGCTGCCTGTGGGAGCCTGGCTTCCCTCACTACAAGATAGGCCCACGAGGCCAAAGACCAAGCCCGCCGGGCTCCTCTCCATCCTCCAGCAGCAAGTCTGGACCAGGACCGGGGCCTCGGTGGAGCAGGCCCTGGGTAGCAAGCAGGATGGGGATAGAATGGGGCTCCTGAGGTGGGGCCAGCTTGGGTCATGCAATGTGGAAGCAAGTCCCGGGCCTGGCTCTAAGCTTAGGTCCCTGTCCCAGTACGATTTCCCTTCCAGTCAGCTGGGTCAGTCTTTATGTGTGTGTCTTGCATCTATATAACGTCTTCACTCCCACTATTCCATTTGAGCCTCAAAACCACCACAGAAAGGAGGCAGAGTGGGGCTCCTTATCCCCACTTTATAGACAAAAAAACAGAGGCTCAGAGAGGGGAAATGACTTACCCAGCAGTCTAGGAGACCAGGGCTAGAACCCAGAACTTCTGGCCCCAGGCCCAGTGCTCTTCCCATCATAGCCTGAGGCTGGTGGCTGGGTGTGGACCACCTGTGTGCTTGTGTGGTTCACACAGAGGTCACATGCCTCCCTGCACACACATCACTTGGTGTCTGTGGACAGATGTGTCTGCAACAAGCATTTGGTCACGGCTTGTCATGAGCCGTTAGAGATGGCATCTCTGTGGATGGAGGTGGGCACAGCAGGCAGCGAGAGATGTGGGAGGACTGTCCTGCTGGCCACCTTGTTCCTTAACTTCTAAATACTTATGTGACACAGACAGAAAAGCATATCCATGGGAAGGAGAGGGTAGATCCTGAGGGTGAAAGGTCCCGAGGGCCCCCCAGAGGGCACTGTCCTGGCCAAGGCTGCTGCCTCCTGTCGAACCTGAAGGAACCCATGCTTCTTCACAGGGAAACTAAGACAGTCCAAATGAGGAAGAAGCATCTGCTTTCCCTGCAAATAGAAGGCCCCAGATTTCCCCTGCAGTGTCCCCACCAAGTACAGAGCCACGTGCTTACCACACCGAGAACACACACGTGCCAGGGTGAAGGGGTACCTCACCCTGGGTACACAAACCTGGGCAGTCTGAGAACTGCAGGGCCATGCACGGGGTCCTGGGCTGGCGCCTTCCTCCTGTGACCGTTTCAGGGGTGCCAGGGGCCGCTGTACAGACCCGTGGAGCACTGGCCAAAGGGTGTCTCCCATCCCGCTTCCCACTGCCACCCCCCCCCCACTCTGTAGGCTGTGATTGCGGTTAGAAGCTGAGCTTCAGGGAACCCTAAAGTTCCCCACCTCTGGCGCCCTGGCCGCCTGCACACCTCCCCACCTCCAGCCCCCGCCTCACTCAGCAAATTTTTGTCCTAGGAGTACAAAGGCCAGGTGGCCAAAAGGGGAAAGGACACAGTATAAATTTATTAGCAAGGTAATGGGTCCCCAAAAGGCCACAGTCTGTCCCCCAAATGCCCTGGAGACCAATGTTAGGATAGACTCCAGATAAATATTTAAAGCTCAAAGCTCCGTGTTCTCTCCAGCTGAGCATTCTAACCTGCTCAGAAGAGCTCAAATTCTCCTCCAGGCCCAGGACACAACAAGCAACCCCAGGGGCCTGAACTTCCCACATGACAGGTCCTTGGGTGCTATACCTCTATACGCTCAAAGGCTAGCCTGAAAGGGACAGATGTGACCCCAGCCTGGGCAGCTTAGGACCTCTAGCTTCCAGGGTTCCTCTGACTGAAAGTTCCATGATGGTGGGACCTCACCTTAGTCACTACTGTAGCCCCAGGTTCAGAACACACTGGCACTAAGAAGGTGTCCCATAAATATCAGCTGAATGAGTCACCCTGCTGTTTTCCTTTTGACCCTGCCCACAAGAGCTGAAGCCCACGTAGAGTCCAACAGGTCTCATGGTCCCGCCACATGGATGCCCCAGGGACTGCCAGGTGAAGCGGAGCCGTGCCTCTTCTGGGCAGGGGCAGAGGCATCGAGCCTTCAGGTGGCAAGGGCCCCTGATGCCCCTCCACCCCCCAGCTCTGTTAGAGGCAATGAGGAAAGCACCGAACCTCGAACCTCGAACCTCGGGGCAATGACCTGCGTTTGAGTCCGGGGTCTTCCCCGACCATCACTATAGCTTTGTGATGTTGGACAGGCCAGTAGATGGATTTCACAATCTATAAAACAGGGGCAGCTATGGGGACTCACATGTGAAAGCAGACAAGGGGAAGATGGCATGTCCCCTTGTGCACCACACACACACACACACACACACGGCTCTCTAAACGCAGAGCAGACGAGGGCGGCTGTGTGAGGGCTGGGTCCTCCTGTCTCCGGATCTGCCACTGCACTGAGCTTGGGCTGAGCACCAGTAGGCGTCTGCGAGCGCTTCACGAATGAATGAACCAACATATGAGCGAGCGGATGAGCCGACAGCCAGGAATGAGCTATGTCCTTACATGTGCGCGCGCGGGACACGTGGCTCCGAGACCCAGGAGCACCCCGGGAGGGTGGCTGTCACACCCCAGACACATTCGGGGTCCCCCTCCCCCAGTGCTGCCGAGCGCGATGCATCGCCCTACACTGTGCGTCCTCGCTGGGACGACGTTCTCAGGGGCTCTGACCAGGGCTGGCACCTCCCCACCGCCAATCTCTCACTGGCACCACCACCAGCTTCTCCAGACAGAGGGGGTGTGGGTGAGAGGCAGGGTCGGGGAAGGGGCCAGGGGCACGGGCGGGGCGGTTACCGAGGTTGACGGTGAGCTTCATCTGGCCCCCGTCCAGCTCCAGGCGCAGGGTGTCAGCTGACTCCCTGGAGGTGGTGGCCATCATGAGCCCGTAGGCCCGCTGGGACATGAAGCGCAGAGACACGTCCTCCGCCTCCGTGTGCATGGCGTTGGGCAGCATGATCTTCATGTACATGGAGCCATCGTAGCTCAGGACCGTGGCCTCTGCCCCAGGAGTGGGGGGAGGGAGAAGGGGGGGTGGACAGGCAGAGGTCAGTAGAGGGAGAGAGAAGACCGAGAGAATCATTGCAGGGGTGGCAGGCCCAGGGCTGGTCTACGAGGGGCACAGGGACGGGCAGGGGGCACGGGGATGACGACCAGCCTCACCTCTCTCACAGACCCGGCCCAGAAAGCCGGTCCCGATGCAGTCACAGACGAAGCGGTTCCAGCCCTCTCGACAGACGCCGCCATTGCGGCAGGGAGCGGAGGTACACTGCTTCAGCGTCTCCCGGGAGCAGAAGGGGGCGACGCCCACAGCCCCCTGCGCCTCAGCCAGGCCCCGGAGGTCTCGGCTACGCCCGTCTATGAAGAGGTCCCGCACGCAGCCCACGTAGCCAGCCCGGAGCGCCGCCGTCCACACCTCCGGGGGCAGGGGCAGGTCCACCCGCCCGCCTTCAGGTAGGCCGCCCAGGTACAGCTCGCTCTCCAGGTCCAGAATCTCGCTCTCCCCGGTGGCCAAGAATGGCGTGCTGCGGCTGTTCACCGAGATGGAGCCTGCAGATGGAGAGAGAGTGGGCTTCAGTGGGGAAGGCAGGACCGAGAGGCCCCACAGGCCAGAAAGGATGTCCTGCCCTCGCACCCCAGGCAGCCCCAGGCTGCAGACGCTGCTTGACAAAGGTGCCAATTTCAGGAACCAGTGTGAGCCAGCCCCAGCCCAGCTGCAGTGTGCAGTGGGCCTCTGTCCGGACTCCTCCTTCCCACCTGAGCAAGTCCTCAGAGGATGTACAGGAGGTGGACACACCCCCAAAGGGCTGGATCCTTCACATGTCCTTCCCCCAGCCAGCCCCTTAGACCAGGAGTCAGAGGCAGAGACCCCCAAGGAAGCTGAAAGGCTTGAATCCAAAGGGTTTCCCCCACTAACATTTATTGAGCTTTAATGACTATATGCCAGGCACTTAGCACTTCACGTATATCGTATCTCTTAAGTCTCACGGTAACCCTATGAAACTGGTCCTTTACGATCCCACTTTGAAATGGCAGATGCGGCTTAGAGAGACTGGGGAAGCTGCCCAAAGTGCCGCAGCGAGTAAGGACCAGAGCTAAAGTACCACCCAGGTGGCAGGACCCCAGAACCTGCATCTCCCACCCCCGGACCTGGAGAGGTAGGCAGGCGATCAGCTCCTGGAGCCTGTGAGACAGGATGGCAGCCAGGAAACGGAAACCAAGCATGGAGCTTCTGAGTTGTAAGAGTTCTTTGGAAGGAGAGGCTGGTTATCTTAGAAAAAAGATTTGGGATCATGTGCGAGCTTCAAAGCCTTTCCTGAGATCTCAAGAAACCAAAACCTATACATTAGAAGCTTTATTCCGTTTGTAATTTTTATTCCATACATTCTCCTTCCGCTCTCCTTTCTCAAGTTTGGAAGAATTCTTTAAAAGATAAAAATAAAAAGTCCGACTGTCTCAGAGGCGCTAATAAAGAGAGGTAAGGATGGTTTGATCCACGCTAGGCCTGATCGGGCAGAGATCGGGGGTGGGGAGTGGTAAGAGACAGAGCGTGGGCACCAAGCGTGGAGCTGCAGGAACAGGACCAGGGCCTCCTCTGCACACTTGGCGCCTCATCTGGAGCACATGCTCCTCTGTGCAAACCCTTCCCTGCACCAGAGAGGCCCTTCCCCTGTGCCCCATTTTAACACCATGGTCCCTGGCTTGTCCTCCCTGACAAGGTTTCAGATCCCCACTCCCCCTCCCGGCCCCCCAAACATGGCCCCCAATCACCCACACTTCTATCTGTAGCAGGTTCCCCAGGTGCTTCCACCCACCCCCTGTGGGGCCTGCTGGACACGGACACCACCCAACTGGACTCTCCACAGACGAACAGAACATGAAAGAAGGAAGGCTATGGTGGGGAAAGGTTGTATAATGGAGAGTCAGCAAAAGGAAATTAAAGTGAATACAGGTCTTGTTTCAAGGTCACTCTAAAACATGGAAAGGGAACAAACCAAGTGTCCCACGACAGATGGGTGGATAAACAAAAGGTGGTCTATCCATACAATGGAACGTTGTTCAGCTGTGAAAAAGGAAGGAAATGCTGTCACATGCTACAACGTGGATGAACCCTGGGGACATTATGCTAAGTGACATAAGCCACACACAAAAGGACAAATATTGTGTGATTCCCCGTATAGGAGGTCCCTAGAGTAGGCAATTCATAGACAGAAAGTGGGATGGTGGTAAACAGGGGCTGGGGGACGGGAGTTAGTGTTTATGCGGACAGAATTTCAGTTTGGGAAGATGAAAACATTCTGGAGATGGAGGGTGGGGATAGTTACACAACAATGTGAACGCCCTTAATGCCACTGAACTGTGCACTTAAACATGATTAAAATGGTAAATTTTATGTTATGTATAAATTACCACAATAAAATTTAGAAACATGGGGAAGGTCAAAGAGAGCTTTGATGGAGTGACTGTCCCAAGTCTGTGCTGGTGTACACGAACAAATGTGGGCCATTAGAAGTGGTCGAAGTGACCCAAGGACTAGCCAGGCCTGGTGTGTGGGCTCTGGAGATCGAGCGAGGCTAAGGAGACCACTTCCTGAAGACAGAGAAGAGCGGAAGGCCCTGGGGTTCTATGCAAGGCCTGAGCAGATTTCCAACCTAGAGAGTTACAGATCCCCTGTGTGGAAACCCTGGGAGGCAACGAGTGCTCTGTGAAGACTCCCGGGTACCATCATGACACAAAACCAGGGGACGAAGCCATTTACCGCAAAGCCTGGGGAAGGCAACATTTCCCTGAGGAAGGGAGAGGAAGAAACAAGCAAGCCCATGAGAGGCCAACACCTCCAGGAGCCACGGCAGCCCCTTCCTCCCTGTGTGCGCGGGGACGCTCACTCCACCCAGACATGAAGGCCCCGTGCAGCGACAGCTGGGGGAGCATGAACATTTAGTTGACGTTGATAAGAGCTTAAATTGGATAATGTGTCAGTTCTCATTTATATCAATTCTTTCTCTTATGTCCAACAAGATGGAGAAGAGTAAAGAAGAGAATTAGGCAGAAAACAGGAAGAGGATGGGAAAGGAAGACTGAAAAGGAAGAGTGGAGGAGGGGTGGCAAGAAGCAGCAGAAGATTCAAGAACAGCACCTGCCCGGCCCCAGTGCCCTCCGCCCGCTACTTTATTGTGTAAGAACCTCACCAGGCGGAGCGTGGTGTTTACTGTCTGTGTCTCCCCACTGGAGCACGAGCTCCGGGACAGCCAAGACTCCAGCTCACCACTGCCCCATCCCAGCACCCTGGACAGCGCCTGGCGCACAGTAGATGCTCGCTGAATATTTGAGTGAGTTTATAAAGAAGGTTGAATGAATCTAGATAGAAGGGAGGCAAGGTTGGGAAGTTTTTTTAAGAGAACAAGATAGGGACTTCCCTGGTGGTCCAGTGGTTAAGAATCTGCCTTCCAGTGCAGGGGACGCGAGTTCGATCCCCGCTCAGGGAACTAAGATCCCACATGCCGCAGGGCAACTAAGCCCACGCACCACAACTACAGAGCCCATGCACCTTGGAGCCTGCGCGCCACAACTAGAGAGAAGCACGCACACAGCAACTAAGACCCGACGCAGCCAAAAATAAATAAATAAAAATAAATAAATCAATAAATAAATGTTTTAAAAAGAGAGAGAGAGAACGGGATAACCACTGTGTTCGGCACTGCACTAATGCTTTTCCAGGTGTTCTCTTGATTTTCCCTCCTGAGGACCCAGTTTAACGATCCTTTTATAAAGAAGGAAACTGAGGCTGCAGGGGGTTGAGTGACGGCCTAGAGTCACACATGCAGGAAGTGGGAGCATGAGGTGTGTGCCCGGGTCCGACTGACTCCGTTCTTTCCACCAAGGCACCACGCAACAGGGACAACAGAGGGGCCGGGAGGGCCAGGGGAGGGTGGGAGGAGAACAGCCCGGGTGGGTGGAGAGGGGCGGTCAGGGGAAAGGGGAAGGTCCAGAGGCCTCTGACCTTTGCGCCCGTCCCTCTGGAAGTCCACATGGCACCACTCGCCGTCGTTGACCTTGCGGCTGGACGCCCGCAGCTTGATGCCCCCAGACCCCATGTCCAGCAGAAGGTAGAGGTAGCCGTCCAATAGCTCCATGGCAAAGTAGTCAGCCCGCTGGGCAGCGCTGTGGCTGCCGGCCCCGGCCCCGGCCCGCCGGCCCTGGCTGAAGAGCAGCAGCCCGTTGGGCTCGGTGGTGCGGAAGTCTAGCGAGATCGAGCCGGTGCGCTTGGCGCTCCAGCGGGGCAGCGCCACAAAGGCCTCAGGGCTCTCGAAGGTCACAGGGTCCAGGGCAGCCACATCCTCACAGCGGAACGACAGGTCCCCCTGCAGCTTCATCTTGGGGTCTCCTTCCTTTGCCAGGCGGGATAGCTCCAGCTTGAAGTCATTATTCTTATAGACCACCTGCAGGGAGGGGCGGGGGTGGGCGGTCCAGGATGAAGAAGAGGAAGCAGTTTAGGGCCTGGCCACTCCTGCCTGGCGGCACGGGCCCCTGCCACCCAGCCCCAGGGCCCCACTCCACACCCCAGACCGTTGTTCTAGAACTGCACGAGCAGAGGCTGTGAACAGCACCTCCCTTGCCCCACTTATTTCTCTGTCCTGTCTCCCTGCCCAGCACGAGCACGGCGGCCCTCGGGGCTGCTGAATTGCAGTTCATAATAACTGCAGGACAGTCGCCACTGACGTCTGGTTGACATTTACGCTCTCATCTGCTCCTCACAGCTGCCTTGAGAAGTCGGTACTGACCACTCGTTTTACAGACGAGGAAACTAAGAGTCAGACAGGTCAAGGGACCCGGCCGAGGTCATGGAGCTAGTGAGTGGGCCTTAAACACAGGTCTTTAGTGTTCACGTCCACCACTCTCGCCTCTGTACACAGCTGCCTCGAGGGTCCTCTGAGAGGATGGGGGTCTTTGGGGCTCAAGGAAACAAGAGAGGAGAAGCCGGAGTCAATGGGCCTTAGGTTTTGAAGAGAGGAGATCTCCCACCACTGACCAGAAGGAAGAGGCCCCTGGCAGCTGGCCGGTCAGACCGAATCACACTGCAGACAGGGTTCCCGGGCTGCCCCCAGCCCCCTCCTGGCCCTACTCACATCCTTGAGGCAGCCCATGAAGTTGTTGCTGACGGGCGAGCCCGGCAGGTCCGCCGTGTTGGGGCTGCCCCCAATGTAGAAGAAGTCGTCAGAGCCCAGCATGGTGTAATCCTCCTGCGTGTAGCCTGTGGTGGTCAGGATCCCGTCCACTGAGATGGTCACCTGCCCAGCCCAGGGAGGGAGGGGGAGAGACAAGGAGACAACCGGCATCAACTCCCTGGGAAGAGCCTCGGGCTGGGCAAGGGAGGGGCCGGGGGGCAGCAGGGGAGGGGGACCCCCCCCATTTTTATGTCTGCTTGTCTTGGAGGAGGAACAGTGGGGGTGGGGGGAGGGAAGTGGGGGAAGGAGGCAGCACAAGATTTGATGGTTTCAGGGTGGGCTAAGGCCCAGCTCGGCAGGCAGAGGCCTGAAGGGCACTCGAAGTGCTCACTGTGAGTAGCACAAAGAAGTGGCTCCGGACGGAGCGGCAGCTTCAGGAAGGGCCCCATTAGGGCAGGATGCAAATGGCGCCCCCGATTCTCTCCTCTTGAAGGGGTCTCTGGACCCCCATGTGATCTCAGAGCATCTTTCATAAACAAGGCAGAGAACATCCGTTCTCCTGGGGTCCTGGTGGCTTGGACTGCCCTGCAGCTTTCCCTGCAGGGCGTGCAGGAGTCCTTTCAATCTTAGCCAGGAGGGAGGTGGACAACCGCAAGGGCATGAGGAACAGGAGCCCCGATATTCCTGGGGAGACTTGGAACTTCCTGGGGGACACATAGCGCCCTTGAGGGCTGATTCCCACCAGCACCCCCCTAACTGGTCCTAGCCCCCTTGCTGAGTCTGTCTCTTCACTCTCTGAGTCACTCCCTTGTCCCCCAAGGAGAGGGCAGCCACTGGCCTATTCATCAGTCTGCCTGATTCATTCACCACCACCATCAACGGGGCCAGGGTAAGGAACAGAGGGGGACAGGCTAACCTCATGTCACCTTGACCCTGGGCTGAAAAGTCAGGTAAGAAAGCAAGATGGGTAGGGATGGGGGCATATCTGGTGCTCTGAGGAGGTGAAAGGGGCTCAGCAGTGGCCTGGAGAAGGCTGAAGTGACCTTGGGGGGCAGTGACAAGTACAGCGAACTCCATGATTCCCTGCTCCCCAGGCAAATGTCCACCGAACCCCTGAAAAGCCTAGCCGTAGGAGCATTCCACACCCAGCCAGGTTGTGGCGAAAAGCCGAGGCCAGGGGACCATAAGCCCCCACTCTCTGAAGGCTGTGGATTAGGACGGTCAGGCTCCTGCAGGGGTGATCAGGAAGCTGGCTCGCAGTGAACCCAACACTGTGCTTCTGCAGGCCACAGCTCACCCCACTCCCACACTCCAAACATGCCTCAGCACCCCGTTTTTGGGCGAAGTCTGGAGATTGGGGCCTTCCAATCATAGCCCGTGATGTCCTCCCCACATCAGTCCATACCCACATGCCACCAGCCATCTTCCAGTGACTGGTCGCCACGGTTCCACTGTTGCAGGGCCGCAGACTGCGTGTTAGGAACACCTAAGGGACATGGGCAGAACGGGGCCAAGGGGAACGTCCCTCACAGGCCCCTCGAGTCCCCCTCGTGCTGGGCTGGAGCCTCACAGTGAGAGGGGTGGGGCCGAAGGGGCCCCCTCCTGGGAACCATCAAATCTTGTGCTGGGGGGACTAGGTTCAAGGACAGAGGTAAGGGGGTGTATTTGTGGAAGCGGGCACTTTGAAGCTTTTGGGTCTTGTTTCGAGGGGAGGGCTGGTCATTATTGTTTATTTCTTCTTCCCTCCACCCCACCCGAGGCTAGGAAGTGGAGATCTGGGTGGAAAAGGGAAGGGTCAAAGTATTAGTCACAAAAACATGCAGACAAGATTAGAACAGGCAGAAGGGGGCTGGAGAAAGGGCAGAAGGGGGCTGGGACACAGAGATGGGGGTAAGACAGGGAGGCAGGGGGAAGGGGCCTCCATCCTGCCCTCCACCTCCACTCCCGGGGCTGCACTGAGAGACCAGGAATTGGGCCACTATTAGTTCCTGAGCCTGTGTCTGGTCACCCCAACTAGAGAGTCAGCTCCTGAAGGCCGGGCCCCTGGCCTGATGTGTCCCTGTAACCCTACTAATCCCAGCACAGTCCAGGGGACACGTCTCCGTCATTAAAATGAATGTCAAGTCACCTTGTGACCCAGGGCCACACTTGGCTCTCACTTGCCTGTGTCCCATCTGTGAACCCGGCGCCTCGGGGGCCTTTGGTGGACAGAATCTCAGTCCTCCGAGACTGCTCTGATGGGACGACCCTGCTCCTGTGCATGGGGAGGGCCCTCCCGGCCCCAAAGCTCCCCCGGAAGAGGCTCTTCCTTGCTCTACATATACGTCAGCCTACCAGCAGCCTGAGCCGGTCAGCTGTCTTCCTTCCCCAGCCCCAGAAGCCAGGGCGCCAGCTACTGGCATCTTCCTCACCCTATGGGCCCTCTTCCGCCAGTCGATTCAGCCAGCTCACCTGCCTTCGCTCTCAGAGTTAGAAGGACCTGACTTGGGGGGGGCCCCTCCTCAACTCCCCTCCAGACTGGGCACAAATCTGACCTTGCCCGCCATGGCTTTACGCAAATCACCACCACGTGGTGCCCCCTATTGGGAAAGGGCTGCCTTAATCCCTTTTGTATCTGTCCCTATTTTAGAGCCACCCTGGCCCAGGGGGTGGGGAGAGGGTAGCAGGAGGCAGGGTAACACGGGGTGCACAGAGGAAGGGGGGTGGTCAGCCTGGGGGTGGGGGAAGAAGAGAGAGAAAGGGGGAGACGGGCACCGGGTAGAAAGGAAGCCAAGGGTCGGGGGAATGGAGGAAGGTCTCTGGGGAAGGCAAGGAGGGAGATGACTGAGATTAGTAAAACCCGACTGTTCCCTCAGACAAATCAAAGTCCAGACACAAAAATGGCAGGTTCGTTAGTAAAAGCAGGAAACAGGGGAATAATTCCCCCGGTCCCCCTCCACCCCAGGGGTTCATGATGCCCCTGCCCCCCAATCCCCCCGCGCAGCTTCTGGAAGGGGTGGGGCCAGCAGGGGAAGAGGGCAGAGGTGGGGCATGCGACACAGAACAGCCATCACAGCTAGGACGCGTGCAGGTTAGAGGGCCAGGGTGGGGGGCCTGGCCCAGCAGGACAGGCGAGAGAAAGGCAGCCACAGGTGGGAAGGCGTGCGGGACCGGGGGGCATTGGGAAGAACCGAGATGGAGGCGAAAGAGCTGTAGGGGTGCAGGAAGGAGAAGCTTCCTTTCAACGGAGGAAGGGAGAGGAGCCACCACTGGAACAGAGACATGTACAGGTTGTGAAAGAAAGGGATGGGACATTAGACTCAGACCTCCCTCCCCAGATGGTGACCCAGACACTCATTCCCACCACCCATTCACCACTGATCACGGATCACTGAGCCCAGACACGCCTGCTCACACATCACGTCTTACTGAAGGCAGTGGGAGGGAGTCCTGACAGGCTCATTTCCAAGCAGAATCCTTTTTGTCATCAGGACCACGGCTAGCACCCCAAGACACAGCAGATACTCTGCACCCAACCCACGCCAATCCACGCAACACAGACAGACTGGGCCCTGAGTGGGGCTGAGTAGGACAAGAGGAATGAGCCACAGCTCTGCCCTGGAAGAGCCACGCCCAGCCAGGGATGAGGGGAAGGAGCACAGAAGACTCAGGAGCCCAGCGCCCAACCTCCGCTGTTCCCCAGGGACGGGGAGGGTGGCTGGAGGTGGCTGCAAGGGGCAGCCTATGACCTGGGTGGGCTCTCAACCCTCCCTACTGGCCCCACCTCTCTTCTGCTCTGCTCTGCTCTGCTCATCTCCCCCCAGGCAGGCTGCTAGGAGGTGAAACCAGGTCTTGGCCACAAATATCTCCACTCGGGCATTCCATGCCCACCGCACCCCCGGAGGAGAGGCTGGGGAAGAGGAAAATACCCCTCTGACATCATCCAGAGCCTTTCCCAGCTCCCTGCTATGATCACAGGGTCGCTGACCTTCCTGGGAGGGGGATTATTTGGGGGAGAATAAGACTGAGGGCAGGTGTTGTTAACCTGTAGGCAGGCTAGATGGGCTTTGGGGAGTCATGACACCCCTTGGCATTGTATGCAAACTGCTTCAGTGGGCTTCTTTTTCCTGTGAGAGTCCACTGCTGCCACCAAATTCTCAAAAAGCTCCTGAGCCAAAGACGGGTAAGGACAACTAGTTTAGGAAGAAGGTCCTGGCCTGCCCTTAGGACTGCGGACGTGGGAGTAGGGCATGAGGACGGGAGGATGGCCGAGGGAGCGTGTGCAGCCCTGTTCCATGTTTGACTTTAGCCATCTGCTTGGGGTGGGGAGAAGCTGAGAGAGAAACAGGTTGGAAAGACACACCAGGAAGATGACCTAACCAGCAGTGATAGCCCCACGGTGAATCCTGACGACTGGATTTAATAAAGTTTGGGAACAGAAACTTCAGGTCACAAATCCTGAGTTCTCCTATGGCCTTTACCACCTTCCAGAACAATCTCATTTTACATCTCTGACTCTCGTCTGTAAAAGGGGTTTAACAACTTCCATCACTCCTGCTTCTCCCAGGCTTACTATGAGGATCAAATGAGATCAATAAAGTGAAAGCACTGAACTCTTCCACTACTTGCTATGTGACCCCAGGCCTTCTTGGGCCTCAGTTTCCCCATCTGTTAACTGGGAATAATCTCTGCCTGCTGCCTGCAATCTAGGCATTCGTCGAGTTTAAATGATATTCACAAGGTGAGAGCTATTTAGAAGAAGCAAAGCCTCCAGTGTCACGAGCAGAGAACACTTCTTTCAGCCTGACCACACCTGACCCAAACCTCTCCACTGGTTGGCCTTTTTGATCCGGATCCACCCTCTCCCCCAAGAAGGAATACTCAAATAACAAAAAGAGTCCATATAAAGAAGTTAGTAAAAATAAATACAAAACCAACCAGAGCCCGGCTGAGGAACGCCCGGGAATCAGAGCAGGTTGAACCCTGTCTCTTCGGGTGCCCGGTTGTCTGACTCCATTCTTGGCTGAAAGAGCTGATCCCTGGGACAGGTATCTGAGGCTTTATGAGGCGACTCAGGCCACCCACGGGCACCAGCTCTGGTCGTCAAGCAGTGACGCTCACGCTAGAAAGCGTGGACTTTGGAGACTTAGAAATTCACAGGGACTTTCCTGGCAAGGGCTGAAACCAGACAGGGCTGTTTGCTTCTTGACCAACTTAACCAAGTCATTCCATCCTCCCCAGGCCCGATTCCTGGGGCATTCTGGGGTTTCATGTAGTTATTTTGGGACTGATTCCCAAGAAAGGACGGTAATAGGATCTCCAATGGGGCCAGATATGCTGTATTCTCCAGGGTTTGCTATGAGAAGGGAATTGCTTCTTTACAAAACATCCCTGCCCTGGAAACACGGAGATATAATCAGTTAACATCTCATAAAGCTTAATAAAATTATAATTCCCTTTACAGAGTACAGACGCTTTCACTTCCGTTCCCCTTCTTGATCTTCACACTGACCCCATGACATAGGCAATGCAGGTGTATCAGCAGCTCGTTTGGTAGCTGAGGAAACAGCTTTAGTCCCAGTTCACACAGTTTTTAACTGAATTGAGACTAGAAGGAAGGGGAGGTCTGTAGGGCCCTGATTCTCAGATGGTATCCCCAGGGGCTGGCTTTATCTTGCCTCCCTTCTGTCCCCAAAGTCACAGTTCGGCTGTCTAGTGAAGCTCTGTAAAGAAAGAGTTCCAAATGCCCAGCTCCTAACAGGTACTCAGTGGCCTGGCCTGAGGCGTGGCACCACCGAACTCCTAGCAGCAGCAGCTGGAGAACAAGGCCTGTGGAGGGGCAGTGCTGGGACCACCACATGGCTCCACCTAAACACTGGGACGACAGAGTGGCCAAATGACGTCTTGGACCGGGGAGGGCTAGGCTGGCCGTGGCCACAGGCACTAGCTCAGGACAGGGCAAAGGATGGGACCACCACAGGTCTGTGGGTGCAGGGAAACACAGACCTGCAAGAGTATCAGGACAGGCCAGATGTGGCCTCAGAGGTACATCCTCCTGGGGAGGTGGGGGAGCCACTCAGACAGGGAGCCTCGGCTCTCATGCTTCCCTCCTCTCCAGCCAGGCAGCTACGCACACCTGGGAGGCTGGGAAGGCCAGGCAGCTGCCCCAAGCAGCGTGGGCCCCGTGGGAGCAGACACGTCCATCTGCAGGGTCCCCAGCCTGGTGTTCAGTCACTCTGCATTATTAATAGGCGATGACTAACCGCCTGCTGCCGCAGAGCCAGGACAGGGCAGGCAGGAGGGAATCCCGGGGGATGGCGCACAGCAGGGCCTGCAGGCATACGCTCCAAGGTGAGGCGAGGAGCAAAGGGCCAGCCTCAGCTTCTTCCCTGTTCCTGCCCTCCCTGTCTCCACAGCCCACCTCCTAAGAGCCCTCAGCAGCTCAGAAGCACACAGTCACGCAGCCCCCAGCTCACACCGGCGTTTACACTTGTAGAATCACCAGCAGAGAATCACAAACACACAGTACAGTCTCCCACTAGCACCCCCTAAATGTCACACCAACATTTACACACAGTCGCACCCACACACCAACACACACCAGCTGCGTCTACACAGACACCCACACCAACACTCACCGGGACTGAGCCCAACCCAAACAGAGGAGCTTGGCGACAAGTACCCCGACTTCACCCCAGCTGGGCCTCCTCCTCTCACCCCCTCAACAGGGAAGGGAACCAACCCCAGTCAGAGGCCATGCGGGACAGGCAGGGGGCAGACAGGGGACAGGAGATGGAAGGGAAGGAAGGAAGACAGTGTGAGACACAGTGTTAGTCAGAGCAGCAGAGTGGTGGGGGAATGGGACACTGTCCCTGGAGGGGGGAAAAGACCATTCATGCCATGCAGGGTGTCGGGGGAGACGGAACCAGGACCCCTCAAGACTGAGAAGTGAGGGAGGGGATGCCGCTTCTTCCCTGGCAGCCAGCATGGGGCAGCTCCTAAACTGGTATGAATGGTGATTTGAAGGAGCTCTGGACCGGCCCCAGATGGCCCTGCATCCCCCAAGGCCACCTCCCTCGCTGCAGCCTGCGGAGCTGGCTGCCACTGGAGGCCTCACCCCCAGCCCCCTCCCCCAACTCAAGGGGCCTGTCCGGGAGCTGACAGTGAGCAGAGCGTAGCATGTCATGGGATGGTGTTTTCCATGGATTTTCAGGAGACCAAGAAAGAAAGTAAATCAAAGAAAAGAAACAAGGGGCAGGGCAGGGGAGAAAAGGAACAAAATAAAGCAATAAAATAAGCAGCCTGGCATCGGGGCTGGTCTAACCAGAGCCGATGAACATGGGGCCTGCCCCAGGTCTCTCTGACCAGGAATCTGAATTCAGAAGTGGGGGGTTAGGGCAGGGACAGACCAAATTCCTCAATTTCCGTTTGTCTTTTGGATTTGAGTTTGAACCAAAAAAAAAAAAGGAAAGAAAGAAAAGGGAAAGAGGAAAACTAAAAGAGAGAAGCAAAATCTAAAGATTGTCCAGGACGCAGAAAACAACTGGAAGAGCAAAACAACCAAAACCAAACGGGGAAAGGAAACGAAAGAGGGAGAATCGAACAGTTAAAAAAACCCACGGCAAACCAAACGGTAAGACAATTAGAGTGATATCTACCAGATAATGCAGTTTGTTTACCATAGCGTGTCCAATGCCTGCGTGCTTCACCGGAGATATGGGGGAAGGGGGTGGGGGTGGGGTCAAAGAAAACAACAAAGACAACAACGAAAGAACAGAACGAAAAGAAAAGAAAAAGAAAATGACCAACTGTGAAACTCAAGGAAGGAGGAAAAATATATATCCATATATGTTTGGTTGTCTGTTCAGACCCTCCCACCTTAAGTTCAGCTGAAGTATTTTGTTTAAAGAAAATTAAATTATAATGGGAGGGAGAAATAAAACACACACAAAAATTAAATCCCTTCTCCCAATCCCCCCCCAACCCCTCCTCTGGATTCCTCTCCCCTCCACCATCCCCTCCGGGAAGGGCCGGCTGCAGAGAAGGGGAACAGTTAAAGACCTTGGTTAGTAGAGAAGAAAACAACAAAAGAACTGGACCAGGAAAGCAAAGGCTTAAAGATGGCGACATTCCGCAGATGAGACAGAAAGGTTAGTTCGGTTTTTCACTCATACCTTGCCCCACCTGTCCCTGCCCATCCCTTGGTCCCCCAGGTTATAAGCGTGTTAGTCACACACACAGAGTTGGCAACGGGGTTTTCCAACAGAAGGTGAGAGAGGGAAGGCAGGCGGTTAAGAAGCAGACCCAATTATGCAGTATTAGTAAGTCCTATGGGCTGAAATGTTAGGGAGTTGAGGGGAAGGGAGGGAGGGGAACAGGGGTGTGAGAAAGGGATGGGCTATTGACTCAGGGAATGGACGGATGGGTTTGTTGGCTAACTGGTCAACCAGATGGCTTTCCAGAGAACTGGCTAAAGAGCAAGTTGGTACTGGCCAACTGGCTGACCAGTGACCATGTCGAGTTAATGGGTTAACTGGTTGGTGATGGGCCAGCTGGCTGTCAGACTGGGAGAAGAGTGGCCAAGGCCCCCAGAGAATCCCAGGACTGGCTCAAATGAGAGGCAATTTCATTTGGAGGCAAAGAGAAGGGGTTCCCAGGGAGCATAGGAGGGGATATGGGTGTCTGCTTTTCCTGGGGATGGAGGATAGCAAATAGATCCAGGGAGTCATGGTGGGGGGAGGGGCAGCTCTGTTTTTGGTGGGGGTGGGGGGGGTGGGGTAGGGTTGGGGTTTTTTCTTCCCGTTTCTGTTCCTTGAGAAAGGAAGAGAGAGCAAGTCACCACCAGAACAGGGAAAAGGACACTTGCCCTCCATGGGCTGGCAGAAAGCTCACGCTCACATTAGAGCTAATCATCCCAAAACCTCTTCCCTCCCCTCCCTGCTCCCACTGAGAACTGCCTCCTCCTTCCTTCGTAAACTGACCTTTCAGAGCCCAGATTTCCCCCAGTTCTTCAATCATCCCGCGCCTATTCTCTTATGCTCCTCTGGGCAGCTGTTCCCCCCAGAATGAAGCACCCCCTCACCACCACCGCTCCTGTAAGTCCCTGGAATTGGTCAGGCTTTCCCAGCAGCCCAGCCTCCTTCCACACACACCCCCAGACCCCTGCGCCTCCGCTCCCCACAGCCAGCAGCAAAAATTCACTCCCCCCACAGACCACACCATAAAAAGGAACAGAGAGGCCCACCTCTCTCTAAAATCCCTTACTCCTCTGTAAACTATAAGCCAGCTTCTTCTACCTGAGCCTCTAGAGGCCCCGCCCCCATGTGGCTTTATATTCATTTCCTCTCCTCATGGTCAAAGAACCACCTTCAAAATTACCCTTTGAGGAGGAGGAGATGGCGAAGGGGCTGAGGCAGCTTCACTTAGTGTATCAGAGATGTTGGGACACTACTGCTTGATGTCCATCAAATACTAAACTGTGCGCCCGAGAGTGTGATTGTGAGAAGGAGAGGTCTTCTAGAGACAGATCCATTAGTTAGAGAGTTATTATAACCAGTGGACACAGGACTAATTCAGTAAGACAATTAATAAAGGCCTTGTATCATTAAAAATAACAGAATTCAATACTAAGCAGCTAGAAGAAGTGCTAAATAACCAATATTAATTATTAGTGATGCAGAAACAGTTTACATAGCAGGAAGACAAGCGTCTAACTGCAGGTGCAGAGACTGGAACAGGGGATAACACGTGGTACAAGGACTGGTCCTATCAGCCAGTAGGACCGCTGGGAAATGAAGAGGCCAACTACTCAGGACAAGGAACCATTAGCTTCAGGGCAGCTAAACCCGTGGCACCAAAAAAGGTACAAGTGCTCTGGTATCACTGCACTAGTCAAACAAGATAGGGGGGAAAAGGCATTGGAGGTAAAAGTCCAGCTACTACTCTTTTTTAATTAGAACTGGTTGTGGAGACTAGAATAAGGAAAAAATAATTTTCGACTTTCATGGACAACTTCAATTTTTAACAAGTACAAGAGCGAATTAAGAAACAAGATTGAGGGCTTCCCTGGTGGCGCAGTGGTTGAGAATCTGCCTGCCAATGCAGGGGACACGGGTTCGAGCCCTGGTCCGGGAGGATCCCACATGCCGCGGAGCACCTGGGCCCGTGAGCCACGATTGCTGAGCCTGCGCATCTGGAGCCTGTGCTCCACAACAAGAGAGGCCGCGACAGTGAGAGGCCTGCGCACCGCGATGAAGAGTGGCCCCCGCTTGCCACAACTAGAGAAAGCCCTCGCACAGAAACGAAGACCCAACACAGCCAAAAATAAATAAATAAATAAATTTAAAAAAAAAAAAAAAAAAAAAAAAAAAAAGAAACAAGATTGAGGGAATTCCCTGGTGGTCCAGTGGTTAGGACTCCATGCTTTCACTGCCAAAGGCACGGGTTCAATCCCTGGTCAGGGAACTAAGATCCTGCAAGCCGTGCAGCACAGCCAGATTAAAAAATAAGAAAGAAAGAAACAAGATTGAGAGGGCCTTCCACTGATGTGTCAAGAGATCCGGGCTTCCTCTGATAAATAGCGAGGTTGTGGTGGGCGAGACGGGGCCCCTCTAGACCTAGGTATTGCAGATCCAGAACCAGTCCATGGTGATCATGCCCGAGGGGGCAATTGTGGCCAAATACTACAGTGGAGCCTCCACTGGAACCCATCCTGGCACCTGTAACACAGCAGCCCATGCCTTCCCGAATGCCGGGATCGGGAGGGCTGAGGCTTCAGACTAACAAATGAGCAAGGAAAGCTTTGCCCCACCCACAGAAACAGCTAGAGGGCTCCTGGAGGCCAGGAGCACAAGGATGACGGTGCATGATGAGGGAGGAGGGCATCAAGTCACAGAGGGAAGAAGTCAGTCATTGTAGCAAGTATAACTTACCATGGCCAAGGGCCTTTGACAAAACTTTACCCCATCTTCACCTTGATCTATCGGCATAGCTCCAGCCCTTCAAGAAAGCCAAGAAGGGGATTATACGCACAAATCACAAAAGTCTGAGTGAAGGCAATCTCTGTGGAGCTTGAGCAAGAGACGCTCAGGACAAAGAGAAGAGGACTCAGAGATAAGAGGGGCCCATTGGGCTTCCCTGGTGGCGCAGTGGTTGAGAATCTGCCTGCCAGTGCAGGGGACACGGGTTCGAGCCCTGGTCTGGGAAGATCCCACATGCCAGGAAGCAACTAGGCCCATGAGCCACAATTGCTGAGCCTGCGCGTCTGGAGCCTGTGCTCCGCAACGAGAGGCCGCGATAGTGAGAGGCCCGCGCACCGCGATGAAGAGCGGCCCCCACTTGCCGCAACTAGAGAAAGCCCTCGCACAGAAACGAAGACCCAACACAGCCATAAATAAATAAATAATAATAAAAAAAAAAAAGAGGGGCCCATTTTTCCAAGAGACAAGCAGAACATTTAGATGGTTCAAGATTTGGGAACACCCAAGAATGGCGGTACCACAAGACGAACGACAGGCACCTTAGCAGTGCGCACCAAGGCCGGCAGCCAGGCCCTCCCGGGAGGCAGAAAGATGGAGTCAGACTCCCATCCTCCCACTTCCTGCGGGACAGCCTTGGGCCAGCTCTTCAACCTCGCTGGTGAAATAGGAGTATCTCCCACTTCACAGGATTGTTCGAAAAGTTAGGTGAGATACAAAAGAGAAAAGAGACCCTTAAACTTGGGGGTTCCGGAGGAGGAGAGATGTGAGGGTGCAATCTGATTAATGCTGTAAGAAAGGGACAGGTCCTGAGGAGACTCTGAGGGGGCGGGAGAGTAAAGTGAGGTGGAGTTTTTCCCAGAGGACAAAAGATATTTCTGGGCACCTATGAAATAGATCTGCTGGATCCTCATGTCCAAAACCTCACCAACTGGCTTCAAGAAAAAGCCCAAAGGAACCAGCAAAACCACTAGAAAAACAAATAAAAACACTCAGTAGTTGCTGGTATTAAGCTCTCAAGGAGCTTACCATGTAGAAATAGAGAAAAGAGGTGAACACAAATTATTGACCATGCAGACAGAGTGTGATGATAGGGCCAGAGCACAGCAAAGAGGGAGACTGGCCAGGGGGCCCGGAGGATCAAGGAAGGCCTTACAAAAAAGGTGGCGGTTCAGCTGGGCCTGAAGGATTGGAAAAAAAAAAAAAAACCCACAACTAACAATAATGACGGCAGCAAGCCCTCCGCGGCTCACGCGGTGCCAGGCACAGGCCGTCACCTCAGCTACTCCTCAATGGCCCCTCTCACTTTGCACAGAGAGGTTACATTACTTGCCTCGAGTCACTCCAACTAGTGGCAGAGCTGGGATTTGAACCCAGTCTGTCCGACTCAAACCCCAGCTCTAGGGTTTCACCCGGCAGAAGGGAGGGTGAACGGTGGTGTTGGCGGGAGCTCTGTGGGAACGAGGTGGGCAGCTCGGGAAGCCAGTATAGACAGGGTGTGTAGAGCAGCACAGTTAGGCCCTAAGATGGGGCGTGTGACAGGCCGGAGAGACAGGGCAGCCCGGGCCAGAAGGTGGGGGAGGGAGTCCCAAGTGCCTGCCAGGCCCCATCCTTGGGGGATGTCTCTCCTTGGGGCCCAGAGGGGCTCCCGAAAATCTCCCCACTGAGGAACGGCCTCATGGGAGCTGGGCGGGTGGAAGCTCCACATGATATTTTGGGAGCCAGCTTGTCTTCCAGAGTTCGTGCTGGCTAGTGATGAAATGGGTTGGCACTCGGCTTACGTGGTGGGGGGAGGCATACTGCGTGTGGGAGGAGGGTGGGCCCAGGATTAAAAATAGGCCTCAGGGAATCCTCAGAGGGAATTATTCCTGCAAAGATCCCCCAAGAGACACCACCGGGCACAGGGTCCTCAAGGCTGGGCTCGGAGGGAGAGGAGGGCGAGAGCGGGGTGTGGTCTCAGTCAGGTGTCCTCCGGTGCTGACTGCAATGTTCTAGGAGTCTCTGGACGATTCCGGGGATCACTATCTGGTTCAGGGGAGGGGGGTGAAATTCTGCCTCCTTCCAGTTTCCCAAAGCTGCAGGACCAAGAGGAAGGGAGACCCCTCAGTGCTTGTCCTGGGGCAGGCTCTCCCCAGGAGGCAGCCTCCCCGGCTGTTCTAATCACTTGGGGAAAACAGCGTGGATCCCAGTGTCCTCAGATCCCAGCCATCTACCCTAAAGGCAGAAGCAAATGTCATTTCTTACCTCACCCCCCCATCCCCGTCTTTGCTCCTGGCCACTCCCAACCCAACGTCACTCCTAAGATCATAAAAGGATCTTTCCAATCCCAGGACACCACGTGGCCCCTGTATAAATGTGTCTGCACAGGGTTTCTCCCCTTCTTCACACTACTGACATTTGGGGCCAGATAATTCTTTGCTGTGGGGCTGCCCTGTGCATTGTGGGATGTTTAGCAGCATCTTGGCCTCTACCCACTACATGCCAGTAGCACCCTCCCTGAGTTGTGACACCCAAAATGCTTCCAGACATTGCGAAGTGTCTCCTGGGGGGCACTCCGCCCTCGGTTGAGAACCACTGCCCTAGGGACAACAGGACCCAATAAATTATTAGAAGCCCTGAAAGACAGGCACTCAAAAGGCCTGGTGAGGATGGACTTGGCCACAGGCTAGGCCCTGAGCAAGGGCAATGAATCCAGAGCAGAGCCTTAGGGCTGCCCTTCCATCCCCCTGATGGTCACAATGACCAAAAAAGGGCTGCAGCTCATATTTACGGATGTGGACTGGAGTCAAATAAATCTCTCCAGAAACCCTTTCTAAGGAGACCTCTCAATCAAAGTCTTAAAGCAGACACCCTCTTTGGCCCCGAAGGCTTATGTTCAGGTCAGCATGCTGACTCTGCTCTGACCCATCCGGCACAGCAGGCCAGGGGGATGTGGTCACCAGTTACCAGCTCAGACCCGGGACTCTGTGAGCCCCGGGAAGAGGCTACAATGGGTCCCTGTCCACACTCAGTACTGCTGAGGCCAGGCCTCACTCCCTCCGTATGGCGTCCCCACCTTCCCTGGTCACAGACCTCTCGTTCCTCTCCAGGCCTCTCGAGTTCCTAGAACGTTTAAGATCCCTGCCGCTCAGCCGGCCCTTGTGTGCCTTTGCTCTGTCCACTTTTAACCGCCTCATCCTGTCTCCTCAAGAGCCGAAGGGCCAGGAGGGCGGGGCCCATGTCTTTTTTCCCTCGGTACCCAGTACAGATGGACAATATATTGGCCAAAGGACACGTGGATAGGGACTCTGGGCTTGCAGCGTGTTGCCAAAGGCAGTACCAGGTGACAGCGCTGGTCCTGGGGAGGGAACGTCAGCAAGAAGGCAACTCCGCCCAGCCCTGCAGTAAATGTGGGTGGCACCTAAAAGTATGACAAACAGCACACACACTCAGGTTTGCTCAGACGGTGGTGACAACACAGGACAGCCCTCCGGCAGGGTCAGGGGATGATGCGACGGTGAAGGGGGCACCACCCTGAGGAGGAGTGCCGCTCTTCAGAGCTCGGGGCGCACTGAGAGCAGGTGCCTGGGTGGGAGCCGAGTACAGCAGGGAGCAGCGGCTCGGAGAGAGCAGGCGGGTTCGTCACAGTGTCCCTGCAGCAAGGGGAAGGCACCCGAGGAGGGGGACTCCCCATTAGATCATCACTCAGTGGGCTGAAGAAGAGCAGGTAAGAACAGTGTGAGGTCAGCCGGAATCCCGCCCCCCACGAGCCTTTCAGTGGGAAGAAGGGGAGGAGGAGAGGGCAGGTGACAGTGACGGTGAAGAGCAGAGTCATCGGAAGTTCAGCCACCAGGAAGCTCAGCTAGAACCAGGAAATACAGAGCAGATACCTAGTAAGAGAAGGGCTGCAAACTAGCCAAGACAGCACCTCCCAGGGCACAGAGGCTCCGTGCTCCTGGTTGCACTGAGCTTGCTGGGGGTGGAGCTGGAAAAGTGTCCCTGCCACCTGCTACAGAAACTGGTGGACCCGGAGAGAAGGACCAGCAAGAGTCTGGGCACCTGGGCCCCAGGTGCCAAGCGATCAGGGCACGGAGTCAGAAGGTGGATCCAGGAGCCGCTGAGGATGCACAGCGGCTTCTCCTGCTTTGGAAGAAGGGTCTGGCTCGGACTCTGCTTGAGGCGGGAACTTCTCAGGGCTGGAAACAAGCTGTGGAGCCTGCTGTCAAGCAGAAGCCCGGCCAGAGGGAACGCTTCGCCCGCCATAGCCACCCTGCGCCTCGCGAGAGGCGAAGAGGCCACTGAGAGGACAGCGCCGACGCCCAGACGCATCAGCCCCCGGGGTGGGGGGAGTCTGCGAGACGGAGCTGAGGGGACGCTGAGGACACTGTCCTGCCTGCAGGGGCTGCCCCAAGAGTCTCCTCGAGCTCCCGCATGGGCTGGCCTGGAAGCCACGGAAAGACAGCCACCGACCGGTGGGAGAGCCTGCGTCCCTTCGGAGGGACGGGAAGGGACAGGGGAGAGAGGGTACTGCCCGGACGAGAGGCAGGACCCAGCACCTCGCCAGTCCGTTCACCTCTCACGCCTGCTTCCCCGACCTTGCTCTGAGCCCAGGCCTGCCTCTGCCCTAGAAAGGCCCCGCCTAAGGGCAGGCCGCACCCCACCCCACATGGCCCAGGCTTCCTGCCCTAATGGGACACCGACTCAACCAGAGTCTGGCCAGAGTCTCCCCATCCCGTAGCCCCCCAGGGCCCCGCAAGTTCAGGTTCTATCTCATTCCTCCCAGCCCCCGAATCGCCCTCCTGCCAGATTACCAGATTCCTCAGCCCCAACCCTTGAACCCAGCCCCTGGCACCAGTCGGAGCCTGGCCCTTCCTCTTCCCTCGGGCTCCGGCCCCGGGGCAGCCTCCTCCCTAGCACAGTATCCTGGTCCTTGAAGCCTGCCCCCTGCGGCTGCGCTCCTGGACCCTCCCAGCCCACCCGCGGCCTAAACCTCCTTCAGAACCACGCCTTGCTGCTGGCCCTGACGCCTCGCCCCCGCACCCCAGACAGCCCGCTCTCCCCACTCCCGTTCTGTCCCAGATACAGCTGGCCCCTGGCCTTCTTCTTGCTCCCCCTACCTGGCGCAGGTTTCGAGTGACCCGGACGTCATGCCAGGCGTTGTCGTTGAACTTGCCGTTGACGGGTTCCACAAGGGCCTCAAAGGCTCCCGAGCCCAGGTTGATGACGAGCCAGACGGCCCCAGATTTGAGGGACAGGTTGACATAGTCGGCCGACTTGCCCGTGTGCAGCATCAGCCCGTTGCGCTGCAGGGTGCGGAAGGCCAGTGTGATCTCGTCCGTGCTGCTCTGGATCGGGTTGTGTGACAGGTCATAGCAGAAGAACTCGTTGCCTTTGAAGGTCGCCACAAACTCCTCCTTGCCTGGATGCCGCGGTGGGGAAACGGGAGAGGGCTGAGTGGGGCAGGGCACTCCAGACCCTCCCTCTTCCCCTCCAGCCACCCAGGCGCAGGTCCTGGGCACCGGGAGCCCCTCGATCCCAACTGCAAGCTTTAGGCTCTCTCCCCTCCCCGTGCTGTCCACCCTCTTCTCTGGACCCTGCCGTCTTTGCTGTCAGAAGTCAGCTTCCCCCATGTCTGTCTCCAAAGCACGAGGCTGCTAAGTGGCTCTCACACTGCCAGCTGACAACTAAGCTGCCACAGGGCCAAGTGAAGCAGACATTCTCACTGTCTCCCCCGACACTGGCCCTCCATCGGCCACCCCCCTTAACAAAAGGATGTGGAAGAGCAACAAGGAACTGCACCGGACATCTTCCCGGAGTGCCCCCCTATGGCGGGGGCACCAAGGGTCTCCTGAGTGCAGCCCACCTCCCCCTCCCGCCTCTTCTGCCATTCTCAGTGCCTGGGGACAGTCTGAGGCCTCACCACATGGGGTGGGACTAGTAGGCCTACTTCGTAGCAGTGAGCAGATGAGGAGAATGGGGTGGAGGAGGCAGGGGGAAGACACATGGGAGGCGATGCAGGTGGCAAGGATGTGCGTCAGGGAGCAGTGGGCCACTGGGCGGGGCTGACACAGGTGGCCACCATGCCAGCTGTCACCGCCCCCCCAGCTTCCTAGTTCAACCTGAGAGGACAGCACAGACAGGCCCTAGGCAGAGAGCCTCCAAGGGTCCCCAGAGGGCAGGTGTGGGACCCTGTGTGCCAGGAGATGGCTGGGGGCAAAAGTGCACGGGCAGGCCCGGCTCTCGTGTGTGTGTGCGTGAGTGTGTGTGCACGGGTAAGCGCCCTGCATGGGGTTCCTTCCACTGGCACACTTTAAACAGGAGTGAAAACAACTGGGAGGGCCTTAGGGACTTTTAGCGTTCTGTAAGTGGGTGACAATGGCTCCGTGGAAGGAAGGTGGGTCCCAGCCCCACACCTTCACAAGCCGGAGCCCACACAGAGGGAAGAAAACAGGCCGTGGAGTCAAGGGAGCGCAGAGGACCTGGACTCTGACAGTTTCTCCTCCCAGCAGGCGGTGGCACAACAGCTGGGCCCACCCACCTTGCAGGGTGGATGGGGGGCGAACAAGACGGCTGGCCAAGGGCCTTCATGGAGTGCAGAGATTCTCAGCACAGGTCCCCAGGCCCAGGAAGAAGCAGGGCACGATGCCGGTGCGGGGGGCACACGTGGCCTTCAGAGGCCCCTGCTCCCCTGTGGGCCGGGCCCCAGCAGCAGGCGCCCCGTGTGGAAGCCGTGGCTCTCTGGGTGCCTCTCCTGCAGATGCCTCTCCCCTGCACAACGGTCCCACTCTCTCCCTCCGGGCAGTCTGCCCACAGACTCAGTCCTCACTGCTTCCGGATGCCAAGGCACCAGCTGCTGCCCCAGAGCCTGGCACCGCACTCACTGCAGCTGGCCAGGCCCGGTTTCCTGAGGTCACAGGGCAGTGAGGCTGGTGGGGCATCGGCCACACGGGGACAGCCACAAGCCCCACTCTGCCTACCTTGGGGCTCCAGTGGGAAGGGCCAGAAAACCAAGAGGAGGAGTCAAGGAGAAACAAGAAGGGAAAGACTGGCGATGTGGAGGGAGGCCACGTAGAGAAGGAGAAAGATGGACCATGAGGGACAGAAGGGAAATGGAGACAGCGCAGAGCTGTGAGGGAGCAAGAGGTGATGGGGGGAAGCAATCTGGATAAAGACGAAGGCAAGCTGGGAGGGGACAGGTAAGGGTGATGGGAAGAGGGCCCTCAAGGAAAAGGGGACAGAGACCTCCCAGGAAAGGAAGCCAAGGGTTTCTCGGGGCCTTCCTGTTTCCATAGCAACCAGGCCTGCTGCCCAGGCAGAGTGGGGGGGGGGGGGGGGCGGCTCAAGGACCAGAAAAGGGAATGTGTTTGACCTTGAGTTTGCTCCGCATCCTACTCCCTCCCAGAAGCCGGGCCTCCCCTCCCACTCCCTCACCTTCACTACAGTCAAAGAAAATATTAAAGGGAGAGTCAAACAGAAGGAAAGGAAAGAATAAGGCAACCACGTGAGAAAGTGATTGGAACAGAACAAAAGAGGCCAGTAAAAAGGAGAGAGGCGGGCCTAAGGCTGGACCACGGCTGCCAAGGCAAAGTGGAGAAATGAGGCCATTCCTTGACTCCTCTGGGCTCTGGCTCTGGTCTCCTAGGAGAGGAGGCAGAGCCAGCCACTCTGGAGCCAGAGTCTACATGTTCTCCAACGCCCGTCACCGCCACAGACCCAGGTAGGCCCAGGGATGGAAAGAGGCTTGGAGCAGCCAGAGGGAACCTGAAAGAATTGGGGGAGAGCGACAGAAAACAGATGAGCAAATGCGAACAAGAAAACCCAAGGTGGTGGGAAGGACAGAGATAGCCCCTGAGTGGGGAGGAGGCAGTAGGACCTCTAGGGATTAGTGTGTCAGGTAAGCACGTGGGGGCTGCCCTGCCAACCATGCTCAGAAGAGCACCAACCAGATCTAAGAGGAGCGAGACCTGAAACAGCAGGGGGCGCTCTCCCACACCTCGCCGCGCGGACGACCCCGGAACTACAACTCCCAGCAGCACTTGAACAGTTACCCACTCCTAATAGTCCCTGGCACTGGAAGGGGGTCATTGCTGATACCTGTTTATCTCCCAGGGTCAGGGAATGTGGAGCCCCACAAGTGTCTGCAGTCAAGCTGAATGTGGCTAGAGACCAGTTGTTGTGGTCCTGGATCTCTAATGGCCATGGCGGGGCAGAGCAGCTGCCTCCTTTCCAGGCCCAGCTCAAAGCCCTCCTCTGGGAAGGTCTCCAGCCCCCTTAGCCCCTCCCTATGCTCAAGCACTACAGCTGTCTGTTCTGCTCATTTGGCACTTACTGCCTAGTAACATCTTGTACTGCTCCCTTGGGAGGAAGTGCGATGTGAGAAAGAAGACCTGGGCACTAATGCTGGCTCTTGCACCAGCTTTGTGACCTTGGCCGAGAGGCAACATCTCTAAGCCCCAGCTTCCTCCTCAGGACAAAGGAACTCATCATCGGCCTACCTCACAGGTCACCGTGGGCATCTAGAAAGAGACCAGACCAGGTGAGGCTTCATAAACTGTAAACCATTCCACAAATAAACGACTCTTACACTGGGATGTAACTTCCTCTGTGTGTATGTGCTGCCTCTCTCTCTAGATCAATGAATAAATTAACTCCTCTGCACAAAGTCTGCACTTTCCCTATACTTTGCACGTACCACACTTTATTGTAGTTCTTTGTTAGAACATCAATGAGCCCCTTGAGAACAGAGCCCATTCACCCATTTAAAATAAATCTGCTGAGCACACACCTACATCTGTGCCAGGAGCTGTGGAAAGCACCAGGGGTATACCAACGAAAATACCCAACCACTGTCCTCAGGGAGCTCGGTCAAGTTGGGGAGGCAAACAGGTAAAGTGACAGTTACTCGCCGTGTGGCGAGTGACGTAATGGATGTGTAGACAAAGGGAACGCCGAGCAGCTTCTGGGTTTGCCTGGGGAGTTTGGGGGAGACTTCCAGTGTGGTGGCCTGGCTGCTTTTTCGAGAGTCAGCTGAAAGAGATACCAAATGGTTGGGGAAGAGGGCAGGGATGGCAGGAATCCAGGCCAACAGAACAGCGAGAACTAAAGAATGGGACTTGATAGCCCCAGGGCCTGGCACCCGCTGGCGCTCCTTGAGGGGTTGCTACACTGCCCTGTAAACTTCTTAGGGAAGAGAGTCTCTTAAGAGAGGCAGCCTCACACAGGTTCGAGCCCTGGTCCGGGAAGATCCCACATGCCGTGGAGCAACTAAGCCCACGAGTCACAACTACTCAGCCCGCGTGCCACAACTGTTGAAGCCCACGCGCCTAGAGCCCGTGCTCTGCAACAAGAGAAGCCACCGCAGTGAGAAGCCCGCGCACCGCAACGAAGAATAGCCCCCTCTCGCCGCAACTAGAGAAAGCCCGCGCACAGCAACGAAGACCCAACGCAGCCAAAAATAAATAAATAAAATAAATGAATTTATTTAAAAAAAAAGAGAGCGAGAGAGAGAGAGGCAGCCTCAGTGCAGAAAAAAAAAAAAGGAGCTTGAAACCTACAGCCCTGAGACAGGATAAAGGGGCCCGGGCTGGCCTCAGGGGCATTGGCAAGCGTCAGTTTCCTCATCTGTAAACCAAGGGCAATGAGCCCTTCCACAGGGGGTTGTGAAGGCTCATTTAGGTGACACATGTGACACATAACTTATTATAAATGCCACATCTCCCATCCAGAATCCCCCTGGGCTGACCCCTATCGTGCTTGCAGAATTTGATGGTTAAATGGGGGGCTGACCCTGCTGCCTAGCCACTCTCCCAGAGAAACAGATACTTTCTAGTCATCCCTGTTCTTTGGCCTGAACAACTGCCACAAAAAGACATCTGTGGGGACTTCCCTGGCGGTCCAGTGGTTAAGACTCAGCGCTTCCACCACAGGGGGCATGGGTTCAAGCCCTGGTCGGGGAACTAAGATCAGAGCGGCCAAGAAAAAAAGACATCCGTGTTCTAGAAAGAGGTCAACAGGACAAATGGGCTTTGGGAAAGAAATGGAGGTTTGTGGCCCTTTACACCGAGGCAGGTACTGCGGGTGGACCTCAGAGGGGGTTGAAGGGGACACGCCTCTATTGACTCAGCTGCCCTCCAGAAAGTGAAGCTGGCCTACAGAGGGTGAGGGCTGGGCTCTCGGGGGACCGTGGGGTCACTGACCTTTTGTCGGCTGGTGCACATCGCTGGCTCCTCCTCTCCCGGCCCCCCCCTCGGAGAACAGTAAGGACCCTACTGGAGAAGCAGAATTGGGGAGTCAGGCACGGGGGGCTACCCAGGCAGTCCCACCCCAGCCTTGAGGCGATGGAGGGCCCTGTCCAGGGCGGAGGGCCGGCTTGGAGGTACAGGGTCGGGGTGGGTTGCTGCTCTGGGGACTCGCTCGCTTCAGGGCCTCTGGGGAAGGAGCCAGTTGACAAACCGGGAACCATCAGCCCCACAAACCCCGTCAGACTCACGACCACTGACCTCCCCCTCCTTGCCCAGGGGCGGGGGGACAAGTGGAGGGGCAGAGGCCTCGCTGCTGGTTCAGGAGCCCCTTCTGCCCAACAACATGCAAACAGGCCAGACCTCTGGCCCTGGGGACCCTGAGCTCCCGTCCAGATTCTCCCCCACTCTTGGCTGCGCTCTGCTGGGCCAGGTTCCTCTTCTTCGACTAGTCCAACAGCCTGACAGAGCACCCCTCTTCCAAAACTGCCCCGTTCCCACACCAAAGCCCTCTTCTCCTCTTTGCCCATCCTCGAGGCAAGCTGGTTCTCCCTCTACACCTGTTCCTTTACTACAGTGAGTGCTCTCAACGTTGCCTTCATCCACTTCTTGGCCAGTTAGACCGAGGGGCTCCCCAGGCGCAGGGCCGCGCGCTCTGTTTGCTCCTTGTCCCTCCACCGTGCCCTCAGCAGGGCTGCGCACACCAGGAGGTCCTGCCTGGCTGAGCTCACAGTGGATGCGGGAAGGCCTTTCTCGGGGAGGACTTCCCGCTCGCCACCACCCAGCGCCCCCAGCCCAGGCCTCCAGAGTCCCGCAGGCACGTATCACCATGTCTGGGCTCCAGGCTGCCTTAGGTTCTCCACCCAGCCCTGACCAGCGGTTCCCAGGCACCACACCTACTGCCAGACCCCACGAGATGGTTCTTAAGGGGAACTCAAGAATGGAGTTTAAAAGTCCTTGTCTGGGTCCTATTCCAACTCCAATCCCCAGAACTAAAGCTAGAATAACAGCTGGGCTGTGGCCTTTCGGGAGGTGGAGGGGTGGCTTTAGGGATCCTTCAGGGCTTCATCTAGGACAAAGGTGAGCCACAGCCAGCAAACCCAGAACCAGGCACTGAGATGCAAGAAGGATGTGAGTAAACCCACCAGGCCCTGACTCCCCACTCGGGACTTCCTCTTTCCCCACATTTCTTACCATAATTTCACATCCCTGCAAGAATCCCAGGCCTCTACCTCCCCAGACCTAAATCCATCCCAAATTCCCGATCTGAGTCTCTCCCCACAGCCCAGCCTTCATCCTGTAGGCTTCTGCTGCCTACAGGCTAAGGACACCACCCCGTCCCTATGGAAGATGAGCCCCAACAGAAGACCACCGGGGCAGGGAAGCAGTGCCTGAGGATCTGGGAGGGAGTCAGCAACAGGGAGGTCAGAGCTGGGGGATCAAGGTCAGGACTCCTGGGGTCTGTCTCCAGGTTTGCCGAACACCAGGGCTTTTAAAGATAGTAAGGACTTGGTCGAAGGGAGGCTAAAAATAGATGAGCGGTCCCAACGGTACCACCAATTAAACGCTGCGTAATCACTAGCAAGTCACTTCATCTCTCTGGGCCTAAATGTCCTCATCTGTCAAATAGGGTCAGGAGACATCCAAAAGACACAAGGGTGAGGGTGTACGGGGGTGAGGGGAACAGCTGTGGAAAGGGGGCATCCCACAGCAGCAGGGTGAGGGGAATGAGGCTGCCTAAAATCCACTTCCTCCAGCCCATGCTTTTCTCTTTCTATTTGGATTCACAGAAAAGAAAGAATGATCAGAATGAGTAGAAGGAAATAAAACACCACCATGAGAAAGAAAAAAAAAAAAAAAAAAGCAAGATACACTATCAGGAAAACGCAAAAAGGTGACTGGAGACAACGGCAGGAGTTCAAACATCTCTTGATGTCAGAAACCAAGGTGGGATGAGGGCGGATGGAGTGTGTCGGGGGAGGTGGGAGAGGGGAGAGCATACATGGGGACCAGCCCCCCCCCCACCCCAGCGCCCAAATAAAATAAAGACAAGGCAGAGGAGGGGGGTAGGAAGGCAGGAAGGAGGCGGGACAAGTGGAGGAGGGGGAAGGGGGGCAAGGGGGGGTGGACAGAAAATCCAGGTGCAGGTTGGGGGCCATCCAATCCAATCCAAACCAAGCCAGAACTTCAAACCATACCTTCGCTGTTTAACGTCAGGTGAGCCGGACCTTGGAAAGGGAAGGAGAGAAAGAAAGAAAGGAGACAATAAAAGAAGAAAAAAGAAAGAAAAGGGGAAAGAAACAAAGAAAACACGAGTCATCAAAATCAGCCAGAGAGAGGGGAGAAAAAAGCTTTTGCTGCCACAATTTAAAAACCCTTTTTAACTTGTGACAGACATCGGGGGAAAGCCCCCAGCCCAGAGCTGAGGAAAGGGGCCCGATGCCGAAACAGAGGGTGGAGGGCACGAGAAGCGGGGGGAGAGAGAGAGAGAGAAGGGGGGCGCCAGAGAGGGTGAGGGGGGTACAGGCAGAACCAGAGGAAGGATTGGGGCAGGAGTCACTGCAGGGGGAGAGGAGATTTTGGTTTCTTTTTTTTTCTTCTTGCCGGAAAAAAAAAAAGGAAAAGGAGGAGAAGCATGAGTCTGGGAGGGCTGCTTTTTCCTTTTTCTTTTTTTCTTTTTTTTTTCTTCCGGGAGGCGGAGAGAAAAAAAAACGGTCAACGAGAAAAACGATTCGGATGGAGGAGAAAATAAAACACGACACAAAAATCAAAGCCACCTGGAGAGAGAGAGAGTGTCCTGTTAGCGCGGGATTGAGCAGACAAGAGGGATATCCAACACCCCCCCCCCACCCCATCCCGTTACCCCACGAGCCTGGCAGAGACCGGGAAGACGGGGGTATGAAGAGCCTGGGCCTAGAGGGAATCTCCCACCAAAGGGGGCTGTGGAAAGGCATCTGTCCGGGTCCAATCCTCCCAACTCCACCCCTCCCAACAGCCTCCGAATGGGTAACAGGCACCCTGCCCACCCGGGTTCTACGAGGAAACTGGGATTCAGGAGGACAAAGTTAGAGCGACAGCAGGTTGGAGGAAACAGAATCTGGGGAAACACTGGAGCAAGGATGGGGGCCTGGATCCTTCCATAGGGAGGACTGGGAGGCCAGGCCAGCACTCTTGGACAGCAAAGACCAAAGAGGGCAGCCAAGACCCATGGGCAGGAGCCCCAGCTCTCTGAGAGGTCGAAACACCTCATTCGAAACTATTCTACGGACCCCCTTTCTCTGGACAGGCCCTCTCTGAGGTGACCCAAAAGCTGAATTGTGAAAAGGGAAAACAGAAGCCCGACAGCCAAGATGGAGAGCAAGATTGTGTGGGATTTTTTTTTCGGGGGTGCCTTGGTCCCTTGAGAGAGCCTGGTCAGCCCTGATTTGGGGACCCCCTCAGCCTTAGGGGGAGAGACTTTGGCCCACTGGACCAGTACCCTAGTCCCCAGAAGGCATCAGCCAAGGAACACTCTCCCCCAGAGAGGCTGGCAGCACCATGCCCCACAGCGGAGCTGAGACCCCAGGGCTCCCTGAGATGACCAGCCCCACCAGACCTCAGCCCCCGCCTCCCCCATCCCTGCACCCGTGGTGTCTGGCCAAGAGGATGGGGAAGGAACAGCCCTGCAGCACCACCTCGCCCTTGGAAACCATCCCCGCTGCTGAGGCTGTGAGATGTGGGCCCTGGGGGGAGAAAGCCGGGACCAGGATGGAAGATAGGGAAAAGCGCTCCAGGTGTCTCTGGGGCAAGGCTGAGGGCCAGGATGCCTGGGTTCCAAAAAGAAAGGCAGCAAAAAGGCCAGAAGGGCATGGCCAGCGCCCAAGGGCCTGGATCCTGTGGAAGATTTGGGTAGATGGTTCATGTTGCCCCCTTCTTGTCTCAGGCAGCACTGGTCTCTCCCCAGTGCTGGGTCTGAGGCCAGTCGGGGGAGGGGACCACAGCTGCTAAGGGCTGCCTCAGGACAAAACAGCTCTTGGGAAGACACAGGTTTTATCCACAAAACCGGAGGGGACCCAAGCATTTGGACCAAGTCTTATTCCTTGCTCCGAACGCCCCCCACCAACTCTTTCCCCCAAAACTACCAGCATCTTCCAAACCCCCTGAATCCAGGACCCAGACCCAGGGCCCTAACCCCTCATCCATCTCTTCCAGGCCCAGGAGCCGAGTGACCTGTGAACCTGCCTCCTGTCCCCCCTGCCGCCTGTACCACTGCTGTGGCGGAGTGGCATCTCTGCCTCGAAGACCCTTCCACTGCCCAGCTCCCAGCCAGCCTCATTAGCATACGGCACTCTCCCTCTGTCGCCACGGCAACCAGCTGCTCAGCTCCCTCAGGAGTGACAGCACCAGCCATCCTGGGGAAGGCGAGGCCGGTTCCCTGCCCTGTCTACCTGAGGCTCAGCCCAGCCTGGCCCGAGGGTGCTCTCCCTAAAGCCTGCCTCACCCCCTGGCCTGAAATCTCTGCTCTCCCCATGCCCCGGCCCCCCTCCTTACACCCTCCCCACCTCTACCTGTGGCATCAGTCCCTCCTCCAGCCACTGGAGAAGAGGCTGGTAGTGACGAATGGCATTACCAAGGGTCCTCTCCTAGGGCACTTTATCTGGCTGCTTCTGGGTCTTCTCTCCCTGCTACAAAAGGCTAGGGGGAAAGGGGTGGGGCTACCAGGATCCCCAAAAGGAGATGCTCGGCAGGGGCCTGGGGAGCAGGACGGCTGGGTCCCTGGGAGAAAGCTAGGCCTGAGGCACAGTGTCGAAGGACCAGACAAGAGGGTGAAGGCACGGAGGACTCAGAGATCTGAAGAGGGACCTGCAGAGTCCAGAGCGTAATGCCACCAAGGAGTCCTGCAGCCCACCCCCCGTGAAGCCACCACCTACCAGACCCACCTCCCCACTCTCAGTCTCGCCCCCTTACTCTCCTGACAAAACCCCAGGGAGGACCAACATCGAAAGAAGGAAGAGGGTTATAGGGGACAAGATTGTGAGACACACAAGCAGCCATGACACAAAGACACACAGATGCATCACATCCCTGGGTGTATACACACACACACACACACACACACACAGCCTCAGACACACACCCCTGCACAGCCACTGACCTGCAAGCACACGCAGGGCCACATCCAGACCAGCAGGCCACCATGGCGCCCCCAAGAGATGGCTAAGTGGTCTCATTCCCCACTTGTCCCTAAAGCCCAGCTTCCCGTCTTGTCCCTCTATTCTACTATTCTACTTGTTTGGAGAAGAACTGTTTCCTTTTTCCTCCCCTTCAGCTCCAGGCCACTGTTCCTCCCCACAGCAGCCCTCCGGTTTCTTCTCTTGGGCTGGCCTTTTCCCCCTCCCCATTTCTCCCCTTTCTGCCCCTCTCTCCACTGTGTCCTTCCTCTTCCCGCCTCTACTTACCCCCTCTTCTTCCTCTTGTCTGTCTGCCCCCTGCTCCCTACCCCCCGAGCCCCTTTCCTCCACCCTTTTCCCCTCTCTTTCTCCTCCATCTCTCCCTTTGTTCCGGAGGAGACATGACATCAAGAGCAAGTAAAAGTCACATCAGCACTAAATCTTATCTCCAGCCCTCAGAAGGCTGCGTCCACACAGACACGCAGACTCTCTCTCGCACACACACAGAGGTAAACACTGACACACGGAGACGCAGACACGGACAGGACAGATGCAGACACAGATGCAGACGCTCCTACAGAGGCACACGGAGATGTGGGCCACGCCACAGAAGACACGACGCTGGAGGGGCACACACCTCTACACACACTCAGACACATGTACACAGGCATACGTGTACAGACGTGCACAAAGACACCCAGACACAACAGAGCAGCAGAGCTGCGTGAACACGTGTGCACACAGATTCACACGCACGCACACGGGTGCCTGCCCAGAGGGATCAGGAGACCTGAGGGCACCCAAGGAGAAGGGACATGAGAGAGAGAGACAAGCCAAACCATGGACACCACCAGGGAAAGTGGATTCCAGCCCCTTCTTTCCTTCCCCGGACTCCTGCATCCAGGGCAGGGCCAGGCCCGGGGAGCTCCCAGCCTGGGGCTGCACACATGCTTCCCACACCCGCTACTCCAAGAAGAAAGTGTGGGGCAGGTTTGGTGACTGGGGTCCTATCTCCCTCCCAGCCCGCTGCATGCCCTCCCTGTGCGGGCCACATGAGCTCCCCTGCAGCACAGCTGTCCAGCCTGGACCATTCAACCCAGTCTTCCCTCCCTGACGTGGTCCACCTCGCAGAAGGAAAAGAAACAGGGAAAAGCATGGTGAGAGAAGGTTCAGACGGGAACACAGAGAGAGCCTGGGGAAGGACAGAAACAAAGAGAGAGGTCCAGGGACAGAACCCTGGAGAACAAGAGAGGCAAAGACAAAAACAAGAAAGAGAGAGAAGGCAAACGAAGCAGAAGACAGGGAAAGAATGGACAGAGACCGCGCAGCGAGGCACGTTCCCCACCCTTCCCCGGGCCTGGGCTGAAGGAAGAAGCAGACCATCCCTACCTACCGAGGCCAGCCCGTGGGGCAGGGGACAGGGGACTACAATTGTGTCAAACAGGAGAAGCTGCTACCCAGCCCACATCCCCTGACCCGGGGACCCGACCCCCTCCCCATGCCTGCGCTCTTCAGACCCCGGAGCGGATTCTACCCAAGCACCACCCCCAGCCACACCCCAACCCCTGGCAGCGTGGCCTTTCTAAGCTTCCTCAGCTGGGCTGGGCAAAAACCCATCTCCTCAATCATTTCTGGACACTTCTGAATGCTCCAGCCCCCTCCCTCCAGCTCCACCCCCAGTCTGGTCTCCTCCCAGGAAAGAAGAAAGGCCGGTGGGCAGACGTGCTGAAGACAGACAATGGAGGGACCGCCTCTACCAGGCAGTTCTCCCCAGCAAACCAGAAAGAGGGACCAGGTGAGAGGCGGGCCGAGGCAGCCAAGAGGACACCCAGACATCCTTCCCCGGGGACGCCACACGTGGGCAGGGGAGGGAACCACCAGGCCCCCCGGCGATTGATCTGCCACCCTAGCGACCGAGAGGTATCACTCACCTTCCATGGGGTGCTCCTCTGCAGGCCGGCGAGGTTCAGGAAGGGGGATGCAGAAAGAGAGAAAAAAAGGAGGACGGTTAGCGAGGGTACCAAGGACAGGGCTCCAAGGGGAGTGATGGAAGGTGGGTCCAAGTTCCCCTAGCCCGCCCAGGCCCGGACACAGGTCACCCAACCAGGAAGGCCCTGCGGGGATGAGACAGAGCCTCACACACAGGGTCACACAGTCCAAGGGGACATGAGCCTCGAGTTACACTTCAGGAAACTGAGGCCCAGGACAGGGAGGTAATCGCTCAAGGTCACATGGGAAATCAGAGGCAGAGCCAGGAACAGCAGTCAGGCGTCCAGACTCCCCCAGCGCGCTCCCCCCACCCCCGCACTCCATCGCGTCTCAGAGACAGATGGGGACACGCTCATGCCGGGCTCACCCTCAGTGACACACTGACACACATAGGCACTTGATGATGCAGAGACATGCATAATCTCTCACACGACTCACACCTGAAGCCTGTGCACACTCAGGCCCAAGCACTCCCCACCGCCACCCTGTCGGGGGAGAAAAGTCAGCGTACTCAGAAAACACAGTTTCTGCCTGCAAGTGCCGTGTGACTCCCACCCCAGTCGCCCAGCCTCTCTGAGCCCCCAGTACCTCCTCTGCAAAAATGAGACGGGTGGGCTAGAGCTCCTCTGAGGGCCCTTCTGGCTCTGGTTCTGTGATTCTGGGGTAAATGCCTTCTCAACAGCTGGGTGTGGCAAAGGGCCCCCAGGCCGGACGGGCCACTTCAGGGGGCCAGACCGGGCCCATCCCTCTGTCGTGCCACAGCCTTTGGGCAGTCAGCCCTCACCTCTCAGGGGCCTGCCTGGGCCTGTCCCTGGGGCTCACCAAAGAGATCAAGAAAGAAGGAAGGGAGGGAGGAGAGAGGCAGTTCCTTCAGCTAAGCTCAAGCAGGCTGGGCTCCGGCCTGCTCTATAAGAGGGCCAAGAAGCCCCCTCTGCAAACATTTCTGACCTGCCCGCTTACGGGGAGCCTTTAGAGGAGGCAACAGGGGGAAAAGGAAGAGCACAACCTACAAACAAACAGACCCATTGGGCAAACACACACGCACGCAATCACACGTATGTGGACCCAGGATACACATGTGTACACGCAAACAGCTGTTCAGGACACACTCACGCCCGTGTGCACACGCTATCTCCTACCTCCAGCCTCACTTTGTGTTCTCTTCTCATCCGCTCTTAGGGGGTTAGCTAAACTCCAGAAACACACACTGTCATTTGTCACACCTTATAGCACGCCCACAATACACACACACAGGCTGAATGCAGAATCAATACGCGTGCTGTGACCTAATACATCATATGAGATGCACACGCCACGCCACCCCACACGCCCTCCAGTGGCTAGAGACACACACCCCAGGAGGAGCACAGCCCCCTTTTGCTATCTATCGATCTATTAGTCTCCTGTTTTCTAAACCTACACACACAAGCCTTTACATATCCACGTGTGTTACAAACACACTTCTATACAACACAGAGCTTCTTTTACCTGACAGCTGCATCCCCCAAAAGCCGTGTATACACTGATTCCCTTAAATAAACTGAATCACGTGACATTTATGGTGGGGAGGGGAGCTGGCTAGGAAGGGACCCTCGGGAAAACCCCTGGACTCTCGAGAGCAGCCCTGTGTCTGGATCTCTGTCGCAGTGTGCTGGGGCCCTGGTCGGTCAGCACACGCATGTCTCCAGCTCCTGCACAAACAAGGAGGCACATCACCCGACACGGCGGGGATTTCAAACCCTATTCCCACCTGCCACAAATGTGGGCCGTGCTATGCTCAGGAAGGTCAGACGACCAAGTACAGCCTGCTGCCTGCATGAGTCTCCCCTCTCCTGGTTTCGCAGAGGGGCCCCTGGGGACTCACTGGCCTCTCTTTCTCAGCTGCCCTTCGCTTTCTGCTGATTCACCTGTGCCCCTCACCTGCCATCACGGGCCCCTCCAGGCTCAGCCCCAGGCCCTCCACGCTCCTCTCTCTTCTCCCGCCCTCCTCCATGAGAGTGCACTTTCGTGGCTAAGGGACCCCCAAACCTGTATCTTCATCCGTGGCCTCTTCCCTGGGGGCCAGTCCTGCACCCCCAGCCATGCGCTCTGCGATCACTCAGCTCCTGACACCCAGACTACCACTAAAGCCGCGTTTGACATCTCCACCCGCTGCAACAAAGCTCCCGTTTCCCTGCCTTCAGCAAAGGCACCGCTTTCCACCAGAGCTTCTTGAACACCCAGCATGTGCCCCACACTCTGCCAGGCTCCAGGGAGGCCCAGAGTTAGCCACGTGCCAGACACCATGCAGACCCTCAATGTGCGTTATCCGCATCAGCTTCCCAGCAACCCCCACAAGCTGGGTGTGTTACCTACCTCCTTTGCAAAGAAAAGGACACTTGCCCCGGAGCACACAATCACCTCTGCCTTTGTCCACTGCGCTCCTAGGTCATCAGAGCCCCCATGCTCACCCCTGACCCCCGGTTTCCTTCATTAGCCTCCTGCTGTTTGGTCCCCCCGCCCATGCCCAGCCTCGCTCTTGGGCACATGTACCAGATACACCTGACTAAGTACAGCCATGATCAACACACATGCACAAGCACACACACACAGTCAGAACTTTTCAGTAGCTTGGGTACAAACCTCTCTTCTGTGCTCCCGATCTGCCTTCAGAGAAGCTTGACCTGAGTGTCTCATGGGCTGAATGTCCTCACGTCCAAGATGGACCTCAAAACCCTCACCCCTGCAAGCCCGTTCCTCCTGCCTGCACTCCCGGATCAGGTCAGACACCCAGAAATCAGCCTTGCTCTTTTCTTTTTCACACCAATCACCAGGTCCTATCAGTTCCAACCTGTAAAACTCTAAAAGCTCGACTCGACTCCTAGAAACACTTTTCATCCCTCCCTCACCATCAGCACAGCCCCAAGGCCAGACCCTCATCAGATCCTCGCCTCAGAACACTGATAAGCCTCTTAAAGGACCGCCCCCTCCAGCCAGTCTTTTTATCCCAGAAGTCACAGTCCAAGCACCGCCAAAGTGGTCCAACTGAGTCACGACCCTGCTTAGAACTCTTCAAGGCTTCCCAGGGCCCACAGGATCAAGTCCAATCTTCCCAGGAAAGTCCATTTGGGTTTGACCATGCCTCCCTCCAACCTCCTTTCCTGCGACAGTCCAGGCTTCAGCCACACCCAATTCCTCCCCCTTTCCCTACTATGCCACGTCTCTGCACATACTATTCCCTCGGCTTGAAACACCCTTCCCCATGCTCATTCCTCTCACCCTCAGCTGCCTGAGAAAGTCAACTCCTGCTTTCAGACCAAGTCAGTATACGTCGGTCTGTGTTCTGAACTGACCTCCTAGCCATCCTTCTTTTGTGCCAGTTCTCGATATGTAGCTCGGGTTGTTATTTCACTTATCGCATCTCTATTGCGATTGTGTTTCCACGTCTGCTTCCTGGCTGGACTGTGAGAGCTCCAAGAGGAAGGACAACGTCTCATTCATCTCTCTATATCCAGCTGCTTACACAGTTCCTGGCTCAGAAAAAGGCAGGCCTGTGTTTGTTGAATGAATAAAAAATAAGAAGTGAACACTTCTCACTTACCCAGCACTTCAAATGTGCCTGGCTCTTTCCATGCCTCGTTTCCCTGCTACCTCATCAACAGATACTACTATTACTCCCTTGTAAAGATGGGGAAATCAAGGCTCAGAAAGTGGAAGAAACTTACCCAAGGTCACACTGGTGGTGAGAGACAGAGTCAAAATCTGAACCAAATCTGTCTGGCTTTAAAAGTTTCGATGGGCTGCATTCTTGGCCTGAAGTTCAGAACTTCTAGAAGCTGGCTTTAATCTACAGTTCTGATTTTATTTCCCATAAAGCACAACCATCTTGGTCTGATACACTCGACTCACACCCTCTGGACTCCTCATTTAGACCATTTTCCTGGCGGGGAAACCCTGGTCTTTCTTTTACCTCCACAAATCTCACTCAGTCATCCTTCAAGATCTAGCCAAGTCCCACCTCCTCCTTGAAGCCTTCTCTGACCACAAGGGTTAATAATCATAGTAGCATTTATTGATCACTTAAGAATAGTGCCTGGCACATTGTAAAGGATTTCCATGTATTAACTCATTTAGTCCTACAACAACACATGACCCCCATTTTACAGAGTAGGACATTGAAGAACAATGCAATTCAGCAAACTGTCCAAGTTCTCAGAGCTAGCAAGTAGCAAAGCCGGGATTAAACCCGTCAGCCCATGCTCGTAACCATTCTGCCACAGGAGGCTTTCCTCGGGAGCATCTGTCTCATCTCTGGGATCTTACAGCAGTCGCTCTCTGCACAGCTCTCTCTCGAGCTGTCCATCCCATTCTGCCTAGAGCCGTTTCCAACAGCAGAAACTGTCAGGACCACAGGTATTAGATGTTAGAGCTGACAGAGTGATTCCACATAGGTGACTTCATTTACTCAACTTTCATACACACAGGTCTTGAGTGCCTCCCCAGAGGGCATAAATGGCATTGTCTTGGCTAACATGAACTGGGGATCCCAGCAGATTCATCATCAAGGACAGGGATGAAGACCAGAACCAAAGAAAAGAAACAGTTCTGAGCAGCCAAAACCGACATGGTAACAGTTATGCATTAAAAACTGTTATTTTCTCATAGGAGAGCCTCTCAGACCCAACCCAGAATCCACTCCCTCTTAGCGACATACAATTCTAACATGCTGGGAATGCTGATGTCCAAGTTCACAGAGAGAGAGAGAGAGGGATATGGATTGTTACCTGACAACTCCTCCTCAGGGCAGAGGTGGAAAAACTAGAAAAAGCTAACATAAGAACTCAAAAGTCAGGCATCATTTCAGGCAGGGACAAACCTCAACAAAGGAACCACTGTGTGACAGTCCGGTGCAATACCTGAGGGGAATAACGACATCCTGAGTCATCCGGAAAAGGTTAAATCACATTCCAAATATGCTTAGGGAGGCAGAGAGGTGTGCAACATATTTTTAAAAGATTTCCATCTGAAATGTTCTAAATGCTAGTGAGCTGTGTATTTTAATGGGATAATGCCCCACTTTCCAGGGTGAGTTCCTCCCCGCGGGCTCCGGAAGCCTGCGAGTTTCCTGATCGATTTCCACTGCCCTCTCTCACTGCTGGGACGACAAATACGGGAACACCCTCAACACATAGTGGCTGAAAGGAGAAGCTGTGGCCCAAGGAATCTGGGGTGGTTGCTGGTTTCTAATGAAACACTGCCCCTAGGCACCTCCAGTAAGCCAAATGCAGGTCATCCACGGACACAGCTGACTGATTGACTCTCCTTTTCGGAGGCAGTGTGGAGAAGGTGGGGGGACCCGGAGTCAGCTCGGTTCAGATCCCAGCTCTTACATCTCACGGGGTGGTCATGCCTTCAAGGCACCCAGCAAATGCCCACTCACTGTGAGGCCCCGCTCTCTCCTCCCTTGACTGTGTGATCCGATTTACTTTTTGTTCTAACTGCTCCTTCCCTGAGTCTGTAGCCACTCCTCTCCCTCCTCCTCCCAAATGAGCCCCCCTGAAGTCTCTTCACCTTCTCCTTGGCCACTTCATCTGATCCCAAAGCTTCAAATACTCTCTCTCCACACACGTGGCTCCCAGGTCTCTACCTGCAGCCCCACCTTCAACTCAAAGCTCTGGTCTCACACTTCCAACTGTCTGGACGCCTCTGTCCGGGAACACCAAGACAGGTGCATGATCTGTGGCTCAAACCTGCTCCCTGTCCCAACTTCTCCCTCCCCTCAACTCCCACCGCCATCCTTCCGAGCAAGCAAACCTGAAACCTCATCACCTCTGCCCCTCCACGTGGGAAAGGCAGAGTCCTACAGCTTCAGTGTCAGCAGCAGCTCTCAGCCACTGTTGCTGCTACTGCCACCACTGCCGCCACCACCCTTCCTTGCCAGTCCCCAAGACAGCCGAGGGTCAGGGCCCCAATGTCCCTTTCCTGAACCATCTCCCACTGACCCCTCCACCGCAGGACTCTGCCCTCCATATTCCATTCTACCCTTCACTCCCAGCTTCCAAAACACAGTTCTTCTTATTCACGTGCCTGCTCAAAATTCTTTTGTGGCTCCATTTACCAATACTCTATACACAGCATCCAATAAATGTTAGGTGAATGATTTAAGTCAAAATTCCAAGACCTGGGGAATTCCCTGGTGGTCCACTGGTTATAACTCAGTGCTTTCACTGCCAGGGGCCCAGGTTCGATCCCTGGTTGAGGAACTAAGATCCCACAAGCCTCACGGCACGCCCCCAAAAAAGAAAAACTCCAAGACCTGGCCTCATCCTGCTTCTCCTGCTATAGATTCCACTGTTTTCCCTGTACTCCTTGGTGCCCCTCTAAGGACATGATGTACATTTCCCTCTTCCACACCTTTGTCCTCACTAGTTCCATTGCTTAGCGTGACCTCCCCACACCAGGTTTACTGATCAACATTCAAGGCCAATCTTAAATAGTATGCCTTTTATTATTAATCCCCCGACTTGTAAATTCACCCCTTCTTCAAAACCCCAAGAGCACTCTGCTTATAATAACAACTACCATTTACACCACTAATTATGTACTAGACACTCATTTCATTCCCAAAACAAACCTGTGAGATAAGCATGCTTATCCCCATTTTACAGGTCAGGAAAAAGTAGTCTGAAGGTTAGTACTCATCTGACTCACAGGCCGAGTGAGTAGAGAAATCAGATTTAAACCCAGATCTGAGCCTCAGAAGACTATGCTTTAATCACTAAGCTACACTGCCCCACTGCATCTCTTTGCATCTTACTGCATACGCCATGCTGTTCTTTTGTTATTATTTATTGAGCACTTTCTATGTGCCGGCACTATTCTAAGCACTTTATATGAATTAGCCAATTTAATTTCCATAACAACTCTGTAACGTAGGTACTATTACTGTCCTCATTTTACAGATAAGGAAACCAGGGCAGAGAGAGCTTAAGTCCAACGTCACTGCCCAGACAGCCAGACTACAGCATCTGTGCTCTTAACCACACCCTGGACTGCTTTTTTATCTGCTTCCCCAATTAAGCAGGCAACTCCCTGAGCAGTGTCTTCTTCATGTCTGACTCACCTTCAGCCCCCAACACAAGGCTTATCACCACGGAGGACTTGACAACAATCTGTTGAATTAAATTGCCAACACACCTACAAAATACGAGACCCATGCGTCTATCTCCCTGCCAACACAGGCATTACCACTGGTTTCATTTCTCCCCCAAGCAAGGTACGCACCTGACATTCCATCGTATACATCTACATCCCCACTCCACTCGAGGTATCCCACACACACCTGCACACTCTTCTTCCTTGATCACTTTTCATCCCTTTCTCCCCACACATGAGTGACACGAGGCGGAGTTCACATGTAAACCAATGCAAAATCCCAGTCTACTTGATCCCCACTTTGGCAGACAGTCAGCAGCAGTACACATACTCAGTGACTCATGCTTAGCTCTGTCTTCAATCACCTGTGGCCAGAGCCCCAGAGAAAAGAAACAGATTTCCTAGCATGGAGGTTCTCTGTCAGCGGGTAGGCCCAGACCCCGGAAGGCATCGGCAGGGCAGGGGGCGGGGGTGGGGGTGGGGTGGGGGGGCGTGGTCCAAAGGATCCACAAATCCATATGCACACCAAATATCTGAAGGCAGATTGGCATGTCTTACATATAAAGCTAAAACTATTTTTCCTAATGTATATTTGATTAACCACAATGGCAAATATAACATCAAAGCCATCTAAAAGCTTTCCTGAATGCACAGTAGCCTTGAGTCATATGTTTTCACAATAAACAGATATAAAAATAACTACTATTTGGAAGGGGTACTGTGAATTACTGAGTTTCAAAAATGTCCTCAATCTCAGAAAAAGTTGCGAACCACTCAAAACAGATAATAATGAAGTAAATGTAACTTCCAGGGAAGCTTGAAGACTCTGGCCCTCATCTGGAGCCAGACCTGTTCCCCTTAAAAATCTTCCATCCCTAACCCCAACACCCAAGGGTGGAAGCTCATTCCTGTCCTCCCTGGCTGGATGGGAATGTACTAGAAGAAGTGTAATGAGCACAGGATTTTACAAAAGCTGCCCAGGAAATAAGGAACAAATATAAGGGGAGGGAATGAGGTCATGGGTGGGGAGGACAATCAGTAGAGTTGTCACTGTGCCTGTCATCGCCAGATGTAATCAGTGTTTATCAGTGTTTATAACCACCATGGCCACCTACAACATATATCTGAAAATACACACATACATCGTTTCATATACACATACAGCCTTACCCCAAGCCTTTATTCTATCAGATACTTGTTAATATCTCTTCAGTCATTCCACAGATCTTTATCAAACACTCACAAAGTGCCAGGTACTACATTAGGTGCAGGGAACTCAGAGATGAATATCCCTCCCTTTTTATCATAGACAAAGCACAACTCCCTCCACAGATGTCACACACACACACACACACACACACACACACACACACACACAGTGGGTCAGATACGCAACTGCCTCTCACAGTTCCAACACAGCTGCCACAAACATTCAACTGATACACATCCAGCACATACATATACACATGATACAACCATCCCTGTCACACACAGGGACCCAAACACATCTCAGACACACAACCACACGATGCGCCTTCAGAAGCGCACATCTTGTATGGCTTACTGGGAGCCTCTGGCCGATTAATCCTTTCAGGGAATTAATACAAAGGCTCTGGTTGACCAGGGGGCCTCTGGCTGCATTTTTCATACACCCAGGCCAATTCTGCCACAGTGAGACCATGGACCAGCAGCCTCTCTGTAGCTCACATTTACCTTCCATCAACTTAGAAGGGTGGTTCATCCTATTTTCTTAGGGAGGCTTGGAGGGGAGAAGTCATAGGGACCAGAGAATCAAGTTAAAGGTCATAAAAGATTCCTCATGAAGTCCAGGTGTCTTACTGAGGTCTCACATGAAAACGCACGCACGTGGATACCTACACGAGCACCCGCACCCTTACACTTGTGTACTACTCACTCTACTAGGCACAGGACTTCTATTTGCAAACACTACTTTTCAAACAGACCGTTCACACGTAACATACACGCTGCCAGACTCACGCACCACTGTATGCAAGCAAACACGCACAGACACACAATTTCACAGTTTCGGGAGCACCTGCACTCCTTGGAGAAAAGGTAAGAAGGTGTCAGATTAACTTAATACACATAGTTCCTGAAGATACATCACCCAACCTTGTACAAACAACTCCCAAGAGCCATCCAAAACCTTCCTTATATATTCCTCTACCACAACTGCAGATACATAATCAAAATACAGACTTCCCAAGCCCAGAGCCACACCTGCAGATGTGGCTCCTCCCATGGCTGTAGGCAGGTCCCAGCCAGTAGGACACCAGCCCCAAAGCAGTCCCAGGGCCGTGCTGGTCTGTGGCACACACACTCCTCAAAGACCCTACCTCTTGAGGGCAGACACACACGCAACTGCTAAGTACTCCAGCTTCTAGAGGTGCTAGGGGAAAGGAACGCTCATCTGTCTGCACACATCTGCTAGAAAACGGCGGCCACAGACCAGGAGATGCACGTGCCCCGTCCCCAAACTGATGGGGAACCTCTCCCCGACTCCCCAGCCAGACCAAAGTAAACCAGGGGCCTCGAAAGCCCTCCTTCCCCCACCCCCTCTAAAACCACAGCCCACCCCAGGCCTGGCGCCACCCTCGACCTTGTCCCCTCATTTCGCCCACTGCAGCCTCTTGCAGCCCGGGAGCCTGCGGAACCTCTCCCTCCCTTAACCTCCTTTTCAAGTCCCAATTCCACATCCAATTCCATATTCCAGAGTCCTCACCATGCCTCTCCAGCCCTCCAGCCACCCTTCCAAACCCCACGCTCGCGAGGGCTCCAGTGTTTAAAACAGAGGCCTCCACTTCCAGTTTCTCACCCGGGAGAGACGACCAGCCATTTTTTTTGCCCGTCAACAAAACCAGCAACTCTAGTCACGAGCCTGAGAGGCCTCAGCCACCCTGTCGCTCGGGCTTCCTTCACTCTCAAAACACTCGGTTCCCGCCCTCCTGGCGCGTGCAGTCACCCTGGCGAACCCCACTCGCCCTCATCTGCCCTCGCACGCGCCGCCCTGCCCTTCTCGCCGCGCCCACCGCCCTCCGTCCAGGGCCCTCATCCTCTGGTCCAATCCCGGCCTCTCAGACAGTACTTCCCGCCCACGCGCTGACCCTCAGACCGCGGCCCCGCCCCCCTGGGCCGACCACGCCCCCGCCTCCTGGGCCCCGCCCGTACCGACCCCACCCACGGCCCTGGCAGGCCCCGCCCCCCCCCCCCCCCCGTGCTGACCCTCTCCTTCACAGCCCTACACAGCCCCCAGCGGTACAAGCCCCACACACCGTCCTCAGGACTCCTTCACAGGACTCCCACCGTCCCCGCCCACAAGGCCCCACCCACTGCATCACATAGGCCCCGCCCACACAGATCACTTCCACCAGCCCTCACGGGCGCCTCGCAGTCAGTCACCCACCCGCTCCAGACGCCCTCAAGGGCCGGCCCTCATCCTCTCGCTAGTTGGACCTGACTACACAGTCCTACCCACAGGTCGCCACAGGACCTTCACTAGAGGACAGGGAGAGGGGCACTGGATGGGCTCACGAGGCCGCGCCCACACTGGCCACGCCCACACGGGACCCGCAGGCCGCCCACGCCCACGCCAAACCTCAGCACCCCGCTGCTCCTGCAGTTCACTGGCTGACCGTGCGCGCCCTCTCTTTGGGACAGGCGTCCTCACACGCCCCTCCCAACTCGCGTGCTGGTACACACTCTCACTCGCCCCGCAGGCGCCCCTACAGGCCCAGACAACTCTCCCGCCCCTCACTCCGCGCCCAGGCGCCCAGCGGCGGCTCCCCCCAGGCTCACCTTCGCTGCAGAACTTGCCGCCGAAGCCCGTGTGGCTGCAGTCGCAGCCCACCTCGCCGGGAGCCAGCATGGTGCAGAGGCCGCCGTTGGCACAGGGGTTGCGCGCTGGCGCGCACAGCGGGTCGGCTGCGGCGCCGCGCAGGCCCTGGCTGCCCAGCAGCGCGGGGGGCCGCTCGCCCAGCTTCAGGTTGGCCAGGAGGCCGCTGAAGGGCGGCTCGTACTTGACGGTGCTGAGCGTGAGCGCCGAGAGTCGCACGTCGGGTGGGATGCCTCCCACGAACAGGTCGCTGGCCACCTGCATCTCGCGCCGCTTCGAGCGCACCTCGGCGGCGCGGGCCTCGCCGTCCACCGACAGGGCCGTGCGGCGCGCGTCGCGGGTCAGCAGCACCATGTGCCAGCGGTCGTCGGCCACCAGCGTGTCCAGCTGCAGCGTGGCGGGCTCGGCGCACGAGAGCGTGAAGCGCAACCGCAGGCGCCCTTCCACCAGCAGCAGCTCCAGGAAGTCGCAGTCGCCGCCGTCGTCCAGGTAGAGCAGCAGCGCGCGAGTAGCGTTGGTGCGCACGCTGAAGCTGAGCTCGCCGCTGCTCGCCGCTCCGGCCCAGCGCGCGTAGCGCGCCCACTGCCCGGGGCCGCCGCCGAACTCCAGGCCGCCCGCACCCGCCGCCAGCGTCAGCAACAGCAGCAGCGGCAGCGACGGCGGCCGCCACGGGTTCCCGGGCGCCATGCCTCCGGCGGCCCCGGCCCCGCCCGGCCCCCGGCCCCGCTCAGGCTTCAGAGTCGCCGGCGCATGGGGCGGGGAGGGGGCCGGGCGCCCCCCGCGCCGAGCGGGGCTCCCTCGCCGGCTCACAGTGCCATGGGCCCGGCCGCAGGGCGAGGCAAGCAGAGGCCCAGGTGCCGGCTTCCACGGACGGAGGCGGAGGCGGAGGCGCCCCTCCCCCGCTGCGGGCTCCGACGGAAGATGGGAGAGGGATGCCTGCGGGGAAACGGAAAGGAAAGGGTTAATGAGGGGCTCGGAGGAGGGGAGGTGTCGGTGTCTGGCTCCCCCCTCACACCAGCAAGAGCTCAACTGTTTCCCTTTAGGACTGGAGGAGCCGCCCTGACCTGGAGAGGGTCTCAAAACAAGAGACACCACCATGACAGAAGTACTGGGGGCCCAACCCTGGGGGGGGCGGGAGATGACACTCGCTAGGGGCATTATTGGTTTAAGATGTAGACAGGTAGGGAAGTAACACCTTCGAGTCCAGTAGGAGCCCAACCCAGATGCCCTCACCCCCGCCTCCCATCAGGACCAGGGCCAGCTCCTGTGGGTGAGGCCTAAAGACTCCTTCAGCTGGTGACCACAGCCCCTTCGTCTTTGAGACACCCAACCTCTGTGCGTGGCTCCCACCACCAGCCACGGCTCTCTCTCATCAGTTCCTGATGCTGGATAATGAAGTCGCTAAATAATTCATTAGGATTAATTAAATGCCAATTTGTCAATGGTATCACTGGGTAACCTGGCTGGAAGGGGGCAAGGGAGAGAAACCAGCCAGGACCCAGGCATCCAGACCCCAAGCCCTCTCCATCCATGCAAAGAGACAGGCATCTGATTCGGTGTCTCCACTTCCCCCAAAACCACACTCACCCCTTCCTGGGCCCCAACCCCCTGTTCACCAGCCCAGGTCCTTCCTGTGAACCTAAATGTCTGTCACCCTCAACCTCCAGCTCCCAGTCTTCAGCCTGAGACCTGAGCCGATACCTGGGTTCTCTTCACCCCTCAGTTCCACCCTCCTCCTCATACAGGGCTGGGGGAGCCACCAGGAGGCAGGCAGCCTCATTTGCATAAAATTGCCTTTCTGAAATGATTACCCTTGTAACGGGCTGTCAGAGAGCAATTTATACCCCACGCCAGGGAGGGGAATTTGCATCTCGTTAAACTCTGAGTCGTAATTATTTATATCCAACAACCCTCCTGAATATTGCATTGATTTTATTTTGGGGAGGGAGGAAGGGAAAGAGGTGGGGAGAAGCCTGAGAGAGAAGCAGAGAAGGACCATAGTTTAGGAAGAGACAGGGAAAGATTGAAGGGGAGCGCGGAGAGGAAGAAGAGAAATCGCATGAAAAGGAAGAGTAATGGAGGAGAAAGGTGGCCTGATGGGGAGAAAAGGAATGAGAAGATAGAGAAAATTAAATTCCAAATTCCAACAGCATTTGTCAAGGCCCTGGACGCTGAGCATTTTTACAAATGTCATTTTACTTAATCAGTCTGGGATGTCCCATTATTCCCATTAACCACTGGGGAAGCCCACATAGAGAAGTCTAGGGACTTGCCCAAGGTCACACAGCCAGTCAGCAGGGAACTGGGACTTAGATCCATGTAGGTCTGACTCCAGCATCTCCACGAAAGAAACAAAGGGCAGGGCAGCCACAGCTGTGGTTCAGAGAGGTGTGAACCAAAAGAAGAGAAGAGGGGTGACTTGGAGAGAGAGAAGGTTGGATGGGTGTGGTTCCTCCCTACATGGGAGGAAGCTGGGGTATGAAGGGGGAGAGAGAAACCCAGGGACCCCCTAAAAGGCCAGAGTGAGGGGTGTGAGCAGAGAGTCACGGGAGGGCAGGATGGTTGGAGTGATATGTATGCAGAAAGAAGATGGGGCAGAGAAGGCCTCAGGAGGCTGGCAACAGAGAGAGTGTGGGGAGCCATCTCCAAGAGACCCTCCAAATCCAGCTCTCAGGTCCTTCCATCTCGCTCCTTCTGACTGCTGCCCCCCCAGTCCTACAGGCTCCAAGAGGGTCTCAAGTGTCCTGCCCCAGCGCCCCTCCAAGGGCTGCCCCAGGGAGGGAGGTGTTCCAGGCAAACAGCCCCTTCTCTCTCCAAACACTATCGCAGTTATATATAGCTTTGCCACTGCCTCTCCTCACTGGGTAATAGAGATAATTAACATGCGCGGGCTAATTAGCCAATCAAATTAAATGCAGCACCTGCTCCCAGCCTGATTGACGCCCTTACCCCCACACGCATGCACCCTCACCCCAGCCCAGGGCAGGGGAGAGGGTCCCTCAGGCTTGGGGGAGGGAAAGGCCAAACTCCCCCTCTTCCCAGAAGGAGCAGCCAGAGACCCCCAGCAGAGGCACGGCTCCGGAGGCCGGAGAATTGCATCCTCCCTCCCTCCCCGACCCAGGGTCTCAGTCTCAGTCTGGCCTTGCCTCTGAGCAAGGCCCCCACCCCCTCCTCCAGACACTATTTTGGGGAGGGAATTAATTAGCTATCGATTTCTGCTGGCAGAGGGAATAGGATTTCGTGCTGCTGTCCGCTCACTCCTCAGCTCAGGAAAGGGAGGGGATTAGTTCCCCGGCCCCACCCCCATCCCAGTCCGTCTGTCATAGTCACAGCCCCCACCCTCTAGAGGGTGGCACAGGGGTTCCTACTGGCAAAGCCCGGGGTCAGGGTCTCCCTCATTCAGGAAGTTGGCAGAGGACAGAAAGAGTGAAGGATGGTGAGGCGGCCTCCAGAGGCTGGGAGGCAGATGCCTAGGTCCTAAAAGCCGGAAGGAATGTTACCTGGCTGGGGGATGGGAGCGGCAGTGGCAAAGTGGGTAAGAGTCCAGGAGGGGATGACTCTATCGGTCTTTGTGTGCCCAGATGTGGAGGAAGAGTGTGGCAAGGGAGGGGGTGCTGTGCGCAGGCACGTGCCTGCGAGCGCCTGCCGGGGTAGAGGCTGGGCTTCTGCAGTGCCTCCGGGAGGGGCCGGGGCAGGGTCTGGGCCTGCCCCCCCTCAAAGCTCATTACTCATTCTCCCCACAGCCCGCAGCTCTGCAGCACAGGCCTGCCTAGCTCAGCGCCAGGGGCACAGGGGCTGCAGAGCTGGCCAGGAGGTAGCCCCGGCCCTCCCTGCGTCCTCTCTCCAGGGACCCAGGGAGCAATGAGGCAGCTTCAGGCTTGTGAGGCAGAGATAGCCCCAAGAGGGGCATGAGCTAAGCGGACACCTGGGTCCTTTCCACCCCACGCCACCCTACAGTTCCCAGGAAACCTGCTGCTCTTCGCCATTCCTGTCCCCTCCCTTCGGACTCCCTGCCTCCCCAGGACCAAGCTTCTGCTGAGCCAGCCTTCAACCCACCCTTCCTCCCAGGACGCAGGGGCTTCCTGCTAACCTAGGATGCTCCATCCTTCCTCAACTCCTGGTACGCAGCTCTCTGGCCTCAGGTCTCCTCCCCGTGGGCCAGGGCCATGGCCTTGCACAATTACATCAAGTAAACAGTGTCCCTGGAGTTGCACATGGCTCCTCCCCGGGGCTCATGCAGTACAGTGGGAGCCCCCCTGCACCCACAGTGTCCAGGTGCTGCTCCCCAAGATTGATTCTTCTCCAGTGCCTTCTGCCAGTGCGGGGACATTGCCAGAGCAGCCGCGGGATATCCTGCCTGCTGACTGATGTCCGTGCAGTGCACACTGCCAGCCACTGCTGGCCCAGGGCCACTGCTCCGCTGGGGAACAGACCTCTTCCTTGTAACTGGGGACTCTGCACCCAGTCAGCTCCCTAGCACCCCCTACCCACAGGTGGACTCAGCAGCCTTGAGCCAGCGGTGATGGGAGCTGGAGGGGGTGGGGGTGGGGTGACTCAGCTGCGCTCAGGACCTCAGCCCACACTCTTCCCCCACAGAATCCTGTCCCACAGATTCTTTCTGGGTCCTCCTAGGCTGACAGCCTCCTTCCCATCTTCCCATGGCCAGGCCAGTGCCAGTGTGGCATCTGGGCTGCAACGTTGGGGCTTCCCACTGTGCATCGGGTGGCAGGCGGGACCACCACATGCACTGTCTTACATATCCTCCAGTTCTAGGAGGTAGTTTTGTCACCCCGGGCTTACAAACAGGGACTCTGAGCTTCAAATGATGGATTCATTTGCCCAAGTGCAGGTGAGGGGCCGGCTGGCTCCAGCACCTATGGCCTTCCTTCTACCCTGCACTGTGCACGGGCCACAGAGCCCACCCTTCTCCGACCCAACCTTCACGGGGGCCACTGCCCTCTTCAGACAATCCAGACTCTGAGTCCGCCCCGGGGGCTGAAAGACACAGACCTCAGAGCTCATGGAGTTTACCCCTCTCGTCTTCTCTGAGGGGGAAACGGAGTCCCAGAGAGGGGCAGTGACTGACCCAGGGCCACAGAGAAGAGCAAGACTAAAATCAAGGTCGCTGGCCTCCCATTCTAGATGCTTCCCCTGTACCCACTGTTCCACTCCTGGGCCTTTTAGCCTGACCAAAGGCCTAGCCCCCATATCACCAGCACAGACTCAGTGAATGGATGTGAATTCCAGGGTGAGATCATCTGTACCCATTCCAGCAGAACCCCTGGTCAGGGGTCTTCTCCCAGCATTCACTCAGCCCCTTCTCTGGCCACATCTACACCACACACACACACACACACACACACACTTCCAGCCATGGGAACACCAGCCTCCCTCTGGCTCTCCTCACGCCAGCTCCCTCCCTCGCCAGCTGGGAGTGTGACAGCAGGGGCCTCCCCCAGACATCAGGGAGGAAGAGCTGGGTTTACACACATTCTGGTGGCCCCAGAAGGCAGCCCGTGGACAGGTGGGAGAGTACGTGTTATGGGGAGGGAGATTTTGGCTCGAGCTAAAGAGAAACTTGCTGGCAATCCAAAACAGCCAACAGTGGAGTAGGCTGCCTCCGGGGGGGTGGGGGGGGGTGGGGGGGTGAGTTCCCCGTCTGTGGAGGTGTGTGAGCTGAGAAAGGATGACTACTGCTCAGAGGTGCTCAGGAGGGGGGCTCTTGAATCATAGGGGAGGGGGCATCGAAGTGCTTGAGCTCTGAGGGCCCTTTCAGTTGCAGAAGGTGTTTTTTGGAGGGTCCTGTTTCCTCCCTAAAACCTCAGGCAGGATTGGTGGGCTGCGAATAGGTCCCACCCCCTCTTCCTGCTCCCTCCTTCCAGCCCTGATGACCTAGAAGTGACAAGGGAAGACCTTGGGCAAGTCCAAGTCCAGCCACATCTCGGCAGGGGGCAAAAGCAAAAGTGAGATACTGCAGTGATTAGAGGCACTGACTCAGGGGCCTGGGTTCATTCCAGCTCTACCCCTTTCTAGCTGTGTGACCTCAGACAAGTTGCTTGGCTTCTCTGGGCCTCAGTTTCCTTACGTGTAAAATAGAGATATTAGTAGTGCTGTCAAAATTAAGAGTTAATATATGTAAAGCATTTGAAACAGTGCCTAGCAGAGACTAAAGTGGAAAAGTATGTATTGTATTAATAATCACTTTTAAAACTCCTCATCTCATCATTTTACAGTTTGCAGAACTCTATGTGTCTCTTGTTTCCTTTGATTCTCACCAAGGCCAGATGAGAGAAGTAATGCAGGCCTTATAACTGCCCCCTTTTGCAGATGGGGAAACTGACACTCACAGAAGAGAAGGGGCCTCTGAGTGCCCATTTCTATGGGACAGGATTCTGTGGGGGAAGAAAGAGTTGAGATCCTGAGAGCAGCTGAGTCACTCCCACCCCGACCCCCTCCAGCTCCCATCACCGCTGGCTCAAGGCTGCAGAGTTCACCTGTGGGTAGGGGGTGCTAGGGAGCTGACTGGGTGCAGAGTCCCCAAGGTCACACAGCTTGTCAGTGGCAGAGCTGGGACTCAGATTTTGCCCGCTGAGCCTTCCTCCACTCTGCTGAGCACCTCCTCCTACCTAGGAAGGTGGGAAAGGGATGAATGGGTCTGGAGACTAGTGGAGGTCCCACAGCAGCACGGCTGGGAGTGGGCAGGTGTGTGCGAGGGTCCCCCTGAGCAGGTGTTCGTGAGGGGGGCTGAGCACAAGAGCGGCAGCTCAAGATGTGCATGACAAGGCTGTTGCCAGGTGTGGGGGGCTGAGGAGACGGGTGGGCTGGGGACCGAGGTGCAAATGAATGACTCGGCAGAGTGGGGGCCGGAGCACAGGTGCCTAGGAGCTTGGGGGTAGTCAGTGAAAGGAGTGAGCTCACCCCTGTGCCCACCCTGTGCTATGCACAGCTGAGGGATGATGCCGCAGGTGGGTACACCCCAGCGATGCAGAGGGGATAGATGGTTTCCAGGGGTAGACTTGTGAGTAAGCAGGAGGTGCCTGGGAATTTTCCTAAAGGTACCCCTGACAGGTGTGTGCACGCGTGTCGTGATGATGCTGGAAATAGCTGCCATTTACCGGGGTCATGACAAATACATGACAAAGTTCACAGAGTGCTTAGCACAGAGCCAGGCTCACAGTAGGTACAGAGTACAGGCAGACCTTGGAGATACCGCAGGTTCAATTCCAGACGACCACAATAATGCGAATATTGCAATAAAGGAAGTCACACGAATTTTTTGTTTCCCAGTTACACTATACCATGGTCTATTATACTGTAGTCATGTGTGCAATAGCATCGTGTCTAAAAAGCAATGTACATACCTTAATTTTAAATTACTTTATTGCTAAATTACGCTAACCATCATCTGACAGCGCAGTGTTACCACAAACCTTCAATTTGCAGAAAATCACAATATCTGTGAAGCACAATAAAACAAAGTATGCCTGTATATACAGTTGTTACTATTATTATTGTCAGCATAATCATCTGGCCTACTCCTCAGAAGAACCCCATGAGGTAGGTATGGGAACCCCCATTTTACAGATGAGGAAACTGAGGCTCACAGAGGGGCAGAGCTGAGCCCAGGCGGCCTCACTCTCACCCCACTCCACCGTGGCGGCAGCAGAGACAGCTTTGTAAGGATCAAGGACCGGCAAGGTGTCATGCAGATGCCAGATTATTTGTTGAATGAGTCCCTGAGAGCCATAGCCCTGCCGGTGTGGACGGGGCCAGGCCGGGAGCGCCCCAGCAGATGGAGGAGCAGGGTGGGTGGCGTGGGCTCGCACTGTGGGTCGGGGTATCCCCATGAGGGCTGGGAATAAATGGACAGCATGGCTCTGGCACCAGGCAGGGTGTGAGTGTGAGGATTAGTGCTGGGGGGTGCAGCGCCTAGAAATGGGAAGGTTCTGAGGATGGCAGGTGTGGCTGAGTGCTGGGCCGGACCCAGAGGGGCTGTGGTCGTGCACACCCAAGCCTGGGGCAAACAGCTTAGGACCAGGAAGAGAACGTGGTGCTTAATGATGGGGGTGGGGTGCGGCTAGGAGGAGAGGGTGTGTCCCAGGGAGTGAAGGTATGTTGCGAGAATACAGATGTGCCTGAGATGTCTGTGTGAATCCGGGGAGGTGAATGGTTGCATGGGGGGCTGTGTGCACCTGAGGGTGAGGGCTGACAGTGCAGTGTTGGGGCTCTGGGGGCAGGTAGGGGCCATGAGCGTGTCACGTACAGGAGAGCAGGGCGCCTGGGGGAGGTCTCTGAGGCAGGCAGTAAGGTGGCTGTCTCTCTGGGCGGGGAGTGTAGGCGGTGTGCAGCCGGGAGGTGTATTGTGTACGCAGGTGTGTGTGCCTGTGTAGGTGTGTGTCTGGGTGGGTGCCACCGAGCATATGTATCAGTGTCAGGTTGTCTGTGTCACTGGCAAGGGCGGGCGGGAGGGAGCAGCTGGACCTGGATAGAGAATGAGGACCTGGGAGGGGAAAGAGGTCCCCAACAGTCCCTCTGGAACCCAGCCCCCTCCTCTCAGGAACCCATAGTGTGGATTCAGCCCAGGCTGAGAAGCCAGCAGAGGCCCCGGCTCCTGGAGAGAACTGCCCAGCCATCCTCTGATGGCTGGCCTCTGCCTGTCGGTCAGTCCCGCCCACCCTGTGGGTATGAGGACAGGACGGATCTGAGAACACCTCCTGTAGCAGGAATGAAGGAAGCCCCGAGCCTGACCCTTCTCCCCTGCCCCTAGAAAGATCCAGCCGAGCCTCAGATGCCAGCATCCCTGGAGGCAGAAGGAGTCAGGGACCTGAGTGGCCAAAGCACCCACAAAACAGAGGGCTTTACGGTTAACAGATCAGCCGACCTCCCTCCTCTCTTTCTTCCTCTGTCTTCCTTCTCTCTGTCTACTTCTCTGGCGAAAGATAGAGAATGCAAAGCCCTGAAGTCTACCCTGCCCCAAAAGGAATACCCAGACACTGGGAAGGTAGACGAGAGGGAGGGGCAGGAATGAACGGGAGGTCCTCGCCCACCTGACCCCACCCCCAACACATAAAAAACCAGAAGTGTATGGAAGCCCCAAGGCAGTCAAGAGGACTGGAGACCCAAGACCCACACCCTAAGATTGATTTCATCACTCCAGGTCTGGACAGCTTCCCCCTTCACCTCCAGGCACCAAGAAAGAGCCCCCTCCCAGCCCTTGCTGGCTCAATGAGGCACCGAATGCCTTCACCCAGGACTCAGGTGGGGGCTGAGAGTAAAGAAGACAACAGCCGCCCACAGCCAATTTTTTCCTCCAAGGACCCATCAAGGCTTCAAGGGCTCATACCCCAGCCCAGAGGACCCAGGGCAGATGGCTCCTTCAGCTGGGGAGGAGGCTGGGACATGAGGAATGCTCCCCTCCTCTTTGGGGGCAGGGGAGCGAGCCCAGGGCCCTGCAGCTTCCTCTCCCTGCAGCACTCTCTGACCATAACCCTGTCACCGCCCCCAGCACGTTCCCACCCCAGCACAGCCCCCTCCTACTGATTTCCCAGTCTCCCTCTCTCATCACCTCCAACCTTCCCCCGCAAGCTTCTGCTCCTCTCCCTCGGGCCCCCCATCTTTCCCGGCTCTCCACCAGCACATGCCCATCTCTGCCTCTAGCACCTTGGCTCCTTCCCCTCTGCTCCCTCCCAATAACCTCCTCTCCCCTTGGCTCCCATCCCCCAGTAAAGCCTGGTCCTCCGTGGTGCCCCCCAGTATGGAGCCCTTGGCCTGGCCCTGCTCCCTGCCTTTCCGCTTCTCTCCTTTCCCCTCTCCAGCCCCCTCTCCTTTTCCGAGGAAGGCCAGTTCCTCGCTGGTTTCTCCCCTGCAGACCCTTCAGAGCACATCAGCTCCTCATCCCCTCTGGACGAGCACTGCTTCCAGCCCTCGGGGCTAGCATAGGCTGGGGACCCCCTTCAGAGCCTCCCTCACAAGCCTTCCGGATGCCCCTCCTTCTCGCCCCATTCCTTCCCCTCAACGACCATCCCTCCCACCCCCCTCCATTCACCCCAGCTCAGGGCCAGTGCCCCTTCCACAGGGAGCCTCCGACCCCCAACCCCCCAAGCCGTTTAGCCGCCTCGCTGTCACCCAGCCAGCCCTCTCAGCGCGGCAGCGCCCCCGCCCCCCAATCCGCCCTTCTTGCCTCCCCCGCCCCTCCAATCGTTCCCCTCCCCCGATCGGCTCTCGCCCCCCCACCGTCCGTCTCCGCCGCAGCAACCCCCCCGTACCTGGTTCTGGGGGCGCCAGGAGCAGGAGGGTGGGTGTCAGAACCCCAGGGCCGCCCCGTCTCCGGCGGGTGGCAGAACCAGGGCCAGTGGTGTCTGCCGCCTCGCGCCTCTCTTCGCTCCCCGCCGCGTCCCCGCCCGCCTGCCGGTCCGCCCGCCCCGCCGCGGTGCCGCTCGGAGAAGGATGCTCCGCGAGTCAGGGCGGCTGCTCCCGCCGCCGCATCCCTGCAACACCGACTGACGGCAGCATCAGCACCAGTTTCCGCCCCCCAGACGCGAGCATTGGATCACGCTGCGCTAACGGACGAGCTGCGCAGCCAATGCGAAGGCGCAGAAGCCGCCAGTCCCGCTGCTCCACAGGCCCACCCCCCGCGAGGGACCCCGGCGTCCCAGCCTCCCGGCATCCGAGTTCTTCCCCGCTTCTCGAGGTCCTTAACCCTGGCGCCTGGGCCCCCAACCAGGCAGACCCCCAACCCAACCCCGGTGACTTTTCCGGAAACCCAGGCGCCCTAGCTTCTCGCCCTGGGATCCCGCATCCCCCGGCCCGCGGGCCCAGGTGGCAGCGCCCAGGGCTGGGGCGAGCCGAAGGGGAGGCTGTGGGCCCAGACTTGGGGCCCCGAAGGAGCAGGACCTGTGCGGGGCCCGGGCCGCAGCGCCCTCTCCTGGCAACGCCCTGGAGCGGGCCCGGGCTGCCCGGAGCCTAGGGACGTGGGCTGCTGGAGGCCCTTTCCAGCCCTTGCCTGGCTTCCGCCTCCCACTGCCCAAGGGCCCCCTGGCTGCCCCTAGAACTGAGGAGGGGTCTTTCCTGGGAAAAGGACAGAGGCGCGGTGGGGGAGGGAAAGGCAGAGATGGGGGCGGGGTAGACCTAGGGGCTTGGGGTTTCCCAGCCCTGCCTCATGGGAATCCCAGAGTTTGAAGCCTGATTTCCAGTCCTGCCTGGAACTCTGGACTGGGATAGGAGTAGGTTGTGGGGCAGGGGCGTGGATGTACACTGCCCGGACCACAGAAGGGAAGCTGGCAGCAGCTCCTTTCAACCAGAATTTTCGGAGTGAATGTGGTGCTGGGGTGAAGGTCTTCCCTGTGAGGGCGTCTGCATCACTATGCATCGGTATGAGTTTGGAAAGAAAGGGACCACCTTCACTCACTCATCCAACCCAAGGTGGACCTGGCACCTAGCGTGTGTATCACAAAGTTGGACACTGGGCTTCTGAATGAGGGAGGCAGTGTGTGTGTGTGTGTGTGTGTGTGTGTGTGTGTGTGTGTGAAAGACCATTCTGCCAGCTCACTCCAGGACCCTGATTTCTGTTGCAGGGTCCGTGATCTGCACAGCCAGTGGTAGTTGGCGCTTCCTTAGCCAGAGGCAACATGCAAGAACACTAGCATTCGACCACTAATGCATGCATGCGCACTCGTGGGTGTACTCACAGCCATGTGCACACAGGCGTTCCCAAGGGGATACACAGGGACACCTGCAGAAATGCCCCCCCCATGGTACAACACCCACAAGAAGCATATACTTGCTCAAGAACATACACAAACTTGTGCACACAGGTGCCTGAGGCAGATGCATGCCTCAGGGGGAACAGGTGTACACAGAGGACGAGGTCATCCTGCCCCCCGAGGCACTTAGCACAGAGTGGTCAATTACTGAGTAGATGGGTGGGGACACCCCCCCCACCAGAGAGCTCCCTCCCGGCCTGTGAGGGGATGAGAGGGGGACCCAGGCTGTAGGACCCTAGAGGTTGGGAAGAGAGATCCCTGAGCCAGGTTCTAGACTTGGGGGGCCTACTCTGACGGAGAGACCCTCAGGATGGCCCCACCAAGGCCACTAGAGGAGCCAGAGAATGGGAACTGCTGAGTCAGGGCCTGTGAATGTGAAATTGCCTCGCTGACCCCAGAGCCCACTGCCCTACCCATCCCCCACTGCTCCTCTCCCTGCAGGCTACACACACACACACACACACAACACACACACACACAACACACACACACACACACGCACACACACACAGAGACGTGTCCAGCCAGGCAACAGGGCATAGATGGGTACACAGACAGGCACAGTGACTCACAGAGACTTTCTCTCAGACCCTTATAGATGGGTGTGGGAAGGGGTGGGCGGAGGGCAGGGGCAGGGAGAGATTCAAGAGTGAGCACTTGTCTCTGGTCCCCACCCCCAGCTCCCTGGGCCACCTTTGCCCATCAAGGGCAGGAAAGGTCACCTGGCAGCTGCTGCACCTCCCTGCCCCTCCCCCAGCTACAGTGATGTCTCCCCCCACCCAGGTCCAGGCTTCGGAGTACCGGATGTAGGTGGGACCCACCACTTCAAGACACCACCCCAACAGGCACCCACCCAACGTGGCCCTTCTCCCATGCGCGGTCCAGTGAGGACACACGGTGGAGGAGAAATGCAGCAAATACAGTATGCGTGCCTGTGCACACACATGCACACACGCACACAATGTGAAGCTCATCTGCCAAATTCACACAGGCAACCATGAAAAGGCAGTCACACGTCACAATCCCCAGGGGGAGCAGACCTGGGCACACATTTGCAAACACACACACTGGGAAGAGGCCAGGCTGGGGCTGGGGGGTGGCAGGGAGGGGAGCCGACCAGGCTGCAGGGATGGAGGCAGCGCAGGGAGCGAGCTGCTCTTCACAGCACAATCGCCGTCTGTTGTTATAGCAACTCAGCCCCCAAATCGTGAAACGGATATTACAGCCTCCAGAGGAGGAAGGGAGGGAGGGGGCTGAGGATGGAAGGAGGGGCAGTGCGGGGGACCCAACGGGGGACAGGGCTGGGGGTGCCCAACAGGTGGCAGAGCTGCAGCTGAGAAGTCACAGGGTGGGAGGAGGAGGTACCCCAGATGAGGAGTAGGCCAGGGGGAGTGGGGTCTCAAAGGGAAAGATGGGCATGGGGTCAAGGAACTTTGAGGGAGGGGGCCAAGGCCATTGCCAAGTCCTCAGATATTGTGCTTTGAAGGTAGGAGTTGGGGTGCTCAGGCCTCTACTCCCAGAACAACCTGCAGTTGCTGTAGGACATGCTTCAGCATGGGACAGGGGGGCTGGGGAGGTAGCTCCCATTCTCGGACTGCTGTCTAGAGCCTCCTGACCCCAGGGGCAGCCTGGCTCAGCTTCAGAACCTTTCGAAGACCCCCAGTCCACCCTCCTCACCAAGACCAGCCTCTGAAGTGGCCTTAGCCTTCCTCAGGTAGTGGTGACCCCCAAAACCTCCATGCTGCAAACTCGGGAGGGAAGAGCTGGGTCGGGAGAGGCTGCCAGAGGCTGACAGCAGGATCAATATGCATTTCCTCTGGAAGTCCCTGTCCTTCCGGCTGGCAGCAGCGCCAGGCCAGGAGACTGCAGGCCCAAGGAGTGTGGCCCCCCTCGCTCCTTCCCCCACATCCAGCACTCTGGGCTGCCCCCTCCCTCCCATGATTCTCTGTAGTGAGCTCCCCGTTGCTGGAAGTATACAAGCAGAGGCTGAAAGACCACCTGTCAAGCAAGGGAAATTCAGCTGCGGGCTGAAGGCTATGGCTATACATGACCACCAGGCTCTGCAATTCTACTTTCAAGTTTTAGGCCCCCAAGGTTCTGGACTCCTAGAGATTCTAGACCTCCCCCCGAAACTCTCTGTTCCACGGTTTCCTGGTTCTAAGGCTCTATCCCCTACAATTCTACTCCCCCCCAAGATTCCAGACACATGAGATTCCAGCTCTCCCAAGATTCTCTGACTACAAAGTTTTAGGCTCCACAATTCTAGTCCCTGTGATTACGGACCCCTGCCCTCTGCCCCCCGCAAGGATTCTAGGCGTTGATAGTCCAGGTTAATTACTTGGGCCTTTATTCCATCTGGAAAATACAAATATTCACAAGAATCTGTACAACCTTAGGGACACCAGCCCTGGCCCTGCCCTCAGCCGCATGCCACCCTCACACCCCGCCCCCCAGCCCCAGCCTGCTGCCGCAGCACCCCGGGCTCCCTGCTCTGGTCCAAGTCTTTTCTCCAAAGCAGGCATGAGTGCTTGATCCAGTCACAGCTGGGAAGAAAAAGACAGAGGTTGTGAGGAAGACCCTCCCCCCTCCCCAAAAAGCAGGATTCCACCTGGCCTGGGCCATTTGGACAGAGCACCCGTCCCACTCATCCCCGCACTGCCCCAGCCCTGAGTGGGGAGGCTCTGCACAGGCTGCAGGAGGGCTCACCATCGATTACAAGTGGATGTCAAACACGCCGTCCTCCACCATCTGAACGTCCTCCTCTCGGATCTCTGCAGGGAGGGGGGTGTCACAGGACCAACTCCTGGGTCCCTGTGCCCTCAGCAGCCCTTCTCCCCATCCCCGGAGGCACCCTGCCCCATCCCAGAAGCAGAACCATCCACCAAAAATCAATTCACTGAATGACCAAAAGGCCCAATTTTTGAGGCTCTTTTTCTAAGTTTTCATTTTGCCACAGCTTTTTTGCAGCCACAGATGTATCGGTGCGGTTTGCTTAAATGTCAGTTTTGTGTGTGTTTTACATTTTAGACCCCGGCACTTCTGGAAGGCGCAATGCAAATGGTTTCATCTTTTCTGTATTTGAGACCTTATGCCCTGTGCCTGCCTCTATTTTTGAGGACTTATGCCAGTCTGAACAGTTGTGGTCAACTGCCTTAGACCCCAGTTTAACATGGTTGTTCAGAGTGTTCTCAGCAAAATAATCATTTGAGGAACTGTCATTCAGAAAACTGACCTAGAACCACCAATGGCTCCAAGAGAGCTGCTGGGAGATATGGGGGACAAGGGACTTTTCTCAGAATAGCCTCCAAAGCAGCCAAAAAGGAAAACACAGGCAAATGGCTCACCAAACTCCCTCTCCAATCCATTGTCAATCCCCCTAACAAAATAAGAGTGCAAATTGAATCTTGAAGTCTCTTTCACTTTTACTCTTTTTTATTTATTAGTCTCTCTCCTCCTCAGCTTCAGAGGGTTGAGGGCTCCCTGGTCACCTTCTGACACCCTTACCTGTCCAGCCCTTCTCCATCACCCTACCAAAATAAGACAATTACAAACTCTGCAATAGCTTCCATCCTGGAGAAGGTAATACTATGCCACCATGGCCTTGCCTCTCTCCCTCCACAGGCCAGTACAGAAAGAGACCCCTTCTTACCTGGAGGCCGGGAGCCTCGCCTGCCAGGGCGGGGCAGGGAGAAGCTGAAGGCGCGATGGTGGGTATGTGTGGGTGAGGGTGAGGGTGCAGACCCCTCCAGACTCACACTCTGGGCCCGGCGCCGGCACTCAACTGACAGGCGATCCTTGCACTGCTTGTGGCAGTTAACACCACAGGCTGGGGAGGCAGATGGGGAACCCAGCCAGATCAACTGATCAGAATACCCTTCACCCCATTCCGCAGGCCTGCACCTCTCCCCAGGTCCCTTTGCTCCTGAGCAGCTGCCCCACCAAAACAAGAGCCTCCTTTCCAAGCGCTCTCTTCATCCTACTCGGCAGTCTGTGCCCTCTCCAAAGCTCCCTGTTCCTGGACAGCTGCCTCACCAAAATAAAGGCCATGGTTTTTGTTTGTTTGCTTGTTGTTGTTTGTTTTTTGGGTTTTTTGTTTGCTTGTCTTGGTTTTTGGTTTCTGGGGGGGTTTTTTGGCAGCACTGCGAGGCAGGCGGGATCTTACTTCCCAGACCAGGGGTCGAACCCACACCCCCTGCAGTGGAAGCACAGAGTCTTAACCACTGGATAGCCAGGGAAGTCCCAACAAAAGCCCTGTTAAAGGCTACCCGCTTCACATCAATCAGCATGCCTCTTTGGCTCTAAGGTACTTCACTCCTTGGCAATTACCCCACCAAAATAAGAATATTCACCCAGATAGCAACTCTTCCCAAAAAACTCAGCCCAGCAGCCCTGCAATTCCATCTCACCTCGGCATTTGAGGCCCTGCTTGTAGATGCCCAGGATCTGAAACAGAGGAGGGGGCCGTAGTAGGGGGGAGGGGTTTAGAGGGGATGACTCTACTTCTTCCTTTCTATGGGCAGGGAGTGGGACTGACCCTTTCTGGAGCCTTAGGGCCCCCTCAGGGTTTTGTTCAGAACAGCAAGAGGAGAGGCAGGTGGAATTAAGCTTTGCCTAGGCTGAGAAGGCTCCGGCAGGGGAGGGGCCAGAAGGAAGGGCGGGGCGTGGATGGGGCGGGGCCGGTGCTGGAGGGGTGTGGCTTGGGCGGGGGCTCACCAGGGCCTTGCAATGGCGGCAGGCGACCGGGCGCAAGGAGTTGCTCTCGTGGAAGTTGTGTACGAAGCCCATGCGGCCACCCAGCACAGAGCTGGAGCGCAGAAAGTAGGAGACCATCTCCTCCTTGCTGATGCAGCCATCCCTGTCCGGGAAGGGGGAGGGCCTCAGCTCTGGGGGCCTCCCTGGGACCACCCACTACCAGCTTAACCCATCCCACTGGGAAAAACCCCTACCAAGTTAAAGGTCCTCACCGACTCCTGATTTTGGACCCCTGGTGCAGGAAAGAGAAAGAGCACTAGACTTGGAGTCAGGCAGATGTAGTAGCTGCTACTAACTAGTTGTGTGGTCTTGGGCAAGTCACTGCCCTGGGTTTCCTCCCTGGAAAAATGGGGATCATAATTCCTGCCCTGCTCACTTCACAGAGTTGGTGTGTAAACTAAAATTGCTCTGCACTTTCCCATGGGATTATCAGCTTCTGTTTCCCAAAGTGAGCTCTGTGGAACACCAGTCCAGAGCCCTGAGAATTAAGAGATCTCTGATAAGTTTGGGGACCAGGTAAGATTGGAAAAAGCTGCACCTGTCTCACTCTTGCGCAATCCTGCCAGAAAGGTAATCCGGGGCTTCCCCACGGAGCCCTTTTTTTTCACCCATTCACATATTTTAGGGAAAGAGTGAGCACGTGCTCTGGAGATGGACAGAACTCAGTTCAAATTTGGGCTCTACTTCTTCTCTGTGTGACTTCAGGCTAGTTAATCTCCCCATCCCTCGGTTTCCTCTTCTATAAATGGGGACGATGATAGTTCCTACACCTCAGAGGCCTTTGGGTAAGGATTAAATGAGATAGTGCCCATGGAGCATTGACAACAGTGTCTGTAATGGTTAATAGGTGCTGGGCCACTGGGAGCTATTTCCACCAGGGGTGGCCCTTGTCGGAAACGCCTGCCCATTGTATTTGGGTGATCCAGGTGGTCCTTCAAATCAATGGTACATTGGGACAACTGACGGTTTATGAAAATATGTAAACCTAGGCTCCTATCTCACACTGTTCATGAAAACTTGTTTCCCACTAAATTCAGAACACTAATGTAAAAAATAAAATTTTCAAAGTATCTGAAAAGGTATGAGGGAAGAATTTTGTAATCTTGAGGGGATGAAGGCCTTTCTACGCATAACACAAATCCGAGAAGCCATAAAGGAAAAGACTGACATATTGAGCACACATTTTTAAAAAATTTTATATGGAAAAGGACAACATAAATGACAGACTGGGAGAAAATATTTGCAAACATATTCAACACCAAGGGTTAATATCCATTAACAGAGATTCTAGAAATCAATGAGAAAAAGACTCACAAACCCAGTGGAATAATGGACAAAAAACACGAACAGGCAATTTACAGAAGAAATAGAAGCGGCCAATAAACATATGAAGATATCCTACCCCCACTAGTATTAAAGAAATGCAAATTTAACCAAGACACCATTTGCCAATTAGACTGGCAAAATTGTAAAGCTTATTATAGCATCCACTGTTGGCAAGGAAGTTGGGAAATGGGCACTCGTTCACTGCTGATGGGAGTGCAAGCTGGCACAACCTTGCCTGAGGTCACCTTGGCAGTCTCTCTTCTAATTTAGAATGTGCATATCTTTTGATCCAATTATCCCACTTCTAGGAATTTCTCCTACAAAAATAGTGGCCTGAGTGCATCGGTACAAAGATGTTCACAGTAGCATGGTGGATATTAATAGCGGAAAACTGGGAACAGTCTACATGTCCATCAGCAGGAGAATGGTGAGGCAAATGATGGCCCAGCCACATAGTGTAATACTCTGCAGCTGTTCTAAAGAATGAGGTAGTTCTGCATGAATCGGTCTGGAAAGATGTCCATGATGAGGGTTTAAGTGGAAAACAAAAGTAAAAAAACACAAAGCATGCAGTTCTGTCAAGGCAGTGATTTTAAAACAAAAACAAAAAAAACCCTGAAAACCCTACTGCTACAAATACCCAGATGCTGGTTAAAATATATCAAAAATTGCTTTAAATGCATAGGTGAGTTTGTAAGAAATGGAAACCCCCAAGTTTCAGAAACAAAGAGAGATCTTCAAATTGAGGCAGTGAGCTGCGGCTGCCCCAGGAGCCAGGTGCTGGATTTTGATACCTGCCTGGGGCCTGCAGGAGGTGGGGAGTTAAGGCTGAGATGCCTGCATGAAGCTGACGCCTTGAAGGTCTCCAAGGGCTGCACCCTCCCTAAAAGTGTGGCCTGGAAAAAATCCACCCCACCCAGGGAGGTGACGGGGAACTGTTTTCAACTTAGAGAAAACTCTGTTTTCAACTATTTGCTCCCAACAGTGGGAGGAGAAACAAAGCAACTACAATGAACGCCACTGGCGGAACTAGATTTATACCATCATCCTGTTGTCTATGAAACAGACACAGACAAATTCTCTAACAATTTGCAACATGCATGAAAAAAAGACTGGAAAGATACAGGCATTGCCAGCCAGTAATGTTACTAACATAGTTACTAATGACAACCTCTGAGTGGGAAAGGAGGGAGGGAATTTTCACTTCTTACCTTATACACTTTGCTCACTGTAAATCTATTTTACTACCTGGATTTTTTTTATCCATGGATTTTTATAATATGGAAAAAAACCCAGCTTTTTGAAATACGGGTAACATTAAAAAGTAAATCGACCTGGGATGGACTATAAATTTTGATTGGAATTTTGTCCGCTCAGCAAAACCAGGGTGTGAACATGGTTGCAGGGGGCATGTTTAACCTACTCCAGAGAACCAGCTGTTTGTCCAAATTGTCAGCATGTGAATTGTGATATGTTGATAAGCAAGTGGGTGCTGCTAATTGCAGGCTTTTCTTATCTATTCATTAAGACAGGCTACCGAGGAGTTCAACATGCCCACACTTTTTGCCAGCTGTGAGCTCCACAAATAAAATGGCATTTACGTAGCAACAGTCCCCAGGCCACAGTCTTTGCAAGATTCAGGTGGAGTCCCCCCACCCCCTCTTCGGTCTGAATAAGTGAGGTAACCCTGTGCCTCTGCAGCTGGCAGCCACCCCGAAAACAAGAGCCCCTCCCCACATGGGTGGCTTCCTCCCTCAAGATCATCTGGTTCAACGTCCTCATCTTGCACGGGAGGAAACTAAAACCCAAGGGGAAGTGAGCCTGCCTTCCCTCTCCCCCTGCCCCCAGGCCTCCTCACTGGTTCTGGTCGAGGTCTCCAAAGGCGCTGAGGTAAGGAAAGTTCCCACGGATGATCTGGAACTCCTCCTGTGAGATGTGGCCGTCCCCATCGACATCGAAATTCCGGAACACAGACTGGGGTACATAGAGGGACACATGGGGGAGGGGAGGATAAAAGGAGCATCGGCCCCACCGTGCCCACATTCCCAGTCCAAGTGATGAAGGGGGGGGCATCTCAGCCGTGGGCAGCTGTCTGTCTCCCCCACCACCTCCCTTCTCCGTACCCCCATCCCAACCCCACCCATCAGCTGCGCCCCGTGCCTTCTGGAGACTGAGTGTTGGCCCTAGCACCTGGCACTGGTGGTGGCTCCCAGGGCAGTGCCCTGGCACAACTAGCCTTGATTGACCACTACGCCTGTCCCCCCCGCCCCCCGCAGACTCCGGAGCCAGCTGCCACAGAGTCTCACCTCCACCATCTTCTCAATGTGCTCCACCATGAGTGCCTGATCCAGCTTGGGTTTGGCCGCTGAGGTCCACTCCTCCAGCACCGGGGGCCGGGGCGGCGGCGTGCAGCTGGTGGGGCTGGTTGGCTGTGGGAATGGTCGAGGCTGAGAGAGGGCCAGAGGTGAGGAAGCCCAGGGCCCAGTGGAGGAGAGAGGGCAAGCCCTGGGGACAAGGAAGCCTGCCCAACCAGCAGGATGGGTGAGGTAGCCTCTAATCTTGGAACTCCCAGGAGGGCAGAGGTGGGGGAGGAAGAGGATGGGCCGAGTGGGTAAGCAGCGAGTCCGCCCCTCACCGAGGACTTGGAGCGCGGTTCCCGCTGCAGGGACAGCTGGTAGAGCTCATCCTCTGTCTGATACTGATCCAGAGACACCTGGGACACACAGGTCTGATCACGCCCACCGGCCTCCGCTGCTCTCAGGAGCCCACTGCCCAGAACTCAGACCCACAGGTCCACCTAGAGGTCACAGCCCAGCCCCGAGCCTGGCCCAGAAGCTAGACTCAGGACAAAGGCCAGCTTAGAACACATCCCAGCAACCACACGCCAGCCTAGCACACAGACCAGAACCTGTATCTTGGCCCCAAACCTTGAACACAATGCACTGCCAAGATCTCAGCCAAGAATCCAGGTCACAACCCAGCTGAGAGCTCTGAAATTCCCCCCTCAACACAGAACCCCATCCAGCAACCAGACTCCAGCTCAGATTTCAATCCCCATCTCAGTCCAGAACCTAGAAACAGGTAGGACTTCACACCAAACCTTAAAACCTAAGCCCCAGCCCAACAATTAGAACCTAGTCCAGATCTGGACTAGAACACAACTCCTACGCTAGGGCTCAAAACCAAGTCCAAGACCAAGCCCAGAACCTCAGAGCTCAGGGCCATGTTTAAAAGCTGCCCCTGGGGAATCCCCTGGCGGTCCAGGGGTTAGGACTCCGCGCTTTCACTGCCGAGGGTGCGGGTTCCATCCCTGGTCAGGGAACTAAGATCCCACAAGCCACGAAGCACAGCCAAAAAATGAAAATTAAAATTAAAAAAATAAAATAAAAGCCACCCCTATACCCAGAATCCAGAGTTTGACCCCAAACCTTGAAAACAGCCCAAAAATGAAAATTAAAATTAAAAAAATAAAATAAAAGCCACCCCTATACCCAGAATCCAGAGTTTGACCCCAAACCTTGAACACAGCCCACTGCTAGGAACTCAACTCAGGGCCCAGGCCCAGCCTCAAGTCCACATGCCAGCCTCAGGGGCCCACAGCCCCAACTGGAGCCTAGAACCCTTCTCCAAGTTCACCCCAACCTTGGGGCCCAGGCTGGGTCTCAGTTCTTCGATCAGAACTGAGAACCCAAGGCCAAGCCTGCAGGACCAGGTGCAGCTGTCGACCCCGCTGCTGGCCCCTCACCGTCAGCAGGCTCAGCAGGTCGGGGTTGGCTTGCACTGGGGGCTGAAGGCTGGTCACCATGGCCAGCTCCTCCAGGATGCTGAAGAGCTGCTTCATCTTGGCCCCATTAAGTCGGGTCCGGGTGGGGTCCAGCCAGTCAGGCAGTGCCAGCTGCAGGGCCACCAGGTCCTTGAGGTGCACACCCAAGATGGGGAAGCGGAAACCCACGCAGGCTGCCAGCCGGCGCCGGTAGTTGCCATAGTTGCCAGTGGCCGTCACTAGTTCTGTCAGACCTTCCCAGAGCTGGGGGACAAAGGGCAGAGGGTCACACACACACACACACACACATCACATACACATCACATGTCACAGGCTCAACTCTCCTTCCCCTGCCCAGCCCTGGAAACGTGGGAGAGGATGTGGAGTCAGGGTCAGGGATGGGTGAAAGGTCAAAAGCCTCCCTCACTATCCCCCAACACTGGCTCCCTTAGCCCCTGGGAATCAGAATTCATAGGTCATGAGTTCAAAGGGACACCCACTACCAAATACCACACCTCTACACCAGGCCTAGGCACAGATTATCATCAACATTTAACAGAAGAAGGGACTTCCCTGGTGGTCCAGTGGTAAAGAATCCGCCTTCCAACGCAGGGGACACGGGTTGGATCCTTGGTCAGGGAGCTAAGATCCCACACGCTGCGGGGCATCTAAGCCCCCATGCCACAACTACTGAGCTCGTGTACCTCAACAAGAGAGCCTGCGTGCCGCAAACTACAGAGCCCAGCACTCTGGAACCTGTGCGCCACAACTAGAGAGAAGCCCGCACGCCGCAATGAAGAGCCCGCGCCACAACAAAAGATCCCGCAAGCTTCAACGAAGACCCCACGTGCCGCAGCTAAGACCCGACACAGCCAAAAAAATAAAGAAAATAAATAAATAAATATTTTTTTAAAAAACCATTTCACAGGAGAGGAAACTGAGGATCAGGGAGGCAGAGCAGCACAGGACGACGATTTCGAAGAATATTCTTAGTGGTATCATTCGTAACAGCCCAAACTGGAAAAACCCCAAATGTTCAACAGTAGAGGAGATACACAAATCGGGGTGGACTAAAATATTATACGGCAACGGAAGTGAATGAACAATTGCTCCACACAACAGAATGTAAGAATGAAAGAAGCAAGAAGTAAAATCACATATACAACACAATTCCATTCATAGGAGGTTCAAAAACAGGCAACAAGAAACCCACATGGTTTTGGGATGCATACATAGGTGGTAAAGCCATCCAGAAAAACAAGGTCAGGAATTCCCTGGTGGTCCAGTGGTTAGGATTCTGAGCTTCCACTGCAGGGAGCACAGGTTTGGGGAACTAAGATCCCACATGCCATGCAGTACGGCCAAAATAAATGAATAAATAAATAAAAATTTTTAAAAAGAAAGAAAGAAAAGCAAGGTCATCATCCTTAGGAATGTCACGACATTGTTTGCCTCTGATGAGGAGGGAGTTATGCTCTAAGGTGCTGGGAGCTTCGGGGGCTGGCAGTGTTCTACTTCTTGACCTGAGTGGTAGTTACACAGGCGTTTTCTAATTTTTTTAACTGTACATATGTTTTATAGACTTTTCTATATGTATGTCACCAGTTATGTTTTTTAAAATAAAATAGGGACTTCCCCTGGTGGTCCCGTGGTTAAGACTCGGTGCTTCCACTGCAGGGGGCACGGGTTTGATCCCTGGTCAGGAAACTAAGATCCCACATGTGTGCGGCACGGCCGAAAAAATAAAATAAAATAAAATAAGCAGGGGAAGAGTAAAGCACGAGCTTTGAAGTTCGGCAGACCTGTGAGACTCCACTCTGCTGCTTTCACTGTGCAACTGGGAAAGGATTTAACCCCCAGACTCAGTTTCCTCATTTATCAAATGAAGAGGGAGTGCCCAGCCCCCAGGGCTGCTGGGAGTTCTCAGCGAGGCCAGCCCTGGGAAGGCTGACCAGGCCGTTCCCCTGACCCCCCGAGTCTCAAGCACCTTGATGGTCTCCGGGCTCACGTGGCTGTGGGTCTCCTTGAGGCGGGAGATGGAGCTGTGGCTCAGGCCCCCGACCACCGCCATCAGCGTGTTGAAATTCTGCAGCTCCAGGAGTTTCTGGGGAATAAATGGAGAGAGATGAGGCAGTGAGTCACTGAGTGGGCCCAGAACTTGGCCCAGCTTTTCTGGAGAAGACCTGGCAGTGGGTTAGGGGAAAGGAGGGACTCAGCCCTACTGGCAATTGGGGAGGTTGGGGGGAAGGGGAGGGGCAGGCACCTCTGCAACGTGGACGAAGTGTGTGATGACCAGGGCCCGCTGCGGGGCTGTGGGCTTGCTGAGAATCATGAGCTGCACCCACTGCGAGACACTGTTGAAGAGGGAGATGAATCGCTCCAGGACAGGGTTGTCCACGGTGCAGCCGTGAGTCACGAAACTGTGATAGTCCTGGAACTGCAGGCAGGGTGGCCTCAGCACCCTGTGGCCCCTCCCCTCACCAACAGCCGCTCCTCACCTTCCAGTGGCCCTTTGGTGGTTACACTGAAACCCCAGACCCACCCTGTGACCCCACCTACCCCAGAGACCCTGCCCCTCCTGGCACCCCCTCTCCAGCCCACACCCGCTCCCTGACCGAAGGCCATTGGGCCGCACCAGGATCTTGCAAAAGGAGCAATATTCCAAGTAGGTGAGATGTGCTGCCAGCTCCATGGGGTCCAGGTGGTCAAACAACAGGGACATCTTGCGCTTTTTCTGTTCCACAGGGTTCCTCTGGGTCACCTGCCGATTCCACTTGTAGGTGGGGCTGGGGGAGTAGGGCGGGGCAGTGAGTCCTTTGCTGGAGATGCCCCACCCCTCATGGCCCCACACTCATGCCACTCACGCTGACTGCGAGACACTGTGCAGAGCACGAATGTCCCCAGTCCCAGCACCTCCTGCAATCTCCCCCTCGTCACGCACTCAACACAGATTTATGGAAGACCTACTCTGTGCCAGGCACTGTGCTAGGCGCTGGGGGTACAGAGATGAGCAAGACACGGTTCCTGCCCCCGAGGAGCTCACAGTCTACTGAGGGAGACAGACACAGAAACAAACAATCACGAAATAGCGTGGCACAAGTGCAGAGGTCTCTGGGAAGGGGTCTGCACAAAGTGTCATGGAGGAACAGAGGCAGGAACGACAAATTCTGCCCTGAAAGAGTCCACAGACACTCCACACTTGTGCTGAGCTTTGATAACACGGAGGAGGAGGCAAGGGGACATGAGCAAAGAGCCACGGTGGGAAAGGATGCAGGGGCTGCAGAATGGTGAGTGGACCCGTGCAGCTGCGGTATGAGGTGCCTGGTATAGGGCGGTGGGCTGTGGAAGATGAGGCAGGAATGCCAAGCTGGCCTGAGACTATGAAAGGCCTTAATCCCCAGCCGAGGCATTGTGAAGACGATAGGGAGCCATAGAAGGTTTTTAAGCAAGAGTGACATGACCCTCACCCATTCAATTCAACAAACATGTATTAAGTGCAGATGGTGTAGGATGCTGAGTGCCCTTCCCAGCCCTCCGAGCTCCCCCCACGCACACGCTCTCGATGTCGATGAGGCTGCTGTGCCGGCGGTTCCCTTCTTGGTCTAGCAGAGCCTTCAGCTCCTTGATCTGCTCAGCGAGCTCAGGATTCAAATCAAACTCCGCTGGGAATGCTGAAATCCAGTACCTGGTGGAGGTTCAGAGTCACCCAAGGCAGCCCTTCCCCCACATTCCCTAGGATCGTAGTTTCCCAGAGACGGGGAAAGAGCCTCAAACTGTGGTTCCCCTCGCCCAGCTCTTTCCTTCCCCACCGGCACTGGGCAGATCAGAAAACAGGGACCGGTCCAGGACCAGGAAGGGGCAAGCCTTCAGCAGCACCACCACCATGGACAGAGCCGGGTTCAAACCCACATGACCAGCTTCCAGAACGAGCTATTTCCACTCCTTCAGGCCAGTCTGAAGCCTGAGATAAGGGAGCAGAGGAGGGGACTGAGCCCCAAGAGGAAGACTCACCTGACCAGATGGCATGTTTTCACCTGAAGCGAATTGGAGCTGTCCTTCCGGGATTGTTGGTAGGTGAAGCAGAGTTAAGGAAAACAAGGATGGAGACTTACTCTAGAAAAGGAGGCAGGGGATGGGACCCGAGTTCTTGGGGGAGGCTGAGGGCAGGGACTGGTTCTAGGAGAAGTTCTAGGGGTGGGGTCTGGGGTGGGCAGGGCCCAAGCTCTGGAAAGGGGCTGAAGGCAGAGGTGAGGTGTGAGCTTTGGGAGGGTGCCTGGGTGGACATGGGGGCCAGATTCTGGGAGAGGCTGAGAGCAGGACCTGGGTTCTGGGAGAGAAGCAAGAGGCAGGACCTGCGCTGGGAGTAGAAGCAGATCCTAGGCTGTGGGGAGGAGAGAGCAAGGCCTAGGCTGGGGAGAGACCCGGGGACGGGGCCTTAGTTCAGAGGGGAGGAAAGGGGTGGAGCTTAGGCCCTAGCTGGAGCCTGGGCCAATCCTGAATTCTGTGATGTGGGAGCGGCCCACGCTCTAGGAGCGAAGCCCATCCTCTGCCCCCGCTGGGCAGCGGGGCTCCCTTATGGACCCGGACCGCAGGGCCCTTGGCGAGGCTGGCGAAGGATATATGTGCAGCAGTTTTGCCGCCAGCTGAGAGGAAGGGATGTACCAGGGGTGCATCATGAGGAACATGCGCACCAGCTGCGGGTCCCGCACCTTCCCGGAGTCATCTAACTCCGAGGGGTCAAGGAGAAGCGGGTTGACCCTACATCCCGCAGCCGCGGTCCCTAAACCTTACCCCGCAGCCTGCCGGGTTTCTGGCTCCCGGCCGCCTCCGGCTTTCCCAGGGCTCCGAAACCAGGAGGCAGATTATAAAGTAAAGGTAGGGTGGAAGAGGGATAAGGCAGGATCCGAGGAACTAGAGGAGAGGAGCGTCTGAGTCGGGCCTGTAGTCTGGAGGGGAACCAGCTGGGGCGGAAGGAGACGGGTTCCGCGGGGTCAAGAATCCAGAGGTCATTTCCTGAGTGCCTGGGGAAGGGGCACCCCTTCACCAGATAAGCCACCCCCCATCAGCCGGAAACAGCTTCCAGGCCGCAATAGCGAGTTCCTCCGGATCCCCCGGGGAGGCAGATAATGGTCCTCATGGGTCAGAGCCTGGGGACACCGCCGTCCCTCCCTTCAACGCTGGTATACTAGGGAAGGGAAACCTTTTCTCTTTCTGCAGCGTGTGGCTCTCTCTACCCCGGGATGCAGAGGAGACTTTCGCCAAAGAGGCTGCAGGATGCGAGTTGGGCAGAGGTCTGCCCTGGGAGGCAGGGGTCCGGGTTCAGGTTCCCGGCTGGGCTCAGGCTGGGCGTGTCCTCCCGTGCCACTCACCGAAGGCTTCAATGCAACCACGGAGCAGCTCCTCCACCGTGCAGCCCTTGTCCAGGTCCAGGGTGCCCGCCATGGCCTCCGGCGCGGGTAGGCTGGGCCAAGCTGCGCTCCGAGAGCCTCCACGGGGCTCGGACCGGACCCCTGTCCCGGGAGAGGCAGAGCGGGAGTCTGCGAAGGCGCGGGCCGGGGGAGCGGCCCCGCGGACAGAAATGGGGCGGGGCAGGCACGCCCCCTGCTGGGCAGGGGCGGAGTCGTCCGCCGCGGCCACTCCTGGGGTTAACTGGCCCGGGATGTTGCAACCCACCAGTTGGGAAACGAACTGGCCAAGAAGCTTCCGGCCCACCCTTGGAGTCGTGGGAGGGCTGAGGGACTCCCCGGGGATGGGGACGAGCCAGAACTCCGGGGGCTGGTTAGTATCCCAGCCCCCCTCCCCGCAGGCCCTCTTCTCCTCACGTCCTCTCCCCAGAGGCACCTGCAGCACCCCGCAGCTCAGTTCTGCGCCCCTCCCGCTTCCCTCCCTTCACAGCCTCCCTTCCCCCGCAGGGTTATTTTGGGAACCCAGAGCCTGAGGGGACCTCGGAGGAATTTCTCCCTGGGATGAGAGGGGGGAGGAACCCAGGCGTCCTGCCCGCGTCGCCCCCTCCCGGGCTCCCCGGAAGGGGAGGCGGGGCTGTGGCAGCCCCCAGGGGCCTGCCCTTGGGGAGGCGGGCTGGAGCGGAGAGGAACATTCCTGGGGGGGGGGGGGCGGAGAGGGCGGAGCGGGGAGCCCACTGCGGCCCGGAGGCGTCAGCGGGAAGCCTGAGCCTGGGAACCGCGCGTTCCCAAGCCACCTCCTCCGTGAAGGCCCCAAGGGTCCCGGCTCAGCCCTTCCGCAGGCTATCTTCATCCCCAGACCCTGACGCAGGTCCCCATACTGCACAGTCGAACTGAGTGCACACACAGGCCGTCCACACTCGAGCACAGAGTAGGGTGCCCAGGAGGGGGCGCTAGCACCGTGGGGGGTGGAGAGTGCCTGTACGACTCCACCAGCAACTCCAGTCACTGGCGGGAATATACGCACCCATGCAGAGACAGACACTCATTCCACGCCCGAGGCCAGGGACCCACATCGGGGTGCAAGAATGCCTGAGGCTCCCAAAAAGCCGAGCCTCAGGCAATTACCTCCCATACTCTCTCTCACACACACAATGGCACCCACACCCCTCGCACACCTGAACGAAGGAAACCTCGGACACACATACCCAGCTCTCTACCCCAGAATGCAAACCCGTTGAAGGGGCCGGCTTCCGGCCCTGCTGCTCACTAGAGCCAGGCCAGCCTGGAGTTCCGCGGCCACAGCAGCGCTGACATCCGCACACGTGTGCACACACGCAAGGCAGTGCACCTACACGCATGTACACTCTCCCACACATGCACACACCCGGTGGGTACGCACACACGCCCATTCCGCCCCCGCCCCCTTCATCTGCGATCCAGGGCCAGCCCTGCGGCCCCAGCGACCTGACATCCCGCACCCATGGACGCTGGCAAAGCCTTGCCCCACAGAAGGTACCCCGCCCCTACACATACTCCCCCGGGCTGCGGGCGGGGAGCGGGGGACTCCTCTATGGAGTTCTCTGGTAGACTTTTCCTAAGAGGCACCCAGAGTCATCGCCGCCCGGCTCTCCCGCTTCCTCGCTGTGTGACCTTGAGAGTCACTTGGCCTCTCGGAGCCTCAATTTTCTCATCTGTCAAATGGGGGATTCGCCGGGGAAGGTCCCGCTGAGACATGGCTAGGAGGGGCCGGGTGCGCCCCGGATGCCGCCCCCTCCCGCGCTTGTCCAGGGAGCTTCGGGTCTCTCGGCAGGTCCCTCCTAGCCCTGACCCGGGCCGCAGCCTCCCCACCCACCAACCCACCCGCCGCCCCCAGCCCGTCTGCGCCGCCCTCGAGGGCCCCTAGGGGCCGGGCCTCCTCTGCCCTGCGCGCCCCCCTCTCCCCCCCGCGCTCGCTCACTCACACTTGGGACCCGCGGCAAGAAGCCCGCACCCGGCCCGGCTGGCGCCACCTCCGTGCTCTCCTGCCCGCCGACCTCGCTGCGGCTGCGGCTCCCGCCCGCTCTCCGCGCCGCGGCCCCGCTCCCCGCCGCCCCGCCCCCGCTCCGCGGCCGCCCCCTCCTCTCCCCTCCCCTCGCCTCCCCTCCCGCCCCTGCGCCGGGCTCCGCACCGGCGGCTGCGCCTCCCCCATTGGGGGCTCCCTCTCGCCCCGCACACGGCGGTCCCTGCGGCAGCTTAACCCCTGCCCTGCCGCGCCGACCGGGAGACCAGGGCCGCGGGCGGGGGGGCTGCGCCAGGGGCCGCGCCGAGGGTGGGTGAGGGGAGGTCAGGCCGCGCGGGACATGGAGGGGGGAAACTAAACCACCGGTCCTCTCCCCCCACCACAGACACCCCCCTGCCCCCCGCCCTGCCTGGTGTGGGGCAGAGGAAGCCGGGAGGGGCAGGAAGCAGACTGCGGTGGGGAAGGGGCGCCCCGCCCAGCCCCCGGCCCGGGTTCCTGTTTTCGAGACAAACCGTTCCCACGGGGCTAACCCGGCCTGGGGCCGGGCGTCTTCCTGCGGGCAGCGGGGGGCACAGGTCGGGTAGAGATCGGGGGCGTGGGCGCGGCGGGTCCTTGTGATAGCCTGGGGGAGGGGCTAGGACAAGGTGGGAACACTTGGAGGAGAGGGGCTTGTGGGGAGGGAGGAATGAAAACGCGGCTACCTGGAGAAGGGGCCTCGAGGTCTGGGTATAGAGCGAGCTCCAGTTCACACAGGAGGGACTGGGGCCCCGGAAGCCTGGCTCCCCATGAGGCCAGATGAAAAGGGGCAGCTGCAAGCGACGGGTGGGTTCTCCGCAGCTAGAAAACTGGAGCCTGGGGGCCTGCGCCCCCCCCCCGCCCCCGGCAGAGAGGAACTTGGGAGGGGAAGCCGCAGGCGGTTGGGGTCCCCACAAGCCGGGCCTAGGGGAGCCGGTAACCGTTTCCGGCCGTTCGGGTTCAAACACACTCACTGTGAAACCATCGGGCCCCAAACAAATCTTCTGAGGCTTGCCCCGCCCTGCTACCCGGCTGCGGAGGCAGGACCTCCCCCACACCTCAATCTCGGTAAAACGAGACCTACAAACAGGCCCCTTCTGGTCCTTAAGTTTCCCCAAGTGAGGAGGGGCAACACCGGCCTAGCCTAGACGGTCTGTGCGTGTCCCCCGCCCTAACACTCTCCTTACTTTGGACCTAGCGCAGCCACCTGCTGAGAGACCCTTAAACGCCGCAGTGGGGCGGGGCTAAGGGCGGACTCAAGAAGGCGCCAACCACCCAGAGGCCCCTCCCCCTTTTGAGTCCCGCCCCCCGACCGCGTGGATCTTCAGTAGTCCTGGAGGCCTCTGCCTAAGGCCCAGCTCCCGGCCCGGGTGGGCCCCACCCGGGCGGATGCCACGCCCCCGGCAAGCCTAGCAGGCCGCTGACCTAGTATGGACACAGCACTGGGAAGAGAGGCGTGGAGGGTGACGCTTGGAAAGGGGCAGGAGAGTCCGGACCCCGCCCCCACAGGCCACCCCCACCTTCTGAGGGAACGCACCTGACACGGGTGGGGGTAAGGCACGGTGACTGCGCAGCTGCTATGTCGCCCAGAGCTAAAAATATTTCCCAACAGAGAGAGGAGTAAGGAGGCTCCCAAGGAGAACCAATTTATTGGGGAGTGGGTGAAGTTGGTCAGACCCATAAATAGGAGCGGGCAGGGAGCCCGAGGACGGGACAGGAGCAGTGTCCTTAGTCACGCTGAACACTGGGATCTCGAGGCTGATGGGAAATGGGGTTCCAGGAAGAGGTTTAGAGATCTAACTCCAGTACCCCACCCTCTGGATGAGGAGCTGGAGCTGGCCCAAGGGATCGCCAACAGACTCAGGGGCAGGTTTGGGTCTGGTCTAGAGGCTCAGATCTTCTCGTCAGGTGCTGGCAGGCGCTGGCGGTTCGGCTCCACGCCCCAGATCTCCCTGGCGTACTGGGCAATGGTGCGGTCGCTAGAGAACTTGCCAGAGGTGGCTATGTTCCGGATCACCATCCGCGTCCACTCTCTCGGGTTCTACAAGCCAAAAGGGAGCTCTGGGTTTGCTCTGCCCCACCTACCGCCTCATCCCAACCAGGGCCACCAAAGCCCTGCCAACCCCTGGCCCAGGACCCCTCACCTTGTACAGGGCACTGACTCTCTCCTGGCATTTAATGTAGTCTTCATAATCTGCAAAGACTTTAAACCTGGAGGGGAATGGAGAAGCAGGAAGTTTCATGAGGTCAAGGGCCAAGCCCATCCTGTCCCATTGGATTTCTGAGGCCCTGAACAGTGATGCTGCTTCCAAAGGAATCTAGTCCCAACTGCCCAGAAGCCCTGTCCAGCCTCCCCACCGCACCTGAGCCCTACTGAGCCCAGCAGCCCCACGTGTGCAGTTTCCTGGCCGGCCAGCTCACCGGTCATGGTGCATGAGCATGTTGACAATGGCCTTGAACAGGTCGGGCTGTTTGGGGGAGAAGAAGCCACTGTCCAGCTGGTCAATGATGTGCCGAAGCTCTGGAATTCGGTCATAATATTCCTGGGCATTGTACCTGTGGGGGAAGAGCCGTAGTCAGCGCCCTGGAAATGGGTTCCTGGCTCCTCCTCCTCCAGCAAAAATCCAGGAAGTTCCAAGCCCCAGGGTCAAAACCCAGGCCCAGCCTGCTACTGCCCTCCCCGCAGCTGCCACACTCCCTCCGGAGGTCTTTCCAAGAGGCCCCCTCCCTTCTCAGCTCAGCTTTTCATCCCCCAATTTGTGGATGAGGAAACTGAGGCCTAGAGAGGACAGAAAGGTAGTGTCAGAGCCAAAGGCCCCAAACCAAGCGCTCTTCTTCCCACACACCACCACTGTCTCCCAACAGGTTTGTTTCCTCCGTGAATGGCTTTTCTGCATCACCATCCACAGCCCATCCCTGGCCCCGCCTTCAGGCCCCAGGAGGAGCGAACAGGTATATCCTGAGGAACACCCTTAAACTCAAACCGTCCAGCCAAGCTCATCGCTGTGCCTGGCACCAACTTTCCTCCAGTGTCCCACTTCCTAAGGCAGCACAATCCATTCCTGAGCCACCTGGGTTCATATCTCTCAAGACCAGTCTCATCTCTTTCCTTCCTTTCTCTCTTCCAACCAGAAACCAAGTCCGCCTCCTCAACACTGCCCCTAATCCCCATCCCCAGCACTGGTCTGCTGCAGGGGACCCCCAGTGCCGTCTGGCGTCAGCCCCACACTGGTCCCCCACCTAGACATTGTCCCCTCCAGTCAAGCCGCCCTCCTGCAGCCAAAAGTGTCCATCTGGAGCCTAGTTCTGAACGTGTTGGACTTTGCTCAAAACATTTCACATTTCCTTCCTGTCGAAAGGACCAAGTCTGCCGCGCTTCCAATGCAGGGCACGCGGGTTCAATCTCTAGTCAAGGAACTAAGATCCCACATGTCACACGGTGCAACCAAAACAACAACAACAACAACAAAGGACCAAGTCTAAACTTTCTAGACAAGCCCCACAGGAGAAATTCCTATCAATATTCAGTGCCAGCTCTTGTAAGCTGTTGGTGGGAGTGTAAACTGGTACCAAATTTCTGGAAAACAATTTGACAATGTGTATCAGGAGCCTTGAGAACTCATACTTTTTACTCAGAAATATCCCCTTCTAATAATGATCTTAAGGAAATAATCAGAGATGTGGACATCAATGTAAAAGGTTAGTCATCACCAGGGACGTTTATCCTAACAGACAGGGGAAATCAACCTTACTGTCCAACCATATGGAACTAGTTAAATAAGTTATGCCATGTCCATAGGATAGAATGCTATACAAACATTTAAAATATCTTGAAGACTATTTAATGACATGGAAAATGCCTCACCAATGTTAAGATAACAGGATTCAATATTGTACATACATTATTCCCAACTTTTGAAAACTATATACACACACATATAAATACACGAAGAAAAAGAGAACTGTGGCTTTAAATCTGGGTGATGAGATTATGGATGATGGTTGTTTTATTCTTTGTGGCTTTGCATTTTTCTAACCAGTGAGCATGTACTGCTTTTATGATAAGAAAAAATCATATTTTAAAATGTTAAAAATGTAATGCCAGGAAAATGTCTTCTCTGAAGATCTATGTTTCTGACCACAGCACAGATATAACTACTGTACTCATATTTCCCTTTTTGCCATGGCTGCCAGGGAGCTAAGAATTTCACTTTACTTCCAATTCCAGAAATAATATTATCTCTTAGGGTTGATATTATTTTCTCTTCCTTTTCCTTCAGTTCTATGTTACTTCTTTCTTTTCCCATTTCATTAACCTTTTTTGTTATAAGTTACCCCAAAAGTTTTCTAGACTCGTGATGGCCATAACTAAGGCCTTGTGCAGCCTGGACCAGCCTTTCCAGTCATGCCTCTTGCTCCCGGCTCTACCCTCCAGCAGTCGCACCTTGGTGCCTCCTGCCCACAGACTGTGAACATTGCAGCTCATACCCTCTCTGGTCAAGCCTTTCCACGTCCTCCACCCTCATGCCGAAGATGAAGATGTTCTCCTCTCCCGCCTCTTCTGCCATCTCCACATTGGCCCCATCCATGGTGCCAATGGTCAGAGCCCCATTGAGCATGAACTTCATGTTGCCAGTGCCTGAGGCCTCAGTGCCCGCAGTAGAGATCTGCTCAGAAAGGTCAGCGGCCGGGATCACTGTGGGGGGTGGGGCAGCAGGGGACAAGCTCAGCTCCAGGAAGAGCCCCAGACCAGCTAGAGACTCTGGAGTTAGTCTGGCCCTAGGCCTAGCCAGATTCAGAGTCCCCTCCACCCCAACCCTCCAGTCTTAACCAACTAAGTCTCCCTCTCACTGCCCCCACCGCCCCGCCACCTCTTGTTGATTCTTGAACATCTGGGATCTAACCTGGACTCCCCCCACCCCCCAGCTCCATTGTGTGATTTAAAGGGCACCACTGAGGCCCATCTCCCCTATAATTTCACCCCATACCACCATTAAAGGGACATCCTCATGATTTGAGTATTGTCCTCTCCAGATTCTTCCTCAAAGTGCAAGCACCCTAACAAGAGGAGATTAATATCTCTTCCTGGGACTGAACTAATCAGAGCTTCCCTAGGGTCCCCACTGGCGGCATTCCACCTTTCTCGGCCAGTGAGACTCGGTAGTTCTCCAGGAAGATCACGCGGAGGCGGTCTCCCACCGCCGGGTCGTGGTTGACCACATCCCCAATGGCTGTAATGAGTTTGATGATCATCTTGGCCATGTGGTACCCGGGTGCAGCCTGTGGGAGCACAGTCTGGGGTCAGCTCCACAGCCTGACCTCCTACCCCCATCCTGCAACCCAGCCAGGCTGACCTCAACCTGGATATCAAAGAACCACAGCCGTGGTCTGCAGCCCGGCTTCTCACCTTCCCTCCAATTATCACAGTCCGAGGCACAAAAAACTTATTGGGATCCTTCTTGATGCCTGTGGAGAAATAGAGGGATCCAGTGAGTGGGCCAGGCTTTCCCTCTGGGCAGTAACACCTGACAGCACCCATCCAGTCAGGGCTGGGCTGGGAGACAGTAGCCCTGACTTGGGCAATCACTTGCTTTGTGACCTCAGATTTGTCACTTCTGCCCCCTCTGAGCCTCAGTTTGCCCATTTGTGAAATGGGGATAATTCCATGTCCCAAGAGGTCAAAGGAGATGTTGATCAGGAAGTATGTAGTATCCTGGGAGGTACACAGAGGGGGGAACCGGGAGCCAGAGGGAGCCCTGCCACTCACGGTTGTACATTGTGATGATATGGAGGCAGTTGAGGAGCTGGCGTTTATATTCGTGAATCCGCTTCACCTGGATGTCAAAGAGCGAGTTGGGGTTGATGTGGACTTTGTATTCCTTCTCTAGGTACGCAGAGAACTTTAACTTGTTTTCCTGAAGGCAGGGGAGTGGAGAGAGCTCACCAATAGGCCTCAGCCTCAGGAAATCCTACAGTCTCATTTCTTTCCCAGGAAGGTGAGGATAGAAGTCTCCCTTGCCACCTTCATCCACTCCTGCATCAGGGCAGACATTGCTAATCAATGTCAGCACTCTTCCAGTGAGGTCAGATGATGCCTTCCCACCATGGACTGACTCCAGGCAACTTCTACCAATGGCCTGAGGTTGCAGAAGAGATGAGCTCTATCGACCATTCCTGACTCAGACATCCGGCCCCTCCAGCACCCTCCACTCAAGCCCTGGCATAGGGGTCTGTCCTAGGTCGCAGCGCTCCTCACCTGCTTCACTTTGGCCACATCCCGGATAAAGGCTTCATCGTCCACATAGGAGAGCACTTTGCGCAGCTGGTCCAGGTCTGCGATGTAGTCCTCCCCGATGCGCTGTGGGAAGATAGCTCTCAGTTAGGCCCATGTCCCTCCTCCGTCCTCCCTCACAGAGGGGTCCCTTTCCAGGTCAACCAAGCCCCATCCACTGCAGACAGCTCCTTCCTCTGCAGCCTCCCAGCTGGGGGGTGGTACATGTATGTGCATCTTTCCTCCCCTCCTGACCTTGAGCTCTGATGGCTGACCCCCATCTGACCCCACAGGCCTTCCCCCTGGCCTTTTCCTCTGACAGGCATTGACCTCAGGGCCCTGCTCCCAATCTCTGCCCATTTCTGGTCTCACTTCAGATGTGACCTGCTGATAACCCCTCCATTAGACTGTGAACTCCACCAGGTTGACCTTCATAGCCAGGGCCTCCATTCGCCCAAAGGCACCCTCATGCAAGCAAGAAAATGGTTCCCCTCCTCCAGATAGATGCAAGGCTTGGGGAACGCAGTGCAGGATGGATTTCAGCCCTCAGATGGGTGCCCTACAGTGAACCACATACACAACCACACCCAGATGTTCCCTGCAGTGACCGCGTTGACCCCTACTGGCCATACGTGAATGCTCACCTCAGCAATGACCTCTGCCAGCCCAGGGTTACACATAACCAGCCAGCGCCGAGGAGTGATGCCGTTGGTCTTATTCTGGAACTTATGAGGCTCTAGCTCATAGAAGTCCTTGAAGCTACAGGATGGGTTCGGGGGATCACCAATCACCCCTGTGGGATGAAGGCCTCCTCCCTGGGGCCCCTACCCTGGTTTCTTGATCAAAGGGGCCTGGAGGGGAGGGGGAGGGTGCTGTGTGTAAGAGGGGTCATCTGGGGACAGGACTGGACCGGACGGCAAGGCTACGATGCTTGTAAGAGCGGCGCCACCCGTGGAAGGGGCCAGCTGAGGGCGACTGTGAATGGCCAGTGCCGGGCAGTGAGGGGGTGAGCGGGGGTCCAGCGGGAGGGGCGGGGTCTGGGGAGCGGGTCTTACGTGGTCTTCTTGAGGATCTCGGAGTGGATGCGAGCCACGCCATTGACAGCGTGTGAACCGGCGATGCACAGGTGCGCCATGTTGATGCGCTTCACCGCGCCCTCCTCCACCAGCGACATGCGCCTCAGCCGGTCTATATCCCCTGGGAACGCAGCCGCCACCCGCTGTGCCAGGAGAGCCCAGAGCTAGGACGGGGACCCAGGACCCAGGTCCCCAGCGCCTACCCCCAGGTCTCTGCCCACAGCCCTCCCTGCCAGTCTCAGGAGCCATGCTTTCCATGCCCTGCACCCCACGCTTCCTCCACTCACGTTAAGGAAGCGCTGGTTGATCTCATAGATGATCTGGAGGTGCCGGGGCAGCAGGGTCTCTATGAGGTGCACGGGCCAGCGCTCCAGGGCCTCGGGCAGCACCGTGTGGTTGGTATAGGCACAGGTCTTCACAGTCACGTCCCATGCCTGACAGATGGGATGGGGAGGAAGGACCCCCGGGCTGAAGCCGGATGACTCTCCACACACACTGTGCAGCCAAGAGCCCCGGCCCTGCCACCGCCATGCCGGGTTCTAGGACACCCGCCCTCTGGGCCTCACACTGCCGTCTGTGCAGTGGGGGCTCCACCCACATCTTTCCACTCCCCAGGCTGGGAGGGGAACCCTGAGATGCAGCGGGTGAGGCAGGGGTGGAGGAGGGGCCCTGAAGCCCACCTTGTCCCAGTCCAGCCGCTCCTGGTCCACCAGAATCCTCATCAGCTCGGGGATGGCCAAGGAGGGGTGGGTATCATTGAGCTGGATGGCCACCTGGTGGGGGGGCGGCCATTGGAGTCAGTCTGGGCTCCAAACCAAGGCTATGATCGCTGTCCTTTGCCCCTTCAGAGCACCACCCCCCCAGGGCCCCTCATGGTTCTAGGGTTGAGCTGGGGGTGGAGGCCCTCATGGGGGCAGGTATGGGGCAGGAGGAAGAGGGGAGCGAGGTTATATTGAGGATCGAGAGCAGATCCCCCCACACCCACCCCCAACACCCAGCCTCCACTTCCTCATCTATAAAATGGACAGTTCAGGCTGAGACTGGAGGGAGGAGGGATGACACCCATCACAGGAGGTGTAGAGGCCGGCCTTCCCTGGGGCCTGGTACCTTATCCGGGAAGGCGTCGAAGCTCGTGCGCACAGGGTCTTGGCAGCCGAACTTGGAGGATTTGAAGCGGCGGATGATGTCCTGGAGCGTGGCAGCCACGACGAAGTACTCCTGCTTCAGCCGCAGCTCTTTCCCCTCAAAGAACTGGGGACAGTGCCAGGCAGGGTGGAGTCAAGGTGGTGGCCTAACACTGCTGTGGGTGTGACCAGGGGAGACTCCCACCCACACCAAGGTGCCCCACCTCAGGGACCCAGGGGTCTTTCTCCCACCAAGAAGCAGCAATGTGGATGGTAGCAGGAGGGAGGGATAAGGACCAGGAGTATTGTGGGTGTTACCAGGGAGCGGCTCATCCAAAGTGCCCCACCCTAACCTGCTGCCCCCAGGACTCAGGCATCCTCCCACTTAAAGAACTTGGGGGAAGAACAGGACACACAGGGGCCAGCAATATGCCCTGGGTGTGACTAGGGCACCGGCAAGTGTCACTCCCCTTCTCCTGCCCTCTCCCATGCACTCTGGCTTCCTGTCCCCAGCCCAGGGGGTAACATACATTGTCGTTGGGGTACAGGACACGGGAGATATTCTCAGCCAGGTTGCGGTCCAGCACAGCCTGGATGTAGCCACCGACGTTGACTGAGGAACGAACGTGGGGACAGGGTCAGGCTTGGGTCGAGTGTGGGCCGGGGTGGGCAGGGGCTGCTGGCTTTGGCTGAACTCACAGTCCTTGAGGTTGAAGTCATTGGGGGCCTTGGCAGACCACAGGCGCATGGTATTGACGACGTTGTTGCGGTAGCCGGGCACGGGTGTGTCGTAAGGCATGGCCAACACCACCTGCGGAGCACCCGGTGTGGCGTCAAGAGGTGGGCATCTGCCGTGCCCGAGAGGCCCTGAGAGCCGGAACTCCAGCCTCTGTCCCTGCACTCCGCCAACTCCCCACACCGGGTTCTCGTCCCAACTCTGGGTGACCACAAGCAACCCCGCCAACCTCTCTGGACCTCGTCCATAAAGAGAGGACTTCCCAGTGCCTCCCCACACCCCCATGCCCCTCCTTGCTGGGCTGCTGTGAGGATTCCAGGAGGAGGCGGGGAGGAGCTCGGAGCCCAGGGTGGGGCCCTGTTGGTGGGCACTCTGCCATGACGGGGATGAGCTGGCCGCCGGCCTGAGCACAGTCTAGAGGACACTCTGGACTCATGGAAGGGCTGGGAGGAATCATGGGGCCTGGCTGAGGGGGTCACGGAGGTCAAGTCCATCCAAAGGGCTTACGCCTGGTTGACCACAGGGCTAATTAGCAGTGACTAATGCTGGCCCCACCTCTCACAATTAGCAAACATCAATAATTGCTGCCGATAGCTGCCTGCTACCACGGGGCGGGGGCACACCCACGCCTCCCTCCCCAACGTTAAGTAGCCTCTGATTGGAGCAGAGTGAAAGCTGCGGCTCAGAGAGGGAAGGGATTGGCCCAAGAGCATAGAGCTAGGCGGGCAGCCAGAGCCCTGCTGGACCTTAGCGTGGAGGACAGCAGAACAAACTCTGATTCTGAAAGTCTAGAGGTTGCTGTGCAGCTATCTGGAGGCCGATGACCTGCAGCCACAGCAAGAGAACTGGCTGAGCTGGGATTTGGACACCTCGTTTAGCTTCAGGTTGCCTCTAACTTGCTCTGTGACCCTGAACAAGTCAATTGCCCTCTCCAGGCTTTAAGTTTCTCCCCTGTCCCCCTTTCTGGGCTGTTGCTTTGTTTCCCATCAAGCCCCCAGTTCAGATGTGCAGGGGGGCCAAGACTCGGTGATTATCCTTTGATGAGTCTTGTGGGGTGATGGAAAGGAGAGACAGGTCAGGGGAGAAGCATTGGTAGAGTAGGGCGGCCTCTCTCCTCCTCCCAGGCTCTGCACTTGGTCTGGCTCCCCTGTGACCGTGTCTCCAGCCTCTCCTGGTTCTAGCTGTGTGACCTCGAATAAGTCACTTAACCTCTCTGAGCCTCAGTGGCATCCATTATAAAATAGCACTAGGTCCAGTAGCCTCCAGGCTCTGTCCTTATTTCTCCCTGTTTCCTCTAGAACCTCCTCCCCTCTTCCTCACTAGATTTCCCGCCACCACCCCCCGCTCCCTGGCTTCCCTCTCACCTGCGTGTCCACCCACTTGGCCCCCTGGTCGGTATGCTCCACTCGGCCATAGAAGTGCACAGGCAGTGTGAACTCGGGTCGGGCCTTCTCCCAGGGGTTGCCGTAGCGAAGCCAGTCATCAGCCTCCTCCATCTGAGCCCAAGGCAGGTCAGGGGAGAAAGGAAGGCAGTGTCAGAGCCAGGCTCACACCACAGCAGGTGGTGAGTAGGGCAGGAGCAGTGGCCTTAATGTGCCCTATACAGGGAGGGTGTAAATGAAGGACTTTGGGATAGGTGGGCCCCTGGTCTGGTGGAATATCCAAGGGGACACGGTGTGTGTATGAGAGTCTGAGATGTTCCACAGGTGTGGACCTCCTATCCCAGGAGCTAACAACTGGCTCGGGGCCAGGGGGAAGGGGCAAGGATGTTTTCCACCAAGGCTGGGGCTGGTTCTGGATCTATGTGCAGATGAATGAACAAATAGGGGTCTTCTCCATCATAACTACAAGGTCAGGGCCCAAGGTCACTCACCTGCCAACCCCCAGAGATCTTCTGGTTAAAAATCCCAAACTCATAGCGGATCCCATAGCCATAGGCAGCCAGTCCCAGTGTCGCCATGGAGTCCAGAAAGCAGGCTAGGGGTGTGCATGGAGGTGGGTGTCAGAGACACAGCACAAAGGAACCCTTCTGTCCAATCCCCTGCCACCCTGCTTACTTACCCGCCAGCCGGCCCAGGCCCCCGTTGCCCAGCCCTGCGTCCTCCTCGATTTCCTCCAGCTCCTCCATGTCCAGGCCCAGCTAGAGGCGGGAGGGTATGGCAGGCGTCAGGGCCAAGGGCCAGCAGGTCAATCTCCCAAGCCCCAAGGCTTGCCCCACCCCTACACACCTGGTAGGTGGCCTCATCACAGGCATTCTCCAAGGCCAGGTTCACCATGGTGTTTTGTAGCGTCCGGCCCATGTAGAATTCCAGAGACAGGTAGTAGATCCTCTGCCCAGAGAGACAGGTGGGGAGGTGGAGGGGAGGGCGTCAAGGCCACCCACTGACATTAAGCCAGGCCCAGCTGGGCCTGCACCTCTCATACTTCCTGCCCCACTCCTAGGCCCCAGCATGTTCCAGCCCTGCCTCCATTTCTCCCCCCTTCTCAGGCTTTGGGACCCAACAGGCAAGATTCTGGTCCCAGCATTTCTTCTGACTTTGGACAAATCACTTTTCTTCTCTGAGCCTCAGTTTCCTCATCTGGAAAATGGGGCTGGCCATATCTACCTCAGGGGCTAGGAGAGGTGCCTAGGAGAGGTAGGAACTCCTTCCATCGCATGCAATTCTGCCAACAGCCCATCAGGGAGTCAGGACATAGGGAAGCCCCTCCAAGTGCTCCCCAGAGGGGAAAGCCAGGCCCAGAGAAAGAAGTCATTGGCTCAAGGTCACACATGACGCAGGGCTAGAGTTGGCCACCTCCCGTCCTTGCAGAGGGCCCCTTGGCCCTCAAGCCTCAGTCCCAAGAAGGGGACGGAGAGCCGCCAGGATCCAGGATGCTGATGGTGCCTGGTGTCCTGGTTCCCTGGGTCCCCTCCCTGGCCCTCCCCCACTCCTGCCCAGAAGTGTCAGGTTGCTGACATTTACCAGTGACCCCAACAGACATTTGATCTCACCACCCCAGCTGCCCCAGCTACGCCCCATGCGCTGCACCAGCACACACACCACGCACGCATTCAATATGTCCTTCCACTTAGGGTCCAACCCAGGCCACAGGGGTCTTCATGCCCCCCAGAAGCCCCTCCATTCTCTGAGTGAGCCCTGGGCCTTTGCAACCAGCCTACCTGACCCGAGCCCCCTGACCTGTCCCCGTCCCAGATTTCTCCCCCTGGGTTGCCCCAGCAACCCATTGCACCTGGCACCCCTGGATCCTCCAACCTCAGGAACCTGGAGTGACCCTTTATTTTGCTGCAGAGAGCCCTGACCCCAGGGAGGGGCTGCCACTTGGTCAAGATCTCCCAGCCCCCAGGCAGGGGGACCCAGCCCATTCCCCTCCCGGGGTGCCCCAAGCAGCACCTTGGGGTCCTTCTCGTAGTAGTGCTGCTGCGTGCGGATCCAGCGGCCCACGAGGTGGTCACGCACGGTGTAGGCCAGCGCAAAGTAGTAGTCTCGAGGGGTGGCCACATTGCGGTCTTTCACGAGGGTGAAGTGTAGGTGCCGGTTGAAGTTCTTCTTCAGCTCGGTCACATTCTCCACGCCAGCCAGGCCACGCACGCTGATCTGCTTTCTCTTCTCCTGGTCTGTCAGGGGCCGGGACATGGCTGCGGGAGGGCGGGCCGGACTGACTGTGTGGACGGGTGGGCGGCCTGAGTGGAGATCCCCAGCCGGCTGGTGCTTTAAAGCCTGGCTCTGGGCAACGTGCCCCGCCTCCTCCCTCGATGGGAGGGTCTTGGCTTGACCGCTCGGGGAGCTATTTTGGGGTGAGGGGAGGAGAGGAGGGGCAGGGAGGGCAGGGCCGAGCTCCACACGGGACAGGGAGGGCCACCCTGGCTCATTCGCAGCCCTGCGCTGACCCACTTCTGCCAGGCCTCACACACTGGGGTCTGCTGTCTTCTTTCCCCGTCCCTGCCTTTTGCAGGGTCAGAGACAAGATGCAGCAGGCAGAGCGCTGGCTTGAGAGGCCTGAGGCTTGACTGGAGCCTCTGGGCTGTGACTTTGGTTGAGGTCACCCTGATCTGGACCCCTCTCCTGGGTTATAGATGAAGGATGCAGCCTGATTGCGGGCCCTCAATCAGGGCTCCTTGGAGAGGCCGAGGGGGCTGTCAAAGGCGGACAGGTGGCAGGAGGCCCAGCCTCCATCAGAGCAGCTTGACTTCGGTTCTAGACCTTCACGCAAGAGGCTGCAAACCACAGGCGGGATGCCCTCTGGTCAAGCTTCCACAGTGGCCCTGCACCCGGGTGGGGAGGACACATGTGGCAAGAGGGGCCAGGACTCCCCACAGGCTGAAGGCCCAGGCGCTGAGGATCAGGGTACCCCGAACAGAAGAAGGGCAGCTAGCAGAGGACACTGGGTGGCTGGGAGAAGGGGGACCAGGACCCCGGGTTCCAGGGGTGGTATGGGGAGGTCGCCTGAGGCAGGGCCCCTCCCCGCTCCACCCCCCACAAAGTCAAGTCACTCTGAGCTCCCCCTGTTGCTGTCCCTCAAGGACCTCTGAAGTGACCTTTTGAGAGGGACGGTCAGATTACAGGCCAGCTTTGGCTAGAGGCCACCAGCCTGGAGCAGGGGCCCCTGGGAACTGTAGTCCTGTGGCCCACAGGGGTAGAACTGAAGCACCCCCTACACAGACACATACACACAACATTGGCCAATGGCATTAGGTCTCCCCATGACGCAGCTGCCAGGTGAGTGAGTGAAGCCTTCTCCCATTCATTTCTCCCACCTGGGACCATGCACTAGACAGGGCCACACGCTGGACAGGCCTAAAGAGTGGGCCAGAAATGTATGGACACCAAGGGGGGAAAACTGCGGGGGGGTGGGGATGGTGGTGTGCTGAATTGGGCGATTGGGATTGACATGTATACACTGATGTGTATAAAGTTGATGACTAATAAGAACCTGCTGTATAAAAAAAAAAAAAAAAAAAAAGAGTTGGGTCTTCCCTGGTGGCGCAGTGGTTGAGAATCTGCCTGCCAGTGCAGGGGACACGGGTTCGTGCCCCGGTCTGGGAAGATCCCATATGCCGCGGAGCAACTAGGCCCGTGAGCCACAATTACTAAGCCTGCGCGTCTGGAGCCTGTGCTCCGCAACAAGAGAGGCCGCGATAATGAGAGGCCCGCGCACCGCGATGAAGAGTGGCCCCCACTTGCCGCAACTAGAGAAAGCCCTCGCACAGAAAAGAAGACCCAACACACCCATAAATAATAAATAAATAAATTAAAAAAAAAAAAAGTAGAGGAATTTAAACAAAAACTCCTAAAGAAACTCAACATTTAAAAAAAAAAAAAAAAAAAAAGAGTGGGCCAGGTTCACAAATGTGACTTCACCCATAAAATGGGAGCTCCTGCACCCCGGGAATGTTACACCATTCCTCCTCATGGCCTGGCAGCTACAGATCCTTCCTTTTGCGGCTTTGGCTGCCCCCAATTCGCTGCTGGTGTCCTGGCCCCAGCACTGATTTGCCGTGGGAACTTAGGCTGGTTGCTTTACTTTACTGAGCCTTGAATTCCTTCAAGAAATGTATACGCTCAAGTGAGAATATAAATCCCTGCTTCCTCCAGCCACTGCCTCCTATTCTTGTGGAGGCTGACCTCAGATCCTGCTTTGTTCTTTGAGCAAAAGGAGCCCAGGGCCTGGTGCTATTTCAAAGGATGCCTGGGCTTCCCGGGGCAGGGCAGTGGGCCGGTGGAAGGGAACTGGGTGCTCTGGTCTGAGGGTCAAGGAAGTAGGTCAGAGACCTGGACAGCTGCAGGATGCTAGAGTCTGGTTCAAGGAAGGCCAAGCTGTTTCTGAGGACTCTCTGAGCCACAGCAGACCCAGCCCTGGAAGTACCACCCTGGTATGGGGGCCAAACTCCAAGTCTTCCAAAGGCCAAGCTCTGCTCTACCCCTGCTCCCAAATAGCGTCTGTTCTGGTCTTCCATAGTGCGTGCTTCAAAGCAGAGAAAAAAGACCACGAAGAGAACACCAGAACACATCTGCACAGATGCCATGAGAACGTAGAAAACTTCCTCTTAAAACCTGTTTGCATTTGAAAAGTTTTTTACACCTTGTATTTCAAAAGAATGCCTGGTGGCCCTCAGGTCTCACAGTTCCCACCCTCAGCCTTTCCTCCTGGGCTGTGCCTCTGGGGAGGTTCACCCCACCCTCCACCAAGCACCTGGTCTCTGGGCTTGGCCAGCATCTTGGGCTGCCTGGCCTGTGGTTCCTTGTGGAGGGCCGCGGAGAGCTCAGAAGCTCCTTGGCACAGTTGTCGACAAGGTAGTGCCAGTTACCCATGTTGTCACCTCATGCCCCAACTGTGGCCGCGTGCTCTGGCCACACAAACCTTTGCACTGACCCCTAATTCTCCTGCCACTATGGACCTGCTCCTAACAGAGCTTTCCTAGCTTCTTATCCTGCTCCCCAAGTCAACTCAATCCACGCCCCTCTCCCTATCTTAGTGCTCACCCTGCCCCTGCACTCAAGGCACTTGCTGAACTGGGACACATCCTGTTTCTCTTGGAAAACAGATGTACTTTGAACTGGTTTCTCCAACTACCTTTCTTGTGGGTTCTTTTGGTCTTTGTTGTGTCATTGGCACCCACTCAAAACTTTCCAGTCTTTTCCAAAGGTGACGCCATCTCAGGAGCCCCCCTTTTATTTTGCATCCCCCAGCCCAGCATGATGGAAACTTGAAGGCTGAAACTTACCTGTTTCCCCAAGTCCTTCTCCCCTTTCACCCCCATTAGGTGTTGCATGTATAGATTTTAAAGAACCCCGAGAGCACACTTTCCCAACCTGAACTAACTCAAGGTTGTTTATGTCCGACTAGGTTTCCAATCAGAAATCCTGCCTCCTTCCTGGGACCAATCTTGGGTTTCTCCAGAGCCCTTGGCTGGGTCTCAGTAACAGAGCCCTAACAGTGACCTTTCCCAACCGACATTCCTTTCCCCAACCTAGCTTTGAGGGGGTGGGGAGACACTGCTGCTGCAGCAGAACAGGAACAGGGTCAAGTAGAGGGCTCTTCTCTACTCTAGGTGTCCAAGGCGGGTGGGAGAGCACTTCTCCCTCCGGTTCCACCACAAAGGCAGGTGCTTGCTGTGGTTCCGAGGGCCAAGCCTTCCTGCTGTCTCTCGTCCATTTCAGGGCCTTGAGCTGCTTGGAGAAAGGCCGACACTGATGCCTCCTTCAGCCACTTCGTTACCCTCCAAAACCTTAACAAAAGCTGATGGCAGGGAGCAGAAAGGGAGTGAGCACAGGAATGGAGCTGGCCCCAGGGGAGAGAAACAGAGATAGCTGGGCTGTGGTTAAGTCATTTATTGATTTTATTTCTAAAACCCACATAGCGCCACTTTGCCTCTTCCAGAGCTTCAAAGAGCTAATTAACTGCCCAATGAGCCCACCAGGGAAACCAAGCTTGTGGGGGGGAAGCAATGAGATGAAGCCGAGGTCAAAGAGGGTTGCCAGGCCCCAGGCCCTGCCCCCATTCTGTCAGCTAAGGACAAAGAGAAAAGATCTCCCTGCTCCCTTTCAGTCAACTGAAGTTTAGGGCTTGCTTAGGGAGACCCAGGGAACAGGTCTGGGTTCTGAGGCTTCATTAACCCCCGCGGGCCTACCGCAAACACAGGCACCCTGGACGGGGACCAGATACCCAGGCTCTGCTCCAGATAAAACAGCAGCGGCCAGCCCCAGCCTGAAGCTGTAAAGCAGCCCGGGCCAGCACTGTGTTGTCCCCACTGGCCAGGAGCCGTGGGCAACAGGAGCTTGCTATCCCTCAGCCTCCCGGAAGGAAGGAAAGCTAGTGGGAAAAGGCAGGCCCCAGCGCAACTCTCCCCAGGGGAACTGTAGCAAAGCAGCAGCAGCTGAACAAGACCCTCACTGCCCCATGTTATGTCCTGAGATGGATTTTTTCTAGTGCCACCATGGGCCCTATCTACTACCCCAGACACGAAAGACCAAAACAGCCTGAGACCCTCTGCGAAGTGCTTACAAAGCACAAGGTGGGGCCCCTTCTCCTGCCCCACCTCTCCCCGAAGCCTGCAGTGCTGGCAGGCGGCGAGTCACCAGCAGAGACAGAAAAAGCCACTTGGCGGTTTTAATTTTAGCAGCTCTGAGCCTGACAGGCAGGATTAGTTGGCTTGACCTTTAGTGCCGATGCCTCCCTAGGCCCAGGACCTCACAGTCAGGTGGCAGCTTCCAGGCACAAATCACAACTGGAGCTCATCGCATGTGGAGGTCCAAACCCCAGGGAAAGGCCTTTGAAAGGACAGAGACCAGGGAGGGGGTCACCAGGTTCTCAGCCATTAACTACGAAGGCAGAGGGAGGAGGTGGGGCCACCCACACACCAGCTTCCCCCAGCGAAACTGCACAGGGAGGTAGATGGGGGCTTCCTTCAGCAAGGTCCCAGAGGCTCTCCAGGAAGAAAACGACAAGTGCGGCCAGGAGCTGAACGCAGGTAAGGTAACTGGTGCTGGTGCTGATGGTGGCAGAGGAGATTTAAAAGAAAAGGAAATAAACAGACCCAGAAAACCACACTGCTCTTTTATTCAATGAACATCCCCCTTTAACGCAGTGTTGAATCATACACCAAAAAAAAAAAAAAAAGCCCAGAGAAATTTCTGCAGATAAACCAGTGAAGAGAACGCGCATTATACATTACTGTCAACATAATCACTCCATGAAGAGGAAGGAGAAAAAAAAGGAAGCAGAACGGAAAACAAGGGGCTCAAACCCCTAGACACTGCAAAACACTGACATTTGGGACTAAAATAAATTTGAAAAGGAAGCCTTCCAGGAAAGAGAGGAACAAATGAAATCTGAGGCAGCTCAGGTGCTCAGGGGCGTGGAAAGGGCGCTCCTGGCTGGCAGACAAGCCCACGGCGGCGTAGGCGGCCCCAACTACTGGCAGGGATGCCAGGACGGATATGGACCCTGGACATGGGGGTCAACCTGCTAGTCTACAAAGGTGGCAGACAAAACCCCACGCTTCAAATTAGGAAAAAAAAATCTCAGGGCGACTATGGCACCTTGAAAATCTTAGAACCAAAGGAACCCCCCACTAGCCTGACATTGATGGCCAAAAGCCTTTGCCTAAAAACCATTTGTTCCTCTCTCCTTAGAAAGAGAAGAACGAGGAATGAGAAAAGGGAAAGAAATCTAATTGCAGCAGAAGACCGGGGAGAGCATCTCCTTGGACGGAGTCTGAAGAAAGAAAAAGATAAGGAAATAACAAAGGAAAAAGAAAAATTTAATAAAAAATTTCACAATATGGAGCCAGCGTGTTCCGATTCCGTCCATAAAAATAACTCAGGCTGCTTTGCCGAACCATCCTGTCCACCAGGGGCGCTGCTGAGGCTGTCTGCCTGGAAGGGTCACCAATGGGCGCGGAAAGTCCTCACTCTCATGGCTCGGGCCATCGCCGCCGCGGGGAGGGATCCTGGCGGCCCGGTTTGGGGAGAGGCAAAGGGATTTGGGTGAGGAGAGAAAGAAGACAAAGAAGACACTCGATGCTACGGGGCGCCAGGAGAGCCCAAGCTGGCGCCCCTACTACCACCTGCCCGTTCCTAAGTGAGGCCTCAGTCGCTTGGCCCAGCCCGGTGCGTGCACACACACACATGCGTGCACACAATCACATGCGTGCGTCCCAATGTCTGGCTCCATATGGTGAGGTTCGGCGTGTGTTTAAACGAGACCAATTCTCTCTCTATATAATATATATTTTCTTAAAAAACCGAGTCTAGTTCTGTGGTGGAGGCGGTGGGGGAGCTGGAGGCATCCCGAAGGGTGGCATGCCCGCCACCCCCATGCCCATCATGGTGACAAAGTTAGAAGGGTCCATGGGAGGCGGAGGAGGAGGGGGCGGGGCATACATCATGCCGGCGGAACCAGGCGGCGGAGGCGGCGGAGGGGGAGGGGCCCCGGGCGGCAGAGGCGGCTGGACCCCTGGGGGCAGGGGCACCATAGTGGGGTTGCCTTGCATCTGAGGGGCTCCTGGAGAAGCTGCGGCAGCCGCCTGCTGCTGTTGCCATGGCGGGATGGACCCTGTGCCAGCGCTCGTGGTGGTAGTCGTCGTATCTGGGGTGGTAAAGAAGCCCAAGGTCACACGCGCGGGGGCACACCGCGGCTCTCTGCGGCTGCTGCCTTGGGATGGGGGGGCGAGGGACGCCTGCTCCTTGCTTGGCATGCGGTACGGTGGTGGGGGGCGGGCGGGCGGGGCTGTCCTGGCGATGGGAGTGGAGGGGTGGGCAGGACTACCCTGGGGTCAGCCTCAAGGTCTCTAGGCTTAACAGAGTAAGCCCTTTGTCACCAATGCCCCTGGAAGGGCTGAGGGGAAGGTACCAGACACAAGAACCGGCTCTGACATCCCTCCGCCCATCCGCCGCCACCACCGAACGGCACATTCAACCTCAAGGCCACGGTTACTCTCCCCGCTGCCCGATCCCGATCCCATCCCCGCAGTCTCTCAGGCCCCAATCACATCCCTCTCCAGAGCAGGCATGCACCACCCCCAACCCGGGCCTAACGCATAGGCTTGGGCCAGCCAGCAGCTCACTCGGCAGAGAGCCCGGACTTCTGGCACCCTACCTATGATGGCAACTCCCCTCCAGGCCCCCACAAACCTCTCCCCAGACACAACCACACCGAACATCAGCTCTCCTCCCCGAGGCCCCCAGGGGCCGCAAGGCCCTTCTGTTTACCCTGCAGCAGAGACCAGAGTCTCACCCCAAGGTGTCTGCCTGCCCGTCTGCAAGGGTCTCTCACTCCTCTCATCCCCCTCCCCCGCAATCCCACCCACCCCCACCAGCCCAAAATATTCCACTCACTTTGCTGCCATGGCAAAGGGGTACTGGAAGCCATACTGCTGCTGGGCGGAGGGGGTGGCGGAGGCTGCTGCTGCTGCTGCTGCCATGGGGGAAGAGGACCAGAGGGAGGGGGTGGAGGCTGCCCACTGGGAGGCGGCGGCGGCGGCGGCATCATGCCCATAGGCGGCGGCGGCATCATACCTGCAGGCAGGTGGACACAAGGGTGAGGCCTCAGGACAGGAGAGGGATTTGCGACAGAGCCCCCACTCACTCCCAGGCCTGGGACGGGACACCCCAAAGTGAGCAAATGGCCAGGCTCCATTACCTTTTCCTTGATGCAGGCGATAGACCCCAGAGCCCACAGGCGTACTTCCCAGGTACTGATCTTGATGGAAGGAAAGAGCAGGAACTTAGCAGGACATTGGAACTGGTCAGGGAAGACGCCGCCCCACCAAGAGCTTAACCGCACAGCTTGCGATCACTACCCTCACAAGGGCAGTTCTGAGACTCCGCCCCTAAGCAGTAGGCTTGTGCCTACCCCACACACAAGTCCCTCCCTGAACCAGGATGGAACCTTCTTCCTAACCTGGAGCCCAAGCCTCGGCAAGAGACCCAGTACCAATACCCGACCGCTCCGAGACCTGCTTCCAGTGTGCAGTGACGATACAAACCCTTGCTTATCCCAAAGCCCCAAGGTTTCTGGTCTGACACTTACTTACCCATTGGAGGAGGGCCATGGTGCCCAGGTGGGTGGGGGCCCTGGTTCATCGGTGGTGGCGGCGGCTGCATCCAAGGAGGAGGGGGTCCATTCGGGTTGTGCTGCATGGGATGTCCACCGTGCCCGCCCGTCAGGCTGGGTAACGGGTGTGGGAAGCTGTGCGGGCCACCTCCGGGCCCACCAGGGCCACCTCCGTGCATGCCATGGTAGGGCCGACTCTCTGACGGGCCAGAATTCATCCAGGGTGGGCGGCTCTGGGTAGTGGACATGAGAGACTACGTGAGAGCATTTCCCGCCAGCGTCCCTGCCTGCTCCCCCTGGTGGCAACACTGTTCTTTCGGCTATGCCACAGGACCAGGACACAAGGACAAGATCTTCCCCAAACTGAGAGGTCCCCAAACATTCCTGACGTCCCGAAAGAACAATGTTGCCGCCCATGTCCACCTGTTCTACCCAAAGCACCTGGCCACGTCCCCCCAGTCTCTTCGAAAGACAAGGGGGGCCAGGCTACGAGAACCAGCCCTTGAAGCTCACCGGCGGAGGTGGGTTGTTGGCGGGAGCAGCAGGCCGAGGTGCACTGGCCAGGGGTGTGGTGGCGGGCCCAGAGGTGGAGCCCACAGATGCGGGCACAGGTGCCTCCCCCAGTTCAGCCATGAGGGACAAGTATTCTTTATCCATCCGCGCTTTATCCTGAGCTGACTGGGGGTCACCAGGCCTGAAGGTGGGGTGGGGGACACAAAGAGAGAAAAGGAAAAAAATTCCTTAAGATAGAAACCTTTACTGTAAGAAATTTACACAGAGGAAGTTCTGAGGAATTCAGTCACCCTTTCTGACCCCTTCCTCAAAAGAGTCTCATCAGCGCTTCAGTTCCATGCCCAGCTCTGCAACTGGGATTACCATATCTACCTCTGCCACAGCAGAGACCCTTAGGGCAAGAACAGAGGAGACAGGAAGCACCAGACCAGAGCCAACCACGCCAGCCAGGAAAGCGCAGGTTTTTCCAAAACAGCAAGTTTCATCAATTTCTACATTCCAGGTTTGAGGGAAGGAAAATCTATGCAAGACCGGAGCAACTGCCAGAACTTCCTTAACAAAGCTTTTTATATTTGCCACCCAAAGTAGAAAAACACTGCTATCAAATCTGGTTCGCAACTGGTCAAAACTCCACAGGATTGCTGTCTTCTTGTACCAATCTTAAGCAGCAAATGGCAGTTAACATTAAGCCACTGTGAAAACACCTATATCCAGAAGGGAAGTTTTCCAGTTTCCCTGGGCTCAAGATAAGCAATAAAACAGGGATGTTCTGCATCAGCTGTTTCTAATCATCCTGGGCTTTAAATCACACCATTACAGACCACATTCACAGAAAGAAAGCTTCTCTTGGGTCTGCAGGTTAACAGGAACTGTCCTGTATTCCACGGGCTACCAGGAAACCCTCACCTTTGGAATTTGCAATCGGAAGCAATGTGGCCAGCCCCTCCACACTTGGTACACACTGTGGTATTGGTAATGCTGCGGGTCTCCGAGCTCTGCCAGGGTCTTAAGATCCTGTTGAGAGAAAAAAGTCACCTGAAGGGCTATGGCCAATCACCCTTCCTCCATAGGTGCTTCAGGTCTCTGTGCACTCCCCTCTAAGCTGATCACATACATACCTGTTATCGTCTTCCCGAAGGGTCCCATTCAAACGAGCCAACTCTCGAAGCTGCATCTTCCGTAGATCGTTCTGGTCCTCAGGAGTCTCGATACCCTGCTTCAGGATGTTTCTTATCTGGTGGAGATGCAACGGGCACAGTTATATAAGTCCTGGGACTACCACCTAGAATTCTGGCTAGAGACTTCCTTTCTGGCTCCCTCACCTGTTCTACTGCTTTCTTCACATTCTCCATGGTATTGGCAGTAACCAGGGCATGAAGCGGCTCATCTTCTCCTGGCAGCATCTGGCCATCTTTGCGCCCGACTTTCCCTTCTTTCACAGAGCCTTTCCCCCGGATCATGATCTTGGCATTACACTCCTTCTCTATGTTCTTCAAGGTGTTCCCTCTGTCAAAGGCAGAAAAGACCGCTGTCATACCTGACACGCAAATTCACACGCCAGAGTGGCTCGCTGGGCACTGGAAGGAAACCGTGAGTGCAGAGAATGGGATTTTCCCACCAAGAGCTCCATGATCTCTAAGTTAAGGTCACAGACACAGCAACCCTCAAGATTTGACTTCTCTGCGGTGAAATCGGGAAGTTAAAGAGATTTTCTCACACAAAGGCATGCACTCAGCCAAAGTGAACATCCTACCCAAAACAGGAAAATAAGCCACCAGTGGCACCCAAATAGGCAGAAGACAGATACATCTCCCAGGTCCTTAGGAATTCTATATTCCAGAGGATAGTAGTTACTCACCTGGGCCCAATCAGCAGCCCCACAAAGTTGATTTCTGGATACTCATCTTGTGGAATCATTACTTTATCGCTCACACGTGTTGCTGGAGGTCTAAGAAAGAAAAGACTCATAAACTCTGCACACTTCCAAGATGACACAAATAGAGAGCTCTTCTAGAACTAAACCTTGACACCACGTGTTAATTACAGGTGACTGGGGGTAAGGAGTAAGAGGTTAGTACCAAAATTGCTCTACCAGACCACACCTAATCCGCAGGTGTCCTTGTCCCAGATCACCTGGCCCCTGCTTACTTGTAATCTGCAGGTGGCTTGAAATCAGGGTTGAGGGCAACCATTTCCGTGATGAGGTTATGCCGCTCCTCTTCAAGCTTTTTGCGGGTGCGGAACTCACGAGTGTTAAGCCGCTTCCCCTCGCTATTGTAGATGGGCTCAGGGGAAGGGGACCTGTGGGAAACAGACCACCATCACTGTTCTGCCTTCACTTTTCTCTCATTCCCACATGGGCTAAAATAAGTCTTCCCCAGCCCCTCTGCCTCTCAGACCCTAACTCAACACTCTTCGGAGGAACCGACCATAACGTGTGCTATTCACGATCGTGTGGAATGGGGAGGTGGAAGCTGGCTTAGCATTAGGGGGACTGGGGTGTGTGTGAGAAAGAAAAAAGTAGTTTTGCTTCTAAAAGTGAAGAGAGGAAAAAAAGTCTGTCCTTCTGGGGGGAAATATCTAGATTGTAAATGGCAAGGACAGTTATCATCCTCTGGAGTCTTCTTGCCAAATATGAATTTGCTTTCATTTGAAAAAAAATTAACATTACAACTTTATGAACCACGGAAACCCGAAGTTTAGGCAAAACGTTTACTCTTGCAGAGCTCATGCCCTATCAGGAAGAGAGTCTGTACCCCTACCACATAGTAAGTATGAGCTCTTTAACCCAATGCAACTGGGACTCAAGGCTACTGCAGCTACTTGGCCCCCACAATGGAGAGAGATGGTTCAAGGCTTCGTCTCTGCTTTTCCTTCAATGGCCTGGCTGGCTGTGTCCAAGGCCCAGGAGTCAACCTGTTTTCTGGCTGTTCGAGGTTGGGGAGTCTGGGTAGAGAAAACCGTTAAATTGCTAAAGCAGCTTCTGTGAGAGGCTGCAAATGCAGATTTGGTCAAGTACTTGTCTAGGGTCTGAACCTGCAAACAGCAAGGGGAAATCCTATGATTCTCCACCAGAGTTTACAAGTCCAGAAAGCAGATTTTCTCTCTCTCTTTTTTTAAGGAGTAAAATGCTGTTGCTACAAGTAAAAAATAGTAACGATAAAATGGTCAGTTTACCACAGCTGGATTTTGCGGTAATTAAAAAAAAAAAAAAAAGAAAAGTTACACTCCTAGAATTCTGAGTTAAGATTACAAAAAGGACCATAGCTTGATATTCTGAATGAAAATTTAGTAGCAGCTGCAAGAAGGGAAGAGACCATGTGGATCAGGTTATTTTAAAAACATCCTGAAAGTAGTCAAGACTCCTATACCCTTGGTTTAGTTGAGAGAACCTTGCCTAGTTGGAGAGCAAGGACTGAACTCGGCTGCTCCCACTGTCTTCAGCCTAAAGGGAACCATGTCATACCACGTTACACACACGATGGAATAAAAGGTCAGGTTTGTTCATGGCTAATGACGGCTAAATGACACCTCCGTTTCTAGCATTTGTATAAACTGTTAGCACAATCCAATAATAGTGAACAAAAACGAACATACCCCAGCTTATTAGACTATCATCTTATACATTTAAGTCTATAAGAGATTTTAAAACATTTTTAACTGTGCAACTTGAGCAAAATCAAAATGGCATAAAGTGGCTTCATATTGAGAATACACCTTCTTAAGAAATAATCTTAAGTAAGAAACTCATAGCATTTCCCTCCAACCTGGGTTCTTTCAAAGCAAAACCATCAGGCATTAATTAGGGCCTCTTTCAAACTGAATACAAGGGAGAAAAAAAAGCTCTGCTCTGTTTTTATTTCTAACATGCTTGACGTTTCTAATTCCCACCTCATTCATAGCTGTCTAGAATTAAGCATTTCTGGCTAATCACCAGTTTTACCAGCACCAAATTGGTCATTTAAAGGTCCTGCAACAGTGAACCTCTTTCCAAATTGTGGAAGTGAAAGGCAAAAGCCAATATTCTAGAGGTCAGATTGGCCCAACTTCTTCGCTTTGAATAGGCACTGTTATTATAGATCATCTAGTTTCTAATCCAAATTCTCCAGGAAGCAAAGAAGGTTTGTTAAAAATTCAACTTTTTGAGAAATTGCCTGGTAACCTGTAGACATGTCATTAAAGGGAAAAAGGCCAAAAAGGCACTAACAGTTGTGGTCTACAACCTATAATTCAAATCTTAAAAAAGTCAAAATATAAAACATAATACAACCCTCCAACCAAAATCTACTGGTGAAAAAATAATAAATTTAATTAAATAAAATTAAAAGCGTCAATATGGAGAAATAAGTTAATTTGTTTCCTGACAAAGGGCAGCAGAAAGATGCTTAATTGACTGGCTTCTAAAACCATTACATCATCTTCCTGATTTAACAAGTTATTAAAATGGGTAACAAAAGCCAAAAACACTACTTTTTAAAAGCAAAGTGTTTTGAACTATGCTGCATGCACTAAGAGAAATTTCACTGAGAGGGAGGCGTACTGCCCTTCTATTAAATGGACCAGATTTTAGCTGCTCAAATATCAGCCTGCGAATAAAATTCCTGTTTAAAAAGTTCACTTCCCTCAGACTTTTTAGACTTTTTACTTTTCAGAGGTGAGAGAAATTATAAACTGAAATGACAAGACCACAGCTGTTTGAAGACCACACTCCCTTTAAAAAAAAAAAAAAAAAAGTAATTTAGGGTTGGTTGCTTGCCTTCCCAAAACAGGTGGGAATATTCTGGCCCCTCCCAACACCCCAGGCAATGGCCAAGGCTGAAAATTAACTGGCAGTGAAGGAAGTTGGTTAGAATCTTGTCTATTTTAAAACCATGTCAAAACCATGAGCAGGAGACTGCAGCAATGAGCTGACCAGAATGAATTTCTGGCCTACTCAGATTCAGTGATGCTCAAAAATATTCTTATTCCCTACATTGTGTAGTATCTGTGAGGAAAACTTTACACCTGGGCTCTCAGCCAAAACAGGTACTGAAATGGCTGGTTAACGGGCCACCTCACTGTCCCTACCGGTGGGTAAATCAGGTTAAAAAACCTACATGCTTACCAAATGAAAACCGGTTGTCCGTTTTCCTGTTAACTTTCGATTCTGCTAGTAATTAAATTTCATTCCAATTTTCTAACTGATGACTGACCATATATACTGCTAATTTACACTCTAGTTCCCAGAATGGTCACAGTACCAGTCTTCTTACTAGGATTTTATTGAACTGACACAACATGTTGCCACCAGTAAAATGTATTGAGAAAAAGGTAAAAGCGTTACTGTCAGCTGGTTAAAACTGTTTCCCAACCTGTCCTCAGGGTTAGGGGGGATGCCCAGGTCTCCTGTGCGCAGTTTACGAGTCAGGTCTTCTATCTGCAGTTGCACTGGAAGAAACCAGGTTAGGAAAGAAAAAAAAAGGATGGAAAAAAGACAATGTTACCAAAAAACATCTCAAATCTCAACAACAAGCATGAAGAACTCGGAGACTTTGAAAGGGACGACTGATCAGTGAACACATTGAGGCAAAAACCCCCAACCACCTATTGGCAGGAGTCCATTTACATCTATAAGTATCTTTCACTTCAAAATGGTTATCACTTAAGGAAGCAAACAATTTGTTGGAAGAGGGGTTAGCAGTATAGACTGTTCGCTAAGGCTAACATCAAAGCAATTATCAGGAGGTGTTTCACCTCTCCCTCCCCACCAAGGCTTGCTATACAATTGGTACCCAGAACTAAAGCACGTTATCACCAATATCCTGTTCCCATCAAATTACATTCTTGAGTGCAAGACTCTTAGAGTTATTTTTCCTTCATTAAATATTAAACATAACCCAAAATGAGACTCAATTAACATGGGACAAGGAAAAACACCAGTTAAGCAAAGATCATTTTCATTGATACCAGACTTAAAATTCCTTAAATAAGACATTTAATAACCAATTCAACAATCTCATATAAGTTTGTACATACTCTTTGTGTAAAACCAGATCCAAAGGATCTCCCAATACCTGTTGTTTTTTATTCAAACTTTATGACAATCCATATACCTTAATAAACCAGTAACCATTAAGATGCAAGAAGTCTGTTTTTAGACTTGTTCCTTATGTGGGGAGTAAAAGTAGGGGTGCAGAGGATGAAAAGTATTGGTCAAAGACAGTATGTGTGGCCCTCAGACCTTGACAAATGAGGCTGTATGTGAAAAAGAGAGATGAGGGTTTCACAAAAGTTCAGTGATTCCAGGGGAATATTACCCAGATGATTTCTCAAGACAATGGCACTGCAGAGCCAAACCACTTTCTTCGGCATGCTGAAGACCACCTGTTTCTTACCTTTGTAGTATCTGAGTGTTCTAAACAGATACTTCTAAATAAAGGCAAGTTTTACTGGGTTGGGTTAAAGTTGAGTTGGCTCCGAGAATTAATGCATGTCTAACCCCAGACACCCTTCTAATTTTAAATACATCCCACAGGGATATATCACACAGCCACTCAAACTCTGAAGAAATGAAAATCCACATTAATATCAAGAGAAGATATTGGGGGCATTCTGTACAGGGCAGTATGTACCATGAAAGACAGAAATGCAGTAAGACACACATGGGCCCCTAAGCTCTTTTATGCCAGAAAAGTTCTGACTTGGCAGTCAAGTATTAGCTCAACAGCTCAAGGTGAAAGTCACCTTCATGGAGATAGGCAGTCATCTTAACTGGACTGTTAGGGGTGTGGGATCTGATCTAAGGAAAATTGCTGGCACTTAAATCAAAAGGCTGCTATCTTCCTTGGAGCAGAGACCTACAGTAGCCTAGGCTCTGATTCTCTCTACTTTGATTATAGCTATAAATAGCCCTTAGGGCCCAGAGCATTAACTCCCTCCAAGGGAAGAGAGCTGGAGATGTAAAGAATGAGTTTGTTTTTCCCATTTTCTACATCTGCTTGTGTCCTTGGGATATCACTCCACTAGGAACATTTTCATAAGGTTATCAAGACCCAGACCAGTCAAATATGAGACATAAAGGGATGGGTGGGAATAGACTGAACAGTGGGGAAAGAATTATTAGTATTGTAAAAAAAAGAGATAGACAATTCCAACACCTCAAAATTCTCAGCAATCTAGAAACACAAGAGATTAAGATCCTCAAGAACAACAACGGCCTTGAAGTTTTTTTATTCGTGAAGGCCACAACCTTACGGGTCTAGGAGGCGTCTGCCCTAATTTACTCCAAAGGGGATGTTTATTTGGTTAGTAGGAAATGTTTATCAAGTGAACTTTTTTGAGACAGCTGCACAATTACATAAATAAAGGTAAAACTTGCATTAATAACCTAGTATTTAAAAAAAAGGTAATTTTGAGGTTAATTTCATTTCTACTGTGGACATTCTTACTTCTCAAAATTTCTCAACAGTTAAGATCTTTTATCCTAACCACCTCATTATTCCATATCCAAGCAGTATCCCTTTCCCTGCAGAGTTCTTTAGTAGTAAACACAAGAGCCCTCATTTCAAGACAGCTCTCCACAAAAGACCAAACCAGAAAAGATGCTAAAGGAAAGGTTAAATTCATCAAAATGGTAAAAAAGGGGTGCACTGTAAACACACTTTCAGAACCATTTTTTGATTAAACTGAGCTTTTTTTTCCCTTTTAGAAAGTACCTATAAAAAATAAAAGACCACATTTTAGGGAAGGGAGAAATATGAAATTATGGTGAAAGGCCATGCTGTGAAAAAGGTACTCGGTTTACAATACCTGCAGTGTTCTCCACTGGGGCCGTGTCCAGAGAGGCATAAAACACTCACCTCATCAACTGGCAATGAACAGCAGCTGAAAAGGGTGGGGTGGGGTGCTGGACTGGGGACTAGTCTCACTAAGTGGGCCCCTCTACCCTGCTGGCACTCATGGAGAACACTGCTGTTACCAACAGACCAAAACAAGGAGCTACAAATGCAGGACTCACAGAGCAAAAACTGATAGATTATACCAAAGTCGCAAGTACACCTGACCATACCTCCTCTCAAAAAAGAGAAAACTTTAAAGTCCCAAACTTTCAACAGATAAAATGTTGCTCAGAATAGTAACAATCCGAAAATGCATTTGGGTGCAGAACGTGTATTTACCTATATAAGCTCTTTCTTGTTCCCGAGTAAGTCCAGGGGGGATAACTGTAGGCATTCCTGGAATCACTGTCTTCTGTTCCATTGTGTCTTGGTTCCAGCGGCTCCTCTTCCGCTTCTTACTGGGAAAGTCTAAAAGAAATAAAGTTCATCAGATGCAAATATAAACCAGCAGAGTAACTACCAAAAGAAGTTTAGGATACTTATGATTATTACACACAACCTCAGCAGACTGTGAAACTGAGAGCTTGACCTAAAATGGAAATGGCAAAGAATGGAACACAAACCTGAGGAGTCAAGAGACATGGCCACTAGAAGGGGACCTGGACCTGGGTCTGAAAAGTTAACATTTCACATTTGTAATTTTTGTCCACAGAAATTCTGTGAAGTACGTAAACAAGGTAACAAATCTCAATGCATAAAGTTTCAAGTAGTAAAATAAAATACTGAGAAGATAATGTACTATGTGGTTGTCCATAAACACCTTAACAGCCCCAGGGGAGATAAGAGTAGACTAAACATTCAGACAAGCCTGTAAAGCAATATTGGGACCTGCTGGCTCCTCCCACCTCCCCATCAGTCACCTGTCTAAAGGGGCCAAAACACAACTAACCCTATAGTTACTAAGTGAAAAACCTGGATTCTTCAGCAAGATCACTTTTTTCTCAGAAATTTAGTCAAGATCAGCATTCAATTTTCCTGGCCAGTTGGACACTTAGTATCTAAAAGATGTATCAAAAATTCAACAAAGAGCAAGGTATATAAAAGCCAAATCCTCCTTCTCCAGTACACAGGCAGAAACTCCCTAGCATTTGGTACACAAAAGTGTTCTCCTCAGGGGCCAGACCCAGGGGGAAAGCCTCAAGAGGGGAAGGCATGTCACATTTCTTAGGTAGATAAAGGGAGATTAGGAAACGAACAGAATTTCCTCCCCCAAAAAGAGCCACAAAAAAATCAGACCCAACCATCCTCTGAAGACTTTCAACCTCTTTGGTTCTCTGTAGTGAAAACCCTGCCTTACTGTAGCAGTCGAGGAGCTACTCTGGGTACTCTTCTCCCTTTAGAACTCTTCTACAACCAGGAAAAGGACGCTCCACGTCATCAACTGACCCTTTCACACCTTCCAGACTTGCACACCCAACACCCCATCCACTCACTCGACCCCCTCCACGCCTCTCCCCTACACCAGGGGCGGAGAGCAACAGGGGGTGTCCCCCCCCCCCCACCTAGGTTTTCAGGCTGGCCGCAAAGTCCGGCCGCCACACTGCGCCTGCGCACAGCAAACTTCCTCCCGCCGGGCCCCCACCCCTAACGCGCGGGCGCACTCGAGGCCCGAGAACCCGGCCGCGCGCCCCGTGGCGCCTCCGCCCGGGTCTCCCCGTGCGCGCGCGCCCCAGCCGCGTGCAGCCGCCGTCGCCGCCGCCGCCGCGCGCCCCTCAGCCGGCCGGGCCCATCCGCGCAGCGCCTGTCGCGCTCTCTCGGCCCGACTCACCTCCTCCGCCACCGGCCGGGCCCGGCTGCTGGTCCTGACGCGGCGGCTGGGGTGGCGGCGGCGGCTGCGGTGGCGACACGCGCTGGTAGAGCGGCGGCGGAGGGGGCGGCTGCGGCGGCGGGTACGAGGAGCCCGGGGAGGGCGGCGGCGGCTGCTGGGGAGGTGGGGGGGGCGGCGGCGGCGGTGGCGGCGGCGGCGGCAGCGCCGCGAAGGGGAAGGCCGCGGTCAGGGCCCCCACCGAGCCCACGGGCGGGGGCGGCGGCGGCCCGGACACCAGCAGCCCCGTCCCAGGCCCGGGAGCAGGCGGTGGCCCCGGCTCGAAGCCCCCTTTGGGGCCAGGGAGGCCCAGCTTACCCAGCGGCGTGGCGTTCGCTCCGGTCGCCATGGCGCCCCCCAGGGACCGGCACCGGCGGCTCCTTTTCGGCGGCGGCGGCGGTTTCTCCTTCGCGAATCTTCTGGGGGGAGGGGACCTGACTGTGCTGCCGCGGAGCGCGGGGAGCCCGTCCTCTCACGCGGCGGGCGGCGGCGGCGGCGCGAGACGCACAAAGAGGGAGGAGAGAGGGCGCCGCGGGGGCGGGCCGGGGGCGACGGGGCCGGAGCCTGGATTGGGCCGGGCCGAGACAAGGGGTCGAAATCGGCGGCCTCCGATTGGCGGAGCCTTAGCCCTTCTCGATGCGCGCTGGGATTGGCCGGACCGTTAGGCCAGGCGAGGAAATGGCGGCTGAGCCTGGAGAGCTGGGAGGTGTCGCAGCGCGCACTTCATTTGTTACTGCGCGAACTGAGCTCAGAGTCCAGAAAGGCGGGGATAGGGTGGGGCAAACTCTGTGACGTGTGGGGCCAAGCGCTCTCCCATTGGCTGGAGTTGATGGAGTCAAACTCGGTTGCGTCGTAGTATCATGGGATTGGCTGTCGCTGGTTCGATTCTTTTTTCTACTCCCTTCCCCCGGGGAGTAGTTTCGCTGGGTTTAAGCGAGAGGTCGCGACGCAAAAGCCCGGGCCGAAGGAGATTTAGGGTCGCGGGGAACGGAGCAGCAGCGCGCATGCGTAGATGGCTCAAAACCGCCTCTCAGCACTTGGCTTCACCTTCGACCCTCGGGTCCGACGCGGAAGCCCTTGGTGACGTCAATCCTCGATTCCCTTGGTAACCCAGAACCGAGGGACGGGGGAGGGGCTGGCGCGGTTGGGTAAACCAGATCCGTTGACAACTCAGGTGAAAGGGGAGTTACTGTTTTTGAAAAAAATAAAAGTGGAAAAATCAAAAGCTATGAAATAGTCTTGTTGACGGATTAAGAACGATATCTGAGCCGATGGAGGTACACATATCTTACGTGGAAAGCAATATGAAGTTGTCAATTCCAAAATTAGTTTATTTTGATTAGAATCCCAACGAGGTTGGGGTTGATTAAATCATCTTTAAGTCATATAAAATAACTGAAAATAGTGGGGAAACTTGTAAACGAGATTATGGCGGAGCTTGCCTTTCCAGATAATACACAGTATAAAAGACAATAATGAAACAATGTGTTATTGTTGTAGGAAAAACAGATTAGTGCAACAGAATAGAGTCTGGAAATAGATTCCCTACAATATCTACCAAAAAGGTGGTATTTCAATTCAGTAAGGAAAAGATTTAGCTAGTAAATGGTATAGAGTCCTAAATCTAAACAATAGAACAGACACGATACAATTTAGGAGATTATCAGGGTCATCTAGGGGTAGAGACTTTATGAAGACAGGAAACTGAAAATATAAAGAAAAAATATACTTGATTACCAAAGAAAGTAAACCTATGATAGAAGTCAACAGACAATAATACATTAGGAAAATATACTTACCATACATATGATACAGAGCTAATATCTATAATATGCAAAGAAGTCTTGAAAACTAATTAGAAAAAAGACAAAAACAATAGAAAATGAGCAAACACTGAATAGGCAGGTCTCAGAAGAGCAAATCCGAACAGCCAAAAAAACGTGAAAGGTACTAACAGCCCAAGCAGGGGAATGCAAATTAAGGTGATAATGAGAAATCTTTAAATAACAATCAAATAGGAAAAAAAAGTGCTAACACCTACTATGAATTCTTTTTTGGAAAGCATTCTGTTATCTGTTAAAATTGTACCCCTTGCAGGAAAAATTAAACCTTTCAATGTAGCAGTCCAAGTCCTGGGAATCTGCCCCAAAGCAAGGCATGTGATTATATAATGTAATGAGTTCAAAGTCTTCCACTGCATTTACTGCAGCCTTGTTTGTAATAGCAAGAACCTGGAAACGAAGTAGATTACCATCAATATGTGAATGGCTGAATAAACGAGATCACCCATAACTGGGATTAGTAGGCAGCCTTGGAAAGCAGTTAATCCACCAGGTTGGTGAACATATTAATGTAACAGGAGGGTGATGCAGGTGGTATAGTGTAAACGTAACTTTCACATGCACTGGAAAACCAAAAAATTCACGGGACTCCCTTTATTGTGGTGGCCTGGAACAGAACCCGCAGTACCTCTGAGGTGTACCTGTAGATGGTAAATAAGCACAGGAAAAGATGCTCCACATCATTAGTCATGAAGGAAATACAAATTAAAACCACTATGAGATACCACTACATATGTGTTTTGAGTGGCTAAAATTAAACAAGACTGACAATACCAAGTGTTCGCAAGGACTTGGAGGAGCTAGAACTCAACTACCCTGCCAGTGGGAATGCAAACTGGTACAACCACCTTGGAACACAGCTTGGTAGTTTCTTAAAAAGTGAAACAAGATTTAAAATAATGTTTTTTTTTAATTAGAATTAAACAAAAAAGAAAAAAAGAGAAAAAAAAATGAAACAACACCTACCATATGACCCAGCCCTTCCACTAGAAAGCATTTACTCAAGAGAAATGAAAGTATATATCCACACAAAGACATGTACGTGAATGTTCATAGCAACTTTATTTGTAATAAATAGTCCAAAACTGGAAACAGCCCAAATGTGTATCAACAGGCAACTAGCTAAACAAACGGTGGTATATCCATATGATGGAATACTACTTGGCAATAAAAGGAATGACCATTAATACATGCAACAACATGGATGAACCTCAAAATAATGATGCTTAGTGAAAGAAGCCAAATAAAAAAAGGAATACATACAATATGATTCTATTTATATAAATTCTGAAAAATGCAAATTCATCTATAGTGACAGAAAACAGATCAGTGGTTACTTCAGGATGGGGAGGCAAGGAGGAGCAGGAGGCCCTGATTAGAAAGAGGAAGAAGCTTTGGGGGTGATGGAAATGTTTATCTTGATTGCAATAATGGTTTCACTGGTGTATATGTGTGAAAGTCATCAAATAGTACATTTTTAATATATGCAGTTCATTGTGTGCCAATTATACCTCAGTAAAGCTGTTTTAAAAGAAGCAACAGAAGAAAGCAGCTACAGAGGGACCTGCCCATAGTTTGTCACTGGAACATTGATTTCATTATCTCCACTTGATTTTATCATCTGGGAAAGGATTATGTTGCCTTTTTGGTTTTGTTTTTTAAGCCATTACAGAGGTTTTTTGTTTTGTTTTTTTAATTTTTATTGATTTATTTATTTATTTATGGCTGTGTTGGGTCTTCGTTTCTGTGCGAGGGCTTTCTCTAGTTGCGGCAAGTGGGGGCCACTCTTCATCGCGGTGCGCGGGCCTCTCACTATCGCGGCCTCTCTTGTTGCGGAGCACAGGCTCCAGACGCGCGGGCTCAGTAGTTGTGGCTCACGGGCCTAGCTGCTCCGCGGCATGTGGGATCTTCCCAGACCAGGGCTCGAACCCGTGTCCCCTGCATTGGCAGGCAGATTCTCAACCACTGTGCCACCAGGGAAGCCCGATTACAGTTTTTTTAAGTGTTTACTTTAAAATATCTAAACTTACGTTTTCTTACTTTTTTTTTTTGGCTGTGCAGCGTGGCATGGGGGATCTTAGTTCCCAGATCAGGAAGTGAACCGGTGCCCCCTGCAGTGGAGGCACGGAGTCCTAACCACTGGACCACCAGGGAATTCCCTCACATAGTATTCGATACATACAAAAGGCTGTGTGGAACCTTATGTGCATTAGGAACTGAGCTATAAATCGAACGCTCATGAACCCACCACCCAGCCTGAGAACCAAGGTATTACCAACACCTTTGCAAATTCCTGGGATCCTTCCTTTCCCCATTCCCACTCCCCTCACAGGGGCCATCATGTGAATTTTGTGCTTTTTCTTCCCTTGATCTCCTAAGAGTTTTATCACATGTGCTTAAATCACCAAACAATAGATGGTTTAGTTTTGCTTATTTTTGCTATCACACTGTGTGTCATTTTATGCAATTTGCTGTTTTCACTCAGCATTACATCTCTATGATTCATCTGTGTCATTGCATTATGTGTACTACAATACTTCCAATCCTCCCTATACCCTGCAGATAGACAGGACATGGTCTACCTGGGGAAAACACAGCTTAGCAAGCTCACCCAGTCCAGGGGCCCAACTCTAGGGCCTCCTCTTCACAATATCGCGCTCATTCCTTCACTCAGAAAGCATGATTGAGGGCCTTCTGTGCACCAGGCAGTGACCAGGCACTGGACATACCGCTGTGAGCACGGCTGATGCCCTGCTGTCTTGAAGCACACATTCTGGTTGTCACCTCTCACCTTGACCCTCACTTGACTCGGCTATGGGCCAGCTACCCGAACATCCTGGGGTGCCCTAGCCTCTTCCTCTTACCCACGGAATGGCTAACGGAGGCTGATCTGACCCATCCCAGAGGCTTCTGCCCAGGGACGGCAGTGTGACAGTAGCTGTCACAAGGACAAAGACAGCCAGCTCTGACCCAGCAAGGCCATTTCCAGGAATTTATCCTACGGGACACTTGAATACGTACACAGTGGCACTGGCATAAGAGTATTTATTGCTGCATCATTTGTAATAGCAAACTAGTAGAAACAACTGAAATTTCCATCAATAGGGATCTAACTACAGTTAATTCACATTAGTTATGGGAAACCCATACAGTGGAATACCACTAGCTATAAAAGAACAAAGTGGGAGGCACTGATCATGGAAAGCTCTCAAGGACAGATTTTTTTTTTTTTTTTTTTGGCCACTCACTCAGCTTGCGGGATCTTAGTATCCCAAGTAGGGATCGAACCCGGGCCCTGGGCAGTGAAAGCGTGGAGTCCTAACCACTGGACCGCCAGGGAATTCCCTCCAGGACAGATTTTAAAGGGCAAGATTAGAACAGTGTGTGGAATATATTACCGTGTATGTAAGAAACAGGGAAGACTAAAGCATACCATTGCTGCTTAAATATGCATAAGTACTTCCAGAAGGTTTATAAGAAACTGGGACCTGAATAGGAGACTTCTCATTGTATTTACTTTGTATTTTTAAAAAAATTGTGTACCTATGGCCAAGGGCTACCTATTTAAAAACACACAGATAAAATAACAATTTTGGTCTTTCAGTGCATATTCCCTGGCTTCTTGGCCTTTCTTCGGCTGGTGGCCAGACTTTGCTGGCAGCAAATATTTTATCAGGGGCCCCTGCTTCTCCCAGGCACCCCTGCTTTGGCACATTACATTCTGACACCCCCCAACCCTCCTTTAGAGTGTTGGGGCAACCTGCCACAAGGTGGCACTGTCTGCCGCCTGCTGCTCCATGGGCTGAAAGTCCTCTCCCGGTACCTGGGGTCAAGGGTCAGGGGTCTCCGTCCAAGGAGCAGGAGCTCACCTCCCCACCCCCTGCACTCCTTAATCCTGCACCTCTGCTAAGAAATCTGGAAAAACGAAGTTAGGAATCATATCCCAGTCACCCCCTCCATCTGGCCCATCAAATGCCCCCCCTCCCCAGGCTGGTGCAGACAAACCTTCAGAACTTGGAAGGTGCCTCTTTCCTTCCTTTGGGTCTCAGGGAGAACACAGGCGTGCATGCCTGGTTCACAGGAGCTGTGTCTCTGCCCCTGATCTGACTCCCTATTTCAAAACCCTCCCTTGTCTCTAAGAGAGCAGTCAGAGCTCTGCTGAAGGGTGGAAAAGGGGACAATATGACAACCATGAGATCGCCCGGGGTCCCCTGCCAGGAGCACTGGGGACTGGCATGCCATCTACCCAGCACACACCCACTTATCATTTCATTCATTTATCAAGTATTTACCAACAGCCCACCAGGTGTAGAGTTCTTATTCAAACACTTGCCTTGAACATCAGAAGGGAGATGATCGGGCCAAACTGACCCTGGACCTTTGCTCAAGCTCCTCCCCCAGACTCAGGCCTTCCCACCCTCCGCAGCTCTGGTCCTGTCTGTACAACTGACCCCTCCTTTAAGGCCAGCTGTCATCCTGCCTCCTTGGCCTCACCTGCCCAAAGGCTCTGGTCAAGAGCAGCCTGGTCAGTGCCTGGGGCCACAGGGGGCTCCCTGGCCTGGGGGCGTGGAGCCCGCTAAGAGGGAAATGTGGGAGAATGACGATGCAAAGCACAAGGCGACCAACGGGTGGACGAATGTGCCCTCGAGATGCAGGCTCCAGCAAGGACAGCTCCCCTCACTGGGGGCTGGTCCACATCTTAGTAGGGACCCCTCTGGGAGCCCAGGGATGGGCACTGAAGAGACCCTCTGGGAATTCTTGTTAAATGGACACAGGCTAATCTTCCCAGAGTCTAGCGTGGTGAGCACACCCATGTTCAGGAATCCTGGCCTGACAGAGCAACTGATATCCAGGCAGCAGGTGGGAGGCCGGGAGGCAGCCCCAGGCCTGGGTGGGGGATACAGGTCAGGGCAGGCTGTCTCCGAAGGCTGCAGCCTCTCCGGGGCTGGGTGGAGCAGCCCTTGGCAGGCCTCTCCATAGGCTACCTGGTGAGATCTCGTATGAGACAGGGGTGCTCGGATGAGTCCCTCGTTTAGTGCCTCCCCCGGCCCCATCTGCATGACTCCTTGGCCACAAAAGAGACCTCACACTGCAAGGCTGAGGGCTCATCCTGAGCAAGGGAGCCCAGGAAGACACAGCGACCCTGAGATGCCACGGGGGGCCATGGCCTCCCCCTCACCTCTGCCTGGCTCCCCATGAGAGAGCCACCAGAACACTGGTGGCCTCCCTTCCATGTTATATCCACGGCACCCGGTGCTACAGGAAGAAAGGTGTGCTGGAGGGAGAGGTAGAGGGAGATGAGGCAGGTGGGCTCAGCTCCCCCCAAACCAGAGGAACCAGTGGAATAAAATCAAACCGGCTTTAATACCAATATAGTCTCTCTTTTAAATACCATGTTCCCCAGGACAGAGCACAGGGGCAGGCTCTTGGCAGGAAGAGTGGAAAGGAAATGTGGAACCAAATGGAATGGATAGCCCCGGGCCCGCCCCCAACCAGCCCAGGGCCCCTGCCAGGGGGCACTGGGGACTGGCTGCCCGCCAGGGAGGGGGAGGTGACAGCAGCTTCCTCTGGTCCAGTTATTGCAGAGGTGTGGGGTAGGTACCCCTACCCTCCCCAGCCCCCAAACTCTTCTCAGGATTTCTGCCCGTCAGACCAGCAGAGCCGGGGCCTGGGCTCCTCTGATCTGGGAGGGGCCCCTCTGCCTAAAAGAACTGCCGCTAAGGCCTGGGGCGGGCGGGGGATGCCCCTGGCCAGGCCGGCCCGCTGGCTCAGTAACTGTTCTGATGGCCCGTGAGAATGTAGAGGTTGCTGTGAGCCCCCGGCTTGCCAGTGGGAATGCTTTCAAGGATGATGTCTCTGGAGGGGAGAGAACCGGAGGTGAGCAAGGTGGGAAGACACTTGGGCAGCTCCACCTGGCCTGGAGAGCGTCTGAAGGGGAGGCCGGGGCACCGTGTCCTACCTGTGGGCCCCAAGCACTCGGAAGATCCTTGTCTCGTCTGTGATCTCCTGGGTCACCTGGGAAGAAAAGGGGCACTGAGGCCACCCCAGCGGGTCCTCTCCTAAAAGGTGGGGACAACTGGGTGGGGAGCCACCAGGTTCCTGAGTCTCACTCACCTCATTAGTGTCCAGGCTGCGGCCTTGCATCCCGTGGCTCCAGAAGGCCAGCACACTGTCCTGCAGACACACTAGGAGGGGCCAGGCGGCCATCAGCCCTGCACCTGCCCTGGGGACACTGGCTCCCCCAGCTACGGCCTGGGCCCGGGTCTGGGCCACAGAGGTCCTCACAGACTGGGCCGCAGCTGAGCAGGGTGGCTCTCCAGAGGGGCTGGGGGACCTGCCTCCTTGTCCCGCTGCCAACCCCGGGCCCCGGGGCCACATCACGTGCCCCAGGCCAGGGATACTCCCGCCCCCACCTCCGTCTGCTCACTCACCCACAGTCTCAATGGGGAAGTCAAAGGTCAGCACAGGCGCCAGCGTCGCCGTGGGCTCGCCCAGCAGGTTGACGATCCTCACGCAGCCTGCACAGGGGGCGGGCTGGTGGGCGGGGCGGGGTGGCTCCCTTCTGGGGAGACAGACCCACCTGGCCTCCCTCACCACCCGCTTCCAGCCCCCAGCCCTGATACCAGGCACACTCACGGTCAAAGCAGACTAGGACTGTGTCCCTGTCCACCTGGATCACCTGCTGGGCTGAGCCCGGAAGCCCCTCTGCAGGCAGAGAAGGGAGACACGGCCTGGCTGAGCCACCAGCCCGACTCTGGCCCCAAGAGGAAAAGCTGGAGGTGTGCATCAGCCAGCTTTCACCACAAGTGCATTGCACAACAGCCGGGTGGGGTCACGATGGCCAGTCTCACTGCACAGCAGGGGAACTGATGTTTGGCAGCAAAGTGACCCATCGCAAGGGGCAGGGCTGAGGCCCAGGGAGGCTTGGGAGGGCAGGGGCTCTGCAGTCAGGAGAGCCAGGCTTCATGACTCGGTCACTGTGTGACCTCGAATCTCTGGGCCTCAGTTTCTTCATCTGTAACCCAGGCACGACGATGCCTACCTTGCAGGGCCATTGTGAGGATCAAGAGTAAAATCCCATGAGACCCCTGGCTGGGGGTCTGGGCCACCGCAAGGACTTGGTCCAGGGCACCTTCCCCTTTCTTTACCCACTGCCACTCACTCCGCTCCCCTGAGCTGTCCCAACACCCAGTGTCCTGCTTCCTTGCTCAGAATGGAGGCCTCTGGCACCCACCTTCCCCAGCTTGGCTCTGTCCCTCCAGCCCCTGCAGGGTTGGTCAGGTTTTCTTAGCTGCTGAGCTGAAGAGAGGCTGGGAGCTTCGGGTCCCCAAGGTCTCCGTGGCGCCGTAAGCTGTGAGGAACTTCTCCCTCTCCCTCTTCCTCTCCCTCTCCCTCTATATATATCACATGCACATGCACACACTCACACACACACACATACAGCAGCCTGGCCCTCCAGCTCACCGGGTGGGAGGAGGACGTCCGGCGTCAGGCCAGCCTCCAGCGGCAGGACATGGAACAGGACGCGGCAGCCGGGCCCCTCGGGGCCCTCGGCCCCCATGCACACCTGCGGTAGCTCCTTCCCATCCAGCACCAGCGGCTCCAGCATCCTTGCTGGGCTGGGCAAGGGGCTGGAGAAGTTCTGGGGGCAGCAGGGGCGCTCAGGTCTCCATTTCTCCTCCCAGAAACCCTGACACCCGCCCGGGGGTCCCCCCACCGGCCCCGCACCTTCAGCAGCAGGAACTTCTGCAGCGGCTCATACCACTGCAGCAGAAGCAGACTGGTGGGCAGCGCGGCCAGCAGGAAGGTGCTGCCTGTGTGGGGATTCCGCACTGCGAGAGAGGGGCTGGTGGGCCTGGGGCTGTGCCCACCCGCGCCCACCCGGCCCCGCCCACCTCACCCAGCTCTTACCCACGCGACACTGCAGGCAGCCTTTGGTGTCAGGAATCTTGGTGGACAGGGCAAAGCGCCTGTGGGGTGGCAACCAGGGCAGGCGTCACGGGTGCCACCCTGGGCAAGGCCCCCTGCAGAGCCCTAAGGGGCGGGTACTAACACCTTCCCCGCCTCACAGGTGGCAGACCGAGGCTCAGAGAGGTCAAGCCCCTGGCCCGAGTATCCGAGGAGCCATGAAGCTGTGAATTGCGCAGGATGTGACGCAGTGCTCGTGGCTCCAGCACCCCCTATACAGCCTGGAGCGTGTACATCCAGTCCAGGGGTTTGGATCACAGAGATACCTCTCACCGTGCGACTTGGGGCAAGGCACTGAACCTCTCCGGGCCTCGACTGCTTCACCTGCTTCACCTGCAGCTTCACGTGCAGTACCCTCGGGACTTAACCTCTCCGGGCCTCAGCTGCTTCACCTGCAGCCTGGGGATAACCGTGGTACCCCCCTCGCAGGGTCACAGTGAGGCCTAAATGAGTTAACTCAGGGGAGGAGCTTACAGCAGAGCCTGGCACATCAGGTGCCCTCACAAAAGGCTAACTTTTCTCATCCCGTTATTATTACTTTTCCACCTATTTTCAGTCATCGAAAATACTTTTTAGGCAAAGGCAGGGTGTAAGTAAAGAAATAACTGAGAAAACGAGGGTGTGGGAGGGCGGCAAGCTAATGCAGCCTCCAGCTCCTCCGGCGGCCAGAGCACTCAGGGCCAGTCCCCACCCGACACGCTGCAAGTCACAGATGAGCAAGCCGGGCGGAGGAGATGAAGACTCACAAAACGGCAAACGCCCTGCCCTCTCCTGCTTCAGCTCAGGCTATTCCATGGGGTGGCCAGTGGGTGGCTCACCTTGGTGCCGAGGGAGAAGTGGGGTCCCTCATTTGGTTACTGTCTGTCCCCCAAACCCTCAGGGGACCTTCCGAACCTGTTTCTTCCTCTGGGGAACAGGGCTACACGTCAGCAGCCCTGCCACCTCCTCCCAGTGACCCAGCCCTGTCTGCACCCTCTGCTGGGATGTGGGCCCCGCCAAGGAAGCCAGCACCTCTCTCTCCGCCTCTGTCCTCACTCTCCTCTCTCTCCTTATTCCTTCCACTCTCTTTCCCAGCTGGCCTTCAGATGGGACAGAGGCGGATATTTTTTGTTTTTTTCCCCAACAATTCGAGATCTCTGCTGTGATACTGTGATTTCCCAAACACACGCCCAAAGCTGCCTGTGACTTGGGCCTGTAATGGGCCTGTTTCCTGCAGGTCCTGGGCCAAAGCAGAGGTTGGTTTGGGACTGAGGTCAGGAAGCCCCAAGGCCACGGGGCTCCCGATGTGGTCCTCAAGCGAGCCCGCTGAATAATGGCCCTGGGCCCCTCATCTGCCCATGGCCCGGCCTCCCCCGCCCTCCCCACCGGCTTCCACCACCCACCTGTCATGACGATGTCTAAGCCCACACCCCAGCTTCCCCCTCAGAACTCAGCACCACCCCCCACCCCCCAGCCCCCGCCAAGGGCTGAGGTCCCACTTGCACATTTCAAACTCCATGTGACAACACTGAATTCTGCTCCACCCACAGCTGATGACAGCGCCATCCTTCCCATTGTCTAGGCCAAAACCTTGGAGTCATTCTTGACTCCTCTTTCTCTTCCATCCACCAACTGTCCGGAAATCCTGTTGGTTCAGCTTTCAAAATAAAACTGGACTCTGACCGCTTTTCTCCTCCTTCAGGGCCTCCCTGGCCCAAGCCGCCATCATGTCCCACCTGATGGTGCCACAGCCTCCTGACGGGTCTCCGCGTCCGCCCGCGTCCCCTCCAGTCTCCTCCCAGCGCAGCAGCCAGAGTGACCCGTGAAAACCTCAGTCACGCCACTCCTCTGCAGTGGCCCTCAGGCTGCTCTGAGTCAGGGGCAAAGCCCTCACTGTGGCTACAGAGCTCTCGGAGGCCAGCTCCCTCTCACTCCATCCATCTAGACTCACTGGCCTCCTTGCTGTTCCTCATACAGGCAGGCCGGCTCCAGCCCCCCAGATACCCTCAGGACTTGCTCTATCAACCCCTCCGAGTCTTTGCTCAAAAAGCACCTTCTCAGCGAGGTCCTTCCTGACCACCCTGCTCTTCTCCACGGGGCACTTTCCCCTCTGTGTCACCACCGCATAGACTCCTTCTCATGTCCACTGTCGTCTGTCTCAACAGGAGAGTCTGGGGAATATGAGGGTCTCCAGTTCCCAGGTGTATCTCACGCCCAGGACACTGCCTGGCGCATGCTAGGTGCTGAATGGCTGAATGAGGGACTCTACTGCCCCATAAACGCACCACACAGTCTGCTCTCTGGGGGTCTCCCAGTCCCTCCCTTTCCCTCCAGCTCACTCTGATTAGTCCCCAAATCCTGTCAATCCCACTTCCTAAATATTGCTGGAGTCCATCTAGTTCTCACACCGCCTGGGGTCACTACACCGGCCTCCTTTCCAGGCCCTCTCGTCAGCCTCCCCCTCCATTCATCCTTCCCACTGTCACCAGAGCGGCCAGCAGACGCTCCTGGTTCCATCTGCCCAGACAAGCCCCCCTCTCCTTCCCCCAGCTCCAGGAGAGGGCACGGGACGCAGGCCTGGGCCCTGGCTCCTCATCCCCTTCCACAGTGACTACCCCGGGGGTAGGCATGGACCTAAGCTAGGCCAGTGAGAACTGGCCCTGGACTTTTGTGGGGATTACTTGGAAACAGAGGTTCCAGTTCCACTGGGTTGTTAGCTAGTGGAACACTGGCCTGGACCTGCAGGCAGCCATCACTGGACAAGAAAGCCTGAGTGAGAATGAAGGTGACAAGAGGAAAATAGAGCCAGGAGATGCAGGAAGATGCCTGAAGATGCCATTTAAGCCTGGATCCAGCTGGGCATGCAGCTGACCCTACTCCTACACTAGCCGTTAAATTCCCTTTTGTCCTTAAGCCAGCGAGTTGAATCACCTGCAACAGGAAGAATCCTGATTGATGTACAGAGGGACCCTTCTAAGATGCTCCAGGTCCGCTGCCAGGCAGACAAAGCCCAGATCCTGGGCCTGGCGTCAACGGCAGGGCTCTGCCACCTGTGCAGCTTCCTCTTGGGCTGCTCCCCCCTCCTAGCTCGGGCCAAACACCTTTTAACTCCCCCGATCGCCTACGAGAATTCACACTTGTTCCTCCCACTGCTAGAAGGCTGTTCCCTAACTCATCTGCCTGGAAGACCCCCAACGCTCTGTCAAACTCCGCGAGCTCGCCTGGCCTCTCTGAGGCCTCCCCAGCCCTTCCAGCTCTCCCTCTGGCGCACCTCAGTCCCAGGAGCTGACTGTCAAGAACTCATTTGATTTGTCATCCCTAAGCCCAGCCTAAGACCCGGCGCATAGTAGGTTCTCAGGAAACATTTGCCCCACAGCCTACCCACCGCAGCTCCCAGAGCTTGCCAGGCACGTTCACATGCCCTGTCTCCTTCCCTCCCGACAGGCCTGGGTGCAGGGGGAGGGGAGGCTACCAACTGTATTGACCTATGAGGAAACCGGGCCTCAGAGAGGCCAAGTGACGTGTCTCAGATCCCAACAGTCTCAGTACCGGGAAAGGCTGCATTCCAGCCCTGGCTCTATCCCTTTGCCTCTCCCTCCTCCCTCATCCCCGCAGGGCCAGGCTCCCCAGGGTCCCTGACCTGGGGATGATGCGTTGAGTGAGGCGATTGGTGGGGATGGAGAGGGGGACCTGTTGCTGTAGCCGCCGCTGCTCAAACAAGCCTGGGAGGTCGTGGGCCCAGATGTGCGTGGATTTCCCTGCGGAGGGATGGGATGGAGGGGAGAGGGGCTCAGAGAGTGTTGGTGGGTGGGGCGCTGGCCCTGCCCCCGCCTGCCCCAACTGTACCTGAGAGTGACAGCAGCACGTTGTTCACGCAGTAGAGCCAGGCACAGCGGTGCGAAATCAGCTGGAGGCCACAGAGCCATAGATGGACAGGGGTCAGCACCCCAGACGCCCAAGGCCCTCGGCCCTCCCCCGCCAGCCGGGCCTCACCTTCTCCAGCGTATCCTCATGCAGTTCATGCAGGTTGAGGGTGTAGATGCCTTCCTCGGCCCCCACCACCAGGAACTGGTCTGCAGGTTTGGGTATGGGGTCAGAGGTCAGCCACGTCCCCTGGCCCAAGCGGGGGATTCCCAGGCTCCCGCTTCCTCCCTGCCCCCGGCCTACCCCGGGTGACAGGGTGAACCCAGGTGACAGCAGCGTGGATCCGCAGGGGGCAGCCATTGAAGACCTTGGAGAAGCAGGCACCCATCTGGAGAGGAGGCAAGAGGCTGATGAAGCACTAGGTGGGGGGGACGGGGCGGGGGAAGCCGCAGGCGGTGGGGCAGCAGGCGGTGCAGAGGTGGAGCCATGCGCAAACACTTACGTGCACCTTGGGGGTCGGGGGGAGCCCATGGCAGGATGACCTCTGGGAAGGAAGAAAGGAGTCAGGGCTACAGCCCCAGCCTCCCATCTCCCCGACCCCCGTTACTGCACCGCCTCACCTCATGATCTTCCCGGTGCTTCATGGTGGCCCAGGCAGTGGAGAGCAGTGGGGGGCTGTCAGGGCCTGGGAGAGGTGGAGGTGCGGTTCCTGCAGGCACAGACCTGCCGTGAATTCCGGTCCTGGACCACCCCCTACCTCCCAGGGCCCGCCTCCTGGTCCCTCGAGCCTGGGGCTCACCTGGGAGGCTGGATTGAAGGTCCTCAGCTGGAGGCTCAGTGGGGGACGGCTCCAAGAACGGGGCCCTCTTGATGGTTCCTATGGTGTCATCTGGGGAGTCCAGCTCCTGGCAGGAGGGTCAGGGAACCCAGCCCAGCTGTTAGCAGGGGACCCTGTAACTTACCCCCACTCCAACTGCACCCGCTATCGCACTGCCCCCCATCCCCATCCCCCGCTCCCCTTCTCTCCGTACCTTGAGTTCCAAGGCTGGCCGGATGGTCAGGCTCCTGTCGGGGACAAATCAGAGGGAGACGAGGTGTGAGATGTGACTGGGTCCTGAGCCCAGCTGCCCCCCACCTGCTCCGGGCCCTGGCCCCTCACCTTTCCTCCAGGGCCTCCTGGACTGACTGCAGCAGGCTCCTGGGTAGGAGGGGAAGGGATCAGAGGTCAGCCTTTCCTCCTGCCGCCCCCCCCACCGGCAGCTTCCCTCCCCCTCACTCACGCGCTCAGCTCCTCCTTTCCCAGCAGCGTCCACTCCTCTTCCCACTGTGGGGAAACCGAGTCAGAAAGACCGGAAGGGAGGCAGAGAGACAGACAGGCAACATGAGAGAGTGCTGGAGAGATTGTGGGAGAGAGAGATGGCAGACAGACAGAGATGGAAAGTGAGATCGGTAACAAGCAAGAAGACTGTGAGAGAGACAACAAGAGGCCGAGAAAGTGTGAAAAAGGGCCAAACAGACAAACAACGAGAGAGAAGGAGACAGAGAGACAGTGAGAGAGAAGGGCAGGGAGGGACTGAGATCGTGGGGGTGAAGAGAGATGCCGATAAGGAGAGACAGCGAGAGAGCAGAGATGGTGAGTCCGCCAGCCCAGCAGTCACAGCGACCGAGGCAGAGAAGGACGTGCCGAAGGGGGCGGGGGCGTCCTCAGACGAGTGACAGGCCCACGTTTTAGAAAGGCGTGGTCACCCTGCCACCCCCAGCCGACTGTCCAAAACAACCTGCGCCAGGAAGGAGCCCCCAGGCTTCCGGGTCCCTGGGCGGACAGGCCTGCTTGGACAGCTCTCCCGGGCCCGAGGGCCAGGCTGCTGCTGCTGCAAGGCTCCTGAGTTTGCGGTGCTCGGTCACCCGCACAGCTCCCCAGCCCAGCCCTGCGCCCCACCCTGCCACACCGCCAGCCCCTCACCGGCTCGTTCAGTGGGTCTGTTTCCTTCCTTCGTGGGGCGCCAAATTTCACCTGGTGAACTGGAGGGCCCAGATCCAGGGGTTAGGGCGCCAGAGCCTCAGGACCGACCCCGAAACTCTCACCAAATCCACACGCACAGCCCCCCAACCCACACAGCCCCCCGCCAAAGCAGACTCACACTGGATCTCTGAGGGGGTTCTCTCGGCTGGGCCATGCTGCCCCCGGGAGTGAATGGTGTCGGGAAACATGTCGTAAGTCTACGAGAGAACACAGACAGTGGAGACGTGTCCACGCCCACCTCACACCAGGTACTCCTTGAGCTGCTTTACACACACTGATGTGTTTGTTTTCACGAAAACGCCCTGAGATTATTGCGAGATTAAATGGCACCCTCGTTTCACAGATGAGAAAACCAGCACAGAGAGGCAAGTAACTCGCCAAAGATCACAGAGAAAGCAGAAGATGGCTTAACTAGGGTCACGGTCATGCTGGGCCAAGGGCAAGAACCTATCACAGGGGGGCGACAAGGAGGCAAACCAGCTCAGGGAAGATTCCTAATGGGTGGGCTCGACCAGACTGAAGCTCCATGTGCTGGAAACATACAAGCTGAAGGGACCTTGACTTCTGTCATCTCTGCATGCCTTATGACCAGACCAGGCCAAGACCCAGTCCCCAGCTGCTCTCACTTACCTCCAGGTCACAGTCTTCTGGGGAGGGGGTTCCCAGGTGGGGGTCATTGGCCTTGTCCAACAGCTGTGTGAGGAGAGCCCGAGGCAACTGCTGGGTCGTGAAGGGGTGCTGGAGGATGGAGGGGGTGCAGGTTGGTCCCTGGCCTCTGGGTCCCTGCTTCTGAGCATCGAGCCCCCTGCCCCACCCCTCTACCTCCCACCTGCAGGAGCTTCTCTGCTGTTGGCCTCTTCTTGGGGTTCTTGGTCAAGGCAAGCTTGAGGAAGTGATGGAAATACTGGGTCCTAGTGGGTACAAGAGACCCCACCCGCAGGCCCAGGTTAGCCCTCAGGCAGGCCATCCTGCCACTGCTCCAGAGGAGTCTGCTGGGCCTGCCCAGGAAGGAGCCAGCCCGAGGCCGAGGGCAGCTGGCCTGAGCAACACTGCTATTGCGAGCCGGCAGCGCCTCCGTCATCAACCATCTGCCCTTCTTTGTCCACACTGGTCCCCAGCCCAGAAGCAGGGCCCAGGCCCCTCCTGCGGATGGTCTGTGGAGGCCCAGAGAGGGCAGGGCCCTTGAGGCTGCACCCCGGGGGGTGGCAGAAGGCTCCTCCGCCCCCACGGGGCTGGGCTGAAAAGGGGGCCCCAGCAAGGGATGTGGGCCCTCACCAGCGAGTCTTGTCTCTCAGCTTCGGCGGCTGGAAGCTGCTCTTTGACATCAGCATCAAGGCCCTATGGAGACCACAGGTCAGGGGTCGAGGGTCACAGGGCTCTTGGGGTCAGGCAAGGGGCAAGTATTCAGCTGACCTCATGGGGTGCAGGTGGAAGAGAGGGGGCTGCAGCTCGCCCAGCTCGATGGCGGTGATGCCCAGGGCCCAGATGTCACACAGCTCATTGTAGCCACCTTTGCGCTCCACGGCGGCCACCTCCGGGGCCATCCTAGAGGCGGGGTCACAGACGAGATGGCCGAGTGCCCCACTGTGGCCCCCACCCCCTCAGCCAGAGGTGCAGGCTCACCAGTATGGAGTCCCAATGAAAGACCTCCTCTTCGCCACAGATGCCGTCAGCTCGCCTGACACCCCAAAGTCAGCTGCAGGGAGAAAGAGCTGCTCTCATCCGACCTCTGGCTGCCACTCCCCACCCACGTCCAGGGCTCAGGCTCAGGGTGCACTTGGCAGGGCTCAGAAAATAGGCAGCCCAGGTTCAGCCACAACTGCCACAGGCACAAGGCAAGGCCAGGTCCCCTCCTGGGAGGGGTCAAGCACCTTCCCTCCATGACCACGTGCCCGGTCCCATGTTAGACTCCCTACGGACCCAACCACATCCAACTTCTAACAGGAAGGGAGAACTGTTTCACTTTCTAAATGGGGAAACTGAGGCTCAAGTGGTAAAATGACTTGCTCAAGGACAAGCTGCACTTGAAAGTAGGCTCTAAGACTCCAGGAGCTCCCATAGAACCCTCACCCTGATTGTGTCCCCAGGGTACTGACCCAGCTTGACATCTCCCTGGAGGGTGAGGAGAAGGTTGGCTCCCTGTGGGAATGGAGGAGAGAGAATCCCGTCTGGTGCCCCCGAGAGCCTCCTCCTCCCTCCCACGATGCCCTTGGCCAGACCCCTACCTTGATGTCTCTGTGGATCTTCCCCTGAGAATGCAAGTGGTGCAGCCCCTGGGGACGAAGAGGACCCCCTGAGAGCAGCTACCCAGTATATCCCACCTCTCCTGAACCCCCTCTCAGGACGGGGGCCCCCCACCCAAGCTGCTTCCTCCTCCCCTCTCCCCAAACAGGAAATGACTGAGCCAAAAGGGAAATGGGCTGCTTCCGGCAACACGGCTGGGGCCCCTTCCCCCCAGGACCCACAGCCCCTCAGGCACCTTTGCCTGAGCACTCCACCCACCCCACCCCCCAACACACACACTGGCCAGCTGGGCTCCCTGCCCTGCTCCAGGGGACTGGGGGTGTAAGTAGCCCCATGGGCCCAGCTACCTTCAGTGCCTCTCGGCAGACATAGGCAATCTGCCGTTCCTCCAGGGGCCCGGTGGCTGAAATGGGAGGGGTAAGGGCTGGCAGGGGGGTCTGGGGGGATATGTTGACCCTCCCAGGCTCCACCCTGTGTGGGGTAAGCAGCAGGCATTGCTGGTGAAAGGGGAGTTGGCCACATCCCCTCCCGACATAGGCTGGGATATACAGCCCAGAAAAGGATAGCATTTCTCTCAAGGTCACACAGCTAGTGAGAAGTGGAGAGGGGCCCAAATCCAGGGCCCCAGCTCTCCCCTCTTGCCCTGTGTTGCGGTGGGGATGGGAAGAAGGCTGTGACCCTCTGTGGCCTGGAGTCCTGGCCCTCACCGTGGTAAATCTCCTGCAGGGATCCCCCTCCGCAGAACTCCATGCAGATCCACAAGCGGTCATTCCTGGGGTGACACAGAGCTGGGGTGGGCACATGGCAGGGCCATATGGGGGCTGCCTGGGGGCAGGCAAGGGGATAAAGCAACCTCACCTGAGGTAGCTGCCAATATAGGCCACCACATTGGGGTGGCGGCACTCACGCAGGATGGTGATTTCCTGCTGAAGGGAGCTGATGTCGTCCCCTGGGAAACACAGGGCATCATGAAGGGGGCCGCCTTAACTCAATGCCCCCATCTGCAAAATGGGCACAGAGTGCCTCTCCTCTCCAGGGCAGACAGGTGCCAGCGGACAGTACCTCCCGGGGCCTGCCTCTCAGGGGGTCTCGGAAATGTCAACTCTCACACCGCGCCCGCTCTTGCGGCCCTCTGCCCTCCCTCCAGCGCTGAGGCCCTGGCTCCGGGCCCTCACCTGGGTCTAGCTTGACTATCTTGACCGCGGCCAGTTCGGACGTGACCGTGTCGCGGGCCTGCAGGGGCGGAGGGGGTGAAGCGAGATGAGGAGGGGCGGGGCTGGGGGCCGGATCCCGCAGCAGGGCGCGGAGCGCGTACCCTCCTCTCCTCTCTCCCGCCCGTCCCGCCGCCCGGCGCACCTTGTAGACGTCGCCATAGGTCCCGGCCCCCACGCGCTGCAGCAGCTCGAAGCGGTCCCGCGGATCCTGCAGCGACACATTCTGCAGCAGCGCCATGGCCCGGCGCCGGGCGGGCGCGAGCTGCGGAGCCGCGGAGCCGGCGCGGGGCGGCGCGGGGCGGGGCGGGGCGGGGTGGGACCGCCGAGGCGGGCGCCGGTGGCTCCTAGGCCGCGGGGGCGGGGCCGGGGCCCGGGGCGGGGCCAGGCCGGGGATGCCCCGCCGCCCGGCCGGGAGGAGGCGCCCGCGGGACCGGCCCTCGGCGGCTAGGGAAAGTCCCGAGCCCGGGACGAGCTGATGGTGCCCTGGCTCTTCTGCCAGCCACCGGTTCCTTGCGCTCTACAGGTGGGGAGCCCGAAGCCCGGAGGGCCGGAAGGCATCGGAAAGAGGGGGAGCTCCACTCCCAAATTCCCAGATGAAACACGGACAAGTACTTTTTTTTTTTTTTTTTTACAAAATGTATTCATCTTCCTTGGAACTGAAAAATAAATCTATGTACAAAACAGGAAGCGATCAGGCTCCCCTCACCCACTCGCAAACCCCTGCAGATTTCCTCCAGAGTCCCCCGAGCCGGGATGGACCCCGGGGAGGTTCCCAGAGGTTCGGAAGAGAGGTCTGCTCTGATCTGGGGCCAGTTTGGTCAGGAAGCGGGTGGGGCTCAGGATTCGCATACGCCGGGAGCGGAGTTTCGTGTCCCGGACTCGCGACAGGGAAGGGAGGAAGCTAGGATTTCCAAGTTCTGGAAGCGTTACTTAGGTTCTTTGCGGTAGGGGGCTTGGATTCCCAAGGAATGGAATTATTGAAGTGCGGAAACGTACTCCTAGGGGCTGAGCGGGGTCCTTGGTTCCCGGGCTGTGGGTGGGACCTGCGCTCCTAGAGTTTAGGGTGAAACAGCCCTATGGGCTGGAAGCAACCCTGAGCCAACACTGGTTAGGCCGAAGGTTGGAGCCTCGGTTCTGAGATGGAGCCTGAGCTTCCCGGAGTTGGACCTTTAAAGATGGGTGAAGGACTCAGGGTAAGGTTTCAATTGGCCGGCTGGGATCCTGGGGGATGGGCTCTATATTCCAGTGACTGGGCAGAGCCCTCGATTCGGGCGCTGGGTAGTCTACTCTGGGAACCTGCAGCCTGAGTTCCGGGTAGGGGTGGGGCCTGGAGGCGGGGCCTAGGCCCCTAGGCCAGGGGCGGAGCCTGGGCTCGCTAGGGGGGCTGGGGTGGAGCCTCATCCTGATTGAGGGCGGGCTCCGAGTGGGCCGATACTGAGACCCGGGTACTTCAGAGGCCCTTGCGCTGCCGCTTGAGGAATGAAAGAGTGTAGTCACTAGGTGTAGACACCTTCTGCTTCTTCATCTGCACTTGTGACTGCGCCGTGAGCTGCAGCTTGATGGCGCTCGAATTGATCTTGGTGGCCACAAGCAGCTCCTTCATGCCCTTCATCTTCTCGCTCTGAAAAGTGAGCACCGGACCCTCCGGTGGCGGCGAGGCGGCGGGCGCCAGCGCCGGAGCCGCGCTGCCGCCTTCAGGGCCGCGGGCAGTGCTCGGGACGGTGCCTGGGGGCTTCCGGGGGGGTCCTGGCACCGCACCCTGGCCCGCGCCTGGGCCCTTGTCCAGCGCCGGCTTCTTAGGCGGCGGAGGCTCCTCAGGCTTGGATTCCCGCCGCGGGCCCCGCCGCCGGCCTTCTCGGGCTTCCTCGCCCCACGGCTCTTCTGCCTCGGCCGCCTCTGCCTCTCGGCTCACTATGCGTACCTTCTGCCGCACCTGGGCCGGATTTGGGGTGGGGGGGCAAGCGGAGGAAGAGGTTGCAGGCCAGTGGGTGGAACCCCAAGACCCGGCCAAGACCATCCTGTCGTGGAGCCTCGGTCTCACTTGCACCCAAAGAGGATGGGCAGATCCCCTTCAGGGCTACAAAGGTTCTGACTCCGCTGTAGCTGCTGTCACCACCTGTCCTCCCCAGCCACCCTGCACAGCTGTCCCTCACCTGTCCCTCAAAACGGCCTAGGGACTGCACAAGGAAGGTGGCCCAGCCCACGTGCAGCACGGGCGTGGGACTGCCCTCTTCCCATTTGCAGATGCCATCGTAGAATCGCAGCAGATGGGCGAAGCACTCTGGGTCCTGGAGGGCAGAACCCTGGCTCTGGGTGCCCTGGGAAAGGGGGAAAGGAGGGCACAGTTCAGACCCCATTACTCACCCCTCATCAGAGGGCACAGGCCAGACCTCTCGCCTGGACAAAGAGCCCTGGCTCTGGCAGATGTGAGCATAGATGGAGAGAATTCTTAGAACCGCCTTCCTTTTATAAAACCAGTCCTTAGCCAGGACTTGGGAGGAGGGAGGAACCATCCCTTACCTCCATCTCACCCCCTCAGCTGAATGAGTGACCCTGACAGAGAAAGAGAGGGGCTTCCACCCCATTTACCTCAACTCCTCAAACCCAAACCCAGGCCCTCAGCTACTGCATAAGAGAACACAGCTATCTGCCTGAGCTGGGCCACCTGTCCCGTGCCATCCCCAGTCCCATGCAGCAGTCCCACGTCCTGTGACTGGGAGCCCTGCTCAGGTGGGAAGGTGTACACAGGCTGGTGGTCCAGCCCTTCACCTGGGTCTGCTCCCCTGGCCGCTCCTCGCCGGCCTCCAACAGGCTGGCAGCCTCCTTCAGCAGGTTGGGGATGACATCATTGGCTACTTCAAAGAACTCCTTGTAGATCTCCTCGTCTTCACGGCAGTAGTTGTAGCTGTGAGAGCAGCAGGGCACTGTGGGGTCTCAGACATGGTGGGTACCCCCAGGGACCTGGCAGGGGATGGAGCCCCGGTTTCTTTTCCGGGGTCATCCAGGGACTGAGTGAACGGTTGGGGTCCTCACTCCAAAATGGTGGTGTCTGTCAGCCCAGAGCAAGAGTGAGGAGGGGGGTGGGGAATGCAGGTTCCACAGCTGGATGACAGTGGTTAGAAATTAGGAGGAAGGGAGGGAAGGAAAGGCGTGAAGCTCTCATCAGGGGTCCCTACCTCTTGGGTGATGGTGGCCTTGGCTGCCTGCTGACTGGATGGAGAGGGGATAGGGCTTGGGACCCAGGCCTCCCTCCTGGACGAGGGTGTTTGGAAATTGGGTGGAAGGGGAAGAAAGGCCAGGCTGGGGCCCCGTGGGGGGGATCCTCACTCCTGGATGACAGTAGCCGTGTCGGCCCAGGCCTGCAGGGCTTCACGCACATTGCGGTTGCGACAATGGTAGCCAGCCAGGTACATGTAGGGGTAGATGTGCTCATCCCGGTAGTAGGTCTTGGCTGAGGCAATGCCCTGGGGATAGAGCAGAGGGGCCTCAGGGAGACAGCTCCCAGCTGCCCCAGGTGGCACAAATGTCCCATTGGATCACACCCAGGAGGAGCAATAGGAAGATCCCAGAGAGTCTCATCTCCCACGTGACCTCACCCCGGGCCATCCTCTCTACCAGGTGTTCCTCCCTGGGTCTGTAGGTCTGCATTGGGCTGGCCTTCCAAGCCCAGCCCAATGTCCCTCCTACCCGCAGCCCCACAAAGTTAACACCCCCGCCTCAGTGCTCTCACAGTGTCTGACCTCCATTATACTCCAAGAAGGACAATGATAGGCAGTAGAAAAGGTAGGGCCGAGGGGACTAATCCGGGACCTACCACTCCCAGGCAGGGAACCCAAAACACTCCTCAGACAGCCCTGACTGCCCTGAATATTCACACGGTAAATACAAGATGGGGACTGGATGGGTGGTACCCCCCAATACACACAAAGTTCTTCTTGCCTCACCTGCCCCCTCCCAGTCCCCAGATAGAAGGGAACCCCAGCCATCGTTGCACCTCCCTTCTGTACCCTCCTGAGATGTCCCCACCTTGTGGTAGAGGGTGAGTGGGTCCGGCCGGCCAGGGGTAGGCTCCAGCTCCTCCAGATCTGCCAGGTTCCCCAGCGCCATAGGGTACCTGGGAAAGGCTCATGAGTCCAAGCTGCCCCCCAGCCCACCCCGAAGCCCAGCCTGGCCACTTCCCTCTACTGACCTTTCCAGATGTCCCAGGTCATAGAGCAGCCAGAGCAGCTTCTAGGGGCCAAAGGAGAGAAGTGTGAGCTGGCGGGAGAGAGGGGGGTCCTCAGTCTACCAGGCAGACGGAGGTCCAGCACCAGTAGGGACCTCCCACCAGGTGGGAAAAGCCAGAATTCAGAACTAGCCCCTTATTGAAGTCAAAGCGCTTTCATGTCTCAATTCTCCCCTCTCAAGAGCCCCAGGAAAGTCCAGGCCAGGAATGATTCACCCACATTACAGAAGGGGGAGCTGAAGCTCAGGAAGGGAAACCGCCCGGGCCCAGGGTCCCACAGGCACCCCTCACCTGCTGCAGCTGCAGCAGCTCCAGGGAGTCAGTGTGCAGGTCAATGGAAGGGTTGATGGCGCACACCATAAATGCCACCTCCATCTTGCGGTCACAGCGCATGTATGATCCTTTCAGGTACAGCCAGCTCTTGGGAGAGGACAAGACCAGATGTCTCACGATGGCCTACCTGTGCCTGCTCTAGGGAATGACGGCCAGGAAGGGGACCCTCCCCTTCCTGACATATGTAGGTGGTGATAGGAAGAGGGGAGCATGGCCCAAGAAAGCAGAGCTCCTTGGGTGGCTTGGGCTAGGAGAGTATGGGGAGGGGTGCAGTACCCGCTCAGCCACACCCGCGTTGACTGTCTGGCCTCTGCGGTCCTCGTTGCCCTTGCCATGCCAGGTGACCTCAGCTGTTTGTTCTCCATTGGGCCCAAACACTACCCAGGCATGGTCCTCAGACAAGGCCAGGTGGACATCCCGGAGACCCAGAGCCTGGCAGGCCCCCACCACGGCAAAGGCCACACCAGAGCTGTCCAGTTTGGTGCCTGTGGAAGGGAAAGTAATGAAAGAGGGTCCTCTGAGCTCTGGCCTGGGGGAAGGGACCAGGTAGTGATGGGCCATGCACCCTCCCACACTCACCTCCAAGCCTGTGCTCAAACCTCAGGCACTCCTGCCCGTCTTCCCTCTATCCCTTTCCTCCTACGTGTTCAGAGACTCTCCCTCCCCCTTTACGTTCCCCATCCTCAACAGGAGACCTTGGATCTTTTGTAGTTCCACCCAGCTTTTGACCCTGTCTCTTCTCTTTCTCTGCAACTGTATTATATATTTCTGCTAATTAAAGAATTTCCTCGTTTTATTGTACCTATTAGGTTATAACCGGGGACGGCAAAAACAGGACACTAGCCAACACTCTTTTTACACACCCACTGGCAGACCCTCCCAATTTCTCTCTGTATTCTTTTCCTGCTAAGCTCAGAAGCAGCCTCAGATTCCTTCTCAATATGGCACTCCAGGACCTGACTGCCAGTCAACTGGGCTTGGATCAAAGAGGAAAGCTCTTTGCAAGCCCTGAGCCTTCAGTTTCTTGAGGTGAAGCCCTGGTCTGTTCACTTTCAAAACATGTTCATAGATATTTCATGGAATTGGCTCAAATGTAGCCCGATTTTGGCTCCTCACTCCCTAAATCTGCTGCTGCCCTCTGTGCCTCAGGCTGGGCTGCAGGACTCCTGTAGCTGCTCAATGGCAGGGAGGGGGGTGCTGAGGGGGCAGAGGGTGGGCTAATGGATTTGGAGTCAAGTGACTGGGGTCCAGTCCCAGCCTTGCCATTCTGTGTGACTTTAGAAGATCACTTTCCCTCTCTGGGCTTCAGTTTCCCTAGCTGCAAAGGGGGACATAACACTTGCTCCACCTCACAAGGCTTACAGGTCTCAAAAGGGCTCTGTAAACCACACAGTGTTGTGAAAAAGTGGGCCAAGGTTCACACGTGAGACAGGATTCTCGCCCCTTGCCACCTGTCGGGCTCCAACCTGTGATGAAGCTGAAGAGGGACTGGATGTGGGCCCGATCCTTGAAGTAGGAGCGGCTGAGGCTGTTCCAGATGACATCGGAGACCTTCTTTACCAGCTCGCGGCTGGAGACGCCCCCCTCTCGCGGGTAGAGAGACAGGTCGACGGCGCCGCGGATCTGGGCGGTGAAGCGGGCATAGAGCGCGGCGATGATGGACAGGTCGGCCACGGGGAAGTAGGTGAGGCCGCCAGGAGGGTCGGGCGCAGGGCTGGGCTGAAAAGTGAGCTCGGGCACGTTGGTGGGGATGACGCGGTTGACAGCTAGGAAGTGCTCCACGAAGCCCAGTACCAAGGATAGGAGCACCAGGTCCGGCTCCTCTCGGCCCAGCTCGGCAGCGAACAGGCGCACCACGTCGTCGATGGAGCGCAGCGGGAACAGCGTCTTCTGGGCGGCCTTCAGCCCCATGGCGGCGGGCCTCGGCCTGCGGGCAAGCGTGGGGAGGGAGGGTCGGGTGGGCACGGCCCAGGAGTCCCCTTCCCAGGCTCGACTAGCTTTCCACACCCCCCTACACACTCACAGACACAATCCCTTGTTTCCCCGCCCCTTCACGCTCCGCTCATCTGCTCCCCCTCTTTCGTCGAAGAGACCCCTCAGCCGAGGCTGCGGGGCCTTCTTGTCCCCCACAACCCCAGGAGCCCCGGTCCCGATGGGGGTGCGCCCCTAGGACCCCACTGAGGACTCCCAATGGCCGCCCCGCCCCCTCTCTGCGCCCATACCCCCAGGGCCCTAGAGTCCGCCCGGAAGGCGCCCCTAGGCCAGGCCCCCCAAGTCCCAAGGAGAGTCCTGGCCTCGGTCCCCCGCGCCCACCTCCGCGCTTACATCCCACACAAGGCACAGCGGCGCCCGCCGCCTGGAGCCTGCTGGGAAATGGAGTTCCGCCCCCTCGGACCGCACTGCCTGCCGGGAAGTGGAGTCCGGGGCCCGCCCCTGTCCCTGCCAAGTCTTGAAATGGTGGCTGGGCCGGCCAGTCCGCGGTGGCTTATGGGAGTGGTAGTCCCGCTGCTCTGGGCGCTGCAGAACCCAGAGGTAGATGAGGAGCGGAGGCAGCGCCACCTTCCTGAGGTCCTCAGGGATTGGTCATTCCATTTCACGCAGACCCAGGTAGGCAGGGGAACCGCAGTGCATTCTGGGAGTTGTAGTCCGGAGAGTGAGCAGGCATCCTCAGCACTTGCTGAGCTTCTGTAGGTTATCACGTGTCGGCAAGATGTGATGAAAACGGGTACTTTTAAACACTGCTGGAGTACTGTAAACGTGTTCAGCCATTGTAGTTGGATATTTATCGGTATCCATTAACACGTAAATGTGCCTACTCTATGTCTAGTTTTCTGTCCATGAGAAAATCTAACACGTGTGCAAAGAGGAACATCTAAAGAACCATTGTAGTTATTTGTATATAAGAAGAGTCAAGTAGCTCTATGCATCCTAAAATGGATCTTCAGGGCAAATTGTAGAGGGGAAAAAGCTACAGAGCGATATGTATGATAGGGTAGTATTTATATTATCATTTTAAAACTTCAAAACAATACTAAATTTCTACAGAATCATTCATTCACTTATTCATTTAACAAACAGATTCTTGGTGCCCATAATGGGCCAAGCACTCAATCCCAGGCACTGGCTATGTAGCAGTGAATAAAAGAGATAAAATTCCTGCCCTACTTCACCTCTGTGGGTTTTTTCCAGAAAAACCCATAAGTCTAGCCTATTCATGAGAAAACATCCAGCAAACCCAAACTGAGGGACTTTCAGACTGCTCATACCTGACAGTTCCCCTCAAAAGTGTCAAGGTCATGAAAGACAAGGAAAGACTGAGAAACTGTTGCAGATTAGAAGACACTAAGGAGGCAGGACCACTAAATGCAACGTGGTGTTCTGGGTTGAATCCTGGACCAGAAAAAAAGGACATTAGTCGAAAAACTGGTGAATAGGGTGGCTGACTGTCCCAGCTTGCCCAAGTCTGAGGGGACTTCAGGGGAACGGGACTTTCAGTTTTAAAACTAAACCAGTCAAGTCTTGGGCAACTGTGAGCCCTACTTATGAAATTCAAATAAAACCTGTAGCTTCGTTTATAGTTTTCATCAGTAAGTTTTAATAAATGTACCATGTTGTGTAAGATGTTAACATTAGGGGAAATTGAGTGAGGGGTATATGGAAATGAGATCACCAAGGACTGAGTTCTAGGATACCCCTTCATGTAGAGGTTGGGAGACCAGGAGGAACCAGAAAAGGATTCTGAGAGGGATCAGCCAGAGAGATAGGAGGAAAACCAGATGGGCATCTGGTTCAGAAGACCAAGGCAGAGGGGTGATCAACAGTGTCGGGTGCTGCCCACAGGTCAGCAAGCTGAGCACCAAGGACTGACTGCATTTAGCTCTGTGAGAACCCCTGGTGACCACCTTAGGAGCAGTTTGAGACCAAAAGCCCAGAGTTCTTGGGCTCAAGAAAAATGAGAGGAAAGAAATTGGAGACAGTGATAATACACAACTCTTTCAGTGAGCTTTGCAGCAAAGGGAAGGAAAAAAATCAAGATGGCAGCTGGAGGGGGAAGAGGGTCAAAGGAAGTCATGGTGTTGTGGCTGTTGTTTAATAGGAGAGAATGCAGGACTGATGACCTTGAACGAGTAGAGAGGATGGGAGTTCCTGAGTGACAGGCTTGTACTTTGCTAGGAGCGTGAACACAGTCTAGCCATAATAATTGGAGAGAAGGGGACTTCCCTGGTGGTGCAGGGGTTAAGAATCCGCCTGCCAATACAGGGGACACAGGTTCGATCCCTAGTCCGGGAAGATCCCACATGCCGCGGAGCAACTAAGCCCGTGCACCACAACTACTGAGCCTGTGCTCTAGAGTCCACGAGCCACAACTGCTGAGCCCGCATGCCACAACTACTGAAGCCCGCGCACGTAGAGCCTGTTCTCCACAACAAGAGAAGCCACCGCAATGAGGAGCCCACGCCCCACGACGAAGAGTAGCCTCCGCTCGCAACAACTAGAGAAAGCCTGCGCAGCAACGAAGACATAACGCAGCCAAAAAAAATAAAGTTTAAAAATAATAATAATAACTGGAGAGAAGGCAGAATACATGGGTACTTTCATTTTCTCAATGAAATAGGAAGCCCAGTTGGTCTCCTTCCCAAATGCCACCTTCTCAATGAGGCTGACCCAGACCTGACCAGCCTACTTAAAATCACACTCTCCAACCCAAATTCCTCTTTCAGTCCCTCCACCCCACTCTACTTTTTTTTTTTTTCTTTCTAAAGCATTAACACCTTCTAGAACAGGGATTCTCAACCTAGGTACTATTGACATTTGGGGCTGGATAATTCTTTGTAGTTGGGGGCTGTTTTGTGCCCTGTAGGATGCTTGGCAGCAACCCTGGCTTCTGCCCCTTCTAGATGCCCCTCCCCCTGTTGTGACAATAGAAATGTCTCCGGACATTGCCAAGTGTCCCTGGGGGGCAAAATTGCTCCCGGTTGAGAACCACTATTCCAGCATCTAATATAATTTACTTATTTGTCTATTATTTCTCTCCTACCATCAAAATATAAGCTCCACGAGGACAGGGAATGTGTCTGTTTTGTTCACTGACGTGTTCCATGTGCCTAGAATAGTGTCCCGCACATAACTGATGTTCAACAATTATGTGCTGAATAAATGAACAAATGCATTCATACAAAGGAGTGATTACAACAATTGACTGGAATTTAGGCTGTTTGAGGGAGGAACGTAAGGACATAAGAGGGATGAGGGGCTGCAAAAGCGTGGCAAAATCAATGGATTGTAGGTTCCAATGGGGTCAAAAGTTTATTGGAGTTGGGGTGCTAAAGAGAGCTGGAAAGATAGGGGTGTTGAATAGAGAGTAGGATGCTTGGGATTGAGATTATAGGGAGACGGTTGCTGTCATTATTGGCAGTGAAAAGATTTAGGGGACTTCTGTGGCAGTCCAGTGGTTAGGATTCCATGCTTTCACCACCGAGGGCCAGGGTTCAATCCCTGGTTGGGGAACTAAAATCCCACAAGCCAGGCAGCTCGGCCAGAAATAAAGATTTAGATCAGTGCTTCCGGTAGAAACCTAACATGAGCTGCATATGTAATTTTAAAATTTCTAGTAGCTACATTAAAAAAAGTAAAAGATACAAGTGAGATTAATTTTAATAATATATATCCAAAACGTTATTTCAACTTGTAATCAATATAAAAATTATTAATGATAACATTTTTTCCCACACTAAGTCTTTGAAATCTGGTATGTATTTTTTTTTTTTTTTTGGCTGTGTTGGGTCTTCGTTACTGCCCCAGGGCTTTCTCTAGTTGCAGGGGCTACTCTTCATTGCGGTGCACAGGCTTCTTACTGCGGTGGCTTCTCTTGTTGGGGAGCACGGGCTCTAGGCGCGTGGGCTTCAGTAGTTGTGGCTTGCAGCCTCTAGAGTGCAGGCTCAGTAGTTATGGCGCATGGGCTTAGTTGCTCCTCGGCATGTGGGATCTTCCCAGACCAGGGATCGAACCCGTGTCCCCTGCATTGGCAGGCAGATTCTTAACCACTGCGCCACGAGGGAAGTCCCTGGTATGTGTTTTATACTCACAGCACATGCCAATTCAGACTAGTCACATTTCTTTTTTTTTTTTAGTTCCCTGACCGGTGATCGAACCTGTGCCCCCTACAATGGAAGCGCAGAGTCTTAACCACTGGATCACCAAGGAAGTCCCCAGACTAGTCTCATTTCAAGTGCTCAGTGGCCACATGTGACCAGTGACTCCCATATAGGACAGTGCGGCTCTCCAGTATAGCTATGGGAGTGAGTGACTGGGATGAGATGGAAGGCAAGATCATGGGAGAAGATGGGTTCAAGGAACTGAGAGGCCTGGCAGCTGGATCATCCACATGTATATCAAAGTCTCTAAGAATTAAAATAGGAATAGGATGGAGAGAGTGACAGCAAGCCAGGAGCCAGAATTATCAAGAAATGAGCCATGCATGGGTTAGGAGATATCTGAAGCAAAGTGGGTGGTATAAGCTAATAACTTGAGCTTAAACCCAAGTATTTGAAAGGAGGAGGGAGGAGGATGTCTATCAGTGGCCATGGGGGAGGACCCCTACCCCATCTCCAGGCCCAGTGGTGGGAGGGGTGTAGAAAGCCTGTGGGACATGGGGCAGCGAGCAACAGTGATCCCAGGGAGGGCAAAGTTTCTGACAGAGCAGGAGGGTTAAGGACCATTTGCAGAAGGGGACGAGGACACGGGAGATTTTGCTGAAGATGGACCATCAGCTCTAGAGCGCATGGTGAACAGCTACCAGGAGCTGAAGGTGGACATGGGATCAGCTAAAGGGATGGCCAGAGCCATGGAGAACCTAGAGGCTTCAGTCCCTGCGGTGAAACTGAGCAACAGGGACAAAGAGTAGGACCGGTTCTGATGGTCTTGAGGCAGGGGTAGGGTGGTGGGCCGGCTGTGAGTGTGAGAGCACGGAGAGCAGGGCTTCCTGCCAAGGGTAGGAAGGGTTCTGAGGCTCCAACTTGATTCCCATTGATGGAGGCAAGGAGGCTGGAGGAGGGTGGTCCGTCTTGATGCCTGCCAGTAACATGTATGGGCATATATGGAACACTGACATAACTTTATGAGAGGAGGGCAGGGATTCAAAATGGGAATTCAGCCTCTAATTTACCAAAAAAAAGAAAAAGTGTATTATTGTAATTAAAATTAATTTAAATAGCATCTGCTACGTAATATCTTGACAAAAATATTAAATCTGACTTTAATGAGGAAACAATCAGGACAAATGCAAATTGAGGGTTATTCTACACTCTGCGCTTCCACTGCAGGAGGAGGGTTCGATCGCTGGTCAGGGCAGTAGGATCCCATATGCTGTGTGGTACGGCCGAAAAAAAAAAACAAAAGTTAATATCATGAAAGATGGCCCAAAAAGGTGGGAGGAGAAAGTTGTTGTAGATTAAAGGAGATTCAAGAGACACAAGAACCAAATGCAACATGTGATCTAGAATTGGATGCTCAATTTTTTTTTTTTTTTTAATGCTACAGAGAACATTTTTGACACAATTATGTCAGAAACTGGGTGGCTTAAACAGAAATGTATCATTTCACAGTTCTGGAGGCTGGAAGTCCAAGATCAAAATGTCAGCAGGATTTGTTACTCCTGAGAGCTGTGAGAGAATCTATTCCAGGCTTCTCTCCTAGCTGCTAGCGGTTTGTTGGCAAATCTATGGCATTCCTTGGCTTGTAGAAGCATCACCCTGATCTCTGCCTTCATCATCACAGGTTGTTCTCCCTGTGTGTGTGTGTGTGTGTGTGTGTGTGTGTGTGTGTGTGTGTGTGTCTGTGTCCAAATTTCCCCTTCTTTTTTTTTTTTTTCTCTTTTTTTAAAAATAAATTTATTTATTTATTATTTATTTATTTATGGCTGCGTTGGGTCTTCGTTGCTGCACTCAGGCTCTAGTTGCGGCGAGCGGGGGCTGCTCTTCATTGCGGTGCGCGGGCTTCTCATTGCAGTGGCTCCTCTTGGTGCAGAGCACGGGCTCTAGGCACACAGGCTTCAGTAGTTGCAACATGTGGGCTCAGTAGTTGTGGCTCGCGGGCTCTAGAGCACAGGCTCAGTGGTTGTGGCGCACGGGCTTAGTTGCTCCGCGGCATGTGGGATCTTCCTGGACCAGGGCTCGAACCCGTGTCCCCTGCACTGGCAGGCGGATTCTTAACCACTGCACCATCAGGGAAGCCCCAAATTTCCCCTTTTTTAAAGGACACCAGTCATATTGGACTAGGGCCCACCCTAATGACCTCATCTTAACTACTTACATCTGCAATGACTCTAGTTCCAAATAAGGTCACATATTGAGGTATTTGGGAATAGGACTTCATTTTTTAGGGGTCAAAATTCAACCCATAACAGATTGATACAGAGTATCAATATTAAATCTCTTGAGGGCTTCCCTGGTGACGCAGTGGTTAAGAATCCGCCTGCCAATGCAGGGGACACGGGTTCGAGCCCTGGTCAGGGAAAAATCCCACGTGCCGTGGAGCAACTAAACCCGTGCACCACAGCTACTGAGCCAGTGCTCTAGAGCCCGCGAGCCACAACTACTGAGCCCGTGCACCGCAACTGCTGAAGCCTGCGTGCCTAGAGCCTGGCTCCGCAACAAGAGAAGCCACCGCAGTGAGAAGCCCGCGCACCACAACGAAGAGTAGCCCCCGCTCGCCTCAACTAGAGAAAGCCCGCGCGCAGCAAAGAAGACCCAACGCAGCCAAAAATAAATAAATAAAATAAATAAATTTTAAAAAATATTAAATTGCTTGAGATAATAATAGTGACTTCTGGTGATTCCTTATTCTTTTTTTTCTTTTCTTTTTTTTTTTGGGCCGCGCCACGCAGCTTGCAGGATCTTAGTTCCCCAACCAGGGATTGAACCTGAGCCCTCGGCAGTGAAAGCACAGAGTCCTAACCACTGGACCTGCCAGGTCAAAAAAAAAAAAAAAAAAATGACATGGACTGCCAGGGAATTCTTGGTGGTTCCTTATACTTTTTTTTTTTTTTAAATATATTTATTTATTTATTTATTTTTGAAGGTGAGAGGGCCCCGAAATATGGGGTGGTTAGTTTTTGTTTGTTTGTTTTAATTTATTTATTACTTATTTTTGGCTGTGTTGGGTCTTCGTTGCTGCACGTGGGCTTTCTCTAGTTGCGGTGAGCGGGGGCTACTCTTCATTGTGGTGGCTTCTCTTGTTGAGGATCATGGGCTCTAGGCATGTGGGCTTCAGTAGTTGCAGCACATGGGCTCAGTAGTTGCGGCTCACGGGCTCTAGACTGCAGGCTCAGTAGTTACGGTGCACGGGCTTAGTTGCTCCATGGCATGATGGTTCCTTATTCTTAAGAGACGCCTGCAAAGTATTTAGGTGCGAAGTTCAGGTTGTCTGCAACTTACTTTCAAATGTTAGCAAAATACATGCTATGTATACACGTTTATATGGGTAAAGAAGTAGAGCAAAAGCAGCAAAATGTTAACAATGGTGAATCTAAGTGAAGAGTGTAGGGAGTTCATATTCTTTTTTTTTTTTTTTAATATTTATTTATTTGGCTGTACCAGGTCTTAGTTGCGGCACGCGGGGTCTTTTAGTTGCGGCATACAGGCTGTTAGTTGCGGCATGTGGGATCTAGGTCCCTGACCAGGGATTGAACCCAGGCCCCCTGTATTGGGAGCACAGAGTCTTAACCACTGGACCACTAGGGAAGTCCCAGGGTGTTCATATTCTTTCAATCTTTCTGTAGGTTTGAAATTTGTCAACATAAAACTTCGGGAGAAAAAAAATTTTTTTAAGGTAAAACTGTGAAAATCTTTTGGCTAAATTATTGAGGGGTGCCAGGGAAACAGCCATTTCTCCAATTTGGTGAGGATGGCTGGAGGCCCTAGCTTGTAAGAGGCCTCAGTGTCCCTGCCCTGGGCCCTCTCTTTGGGCTTCTGCATCTCCATAGGCAAACATTTCCTGAGTGAGCTGAAGGCATTTTACACTCATTGTCTTGCCAAAGTCTCACCAGAACCTCCCATGAGATGGATGTTATGATCCCCACTTACAGATGGGGAAACTGAGGCTTAGAGAGGTCAGGTAACTTGCCCATGACAGCAGAACTAGACTGGAATCAAGGCTGCACTCCTAACCAGGCCCTGGAATTTCACGGGCACCCTCCAATCCCCATCTCTAACCAGGCCCCTTTCCCTACCTTTAGGGCCCTCCACGAGCCTTAGGGCACAGCCTGCCCTGATCCCAGCACGCAGCCCTTATCCTCCTGCCTCACCCAGCCCAGCCTCAACGCCTGGGTCCTGCCCAGTCATGGACACCCAGATTAGAACAAGTGAGACCCCTCCCAGACCTCCCCTCCCCCTACTCCTCTCAGCAGTCTCACCTGGGTGGGGCAGCAGGATGTGCTCTTCAAATCCACTTCCTCCCGTCTCCACCCTGCTCTGGACCCCAAAGGCTGCCCTCTAGACCTGCAGAAACTCAGCTCCAGGGGGCCTCTGGCTGCTGCTTGGGTTTGGACAAAAGGAAGCAGGAGATGGGAGGGAGGGAGGGAGTAGAGTGAGGTGGAGGAATTAATTTCCTGGGCTGCCTTCCTGCTTGGCCATGGCCAATGCTTCTACTGAGAGCCATAGCTCCCGCAGGGTAACACCTGCCTTTTCCTGCCTGGCTCCCGCAGAGTAACACCTGCCTTCTCCTGCCCGGCTGACCCGGGGGTGATACCAGCTCCTCACTGCTGTCGGGGCTCAGGGCGCCACCACTCCTTGGTGGGTTCCTCTGATGCTGCCCACACTTCTGTAAACCGTCCCTTCGCTTTTTTTTTTTTTAATTAATTAATTAATTTTTTGGCTGAGTTTGGTCTTCGTTGCTGCATACAGGCTTTCTCTAGTTGTGGCGAGCGGGGGCTACTCTTTGTTGCGGTGCGCGGGCTTCTCATTGCGGTGGCTTCTCTTGTTGTGGAGCATGGGCTCTAGGTGTGCGGGCTTCAGTAGTTGTGGCTCGCGGGCTCTAGAGCGCAGGCTCAGTAGTTGTGGCGCAGGAGCTTAGTTACTCCGCGGCATGTGGTATCTTCCTGGACCAGGGCTCGAACCTGTGTCCCCTTTATTGGCAGGCGGATTCTTTTTTTTTTTTTTTTTGTCAAGTCTTACATCTAATTTGGAATTATACAAAGTTTTAGTTTACTGATTTCCAGGACTTTTCTTTTTTCTTTATACATTTATTTATTTATTTATTTATTTATTTATTTATTTATTTATTTATTTTTGGCTGTGTTGGGTCTTCGTTTCTGTGCGAGGGTTTTCTCCAGTTGCGGCAAGCGGGGGCCACTCTTCATCGCGGTGCGCGGGCCTCTCACTATCGCGGCCTCTCTTGTTGCAGAGCACAGGCTCCAGACGTGCAGGCTCAGTAGTTGTGGCTCACGGGCCCAGTTGCTCCGCGGTATGTGGGATCTTCCCAGACCAGGGCTCGAACCCGTGTCCCCTGCATTGGCAGGCAGATTCTCAACCACTGCACCACCAGGGAAGCCCTGGCAGGCGGATTCTTAACCACGGTGCCACCAGGGAAGTCCCGTCCCTTCGCTTGTAAACTCTCCTCACTTACCCCCATGTGAACATCATATGATTTGTGAAAATACAGGAAGACAACCTGGTCTTTAGCTGTCTCTGATGCCCCCACTCCTCCCTCCATTTTCTAAACCCCAGGAAGACAGATCCAGGCGGGGAGGCCAGCAGCTTACAAAGTTGTCTTTATTGGTTTCTTACTGCCTCACAGAGTGTCAGGGTCTATCCCTCCCGGGAATATGGCATTTGAGGAGATAAATACTTATTTTGCTCCCTACTCATCAGTAGGGGGAGGTTTAATAAAAATAGTAATATAATAACAATAATAATGACTGTGATCAATAATAAAATGCCCCTATGATCCCCTAATACACAGGTGGTTGAAGCTTTGAGAAAAAGGACCCCTCGCCTTTCTGCGAAGGGCCAGAGTGTGCCTGGAAACCCGTAGGGTGCCCATCTCCCACCAAGTAGCCCTTATAAATACCCCCCCATCCCATCCCTGGCTCGGAGTTATCTTCCTCCTGGACAGATTAGATGACAATGTCAGTTGGCTCGCGGAGCCCCTCCCTCTTCCCACCCCCACTGACTCCCCCCCCAGACAGAAGGCGCCTGCGCGTGTGCTCTCCCAGCTCCCTCTCCCTCCACCCCTCTCCTCTGGCCTCTCTCTTCTCCATCGCTCCTCCTTTACCCTTCTCTCCTCCTCTGGATGGCTTTCACCTCCTTCCAATCACTATCCCCTCCTCTTGCACTTCCTTTCCTCCCCCTTGCCTCTCTCACCTCCTTCACCGACATCCTCTCCCTCCTTCTCTACCTCTTTCTCTGGATTAGAGCCTGTCTTTCCTGCCCTGACCCTGAGCAGAGACTGGGATATGCCCCAACTCAACCTCCTTGAGGGTTAGACAGTCCACAGCCAAGACCCCAGACTGCTCCCAGGAACCCGGCCCCTCTCTGTCCCTCTTCTGGACTCTTGCGCACAGCACTCCTGGGCTTGGCCCTGGAAGTGAGAACTTTGGCAAAATCACCCCTGGACACTGGCGCAGAGGGGCCCCCAGGGCAGAAGGGGGCCATCCTATTCCCCATGGCTAGCACAGGCTGGGGCTGGGAGCAGAGCGAAGGGCGGGATGAGGGCTGGGAGTCAGATCCCACCCCACCCCGGCGCTGTCCTAGCAACCCAGGCCATGGCTGCCCAGCCCAGGCCCTCCCTGAGTCCAAATTTCCACACGTCCCGGACCAGCCGGAGTACGGCGTTCCTCAAGCTCTTTGCTCCCTCACATCTCTCGGTCCTGGGATTGGGGGTTGGGCCCCGCCGGAGGGTGTCAAGGGGAGCTCTCAGATTCAGAGGCCGGGGGGAGGCTCCAGGGCCGTTCTGAGACCTGGAGTGGAAACAGAAAGAAGTCAGGGTAGAAAGAGGAAGGCAGGGGACTTCCCTGGTGCACAGTGGTTACGACTCCGCCTGCCAATGCAGGGGACACGGGTTCGAGCCCTGGTCCGGGAAGATCCTACATGCCGCGGAGCAACTAAGCCCATGCACCACAACTACTGAGCCTGCAAGCCACAATTACTGAAGCCCGCGCGCCTAGAGCCCGTGCTCCGCAACAAGAGAAGCCACCGCAGTGAGAAGCCCGCCCACCACAACGAAGAGTAGCCCCCGCTCGCCACAACTAGAGAAAGCCTGTGCGCAGCAACGAACACCCAATGCAGCCGAAAATAAATAAATAAATTTATAAAAAAAAAAAAAAAGAAAGAAGGAGGAAGCAGGACTCTTCCCTCACCACGTCAGTGCCTCCCAGAGGCTTCCCCAGGACACATCCCTTGCTGCGGCAGGGCCATCGGAGGAGGTCAGATGTGAGGTGGGGTAGGGGTACGTGAGAAGAGCCTGAGGAAATCCTACTGAACTCTGGAGCCCAAACCAAAGCCCCTTTGTTCATTCACTCCATTCTACATTCAATCAACAAATAGGCTTTACTCCAGGCAGAAGACAAACTTGACCCCCACAATCAAGGAACCCAGACGAAAATCACAGCACAGCAGGACCAACAGTTAGGAGGTGGAGGGAGGAGGGCGCCAAAGGTGGCGCCAGCCCCAGGGCGGCAGTGACCATGTGACCAGGCAGCCAAGTGGTCTCTGGAGAAGGTGACAGTGGTGCAGAGCCTTGAAGATGGCCTGGGCCTTAATCAGGTGGACGACAGGAAAGGGCGTTTCAAGAGAAGCAGGGGAGACAGCAGGGGTAAGGGCCTGGAGGTGGGAAAGAACATGGTGGTCCCAGGGCTCTGAGTGGCTTGGTGTGGCTGCAGCGGGGGCGGCAGTTGGAGATGTGGCTGGAGGGGGAGTGGGAGCCTTCCCAAATCCTTAGATCTTCCTGGTCCCCAGCCAGAGTGGACTGCTCCCTCCTCTGACCTCTCACCCACAGGAACTCCTAGAGCGGGAAATCCCTGGCAGTCCAGTGGCTAGGACTCTGCACTCTCACTGCTGAGGGCCTGGGTTCAATCTCTAGTCAGGGAACTAAGATCCCGCAAGCCATGTGGCGTGGCCAAAAAAAAAAAATCCAAGAGCTCCCCTGTTGTGGTGCTCTCCCCTTGTGCCAGGTACCTCCTACAGGTCTCATGACAATAACCTCATTTTACAGGCGAGACAAGCTCAGGGAGGCTGGGCACCTCGCCCGGGGCCACACTGCTGGGACAGTCAGAGCCAAGACAGTCAGACCTAGGCTGACCTGCCTCCAGGCCCCTGCTGGGACCCACTAAGGGGCGAGACAGGGGAGAGTCAGCATCTCTTAGCATCCAAGGCAGGGATGGGCTCAGCTTGTTCTCTGGCCTCAGGTCCCAGCGCAGGGCCCAGCACGAAACAGAAATGCCTGCCTTTGAATGGGGAAAGGGAAAGCCCCCACTGGCTCACCTGTATCAGGGAGGCCACGGGGCTCAGAGATCCCTGGGGGCAGGACACCGACTCGCTGGACAGAGACGTCCAAGGCTTCCTCTTCACTGCTCCAGGAGCAGGATAAGCAAGGGGACAAAAATCCAGGATCAGGTCTGAAGGGTCCAAAGGGCATGGAAACATGGGGGAGGGACGCAGAGGTCGTGGAGGCAGTGAGGCTGTCCTTACTGTGGTCCGCGTCTCCAGCGAGGCCGTCACTGCCCATGGAAGCTGGGCGCCGCGAGGCCTCGGAGAAGCTGTGGGGCCGCTGCGGGGCAGAGCTGCGGGCACCTCGGCCCTTCTCTTCCGGAGCCTGTTGGGGACAGTGTGGAAGGCTGGAACCAGGTCAAATGAACTGCATACGGCCTGGACGCCCTGAGGTCCCGGGTCCCAGGTAAGCAGAGGCCGGTGATTGGCTCAGCCTCACCAGGGAGGCTTGGGATTGGCTCCAGAGGACTCACACTCACCGGGGGCAGGTCCCTGGCGCTGGGCCTTCCGTCTGCAGGGCCCACGTGTACCAGGTGGTTGAAGTTGGTGGGCGTTGAGATGAGCTTGGAGCGCACAAAAGGGTCCTTCAGCATCTCCCTACAGGGGGAAGGGGTGAAGGGAGGAAGGCTGCTAAGGTGACACCTCCCCGCCCTCTCCGGGACGGGACGGGGAGGCTCGTGCTTCGCCCCGCCCCCAAGAGTAGGAGGTCCCGCCCAGCCACCGCACCACGCACGCGCACCTGCGCTGCTGCTGCAGCTGCTCCTCCGACACGCGGAAGAAGAAGCGGCGCTTGCTCTTGGTGCGGAACAGCTGGCGCCGGCTGTTGTCGGTGAGGTTGGGGATGTCGAACTCGTCCGTATCTGCAGGAGAAGCAGAAAGCTGGGCGGTGCTCACAAGATCCCACGGCGCCAGTCAACTGGTGCTCAGGGTCACACCCCTTCCTCCCACCCCCACTCTCCCTCACCTGCCAGCGGGTTCCTGAGGTAGGTCAGGCGGACCTTCTCGGTGCCAAAGAGGAACAGGGAGCCCTCTGGGTTCAGGGGTCGCACCTGAGGCAACAGGCACAGAGGTCACGCCATACTACCCGACCGCACCCCAGTCCAGCCCCATGGATCTGAGCAGGCCCTCACCTTCTTGAGTGGCACCGTCTGGACCCATTCTGCTCTCCTCACATCAAACACATCGATGGCATTCTCGCTAAACACTGTCAGGTAGGGGGCTGCGTAACCTGTAGAGTGGGAAGCTGTGCTGTGCAGCCCCAGGCAAGTGAGGCACCTCTCTGGGCTTGTTTCCCCCTCCCTATCACAGGGAACACCCTGTGCACTGTCACAGCACCGTAACTTCCACGCCCCACCGAAGGTCCTTCTTCTCCCAGTTGCCCCACCCAACCTCCATAGCAAGTCAGAGATAACAATCAGGGAGCACTCACTCTAAGCCATGTCAGGCCTAGTTCTAACCATGCTGCATATTTTTTCTCCTTTAATTCTCAAACAACTCCAGGCAGGTAGTATTATTGCCCCTAACTTACAGATGAGGGAATGGAAACCCCAGAGCTAAGTCTCACTCCGTGGTGAGTGAGAGCTGGGAATTGGCCCCCAGCAGTCTGGACCCAACCCACAGGCCTCACCCGAGACGGGCGATTGTTCATGAAAGGAGTGCTGTCCCTCTCTTCCAGGCTGTAGCCCATCACACGAGCTACCTGTGGACATTTGTGACTCCCCTGCTGCCCTGTCCATTCATTCATTCATTCCTCCAAACATTCATAGCATCTGGGGTGCGCTTGCCTGGGCTGGGTGCTGGATGTGATGAAGAATTGCAGGCCCCCCACACACAAAAGGTGCAGAGAGCCAGGGCAGAGGTCTGAACAGAGGTAGGGCAGCAAAAAGGAGCAAAGGACCGATTGTGGGGGGGGAGGGAGGGAGCGTGAAAGCTGTAACGATAATGACAGCAATCATGGGGGTCATTTCTGGAGGGCCTACCAGCTCTAGGCCCTGAGCTGCCACTGGGGCTGGACTCGGTTAACAGTTTGCCAGGTACGAAAAGGAGAGTACTTCAGGCAGGGGAAGAGCATGAGCGAAGGCATGGGAGGAAGATCCCGTGCAAGCCACCGAGGGTGTGGTCGGGCAGGAGGACACACGCTGGCCTCCAAATCCAAGCTCAGGAGTTTGGGCAGGGCCCTGTCTTCCTCCAACGTGTGGGCTACACCGCAGGTGTCGGGCCCCACCCAGCCTGGCCCTCCAAAGGCCTCACCCCAACCCGTGGGCACTGCTGGCCACAGCAGCTCTTGGATGCGAGACTTGCGGCCGGCGCTGTCCACATAGACCCCGGCGGTGGTGAAGAGCAGCAGGAACTCACTGAGACTGAGCTCCACGGCGCCCAGGGCCTCACCCAGGCCCCCGCGGGATGGGAGCAGCTCCTCAGGCACCAGACTGGCTCCCAGCGCTAAGGGCGCAGCCTCGTTGAGCAGCGGGTAGAGGGTGAAGGCGCCAGCCGCGCCCACGCACAGCCGGTCACCCAGCAGCCCCAGGCTCTGCACAGGTGCTGGTGCCTGCAGCTCGCGGATGCGGCGCTGCCAGGGCCCCGGGCCTGGACCCAGTTGGTAGCAGAGCACCTGGCGCTTGACTGCGACACAGAGCACGGGGGTGCGGGCCTGCAGGATGCGCCCGGCTGCCAGGGCCTGGCAGCCTCGAGACTCGGGGATCTTGGCACCTGATGCCTCCACATTCTCCAGCTCGGCCAGGGCAAAGAGGCGCACGCTGGGGCCGCGGCCGCACAACACGACCAGAAGGCCCGCGGTGGGGCTCACAGCCAGCCGCTGCACCCGCCGGCACTCACCCACCTGGAAGATGTCTGTGGGGTTGGCGAGGGAGAGTGTCACCGGCAGGTCGGTGAGGAGCAGCCCGGTGCCCGGCCTCCTCTGTCCCCTGGGGCTGACGCGCACCCCGCCCGCCCTGGCCCAGCCTGGTAGGTACCGTTGCTGTGCAGGTGGATCACAAAGAGCCCCTCCTCAGTGCCCAGAGCAAGCCGTTTCTGGTCTGGTGGAGGGAGGGAGGGAGAGGGTCAGGGGTCCAAAGGCCCATCCAGAGGCAGGAGACTGGGCAGTTTGCCTGCCCTTGCTAAGCTTCGGTTTCTCCTGAGGACACTGCCCCTGCATCACTGGACTCTTCTGTCCCAGAGTCTGGTCTGGCTCTAACAGGGAAGGGCCATGGGGACAGGAGTCAGGGTGAGAGGCCCCCCACCCCGAGCTGTGGGATTTGGGGTAAGTCACGTCACCTCTCGGAGCCTTGGTTTCCCCTTATGTAAAACGGGGATAATAGTGGCAACCTTTCTCACACAGCTGCTGTGAAGCTGTGAAGAGATGAAGCAGTGCAGGGTGAGTGTTAAGCTCACAGCAATCCCTGCTCGATAAATGCCCTTGTCCCCCGGCTCCAGACTGACACAGGGGACCTGGAGGATGCGGGCAGTGGCTCCTGTAGCTCCCGTCCTGAAGGATGGCAGGGAGAGGTCCCAGCCCGCCGGGGCAGGGCCGGCTCAGGGCCTGGCTGCTGGGGGAGGCCAGGGAGCCTCCTCTCCTGTTCCCCAGCTGTCCGACACGGAGGCCCCGCTGTGCACCAGGCTCCTGGCTGAACACAGCAGCCCCGCAGGAGACAGTGTGAGGCTCCCCCATGGTCACCTGGCTGCTGGTAAGAGTCAGGAGCGGAACCCTCCTTTATCTCTTCCTAAAGCCTCTGCTCTTTTTGCTCACTTGAGATTCTTTGAGAAAAAGCAGAAAGGAGGGCGCAGAGAAATGGAGCGGCAGAAGCCAGGCTCCCAACCCTCAGCCCAGGTCCCTCACCACACACACAGCCGTGTCCAGAGGAGTGGCGAGGAGGACACATGTGCAGGAGGGTCCACAGCTCAGGGCTGCAGGGACTGGGCAGTGACAGCGGCCCTAGTGATCGTGGCAGGCCGGGACTCCTCCCCCGAGCCTGCCTGGGCGGCGCCCCCTCTGTGTGAGGCTCACCGATGATGGCGGCGCAGAGCGCGTGGGGCAGCAGCGGCAGCCCGTTGTCGTAGGCCTCCTTGAGCGTGTACACCGGCCGGGGCCTGGGCCGTGCGTCCAGCAGCAGCTGCTGCAGCTCGCCCAGCACCTGCAGCCAGCGCTCCCGCTCGCCCTCGCTCTCCGCCAACAGCAGCACGGTGCACGTGGCAGGCGGCACCGTCAGCTGGGAGGCCGTCACCTGTGGGCGGGGACTCAGGCTGGAGGGCAGAGGGCCAAGAGCCAGCCGTCCTTCCTCCCGTCCCTCTCTCCATCGGCTGATGCTTATTAGCACGGGCATTGGCTTGCCCAGGGCACTGCTAGGTGCTGTCTTGCAGCAGGTGATAAGCCAGGTGAGGTGGTCAGACAAGCATGGGGATGACTCCAGAGCCCGGGGACCAGTGCCATCGGAGGGGAAGGATGGGGCATTGTGGGACCACAGGGTGGGGCCCCCTCACCCAGGCTAAGCAGTGAAAGACGACTTCCCAGAGGAAGAGACATTTCTGCCGGAGCCTGGGGGATGAGTGGAGTAACCCGGAGTGCTGGAGTGGGGGAGGGGCAGGGAGCTGGTAGGGTCAGAGATGTGGGGCCTCAAGGCTACGGTTAGGAGCATCCTGAGGGCGATGGGGAGCCGCAGAAGGGTCCTAAACGCGGCAGGACACAACCAGCTTCATATATGGAAAACTGCACTGCAGGATGAAGTGTAGCTACACGGACCAGAGCGGAAGCCACTGTAGCCGTCCATGTGGAGGCGAGGGGGGCAGGAGGAAGGGGGCAACCATGGAGATGGAGAAAAGTGGCTGGAGTGGGGACAACACAGAGGCAGACAGAGGTCTGGTCCATCACCCCACCCCCCCACCCCGAACTCACCCTAAAGATGCGGGGCAGGTCCTTGGATTGGGCGTGGATAACATCCGAGGCCAGGACAGGGGTGGCTGAGAACTGCAGGTCCCTGGGAGGTTCATGGAGCCGGTCAGAGGTCGCACGGCCCCGGCTGCCCCCTTGACCCACACATCCCCTGCCCCAAACTACCGCCTGGCACCCACCTCAGATCCAGTGCCTGCAGGAGGGCCCCGCTGGCTGGGCTGAGCCTCGGGTCTGGGGCATCAAAGAGCAGCAGGCGCGAATCACTGAGGGCAGCAAACACTCGCTGCCAGCCCCGCCGGACACCCGAGGGCCGTGGCACCTGGGGGGAAAGCAGGCGTGGGAGGGCCTGCCAGGGCCCAGCCACCCACGCCCGTCTTCCCCCTCCCCCAGTGCTGGCTCACCGACAAGAAGCCCTCGTAGGCGGTGCCCGTGCCCGTTTCAGGGTGCACTCCCAGGGCCGTGTGGAGGAGGTCAGGGGGCACGGGGCAGGGTGGGGCCTGTGGGGCACAAGTCGAGTGACAGAAGTAGCCGCAAGCTGTGGGGAAAGCGGGAGCCGATGGGTGGTATGAGGTGGGGTGCGGGCAGCCTGGACCCGGGACCCTGGGCCCTCCTAGCCCCAGCTCCCCTCGGGCCATGGTGACCCCTGAGCTGGCACCGATTCCCCATAAAGTGAGAAAAGAAAAAGAAAACGGAGCAGTGGGAAATGCTGACCGGGAGGCGCCAGTGGCCTGGCCTGAAACTGCCTGGGTGTGGCAGGCTCGGGGCCACTTCCGTTCCCCCCACCTAGGGGCTGTGGCTGGCGCGTGGGAGGCTGGTGTGCAGGGGGGTGGAGTGGGTGAGGGTCTCACCGTCACAGCCCAGGCCCTGACGGCCCAGGCCCAGCATCAGCGAGGTGCAGCGGAGACACTTGGTGGGGGATGGGAAGCTCCGGGGGCGCAGCGTGTGTGAGCCAGGCTGGGGAGGGGGACACGCCCATTACCCATGCCTGATCGCGGCCTCCGAGGGCGTCGCACTCCCCGCCCCGGCCGCACTCCCCCCCAACCCCGCCACCCCGGCCACCCTGAGGTTCGCGCAAGACTAGGGAATGAGCCAGGTGGCAGTGTGAACTCTGAGCCCCAGCGAGTCTGTGGTCGTACTCAAAACTTATTGCCGCCACCGCCAGCCCCACTGCAGTCTGCCAGCCAGGACGCACGTGGGGGGAACCCAAGCGGGTCCTTGGAAACCTGGCAGAATGGCTTGGTGCCCCCGCTCCGCCCCGCCGGGCACTGACCTTTGCAGGAGGACCTTCTGCAGGGGGTGTGGTAGCAGCAGGCGTTCTGGGGAACACAGTCTGCAGGGGAGGGCGAGCAAACAGGTGAGCTGTGCACAGGCAGAGGGTGGGGGCCCAGCCTCCCCGAACTGCGGGTCTCCTGTCGGTCCTCACCCCCAGGCGCAGGCTGCGGCGGCCCTCTGGCCTCAGCTCGGGCTCCAGCCCAGGCTTCAGGGCCTCTCCTGAGACGCCAGGGTCCTTGGTGGAATCCTTCTGGGGAATGGGATGGGGGCAGAGTCAAGGTCCCTGTGTCCTCCCCTGGGACTCTGCCCCAGCCAGCCCCGCACCCGTTCTTACCTCTGAGCTCCGGAAGGACAGGAAGGGAATCAGGGAGTTTGAGGGCTTGGTGTCTGCAAACAGAGGGCACAGGTCACTGGGACCAGGGACTCCACCCTAACACTTGTCACTGAGGAAACCAGGGGCCAGGGCGGGGACCTCAGTTTCCACCTCAGTAAAATGGGGAAATGACCACAGGCCGGGAAGGGTTGGGGGGCTGGCATACAGCAGGTGCTCAGTAAGTGCTAGCTAACAGATAGTGGGTTAGGCAGCAGAGTCTGGAACAAACTCTTGTCTCCACAGCCCGGCCAGGTTGTCGTGGGACTCCCTTGGTGACCTGGAGCAGAGGACTTGCTCTAGGACAAGGCACGCGGACGGCCACTCACCCCCCGGCCCATGGGCCCGCAGCTCCTCCCGGAGGGTAGCCAGCTCCTGCTGCAGGCCCTGGTTCTGCCTCTCGACCTCCTGCAGACGGCTGGGGAGAACCAGGCAAGAGCTCGCCACAGGCCTCTGCATGGGTCCTGGGCCCCTCGCAGTGCCTGCCCGCGGTCTCACCTCTCAGCCCGCAGCTGGGCCTCCTGCACCTGCGTCAGCCGCTCCTGCAGGCCCTGCTTGGCCCGTATCTCGGCCTCAAGTGCTGACTGCAGCTCCAGCCTGGCCGACGCCTCCATCTTCTGCAGCCGCCGTGCCTTCCACTGGTGATCCTGGTGGCCAGGGGCAATCAACGTAAGATGCCCCGAGGGCCTGATTACCTCAGAGGCCCTCTCCCGCCGCACCACCTGGCCAGGCTCAAAGCCCCAGCTCTGCCCCTGAACCGGTGTGAGTTTAGGCAAGTCCCTGATCTTCCGTGAGCTAGTGTCCCTACCTGTGGAGTGCGGCTCCTGGCACCCCTCCCCCTGGGTGTCCCCGGGGCTCACCAGCGGCCGGGCAGGGAGAGTCTGGGTGCCCACGTTCCGCAAGGACTCCAGCTCCTCGGCCATCTTGGTGGCCAGCGCCTGCAGGTAGCCTCTTGACACCTTCTCGTCATTCACCCTGATTGGGAAGGGGGCTCAGGGTCAGGGGCCGCGCCCTCAGCCCTGCCTGGGCCCCGCCCCTGCCCCGAGCCCCGGGGCCCCCACCCCGAGCCCCGGGGCCCCCACCAGCTGAGGATGTCCGCGATCTGGGCCTCCCAGTTGCTCTCTGTCTCCCGCTGCTCGCCCTCCAGTCTCTGCTTGCTCTGCTGCTCCCGCTCCAGCTCCTCCACCAGCTGGGGGTCAGGTGGGAAGGAGGGCTCAGCCCCCAGGGGCCCCAGCACCCCTGAGGCCCACCCGTGTCCACCCTCGCTCGCCCACTATGGCCGGCCCGTGGCCCTGGCAGCCCTCCCCGCCCGCCCTGCCGGCCCCCCGCCTCTGTCCCACCACCGGCCTGTCTCTCCGGCCCTCTGCCCGCCCTGCTCACCCGCTGCTGCTCGCGGCTCAGCTGCTGGTTCTCCTCCTGCAGCCGCCGCAGAGCCGCCTCCTTCCCATTCGGCCTGCGGGGGAGGAGGACGACTCCGTGACGCCCAGCTCGGGCCCTCGCCCTGTCCCCTGCCCCGGCTGCCCAGCTCACCCGTGGCCGCGGGCCTGCTCCAGCTGCACACGCAGGGCAGCTACCTCCTGTCTCAGCTGTGCTTCCTGAGGCCTGCTGCCCTCAGGCGATCCTGTGCCGTTGGTCTCAGAGGCGGTGTGGATGGTCTGCAGGACATGGAGAGGGCTCAGGGCAGGGGCCCAAGGAGCCATGGCCCACCCTACCCCTGGGGCCTGGCCCTGAGGACCCTGAGTGGGGTCAGGCCAAGAGAAGTGCCACTTGGCAGGGGGTAAGGCCCCACCACCTTGATCTGGGGAGGCTCCTTCTCCAGGCTTCGTTCCTGCTGTCTCTGGAGCTGCGTCACCTCCTGGCTCAGGGTGGCCACCTGGGCCTGCAGCTGGGATGGGGTGCAGAGGCAGCCAGTGCTGACCTTGTCCACCCCAACTCTTATTTTTTTTTTTTTTTTTGGCCGCTCCTCGCGGCATGTGGGATCTTAGTTCCCCGACCAGGGATCAAACCCGCGCCCCCTGCAGTAGAAGCGCAGAGTCTTAACCACTGGACCGCCAGGGACGTCCCTGTCCACCCCAACTCTTGGCCTTGCTCCAGACTCTCGGGCTCTGCCGGCTGCAGCAGGAGTGGAGGCATTGGACCCTTGCCCACCCTACCTGTTCCCTCGCTCAGGCCTTGGCCAGCCACAGAGGGGGTGCAAAGGCACTTGGTGTTCCCGGCACCCCGAACCGAGCTCCCCAGCCACACCAGAGGTCCTGGGGGCAGGGCCCTGTTGCTGTCCCCACCCACGCCCATCACTCACCTCCCTCTGGGCATCCCAGGCTTCCTCCAGCTGGGAGTTCAGGGCCTGGGTCTCACTGGCCATGGCCACCTCTCTCTCCTGGGCCTCCTGCAGCTTCTGGAGCAGCTCCTCCTGCCACCCCTGGGCCCTGCACAGCTCCTGCTCCTGCGCCCGCAGCCCTGCCCGAGCCTCGACCAGCTCCTGCGGTCCAGGTGGGGGTGGGGAGGGCAAGGCCTGGAGTCAGGGCACGGACCCCCTTAGCATCGAACTCTGGGCCACTCACCCACCTCACCAAGCCCTACCTGGAGGAGCTGGTCTCTCTCCTGCCGCAGGTCACTGTCCTGGCCTGAGCTACCAGCCGGGCGCCCGTCCACTTTGCTGTCCCTCAGCGTCTCTGCCAGGAATTGTCACTGAGACCCGCACACACTGAGAGCCCAGCCTCAGCCAGGAACTCTATGTGCAGTATCTCACGGAACCCTCACCCCAGCTTGGCCCATTTTCTACATGCAGACTCAAGAGAGTTTAAGATACTTCCCTAAGATCACACAGCACGTACAGAGCAGGGGCAGGACTGGAACCCAGGTTGGACTCAGCCGTGTTGGGAAAACAGCTCAGCCCCCAAGGTGAGGGTGGAGGGGAAAGAGACGGGGTGCTGGGGGGTACCTGACATCCTGTCCTGCAGAGTCTGCACTTCCTTCCGTAGCTGCTCCAGCTCCCGATGGTCTGAGGGGGTCTGCAGAGCCTCTGCAGTGGGGGGCACCCACAGGTGAGGAGCTCGTCCTGCAGCGGCAGCCCCCAGGGCAGACCCACCCTGCCCAGCCCAGCCGGCTCCCCCGTACCTTGGAGCTTCCGGCTCAGCTCCACCTTCTCCTGCTCCAAACTGCGGAGCTTCCGCTCCAGGGCAGCCAACTGCTCAGAACTGCTCTCAGGGCCCAGACTGGGGAGAGCAGGGCAACAAGAGTTGGCAGAGAACCACCCTCCAGCCTCCTCCATTTTTCTGCATCCAAACATGCATTCACCTAAGAAACACCCACTATGCACCAGCTCTGTACCCAAGTCTGGGCTCTGTGTGGGGAAGAAAAACAATCAAGACCAGACCCTGCCCTTAGGAGGCCTCAGGCTGTTAGTGTGGGCAGCAGCCCAGAGCAGTGGTTCCAGGGTCCCCGGGCCCTGGTTCAAGCCCCAGCCCTGGCCCTTACAAGCTGTGTGACCTTGAACATATTAGAATCTCAGTTTTCTCACAGGAAAATGCAGGTGATGCTAGGGGCTCTTCCAAGGGCCGTCAAGAGGACTCAGTGATAAGGGCCCAGGGGACCCCACGCCCAGCACATAGTGAGCGCTCCACGAGTGAGGGTCAGACGCATCCGCATCTACTTACACTTTGCAACTCCCACTCCCCCAGGACCTCGCTGCAGTCTCAGACCAGCCCCACAAATGGAACTGGGCTGAGAGCATCCTGCCCATTTTATAGGGGTACAAAGTGAGGCTCGGGGAGCAGTACTAGGCCTCTGGCTCTGAGTCCAGTACTCGCCCAGCCAGCCGTGGAGGGTCCTGTGAGGGCCAAATGCTGGGGCAGGACCCATAGGAGGCATAGCCCCACCAGGACCTTGAGGGCATGGTGGGGGTTGTCCGGCTGAGGGCTCAGAGCACACTTCCCGAGCACCTGTCTCATGCGGATACCAGGTGGGCCATTCAGTTACTTTCCCAGGGTCCTGATGGGCTACGCTCCTGGTGTTCTCCATGCCAGCAGACCCCAGCTTCCCACCAGGTGCGTGAGGACTAGACTCACCTGCCTGAGGTATAGGTGAAACCCACGAATGGCAGGTGGTGGCCTAAGAAGGTCCCGTGGGAGGGTGGCGGCAGGGTCCCCTGCAGGAGGAGAAGGAGAGGTACAGCTCTGTACCTGTAACAGGTACAGCTCCAGGTGGAGGCTCGAGACCCAGGAGACCCCCTGGGACTGAGTGCCGACCTCCTCCTGCTCAGGTGGGAACCTAGAGGGATAACACAGCCCCCCCCCCAAAAAGACTACAACTCCCATAAGTCTCTGAGGTTCCGGCCTCCCAGGTGCTGCTGGGAATTTTCTTTCTTATATGATTTCTAATTAACAGGATGACACCTGTGGTCAAAGGACCTTCACCTGGCACAAGCCACCTCAGTGCAGGTGAACCAGCCCAGGTGAACCATAACTCCCATGAGTCTCTGGGGTCTGAAGGCCTCATCCCCAGCCCAGCAACTGCTTTGGGAAACTTCGCGGTGCGGGGGAGGGTCCCACAGCCACTGAGATTCAAGGCAGTTTCCCCACTGCTGTGGGCCCCTCCACTCACTGGATGGTTGAGGGTGTCGTCATCCACGTCGAAGTTGGAGGTGTCCATGGGCCCGCGAACCTCGGGGATGTAGGGGGCAGTGCTCGTCGCCAGCCGCTCCCAGTCCACACCTTCGAAGAAGGGGTGGTTCCGGAAGTCATCCAGCCCTCCGTGGCCCAGACGCTCCTCCTGGCGGCACAGCAGCTGGCGGATCAGGTCTTGGGCACTGGCCGGCACATCGGGCGCATCTGGGGGGAACTGCAGGTGGTCCTGCAGGCCCGGGGGAGGGGTGCAGGTGAGTGTCCAGAATCCCACCCTTGCCTCCAGGCATCTCCAACCTCGCAGACTCAGGAGTCCCGCTGCCTTCCCAGAACCCCAGGGCCTGGTGGCCAGACCTCGTGGTTCATGATCTTGCCGTAGGTTTCCACCAGGGATTCAGCGTAGAAGGGCGTCTCCCCAAAGAGCAGCTCGTAGGCACAGACCCCCAGGGACCACCAGTCACACTGTGGGCCGTAGTGGCCCCTGCCCTCCTCCATGGCCTGCAGGATCTCAGGGGAGATGTAGTCGGGCGTCCCCACTGCCACCGACGAATCCACCTGTGGGTGGTGGTGTTGATGACGCCATGACCATGGCCTCAGGCTCGGCCCCTCACCACGATCTCGGGTCTGGGCCTAGCACCCCAACTCCCTAGGGTTTGGCTGGCCCGGTGCCCCCACCTGGGCCCCAGGCCTAGCCCCTCCTTCCCCTGGGAGTCTGATGCCACCTGCACTAGGCCTGGTGCCTCCCGTTCCCCTAGGAGTTCTCCCAGCCAGGTCTCCTCTGTCCCCATCTAGGGCGGGGTCCCTTACCATGCCACTGTTGTTGAGCCGTAGGCAGGAGCCAAAGTCGGCCAAGCGGATGTGCCCGTTCATGTCCAGCAGGACATTGTCCGGCTTGACGTCCCTGGGGGAGGACAGGGAGAGTGAGGGGCTTGATCTGTGCATGTAGATGTGCATTTAGGCACATGCCTGGGTGTGCGAGTGTGTGTATGCTCGCACATGTTCCTGCATCCACACGTGAGCAGTGTGTGTGCCCACGTGTGGGAGGGGGGAAGGATGATGGCCAGGCCTCCTGGCTCCAAAGAAGGAAGGTGGTTAAGTTGGGGAGAGGGACCCATAAGGACGACCCTTGGAGGCAGCTGAGTGTACCGTGGGGGACACAGGAGTCAGACTCCCCCAGTGCAATCCACGGCTCGGCGACCCACTGGCTGAGTCACCGTGAGCCAGGTGCTTACCTGTGCTAAGCCCTGACTACCTCATCTGGAAAATGGAATGATAGCAGCTCCCATCACACAAGGTTTTGGGTGTGAGAATTCAAAGGTTCTGTGCATACGAAGCACCCAGCACAGGGCTTGGCACTTATGTGGTCAGCTGCCCCCAGAGCTGTCAACAGGGACTGAAAGTGCAGCAGGGGCTTTGGGGACCCCACCTGTGGACGTAGCCCAGCTGATGCAGCGAGTGGATGGCCAGCACCATCTCGGCCAGGTAGAACTGGGCCATCTCGGGCGGGAGACGGTCCTCAAAGCGGCTCAGCAGAGTGAGGAGGTCCCCTCCAGCGTAGTAGTCCATCACCAGGTACTAGAAGGTGGTGGGCAGGAGGCAAGAATCAGATGGCGGGGGGGCACCTGCCCCAGGGACCCATCTCCCACCCGCCTCACAGGGGTCCCACAGGGCTCTGGGAACGCAAGGCTGTGTCTCCCAGCAGCTCTGGGGCAGCCAGCTCCCAGCCAAAGCTCAGGCAGGAGGCCCTAGGCCTGAGCTGGTGGGGAGTGGAAGCCTTTCGGTCCCAGTAGGAGGGTCTCTCTCTTCCTGGATCAGTGCTTCTGGCCCCCAAAAGCCTTCTCCTTTGTCCCCAGGTAACCCCCTCCAGCTTTGCTGAGCATCCTCACCAGGTACTCCTCATCTTGGAAGGCGTAATGCAGAGCGGTCACCCAGCGGCTGTCCCCCTTCACCAGAACGTCCCGCTCCTCCCGGAAACAGGCCGTCTGCAACAGTTTTGGGGCACAGGGGGTAAGGGAGGGGGGTGGGATTGGAGCCCAGGAACCCCACCTTGCCAGCTCAGGGGATGGAGGAAGATTCAGTAAGTCTAGGAATGTGGATCAAGGTCACCTGTGTGAGCCTGAGCCTGTGCTTTATGGCTCTGGGCCTCAGTGTTATCATAAAGAAAATGGGGGGACTTCCCTGGTGGTGCAGTGGCTAAGAATCCACCTGCCTATGCAGGGCACACGGGTTCGAGCCCTGGTCCGGGAAGATCCCACATGCCGTGGAGCAACTAAGCCCACGCGTCACAACTACTAAGCCTGTGCTCCGGAGCCCGCGAGCCACAACTACTGAAGCCCGCGTGCCACAACTACTGAAGCCCACACGCCTAGAGCCCGTGCTCCACAACAAGAGAAGCCACCAAAATGAGAAGCCCGCGCACCACAACGAAGAGTAGCCCCTGTTCGCCGCAACTAGAGAAAGCCTACGCGCAGCAACGAAGACCCAACGCAGCCAAAAAAAAAAAAAAAGGAAGAAAATGGGAACAACTCTGCTTGTTCTAAGAAAGGCTTATTGTGTGGAAGGGATAGGAGGAATACGCGCTGCCGGGGGTGGATCCTCTTCCTGTTCGCAGCCATGCCCGACCGCTTCCCCTGCAGGTCCCGGAGGTCTGTAGCCACCCAGAGTTCCCCCAGACACAACACTGACCTCGGCCCTCTTCAGCATCTCCCACTTGTGCAACATTTTCATGGCAAAAATCTGGCCACTGTCCCTCTGCCTCACCACAGCGACCTGAGGCCACAGAGAGCACTGGGATCAGTCCAGCCTGGGTGCAAACGCCCTCCTACCCCCCACCCCAAGGCCCTTTGCTCACCTCCCCGAAGGCCCCTCGGCCGATCACCTTCAAGATCTCAAAGTCATCTCTCTGCAGCTGCAGCTCTTTCACCTTTGCTATGAAGGGGCTGACTGAGGGCACACAAAGTGGGGCTCAGAGAGCCTGCAGGGAGGCTCTCTCTCACCTGCAGCTCCCACAAGGCCAGGGCAGGGATGACCTTCGCAGGGATGGTCTCTGGCCAAGGGGTTGACAGGCGCTGCAGCCCATTCAGCCACGGTCAGGAAGCATGGAAGGTGGGGTCCTGGCTTGGCTGACTACCTGGCGCTCCGGAATCCATGGTTCCCTGGACCCCTGTCCCCAGATTCCAGGTGGCCTCTATCTCAGGGGCTGATGGGATTTGTAGTTCTCCCCAGCCTGGGGGCTGACCATGGCTGGCCAGGTCACCCTGGAATGATGGGGATACCATTCCCACCCCCAGCTCACAGTTCTTGGCCCTTTAGCAGGACCAGGCCAGGGCCTGTCTTGGGAAACTGGACCGGCAACATTCCTTGTCCCCAGAGAGGCTTCTCTGCCACTGAGGAGCTGTGGGTCCCTCTGTAGGCACAGAGGTACCTGGCTGGAGTGAGGCCTGGGGCGGCCCCGGAGGATAGGTAGGGCACGGTTCTACGGGGCTCTGGGCGGGCAGGCTCTGTGCTCCCCGTGTGGGGCCTCCTCAGGCCGGAGGCACAGTGAGGTCTGCCCAGGTTCTCACAAGACTCAAAAACAGGGCCAAAACGCCTTTCCCTGGCGCCTGACGCTGGCACCTGAGGATGTGAGCGCTCAGGATCTCCTCCAGGCCTGACCAGCCCTATGACTCTGAGCCCTGCCTCGCTCTCTGGACCTGCATCTGGCCACAAACCTCCTCCTTAGAGTCCCTGACACTCCCAGGAGGGACATGTCCAGCCACTCCCCGGCCCTTCTAGGCCTGGAGGAGCCCCAGGCCTGTGGGAGGGAATTGGGGCCTGGAAACTTAGGGAGGTGAGGGGGCGCAGCAGGGGTTGGGGGCAGCTACAGTCTGGCTCCTTGCCTCAGTTTCCCCCTGCCAGCAGGTAAACTCCCTGCCAGCTGGGCAGGTCTGTGGTTGGGACAGAGAGCTGCTCCACAGGTTTATCAGGCAGAACCCCCCCAGCATGGGTGGTGTGGAAACCTCCTTACAGAAATTAATTGTCTTTTTCCTGGGTCCATGTGTGCAGCTGGGGAGGAGCAGCTGCAGGTCTGAGGTGAGGGTGGCTACCCATCAGCCAGACAGGGGCCAAAGCCTGGGGCCCATAGCCGGGAGGACCCAGGCCCCCAGGACAGGCTGCCCAGTCCCCTTGCCTTGCTGCAGGGATTGGGGCTCTGGGCAGGAGCAGGGATGGGGGCTCTGGGCAGGAGCAGGGACAAGTTGGGGCAGGAGCAGAGTGAGTCACTGCTCTGTGAGTTACCTGGGGAGATGTCAACAGACAGGCCCCCACGCTGGGGTCCAGGGCAGAGGTGCCAGAGGCAGGCAGGGAGGAGCACACGTGTGTGTGGGCATCACAGGGGGTGATGACAACATAGTCAGACACACACACATAAGGTGCAGGAGTGCCGGGGAGACAGCTGGGCAGCAGAGGCAGGGGCCCTCCGACTGCCCTCACCCTAGAGGAAAGGGCTGGCACTGGACCCAACTCACTGGCATGTCTCACAGGCCCCTAACCGTGCCAGGTTGGGCCTCGTGCCTGCCCAGATCTCAGGAGTGCCAGGAATGCTAGTCGCCCACTGGGCAAACACTCGCCTCACCCCGCCCTCCAAGCCAGGCCCCCATGGCCTTCCCCCATGGCCTGGCCGGGCGTGACCAGGGAGCCCTGGGGGTGGCACCAGTGCCCACACTGGATTCAGGGTCATCCCGGGCCAGCCACTCCCAGTGACTCAGATGAGTCAACGCCAGGAAGGGGTGCAGACCCACCTCCATCCAGCCCCCTTCCCCAGCCCTGGGGAGCAGCCCTCAGGAGGCCTGGCCAGCCGCTTGCGCACAAAGGGTCTGAGGTTGGTTCCTGTGTCCAGTCTTGGGTGGTCTGGTGTGCAGGGAAATGGAAGTGTGGGGTGGGGTGGGCGGCGGATGCCTGCAAGTGTGCACTACCTATGGATCTGTGAGTGGAAGCAGACAAGTGTGTATCAGATCCAGCATGGGTGCGGGGGTCGGCAGGGTTCCCTGGGTCTCTCCAGGAGTTGCACGTGAGTGTCTCAGTGTGTCTGTGGAATGTGGGAGCCAGAGAAAGCATGTGTGTCAGTGGCTCACATGCACAGGGGTCTCCGTGTGAGAGGCTGTGTTCTCACGGGTCATGAGGTGACTCTGTGTGGAGCGTGTACTGTGTACATGTGTCTGGGGTCTACACCTGGGGCCAAGTTTCTGTGTGTCTGAGATGTGTGTGGTGCACACGTGCCAGGTTCTGGGAGTGGGAACAAGTGTGTGTGTGAATCTGAATGAGGGTAAAGTGTGCAGGTGACTGAGAGGGCCGGAGTCTGGTGGCACGTATCAGGGCCAGTGCGGGTCGTCTGGGAGCGGGGGGAACCTGTGGGAGTGCGGTTCCCCGCGGGAGGGTCTGTGGGCGTGGAGCACGGAGGGAGAGGCTCCTGGCGCGGTGTCCCTCGGGCCACCCCCCCACGGTCCCTCCCGGGCCACTCACCCCAGTTCAGGAACTGCGCCACGTTGCGCTCCCGCCGCAGGGGGGCGCTGCTGAGCTCTTGGTGCAGCCCCAGCAGCAGATCCAAGAGGCCGTCGAGCCCCGGGCCGCCGCCGGCCTCGCTCCGCGCCAGCCGCTCCAGCGCGCGCAACCGCCGCTCCATGGCTGCGGCCGGAGCCCTGAGCCCGGGCTAGAGTCGAGTGGCCCGCATGCCCGCCCGTCGGTCCGTCTGTCTGTCGGTCCGCGCGTCCTCCCCCCACCCTCCCGCCCTCCCCGCTGTCACCTTCCTCCGGAGCCGCCTGCGCGCCCTCACCTGGGCGCCGCGCCCCACCCTCCGCCCCGCCCCCCGACGGACGGGCAGGTGTGCGCCGGCCAATGGGAGACGCGACTGGAGGTGAAGGTGGGAGGGCGGAGGCGCGCGGGGGCGGGCCCAACTCCCGGCCAGGAAGTGGGGGGGCGGGCCCCGAAGAGTAACTCCTGGGCGGGGCGGAGCAAGGAAGGCGGGGTGGGGTGGGGAGGGGGAGAGGGGGTAGGGTGGGGGAGGGGGAGGAGAGGCGGGGGAGGGGTGTCCCATCGCGGCCCGGACGGGCGCACTTATCCTCTCGCGGCCCCAGGCCCAGGCCCACCATGGCCCTCGCCTGCCCCTATCCTAGGTGGGGGATGCGCAGGGCACTGCAGCTTCCCTAGCCCCCCTGGAGCAGGGGCAGCCTCTCCCTCAACGCGGGGAGAGGGGCTGGGGACTCCCGCGGCCCCGGAGCCGGATGGGAGTTGTAGTCCGCTCCCTCCCCGGGATGCCGGCCTCTCGGCACCCCCTCCAAAAAACTGGCTAGTTTCTGATTTAATGTTGTTTGCATCGTTACAGCCGACCTGGGAGACCGGTAGGTGAGGCAGGGATGGTTACACCCATTTGGCAGATGGACACACTGAGGCTTGGGAAGGACGAAGGTGAATTGAGGGGCTGAGGGTGAGGAAGCCTCGCAGCTAGACCCTGGAGTGGGGCGGGGCTGGTAATGTCACCACAGGCTTTTTAAGCCTGGGAGGCCCGCCTGGAACGTGAGGGCCAAGGAGAGGTCGAGGCTGGGCTGGAGGAGGTGGGAGAGGGGAGGGACTGACTCTGTCCAGTGATATTTCTGACTTCTGTCCAGCTGCCTTCAGCTGGGCTGGACCAGACGCCATGGGGCTGTGGGGCTGTCCAAGAGGAGGGACCAAAGGGTGGGGCATTTTAGTGGCTTCAGACAACAAATTCTTCCATTAAAAAATCTCTTTGGAGATTTGCCTCCTGCCTCAGATGGGGACCGTCTTGAGTCCGTACAGGGCTAATTTGCCCGTGTTGAGGGGGGAGGCGCTCTGTGAAGTTGTGAGGAGCTGAACTGAGCATCCCTAGCAGCACGCTGGGGGCTTCCCCCAGGGTCTCCCATTTGATCTCCTCAGAGACCTGCGCTGTGGCAGCAGCCAAGGTCTGTGCAATGGGCTGTCTCACCCAAGTCAGTCAGGTGGCGGGAGGGGAGCCAGGATTCAAACCCAAATCTGAGGATGCTGTCATTGCCTCTGTGTCTCCTGGCAGGGGGTGAGGGACAAGGGTCGGGATGGTGTGTTGAGCCCTCCCGGCTCTCACCTGAAGCGGTCTAGGCCCTCCTTAAGGGGGCGGGGCAGGGAAAGGGCCCACAGGAAGGGTTCCCACCCTCCGCAGCCACAGGAGGGCGCCAGAGACCAGAGGAGGGCCAGGTGCTCAGGACAGGACCAAGTTCCATTTCCTGGGGAGCAAAAGGTAGGGAGAGGGTCCAGGGTGGAAGATGGGCCATTCCTCCTCTGCCCCTCTTGGACACCCTGATCCCCCGCCTCCACCCTACCATGTCCCCCAGGATCAGCAGTCAAGGGCCAACTGGTGAGGCCTCTGGGTCCCAGCTCACTCCCTGTGTGACCTTTAGCCTCTCTGAATGCCAAGTTCTCAAACAAGTCCATCATCCCCTGGCCTTTCAGACTCTGTCCCCACATAGTACAGCAGAGGGAAAACGGAGCCCCAGACAGCAAAAACTGTGTCCTGCTGGGGTCTTCATGGGGCGGAGCTGGGACTGGCCCTCGGCACTCCATGCCCATCTGGTACATGATTCGATTTGGTCCTGTATTCGTTTTTTTGTCACATCCTTGTTCCAAGCCTCAGTTTCCTTGTCTATAAAAGGGGGTCGGGTCAGACTCCCTACCCATTGCTTTGCAGTTGTAAGGCCAGAATGCCCCTCAAGACTCATTCTGTTCCAGCCTCGACAAGCAGCCAGTCCTCCCCCGCTGTCAGAAACAGCTCCGGCACTTGGGCCTGCTTTGCTGAGCAGATCTGTTCTCTGATCCTGTGTGTGGGGCCCTGGACCAGCGGGTGGGTGCTCCAGGGATGAGTGAGTCTGAGCAGGAGACCTCCACCATCCCCTTCTTCCCACCGCGTCCTTATTCACACTCCTCTGGTCACTGGTCACTGCTTCCTGGAGGGTCACCTCCTCCATAACCTCTCTCCCCTCTGAGCCCCTTTGGCATTGAGGTGCTGGCACTAGCTCTCACCCAGCCCTGAGGGCAGCAGACTTGCATTCCTACGTGCCTCTTAGCATTTCAAAGTGAATGCAGATCTGTTATCTTCACAAGGGCCCTGCCAGAAGGAGGAAGTTATTATTTCCCTCCCTTATTAACAGATTAATACCTTGAGGATGGGGAGGTGGGAGGTGGGTGGTGGGTAGTGCCGGCCTCAAGCTCCTTACCCAGGTTCCAGGCCTAGGCCAGTGCCTGGCAGCAGAAGGGCAGCGTGTGGCATCTGGACTCTGGGGACAGGGGACAGGGGAAGGCCAGACTGTGGTGGACTTGATGTATGTAGGCTTCTGAGGAGGGTCTTAGATGGTGAGAAAAGGGAACTGTCAGTTTAATGACCCAGGCCTGGCAGAAGGGAAGGACGGTTCAGATGAGGGGGGGACCCCAAAGAGGAGGAAGGTGAGATCGCAGGGGAAAGCAGGGAACCCAGGTTTTCTGACCCCCATAGCATATGCCTGTGGGTCTGGGAGGGGCCCAGACACAAGGCAGGCTCCAGGGTCTGTCACATCCGCACCCACATCTTAGGCCTCCAGACCCTGGTCTGTGGCTCCCCTTTCCCAAAGGTCAAGGTTCAGCCCGGGTGGCTGAGGATGAGCCTCTCCCAGCCCTGCCTCCCGAAGCTGCTCTCAGCATATAGTCCCGCAGGGCTAACTAGAATGGCAGGCCGCCCCTGACCTTGGCCACACCGGAAGTGCAGCGCCCCACTCCTGGCCCAGGAGCCAGAGAACAAGGAGAAGCGGCTGTGGGATCCTACAGCCCTGCCTACTGTTGAGTGACTTCTGTCTCTCTGGGTCTCTGTCTCTGTACGCAATAGAGAACTGCCCCAGCTCAGGAGTGGGCGGCAAATGGTACAGGGAGCGGCCTGCAGTAGTGGCTGGAGCTTGTCTCTCTAGGAGGAGCACGTGGTTGGAGGGTCGGGAGCTCATGTAGAGTTGCACTGCTGCTCAGGCCTCCAGGTTTGACTGAAATGTGTGTATTCCCTGGCAGTCCAGTGGTTAGCACTCTGCACTTTCACTGCCGAGGGCACGGGTTCAATCCCTGGTCAGGGAATGAAGATCCCACAAGCCGCGAAGAGAGGCAAAAAAAAAGTGTGTCTGCTGGGGTGGCTTGCGGGAAGGGGCTGATGCAGACGGTAGGGTTGAGGGTCCCCACTCCCCACGCTAGTCCTTGGCAGCCCCCCACGCCCACTCCCCGCTCACCCCAGCACACCAAGGATGTGTCCTTTGAAAGGTCCACACTCCAAATGGGTGGACATATGGTGATTTCATCATCCTGGCTTTTCTTCCAAAAACCTTCTCTGTGCTGCTCCAACACGCCATAGGGGCTCCCAGGCTCCACGGCCACAGCGGCTGCAGCCCCATGTGGTTTTATAATTATCAATCCCTCTGGGAGCACAGGAAGCCAGGCCCAAGCCCCCTCGGCCACCACCCCTCTGGCCCTTGGGCGCCACCAAGTCTGCAAGTTGCTTTAGGGAAGGGTGGGTCCCGCCTGCTTTGTTCTGGGAGTTGGGTGGGGAGCTGGGCTCCCTGCACCGACCCTCACCCCCACCCTGATCGGCCTCCCCGAGGTGCTCAGGAAAGGTGGCCACTCAAGTCGGGCATCCATGGGCCCTTCCTCTGGGAAGCAGGGGTCACTGTCTGCATCGGACACCTGAGGGGAGAGGAGAGGACGGCTGAGCCCCAGCAAGTGGCAGAGCTGGGATTCGAACTCCTGCCTGTCTGCCCTGAGGTGCTGCTTTGAATGCTGAGGGGCAGGACTGATGGGTGGGCTTCCTAACCTTGCCATTGCCTGGTGGCCTTGGGCAAGTCCTCTGACCAGCCCACGTGAGATAATAAGAGGGCACTGGGTGGGAGTCACGATTAACCCTTTGTTTATCAAAGAGCAGAAGAAATGTTTATTGCTCTCACCTGGAACCTCCAGGTGTAAAACAGAGCTGCTGTGCAGGGCCCGGACGCAGTGGGTGCCCCCCTCCCGCCCCGTGTCTCCTGGGCCCTGGGATCTGAGGGCCCTGGGGCTCGCAGACTTGGTGGCGCCCAAGGGCCAGAGGGGTGGGCAGACTGCCCCAAAGGTCTCTGATGCCAGGAGCGCTGGCAGCCGGGTGGAGCCCTGTCCTGACCCCAGACCAGCCTCTGAAGAGGGGGCCTTTCACCCAGGGCCCTGGCCAGTTGGGAGCTGGGGAGGAGGCAAGGGGTGCGGGCTGGTCCCCGGGAGGGTGGTCACACCTTAGTGCACCCCACTGGCCCTCCTGAACCCCCTTACAGCCAGGAGAGGACTCCCCCTCAGCCTGTAAAACCCCAACCAGGCCACGAGCTCCGGGGCTGCACGGGGGGCAGATGCCTGCCCTCGGCCCCTTTTCCAGCCTCAGACCAGCAGTCACTTTCTGGGGCAGCCTTAGGGGGTTCACCGCCCCCTGCCACCCCACGCTGGGACGTGCGGGGGTGGGGGGACCGGAAGCACGGTCCTGTGTTCTCTTTGTGTTCTAACAGCTTCAACAAGCATCTCCCTGTCTCGGGTGACCCTGGAAATAGAGGGGCTGCCCCAAGCTTTCAGGGCCCCGGGCTGGAGTGACGGCATTTAGGCTTCAAGGTGCGTTTCTCAAACCTGAGTCTACAGCTGCAGACTTTGGGGGACGAAGTGAGCCATCAGCTTTGTTTTTCCTTTGAAAGGGTATTTTCCATTAGAAACACAGCGGAGTGCCCCATCTGGGGTTGAGCTGACCCAGGTTTGAATCTCCTCCCGCTACACTCGCTCTTCAAGCTCTCCTGAGTCTTAGGTTCTTGGCTGTGACATGGAGAGAACGCTGACCTCCTGGGTCACGAGGATCAGGGTGAACCATGTGAGTGGTGCCGGGAGGGTGGGGAGCCTCTGGGGCCGTCAGACCGGACGCCCGCCACCTCGGCTAGAGCACTCAGCCTGGCCCTCAAAACCCGCAGGCACCTGTTCACGTCCTGCCTTTTGCCACAAGTGTGCCTGGAGCAGTCTCCCCCGCGACTGCACCTCAAATCTGCACCCTTCCACGGCGTCGGCTCCCAATTTGTCACCCTCCCCTCTGTGGGTACGAACAGTCCCCTATCTGCCACATCGGCCGGCCCCACCCTTTGTAGTTTTGTTGGTGTTACCTGCTTGGTCCGCCTTCAAAGTACTGGCTTCTCTAAACGACCCTGGGGCCAGCACGGAGCCCAGGATATACCCTGTCTGCCTGACCCCTCCCAGTGCCCTGAGCCCCATGGGCGCCCACCTGTCCGTCCACAGCTAGGGCGGAGCCCAGGTTGAAGGAGATGCTGTGAAGATCACAGGGGGGGGGCGCCTGCTCCCCTGACCCCTGGGGGGCACAGCCTAGTCCCTAGTCATCAGAGGCTCTCCCAACTTCCTCACCCCATCCTTCCCCCAAATAAACCATTCCTGCTCAGCCCCCATCTAGCACAAGGAGTGGGGGTCGTCAGCCCCCTTGCAGGCCTCACCCTGCCAGGCTTGCCAATCTGTCTCCGCTGGTATCTTGGCCCCCCGAATGCTCTGCCAGCGCCCCCGCAGGCACCGTGGGGAGCAGGCCCCGGGAAGAGACATCTCAGCACCAGAAGCCAGCTTCAGCACAGTTAAACTTTTTTTAATGCAAGAAAAAAAAGTCCTGTCTTCAGTTTGCTTTTCCTTCCCACAGGCAAGCGTGGTTAAGCCACTGCACCGTAAACAGTGAATTCCCAATGAGGACACAGTGTGGGATGGTGGGCCGAGGCTGCAGGGAACATGGCCAGTTCCTGGAGACTCGGACCCAGCAGAGGCCTAGAGAGCAGCACTAGGAGGGTGGGCCGGGGTCAGAGGTCAGAGTGGAAGAGTCCCTGAGACCCCCGAGGGCGTGCCTGGTGGGAAGCCTGCTCCCGCCCCCCCCCCCCCCCCCCCCCGCCACAGTGGCTCTGTGATGATGGCTCCAGGCCCTGGCGGCTGACCACTGGCCGGCAGGGATGTCCAGGCCCCCGACAGCCCAGCCGAGACAAAGCAGAGTGAGGCGGCCTCCGCTGGCCACTGGCTGGCTTGGGTTTCGAGCTGCTCAGCCTGGGGGCCACTATACTAAGGACATCCACGTGGAGCGCCGCCCTCCTTTGCTCAACGGGAGGAAGTCAGGTGGGAGAGGGAAGGGGCTGGGCTGTCCCTGGTCTCTCTGTCCGGCCACCAGGCCCGGGCTGGAGCACCAAGCCACACCAGGTTCGTGAGGACCCGCTGCCCACCAATGGTGGGACAGAGAGGTGTACCAGAATGTCCTAGGAAAGTGAGAGGGTGAAGCAGGAAACACCGCCTCTGGGGTCTCTGGCAGGGTGTGCTCTGCACGCACCCCACATCTCATGGCTCCTGAGTGGAGCTGTCCCCTGGCTGGAGCGTGGGGAAGGAGACAAAAATCACAGCTTCTGAACAAGTGGTTGGGAACTTACTGGAAAATTCAGTCAAGTATGAAAGGTGTCATTTTACAGAACAAAAACTAGCTTATGTATTTCTCTGGAAGATGTTCTCTCACACCCACCCGTCCCCCGGACTCCCCGCAAACAGGCAGCTGGGCCTGGCTTCTGTGACTGCCGAGCCAGGGGACACGAGAGCGAAGGCAGGGCCTGCGGACAGGGGGCCGCTGCGAACGGAAGGAGGAAGGCACAAGAAGAACCAACTGAATCTGGGAGCAGAGGGAGGGGGCAAGGCCGGGGGAGAGGGAAGCCACTGGCCGAGCGACTCAGCCTGAAACAGACGGGACCCGCGTCCCTGTCTACACGCGGGCCGCAGCTGCAGGAGGGGCGAGCCAGGCGACTTCCCCGGCAGGAGGTGAGGACGAGGAGGACAGAGGCTGTGCGTGCGTGGGGCTGCTGGACGGAGGAGGAGGAGGCAAGAAAGAACGCTGCCTCTAACGTTATATATTAAAAATAGCCATGGTTCTTATGCACAAAATTCCATCGTTCACCTACGAGTATCACCCCTGCCTCCCCAGGAGCAGCCTTAAGATAAAGATGGTGGTTTTCCTTTGCGAGCTGAGGAAATATTGCTCAGTCTTTATGGTCTTGGGAACTGCTGACCCTCCCCTCCCCTGCAGCCTCTGCCTGGCCGGCCGGTGGGAGTAGGGGTCGCTCACTCGTGCCTCCGCTTGGAGGGCGGGATCAGGTGCGGGGGCAGGTCGGCGGGCAGCTCGTGGCCCTCCAGCTTGACTTTGATGAGGTGGTTGGCCAGGGCGAACTCCTCGTCGTCCAGCAGCCCGTCCCGATCCACGTCAGCCAGCTTCCAGATCTTCCCCAGCACCGTGTTGGGCAGCTTGGACTTCACCATCTCCTTCTTGGCGTTGGCGCCCGTGATCTTGCCATTGACAGGCGACAGTGTGTAGAAGATCTCGTCGTAGGTGGGCTTGTCCTTGCCCACCACCCACTCGACGTCGTCGATGCCCTCGCCGGCCCCCTCGCCGTAGCCGTGCCCAAAGGGCCCGTTCATGGTGCCGTCGAAAGCACCGCCCTTCACGGCCTGGGCAGGCATCAGGGACTCCTCCTGGCGCACGATCACCATCAGCCGGGCGATGTCGTTGGCCAGCATGTCGTCCACCGTGTCCAGCAGCTTGGGCTTCAGGGCCTGGAACTTGCTGAAGTCCTGGGTCTGCAGGAGCTCCTGTGGTGGGAGTGGAGGAAGGACAGGGTTGGGTCGGCCCCTCCCGGGCTCTGGCACCGAGGGTGCAGCGAGGGTTCCCGAGCAGAAAGATCTGGCTCCGCGTCACGGCCCCAACCACTTAACATCTTGGCTCCCCCTTCTCTAAGTCGGAGGTAAAAACAGCCCCCGCCGCCGTGCAGGACTGTGGCGAGGATTAACTGGGAGGAGGCTGGGGTGCCTGGCACAGCCCCGCCCTCCCCCTCCCCCTCAGGGTGAGTCACCACATTCCCCTGTGAGGTGTCACGGCCTGGGTCAACTTCTCCCATCGGGTGGGGCGCTGGTGATTAATCGGGCCGCTTCCACTTTGGGAGGCCCCGCCCCATGGAGCTGGGGTTCCCTCCAGAAGCACTGCCCCAGTGCCGCGAGCCGTCCTCATTCCCATCCCAGGGGCGGCTGTACCTGCATCTTGCGGAGGCTGGGGAAGTCGCCGGGGGAGATCTGATGCTCCCGCTCGATCTTCTGGTAGATTTCGCCCAGGTTGCTCACCAGCTCTTTCTTTTTGCTCTCTTTACCGAAGACGTTGGGCATCTCCTTCTTGAGGGAGCTGATGATGTAGGCGTGGACCTGCGAAGACAGAGAAGGGGTGGGTGTCAGGTGCTTCCTGGACACCTTGTTGGGAGCGTGGCCTGCACCTGCGCTGCCCTGGAAAGCTGGACCATAACCCGGGACAGCTAACCACAGCCGCAGCCCAAAGCCCGTGCTCCTTCCATTTCTCGGCACGCACACCCCTCCCCGGTGACCCCTCTGCACATCAGAGACACCGAGCACATTCCTACCAAGCCAAGCAGAGCCGTGCCATCCTGCTTACACAAGTCCGTGGATGCTGGTGCCATGAGCTCCAACACAGCCTGAGTTATGCCCCACTTTATCATCCTGACAGCCTCGGGGATGACTAAGGATTAGGAAAATCCCACAAGGCTTTCCCCAGATGTTTCAGGCTTTACGCAGTACCTTGGGTAGACATCTGCCAATGAAGGGTGGCACATCCTTCCCTTCCCCACAGCGGGCCAGTAACTCTGGCAACCTTGCAAAGGCACAGCCCTCAAATCCCTCTGCCTTGCCAAGCAACGTCCTGCCGAGGAGGGCTGCAGCCAGCCAGCCTCACGCCCCCTTCTCCCAGACTGCCAGCTCCACCCCAAAAAAACCTCTCCACTGGCCTGACCTTGTCTGCCGGAGGCTGAGACCTGGCTGAGAACTGCCCCAGGGAAGCAGGCTGGTCACAGAGTCACAGTCACAGCTCTGCCCATCACAGGCCAGCAGAGAGAGCGACTCAGGCCAGGAAAAGGAAACAGTCTCAAAACAGCAGGTGCAGGACAAGATTGGAGAGGCTGGGGCTTTCCAGGCAGGGTGACTCAATGTGCCCGAGGGCCACGCGATTACACACCATCTCTGTAAATGAGCAGGCAGGGCCTGAAGTCTGCCCTTTGTTCTGTCCTGGAAGGAGGCTGAGCGAGAGCACTGGAAGCCCTGCCAGGAGAGGGGCTGGACGGGGAAGGAGGGGAGCTGCCCCTCCCTGAGACTGAGCAGAGGCTGGACTGGCAAACAGGAGGCCAGGTCTCTCCTCCATTCACCGCCTCTTCCCCTTCAGCTCAGGACACTGCTTGGCCCTTTGAGGCCAGGAGCCAGGTATGTGGATTTTCTCATGGGCTCCTTTCTCAGAACCAGTTCCACTCATCAGGAAGCTTCCAGAAATGAGACATCTACAGAAACGTGCAGCCCTGTACCCTCCAGAGCAGGGTGCGGGCATCTTTACTTTGCATACAGGTCACCAGGGGACTGTGTCCAAATGCAGATTATGGTTCAGTAGGGCAGAGGTGGGGCCTCAGAACCTATGCTTCTAGCAAGTTCCAATCTGCTGGTCCTGGAGCACTTTGGGTAACCAGAGAGGAGACACAGCCGGGGGTAAAGGATGCACGGTCGTTTCTCATTATTCAGGCCAGGGAGCACCCAAAGCTACCTGACTCCAGACCTCAAGACAGTGTAGGGTGCCCTGGGCCACTGTGTCTGGCCCATGGCAGAGTCCCAGAGCCTCTGGGCTACACAGAAGGGAGCCTCACAATGCGGTACTATTCAAAATCGTGTCCTAAGGGGACGTGCTCTGCTCCTCAGTGTTTGAAGGGCCCACTGGCGGCATTACCCTTCCTTCCCCAGCCCCAGCCACCCCGGGGTCCCACTCAAGTGCTCGGCCAGACACTGAGACTCCAAACTCTTGAGCACTTCAGATGCTGTCCACAGGTGCCAGCAGGCCTTGTGCTTCCATGGAAGAATAGGGATGGTTTACAAGGCCTCTGGGGCAGAGGCCATCAGCGCTCTCCCTGGGCCCGCGGGTTTGCGCCCCGTCTCTCCACTAACTACCTCCTGTCTCGGCCTAAGCATCGTCTCCCGCCCGAGGCCCCCCAGTCTAGCCCGCCCTCCCAGGTCAGCTCATCCCGGGCCGACCCCGACAATACAGATAAATCGTACTTTCTTTTCCTTTATGTGTTCTGCTTTCCCCTGTACGGCTGACAAGTGCTAGGGGGGTAGGGACCTGTCAGTCCCCACTGGGTCCCCAGCACCCAGCACATGCTGCGTGCACCTCAGTGCTCAGCAGACCTGGGGGGAAACTGATGAGCCCTCGAGCAGCGTCCCCACCCACTCACTCTCCACCCCCCAGGCTGCCCCCGGCACAGTGGTACCTTCTTATTTGATGTTTATATGTGTTAAAAGGAATCTCAGGAAAAGGCTGCTCCCACGGGGGCACAAGAGGACAGGTTCAGACAAGGCATGGCACAGGGCGGCCACGGGTCTGCAGGGCGGGGTCTTGGGCATCCTATCCCGGTGCCTCGAGTGGCCATCCCAGAGGCCCCTGGGGCTGCGTCCCCACCCTGGGTTTACCTTGGCCAGCCGCGCCCGCTTGATCAGGTCATTGAGCTTCCTGAGGGCGGCGTTTCGGGGCAGAGACTGGATGTCTTTGAAGAGGTCCTGCTCCTCGGCCTCGAAGAGCTTGCGGTTGTCGGGGATGAGGAGCGGGTGGGACCAGAAGGAGCCGATGTACACCCTGACCACCTCGGGGGTGTTGATGATCTTCCCCAGGGACCACATGAGGGCCCCGTAGACCCGCATCAGCTGCTGGGTCTCGATCTGGTCGGCCTTGTTCAGCACCACGCGGATCTTGTCCTCATGGTTCTTGAGCGCCTTGATGACTTCCGAGAACTCGTCGGAGATGTCCAGCTTGTGGGCGTCAAAGAGCAGGATGATGCGGTCCACCCGCTCGGCGAACCACTCGAGGACGGCCGCGAAGTCGTAACCTGCGGGAAGAGAAGGGCGAGTCAGGGGCGCCAGGGGCCAGGTGGTCTGATGGCTCTCGTCCCTGACTTGGCCTGGTACTTCTCAGCCTGGGGTCATTTAAATTTCCAGAATGTACTTATGTGGACAGCACAGTGCCCTGAGGGCAGGTTCATCAGGCCTCCCCTACTTCCGTACCCACCATGGTAACACCCGAACCCATGCAGCACCTGGCACGAAGAGGCACTTAACAAATAAATAAGGCAAGGGAAGTCACAAAGTCCAAGCTCTAAAGTGGGTCGAACTATGGCAAGAGTGAGGAGGAGACCCCAGCAGCACAGCTCAACGCCGGGCGGCAAGAACAGATTTGGGGGCTGTTGGCTGGGTGCCCCTGCACAGCAGCGACAATTACAGCAGTAAGACCTACAGCTGCTGCTTGTCCGGTGCTACGTGCTGGGCTCCCTGTTCTGCAGGACTCTCATTCGTTCCTTGCAAGCTACAGCTCGGGGGCCAGATCTGGCTCACTACCTGTTTTCATAAATACAGCTTTACTGGAACACAACCTGCTCATCTGTACTCTCTGGCTGCTTCTGAGCTACAAGAGCAGAGCTCAGTTGTGGCAGAGACCATGAGGCCCCCAAAGCCGAAAATTTAACACTCTGACCCTTAGAGAAAACGTTTGCTGACCCCTGCTCTACAGGCCTATTAAGTGCTGCAAACCACCTCCCATTTCTAGGTCTTAAACGCTTCTCTAAAATGAAGCGACTGGACTAAGCTCCAGCTCCCAATTCTATTCTGTGCTGTTTCTTGCCAACAATTAAGGCCGTTGGTGAACCGTGCCGTCTGCAGCAGGACTGCTGACAGAACTGTCTAGTTTTAGCTCGATTCACGGCCCCCTCAGCTTAAAACTGCATTTCCCAGCCTCTCTGCAGCAGAAATGAAGAAGCAAAGAAAAGGTGCACCAGCCCTTTGTCCTCTTCTCCCTTCCCAAGGACTGGAATGCAGGTGTGAGGGCAGGAGCTGGAATAACCACCCTGGGTTCAGGATGGCCTTGGACTGTTGTATTTCACACAAACTATCAGACACCTGATTTAAAAGCCCATGGATTTGTGGGTCTCTGCAATAGCAGTTTAATTTGTAGCCTATTTTACAATTACGCCACCTCAAAACATTTCCACTTCGGACTTCCCTGGTGGTGCAGTGGTTAAGAATCCGCCTGCCAATGCAGGGGACACGGGTTCGAGCCCTGGTCTAGAAAGATACCACATGCCGCGGAGCAACTAAGTCCGTGCGCCACAACTACTGAGCCCGTGAGCCACAACTACTGAAGCCCGCACGCCTAGAGCCCATGCTGCGCAACAAGAGAAGCCACCGCAATGAGAAGCCTGCGCACCGGAACGAAGAGTAGTCCCCGCTTGCCGCAACTAGAGAAAGCCCACGCGCAGCAACAAAGACCCAACGCAGCCAAAAATAAATAAATAAAATGAATTTAAAAAAAAAAAGTTTCCACTTCTTGCACTGTCCCCAGAGGAAGCGAAAATTCTGTTTCTTATCTTTTGAGACTACTAAGGAATAGTAGACCATGTGGAAACAATGGCCCAAGAGTCTTTGGGAAGCTTGGGTCCCAGCCCCCGAGCCGCCATCTCTCTGGGTGACTCCGGGCAAGTCCCCTTGTTCCTCACTGGCAGGCCACAGGCCACCCCCAATGCAGGCTGGCCCTCTTAGGAACCGCTGCGTCCTTCCCAGAGCACAGTCACGCCCCCGAGAAGCCAGAGAAGGCACTCCTATAGAGAAGAGCCTGGGACGCTGCCCAGAAACAGGCCAAAACCAACCCCCCACCGCCACCAGGCTGGGATTTAGACACGCCTTCTCTAGATGGCAGGAAACAGGAAAGCAGCAGGTAGAGGGCAGACCAAAGAAAAGGACCAAGTGTCAACAAAGGGCCCAGAGTGACTCACGGTGCCATGGGGAGGGCAGCCCTCACTGCCCCTCTTGTAAGGCATGGGCTGAGCCGTCCCGCCAAGCCTCCGGGGCTGAATGGGAGTCCACAGACAGCGCACGAGGCCACCTCCACTCCGGCCGGAACACCCCCTGGGGGCTGGGGGTACTTTAAGATAGAGAGAGCTGTGCGGGGCGTGCCTGGGGTGAAGCTGTGCCTGGTTAGACAAACACTCCAGCCGCCCCGTCCCCAGGTTCAAGTGGGCTCCAGAGCTGTCTGCGCACCTGAAGCCGCAGCCTTGGCGGCCTCTCCCCGCACCCAAGCACTCAGAAACAACACAGGTTTTTAGTAAGAAAGCCCTGGATTTAACTCCCTGCTCCAGCCACTGACTCTGTGACCCCAAGTTCTTAACTTCTGAGTTAACACTTTTTCATCTGTAAAAGTCAAATAACAATTCCTCCTCCTAAGATCACAGGGAGGATTAAATGAGGTGACGTGTTGCGTTCCCAGCACAGGCCCCAGCACCAGAGCGACACCCGTGGGTCGGGCAGGCCCAGGACGGGGAGAAGAGGCAGGGCCCCCTGGAACGAGGGCTGAGGGGCTGGGGCTGGATCACTGATCAGAAACTAAGGTGACAAATGATCAGCCTGGCTCTGAGGCTGGAGGCCAGTGTTGTCCTCATGGCAAGACACCGAACCTCAAGGAAAACCCCAAATGCATGGTTTCTGTGGATTGAGCTTGCGGCCTCACCAGGGCAACCTGTTCGCACTGCAGCACAGGGGGAAACAGCCTGCTTTTTAAAAAATATTTATTTATTTTTGGCTGAATTGGGTCTTCATTGCTGCACGCAGGCTTTCTCTAGTTGTGGCGAGCGGGGGCTACTCTTCCTTGCTTTGCCTTGTCTTGTTGCAGAGCACGGGCTCTAAGTGCGTGGGCCTCAGTAGTTGTGGCACACGGGCTCAGCAGTTGTGGCTCGCGGGCTCTAGAGCGCAGGTTCAGTAGTTGTGGCACACGGGCCTAGTTGCTCCGCGGCATGTGGGATCTTCCCGGACCAGGGCTCGAACCCATGTCCCCTGCATTGACAGGCGATTCTTAACCACTGCGCCACCAGGGATGTCCCTAGCTTCTTAACAGCATAGCAGTGAAGTGGAGTTGGTGGCAGCAAAGCCCCTGTGAACCTGAACTTGAGCCTGGGCAGGGGGAGCCATCAGTCTTCCAGAGGCCCATGCAGAGAAAGGAAAGGGCCGGGCTACCAGATTCCCCACACTCAGAGGACGTGGGAAGGCCAGGAGCAAGGGCCAGGTTACTCCTACGCCCGCCACCAGCCACCACCAGGCTGCTGGTTCCAAAGTACAAGGTCCTTACATCCCCGGACACAAGGAGCAGGCCGAGGGACACGGGCAGGGAGCAGGGCCAGCCCGGCCTCGCCGCCACCGCCTTTTATGGCCGGTTCTGGGAACGGCAGGTCGGCGCTGAAAAAACGATGACTCAGGACTGAACTGCTGCTCTCTCAGCAACAATGAGGCTCAACTTCTCCCCTCGTCAGACTGTTTGTCCTCAGACCGCCGCAAGTTCAAACGACCACAGATTCACAAAGCTGGGGAGGCGGCAATGCCGAAACCGAGGGACTGGGAACAGGGGGACCCTGATGGGCTGGGCTCGAGGCCAAGTTAGCTTTGGCCAGGGAGTGAGGACCGCATGCAGGGAGCCGAGGTCACCCCCAGACTCCACCCAGTGTGGCCTCATTCCTCCCATCCCCCAGTGGCGGCGGGGGGGGGGGCAGATGATGGGGGGACAGGAGGAGGAGGGGGAGGAGGGGAGAGAGGAGGAGCCTATGAATGAGGCACCAGGTCCACGAGCCCCAGCCAGAGCGAGCGCCCCGCACGGCCCCGCCTGCAGACCCAGTTACTTGCCAGCACCTCAAGTTGGGAGCCAACAAAGCTAAGCCCATTTTTTTGTAGGTGAATGAAATTTCCTGTTTATATGGAAAGTGCTCACACTTTTGGTGAGAGAGAGCCGGTGGCTGGCCAAGCACGCCCACAGGTCATGCAGAGGGTCACAAGGCTCAGGCTCGTGAGATGTCATCACAGGTGGAGGACCACGTCCTACCACATGGCCGCAGCCTCCCCAGGCCCACCTGACACCCCCCAGCCCGCCAACCCCTCACTCAGCCCGCGTGTCTCCACAGGCAACAAGGGCTGGACTGACCCACGCCTGCAGTGCCGAGAGCATCGACCGAGTCCCCGCACTGGCCAGGCAGCCCAGCGGCCACCATCAGCCTGGGGCTCGGCGGCAGGTGACAAGTGCAGGGACCAGGGACACAGCCAGAGAGGAGCACCCTGCCCCCAGCACTGCCCCAGGCACTGGGCCTTCAGGCTCTGGGACAACCTAGAGGTCGGCCTTGGCGGCAGGACCAGGCATCAGACATCACCAAACGCACGGCAACTCCTCGGCAGAAGCAGGAAGGCAGAGCGCCCGGTGAGGAGGACACCACGGCCCACGCGCCAGGTGCGAACACAACGCTGCAGCTTCATCTGCCTCAGGAGGGACAGTCGTGAGGTGCTGACACCCACAAAGGACACAGACAACACAGCCGGAGGGGGTGAACTGGAAAGAAAGGGCTGACCCTGCGATGTGAGTAAAAGCCAGCACTGATAAGAGACAAGCTCTGGCTCGGAAAGTTCTGGGACCTCGAAGACATTATGAAATGATGAAATAAGCCAGTCACAGGGTATGATTCCACTGGTATGAGGTGCCTAGAGTCAAATCCAGAGACAGAAAGTAGAACGGTGGGGGCCAGGGGCTGGGGAGGGGGAAAGGAGTTGTAGTTTCATGGGAACAGAGTTTCAGTTTGAGAAGAGAAAAAAAGTTCTGGAGGTGATGGTGGTGATGTTTGTACAACAATGAGAATGTACTTAATGCCACTGAACTGTGCACTTAAAAATGGTTAAAATGGTAAATCTTACGTTATGCGTATTTTACACGGGCTGTGTAGACAGGAGGCCCAAGCCTGCCTCTCACCTTGGCTCTGTTCCCACCAAGCCTCCTGCAGGGCCCGGGTGCTCCAAGGGTCCTGCCTCTGCAGTGCTGGTTGCCCTCCTCACCGGGTCTGCCTTCCCACCCTCCGACACCGAGGTGAAGAGGGAGCAGTTGTGATGTGTCCTCGCCCTAGCCCAGCACCCTCCAAACACAGGTAGTTGCAGTAGCTGGGGGAAACGCTGCTTCAGACATTCCAGAAGTTTCTAGAATGCAAACAATAGAGGGTTTGTCTCCAATCGGCTTTTGTTTCCTGCCATTCAAGCTACGTGGGCCTCCACGTTTCTTGCCATGGCTCCCATCACCACGCTTAACCCGTGCCGGGGCCGGGAAGGAGTGCAGGAGCATGAGAGAGATTAAAGAGTTAAGAATCTACACCATAAGGACTTGTTCTGAGCTTCCTGAAGCTAAAGTTCTTAAGGGAAGGACCCTTCCAGAGGCACAGAGGTTGGGAGAAAGGGGCCTCCCACGTCTAGGCATTTACCCGAGAGAAACTGAGAAATTGGGACTTTCCTGGCGGTCCAGTGGTTAAGACTCCGCGCTTCCAATGCGGGGGGGCGGGTTCAAGCCTTGGTCAGGGAACTAAGATCCCACATGCCACGAGGCGCGGCCAAAAAAAAAAAAAAAAAAGAAAAAAAAAAGAAACAGAAATTAAAATTTGTACTCTACACGAAGGTTTATAGCAGCTTTATTCAAAACTGCCCCAAACTGGAAACCCAGATGCCCCTCAATAGGAGGATGGATGCCAAGTTACGGTACAGCCGTATCACGGGGTACAACAGCTACAAAAAGGAATGAACTGCAGACTCTCAAAGAAATGAGGAACCTCAAAAGCACATGCTAAGTGCAAGACAGACACAAAAGGCTTCACACTGTATGATTCCATTTCTGACATTCTGGAAAGGCACAACTTTAGGGGCAAAGATCAGTGGTTGCCTGATGAGGGACTACAAAGGGGTGCAGGGGACTTTCTGGGGTGATGGAAACTCTGTATCTTGGTTGTCGTGGTGGTTACACGACTGGTGCATTGGGTGAATTTTACCGTATATAACACAGATCTCAATAAATCTGGCCTAGAAACCAGCAACAAAGGACGGGTTAGGGGGGCAGCGGCAGGGGAGACCAGGGGGAAGGGCAGAAGGACTCTGGAATCAGGCCTGAACCTTCTACTCTCCGAGCCTCTGTTTCTTCAACTGCAACGTGAAGACAGCAGGTTTCCGCTGTGTGAGCGAGTGAGCGCCTGGCCCACTGTAAGAGCTTTGTAAATGTTTGCGGTCCTTTACTCACAGGATTTGTATTTGGGCCCAAGAAGCTCAGATTCTGATGGGTGTGTAGGCAACGACTGCTTCGAACGCGTGAAGAATGCCTCATACCCCAAATATAAACCAAGCATTTGCAGGCGCTCAGGCAGCTGTCGGGGAACAGGTGGGGCGCCAGCAGGGGCTGGTCCACTCCCCTGCGGGCAGAGCGGCCAAAAGCTGGACAGGGGCAGTGGGGGGGCTGGACGGGCTGGTGGGGAGGCGACGAGAGGAAGGCCCTGAGGAGGGTAGCTGTGCGGAGGCTGGGCCCCCACCAGAGGAGGTCCTGGAGTCTGAAGGGAAACTCCTGCTGAGTCAATGCTTCCCCCTCTCCCAGCCTCCTCGGGCTGTTATTCAGAGAAAGCTCTTCCTCATCAAAGTCTGAGAATCGCTGGTTTTTCAGTGTACTTTTATTCAGCTGACATTTGTTGGACACTGAACTGGGCAGCGGGCACTAGGGTAGGAGCTTACACACGTAAATTCGTGCAATCATCGACAAGAACCAAGAAGCTGGTACTGCTATTCCTGTTCTACTGATGCGGCTCCCAGGGGTGCAGCAACTCCCTAGGGCCCCCAGCTCCTAAGTATTGATCTGGGACTCGAACCTCTGTCATCATCTGTGCTGAGGGTGCTGGGAACCCAGGAGGGACGCAGGGCTCAGCTTTGTGCTCGGCCTTGCACAAGGCTTTTGGGGCAGCCTCATGGAGCCATTCTCTGGGGTGCAGAAAACCCTCGTGAAACGCTGGCATGGAGGGCTTTTAGGCCTGGGGCATCTCAGGAGGTGGTCAGCAGGAAGGGACACCGTGGGTCAGAGGGCTCCAGGTTTGGGCCAGGGAGCCCCTACCCGACTGTTCAGCCAGATGGCTCCTGAGCTTGGATGGAGCCTGGGATCCAGGGATAGTCAGCAGGGGGGACAAGTGAGAACCCGGGGGACAAGCAAGAACCCAGGGGACTGGCCAGCCATAGCCAGGGCTCCTAAGGCCTGTCCCTGGATGGTTGGGGGGGCAGGGGTGGGAATTTCCAGCTGGAGGCAGAGAATAGGGAGAAAAAAAGCAGGTCTCAGCACTGCTGTTCAAAGCCCTGAACCTCAGGCCCATTTCTGGATGGGGAGTCTGATCTCGGGCGGGGAGAGAAGCAGTGTGGCCCCTGGGCACTCCGGGAGGGCTGAGCCCAGCACAGCACCGGCCTAGCAGGGCTAAGGGCTCGTCCGAGCCAAGCTCTCGGAGCTCCTCAGCCCCTAGCACCGCTCTTCAGCACACCGCGGCGTGAGCACAGACTCTGCTGGGTTCGAATCCCAGCGCCAACTCGTGCTAGCCTATGTCCTCTTGGGCTACTTAACTTTGCTAAGCCTCCGTTTCCTCATCTGAAGAGCAGCAGCTTCCTCACAGATGCAGCTGCTGCGATACGCGAGTGGGGCTGGTTCCCATGGCAGAGGCCAGCAGAGAGCCAGGCGTGAGGCTGGCCGAGCTCCATCTCCTAATCCAAGCTGAAACAACTCGACCTTGCTGACTCGACTCCCACGGGGGAAAGTGAGGCCCGAAAGTTACAGCTCAGCTCACAGCCTCACAGTGACAATGGCGGGGGTGCCCTGGCCAGGCCCCTGACCCCCAGGCTGAGGCTTCCACCAAAGCGCCTCCGGCCGCTGCCCACAGAGGACCCGCATGGGAAGACCTGCTCCCTCCCAGGTCCTGCCACGACTGTGCCGACGGCCAGCAGCCTGGGAGCCCAAGGCACCAGCTCCGCCGGGCCCCAGATGCCCTCTGGAATGCCCTTTATCAGTCACACGGGCAGCACCCAAGAATGAACACTGTCCCCGCAGGTCACCTTTCTCTGCTGACACAAGAGAACTTTATCTTTAAAGGCACTCAGGAGATTAGCACAACGGGGAGGCGCAGCCCAAGACCCCCCAGAGGCTCCTACTCTTCCCTGGAGCAATTCTCAGGGGTCTCTTGCAGAGCCTTGGGTGTATCCCGACTGCTTTGGGCCTGCTCAGGCCTTACCTTATCTTTCCACACAGTATTTCCTGCACACGTTAGGCACCATGGGGAAAGGGGAAAAAGTCAGGGGGGGCTAGGCAGAGAGGGTGGGAACTGGAAGTAAATGTAATTAGCGACACTAACGTCTACGCAGCCTCCAGAAGGATGCTCTGCTTCCAGGGAATGAGGTTGACAGACCACGGAAATGCATGCCGCTTGCCCGGGACACACATTTTCTGTTGGCCCAATCTTTTTGAGAGGGAAACACCTATTTTCCACACCGTCAGCAAAGGGAGCAGAGAGGTGGCCGCCGGGGAGCCTGGAACACACTGTCCTACTCTGACTTCCTCAGGCAGGTGACATGGGACCTTTGCAATGACAGATGAATGGGGTCTTCAAGAAGGAGAAACCTACCCCTTCTGCGTCCACCTGGAGAACACCACCCCGGAGGCCACACCCAGCACGTGTAAGAGGTACTGCCGGATGGTCTTTCTTCTCCACTGGTAAAACGCTGACTCCAAACACATCCCACGGTAAATCCCAACTTGGTAACTGTTAGTAGAATACTTTAAACCAAGACCTCTAGGGTTATGGAGGGAAAGATCTCTATTTCACAGGAGGAAAGCCCTCCTCCAATGAGAGTGATGCACTTGTCTTTAAGCCAACCTCCTCCTTCCTGCCCATGATGGGTGGGGGAGGGTCCCTGGCTGCCCAGGGACCCAGAGGGGCCACACTGTAAGGAAGCGGGGTTGGGGGGAATACAGGCAGTCTCCTGCTGGCTTCCTCCCCCAAGCATCTGCCATCTACATGGGTAACTTGCGGGCCAGGACTGTCTGGTCCCCACCAGTGAGATGCACCCTGCGCCTGACTGGAGAGCACGCTGAGGCACTGCTCTGGTGCCTGTGTCCCACAGAGAGCAAGTTTGGACACCACTGTCTGCTTTTCTACTAATGCGGTAAGGAAGCAGAGGGAAGGGGAGGCAAGGGAGGGAAACACCCCAGCAGGCAGGGCCAGGATACTCTTTGCAGCAAGACAGTGTTAGACACTCCCAACTCCTCAGTCTGCTGAGACTAAGGCCCCAGGCTGAAGTGTCAAAGATAGCCCAGCAGGGGAACTTCACAGCACTGGTGGAAAACTGCTGTTTCTGAGTTCAACAGGGGCCATAAGAACCCTAAGGCTTTCCCTCAAATACCTTTATTTATTTATTTCTTAAATTTATTTTTGGCCGCGTTGGGTCTTCGTTGCTGTGCGCAGGCTTTCTCTAGTTGCGGCAAGCGGGGGCTACTCTTTGTTGCGGTGCATGGGCTTCTCATTGCGGTGTGTGGGCTTCTCATTGCGGTGTCTTCTCTTGTGTGGAGCACGGGCTATAGGCACACGGGTTTCAGTAGTTGTGGCCCACGGGCTCTGTAGTTGTGGCTCGCGGGCTCTAGAGCGCAGGCTCACTAGTCGTGGCGCACGGGCTTAGATGCTCGCGGCTTGTGGGATCTTCCCGGACCAGGGCTCGAACCCGTGTCCCCTGCATTGGCAGGCGGATTCTTAACCACTGCGCCAGCAGGGAAGACCTCCTTCAAACACCTTAACTGTCAGCTCTGAAGGTTATAAGGAGTGTGGCATTTGGGGGAGAATAAGCCTCTTTTTCTGAGCTATTATTGTCCCTTATCCAAAGATGCGTTCACATCAACTGACCTATCTGATCTGATAGCTCCCAGCTGGGAGCACTCCTCCCCAGCATATTCCACCAGGTCATTAAAGACATACCTCTACAGAGCCTCAAAGAAAGTCCCTCCAGGATAGCTCAATCCTGGAGGGAGATGGAGAATAAATTCCCTTTTGTGGGTCTTTCTCTTTAAGAGTAACTAATTCAGGGACCTCCCTTGTGGCGCAATGGTTAAGAATCCGCCTGCCAATGCAGGGGACATGGGTTCGATCCCCGGTCCGGGAAGATCCCACATGCCGTGGAGCAACTAAGCCCGTGCACCACAACTACTGAGCCCACGCGCCACAACTACTGAAGCCCATGCGCCTAGAGCCCACGCTCCACCACAAGAGGAGCCACCGCAATGAGAAGCCTGCGCGCAGCAATGAAGACCCAATGCATCCAAAAATAAATAAATAAAATAAACAAATTTATTAAAAAAAAAGAGTAACTTGTTCAGATTTTCTAGGCTTGCTCTGGCAAATGACAGGGCAAAAGCCTTGTTTATCAGGCATTTTCTTAAAACCAGGTTAGAACAATAACAGCAGTAAGAAAGAAAAAACTGACCCTTGCCTCCCCTAGAAGTGTCATTATCATCGGGGTGGAGAACGTAAAAGTTTAAACCAGATTGAGGGACAGAGAGCAGTTTCAGTATGCTCTGATGCAATCCCGTACTGGCAGGGGCCCACGAGCAGGGAAAAAAAGAGAAGCAGGGCTTCTCAGCACTGAAAATGGGGCCCCCACCCCCTCACAGCCTCAGCAGAGACACACTGCCTCCCAAATCTCAGGCTGCTGGCTTCAACTGCAAAGCTCACTAATGCTGGGCGGCCCGGAGGGAAAGCGGGTACAGGAGAGATTTGCAAGTTAATGATAAACAAATCTGGCCACTTGTCCTCAACCCCCTCTGAGTCTGATCTTGTTTCATTTTTACATTTGCAGCTGCAGGCTCCACACTTAGCCGGCCCCCATGCTCCTCCCAGAGAGCATTCAGCCGTGAGGCTCCCCTCCCTTCTACAAAAAGGGGCAGCGGCAGAAATATAACCCAGTTCAGGTGCATCCTGAACCAGATCTTTAGAAAAGCTTGGCACACTCAGGACAGGAGTTTACACAACTAGAATGGGCCTGGTGCACTAATACTCCGCATGAAAACCTTACGCCACGCGCGGCACCCAGGGAGGCTACTGATGACCAACATTTAAGCAAATTTAAACACATTTCCAAGGCCCAACATGTTTAACAAATTCCTGCTAGCTTCTCCTTTTGGCTGGCTCTTTCAAGTCAAACTGTTCTCTCACAGTCCTGCTGGACCCACTAGGAATTTATACAGCTCTGGGAGGCAAAGCTTTTAAACACAAACTAAGGTGAATGAGCCCCAGGGGAGCCAGGGGCTCATTCAGAACAGCAATGCTGGCTGAGGTACCTGGAGCCCAGGCACGGAGCAATCTCCTGGGACCTCACAGCCAGCCAGGATCCTGTCTTCCTTTCCAGAAGGCCCCAGGGGCTGGGAAGCTTGAAAACCATATGAAACTAGCTGTTGTCTCACCCTGACGGCTCTTGTAACCTCAGCAAAGGGAACCAAGGAAAAAGCAAGCTCCGGCCCCCACTGGGCTCGGCGTACCATGCAGATACAAGGCTGATGTAAAATGGGTTCTCACTTGGGCTGGGAGAGACTTGGGCAGCATTTGGTCCATGTCACAGACGTCAGATGGAAGTCGTCTGACTACACCAGGTGCCCTGGGCTGTGTCAGAGCCTGTTTACCTCTGCTGATGCGCTGCTTCTCTCCAGACAGGATCCCGGGAGTGTCGATGATGCTTATGCTGTCCAAGACCGGGTTGGGCAGCTGGGCGCACATGAACCTGCACGAGAGCAAGAGCCCAGAAGAGAGATGTCAAGACTCGGGTATCGCTGCTCTAGATGGGACAGCAGTGATTTCTGTACTCCTTCGTCTCCGCCTCTGGCTTCCTTTCCAGAAGAAAGGAACGGAAAGGAGGTTTTCTATTGTCTTAAGTTTCCAGGGGTGGGAATTCCCTGCGGTCCAGTGGTTAGAATTCTGCACTTCCACTGCAGGGGGCACGGGTTCCATCCCTGGTCGGGGAACTAAGATCCCGCAAGCCACGAGGCCAAAAAAAAAAAAGTTTCCAGGGGTGGCCAGCAAATTGCACATATTGTCTTAACCGGGAATCCAACCAGCAGACTCCAACTGACCCACATCAGCACTTCCCTCACTTAGCTTTTCTCCCAGAGTTCGAGAATTCAGCTTTCAAGTTGCTGACGTGTTAGTGAAAACTGCACAAGCCTAGGGTCACCATTCAATTCCGGAAGGAATAGAGAAGGGTGACAACTGAGACCTTGGAATTCCATATTAAAATTTTCAACCACTTGGCTAAATTTCCACGCTGCAAGAGATGGTCCTGTCCTACTGCTGCTGGGGCCAGCCCTCCCTTCAACCCAGCTGCTCGGGTGAAGGGACTGCAGTGGGCAGCCGCTGACAGCCAGGGGACCACGCAGGCTGGTGCATGGTGGGGCAGGGAAGTACAGACACCATTCTCTCAACGTCAAGGCAGAATGAGGAAGAACAGAGAGGCTGGCAACTCACGGACCACGGCTCAGCTGTGTGTGCCTGAGTTCCCACCGAGCTTAGAACAGCCCAGAACAGCAAGGGCTGTCCCAACCGACAGCAGAGATTCTTGACTGGACACAGAAAAGGCTCCTTTAAAAACTTCTCTGGAAAAGGTATTGTGAGCAGAGAAAATACTGGCCCATTGTCTAGGGATCTGCCATGACTAGCTTCCCCTTTTGGTCCCACCCCACAAGTGACCCGCGGCCCAGAGGCGGGGGCAGCTGGCCGGGGTGAGAGGTACTGCCTGCAAGCACAACAGAGCAGAAGCAGCTGACCTGCAGGATGAAGGAACCTTGGACCTCATCCTCACCGTGCCAGCAGCAGAGCACACGTGCTGTAAAGAACTGCACGACCTGGGGCTCCTGCTGGGGAAGGAGTCAGCGGAGAGAAAACCAAAACAAGACGACTTCCAGTCGAGTTGGCTCTGAGAAGCAATATACATAAAAATGCCTTGTGAAGGGCCTTGTAAGTTAACACCTCTGCGGATCGGGCGCTCTGCAAAGCCCGGGGAGGGAGGCCGAAAATACGAGAGGGAGCAGGCAGTACAGATGCATCCAATCCTGTTTCCTCACCAACAAGGACGCAGATTTCATCTTGAGCTACAAGTTACCAGTTACGCAATGAGTTTGCGCAGGATACTCTCAGGATACCGTGGCTGCGCCTTGCCTCCTGCTCTCTGATTTTAGCCTTAGAGCAGCCACTTAGGGGGAAGAGGCCGGAAAGTCCAGTCCATGATTCAGTGAGTCTCTTTAAGAGTGAGGGAGAGGCTGTGTCAGCCACTGAAAAGCCCCCTTTGTGTGCCCTGGCTGGCTGGGCAGCGCTGGTGTACTACACAGGCTGACACAGCTGGGGGCCTCAGCTCCAGTGCACACTCACACCCCAACCCTTGGCTGATGAGGCCCCTTCCGGCAGGGCCATTCATTACTAGTGTTCGGACCCTCTGGAGATGAAGTGGTGGCAGAAGGAAATAAAAGTGTGGCTCTCGGATCCTGCGGCACTGGCATCATCAGGTTGCCTCTCTTCCCGGCACCCCTGAACTGCTCTTTTTCTCAGGGAGAAGTAGCAGGAGGTGGTAATTGGCTGCACAAAGGCAGACAGTCGGCACTGCATTAACCGGCTCGTGAAGGCTCGTGAACTCGGCTCTCGGAGCCGCGGTTTCCTGAACGAGGTAGGGGTTGCCTAGCTGATGTCTAAGATCCCTCCCAGCTCTGAAACTTTAGGTCTCCAAATTCAGAAAACAGGTCATACGCCCATTTCTCCTTACAAAAAAGGTCACCTCTCACAATCAAAAGTGGACACTGAAGGACAGCAGAAGGAGATGTAGCTCCTTCCTTCAAGCTTCCCAAATTTCTCCAGGAAAGCAGACCTAATAATGCTTGGAATTCCCAGCACAGCAGCCAGACTTTCCACTGGACCGTATGGCCCCCACCAGCTGACAGCCAGCCAATCGCCTACCTACATGCACAACAATTCTCAAACCCCAGTATCCCCTGAGGCGGGCTCCTGGCTAGGAGGGCCGTGCCTCTTCAGGAGTCTCACCCAAAGGGCTTTACTCTGGCCCTGACTCACAAACGCCATCAGCCGTGAAACAGGAAGACAGGTTTAAATGCCTGAGAGAGGCAAAAAGACAACAGAAGACTGCCTGTCTTCTCCGTTAAAGGTCAGCTCTGCGCACAGAGGTAGGCCTGGCCACTGGCCTGGATCGAGGGCAAGCTGGTCTACCCTGTGCGGCTGGACAGTGTCTGGAAAGGAATGCGATCATACAGGGCGGAGACCTTCTGGAAGGCAAGAGTCGAGGATTCTTTCCTAGGCTCTTCCCCAGACGAGACTTTGAAAGGCATGTGGAGTCACTCCTTGAATGGGGTTTGGCAGAAATGACAAATTTGTGAAGTCTTTTGGTATGTCCCCTGGGGGTGGGGGGAGGGATTCTAGAATCCCCATTGGGTAGGACCTTGGAGTTCCTTTAGAGAAAAGTGAACTTGGCTGTAGCACTCCTGAGAGAGGAGGCCAATGCATTTCATTCATAGCATCGTGAAGGTTAGAACCTCGGAGAATTACCCTTATCAGGGTTTTACCCATTTAACTGGGGAAACTGAGGCCCAAGTAGGTTAGGGAACATCCTAGTAAGTCTAAGCAGCCGGAATCTCATTCCAGGGCTCCAGGGCCCACCGCCTGGCAGCACAGACCCTTACCCCTGAAACCCCTAAAGCAGCACAGGACCTTCAGAACTGCCCCTGGGAGAAGTGCTGGTCCTCGCCCTGTCTGCTGCTTCTGCAGGCCGCCCCAAACTCAGCAGGCCACAGCAGATCCTCTCCCACCGGTCCCTGGGGAGGCACAGCACAGCACACCAGCAAAGGGAATGGCTAAAAGTTTCACCGTAGTTTTCCGTGACACTTAAGAAACAGACCCGTGAAGGGAGGGGTGAAGGGATTGGTTTGAATGAATTAGGTGCGTCCAGTCTGGGGGAAGGTGGTGGAGACCAAGACTGAGGGTAGTGAGTCCGGGATCTGCCAGGGGGGTTGGGAGTTAAACCGATAACCTGGAAAATTCTGGTGGGGGGGGGGAGGTGACAGAGCCGGGGGAGCTGGCGACGCCCACTCGCAGACCCCCTCGTAAGGGTTTTCTATGGGAAGCGGCAGGGGACCCAGTCCCAGGGAGTGGTAGCTAAGGGTCTCGCGGGGGCCTCGGAGACAAAGAACAGCGGGGGCGGCGGTCACAGGACGGTCGGGACCCCGGCCACCCCCTTTGCCCCCCGGGTCAAGGGGTGGGTACCTGTTGAGGAAGGCGTTGCCGAAGGCGTTGAGCTTGCGGAAAGGGCGCCGCGGGTCGACGACGAGCGCGTTGCCCGGCACCACGCCCTCGGTGGGACCATGCATGACCGCGATGAAGGAGTCGGTGGTGGGCTCGGGCCCGATGCGCATCCCGGGGAAGTCCTGCTCGATCAGGTGCCGGATGAAGGTGGTCTTGCCCGTGCTGTACTGGCCCACGAGGAGCACCATAGGCTTGTTGTCGAAGTCAGCGTCCTCCAGCGCGGGCGAGTGGAACTCGTGGAAGCGGTAGTGCTCCTCCAGGGGCAGCAGCTTCTGCGCGTATAGTTGCCGCAACCCCTCGGCCACCGTCTGGAAGAGCTCCGGCTCCTTCTTGCGGCGGGCATCCTTGCTGACCCAGCTGAACATGCTGCCGGAGGCCGGGCTGGCTGCTGCAGGGCAGAGCGGCGGCTGAGAGCCGGGCGAGGGCGCGGAGCCGAAGCTGGGCCGGGCCTGCCGGCTGAGGAGCGGCGGGGCAGGGGGGCGGGGAGTGGCCCGCACTGCGCAGGCGCACGGCACGGCCCACGGAGCACCCTCTGTGCGGTGGAGCGCGCGCCTCGCCGTGCTCTCTTTATAAGGCCGAGCCGCGCGTTCGGGCGCGCGCACCGCAGCCACGCGGGGCCGCGGGGAGTTGGGAAGGGGTGAAGGAGGAGCCCCGCCCACGCGCTCCGCGCCACGTCTTCCCCTCCCCAGCTTCCCATTGGCCGATTTCAAATCTCGCGAGCGCCGGTTGTTCCGCTTGCCCCGGCCCGGGTGCCGTGGCAACCGCACCTGTTTCGCCCCGCCCCTTGTGGGGCGACTCGCGGGAGTGCTGCGGTTGGGAAGGCTGGAAGTGGGAGTTCGGAGCGAGGAGGTCCTAGGGTCTGCGCGCCTTCCATACCCGGCGAGACCCCCAGTTAGACCCCCCAGTACCCTGAATACGCGCCCCACCCGCAGTTCCCCCAGGAACGGTCCTCCTCCCACTGGCTCAGAATCTCCAGCGCCTCCTGTCTGCGCTGCCCTTCCTTGCCTCCTCCTCTCGCCCCTGCTTCTCTGACTCTCCCTCTCATCCCCTCATCTTTTATCTGCTTTGGGAGAGGGAGAGACAGGAATGAAGTAGTGGAGAAAGCTGAGGGAGTAGAACATCCAAGGCGCGGGGTGGTGATTGGGGAAAGAAAAATGGGAAGGGAGGAGGCTGATGGGGAAAGACCAACCAACAGCAAGAGGTCTGAGCTCCCCTCAGGCCAAGAATTGGGAGATGGACACTAGCAGTGGAGGACACATATGACATATAACATGTGGGGGAAAAGAGATGGCCTCCCTAAAGAGGCTGCATCTGTGGGGGGGATGTGAAGAGGAAGCCGAGGCCCTCCAGCGCTTGAGTTTTGAGGAAGTGAAATCGGAAATTCCCTATGTGGGGTGGAGGGGAAACACGGGGCAACAGTGAAATCTTGTGGGAACTTAGGGGGAATTAAAAAACCCAAATACTTCTGCTTTCCTCTCTGGGTCACCACCAGTTACCATGCTTTATTCTGACCTGTGCCTCCTGCCCTTAACCAGTTCCTGGCTGTTCCATTAGGCTCATTCCCCCACCATCATTCCCAGCCACACGTAGGCCCCCTTGGCTGTCCAGGATGGTGAGAATCTTCAGTGGGTGATGTCAAAGCTTTGGAGACCGTGATTGTTATGTAACCAGTATCAGGACACCAAAGTGCCAGGGGTGGGGGTGGTGGGTGCTCCTGGACAGATCTAAGGTGCACCTGGGAACTTGGAGGCCTCATGTCCAACTTTCTGGCTTCTGGGAAATGTGGGAGCCTTGAGGGCTTGGTGCCTGTTATCAGAGAAGAAAGCAGGCTGGTAGTCTAAGAGGACAGAGGCAGGAACTCAAAACTGAGAATAAGCAGAGTATTAGGGGAGCTGAGTCAAGAGGGGGTGAGATGAGAGTTTTGTTGTTGTTGTTTTAATATTTTTTTGGCCGCGCCACACAGCATGTGGGATCTTATTTCCTGGACCAGGGAGCGAACCCGCGCCCCCTGCAGTGGAAGTGTAGAATCTTAACCACTGGACCGCCAGGGAAGTCCCAGATGGGAGGTCTGATCGCCCACCCCTTGTAGGATCAGGCCTCAGTGCCTTCTGAGGGAATAAATCACATTAAACCGATTGCCTTCCCTCCCCCTCCCTGACCATTGGAGAGCAGCTGAGTAATTCCAGCCCTGTCTGCAGTCTTAGGTCCCTGACTTACTGCTTTTATTTGGGATTTCATTAGTATTCTTTTCATCAATCACAGTAAAACACAGAAGCCATGAGACTCTTTCTTTGGCTTTCTCCTTAAAAGGGGATATTGAGACCCCTAGGCAGGGCTGTCACCGGAGGCTATGTGCCAGCTGATGACCAGGAGCCTCTGGCAGGCCCAGTCCAGACTTCCAGGGCCAGCCTTTGAAGCCAAAGGACTTACCTCCTACATGGCACTTTGAAGGGTCCACCCCGGAGATGTAATTTCTGGGATGTTCCAGGGAAGGGCCCGAGGCTGAGGATACTGAAAGAGGTGGTTGTCTAGTGGCCTGAATGAGGGTTCCACAAGCTTGTCCCAGCAGCTCTCATGTTGACCTGCCATGGTTTTCACATCTCCCTAGAGCCTTGTGTGCTGGGAAAACCCAGCCCTAAAAAATTGAAAACAACAAAATGTTCCTGGGTTATTTATAAATGAAACCAGCCCATGTTGGTTATGTATGGCTGCTTGAGTTTCTCCAAGGACTCAAGGACTGGAAGAAGGGATTTCTCTCCCTCTGAGACTCCAGTGGGCAGAAACTCGTTTCCCCAATTTCGCAGAGCTGGCACCTCGGTCCTGGGCAGCTTCCATATCTAGTAATGCCCCAGCTTGTGAAAATGTCCTAACTTACTTTCTTTCTTGTTTTTTTGTGTAGGATAGATTCTGTTGGGTGGGAAAGTTTCATAAAACATGAATGAACCATTTCACTTTTGGTGTCTCCTCATTGTTTTTGGCTGGTTCCCTGGCAAAAGGTTGAAGAAGGGTTCAAATATTTTCCTTTTCCTCAGAAATGATGCCCATTCCCCCACTCCCAGTGTTTTCTTCCTTTAAATTCACATACATACACTGCCAAACCCTGCCTTGGGTGCCACTAGGTCTCCTTGGAGACTGCTCCCAGCTAGCAGAAGGGGGTCACCTGCTTGACCTCAAAGCAGTCTGCTCAGCCCCATAATGGCCTGGTCTAGAGAAGTGTCTACATGCCCCCTGAAAACAACTTAAAAAGAAAAGAAAAGAAAAACAGAGTTTTCCTCTAAATATGGCAGAAATATCAGGCTGGGAAAAGCCAATAACACATAGGTTTGTCCCTGGGATGAGGAGTGGTTCATTCTTTCCACCGAGAAAGTTTTCATATAAGCACAGTTTTCGTTCTTACAGTCATGAGTAAGAGATTTGGCCAACAGATCACTTTTGCCAGAACAAGGTAAAGAACCAGGGAGTTCTGTTCCTTTGCAGCCCGGGGGCTCCAGCACCAGCCAGAGGGCATCCTTCCATCCCATGGGGCCTCTCTCCGGAAGATGCACAGTTGCTGGGCTCCAGAGGCCTCTGCAGGTGTCCAGCTTGGAGGTGACTGAGTGTCAGGGCTGCTCAGGATCCCTGCCTTCAGATCCCAATAAGAAAAAGCCCAAGGCCTGGGGATGTTGAGTGGCTTGCTTGAAGTCACCCAGGTTGAATGAGAAGCTGGACCTTTGGAATCTTAACACTGTGCTGTTTCCAAAATCAAACCATTTGAAGTTGCAAGGTCGGGCTGGTAGCAAAGCAAGAGGGTTTGAAGAGCCTCTTTCCCAGGTACGGGCTGGGGTGAACTCTGCCCTGAAGCAGCAGCTCCAACTCTGTAGCCAGGGGGGGCCTGCCAGGGTGCTGTGTACATATAACCACGTGGTGATTTGCAGAGCTCAGCTGCAGAGGCCTCCGAGCACTTTTGATAGAAACTATACTGCAGGGTCTTCCCTGGTGGCGCAGTGGTTAAGAATCCGCCTGCCAGCGCAGGGGACACGGGTTCGAGCCCTGGTCCGGGAAGATCCCACATGCCGCAGAGCAACTAAGCCTGTGCGCCACAACTACTGAGCCTGCGCTCTAGAGCCCGTGAGCCACAACTACTGAAGCCCACGTGCCACAACCACTGAAGCCCATGTACCTAGAGCCCATGCTCCTCAACAAGAGAAGCCACCGCAATGTGAAGCCCACGCACCGCAACGAAGAGTAGCCCCCGCTCGCGGCAACCAGAGAAAAGCCCGTGCGCAGCAATGAAGACCCAACGCAGCCAAAATAAATAAATAAAATAAAATAATAAAATAAATAAATTAAAAAAAAAAAAAAAAGAAACTATACTGCAGGGCTGGAGGAGACCACCCCCTGCTGGGCTTCTAAACGCGTGTCTCCGTCCTGGTGGCCTCTGGCCCCATCTTGCAGGAGCTGCTGAGGCAGGAGCTGCAGCTGAACTCAGGGTACAGTCTTTACCTAAACTCCCTGGAGAGCTCAGGCACCATTCCAACCCTGCCCTCCAGGCCTTTGCTGTGGACACATCACATCTGGGGACTTCCAGAGAAGTGGTTTATCATTTTCATGTGAGAATTCTGCCTTCTACAGCAATACCATTAGGGGTCCCTTGGCAGGGTCTTGGGATCCCCTTACTCTACACTGATGGAAATAGTGGGTGTAACCCCGATGTCCCCGTGGTCTCAGAAGCCTGAGAGTACACACGAGGCATGTGGATGTTGCTGCCTGAGTGACCACAATCCTAGCCCCCCGTGGGGGAGTGCAGCCACTTGTCTTCTCACATATTCTCCAAGCATGTTCTTCTGCTCCAGCTTCCTCTCCCTCCCCATAGCCTCTCTCCCCTGTTCCCGCATGACTGGCGGCTGCCCTGAGCCTCACCATGGGCCTCGCAGGCTGGGGGCTGGAAAGTAAGTCTGGGGCTGGAGAGTAAGTCTATCTCCGGTCGTGTGTCACACTCAGCCACCAGGGCACAGAGACCAATGCGTCTTTTCTTTTTTTTCTTTTGGTCATGCAGCACGGCTTATGGGATCTTAGTTCCCCACCCAGGGACTGAACCCGGGCCCTCAGCAGTGAAAGCATGGAGACCTAACCACTGGACTGCCAGGGAATTCCTGAGACCGGTTCATCTTTAACAAACCCAGCCCCTCTGGTCCCTGGCCCAGCGCCTCACACCCACACCTCATCGGGGGTCAGACGTTGTGTGCAAGGCCACCCTCCAGTCCCTTCTGCTGACCTAACACCTTCCTCCTCCTTCCCCCAAATCAGTCTCCACCCAGGTCGCTCGGAGCTGGGTGGTCTATACAGCTGCCCCAGCCCACCTACCCTGCCAATAGTCAGTGTCTCACCTCCCTTTTGGCCCAGCTAGAACATTCCCCTGACCTATCCTTCATCCTGACCTTCAGTACAGGTGATGGGGATGGGTCATCTGAAAAGGGACCAGAAGTAGGGGAGATGGGAGGGCCCATGGCTGCCCAAGCTCCATGCTCACTCCCAGAAGTACATGTTGGGGCTTCTCGAAGGGCAGGAATGCAACGGGACCCTTCCCAGAGTTGCTCATCCAGCCTGGCCTGCTACCCTTTACCTCCCAATACCTCCCCCTGAAAGGCCCCCCGCTTGCCCTTTGGTAATTGTGGTAGGCAGAATTCTGAGATGTTCCCAAGATTCCCCAACCTGGTGTACACACCCTGCATAATGCCTGGGACTGTGAATATGATGCATATGACTCGTGACAAGTCATGTTTGATGGTACAGTTGACTTCAGATAGGAGATTATCTGAGTGGCCTGAGCTCTTTATTTTATTTTTATTATTTATTTATTTTTGGCCACGCCACACAGCATGCAGGATCTTAGTTCCCGGACCAGGGACTGAACCCGTGCCCCCTGCAGTGGAAGCCCAGAGTCTTAACCACTGGACCACCAGGGAAGTGCCGCCCGAGCTCTTTAAAAGCAGAGTTTTCTCTGGCTGGTGGCAGAGGAAGTCAGAGATTCAAAGCGCAAGAAGGATTTGATGTGCCATTGTTGGCTTGAAGTTGGAGGGGGACCATGTGGAGAAGAACGTCAGTGGCCTCTAGGCGCCTAGAACAGCCCCCAGCTGACAACAAGCAAGGAAATGGGGACCTCACTCCTACAGCTGCAAGGACGGAATCCTGCCAATGCCTGCCAAACAATAAGGATGAGCATGGAAGCAGATGGCTCCCAGAGCCCCCAGAAGAGAACTCAGCCTGGCCAACACCTGATTTCAGCATTCGAGACTCTGGACTTCTGACCTACAGACCCGTGAGCTAATAAGTGACTATTGTTTTAAGCCACTTAGTTTGCGGTCGTTTGTTGTGCAGCAATAGAAGACTCCTACAGCAATGGATTTGTCTTTTTGTCAATCAACAATTTATTTGATTGGCAAGTCCTGGCAACAGGAGATGAGAAGAAAATGAAAGGAAACTAAAGTGATCGTGGACTACCAATAACTGGGAAAGCAGATTTCAAACTGAATACGATGTCACGTGGCTTGATACACACACACACACACACACACACACACAGACAAACACACACACACGGGATTCTCAACTGGAGGTGACTCTGCTCCCCAGGGGACACTTGGCAACGTCTGGAGACATTCCTGGTTGTCACAACCTGAGAGATCTGCTGGCATCTAGTGGGTAGAGCCCAGGGATGCTGCTAAGATCCTTCAAGGCACAGGACAGCCTCCCATAGCCAAGAAATATCTGGCCCTGGCCCAAAATGTCAGTAGGGCAGAGGTTCACACACACACACGCGCGCACACACACACACACACACACACACACACACTACCAGCCACTATGGAGAGACAGCGTAGCATAAGGGCCAAGTGCACCGTCAGGTGCCAGTCCTACCTGTGTGATCTTTAGCAAGACTCAGGGTCTCTGGGACCAGCTGTAAAACGGGGCTAAGGAAAGCACCTACCTCCTGGAAGTAAATGTTAATGTACGGAGTGCACAGAACAGCAAAGTCGACTAACTCGAGTGGTTATGAAACAGGAGGGAAGGGGGCAGGGCACCCTTTGAAAGAATGACGTAGCCCAAGGACATGACATAACCTGATTAGAACCAAATGGTTCAAGATGGCGGACAAGTCGATTTCCACTAGACGTTGAGCCTCAGTATACCTCACTGTAACACATCAGCACGCTAAATGACACACCTACAGGCACCATGACAGTTCCAAGGCCGACCATAAGGATCAAAAAGTGGGCGGTGGCCCAATTCCTGGAAATCCCCGCCCCTTCCTGAAATAGCTGAAATACTCCTCCCACTCATTAGCCTATGAAATTACCCACCCCTATAAAAAACTGACAACCCCATACCCTGGTGCCTTTTCTCACCTTCTGAGGTGGCCCACGCTCTTTCCGTGGAGTGTGTTTCTCTCTAAATAAATCCACTTCTTACCTATCACTTTGTCTCTCACTGAATTCTTTCTGCATTGAGACGTCAAGAACCTGAGCTTCATTAAGTCCTGAAACCAGGTGTATGGCCTCAGTTGGAAGAGCGTGGGTTTTGGCCGGGTTCAAGTCCCAATCAGGGTTTTGGCCGGGTTTAAGTTCCAGCCTCATGGGTTCAAGTCCCAATCTGAGGTGCACGGTTTCAGTTACAGGAAATGTCTAAAGGGTTATCCTTACGTCAAAGGAGCTGGGGAAACTTTGGTTTACTTCTCTATATCGTCCAAATTTTACATAATGGACATATTTGACTTTCTTAATTTGGGGGGAAAAGGGGAAAAAGAAACTGAGGGACATTCTACAAAGCAAGTGGCCTGTACTCTTCAAAAACGTTAAGGTCTTAAAAAACAAAGTAAGGCCGAGGATGGTTCCAGATTAAAGACTGAAGAGCCCTAACAACCAAATGTGAGGTGCGATCCCAGTTCACTGGGACAATCAGAAACATGAAAGGGGACAGCGTATCAGATCCCAGGGTTGCATCAGTGTTGGCGTCACTGTTACCAGGCCTAAATTTGGTAACTGTACCGCGGTTGTGTAAGAAATGTCATTTTTCTTAGGAGATGCATGTTGAAATACTTAAGAGGGAAGGGTCATGACCTATGTAACTTCCTGTCAAATGGTTCAGAAAAAAATGCATGTGTGTGTATGTGTGTGTGTGTGTGTGTGTGTGTGTGAGAGAGAGAGAGAGAGAGAGAGAGGGAGAGAGAGCAAATGGGGCAAAATGTTAACTACTGGTGAATCTGAGTGAAGAGTATATGGATTTTTTTAAAAAATAAATATATATATATATTTTTGGCTGTGTTGGGTCTTCGTTGCTGCACGCCGGCTTTCTCTAGTTGCGGCAAGCGGGGGCTACTCTTCGTTGCAGTGCGTGGGCTTCCCATTGCGGTGCCTTCTCTTGTTGCAGAGCACAGGCTCTAGGTGTATGGGCTTCAGTAGTTGCGGCACACAGGCTCAGTAGTTGTGGCTCGCAGGCTCAGTAGTTGTGGCTCGCAGGCTCAGTAGTTGTGGCTCGCAGGCTCTAGAGCACAGGCTCAGTAGTTGTGGTGCACGGGCTTAGTTGCTCCGTGGCATGTGGGATCTTCCTGGACCAGGGCTCAAACCCGTGTCCTCTGCATTGGCAGGCGGATTCTTAACCACTGCGCCACCAGGGAAGCCCCCTAGATGGATGTTCATTGTACTTTTCTTGCAGCTTTTCTGAAGGTTTCCTGATTGTCAAAAACAAAAAGAAGGGAATTGCCTGGCTGACAGCTGCGGGTTCAATCCCTGCTCGTGGGGGAACTAAGCTCCCGCAAGCCAGCCGCCTGGTGGGGCCAAAAAAGAAAAAAAAGAAAAAGGCCTCTAACAAGGTACCCCTCCTTCAGGCACCAAGCGGCCTGGTCCAACGTTACATCTGCTGCCTCATTACCCAGTAGTGCCAAGGTCCATTTACAGTCTACTGGATAAGTCAACTGGATTCTACTCATACAACAGAACATCGTGGGCAGTGAACGAATGGGAACAAACCGCAGCTCCAGCAACCACCGGGAGACCTCCGGACACAGCCGCAAGATTCCATTGATGATTAAACAACAACAACCCCAGGCAAAATGAACACAAACTGTTTTGGGCTACGTACCTGGGGGTAAACCTCAGAGAAAGGCAAGGAAGTGGTTACCGTAAAGGTCAGCATTGCGCTTACCTGGGGAGGGGTCACCTGCAAGGACACATTGGGGGGTTCTGCAAGGCGGATTTTCCTACCTTGAGTGGTAGTTACGCGGGGACGCATTTTATACTTATTCAAATACACACATAACAGCTGTAAACGTCCCACCAGGAACCCCACTTCGTGTGAGCTGCGCGTTGAGCATCTGGGACCTGCCGCTGAGCGGAGCGCTGAACGTACTCCGCCGGCCAGGAGGGGCCCTGGCGGGGCGGGGCGGGGCCGGCGTTGGGGGTGGGGGATGGGGGAATGGCTGCAGGAATCGGGGCTGGGCGGGGAGGAGGGTGGGGAGGATCGGCCCCGCCCAGCTCTGGCGGGATGCGGTCCGGGGCGTCCCCTGCTGGTGGCCACTGGGAGTAAGGCTTGCAGAAGAGCGGGCTCCCCGGCCCGCCGAATGCCTACTTCCCCTTTCTGCACCTTTGTCCCTGTCACTCCTTCCCCCTCCAGTGCTCACGACCTCTTCCTGGGCTTCACCTCAGCAAAAGCTGAACTCAGACTCACCTTTCTCAGGGAGCCTTTCCCGATCAAGGCCACCCAACTCTGACCACTCCTTCCCCCATCGTCCTTTCTTTGAGGTTGGAGCACATTTAATTTGCATGTACTTTCAGCGGCCTAGTCAGCATCGCCTTGTTTCACGGACGTTTGGTGACCGACGGTGATGAAGACCACGGCTGGCATTTACTGAGGGCCTCCTACCTGCGGGCACTGTGCTGACAGCTCCAGGCACCTGCTGCCCCCCTCCCCCCAAGCATCTTCATTCATGGATGTGGTCAGTCCTTCGGCGTGCATTTATTAAGCACCTACTCTGTGCCACTCTCTGAGGCCACAGGAAACAAAGTCAGTGGCCACTGCTGCCAGGGGTTCACAGTCAGGGTGGGGCGGGGGGAATAGCCAGGTGTTGCTGAGGGGGTGTGATGGGAGTTCTAAGAGAGGCCACAGAGCATCATGGGGGCCAATGAGTGGGGAAGAGGGTGAAGTCGGCTCTGGCGGTGAGCAGGGAGGTGCCCTGGAGGTGTCCAGGCTAGGCAAGATGTGCACAGGCCCAGGGCCTGCCGGGAAAAGGCCACAGGTCAAGGAGCCAGTCAGAGAGAGTTGGGTCTGCCTTGCACGAGTTGTTACATGGTCTCTGAGAGCCGTCAGGGGCTCTGTAGAGGCAGATGGAGGAGGAAACCCAGAGCAGGAGGCTGCCTGCCACCCGCTTCCACCCTAAGCCAGCACTCTAGGCCTGGGGCCTGACAGCCCCGAGAGGGTCAGAGTTCAGATGCCCTCCATTCGGCCAGAGTATGTTGAACACCTACTATGTTGGGCTGCCTGACCAGGGAGGATGAGTGAGTCCTGGACTTTGCCCTCAAGGAGTCTGGGATCAGCACAAGGATAAGATAAGCTCGCAGAGCTCTCAACCCTGCACTGAATGAGATAAGGAGGCAGTGGGAGAGGCCCACGGAGCTGGTGCAGGTAGAGGAAGGGGAGCAGATCCTTCAGTCATGGGAGGGTCATCCCAGCTGGGCCTCAGCTGAGGGGATGGGGGCCCAGGGATCTGGAGCTGACAGGGCAGTGAGAGCAAAGCTGCACGTGGGAAGGGGCAAGGGAAAGAGCAGGGGGCTGAACGCTTGTCGGCCGCGCAGAGTCCTCGGAGGGAGAAAAGGTTGACTTGCTCTGTGACTTTCGCAAGATGCTCACCCTTTCTGAGCCTGAGTTCTCATCTCCCAAACAAGTTCACATCAGTTACCTCACAAGGTTGCCGAGATGATTCCAGGCGATTGATGTATGCAAGCACCCAGCAAGCAGAAAGGGCTCAAGAACCAGTTCCTGTTACTAAGCAATTTGGACTTTATTCCTAGGTCTGTGTTTTCAGGGTTTAAATTCTAAATTTTTAGCAGCAGAAACCTTTTTATTCAAATGAAAATGCTCCCAGAACCCCATGTTATAAAAACCAGGCAGGAGCGAGGCTATTGTGGGAAGCTGGAGCAGTGGTGGGGGCCGCCGTTCTGTCCACGGCTGGGCCAGGGCAGCCTGGGGAGATGAGACTGGGAAGAGAGGAGAACCGGGCGAGCGGAGGGGAAGGCTGGCTCAGGGTCCCTGTCCGGGGTGGCGGAGGGGCTCCAGCACAGACTGGAACCCAGGGTCCTTGGCTCCCCTTGGCCACGCTGGACGTTGGTGGTGCTTCCTCAGGGTGCAAGATGGAGGCTCAGGGTCTGTTCAGACATTTATCGAGCACACACCTGGGCTCGGCTTGGGCTGGGGGCTGAGTCTAAGGTGGTAGGGAGAACGGAAACCCTGGGAGAATGCAGTGCTTGGGGGTGCCCGGCCAGGCACTTACGATCAAGTGGGCTTTAAGAAGGCTTCCTGGAGGCAGCAGGTGCTTGGGCAGAGCTTGGAACGGTTAGTAAGAGTGAACCTGGCAAAAAAGCTGGGAAGGGTGTTCCAGGCAGAGGGAACCACATGGACTAAGCACAGAGGCATGCTGCAGCACAGTCGGTACAGGTGGAGACCTAAAGCAGTTCATGCTCACAAGAGGGAAAATGGAAAGGTGGGAATGGGACAGAAGGGAGCTGGGCTTTGAGTGTTGCACTGTGATAGCAAGTCTTCAGTGCCCACCAGACATCCCCAGCCCCACCCCTTCCCCCGCAGGTCCTGGAGGCTGGCATTGAGGCGAACATACCTGTGACCTATGGAATTGGCAGCCAGAGGGGAGACGAGAGCACTGGCTGTCAATTCATAGGTCAGAGCCCTGTGCACTCGGTCTTGGCAGCCTGCTGACAGCCCACCACCCTTTGCCATCCTGGGCCTGGGAGCATGGCCATGGGGGTCCCTGCTGGTCTGTTGGGCAGCAGCCGCCTCTCCTCCTCTGTGGACACTGGCCCCCACCCCAGATAACAGCAGCCCCACTGGAACTTGTGGGCACTTCCACATGGAGTTGCTGTTACAGGGGGTGGGAACCTACCGGAGGCCTGGGCCCTGCCCGCCTGGCATCTCCCCTCGGGCAGAGGTCTGGGGAGTATAGCATGACCACCCACCTGGGCCCCTTGGGTCATCATGGCCCCAGGTCTGTGGTCTTTTTATTGAGGCTGCTTATCATCCAGGCCCACACCCGGAGTCTGATGCCAGCACTGCTTCTCTGGGCGAAGTCCAGTCTCAACCCCAGATCTGCTCATAAAGCCGGGAGTGGCTCCCATTTACAGCTCCTGGGCAGCCTTTGCCCGTTCTGACACCCGCACACCCTCTCTCCCCAAGTTCCTTGTTTCCTCGTTTCTTTCCCAACCAGACCTGGGCCCCAGTTTCAGGTTTGGCCACTGTGGCCTCCATTCTCTGCCCTTTGCCCACCGTTCTTGCTGCAGCCGCAGGGCAGAGGGACAGTGAGGGACAGCTGGGCACCTGTCCATCTCCAGGGACCTCTGAATGCCCAGATTCCTGAGGATGGCCCCAGATACGAAGCGGAGATGAGACAGAAAGGAGAAGGGTGGTGGGAGAAGGAGAGACAGAGAAAGTGGGAGAGTGAGACAGAGAGGCCTAGAGAGAAAGAGATGAGAGGGGCAGGCAGAGAACTGGAAAGGGACAGAGGAGAGAGTGGTAGGGGGAAAAGGGCAAGAACAGGGAACTGGAAAAGATGCTGATACACAAACCTGCCACAGAATGCTAAGAACAGGGCTATAAGCAACTGCCAATCTGGAAGAGCACTTGGCACCTCAGTGGCCTGAGAGCCAGCAGGGTCCTGGGAGCTGGGTGACCTTGAGCAAGTGGCTTAACCTCTCTGAGCCGCTGCTGGTTCCTCATATGCAAATCAGGGCTTGTGAGGCCATCCTGGCCTGCGCTGTTGGGAAGCCACCTTCCCTTCAACCTTTGAGTCTGTCCCCTCAGTGGGGAGAGGAAGGAGGTGTTGTCTGGGGTCCCTGAGCTGGCCCAGGACCCCTGGGGGAACAGACCTTTCTCCTGCAAAATGTGTTCTCATCCCCACCAGACAGGCTTTGGCCCAAGAGACTGGCCCAAGTTACAATGCCAGTCCTGCTGAGGCCTAGGGGATACTTTGGAGACCCCAAATTGGGCTATGTTCCCCTTTCCCAGCAGTGGAAACCGGCCCTGACAGGCAAAAGAGGCTGCCCAAGGTCACAGATCAGGGCCTTGGGGGTCCATTCTGCCCGGCAACCTCCCTGAAGTGGTGTCCTCCCTTTTGGGATGCAGTCAAGGTGAGGTGAGGGCAGGAGTCCTCTGCCTGGGAGGATGTGCCTGTGAATGAAGACACTTTAGTTGGTGGCCCCCAACCCCTACCCCAAAAGCCCAGCAGGCCCTTCCGAAGACCCCCAGGCAAGACTAGGTACCTGGTCTGGCAGAGGCAGTAGCAGCAGCAGAGATGCTGCCACTCAGTCAGGAGTCCTGACCCCCTTACCCCACGGGTGGAAACTGAGGCCCAGGGCTGGAAGGGACTTGCTTGGGTCACTCAGTGGTTGCCTAGGTCCCTTCCTTTCTTCCTCAGAAGGGCTGGGCTCAGGAGCACCCCGGGGCAGAGAGGCTGCAGGGGTCTGACCACCCGCGGGAGGCTCTTACCTGGGTGCCTGGCTGGCCCTCGGGGCAGGAGGAGGAAGTGGGGCCACCCTGAGCCCAGCGCCTTTTGAGCTGTTGGCCCAGCCCCTGGCTGCAGTTAATGATTATCCTGCCGCCTGTCAATACCGATCACAAGTGAGGTTCAAAGGGCATGAAACCCTGGACTGTGCTCGGGCAGGGTGGGGCGATTCCAGGAAGAATCAGACTGGGCCCCCGCCTGCCCCTCCGGGTGGCATCAGACCCCAGCCATCAAAACCCCTCTCCCCCGTCACTGTGTGACCGTGGGCAGTGAGGACCCTGGGGTCCATAGGACAAAACTTCTGCCCTGCTCACTTGATGCCCAGATCTCCCTCACTGAGGAGGGGCCACCAGGCACACAAAGGGGGATCTAGGGGGCTTTGCTGACACCCCAGCAAGGTGAGGGTTCTCTACGTCCATGCCTCTTAACCTGGGCCTCAGTTTCCTCACAGGCCCTCCCATCTCAGCCCAGTGCTACTGGGGAGCGGGGTGGGGAGGGGCATGATCAGAGCAGCCCTTTCTTCCTCGTTCACAAGAAACAAGGTACCGGGTGTTGGGGGAGGGGGTGGACAATAGCAATTTCCCCATCCCATGTAAGTTTCTGTGCAAACATCACTGTCAGGACCCCTTCCAGCCACAGTGCCGCCCCCAGCGCCCCTCCCCCTCCAGTGGCCTGGAGCTGGGACCCCAGGGCAGAGGTTCCAGTCACCTGAAAAGCTTCTGCTAGGGAAGGCAGCAGCAGCCTCCAGAAGGCCCAGCCTTCCAGGAACGGCATCACTGACCCTCGTGGTCCCTGGGTCAGCTGGGCAGGGATTACCAGGAGGGACCTGAGGCTCAGAGACCAAGGGCATGGCCTCAGGTCACAAGGTCAGAGTCTGAGCCTCCCTGGGGCACTCCACAGCCCTACCCTTTACTCTGGTCCAGCATCCTCCCAGCGCACCTCACACCTGGCCCCAGGTAGGGTAGGATCCTGAGCTCTTTCAGGGATAGGGCCGAGAAACGTGGTCTGGGTGAGGTGGGCTCCAAGGACCAGTCCTCCTCCCCTCTCCACTCCGTGCCTGTCATGCCAGAAGTGGGGCCAGGGTGGTGGTCCCCCGGGAGAGTGGCGAGGAGCCCCCGGCGTAGCGGCAGGGGAGCCAAGGGAAGGAGCGCAGAGGTGGGCAGGTGACTGGGTTAGGCCAGGGGCGGTGGGTAGGGTGGTGGTGGACTGTTAACCTGCTGAGTGAGCAGAGAGGGTGTGGCAGCCTCTGGTGGTGACAGGGGAGGCGCTGGGTGCAGAGATGGGGATGGGGCGAGTCAAGGTCAAGGCTGAGGCTGGGGCAGTGCAGGTACACAGGATGAGGGGGCTGGCGGTGGGCAGTTTATTCCACTGCATGCAGACACTGACCCACACACGCAAGGAACTTAAAAATACATTGAACCACAAGGTGTCCGTTCCCCCATCTCCCCCCGAGACACAGAAAGACACTTGGCTGATCCGAGAGCCTCCACCCTGGAACAAGGATGGAGGGTCCGAGAGCCTCCACCCTGGAACAAGGCAGCAGTGTGGGCCCGGGTGATGGTGGGGGCGGCGTCCTTTCTCTCCAGAGGAAAAGTGCAGAGGCAGGGCCGAGGGCCCAGGCAGGGAGGCTCCACTCTCACGGCGACTGGCAGTGGGTGGGCCAATCAGGGTCCTTCCCGGTCCATCCCCTGAAGGCCTGGCCCATCCAGCTGTGGGCCCCAGCTCTCAGGAGGTGCGGGAGCAAGTGCCACTGGGCTGGCCAGGCGAGGTGGGCAGGCAGCGCCCTGGGGTCCCGGGTGCCCGGGGCTCAGTCCCGGGCCTCGTCCAAACGCCACTTGAGAGCGTGGTCCTTGTGTGCGTCAGGGAGGATCTGGTTGCGCATCCCCCCCAGTAGGTTGGACGTGGCCTCTGTGGCTAGGATGAGGGGCTTCACCACCGTTGGGGGCAGCTGGCGGATCACGCCCCCCACAGCGCCTGTCAGCCCCTTCTGTTCATGGCCCCGAGACGCCACCTCGCAGATGGTCTGAGCTGTGTCCAGGATGCCCTGTGGAGGTTGGGGGTCAGTGCCGGGGTCGGTGGGGGAGGGGCGGGGGGGAGGACGTGGGACGAATGGGAGCAGGGCTGGGCCTCGTTACCTCTCGAACTGTGTCGTAGGCCTTGGCCACGCCCTCCCGAAGGTCGGCCGGCTGCTGGCCCTTCCGCAGCCTTCGCACAGAGCGCTTGTCCTGCAGGGAGCGCGAGATGGGCGCTGCTGGGGACAGGATGTCATACACCGTCTCGGCTGTGGCCTGGGGGAGCACGGCGGGCACCAGATGAGGAGAGGGGGCCTAAGCACCCACGACCGGGTGGGAGCCCACCCCCCAAACCCTGCCTCCCCCACATCCGTGCTTCACTGTGCTGCTCCTGGGGTCCTGCCAAGCTCCCACCACCACCCAGGTCAGGGGGCTGCAGGTGGACTGCATGCCTCCTGAGGGGACTCTCCTAATGTCCTCTGGACCCACACCCACCCCTCTCCTGTTGACCACCACACCCGGCACCCTGCCCATCTGGGGGGTGCCACAGATGCAGCCTGAGCTCAGCACATGGCCTTCCCCCTCCTGCTCCTTACCAGCTCCAGGGGCGGCCCTGGCAGAAGCCTGGGTTCCCCTGACCCATTCCCACAGATCACTAAGCCATCACTGAGCGTGACCCTCTGTCTGCTGGCTCCTCTGTTCTCTCGCCCCCAGTGTCACTCCTTCCACCCCAACCTCCCCACCTGGCTGTGCTACACCCCAGCTTAATGCCCTGGGGGTGGCCCTCAGATGCCTGCTTATCCCTCCAGCCTCCTCTCTAGAGACCCTGCCCCCACCCCCCAGTGCATCTGCAAGCTCACTCCTCACCTCTGAGGACTGGCCACAAACACCTTCACCTCCTAGGACTGACCACAAACACCTGCCTGTCGGCCCCCTCTACTCCAGAGCCCAGGGCACTCAACTGCAACTGCTCACAGGATAACCCCCTGGCTTCCCGTCTGGGCCTGGCAGAGCGTGAGGCCTGAATGAACCAGGGCCAGTCTCTGGGCCTCAGTTTCTTGTCGGTAAACAGAGCCACCCCCCTTCCCTCCCCTTCAGGACACAGCCATGACCAGAGACCCAGTGGGCTCTAAAGCCTGGGGGCACTCACCCTCCCACATGGGAGCCACGGTGGGCCCCAAGCCAGTCACTCGGCCTCTTTTCTCCGTGACTGTTCCTCAAAAGATACCACATTCCCAGATGGCCTACCCTCAGTAGAGCTTTGGGGATGGAATTGGGCGCCATGGAGCAGACCCGCCCTGCCCTGCATGGCCTGGACGCTGGGGGCCCACTCACCTGGATAGCCTGCACCAGCCGGTTGCTGAGTTCTAAGGCGGCTGAAGCTGTGGATGAGCCGAAGGAGGCAGCCCCCCGCTGCAGCCCCCGCATGAGGCGCCCATCCTTCCTGTACTGCTCGATGGGCAGCCACAGCAGGTCCCGGAACCCTTGGACTGGGGGGACGGGGTGGTCAGAGATGCCCAAGGCTGCCCCCACCTACCCTGCTGTGGGAACTCTTCCACCTATTCCCAAGAGCGGCTTCTAGGCTGCCCAAGAGTATGGCATTTTCAAGAGCCCCCAAAGTCAGATACTCACAGAGCTGGACAACAGAATGCATGGGGCCCACGCCCCCCAGCAAGCCAGGCAACTGGTTCTTTCGGATGTCCTGCAGCCACTCGTTGAGAGCATAGCCCAGCACCTTGTCCACACCCAGGAGCCTAGGAAGGGGAGAGAAGAGGAGGGTGGGGTGGGGCAGAGCCACACGCTGAGGGGTCACAGGGCCAGGAGGACCCAAGGCACCCCAACATTCCCCATGGCTCCACCCAGCCCCGTACGGAAGGATTGACTGTGGCCATTTCACAGAGCACAAACTGAGGCCCCAGAGGGGTGATGTCTTGGCCAAGGCCACAGTCAGGAACAGAGAAAGGGCCCTGAGAGAGGCCTGGAGGCTCACCCATGCCGGCAACACAGCCGCTTTAGCTTCAGCTCGGAGCAGTTGAGCTGGGCCAGGCCTATGAGGAGGCCTGCGAAAGTGCCCTGGGGAGGGAGGAGGGGTTGGAGTTTACATGATGGGACCCAGGGACCCGCCCAGCTCACAGGAGCCACTAGAGGCTGACAGTAGCCGATGGTGCCTGGACACAGCCCTGGCCCCCTGGCCTCCAAAGAGCAGGCCACACCTGGGCAGAATGGGGACCTGACAGCCCCGCTTACCACCTGGTCCATGGTGACGTGCTTGCCGTGGTAATCCAGCCAAATGGGCACCTCGGACGTGAAGCGGAACTCCCTGGGTGGGGAGTGGGGAAAGGGGTCCTGTGGTCACTGGCCGGACCCGCTGCAGCCTGGCCCGGGGCCCCCAGCCCAAGGCCCTACCTGAAGTAGATGGGCTGCTGCTCAGCAGGGGAGGCGCCGTGTCTACCGCCTGCGGCCTCCTGGGAGCTGGTGGTCTCCACACCCTCGGGTTGCCCTTCCTGGGGGCCGCTGGGCTGGACTGGGGTCTCAGGGTGAGCTGGAGGAGAGGTGGGGGACAGACCAGGGATGGGCCCAGGCATGGCTGTGAGGCAGGAGGCCCGGACCCTCCCCTCCCCTCCCTGCCCAGCTGCTCACCTTCAGTGGAGGTCTCCGCCGGGACCACAGGGTTGATGCTGGCCGCCAGGCTGGTGAAGAAATCCCTGAGGAAGAGCAGAGCATCCTGCCGGGGGAAGGAGCAGGTCAGATTCCGAGGCCTGGAGGCAGTGGGCTCACCTCAGGCTCTGCCCCCACGCAGCCCACTCACCTGATCCACGTTGAGCCGCAGGGGCAGCAGTGAGACGCGGAGACAGCACTCGGGCCCACCCAGGTTGGTCATGGGGGCCACGTGCAGCGCTTTGATCTTGAGCTGCAGGCAGAGGGTGAGCTCTGGGCACCCCCTGGGCCTCAGGCCCCCGCCCCCCACTGCTCCCCCAGTTGGTCCTGCACATGCTGTTCCCTCGGCTAAGCCCACCTGAGCCCCGCCCCCCTCCCAGGCTCACAAACAACCGGGGGATGTATGTGTACATGCACGTGTGTGCACGCGAGCATGCGTGTGTGCCCTGCTCAGGGTGGACCGTGCGGGCGGCCTGTACCATGTTGGAGTGGGTGCGCCGTGGCATCCGCTCACTCGTGTGTAAGTACAGGAATTTGTTGATCTGGGAGGAGGCCAGCCGGTCTCGGACCTCAAGCTCCTGTACGATGAACACCTGGCGGGACAGCGGCTGCTCCTCCAGCTCCTTGCCGGGGGCTACGGGGCCTGGCTCTGCCGGGTACACCTCATGCTGGAAGCTTACCTGCGGGGTGGACGGGGGCCTGAGAGGCAGGCAGGGCTGGACAGGGAAGGGGGCTCACCCCAGGCCCCTCCTCTCCCGGCCCAATCTCAGTCCTACAGCGGCTGCCACCTGGACACCTCCACACAGCTGTGCCACAGGCACTTCAGACCCCCACGGCCACGATGAACTCGACTGCCTCCCGAGAATCCACCTGCCCCCAGTCTCCCAGCCTTCCCGTCACCCGAGTGGCACCTGTCCCCCTATCACCCTAAGTGCAAACGTTGGTTCGGTCCTCCCCCTGCAATCTCTCTATCACCACGGCTGTCAGTTTTGCTTCCTCAGAACATCTCTCCAATCCCTCCACACTTCTGTCACCGCCACAGCTGCACCTGGTCTCGGAGCTGCCGTCACCCATCCCCTGCCCGGCCCCCCTGCTCGTCCCCTCCAGCCCCTCTCCACCCACCCAGAGGGATCTTTGTAAAGCGTTCGCCCACCCACCTGGCGCCCTGCAAGCTCCTCACTGTGGCCTGGCGAGGCCGTGCTTCTCCCTCCAAAGCCCACCCTCGGCCCTTGCCCTTGACCTGGGGTACACCGGCCTCTCTCCTGCCCCTGACAGGTCAAAGCCTCCCTCACTGGCGGGTCCTCGCCCCAGCCTTGTCTCCCCCTCACCCGGCACTGGCACTGGCTCCCCGGCCCGTCGGGTGTCCAAGGAGCCCCGGCCACCACTCCGAAGTACATCCCCCTGAGTTCTCTCAGCACAAGCGCCCTTACCAGCTCAGGGAGTGGGTCTGTGCGGGCTCACTCTCAGTAAGCGGCACTTGACCTGCACAAGTTCTCAGGTCAGCCCGGCCTGCTCTCTCCCTCATGCACATTCAGTCCAGCAGCCCAGCCTGCGGTTCTTTCCACCGTCCCTCTAGTAAAAACCAAAACCATCCGTGGTCTACAGGGCCTTACGCGGCCTGGTGCGGGTTGGATCTCTGGCCTCGTCTCCTACTGCTCTCCTCCCTGCTCAGAGGCAGTCTCGCTGGCCTGCTTGCTGCTCCCAGCTTGCGGCCTTCACGCTGTGCCCTCTGCCTGAAAACCTCTCCCTGGCTTACCGTGGCCTCACGTCTTTGTGCAAAACGGCACATTTTCACGAGGGCTTTCCGGCCCTCCCCAGCACTCCCTGTGCCCCCTCTCTGTTTACGTTCCCTGAGCATTTATCTCATTTGAGCCTCTGTACATATAGTCTTACTGGGCTCCCTCCACTACGATACAAGGGACAGGAAGGCAGGGTTTCCGTCTGCTTTGCTCATCGCTACATCCAGCATCTGGAACAGCATGGCAGCGGTTGACCTAGTACAGGACCAGGGGCCCGCAGGAGTTCCCGTGGATGAGTGCTAGCTGAGCAGCAGGGACAGGAGGGCCTGTCTCGGTGCCCCACCCGGGCTGGCCTCACCTTGCTGAGCTGGATCTCCATGAGGACATGGTGCTGCCTGCCACTGCCCCCGTGCGTACGCCAGGAGTTCTGGGGCCGGTTGGGGCCGGAGCAGCGAGAAGGGGAGCTCCTGGGGCCTGTGAGGCCTGCTCTTGCCCTGGGAAGAGGAACAAGGGACAAGGTGACTCAGGGGAAGCCCCTTTCCTCATTCCCTCCCGTCAGAGCAGGACTTTCAGCCCAGGGCAAGAGACCCTCTCCTGGGAGGTAGGCGGGGCAAGGGAAGAGGAAGAGTTAAGGCCAGAAGGTGAGGATCTAGTTCAAGGTTACCAGCTGCTGAGGGTCAGAACTGGACCCCAGCCCGGGCCTCATCTCCTGGGGGCCCCACTGCCACGGCTGCCACCTGCGCCCTCTCCTTCTCACCTGTGTCCGGGATGGGGGCCAAAGTCTCGGCCCCCATAGAGGTGCCAGACAAGGGAGACCTCACGCAGCACCACACGACTGCTGGGCACTGGGAAGTGGGCAGGTGCCCGCAGCAGGTCCGTGCTGCCCAGCGGCTGTGAGAAGTGCCCGTCCTGCACTATGATGGGGTCTGGATGCAGCTGTGTCACCACGGGCTCCCCATCTTGGGGCTGCAGGGAGGAGGCCAAGTGAACATATAGGGCACAGAAGCTTTGCCCAGCCCAGGTCACCTGTTTTTCCCTCATCCTCACATCTCTCTCCCCTTTTTCACAAAAGATGATTCTCACGGGCGATTATCCCGAGCAGCCTGAGTGCCCCTTGCCCCTGCCAGCCCTGTCAGGTCTTGCTTGCATGTGACAGTGAGTTCGGACATGATTCCCACTGGCACTTGGGGGCCAGGAGGCCAGCACCGTTGCAGCCAAGTGGCTCTCCTCACCCTCCCGCTAACTGCCCTGCTCCTGCCCCTCCCTGCTCTTGAACGCCCCAGTCCCTCTGCCCAGGACTCCACGCCTTGTCACTTCCTCTGGAAATCCGTCAACTCCTTCAAAGCCCAGAGTGAGGGCTGCCTCCCCAGGAACCCAACCCCACTTCCCCACTGATAGTGACCACCTCCTGCCTCTCCCACAGTGGGAGCTCTAGAAGGGCCTAGAACTGAGCCACCCTCTTCCAGGCCCCTGCCCAGCCTGCCCACCACACACCAATATGCCCAGGCCAGGAGCGTCAAGGATGCAAAACTCATCGCTGTCCAGAGTGTCTCCATCCTCCTCCTCTTCCTTCTCCTCTTCTTTGGCCTCTGGGTGGGACCCTAAGCTGCCAGTGGGGGCCCCAACCAGGGGCGAGGGGGGCTGAGCCCCACTCCGTTCACCTGGGAATAGGTAGACCGACACTGGAGAGGCCTGAAAGAAGGGGCTCCCTGTGGGGGAGAAAGAGCCGGTTTAGGCGGATGCCCGATGTGGGTGTCTGACTGTGTCTGCTGGCCCCAAAGCATCCTGAGCCCACCTGAAGCCTGGGCCAGCTCCCGCAGGCCGCGCTCGGTGTCCAGGAGGGCGTCGGTCAGGTCCCGCTGGTTGATGAGGGCTGTCTCCACTGGGGGGCATGAGGGCAGGGAGGCAGGGCTCTCCGAGAGCTGGGCCAGGCAGGGGAGGACTGGTGAATGCGTGTCAGGAGGGAGGGGGGGCCCCAGGGCTCCCCCATCACCAGGTTCCTGGGGGCCATGGCGGGGAGGGGGCTGGGCAGAGCTCTGGTGGCCTGTACGGCCAGGCCTCACCTGTACCTTCTGGCCGGCGATCTCTGTGGGGCTGGGGGGCCGGGGAGGGGGGTGCAGGTCGCCCTCACTCATCACGTACTGGAGCAGGTTGACCAGCAGGGCGCAGGAGTCAGCACAGCTATGCACGTGCATCACATTGTTGGAGCAGCGCAGCTCGAAGAGTGGCTGGCTCTGCGGGGTTGGGGGCGGGTATCAGCCCGGGTTCTGGCCCCACCGGACTTAGACAGGACTGGGCCAGGTCTCCCCTGGGGCGGTCAGCCTGGGGCGGTCAGCCAACTACCCTTTGAACACATGGGCAAACTGAGCCTAGAGAGTAAAAGGGGCTTCGCCCAGGGCCGCCTGGGGAAGCAAGAGTGCACTCCCGTGTGAAGGACTTTGAGCGCCCAGTCTCCAGTGAGGCGGGGCCTGGGATCTCCCTTTTACAGATAAGGAAACCGGGGACCCAGAAAGGCTGACTCCTGAGGCCCTGCTTTATCGTGGCTACAGCTGCCCTCTGCTGGCAGGGTTCATATGGAGGGATGTCCACCAAAGGTCTGGCCCTTCCCAGGAGGGCCAGTAACCACAGGGAAGGGCTGGCAGTGACTGGGACCTGAGCCCAGGCCCAGGGAGCAGAAAGAGAGGGACGGTGCGTGGGGAAAAGTGATCCCCCGAAGGCTCCCTTGCCCGGTACCTGCTCTGGCTCTGGGGGACCCTGGGCGACAGCCACACTCACCAGTTTGTCCTCAGTGCTCCCCTTCCAGGTTTTGATCACGAGCTCCAGAAGGTCAACGTCCAAGACACAGACATAATCTGAGGCAGAAGGCAGGAGAGGCTCCCGTTGCCTCCTCCTACCCAGCCCCTGGCCCCGCTGGGAGAATCTAGGGTTTATCTGGGTGCAGCCCTTGTGTGCGTGCACATGTGCGTGGGTGCTGAGAACCTGGCCAGCAGCTGGGTGAGGACAGCGGGCTGCTCTGGGTATGGCCGGGGGCCACAGCCCCTCAGAGGGGAGGGAGCCCAGTCCAGGCCCTGCCCACCTCGCCGCAGATCCAGAGTCTCCATCTCACACTTGTCGGACAGGTACAAGGCGGAGTCGTCGAGGATGAACCTGGGGGGGAACGGGGCTGAGAAGGGCCGGGAGCCGCTGCAGGCGGCAGCTCCGATGGAGCTGGCAGGGGTGGGGCTCGCTCATAGAGACAAGCAGAGGGGGCACCAACAGGGGGTCCCAAGCCCACAAGAAACTAGTGCTGGGTCTTCTCTGGCCTCGGTGTTCTTGTCTGTACGGGGGGCAGACTGGGCCTGGAGTCTTGTACCCCAGGCCCAGACAACAGGCACTCGAAGCAACCGGGCAGCATTTCTCTTTCTCCAAAAACTTCCAGCTTCTCCACCTCACCTGGGCCTCATAGCAGCCCTGGGAGGGAAATGTCTTGTTTTCCCCCTACAGCCTGCATTGTTCTTTTTTTTTTTTTTTTTAAAGCTGAAATCTTGAGTGTTACATCTATTTTTTTTTTTTTTTTTAACTTTGGGGTTTTTTAATTTATTTATTTATTTATTTATTTATTTATGGCTGTGTTGGGTCTTCGTTTCATGTGCGAGGGCTTTCTCTAGTTGCGGCAAGTGGGGGCCACTCTTCATCGCGGTGTACGGGCCTCTCACTATTGCGGCCTCTCTTGTTGCGGAGCACAGGCTCCAGACGCGCAGGCTCAGTAATTGTGGCTCACGGGCCTAGTTGCTCCGCGGCATGTGGGATCTTCCCAGACCAGGGCTCGAACCCGTGTCCCCTGCATTGGCAGGCAGACTCTCAACCACTGCGCCACCAGGGAAGCCCTGCATTGTTCTTTTAAAATAAGTCCTTATTTTAATGGCAACCTAACATAAGCTCCTTTCAAATATTTAAAAAATATAGCTAATCCCAAATTCTGAGAAAAGGACCTTATACAGTCAGCCCTCCATATCTGCAGGTTCTGCTTCTGAGGATTCAACCAACCGCGGATCAAAAATATTTTTTTAAAAATCCAGAAAGTTCCCAAAAGCAAAACTTGAATTTGTCATGTGCTGGCAACCACTTACATAGCATATACATTGTGTTGGGTATTATTAAGCAATCTAGAGACGATTTAAAGTATATGGGAGGGACTTCCCTGCTGGCGCAGTGGTTAAGAATCCGCCTGCCAATGCAGTGAACACGGGTTCGAGCCCTGGTCCAGGCAGATCCCACATGCCGCGGAGCAACTAAGCCCGTGCGCCACAACTACTGAGCCTGCACTCTAGAGCCCGTGAGCCACAACTACTAAGCCCACGTGCCACAACTAATGAAGCCTGTGCGCCTAGAGCCCGTGCTCCGCAACAAGAGAAGCCACTGCAATGAGTAGCACACCACAAAGAGTAGCCCCCCGCTCACCACAACTAGAGAAAGCCCGCGTGCAGCAACAAAGACCCAACGCAGCCAAAAATAAATAAATAAAATAAATAAATAAATAAAAAAAAAGTATATGGGAGGATGTGCATGGGTTATATGCAAATATTGCACCCTTTTATATGTGACTTGAGCGCCCCTGGATTTTGGTATCCATGAGGGGTCCTGGAACCAATCCCCTGTGGGATACCAAGGGACAACTGTACATCTCCATCCTGTCTTTTCTATGAAGCCACACAGAGATGCATAAAACACACCCCCAAAAATCTTAAAAAAAAAAAAATATATATGTATAGTTTTATATCTATATATAAATATTGTACTATGGCATTTCCCCATATTTTTCAATGTTATTCTTAAATTTGACTTTAATGGTTGAGTGGGCCATGCTTACTGACTGAGGTCATAATTTGGGGGCATTTAAATTGTTTACAACTTTTGACTATTTTAAATTATACTACAGAGGCATTATATTCTACCTTTCTTATCCTTCTATCCTGAGGACAACCACCAGAAGTGAGATGATCAGGTCAGAGAGCTCCAACACCTTTAAGGCTCTGATTTGAAGGTCTGACTGACTCTGGGAAGGTGAAACTCAATCTTGTTCCCCAGGGAGGGATCACCTAAATGTCCAGAAAGGCTCAGACTGGCCTGAGGATGTATAGCAGCTACACAGGACCCTGGGGGAGTGGCAGCTGCAGCCAACTTGGGGTGGGATGGACGGGGAGCTCGGCGGGGGGGAGCTGCATACCTGAGCAGGAAGGTAGAGGTGTCCATGACGATGTTGCTGGAGAGGGTGAAGGTCTCAGCAGTGACAAGGACACGTACGGGGAGGTAGAGGGGCCTGGAGGGGTGGGTCACATTTGGGTTGGGGCAGGCTCCTTACACAGGGGCCCCGGCCCCCGGCCCCCAGCCCCCTGAGCCTGGGTACCTGTAGTCCACGGCACAGGAGAACAGGTGTACATGTAGGATGGTAATGACCGTTGGAGGCAGGTAGCCCAGCACTGGGTCATCCAGGACATCTAAGAACTCCAACAGCTTTGGGGGCCAGAGTGAAAGGGACAGGGGGAGGAGGGGGTCTCTTTCTTCCTCAACCCCCCCAACCGCAGCACAGCTCCCCAGTTGCTGCCCATCAGCTGTCTGTCACACCCTTGCCCAGGGTCTCCACCCAGAAGTCAGCTCCAGTCCAAGGTCAGCTCTGGCCCAGCCCACGCCCCCCACGCTACCCTCCCTCACCTGGGAGTGCCAGCTCTGTTCTGGCAGGGCCATGTAGTGGCGCAGGGTGGCTCTGTGCAGCCGCAGTGTCACCAGGAACTCCTGGGGGCAGGGCAGAGTCAGCATGGCGGCAGCCCAGCCCTCCAGGCACCAGGGAGGCAGTGGCCCGGGCCAAACAGGTGGGCCAGAAGCAGGCGCGGCTGTACCTTGACGTTCCTGTGAGGGTCCAGTTGGATGCGCACCGCGGTGGACAGCATGTGGGGGCCCCGGCCCTGGCCTTTGCGGCCCAAGCCTCCTTGCTCAGTCATCCCTTCCTCCGACGGGTAGATGGTTCGGGCCAGCTGGGCCGGAGGAGCAAAGGTGGGCACCTCCAGGCGACTGGGCAGCAGGTAGTCATCCACAGCCGCTGAGGAGGCATCTGGTGAGCTCCCTGCCAAGCTGGCCGTTCACCCACTCCACCCAGGGCACACGTCCCTCCTGAAAGACCACCCCTGCCCATGTACCCTAGAGACCCCATGGCGACTGGCCCCCAGCCCTCACACCTCGGTGGTAGAGTGTCGCCTTTTCAGCTTCCAGGCAGAAGTAGCCGAGTCCCGGCTGGCCTCGGTACTGGGAGACGCTGAAGACGGTGCCTTGTTCCATGTCCAGCACCAGCTCCCCGTGCGTGGCCTCCAGCCGCTTCCCGCACTCGTCCTGCAGGCAGCATGTGGCTCGGCCTCACCAGCTACACTCAGCAGCCTGCACACCCTCAGGGGTGAGGGCGCCGCTCGGAGCCCGGGCCTGACTAGGGTCGGCTCCAGCCTCTACCCAGAGCGCTGGAGGTCCGGAGCAGCACCTTCTCTCTTGCCAGAGGGGAAGGGTCATCCCTGCCCTGCCTACCTCCGGGCATCAGGTGGTGTCCATTCGGACCCCTGGCATGGTACCGAACGTATAGCAGGTGCTAGTGAGTGGCTGACGGGGCGTGATGGGATGGGTGGGGTGGCATGGGTGGGTCAGTGGGTGGCGGGGGGATGCTACTGGCTGGACAGGCCACACTCGGCCCCCGGTGGGGCCTCTGTCTCCCACATTCCCCGCTTGGAGCTGCTCATACCGGCCTTGTTCTCCTGCCAGTGGGGGCTCTGGAGTCAGGGGCTCACCTCCCCTGGGCTGTGCTCACCTTGGTCTCACAGTGGGCCGTGATCCGACCCTTTAGCACCGTCACCAGTGTAGAGAAGGTACTCTGGGAGTGAGGGCTCTGGGACTCAGGGGCAAGGTGCTGGGGGGTGCCTGATGCCCCCACTGAGAAGTGGGTGTCCTCGTCGTCCGAGTCCGAGTCTGGGGGGAGAGCAAGGAGCCGAGTGGGAAGGAGAATTGGGAGAGCTGCCCCGGCCGCAGGACCCCACCAGGGCGCCCCTCCTACCCAGCTTGAAGGCAGACTTGCACATCTTGAAGCTGTCGTGCCAGAAGCCCGAGGCATCTGGGAAGCCAGTGGGGCGAGTGGCAGGGGCGGGGGTGGGAAGCAGGTCCGCGGGCTCCCACATGAGCAGGTCGTTGTTGATCCTGAGAGGGCAGTTGGACCACGGCGGTGAGGGAGGTCCGGCCCAGCCCCTTGCCACCCCCTGCCCTGCCCACGTCGCCACCTGTTGTAGAGGCTCTCGTAGACCTCCTTGCTGGGCAGGAAGACGTGGGCGCCGGGCAGGACCACTTCCAGGCTGCAGCGGGACAGCGCCAGGGCCCGGCTCTGAAAGGTCCTCATTTCCTCAGGGTCTCCAGGAATCACCATCTAGGTGGGGGAGCAGGGAAGGGGATGCGAGAGATGTCAGGGCCTGCTGCCGGCCTTAGAATCAGACCCAGGTCTGCTCCCTGAACTCCTATCATTCATTCATTCATTCATTCACACGAGCCCTTCTCTGCTGGGATGTATGACAGCCACCTTGTCTGAGGCGCTGACTGCAGGCAAACCCTGCTCCAAGGGCCTCGTCTGTGTCCACCCTTTATCCTCACGACAGGCCCATGAGACAGGTCATTATACCCGCTTTCCAGATGAGGAAACTCATCTGTAAGTAACTCTCCAAGAGGTTAGACAGCTTCCCCAGATGACACAGCCACTGAGTGGCAGAGGCTGGATTCGAACCCAGGTCGTTTGGCCCAGAGGCCAGGCCCCTAACGACCTCTCACTCAACCCTCATCACCTTCAGAGAAGAGGATCCTGAGGCCCAAATGTACCGTGATGATAAATGGCTGATGGGACGGGGTCATGATCTTCCCCACCGAGGGCCCATGTCCCTTAGGCGCTGCCCTCACTCTTGGGCCCCCTGAGACTCCCCACTGACCACAGACAATGGAAGAAATGAAATTCTCACTGGTGCTGGTTCACATTTTCTGGTGCCCCATGTGGTCTTGTCCCCCTAATCCAGAGCCACCAAGTGGCTCCCGTGAGACCCAAAAGGCCTTGTACCTCACCTCTTCCGTCTCGTACATGGTCCTTTTGGAGGAGAAGGGTGAGGGCTCAGGCTCCCGAAGCTCGCACAGATTCTCGGCCGACAACTCCAGCTCCTCTCCCTTCTCCGGGATCACTTCCCACTGTGCGCTGAGCTGGGGATTCAGGGTCACCACTACCCTGCCAGGGCACAGGCCTGTCACTGGCCTGCAGGGCCCCCCAGCCCCTGGTCCCAAGTGGCCTCCCACTGCCCTCAGTAGCAAAGCCCTCCTCTCCTGTCTGCTCCTCCCAGAGCCCCAACTTACTGGGGCAGGAAGTACTTGTGCCCAGGGCTCGTGGGATCCAGGGCTTTGGAGACCCGCAGGCAGGGGACAGGTGGCTTCTCTCCGTCTTCGTAGGTGACTGGAGGGGATGGGGAGGGGCGGGGGGTTGTCACTGCCACCTTTCCCCATTTCTTCCTCAATGCCAGGTGGGTCAGTGGGGGCCTGGAGCCCCACCATGACAGCTGTGTTTTACTGTGTACAGACCTGTGCCCTCCCTCGCACCCAGTCTGCAGCGGCCCGGGGATAAACGGCCCACTCTGCCCGCTGCCCAGAGGAGCCCAGGGATACGCAGTGCTGGTGCCTCACGAAGCAGATGAGGTCTGGACCAGGGTGTGCCCCCATCGTGACCCAGCCCCTTCCGTGGCCCCAAGCCCACCTCTCCTAGAGGCCTGAGCCCCCCTGCCCAAGGGGTTGTCTCCTGGGGGGGGGGCTCTTACCATGGAGGTCGGAGCAGGTGAGTTCCAGGCGGGTGGGGGCTGGGGGGCCAGGCCCACTGCTCAGCTCTGACCGGAACTGGGGCTCAGTCAGCTCCAGGCGCAGCTGCTCGGCCCGCACGGCCCCGCCCACCCAGGGGTCCCGCTCAGGCCGCAGGTCAGCGATGGGGAAGCGCAGCTGCAGCGTGGCGCGGGGTGCCGAGAGCCGCACCACTGCATGCTGCTGAGCTGCTGGCGGGGGCTCTGTCTGTGGGAGGCGGGCAGTCAGAGCTGCTGCTGGCCCCCCCGCCCCCACCCAACTGTGGCCAAAGGCCAGAGGGCCCGCGCCCTGCTCTCCTCCCTGGCTGCGCATCTCACCAGCAGGCCAGCCGGCTGCTCGGGAGGGGGTGTGGTGGCCTGGTGCAGCAGGGCAGCGAGCCGGTCCAGGGCCCCCAGCTCCACATCTGCCTGGAAGTCGGCCAGGTCCAGGGCCAGTTCTGAGTGACAATGGCAGGCAGTTGGGCGCCGGGGCCGGCTCTGAGGGTGAGGGTGGCTCAGGTCAGCGAGGGCTGTGGGGTGGGCGAGGGCAGGATGGGCAGGGTTCCCCTTGAGCGAAAACAGAAAGGACACAGAGCCCTCCCAAGCTGTGAGGAGAAGAGCTTGGGTGAGGAGCCCAGGAGGGGATGGGGAGACCTTCACCGCCTGCTCGGGGCAGACGACCAAGCTCGTTTAATGGAAACCACCCAATACTTACCACCTCCAGCCCTGGAGGCTGGCAGGGGTTTGCCAAGGCGAGCCAGGAGAGGGGCTAAGAGAATGGCACGTATATGGCCCGGAAGTACTCAAGGGCTCCAGGATGGGGAGGTGTGCTCTGGCTTGAGCACAGGTAAGGGGGGTAGAGGGTGGGAGCAGGGAGGCACCAGGGGAGGCCGGTGGGGGGCAATACACCATGGGAAACAGCCAAGGGCCCCTGGGCCTGGAGTAGCGTGGGTTACCTTGGGCAGCCGGCGCAGGGTCTGCGTGTGGCGCAGGTGAGCGCAAGGCTGAGCCGAGGCCTGGGGTCGCAGGCTGCCGGGGAAGCTCAGGACCTGGGGCGGGACATGGAAGGCGACAGCGTCAGGCCGAGCCCCCAAGCCCACCCTCACCTCTAGGCCCTGCCGTGCACACACTGGCTCTCGGCCCTCACCTCTGTGTACTCAGGCTCCGAAGTGCCCCTGGGCCATAGGCACTCCAGCACCTCCAGCTGCCCGAAGTGCACTTCCGTGCTGGTGATCCGCCGGCCCCTACTTGTCCTCAGCTCCCAGGAAAGCTGTACAGCGGCACCCGTTAGCCTATGGGGAAGAAGCTGGGCATCAGAAGGTGGGCTTCAGGGGCTCAGGGAGTCCCCTCTAGTTCAGGCCCGCCTTGGGCTTGTACCGGACATGGCTACAGGGACAGGCCCTCTGGAAGCGCGGTCGGAGATGGTAGAAGTCATGGGAGCCGAAGGACCCATCCTTGGTGGCATCGAACTCCGCAAAAAAGTGGGTGGTGAGGTCAGGTGGTCCGGAAGACGGGGCAGATGTCTGAAGCAAGGTCAGGGTCACACCCCCCAAGGTCATCTTCAGCAGCGAGTCGGGGCGCAGGGTGTTCAAGGGGGGTGCAGGGGCTGTCTTGCCTGAGAGGACAAAGGCTTCACCAGAGGCTCCCCAGAGCTCATGGGCATCCCAGGTAAAGTGACAGTCAGACACTGGGCTAGAGGCCAGGAGAAGCCCTGGCCTAGCTGGATCGTGACTCTGGCCAGGGGCTTGGCCAGGCACGGGTGACGTGAAGCCTTATTATGCCAGACACTGAGTCTACGCTCAGTTCAACCCGCTCAAGGAAGCTGGAAGAACTGGAGGTGACGAAGCACTTACTCAGTACCTGACACTTGCGATCTCTCAATAAACATCAGCCCAAACGTGCAGCCTGGCAGGGTCAGATCTTATCCCTTTTTTATGGAAGGGGAAACTGAGTTTAAGTGCTTGGCCCAAGGTCACTAACTCCGAAACTCAGGTTCTGTCCATCGCCACCTCCCCTGAGCGTTCCCACGGAACCAAGTCACCAACGGTGGACCTCCAGGCAGCGCTGGAGGCCTCCCACATGCACGTAGCAAAGATGACACCGGCGCCAAGCCTTCTTCCAGCTCTTCCTGCCCCTGGAGGACTCACCGGTTGGGGGGCCCTGAGCAGAGAGCCGGCGGGAGGCCACGTTGCTGTGCACAGAGGTGCCCAGGTCTACATCGGAGAGGGAGAGCTCAGACAGCGCTGAGGCCACACTGCTTGTGAGGCCCGCCATGGAGAAGAAGAGGTCTGTGGGCCAGAGGAAGGGGGTCAGAGACAGCCGGGCTCAGCCCCCTGACTCCCGCGCCCACAGTAGACACCCCGCCAATTGCTGGCTCCGGCTCCACACCCACCAGTGCTCTCCAAGTTGACAAGGGGGTTCGAAAGGGGGTCTGAGCCGAGGGGCTCAGCTACAGTCCCCGCCAGCAGCTGCTGATTCAGATCCTGTTCAATCAGCCACAGATCTTCAGCACCTAGTGGGCGGCTCTTGTTCAGCTTGTCGACCAGGCCCTCGGGGTCTACAGGGGAGGACACTTCCTTGTGTCAGTCCAGTCTGGCCGGTGCCTTCCCAGCCACCCCACTGCCTGGACCGCCCAGAGGCCTCACCTGCAAGGCTCAGTGCGCCAAGCAGTTCCTGAAGCTGCTGGAGCTGCCGCGGGGTCAGGAGCAGGTGCAGGGAGCCCAGCTGCCCACACACCTCCAGCTGGGGGTGGAGGAAGCAACCGTGGAGCCTACACCAGCCACCGCCGCCGCCCACGTGCCCTCACCCTGAGGAGGCAGGACGCCAGTGGCCAGGCTAAGCTCTGCCACCAACTAGCTGTGTGACCCTGGCTCCAACTTGACCACTCCGAGCCTCAGTTTCTCCACTTGCCTAGAAGGCAGTAATTTCCCCCACTCAACGACCCCGCTCCGTCCCAGGGAAGATCAGCATTGCTGAGGAGGATCCTGAGATGCGGCATACTCCCTCCTCCCCAGGGGCCTGGAGACCCACCTTGGGGCCTGGGAAGGCCTCATTTTGCTTCAGTTTCACTGTCAGCTCCAGGCACCCTGAGCAGCTGCCAATCTGCAAAGGAGGCTCTGGGGGTCCTTCCTGGGAGACAAGAAGACATGGGAGGGGAGGGGGTGAAAAGATGCAGCCAAAGATGGTCAGAAGGGAGGGAGAGGGGCAGATGGGTCAAGGGCCAGAGAGGACAGGGATTAGAAGGAGAAAGAGACTGCGAGGACCAGAGTTGGCCCACCTGTGGGCGGAGCTCCTCGAAGTGCAGGCGGACCCCCGCCAGCTGCAGCAGCTTGTGGAGGAAGGCAGGGGGCTGGTGCACATCCACTGGCGGTGCCTGGCTTGGGTCTCGCACTGCTTCATCGCAGTACTCTAGTCTGGGGAGTGTAGGATCAGCTCCTGCCCAGGCCACCCTCTCCCCACGCAGCATTCTGTTCTAGGAGTCTGGGGTCAGTGAAGCCTGGCCTGCGGAGCCGTCCCATCATAGCCAGGCCATCCTGGACCTCCGCGGCCATTGCTCCTCAGACCCTCAGCGTGTCACCTGATCCCGGGGGCCCAGCTACCCTTGGCCTCTACCACTTGGCCCAGGGACACCACTCCAGGCTCACAACACAGTTCGCCGCCCCCTACCCCGGCCACAGCCCAGGCCCACCCAGACTTGCCCTGACAATTCCCAGGAGCCCAGGCTGGGGGTGCAGGCGGGGCCAGGGCCACTCAGCAGCCCCTCACTCCCCCTCTTCCTCACGCCAGCCCCACCCCCCCCACGCTCAGCCTGCCCCTACCTTTGCACGTGGGCTTCCACTGCCACGCCACGCTCCCCATCACCAGGCGAGTGCTCCACCCTCACGACAGTATCCAAGAAGGTCACCTTGATCCTTCGCAGTACTGAGGGGTGGGGAGGGGTCTCAGGTCAGGCAGAGCAGCAAGGGCCAGACAAGAGTTTCCCTGTCAGACGGCAGGGTGCTGTCTGAGGCCTTTGCCCTGCGGGCCACGGAGAGGCACAGCGGCTGGGCGGGGCCTGCTCACCAGTCTCAATGGTCTGGGCAAACATCTCCAGTCCTTCCAGGGGCTGTGGTGGCTCAGAGGGCTCAGGCGGCCCATCCCGCAGGCACTCCTGGGCCAGCTGCATGCTCGTGGTCATGCACGAGGCCCAGCTCTGTGAGTCGGCAGCTCCCGGCCCTGCAGGTAGGAAGAGGGTCTCAGGGCCGGCAGGCCCCGTCAGCTCCTGGGTGCCCAGGCCCACTCGCACCACCTGCTCCCCCACCGCCACCCCTACCCCCGCCCCAGCTTTGCTCTGCCCTCACCCGGGCCCTGGCGGGGCTGTAAGGTGAGCTGGAGGCCTGACACGTGCACGGTGCAGTGGTCGGTGAGTAGCGCGGCCCAGGGCACGGCCACCTCGATAGAGCCCACGAAGCCTTCCACCAGCTCCAGTGGCGACTCCGTGGACTCCAGCACCTCATTCACAGACTGGGAGCAGGCAGGAGACAAAGCCAGCTCAGGGAAGCCCCACACCCAGCCGTCTCCCTGGCTGCTGCAATCCTTGCCTGGCTCTTCCACCTTGGAGAGCACCCTCGCTCCCCCTGTCCATCCCCCTGTCCGTCCCCCTCTCCGTCCACATGCTACCTACAAAATCCTACCTTGGCTCAACTGACCCCTCCTCTTGGCTCAACTGACCCCTCCTCTTGGCTCCACTGATCCTTCCTCTTGGCTCCACTGACCCCTCCTCTTGGCTCCACTGACCCCTCCTCTTGGCCCGCCCTATTACCATACAGTCCAATGTGCCCAGTCTTTCAAACCAGAGGAGAGGAGAACTGAAGGACAAAGAGGAGGGAGCCAGGCAGAGGGGATGGAGGGTAGGGTTTCAGGCGTGGGCACAGCACATGCAAAGGCCTGGCAGAGAGAGCAGCGGCAGCCCACATTTATCTGGGCGAGCGTGGAGTTTAAGGGGAGTGTCCAGGAGAGGTAGGCAGGGGGCTGACCTGAGCTGGAGGGGGCCCCACAACTCCAAACACTTGGGGTAGCTGTACTCTCTCTGAGGCACAAGGCTAGAGCCCCTGGTTACAAATAGGGGAGCAGCCCCCCCCACCAGTCTGGGAGCTCCCTGAGGGCAGGAGCCCACCTGCCTTCTCTGTGTGACTCCAGGTGCTCTGTGTGGCGCCACCCAGAGAGGGCCTCAGTAAACACTTGTTGGATCCATGAATGAAATACACGGCAGAGCTAGAAGGCCCACAGATATCACACGCAAATTCCTCACCTACAGATCCACAGATGGGGAAACTTGAGGCCTAAAGAGAAGGGACTAGCCTAGTCACCCAGTGTACTATGGGAACTGAGACTGAGACCCAGGCACTGGGCTTCTTTGGGGGTCTGCAAGGGAGGGGCTGCAGGCCTGGCAGCTTGGAGAAGGGCGGGCATACTGGGAAAGCACTTGCATTCCAACAGGGCCCAACTCCTCCCTGGAGGCCAGGCAGGAAAGCAGCCTAGCTAGGAGCCAATTCAAATCCCCAACCAGAGGGCAGGGCGGGTGGAAGTATAGAAAGGCAGCCTAGAGGTCTGGGCCAGCCTAAGAGGCTGAGGTCAGAGGTCAGAAAAGGTCTCCCCCACTGGGATTCACAGGCAAGAGGTGCCACCAAGTCTGGGCTCAGGGGTCTCCGCCTACCCCACGTTTGCTCAGGAAGACCTGGTCTACCCTAAAGCCCAGCTTTTCCTGCCCAGACTGTATTGAGGCCAGGCACCCTGTCTACTCCCCCAGAAAACTGAGAAGCCCCTGTCCCCATGCCCACCTCTGTTGCTCTGGACTGGAGGGTTGACCCAGTGCCAGCCCTGGTCTGGCGCCTCTAACTGGTGGCTCCTTTGCAACTTCCCAGGTCAGCTGAACCGTGAGACACAGCTCCTCACTGCCCCCAGCCGCAGGCCTCTGACCCAGAGCTTATTCCTCTCCGCTTCGCCAGCATCTCTCTCCTCTCTGCCTAAGGCCAGATCTCTCCACCTTTCCTCGAGGGCTTTCCTCTAGGTGGGGATGCTGATGCCCAAGCTCCTCCCCAAACACCCATTCAGTCCATCCCACTCTCCTACAAGCAGGAAGTAGGCAGCAGTGGCAGTCACACAACGTGTTGATCAACAGGGGTGCTGACGCGGTTGTTGACATCCATATCCGGAGATGAACGCCACCCACCGAGCCAGGGTCGTGGGGTCAGGAGGTCAGGGCACTTTTCCCACAGGTGCCCACAGCAGGGCCCTGGACCCCTGCTAGACTTCCCTAACCAGCTGTATGCCCCAACTCTGCCACTTCCCTGGCCTGGTCCCACCAGAGCCCCCTAGTTTCCGAGGTTCCTCCTCACCCTCTCCTTAGCCCCTTGGCACCACGCTCAACTCAGGCCCCCAATTTGATACACTAATTCTGGCATTCTCCAGACAAGTGACATCCTGCTCCCCAGCTTCAGTTTCTCCTCCTGTGAAGCAGAGGCAGGGGCCCCTTCTGTCCAGCTTCTGGCTCTGGAGGCGATCAGCTGACCCCTGGAAAGGGCCGGACGCCCAAGGCCTCTCCACTCCGGTGCCTGGTCCCCTAGTCCGACCCTTTCGCAGGGAGCCTCAGGATGCTGCGCCCCCCAGTCAGACCCTTCCAGGGCTCGGGCCTGGATCCTCACCCAGATCTCCAGGTGTATATCCCGCAGGACAACGCTGCCCTTGTACAGATCGAGGCTTAGCTGGTCCAGGCTGAGGTGCTCCTGGAAGAAGTGACCCAAGTAGTGGTGCAGCAAGTAGCGGCAGACCCGCTCTTTCACACAGTTCGACCACGGCCATAGCCATCGTGACATCTCGGAGACCGCCGGGCCCGGGCCGCCTCCACTCGCCGCCCGCCGGCGTTCCCCGTCCGGTTGCGCTGTTCACTAGAGCCCCCGGCTCACCCCGCCGCTTCTCTTAGCGCCAGGCCGCACCCCCGGACGCCTGACCACGCCCCCCACGCTCACTGCCATTGGCCACTGCAAAGGGCAAGGCCTACTGATTGGCCGCGGGGGCGGAGCCTTCAGGCGCGAAAAAGGGACTGGGCTCTCTGCAAGATATAGGGCTCCCAATATTAATTTACGCTTGCGTATAAATTCTGTGTGGGAGGACCTTTAACCTCTCTCCTACGGGCTCCGGGAAGGCTGTCGCTTGAGGTGCCAGCCCCTCAAAGGAATGCGCATGTGCCGACTCGTCCAACTAGTACTTGAGGTAGTTGGCGAGGATTTAAAGGGACAGTGTCCCATTAAACTTCGTAAAAAGCTTTCCAGAGGCATACTTAGTGTGAGAGCCCAGTACGCATCTCTAGAAACGATTAAGTGAAAACCTTTGCATTTTACAAAACGCTTAACCTTCCGCTGTCTCATTCAACCCCCACAACAACCTCGAGCGTGGAGATTATTGTCACCATTTTACAGATAAGGAAACAGATTTATAAAGGTTGCTGTGAGTCCACTGTGAAGGAGGTCTCACCTGGAATGCTTGACCGGAGGTTAACTGATCTTCCCTTCTCTCTGTACTTGGTCAGGCCTCCAGCCCCTCCCTGTAATAATAATAATAATGTTTTTTAATATCTCTAATCCTAAAATTCAATAAAGAATGGATTCTAACCCCCTTGAGCAGAGGTTTATTGTTTTGCACAGCCCTTGAGCTAAGAATTTTTTTTTTTAATTATGTATTTATTTACTTATTTTGGCTGCCCTGGGTCTTGGTAGCAGCACATGGGATCTTCATTGCGGCATGGGACTTTTTAGTTGCAGCACGTGGACTCTTTAGTTGCAGCATGCGAACTCTTAGTTGTGGCATGCATGCAGGATCTAGTTCCCCAACCAGGGATCAAACCTGGGCCCCCTGCCTTGGGAGTGCGGCGTCTTATCCACTGGACCAGCAGGGAAGCCCCCTAAGAATGGTTTTTACATATTCGAATAGTTGGAAAAAATCAAAAGAAGAATATGATTTCATGACGTGAAAATCATATGAAATTCACAGTGTGTCCACAAATAAAGTTTTAGTAGAAGACAGCCATGCTCATTTGATTAAGTACTCTCTAGGGCTGCTTTCTTGCTATAGCAGAGTTGAGTACTTGAGACTCAACCTGCAAAGCCTAAAATATTTATTTTATGGCCCTTTACAGGAAAAGTTTGCCCACTCCTGCTCTACAGGTTTAGTCACACAAGCTCCCTTACATCATGATGACTTAGGAGATACCCACAGGTAATTATAATTATAATTCCATTTTAGCCTTACTAGGGAGATGGACCCTACTGCAATCTAAAGCCAAAAGTTGGCCGGAAGCAAAGGCAACCACCCCGGCCTGAGGCTCAGGGATCTGGGTTCCAGTCGCAGCTCTGTGTGGCCTCAGGCAAGTCACTGCTCCTGTTGGTGAGACTGTTTTATCCCCCTTAGCCTGGGGTTGGGTTAGTAGGCAGGATGGCTCATTACCTGGAAGGGACTGAAGAACAGCCTCTGAGAGAATTGTGGGAAACACTAGGAAGGCCCCGTTCTAGGAGACTGGCTAATAAGATGGCTACTCAGAAAATGCTTGTGGAATGAATCAAGAGGTCTGCCTGACCCCCGTGACAGGCCAGGGGCAGAGCTGTGTTCATCGAGTGTTCATTAAATTAATAATAAAAATAATAGACACCATGAATTGAGCCCATGTGATGTCCTGGACCCTGGGCTTGTCACTTGACATGCATGACTTCATCTGCTCGTCACCACACAGGCTCATGAAGGAGGCACTGTTGCAGCAGAAATAGAAATGAAGTTTTCCCTCTCCTGAGAACAAGGAAAATAAAAGGAACAGTGAACAGGCTAGAGAAGAAACATAACCTGGCCTGAAAGAGGGTGTCAATCCTGGTTTTATTTTAACTGTTACTAAACCGTAATGTCTGTAGTTAGATTTGCCCTTCACAAAGCTAACCTGTCACCACTAATCCTGTGTAATTTACATTCTGCACCTGGTATTTGCTCCCCCTATAATCTCTAGTAGCAAATCACCCCTTGTAGCTGTTCGCATTTCAGAAAGGAGGTCCCAGACCAATAACCCAGAGACTAACGGACCCAATTACCGGGCTGCTGGACCCAATTACAGGCTTGCCTGACTCCAGCAGTGGCTGTTTTGAAATAATGCAAGAAGAATGCAAGGCATTCACCATTTTGATCCTTATCACTTACTTCGGACTGCAAACTCCCCTATAAGGATCCCTGTAATTCCCCAGGAAGGGGGGCACAGTTCTTGAGGTGCTAGCCTACTGTGTCCTCCCTTTGCCTGGCAAAGAATATTAAAAAAGCCTCTCTATTTCTTACCTTCCAAATCTCTGTCTCCGTATTTTTATTCGGCATTGGTGTACAGGGAGCCAAGATTTTGGCAACAGCACTATTAATACCCCCATTTTACAGAGAGGAAAACTGAGGCTGTGTGCCTAAGTGCCTGTGGAGCAAGTGAATGAACAAGCATCACTTCTCCTCCCAAAGGCAGTGGGAATAGAAGGGCAGATTCTGGAGTCTAGGAAAAGTTGTCCTTATGTTCCATCTAGGAGGGAGCTACCATTCCCCTGCAGTGGGAATGGAGAGTACCACCTGCAAAGGGTGGGGACACCGGGCCATTCCCTATATCCAGACAGACCTCCAATCTGGGGTGGCTGCTTCCTAGGTTGGCTTCCTGCCACGGAGGCTGCACTCAAATCTTGTCTTTCATTGTAACTTTACTAGAAGCCACATCTGTCTCTCAGAAGTGGGTTCTTGTGAGTCCACTCCTAAGCCTGATTCCCTCTGTGGCCAGGACACAGTGCAGTGTCTGTGCTACAACAGAGAAGTATATAGGACTCAGAGGGTTAGAAAGTTCCTTCCTGCCACCTCCCCTAGACAATACACAGTGAACTCCACAGAAATCCAACAAATACAGTGGCCCTGGGCACTGGACAACTGGATCTCAGAGAACTCAAGGGGTCTGGAAAAGCATGGGGCCAGGGTTCCTCCCCACAGAAAGAAAAGGAGAGGGCCAGGCTTTGTGGGGCTTCTTGGGGGCCTCCCCACATCAGATAGGTGGGAACTTATAATGCAAACCAGGTTCTCTAGGCCTCAGGGGCCTAGAGGGGGAGGCTCTCCCTTCCCTAGGAATGGCCCATCCAGAAGAAGCCCCTCTGGGAATTTCCTCAGTGGGATCATGATAGGTGTAAAATTGATCATGGAAGGTAGCCTGGGGGCTGTGGTTTTTGACTTGGCCATGGTGGAGGGCCTGGATTTTGCATTTTGTCTAAATTGTGGTAAAATATACATGATAAATGTTACCATTTCTAAAAGTACAATTCAGTAGTGCTAAGTGTATTCACATTGTTGTGGAACTAATCTCCCGAACTTTTTCATTTGCAAAACTGAAATTCTATACTCATTAAACAGCAACACCAAACTGGGTGAATTTTGTAATATGTGAATGATACCCCAAGAAAGATGATTTAGAAAATAATTTTCAACTCCCCACCCCCCATGTGACATTGTATCTGTTCTGAGACACAGTTCAAAGGCTATTTCTTGCAGGAAGTCTTATGTGTGTCCTCCACACTTCAGTGCCCCAGTCCTCAAACTGAGCACCCCCTTTGTACAAAGCACCAACCCTCCATGGCCAACCTGGCCTGGAGACCCTCAGAGTTCAGGGCACTAGCCCCCAGGGGACCTGGGGTGGGGGTCTGGCGCTGGCATGATCCTGACTTAGGCTGGGAGGTGGGGGCCTGGACCGTGGTCCCAGCTTTGATGGTAGGCTATGTAACCCTGGGCAAAGCACTTCTCCTCTCTGGGCCTCGGGGTCCTCACCTGGTTGTAGAAGGCTTGGTGGGCCTGCCCTCCCCCAGCTTTTTCTGCAGGGGCGTGGGACAGGCTTCATCTCCTGAGCCTGGGAGATGGGCAAGGAGGGGATTATGGGTTTCCAGCTGACAGACGAGGTCACCAAGAGCCAGATGGACAAGACCTGCTGAGCAAGGGGTTTCATCCTGGATCTCAGCCTCGCTAAACTATGGCCTTTGCTCTTTTTTTTTTTTTTTTTTTTTTTTTACCATCTTTATTGGAGTATAATTGCTTTACAAATGGCCTTTGCTCTTTATTGCTCCAGTAGGTGAGCACCTCTTGGGCACCCAGGCTCCCTCTGCAGCAGGGAAGGTGGCTGGGTGGTTCCACTGGGGTACTGAGTGGTCAACAAGGCCTAAGGCAGAGTGAGGAAGACTCTAAAAAGGGCCCCAGCCCACTCCCTGACTTTATCGCCAGGTTTCATTGCCCACTCCTGTTGCTCACATGGACCAGTTGTTTATTTAGGCAAAACTGGGTGGAAGCAGAAGCAAGAAGAACTACAATTCTGCAGCCTGTGGAAGGAAAACCACATTCACAGAAAGACAGACAAAATGAAAAAGCAGAGGACTTTGTACCAGATGAAGGAACAACATAAAACCCCAGAAAAACAACTAAATGAAGTGGAGATAGGCAACCTTCCAGAAAAATAATTCAGAATAATAATAATGAAGATGATCCAGGACCTCAGAAAAAGAATGGAGGCAAAGATCGAGAAGATGCAAGAAATGTTTAACAAAAACCAAGAAGAATTAAAGAACAAACACCTAGAAGAATTAAAGAACAAACACCTAGAAGAATTAAAGAACAAACACCTAGAAGAATTAAAGAACAAACAAACAAAGATGAACAATACAATAACTGAAATGAAAAATACACTAGAAGGAATCAATAGCAGAATAACTGAGGCAGAAAACCGGATAAGAGACCTGGAAGAAAGAATGGTGGAATTCACTGCCGTGGAACAGAATAAAGAAAAAAGAATGAAAAGAAATGAAGACAGCCTAAGAGACCTCTGGGACAACATTAAACGCAACAACATTCACATTATAGGGGTCCCAGAAGGAGAAGAGAGAGAGAAAGGACCCAAGATTATAGTTGAAAACTTCCCTAACATGGGAAAGGAAATAGCCACCCAAGTCCAGGAAGCACAGAGAGTCCCAGGCAGGATAAACCCAAGGAGAAACACGCCAAGACACATAGTAATCAAATTGACAAAAATTAAAGACAAAGAAAAATTATTGAAAGCAGAAAGGGAAAAACGACAAATAACATACAAGGGAACTCCCATAAGGTTAACAGCTGATTTCTCAGTGGAAACTCTACAAGCCAGAAGGGAGTGGCACGATATATTTAAAGTGATGAAAGGGAAGAACCTACAACTAAGATTACTCTAACCGGCAAGGATCTCATTCAGATTCGATGGAGAAATCAAAAGCTTTACAGACAAGCAAAAGCTAAGAGAATTCAGCACCACCAAATCAGCTCTACAACAAAGTACCTTTAGGACTTCTCTAAGTGGGAAACACAAGAGAAGAAAAGGACCTACAAAAACAAACCCATAACAATTAAGAAAATGGTAATAGGAACATACATATCGATAATTACCTTAAACGTGAATGGGTTAAATGCTCCAACCAAAAGACACAGGCTTGCTGAATGGATACAAAAACAAGACCCATCTATATGCTGTCTACAAGAGACCCACTTCAGACCTAGGGACACATACAGACTGAAAGTGAGGGGATGGAAAAAGATATTCCATGCAAATGGAAATCAAAAGAAAGCTGGAGTAGCAATACTCATATCAGATAAAATAGACTTTAAAATAAAGAATGTTACCAGAGACAAGGAAGGACACTACATAATGATCAAGGGATCAATCCAAGAAGAAGATATAACAATTATAAATATATACGCACCCAACATAGGAGCACCTCAATACATAAGGCAACTGCTAACAGCTATAAAAGAGGAAATCGACAGTAACACAGTAATAGTGGGGGACTTTAACACCTCACTTACACCAATGGACAGATCATCCAGACAGAAAATTATTAAGGAAACACAACCTTTAAATGAAACAATAGACCAGATAGATTTAATTGATATTTATAGGACATTCCATCCCAAAACAGCAGATAACACTTTCTTCTCAAGTGCACATGGAACATTCTCCAGGATGGGTCACAAATCAAGCCTCAGTAAATTTAAGAAAATTGACATCATATCAAGCATCTTTTCCTACTACAGCGCTATGAGATGAGAAATAAATTACAGGGAAAAAAACGTAAAAAACACAAACTCATGGAAGCTAAACAATACGTTACTAAATAACCAAGAGATCACTGAAGAAATCAAAGAGGAAATCAAAAAATACCTAGAGACAAATGACAACGAAAACACAATGATCCAAAACCTATGGGATGCAGCAAAAGCAGTTCTAAGAGGGAAGTTTATAGCAATACAAGCCTACCTCAAGAAACAAGAAAAATCTCAAATAAACAATCTAACCTTACAGCTAAAGGAACTAGAGAAAGAAGAACAAATGAAACCCAAAGGTAGTAGAAGGAAAGAAATCATAAAGATCAGAGCAGAAATAAATGAAATAGAAACAAAGAAAACAGTAGCAAAGATCAATAAAACTAAAAGCTGGTTCTTTGAGAAGATAAACAAAATTGATAAACCTTTAGCCAGACTCATCAAGAAAAAGAGGGAGAGGACTCAAATCAGTAAAACTAGAAATGAAAAAGGAGAAGTTACAATGGACACTGCAGAAATACAAAGCATCATAAGAGACTACTACAAGCAACTCTATGCCAATAAAATGGACAACCTGGAAGAAATGAACAAATTCTTAGAAAGGTATAATCTTCCAAGACTGAACCAGGAAGAAATAGAAAATATGAACAGACCAGTCACAAGTAACGAAATTGAAACTGTGATTAAAAATTTTCCAACAAACAAAAGTCCAGGACCAGATGGCTTCACAGGTGAATTCTATCAAACATTTAGAGAAGAGCTAAAACACATCCTTCTCAAACTCCTCCAAAAATTTGCAGAGGAAGGAACACTCCCAAACTCATTCTATGAGGCCACCATCACCCTGATACCAAAACCAGACAAAGATACTACAAAAAAAGAAAATTACAGACCAATATCATTGATGAATATAGATGCAAAAATCCTCAACAAAATACTTGCAAACAGAATCCAACAACACATTAAAAGGATCATACACCATGATCAAGTGGGATTTATCCCAGGGATGCAAGGATTCTTCAATATATGCAAATCAATCAATGTGATATACCATATTAACAAATTGAGGAATAAAAACCATATGATCATCTCAATAGATGCAGAAAAAACTTTTGACAAAATTCAACACCCATTTATGATAAAAACTCTCCAGAAAGTGGCCATAGAGGGAACCTACCTCAACATAATAACGGCCTTATACAAAAAACCCACAGCAAACATCATTCTCAATGGTGAAAAACTGAAAGCATTTCCTCTAAGATCAGGAACAAGACAAGGATATCCACTCTCGCCACTACTATTCAACATAGTTTTGGAAGTTCTAGCCATGGCAGTCAGAGAAGAAAAAGAAATAAAAGGAATACAAATTGGAAAAGAAGGAATAAAACTGTCACTGTTTGCAGATAACAAGATACTACACATAGAGAATCCTAAAGATGTCACCAGAAAACTACTAGAGCTAATCAATGAATTTGGTAAAGTTGCAGGATACAAAATTAATGGACAGAAATCTCTTGCATTGCTATACACTAACAACGAAAGATCAGAAAGAGAAATTAAGGAAACAATCCCATTCACCTTTGCAACCTAAGAAGGTAAAAGACCTGTACTCAGAAAACTATAAGACACGGATGAAAGAAATCAAAGATGACACAAACAGATGGAGAGATATACCATGTTCTTGGATTGGAAGAATCAATATTGTGAAAATGACCATACTACCCAAAGCAATCTACAGATTCAATGCAATCCCTATCAAATTACCAATGGCATTTTTTACAGAACTAGAACAAAAAAAACTTAAAATTTGTATGGAGACACAAAAGACCCCAAATAGCAAAAGCAATCTTGAGGGAAAAAGACGGAGCTGGAGGAATCAGACTCCCTAACTTCAGACTATACTACAAAGCTACAGTAATCAAGACAATATGGTACTGGCACAAAAACAGAAATATATGGAACAGGATAGAAAGCCCAGAGATAAACCCAAGCACCTATGGTCAACTAATCTATGACAAAGGAGGCAAGGATATACAATGGAGAAAAGACAGTCTCTTCAATAAGTGGTGCTGGGAAAACTGGAATGCTACATGTAAAAGAATGAAATTAGAACACTCCCTAACACCATACACCAGAATAAACTCAAAATGGATTAGAGACCTAAATGTAAGACCGGACACTATAAAACTCTTAGAGGAAAACATAGGAAGAACACTCTTTGACATAAATCACAGCAAGATCTTTTTTGATCCACCTCCTAGAGTAATGGAAATAAAAACAAAAGTAAACAAATGGGACCTAATGAAACTTAAAAGCTTTTGCAAGGCAAAGGAAACTACAAACAAGACAAAAAGACAACCCTCAGAATGGGAGAAAATATTTGCAAATGAATCAACTGACAAAGGATTAATCTCCAAAATATATGAACAACTTATGCAGCTCAATATTAAAAAAAAACCAACCCAATCCAAAAATGGGCAGAAGACCTAAATAGACATTTCTCCAAAGAAGACTTACAGATGGCCAAGAAGCACATGAAAAGCTGCCCAACATCACTAATTATTAGAGAAATGCAAATCAAAACTACAGTGAGGTAACACCTCACACCAGTTAGAATGGGCATCATCAGAAAATCTACGAACAACAAGTGTTGGAGAGGGTGTGGAGAAAAGGGAACCCTCTTGCACTGTTGGTGGGAATGGAAATTGATACAGCCACTATGGAGAACAGTATGGAGGTTCCTTAAGAAACTAAAAATAGAATTACCATATGATCCAGCAATCCCAGTACTGGGCACATACCCAGAGAAAACCATAATTCAGAAAGACACATGCACCCCAATGTTCATTGCAACACTATTTACAATAGCTAGGTCATGGAAGCAATGTAAATGTCCATGGACAGACGAATGGATAAAGAAGATGTGGTACATATATATAATGGAATATTACTCAGCCATAAAAAGGAACGAAATTGGGTCATTTGTAGAGACGTGGATGGATCTAGAGACTGTCATACAGAGTGAAGTAAGCCAGAAAGAGAAAAACAAATATTGTATATTAACGCATATATGTGGAACCTAGAAAAATGGTACAGAGGAACTGGTTTGCAGGGCAGAAATAGAGACACAGATGTAGAGAACAAACATATGGACACCAAGGGGGGAAAGCGGCAGGTGGGGGGGGGGTGTGGGTTGGGATGAACTGGGAGATTGGGATTGACATGTATACACTAGTATGTATAAAATAGATAACTAATAAGAACCTGCTGTATAAAAAGTAAATAAAATAAAATTCAAAAAACAAAACAGGGCTTCCCTGGGGGCGCAGTGGTTGAGAATCTGCCTGCCAATGCAGGGGACACAGGTTCGAGCCCTGGTTTGGGAAGATCCCACATGCCGCGAAGCAACTAGGCCCGTGAGCCACAATTACTGAGCCTGCGCGTCTGGAGCCTGTGCTCCGCAACAAGAGAGGCCATGATAGTGAGAGGCCCGCGCACCGCGATGAAGAGTGGCCCCCACTTGCCGCAACTAGAGAAGGCCCTCGCACAGAAACGAAGACCCAACACAGCCATAAATCAATCAATCAATCAATCAATCAATCAAAGCAAAACAAAATTGCTGGGTGGAGATTTCACAGCCTAGTATAGGGGATGGAGTCCAGGGGAATGAAAGGTGTTGGGGTCCAGAGTGCTAGGAAGGGGGCCCTGGAGTACAAGCTGGAAAATTTTGGCAGGAATGCCAAACTCTTGGAAGTCCACCTGTGCCTTGGATACTCTGCAGCAGGATTTTGAACAAGAGACCCCAGTAGCACATCTTAGGTCCCAGAGGGGCTGGGAGTTCCATCCAGGGAGGCTAGCTTGCCTGGGGTGGGGTGGCAGCACCAGGGAGAACCCCCTGCTCTGATGCTTTGCCACTCCTAGGCTGGCCCTTTAAACCGAGATCATGATGTCACCTTAGACAGCAAGGGACGGGAGGGGGACTGCAGGCCTGAGGAAGGACTGCATTTCCCAGCAGCCTTGGGTGCACCACACCCCTCCCAGCAGGCACTGGCTCACTGCAGACTATTAACCAGTCCAGTGCCAGTTTCTACTGGGGTTTTGAAGCGTCCAGCCATTCTGGAGTGAGGGTGGGGTTCCCTTGGGGGTGGAATGCCTGGGGCACAGATGGAGCAGGCCAAATCTTTGGGCCTGACATAGGATTGGGCCTCTTTCCTGCCAGAGTCCTGCCATCGCCCCCAGCTTCCTGGTGCAGACTCCTGAGTCTTCCTCTCTCCCTATGCAGTCTCCCTTGCAGAAAGCAGGAACCCAGCGCCAGCTGGACCCCTTCCCGCTCAGCTTCAGTCTTGTCCCTGGGTGCCCGCAGGGATTACCCCTTTGGTCAGGCAGCCGCTTTAATTGGTGAGGGGACTACATCTCCCAGCTGCCCCGGGCGGGAACTTCCTGACGCAGCACCACCCCCCCCCCCCGCTCCCGCCCCCGGCCCCCAAACCCGCGGGGATGTGCGGGCCGACTGGGGGAGGTGACTTGATGTCATCGTGAGCAGCTGGGCGGCGGGTGCCGGTGCTCACAGAGCCGGGGCTCCTGTGGTGCTACGCGGGTCGGGTCCCACGACTTGAGGAGAGGTCTGCGCGCTGCCCCGGGCAGCCCAGAGCCCGTCGGGCGCCCGCGCCCCGACCCGGGGCTGAGTTGGGTGCACGCTCCGGCCCACCCGGAGCCAGAGAGAGAACCCAGGAGCGCCGCCTCCCAGCGCCAGCGCCCTGAACCGGACCGCGGCTCGGGAGCCCTGAACAGCTGCTCCCCTCCCCACCGGCAGCCCCTGGAGGGTCGGCGACCAAAGTCTGGGCATCTGAGAAGTGAGTGGCCCCCCCTCGAGAAGCAGATGAGATCTGGGGGCGAGGAAGGAGAAACTGAGGTGGGGGAGGCTGCGGGTCGTGGGGGGGCAGGGGGATGGGACCCTCATTCTTGGGGAAGTCCCTGGTGACCGGATTAGTGGAGCAGAAACCCCGTTCTTTTAGGGGCCAGGGATGAGGAACGAGGTCCCCGTTCCAGGTAGGGGCTGGCTGGCGGGAGAGGCCCTGTTTCGAGAAGGGTTGTTTTGGAGTCTGGGGCCTTTCAGCCCGGGAGAAGGGAGGGCCCTGTCTCCTGTGGGAGAGGGCTGCGCCTCTCTTTAGGGTCTGGGCCAGGGTAGGAGGGAAAGAAGACTTGGGCGCTCCGCCGCAGCCCCACACGCTGTCCTGAAAGAACTGACAGGCTCTCTCTGTCTGTTTCTTGCTGACCTCTCTGCCCTGACTTCTTTTTTAAAAGAGCCAGGGTGGGAACCCTAACTGGACTCTTCCGACCCTCAGGAAGGACCTGAGACCTGAGCCATCCTCCTCTCTACCGTGCTTGCCCCCCAGGACTGGGCAGTTGCCAGAGGCCCTGGGGGGGGGGCCAGGACTGTGGCTGTGCGCCTCCCCACCGCACAGGATGGGCCTGAGTTAGTCAGCCCAGCCTCACGCAGCGTCCTGCAGGCCCAGAGGGAAGCTCAGGGGCTCTGAAGGCTTGGCCCACCGCCTGACCGCCATGGAGACGAAGCTGCCCCCCGCGAGCACCCCCGGCAGCCCCTCGTCCCCAGGGCTGTCCCCGGTGCCCCCACCCGACAAGGTGGACGGCTTCTCCCGCCGTTCCCTCCGCAGGGCCCGGCCCCGGCGGTCCCACAGCTCCTCTCAGTTCCGCTATCAGAGCAACCAGCAGGAACTCATCCCACTGCCCCTGCTCAAAGGTGAGCCCGGCTCTTGGCTCCGGGGCTACCTGAGTCCTGGAGTGGGCAAGTGAGGTTTGGGGGTGGGGTGGTGGGAAGCAGCTGGCAGCTGCCATCGGAGGGAGTCTGGACGGCCCCTTCCAGGCCAGGGACTCCACCACCTGACCGCCACCCCCCAGCCCTCTACCCTCTCTGCTGACGCATGGCCTGACTGGCCTGTCATCCTTGGAGGTGGGGCATCTGGAGGTGGCGCCACCCTGGGGGGCAGACCAGGGCCAAGGGTGGGGCCTACAGCTTGGGTTCCAGGAGGCCACTAGCAGCCCAGCTGCTGCCGGGGTCCTGGGGCAGGTGCTTAGCATGCCTCCCTGCGGTCACCGTGAAGTCCCCCCGACTCTGGGCTACAGAGCCCAACTGGCTGAGGCAGAGGGCACCCGAGAGGTCCTCAGTGCTGGCTCTTCTCCCCACTTCTGGCTCTTAGAACAGAGTGCCGCCTATGAGAGGGAGGCAGTGGCTGTTTGGGCACCTGTGGAAAGCCCAGGCAGCCAGGGTCTGTTACCACGCTTGAAAATCAGGCTATCATGTTCACTGAGCCTAGGTTAGGATGAAGAGATGAAGCTCCTTTACTTCAAAAGAATGGAGGATGGGACAGAAGTTGTTTGCTTTCTGCAAGGAGTGGGAGATGGCACAAAAGCATGGGGTCTGGGGGGCAGAGGAGCCTGCCTTAGGGATTAGGAGGGCCCGCCCCTGCCCAGAGCTGTGGCAGCTGGGGCCCAGGCTCAGCCCCCTCCTTCCTCCCCAGATGTGCCAGCCTCTGAGCTGCATGAGCTGCTGAGCCGGAAGCTGGCCCAGTGTGGGGTGATGTTTGACTTCTTGGACTGTGTGGCCGACCTGAAGGGGAAGGAGGTGAAGCGGGCGGCGCTCAATGAGCTGGTGGAGTGTGTGGGGAGCACTCGGGGGGTCCTCATTGAGCCTGTCTACCCAGACATCATCCGCATGGTGAGCACCTGGCACCTGGCCTCTGGGGGAGGGCTTGGTGCCCATGGGAACCCTAAGCCTGCCTGCGGAGCCCCCGTGCGGAGAATAAACCCACACTCTTTGGCTTGGCCTCAAGGCCCACATCTTCCTCGCCCGCAACCCCTGTCCCAGCCCCACTGTTGCCCAGCACCCAGCCAGTGTAGGTCACTCAGTGCCTCCTGGGCTTGTCCCACCCTGCGCTTTTGCTTATGCTCTCCTGAGGCCTGGTGTGCACTCCCACCACGTTCCTTATCGCCATGGCCTGGCTCAGGTGCTGCCTCTTCCATGAAGCCTCTCTCAATGCCCAAGCTAGAAATCTCCCTTTTGCTGCTTAGAATGTCCTTAGACCTTACCACTTGCCATCTCGTCTTCCCTGCTGGACTGCACCTGATAGAGGGCAGAGATGTATCTCATCCACCCCTGGGTCCCCAACCCTGGGCCCAGGTCTTCCATGAACTAGATGTTCAGGTGATGATTGCCAAGGAGTGAACTGGTTGCTTGGGCAGGTGCTGAGGCCCGTTAAACTTTGGATGAGGGATGTCCTGGCTTCCGCCTTCAAGGGTTCTTCCGTAAAGAACCCTGACTCTGTCCCCTCAGATCTCAGTGAATATCTTCCGGACGCTGCCACCCAGTGAGAACCCTGAATTTGACCCTGAAGAGGATGAGCCCAACCTTGAGCCTTCATGGCCACATCTTCAGGTATGAGGGCTGGAGAAGACAGGGATCTGAGTTTCAGAAGAGATCTGAGGAGAGGGTAGAGGGTCTCCTTAGGCCCCGGACTGTTGGATGAGGGCCACAGGGCAGGATGAGGGGGGAGGCTGCTCCTGAACTCACCTTTCCGTCTGTTCCCCTCCTCCAGCTGGTATATGAGTTTTTCCTGCGTTTCTTGGAGAGCCCAGACTTCCAGCCCTCCGTGGCCAAGAGATATGTGGATCAAAAGTTTGTCCTGATGGTGAAGTGGGGAGCCCAGGCCGGGTGGTGTCATGGGGCAGGGGCAGGCTCTCTGCGTGGCGTGGGGATAGGATGGAAGCAACCTGGCTTGGCCTCTTTCCTAACCCCTGATCCTGTGTCCCACAGCTCCTGGAGCTATTTGATAGCGAGGACCCTCGGGAGCGTGAGTACCTCAAGACCATCTTGCACAGGGTCTACGGCAAGTTCCTGGGGCTCCGGGCCTACATCCGCAAACAGTGCAGCCATATCTTCCTCCGGTGGGTGCCTGCAGCCTGCCCCGCTGAGACCTGGGGAGGGAGGGAGAGAGCTATGGGGAGAAGACAGAGGCAAAAGCTTCTGGGCTGGGGGGCCCAGTTTTTTCTTGGCAACATATTGTATAATTTTTGCTTATACAAATCCTGTGAGATCAGTAGAGAAAGGGTATTTATTTCCATTTTACAGATGAGGAAATTGAGGCTGAGAGATGAAGTGGTTTGCAGGGACTAGGTCAGTTCAGGGGGCCTAGGATCTAAATCTTTTGATCCTTGTCATACCAGGCCTTAAGGACCCAAAGAAAGAGATTCTTTCTGCAAATATGTATTGAGCACCAATGCCCACTGGGCATCAGGGACCCACATTGCCTTGTAGTTGAGACTGGCTCTTGAGCTAGATGGCCTGTATTTGAGTTTGGTTCAAATATTTGGGTGAACTTGGGCAAATTATTTAAGCTCTCTCCTAGTTTGCTCATCTCTAGAATGGGAATGATAGCTATACTACACAGAGATAATCATCAAGATGAAATGAGGCAGTGCCTTCAAAATACTCAGTATAGCTCCTGGACCAAGGCCGGAACTCTGAAACATTAGCTTTTATCGTTATTAGCTACAAAATAGGTGAGGCATGATCCCTCTCCTCCAGGAGCTCAGTGGTGTATTAGGTCCCTTGCTTATTAACTTTGGGGCAAGTTTCATTGAACTGCTGAGCCTTGATTTCTTCATCTGTATAATGGATCTAATAAGGTCTACCTCCTGGGATAATTTTGAGAAGTACGTAGCACAGAATAGACACTGTGAGTGTTTGTCATTCTTTTGGTTGATTGGCATGAAGAGCGAAGGACTCAGGCTAGGTGCCTGTGGACTGGATGGGGACCAGGTGATGAGGGTTAGGGTCTCGGGGAGGAAGAGACGAGTTGGAATGCTTCATAGAAGAGAGGTTTGAATACCAGAGGGGAAAGGGTGGGTGGGATGAATTGGGAGATTGGGATTGACATATATACACTATTGATACTATGTATAAAATGGATAGCTAATGAGAACTTACTGTATAGCACAGGGAACTCTACTCAGTGCTCTGTGGTGACCTAAATGGGATGGAAATCCAAAAAAGAGGGGATATATGTATACGTATAGCTGATTCACTTTGCTGTACAGTAGAAACTAACACAACATGGTAAAGCAACCATACTCCAATAAAAATTAAAAAAAAAAAAAAGAAGAAGAAGAAAGGTTTGAGCTGGGACCCAGAGTGGCACTGGTGGCTGGGCTGAGAAGGGTAATAAAGAGGTGGGTGTGGATCTCAGTGGGGCCCGGTTTGGGGTTTTGGGAAGGGAGCACAGCCTCTGGGTGGGGAGAGAGTTGGATTGATGTGCAGGCTGGGGGTGGGCAGGCAGGATGACAGAGAGGAGGGCTGGGCCTGCTCCAACTGCCTTGAGCCCTTCTGCATCCTTCTCTTCCTCTCAAAGGTTCATCTATGAACTCGAGCACTTCAATGGCGTGGCTGAGCTGCTGGAGATCTTAGGAAGGTGACTCTCTCTGGGCATCAGCTGGAACATCAGGATTCTGGGAGGAGGGACTGAGGCCCAGTCATCCCTACCCTCCTCATCTCTCCTGCCCCCTCCTCAGCATCATCAACGGCTTTGCGCTGCCCCTGAAGACCGAGCACAAGCAGTTTCTGGTTCGAGTCCTGATTCCCCTGCACTCTGTCAAGTCGCTGTCTGTCTTTCACGCCCAGGTAAGGGCCAGGCCTGGTCCTGCCACGGCAGAGAGGTCCTGACAGAGTCAGGGCAGCCACGCGGGCCTGCAGAGCCAGCCTGACACTCTGCTTTCAGCCACACTAAAGCGTGAACTCACGGGATCCTCTCTCACCTTTTTCTTGACTAATTCTGTTCCGTCTACCTTAGAGAATCCCCATGACCGTTTAAGGCCAATCTCAGACATTGGCCTCCGAAGACTTCCCAGCCCCCTCCCGCTCGACCTGCCTGGGCAGGATTGAGCTCTCCTCCTTCTGTATTCCCATAGATCATGATACAGATTCCGGTTAAGGAAACTTTTGTAAAATTTGTAAGGACTAGTTTGCTGAATGTTTCCCCTGTGAGGTCGTTATTGTGTCCCCGCACACCAAGCATGGTGCCTGGTGTATCCTAGGTGGTCAGTAAATGATTGGTGAATAAGAGGATAGACATAGGAAACGAGCAAATGTCTAGCGTCCTGTCCTGGTCCCCTCCTGACCCCTGTCCTCCTTCTCTCTGCCTACTCCTCCCCCGCCGCGCCCCGCTGCAGCTGGCATACTGTGTGGTACAGTTCCTGGAGAAGGATGCCACTTTGACAGAGCATGTGAGTACCTCTGGGGGGAAGGGCAAGCCCCCACCCCCGCAGGTCTGACTCTTTTCTGCCTCAACTCCCACAGGTGATCCGGGGGCTGCTCAAATACTGGCCAAAAACCTGTACCCAGAAGGAGGTATGAAGAAGGGCTTTGACGTCCACCACAGGGAGGTTGGGAGGGCTCAGCTTCCAGAGGGCAGTCTGGTGTGTGTCAGGGGAGATGGGAACTGCTGCTCCCTGTGTCCCTACCCCCACCCCAGGTGATGTTTCTGGGGGAGATGGAAGAGATTCTGGATGTCATTGAGCCCTCCCAGTTCGTGAAGATCCAGGAGCCCCTCTTCAAGCAGGTGGCTCGCTGTGTGTCCAGCCCCCATTTCCAGGTATGGGGCCGGAATGGGTGGGGGTGAGAGCCAGGGTATGGACTGGTAAGGTTGGCAAGTTGACCTAACACAGCTTCCTCTGCCCTCAGTTTCTCCTCTGGACCTTCCTGGGTCTAATAATGGGGAGATGCTGGACTTAGGGTCAGGAGACCTAGGGTCAAGCCTCAGATCCACCTCCCACTGGCTGAGGAGCCTTGAGCAAATCACTTCACCACTCTGAGTCAGATTAGGCTTCCTTATCTGTAGAATGGGCCAACAGGTGGTGATGAGAACCGGAGAGACGGTAGCATAAACACATTTTGTAAACTGAAATGGATGTTTAGCAAACGTCCATGAATGGGGTGGATGGTTGTCATGACTTTTCCGCTTCCTTAGTGGCCTTACATTTCATTAGCCCCACTTCAGAGCCCAGCGAGGCTTCTCCACACCATCCAGGCTGGCTGTAACCGGTGTTCTCCTACACGTGTGTGCAGACTTTCTCTCATTTTTATGAGCCATACCTGGTGGTTGTCAATTTTTCCTCACAGTGACTCGGGCACTTCAGTTTACTGAATACCTCATTTGATTCTTACAACAGGCATATGGAGGTAGCTATTATTAGCCCCACTTTACAGATTTGAAAACAGAGGCTGAGGGGTTAAATACCCTGTCCAAAGTCACGTGGCCAGTGTGTAGTGGAGCCAGGATTCACCTCTGAGCGTTGGACTCCTAATCCAGTGTTCTTTTCACCTCACCATGTTGCTTCCTCCCGTGGGTCAGATGAGTCCTGAAGACGGGGTGTGTGGAGGGGAGGGTGCCCTGGGTTTTGGGTTGGGGATGGATACCAGGCCTTGCATGTGCAGGGAAGCCACTGCCAGGCGCTTACTCTGCCATCTCGCTGCCCCAGGTTGCAGAGCGGGCTCTGTATTTCTGGAACAATGAGTATATCCTGAGCCTCATTGAGGACAACTGCCATACTGTGCTGCCTGCTGTGTTTGGGACCCTCTACCAAGTCTCCAAGGAGCACTGGAATCAGTGAGTACCCAGGCCTTGACCTAACCCACAGAACCTGGGGCAGGGCCAGCCGGTCCAGAACTGGGGTTCCTGCTAGCTGGAGAGGATCAGGGAAGGCATCCGAAGATGGCAGAGGGGTGGTGAAAGGGGCAGGCAGAGGGCAGTGCTTGTGGTGTTCAGGGCTGCATGCTGTATTTGGGACACAGGGACAGGCAGAATGCCAGACAGGGAGGTGGGACCCAACTGAAATTGCTCTCATCTCTCACCCCCTCCCTTGACCCTGCCAAGAACCATTGTGTCTCTGATCTACAATGTGCTCAAGACCTTCATGGAGATGAATGGGAAGCTGTTTGATGAGCTCACAGCCTCCTACAAGCTGGAAAAGCAGCAGTGAGTGCTGGGAGGCTGGACATGGAGGGAGAGGGGAGAAAAGCAGAAAAGAACCAGTTCCTGGTTGGAGGGAACCGAAGAGGACAACCCACATCCCATCTGATCAGATGTTTAAAGTCTCTCCCTATGTTTTTGCCAAGTGCTGGGGCATCCAAGCCCAGTTGTCCCCTGCATCCTCCAATTATCCTCCCAAGTACTTCGTCCTGGTACGGAGCACCCTGTACTTCAGCTGGGGCCTCTCAGGGCCAGGCTGATCCATTTACTCCACGAGCACAGGCTGGGACCAGTCTCTCCTCAGTGCCTTCTCCCCTAAGTGGAGTCTCTTTGCAGGTGGGGTGGTGGTGAGGGAGGCTGGATTGCAGGTGGGGGCCCCAGGTAAGGGAACTGCCTCCCCCTCTCTCCCCAGGGAACAGCAGAAGGCCCAGGAACGTCAGGAGCTGTGGCAAGGCCTGGAGGAGCTACGGCTACGCCGGCTACAGGGGACCCAGGGGGCCAAAGAGGCCCCGCTCCAGCGGCTTACACCCCAGGTGGCCACCGGTGGAGGTCAGAGCTAAAGATCCCCAGAAGGGGAGGAGCTAAACCCAGAGCTGTCAGTCCCTCCATCCTCCCTCCTGCCCAGGGGTCCAGAGAGATACACACCTACTCCTGGCCTTGCCAGAGGGGGCTCGGAGGGCTTCCTGCCTGGCCCAGCATGGGCAGTTTCCACTGGGGGGAGAGGAGGAGAGATGGGGGTCCTGGCAACAGAACTCTCAGGCCCTCCTGGCAGGACTTGACCAGGGCAAGCTTGACCAGGAAGCTGCCATCGGGGATCTGCCTCTGCCCCACAAAGCTGGGCTACAGACTGCAGGCAGGTTCCCACCCCCTGCTCCCAGCCTAGGGCAAGGGGACTCGGCCCCTCACCTGCCCCACCTTGTGCCAGCGGGAGGTCCTTCCTCACCCCACCATGGGATCCATGGTCTATTTATTCTCCCCCAGCTCACCTGCAACACAGACATTATCCTGGGCCTGGGGCACCCTCCTTCCTTCCCTCCCCTCCCTTGCCCTGTACATCCTTGTCCCCTTTTTATTTATTGGGCAGGGGGAGGGGTGAGGGCACAGGCAGAAGATTCCCTGTGTCCTGGGGCAAGGGGGGGTGGTCACAGTAACCATGGTCTGTTCCCCTTTCCCTGGCTGGGGGTAGATTTAATAAAGAGAGAAACTCATGATCTGCTTGCTTTATTTAGGACAAAGAGGGAGATGAAATGATGAAGGACTGGTTAGGAAGCCAGGCAGAGGTGGGGAAGAGGCAGAAACGCCCCTCTTCTCACAGGGTTGGAGCTGTTGTCCTTGCTGAGGTTCAGGATATGTAGGATATACTCCAACATTAAACCCTCTGACCAAGGGGAGGGTGGCGGGAGAAGGATGGGCTAGTAGCGCGAGAGGCGACACATGTCACACTGGCAGGCCCTGGCCGTGAAGATCTCCAGCTCCTCCCTCCGGTCCCCCCCACAATGCAGCTGCACCTTCACCTGTGGGAGAGGTGGGTGTCTGTTCCAGTCCCCTTTCTCAGGCCATCTTAGATCCCCGTCTCCTCCGTCTCCCCTACCCGCAACGAGCACCACCGAGCTGGGCCCCCTCACCTTCCTCAGGCTGCTGATGGTGCAGCACTGAGAGACGGAGGTGATGTTATGTCGATAGCCACTGGCCACCAGCACCGAGTAACGGGAAGGGAAGGCGCTGGACTCGCAGTGGCCCACGCAGGCCTGTGCCACGTGGGAGCCCTGGCAGGTGCCTTGGCGGTCACTTCGCACCGTCACATTGAAGGCTGGAAGAAGACAGGCGAGCGGTAGATGGTGCCTTGGCGGAGGCTCGCCCAGCTCCTGCTGCCTGAGCCTCACTGGGTCCCTCGAGGGTGCTGCCTGCCCCTCTGTCCAGTCCATCAGCTCTTTGCTCCCGCCCAGCGCTCTGCTCCCAGGGTTACTTACGGTGCAAGTAGCAGCCTGGGATGGCTGCCTGTTGACCCTGGCCTTCAGTGACCGCCAGGACCAGCAGGCAGAGGAGCAGGGTTTGGGGGGACGCCATGGGCATCTGAAACACAGTGGGTAGATAGATGTCTCTAGATGGGTGTGCAGGTGGGAGGGGGTGTTCTTTCAATACTGCATGCCTCCAGGTGAATGAGGCGGGGCTAGGTTGGTCTGTCTGACTGGGGTGAGGCCTGCCTGTGAGGGGCTGTCTTTTCCTTGTACCTGCCTTTGGGTGCGTGTGCATGTGGATGTGCGTGTCTGCCCGTGTCTCTCTGGATGCGTGTGAGTGTGCGCAGCTGTCCCAGTGTGACTTGTGTGTCAGCCCACTGCCGTGATTCTCCCCCGGAACCTCCTCCACCATCTGGACCACAAACCTCTGCCTCCCTCCATCTGCCCCATCTATCTGCCCGCAGAACCCTTATCTGCAGTCCCCAGGCCCTCCCAGGGCTCTTCCTGCCTCAGTGAGCTCACCACTTCCAAGGCCCAGGAGCTGAGTGGCTTGTTGAGTGGCTCCTCTGGCCTCCTGCTGGTCTCCAGGCCGTGCTGGCTCTCTGGGTTTTTATTTGCCATCATTCTGGAGCCACGCCTTCTTGGAGATCGGCTTTCAGGCCTGCCTTCTCTGCCTGAAGCCTCACAGCAAAACCACCTGGGAGATCCTGCTCTTCTCTGAGGTGTGGTCCTCTAGGGCGGTTTCTGCTTCCCCTATGTCCAAAAGCTGCTGGTGGCCCAGGGCTGGGAAGTGAGGTGTAGAGAAAAGCCCAGGAGCTGGTGGAGTAGGCAGCGTGTGTGCAGCTGGGGAGAGAGGGCTCTCACTGGGCTGAGTTGTGGCCACCTGGGTTCTCTTCTTTGCTATGTGACCTTGGGCAGGACACTTCTGTTTAGGGCCTTGCCAGCCCATCCTTAAAACTATTAAACTCAGCCCTGCCTGTCTCTTTTACCCACTGCAAAGGAAAGGGTGGAGAGGAGATTCTTATGGACAACAGAAATGCTATCAGTGGGGGGTCTCCTGAGAGATGCTTGGTGGCAGAGCCAGGGAGAGTCAGGGGGCTGGTTCTAAGTCTGTTTCAGAGCTTCACTTTCACTGTCAAGTGGATGACTTCTCATTCCGGGGGTCAGCTACAGAGTGGGGCTTCCCCTAGTTTCTGGACTAACAGGGACCTGACTCCTGGAAGTGCCTGAAGCTATCAACCCCTGCAAATCGATCATTTAGTCCAGCCCTGGCTCTGGTTTTACAGGTGAGGCAACTAAGGCTCAAGAGAAGGAAAGTTACTAAAGGTCACACAGCTAGTTCATGTCAGGGCTGTTTTGGAACCCAGATCTCCTGCTATTCATGCCTGGTGCTAAATTACACTTGGGGCAAGAATGTGGCAAGTTAGAAAAAGACCTCTAGTCAGCAGGAGCCACAGGGGCCGGGGCAGGGTAGCGACCAGAAGGAAGCCTGTGTTGGTTCTGTCCCCACACACCCCAGGGCTACTGGCTCAGTGACCTGCTCCGAGAGGCAGAGCCAGCCACAGACTGCCAGAGCTGGAAGGCACTGAGAGCTCATCAGATCCTACCCTTTCATTTTCCAGATGAGAAAAACAAGAACCAGAAAGGAAAGTGACTTTGCCAAGCCTTCATTATAAGCTTGTAAGTCAGAATGGCGCGCAGATCTCCAGATTCTGGAGCTGTGCCTTTGAAGAGCTTTGTAAAGCGGGCTGCGTTGGGGACAGCAGGGCAATGGCTGTACACACAACCTGTGCCTAGTCCTCCAGTCCTCACACATGACGACCTCCCCTTTGGCCCTCCTCCCCTCAGGTCCCAGGCCCTTCAGCAGCCCACCTCTTCTCTCCTCCTCAGCCAAGGGAAAGGCGTCAGAACAAGGGGTCTCTGAGGGACTTTAGCAGTCCAGCCCCAGCGTTCCCATCCACCGAGAGTAGCGTCTGACAGATAATCAGCTCTGTTTAGAGACTAGGGTTGACAAAGGCGTGTTACCTTACGAGGTGGCCCATTCTAATATTGGACAGCTCTACGGTTACAAAATGATTCCTTTGGCCCTAACCTACACTGACTTCCAGTTGATCCAATAAACTAATCTGCATTACTGTCAAAAGCCAAAGGGGTAGCTAGGTGAGAAGCATTTACCTACTAAGAGACTGCACTTTGGGGCCAAACTGGGTGAACTGAGGAGACATGATTTCTTGAGGGTCAGCAGGGCTCAGGACATTGAGTCTTGCAAAACCCCATTCTCTAACCCGGCCAGGGGAGTTTAAGGTTTGAGGTCAGGTACAGACCCCACCTACCCAAACTGTTCTGTCAACAACAACCAGGGAGACCCAGGGGAGGTTTCAGGCATTGTTTCCCTATATCTTGAGGAAAGAGTTTGCTCTCTCGCGCTCTCTCTCTCTACTCCACTAAAATTCAGTCAATAACTCTTCATAAATAATTTATTTTCATTAGAAATCTAAGTGCTGCAGATGAAAGACCTAACTGGCATTTTAGAAAGTTACATTCTCAGTGTTTTAAATTGGGGAAGGACATTCCATTGTAAAGAGGCAAATGGACATTCCATTGTAAAGGACAAACCCACAAGAGGACTCAGGGAGTTTGGGGCTCTCATTCCCCATGACTGGAATGTCATAAGCAGAGAGTGGAGTGGGAGGAGTCGCTGCAGGAGATAATGTTCTTCCCACCGCTGCATTTAGGAGGCTCACTGGCTGCTCTTTCTGAAGAAATACCGAAACGGGAAGAGGGAGCTGCAGGAAGAAGAGCAGAGCAGGTTGAAACTCTAGAGGTCCACTTCCCTTCTCCCAGGTCCCATTAGGGCTCCATTATTAGCTAGGGCAGTTTTGCTCTGAGACCACTGAATGGAAATTCAAGTCTGAAACAGCATTTGAAAAGGTACCCAAGTTAGAGTATACTCAGGAGGTGGAAATAAAGAAGAACAATTGCAATGGTATGGCTGAGCTCTAGATAAAGGGATTTGCTAACTGTACTCTGCAAAAAGGACTCTGAAGACAGCCTAGATTCAGAGGGGAGAATGGAAACATTTTGGTAACGAAATCATCTGAATAACCCAAGCACGATCAGAATAGATTCTGTCCAAGCAGCATTTGTGGAATCAGGTCCAATGCTGGGCACATCGGGGTGGGGTAGATTGTGTAAAAATGAACAAGACACAGTCTTTGTTAAATTCACAGTTAGGGCCCTCATGCTCACTTCATTTCCATCATTTATCCCGCACAAAATAGAGATTATGCAGGTAATCTGCTTTCTTTTGTATTCTAATTTCCCTGAGAGACTCAGTGGGGCAGGCTCTGGAGCTGGACTGCCCTGGGTCTCAGTTTGATGGCAGGAGAGAAGTCTATCCTACCTTAGAAACCCAAAGAAGCCACTGGTTCCCAGCTCTGTGCGTCCTTCAGGTGGAGGTGGATCGTTTTGCTGCAATGGTGGGGTAATCTTCTCTGCTCGGCTGTCCCCCCACTTAGAATCTGCAAGGAAAACACTCAGGCAGGGAAAAGGTGTCAGTCCTCAGGCTACTTTTATGTGAGCAGGAGAAGGCAGGACACCGAGCATGAGCCCAGGGCAGCCTCAAACCAGGATTATTCGAAGCCAGGTGAATTGCTTGTTCTGACATCCCAATTTCATCTCAGCTCAGTAAGGTGCTATTCTGACCTTGGAGTATTTTCAAAGTCAGGCCCCTGAGATTTGTTTTTTTTAAATAAATTTATTTATTTTATTTATTTATTTCTGGCTGCGTTGGGTCTTCGTTGCTGCGTGGGCTTTTCTCCAGTTGCGGGGAGCAGGGGCTACTCTTCGTTGCGGTGTGCAGGCTTCTCTTGTTGCAGAGCATGGGCTCTAGGCGCGTGGGCTTCAGTAGTTGTGGCTCACGGGCTCTAGAGCACAGGCTTAGTAGTTGTGGTGCACGGGCTTAGGTGCTCCGCGGCATGTGGGATCTTCCTGGACCAGGGCTTGAACCCGTGTCCCCTGCATTGGCAGGCGGATTATTAACCACTGCGCCACCAGGGAAGCCCTGCCCCTGAGATTTTTACACTGCTCAAATCCTAGACACCTACCATGGCTGGTGTGTCTACACATGGAATGACAACTTACTGAAGAACTCACTTGCTCACAGGACTGCATCTGTGATAACTGCATCCATACCGAATCCTCATGCTGAGTGAAAGATCAGCAAGTTGAAAGAGCGATACCTCAACATGCATTCCCAGCCCTTGCCAAGCATCCACCTGCACCTTCAATATTAATACTAGTGCCCCAAAGGGGAGAGGAGGAGAGACAGCTTCCCAGAGATTGTTCTCCAGGATAGAAAAGTGAAACATATCCCTCCCAACTCTTCTGTAAAACTTACCACACAATATGGAAATGTTCTGAAACTGTGGGAGCATCAGTTTCGCTATCAGAAGCACAAGAAGGACATGCATTGCCTCCTTCACTCCTTCTGGGAACTGCGGGGGCTTCTATTACTCAAGAGCCTGCCCCCAGACTGGAGGATGGCCAACAAGCACCTCCACGGGAGCGAGGTACATCACCCACTGAGCGTGTCCAGACTCAGAGCTCCGTGCTGCTCTGCTCATCAGATGACTAAAGAGGACAGGGGGGCTTCCCTGGTGGCGCAGTGGTTAAGAATCTGCCTGCCAATGCAGGGGACATGGGTTCGAGCCCTGGTCTGGGAAGATCCCACATGCCGCGGAGCGACTAAGCCCGTGAGCCACAACTACTGAGCCTGCGCGTCTGGAGCCTGTGCTCCCCAACGGGAGAGGCCGTGACAGTGAGAGGACCGCGCACCGCGATGAAGAGTGGCCCCCGCTCGCTGCAACTGGAGAAAGCCCTCGCACAGAAACGAAGACCCAACACAGCCAAAAATAAATATAAATAAATTTAAATAAATAAATAAATAAATTTGTTAAAAATAAATAAATAAATAAATAAATTTGTTAAAAAAAAAAAAGAGGACAGGATGATTATTAGAGGAGAATACATATGAATTTCCCAGAACCTACCCTGGTCCTGAACATCAGTGATATCAAATGCTGAGGTCTCCTGCCATTCCTGCTGGGTTTTTCTTTCTCTCTTCTGATAAAAAGACCAAGAAAAGTCTTAAATTTTACTCCTTTACAGCTTGGTGGTCTGAATGCTATTTGCTGGTAAGGTGATGTCACATCAGTGCTGGGGACTGTCTTCTGACTGTCCAGGCAGGTTCTATTTTTCCTTCTATAGGACTGTCCTTTTTCCATATCAGCTTCCCAAACACTGTCTCTCTAAAATCATAATATTTAACAGCCAAGAACAAACCAAGCTGGGTATACCTTATCATTCCATGTTTCTGACTGCCAACTATTGCCAAGGACAGAATATTGAGGTTTCAGATATCAGGAGGACCTTTACTTTACCTTGGAGAAAAGTATAATCTATGTGGTAAAACTGATGTATAAACTAAGTATTATAAGTCAGTGTGATAAGACTACTCCATCAGTCTATATAGAGTGCCCTGGTTACTGAGGAGGACATGAATAGAGTGGGTAGTGGTTAATCAAGGAAGACTTCACAGGGAAAGTGTTATTTAAATGGGGCCTTGGTGGATGGCATCAAGGGGTCAGAGAGAGCAGGGCATTCCAGAAAGGGACATGACATACAAGGGCACATCGCCGTTAATATGTAAATATGATCAACATGGCTAGAGCCAGGGCAGCAGAAACATGACTATGGCATAAGCAATCTTATTATTTCTGTCTACTGCTCTATAGACCTTCCTTTGTACTTTGAAGGGGACATCCTACAACCTGGTTCCAAGCCTATAATATTCTAGGAGACACCCTGGTAGCCAGAAACATGGTTGATATAGTTCCTTTGAGAATCTGCCAACTGGCCACTTCCCTCACCCAGGCACAACCTGAGGGCTTGCCTGCCCAGCAGTGCTGGGGAGTTCCTTGAGCCATTTTGCTGGTGAAGAATTCTCTCTCTCTCTTTTTTCTTTTGCCACGCCGCGCGGTATGCGGGATCTTAGTTCCCCAACAAGGGATTGAACCCATGCCCGCTGAAGTGGAAGCACAGGTTCTCAACCACTAGACTGCCAGGGAAGTCCCGCTGGTGAAGAATTCTATAGCAAGGGTGTATCTAGGAGGCAGAGGCACAGCAATCCCAGGAAAATTAGGACAGATCCCCCATCCTAAGCATAAGCTGATATTTCTGTTAAGCTTTTCCACAAACCCCTCAAATCCCAGACCACATGGGCAGCCACCTAAATCATACTCCTATAAAAGTGAAAGGGAACTCTGGGGAGAAGGAGACTCTCTCTTCCGGACAGGGTGGAGATGAAATTTAGAGGGCCCAGATCTGATTTCTAGCTTGAGGGAATGATTCTCACAAACTTACTATGGTAAGGTATGGAAACTATGGTTTGGGGTTTAAATACTGCTTCATTGGCCCTAATGGAAGCATCTACTAAGGTTGGTAGTGGGGACCAGAAGGGCAAAGGCCCTGGGGCAGAGGTATAGCCTACCTCTGAACCAGGGGAAATTTCCCTCATAAGGCAGCCTTTGTGCTCTCCTGAAATCTTGATAGAGGTTTCCTCAGGCCAACGTTGTTAAGAGAGGAAAACCATTATAGCCTGACTAAGACTGAGGGTACCATCTAGGACATCCAACAACACATAATACCCTGAAAACCTGATGCAAGGTTGTCCCCTGTATGTTCAGGGTCAGATCTGCTTAGAAGTGCAGTTCAAGCAAAGGCTTGAAAAAAAAGCTACGTGCATGGCAGTCTGTTTCACTTCTGGTCCATTCATCTGCTCTCTCCCATTTTTTATCTTTTTAAAGTCTGGATCTCTAGATCTGGGAGCCAAAGTAACAAAGGGAATGAGTCTGTCCTTCCGTCCCATTCTCCTCAAAACACCTCTCATGAAACAGAGACCTTATTCAGGTGCATGTTGTATTCTTCTAAGCTTTCCCTGCACAGGCTCCCTGTGTGTACAGATGTGCACAACCCACACTGTGTTTCTACACCTTAACTTCCCCCAAAGGGAAGAGAAGATATTAGGCATTGGACCATAGGAGTGAATTCAATTCTTCCGGCTCAAGTGACTTACACTAAGAGTCCCTGTGATCACTTTAATTTAGGAGAAGTCTGCTCTCTGGGAACAGGGTCTACAATGGAGACCGCTTGGGCTTTGAGTCAAAATCAATAAACATGTTCCTTTTTTTTTTTTTTTTTTTTTTGCTCAGAGTTTTTTCTAAACCCAGTATCAGGTTGAAAAGGTAATTATGTTGAGTAAGAAACTGTGGGTTCTTAAGGGAGATGATGTGTCAAACTAAGAATAGGAAGATACAAAGGGTAGAGAGTGAGGGAAATGTTCCTTTAATAGTAATTATCTTGGTTGTATAAAGTGTCTTTGTTCTCCAGAGCTTCGTGTACTCTTCTTGTACTTTCTAATTTCTTCTTCTTCCCTCTCTGAAGGATGAGAGTATAGAAGAGGGAAACCATCTGCTTTAAATCACTCCATGGGCCAGCTGGCCATGGGCACAACAGGGCTCTGTACTGTGCCCCCGCCCACAGAGGCAGAGGTCTTCATCTTTAAGGGTTCACTCTACTCCCAACTAAATGCTAATAAGCTCCTGGAAAAAAACTAGGTTTTATATGTTTGGGTGCACCCCAGCACCTAACACAATGCCTTGCTAACAAGAGACAGAATTGTTTAGAAATGAAAATCACTTCACTTTTCTACTTTAAAATGTTTTAGGGAATTCCTATGATCTTGAAGGTGGCTTTAAAGCCTTTTAGGATCCAGCCCGTGCTGACCTCTCCAGTGACATTTCTCAGCACTGTCCTCTAAGCGCCAGGTGCACTGGCTTCCAGCCACCAAAAGCACTGTACTCTTTCCTCTTAGCCTTAGTTCTTTGAGCTACTCTGAGCTACTCTGGGAACTCTCTTTCACATCCACTTGGTCTGAATGAGGTTCTCCTTTGTGGTCCCTTTGTACCCTGTGCTTTCTTCATTCCTGCACGTAGCACATTTATCAGTAATGTCTGCCCAGCTTTACACTTTTGGCATTTTTCGGGGAGAGTGTGTGTGATAGCTCTAGTACTTGGCACATAGGAGTCACTCAGTAAATGTTTGTGGAATGAATGCATATGTAAATGTTTGTTCAATAACTGATCATGTTATAGATCCTGGGAAGGTGAGGGAGGTGAGTTGGGAATGTTTGGATACCTAAGGTCAGAGCTGCTTTGGAGCGATGACAAAGAAGTAAATAAAGTCACAAATAACAGCTATTTCAAGAAAAAGGGCACTATTTTAGAGACTACTATGGAAAAGGAGTCCTGAAATGGAGGAGTAGCAGTTGTATGAATATCTAAATGGAGAGCAGACCTCACAAAATGAAATCATATATTATTAAGGCCGGACCATCACTGCTCTAAATGAAGTTTTCTCTTACCAGTATCCTGTGCTGATACATACCTATTTTGCCTGTAAAAACTAGATGTTCCCATACAGATTAACTGGTTTGCTGGGCAGAAATAGAGACACAGATGTAGAGAACAAACGTATGGACACCAAGGGGGGAAAGTGGTGGTGGGGGGTTGGTGGGATGAACTGGGAGATTGGGATTGGCATATATACACTAATATGTATAAAATAGATAACTAATAAGAACCTGTTGTATAAAAAATAAATAAAATAAAATTCAAAATTTCAAAAAAAAAAACAAAACCAAAAAACTAGATGTTCCCAGACTCAGAGTCCAGTGCAGACGAAGGCAAAAAGTTTTCTAAAAAAAATTCTAAGCTGGATCCCACCTCAATTCAACAGATCTATTTTCTTTTTCAACTGCAGAGTATAAGAAAGCAGCTTTTTAAGCTAAGAGAAGACCTTTTAACAAAAGGATTCATCAATGTGTGTATTATGCAGCTACATTTAGGACAGGTTGTGGCGAGGGTGGAATGGTTGAAAGTTGTTCTGCAGATGGTGAAACGTGAGAATGAGTCCAGTGAATTCAGTCTGTACTAAGGATCAAGATGTGCTGGTAACAGGAATCCTGACTTGTAATTGAGCAGAAATAGCCAAGAGTCTCGAAGTCTCCATTTTGGTGCTTACCCTCCTGGTTTCCATAGGGGCCTTCTTTTTGCTGAGCTCTTGGCTGGAAGTCCCCTTCTTGGGCCTGAGGTGGGAGAAAAAAGCCCAGGAAGTGTTACTGGCAGCAGCAACATCACCACATTCAAGCAAATGTGGCCCAAATGAATATTTCAGCAGGTTGGCTATTTTTATGCCACTCCTGGCCTGCAGAATAAATTGTGTGGCCAAACTCTCTTTGGGTGCTGCTTTAATTCACAGTAGAATCACAATTTGAGACATTTTGGGATCTAGGGGTTGAGAAAGGGAAAATGTGATTGACAGCAGGTATCAGATTTTGAAATACTTGGTTGTGCATCAAAACACAGAGAAAGGGAAGATGTGAGGCCTCATCTCCATGGATAATTCAGTCAAATGGAACTGACCAAAGCTTCATACCTCCAAGTACCCTCACATCCCACCTGGCTGGGAAAGGAATTTCCTAACTCTTCACCGATGTGTGCATTTGGAGGGTGTAGGGGTCAGCTCCTTCATGGTCTACCCTCACTGCTCCTGTATGTCTTGGGGCCCATACAGTACCAGGAAAAGAACAGCTGCTTTCTGTGAACCTGGGCTGAAAGCACTTTGGGCTGGGAGCAAACCACACCTTGGATTATTCCATCATCCCTCTCTGGGTGCTAACATGAACAACTGAATTGTCTTACTGACTCATTCTGTCCCTGACAGAGAATCAAAAGAAGAAAATAAGTAGCCTCTACAACAGCAACTTCAACATGTTAAGGGTTGTGCTTAACACTCCCCCTAATTCGCAGCACCTCACCCAGTAATTGATGCATATCCTGTTGCAGACATTTATGTTTCAGTCTGTACTACCTCTTAAGGTAGAGTTCCAAAAGTTTACTGCTAACTGGATAAAATAAGATTATATTTTATTCATTCTCACTCTTTTGAGGGTTTCTCTATGTTCGGATAATATTTTGGGACTTCATATCTTGTGCCTTCTGTGTTTTGCTATAGTATGACCATAGTAAGTACTCACTGAATATTTGTTGGATTCAATTGTACAGATATGTTTACATTTCCTCTCAGTCTTCATCTTTTTTTTCTGGCCGTGCCATGCGGCTTGTGGGATCTTAGTTCCCCAACCAGGGATCGAACCCGTGCCCCCTGCAGTGGAAGCGCAGTCTTAATCACTGGACTGCTAGGGAATTCCCTCAGTCTTCATCTTGATGAACAGAAGAATTCTACTTTGCTGAGGAAGGGACCGTGTTCCAATTACACTGCAAACATCAACTTGCTTCCTTCTCTTAGTCCCCCCACTAGAATAGGCAGGTATGAATGAAGCCCTGAGACAGAGAGTGACACGCCCAAGGACAAGATCAACCAGCAGCAACAGCTGGCAAAGCCTAACTAGGACGCAGGATTTAGCCCCTCTGCCAAAACCACTGACCTGTCCAGCCCTGGCCTGGTTGGGGAGCCGGGCGCTTCTGCGTGTTTTCGTTTCCTCGTCATGGCTCCTGCTGCTTTCCTCTCTGCCAGGACCTTTAGAAAGGAACCACACTTCCTGTGACTCTTCCTTTTCCAGAGTTGCTCACATGAGGGCACAGTGACGAGAACTCCCCATCTTTAAATTGCCAAAGGCAACTTTTAACACCAGCTTTGCAAGTAAGGATAGACATAGTCTCAGAAATCTAGCCAAGGGGAAAAAGAATGTCTCACGTATACAATTCTGATTGGACTTGGGCAACAACCAAGGGGCATAAAAGACAAGAGCAGGACTTTTGGGACAACAGAAGGCAATAAAGGCAATTTTCATTTCTCACAGAAAAGGTAAACTTACCAACCCAAGAGGACTGCTGTTTACTGGTTTTCCTGCAACAGAAAATTTGAATGTCTTAATGGAGCGAGACTTTCTGGCTATCATTGACGTCTTAGACCTGGTCCTAGACAAAACTTTGGTGTGTGCCCTTTTCCCTACCGCCCGGTACCACTTTTCCTACAAATACTGTGTCCTCAAACTTTCTTCCTCCCTTATTTTAGAACTACTGTCATCTACAAGCTAAAAATAGTTCGATTCGTACTATATTCTAACTATATGTCACTTAAAAGGGGATGATCTCTATTACGAAAGAAAAAAAGTGGAACTTTCAGCGGAGTGACAAATGAATTGAGGAGATATTTTGAGGTAAGGCCTTTGTACCTTTTTTCAAATCAAACTGGCAGGTGTCTCCTTTTCCCTCTATTTGTAAAAATAGCGGTGGCCCCCAGAGATTAAAAATTGGGAGATATCTTTAAGATACTACTAAGGTGAAAGTCATTAAATACTCTAAAATGGAGGAATTATTTATATAATAAGTATCTTTCATTGAATGATTATTCTAAGTCACACTGTACTTTCCATCTTCCAGTATTTATACATTTAATCTTTTTAACAACTTAATGAGATAGGTACCATTATTATTTTTCATCATTTCACAAAGGTGGCATAGAAAGACTGAGTAATTTATCTAAGGTCACAGAGCTATTAAGTGGCAAAGCCACCAAGACTTGAAGCGGGCAGTCTAGTTTGGAGCACATGCTCCTGACTTCCGCACTGCCAGTGTTGGCGCCCAATCTGGCCGACTGCTTCACCATATTCAGCTTGCACTGCTAACCCATGGATGTTCAACCTTCCCTTTTTTCTTCTCCACCACCTACACTTCTATCATTCTACTTACCAGTTGACAGGTTTTCATGAAACCATTTCATCTCCACGTACAGAGTGAAAACAAATGGATAAGGGACCAAGACAATCTCTCCATGTTTGAATTTCAGGTGGGACACTCTCTCCCATTTGCTTTTATCTGGGAAATGTGCTAAGGAGTGAGGAAAGAAGCCAGTACGAATCCCTGAGTACTATTTTAGGGAAAAGACTCCCTCTGGTTTCCCTGACCTACCCTCCAAACTGCCTATGTGTTTGTTGCTTCCATTTGAATCTATAGTGTGAATTGTAGTTCATTTCCACCCAGTAAAGAAAGGATACAGGGAAATACAATGAAGTGTTCTGTAGCAAACGGCTGCAGATTATCCAGGTTTCCCAAGACCACACGAATAGAATCCTGAAAAAAAAAAATTGAAATGACGTTAATACTGTCTAATCTCAGCCAATCTATCAATTTATCCTTATCACTGCTCTTCACATACTCTATATGCTTTTAAAGTTGAACTACTTGCTGTTCCCTGAATATGCCTTCTGCTTCTCTATTTCTATGCTCTTGCCTGAAATACCCTTTCAACCCATCAGTATATGACCAAATTCAACCTATCCTTTTATGATACAGCTCAAAAGCCATCTCCTCCAGAAAGTTTTCCCTGATTTCCCGAGTTTTATTAACTATTATTCTCAAATTTCACAGTAGTTAGCCTTGGGTCTTTACTATATTCCATGTACTTTTTTTTTTTTTTTCTGTCATGCCCCGTGGCTTGCAGGACCTTAGTTCCCTGATTAGGGAGTGAACCCTGGCCCCGGCAGTGAAAGGGCTGAGTCCTAACCACTGGACTGCCAGGGAATTCCCTACATTTTTTTTTTTTAATTTTATTTATTTATTTATTTATTTATTTATGGCTGTGTTGGGTCTTCGTTTCTGTCCGAGGGCTTTCTCTAGTTGCAGCAAGTGGGGGCCACTCTTCATCGCGGTGCGCAGGCCTCTCACTATCGCGGCCTCTCTTGTTGTGGAGCACAGGCCCCAGACGCGCAGGCTCAGCAATTGTGGCTCACAGGCCTAGTCGCTCCGCGGCATGTGGGATCTTCCCAGACCAGGGCTCGAACCCGTGTCTCCTGCATTGGCAGGCAGATTCTCAACCACTGCGCCACCAGGGAAGCCCATCCCTACATATTTTTATGTAGGGAATATTTTTATTGTACATATTTTTATTTTGTACATACTTTTATTTTCCTTACTGAGAAATCTTCTTGAAGTAGAATATACACCTGATTTATCTTAGCATCCCTTCTATGGTGTCTACCATTAGTGGATGAAGCATAACAGGTCCTCAACAAATATATACTGGATTAGTGAATAATACTGGTATTTATCTACATGTACTTATTTTGCTTTTGCTTAAGTCAAATCTTTTCTTCTACTCTCTTTAAATCTGAATTGATTAGTCTCTAATTAACCTATGCTTATTAGTATATACTAATTAAACAATTGGTATCATGAAAAGACTACTAAATTTCTATGGGAAAAAAATCTGAATTTCAGTCTCAGTTTTGTCATTTCATCTCTCTAAGCCTCATTTTCCTCATATTTGGGCTCAGAGAAAACGGAAACTGTCATGTTCATCTTGTATGATCTCTATTAGAATAGTATCTAGCTTATAATTTTAATAGCTAGTATTTATTGAGTAATCACTATGGCAAATATTTTTGTTTTTATACATATTAATGAATTTAACACTCATAAAACTCTATAACATAAACACTTCTATTATCCCCATTTTACCCATGAGGAAACTAAGACAAAGAGGTAAAATGACTCATGGAAGGCTACACAGGTAGTAATGATGGAGTTAAGATATTAACCCAGGCAGTGGGGCTTCGGAGCTTACACTCCTAACCATTAGACTAAACTGCCTATCAATAAATGTTTTCGGGCTTCCCTGGTGGCGCAGTGGTTAAGAATCCACCTGCCAATGCAGGGGACATGGGTTTGAGCCCTGGTCCGGGAAGATCCCACATGCCGCGGAGCAACTAATCCTGTGCACCACAACTACTGAGCCTGCGCTCTAGAGCCCATGCTCCACTACAAGAGAAGCCTCCGCAATGAGAAGCCCGTGCACCACAACGAAGACAACAGCAACTAGAGAAAAGTCCACGCGCAGCAAAGAAGACCCAACGCAGCCAAAAATAAATTTAAAAATAAATAAATAAATGTTTTCAAAATGAGTGGAAAAGGATAACATCTGCCTCAAAACTGATGAGAGTAAGAAAAAGAACATATAAAAAGCATTTCAAAAACTTTAAATATGATTATAAATGGATATAAATGCTCTCTAGCTACTCTTAGTTGAACTACTGTGTGGCAGGCATTGCATACATCTATTTCTAATCCTCACCACAACCTTGAAAACTGATATTATTTGTCAATCTCACTGACAGGTAAGGAAACAGACTCAGAGAAGGCAGACAAATTTCCCAAAGTCACACTGTAAAGGCAAAACTAGAGTTCAAATACAGGTTTCACTGGCTCTAAAGTCTAAGCTCTCTCCACTCTACTATGCTGCCTTGAGCTTTTCTCTGCCCATATTAAGTGAAGCAAAGTGAAATAAATTCTGCGCTACTCATAAATAAAATAAGCAGAAAACTGTCATGGTCCTATATTAAAATAATTGTTATTTATAATGATGCCTCTGAAGTCCTCAAAGATCTTAATGTATCTTACAACACACAGCTGAAGAGCCGCAGGTACCTTTAAGACTTTGGTTTCACAGAGTTTTGTTTGTGTATGTAATTATATTCAAATTCTTTGTAATGTGGCAACATATGTCTTCATAAATCACAACAGTCATAGATCACTCAGTTGTGAAGTTAGAAGAGAATACGCTAGTTTAAAACTCTCATTTTATGAATGAGGCAATTAAGACCCAGAGAGATAAATGATTTGCCAAGGCTCACACAGCTAATTAGTGGTTCAGCCAGGACTGGAACCCAGGGCCATCCCCCAGAACTCTAATTTCTTTTCCAGTGCTTTCACCAATCTGCGAATTTGCCCACCTTCTCTGTCTTCTTCCTGTGGGAGGATCTAAAGCTAGAGAAGCTGGGTAGCAAAGGAATGAAAATGAAGTGGGAATAAAGCAATTGCAAATGTTTCCAATTAAAATGAACACACAGCAGCCTTGTCTGTGTATTTACAGTTGAGTTTCCTGAACGTCAAGTACAAGACAGTGGTTGGGATGGTGAGGTTTCCCAGAGCCCTGGAAGGCTGCAGTCCTCCGGAAACTTTCTCTACTGCCAGCTGCCACAAAAGAGAGCTGCCCGTGGCTGGGAACTCTAGTGGAAACAAAATAACTCTTAGCCTCAAAGGTGCTGACACTTCAACTAGGAGAACTGAGAAAGAGTATAGGCTTTAATTTCCCTGGAAAAACAGTAAAGTTTCTTTGCAGAGGAAATGTGGCAGGGAGAAGCCAAGTAATCAAGTGGAGGTTGTGACTCAGTTTGCTGGAAATAACTAAAATCTGAATATGGACGCATCCTCAGCTCAAAGAATAACATTCCCAGAAGTTGTCTGCTTCTTTCCCTACCTCTAGCTCCTGGACGATGACTTCCTTGTTTTCTACCTCTTCTCCTCTAGAAGGTAAACAGACAAGAGATAAGTAAGCCAAGAAGGAAAGCTCTGGAGACAACAGACTCTAGTAGAGCAAAAAATGAAACTTCCATTGAGCTAAGGAAACATAGCTAAATAACAATTGTGTGTGCTGACCCAGTGCTCAAGGGAAGAAGTGATCACCTAGGTGGTGTGGTCTGAGAATTGGTACAAGGCTGTACCAAAATATCTTCTCCATTAACCCGCCAAGACCTGAAATTTCCACTGTGAAAGTTAATAATTTGTTAGACCAGTTGTACAAGTGCAGTCTGTGGACCTCTAGGGGTCCTCAAGACCCTTTTAAGGAGTCTCCAAGGGCAAAACTAGTTTCATAATAATATTAAGATGTTATTTGCCTTTCTCACTATGTTAACATTTGTAATCTGTAGTGCAAAATCAATGGTGGGCAAAATTGCTGGTGCCTTAGCACAAATCTAGCCAGTTGCACTAAACTGTACTAGCAGTTGTAGTCATCTTTACCACCACACAGGAAAAAAAATCCAGTTTCATTTAATATCCTAGAGGAAGCAGTGAAAAATTAATAATTCTATAAATCTCAACCCTTGAATACATGTCTTTTTAATATTACATGATAAAACAGGAAGTATGCATAAAGCATTTCTGCTGCATACCAGAAGATGATGGTTGTCTTGAGAAAAAGCACCTGTACAACTGTTTAAGTTGCAAACTGAACCACTTGCTTTTTCATGATATTTTACTTGAATGATCAGCTGACAGATAAACTATGATTGTTATTCAGACTTGGGAATGTGACAGACATTTTCTCAAAAATGAACAGTGAGCTTATCAATCTAAGGAAAACAATTGACAGTATTTGTTGTTAAGGATAAATTTTGGGATTTCAAGCAAAATTTTGAATTTTGGAAAACTTCTATCCACCACTGTGGGGTTGACAGCTTCCAAATACTTAGACATTTTTCTGACAAGTTTAGTAGTGATATTAGCAAATGTGATTTTTTGATATTATATAATGAAATGTGTTGACATTTGAACAATCTGCATAAGCCAGTGAACCAATATTTTTCAAATGACCAACGAAACACTTCAGGTTACAAAATCAAGTGGCCTCGCTGTGCAGCTTGTGGGATCTTAGTTCCCTGACCAGGGATTAGACCCGGCCCCGGCAGGAAACTGCTGAGTCCTATCCACTCAGGGAATTCCCACAGATACATTTCTATTTAGGTCTCCTTTAATTTCACTCAGAAATATATTTTTTTTGTAGTTTTCAGTGTGCAAGTCTTACACCTCATTGGTTAAATTTATTGCTAAGTACTTTTTCTTTTTGATATTATTGTAAACAAAATTGTTTTCTTAATTTTCTTTGCAGAGTGTTTGTTGCTAGTATATATAAATCAACTGATGTTGATTTAGTATCCTGTAACTTTGCTGAATTCATTGATAAGGTCTAACAGTTTTTTGTTAGTTTGTGTAGATTCTTTAGGTTTTTCCACATATAAGATCATGTTGGGAATTCCCTGGCGGTCCAGTGGTTAGGACTCTGTGCTTTCACTGCTGAGGGCGTGGGTTCAATCTCTAGTCACAGAACTAAGACCCCGCAAAGCCACATAGCACAGCCAAAAAAGAAAAAAAAAAAAAGACCATGTCATCTGCAAACAGAGAAGTTTCACTTCTTCCTTTCCAATTTGTATGCATTTTATTTCTTTTTCTTGACTAATTGCTCTGGCTAGAACTCCAGTAGTATGTTGAATAGAAGTGACGAAAGTGAGCATCCTTATCTTGTTCCTGATCTTAAGGAAAAAGTTTAAGTTTTTCACCACTGAGTATGATGTTAGCTGTGGGTTTTTCATATATGGCCTTTATGTTGGGGAAGTTCCCTTCTATTCCTAGTTTGAGTATTTTTATCATGAAAGAGTGCTGGATTTGGTCAAATGCCTTTTCTGCGTCAATTGAGATGATCATGTGGTTTTTTTTCTCTTTTTTCTAATAATGTGGTGTATTATGTTGATTGATTTTTGTATGTTGAACTATCCTTGCATTCCTGGGGTAAGTCCTGGGAATATAAACAATGTCAATCCTCTCATTAATTTTTCAAAAATATAGTTACTTTAATAAAATGTTATATTATTTTAAAATTAATAAGTAATTATTTTAGTTTTTCTGTTTCAATTTTATATGATGAATATTGACAGGTATAACCCTCTTAATCAAAAACTCTTTGAGATCCTCAATCTTAAGAGTGCAAAGGGGTCCTGAGATAAAAAAATTTGAGAACCACCACCCCAAAGGTATGCCATTGCTAATTTAAAAACTTATATGAATAATAAATATATAGAACACAAAATACCTGGGAAAGAGTCCTACAAGGTGCTGCTTCAGCCAGTCTCCTGGACTGGGTGAAGGCAGAGAACGAATGACCTGTGGGAAGGTACTAACCTGTGTTTGCAAAGACTACCCTCCTGGTTTTAAAATTACCTCATGTTGTTCCCATATCTAATTTTGAATTTATACACGTTGGGTCCTGCATGAAGAAACCTCGTCTCCGGAAATGGGTAGGTGAAAGGTTTTAAACTCATTGCTTCCAAACAATAACCTAAATAAAATAGAAATATTAGAGAATTATTAAAAAGCTAAATATGGTTCCTTATGTACAGGAAAGAAAGCCTGCCTAATCTGTAGCATCTCTTCATCAGTATAATGTCCAGTTCTCAGTGTCACTGCCTATGTTCCAGGCTCAGTTCTGATATTAATTACCTGGACCATTTCCCCACCTGCATGGGGAGGATACATGATATTCTGGGACAATCTCTATACTTGAAGTCAAAAGACCTGAGTTGAAGTTTTGCTGTTTACCTTATGACCTTGTGCAAATTACTTATCTTCCATGAGACTAATGATACTAACATCTGATGACTAACAGGGTTTTTGTTAGGATTAAATCTATCTCCCAAATATCTCTTGAATCTGTTCTTGTCCCTTGCCCCCACTTTCCCTGGAACCTATGTCAAGGTGAAGAGGGCTCAAATCAAATAATGAAACAAAGGATGCACCAATAAGAGGCACAATTGGGAACACCTCTGCTATTAAGATGAAGTTTAGGAATTAGCACACCTCCCTGCTACAGCCAATGCAGTAAATAAGGATGTATACTAATGTTTTCCAGTGTTGCCAAGGAATGCCTTATCTTCCCTACCTCTCAACTACTCTTCTTCCTCACCACTTATGAGAGTGCCCTGTGCCATAAGAGTGTCCACTCTTCTCCTAGCACTTACTAGTTTTACTTTTCCTATTCCAGAATCTCTGCTCACTTAAGGTCCTCTCTGCTGGAAACTCAGGAGAGGAAGAAATGGAAAAAGAAGTATGGCATGTCTCTTCTACTCCAAGAGAGCATTTGATATGCACTCAGAAGTAAGAATCAAGCACACTGTGATTTTCTAAGTCACTAGGACTTTTCTACGCCTCTTTTTATTTGTAGAGATAATAAACCCTGTACTTTCTGTCTCTTCATATGGAAGTTTAAATAATAAACAATGAGAGTAAAATATCCAGAGTTCCTAGGATCAAATCTACCTATATACAATGCAAGGTATTGATTTCAGAGGCAGCTGAGATGGGGTAGATAGAACAGGCACAAAGTAAGAATAATTTGTGTTTTAATCTCAGCTCCATTGTCCCTACCTAGTTTCTCTGGGCCTTGGTTTTCTTGTTGATATTTATACAATAATAACAACTTATTTACACAACAACTAACAACAACAACTTTTTATAATACCCTATTCTAAGTGCCTTATAAATATATCTCACTTAATCCTCACAAAAAGCCTATGAAATAAGTAGTCTAAATTTGATAGATTAGGAAATTGAGGCACTGAGAGATGAAGTTAGTTTCCCATGGCTATGAATGTTGGAATTGGGATTCAAACTGAGGCAGTGTAAATCCAGACTTGATGGTCTTAATCACTTTTCCTGGGATTATTAGGAAGAAAAAAATGAGATAATGAATATAAAATCATTTTGTAAGTACTAAAATATTATACACACATAAAGGATTATTTTCATTATTCTTTCCTTCATATTACCCTGATTCCATGTCTACTCAGCAGGGAGAACTCTAGTATGGTAGAATCAGAAGATCTATGCGCCAAAGAATGAAATTTCCCACAATTTCCAAAGCTTAAGTCTGGAGCTGCCAGTAAAGAGATATCCCAGTGTCTGATCTTGGCTGCTTGGGATTAGAATCACAGGAGGCTGGAGACAGAACCCGAGACTATTTAGACTAGAACTGCAGTCAAAAGTGAAAAGAAATAGTTGGTGCCAACTGCAAAGTTACCAGAGAGGAAATACCGTTCACATCCTGAGAAAAACTTGCAGATCCCCCATGCCCTAGGCATGGCAGGAACCTACGCCAGATTTGATGGTGTTTTTGGTCCTAGATGACTTTACTAAGTAAGCGGGGAGTCCACTTGGTAAAACTTAGGGTGCTGTCACAAAAATTGAGCCCTTAATTATTCAGAGGGTTCTTCAAAAATGCAGTCACATTTCCCCACAGACTGAGGACTGGGGGCATCAGAGCAAAGGAAATGAAGAACATTTGCTGGAAATGACGGTCCAGAGAGGAAACTTCATGTGCTGTGCCACAGCTGGATGGCTGAAAGAAGTAAAAACAACCCTCTTCTAGCTGGGGCCTGTTCCTGTTAATTGCTGGCTGCCTGCTTCAGAAACAAACACCACACACTAATTACCCTATTTGAAAATAAAGATTAGACAGCACAATCCCAAACAACCACATAGTAGTAGTGGTTCAAAGATTTCACAAGGTTATTTTCCAACATGAGTACTGCAGTCATGGTGACACTGTCCCAGGGACTATCATTAAGTTGATGAGATTTTGCAGATGAAGGGTTAGACTCTCAACCAATTTTAGGTGATCATAAAACATGATGCCTTTAAAACAAAAGAAGAGAAGTTATAAGCAATATGGTATAGTGGGAAAGACACAGGATTTGGAATTGGAGGACCAAGGCTTGAGTCTTAGCTCTGCATCTTATCAGTCATTAGACCCTGATCAAGTCACTTAGCCTTTTCATTTCTCAGTTTCTACATCTATAAATGGGGATTACACCTACCCCTGGAATTGTTGTGAGGATTAAATGAGATAAAGCTGTAAAAAGCACTTCGTAAACTCTGGATTATTATATTAACATTAGCCGTTTTGATAGATTTGAAGTGTTTCTTAATGCTTTACTAGAAAAGCAAATTCAAGAGAAGAAAACTGATTAGCTTTAATAGCAGTACAAAATCTGACAAATCTCAATTAAGAATCTTTCCTTGAAAATCCCCAGTAATAGAGTTAAATGACACATAGGCACTGATGTTAGAAAGGGAAAGATTTTTTAAGGTTTTAGTAATTTGTCTCACATAAAGAAACATCTGGGTCAATGCATAGCACCTGAAGCAAAGCTGAATGTGATACGAGGATAATGATATTGACTATTGAAGCTGAAGGAGAAGATCATACAGAAGTACGGTCACTAAATATATCTGGTGATATTTGATGGGAAAACCCTCCACAGTGTTAAAGAATAAAAGAGCTTTCATAAGCATTTAATAAAAATACATTTACTGAGCAGATCTAACATGTCAGGCTCTCTGACCACTAATGAGTGTGGGGAACAAAATAGGGAAATCCCACTGATGCTATGAATCCAACACCCAAGTTTTAGAACTGAGTTTGAGGACAGATGCTCAGCTTCTCCTTCTACCTTCAAAAGTCCCTGGCTAGTTTCAGAGGTCTGTCTGCCTTTGCTGAAGTAGATCCAGACTCTCTGAAAATCTATATTCCTAACGAGATTCACGCTTGCCTATGGCTGGAAGTGCCTTTCACTTTAGAGGGGACGAAAAGGAAGTGAATTCATCAAAGAAGGAAATGACTCCTATAGGTCACATAACTCAGTATGGAACCAGGATTAGCACCCCCGAGATTGCTGACTCCTTTGGCCCATATATTTTCCATTATAACACATCAACTGGTCATTTTATTAAACTGTATCCCTGGTCACTCTCATAACTCTGGATGACTCAAGGCAAACTCAATTTAGGTACAAAGGCATCAAGCCAAAATGGAAGATTTCCTGATTAAAGCTTCTTAGGGTTATATCTTGGGGTGCAGGGGTTACAGTCACATGTTTGTCTTCAAACTCTATTTTCAAAAGGAACTCTTCTCAGTTTCCTCACTTGCAGGGTGATTAGGATGATTAATGAAATAATGCATGTAGAATTGCTTATTGTAGTGCTCTATGCATAGGTTACTCAATAAAGAATAGCCTTTTTGGACTTCCCTGGTGGCGCAATGGTTAAGAATCCGCCTGCCAATGCAGGGGATGCAGGTTCGAGCCCTGCTCCTGGAAGATCCCACATGCTGCGGAGCAACTAAGCCCGTGCGCCACAACTACTGAGCCTGAGCTCTAGAGCCCGCAAGCCACAACTACTGAGCCCATGTGCCACGACTACTGAAGCCCGCGCGCCTAGAGCCCATGCTCCGCAACAAGAGAAGCCACCGCAATGAGAAACCCACGCACAACAAAAAGTAGCCCCCGCTCGCCACAACTAGAGAAAGCCCACGCACAGCAACGAAGACACAATGCAACCAATAAAATAAAATATTTTTTTAAAATAGCTTTTTTGGGCTTCCCTGGTGGCACAGTGGTTGAGAGTCTGCCTGCTAGTGCAGGGGACACGGGTTCGAGCCCTGGCCTGGGAGGATCCCACATGCCACGGAGCGGCTGGGCCTGTGGGCCACGGCTGCTGAGCCTGCGCGTCTGGGGCCTGTGCTCCGCAACAAGAGAGGCCGCGATAGTGAAGAGGCCCGTGCACCGCGATGAAGGGTGGTCCCCACTTGCCACAACTGGGGGAAGCCCTCGCACAGAAACGGGGACCCAACACAGCCAAAAATAAATATTAAAAAAAAAAATAGCTTTTTTTTTAAAACATCTTTATTGGAGTATAATTGCTTTACAGTGTTGTGTTAGCTTCTGCTGTATAACAAAGTGAATCAGCTATATGCATACGTATATCCCCATATCCCCTCCTTCTTGCATCTCCCTCCCACCCTCATCCCACAAGAATAGCATTTTTTTAATGTGTCAATATTTTCTCACATTGATAAGCAACTACTATTTTCTATTACTTTTTTTTAAATTTTTAATTTATTTTTGGCTGCGTTGGGTCTTCGTTGCTGCGTGCAGGCTTTCTCTAGTTGCGGCCAGCGGGGGCTACTCTTTGTTGCAGTGCGCGGGCTTCTCATTGAAGTGGCTTCTCTTGTTGCAGAGCATGGGCTCTACGCGTGCAGGCTTCAGTAGTTGTGGTGCGTGGGCTCAGTAGTTGTGGCTCGCGGGCTCTAGAGCATAGGCTCGGTAGTTGTGGCGCACGGGCTTAGTTGTTCCACAGCGTGTGGGATCTTCTCAGACCAGGGCTCGAACCCGTGTCCCCTGCATTGGCAGGCAGATTCTTAACCACTGCACCACCAGGGAAGTCCCAAGAATAGCGTTTTTAAAAGCAAAACAAATCCAAGTGTTAAGATACAGGACAAGAAGAGGCTGATCTAAGACTACCCAAGATACTCCCATGCTTATTGATATCATTCTCTTTCTCATTAGATTTCTACCTACTCTTTCTGGTAAGATACAATCTTTAAAACACCACTGGCATTTATTCAGAAATGTGTTTGCAATTGGAACTGTGTCAGATTTTGTTTTGTTTTGTTTGGGAGGGGAGGAATAACTAAATCTTCTAACAGAGGGGTAGGAAGATGCCCTGAAATGAAATCAAAAGGCCTTAGTGAACAACTCAATAGGCCAGAAAGGAGATTACACCTAAATGGCTTTACACATAAATGGCTCTTCCACTTCCATTTTAACCATGCTAAAAGTTAATAGCTAAACTATCTTTGGTCAATAGGTCCAGGACTGTACTCCTTATTCTAGAAAAGCAACAGAATGGTATCTCATCTCACCACCTGCCCATTAGTTGTGGCTTGTTACATGATGATCAACCTATTAGCATTCACATCACACTGAATTCACTGCAGCACTCTAAAAATTCTACTAATCCCAGACACCCTAAAAGCATTTGGATGTAAAATTGCAGGCAATGAGGGACATTTTATTTTTTGGTTACACCACTGGGTGAATTGCCCTGAAGCAGTAAATGTAAGGAAGAAGATTAAAAATGATGAAAAAGCATCAGTAGTTTCAGAAGGGCAAATGGTGGAGAGAATATCCCTAGCTAGAGAGAAAGGAACATCTTTTACAATTTTGAGCTATAAACTCTGAGTCCTTGATGTACATATCTCAAGGGTCTTAGTGACAGAAGACAGATATAGGAAAGTGTGAAAAGAAAGCTTCTAAAATATAGCTTTGTTCTCGGCATGAAACAATGGCAGATTCTGAAGAAATTGAGTTAATAAAAAACTATATTACTTTTTATATAAAGAGAGCAAATTTCACACAGGAAACCTGCAACATTTTACTGACTTTAATCTAACTCTGGTGAGATATTGGGGAGATAAGAATTGTATTCACTAGGTTTACAAAGATTAAACGTGACTTGAGGATATCATCTAATTTGACCAAGGTCACACATCAAGGGCAAGACTAAAACTCAGACGTATTGCTAAAGCAAGATAGTCCAGCTGAATTAAGGATGTCAAGAATATAGTTACCTTATGAATTAGCCTAGACTCAATATTAGCCTCAATTCTTTATATTTTACCACCTAAGCATAGCTCTAAAATAACAGAATCAGGCATTATTGTTAAGAAACATAAAGCTTTGTACTTTGAAAGACCATCAGACCATAGGGATCTGATGAAAAAAAATCTTATATTTATAAAAGCACTCTCAGTTTATACAATGCTTTCCTATCCCTACCTCACAAGATTCAAAAACATCTACTGAAGTAGGCAGGGCAGATTCAGCTAACTTACACTCCAGGCTAACTGCTCTCCTAATTTCTACCTGATTTGATCCTCTCAATCTTATGTTCACTCAATATTCATTCATTCAGTTCACAAGTATCTGCATGCCTCCTATGTTCCAGAAACTTAAGTGCTGGAGATAAAGTGCAGAAGAATAAGAACTTGGTCACTGCCTATAAAGAGCTTACAAATAATTTTAAGTGTGATGACTGCTACAAAAAAGGATAGGATGATATAGGAACATGACAGAGAATCCTAACCTAGAATGGAGGTCAGGGAACTCTAAGTAAGTGACTCATATCTGAAGGATGAGTATGAGTTGGGGAGACACAAATGGAGAGTGGGTGTGGGGTCTGATGTGGGTACAGGAGATAGCAGATACAACAGTCCTCAGTTGAAAGAGAGCGTGGTAATTTCAAGAGAGAGAAGTATAGTACTTCAGAACACAGTCGGCAAGAAGGACAGTGCTACGAACTAAGACTACAAAGATAAGCAGTGAGTCAGCACACATTTGAGAGCCTACTGTGTATCAGGCATTGTTCTGAGTACTGATAAGAGTGGGTAACAAGAAAGACATGTTTCCTTGTCTTTAAGAGCTTAGATTTCAGGAGGTTTGGGGAGCAGTAATAAACATATAAATAAATAAATGTAATTTGAAGTACTGTAAGTATTATGAAGAAAATAAAACAGGGTTTTGTAGTAGAAAGTGACTGGGAGGCTGCTTTAGCTAGCGTGGCCAGCGAAGGCCTTTCAGAAGAGATCACAACTGAGTTAAGGTCTTAATGGAAAGTGAAACAACAAAGTCGAGGGGAAAAGCATTCCAAGCAGGAAAAAACAGCAGGCACAGACGTCCTGTGATGATGGGTAGTTTAACGCAGCAGTCTCAAACCTTTTTGGCACCAGGGACCGGTTTCGTGGAAGACAATTTTTCTTTGGGGGTGGGGGAGAATGGTTTCAGGATGATTCAAGCACATCAAATTTATTGTGCACTTTATTTCTATTATCATTACATTGTAATATATAATGAAATAATTATATAACTCACCATCATGCTGATAGGAGGCGGAGCTCAGGCAGTAATGTGAGCGATCGGGAGCGGCTGTAAATACAGATGAAGCTTCGCTCACAGGCCTGCTGCTCACCTCCTACTGTGCGGCCCGGTTCCTAACAGGCCACGGACCACACTACCGGTCCGTGGCCTGGGGGTTGGGGACCCCCGGTTGAATGGACAGAAAGGTCAGTGTGACTGGATCACAGAGAAGGAAGACAGAGTAGGAAGAAATGAAGTCACAGAGATAGGCAGGAGCCAGATCATATAAGGCCTGTAGGTCATTGTAAAGAGTTCAGATTTTATGCTAAGGGTTTTATAAAAAGAAGTGAAATTTTTTTGATTTATGCTTTAGAAATAGCACTCTGACTGACAAGAAGAAGATGAACTGTAATTAAGAGTACAAGAGTAGAAGCAGGGAGACTAGTTAGGACGATTTGTAGTAGTCCAGCAGAAAGATGCTTCTGATTTGGACTTTAAGGTCTTAGTAGTTAGTGACTAGTTAGATTTGGGGTATATTTTAGACTGATGGACTAGATGTGGGGATCAAGGATGGCTCTTGATTTTGGCCTCTGCTATTAGAAGGGAATGGTACATACCCTTTACTGAGATGGAGAAGGATTCTGGAGAAAAAAGGTTTGCCATTCTCTTTCTGTTCTGTTTTGGTTAAGCATGAGAGGCCTGTTAGACATCCTAATGGATGTTTCCAGGGGGTGGTCTCCTACTATGCAAGGAATGGAAATCAGGATAGAAATATAAATGAGTCATCAGTGTTTAGTTACTTGAAGCTATTGGAATGGATGAGATCATCCAGGGAGAAAATACAGATAGAGAAGGGATGAGGGCCTTCCTTATAGGCCAGGTTACGGACTGCGAAGTCTATCCTAAGAGAAACAGGACTGCACTGAAGGGCATAATAGAGAGATGACATGACCACATGTCTTTGAGTTTTAAAAAACGAACAAAACAAAAAACCAAAACAATCTCTCTCACTGTAATGTGGGAAATAACCCAGAACCAGAACAAATGAAAGAGGATCAGCCAGGAGACTCCTGTGGTTCCAGGCAGAAGCTGATAACAGCATGGTCTACAGTGATGAGTGGAGATGAAGACAAGTGGACTGGTTTGGAAGACGTCTAGTCATGATTTGGTGACTTTATGGGGTAAGGGAGAAGGACGGATAAGGATAATTGTGAATTGCTTGAACAAATCATTGAAAAAGTACAAGTGCCACTTCCCAAAAAAAGGAGCCTTAGAAAGTAAGTTTTGGAGGGGAAGATGTTGAGTCCATTTTTGGACATGCTCAATTTTAAGGTGCCCACGAGATATCCAAAGAGAGATTCTAGGTAGACTGCTGGCTATTGTGGTAGATTTACTATCTGCAGATGAAGGAACTAAAGTTCAGAAAAGTCCAGGATGTACGGCCGAGTATACCTTTCCCAGATGCCAACATTCAAGGACCTGAGTAGCTGAACAGAGAGAGAGATCTGAGTGCCCTGACTCAGATTCAGTCAGGCATCTGAAAGCCAGAAACTCATTCAAACCATTAAGACATGATGTGACAAGATGTGTTGCGATGGAAGACTTGTTTTCAGGGCAACTGCTAAGCCTGGGTTACAGGACGGTAGGGACGGAATGATCACTTTTGTGGGTGGTTTTTTTTAAGTTGCTTTTTTTTTTTCTTTTTTCAAGAGGGTGCGGTGAGCGGAGCTGGGGGCCTAAGAAGACTGGATCTCTGCCAGAGGCACCTTTCCGTGCTGGGTGCGGTGTGGCGGCAAGAACAGCCCCCGGACAGGGATCTTCGCCTCGGCGCTGCTCACTCGCCCGTGGAAGGGGATGTGGACGCAGCTCGTGGCGCCCGCCCGGCTTCCCTCCCTGCCCGCCCGGCTCCCCCCTCGCACCTCCACAGCCTGCGACCTGTGCGCCAGGCCGGCCGCCCCGACCACGAGGCCCTGCGCTGGGCACAGCCCAGGCGTCGTGTGCACTGGGCTTCCAAAAGGGCCCGGAGCTGCGAAGGCTGCCTCAGGGGGCGGCTGTGGAGTGGGGCTGGGGCCTGAAATCTCCCTCAGAGTAAGGCGCCAACCCTACCAGAGCACCAGGCCGGTGCCGGCCGTTACCTCAGACCCAAGGACCTCCCAGGCTCGGCCAGGCTCTTTCTCATAAGGGTTCTTCGCGCCTCATCAAAGTGGCCTCGGCCGGGGTACCCACTAAGAACTTCTCTCTGAAAAAGGCAGGCGCCGACCTCTCACGAAGCCTGGCTGGCTGACTCAACGACTCGCCCGGCCGCCTGCCCGCGCCGCAGTTCGAGCCGCGCTCCGCACAGACCCTTGGCGCACGCGCAGCTGCGCTCCAGGGTCGCCTGGTGGGCGGGCGCTCCGAGGCCTGGCCGCGGTCTGCGCGTGTGCGCCTCTGCGACCGCGTCCAGGGGTCGCGCGAGGCCGAGACCCAGAGCGGCCCGCGGCCCTACGCGCCCCACCCGCTGGAGCACAGAAGTTCAGCGCCTTTCCGTGGTTCCCGGGCTTGTCCGCCCATTGGTCTTTTCGCGGCCACTGCGCGCCTGGCGTGGGCGGGTCCGGTGCAGTGGACCGCGGAGCCCCTACTGTGTGTGGAGCGTCGTGGGAGCACTTTTCGTACACGCTCTCCTTTAATCCTCACCCCGGTGCTGTACAGCAGTTACTAATATCCCAATTCTAAAGAGGCTCCAAAACGGGAGCGACTTGTGGACATTCAAAAACACTGGGCTTCCCTGGTGGCACAGTGGTTAAGAATCTGCCTGCCAATGCAGGGGAAACGGGTTCCAGCCCTGGTCCCGGAAGATCCCACATAACGCGGAGCAACTAAGCCCGCACGCCACAACTACTGAGCCTGCGCTCTAGAGCCCCCCAGCCACAATTACTGAAGCCCGCGCGCGTAGAGCCTGTGCTCCGCAACAAGAGAAGCCACCGCAGTGAGAAGCCCACGCACCGCAACAAAGAGTACCCCCGCTTGCCACAGCTAGAGAAAGCCCGCGCGCAGCAACGAAGACCCAACGCAGCCAAAAATAAATAAATAAATTTATATATATATAAAAAAGAACTGGAACACTCAGATGGGTATGGGTCTTTGTGATTCCAAAGCCCAGCAAATTCCCATCCACTTCCTGCTGATCAAATTCTGACGGTGTTGTGAATTATTAAGGCATTTCGTTGCAGGAAAGTGGACCCCTTCCAGGGCCCGAGAGTGGGCTCTTGTCTAACACTCAGAAATGAATTGTCCGAGGAGACACACGTGCTGACAAAGCAAGAGACTTTATTAGGAAGGGGTGCCTGGGTGAAGAACAAGAAGGTAAGAGAACCCAGGAGGACTGCTCTGTGCCACGTGGCTCGCAGTCTGGGGTGTTATGGTGATGGGATTAGTTTTGCCACCACTAATCTGTTCTCCATCTCCATAATGTTGTCATTTTGAGAATGTTACATAGTGGAATCTTACAGTACGTGGCCTTTTGAAATTGCCTTTTTCCACTCAGCATAATGCCCTTGAGATCCATCCAAGTTGGTATGTGTCTCTGTAATTCACTCCTTTTTATTGCTGAGTAGTATTCAATGGTATAGATAATTTTCCCCTGGCTTTTCAAATTTCCTACTGAGCATGAAATATTTTAAGTCTTAGGGAAAAGGAAACATACTTGTGAGAGGAGCAGTGCAGAGAGAAGCAGTTCATGTGTTCAAGGAAATTTTGTGTTGAATTAAATAATAGAATTTTAGTCTTGGCGTGCCCTCAGCATTCACCTGGGTAAGTTCTTCATGTTGTAGGAGTCCTCCTTGCAGTATCCTGGCAGGTTTTTGTGCAGCCTCTGTGTGGATGCTCCCAGTAACAGGGAAATCACTACCAGATGAAGCAGCTCATTAAATTGATACAAAATATGCCTTCCTTCCTGGAGCCTGCACATGACTGAGAAATCTGTCATAGGTTATTTTTACCCTGCCTGGAGTCCTTCCCTCTCCCCACTAACTAGATAAACACAAGCCCAAGATTATGAGCAAAGCCTGCAAGAACCTGAGCAAGATGGGGATGTCCTGGATCCAGGATTGGCCTCTCTAGGGACATTTCAGCATTCACTGGCTTAGAAAAACAAGGGGCTGCAGACCTTTTAAAATGGAATGAAATTCTGCATGAACACACACACGGATACCCATGGTCCCCTAGGAATGTTCTCCTTTCTGCATGATAGGAGTGCCCTTCAGAAGGAACTGAACTGCTAATCTCAGAGGAAAGGTCTTAGATTCTCTCCTGCCTCGAGTCCCCTGTATCAGACCAGAGATCTCTTCCTTTTCCTCCAGCCATCCTTGAATGCAGATTCTGATCTGTCCATGGTTCTGATTGTTAATGGTTTCACTTGGGGCCAAGGCATGGGTTCTTTCATTCATTCCTTTGCGGTAGCTTAGATTTATTGCTCACTTGCTATATGCCAGGGTCTGTGATGTGCTCCTTACATCCACCCTCTTTCTATTGAAGTATATAAGACATAACAGGAAAGAGCACATATCATAAACATACAGCTCTGTGAATTTTCGTACAGTGAATATATTCATGTAACCACCACAAAGATGAAGAAACAGAACATTATCAGCACCCCAGAAGGCCCCTCCTGTCCCCTTCGAGGTTCTATCCTCCAACTGTAACCATAACCCTGACTTTTAACAGCATAGATTAGCTTTTTTCTACTTTTAAACTTTATATAAGTGGATCATACAAATTGTCTCCACTTTTGTGTCTGGCTTCTATGGCCCGACATTTTGTTTGTGAAGTTTATTCACACTATTCCATATAGTTGCAGTTTGTTCATTCTTGTTACTGTGTAGCATTACCTAGTGTAAAATATTCCACAAGTTATTCGTTATACTTTTTTAAAATAAATTTATTTATTTAATTTATTTATTTTTGGCTGCATTGGGTCTTCATTGCAGCTTTCTCTAGTTGTGGCGAGCGGGGGCTACTCTTCATTGCAGTGCACGGGCTTCTCATTGCGGTGGCTTCTCTTGTTGAGGAGCACCAGCTCTAGGTGCACAGGCTTCAGTAGTTGTGGCTCGCGGGCTCTAGAGCGCAGGCTCAGTAGTTGTGGTGCACGGGCTTAGTTGCTCCACAGCATGTGGGATCTTCCTGGACCAGGGCTCGAACTCATGTCCTCTGCATTGGCAGGCGGATTCTTAACCACTGCACCACCAGGGAAGTTCCTATTTGTTATATTCGTGATGGGGCATTTGGGTTGTTTCCAGTTTTCTACCCTTATCCATATTCCTGATATAAAAATTCTGTTCATGTCTTTTGGTGAACATATGCTTTTCTATTATATATATAATATATATTATATTTACATGTATATATGGATATGTATACACATACACACATATACATAGGGTAAATTGTGGGTGGGTACATTTTTCAGTTCCCATTTTTCAGATAAGAAATCTGAGGCTTGAAGAAGTTGAGCCAGGAAGTAGTGGAGCTGGGATATGAACCCAATCCTATCTGGCCCTGGAGCTCAAGCTCTCTCACCATCATGCTTTCCTGCCTCCCAATGAATGAGCTGTTTAAAAGTACTCATGGAGCGCTTGACTGGTTGCTGCCATTGAGGGAGATGGAAAGATAAAAGCCACAGTCACACAAGAAGGAAAATGATAGATGCTGGTGAAAGGCACATGGGTGTGATGAGGAGCCTGAGGGGGTCATTTTTATCTTGGAGGGTCATAGGAGGCTTCCTGGAGGAAGAAGCATTTGATGAGAAAGGATGGGGGCAGATTCTGGGCATGCAGGAGGGAAGGAGTGCCAGGCTGAGAGAGCTCTGGGGCACAAGAAGAGGAGGCCCACATGGAGACACAGCTGCAAGGACCTTCACAGATCATTTTGTCTGGTCCCCAGTGTCCACCCACCCATCTGTACACTGCTGGCTTCCAAATTTATATACCCAGTCTTGACCATTCCCCTAATTGCCAAACTCTTTTCTATTCAGTTAGATGGCAAATAGGCATCTCAAACTTGACATGGCCAAAACAGGCCTCCTGATCTCCCCTCCCCCACACACACCCACTCCAAGCTGCTCCTCTCCCAATCTTTCTTGGTCTTTGGCACTACCAACAACCAGTTGCTCAGGCCCCAAGTTGCAACATCATCCATCCTTCCTCCCTTTCCCCACGTCCAATCCATGAGCTCATCCCATCAGCTCTATCTATAAAGCACACCCTGAATCGGACCTCATCTTACCACCTCCCTGCCACTCCCTGGTCATGGCCACCACCATTACTCACTTGGATGAGTGCAACGGCTTCCTCACGGCTCTCCCTGCTCCTTCTGAAGTTCCATAGGGGAGAAGCCTTCCTTGCCTCTTCCAGCTTCTGGTGGCTCCAGATGTTCTTTGGTTTGAGACTGCCTCACTCCAATCTCCGCTTCTGTCTTCACATGACCTTCTTCTTTGTGTCTTCTCTTCCCATTACTAGCAATTTCCTCTTATTGGTCATTGGACTTAGGGCCCACCTGGACAATCCAGCATGATTTCATCTTGAGATTCTTAACTTTGTTACATCGGCAAGACCCTTTTTCCAAATAAGGGCACATTCACAGGCTATGGGTGGACTTATCTTTTAGGGAGCTACCATTTAACCCACTATAGAGGTGAATACCAGAAAAGAAAATAACAGCTCAAAGAGTTTAAATTGAATTTAAACTTTAGTCCTCCAGTGAGTGATTACTTTTCAAAGCATAGAAGACTCTTGGCCTACACCTACCTGCTATTTCAGCACTGACTGTTCATGCATCACTTCAAAGGTCATTCATTCTGAGGAGTGAGCATCTGCATTGTGCTTACTGCAAGGCTGACTTGAGGCTGTGGATCTCTAGGCTTGCTGCAGCCTCAAACCTCCCAGATCCTCTCTGACCACTGTAGGGGCATTGCCACTGCTGCCAAAGGGTCAAAATTGTTTCCTTCTAAAGAAATGGTCTCCCCAGAGAAAGCCAGCTGCTAGTGCTGATGATAAAAGGGAAAAGAAGGGATCCAAGAAAGTGCTGGATCCAAGAAAGTTCTCACCCAGTGTGATGGGCAGCCTCCAAGATGTCCCCCAGTGATCCTGCCTCCTGGGTTTTATGCCCTTGTGTAATCTTTTCTTCTTGAGCATGGGCTGGATCTAGTGAGTTGCCTCTACTCAATAGAATACAGTAAAAGTGACAGGATGTCATGTCTGAAATTAGGTTACAAAAAGACTGTGGCTTCTGTATCGCTCACCTTTTTTCACTCTCTAGCTTACTTGCTCTGAGAGAAGCAGCTGCCATGTTGAGCGGCCCTGTGGAGAGGCCCAAGTGGCAAGGAAATAATATCTCCAACCAACAGCCTATAAAAACCTGAGGGGGACTTCCCTGGTGGTCCAGCGGTTAAGACTCTGTGCTCCCAATGCAGGGGGCCCAGGTTTGATCCCTGGTTAGGGAACTAGATCCCACGTGCCACAACTAAAGACCCTGCACAGCCAAATAAATAAATAAATACTAAAAATAAAAGAAAAAGAACCTGAGGTCCTCAGTCCAACAGCCCTCCAGGAACCCAATCCTGCCAACAACCTTGTGAATAAGCTTGGGGGTGGACCTTCCGAGGCCCGCAGACAGCCACACAAGTGAGCTTGGAGGTGGATCCTCCCAGTCGAGCCTTCAGATGATTGCAGCCCTGGCCAACACTTAGATTGGAGCCCGTGAGACACCCTGAGCCAGGGGTACCTGCTAAGCTGTGCCCAGATTCCCACTCCACAGGGACTGAGATGATAAATGTTTGTTGATTAAGCCACTGAGGTTTGGAATAATTTGTTATGCAGCAATAGATACATCCAGATACAGATTTCTAGGATATATTCAACCATGTGGAAGGCTTCTGCTACAGTGGTAGTTGTGTTTACAGTTTGGGGATTCACAGATATTAGCTCATCTCCCTCAAGAATCTACAACACCTCCTTGCACTCCTTTGATTCTGTCTATATTTTTAAACAAACATAATATCACACTATAGTGACAGTTGCACATTCTATTTTTTCTGCTTCATATGTCATAAGCATTTTCTCACCTCATTAAATATTCTTCAAAGCATTCTTTGTTCTTACCATCTCTTCAGGGTATGAGTGTACCAACGTTAATTAAGTCACTCCCTTCTCTTACTTGTTTTGAGCTTAAAGTAGGGTTTTACCTTCTTGGGTCACATCTATGGGCATGTTTCGGCCCCTCCATTCAGGGCCTACAGGGAAAGTTCTGGGAAGGTAGAAGGCAGGATCACCTGTGGTTAAGTGCTCCTAAAGTTACATTGACCCTATACCATTTCCTAGCTATGTGACCTTAACACCTCTGGGCTTCACTTTCTCCTTCCAAACAGAGGGGTAATAACTATATCTACCTTGCAGAGTTATTAGAGGCATCACTGAGTTAACCCGAGTTAAACACAGAGTGCCTGACAAATTTTAGGGTATATAGACATAAGCCAGGCCACAGTATCCTCATCTCCCTGTGAGTCCTGGAGCACTGTACATCATATCGACTCTTGTCCCAGACCTCCAACCAACAGCATCTTGGCTTCCCTCCCACCAATCTGTTCTCCCTGAACCTACTGGTGACCCCAGCTCTGCAGCCAGCCACAATCCTGTGGCCATGACACCTCTTCTTACTGCATGAGTCCAAGCACGTCCATCCCATCTCGAGGCCTCAGTTTCCTCATCTGCAATATGGGGGGGGGGTTGGATTAGGAGGTCTATGAGGGATCACCCGCCTCTGAGATTCTAGACTATTCCCTCTTCTTGCAAAGGCCCTTTGGTTTCAATAGTACAAAATACAGCCAGAGCTTTAAACAACTAACCAAAGCAAAAAGAATTGGACATTTTATTTGCCATAAAGTCTAGGTACCAAGACTTGTGCTCAGCATCCTGGAGTGTGTCAAATACTAGCATAGTGTCTGTTTACATGTGTGTGAAAATCTGGGTGAAGAGCTGGAGTTTCTCATCTCAGGCCCCTTACAGTGTTTGTCCTGAGTCTGAATGAGAACCCGCCACCCCCACCCCACCCCCATCCCCGAGCAGGCGCTACAGCTGAGCTCCCACCTAGCCCCAAGCCCCTTCAGCTGCCATCAGGACAAAGAGCAATGAGGGGCACTGCTCAGAGGGGCCTGAGGGTAATGAGGGTCTGAGGTCTGCACAGGGATGAGGGTGATACCGGAGAAGACACAGTTCTCACCGCGGCCAGGTTCAAGTCCAGCACTTGCTTAAACATAACTTTGCACCTGGTCCTTCCCTCATTCATTCCACCTGCCTTTTGTGCATGACATGAATGCTCACAGAAGTCCACCCACCATGGCCCTGGGAGAAGGGGGGAGGCAGCGAGTTATTGGGGAATAGCCTGGAGAGCTGACCCTTCGCAATCTCCCCAAAGTCACGGTATGGCTATGGGTACTCAGCATGTAGAAATCCCAGGGGGGACCGCTCCAGGCTTGTCCCCAACTCCAACCCACAGGTTCAGTTCTTTGGCACTGAAAAGAACAGAAAGAATTCACTTCTGGGCTCCTGCCTGGCCCCTCCCCACCCAGGCTTGGACTCTGGACCAGCCCCAGCGAGGGCAAGGTTTCAGAGACTGCAGGGCTCTGTGGCCCTGGGAATCACAAAGCAGAAGGGAGAGCCCCTCCCCACTCCCAGCACTTAAACCTCTCACACCAGTTCTCAGTTTCTAGGACTTCAGCCCCTAGGGTGCCTGGGCCATGATTCCACTAGGAGAAGGAGGATTAGATCGTGGTGTTTCAGGTCCCAAGAAAGGCTGTGTGACCTTAGACAAGTCATTTGGCTTCTCTGAGCCTGTCCCCTTCCCACTCCTGAAAAATAGACTGACAATCTGGATTCTGCAGGATGACCATGAGGTTGAAATAAGAAAGGAGCGGTGACAGGACCTGGCAGAGTGGTGGGCACACAGTGACGGCTTCCTTTCCCTGGTGAAATCCTGGTTCAGCTGGTCAGCCAATAAAGGCAGCTTCCAGTGGCAACAGAGGAGATGCCCATGTGCTGAGGCTGCTTCCTGAGTCCAAGGAAGGGGCCAGCCCAGCTCTGGGGGCCGGGTTAGAAGTGGACTTGAGCAGAGGAGAGCAGGGGGAAGGCCAGAGGGGGTGGGGCCCTTGCCGATCTGTTGCTGAGGAAGCAGGCTTTATGCTCCCTGCCCTGCAGAAAGCCCAGCCCCAGAGCAGCTGAGGGGCTGTGGGTTGAGGACGCCAGCTTCCCCCTGGTGGGGTGCTCCAGCCCGAGGGACTGTAGAGGGGGAGGTTGGGCTGGGGGGCTGGGCAGGAGGGTGCTGAGCTTGGAGGAAGACCTCAGCAGGCCGGAGCCAGTGGGCGAGGCAGATTGGACAGGGCTAGGGGACGGCTGGCCAGAGGATGCAGTGACAGGGGCGGGACCAAGGGACAGTGAGGGCAGAGGGGACAAGAGGAGGCCAAGGGAACCATGAGGCTGTGGATCTGGAGAGAGCGGCAGAGCCATCGGAGAGGAGACCGGGGTCCGGAACGGGCCTGGCTGCTCCTGGCAGCCATGTGGTCCAGGGCGCACGGGGCCTGGGGGCCACTCAGCCTGGCCCCAGCGGCCAGGGGGCACTGGAGCCAAGCAGGAGGCACAGTCCATGGGGCACAGGCGCTCGTGCATGTGCAGGGTCCGACTCCACCACGCCAGCTCAGCCTGAAGGGCCTGGATCTCCTTCCGCAGGGTGTGGTTGCGTTTCTCCAGTGACTCATGCTGCTGGGGGGAGAAGCAGAAGGGTGGGGAGGGTTATGTCAGCCAGACTCAGGGGCCCAGCAAGAGCCCTATTTCCCAATCCCCCAGGATCCTCGATATAGGAGGAAGGATACCACCGCCGTCTGAATGCCCTTTGGCTACTCTCTGGCCAGCCTTCCGTAACACCAGCAAGTCCCCCCAACTCAACCTCCTGCTAGGGCTCAGATCTGACTGCTCTCCATCCCTGCTGCCAGGTCCCTGAGCTAGTCAGCCTGGGATCTCCACTCACCTGGGAGCTCCACCAGCCTCCTAACTGGTGTGCCCCCCAAACCACCCAGATCTCTTGGCCCAGAGGAGACATTCAGTGATTGCATCGTTAATCGAACATTAAAGCCCTTTAAAGTCTCTAATGACTCCCTGTGCATGGTGGCCCCAGTTCACACCTCCAGTTTTATCTCTCCGACTTCTCTTGATTCTCCTACTTCCTGTTCCCCATATGGACTCTGCTTCCTTGCCACATTTCCGTTCTCCCCTGCCTGGACACTTCCAGCACCCCCATCCTCGGGCTAATCCTGACATGGCCTTCTTGTGACAACTTAGATATCCTCTGTCCTGGACACCTCTAGGCGGCTTAGTGCCACTGCCAGACCTCCCCAGTGCCCAGAACTTTCCCACTGAGGCACCGTGGCCGGAGTCCAGGGTCATGTTTTACAGGTTGGCAGCACAGGTGTGTTCTGTTCCGCGTTTAGGTTCTGTTCTGCTGAACCCTGGGTTCTGAGAACCCAGTGGGACAGTAATCGACGTGCAGTTCTAAACAACCATTTATGATGACAACAATGGCGGAAAACGCAGAAGGAACTTTATTTCCACAGCTCATCAGGCTCAGTGACTTCCTTTGGCCCTCTCCCCGACCTACCACCCTTTATGATCACTTTTTAAAAGAAGAAGCTGCAAGGGTGTTTTGCGTTAAAATGTTGCTTAAGCCATGGACTCAAAGTTCTAACAGGCCTCAAAGCCACCCGCAGCCCCACTCCCAAGCTGGTTTCTGCCATGGAATGTGGAAAGACATTTTAAAAACATGTCATTAGGTCACCCTTCACCTAAATTCTGCAAAGGCTTCAATTCACCTCCAGAAATTGAGTCACTGGCTCCTCACTCATTCGTTCACTCATTCATTCATTCGCCACCTTCAGGCTGCTCAAATGTCACCTCCTCCGGGACGGCTTCCCTAGTTAGGTTTCTATCACCCCACATGCCCCAGTCCCTTCCCTCTTCCCTGCTTTAATTTTCCCCAGCGCACGTATCACCATCTGATATCTCAAATACCTCATGGGTCATTTATTTGTCCGGCTCCCCCATGAAAATATGAGCCCTGGGGAGGGTGAGCTGGGCATTTGTCTGCTGAAGTCACAGCTGTATCTCCAATGCTTAGAATTGTGCTTGCCACACAGGAGATACTTAATAGGCATTTCTGGAAGGAAGGAATAAACGAATGCATGAAGTCTCTACTGCTGCCAGGGAGGCGCCATCCTGGGCATCAGTCCTCATTCTCGTGCATTCTACAGGGTGCTACTCTCTTATGGCCATGCCAGCCCTATTTTACTTGCCTGAAATGCCTTTTCTTACCTTCATCCATTTGGAAAACTCCTATTCATCCTTGAAAACCAGTTCAGGCTTCATCTCTAAATAACCTTGACCCAACTACCTGTGTGTTGCTCCCACCTATGTGTTCCCAAAGCACTTTATCCTGACTCTATCATTCACTCCACAGGGAATTATTGAGTCCCTTCTATTTGTCAGGCACTGGTCCAGGTGATGGGGAAACAGCAGGGAACAGAACAATTCCCTGCCCTCAGAGTGCTTACAGTCTGGTGAGGAAGACAAGCAATGATCAACATCTAAATATGTGATAGAAGGTCAGTACTAACCAGAAAAATAGGGCAGAGTAATAGGAGAGGTCTCTTTAGATCAGATGTTTAGAAAGACCACCTCCTTCTGAGGAGGTGACATTTGAACCAACAACCAGAAAGAAGTGAGGATCTAGCTAGGCTGCTGTCTGAAGGTAGACGGAGCAACCAGGGGGAGCCCCTGAGGCTGGATGTGCTTGGCCAGTGAAGGAACAGAGAGAACAGGGTGTAGGATGTTAGGAGAGGACGGTGGACAGGTGGGGGCGGGGTTACAGAGATTGTAGGGCCTTTGGGTGTGGAGGGCTCTGAATTTGACTCATTGCTATAAGGACTAACATGTATGCAGCCCTCCCAAAAGCCAGGTCCTGAACCCAGCCTAATCGTCCCCCTGGGATGGAACTGGTGGTGTCCTTTCTCTCTGCACAGAGGTAGAAGGGAAGCTCCAAGGTCAGGTTACCATCCAAGGTCAGGTTACCATGCAAGGTGAAGAGGCAAGTGTGAATGGAGCCCTCCCCCTTCCCACCGGGCTCCTTTGTCTTCTTTAGTCTCCACAAGGGTCCTGCCAGTGGGCAGCGATTATTGTCCCCGTTTTCGGATGAGGACAGTGAAGCTCAGTGAGGGAAGTGACTTGCAGCTAATGAGTGCCACAGCTGGGACTCTAAAGCCAGCCCATCTTAACCCTGAACCGGTTTCTCACAGCGTCGTCGTCTTGGCCACCCCCATCAGAACCTGTCCACCAGAGTGCAGCACCTCCTGAGGTGGGTCCTGGGTGGGGAGGGGCCAGGAGCTGCATTTTAACCGGTGCCTCGGCTGGTCACTAGCCAGGTTTTCCCTGTTTGCCTCCCTCCTTGTCTCCTTCCCCTAAATTGGGGGTGCCTTGAGGGTAGGCCCGGGCTGAGGATGCACTGTCATGTCCCTGCAGCCCAGCGTCTGTCTGGCACACGGTTTCCACTCAACACCCAGGAATTTCCAAATCTCAGTTGCAAAGCCCTTCCCTCCTCCCAAACTCAGGCCCCCTGGCACATACGGCAGTGCAGGGGGAACTGCTCATAGGCGGGACAGAGAAGAGGTGGCCGGGCCAGGTAAGTGACATCAGGAATGGGAAGGGAGGCATCCCCCACCTGGTGCAGGGCATCCGCCTTGTTCGTGTGCTTCTGCCGGCTTCTCTGGGCGGCTGCACGGTTATTCTGTTTCTTCTTCAGCTGCCTCTGATGTTCCTCAGGGTCCTGTAGGGAGAGAGGCCAAAGGCTCAGGGGTCCTGGCAGGGGCTGGCTAGCTGTAAAGCCATACCCTTCTTGAATCAAGTCCCCAAGGGTCCCCTTTCTCCTCGAAGCCCTCTCTGGCTCCCTCGGTGTCCACACACCCCATCGCAGACACAGCACTCCTCGGTGGATTGCCAGCCTCACCCACGTGTCCTGCTCACAGCTCACGATGGGGCAGCACAAGCCAGGATTCAAACCCAGACAGGACCGACTTCACACCCACCGTCTCCTTATCAGCCGTGTTGCTCTGGGCAGATCACTCACTTCTGTGTGCCCAGCTACCTGAGCCGTACAGTGGAGGCACCAGCGCCTTCCTCACAGGACATAAAGCAGGCAGGGGTTAATAAAAGTCAGCCGCTGTTGTTCTGATCGCTATTACTTCCACGGTCAAGGTGTTGATTTCTCTAGCCATGAGCTCTGTCTGTAAGGGCAGGGCGGGGGTTCTGACTTCACTCCATATTCCCATGCCCAGCTCGGGCCCAAAGCTGATATTCGCTTACACAACAAATATTTTTTGTGCACCTACTATGTGCCACACACTGAGCTATGGGGACACAGCAGCAAACAAAAGAGGCGAAACTTCCTGCCCTCAAGTTGCTCGCATTCTAGGGGGACAGCAGCCTAGAATGGGTGAATCGAGTCCCTTCTAATAGAAGAGTGGACTCAAAGGTTGACAGCTGTGACCCTCCTCCTACACTGGGGTTCATGAAACTTAGATGAAATGTTTAACCCAAATGCCCAGGGCTCTGGAAAGTCAGACAAGAGGGAACACTGGAGACCCCACAGCCCAACCCGCCCTCCCACAGGTCACTCTGGGAAGTGTGTTCTGAGTGTAGGGACCTCAGGCAAGACCCTGGCCTCCCTGGTGGAGGACTCTGTGCTCCTAGGTTCATGGCCATAGCAGGCCCCTTCCCAGTGATGTGGGGACTGAGAGACTGGAGCCTGGGGGAAAGACCTGCAGAGAGAGAAGTGGGTGGGCCTCTGGTACCTGGGTCCTGGGAGAGAGGCAAGGTTCCAAGGGAACCATGGCCAGAAAACTTGGGGAGGAAAGAGAAGGCTCCTGTAATGGCAGTGAATGAACAGGTAGGTTAGGAGAGAGCAGTATTCAGAGGCTAAGTTCTAAACTGGAGGCTGGATCTGCAATGTGAGAGCAGGAAAGCCCTCAATCCAATCCCCTGAAGAAAGTGAGGCCCAGAGAGAGGGTGTGTGAGCCCTCGGCCACACAGCCCATGTGAACAGAGCTGGCACCGGGCACCCTGGGGCATATTCCCCTTCTCATCCCCTGAACCTGGCCCCCTGTACTCACCATCCTGGTCAGCGGCTCATCGCCCCTGCAGAGGTGCATGGTGGGGCAGGAGAAGAGAGGCTCACACCCGGTTCAGGGCGTCCCTCCGCCGCTGTGACCTCCCAGTACCCTCTGGGAACCCAAGGAAGTGGCAGCTCTTTAAATTCCCCGTGACCACTCCACCCACAGCAAGCCAAGTTTCAGTTTCTCCTAAAGCCACCGGCTGCTCAGAATCCCAGGCTTGGGTTGGCTCACGTGGCTGGAATTTCCTAACACGAACTGGCCTTCCGGTTGGGCTCCTTCTCTGGAAGGAGGACGGTGGAGGGTGGCGAGAGGAGGGAGCCTGGATGCCAGGTGTGGGGAGGGGTGTTCCGGGAGAGGCAGGGCAGGCTGCCATGGACAGAGCCAAGAGGAAGCCAGTGGGGGACCGAGGGCTCACATGGGATACGGGAGAACCCCTGGGCTCTACAGTTGCAGGAGCCCAGGTTCACGGTCCGCCTCTGGTTTGCTGGAGCTGTGCAGCTTTGAGAAGGTGATTTACCCTCTCTGAGCCTTAGTTTCCTCATCTGTAAAGGGAGATGATACAGACATCCACTCACAGGCTTGATGTAGGAACTAAGCAAGATAATACAACCGCCCCCAAACCCTGTGAGACTAAAGTTGAGGCGTGTCGGCAAAAATAAGCAACGGCCCTTAAATAGGAGAACAGATGGCTACTGACTGTGTTTTCAGACAACAGACCACGCAGCAGTAGAGAGAGTGACGTCTAGCAATTAAGAGCACAGCTTCCAAGCTATGTGACTCGGGTACATAATTTCACCTTTCTGTGCCTCTGTTTCTAAATCTGTAAAGTGGGGATAAAAATAATTTTATCGGGAAGGTTAAATGAGTTAAGGCAGATAAGGCACCTAAAAGCATGCCTGGTGTAGAATGAGGGCTCAACAAATATTCACAATTATGATACGGTGGAAGATTCAAAGCTGCACTTATCATCATGCCTAAAAGTTCATAACATCCAACTGTATGAAAATGACAAGTGGCAACAAGATCTGAACAAAAATAATTTCTGTAATGTTGAATAATATGGATACGTAATTATGTGAGAAAAGTATAAAAATATGTATGAGAATGAGAAACACAAAATTCAGAGAGTGGTGGCCTGGCGGGGGTGGAGGTAGAGATGGACTGAAGGGGACACACAGCGATTTCGGTTGTGTCAGGGATGTTCTGTTGCTTCAACTGTGGGAACACAATTGTCTGTGATAATATTATTAACTACACTTTGGGGTATACCTGAATGTTTCATAATAAAAACTTCTGTTAAAGACCTAACAAAACCTGAAGCCCCAAGCAAACCTGTATGGTTGTTGTGTCTCTAAGAGAGACCATGCTTAGAAGGGACAACAGTTCAGGGGATGGTGGAGCCATTAATCCCTCTCTAAGAACAACACAGCAACTGATGTACAGTGAAGAGTCCTGTGCCCTGCTGACTAGAGCATCTGGGGGTTGTGCCTGAGTCCTGAGGACTCAAGGCTGATGGTGTGGGCTCACCGGAATGGCAAATACTGTGGATTTGATCTTCTGATAGGAAATGGTGTCCTAGAGTACTGCATTTAGGAGTTCACAGCTGCCTCTGAGCTTATTAGAAAAGAACACTGCGATTGATTAGCAATGTCTGCCATGCCATGATTGATTAGTGATGTCTGTCATGAGCAGGGCATAAGAGTAATAGTCTCCTGCTATGCTATGAAGTGGGTATGAAACCAGTTTGGGCTTTACAGTCAGACTTGACTCTGACACCTGGCACTCTACTCACCAGGTCTATCACCTGGAGCCTCAGTGTCCTCGTATGTATGCTGTGGATGACCAAGAAATTATACCTATTTATAAAGTTGATTTGAAGACGGAAAAGAATGAGATGAGGGCTTCCCTGGTGGCGCAATGGTTGAGAGTCTGCCTGCCAATGCAGGGCACACGGGTTCGAGCCCTGGTCTGGGAGGATCCCGCATACCGCAGAGCGGCTGGGCCCGTGAGCCACAATTGCTGAGCCTGCGCGTCTGGAGCCTGTGCTCCACAACAAGAGAGGCCGCGATAATGAGAGGCCCGCGCACCGCGATGAAGAGTGGCCCCCGCTCGCCGCAACTCGAGAAAGCCCTCGCACAGAAACGAAGACCCAACACAGCCAAAAATAAAATTAATTAATTAATTAATTTAAAAAAAAAAAGAATGAGATGAGAAGAGAGCTCTTTGCATATTGGCTAGGATCCATTGCCACTCCTGTGATTTATGGGTACACAGGATTAATTATGCAGCCTCATAATTTAAAACGCCTGGGTGGGTGGGGCTGGGCATGACAGCTGGGCCTGGCCCTCCTTGCTTGTGAGGGGCATGGGAGAGGAGCCTCTCTGAGTTATTTTTGTTTCCCAGAAACCAGGAGGGCTGAGGCATCTTGCCTGAGGAGGGCACCTGAGGGGCTCATTAAGCCATGAGATCCTCAGGGAAGGATCCGGGGGAGCCGTGCATGATGTAACCGAGAAAAAAACATCTGGAGGCAGGTGGGGTGGGGGGAGGCTAGGGCCCAAGTATCCCCACTCTAAGCCCCCAGCCCCAGACCTGGACCACCAGTCTTCCCCTCTCAAGACCCTGGCTTCAGGTGGAGAGGAGACAGTCAGCAAGTATGCCTGTGGCCCCTCTCAGAGGCCCACAGCCCTGGAGGAAGATGGAAGAAGGCAGCGTTTATGGCTTGATCTCCCTGAGGAGTGGCAGGGAGGGAGGGACAGAGAGTGGGTAGTGTTTAACCATGAATGGCCACGCAAGGCTGGCAGAGCAGGCTTCAGGGCCAACCAGTCCAACCTCTCACTTAGAAGGTGAGGAGCTAATGCCCAGAGAGGCAAGGTCACCTGGCAGAAGGGGGCAGAGCTGGTGGGAGGACACACTTCTCTCCTCCAAGCCCTCAGTCTTCCTCCACACCCAGCATGGAAGGGCCTGGTCCATTAGTCCCAAGCCTGCTGCCCCCCGTGGGTGGAGGCTCAGAGGCCTCCCCAAACCAGAGCTGCAGCGTGAGCTCCTGGGCAGCCGGATCGTTGCCCATCTTACTCTCTGAAGCACTCCCAGTGCCTCAGACACTGCCACCACATAATAGGCGTTTCATTAATGAATACATGAGTGAAAGTCCAGCAGGCAGCTTGCCATCCGGGAACCCCAGAAGCTTCCTGGATGAGTAAAAAAACTTCTGCTTTACTCATTCCCACAGGAACTTTCCTAGGTTCCTGGGGCACTCTCCCTAACCATCCTCCTCATTTTACCAGTGGGGAAACTGAGGCACCGGGAGGTGACAGTCACACAGCTGGTTTGGGAGAGGCCAGGATGCATTGATACCCTGTCCCAATTCCTTCCCACGCCTCCTGGGGTTGGAGAGATGCCTGTGGCTTCAGCTGCCCAGGGATGAGGACCCCTCTCTCTAGGTCCCCCACCATGAGCACCCCTCATTTGAGGCCTGGCCTCCTCAGGGCACCTCGAGGGAGCTTCGGATGATGGAGAGCAGAGAAAGAGGCCAGGTGACTGCTGGTGGGGCTGAGGCTGGCTGTCGACTTCCTGCCCACAACCATGGATGGGCCTGTGTGGAAGCTAAGCCTCAGCTGGGAGGGGTTCACAACCAGATGGGGTGTAGGACGCATGCCCAGCACATTGACTTGCAGGGCAGGGCAGGAGGGTGACAGCCTGCCTCTGTGAGGGCATCTGTGGCGGTCAGGGGCCACTTCCTATTGGGGAGATCAGAAAAGGCTTTGCAGAGAAAGAGCTCTTTGGGAAGGACATTGAAGAATGGGTGGAGGGGCTTGATCCCAGGGCCTGGAACTTGATCTTGAGCAAGTCATTTAACTAACCTCTTTATGCCTCACTGTAATAATATAAGTATTTAATGAAGTAATATATGTAAAGGGCTTAGAACAGTGCTTGGCACACAGTAAGTCCCATAAACATCTGTTAAACTTTTAACAAATGCACTTAATAAATGACTGATGAATTTTATTATTATTATTCTAAGAAAAAACGACAGAGTGCAAGAACAGGGATGAGATTTTTTTTCTAATGAAATACATTTAATGAAAAGAGGGTTAATGATTGTGTCCATATGTAAGAAGCAGCACTTAATATTTGATGAAATCTGCTAAAAATTTCTCATGCTTTCAAAGGAGTCTCAGTAAGAGATGGGAAATTAGTTATCTCTGGATCCTTAGCTTCATAAATGATCTAACTAAGCTTAAGTTACTGACAAGTCTCGAGTATAACAGCTTCAGGTACGGCTAGATCATGATGCCCAAGCAATGTCATCAGGAGTCATTGTCTCACCCTATCTGCTCTTCCCCCGCTGGATACATTCTCAGGCAGGTCCGGCTCAAGATGGTAAGCTGGCCACCTGAAACACCAGCTTAGCTGCCCCAGGAGGGTGCATTCCTCCATCCCCTGCCACTTTCCCAATACTTCCAACAAAGGTCCCAGACCTGGCTCTGCTTGGTCTGGCTTGAGTCCTGTGGCTATTCCTGACATCACTCACTGTGGCCAGGAGATAAGGTGAAATAGTTAAAGCTGGGGTCCCATAGGGACTAGGGGTGAGGGAGGGGAAACTTCCAGAGGGTACTGGGGTGCTGTTGGCAGGAGAAGAGGGAACGAATGCTGGGCTGACACCATCACCTTGGTTCAGATTCAGATATGAGGAAGCTGCCGCTCAGCGGTACATCCCCTGGCCAGGTCACATCCCCAGGTGGGATGGACTCAATCCCCACGTGTCTCTGACACCAAGCCCAGCCCTCTCTCTTTTTATTGTTTCACAGAGACCCATAAGTGGGAAAGGAAAGTCTTGCTAAGGGGACGACTCCAGATGAACTGAATGCTGAGCAAGGACTGGGGCAGTGACATCGTGGGGACAACCCAGGGCATAGAGAGGAAAGGACTGACTCTCACTTCAGTACAGCACCTTGACCTTGGGGGCTCTCATTAAAGCTGGAATCTGCCAATAGTTGGGCCTTCCAGGAACTGGGTGACTTCACGGGGGCTCTATGACGCCATCACCGCCCAGTCCTAGGTGGGAGCTGGTGCACGTTCCCACCCCCCCAGTCCTGCTGGGCCCCCTGCTGCCTCCAAAACCTTGTGCTTCTGATTCTCTGCTGCTCCGTGAACGTACACATCTTTCTGGGAAGCTGACTTAAACTTCTGGAAGAGGGCAGGGACTATAAATTATAAACAACTGAGCACTGAAGAGTCAGCGAGCCTCCCAGGATTTCGCAGGATGTGGCAGTAGTGACCACAGCACGTGGATTTTCCCCGGTTGTCCAAGTCCCAAACAGGCTTGAGTTCAAATCCCTGCTCTGCCTCTTTTTTTTTTTTTTTAAGAAATAGGTCATTTCAAATTTCCTTTTTATTTATTTATTTATTTATTATTTTTGGCTGTGCTGGGTATTCGTTTCTGTGTGAGGGCCTCCCTCAGTTGCGGCAAGCGGGGGCCACTCTTCATCGCGGTGCGCGGGCCTCTCACTATCGCGGCCTCTCTTGTTGCAGAGCACAGGCTCCAGACACGCAGGCTCAGTAGTTGTGGCTCACGGGCCCAGCTGCTCTGCGGCATGTGGGATCCTCCCGGACCAGGGCTCGAACCCATGTCCCCTGCATTGACAGGCAGATTCTTAACCACTGCGCCACCAGGGAAGTCTCTTGCTCTGCCTCTTTTAACCACGTGATCTTGGACAGGGCCCTTGGTTTCTCTGGGCCTCAGTTTCCTTGTCTGTATAATAGGCTGTCATGATAACTGAAACCATGCATGGAAAGCAGTCACCAGGGAGCTCCTTCTTGTCCCAGTGTCCCTGGCTGTACCTCCCTTGTGATGTCACATTCCCACTGTCCACTTTGGATGGTGGAGAAGTCCACGCTGGGCACCCTGCTGAGATCCTGGACACTGGAGAGAAAGGACAACCACCCCGGCCCTGGAGGGAGCCTTTCCACTCCTCAAACAGCTCTCTCCCTTCTTAGCTTCTGTGTCGGTTCCCACAAGAGCTCTGAGAGACAGGAAGGCCTCACTCAGAGGCTGGTTTGGGGAAGTGGCCAGCCAGGGTCACGAGCAAGGGCCTGGAGGGCTGGGGTGGGATGGGGGATAAAGCCCAAGCCTGTGTGGCCAGTGACCCACAAGCACAGACAAGAGAGGGCTTGCCTTGGCTGACCCAGCCCAGGACTTGTACCAAGGGTGCTAAGAGCTTTGGCAAGGTGGATTGGCAGTCGGTCTGGTGAGAAGATTCTAGAGATTGTCGTCCAGTGTCCTCGCTTTATAGCTGGGGAAACAGGCTCAGTGAGAGGAGGGTACTTGGCCCAGGGCGGGGAGGAGGCAGAGCCAGGCAGACGGGGTTCTGCTGCAGCTCGCGTATGCTCTTCCCATCTTACTCCTTGCCGATGCAGCTAACGTCTCCCAGCTCTGGAGTGGAAATAACAGGGACACAGGGCACCCTCAGAAGAACGGGGAGCATTCGCACCTGTGGCAGAAACCTGCCATGGGTCAGAGGGGGCAGGACTGCTGACCTTCACTGAAGCACCATTGACGATGGGGCCTCCCACGGGTCCTGGGCCAGGGTTCCTGAAGCCGGGAGGGGGCCCCAGCCAGCAGGCGGCTAGGAAGTTGTCCCAGGAGAACTGGGTTCACCTGCAGCTCAGGTGCTACCAAGTGCAAGGCCTCAGGCAGCCTTGTGTCCTCTCTGGGGCCCAATTTCCTCTATGGAAATGTGACAACTGACCTCGGAAGGCCCCTTTCCTGCGGCTGGAGGTTGCGATTAGCCTGAGGCCTCTTGGGAGGTGGACACCTACAAGGCTAAGGGGGGGTTGTGCCATTTGAGGGAACAGAGTGGGCATTTTACCGAACCAGGGGCTGAGCATTGAACTGAGGGTGGACACGTGGGCACAGGAGACCTGGCACTTCCCTGCCTTCCACTCCAGGCCCCAGCTCCCACTCCGGACACCTGCAGGAGGGCTGCCTATGAGATGCCCGCCTCGGTTTGGGCCTGGTCTAGGAGTTACCCTCTGTGGGATCTCACAGGAGACGGTGGGGGCCAGGCCTGCCTTGGTCTGGGGACTGAGAAGCCTGATGGTTAGGAACAAAGCTGATGAGGTCCTGCTGCTTTCTGGCTGGGTGAGTAGCTGGAAAGCAGTTAATGAACCCTCTGCCCCGTTCCTTTTACTCAACAGATACTTATTGAGCATCTACTATGTGGAGGGCCTTGTTCTAGGTGCTGCGAGACAGCTTTAAAAAAAAAAAAAAGATCCAACTCTCTGCCCTCATGGTGCTTCCATTTTAGAGGGGATGGAGGGGTGGGGGAGAATAAATGTAATAAATTAAGGGAATTATATAGGCTGGTAGAAGACCTTAACTGTCACAGGGGAATATAGAGCAAAATAAAGGATTTGGGGAATTTGGGTAGGGGATTGAGCAGTTTCAGACTTAAATAGGGCGGTCAGGCTGGGCCTTATTGTGACATTTGAACAAAAAATTTTTTTGAGACATTGGACATTTGAGCAAAAAATTGAAAAGAGGGAGGTGACAGGGAGGTGTGGGTTAGGGGTGCTGGCCCCTAAGGCACTGGCCAGCTGGAGAATTGGTAAGCAGGGGAGGAACAGGTGATGGGGGCACAGAGCCATGGGGACCACTCACGCAGGGCCTGGTAGGTCACTGAAGCCCTTGGGCTCTAACACGTAAAGATACGGGGAGCACCCAGCAGACAGTGGAGGGCTTTTTTTTTTTTTTTAATATTTATTTATTTAGGCTGCACCGGGTCTTAGTTGCGGCATGTAGACTCAGTTGCGGCACGCAGACTCTTAGTTGCAGCGTGCATGCGGCATCTAGTTCCCCGACCAGGGATCGAACCCAGGCCCTCTGCATTGCGAGCGTGGAGTCTTACCCTCTGGACCACCAGGGAAGTCCCCAGTGGAGGGCTTTGAGCAGAGGCCAGACATGATGTGACCAGAGGTTAAAAGGTCCCTCTGCCTTGGGGAGGAGGAACAGGGAAACGGATGGAGAGGCTGCGGCAGCAATCTGGGTGAGTGGAGCCCCTGGCTCACCTGTCGAGTGGAGATAAGTGTGGTACCTGCCTCTCTGGTTGCTGAGTGAAGGCACAGCAACTAGTCCCTCCCCCCAGCCCCATTCACCAGGCCAGGCCCTGCAGAGACAAGAAGCTGCTGGCACAGCCTTACTCTTGGGGATGCCAAGGCACAGGTCAGGTGGACGTGGATGTAGTTGTTGGAATAGCTCAGATTTTCATATCGTTAATCACTCCTAAGGTTCTGGAAAGGCCTGAGGATGTCATGTGCCCTGAGGAGGATGACAGGGGTATAACAGCTCATTGCGTCATCTGGAAGTTGAAGAGGATACCTCCTCTGTCCCCCACAAGAGGCAGCTGGGCTGAGACCTAGAACGAGGGTGCTCAAACACTGACTCGCCATTTGAGGCATTCTGCTGTGGCCTGCACGTTGTACACATGCACTGGGGACAGGGTGGCCCTTGGATACTTAAGGCTTATAGGGAGATAAGGGGTGGGAGTACCGGAGCAGGCCAGGGTAGAACTGTGCTCTGTAGGCAGTTGCTGGTTCAGTGATTAGGATGTACATTCAACCCTCCAGTTGTTTACTCATTAGTAGGACGAAAGCTACACTTGGGTATGCTGCCATCAAGTGCTGGTTGGTGACTCTGTCATATGCATATGGTCCCCAAAATAAAACTTGCATCACAGATGTGTTTCAACAGAGAGAAAAACAGGATTCCTCTTATCAAAACTGTAACCTGATTTTAAACAACCTCATATGAACATTACAGTTTAAAAGAATCAAATAGGAAATTCATCTAGAGCAAGCTTAAATATTTATATATACAAATAAATAAATAAAATACTTAGATACACTTTTTTTAAAAATAATTCTTTATTTTATTTATTTATTTTTGGCTGTGTTGGGTCTTCGTTTCTGTGTGAGGGCTTTCTCCAGTTGCGGCGAGCGGGGGCCACTCTTCATCGCAGTGCGCGGGCCTCTCACTATCGCGGCCTCTCTTGCTGCGGAGCACAGGCTCCAGACACGCAGGCTCAGTAGTTGTGGCTCACGGGCCTAGCTGCTCCGCGGCATGTGGGATCTTCCCAGACCAGGGCTCGAACCCGTGTCCCCTGCATTGACAGGCGGATTCTTAACCACTGCGCCACCAGGGAAGCCCCTAGATATACTTCTTGCTAATGCTTAATGATCAACAATTATACTTAAGCAGGGTCTTTTCCCCTGGCTTTTTGTTGTTCTTGCTGTTTCTGAGTAACAAATAAAGTTTCCTTTATGATTATAAAGGTGATACATTGACTGTCTGGATCAAAAAGGCTACACCTCTTAAAATTAAAACCATAATGCCAAATTTTCCTCCCCAGACATTGGGTAAATTTGCACTTTCAAAAGGCATCTAGAACTCTTCCCTCAAGTTATAATGCACTTACTTAGCCCCAAGAAACCCTCCCTTCAAACGCCTGTTTCACAGCTGTCAGGATTTGGGTATTTTAATCTCATGATTCTCTCCTGTGAATAGATATATATATATATTCACAGTTATATATAACTACAACTCTAGAGATCTTCTTTCCCAGTTTTCTTCCAAAGGTATTCCCCAAAGATTTTATTTCCTCAGGAGCACCCTTTCCCCCTTTCCATGAGGCAAATGAAAATACTGTCACGAGGCCCCTACATTGGTCCTTAAAAGCCCCTCCACCCTCACTCCCCTACCCTTGACTTCTAGCTACTGGCAATCATTATTCAAAAGTTCAATACAGTTGCTCCTGGTCTCCTAATGTTTCATCAAGCTATGAGGCTGTTTTTCAAATTGGTGTCCACTGGAATCCTACTCTAGCCCCTGGGAAGCTACAACAGCTTGGACAGGACAGGGCTTTAAAGCCTGACATTTAAGCAAGCATTTCAATGCCAGTAGCAGTAGTGAAGTAAAACAATCCAGAAGTGCTTATGGTAATAATTTTAAGTTTCCCTCAAAACTGCTCCAGAGTCAACAGTTGAATTGCAGCAATTTTAAAACTTTTGTGACTGTGACTCAGTGTGTACATATATCCATGTAAGTATCTGAAACAAATGTTTCAACAAACACCACTTACCTTCTCTTCACGGGCACCGGCAGCAATGTTTTCTGCTCTGTTCATTCTATTTAATTTTTGCTAATGCTACTAGTTTGAGCTATATGAAAATGATATCTTTGTCGTCAAAACGGTCAAATATGGGCAATTTCATACATTTCAACTTGTGACACTAAAATAATTTCACAATATACTTAATGGGTTGTATCCCATAGTGTGAAAAAACATTGTTTAGGGGGTTATTGTTATTTTAAATGTTAAAATGGGTTTGAAATTCGGGGTTTTTTTTCCACTTAATTATGGCATGGACAGCTTTCCACACAGGTACTTCATCTTTCTCAAAGGCTTCATGGAACCCACCACACAGGGATACCCTGGCTTAGGTAACTGATCCCCGGTGAAGGCACTTAGATTTTTTCCAGTTTCTTGCTGTTCCAAACCATGCCAAAGTGAACTTCCCTGTCATAAAGGTCCACGTGCTGGTGCTAGAAATTCTGTAGCATAGACTCATGGAGGCAGGATGGCAACACATTGTGATCTTAGTTGTGTCTCAAAGGCTTTGAAGAGGAGTTACGCTCACTTTCTTCCCTCGTGTGCACTTGGTGGAGAGCAAATGGTGCTGACGGAGGGGGGCCCAGCCAGGCACCCGCTTCTGTCCAGCCCTCATCTGTCTGCAACCTTCTTCTGCAAGATGGGAGCTCCAGCTCACTCCAGACCTCTCCCTCTCTAGACAAACACCATGGAGGGACCCAGAAAAAGAGTGCACTTTCCTGTTGACCAGACCTGAGTTTAAATTGCTGCCCAAGCTCCTTAAATTCTGGGGACTTCACTATCACATCTACAAAAAGGAAATAAACTTCTCAGGGTTGCGGGGAGGATAAAGCAGAAAACGTGAATGCTTTATAAAATGACACAGAAGTTAGCCATTATCTTTATCTGGTGCCTCACTGTTCTTTCCCAAGCATTAGACAGAGCCTACTCTGCTGCCTACTCACATTTACCCTGGGGTGGCCTGGGGGAAGGGCTCAAGAAAAGACAATAAGGCTCACCCTTCTGCGTTTACAAATCTGCCTAGTCCCCGGCCTCGGCTTCCTCATTTTTTCTGGACTTGAGCGGTAAGGTTAAGAACCAAACTCTTGCACAGTCATTCGTTCAACCACAAATATTTACTGAGTACCTACTGTATGTCAGTCACTATGTCAATCACGCTAAGCACCATGTGAGCTTCAATCTTCTTATCGGCAAAATGAAAATTGTGCTTCTCAATAAAGAAACAATGAGCATCTTGGGCGGGACAATTCTTTATGCAAGTCTTTCCCCTGACCTCTAAACGACAGGGACTCTACCTTGTAATTGGTACAATCCAATGACGCCTCCACACATTTCCAAAGGGGCCCTAAAGGCCATTTCCATCCTGGATGGAGAATCCCCGGCCTACCCTCTACGATTTCAGGAGCCAGGAAAAGTAGGGAAGCCCTGTAACTGGCAGATTTGGGATGATGATGAGTCCCAAGATGAGCAGGATATGGACCATGCTTCCGGGGAACTGAGCCTCACAGTGGCCCCAAGGTGACGTCAACATCCTTCGGGCTCTTGGTTCTGGCTTCTAAGTCAGAACTCCTACTCCCTATACGCAGCCAAGATACAACCCAGGAATTTCAAGTTTCCGCTCCCAGCCGAGCCTGGGGTCCTGGAAAGGAAAGAATGGCGGTGCTCTAGTCACCCAAGCCCTCGGCATGCTAAGGGTTAACGCAGGCGGCCGCGCACAAGCCGCCAGCGCCGCTAGGGGGACCGTCCGTCGCAGCACCGCCAGGCAGCTTCACAGTCACGTGGGAGCGAGGGCGGGACCAAGCGCGGAGCCCGCCAATAGGCTGTGCTGTCTGTGGGCGTGATAGCCAATAGGAGCAGGGAAAGGGGTCCCGGGACTACGGAGAAACGGCGGCCGGGAAGGGGCTACCGGGACATGGGGCTTCTGACTATTCTGAAGAAGATGAAGCAGAAAGAGCGAGAGTTGCGACTGCTCATGCTGTATCCTCCCCGATGCCGGAGCCGCGAGGGTAGCAGGGGGGCCCCGCCGGGTGGGCGGTGCCAGGCGCCCCCTACCGGGTGCGGGATGTGCGGCCGGCCGGCCCATACCAACTGCCCTTTGTGCGTCACGCACGTGGGCCCTACCAAAGCGTTTGGCGGGTGGCCGGGAGGAGGCCGTACCACCGGCTCGGGCGGGGGGGGGCGGGGGGTTTAGTTCCTAAGGCCAAAGGTGTGGGCGTAAAGGAGCAGCGGCCGGACCAGATGTCCCAGTGTAGGCGGAGGTGGGGTCCGGAGGTGACTCGAACGTTACCACCCGTCGGTCTGGCCCGAGCGTGGGGCCGCTGTCCTCTTCGGCCCTGGGCGCCTCCTCTCCCTGTCGGAGGGTGCCTGGCCTCGGCCCCGCCCTCAAGGTCGGAATCCCGGGGGCGTGTGGGCCCCGCCCTTCACTCCCGGGAGATGGGGGTGTGGAGTCCGCGGGTTGTTCAGCCCATGGGTCCAACCGTGCGTCTCTTTCCTGCCTCACGGCCAGTCGGTGTCCCCGCGGCTGACGGCTTGCAGGCCCGAGGGCCCCGCTGACCTTCTGAGTCCCATTAGCAGGCATCTGTACTCGTTCGCCCTCCTCTGTGCCAGGCCCGGGGGCACCCCTAGCAGAGAGAAGACATTTCTGTGCGCAGATAACTTAAAAATAATATTTACATCATGTCTGTTTTTGACGAACTCTGAGAAAGGCACAGAGAATTCACTCATGCAGTAAGCATTTATTGAGCGCCTACTGTGTGCTAGGCACTGTCCTGGGGACTGGGGTAAAACAGCAAAACAAAAAAACCCGACCTTCACGGACATTCTATGTAATGCTGAGGGGAGAAAGACCTTAACAAAATGAGTAAAATGCATAGCATGTACGGAGAATAATGCAGCTTAAATAAGGTGGTCAAAGAAGGCCACACTGAGAAAATAACAGTTGAATAAAGACAGGGAGGTGAGGGATGAACCATGTAGATATCTGGGAAAAATTGTTTAAACAAAGGGAACAACAAGTGTAAGGGTCTCCAAGGAGGAACTCAGCTGGTGTGTTCGAAGGACTGTCCAGGAGGTCAGATGGAAGAGCCACCTCACGTGGGACCTTTTGGTTCTGGACTTTTCCTTTTTTTTCTTTTCTTTTTTTAAATTTAATTTTCATTTTATATTGGAGTATAGTTGATTTACAATATTGTGTTTGTTGCAGGTGTACAGCAGAGTGACTCAGTTACACGTTTACATATGTCCATTCTTTTTCAGATTCTTTTCCCATAAAGGTTATTACAGAATACTGAGTAGTGTTCCCTGTGCCATACAGTAGGGGACTTTTCCTTAGAAGTGCAGAGAGGAGGTGAGATCTGAGACTAGTTAGGCCACTGCAGTAACACAGGTGAGATACTATGGGAGCTTGGATCACGATGGAAGCAGTGAGGTGATGGAAGTTGAGGGACGTCTTGATAGTAGGCCAGTAGGAATTGCTGCTGGATTAGACATGAGTGTGAGAAGGAGTGTAAAGTCAAGTGTGACTCCTAGGTTTCTGGCCTGAGCAATTAGAAAAATGAGGAGCCACTTGCTGAGAGGTAGAAGGGCGTGGGGAACACATTCCGGGGGGAGGATGAGAGCTCAGATTGCGCCATGCGAGATGCCTCTGAGACGTCCTAGAAATGTCAGCTAGGCGGCTGGATATAGGGACCAACGTCCAGGGGAGCAGCTGGGTGGGACGTGTGAATTTGGGAGTCATCAGCATAAAGATGGTGTTTGAGGCCGTGATCCTGGATGAGATCACTGAGGCAGTGAGTGTGGACAGGGAAGAGAACCTAGGCTGCTCAGATCAAGAGGTCAGGGAGATGAGGAGGAATGACCAGGGAGGTCAGAGGAGAGCCAGGCAAGGGCGTGTCCCGGAGTGGAGGAGGGGGATGGACTCTGTCAGCGCTGCTGATTGAGCAGGAGGAAAAGGGCTGAGGACTGCCCAGCCAGTGGAGAACAACATGGCGTCTCTAAGGACTGACCTTGGCCAGAGCAGTTTCGGGGAAGCAGTGGGAGCAAAAGTCTAACGGGTTCAAGAAAGAGAAGGAGGACAGAAATTGGAGAGGGTGAGTATGGACAACAGTTCTGAGATTTGCTATAAAGGGAAGGAAATAAAGGAAAAAGTCGGGGAGAGGGATCAAGAGAGGGTGTTGTTTGCTTCTTGTAGGTGGGAGAGACACCCGCTTGTCAGCTGACGGGAATGATCCAGTGGAGAAGGAAGCATGGCTGATGGAGCTGGGGCGGGTGAGGGGGATGATCAGCCGCCAGTTATCAGGGACTACGGCTGGGTCTCGGGAGAGGTCCTCTCGCCCCCCTCCCAGCTGCAAGCCCCCTTAAGTGTTCGAAGGAAAGAGGAGGGTGGTTCTCTCCTGCTGGTGAAGTTACCCATTTCGTGTGCACGCTCAGCAGCAAAGGGTTTGGAATATTCGAAAAACAGGAAAGGCAAGGGGGGCTGCCTCCAGATACTTTTTTTTGTTATTCCCTCTGCCTAGAATGCTCTTCCCCCAGTCCTTCAAAAAGCTGGCTTCTTGCAGTCTGGGCCTCAGCTCGAGACCCGGTCAGAGAGGCCTTCCCTGGTGCTGAGCTAAAGGGGCTCCTCGATGGCGCTCTCCGAAAGCCTCTCCACTGTGCTGACACTCACCGGGCTCTGACAGTGCCTTCCTTCTCACTTGTGGGCACCGTGCCAACTGTCCCGCACTAGGGTGTGCGCTGCACGAGGTGGGGACTGTGCCTCCAGGCCACCCCCAGCACCAGAGGTATTCTGGCACAGAGTAGGCCTTCAGTATATGTCGTGGGATGAATGAAGGAGTCTCTGGTCAGAAGATGATAAGGTCTTTCTTGATACTTTCACATTTATCTTGTGGGTCTGGCATGTATTCAACTTATTTTGATACGTGGTGGGAAATGATTTGTCCCCCAAGAGAGGGGCACTGTGATGATGTCACCAGGCTGCAGAGCATGGGGACTCCTCCTTAACCTGGCACACCCCAGTGGCCTGGACAATGCTGGCAAAACAACCATCCTCAAGAAGTTCAATGGGGAAGACATCGACACCATCTCCCCGACGCTGGGCTTCAACATCAAGACCCTGGAGCACCGAGGGTGAGCGGGGTCCCCGAGGGGGGGCCTGCCCAGAGCAGGGCAGGGAGGGCAGGCGAGGGGCCAGGCTGACCCTCCAGCCACCCCCTCCCTGTCCAGATTCAAGCTGAACATCTGGGATGTGGGCGGCCAGAAGTCCCTGCGGTCCTACTGGCGGAACTACTTTGAGAGCACCGACGGCCTCATCTGGGTGGTGGACAGCGCCGACCGCCAGCGCATGCAGGACTGCCAGCGGGAGCTCCAGAACCTGTTGGTGGAGGAGGTGGGCAGGAGGCCTGGCTGAGCAGGGGAAGCAGGGCTTTCCCCAGTGTCTGGGCCCCAGTACTTTGTGCGCATATGTGGATGTGTGCACACCTTCCTCAGCAGATTCCCTGAGGGGGCCGTGAACCCAGAGGGACACCTCAGGTGGGGTCTGTTCCTTCACTGAGCCCTCACCACGTGTCCAGCACCCTTGTGGAGGCAGAGACAACCTGTACACCTGGTCTAGGGAGGCCCACAGTGCCTTGAGCAAGACACTCTGTGGATGGAGACATTAGTTGACGTCCCTGCGATGTCACTGCTTCACCACCCTGAGCTTCAGTTTCTGCACCTTGAATTGGGCTTCAGGGAGGATGACTTGAGGCCAGTGTGTGAAGCTTTGGGAGGCAGTGGAACCTGGCTCAGCAGTCGGACTCTTCGCTGTGTGACCTCAGGCAAGGCACTTAACTTCTCTGAATCTCCACCGCCTCATCTCTCAGATGGGCATTATAATTATGGCGATCTTAAAAGTTATTGTCTGGGCCAAAATGCTCTTCTTTAAATAAAATTTTAGATTTACAGAAAAGTTACAATGATAGTAAAAAGATACCCCATATAGCTTTCACTTAGCTTCTCTTAATGTTAACATCTTACAGAACTGCCATACACATGTCAAAACTAAGAAATTAACATTGGTAAGTTACTGTTAACTGAACTACAGGTTTTGTTTGGATTTCACCAGTTTTTCCACTAATGTCCTTTCTCTGTTCCAGGGTTTGAGCCAGGTTACTACACTTCATTTAGTTGAAAACCAGGACACTTTTGAGAGTAAAAGAGAGCTGTTAATAATTATGGAGGGACAACTGGCATAAACAGGGGGGTCGAGCAGGTCCAGTGAGACCCTGGCTGTTGAATGCTCAGCGCTGGCCTGGCCTGTCAAGGCCCTTTTTAAGGGCCAGATCCACCATCCACATGGAGGAGCTCCCAGTCACAAACACATGTATGGAAATAACTGGAATCACAGGCAGAGAGTGCGGCCTGTCAGGGTAGTGGGACAGTTAGAGGGCTACGTGAACTTGGAAGAGGGAAAGGTCATTTCCAATAGACCCCATAGCCTCTGGGACAGTCTCATTCCTTGCGCGTGTCAGGTCATCAGATCGGAGCAGTCTAGAACTGGGGAGCATCTTACCCATCACCCCCTCCCCATTTATGGAAGAGGAATGTGAGGCACGGAGGAGAGAAGTGCCCACTGGGCTGGTGATTGGGCTGGAGCTAGGGTCCCAGCCCAGCCCAGGGCTCCCTCCACCCCGTAAATGGCTGGACACAAAGGCCGTCTCCGCACTACCCACCCCGCTTGTGCCTTTGCAACTACCACGGGACCTTCCCCTGAGCTTCCAGGTTGATCTCTGACCCCAGGTGCTCTGGGTGATTAGTGCAGGGGCCAGGCTGCCCTCTGAGCCTCCATCCCCTTGACCCCCTCTGTTTCTCTTCCCCAGCGCCTGGCTGGAGCAACCCTCCTCATCTTTGCCAACAAGCAGGACCTGCCTGGAGCGCTGTCCTCTAATGCTATCCGTGAGGTGAGTCCAGGCCTTGACGCAGGCTCACGGAGGAAAAGGGGCACGTATTTCTTTGTTAATTTATTTTAAAAACATTTATTAGCCCCTCTTGCATGGCTGGACCTATTTGGGATACTGGAGATTCAGTGATTAATAGGATATAGTTGTGTCCCACAGCCTGGGGGAAGGCAGACCTGCAAATAGATTATTCCACAGGATAACAGTAGCCAACAAGCAGTGGGTGCTTTCTATGTGCCAGGCTCTTTGCATGGATTAACTCATTCAATTCTCAAAGCAACCTCATGAGGTAGGAACTTTTATAATCATTCTACAGATGGTGAAGCAAGCTTAGAGAGGTTAGGTAACTCACCCAAGGTCACACAGCCAGTAAGCAGAGAAGCCAGGATTTAAACACAGGCCTGTGTAACCCCAGGTTGCATCTTAACTCCTATTCTAGAGCTTGAACACCAGAATGAGAAAGAGTGGGGTTAGAATCTAGGTTCTGCCACTTACTAGCTGTGTGACCTTATGCACTTTGCTTAACCTCTCTGAGGTTTCCTCCTCAGTAAAATGGCCAACACAGTCCCTGGCTTATGGGGCTTTTGGGGAGAATGGATGAGGGGACATTTGTAGGGCCCATAGCACAATGTCAGAAGCCCTTGTTGCCATCTTATTACTAAGGGGTAGTACTGGCGTGGCGGTGTACAGAGAGCCTGGGTGCCCTGGGGCCCTGACAGATCTTCACCAGGGGTCAAGGGAGGCTTCCCAAAGCAGGCCCTTGAGGGAGGCATGCATTTCCCCTGGGCCAGCAGAGGGCAGGGGCTGAGGGTGGGCAGGGCCTGTGGTTGCTGGGGCCCACCATCACCTTCTACCCTCCCAGGCCCTGGAGCTGGACTCCATCCGCAGCCACCACTGGTGCATCCAGGGCTGCAGCGCTGTCACTGGGGAGAACCTGCTGCCCGGCATCGACTGGCTCCTGGATGACATCTCTAGCCGCATCTTCATGGCCGACTGAGCCGCTCAGATGCTCCCCAGCTCACGGTCCAGGCGCCCCCAGCAGGCCCTCACCAAGCACCATCCATGGGGGGGTGGGAGTCAGCCAGCCCACCTAACACCCCCTGCCCACCCCGTAACCTACTGCTGCTCTGTGGCCAGCCGGCTCCCGTGGCGGGAGGGCTGTCACCCTGGCTCCTGAGCCGGCCTGCTTGCAGCTGCCGTACCAAGAGGAGAGGGCTGGGGCTGGGAGGGCCTGCCTCTGCTGCTACCGAGGCTGTGAGCCTCGCCATTCGCTCAGCTGTGAGAATAAATTGTTCCTCGCTCCCATTCCTGGCTGAGTCATTTGTTGATTCAACAGCTCTAGAGACTGCCTAGAACCCACAGTCCAGTGGGGGACAGAAAGGGACAGATGATTTCAGTCAGAGGGTTAACTGTCGCTGTGTCAAAGGGATGGCAAAGAATTATAGAAGCACAGGACAGAGCTGTGTAATTGCATTTGGAAGAGTCCAGGTGGGCTTCCCAGAGGAGGTGACATGAAAGCTGAGAGTTGGGACTTCCCTGGGTGGCGCAGTGGTTAAGACTCCGCGCTCCCAATGCAGGGGGCCCGAGTTCTATCCCTGGTCCAGGAACTAGATCCCACATGCATGCCGCAACTAAGGAGCCAGTGAACCGCAACTAAGGAGCCTGCGAGCCACAACTAAGGAGCCCGCCTGCTGCAACTAAAGAGCCCCCCGGCTGCAACTAAGACCCGACACAACCAAATTAATTAATTAATTTTAAAAAAAAGCTGAGAGTGAAGGCTGAGTAGAAGTTTTCTGGCTAGAGGATGGGAGGAAAGTTTACTAGAGCAACTGCTACCATCAGAGGGTATGAATTAGAAAAAGGAACGCACTGCCACATCAGGGCTCACAGCTTATTGAATGGAACATGGACTGAATTTCAGCTCCCAGCTTCCCACTGCAGCCAGGAACCCATGTGCAGTGGACAACCTGCACAGCCCTGTGAGGCAGCATTGGTTCAAGTAGAGGTAATTACAGGAAGAATAAAGGAAAGCAGAGCAAGGGCTCTTGGGAAGCACAGAAGGGTAAGGTCTCCGGTGAAGTATGTGGACATCAAGCCAGGTTAGCTCGCCAAGAGCAGAGCTGGGAAGGGGCCTTCCCTGAAGGCTAAAGGGCACTCTTTGAGGCTGGGAAAGAATGGGAACTGGTGGGGGGGATGCCAGGGCCCCCATCCAGGTGGCAAGATAGACGGATGTTTTCACAGGGCCCCCTGCTGTGGTCCTACCAGCGGGGGGGGGGGGGCTTACTCTGTAGGGTTCGGTTTGAAGCACTCTCACTTACCGTCACATTGAAGAACAGCCCCAAGCAGCACAGACTCTTAGTGTCCCCATCTGTGTAAGAACTGAGCCTCCAGAAGTTTACGTGACTTACTCAAAGCCACCTAGCTAGGAAGCAGCGGGGCTGGGATTTGGACCCAGCATGCTTAGCCACTACACCCTACTAACCTGTTTTCTTTTTTTTTTTTTTAATTTGGGTATAGTTGCTTTTCAATGTTGTGTTAGTTTTTGCTGTACAGCAAAGTGAATCAGCTGTATGTATACATCTATCCCCTCCTTTTTGGATCTCCTTCCCATTTAGGTTACCACAGAGCATTGAGTAGAGTTCTCTGTGCTATACAGCAGGTTCTCAGTAGTTAATCTATTTTATACATATTAGTGTATATATGTCAGTCCCAATCTTCCAATTCATCCCCACCCTTTCCCCCCTTGTGTCCATACGTTTGTTCTCTACGTCTGGGTCTCTATTTCTGCCTTGCAAACTAGTTCATCTGTACCATTTTTCTAGATTCCACATATATGCGTTAATATATGAGACTTGTTTTTCTCTTTCTGACTTATTTCACTCTGTATGACAGTCTCCAGGTCCATCCACGTCTCTACAAATGACCCAATTTCATTCCTTTTTATGACTGAGTAATATTCAATTGTATTCTGGTTTTGTTTCTCTGCTTGAAATTCAAGTGCCAGATAGAGGGAGCCTAATGTGTTTATGAGGGAAGGTCAGTTTTCCCAAGGGAAAGGCGAGGAAGAGATACTGATTTACTCGTAGACTGCCACTAGGATCCCTCGTGGAGGAAGGGAAATGGATGTTGGGTGGACAACCTTAGAACATAAACTGTCCTTTAGTGTAGAAATTTAGAACCGCTTGCCCTGTCCTCTGTGCAAGACTGGCACTGTGGTCCCCAAGGTTCCATCCCTGCGGTGAGCGGACACCCAGTCTCCAGAGCCAAACCCTGGCTCTGCCACTCACTGACTGACGCTGAGCAAGTTGCTTTACCTGTCTGTACCTCAGTTTCCCCATCTGGGTTAAAGATAGTGTCACCTACCTCCTAGGGTTGGGAGGAGGACCAAATGGGTGTGTTCCTTGTGTGTCATAAGCGCGCTGTATGTCAGCTATAATTATCATTATTTGAACCAGTAGGAGTTCAAGCAGATCCAATCAATGTGAACTCAGCCATCCACTGATCTGGGTTGACTCACTCATCTGGGCAAGGGAGGGGAGGGAATGATGGGCAAGAAGGGAACTTGGAGCCACAGTCCTGCTGAGAGAACTCTGAAGACCAGGAGCGGATGTCTAAAGGGGTCTTCAGAGGTGCCCTGGTGTGGGCTGTGGGAGGGGACACCACTCCATCCCAACCTTCTCCCAAACACCTCCTGGATGTACTCCCCTCTTTCCCTGCTCCCAGGAGTCTGATTTGGGAGTTTGCTTTGTGTTTCTTTCTGGAGTTACAGCGCCCACTCATCTGAGTTCCAGTAACAAGAGTAGCCATGAGCACTTCACCCATACTACTGCATTCAAGCTTTGAACCCTGGTGGTGGTGGTGTTACCGAAAGCTCGGCCTCTCTGTACACCGGCGCCAAATCAAATCCCGGAGACAGGGTTTTGGGTGAAGTAGGAAAGGATAGCTTTATTGCTTTGCCAGGCAAAGGGGAACACACCGGGCTTCTGTCTCGAAAAACTATGTGCCCCGACCCCAGAGGATTTGATGGAGGGTTTTATAATGGTGGTTCAAAGGTGGGGTCTCTGACAAGGGCGTGAGCAGGCTAATCTCAGGTGGTCATCTCAATCTTGATGGGCTTCTCTGGTCCCTTTAATCTCGCCTCAGGGGGTTTCTTGGCTGCTCCTCCCTTGATTAGCAACTGTTCAAATCCGCCCTTTGGAACTCAGGGAAGGTCATGGAGGCTGGAGTCTTGCCTCTAAGAAATGGTGGACAAAAGGAGGCCTCTGTGCCCAGGCCCCACTCGGTTTCAGCGGTATCAGTCAGGGTCCTGGATGGTTTGCCCGGACACAGATTACAGCCTTTAGCAGAAAAAGCCTCTCTTGGAAGGATACTGGGAACTCATGGCATCTCGATGGAGGTCAGACATCCAGGCTTAGAAAACAGAGTGTTCCAAAGGCTGGGCGACCAAACCCGCAGCCAGCACTGTACTCAAGGAACAACTTAGTCCCCTTGCCAGGCACTGTGCCCTCTGTCCCTCACTCAAGATTCAAGGCTTCAGGAGGGAGTCCCCCGCCCCCACTTGGGACCTGGGGCAAGGAAAGGGGCTGGCACCTTTGGATTCTGGACTAAGAGGCTGGAGGGCTGCACATACTAGCAAACTACCTCTAAAGATCTAGTGCTATGGTGCTAACAGAAAGAGGCAGGGGTGAACGCTGGACAGATCAACAAAGGAAAAAGAAATATCCACTGCAGTAGATTCTGTTATCAACATCCCCATTCTAGAGATGACAAACTGAGGCTCGAGTAGTTAAGGGAATCTCTTGCAGCTAGTAAGACATGTGACTTCAGAACCTATGACACCATTGTGCGTCTCTGGAGTTCTTTTTGCTCCCCCCACCTTTCCAGAAAATGTGAATTTAGTGAATCCTCGGGAAGGAGACAGGGAAATAACTTGGCAATGTCTGGCACATACTGAACACAATAAAAGTTGGGTGGATGGATGAAAGAAGGGAATTGGGAAGCAAAGGAGAAGTCATTTGGAGATATGTGATGAGGGTTTACGATCGCATGGGGTGGGCTTATCTCTAAGCAGACCTGAGTTGATCCAACCTCCCCAATCCTTATTCTCAAATCACTTAGTTCCTGCTTTACCAACAACCGAGGACTTTTTAGACGCTCCCTTGGCCAAGCGCCCTGGCCGAGAATTGCACTGTCACTTGCGACCAGCTCCCTGGGCCCGAGGACGAAAGGCGCAGGCCCGGGAGAGGCTGTGGCCAGCGGAGACTGACCTGGAGGGGCAGGGGCGGGGGCGGCGTGGAGGAGGCGGAAGCCGGCGGTCAGCTCTGCTCCAGCTCGATTGCCATGTCCCGCCAGGCGAAGGACGACTTCCTGCGGCACTACACAGTCTCCGAACCCCGGACCCACCCAAAGGGCTACACAGAGTACAAAGTGACGGCGCAGGTGAGGTGGGGCCCAGCGGGGACTTTGCCCTTTTAACAAGAGGGGGGGCCGTGTTTTACGTTAAGGCAAGACGCTGCTGGAAGCTCCCATTTTAGACGACAGAAATGGATTTCCCCTTTAAGGGGAGGTGCCGGTAGCGCCTTAGTTTACTTCTTTAGCCATCAAGGGGCGGGGCCATAGGAGGGCGCTGCCCTTTTAAAAGGGCGTGACGGCAGTGCCCAGACTGTGAGGTGTGGGTGGCCACGCGCAACGCGTGGCATCTATCCGTCAGGCTGTGAATTTAAGTTAACATGAATACTCTGGCTCAACTCAAATACTGGTTAGTTCTCCAATCTCTTGGAGTAAGTTTTGTCTATTGGTTTGTTTGATATTTACAGAAAAGCCCTTTAAGGAGTTGAATTACTTTTAATTTTAAAATAAATAATGCTTGTGGATGACTAAAAATTCATACAGGTCAAAAGAAATTAAGGAGTAAGTCTCTTCACACAGCAGGAAGTCAATAGATAAAGACTAAAGTTGATGTATGAAGCAGTAACAACGTTATAAGCATATATAAAGATGGAAGAAATCATGAAAAGAATTAAAAACAAACAGTATAACAGAGTATCTGTAGAATGATATACAATAACTGCCTGGGGAAGATTTTTCACTGTAAAATTTTAGTACTTTTACAATTTTGAAGTAGGCAAATATTAAACTGGTGCATTAATGACTATTAAAGTGAAGCAAAAATGTAGAGACTTCCAAAGTGATTTAGAAATTTATTTATTTGTTTGTATTTTTGGCTGCGTTGGGTCTTTGTTGCTGTGCGCGGGCTTTCTCCAGTCGTGGTGAGTGGGGGCTACTCTTCGTTGCAGTGCGCGGGCTTCTCATTGTGGTGGCTTCTCTCATTGCAGAGCACCGGCTCTAGGTGCACAGGCTTCAGTAGTTGTGGCGCGCGGGCTTAGTTGCTCCGTGGCATGTGGGATCTATCCGGGCCAGGGATCAAACCCGTGTCCCCTGCATTGGCAGGCGGATTCTTAACCACTGTGCCACCAAGGAAGTCCTCCTCAATGGTTTTTAAATATAGTTTCTTTTATCCAAAATATTTTAGGCAAGTCTGTTGTGAAAAGCAAAGTCCAGGGTTTCAGTGCTAGCAGTCCCTCCACAGGTCATGTCCCCTCTCTGAGCCTCTACTTCCTCCTCATCTTTTAAATGGGCATGTGAATCATGTCTGCCTTCCTGGGGTCTAGGATAATGAACAGATGTTTTGAAAACTGTCAGAGTTACTTCAAGCTGTAGGATTTTTTTTTTTTAATTATTATGAACGTAACATAATGGAAATGGAGTCTTTTTTTCCACCTCAGACACCAGTCTGCTCTTCTTGGGTCACAACCCCAGTGAGGGTTTCTTCTATGTCCGGGAGTGTTCACACACACAGGCTTCCTCCTTTAAGGGAGAAATGGCTCCTGGGACAGAACCTCATTCTTTAGAGAACTTGGGGTTCTTTGGTTTCAGAAGGAGATGCAGGGACTTGGCCCTTTGAAGGAACTGAGATAAAAGTTGGGCTGAGGCTGGAGTCCTCTAGACGGGCCTTTAGGGATGGAGCCTCCCATTTTGAGACAGGCTGGGGCCTGGGACCCTTTACTGGAGTGCCTGCACTTGCACCTAGACAAACAGAAAACAAAGAAACTATAAGGGGCTAAAAATAACTGCGTGCCTGCAAAGTCTAGGCAATTATGAACAATAAGATACAAAAAGACCACAAACCAGTTGCCGCTTCTGAGGTGCCTGGAGCAGAAGCAGGGTACTGCGCATGCTCCCTGCACACAGCACCACCAAGGGGGTGGGCAGACCACCTAAGCCGCCCCTCCAGCCCAACCCACTGATCCGCCCCTGCCCTCACCCCATTTAAGGAAACAGTCAACCCTCCTCGGAGACAGCGGATAAGGGCACATGTTACTTGTTTTCCATCCCAAACCAGTAAAGCCTTAGGTCCCAATGAAGCCTTGCCTGAATTTCTCAGCTGGCCTCATCAATTTCTGTTGATTAAAGAGTCCAAGGACCGGTAACAATTTGACAGATGAAGAAACTAAGGTGCATGGTAGAAAAACTGCTAAAAGTTACACTCAAAGCCTTAAAGCCAGGACACCTTGATACCACTGGCCAAAGCGCTCTGCCCCTCTGAAGGTGGCTAGGAGGTGGCTCCGATTTTACAGGGTGATGGGGTGTCTGCAATGTCAATCTCTGGTCTCACTGGTTCTTAACTTTCTTCCTCAGTTCATCTCAAAGAGGGACCCGGAGGATGTCAAAGAGGTGAGCCTCCTGGGAGGAAGGGACCATTTCGCAATTCCAGATCTGGAAACAGTAAAGGGACGGGGGTAACTCTGCCAGGAGACCAGCCCCCTTCCTCTCTGGCCCTGGGAGGAGGGGGTGCTGTGCCCTAATGCACACACAGTGTGGGGCCAGGCTGGGGGTGGGGAAGGCCGCTTCCTACCGTTGTTCAGCCCTGTCAAGTCACGTGTCCCTCTTAGGTGGTGGTCTGGAAGCGGTACAGTGACTTTCGAAAGCTGCATGGAGACCTGGCCTATACCCACCGCAACCTCTTCCGCCGCCTGGAGGAGTTCCCTGCCTTCCCCCGCGCCCAGGTGTTTGGTGAGTCTTGATCCCAGCTTTCAGGCCAAAGATGGAGAGGGCATTGAGCAAAGGGGACCCCTGCTGGTGAGGGCTGGATAGAGGGACTCTGAAACTCCTGGCAAAGACGTGTTTCAGACAGCTGGAAGGGCCCTTAGAGATAGATGGCCTCATTTGACAGATGGGGAAACTGCTCTGCCCTTATTGTGTGTCGAGCCCTTTAACATTCCTGTTCTCATTAGCCCCATTTTCAAGGTGAGGAAACTGAGGCTCAGGGAGATGAAGGGGCTTGACCTGTAAGTGGCAGAACCTGAACTACAAGCCACAAGCCAGTGTTTCCTCTAGACCTGCGCTTGTCCAGAAATAGCAGCCACGGACCACCTGTGGTTGAGGAGCACCAGAGATGTGGCTAGTCTGAACTGAGATGTGCTGTCTGGTCAAATACACACTGAAAAAAGAATGTAAACTATCTCAGTAATTTACATATTGATTACATGTTCAAATGAGAATATTTTGGATATACTGGGTTAAATAGAGTGTATAATTAAAATGAACCTGTTTCTTTTTACTTTTGTAAAATGTGGCTTCTCGGGAATTCCCTGGTGGTCCAGTGGTTAGGACTTGGCACTTTCACTGCTGTGGTCCCGGGTTCGAGCCCTGGTCGGGGAACTAAGATCCCACAAGCTGGTGCAGCACGGCCAAAAAAAAGAAAATAGGTGGCTTCTAGAAAATAGTAAATTATATGTGAGGCTCATATTCCTTGTTACGTGTATCTCTAGACTCACAGGAGATGTTCTTTTGTAGCAAGGTGAAAGCTCGTTCCTGGCAGATTATGCCAGGTAATGGGAAGTACAGCAGGCTACCCACCCTGACAGCATGATAACTAGCCCAGAGTTAAATAACTCTGCATGATACCTAGACCAGAACAGTGAAACTGTAAAAATGGGGCCACTTGCTGTGTGACCTTGGGTGAGTCACCTCCCCTCTCTAAGTCTTACTTTCCTCCCTAATACATCAAAACCACCTGTAATTATTTGTTTCCTGTTGGTTGCCCGCTTCCCCCTGTCTAGGATGTGATATGCATGAGGGCAGAGACCTTGCTTCTCTCTCATTTACCTTCTGAACCTAGCACATAGTAGGTGCTCAACAAACATCTGGTAAACGGATGAATAGGGAGATTGGTCACTCCTTGCAAGACCCTCACCCCAGACTGAGCCAAGGAAGATTCCTAGGAGAATGGGAAGGGGGGCAGTGGGCTCCTCAGAACCAGGAAAAGTGGCCTGGGGGCCAGAAGCCCTTGTGGGTCACTGTTCTCTCCCTGCCCCTTGTCCTGGCGGGTGCAGGCCGGTTTGAAGCCTCGGTGATCGAGGAGCGGCGGAAGGGGGCCGAGGACTTGCTTCGCTTTACTGTGCACATCCCCGCACTCAACAACAGCCCCCAACTCAAGGAGTTCTTCCGGGTATGTGTACCTGCTCTTCGCCCGTCCCCCGCACCTGGGAAGCTTACCTGCCCACCAGGCTGCACCCTGTGACTCCCCCTGGCTGGTCTTTCTCTCCTGAAGGGTGGGGAGGTGACACGGCCCTCCGAGATGTCCAGAGACGTGCATATCCTGCCACCCCCTCTGATCCCCACACCGCCCCCTGATGAACCCCGGGTGCAGCCTCATGAGCCCTGGTTGCCCCAGCCGCTCCCCGCAGAGAGGAGGGGCCTCGAGGAGTTGGAGGTGCCAGGTACATGGGGTGGGAGAAGAAGCCAGGGCTGGAGGGCCCAGAGCATGTGTATATGGGGGGTGGGGACCACTCCCTCCTCAGTGAAAAGCCTGGGGTGTTTCCCAGCTCCTCTACCACCATCCTGCTGAGGAACTCTGCACAGGTCATTTTCCTTCTCTGGGCTTTAGCTTCTTAATCTGTAAAATGGGCACAAACCCTAAGAACGGGCTTATCTATGCCTGTGGTTGCTGGAAGGATACAGTGAGAGGGTAATTACATTTTGAAAGCTGGGAAATAATAAAAGCAGGCATGAATGTCCCCAATGATCTGTTCCTCAGTGGACCCCCTGCCATCCAGCCCTGCCCAGGAGGCCCTGGATCTCCTCTTTAACTGTGGGAGCATCGAGGAGGCGTCCAGTTCCCCCGGCCGAGGCCCCCTCACCGAGGCTGAGCTTGCCCTCTTTGACCCCTTCTCCAAGGAAGGTAACAAGTTGGGACAAGTGAGGGGTGGGGCGAGGGGGGGAGCTGGGCAGGAGGTCCTTAGGGGCAGGGAGGCAGAGGCGGGCACAGCCACTGGCTGGCCTGCGCCTTGCCCGTGTAAATCTGAGAAAGGCGGCCCCTGTGGGCGAAAGGCAGCCTTGGTGAGAATTAGAAGCAGTGCCCTTTCCCCCGCGCTGGCAAGCTGGATGGTCCTGTACAGTGAGCAACCACGGAGGAAGTGAGCCACTTCCCACCGTGGCATCTTCTCCCTGAGAAAGCTGTGGAACCAGCAGGGTGTCACCGTGCCCCGGGAGGGTTTCAGTTCCTTTGCTGGAAGCCCGAGGTGGGGATTCCTGGCTAGCTCGGGGTCTGGCTGTAGATCTTCTGCCAAGAGGCCCTGTTGGTCAAGGGAGGGGAGGTCTGGGCTCAGAGAACAGCAGAGGAGGCCCCTGGAGCAGCCACTGACATGTGAGGGCACCAGAGATGGAAGACCCCCCATGGAGGCCCTGGTCCTGAGCTCCTTGTCAGATCAGGGACTTGACCATGCCAGGCTCTGAGACACGGGGTCTTTCCGTTTTAAAATTCTCCAAGTTTATGCTGTTACTACGACTGGGGTATTGAAGTGGCTGATTGCACTTCCGGATCATCATGCAGCAGTTTCATTTTGAATTCCGCAGCAGTCTTTTTAAGCCCATTTTGTTGGCTTCCCTTGGTGACCTCTTGGGCAGGCCCTTAGCTTTCTGGGGTCCGATCCAAATCAGGACCTCAGTCTCCCATCCACGTTCCCACCAGCTCAGGCCTGACTGCCCTTGGCCATGGTGACAAGGGTGTGAGGACTGTCCTTTTACTCTTCTTGTTCTTCTTCCCCCCCCAGCCCCGCTCCCAGGGCTGGGGAAGGGAAAGAAGGGACTGGAGGGGAAAGGCAAGAGTGGTGTCACCATGGCTGATGAACCGGCCACAGGTAAGCGGGCATCCAGATACTCTGCCTTGCCCCAGCCAAGCCCCCTGGGGTACCCAGTGCCCAGATGCTTGGGCAGGAGCCTGTCAAGACTCCTCAAAGGCAGCTCCCATAAGACATTCCCTTGGCCCACGGACAAACTCCTAAATCCTTGCCCACACCAGGCCTGGAAGTGCACTTCACTCAGATGCTGCCTCCTACCCTTGCCCCACTTTGTGGGCACCTCCAGCCAGCCTTTCACCATCGGAATTCTCCAGGCGAGGAGCCGGAGCTCGTCTCTCTCTCTTCAGCACGTACACCAGGCTCTTGAGCTCAAGTACTAGGGCGTCCCAAGAACTCTTCCGTCTTCTGCTCCATTAGCAACACAGGGAGGGCTGTAGTCCAACTGGGAAGTGAGATGTCACCTCCCCTTCCTGTAAGAGGCCCCTGGTCTCCACATGGAGTCCCTTGGATAGGGTTGGAGAGAGGCCCACCCTTCCCTCTCCAGGCCGGTGGTGTGCAGTGGTGGTTCCTAGTCCTGCACCTTCCCTTCAAAGGCCCTTTCATCAAAGATTCACCAAATCTCTAGCCTTCTTTTGTGTAAGCTATGGAGGGCATCTTTAACCATCTCTTTGCCAGTCCTAGAGGATATAAGAGCCCTTCTCTCTGGAATGTGCGAATACCTACCACCCACTGTCTTCACATTTGGGGGCCTCAGCTGAAATTGTAAGACCTTAAAAAAGCCTTGAGATTTTCTGGATCCATTATTCTAAGATTACAAGGCTTGGAGCATTTCTACCCTTGACCTGGCATAGTTGGTCTAGCATCCTTCAGTTAAACTTTATGGAGGAAATTCTTGGATTTATAGGTCAAGCGTAGTCAGGACGGAAGTAGAACCAGTGACCCAGAGCTTGCAAACTAATGTTAATGTGTACCTAAAGAAAGAATTAGGCTACATTGTACATCTGAAACTTACATAATATTGTAAATCAATTATACCTTGAAAGAAAGAAAGAAAGGAGGAAAGAAAGAAAAAGAAAGAAGGAAAGGGAAACAATGAATTAGGGAGGTATGGCTGTTTTTACCAAAGTACACGAACTCCACCAATCAAATAGATCATGGCTAGTGTGCTATGTACAAGTGGCTTTTGGATTGCTCAGGCACTGAAGAACCCAGGACAGGTTGGTGGGCAAGAGAGGTCTGGGGATGGGCAGCAGGCCCTGGGAATAGGAGGTCCAGTCTGTCTTGAGTCCTCCATATCTGATTGCAGAAGGCGTAGGCCCCAGTCCTACCCACATGGGTGAGCTGGCAGCATTGGAGGCAGAATCTGAAAGACTGGACCAGGAACCCTGGGAGCCAGGAGGGCAGGCGGAGGAAGAGGACGAGGAAGGAGGACCCACCCCTGCCTATCTGAGCGAAGCCACAGAGCTCATTACCCAGGCCCTACGGGATGAGAAGGCAGGCGCCTACCCTGCAGCTTTGCAGGGCTACCGGGATGGTGTGCACATCCTGCTTCAGGGAGTTCCTGGTGAGCGGGACTGGAGGGTGGAGGGTCAGGCCTGGGGTACTGGATGGTGCAGTGAAGGGAGAGGAAAGTAAAAAACAAGCAAGTCAAGAATCAGAATTGCTCCTCACTGACCAATTGTATAACCTTGGGCTGTTTCTTTACCTCTTGTGGCCTCAGTTTTATTTGTAAAATGGGGAGAATATATCTGCCTCCCAGGGAGCAGGGAAAGACACATGGTGATGCTTTGAACTGTAAGGGGCTAGACCAGGGGTTCTGAACCCAGGTGCCTCCGCTGAGCCATTCTGTCTTCACAGGTGACCCATCACCTGCCCGCCGGGAGGGTGTGAAGAAGAAGGCGGCTGAGTACCTGAAGCGGGCAGAGGAAATCCTGCACCTGCATCTGTCCCAGCTCCCACCCTGAGACGGGAGAGGACCCTTTCCCAGGACTCTAGCTCCAGCACTGCCAGCCACCCTCTTCTCCTCTCCCTGGTGCCTGGCCTGATCTCCTGGTCTTGTAACTCCAGAGGCCATTTCTGTGTGTAACTGGACCAAGAATGAGACAAATAATGAATTCTCAGCTCCATGACCACACCTGCCACCTTGGAATCAGGGACTCACACGTCTGATCCTGCCTGTCTCTATCTTGATATGTGAGCAGCAGCTCTGGTCCCTAGGCTCTTTGTTTGTCCATCTAGAACCGGGGTCTACAAACTACGCCCCGCAGCCAAATATGGCCCACTGCCTTTTTTTTGTAAGGCCCACAAGCTAGAAGAGTTTTTACTTTTTTTTAATAGTTGAAAAAATTCAAAAGAATAATATTCTGTGGCAGGTGAAAATTACATGAAATGTAAGTAACTAAAAAATAAAAGTTTATTGGAACACAACCAGGCTCGTTTGTTTACGTGTTGTCTATGGTTGCTTTTTCACTACACCAGCAGAGTTGAATAGTTGCAGAGTTGACAGGTTACGACCTGTAAATCCCAGAACATTTACTGCTCTGGCCCTTTGCAGAAAAAGTTTGCTGACCCCTGATCTAGAAAATAGGGAGAAGAGTCTCCAGAGAAAGATAAGAGAATGACAGCAAGGCCCCTTGAGCCCGGTTATTGGGTGAAGAGGAACCAAAGCGGGTGCACGCACTTCAAGCCCAGTGGTTCAAAGCCAAACCGTGATGATTCAGAGGGCTGGAGCCTGGGAAGGCGTGGCCCCACTCCTGCCCCGCCTCTCCTACAAAGCGATTGGTTGCGGAAGGGACTACAAACCGGTGCATCATGGGAGTGCCCCAGACCGCAGAGTTGCATGATGTGCGGGCTTTAGCTGGGCCTGAGCGTGAGGAACAGTGTTGACCCTGAACTACAACGCAGAGCATCTCGGGAGGCCTGCTCGAAGATCTGTGGGAAGCGACAGGACTCGGTGAGAGAACGGCGGTGCCAAACGGGCGACGGGGATGCTTAGACCAGGGCGGGGAGGCGGGCCCGTCGGGGTCGGCCCCGCCCCGCCTCCCCTGAGCCTCCGCCGGCCTTGGCGTGCTCTCCCGCAGGATGGGGCGAGTGGCCGCACCTGTCCACCGGATGCTGAGCGCCCATCCTTCCCCCCGAGCCCACCCATGCCCGGCTACGAGCTGCCCGTGGGCACGTGCGTGGACATGTGTCCGGCCGCTGAGCGCGCCCAGCGCGAGAAAGAGCGCCGCCTGCACCGCTTCGAGGTAGCGCCGGGGTGTCGCGGGCACAGGCCCCGAGCCGATCCGCAGCGCACAGTGAAGGAGTACAGCCGGCCGGCCGCCGGGAAGATCCGGCCCCCACCGAGTCTGCTGCGTCCGCCGTCCGTGCTGCTGGCCACCGTGCGCTACCTGGCCAGCGAGGTGGTGGAGCGCACCGACGCGTCCCGCGCGGAGGTAGCCAGCTTCGTGGCGGACCGCTTGCGCGCCGTGCGGCTGGACCTGGCCCTGCAGGGCGCGGGCGACGTCGAGGCGGCGTTGGTGCTGGAAGCGGCGCTGGCAGTGCTGCTGGCAGTGGTGGCGCGGCTCGGACCCAGCACAGCGCACGGGCCGGCGGACCCGATGTTGCTGCAGGCCCAGGTGCAGGAGGGCTTTGGTTCTCTGCGGCGCTGCTATGCGCTGGGCGCCGGGCCCCACCCCCGCCAGGCCACCTTCCAGAGCCTCTTTCTGCTCTATAACCTAGGTGAGTCGGGGTCCCCGCGATAGAACAAGGGGCAGGCGGCCCTCTGTGAGGACAGTGGAGGCCGGGAAAGGAAGGAGAAGCTTTAAAACCTCACCAGTAGCTCCCTTTCCATCCCTGCCTCCTAAATGTGTATCTCAGCCAATGCACAAGATGCACGGAGCCCCTACTTGGACCTTCTGGCCTGTCTCTTCCCATTTTTGGGTCTCAGTTTTCTCGTTACAAAAGTGGAGGGGATGGGGTTAGAATGGGACAGTTGACCTAGATAGTGGTTTTCAAGCTTTTTTTTAAACCTCCAGTTCAGTCAGTGTTACAAAGCAGCCAAGAACACATATGCTAACAAACGTATCTGAAACAAAAGGTTCAAGACTAGATCTTTTCTATGGATGGATGGTTCATTTTAATAAATTCTATTTAATTGTAATAAAATGCTGTTGACTTCACAACCCACTAATGGGTCAGAAGCCTCAGTTTACAAAAAGTGACCCAAGTTTCCAGTGTCGTGATTCTCCTTGGAAGAGGAGCAGAGGCAGAATTTGAAAAAATAATTGCCTCACCAGGCGGACAGAGGAAGGTGTGGCAGAAGCAACTCCCAAACCTTGGGGCAGCTAGGGCAGTGGAGAAAGGACTGGGCTGGAAGTCAGAAAACTCAGATTTGGTTGGGTCAAGTTCTACTACATACAAACTCTAAGGCAGTCTGAGGCAAGTCATTAAATTATCTGGGCCTGTTTCCTTCCTCGGTAGACACTGCCTCACTTTATTATGAGGACCCAGACTATTTGAAGGGGTTCTGGAACCTCTGGCAACAAATTCTGATATGGCTTAGGAAGGAGCCAAGGGGGAAAGGGGGAGGGAGGGTGGGCTTGGCCTGGGGGAGGGGCGTGGCCAGACTGGGAGGTGGGGGTGGGGTGGGGAGTGAGGTAGGGTGATGAGCTCAGTGGAGGGCCCGAGGACGTGGCGTGCCTGAAGACCCGAGCAGGTGGGAGGGGAGATAGGGGGAGACCTAAGGGGATGGCACGGAAGGCGGGCCTGCTCCAGAAGGAATCAGCGTCCTCATTCAGGCTTCCCGCCCTCACAGGCTCGGTGGAGGCCCTTCACGAGATTCTGCAGCTGCCCACTGCCCTGCGTTCCTGCCCGGCCCTGCGCACTGCCCTGGCAGTCGACTCTGCCTTCCGCGAAGGCAACGCTGCACGCCTGTTTCGCCTGCTCCGGACCCTGCCCTACCTGCAGAGCTGCGCCGTGCAGTGCCATGTGGGCCGTGCCCGCCGGGGAGCCCTGGCCCGCCTCGCTCGTGCCCTGAGCACCCCCAAAGGCCAGACCTTGCCCCTGGGCTTCATGGTCCACCTGCTGGCCCTGGATGGGCCCAAGGAGGCACGGGACCTGTGCCAGGCCCATGGACTGCCCTTAGATGGACAGGAGAGAGTTGTGTTCCTGAGGGGTCGCTACACTGAGGAGGGGCTGCCACCTGCCGGGACCTGCCAAGTACTGGTGGGGAACAAGCTTGGAGGGCGTACCCTGGAAGAGGTGGTCACGGCAGAGGAGGAAGATGAGGCTGTGGACAGACCCAAGTCTGCGGCATGAGGAGGGCTGTGCAGTCTCCCAGAGCCCCAGGACTGGGGGCTGAAGTGCTCAGGTTTCTTTTTTCATGATTCCCACACAGTAAAAGGAACTCGTTGGGCATCCCTAGTGGCGCAGAGGTTAAGAATCCACCTGCCAACGCAGGGGACACGGGTTCGAGCCCTGGTCAGGGAAGATCCCACGTGCTGCGGAGCAACTAATCCCGTGCGCCACAACTACTGAGCCTGTGCTCTAGAGCCCGCGAACCACAACTACTGAGCCTGTGAGCCACAACTACTGAGCCCGAGCGCCACAACTACTGAAGCCCGTGCGCCTAGAGCCCATGCTCTGCAACAAGAGAAGCCACCGCAATGAGAAGCCCACGCACCACAACGAAGAGTAGCCCCCGTTCGCCGCAACTAGAGAAAGCCTGCACACAGCAACAAAGACCCAACGTGGCCAAAAATAAATAAATAAAATAAGTCTAAAAATAAATAAATAAATGAAAGGAACTTGTCTTGCAGGGACAACAGCTAGGCTCAATTTATTTGGGAAGGGCAGGGAGGAGTTGAGACATGCTAGGGGCGTGGGGGGAGAGGAACCCAAATTGGGTAATGCCCTATCCACCCTGGCCTCAGTTTCCCCACTGGTCGCTGAGGAGTAGCTCTGGTGGTCTCTGAGTTGACATCTAAGGTTGGCATTATGCGTCCCATGCTCACCCACCCACCACCAAGAGCAGTTGGTGGTTTTGCCATCCCCACCATCCCTATCTCCTGTTCACCCGCTGCCAACCAAGAGCCAGGAAGAGGGAAAGTTTCATCTGGGGCTTGTCACTCCCTTCAAGTGTCTGCACTGGTGGGGCCCTGAACTGTTGCCTCAGAAGTTTGAGAGGGTCCTGTGGTTGTGCCCTTTCCTAGCATCAGGAGAGACGGGGACACACTCAAAACTGGAGTGGGAGAGGGTTAGGATAAAGGGTGGGGATGGGAGCTGAAGAATGAGGGCTAGGGTCAGAGGTCAGCCACAGGCCTCAGGGTGGCTGCTGCGCCCTCCAGGGCCACCACCAGGATGCTGAGCTGCCTCTTCACCTCAGCCCAGGCTGCAGAGCCGGGGCCTGTGTTCATGGCCTTGGAGCAGGCATTGGACAGGCCCGGGAACGTGGCTGCAGAGCCGGTGCGGGGTGCCCAGAGCACATGGCTGACAGGAGAAATGGGGGAGGATCAGGACCATTCAGGGACCAGGAGAGAGGGGAGCTTCAGCCTGGAAGAGCTCCTGTATACAGCTAGGCACAAAAGCCCCTCTCCACTGGGGGTGCGAAGAGATGTAGGTTCTAGTCCCAGGGTGACCTTCACCGATTTGCCTCCCATCCTTTGAGCCTGACTCTCCAACTGTCTCAAGGGACGGGGTTGTGCTCTAAAGGCCAGCAAAACTGACATTTTCCTCCCTCCGGCGGGTGCCCATTACCCAGCCTCATCTCACTGCACCTCCCAAGAGCTTCAGGATAGGCTCACCTGTAGTAGCGTTCCTCTGGGAAGGCTCGCGAATTCAGGAAAGCCCGTTCCAAGAGCATCAGCTGGTCATTGAGCATCCGCACCTGCAGGGGGCTGGAGGTGACAGGGCCCTCTGGTCACCCTACAGCCAGCAGCCCAGCTGCCAGCCTGCATCCTGCCCTGGATGCCGCCCTCCCAGACAGCTGCTTGCAGCCCTTGCTCACTCGGGGGTGCCCTTCTGCAGTGCTGATATGTGTTGGCCCAACACCGTGGCTGCCTCCTCAAACTTCTCCACTGCGGTCACCAGAGGTCCTGTGGGGAACAGCCAGCATCTTAGCCCTGGGGGTGCAGGGCTCCCCATGCCCCAGTGTTGGGGGGCTCCGTACCCAGGCTGATGTTGTGCTGCTCCAACAGGCCACCAAGGTCCTGCTGGGCAGCCTGCAGAAAGCTGCGGAGGGTCTCGCTGTAGTCACTGACATTAAGAGGCAGGAAGAGGCTGTCACTGAGCCGGAGAAGCACACTACCCGCGGTCTGGGCCACGGCCTGATGGCTGCTGAAACCTTGCAGGAGGGGCGACAAGGCCAGGGCTCAGTCTTCAGCCCATCCTCCTCCAGCCTCAGGATGCCCCTTGCCCTCGTCCTCACCAGGGTCCACAAACTTGTCCACGTAATCAAAGGTGTCAAAGGCTGTGTGGTAGGTAGGGTAGATCCGGGCTGAGGTCTTGCTCTGGGGGAACAAGACCCAGAGGTGACAAGCTTGGGATGGGAAGTGGAAGGAAGTGTACAATGTAGAGACGTTATTTCAATTCAATTGTCACCACATCTGTGAGGAAGGTTCTAGGATTCCTACTTTACAGAGGTGGAAGCAGGCTCAGAGAGGTTAAGTAACCTTCCTGACATCACACAGCTAATAAGTGGCAAAGCTGGGTCAGGTGCCAGTTTCCCCTTTCAGATGAAGGAGAAGAACCTGGGGTTTGCAGTCAGACAAGAGGATTCAAATCCCAACTCCACCACTCAAGAGTGGTGTAGCCATGGAGGGGAGAAAGGGCCTTTTGGAGCATCAAACAGGGAGACAGGCTGGGCACTCTGCATCCCTTATCTCATTTTACCCTCAGACCACCCCTGTTTTATACTGTTATTTAATCTATTCTGAGATAAACATTTTAAGATCTCTGGAATCAGGATGCTTCTTACAGTCAGTGTCATCCTGCAACTAACTGACAGTGCTTTTTTTCCCTCCTGAATAGTGCATATCATAACAGTGCATCTTATACTCAGTTGTATCTTAAATTTGATAAAATAACATAGATGAGAGTGAACATGCTCAAGAGAGGTAAAGAAACTTGGCTGAGGTAGCACAGCTACTGAGTGATGGAGCCGGATGCAGTTTGCACTGGAGCAGCCCGAAGGAGAGGAGGGGGCTGGTGGAGCAAGGAACCGGGCTGGGGGATGGAGGGGTGTCCGCTTACCCGGTCATAGGTGTAGGCGATGTCCATGGAGGAGATGCCCAGGAAGTGAATGAAGGGTGCGTAGTCGCTGCCCGCACCCAGAGTGCCCAGGCTGCGGGAAGGAAGATGGTCAGGCTGCAGGGCGCTGGGCCCGCTCACCAGCCCGGAGTCCCCATCCCGGCCCTGGGCTCACCTGGGGACCAGGCCGTACACCGGGCTGCTACGGTTGGAATATCGGATCCAGTTGTCATAGATGCTGAGACTGCTGGGGCCTGGTGCGGGGATCTGAGGGGAGGGGGATCCAGTCTCGGGGCTGGCCCCTCCGCAGGCCCAACGATCAGGCTGGTCCTCCGCTCTGCCCACCCGAGTTTCCAGCCCACGCACAGTCCTGCGTGTCCTACAAGGCCCACCCCGCAGCCTCAGTCCCACCCCCAGCCCCTCTAATAAGTTACCAGCTCCAGCTCCGCCTACCCCGTGTAGCCCCGCCCCGCCCCGACCGTCCTCCTCCCGGCCCAGCTCCCAGCCCCTCCCATTTCCACCTGTTTGGTTGCAGAGAAGATGACGCTTTGGACCGGGGGCGTCCCCTGCGCCCTCAGGGTGGCATTGGCTGTGAGGGGATCCGAGAAAGACTCTATTCGGGCCCCGCCCTTTCGTTTCCCTCCTCCCCGAGTAAGCCCAGCCGCCCCTCATACCAAACACCGAGATGTCCACGTTGATGTAGGCTACGGCGCGCTCCTGCAGCTTGCTGAAGAGCTCCTGCAGGTGGATGGGACCCCGTCAGCCCCGCGCTGCCCTGCCCCGGAAATCCCCTCGAGCGCCGAGCTGCGGGGCTCGCTCACCTCCGTGAACTCTGTGGAGCCGATGAGCCCAAACTCCTCTGCCCCCCAGCTCGCAAACACGATTGATCTTCGGGGACGCCAGGTGCCTGGGGAGGGGGATAAAGGGCTGGAGGGCAAGATCCCTCGGATCCTGGGGTGGCTTAGGGGGAAGGTTGAGGATGTGGAGGGGAGGGAGGGCTGGAATGGGCGGGGCACAGGCGACTGGAGGTAGGTCCTGGCACCTCCCTGGCCAAGCCTTCCCTGAGGCTCCATCCTCCTTTTACCAGCGCCCCTCCTCTGCTGTGAAACCCCCCCCCCCCAACATTGTCGCCAACACCGATCTGCCTCCGTCAGGTGGTCCCTTCTGCCAGAATGCCCTATCCCCCTCTTCTCTCTGGCCGTGCTGATTAGAGGTCCCCCAACTCTCCTCCGTGCATCCTATGCAAAACTCTCCCCTAATCGTCTTCACTTGGTGATGATACGTTCACATTCTCCTTAGAGCGTTATCCATACTGAGCCAAATCCTTACAACACGTTGTGAGGGACAGACTATGACTGTCTCCATTGAGGAAACTGAGCCATAGAGAAGTTTAATGACTTGCCAGGATTACACAGCTGGTAGGCAGCAGAGCCAGGGTTCAAATCCAAGGCCTGGCTCCAGAGTCCAGGGGCTTAACCAATGCCCCACATTGCTTCTCATAGCTTCCCGCAGCCTGGCTTCCATCTCCAGTCTCTGTGCCCTCGCTGCTCTTGCCACAGGCCTCAGCCACCTCCCGGAAGCCTCCGAGGTCCTTGCTTGCCCCCTCACCTCCTTCAGACTCCCCCTCCCCCTCCACGGCACTATGGGCTCCTGGCTGTGCTCCCATCTCTGGATGCAACTCGGTCCCCTTTGATCATTCCTCATCTTTTTGTTTTAAACCAAAAATTTTTAAGTATAGGGACTTCCCTGGTGGCCCAGTGGTTAAGACTCCGCGCTTCTAATGCAGGGGGCCTGGGTTCGATACCTGGTCAGGGAACTAGATCCCTCATGCCGCAACTAAAAGATACTGAGTGCCACAACTAAGACCCGGTGCAGCCAAATAAATAAAATTAAAAAAAAATTTTTAGGGCTTCCCTGGTGGTGCAGTGGTTGAGAATCCGCCTGCCAATACAGGGGACACGGGTTCGAGCCCTGGTCTGGGAAGATCCCACATGCCGCAGAGCAACTGGGCCCGTGAGCCACAATTACTGAGCCTGCGCGTCTGGAGCCTGTGCTCCGCAGCAAGAGAGGCCGCGATAGTGAGAGGTCCGTGCACCGCGATGAAGAGTGGGCCCTGCTCGCTGCAACTAGAGAAAGCCCTGGCACAGAAACGAAGACCCAACACAGCCAAAAATAAATAAATTAATTAATTAATTTTAAAAAAATTTTTTAAATTTTATTTATTTATTTTTGGCTGTGTTGTGTCTTCATTGCTGCGCACAGTCTTTCTCTAGTTGCAGCGAGCAGAGGCTACTCTTCGTTGCAGTGTGCAGGCTTCTCATTGAAGTGACTTCTCTTGCTGCAGAGCACGGGCTCTAGGTGCGCGGGCTCGAGAGCGCAGGCTCAGTAGTTGTGACGCACGGGCTTAGTTGCTCCGTGGCCTGTGGGATCTTCCCGGACCAGGGCTCCAACCTGTGTGCCCTGCATTGGCAGGCAGATTCTTAACCACTGTGCCACCAGGGAAGCCCTAAAAAAAATTTTTAAGTATAAAATGATACATGCTTGCAATGAAAAATTCCCATTTTTTTCTGCCAAAAATGCATAAGATGAATCTAATCAGACAAACCCAAATTGAGGGACAGTCAACAAATTAAATATCAGGATCATGAAAGAAAGAACAGCTAAGAAACTATTACAAACGACCCATGCAACTACTACATGTGCAACGTGTGATCCTGGATTTGTTCTTGGACCAGAAATTTCTTTTGCTCTAAAAGTTATTGGAACAGGGGCTTCCGTGGTGGCGCAGTGGTTAAGAATCCGCCTGCCAATGCAGGGGTTCGAGCCCTGGTCCGGGAAGATCCCACATGCCGCGGAGCAACTAAGCCCGTGCGCCACGACTACTGAGCCTGCGCTCTAGAGCCCGCGAGCCACAACTACTGAGCCCATGCACCACAACTACCGAAGCCCGCACGCGTAGAGTCCGTGCTCCGCAACAAGAGAAGCCACCGCAATGAGAAGCCCGCGCACCGCAACAAAGAGTAGCCCCCCCTCGCCTCAACTAGACAAAGCCCGCGTGCTACAACGAAGACCCAATGCAGCCAAAAAAGTAAATAAAATAAAGTACTTTGCCCATTTAAAAACAAATAAAACAAAAGTTTTCAGAACAATTGGCAAAATTGTTAATTTCCTGATTCTGAGCATTGCACTGTGGTTAGGAAAGAAAATGTCCTCATTTTTAGGAAATATACAGCTCTGCCACCTGGTCCAGCTGCTGCTTCCCACATGCTGTGCCCTCCACCTGGATCTCCACCCCTACCGCTCCCAGAACTGCTGCCTCCCTGAGCTCTGGCTTGCATCTGGAAAGCCTGGTAGATATTTTTCCTTATAGCACGTTTCACAGTTGTCATTACAGCATGAACTCTGGTGTTCACTGGGGGATGTCCAGTGCCTAGAACTGACCTGGCACATAGTAGCCATGGGGGACATATGTGTTGAGTTGACGATTGTCTGTCACCCCTGCCTCAACTGGGCTGAGACTCCCTGAGGGCAGAGCCTGGGCACTGCCTCGCTCGAGGCCACATCTGGCCTCGCTTCATTGGAGAGGCCCAGGAAACCCTCAGAAGGTATTGCACAAGTTCCCTGTACCACACTGGGCTACTCGAGCGAGGCCAGGGCTGGTGTCCATGCACGTCTGCCCCCAGGGCCCTCAAGCTTCGCCCAAGTGGGCACTGGAGAATGAGAGAGAGGAGGGGGGACAGGACGCCCAAAAGCTCAGGGAGGACTGGGCTGGAGGTGACCTCCTGGGGAGAGAGTCCCTGGACCAGGGGAGCAGGATCCGCTCACCCTTCTTCAGCAGAGTCCCCAGGACGCGGGAGAGCTCCAGGAGGACAGCAGTGCCACTGCTGGGGTCCACGGCCCCGTGAACCCAGCTGTCCCGGTGGTTTCCATACAGCACGTAGCGGTCTGGCGGGAGGAGCAGAGTCAGACACCCAAGAGGAGGAGCCAGGGTGGGTAGAGGGGGTGTGGTCAGGGGCGCTCAGAGCAGGGCCGGGTCCTGGGGGCGCAGGCAGCAGTGAGGAGGCGCTCACCAGGCTCCACGGCCCCGCGGATGATCCCCAGGACGTTGGAGGAGTTCCGCAGCTCCAGGCGGTTGTAGACACTCACGTTCACCTGGCTGGGGGAGTGTAGGGATGTTAGGAGTCTTCCCCTCCACCAGTGTGGGAGAAACTGAGGCCCAGAGCAGGAAAGAGACCTGGCAAGGTCACTTGCCCAGAAATACCGGGAGAGACAGCGAGGCTAGAGCCCAGCTCTGCTGATTCCAATTCTCCTTTGTAGTCACTCACTTATTGGATACCTAGTGTATGCCAGTAGCGTACCAGGCTCTGGGCGATGACTGAGACAGACATGGACCCCACCCTCGTGGGGCCTCCCTCTCCTGAGGGAGGCAGACCCCAAGGAAGTGAACAACTGCAGGCAGTGAAGGGGCTCGGGAGGACACTGACAGGTATCTGGTGGCAGGTGGGGAGGTTAGTGCTGGCCAGGAATGACAGAGCGTGGGGAAGGATGTTCCCATCAGCAGGAACAGCAAGTGCAGAGGCCCTGATGTGGGAAGGAGCTTGGTGTGTTCAAGAGAGGGGGCGGCTGGAGAATGGAGGTCCAAGATGAGGTGGTGGGGGGACCCCACAGGGCCTTGTGGGGCACGCAGCTGTTTCACAGGCTTCCCCAAAGACAAGACAGATATTCTGGAATCAAGGAGGGGTTGGGAGACAGGAGAAAGGGAAAGGCCAGGCCTTGAAGTGAGCAGAGAGGAAACCAGGGGCAAGGAAGCATAACAAGGGAAGAGAAGGGGAGCGTTGGGGGAGGAGGGGGCCCCATCTCACCTGCCTGCTGGGAAGATACCATCAGAACGGAAGCCGGGCCCCAGCTTGTAGTCACAGCCCAGGGCTCCCTGCCAGGCAGCCGGGGCTGAGGTTCCCTGGAGGTTGCTGGGGAGGAGGGGGAGGCCCATCAGAGCAAATATGGGTGCGGGGGTTGAAGTTAGGGGGCCACTGGAGAGTGGGCAGGAGACCCCAGGGCAAAAGCTCACCAGAGAAGGACTTCTGCATCCTTGAAGCCAATGGGCTGAGTGGGAATTGGGGGAAATCCTGAGGCATTGTCAGAGTCCAGGCGGAAGGAGGAGGGGTTGGCTGGAAGGTAAGGAGTCAGGGGGTCCCCAAAATACTCAAAGTAGGAGCCTCGCTCCACCCCCGAGGGAGGAAGTCCCCAGGAGTGCGGGAAGGTCTCGTTCGGCAAGCTTTTCCCGTCGTTGATATCTGCAGGGTCCGTGTACACCAGCACCCCAGCCACCCCATACTTGGCAGCATTCACAGCCTGCAGAAGGCAGAGGAGACTGTGTTTAGGGGAGGGGCGAGAAGGGGGCACATCTTGTTCCTCTTCCTCCCTCCCTCACTGTGGAAGCCAGGACAGATCTGTCTTCCCACCGGCAAGATGATACACAAGTCATTTGTTGCTGTGCTGCTTGAGACAGCAAAAGACTGTTGAGCCTAGGCAATGGCTCATCAATCGGGTCATTAAATAAACTGAGGTACCCTACAGTGGAGTACTATGCAGCTGTATAAAAGAAGGAGGATGTGCTCCTAAACCCATGTTCATATGAGCCCTGTTCATAGTAGCCAAAAGGTGGAAACAACCCAACTGTCCATCACTGATGAATGGATAAGAAAAACCTAGTATATAACGTGCAAAGGAATATTACTCAGTCTTAAAAAGGAGTGAAGTTCTGATACATCAATGAACTTTGAAAACATTATGCTAAGTGAAATAAGCCAGACACAAAAGGACAAATATCACATGATTCCTCTTATGTGAGGTACCTAGATGAGGCAAATTCATAGAGACAGAAAGTCAAATAGAGGTTACCAGGGGCTGCAGAGGGAGAATAAGGGAGTTAGTGTTTAATGGGTACAGAGTTTCATTTGGAACCATGAAAGCATTCTGGAAATGGATAGTAGTGATGGTTGCACAATATTGTGAATATCCTTAATGCCATTGCATTGTACATTTTAAAAATGGTTAACCTGGTAAACTGGTAAAATATATGTTATATATATTTTAGGACAGTAAAAACAAAAAAGTACATTAAAAAGAAAAAAAATCAAGGACAGAGTTTATGTACCAATTGAGAATGATCTTCAGGATGTATTAAGGTGAAAAAAGCATAGCTCAGAGCAGTATTGTATGCTACTTTTATATAAAAGGAGAAGTAAGTAAGAATATATCTTCATATGTTCTTCTTCCCAAAGAAACTCTGGATACATATCCCATAAACAAACAAACAAGCTACCTTTTGGGAGGATGGCATTATGAGAAAACTTTTTCACTCTGTACTTTTTTTTTTTTTTTAACTGGAAGTTTCATAATCTGTATAATTCCACCACGCCTGTTCCCCTTTCTTTTCTTCTCTTTTCTTTCCATTTTTTTACCTCCAGCTCTTATCATGGGCACATCTTTTATTTATGTATTTATTTTACTTCTTTTTAAATTGTGATAAAGTACGCATAACATGAAATTTACTATCTTAACCATTTTAAAGCATACAGTTCAGTGGCATTAAGTATATTCCTACTATTGTGCTACCATCACCTCCATTCACCTCCAGAACTCTCTTCATTTTGCAGATTTGAAACTCTGGACCCACTAAAGACTAACTCCCTAGTCCCTGCTCCCACTCTATACCTCTTTATATTTAAAATAAATAAGTAAGTAAACATTTAAAAAAACACAGACATGTAACCCTCAGTCAAAATTTTGTGTTGAAAAGAAGCAAGTTGTTGAGGAGGGGACAGCAGGAGGGATTTAAGTCGAATGTTCAGAAGAACTACTTCACAGGAGGACTTAGACTTCCAGAATATCAAAGCTGAAAAATTTGCCCAATTCCTTTATTTCCCAAGGCTCAGGGAGGTTAGGGGAGATATCCAAGGTCACACAGCACCTAAGTGTTCTTTGGGCCAATCAATGGGCTAGAGCCTGGCTGGGCAGAGTGCCAAAGCAGGCCATTGGTGGGTGGAAGGAGTCCTTCACCCTCTCCTGCCCCGAGCCCAGGGCTGGCCTACCCCTCAGCCCTGCTCCATCCCCTTCCCTCGCACATCCTCCTGCCCACTGCCAGCCCCCCTCCCCACCCAGCCCCTTGCACTGGGGGCTGCTGCTTACCTTAGCCCTGCGCCCTACACCCCCATAGCGGGTCAGGACGATGCTATCTTGGAGTTTGATGCCCTGATGGTATAGCTCCATGAAGTCTTCTTCCGAGCCCCGGTTGGCATAGACGAGGAGGCCCTGTTCCCCAGAGAAGGTGACCCTTAGAGCCAGGCCCAGGAAAGAAGGGGAAAGGCTGAGTGGCAGGAGGAAGGATTTAGATTCTGTCCCCCAACCTCGCCTAGAGCTTATAAGCTCCCCAAGACAAAGTCACACCTGGTTTGCTCTGTGTCCAGGTACCCTGTATCAGGTCTGGCTTTGAGCAGGGCCCATTAGTGTTTGTTGAATAAGTGATGGGCAAAAGGAGTCGTAGTGGAGTGTGGAAGCAAGTAAATTCTGGGTGGGGCTGAGCCCCAGTTGAGGCGCTTTTCTTCAACTGCCCCTGGGTCAGGATGGGAGCAGCTGGGGTAGGAGCCAGCGGGAGCTGGGCCATGGCAGCAGGGAGGGGGTGTCCCAGGCCCACCTGCGGGGTTCCGGGGGGAGCATAGGCAGCATACGGTGGCACCACATTGGGGTCCCCCTGCTCCCCAGTCAGGTTCTCTTCACTTCGTTGGGAGGAGAAGAGGATGTCCCCAGCAGGACCCACTGTGGAGAGAGGGCAGTGTCCGGGTTGGGCCCGGCGGCTCCCCCGGCCCACAGGCCTCCCCAGGCCAGAGCAGGACCTCACCAACATCCGCACGGTTGGGCTGCTCCTGGCTGGGGAAGGACAGCAGCACTTCGTACTCAGAGGTCCCGGCTGAGTCCAGGCCTGACTCCGGGTCCTGCCAGCGCCGCAGTAGCAGCTGCACCAGTGCCTCATCCCGGGGGCTGGTGGCCAGGTGCGGCTCCTTGGAGAGTTCCCTGCAGGGTGGGCAGAGGGAAGGGTGGGCCCAGGGTCAGGGAGGAGCCTCTGGCAAACAGGAGGGGCACACGGGCAGGCCTCTCACCTAAGGTTCTCCCGGATCCTGTTGGCATCGAGCTGTCCCATGACAGCCTCAAGGATCTCCAGGTCCAGGTCCTGGGAGGCTGAGGCACTGGGGGCTGGCAGGTCAGTCCCCTTGGGGATGGCAAAGTGGCCCAGGATGATCCCCAGCCCCAAGAGGGCAGCGGCCCCCAGCACCCCTCCTAGCACCTTCACGCACTGCATCCTGCGGAGTCTTGGCCAGCTGCTGTGGCTCCTTATAGATGGGGTGTCAGGTCCAGTTAACCATTACCTAATAGGTGGCCCTGCCCTTTGGCCACTAGCTGGCAGGGAAAGTAAGGGAGTGTCCTGCAGGAAGGGCCAAGAGCTCTTCACATCCAGCTCGATTTCTGCAACATTCAGTTGGAAGAGACCTCCAAGGGGCATCAAACCCATACGTGGACGCTGAGGCTTGGAGAGGGACAAAGTTTCACCCACGGTCTCCCAGTAGGAGAGGCCAAGGTAGGACTAGAACTCAGCCCCTGTCTCCAGAGCGGGGCTGGGCCTGCTGCCCACCATCCCTGCCCCTGTTTCCCTGGTGTCATTCCATCTCCAGCACATCCAGCCCTGGCTACTTGACTGGGTTTTAAGTTCAAATCCCATCCTCTGCTAGACGTAAGTTGTGTGACCTTAGGCAATTCACTTAACTTCTCTGAGCCTGTTTTCTTAGCTGTAAAATGGGATAATAGAACCTATTTCACAAAACTGTGGTGCTGTTTTCATTAAACAAGGCCACATCTGTAAAAATGTCTAGCGTGGTGTTGGGCCCGTAGTAGGAACTCAGTACATTTTAGCCACTCCTGCCTCATCTGACCCCTTAAAATGCTAAGCCTAGAGCTAAGGGAAGAAGAGGGACTCAGAAGAATTCTCTGTAACTATCCTGCAGGGGTTCCAGTTTATGGGAGGAAGTGGGACTCTTAGAAAAGGAGACTGGGGACTTCCCTGGTGGTGCAGTGGTTAAGAGTCCGCCTGCCAACACAGGGGACACGGGTTCGAGCCCTGGTCCAGGAATGTCCCACATGCCACAGAGCGACTAAGCTTGCGAGCCCCCACTACTGAAGCCCGTGTGCCTGGAGCCCCTGCTCCGCAACAAGAGAAGCCACCGCAATGAGAGGCCCACGCACTGCAACGAAAAGTAGCCGCCAGTCGCTGCAACTAGATAAAGCCCGCGTGCAGCCACAAAGACACAACGCAGCCAAAAAGTAAATTAAATTAAAAAAAAAAAGGAAGACTGTTCTAGAGGACAGAGCCGGAGAAGCACACTTTCTTGACAAGCTGACCTCCATCCCCTGACCCTACCAGGAATCCATCCATCTATTCATCCATCCATCTATTCATTCATCCATCCATTCATTCATCCATCCATTCATTTATTCACTCCTTCACTCATACCTGAAAGCATCTTTCAGTTATTCAGCCCTATGCCACATCCATGCCAGGCCCTGGGGAAGCCAAGGTGCCCAGGAACTCAAGTCTAGCAAGGGAGTCAGATAGGCTTTGGGTTCAACCATGTGGTAAGCGCCCCTATAGAGGGAGGACCGACATGCTCCCAGTGGAGAGAATGACAAATTCTGTCCAGAAGGGAACACTTGAGGGGAATCTTCCAAGGATGAGAAGGTATTCAGCATGCAGAGAAGGCAAGTGGCAGGCCATCCTTACAGATGGCCTGGCATGTATAAGGGCTGAGAGGGAGAGAGAGCCACCAAGTACTCGGTATAAGCCTCTTTCAGACTTCATAGACAGCCAGACCGGGCTGGGAAGGTCTCTGGGGCTCAAGTGTGACTCCTTCCACCTGCCATGGCCTATCCTGCCTTGGGATTCTGCCCAGCCAGCCTGCAACACATTGGAGTTTTTTTGTTTGTTTGTTGTTTAAATATTTATTTATTTATTTATTTGGCTACATTGGGTCCTAGTTGCGGCGCATAGGCTTCCCCAGTTGCGGCACGCCGGCTTCTCTCTAGTTGTGGCACGCGGGCTCTCTAGTGGTGGTGCGTGGGCTCCAGAGTGCGCGGGCTCAGTAGTTGCAGCGTGCGGGCTTAGTTGCCCCTCAGAATGTGGGCTCTTAGTTCCCCAACCAGGGATAGAACCCGCATCCCCTGCATTAGAAAGCGGATTCTTAGCCACTGGACCACCAGGGACGTCCCCAGGCTGCAACCCATTGTTTGGCCCAAAGATGCCTGGAAATCTGGGGGAGCTGGGCATGGTAGACTTTGTGTGTGCACGTGTGTGTGTGTGTGTGTGATTTCACAGCACCCTCTCAGAGCAGCCCCCTTCCTACTGCTTGCAGCCCCATTCACCTGCACCACCGTACCCACGTCCCCTTGTGCTGGTTGGGAGGGTTAGCATGTTAGCGTGGCAGGACTAGGGGTAGGGTATAGTGTGATCAGGGACTTCAGGAAGGTGCACCAGAAAGCCACAGTCCTTGCAGAGCTGATTATCGGCACCCAGGGTATAATCTTATCAGAAGGCCATCGGTGTGGGGAGCACACACATTCCTTACGAGGGCACAGGAGGACACCCACAAGCAGGCAGCCAGCCAGACACCGAGCTCAGCTGATAAGCTGAGGAGCAGACATGGTGATGACACCATGAGGCAGCAGCTCCATGGTCCTGCCCCACCCTCTCCTGGAAGGAACATGTGAAGCCACAGACATGACATCTGGACAAGAGCATGTGACATCTGAGTGGGTGACACCGGAGAACTCTGGCTCAGGCTGTTGGAATCAGCTGATGTCTATGCTGCTGTAGGCACCAGACAATAACTTGATCAATCTTTTGTCCCCTTCTTGGCTGGGAAGATCGTACGGCCCCTCCCTGAACGTTTTGGCCTGTGAGTGTTGATGGAAATCCCTTCAGGGAGCTAACGCATTTGATTTCCTTTTTGTCTTCCCACCTCGCTCCCTCCATCACTCGGACTTGGAGAGTTCTTCCACCCCTACAGACAGCCGGTCCTTTGGTGCTAGCTCCTTTCCACTCTCCCTCACCTCCCACGTGTGCTTTCCTCCCTCCTCGCCCAGCCTGAGTCCCTTGCAAACCCTCTCCACCCCCTTGATCCTCTCTGTTTTGGTCACATTCACTGCAAAACCCCCGACCTGGTTACATCTGCCCCTCCACCTACTCTGCACCTGCACCCTTGACCCTGAATATGCCTGTGGAGTCAGATGACCTCACTCATCTCGCTTTAAGTTTACGATCCTAGACCTCGAACAGGCCCTCAGTACTGCCCGACAGTCCTACCGTCCTTCCCCGGTCCACGCTCCCTCCCGCACTTCTAGATGGCGGTTGCACATCCCCTCCTCTCTTCTCAAGCCTCCAACACATTCTCCTCCACCCTCACGCTCCGCTGATGACCGTGCTTCCTACTTCACTGAGAAAATCAGAGGGAACGTCACCGTGATGTGTGATCCACACGCCTGTCCGAGGCAGCCTCTCCCCTGTGCAGAGCCCACACCCTCGCTGCACAAGTCTCCCTGCCTTTAGTGGATCACTTCCATCCACCTAAAGCACCTGTTTATGGTGTTTAATACCATCTTTTAAAAAAATCTCTCAATTCCACTCGCTCCTCTAGGAACCGTCCCATTTTTCTGTCCCCTTTTATGATAAAACTCCTCGGAAGAGTGGACCATGCTGGTCTCCAGATCCTCTCCTCCTGTTCTTTTTTTTTTTTTTAATTAATTTATTAATTTATTTATTTTTGGCTGTGTTGGGTCTTCATTGCTGCGCGCGGGCTTTCTCTAGTTGCGGCGAGTGCGGGCTACTCTTTGTTGTGGTGCACGGGCTTCTCACTGCGGTGGCTTCTCTTGTTGCGGAGCATGGGCTCTAGATGCACAGGCTTCAGTAGTTGTGGCTCGCGGGCTCTAGAGTGCAGCCTCAGTAGTTGTGACGCACGGGCTTAGTTGCTCCGTGGCATGTGGGATCTTCCCGGACCAGGGCTCGAACCCGTGTCCCCTGCATTGGCAGGCGGATTCTTAACCACTGTGCCACCAGGGAAGCCCTCCCGTTCTTTCTTGAGGCTGCTCCATTCAGGCTTTACTCCACTAAAATTACTCTTGAAAACGTCCACTTTGCTCCATGTTGCTGGATCCAGTGGTCAGTTCTGTCCTCTCTTCTTACTTGATCCGGCAGCAGTGCTGGTCACAGCTGATCAAGAGTCCTTGGATCGCTTCTCTAGCTACACCCATTTCCCAAGCGATCTCCTGACTGTAAATTCCACTGTGGCCCCTCCCTCAGGTCCTCCATATCTCTGCTCAAATGTCACTTCTGCACGAGTGCCACTTTCTCTAAATTGTGTTCCTTCACCTCCCTCAGGCTTCCTCTCCGTCTCCCGCTTCATTTTTCTCCATTGCATCTATCACTATCTGACATTAATTATTCCTTATCTCCCCTCCTAGAATGTAAGTTCTACTGGGGCCTGGATCTTTGTTTTATTCATCGCTGAATCTCCAGAGCCAAGAGCAGTGCCTGGCACGTAGGAGGCACTCAACAAGTGCTTGTAGAATGGATGAAAAACTGACCCAAACGAGCTCAGTTCCTCCACCCTGGGCATTCGTACAGCTGTCTGATATTTAAGGAGTGTCCAGGGCAACCACAAGGGATACAAAAGGTGGGCACAGAACTCCTGGGAAACAGACCCCATCAGAACAAGCCTCAACAGGATTGCTGAGCCAGCCATGGGTGGGAGCCTGCATAGCACAGGGACTGTGGGATTTAACAGACCTCTAGGGCAGGATCTTTCTGAAGGATGATTCCCCGGGACGGAGGGTGACGCTGCCAGGCTGCAGGACAGGGGCCACCTTCTTGGGCAGGAATAGCTGGACCTTTAGGCTGGGCAGGAGTGGGGAGCCTGCTGGGAGCCTCTAGAAGTACCCCAACCCACTTCCACTGGGCCTCCGAAGCCAGTCGGAGGTTTGGGTAGATCCACTGGAGGTTGGCTTCAGAAGAGAGATGGGACCATGCGGACACAAGAGGCTGATTTGCCAACCTGGCCCCGGCGCCTTGATGGCATAGAGGCTGGAAGATCTGGCACAGCTTGTGACGGGACACAGTAGCCAGCTTTGACTAGTAGTTCTGGGGGAAATGTGTGTCTGAGTAATGCCCTGAGGCCCACACAGCTTTGCCTTGGGACTTCCCCTTGAGAAGGGCTTCCTGACTGGGCTGCAGAATTGCAGGGACGTGGCATCAACAAGAGTGGTTGTAGGGACTGAGCTCGGGGCAATGCTGGGGCCCTGGGCTGCTGGGCTGTGGCCAGGATGCATTTGGGACATCTGTCAGCACTTCTGTGGTTTAGACATAACTGGGGAGGGGGCTCTGTAACCGTCTCCATTTCCTGCAGCCAAGCAGCGTGGATGTCGCCACATGTGCCTGCTTTCCCAGGCTGAGATGCTGGAGGCTTTCAGAAAAAACTCTTTTTTTAAAAAAAATAAATCGTGGATTATTTATACAGCAATAAAAGAACAAACTACATTTACATACTCTCACCTGTAGCAACATGGATGAATCTCACAAACGTAAAGATGAGCAAATGAAGCCCGACACAAAAGATAATATATTGTAGAATTCCATTTATATGAAGATTCAACTCATATGAATTTATATGAAGTATATTAGTTATAGACTGTTGGAGGAGGTCATTGAGAGGACGTGACCGCCAGTTGACCCGTGAGCTGGACCGGGGCAACTGGGGGCTCCTCGCCCCTCCCCTGTCTTCAGAATGTCAGCTCTGCCCCACAGTTCCCACACTAGGAGCTGTTTTAAGGACGCAGCCTTGAGAGAGTAAGGTGGTGTTGAGACCGTCTGGACTGAATACCTGACCAAACCCAGTTAAAGCCTCTATATAAATTTTCAGGATTCTGGCAGGTGGATGCAGGGATCTACTCGTCTTTTGGAGTCCAAGACAAGCCTTGTATATAAGTTCCTTTGCTTATCAAAGCTGCCACCTATCTTGCCAAGGGTGGGGGGGCAGGTGGAGAAGGGATGGATTGGGAGTATGGGATTAGCAGATGCAAATTATTATTATATATAGAGTGGATAAACAACAAGGTCCTACTCTATAGCACAGGAACTATATTCAATATCCTGTGATAAAACCAGCCTAAGGCAGACACTCCCCACTGTCCAGGTTATAATCTGGTGCCAGCAGAGACTTCACAAGGAAGACAGAGCTGTTCCAATTATGTATGTCTTCTGTAGAGGGGATTACTGAGACAGGGAAGAAAAGTGCAAGAATTGGTCGCTGGTGCTACATGGTGGCAGCTTTGACATTTCTCTGGCTTCTACTTTACTTTTTAATTTTTTAAAAAAATTTATTTATTTTATTTTATTTATTTTTGGCTGCATCGGTTGCTGTGCGCGGGCTTTCTCTAGTTGCGGCGAGTGGAGGCTACTCTTCGTTGTGGTGCGTGGGCTTCTCATTGCGGTGGCTTCTCTTGTTGCAGAACACGGGCTCTAGGTGCATGGGCTTCAGTAGCTGCGGCACATGGGCTCAGTAGTTGTGGCTTGCGGGCTCTAGAGCGCAGGCTCAGTAGTTGTGGCACATGGGCTTAGTTGCTCCACGGCATGTGGGATCTTCCCAGACAAGGGATTGAACCCATGTCCCCTGCATTGGCAGGCAGATTCTTAACCACTGCGCCATCAGGGAAGTCCCTCCTTTATTTTTTAAATATTTACGATTCTCACCTGCCCTAATCCAATATTTATAAAAGAGGAAGTCTAGAGAAAAAAAAAAATATATATATATATATATATATATATCTCTTGTAATAAACCATATGGAAAAGAATATGAAAAAGAATATATATATGTATAACTGAATCACTTTGTTGTATAGAAATTAATACATTGTAAAACAACTATACTTCAATAAAATAAAAATTTAAAAACCTGCCACCTATCAAATGGGACCATGCTGATGACTGTATCTTGGTGATAGAAGCCCTTAAGTGCTTAAATTGATTTAATCATTTAGCTGCTGGTCCAGCTATCGCCCTCAATCTCAGTATCAGATGATTACCTTCAGGAAAATAGCAAGATGGCTGTACAGCTGGGTCACTGGTTGGCTAGGCCACTGGTGAAGAACCAATCAGGGAGAGGCCTGGGAGCCCTGGAGCCATCCAGGGGAGGAGGGTAGGGTCTTGGGAGAGGAGGAGAGCTCAGCTCAGCCTAAAGCTGTGACCAACTCAAACCTTCACTAATCAAGTGTGTCATCAGTTTTTGGCCTGGGCAAGGTCCCACGGGTCTGGTGTAAGTCAAACCCAGTCTGACAAGGGACCACAAACCTGGATTTCCATCCTCTTGGCTAGTGTCCCCCCTGTAGCGGGTATAAGGCAGAAAGATGGTCACAGTTCTTTCCATGTCATATTAGAGGATTCTGCCCAGTAAATAATACCACCCTGAGGGTTAATGGGGCTTTGCAAAAAATTGCCCTATAGCATATTGACTGATTTTGTATCTGATTTAGCAATCTTATTTCAGGTTTCCTTCCCTTTTTCCCCCTTGAATATATATATATATATAAAAATATGTGTGTGCCACTTTCTTGTATCCTCCTTTAAAGTGGATTTGTCATCTTGCTGGCTCTGTCATCTCCCTCATTAGGGGGTTAAAAAAAAAATCTAAAGCACATTCCTTGTCTAGTTGTATGGGAATTATTTCTAAGTTTTTGAATAGTCTACCTATACATTCTCTGTGTGTCTCTGTCTCTCTGTCTCTCTGTCTCTCTGTCTCTCTGTCTCTCTCTCTCTCTCTCTCTCGTTACATCAGTAATCAGGGGATGCTTAGAAAGGCTCCCTGGGGCTGGACAGAGTCTGAGGGCAGCAAGGCTGATGGGCACAAGCCTTGAGGGCCTGTCGGTGGCCAGGGCACAGTGACCACAGCTGGATACTCAGGCCTATGGATGGGGTGGGGGTGGGATCTATGACCCAGGACAGGGAGAGCCCCATTGGTGAAGGGAAGCAGGTCTCAAGGGAGGCCCCAGGAGGCCCTGGCTGCAGGTGGGAGCGGGAATTCAAATTCCAGAAGCACCTCCAGGCCTGAAGCATGTTGCGTGTTGGGCCCTTGGGAAGTTCTCACTACCCCCCCCCACCCATGACTTGACTGACAAGGAGGAAGAGACTTATCCAAGGCCACAGTGTGGAAAGTGGCTCTTCCCACCCCTCCCTAGTCTTCTGCCCTTTGGAATTAGACCTGGGGCTTCTGTCCTCCCAGGAGAGGGTGTGGCCCCCTTCCAGTTCCACCCCAGGGCTTATCACAGGGGCATTGATCTTGAGGCTGATAAGAGCCAGACCTGGAGCCTCCTGGGGGCGGGGGGCAGCTCAGGGCTGAGGGAGGTGGTGGATGTCAGAGGACCGCCTAGGGCCCAAGCTGGGAGCCCGTGGCCTCCTGCTCCACCTGATTCCCAGGGCCCACAGACTGGCAGGGGAGCCATGGATCAGCTGCGGAAACGTTTACTGCTGGGACTTGGAGAGGAGCGGCCAGAATGGTTTCCCAAGGAGATGTCCTATCTCAAGCCTTGGGCCTGGTTAGGGCTGACCATTGGTTTCCATTGTCACGGGCAGGGTCAGGCTGCAGGATGACCAGTTCTGCCTTCTGGGAGCCGGCTTGCTGCAGGCAAGGGGAGCCGGGTGAGCAATGCTGGGCAAATGTGTCCTCTCTCCCCACCCACGAGTGGGTGGAGGCCTGGGTACCTGGAACAGTGCCCCGTCTTGGGCGGCCTGGGCTCCCTCCTGGACGGCCTTCCCTTCCTCCAGGATGGCCTTCTCTCCCTTCAGGATGGCCTTTGCTTCCTCCTTCAGGCTCTCATACAAGGAGTTGGGCTGGAACGAAGGATTGCGGGGAACAGAGGTGGGTAGCTGACCCCAGGCAGGACTGCCTGCCACGTGCCCGCACGGGAGCTGGGCTGGGAGGCAGGGAGGAGGCACAGCCAAGGAAGGGGGTCCCGGGCTGAGGTCTCACCAGGTCTTGCAGCTTCTCCCCCAGCGCCAGGTTGTCTGCCTGGATAGTGCTCAGAGACTCCCGAAGCCTAGGGTTGGAAGAGAGACCCCCGTCAGGCCCCAGACTCTTGTCCTATGCAATGCTCCACACCCACAAAACACAGCTCTTGCATGAGCTGCGTGATCTGGCACAGCCAGGAGCCCAGGGTTTCACCAGGAGCCCCGTCTCACTCTGGCAAAGCTACAGGCAGGCAGGGAGGGAATTGTTCTCCCCATGTGACTTGCAGCAGGGGACTCAGACAAAGACGAATTGTGCTTTTCCTCTTCTTTAGCGAGGGAAAACCAGGCTGCTTCATCGCGTTTGCTAGGCTGCAAATCCTCTAAGGCAGCGTCGGGCTAGCCGCCCATCCCTCTGGGCTGCAGTGGGGGCAGTGGCAGGGCTCTGTGTGGAACTAGCCCTGCCTGAGCGCCCGGGTCAGCTGCGTACGAATAAAAGCGCTGACCACTCAGATCCATGGCTCTGGGAGCCACATGCAGCCCTGGGGAAAGGACTGTCACACTCCCCCCACTCCAAGACCTCTGTCTCCAGGTGGAGATCGGACCCCGGCATTGCCACTGACAGACATCGGCCATGGGACTCTGCAGACCTAAGCTCCAGAGCCAGACATCCAGAGAACAGACCCCCCCACCCCCCTTCTCCACAGACCAAACTACCCCTCAAGTCCTTGGACAATTAAAGATGGTGGTCCTGGGACTTCCCTGGTGGTCCAGTGGTTAAGAACCCACCTGCCAATGCAGGGGACATGGGTTCGATCCCTGGTCCGGGAAGATCCCACATGCTGTGGAGCAACTAAGCCCGTGCGCCACAACTACTGAGCCTGCGCTCTAGAGCCCACGAGCCACAACTACTGAGCCCATGTGCTGCAACTACTGAAGCCCACGCGCCTAGAGCCTGTGCTCCGCAACGAAGAGTAGCCCCCGCTCGCTGCAACTAGAGAAAGCCCGCGTGCAGCAACGAAGACCCAACACAGCCATAAATAAATAAATTAATTAATTAAAAAAAAAACAACCAATACCTATTAAAACAAAAAAGAGAGATGGCCGTCCCTTATAGGCAGCTGCATAGACTGCCCACTAACCAGGCATGTAGGCACATTGATGGGAAAGACCTGTGGCCCCCACTCCCGTGGGGCAGGTCCTGCTCACATACAAGGACACTGATGCTTGGGAGGGAAGGGACCTATTGGCCAGCAAGGGGGTCACCCAGAGTAGAACAGAGAGAAGGCAAGGGAAGGAAGAGGGCCAAGTGAAGGTGCCAACCCACAGCTGTCAAGCTCCAGGCCCTGACCTCCATCGGGGAAGGCCCTGTCACCCTCCTGTCCCCACCTGCCTCTGCCGGGCTCACCTCATGCAAACATTGTGCAAACAGCTCATTTCCTTGGAGGTCCGCTGGGGGCCCCAGTCTTCCTTATCCAGGAACTGGCACTCCTGGATCTCCAAGTCCCTGGGTGGGTGCATAATGAGGGTTGGACCAGAATCTGGAGGCTGGGGAGAGTGGGGTGGGCAGAGAGGGGAACCAAGCCCGAGGCCCAGGCTTCTTCAGTCCTGTCTGGGCCACACCCCCTGAACCCCGCCCCGGGCTGAGTCCCAGCCCAGGTCTGAATGCTGATGGCGGGGGAGCAGTACACTTTGCCCGCCTCCCCTCCGCAGCCTCACGCACGTTCACACGGCCTCACTCTGCAGGGTCTTTGGTGGGCTCTGTTGTGCTCAGGAGCGTAAACAGGAACGTGACGGTGGCTTCCTGTTGCAGGCCCAGCTTCTGCTCTGAAGAATCTGAAGAAGGTGGCTTTGGCAGAGAGGGTGCCCTGGTGACTGAAGTGGCATGAGGCTGGCAGCCCAAGAACCGGGGTCCTCCCACACCCAACAGCAAGACGGTGGAGTGCAATGGCTGGGTGTTCAGATCTCCATCCAGGCAGGAGAAGAATTTCTCTAGCCCTCCTGCCACCCCTGCCCTCTGCCTTGGGAGGTCCTGTCACCTCTGGGCCCTGCTCCCTGGAGACCTGAGGGTCTTCTGGCTTCTGCTCCCCAGCAGGCTTCTCCTCGGGCTCGGAGTGGGCTCTTTGTCCACCCCCGGGAGACTGAGGGAGACGGAAACTTGGCTGGTGAGCCATGTCCACCATCCCGCTGGCCTCCCCTTTCCAGACTCCCCTGGTTTTCTTGGGGCGGCCTCCAGCCTCGAGGACCTCCACCACCAGCTCTGTCCAGTAAACCAGATCCTTTAAAGTTTGGGTTGCCAGATTTAGCAAGTCAAAATAGGACACCCAGTGAAATGTGAATTTCAGAATAAATAGTGAGTCATATTTTTTAAGCATAAGTATATCCCAAACATTGCACAGACCATACTTATACTTTAAAAAGTTTGTTTTCCATCTGAAATTAAAATTTCACTGGGGTGTCCTGTGTTGTGTTTTCTTTTTTTTTTTTTTTTTTTGGTCACACCGTGTAGCTTGTGGGATCTTATTTCCCTGACCAGGGACTGAACCCAGGCCCTTGGCAGTGAAAGCGTCCAGTCCTAACCACTGGACCACCAGGGAATTCCCTGGGGTGTCCTGTGTCTTATCTGGCAACCCTACTAAAGCTACATGTTAACAGTATTTTGTAAAATGAATTTCTGCAAATGCAAGGTGTCAGGGTAGGGGGTGGGGGATAGAATGGCACTATTTAAAGGGATCCTATAGAAGCTTATAGGAAAGTGGGGACTCCCTCCCATTTTTGCTGCAGAAATCATCTACCAGTTGGGCACTGAGAAGCAAATAGTGTGGCATTCAAGACCCTGAACTATGGACACCCTTGTTTGTAACCCACCTACTATTCCACCGTCCTTGAACAAGCCTCTGCTCAGACGTGGCCAGGAGCTTCCCTTCCCAACACCACCCCAAATGTCCCCACCACCGTGCTCTCACCCACACTGTTCCCCCCCTCCCATTCCCTCCTGCCTTGGCAATCTGAACCTGGTCCACTCTTTTCTCTGCTGAGCAAAGATGGCACCTCCCCCGGGACCCCCTTAGATCCGTGGTGGAGCCGGAGCTGGGCTGAGCCTGAGGATGCTTCTGTCTCCACGAGGTGGTGTAAGATGTCCCACCAAGCAGGCTTGGAATAGCAGCTTCTCCCCAAGTCACAGAAAGCCGTAAGTCAACAAATGGAATCGTCACCATTTTTCGCTCTCCAATTTTTCAGAATCTTGTACACTTGCTGGCCAAAAGGTGAAGGACAATCCAACTGGAGAACAAATAGTGACCTCAGACGCGTCTTTCTTTACACTGAGCTCCACCTGGGCTTCGGAAAGTCCTGTGGGTTGTGGCAGGAATTCTATGCCATGTGCTCTCTGCATTACATCGAACCTTTCCAGATGGCGCCTGAAATACCACAGTCCTGTGCATGTGATGTAAACAGAATCTCATTGGCTGGCAGTGCCCGCAGAGGGCCTGTTACCCTGGGGACTCGCTGTGCCTCAGGGTAGACTGATTCTTGGAAGCAGGGAGCTCTGCCACCGGGTTTGATCTTTCCCAAAGGGATGCCGGCAACGTACAAGATCTACAAAACTAGCCAGACCCTTGCCCTGGTAACTTTGCTTTGGAAACTAGGCCTAAAGAAACAACTCCAAAGGAAATAAAAATAATTCACATGGAGGTCCACGGTAGCCGATTTACACCATGAAGAAAAACTGGAACCTGCCTAAAGGGCCCAAATGTAAGAAAAGGTAAGTAAACGATGACTTATGAACATGATAGAATACAATCCACTCTGAAGTTAATGGTCCCCAGTAAACACTGGTGGACCAACCACTGTCTGTGGGACAAGACTCGGGCTGGGCCCTGAGAACACACTGATAGATGATTGTGACCCGGTTCTGCCCAGGAGAAGCCCCCAGGGATGAAGGGGTGGCCCAGGCTCCTAGGTGACCACAGGGCAAGGACATGTGCCATCCAGAGGCCTGTACAGAAAACCTTGACCAAGAGAGGAGGGAGCCACTTGGCTTAGGAGCACCAGAAAGGCTCCACCGAGGGAGTCTTTGATCTGCTTGATCTACGAGTCGAGTCGGTATCTTGGCCGGAGAAGGAAGAAGGGCAAGTCAGAAGAGGGAATGGTTTGGGCAGGACGGTGCCAACAGGCATGGTGCGTCCAGGCGTGGGGTGCTCCCGCTAACTCCCAGGGTGAGCAGGCCTGGGCTGTGGCCCCCCAGGTGACAAGGAGGCATGGGAGGCCTTTGAGTGTTTGTCTGTGTGGGTTGTTTGGGCCGTAGCTGAGAGGATGGATGGGAGGAGGAGACCCTGGTGGCGGAAGCCCAGGGCCCTGGGGGTGAAGGAGAGGGGCACGCACAACTGCTGCCCATGACAAGTGTCTACACTGTGTTAGTACCAGGGATGGCGAGCATGGTCTGTACGTGCTACGTACCAATGCACCACACAGGGTTGCCAAATAAAATACAGGATGCCTGGTTAAATCTGAGTGCCATATAAACAGTGAGATTTATTTTAGTATGATCATGTCCCAAACATCGCATGGCAGGCACTTGTACTGCAAAATTACTCCTTGTTTATCGGAGTTTTGCTTATGCTAAACAAAAATTCGTTTATCTGACATTCAAATTTAACCAGGCATCCTGTATATTTTTATTTGTTACATCTGGCAACTCTAACACCATGCCCACCTGTTGGTACCCATCAGAGGAAACTGGGAGGCACGAACAGCTTCCTGGTTACCAGTTAGTAACCAGGAAGGATTGGAGAGGTGGATGACTAGAGATCTAGGTGTGTATCTGAACAATTAGAGATACAGGAAGTTGTAATAAGATAGGGAGTCGAGGGTCACTAGTTCTTTGACTTCCCTCTGTGCCCCCACCGGCCTTCAGCCTGGCGGTCTACCAGCTGACTGTATGCAAGCTCTCTCCCCGCAGTCCATGGAGCTCTTCCCCAGAGAATGCCTGGGGTTCCCTTGGTGCCCCCTCAGGGTCCCACTGGCCAAGCTCAGACAGGTGCTTAATTCAGATTTAGAGAGAAGACAGCTCGGAGCTGAAAATCCATAAACCCGGGTTCAAGTCCTGCTCTGCCGTTCAAAGGTGGGGCAGCCCCAGACACTCAGGCTCAGGTTCCTAGCCTGTAAAATGGGTATTCAACTCCACAAATATTTACAGAGCCCTGATTTTGTTCAAGGCCCTGCTCTGAATGTGGGGAGGATACAAAAAGGAATTTCCTCCTTTAAGGAGTCAGTCATGGACTGAGTACAAGAATACTAGCAGTCAGTTATTACACTCTACCAGGTGCTATGCATGTGACCATCAACCTGGAAAACAATCCCCAGAGCAATTCTGTAATAGAGGTAGAATTAGCCCCACTTGGGACTTCCCTGGTGGCGCAGTGATTAAGAATCCACCTGTCAATGCAGGGGACATGGGTTTGATCCCTTGTCCAGGAAGATCCCACATGCCGCGGAGCAACTAATCCCGTGCGCCACAGCTGCTGAGCCTGCGTTCTAGAGCCTGCGAGCCACAACTACTGAGCCCACGCGCCACAACTACTGAAGTCCACGCGCCTAGGGCCCGTGCTCTGGAACAAGAGAAGCCACCGCAATGAGAAGCCCACGCACCACAAGGAAGACCCAATGCAGCCAAAACGAAAGAAAGAAAGAAAGAAAATTAGCCCCACTTTTCATAAGAGAAAAGTGAGGCTTGAAGAAGCTAAGTGACTTGCCTATAATCTCAGAAGACTCAAAGCCAGGGTTCAGACCCAGGGCTACCCGAGTCTCAACCTGATGGCTGTCAGAGAGTTTGACAACTTGCCAGCCAGGAGATGGAAATACTTGAGGGGAAGGCAGCCTGCTTGAAGCCCATATGTTGGGAGGACCACCCGGGCCTTGGGCCAAGTCCTCACCTGAAGGTTGGCGGTTGCAGAGGCTCAGGACTCAGGGTGAGGAGGTGAGGGCCATGGGCCGGGTAGGGAGCTGTCCTGTGGAAGAGGGAGGGTGCAGCCCACTCCCAGGGCCATGGGGGTCAGTGTGAGCCCTGGGGCTGGAGCCAGGATTCATGCTGGGGGAGGCAGAGGCCCCATACCCGAGCGCAGGCCACCCAGGGGCCACTGCTCCTGACTCCACCTGCACCTCTCTCTCCTCCAGGGCACCCAGAAGCTCTCAGCCCCCAGCTCCTACAGGAGGGTGTGAGCTGCTGTGGACCAGGCTGGAGGGAAACCACCATCCCTATTCATCCATGACGCGCCCGGATGCTGGGGGGACAGAGACAAATACAATTCTGCCTCCACCCTCGGAGCTAAGACTACCGTGTAAATGTGTGTGCCCAACAGACAGACTCAAGCTTACAGGAGCTGTGAGAGAGGTCTGGGAGTTAGAAAGGAGGGAGTGGTCAGGTTTCCCTGAAAACAACTATTGTCCACTGAGCACATATCACGTACTAAGCACTTTACCTGTATCGTTCCCTCTCTCACCGAAACCCCATGAGGTGGGGACAGGTATCCCCCACTTTTCCAAAGTTCACTTTATGCCAGTCACTTTTACAAAAGACCTAACATTAGCACCTGTTTTTGCTAATCGAAAGAAATCTGAAGACAATTTTCATTTTTAGGAAAAAAGCGAAAATAGCATCCAGCATCAGTTTTGCAGCGTGCCGGTACAGAGGCAGCTCACATCCTGAGCAGCCAGAGTGGCCCCGCCAAGCTCTTCCACCGGGAACTGCACTTGACATCTCAGCATTGTGAACATCTGTGCTTTAACCTCGATTTATTTTGTGTATCCGATAGCAAGCTGTTGTGACCTAAGGTAAATTGCGTCTTTGCTTACGCCATTTCGGCTTACAAAAGGTTCACAGGAATGCTCTACTTTCAGATAGCGGGGAAACCTGTACTATTATTGTTCCCATTTTACAGATAAGGAAACTGAGGCGCAGAGAAATTAATTAAATTGCCTGGGGTCTCACATCTAGAAACTGGCAGCGCCAGGATCCAAACTCCATTGAACTCTGGAATCTGTGCTGTTACCCATCATGCTGTCACTGCAGAAGGGACAGGCAGGTAGGAAAGACTGAGCAGAGGTGACGCTTGAGCCAAAGCCAAACCTAATCTAGTCAGGACTCAGCAGGTGAGACAGGATTGGGAAGAGTAAGTGAGGCAGACAGCAGTCTGAGCAAAGGCTGGGAGGCGAGGACCTTACAGCAGCTCAGGGTCTGCACTGGTTCTGTGGGCCTTAGACTGGAGACGTGGCCACCAGCCTCACTCTGGAGTCCTCATGAGCCCTGCCAAGCAGTCTGGAGCAACAGGGCTCTGGGTTGCAAACAAGAGAAAACAACATTGGTTAATTTGAGCAAAAAAGGACTTTATTGGAAGGATACTAGGGAGTCGCGGAACTCATAGAACAGACTCAAAGGGCAGGAAGTATGGGATGCTGGCTGCCAGGACCACGTGAGGACCCTGCCACAGGAGCCAACTGTAGTGTTCTGCCATCTCCACACTGGACGGCAGAGGCCCAGGGCTGCCGCTGGACACGTGAGGCCACCACCTCGCTGAATCCTCAATTATCCTTCCCTGTCTTCCTGGTCCTCGTTCCAGGTCCTCATGAAAAATCTGATTGGCTGAGCTCAGGTGAGATGCCTATGTCCTGGTTGCTGGGATCAGGGGGAGCAAGTGTCTGGCCTCTTCATGTCCATGGAGGGAAGTGGCGTCTTGCAGTCAGCGCATTTGTAGAGGTTGAGACTGGGCAGCCAAAACCCAATAACCATCCATTACATGACTGCATGGACAATGCGAAGTCACCAAAGGGTTGTTTTTTTTTTTTTGCTTTATTGCGGCAAGGTACATAAAGTTTACTGTTTTAAGTGTACAGCTCAGTAGCATTCAGCACACTCGCATTGCTGTGCAACCATCACCATCATCCACCTCCAGAACTTTTTCATCTTCCCAAAGTGAAACTCTGTCCCTGTTAAACAAGAACTCCCCATTCCCCCCTGCCCCAGTCCCTGGCACCTACCATCCTACTTTCTGTCTTTATGAATTTGACTGTTTTAGGTATCTCATATAAATGGAGTCATACAATATTTGGCCTTTTGTGTCTCATTTCACTTAGCATGTTTTCAAGGTTCATCCATGTTGTAGCACGTGGCAGAACATCATTCCTTTTGAAGGCTGAATATTCTATTGTACCTCTATATTGCATTTTGTTTATCCATTCATCCATTGATGGATATTTGTGTTATTTCCACCTTTTGGCAATTGTAAATAATGCTGCTATGAACATGGGTGTACAAATATCTTAAGACCCTGCTTTCAATTCTTTTGGGTATCGTACCCAGAAATGAATTGTATCAAAGCGTTTTAAGTAGGGGAGAAACAGCATCATATTTTTGTCTCCTAGAAAACTCATTCTGGCCGCAGTGTGGACAGTTTGGAGAGGTGAGAGTAAAGGGAAGAAGACCCACTAGGCCAGAGCAACTGTCCAGTGGCCATGGGGATGGAGGGATGTTGAGAGTGGGGCTGATGGGATGGGGTAAAGGAGAGGGTAGGGCTGCAGAGGCCCCCCAGTTTCCTGGCTTGTGCGACTCAGGTCAGCTGGTGGTGTTGCTAACATCAGGGGGAGCACAGGAAAAGGCAAGCTGGTGGATGAGCTGAATTTGCGATGACTTCTGAACTGAGATACAATTTTTTGTTTTTTTTTTTTAACATCTTTTGAGATACAGTTTTAGAAGACAGTTCTAGATTCCAGTTTGAAGCCCAGGAGAGGTATGGTTTGGAGATAGACTAGCAAGTCTTGAGCAAGGAGGCGGCCCAGAGAGAGCAAGCAGATTGGAAAGAGGGTCCAGGACTGGACCTGGGTGTCCTGATATTTCAGGGGAATCCAAGAAAGAGGGGCCAGCAATGCCATGGCCCCAAGAAAGTGTTCTCCGCCAAGGCTACAGAGGCCCGAGTCTTTAGCACTGGGCATTAGGGGGTCACTGGTTACTTCTGCCCAAGCAGTAAATGGAGTGATGAGGGCACCCAAAGCAAATGAAACAGAAGCAGAAAGCAACTTTTGAACATTTTTCAAGGAGCTTAACCTTGAAAGGCATAATAGTAGCTGAAAACAGATGCTGGACAAAACTTTTTGGTTAGGATTAGGGTGGTTGTTTTTAACAATAAAATGAACATAAGCCTGTTTAAGACTTGTAGGAGAAAGAGGAACAAGGTCTCAGAGATGAGGGAATTGGATCAAAAGCCAAAATGCGAAGCTTGGCCTTGAAAAGAGAAGCCTGCTCTCCTCTGGGTAAGGGAAGGAGGTAGAAGTGGGGAGGTTTAGGGAGAATTAAAAGAACTTAAAGGCTTTAATTTGTTCTAAGGACTAGGAGGCAAGGACAAGCGTAGGAAGGATGAGGGGAAGGACAGTGGTTGTGACACCTGCATCAAGGTGCACATATGTCCCTGGGCCTCCTCTGGCCAAGTGCGGTAATTCCTGGGAATCGCACCTTTGACTAGCTCCCCAGGGGGTTCCGCACCCACTGCTGTAGAGCACCCCGGTTGGGCCAGTGTGTGAGGAACTGGCTCCTTCACGGGAGTCTGTCAGGGAGAGGGGGCGGGGAATAAGAGCCGGACTCAGGGTGGGCTGGAGGGTTGGTTCCCAGGCACTAAGCGAAGCTCTTAGCAGCCTCACCCCAGACCGACTTCTTTCCTCCTGGGACAGGCGGGTACGGGGCTCCCCTTCTTAGAGGAGTGGGTGAGTGACTGGACAGAAAAAACAGACCTGGGGGTGGGGTGGGGGTGGGAGTGATCTACCACAGGCTACTGGAGGCCAGGCTGGCGGCCCCCCGTACAAAGGGACAACCCTGGTGACACAGCCCAAAGAAGGCACGGCTTCCTGGGCCCCACACCTTCAGCTCTGCCTTTGACCCAACAAAAGAAACAGTGTATGAACAGGCAGAAACTCTTTAATTGTTGTTTTCTTTAAAAAACAAACCCCAGTTTTTCCTTAAACTCCATTCTTAGTTTTTCAGGGACAGAGAGAAGTTTGCAGTCATGACATCAACTCAACATCATTTGGCTACTCCCGATTCTGCAGGACTAAGACATTTCCCAGGAGTTGTCCCGCCAGCCAGCGAGGACGAGACTCTTCAGGACTCCTAGGCCTTGCAAAGAGTTTAACTAGCACCCACCAGGCCTGTGCCATTTCAGGACCCTAACCAAGCAAGCGCTCATCTTCCCTGATATTCTCTGCTATCCACTAGCCTCTCCACACTCCTCTTATCCCCTACTTCCGTGAACCTGTAAACATCAAAAGGCACAAAGGCCTGGGCTATGGCGGAAGTTGTGGTTGGGCAGCCTTTGAAAGCTCACCTTTTAACAATATTGAGAAAAGAGAAACAGGGGCTAGGGGAGTGGGGATCCCCAGAGACAATGAGATGACCCCACCCTCCCCCTAGTTCAACTCCTAGCACCTACCTCAGGCAGTGTCCTCCTGTGAGAGCACACTAAGGAAGCTGAAAGTTAAAACTGCTATCAACCCTGGCCCCTTTCTGGCACATGAGAAAAGCTTCCTAGAACTTTACGAAATGCTAATGTCACCAGGACCATTCAACTCCTAAGTTCTTCTTCTAGAGCTAAGTAGACGCTGTACACTTTGTTTTGTATAAAACAGGTATGAGTGATAAGAGGGGGCGCCTCCTGCCATGGGCCCCTTCCTGCCCTCTGCAGTTATCAGCCCAGATGCCCTGAGCCTCAGGTTCTGGGGGGTCTGGGGACACCTCCTCTCCCCAAGCAGCCACTGCTCCATCAGCCTGCATTTAACCGAACATCTCAGCAACAGCACACGGAACTATAAAACACAGCTTCTGTGCAGCAGACATTTACGATCTGAGACCCAACCAAGGCTTCCCTCCCTCCTTCAAAACTTAAGACTATAGGCTGAATATTCTGCCTCTTCCTCACAGATAGAATTGTCTCCAATCCATGGCGACAGTCCTCCCGGACCATCTACAGAATCTAAGAGGAAACCCAAGCCTCGTTACCTAGATGCGCTCATGGCTGGGAACCAAGCCCCAGCAGAGGCAACTCAGTAGAGAAAGCCCGAGGCTGGCTGTGGCCCTCGGCATCCATCTCTGCTGGGGCTGCTGCAGGGCGGCCACATTTCCCCACAAGAGCAGAGGTGCTCTCTCTCACCCCCAGCCCCCAGCCCTTTAACCTCTTCTGGCTGGGCCAGTGATTCCTACTCCCTAGTCTGAGGCCCGACTGGAAACCGGCTGGGATACTCTGGGACGTAGTGGGGAAAGGATGGTAGGTGACTGACTACAGACAGGACACCAGTGCGGGCCTGGGCCAGGCGGGCCCCGTTTCCTCAAGCTGAAACGGCTGCTGCCGCTGTGCCAGCCCTCAGAGGACAGGCCTCATGTGCAGCAACAGCGCGTGCACAGGTAACAAGACCAGGGGAGGGGACCCCAAGTGTCTTCTCCACAGGGAGAGGGGACTATGTACAGGGGGAAAAGGGGAGTCTGGCCAGGGACACCCCCACTTCATCTCATTCAACCAGGAGATCAAACTGCTCAGCAGCTTCAAACTCAGCATTCATGGCCGCGGCCCACTCATCCAGCTCCGATTTCTGGGGGAAGAGAAATGGGGGCAGGTGAGTGGAGAAGCGGGCACGTTGGCTGGAGCATTTCCACCCATACCCTGCAGGCGCCGCCTTTCCCCCGTGACAGCCAGGGCCGAGCCCCGGCCCTGCACGTGTCCCAGTGCGTCTCCCCGTGTGTCTGGCGTGATGGCAGAGGAAGGCCCCCTGCCCCTCACTCACCAAGATCTCCGGCACCTTCCTCTTCTTTCGTTTCTCTTTCACGGCCGGGGGAGAGATTCCAGGGAGAGTTGTGTCTGGGGCCCAGGGCTTCACAGGGACCCTGGAGACCTCAGTTAACTTTGAACCCACCACAGGTGAGACTCCAGCCAAGTCTTCTGTCGCCAGCAGCCCCTCAAAGCCAAAGCAGGACCGGCGGCCTGGGGTGGAGGTGGCGGCAGAGCCAAGAGTCTCCAGGCGGCTGTAGGATCGCCTGACTTTCTTTGACATTTCCAAGTCTCTGGCGTCCAGGTCTCCTTCCCCGGAGTCGGACTCAACATTCAGGGAGCACAGCACAGGAGTGGAAGCGGAGGTGACAGGGACACTGCATGTCTGGAAGAGGTCCTCCCGAGTAGGCTCCTTGCTAGGAGGGTTGTTTTCTTTCTCCAAAAAAACAGCGATCTGTACCAGGACAGAAGAGAGAACGCCTCCCTGTTACTTGGCTGTGTTACTTACTTCAAGAAAGGCCCAAGGAGATTTAGGGCAGAAGGAAAGACCCACAGGACCTAAAATGTCCATCCAGTCAATACATCCTTATTGGTCACCTGCCAGGCACCGGCAGTACAGCAGGGAAGAAAACAAAGAAGACCCCCGTCTCCACAGTGCTTCCACTCTGGTGGGGAAATAGAGGATAGGGAGAATCATGTCGCATGTTAAGCACTTTGGAAAAAAACAACAGGATTGAGCATACTGGGTGGGGGAGGGGTTTGGAATTTTAAGTAGGTGTAGGTCAGTGTAGGCCTCACTGAGGCAGCATTTGAGCTATGACTTGAAGGAGATGAGGGAGTAAGTCATCTGGAGGAGAAATGTTCTAGGCAGAGAGAACAGAAGGTGCAAAAGTCCTGAGGTGAAAGTGTGCCAGTCAGGGTCAAGGAACAATAGGGCTAGTGTGGCTGAAGTGAGAGGGAGTGAGGCGAGGAACTGAGCATGGGGTTTGAGAGGTAATGGGGGCGTTACAGGGCATTTTGCTGGCCACTGTCAGGGGAGACCCATGGAGACCCTTGCTCCGAGACCCAGGAAGCCATGGCAAGGTTCTGAACAGGAAAGCACTTAATCTGACATGTGTATTAAGAGGTTCACACACTGGCTTCTCATAGTTCCAATCTCAGCTGAAACACTGCCTCCTCAGGGAGACCAGCCCCTCCTGACCTCTGCTAGTCACCCTCTGTCACAATGACCTCTTTCCCGCACAGTGAGCCTCACTATCTGCTTGTGGCTGTTCGCTGGGTGACTGTGACGCCAACTAGAATGTGCGTGTCACGTGTGAGCGTCTTCATCTGTCTGGTCGACCTTGCCTGTGCCCAACACCTGCAGCAGGGCCCTGCATGGAGCCGGTGTTCCATAAATAATCACTGAATTAACTTCCACAAACTTGACACTGAGCTTTGTGACAGCCAAGACAAGGTGAGAAACAAGACAAATTTAGGGACCCTTGTGGTTTAATAGAATTATATTGATGATCAAGAGAGACATTTCCTGGCTACAGATTCTGGGGAATCTGCCCCATGAGTCTTAGTAAAAGGGATGCTGAACAAAATGGGAGTCACCCAGACGACTTCTTCTTCAATCCCTACAGCCAAGCAGTCATCGAAGTCCTGGCGCATTCTTTGTTCAATATCTCATGAATCTATCATTCAACCAAAAAGAAAGAGTGGCCACCACAGGGGAGACAGAAGTCCCTGCCCCTAAGACAACAAACATGCAAACAAAATACTCTCGGCTATTCATAAAGCCTATGGAGGAATACATCAGGAAGGCTTCGGGGAGGAAGTGTCCTGTGAGCTGAGTCCTGTGTGACGGGTGGTCACGCGGTGAGCCAGGGGAAGGAGGAGCACTCTGCCTTTACCTAACTTCAGGCTCCCACCATCTCACTTCGGGATTCCTTTCATGCCCGCCCACCTGGTCTGGGGGTCCCCAGAAGGCTTTCTGCAATCCATTCTCCACCCAGACCCTAAAGAGATCTTTCTAAAACACCCAAGCCTGCCTCAGTCACTACCTTAAGACTCTCCAAAGCTGCCCACAGAACAAAGGATGAAGTCGAAGCTCATCCTCATGCCTCATCAGGATCTGCTCTGGCTTGGCACACTCCCTCCCCTGACAAGGTCTGGGGCAGACACACCAAAGCTGCTGTTCCCCAAACCTCATGCTTTTCCTTGTGGACTCCAGGCATCTGCAAACACAGCTTCCATTGCCTAGAACACTCCTAACTTGTCTTCAAAGACTCAGTTTAAACACTTCTTCTGCGAAACATTCCCTGAGCTACCTGGTCTGGGTTAGGTGCCTTTACAGCATCTAGTACTTTCTTTATTGCGGTCCTCAGCACACTGTGTTATCACTTATTTGTCTTTCTCCCCACTTGACTGTAAGCCCCGTGAGCCACTCAAAGGCAGTTGGTATTTCTCATTCATTATATCTTCAGGTACAATCTTCTTCTAATGAGACATCCTTAACAATAACTTCTGCTAAAACAGTTAAGGACATTATACTACACTGAGAACAACAGACGAGGAAGAAGAAAGTAGTTAAGACACAGCTCAACTTTTAAAGGAAAATGGTAGAGAATACAGGGCATCTATAGCTAAACGCACCAAGTGTGCAGGAAGTAAGCAAGACTGGTGACACGTGTAGGTGTCCAAAGGCAAATTGTTTCAAATACAGCAAATAGCTCCCTGGGCAGACGTGAGCAGCCATTATATTCCGCCCCAGCTCTAGACTGTCTGTCCTGGATTCCCCTTAACTAAGAAAATGAAAATGAACTTACCCGGGGGCTCCTTCGAGGCGAGTGAACAGACGGGATCTGTGGAGACAACACTAGTTGATCACATCAACACTAGTTGATCCCAGTTCTGGCTCCCCACCTACAATCCCTCTCTCTGCCCTCACCTCTACGGTGTGGGCCACGATCTTCTTCAAGACGATGGGCTTTCTGACTGGAGCCTCCTGGGGTGCCTGGAGAAGAGGGGTGAACTTGAGCTCTACATTAGCCCAGGGGCCTCCGGGGCAGGAGGAACTGAGGAACCCGGGGCTCACCTTAGGCCAGATTTCCGGGAGGATGCTTGGGAGATCAGAGCCTGATTTCCGCTGGGACCTCCGCAGAGACTGGGTGGGAGTTGGGGCGCTGGGCCCTGGAAAGAGAAAAATTTAGCAGGTAGGGGAGGACTCTAGACCCCAGAGTCTAGAGAACAGGTGCTGAAGAGAGCGAGAGAAGGTTCCCAAACAGGCCCCTTGGGGGCGCCTTCTCGGGCTGGGGACGAGCCTCCTAGGGCGGTGGAGGGAGGGCCTTCCTCACCGAACTGCGTCCCACAAACGGCTCAGCCCCATCTCTCCCGCGCGCCCTCCGCTCACCGGAGCACTGGGCGGCCCCTCCGGACCGGGTTCGCCTCTCAGACATGTCTAGCCTTGGTCTCGATATCTACTGCCGCAGCCGCCGCCGCCGCCGCCGCCGCCAGGGCTCGCGCCAACGCGAAGTGCAAACGTTCGAATTACCCGCCTTACCCGGGAGGAAGCGGAAGTGACGTAAGGCGGGAGGGCCGCGGAGCTCTGGTCACCCCTTTTCCACCCGCCTCCACGTCTAGCGTCTGCAGGGGCGGGGCCAGAGGCGCGCAGTGTCATCAGCGCGCGCCGCACCCGGAAGAGACGTGGCAGTGGAGGGATAATCGGAGGGTTCTGAGCTGGAGGGAGCTGAGCGAGAACTCGACTGAGTGCTGTGTGACCTTCCGCGCCTCGGACCGGCGCTCGCGCCCGTGGGGACGGGTGCCGCAGCCGATTAGTAACACAGAGAGTGGGGTCTGTGGGGAAGGTGGGGGCGGGGCTTGGAGGGGGTGGGGCTCGGGAGGGGCCCCTGGGGGCGGGGCCGGTGGTATCGGAGAGACTGATGGAGGTGCCTGGCCAGGGTTGGGATGCGGGAGGAATCTGGGGTCTCCGGAGGCGGGATTTATGCAGGGGGCGTGGCCGGAATTGAGAGGGACGGTGGGCAGGAGTTTGGGGTTGGGGCGAGTACGAGAGGTGTCTAGGGCAGGTAAGAGTGGAAACAACTGGGCTGGTGAGTGCGTTGTGGCGGCCACCAGAACCTGGCTCCCTGCCAACTCAGACCCCTTCCTCAGGGTCGACTATGGGGCTTTGCAAGTGCCCCAAGAGGAAGGTGACCAACCTATTCTGCTTCGAACACCGGGTCAACGTCTGCGAGCACTGCCTGGTAGCCAATCACGCCAAGGTGGGTGTTCAGGGGAGCGGCTGAGCAGGGCACTAGCTGGGCAGGTAGTATTGACTTCCTCCAAATCCATGAAGGGCCTGGCCCTAGAATGGAAGCTCCACAAGGACAAGGACTTAGTTTATTTTGTTCACTGTTGTATCCCCAGTGCTTAAGTCAGAGTCTGGCACAGGGTGTGTGCTCAATAAATGTTTATTGATTGGTCAAACAGAAGGATGAATCTCCTCTGTGATGAGAGGAAAAAAGGCATCTGGGCTTTGGGGAGATGGGCTGTGGAGTTCTTGCTCCAGTTGTGACCTCTTTCTCCCACTTCAGTGCATCGTCCAGTCCTACCTGCAGTGGCTCCAAGATAGCGATTACAACCCCAATTGCCGCCTCTGCAACATACCCCTGGCCGCCCGGGAGACGACCCGCCTGGTCTGTTATGGTGAGGCCTGGGCACCTTATGGGGGGATCAGGACAGGCCCAGCGTGACCAGCTTCCAGGCACTCCCCAGGCAGCAGGACAGTGACCTCTCAAGCCTGGGAGGCTAGAGCCCCAGATTCTGGTCCAGCTAGGTTACTTACCTGCTGTGTGAGCTCAGGCAAGTCATTTCCCCTTTCGAGGCCTTAGTGTTTTTCCCTAAAAATTAAAGCTCCTAGCTTCTTCCCTGCCAATCTCTAGGGTTGAGCGAGAGCCAGTCAAACTTGTGGGTGTGGTTGTAGCTGTGAGCAGTAGCATACCAGCAGTGAGCTGAAAGCATGGGGCTTTCAGACATTCAGGATCCATTTCTGATTCCAAGATTAAACAGAGAGGAACTGCATTCCTCACAGTAAGGTCAGCTAAAAGAAGTCAGCAGGGGCATGTGTCATGACCTTGACCTGACTCTGGTGTAAGAGCCTTAGCTCCACTTTTTGAAGGAACTAGTGTAAAAGAGTGCGCTCCATGTATGTGTTTCTCACTGTGAGTGTGTTTATATGTGCATGAATTGAACGTGCATTGTGTCTTTACGTAAGTGTTAGTGTATTCATTAGTACTATGGGTGAATGAATGGGTAACTGTTGTATGTGAACATATAAGCACAGGTGTGTTGTGGGGTTGCAGGAGAATTCCTGGGTGAGGGTGCTTGAGTGTTAGCAAACGTGAGTGTATAGATGTGTGAGAGTTAGTGTGCCCGTATGTGTGGATGTAGGGGATGGCACCTGTGTTTGACTACATGTATATAAACACGTGTATATCTGTGCCCATGGATGTGTACACCCATACGTGTGCCTGTGTCTATGTCTAGTAACCTTTTCTGAAACTGTTCTTGATGAGCTGTTAGCCCAATGAGCTTGTGATGAGTGCAAGTCCAGAGAGGACTCATGGAAAGGGTCGGTGGCATCTTCTCCCCACCCCCACCCCCACCCCCTAGTGGGCTGGGAAGCTTGGTAGCATCTGCCTTGACTTAGTCAGATAGTGGTGGCCAGGAAGGCCAAAGTCTTAGGGAATACTGATGAAGTGGACTTGGGGTGGGGATGGGCAGGAGAAGGCCCTGGGCTTACACTTATGTGTGCATGTTATCTCTGCAGCAGGCTGGGGGCTCTTGCTGGGCTAGGGGTCCTAAGTGTCTTCTTCTTCATATCTTTCCTCCACTACTTCATGGGCCCTCAGATCTCTTCCACTGGGCCTGCCTCAATGAACGTGCTGCCCAGCTACCCCAAAACACAGCACCTGCTGGCTACCAGTGCCCCAGCTGCAGTGGCCCCATCTTCCCTCCAACCAACCTGGCCGGCCCCGTGGCCTCCGCACTGAGAGAGAAGCTGGCCACAGTCAACTGGGCCCGGGCAGGACTGGGTCTTCCTCTGGTGAGAGCCTGTCTCCCCTGGGTCCCACCTGGGCCAGGTGGGTGGGTGGGGACAGCACTGGGCAGGCTGGTGACATCTGTTCTTTCCTCCAGATTGACGAGGTGGTGAGCCCAGAGCCTGAGCCCCTCAACACTTCCGACTTCTCTGACTGGTCCAGCTTTAATGGTAAGTGGTGGTCTCCACCTGCTATTGGGGCCCTTGCCTCCCTGTTCTGCTGACAGCTCTCTTCCTGCCCATAGCCAGTGGTAGCGCCAAACAAGAGGAGATAGCCAGCGCTTCTGCTGCCCCAGCCTTCTACAGCCAAGTCCCCCGGCCCCCCGCTTCCCCGAGCCGACCCGAGCAGCACACGGTGATCCACATGAGCAATCCCGAGTCTTTGACTCACGGTGAGCCGGGGAATTGTCCAGGCCAGAGGAGGAGAGAACGGGAGTGGGGTGCTTTGCGTGGAGGGAGCTCGGGGGTCTGGACACCCACCCACAGGGACCCTTCCTCACTCCATCACAGACGTTACCTCCCCACAATTCCGAGATGCTCTGTTAGGCTGAGAAGGGCCGGGATCTCCTGCCCTCCCCTCTCCCCACCACGCTATGGGCCCGTTTTCCTGAGCCTGTGGATGCCGGTGGCTCTGCCCCTGCAGCCTCAGCCCCAAGGAAGGTGTATGACACGCGGGATGATGACCGGGCACCAGGCCTCCATGGGGATTGTGACGATGACAAGTACCGTCGCCGGCCTGCCCTGGGCTGGCTGGCCCAGCTGCTCAGGTACATGGGGTCAGGTGGGGCAGGATGCCAGGAAGGGGGAGGAGGGGAAGTGAGAGCCAGAGACCCTGGCAGGACGATTTCATGACAAAAGGGGCTTGTTCTGGGTAATAATGGGACCTGGTATAGGGGCTGTGCACTGAAGCCTGGGCTTGGGTCTGCCCCCCTCAGAGTGTTCCCTTGCGCGCTACGTATGAGATTCGGACTCGGGCTCTTTGAGGCCCCTTCCTGCTCTGACACCCCCCGATCTTTGTGACTCTCCTTATGCCCGACACATTCCAGTTTCAGAACACAGTTGTTGCCTCAGCTGGTTTGAGCTGCACAGTCAGCCTGGTAGTGGGCAGGCGCAGGGATGACCACCCTTGAGGAAACCAGGCTCAGGGATGGTGGCGCTGGGGCCGGAAGACGAGCGTCATGGCTGGGGCTCCTCTCCCGGCTGCAGGGGCCGCCAGGGACTGGAGGCCTGACCTGACTTCCCCCTCGTCCCCCCAGGAGCCGGGCTGGGTCTCGTAAGCGGCCGCTGACCCTGCTCCAGCGGGCAGGGCTGCTGCTGCTCCTGGGGCTGCTGGGCTTCCTGGCCCTCCTCGTGCTCATGTCTCGCCTGGGCCGGGCTGCGGCTGACAGCGATCCCAACCTGGACCCGCTCATGAACCCTCACATCCGTGTGGGTCCCTCCTGAGCCCTTGCTTATGGCTGGGCCAGCCTAGGAGCTGGGGGGCCTGAGGGTGGGTAGGGGAGGAGGTCCGGGGGCCCTTCTCTGCTCCTCTTCCTCAAGGCTGAGACAGTAAGATCCCAGGCCCAAAGCCAAGTCCACCAGAGTGGCTGCAGGCTAGGCCTGGGGTTCCTGCAGACTAAACATTTGTCTTGACCTGCTCCTCCTGGGTCTCCAGCTTTCCCTCTCCCTCCCCCAAAGGAGCTGACAGGTGGAAATAAATGACAGACTTTATTAAAACACCCGAAGCAGGCTTTTCCTTCCCCCTTCTCAGCCTGGGCCCCAGGCCTCAGTGGTTCTCTTCCCGGTACTGAATGGCCAGAAACTCCAGGGACAGGCGGTTGAAAAACATGGCTCCGTTGAGCACTGGGCAGAGGAGAGAGCCCCCATCAGCCTTCCCTGCCCCCTCCTTGCTGCATCTCAGGGTTCCAGAGCTCCCCCCTCCCCCTGCGTACACCCTACTCACTCAGGATGGTCAGTGAAAAGCATCGACGAAACTTGTCCTGTGTCATCTCAGCGTAGAGTGACCCCACGGCGGCCCAGCAGATGCCGATCACCTGGGAGAACTGTAGGCCCCATCCCGTGGGAGAGTGGCCCCCTGACACAACAGGGGGGTTTCCATCAGCCCCTGGGCCTCCCCTGACCAGCCCTCGAGCCCCTGCCCTGGCCTACCATCAGGACAACTGTGTAGCGGAAGCTCATGCGGTCATAGTGGTGGGTGACGCAGAAGTTGTGCACGTCGCTGGCGAAGACGGCCAGGTGTATGAAGAAGAGCATCAGTGCAGCCATGGTGAGAATCATGCCTTGTGGGAAGAAGAGCACGGCCACGCGGTCCCGCCACCGCATCCTGGCGGCAGCACAGACTCAAGGCAGATGGTACAGCTTGAACAAGCGGACACTGCCCAGGAGGAGCAGCCGACTCCTCCGGTTCTGAAGCGCACAGTCTGGAATAGCTGTAGGATTCTAGAATCAGGAGGACGTAGAGAACAAGATTCTAGAGCACAGGCTGTTTCCAGCCAATACAAGAGTGTTTCATGGGTGGCCAGGGCAGCTCTGAATTGTCGAGGGGGGCTGGGCTAAAGGTACAGAGCAGCAGGGCCCTAGCGTGTTGAGGGAGGGACAGCGTACCTCACCATCCCAGCCCACACACTTTGTGTTCTTGGGCGAATCTTCTCACTAAGTCCTCAACAGTTCCACACAGGAGGTAGTGTGGGCACATTCTGCACATGAAGAACTGGGGCTCAGAAAAGCGAAGGGGGGACTTCCCTGGTGGTGCAGTGGTTAAGAATCTGCCTGCCAATGCAGGGGACACAGGTTTGAGCCCTGGTCCAGGGAGATCCCACATGCCATGGAGCAACTAAGCCCGTGTGCCACAACTACTGAGCCTGTGCTCTAGAGCCCGTAAGCCACAGCTATTGAAGCCCACGTGCCTAGAGCCCATGCTCCACAACAAGAGAAGCCATCAGAATGAGAAGCACGCGCACCACAACGAAGAGTAGCCCCCGCTCGCCGCAACTAGAGAAGGCCCGCGCACAACAACGAAGACCCAACGCAGCCAAAAAAAAAAAAAAAAAAAAGTGAAGGGGCATGTAGGTCCTCAGCAAGTCTTAGGCAGATGAGAGGTCAGGTGTAATCTCTCCTAATGAGATCTCTCCAGTAGAACTGGAGGATATAACCAGGTGAGGGCAGGCCTGGGCTGGATCACAAGCTCCAAGTATTTGTTCCAACCCCTAATGGGGAGGAAGTAAGGGAAGGGACAACAGATTCTCCATAGCTGTCCCAGGACCTTCCCACATCCTCCCCAGGTGGGCCCTGGAGAGCAACTGGCTTTTCCATCTTCTCCCCAGATGTTCTTCCAACACATGATGCTGACCAGCTCTCCCCTCTGCTGCCTTCCAGCACTCAGCATCTTAACACTCATTGTCTCTACCATTCCAAGAGTCCCATGAGAAAGCTGGGACTGGTGGCACAAATCCTATTTTACACACAAGACTGGGGCACAGAGAGGGATTGTCAGCTCAAGTTTTCGCAGCCAGTGAGTGAGGGAATCAGTACTAAGACTAATATCCACTTCTACCCGAGGCTGTGGAATGGGCAGGGACAATTAGATGCCAAGAAAAAAACATTTCCTCTGTACATGTGAGAGGTGAGAACTCCAGGACTGTCAACAAAATAAGTCAGAAAACTGGCCAGAAATGGTGTGGAGGGACAAGCAAACTCCCAGGAACTAAAGTACTGTAGAAGAAGAGTTGATGTTGAACTTGGCCAGCCCCATTGCCTCCTGCTTGACTGTCTGCCCCAGAAGTCAGGTCCCAGGTCAGGTCAAGACCGGAAGTCTCCTGCCTGGAAGCAGTAAGGTTGAATAAAGCCTGACACCAGCATCCATTATTGCTGCCCAGTGTCATTAATCACAAGAGACCCTCAGACCCCCATCTTAACACATTGAAGGGGTGATGCCCGATGCCCAGCTGTGTTCACACTATTGAAACAATTGTTTGCACTTTAGTTCTCATTTGAATACAAACGAACTTTTTTTTTTTTTTTTTTTGGAGTCAGGAAGGCCTGTAGAGGGAGCTTTCTTTTTTTTTTAATTAATTAACTTATTTATTTACTTATTTTTGGCTGTGTTGGGTCTTCGTTTCTGTGCGAGGGCTTTCTCTAGTTGTGGCAAGTGGGGGCCACTCTTCATCGCGGTGCGTGGGCCTCTCACTATCGCGGCCTCTCTTGTTGCGGAGCACAGGCTCCAGACGCGCAGGCTCAGTAATTGTGGCTCACGGGCTTAGTTGCTCCACAGCATGTGGGATCTTCCCAGACCAGGGCTCGAACCCGTGTCCCCTGCATTGGCAGGCAGATTCTCAACCACTGCGCCACCAGGGAAGCCCCAAACGAACGTTTTTATGTTAGGGCTCCTACCTCAATGTCATTTAAAAGAATTACCCCCGTAGTGTATGAATATGTTCTTGTAAAAGATTTGCATCATACACAGGCATACAGAGGAGAATGTACCAGTCTCCCCCCTCCACCCCCACACCTACAGAGGTAACCCCTTCAACAGTTCGGTGAGTGGGCATCTTTTGAGTGCCTTCTTTTTAAAAAAAATTTTTTATAAATTTATCATTATTATTATTTTTAATTTATTTGTTTTATTTATTTATTTTTGGCTGCGTTGGATCTTCGTTGCTGCGGGCGGGCTTTCTCTAGCTGCCGCGAGTGGGGGCTACTCGTTGCGGTGTGCAGGCTTCTCATTGTAGTGGCTTCTCTTGTTGCGGAGCACGGGCTCCAGGCACATGGGCTTCAGTAGTTGTGGCACGCGGGCTCTAGAGCGCAGGCTCAGTAGTTGTGGCGCATGGGCTTAGTTGCTCTGCGGCATGTGGGATCTTCCTGTACCAGGACTTGAACCCGTGTCCCCTGCATTGGCAGGCGGATTCTTAGCCACTGTGCCACCAGTGAAGCCCTGAGTCCCTTCTTGATGTAAATTCATACACCTACGTGTACATCTACATGCATAATTTAAAAAACAAAATCACACCATATGTACTGTCAAAGTATAATTTTCAGAAAGTTAAAAACATGATATCTAAATAAAGAATAAGCATGTAACTAAGATGTATTAACTCATCGGAGAAGGGGTTCCCCCTCAGTAAGGTAGTAATGCATCTTGAGGAGCTGGATATTGATAGGCATTTAAAGAGGAGTATTAGAACATGATTACTAGGTTAGATACAAAATTGGCAGGTGTGCTACAGGGCAAACAAACCAAATTTTGAGGTTGTTTTTCCATTGGATATAGATGTTTTGCATCTCTTTGGGACAATATCTAAATAGCAAGATCAAACAAATGTACACTCCTATAGGTAATTAAATAATCCTTGGGCAGGCTTGTGAAACAATGCCCCAGTATGATATTGGAAGGTCATGCTACTGTCTGTATTCCAAATTTTGGATAATTTTTCTTAACAGTATTCTGCAACTTTTTTTTTTGAAGTTTATAGATTTCTTGGAGTAGATCTACATCTTTATACTCTTTTTAAAGAATATATTTATTTATTCAGGCTGCGCTGGGGCTTAGTTGCGGCATGCAGGATCTTCGTTGCAGCATGTTTAGTTTCGGCATGTGGGATCTTTAGTTGTGGCACGCGGACTTCTTAGTTGCGGCATGAGAACTCTTAGTTGCAGCAGGCATGTGGGATCTAGTTCCCTGACCAGGGATCGAACCCGGGCCCCCTGCATTGGGAGCGCAGAATCCCACCCACTGGACCACCAGGGAAGCCCCTAAATCTTTATACTCTTTTCTTCATTTTTCTTAAGATTATAGCTTGATAAGCTTAAATCTTCATGTATATTTTTTATACAGCCTCTGAGTATCCCATAGAGTCAGGGGTCAGCAAACTTCTGTGAAAAACAAGATAGTACATGTTACAGGTTTTGCCAGCCGTACGTCTCTGTTGCAATGACTCAACTCTGCTGTTGGAGTTAAAAGTAGGCATAGGGCTTCCCTGGTGGTGCAGTGGTTAAGAATCTGCCTGCCAATGCAGGGGACGTGTTTGAGCCCTGGTCTGGGAAGATCCCACATGCCGCGGAGCAACTACACCCGTGTGCCACAACTACTGAGCGTGCACTCTAGAGCCCGCGAGCTACAACTACTGAGCCCACGTGCCACAACTACTGGAGCCTGCGTGCCACAACTACTGGAGCCCACGTGCCACAACTACTGAAGCCCGCATGCCTAGAGCCCGTGCTCCGCAACAAGAGAAGCCACCGCAATGAGAAGCCCGTGCACCACAATGAAGAGTAGCCCCCACTCGCCGCAACTAGAGAAAGCCCATGTGCAGCAATGAAGACCCAAGGCAGCCAAAAATAAATAAATTAAAAAACAAAAAGTAGGCATAGATAATATGTAAATGCATGGGCATGGACGTGTTCCCATGGACACTGAAATATGAATTTCATATGATTTTCACATCATTAAATGCCATTATTTTTTTTCAACCATTCAAAAATGAAAAATAAAAAAGCTTACAGGCCATATGGAAACAGGTGGTGGGCTGTGTTTGGCTGGCAGGACCCCTGCCAAAGAATAAAGTGGTTTCCATTCCATCCCTGGCCCCCCAGCCCATCATAAGTGATGTTTCAAGGACCACATTGACACAGTCTTTTTCTCCTTTTCATCCATTCAAACTCAGCGTGTCTCAATTTGAACTGCAAGTCTTTCCCTATCTTCAGCTCTTCACCTGGGTGAACAGCTGTACCTTTGTCCCAATTGGAAACCTGATAATTATCCTCAACATCTCCACCTAACCCCTCAGTCAGCACATCCCATCAGTCACTTAAGATGTGCCAACTGTGTCTTCTAAGCAGCGTATAATAGGAGTTCTCAAGTTCAAGTGCACCAGAATTACTTGACTTAAAAAAAATAAGCTAGGTCTGAGGGGAGCCCAGAGTCTTTGCAACGCACGTCAAGTAATTCTGAAGGCAATTCTGATGCACGTCAGAGGACCAGGCCTTGAGAAACACTGCGCTAGAGGCACTGTGCAGCACTGTACATGCATTTAATCCTCACAGCCCCCTTGTGAAATATGTACCCCAATATTAGGAATAGGGGAAACTGAGCTGCTACCCCCGTAACAAGGCAGTGGCAGGATGCCAGACATACCCTCTCTGGCTCCACGGCCCGCGCTCCGTCCACTGCATCTAGGGACATATTCCGCAGGCCCTTGTCTGCGGGGGTGCAGGGCTGGAAGCCACGACTCGTCCTCCTTCTGGGAGGACAGCGACTCGACCAGTTCCACAAAATCCTTCCTGCGAAGCTGGGGGAACCCAGGGCTCTGGCGGAACCTCTTCGCTCAGGGAGGAAAGGTGCGGGGGAACTCCAGTCTCGAAGGACCCAGGGCTTCAGGGGGACGTTTCACCTGAAGGACTGCCTTGTTTCAACAACAACTTTATGGCTCCCGGAAGTACCTCCTCCCTAGCCCCTGCCCAGCCTCACGCCCGTGGGCGGCACTTGGAGCCATGGCGGCGGCAGCCGCAGGACGTGGCCCGGGCTCTGGACCTGGGGACTCCCCAGAGGGACCCGAAGCGGAGGCTCCGGAGCGTCGGCGGAAGGCGCACGGGATGCTGAAGCTTTACTACGGCCTCTCGGAGGTGGAGGCGGCGGGGCGCCCCGCGGGGCCGGACCCCTTGGACCCTATAGATCTTAATGGGGCGCACTTCGACCCGGAAGTGTATCTGGACAAGGTGTGTGTATAGGGAGGGGGAACAGGCCCCCGATATATTGTACCCCACATCACGCCTGCGACTTTGTTGGGGGGGAGGGTGGGGCGAGGGAAGAGGGGTTCGTAAAAGCAGGATGACCCTGGGCCGGGCAATAGGGGCAGAGCTGGAAGATAAGGGGTCGTGGGCAGACTTGGACTGGCCTGAGATGGTGCGAAGTCTGAGGTCTCCTGGGCTGATGTTCTGATAGACCCGCTGTAGGGGGCGTGGCCCAGGCGCTGACAGGCATAGGACTGGGCCTTGGTTGAATCTGAGGATTTCAAATGCCGACAAACCCCAAATAGGGTCTGACCTGGTAACTCCTGAGCTATGCCACTTATAGGTTCTTTGTCTGAGATTCCTGACAGGGGTGGGATCAGGGTTTTCTTGCACCAAAAGCCTACCAGTTAGGGGCAAGGCTGGGGGACATGAGTGCCCCCTGTCCTGGATACTAACCACCTAATTTCCTCCAGCTGCGAAGAGAGTGCCCACTGGCCCAGCTGATGGACAGTGAGACGGACATGGTGCGGCAGATCCGGGCTCTAGACAGCGACATGCAGACCCTGGTCTATGAGAACTACAACAAGTTCATCTCAGCCACAGGTGATTCCTACTGGGGAGCACTCCTCACAGTCCCACATCCGCCAGTTTCTCCTGTGTTGGGGAAGCCAGCAGAGGATTTAGACAGAGCAGACCCAGATTCTAGTCCTGCCCTGACACTAATCCACTCTCATCTTTCTCTCTCAGAGCTTTCATGGTTTGATGACTACTGAGGTGATAAGTGTTCTCAGAGGGTTGTTTTGAGGACCAAAGGGGAGAAAAGGACAAAATGAAATTTTAAAAAGAAATGAATTTACCTGAAGCACTTAGAATCTCTGACACTAAGGATGCCTCAGTAATGGTTAGTTTCTCTCGTTAGTGGTAGCTTTCTTCTCTGGTTCAGGTCTATCTCGAGAATGGGCTTCTCTCTCTCTCTTTCACTCTCTCTTTTTTTTTTTCTTTCTTTTCTTCCTTTCTCTCTCCTTCTTTCCTTCCTTCCTTCCCCTTTCCCCTTTTCCCCTTTCCCCTTCCCCCTTCTCCCCTTCCTTTCTCTCTTTTTAAATGAAGCAGAGATAGAGAAAATGTATGACATTAAGGGACAAACGTCATATAAAGGTGTTTTTTTTTCCCTTCTGTCCTCTTTATTCTCTATTCAAGATGGTACTAGACAATGTTCAGTATCATCCACACTAGCTTCTGTCCTGTGTTGGTGAAATGCACTGTTCAGATTTTTGGGACCGACATGTACTTAGTCCTAGAGGCAGATCCTGCAGGTCTACCTGCAGTCTATGGGAATGTCTGTACTCTGAGTGAAATGAAATGAACAGAAGAATGGGGTGACCTGACTGTTGTTTTAAAAGGACCCCTCTGTCCACTTTGTTGAGAGTGGACTATAGGGAGGCAAGGATGGCAGAGACACCCATTAGGAGGCTATTATAACAGTCCAGGCAAGATGCTGGTTGTATGGACCAGGGTGGTAACCGTGGAAAAGTAGAATGGCTCAATATTCTTAAAAATTTGTTAGTTGAGGGATCTGGAATTCAGAGAAGGCTGGAACTTGAGGTACATGGAACAAGATGAGATCTCCTGGGGGGAGTGTACAGAAAGAAGAGGTCTGAGGACAGAAGCCTGGGGCATCCTAACATTTCAGAAGTCATGAAAAGAAGGAAAATCTCACAAATCTTCTTTCTCAAAGAAACAAACATTTGGGAAAGTTTGAGAACAACCCAGACCATGGGTGTCTTAGAAGATAAATGAAGAAGGCATTCCAAGAAATGGAATTGATAAGCTTGACCAATACATTAGCTCATGGAGTGCTCATCAGTGGTGCAAGAGAGGGAAAAACTGCAGAAGCAAAGTCCTCAGGAAAGAGGGAGGGGATTGAGCAGTGCACATTGGAGAGGCTGGCCTTAACAGAAGGTCAAGAGCTCATCTACTGTAGCAGGAGGGAAAGCAGACTGTGGGCAGAGCCAGTCAGGCGGATAGGTGTGGTAGAGTTTAACTGGAGACCTTTCAGAATGCATTAAGGAATTTTCCATTTATCTAAAGAGTACTTAGCTAATCAAAGTGTTTAGACAAATGAGTGATGTGATTTGTGTTTTGAAAAGATCCCTCTTGTCCCTACCTACATTGAAAGGAATAGATTGGAGAGGTGGCTGGAGTGAGGCCATTTCAGTAGTCCAGATCAGAGATTCTGGGCGCTAACACCAGGATGATAATGGTAGAGATGGACACTGAGGAGTAAATTAAGAAGTGTTAGGGGGCAGCATTGACAGGACATGGTGTTGAGGAGCTTTGGGTGTACAGAATGACCCAAGTTTCAACTTGAACACTGGATGGTGGATATGGTACCCAAGAAACTGCAAGAAGATCAGGTGTAGGAAAAGGAACATAATGAGCTAGGCTTGGTTTTGTTTTGTTTTTTTAAGGAGAGCAAGGCATGAAATAAACCTGGATGAGCCTGTGGGGCCAGATCATGAAGGCCTTTGTAGACAAAATAAGAAGGATTTTGGTCTTAATCATAAGAACTCTAGAGATCCATGTCAGATAATCACAGCACCTCAGTATGGAAGGAAGCTTGAGGGGGTCTAGTCCAATCCACCTCTTCTTTCCTCAGAGTATCTCTAAGGAGTAGCCTTCTGACTCATGCTAGAAGTGGGGAACCTTTACCTAGTGGTGAGAACTCATACCTCTGAGGCTAAGGGAGCTAGGTTTTGAGGTTTTGGAGCTGTGCATAAGGAGCTAACAAGAAGGCAGATGCATATGTGGCTCTGGAGCTCAGAAGAGAGATCTGAGCTGGAGGAATAAGCCTTGGAGGCAGCTGTGAAGAGGAGGAGAGTTTAAAGGGAAGTGTGGGCAGGGTTGCTCCAGAATGGGATAGAGCCTGAGAAAAGGAGAGAGCCCAGGACAGAGCTTGGAGGAACGCCTCCGTTTGATGGCCATGGGGAGGAGGAGGGTGAGCCTGCGATGGAGACAGGAGTGGTCATAGAGGGAGAGTGGTGTCAGTATGAATATACGTTAATTCAGCTGATTCATTCATTTATTCAATCGCTTGTCAAATATTTGCCTGTATGCCAAGTACTATTCTAGGCACCAGGGATATAGCAGTAAATAAGACAGTTTCTCAGCTGTCACAGAACATACGTTCTAGAGAAAGAGACAGATAATGAAGAAAGAAAATTAGATCAGTTCACTTCAACAAGAGCTCTGGAGAAAATGAAACAGGATAATATATTAGAGAGTGGGTGGTTGGGACTGATATAGAGAGAGTGGCAGAGAAAGGCTTTTCTAAAGAGTCACAGTTAAGGTGAATGATGAAAAGTTGACGATGGGAGGATTTGAGGGCAGAGTGGCCCAGGCTGAGGAAACAACTTGTGCAAAGGCCCTGGAAACTCTACGACCAGAGCAGGGAAAGCAAGAGTGTGGGGGTGAAGGGAGCGAGGTCTGACTGCATAGGATATACAACAGGGGTGGTGAGGTTTTTCTTTTCTTTTCTTTTCTTCTTTTTTTTTAGGTTTTTCTGAAAAGACCAAAAAGTAAATATTTTAGGGTTTGTGGGCCATCTGGTTTCTGTCACAACTACTCATCTCTGCCATTATCATGAAAGCAACTACAGACAGTATAAATGAATGAGCATGGCTGTATTCCAGCAAAACTCATTTACAAAAACAGCCCTGGCATCCAGAGTGACATCAGCAAAAATAGTGGAGTAAGTGCATTTGAAAATATCCCCTCCATAAAAGCAACCCTAAAACTGGCCACAGTGGTTAGAATAAGCTTTCTTAGAACTCTGGAAAGTAACCAAAGGTGTGCAGCAATCAGAGGAGCATTTATTCAAAAAAAAGAGCTGAATCGTGGTAAAAATAATGAATCCTATGGTATTTTAGCTTGTCCTAGCCCCACCATTTCCTCTCCAGCTTAGCAGTAGCCTTGAAAAATAGCCCATACTCCTAATAGTAGAGGGAGCAGAACAAAGCTGGAGTTCTTTCAAAGCCTCATGCCCAAAGAATTGTCATTATTTAACCTGTCTGGTGGTTTCCTAAAACAGTCCACCTCATAGGTTTGTCTTGACCTGGAGGTCACCCAGTGCTAAAAGTCTCTCACCAGAGTTGTTTGTCAAAAACAATTACAGGCAAATGTTGTGTCTGTCTGAAGTGATAGATAACACTTGGGCAAACAGTAGTACTAACCCAAAAGCTTAAAAGGAAAAGCTGAGGAATGAGATGTCCCTAGGGGCTTTGACAAGCTCTGACACATTATTAGGAATCTTGAAGGCCACAAATGTGTAGGGTAGTACACATACTTAAGAAAGACCTGAGGGACTTCCCTGGTGGCGCAGTGGTTAAGAATCCACCTGTCAGGGCTTCCCTGGCAGCGCGGTGGTTAAGAATCCGCCTGCCAATGCAGGAGACACAGGTTTGAGCCCTGATCCAGGAAGATCCCACATGCTGCAGAGCAACTAAGCCCGTGTGCCACAACTACTGAGCCTGCACTCTAGAGCCCACGAGCCACAACTACTGAGCCCGCATGCCACCACTACTGAAGCCCACATGCCTAGAGCCCGTGCTCCCAACAAGAAAAGCCACCACAATGAGAAGCCTGTGCACCGCAACGAAGAGTAGCCCCCGCTCGCCACAACCAGAGAAAAGCCTGCATACAGCAACAAAGACCCAACACAGCCAAAAAAAAAAAAAAAACACCTGCCAGTGCAGGGGACACGGGTTCGAGCCCTGGTCTGGGAAGATCCCACATGCCACGGAGCAGCTAAGCCAGTGTACCCCAACTACTGAGCCTGCGCTCTAGAGCCTGCGAGCCACAGCTACTGTGCCCGCACACCCTGGAGCCTGTGCTCAGCAACAAAGAGAAGCCACCTCAATGAGAAGCCCGCGCACCACAACAAAGAGTAGCTCCCACTCGCTGCAACTAGAGAAAGCCTGTGCACAGCAATGAAGACCCAACACAGCCAAAAATAAATAAATAAAATAAATTTATTGAAAAAAAAAAAAGAAAAGAAAGAAAGAAAGACCTGAGAAAGTCCTAAGCTCTCACTTCCGGCTTACTTCAGGCTCAGTGCAAGCAGGAAGTGAAGGTTAAGGGAGAGTTGTAAACCTCCTGGCTCAGTGTTTAAGGTATGCCCCAACACACACACACACACACACACACACACACACAGCTTCTCAGTAAATACTAGGAGATGTATTAGTTCTAGATATTTAAGGAGATCCTTGTCCAGTCCTTAGCTAATCACTAAGCTAACCAAGTAAAGGTTTCAGTGGCTATACACAACAAAGAATATAAACTTTACAGAGTTGGTTCAGAAACTAATTAGTACAGGTTTAGTAACTCTGAAAAATAATTAGACAAACAATAGCAACAAGCAGCAACAACAAACCCTGGGGAGGAGAGAGGATCTGATTTCTAGAGTTGCCATGTTATATCAGTATTATCTAACATGTCTGTTTTTTCAATAAAAATTTATGAGACATGCAAATAAAGTAGAAAATCTGACCCATACACAAGAAAAAGCAGTAGAAACTGTCCCTGAAGGAGCCCAGACGTTGAATTTACAATGTAAAGATTTAAATCCACTATTTTAAATATGTTCAAAGACCTACAGGAAGCTGTATCTAAAGAACTAAAGGAAGGCATAAGAATGTTTCACCAAATACAGAATATCAAAGAGAAGAAATTATTTAACAAAAGAACCAACTAGAAATGATGAAGTACCGCAATGAAAATGAGAAATTCACTAGAGGGTCTCTATAACAGATTTGAACAAGCAGAGAAAGAATCAGCAAACTTCAAGATAGGTCAGTTGAAATTATTCAGTGTGAGGAATAGAAAGAAAAAAGGATGAAGAAAATTGAACAGAGCCTTAGAGACATGTGGGACACCAAGTGTACCCACATATGCATAATGGGAAGAGTGAGAGGAGAGAGAAAATAGCAGAAGGAATATATGAAGAAATAATGGCCCAAACCTACCCAAATTTACTGAAAAACATTAATCTACACATCCAAGAAGCACAGCAATCTCCAAGTGGGATAAATGCAGGAAGATTCACACCTAGGCATATCACATTGAAACTGTCAAAAAAAAAAAAAGACAGACAGAAACTTGAAAGCATCAAGAGAAAAGTGACTCATCACATACAAGTGATACTCAATAAGATTAACAGCTGATTTCCCGTCAGAAACCGTGGAGGTCAGAAGACAGTGGATTCACATTTCAAAGTGCTGAATGAAAAAAATGTCAACCAAGAATTCTATACCCAGTAAAAATATCCGGTAAAAAAGAAAGAGAGGGACTTCCTTGGTGGCACAGTGGATAAGACTCTGCGCTCCCAATACAGGGGGCCCCGGTTCGATCCCTGGTCAGGGAACTAGATCCCACATGCATGCCACAACTAAGAGTTTGCATGCCACAACTAAGGAGCCCATGTGCCTCAACAAAGGAGCTGGTGAGCCGCAACTAAAGGAGCCTTGAAGCCGCAACTTAGGAGCCCACCTGCCGCAACTAAGGAGCCCACGTGCTGCAACTAAGACCCGGTGCAACTAACTAACTAACTAACAATAAATAAATATTTTTTAAAAAAAGAAAGAAATTAAGACATTCGCAGATAAGTAAAAACCAAGAGAGTTCATTATTAGCAGATCTTTACAAGTAAAACTAATTTATTAATAATTATATATAATAGCAAGTTTAACTGGTTAATACTAGGCAATATTTATTGAGTGTTTAATATAAAACTACACTGATCAAACTGCTTACATATATTAATTAATTTAATTCTTACACATCTATGAAGTAGTTAACTATATCTCCATTTTACAGATAGGGAAACTGAGGTAATGAGATGCTAAATAACTTGGTCAAAATTTTATAGATAAGACATAATGTTTAATGCCTTGTTTCAAACAAGTCAAAAACAAGTCCAAAAATAACTTTAAAAAGTCAGATTTTTTTGTTCTAGTACCTGTAGTAGCTTTTGAAAGAACTGCATTTCTATAAAAGACAAACATTATACGTAATAAATAAATCCCTAAATGAATAATTTTTATGTTAGACTATTGTTTAACCAGTGAAAAATAAAATCATAACAATCAGAGAGTAGACAAATAGACTAAAATAAAATCATAACAATCAGAGAGTAGACAAATAGACTAAAAAAATACTGCCATAAAGGAGAAATAATAATTCAAGAAAATCTAATAACCTGGGACCACTTGGTGTTGGGACCACTTGGTGTAGGAACCAACAGCTCTATCAACATCTACAGTCACTGGCAAATCATTATCTTTGCAAAAAGTTTATAAAGTTTATCCAGAGTTAAGAAAACAGTCTAAATTACATCCACAATATTATATTTAAGAAAATAGAGGCAAGGTTTATATAGTCAAAACATATTTAATGAAAACCCCTGCCACTCACTTCCTACAGGGGAAAAAAATCCTTAGTATTTGTGTGAGTGTCCTATGGTTGCTATAACAAACTGTCACAATTTTGGTGGCTTAAAATAACAGAAAATTAAAAAAAAATAACAAATTATGGTCTCATAGTTCTGGAGGCCAGAAGTTCAAAATCAAGTTGTCAGCAGGGCTGCACTCCCTTCAAAGGCTGTAGGGGAGAATCTTTCATGCCTCTTCCAGGTTCTGGTTGACTTCAAACATTTCTTGCAGTTGCACCACTCTAATCTCTGCCTCTGTCTCCACATGGCCTTCTCCTGTGTCTGTGTCTTTATTTCTTTAATGTCAGGTGACAGTGAGGTGGCTAGATGATAGGTCAGATTTTGCCCTCTAGTCCCATTAGTTGTGGCTGGGAGTGAAGAGGTGGCAGTCGATGACTTTATGGTATAAAACCTTTCTATTGCAGAAGAGAGACTTGTGGATCAGGAATTGGAATATGGCTGGGGCAGGTAACAGTGCTTTGACACTTGCTAGTATTGGAGGGTCTCCTGCTAAGGTGGGAGCCGGCTTTGGCTCACTGTAGGGACAAGGACACTGGCAGTGGCAGTTCTTACTGGCGTGAGCCCTCGTGAAGGCTGCCATTTTCTCACCAATATCTGGCCCCACATAACAGCCTGTAGGCTTCTGTCAATTGAGTAGAATTGAGTCCATAAATAAACCTGTACATCTGTGGTCAGTTAATTTTTTTATAAGGGTGCCACAGTTATTCAACAGAGAGAATAGGTTTTTCAACACATGGTTGGGATACCTGGATAGCCATATCAAAAGATTGAAATTGGATCCCTACCTCACACGCTATACAAAAATTGACTCAAAATGGATCATAGACCTAAATATAACAGCTAAAACTAAACACTCTTAGAAGAAAACATGGGTGTAAATCTTCATGTCCTTGGATTAGACAAGAGTTTGTTAGATATGACACTGTGATTTGTGATTTATAATAAGAAATATACATTTGGTCTTTGTCCACCATCCCTGGCATAGCTCCTAACCCCTTGTAATTTCCTATATAAGAGCCTTGTTAACAACATTTAGTTTTGTTCCCAGTTGCTGAAATAGCTCTAGTGAAATAAAGTGACATGGATGTCTTTTGGTATTTATATAACAAGCCCTTTTCAACCACACCTGAGTTTACGTTAATGAGGTGATCTTTGGAAAACTCCTAGATAACCCAAGGATGGGGGCAGGTTGCCAGCAGAACCAACCATGTGATTAGAGGGTTGGAACTTTCAGCCCCACCCCCCAGACCTCCAGGAAGGGGAGAGGGGCTGGGGATTGAATTCAGTCACCAATGGCTCATGGTTTAATCAATTATGTCTATGTAGTGAAGTCTCCATAAACACCCAAAAGGATGGGTTGGTGAACCATGTGGAGGTGTTGGGAAAGTAGCATGCCCAGAGAGGACATGGAAACTCTATACCCCTTCCCACATACCTTGCCCTATACATCTCTCCCATCTAGCTGTTCCTGAGTTGTTTCCTTTTGTAATAAACCAGTAATCTAGTAAGTAAACTGTTTCCCTGAGTTTGCTGAGCTGCTCTAACAAATTAATTGAACCTGAGGAGGGGGTCATGGGAACCTCCAATTTAGAGCCAATCAGTCAGAATCATAGCTGACAGCCTGGACTTGTGATTGAAATCTAAAGTGAGGGAGGATAGTTTTGTGGGACTGAGTCCTTAACCTATGAGATCTGATGCTAACTCCCGGTAGATGGTGTCAGAATTAAGTTAGATGGTGTCAGAATTAAGTTAAGTCATAGGATGCCCAGCTGATGTCACAGAATTCCTTGATAAGTGGAAAACCCACACATCTGGTGAAGGATGTGAAGTAGTGTTGAGAGTAGAGACACACAGGAGTGGGTTTTTACTTTATAGACACCAAAAGCACAAGTAATCAAAGGAAAAAAATCGGATAAATTGAACTTAATCAAAATTAAAATCTTGTGCTTCAAAGGACACTATAGAGAAAGTGAAAGGACAGTTCACAGAACGGGAGAAAATATTTGCAAATCATATAGCTAATAAGGGTCTAATGTCCAGAATATGTAAAGAACTTTGATTAAGTCAGCACTAAAAAGACAAATAACCCTGTTTAAAAATGGGCATGGGCTTCCCTGGTGGCGCAGTTGTTAAGAGTCTGCCTGCCAATGCAGGGGACATGGGTTCGAGCCCTGGTCTGGGAAGATCCCACATGCCTCAGAGCAACTAAGCCCATGCACCACAACCACTGAGCCTGCGCTCTAGAGCCCGCGAGCCGCAACTACTGAGCCCACATGCTACAACTACTGAAGCCCACGCGCCTAGAGCCCGTGCTTCGCAACAAGAGAAGCCACCGCAATGAGAAGCCTGTGCACCACAACAAAGAGTAGTCCCCACTCACCGCAACTAGAGAAAGCCCGCACGCAGCAATGAAGACTCAATGCAGCCGAAAATAAATAAATAAAATAAATAAATTTTTTTTAAAATGGGCAAAAAATTTGAATAGACATTTCTCCAAAGAAGATATACAGATGACCAACTAGCACATGTAGAGGTGCTCAACATCATTAGTTATTAGGGAAATGCAAATCAAAACCACAATGAGATACCACTGCACACCCACTAGGTTTTCCAGAAAATGGAATAAAACAAATGTTGGTGAAGATGTGGAGGATTTGGAACCCTCTACATTCCTGGTGGGAATGCAAAATGGTGTACCCGAAAACAGTTTGGCCATTCTTCAAAAGGCTAAGCATGGAGTTATCATGAGGCCCAGCAGTTCCACTCCTAGGAATATACCAAAGAGAACTGAAAACATATGTTTACAAAAACACATACACAATTGTTCATAGCAGCTTTATTCATAACAGCCAAAGAGTGAAAGTAGTCCAAATGGCCACCAATTGATGAATGGAAAACAGGTGTGGTCTATCCATACAAGGAAATATTATTCTGCCATAAAAAACTATGATGTGGGCTTCCCTGGTGGCGCAGTGGTTGAGAGTCTGCCTGCCAGTGCAGGGGACACGGGTTCGAGCCCTGGTCTGGGAGGATCCCACATGCCGCGGAGCGGCTGGGCCCGTGAGCCACAACTGCTGAGCTTGCACGTCTGGAGCCTGTGCTCCACAACAAGAGAGGCCGCGATAGTGAGAGGCCCGCGCACCGCGATGAAGAGTGGCCCCCACTTGCCGCAACAAGCGAGGGCCCTCGCACAGAAACGAAGACCCAACACAGCCGTAAATAAATAAATAAATAAAAATTATTAAAAAAAAAAAGAAAAAAGAAAAATATCCCCCAGGAATATGAAAACAAAAGACTAGATTCCAGAATAATTACTGTGAATGTACAGGGAGCATATCTCTTTAAAAAAAAAAAAAAAAAAGTATGATGTACCGATACATGCTACAACTTAGATGAGCCTTGAAAACATGCTAAGTGAAAGAAGCCAGACACAAAAGGCCGCATACTGTATGTAATTCCATTTATTTTATTTTTTGGTATTATTATTTATTTATTTAACTTATTTTTGACTTCGTCGGGTCTTAGTTGTGGCATGTGGGATTTTTGTTGAGGCGTGCACGATTTTTCGTCATGGCGTGCGGGCTCTTCCTTATGGTGCGTGGGCTTCTCTCTAGTTGTGGCGTGCGACTTTTCTCTTCTCTAGTTGTGGTGCGCAGACTCCAGGGCGGGTGGGCTCTGTAGTTGTGGTGCGTGGGTTCCAGAGCACGTGGGCTCTGTAGTTTGTGGCACGTGGGCTTAGTTGCCCCACGGCATGTGGGATCTTAGTTCCCTGACCAGGGATCGAACCCACCTCCCCTGCATTGTAAGGCAGATCCTTTACCATTGGACCACCAGGGAAGTCCCTAATTCCATGTATTTTAAATGTACAGAATAGGCAAATCCATGGAGACAGAAAACAGATGAATGGTTGCCAGGGACAGAGGTGAGAAACAGGGAGTGACTACTAAGGGATACAAGGTTTCTTTTTGGGGTGATGAAATATTATTGAATTGGATAGTAATATTGGTTGTGCAATCTTGTGAATATAATAAATATACTAAGAACCACTGAATTTTATGCTATGTCAATTATAGCCCAGTTGAAAATCAAAAAGCCAAACAGCTATCAAGCCAGGTTGGACCCGCAGGGTATATACTTTGCCAACCTTTGGCCTAGACACTGCATTTGTTTATGCAATAATGCGTTTATCTGTTCCAAAACTGGAAAGGTCCCAAAGGTTGTATAGTGAAAAGCCTCTTCCCATTCCTTTCCCCAGGTAAAGACAAAGCAATCTTTAACGGTACACTTTATTGAAGATTACCAGAAAAGCGCACAGGTCGTAGTGGCCAGCGCCGGGAATTTCACAGATGGAACACTTCTGCGCAGTCAGCACCCACGTCAGTCAACAGCATGACCAACAAGGCCCCCTCCAGCCGCCTACCAGTTACCACCCACGCTCCTCCCAAGGAGAGTTTGCCCTGGTTGCAAACTGCTTATCTTAGCAAGCTTGAAAGAGTTCAGGGACGTACAGTGTAGTCTTTATTACTCAGTGGTGTGGATGTTTTTTGTTTTGCCGTGCTGCAACTTTTATTTCCATTTCAATGGCTCTGTGGCTGTGCATTCAACAGCAATGCCACCAGTACTAGGTTTTCTTTTATTCTGTTTTAATGACAACTTAGCTTTTGGATTTTTTTTTTCCCTTTGAAAGTCAGATTCAAGTTTCCTTTCTGATGTAGTACCTAAATGTCATGGTCCCAAACACCCACTCCAAAACGAATCTGCTCCTCTGATGGTAGCATTTGACAGACCTGGAAGGAGGTTGTGTCATAGGTTAGATGGTTTGTAAGCAAAAACAAGAATTCACTGGGGGGAAGACGAAACGCCTCATGAACTTCCAAGCCTCTTCATGATCGTCAGCCCGTGAGCCTTCTGGTACCTGAGCTTCCATCTTCTGCCTTTGCTCTGCTTTTATTCAGTTGTTTTTTTTTTGTTGTTGTTTTTTTGGCTGCGTTGGGTCTTCGTTGCTGTGCCTGGGCTTTCTCTAGTTGGCAGCAAGTGGGGGCTACTCTTAGTTGCGGTGTCCGGGCTTCTCATTGTGGTGGCTTCTCTTGTTGCAGAGCACAGGCTCTAGGCGCACAGGCTTCCGTAGTTGTGGCTCGAGAGCTCTTGAGCACAGGCTCAGTAGTTGTGGTGCACAGGCTTAGTTGCTCCAAGGCATGTGGGATCTTCCCAGACCAGGGATCGAACCTGTGTCCCCTGTGTTGGCAGGCAGATTCTTAACCACTGCGTCACCAGGGAAGTCCCTTTTATTCAGTTTTTAACTGCAGGCACTGTCCGTGCTATGTCCATTAATTCATTGTTTGTGAATTGGCAACCCAGTCACCATTTTCCAAAAAAATATAAGCAACTCCAACCAGTAGCCCCAAAGAGTAGTACAGATGTTTCATATTATGCGACTTTATTTTTTTAGTTACCTTCCTCTCTGTGGGATCTAAGAAGGGTGAATGGTCTTGTCCCGTAGACTGTGTTGCTAACATCAGAAGTTCATTTTGTGATTCTTGGTCTACCTCTTCATGTAATTTTTTTTTTAATCTCTTAATTGTTCTGCAGGTGTTAGCTCTGTGAGTTCTTCTTGTGCATTTTTTTTGTTTGTTTTTTTCAGCTATTTTTTCCCTGCATATTTTATGTCTGTTCCTTTTTATTGTCATTGTCATTGATGTTTTTCTCCTCACTTTGCCCAAGTTGGGTTGCTGCCCCAATCCTGCTAGAGAACATTCCCACAGTCCAGGAGCCACACACAGGCCAGGTGTGGGTGTGCGAAGGCTCACAAGTGACTGCTGTTAGATATTGCCATATTCTTTTCCACAAAAAATGACCTGTTTGCACAACCACCAGCAAATAGGAGAACAGCTCTTTCCATACACCCTGGCCAACACTAAGTTACCAAAATTTTCAATCTTTGACAATCTGAAAAGTAGTATCTCTGTAGTTTTTTTTTAATAAGATTTTTTTTTACATATTTATTTATTTGGTTGCACCAGGTCTTAGTTGCTGCACGTGGGCTCCTTAGTTGCGGCAGGCGGGCTCCTTAGTTGCGGCAGGCAGTCTCCTTAGTTGCAGCTCATCAGCTCCTTAGTTGCGGCATGCGGGCTTCTTAGTTGTGGCATGCGAACTCTTAGTTGTGGCATGCATGTGGGATCTAATTCCCTGATCAGGAATGGAACCTGGGCCCCTTGCATTGGGAGCACAGAGTCTTATCCACTGTGCCACCAGGGAAGTCCCTCTGTGTAGTTTTAATTTAATTTCTCTTGTGAGGTTGAACATTCTTTGTATGCTTAAGAGCTGTTTGATATCCTTGTCTGTGATGTCCTTTTCCTATTTTTCTATAGAGTTGTTTCCTTCTTCTTTTTTTTGACTGTGCTGCGCAGTTTGTGGGATCTTAGTTCCCCAACCAGGGGTTGAACCCAGGCCCCAGCAGTGAAAGTGCCAAGTCCTAACCACTAGACCTCCAAGGAACTCCTGAATTGTTCTTTTTCATAATGATTTGTAAGAGTTCTTCACATATTAGGGAAAAGTAGCCCTGTATGGTATGATTTGCAGTTCTTTTAAAGTTTGTTTTGATTTAACTCATGGTGGTTTTTGTTGATCAAACAATTTTATTAATCTCTTCTTTTTTTTTTTTTAATTTATTTATTTTATTTATCTTTGGCCATGTTGGGTCTTCATTTCTGTGTGAGGGCTTTCTCTAGTTGTGGCAAGTGGGGGCCACTCTTCATCGCGGTGCGCGGGCCTCTCACTATTGCGGCCTCTCTTGTTGCGGAGCACAGGCTCCAGACGTGCAGGCTCAGTAATTGTGGCTCACGGGCCTAGTTGCTCCACGGCATGTGGGATCTTCCCAGACCAGGGCTCGAACCCGTGTCCCCTGCATTGGCAGGCAGATTCTCAACCACTGCACCACCAGGGAAACCCTAATCTCTTCTGAGTTTGAGGTGTTTCTAAGCAAGACCTTTTCCATTCCTAATATTATTTTTAAATTCTCCCTGACTTTCTTCATGTACTTTTGTGATTACATTTTAAAATCACATTTAAACTTTGATCCCTCTGCTCTGTGTGTGTGTATAAGGTGTGAGGTCTGAGTCCAACTATATTTTTATTTCAAATGGCTTTCCAGTTGTCCCAACACTATTTAATAATTCATCTTTTCCGCACTGACTTGAAATGTTACCTTTATCATAATAGTAAATTTCTTTATGTTTCTGGATTTTTGAAAAACCTTCTGTTTTGTTCAATTTATCTCTAATTGTTCATGTACCAGTGCCACACACTTTAAGTTACTGTAGCTATAAAACTGCACGTTTTAAATTCTAGTAAGGCTAGTTACTTCTTACTCTTTTTCGCTTCCAAATTTTAGTTCCCCCTTCTTATTTTCCCACCTGTTCATCAAATTATACTTTAAAAAAAAAAGGAGGGGGGTCTCTTAAAATTTTACTGGATCAAGTTAAATTTCTAGGGAGAATCAACATCTTAGGTTTGGGGGCTTCCTGTACAAGAATGTGGTATGTCTTTACACTTCTTCAGGCCTTCTAGTATGTTCCTCAGTTAGCTTATAAAGGTTTCTTTATGTAAATGTTGAACATTTCTTAAATTTATTTCTAGATACTTTGATCTTTTAAAATTGCTATTTTAAATGGGTCATTTTCTACTGTATCTTCTTATTAGTATGTGTGAATGTTGTTGCTTAATTCTATAGATTTTTTATATTAATTTCACGTTCAGTCACCTTACTAAATTCTCTTTTGTTTGTAGTAGTATTTTCAGTGATTTTTTTTTAGAGTTTTCAATTTATGCAATTATATCATCTGCAAATAGTGATAATTTTACCTCCTTTGCAATTTTTGTATCTCTGTAATATATTACCTGAGTCTAATTGTGGTGGCTTAGTACCCCAGAGCAACGTTAGACAGCAGTGGTGATCGTGACCCTCCTTGCCATGTTTCTGATTTTAGTGGGAATTGCTTCTAGCATTGCCTCATTAAACCCGATGCTGGTGTTTGGAGGTTAGGGAAATATTCAGCTGTTCATATTTTATTGAGAGTTTTTACAAAAATCAAGAATAGATGTTGAATTGTCTTTCTTTCATCTCTTAATGTGGTGAATTATTATCAAGGTCCTCTCATATTGAGCTGTCCTTGCATTCCTGAAATAAAAACCATTTGGACATATTTGTCAATTATTCTTTTAATACATTGCTGGATTCTGTTTGTTAATTTATATGTGTATCTCCATTTATTTAATTTATGTAATTAATGTATCTATGCATCTCAATTCATAAGATATGAATGTGTCACTTTCATTTTTGAGCTATTTTTGTCACATTTTTGTATCAGTGTTATGTTTCTTCCACAAAGTTAATGTGAACGCTTTTCTAATTTTCTCTGCTTGAGTACTGCTTACACAGAGCTTTGGAATGAGCTGTCCTTCAGAGCTATGGCAGCACCCCCATGACATCCTCTGGCACCTTTGTGTGGGGGGGAAGGAGAATCTTTCTTTTTGTTTTTTTTTTTTAATTTTTAAATTTTTGGCTGCATTGGGTCTTCATTGCTGCACGTGGGCTTTCTCTAGTTGCGGTGAGCGGGGGCTACTCTGTTGCGGTGCGCGGGCTTCTCATTGCGGTGGCTTCTCTTGTTGCGGAGCATGGGCTCTAGGTGTGCGGGCTTCAGTAGTTGCAGCATGTGGGCTCAGTAGTTGTGGCTCACGGCTCTAGAGCGCAGGCTCAGTAGTTGTGGCACACGGGCTTAGTTGCTCCATGGCATCTGGGATCTTTCCAGACCAGGGCTTGAACTCGTGTCCCCTGCATTGGCAGGCAGATTCTTAACCACTGCACCACCAAGGAAGTCCTGGAGAATCTTTCTTTGACAACATTCTCAATTCTCTCTGTTCATGTGTTCTTGCTTTTCTGGAATCCATTTAGGTAAATTATGTTTTTTTGTGGCAAATTATCCATTTCATCTAGGTTTTCAATTTCTTTACACGGAATTGAGCTAAGTTGTATCTTGTGATTTTTAAAATATCTGTGTATTTGTGATTGTTTCTCCCCTTATTTCTTATTTTGTGTATGTTTTTTTCCCCATTTAAAGATTAGGGTAGCTTGCATTTTATGTATTTTGTTTTTCATTTTTTTTCAGTGACCCTGATCTTTGATCTATTTATTAGTTCTCCCATTTAAAAAAATAAATTAATTTCTGCTTTTACCTTTATTAATTCCTTCTCTCTGCTTTCTTTTTTATTTTTCTGCTTTCTTTTTCTGGTTTCTTTTGTAGTGCTTTTTCTAACTTCTTGAGTTGAATGTTTATTCTAATTAGTACTATAAGAATTTAAGACTGGTTTCCTCTGAACATTGCTTCAGCTATATCCTATAGGTTCTTATAGTGTTTTCATTGTTATTTTTTACATATACAGAAATTTCAGTTTTGATTTCCTTTTTGATCCAGTAGTTGATAATAATGAGGTTTTCTCTAAATAGTGGGATCTCTTTATTTTCTAGTTTTGTTATTAATCTCTAATTTCATTGCATTGTGATCAGGGAATGCTTTCTGTACCATTTAGTTTCTTTTCTTCTGTAAATTTATTGAGATTTTCTTTATGACCTAATATGTGGTAAGGTTTTGGTGTATTTTATGGAATCTTGAAAAGAATGAAAATCAAATACGTCTTCCATATTAATGATATTATTTAGGACTTCTGTAGCTTCATTTGGTTTTTGTCCTTTTGGTCTGTCATGGATTGACAGAAGTGGATTAAAGTCTCCTACAATACATATGTTTCTGCTTCATCCTCATTGCTTTCCTTTATGCATATTGATGGTGAGTTCCAGAGTGGAATTAGGGAAATTAGTTGGGAAATGTTAGTAGTAGTTGGACAAGAGATGATGGTGGCTTGGAAAGAAAATGTTGGAGGTAAACCTTATGCAACTTGCCAATGGACTGAATGTAAGGTAAAGGAGAGATAAGAATCAAAGATGACTCTTAAGAAATGGCCAGGAGGGCTTCCCTGGTGGCACAGTGGTTAAGAATCCGCCTGCCAATGCAGGGGACACAGGTTCGAGCCCTGGTCCGGGAAGATCCCACATGCCATGGAGCAACTAAGCCTGCAAGCCACAACTACTGAGCCTGAGCTCTAGAGCCTGTGAGCCACAACTACTGAGCCCGTGTGCCACAACTACTGAAGCCTGCATGCCTGGAGCCTGTGCTCCGCAACAAGAGAAGCCACTGCAATGAGAGGCCTGCGCACCACAACCAAGAGTGACCCCCGCTCGCCGCAACTAGAGAAAAGCCGGCGTGCAGCAACGAAGACCCAATGCAGCCAAAAATAAATAAATAAAATTAATTAATTTTCAAAAATAAGTAAAGAAATAAATGAACAGGAGCCAAAATGGAAAAGGTTAGTGGAGGGACAGGTTTGGGGAAAGTCAAGAATTCTGTTTTGTGTATGGACACCAAGGGGGGAAGTGGTGGGGAGGGGTGGTGGTGGGACGAACTGGGGGATTGGGATTGACATATATACACTAATATGTATAAAATACATAACTAATAAGAACCTGCTGTATAAAAATAAATAAAATGAAATTCAAAAATTCAAAAAAAAATTCTGTTTTCGACATATCATATTTGAGGTGCCTGTTTGCCATTCACATCAGGGTATTAAGTAAGTTGTTAGGCAGGGCTTTGGTCAGGACTGGAGGCAGAAATGTCCAAGTCATCACAGCCGTGGGACAGGATGAGACTCCCTCAGGGATCTATTCACTCTGCAGGTTTGGAAGGAGTTGATGTTTGCCTGTATTTTCTCTGTGAAGTGTGAATCAAGGTCACCATTTGAGAAATGGGGGCACGTATTGGCGTTTTGAGGACTGAGGACAAAATGTTATTTTGGAAAATGGAAACACAGACTCACTAGAAAGTTTGGAAGGACAGCTGACCAGTATGCAGTGCTGCTTTGGGACTTAAAGTCCTAACTTTAAAGGGAGGCCAGTTGGTATGATTTTGTGGCTCATTTTCAGCTGTCATTCTTAGGGAGTGGGTTGGTAATTGGGCTTAACCTGTGGTAGGGTTCTGCCGACAAATAATGGGGGCCGGGGGGCAAGAGATGCAAGGGGGCTTGCAAATGGGTGCTGATGCTCGTGGAGGACCACAGATTCTAAGAGGAGTGAGGAAGGAAGTGCAGCCATGAGAGGTATTGCAAACAGTGACCAAGTGGTAGGGCCACTGGGTCTGGAGTTACTGAAAAGGCCAAAGGATTGTTAGAGTGGGGTCAACAGGGTGAATGATCAGAATTACAGAAGGTGGTGAGGCTTGAAGTTAAGGTTTTAGAGGATGCAGTTCTTAGCAAGGGCAGGGAGAGGGTGGCACAGATGAGGCAGATGCAAGAATGCATGGAGTAGGGACTCCTCTGGTGGCGAAGTGGTTGGGAATCCGCCTGCTAATGCAGGGGACACGGGTTCAATCCCTGGTCTGGGAAGATCCCACATGCCGCGGAGCAACTAAGCCCGTGCGCCACAGCTACTGAGCCTGCGCTGTAGAGCCCGCGAGCCACAATTACTGAGCCCATGCGCCACAACTACTGAAGCCCGTGCGCCTAGAGCCCATGCTCGGCAACAAGAGAAGCCACTGCAATGAGAAGCCCGCACACTGCAACGAAGAGTAGCCCCCGCTCTCTGCAACTAGAGAAAGCCCGTGCACAGCAACGTAGACCCAACGCAGCCAAAAATAAATACATAAAATAAATAAATTTATTTAAAAAAAAAAAAAAAAGAATGGATGGATGGAGTTGAGGAGGTCAGCAAACGGAGAGTCAAGAATGTCCAAAGGCTCATCCTTGTGTATGCTGATGTCCACAAGGAGGTGTGGCCGTGATCTGGAACTGAGGGGCGTGGCAAAGAGGACAGTAGGGATGGCAACAGGAAGGGGTGTAGTTTGATGTCATGGTCTTCAAAGAAGCTGGGGTCTCAAAGGGAGGAGGAGTAGAAGCTATCTAGAAGTGTTAAGGGGCCAGGCCCTGAGGCACCTGGGTTGAAAGGAAGAACGGCCTCCTTAGGCAGGTTTCTGTCAGGACAAAAGGGAAAGAACCCTTCAGAGAAGGTCAACCATGTTCCAGAAGGCAGAGTGAAAGGGTTAGGGAGGTCTGGGAAAGAGGTAAGATTGAACAAGTATTTACTGTCTGCGCCATGGCAGGCAGGGTGCTGGGCATGGAGGATGCCCTTGGGAATGAGCAGCAGGTCCCTGCCAAGTGCCCTGTGCCCTCCTTTGGATCTGGGCATCTTCTGAGATCAAGGACTGCGGCTTCATGGGCATCTCCCCACTGCACTGGGACTAGGGGCACACATGGGGTGCTCAGAAAACGTCTGCTGCACTGACATAATGACACCTCACCCCCATTTATAGTGACCAAGCACCACTGCAGTCCTTTTCAAGCACCTAATCATCAATGTGACCCTCGAGGAGTGAGCTCAGGCGCGTTTGGGGAGGGGGCACCTGTGTGTGAGGGCATTTGGACTACCTCTCAAGCTGAGTGTTCTGTCTGCACCCCTAGTCATCCTCCTTTCCCTCTCCTGCGCCCTTGTCCTCCTAGACACCATCCGGAAGATGAAGAACGATTTCCGGAAGATGGAGGATGAGATGGACCGGTTGGCCACCAACATGGCAGTGATCACGGACTTCAGCGCGCGCATCAGTGCCACGCTGCAGGACCGCCACGAGCGCATCACCAAGCTGGCAGGTGCGGCCCGCCCCAGAGCTGGTGCTAAAGTGGGCCACCCCCAGGGCGTTGGGGCTAACACCACCTCCCCCTGTCCCCCAGGGGTCCACGCGCTGCTACGAAAGCTGCAGTTCCTCTTCGAGCTGCCCTCGCGCCTCACCAAGTGCGTGGAGCTGGGCGCCTACGGGCAGGCGGTGCGCTACCAAGGCCGCGCGCGGGCCGTGCTGCAGCAGTACCAGCACCTGCCCTCATTCCGCGCCATCCAGGACGACTGCCAGGTCATCACGGCCCGCCTGGCCCAGCAGCTACGGCAGCGCTTCAGGTGTGGGCTCTGGGCCCTCATGCCACACCCGCTGGTCTCCTGGGTCTGCCCCCCCACGCCCCGAATTCTGTCTTCTTGCCCTTCACCTCCCTCTCCCTTCCCGCAGGGAGGGCGGCTCCGGCGCCCCGGAGCAAGCCGAGTGCGTGGAGCTGCTGCTGGCCCTGGGCGAGCCTGCGGAGGAGCTGTGCGAGGAGTTCCTGGCTCACGGCCGAGGGCGGCTGGAGGAGGAGCTGAGGAGCCTGGAGGCGGAGCTGGGGCCCTCCCCTCCGGCTCCCGACGTGCTAGAGTTCACTGACCGCGGCGGCAGCGGCTTCGTCGGGGGCCTCTGCCAGGTGGCGGCGGCCTACCAGGAGCTGTTTGCGGCCCAGGGCCCGGCGGGTGCCGAGAAGCTGGCAGCCTTTGCGCGGGAGCTGGGCAGCCGCTACTTCGCGCTGGTGGAGCGGCGGCTGGCTCAGGAGCAGGGTGGCAGTGACAACTCGCTGCTCGTGCGGGCGCTGGACCGCTTCCACCGGCGCCTGCGGGCGCCCGGGGCCCTGCTGGCCGCTGCCGGGCTGGCAGAGGCCGCCACGGGGATCGTGGAGCGAGTGGCCCGCGAGCGCCTGGGCCAGCACCTGCAGGGCCTGCAGTCGGCCTTCCTGGGCTGCCTGACGGACGTGCGGCAGGCGCTGGCCGCCCCTCGAGTTGCTGGGAAGGAAGGCCCCGGCCTGGCCGAGCTGCTGGCCAACGTGGCCAGCTCCACCCTGAGCCACATTAAGGCCTCGCTGGCCTCTGTGCACCTCTTCACTGCCAAGGAGGTGTCTTTCTCCAACAAGCCCTACTTCCGGGTACGATCTTTCCCTGGGCATCCTTTTTCTTTCCTTTTCAGGGCATTCTTTTGTTTATCTTGCATGCAGGTTGGCAGCTACCAGGGCACACAGTCCTTGCCCCAGGCAGTCTGAATGTGATTTCAGGCTGCCTTGAGGAAGGCTGGCACAGCCTGGAGGGGTGGGGCAGGCTCTGAGGGCATCTGCAAGCAGGGTCCCCAGTGCTGGCTTTGCCCCCCTGCACTCCCTTCCCACAGCAGGGGAGCTGCTGGGGGTTCTGGAATGCGGGGTGAAACTGTCCCTTGGAGAGAGGCCAGGGCACTTCGAGTCCCAGTAGAAGGTCACTAGCAGCCTCTGCCTGGGAGGTTGGACCTGCTGTGTATCTGGGGCGCTCCTCCTCACAGGGCGAGTTCTGCAGCCAGGGTGTCCGTGAGAACCTCATCGTGGGCTTCATCCGCTCCATGTGCCAGACAGCTCAGAACTTCTGTGATAGCCCCGGGGAGAAGGGGGGTGCCACGCCACCTGCCCTGCTCCTCCTGCTCTCCCGCCTCTGCCTGGACTACGAGACCGCCACCATCTCCTACATCCTCACCCTCACCGATGAACAGTTTCTGGTGCAGGTGAACTGCTAGCTCATAGCAGGGTGGGGGGGTGATGCTAGGAACACAGGAGGCTGGGCAGTGCCCTCATGGTCAGGGCTGCCTGTGCCCAACTCAGCCTGCCCCTTGCCCAACCTGTGCTCAGCTCCTGGTGGGCAGTGGCTGCAGAGCTGCCCCCAGTACCCACTGCCTGTCTGTCCTCTGCATCCCTGGCTCAGGACCAGTCTCCAGTGACACCCGTGAGCACACTGTGTGCGGAGGCCAGGGAGACGGCACGGCGGCTGCTAACCCACTATGTGAAGGTGCAGGGCCTAGTCATATCGCAGATGCTGCGCAAGAGTGTGGAGACACGGGACTGGCTCAGTACCCTGGAGCCTCGGAACGTGCGTGCTGTCATGAAGCGGGTGGTGGAGGACACGACAGCTATCGACGTGCAGGTGCTGCCCTGGGCTGGCCAGGGGAACTCTGATGTGGGCTGGGGGTGCTGGGGGAACAGCTCTCTGAGGATCATGACAGGAGGGGCCAGGCAGTGCCTGCATCTACGGCCTTCCTCCAGCCATGGTGGCATCCTCACCCGCATTTCACCTAGGAGGAGGCAGGTGAGGCGCAGAGTCACCCAGGAAATCAGGTCAGGGTTGGCCCTGAAGATTTGGCCTCAGTACCAACTCTTATGTTCCACTTTTGCCCCACTCCACTGGTTCTGTAAATAGTGACTGGGTACCAACTAGGTACAGGCCCTAACTACCCTGTGGTTTTTATAACGGTTGTGATTCTTATAACAAATGAGTGTGTAACTTAGGGCATCCTTGGCCCTTGCCCAAGGCACCTGGTGGGCTGGATGTTCCCCATGCCCTGGCCTCCTTGCAGTTCCTCCTTCCACCACCAGGTGGGGCTCCTGTATGAGGAGGGTGTCCGCAAGGCCCAGAGCAGCGACTCTAGCAAGAGGACCTTCTCCGTTTACAGCAGCTCTCGGCAGCAGGGCCGTTATGCACCCAGCTACACACCCAGGTCTGGCTGGTCAGGGTAGGCGCAGGGAGGATGGAAAAAGGAGGATCGGGATGCAGGGGTGGGCTCTGATTGCTTGTCTCCTCCCATTCAGTGCCCCAATGGACACCAACCTCTTGAGCAACATCCAGAAGCTGTTCTCTGAGCGTATTGACGTGTTCAGTCCTGTGGAGTTCAATAAGGTCCGAAGTCCACAGTGACCCTGCCTTGCCAGGGCCCCTTGGGAAGGTTGGCTGAAGCAGCCCCGCATTGGCCCAGGGAGCCCTAGGACTCTGACTCCCCCCCCCCACCCCAGTCTCTGTTTCTGAGGGATGTTTCTAGGAGTGAGTGGTCATCCAGAGCCCCACCATCACCATCTCATAGCCCTCTGCCCTGATCTTGGTGTGCCCTCAGCCCGCGTCTGGGTGATAATCTAGTATACCTCTTGGCCCTTGTCCTTATCCCCACCATAGCCCTGGGTCCTCCCCAGGGATTCCTAGTCACACCGTGGGCCCTGCCCCAACCCAGCCTGTGCTCGGGGACCTGATACTCTCCCTCCAACTTAGTAAGCTTTTCCCCTCCCCATGTCAATGCTGACCCCCATCTCTGCCTCAGGTTGCTGGGCCCTCCCTGTCTGCTCCCCTCCAGATGATGGGGCCAACCTTGTATTGTCCCTCCCTCTTACCTGGGTCCTGGGACTTTCCACCCCATCACAGCTACTGGCATTTTGCTGTCTCCTTGGCCCCTGCACAGAACGTGGGTGCCCTTCCTCGGGGATCTAGTACCCCTCCCCAACACCTGCTGTAGTGGATCTGCATCCCTGTGTCCCTACCTGCAGGTGTCGGTGCTGACCGGCATCATCAAAATCAGCCTGAAGACACTGCTGGAGTGTGTGCGACTGCGCACCTTTGGGCGCTTCGGGCTGCAGCAGGTGCAGGTGGACTGCCACTTCTTGCAGCTCTACCTGTGGCGCTTTGTGGCTGATGAGGAGCTTGTGCACCTGCTGCTGGACGAAGTGGTGGCCTCAGCTGCCCTGCGCTGCCCAGACCCAGTGCCCATGGAACCCAGTGTCGTCGAGGTCATCTGTGAGCGTGGCTAGGCCCGGTCACCCCAATCCGCTCATCCCCTGGTGTCCCGACCTGGTGTCCCGCCCTGGTGGCCCTTCCCCTCGGGGCCTCAAGACCTGCCTAATAAAGACGTGTTGTCTCCTGCTCCTTGTCGCCTGCCTGGGCGGGGCTTGGGGGGGGAGGAGGGAGGTGGAGCTGTGAGCCTGAGACTACAGAGGCGGCTTTGGAGGCGTTCCTGTTGGTCTCGCCCCTGAGAGACGATTGGCTGACCTGCTGGGCCCAGGATGGGCCGGGGGCGGGTCCATTTAAAGACCTCGGGACAAAAGCGGTCGCTGTCTGTGCTCCGTGCAGACAGGTGCAAGCCCAGCTGGGCTGGATCCTCCGCGTCACCGAGCCCATCTGCTGGGGGATGGGGTGGGCTGTGTTTCCTTGACGGATTTTTGAGTGCCCCCAGCCCCCGGCGGAGCGGAGGAGACCATGGCCCCTCAGGGCTCCCAGGCCGAGCTGGAATTCGGAGGACCCCTGGGTAATGGGGCAGAGAGAGGGGGTACTTGGGGCCAGAGCTATGCGAGGGAGAACTGCAGGGTTGAGCTATGAGCGGGGATGGGGGCAGGATCTGAGGATGAAAGGCTTTGAGGGGTATCGGGAGTCAGAGGATCTAGGAGTTTGCGGGGGAGCGTCTGGAGAGGGGGCTGAGGAGGAACCAGGTCCGGCGGCTGCAGAGCAGGGGGTTTGTGGCATGGAGGACCGGGCGGACTAGGGGGAAGAGGAGCAGGATCCTCGAGGGGACCAAGACAGAAGTCAGAGAAGGGGGCCGAGGGCGGAGTCCGGGATGTGGAAGACGGCGACGGGAATGCTGAGGGGGCCGCCTGCGGGGGTCCGGGAGAGTTGGAGAGCGGACCCCCGCCGCGACTGCCCCCTTCCCCAGGCGCTGCGGCGCTGCTGCTGCTGCTTCCCGCCACCATGTTCCACCTGCTGCTGGTAGCCCGCTCGGGCCCGGCGCGCCTCCTGGGTCCCCCCCCTTACCTGCCGGAACTCGAGGAGCTGTGGAGCCCGTGGGCGCTGTTGCTGTGTCTCACCTGGCTCGGCCTGCAGGCGGCGCTCTACCTCTTGCCGGCGCGCAAGGTGCGGACGCGGCTCGCGGACGCGCGGGGGAGGCGGGCGGAGAGAGGGGCTTGGCGAGAAGAAAGACACCCTCAACCCTTAGCACCCTTTTGTGCCCACAGGTGGCCGAGGGGCAGGAACTGAAGGACAAGAGTCGACTGCGCTACCCCATTAACGGTGCTTGGGGGCTGGGTTCTTGCGCGGAGTTGTGGGGATGGGGGTGGAGCCCCAGGCCCGGTGGGGAGGTCTATGGAGATGAGCCCGCGACCCCAATTTCTATTTTGTGCCTCTTTACGCCCAGGACAGACGTAGGGGGTTCCACTGGCTCCCTCCACACCCCTCCTCCCTCCACTCCCAGCATTGCTGCCACTCTATGCACCAGAGAAGTGGCTGGGGTGACCCTAACGGCTTGGGACAAGGTCTGCGACCTCCCTGGGCTTTAGGCTGTGTGCGTGTGTGTGTGTGTGCGTGCGCGCGTGTGTATTTGGGGGTGGGGCGGAGGGGGAGGGGCGCAATCCCCAGGTCTCACTGTGTGCTGTGGTTCAGGCTTCCAGGCCCTGGTGCTGACAGCCCTGTTGGTGGGCCTGGGGGTGTCAGCCGGGCTGCCCCTGAGCGCGCTCCCGGAAATGCTCCTGCCCTTGGCCTTTGCGGCCACCCTCACCGCCTTCATCTTCAGCCTCCTTCTCTATCTGAAGGCTCTGGTAGCCCCTGCCTCTGCCCTGGCACCCGGGGGGAACTCAGGTGAGAGGAGTCCCAGTAGGGTGTGGATGCAGGCAGATGGGGGTGCTTGCTTGCACCTCACCCTCCCATTATTCTCCAGGCAATCCCATTTACGACTTTTTCCTGGGACGGGAGCTCAACCCGCGCATCTGTTCCTTTGACTTCAAATATTTCTGCGAACTGCGGCCTGGCCTCATCGGCTGGGTATGCTGGGCCTGGCTAAGTGGGCCTCCAGCCAGGAGGAGGGGTGGGATGGGTGAGCAGTGCCTGGGCTGCGCAGGGCCAATACTGTGCTGACATAAATCATTAATCGTTCATTCCACAAATATTTGTTGAGTCCATCATGTGCCCAAGCACTGCTCTAAGTACTGGGAGACAAAAGAAAGAAAAGTTACAGGAAAGAAAGAAAAAAATCTCTGTCTTCATGAAGCCTACATTCTAGCGGGAAAGATAGACAAAAAATAAGTAAAATATGTATCGCATGTCAGGGGACGCTAAGTGCTATGGGGAAAAAGTGAGGGAGTTAGGAGAGCAGGTGCAATTATAAATAAAGCGGTCAAGCGCAAAATCTATTTCGAGGAGAAGAGAGAGTGATCCTGTGCTGCTTGCTGGTCAAAGCGGTGCAGAACTTCAAACTGGTCACTGGGTTTAGCAACCTGTCACTGGTAGCCTTGAAAACAGGCCAACTGTGTTTTTTTTGGTTATAATCACCCATACTGGACTGTGGTCAAGATTTCCTGAAGGGTTTCTTGAACAAGGTCCCTGTCACCCTGGAAACTACCTCATCCAGAGACGGGAGGAGTGCTGGGCGCCCGTCACAGATCTGGTCTTCAAGGCTGTTTCCTCATCATGTGTGAAATGGGATAAAGTAAGAGCTTCCTCCCAAGATTGTTGTGAGGATTAGAGGTGGTAACCTGATTGGCAGCCTCAAGCCCAGTGCTACCAGAATGGGGGTGCTCAGTATAGGCTGGCTGCCAGCTCATCATTATCGAGCACTTACTAGGTGCTTAGTGCTTCACACACATTATGGTCCATGATGATCTCCCTTTTCTACATGGAGGTGGGGAAAATAGGCTTTAGAGAGGGTAAGCAGCTTGCCCAGGTGGCGAAGCTGAGATTCAAAACCAGGTCTGTTTTTTTTTTTTTTTTTTTTTTTAATTTTATTTATTTATTTATTTATGGCTGTGTTGGGTCTTCGTTTCTTTGCGAGGGCTTTCTCTCTAGTTGCGGCAAGTGGGGGCCACTCTTCATCGCGGTGCGCGGGCCTCTATCGCGGCCTCTCCTGTTGCGGAGCACAGGCTCCAGACGCGCAGGCTCAGTAATTGTGGCTCACGGGCCCAGTTGCTCCGTGGCATGTGGGATCTTCCCAGACCAGGGCTCAAACCCGTGTCCCCTGCACTGGCAGGCAGATTCTCAACCACTGCGCCACCAGGGAAGCCCAAAACCAGGTCTGTTTTAACTCTCAAACCTGAAGTGTGCAGTTTCTCCCAACAGTGCTCTCCCAAAGGGAACACTACAGGACACGGCAAGAGAAAACAGGTCAGGAGGTGGTCCAGTGCAGTCTCTGTGCCCCTGGGTACAGGGGCTGGAGCCACTCAACAAAGGCCTGGAGAGTTAGTGACGGACAGCTGAGAGAAGGGCACAGGCGGGCCACTGCCTTTCCAGGCGCTGCACCTCACCTCTGTGGAGACGAACTGGGAACAGACTGCCCTGTCTCACCCGCTGTGCAACCCCCAGGTCCTCATCAACCTGGCCTTGCTGATGCAGGAAGCAGAACTTCGGGGGAGTCCCTCACTGGCCATGTGGCTGGTCAATGGCTTCCAGCTACTATATGTGGGTGATGCACTTTGGCACGAGGTGAGGCAGGACTGGGCTAGGGAGGGAGAGGGTGCCTGAGGACCTCGTGGGGACTAAGCCAGTGTGTCTGGGTCCTGTCCCTGCAGGAGGCGGTCCTCACCACCATGGACATCATACACGACGGGTTTGGCTTCATGCTGGCCTTTGGGGACCTCGCCTGGGTACCCTTCACCTACAGCCTGCAGGCCCAGTTCCTGCTGTACCACCCAGAGCCCCTGGGGTTGCCCCTGGCCTCGGTCATCTGCCTCATCAATGGTCAGTCAGGAAGGGGAAGCGTTCTCCCTCCCCCTTTCATTCGTTCACTATTTATTCAGCACCCACTAGGTAGGTGCTAAGCCTCACACCCTTCTTTAAAGCCAAGGGCTGGGTCCTGGGTCTCCTGGCAGACTGAGTCTGGGCTGTGGGTAGTTGGTCAGGGTCAGACAGAGGCCCCTGACTGCCTGCTCACGCTTTCTCCCAGCTGTTGGTTACTACATCTTCCGTGGAGCCAATTCTCAGAAAAACACCTTCCGGAAGAATCCTTCTGATCCCAGAGTGGCTGGTGAGCTGGGTTTCTGGGGTGCCATGAAGCGAGGTCGGGCAGCTGGACTTCCAGGGGGTCCCCCATCCCACTACGTGTCTTTCCCCAGACCTTGAGACCATCTCTACAGCCACAGGGCGACGGCTGCTGGTGTCTGGGTGGTGGGGTATGGTCCGCCATCCCAACTACCTTGGAGACCTCATCATGGCTCTGGCCTGGTCCTTGCCCTGCGGTGAGTGGTTTGGGTTGGCGCACGGCAGGGGCCGTTAAGTGTGTGAGGGGCAGAGGTGGAGTGGTGAGCACAGGATGCCCAGTCTGGGTGTGGAATGGAGAACAGGGCTGCACCCCTGTTTTTTTATTTTTTATTTTTTTTTTTTCTTTTTACATTGGTGACCATCCTGGAAGATGGGCTACCATATGCTCTAATATAAGGTATAGTGCCAAATTCTGGGGATTTGTGGGGAGAGAGGGCTCATTCACCAAAGCAGGCCCTGGAGTTGGGGTGCGGCATCAGAGGGGAGTGGCATTAACACTGTACTTGGGAGGGATGCGCTAAGTGGAGGTAGTCAGGGAGCTGGGGATGGACTCAGGGTGTGTCTGGGCCAGACCTCTGTGACAGCCTCGCACGCCAGCACTCCCTGCAGACCTTGGACCTTTCACCATGGAGCCCTGATGGCCCCGTGAGCCGTTAGCTTTGGAAAACTTTGTGAACTGGGGGGCTGGCTGAGTGGTCAAGAGAGACCCCTTTCCCCACAGGGGTGTCCCACCTGTTGCCCTACTTCTACCTCCTTTACTTCACTGCGCTGTTGGTACACCGTGAGGCCCGGGATGAGCAGCAGTGTCTGCAGAAGTATGGCCTGGCCTGGCACGCATACTGCCGGCGTGTGCCCTATCGAATCGTGCCCTACATCTACTGAAGCAGCTCCACGTGTCCCAGGTCGGGCCACGTGCCCACCCAGCTGCCAGCACACCCAGCACCAGGAGCCTGGACTCACCTGGCACTCAAGGGCCTGCACCCTACCCTGCTCTGAGCTCCGACAGGCAGGGGTGAACAGCCTGATAGGTGGTTGGAGCAAAAGGGGAAAACGAAGCCAAAATGGAGTGGAGGGGCTGCTCTTCCTCCTTGGATAAACATCTGGAACGTTTGGTGCTGCTTCTCTCCCTTTCTGGGGCCAGGTTGTTTAAAAACTGGCTGGGTCAGCCCCCATCAGGGAGAAGCTGACAGGTGGTCTGTGGGCCCAAGCGTTTGGGGGTGGGTGGCACAACAGCTGTCACTCAGAAATGGGCACTGGCGACAGGGCAGACCAGTCACAGCTTTATTAATGACAAAGAGTGTCCAGTTCAGCCAAGGAGCTCCTCAATGAGAGTCCTCCGGGCAGGTGGCAGGGGGCCTCCCCAAAGCTGCTCCAGCTCCCCAGTGAGGGCTGCCACCTCCACGGCTGCCACAGTGTGGGCTCGGTGGGCCCTGGCGCAGTCTAGAGCCAGGGGTGTGAGGGCCTCCTCATTTTCGTTGATCCAAGACAGCAGGAACTGGCACTTCTTTCGGGCCCGGTAGAGGCGATCTCGTTCCTCAGGGGCCACAGCTTGTTTCCGGGCCCGGCCCAGGGTCTGTGCCAAGTCCCCCAGTGCTGCCAACGTGTAGCCTTTCTGGTTGGCCGGGTCCTCGCCCAGCAGGATGCGGGCGGCCTCGCGCATGGCGCCCCGTGTGCCCAGGGGTCCGGGGGGATGCTCGCCTGCTTCCAGCACGTGGGCTGCGGCCTGCAGGGCCTCCTCGGTAGAGGCGAAGACTTGCTGGGCGCCCAGGACTCCAGAAACGCTGAGCAGCGTGGCACAGAAGTCAGAGAGCAGTGCCTCGTCGCCGCCGTGATACAGGGCAAGAGTGTGTGCGTAGGCGAACAGCACGTTGGGCAGCTGGAAGCGCACAAGCGGCGACGCCCGGCCCCTGCTCAGGCTGGCCAGCGTGGGGAGCCGGGTGGGCACGGCAGGAGGGCAGGCCCCGGGGACGTCTCCGAGAACTGGTTCGGCAGCCGCAGGCTCATCCTTCTCGGGTTCCGGTGGCGTCCTCGCAGGGGAGGGCTCCAGCTCCTCGGCGTCACAGCCTGGGGCATCACCCAGCTCCTCCAGAAGCCGCGGCCCGGCGCCGCGACCCCACCACCAAGGCCGCCACGGGGGCAGCAGCCGCCCGGCCTCGCCTCGGCTCAGCAGCCGCTCGAAGGCCGCCTTCTCGGCCGGGGCCAGCCGCTCCCAGAGTCCTGAGAGGCCGCCGGGCGCCGGCCCAGGCCTGAGGCCTGCGTCCTCGGGCTCGTCCTCGGTCTCACGTTGCTGACGCAGCCGGAGTAGGGCGCTGGCCAGGCGGCTGGGAGAGGCGCTGCGGCCGCGCAGCTCTCCCAGCACCTGGTCACGGTAGAAGTCTTCGGCGCAGGTGCCATGCGCCCGGTAGCAGCGCAGCGAGCAGTAGGGCACGTTACAGCGAGGGCAGGTGTAGCGCGCTGGCTGGGCCTCCCCGGCGGGGCAGAAACCACAAGGCCCGGGCGGCTCCATGGCAACTGGCGCCGCACACCACCCGGGAACGCACAAGGGCAGCAGACCGGAAACTTCCGGCGCTTCTCGGTTACTTCCGCCTCTTTGCGGGGCCGACGGAGCGCTTAGTCAAAGCTCTTCGAGGACTCTCGTCAGTTTCCGCCCGCACTCGGAAGCCAAGCCCCGCCCCTCTCTTGAGCCGCGCTTGGGCATGCGCCGGAACCGGTGGGGAGGTACGAGCTCAGTCCCGGGCTTCGGCGGAGCGCGGCCCTGCGCGGTGGGAGCGCAGGGAAAGTGCGTCCGGCGGACGCTTCGCCGGTACCAGCTCGCCCCCTAGTGGTTTCCTTTTTAGCACTATAAAGCGCTGCGGCAAAACCCAGTCTTTGCTAACCTTAATCTACTCTGGGCCACTAATTGTGCCAAGCCCATGGGAGATGAGGCGTCCCTGCGCTGAAGGGGCAGCCATTCTACTAGGGGACACAGACAAAGGGGAGAGTGGAAGAAGGCCAAGGTGGGGTACCTAGCCTAGACTGGGTGTGCTGGGGGCATTTCCCCTCTTGAGAAGAAGCATTAACAAATATTTGAGCTGCTTGACTTCCTCATCCAACTTTAAAGTGCAAACTTCACACTAGGCGGCGAAAACACACTGAAGAGCAAAATGAGATGAGGTGCCTGCCCTAATGGAGCTCACAGTTTGTGGTAGAGTGCGGGTGACGACTCACAACCTGTGCCAAGCGCTGCGAAGCCCTGATCCATGGCACCCCTAAAAGCTCGCTCTGGTTCTTTGGTCCCTCACCTCACTCATATTCAGCCCTACCTCTAGTCAGCTCTGCCTTCAAAATACCTTGTCTCTATCTCAATTTGGATCATGTTTCCCTACCAAGATCTGGATGGATTTGAAGAGTCTGCTCATTTTTGCAGCCCCTTCACCACTGGTGGTCTAAGCTACTTGCTCAACTGGATGACACCAGCTTAACTGGTTTCCTTTTTTCTTGCCAGCCCTCCAGGAAAGTCAGCCAGAGAAAATACTAGATCAAAAGTCAGATCACATCAGGCCCTTGCTTAAAACCCTGACCTGTACCTGGACTCAAACCAAACTCTCTCCACATCTGACAAGACCCTGCAGGATCTGCCACACCTTGGCACACAGGTTTCTTGGCTGGAACTCTCACCATCTCACCGCTTGATCAGCTCCTGTTTCAGGTCTCACACATCCCATCGTCAGAGACCTCCCCTAGCTTATCTGTCCACCTGTCACACTCCCTTTTATTACAGCACCCTGCTTACTTTCTGAGGCCATTAACACTTGTAACTAGTTTCCTTGCTTTCCTCACAAGAATCTAAACTCCTAAAACGGATGGGGGCCAATGTTTTTCTAGGAAGCTCACTGTAGAACTCAAAAATAGCCAATTTATTTGTGCACTTTCTAGAATGCAGGTGCTGATCTAAGCACTTTACGTAAAATTCTCAAAGCAACTCTCAAGAGATGGCAGTGGACTTCCCTGGTGGTCCAGTAGCTAGGACTTGGCGCTTTCACTGCTGGGGCCCGGGGTTGATCCCTAGTCGGGGAACTAAGATTTCACATGCTGTGTGGCGCAGCCCAAAGAGTCAGCCAGCTAGTGAATAAATGGAACAAGGATCCAAACTCAAGGCAGTCCCAAGTCTAGAGCCCAAGGTCTTTACCCCATAGTATGCTGTATTCCAAGAACCAGCAGGTTCAAACAGCTTAGCAGAATGAACAAATGGGTATGCATGTGTCGCTAGGAGGAAACTTGAATCAGTCCCAGAGAACTCCAATTCTGAGAACACTGAAACAATCAACTGAGCCACCTCACCTGTGATTAGGTTAGCAAGGCCCATCAGGTAATCAGAACAAACACGATCACTGCAGTACTAATGTAATCAGGCAATACTTTCTGAAGCTGGGGCAGACCAGATTCCTGGTCTGGATTCTACTAAAGCCACAGCTGGTTCCAAGTGCAGGGAAATGCTAGACTGGTGTTCCATGATACATTTTCTACTCAATCAATCTCCTCCTCTCCATTGCTGCCGCTATAAAACCTCTCCCACCACGATGATTCCTGCTATCTTCTGTTTAAAAGAAAAAGACCGAAAATAAGAAAGTATTTGGAAGTTAATTATCAAGTTATTTGGCATGGGATTGGAATTTTCCTCAACTCTCCACCTGAAGGGCTGGCATTTATGGTTACCAGTTTTCACAGGAATCTTCTTTTTGTAGTTTACCACTCCTCCACCTCCACCCACAAATCCCTGCCAAGCTGCTAACTCCTGACACCGCCAAGAAAACCAAAATGAGGCCTCACTGTTCTTCATACCACCAGCCTTAGAAGCCACATCTCTCCCTGAGGCTCTATACATGAAGATGAAACCATGAGATGATTGGGCTAAGTGACTTTATTAGAGAAAGCCAAGATGACAACAGACTTAAGAGTTGGCATTGGGGCCCTTCTTCTTGCCAAAGGTAGGCACAACATTGACAAAGCGCCGGTTGTACTGCATACGTCTCTTGGCCCGGCCCGTCTTCTTCTTCTTTTTCTCTTGTTTGGCCACCTGGGAAAAGTGAGGGATGATCAAACCTGGGTTGTCTCTTCCATGCCTTCCCTCAGGTTCATCGCCAGGAAGGGAGAAAGCAAACAGGGCAAGAGCCAAGGGTTTTGGCTTAGCCGTGCCAGTAGAAAACAAAGTCCAAACAACACCACTAATACTCTCACTTACCTTCGGTGTCTGACCTCTTACTTTCCCGGCTCGGGCCAGGGAACCATGGACTTTACCTGTGATAGGAAAGGAGGACAGCAAGCAGTTAGAACAAGAAGGCCCCACCCAGCAGAACCCTTTCTCCCTCAACTCAAGTTTAAACGCAAGATGGGCCCAACAGGGAATGAAAACAAAGTCACAGAGATTTGAATTCTAAGAATGTCTAGTCTGGTACATTCTGGGGTGTCACTTCAGAATTTTCCAGCTACTGACCTTAAGACCTAAAGAGCACTGTGGAGATCTGGTCCAACCTCCTAGTTTTAGGGAGTAAATTGGGACACAGACAAGGATCTTATCTAGTAAGTGACTGAAATAGAATGACACTCTGGCTCAGTCTCCCACGGACCTCTCAAAAGTTCGTTCTGAGAGAGGTAAACAGGAAGAACCACCCTGGATTGAGAACACACCCTACACCCATGAGCTTACAAAGCAGTTCACAACACAGACCTCCCCAACTCACCTCCAAGCATGCGGCCGGCTACTTCCAGAGTGCTCAGAGCCTCCACCCCACACTGGCCCAGGGAAGCCTCGTCCTCTAGGGGCGTGCCTGCCATGAGCAGGACTTGATCTTCTGGAGCGATGCCCTCCAACGAGGCTACATGAGCCTACAGGGAAAAACGAGACTCAGCGTTCCCGCGGCGGGCGAGGATGAAAAACACAAAAGACCCCAGGGAGCACCACGGAGCCTTACCTTGATCTGGGCGACCGTCTCCTGGCCGGTCACCTCGAGAGTGTGTAGCTCCTGGGCGCGGACAAAGAGCTGCATATTGGCGACTGAAAAAAAAAGGGGGGGGGGTGCTTTTAAGAGAAGAAATACTCTGGGCGAGAAGAGGGTCAGGAAATGGGTGGCGGGCCGGGGACGACGGCGCCAAGAAGTAGGTGGTCTCGGGGTCTCACGTGGGTAAGGCCGGGTCTGCCAGGGAGGTCCGACAGGGACTGGCCCGGGCCCCAGAGCAGCCCTTCTTCCCCTGTTTTTCCCGCGTCCTCTAACCTCGCGGCCAACCTGCGAGCCCTTCGGCTCCATCCGTGGCACAAACCTTACCTGAACCGCGGATACCGCTGCCGCTACCGCGAAGATGGAGTCGAGAAAGAGGAAGGAGCGAGGGCGCGCACGACCTCACCGCCTGCTGCGTGTCACGTCACTGTTGAGCGACCGCCAAGGCCTCTGACTTTTGTACCGCCCTAGGCCGCCTGGCTCCGCCTCTTTGTGCTTTGCGCAGGCGTTCTCTAGGTCCCGGGGGCCGGGCGAGCCGGAAGGGGTGGGGCCAGGCTGGTTGCGCGCGCAGAAAGCGAGTGTACGGGGGAGTTCAAGATGGCAGCGACCATGTTTCGGGCTGTGCAGCGGGGCTGGAGAACCGGTGTCCCGCCGGGCTGCGGGCTGCGGCGACTGGTGAGAACGCTGAGCGTGAAGCTGGGGGCAGAGGGCGGGGTGGAGGCTCACTGTATTTCTTGTAGTCTTAAAACCGCGTCCCTACTTAGGGGGCACTTTTCTGGAGCTCAGTTGAAAGATTGACAGGGAAGGTGGCAGGGCCTGGAGCGCGTTTCGGAGTGCGGGGCTTGAAATATGATTGGAGTACAACTTAAGTTAGTTAGAACTGGGGGTGCTGCACATAGACTCTCGCTGCCTAGTATTTTGAAGGGGAAACCGTACCAGAGTGTGGGAATTGGCCCCAGCTCGTTGGCGACACTTCTGAGAACCTGGGACTCGCGATATATAGGCCACTTCATCTTCTCATTCTCATTGTAACCCTGGGGCCTATCAGGAGTCCAGGGTATCTGCTGGGAGAAGTATGGGAGGACAGACTCCGGAATGTGACCTTAGGTAGATTGTTTGCTAATGTCTTAATCTTTCTTGGATGTACACAGGGGGGTAATAAAATACCTAATTTGTCGAATTAAACGAATTAAGTGAAAACAGTGCGTGTAAGCACTTAGTGCCTGGTGGTGTCCATATGAGGCTGAAACATTCCAGGTGAGGGAGGGTCACATCGGATGAGTGTGAGTGGGAAATTATCACGATTGCTGAAAGAGCATAACCCAGAACTAGAATATTTAAGTAGAATCTTCACAGGAAACTTTAAAATACTGAAAAATGCCGTATTGGTCCCACTTACGGTTACTCAGCTTTTCAGATGTATACACACACTTCTGAGTCCCACAGAAATCCTAAGAGAGGCAGGCCCTTCCGAGTTCCTGAACTTCATTTTCAGTCCCACTTGTACCCTGCACCCTGGCAAACTGAAGTCTGGTGCTTTCCTACCTCCAACCTTTTGTTTATACTATTCTCTCTGCTTGTCATGTTTCCTTTTTCTACTTAACTGAAGTTCTCCCTGTTCTGGGGTGGTGGGTGGGGCGTGGGGGATGGGTAGGCTGATGGAGAGATTTTTTTTTTCCCCCCTCGGAGCCAGACCCAGGGGCCTCCTGATTACCCCAGCTTCGTGGAGTCTGTGGATGAATACCGTTTTGTGGAGCGCCTGTTACCCCCCACCAGCATCCCAAAGCCCCCAAAGCATGAACATTATCCCACTCCTAGTGGCTGGCAGCCCCCCAGAGGTGAGCTGGGTGATGGGGATGGCTTGAAGGCTGCAGGGAAACATCCCCCTCCCTAGAGGTCTATCTGCCCTGGCTGAGGCTCTGGACTCCCCAGAAGGTTCAGGACTTGTGTTGAGATCTCTCAGAGCTAGCATCTGTCTTACGTTCAACAAAGGGCCCAGGATTGGAGACCTGTTTTGCTAGTACCCATCCATCCACACTACTGGGGTGAGGTCTTCCCATGTGGGAAAAGTGAAGCATAGAAGACCCAAGAATTTGGACCCCCACCTCCACCCCCGGCCATAATTGAGAACACAGCTTGGGAGGTGGGCAGTTCTGGGTCCAAATTTGGCTTTGCTATCCATTGCCAGTGTGGTTGAGTTAGTCACTTAGCTTCTCCCAACCTCAGTTTCAGCAAAATAGAGATCATCTGCTCAGCACATAAAGCATGTCATGCAGAGCCCAGCCTGTGGCAGGTGTTCAGTTCTTATAAACCCCCATCCCTTTGTGACAGAGATTGATTTTAGCCTCCCTGACCCAGTGGAGAAGGGCAAGGATTGGCTCCAGAGGGGGACTCAAAGATCCCGGGAGGCATAGCCCTGACCTTATTTCTTCTTGAGCACCTTCTGGTGCCAGGCCTGTGCTCGGCCTTGAGGTACCAGGGTGAACAAGCTGGTCCTGGCTCTAAACTTAGGGAAAGAGCAGGTCTCCTGATCTGAAGTCTGGAGGTGGCTTTGCGGTTAGGTTCACTGACCCCCTGCACACTCTGAGGAGAAAGGTCTTGGCTGAGGTGAGATGAAGTTTGGGAACATTTGACTTATCACTGTCTCTCTCTGTCATAGACCCCCCACCCAACCAGCCCTACTTTGTGCGACGCTCTCGTATGCACAACATCCCAGTCTACAAGGACATCACGCATGGAAACCGTCAGATGACTGTGATCCGGAAGGTGGAGGGGGACATTTGGGTAAGTGGGTGGGTGGGTCAGGGTCCGATTCTGACCTTTCAGGGCTGAAGGGATGGGAACCCTCTAGAGGGAAAGGTCTGACCAGGCCTGACTCATCATCTTCCCCCAGGCCCTGCAGAAGGATGTGGAAGATTTCCTGAGCCCGCTGCTGGGGAAGACACCTATCACCCAGGTCAATGAGGTGACAGGTACCCTTCGGGTCAAGGGCTACTTTGACCAGCAGCTCAAAGCCTGGCTTCTGGAGAAGGGCTTCTGAAGCCCAGCTGAGCAGCCTGCATGACCAGTGTTCCCCTGCGACTGGAGTGCCGGGGATCTCAGGAGGGAAGTGGCTATTGAGGCAGCTAGGGGAAAGGGGCACAGAGACCAGGGTGAGGGCCGTGGAGCAGGCCTTGTTTGCATAAAGGAGGAAATGGGATTCTGTATAGGTGCCAGCACTGGGGGAGGGCTGTCTAATATTGGAGACCCACCAGGAACAGCCAAGCTAGGGGGGAGCATTAATTCCCCCACCCCCCCCACTTTGGCATGTTCCTGCTTTCCCTTCATTGGAGCTCCTTGGACTCAGCTATTCAAGCTGTAGAGGTTGTTGATTGCCCCTCTGTTGGAAGCAGTAGCCCAGCCCAGTTTACAGGAGGGTAGCACAGGGCAGACCCATTGGGTACATTCCTTCCTTGGCCCGCAGACCCTCACTGCGGCAAAAAATCCCTGAGCCCTTGCTCTAGGTCAGACCTGACTTGGTAGAGGCTACAGAGAACACAACACGACTCAGACGTGGGTCCTGGAGGTCTTCAGTTCCAAGTGTAGTGCACGTCAGCCCCTCGGCTCATTCCTTTTACCCATGGAGAGGCAAAAAGGCCAGTTACCTCTATTCCATTCCATATTAAGAGTTGGGTCTGACTGGGTTTCCAGCTCCAGCAAATTAATTGATTAGCTTTAGCTAGTCTGCCCACAAGGGGCTCCTCGAGCGCTCCTAGCAGCCCAGCACAGGGCCATCCTTCCCAGGTTGCTGACCTAGTATCAAGGCTGGACAGGGGGTTTGCAGGCAGGAAGATGTGACCTTTTGTCCCTGCCATCCCATCCCACCCCACCCCACCCCAGCCAAGGAACCTTCACACTTGCCTCATCCTTGGGAGTCACAAGGGCCAAAGGCCCGAGTTCCCACCCCACCTCAGCGGCAAGCTGGCTTAAGACAGTGTTCAGAGCCTGGCTCCCCTACTTGCTCTGACCTAAGGCAGGGTACTTAACCTTTCTGGGGTTCAGTTTCTTCATATGTAAAATGGGTATATCGTCCTAATACCTTAATATTCAACATTGTGCCCAAGAACAGTGCTGGCTTGTGTAAGTAAACCCTCACTCCTGGAGATTCCAGGCCACTCTCGAGTCTACGGCCTGGGTTAAGAAAAAGGAGCGTGGCACACTGATCCTATCACACCAGTTCCACCAGTCATTAATGCAAGTTTTTATTTGGCTGTATATACAATTTAAGCTATTAAAATTTGTACAATATTTACAAATTAAATAATCATCTGAAACTGTCTCCAGCAACTCCTGTAACACAACACCAAGGGGCAAAAGACAGGGGCAGGCAACGCCTTGGCTCCTGTCATCCCCACCTGGCCCAGAGCCTTTTCTAAACTGGAAAGACAGGGAGCTTGGCACTCCTGCTCCCCTTTCCTGGGGTCAAGCATTCAAATTCAAAGACAAAATTTAAGCCAAAAGACAATAGCAAGGAAGTAATTCCAATTCTTCTAAACTCAAGAAAAATTCTGTAAGTTAAGAAGTTGCCTTCTGTAGGTTCTGGGGCTTGCAGTGGTTCAGAAGCAGACACAAGAGCCCTCAGCCTAGAGTGAGACTGCACAGTGGCTGCTGGGTGAGACCAGGGACGGTCTCACCTTAGACAAACTGCAGGGAGAAAAGGGCCTGGGGGGGAGGGGCAGAGCAGGGCCCTTCAGTGCTGCCGGCCTGCTCCTCCACCCTAGACACTCCTTTCCCTGAGTTGTGTGGTTGCCAGTAAGACATGGAAATGCCACAGGGCACAAGGGGCACAGCCACCACCACAAAGGGCTCCTGGGGAGTTCAGGTAAGAAAAGGACATCAGTACCAGTCTTGGTGGGTGGGCCCAGGAGCAAGTTCCTGGCCTACCTCCAGCCCCTTGAGTCCACACTTGGGAACGGGAGCTAATACTGTTCGGCACTGCAGCGTGACTCCACACACAAGGGGGGCTCGGAGGGACTCCCCTTCTCCCAGACGGGGTTGGGGGGGGGGTCAGAGGGCTTCTCAGACACTGCACCTTTCTGCCTTCGTGGCCCCAGCAGAACACAGGGCTGAAGGGTTGGAGAGGAAGGCTGGAACTGACCCAAGATCCCCATGGCTGCCCGGGACTGTAAGGGCTGGAGTCAACTGGGGCCTCAGGCCTCTTTCCACTTGGTCAGATGCCACCTCCTCTGTCTCAGAGCTGGGGGTTACTACTCCCTGGTGCACATAGAGAGGGAGCTGGCACTTGGTGGCAGGACGTGTTCCAGCGAGGACTGCTCAAGAGTGGGGGCAGGGGCCAGGACTGGGGCAGTGTCAGTGGGCAACAGGGGACTCCAACTTCTGCAGGCGACGGCGGCGGAGCTCTGCTGCGTCAGGCTCCCCATCCTCAGGCAGCTCCTCGGTGCCCGCGGACTCAGGAGCTGGGGACAGAGAGGTCCAGGAGCGGAACCCAGAGAAGTCCCCCGCCCCACCCCGCTGTAGGCTGACCGCAACTACCTGGAGGCTTTTCAGGTTCAGGGGCTGGTGGAGAGGCTCCCAGGGATGGGGTGGTGGCCTCAGAGCTGGGGGTGCTGGTGGAGAAGGCGGCAGCGACAGCTGTAGGGGCAGTCTCCTCAGTGGGGTTGGCTGAGGTGGCAGGCCGGGGGGGCCTAGGAAGAGAAGGGACAAGAGGAGGGCCTTGGCATCCTGGCACGACTGGAGAGATTCTGCCCTCCGTGAGCCTTGCAGGGTGCACTCCAGCGCTGATGTGCCTTGCAGCCCCAGTGACCGGCAGACACGACTGAACACATGTTGAATGAATTCTTGGAATTCTATACCACCAATTGATTGTAAACCACTTGCAGGGAGGGACCGCTGGCCTTGTTCACTGTTACACTGCAGAGTTGCCACTCTGAGATGCCAGGCACCTTCTAGAGTACCAACTAAGACTGCACTGAATAACAAAAAGCACACAAGTCTCAGAGTCAAGCTCCCCTCCAAGTCTGTACCGACACTGCTGGGTGCCAGGCACTTTGTATATGTCCCCTGCGAATAGGAATTAGAACTCTATTCAAATAAGGTAATGAAGGTCACAGAGCAAGTGAGTAATAAGATCAGGACTTGAACTCGGGCCAAGCTGGCTCCAAGTGACTTTGTATTTGCTGTCTCAGATCAGGGGCAGTGATTCCCAGTCAAAGTGTCACCCTGTGTCAAGAGAGTATACATGATTAAAGTACTGGGAATTATATAAAAGGACAAGACTCAAGGATAGCTCTCTAATAAACACCACTCCTCCTTAGATCCAGACAGGCCTTCTGCAGTGGGAGGATAAAAAGGCACCAAGAATCCCGACACCTTGGGTGTGCCTACAGATAGAATGCCTGAATCGACAGGTATCACAGGGTGGCAGGGGAGAAAAAGGCCCAGAACCACTGCTCGGGGCCTTCTCTCGGCAGCCCCACACCCCTGCTGCCCACCCTGGCCCCCGTGTAGACGCACCCGAGGGAGGCGAGCACGGTGAGGTACTGGTTGATCTGCAGCATGGCGGCATCCAGCAGCGTGTGGATGTTGCGCAGGCTCTGTAGCCGGGCCTCCAGGTGCTGCCGCTCGTGGCCTTCCAGAGCCCGCAGCTCCTCTGGGGTCAGCCCAGCAAAGCCGGCAGGAGGCACAGGCATCGGGGGGAAGGCTGGAGAGAGAGAGAGGCTCAGCCTGGGCTGCCTGGGCCTGACACCCCCCCACCTCCCAAAACCACCCCAAGAGCTGCCCAGCTTACCAAAGGGTGGAGGCAGTGGCATGCCCATCCAGGGGGGAGGGAAGGGGAAGCCTGGGGCGGGGCCAGCGTCAGGGGCGGAGGCCGAGCCAGGTGCTGGGGCAGAGGCAGCAGAACCAGCTGTGGTTGTGGCTGCTCCACTGGGCCGAGAAAGGGCTGCGAAAGAGCAAGAACAGGAAGTTAGTTTGTGCTGAGGGGGCTCTGCTTCCCTTCCTTCCACCGCGCTACCTGGCTGGTGCGCTACCCAAAAGACTCACCTGCACTGGTGGACGGAGGGGCCACAGCGTCTCCGGAGCTGGGGGGAGGTGGGACAGGAGGAAAGGGGCCCATGGGGGGCCACAGCGGGAACATGCCTGGAGGGAAGGGAGGCAGGAGGCCCTGGGCGACTGCAGAGAGAGGACGGGGTGGTGAGAAAAGGTCCAAACTGAGATAGAGCCAGATCGCACGCAAGGGACCGGGTGTTGGGGCTCTGTCCTCTGCTCCCACAGGCTCTCTCTGAGCCCAGCACGGATCATACATGACCGCGATCATCTGTGTCTCTTCCTGTGACCAGCCCCCCGGCCCCAGACTGAGCTTCGAGGGCAGGGACTCTGATTCACCTCCGCATTTCCCACTCCCAGTCTGGGGAGAGAACCCAGCAGTGTGCTGGATGGCCAGATGAGGGCCACTCACAGTTGGGGGGCTGGGGCAGGAGTGGCGGGGGGTGGGGGGCAGGTGGTGGCCCCTGATCCGCGGGCTCAGGGGGCGGCGGTGACTGGGTCGGCAGCGACGCCCGAAGGACATCCATACGGCAGGTGGGGCAGGTCTGCTGCCGCTGGAACCAGGAGCGCAGGCAGCTGGGGGTCAAGACCAGGCAACAGTTAGCAGGCGCCTAGGGGTCTGCCTTCCGAAGCCGCTCCCTGACGTGCAGGCTGCTCAGGGCATCCCCACCTGGTGTGGAAAATGTGGCTGCAGGGCAGTCTCTTGGCACCAGTCACCATCTCTTCTCGGCAGATGATGCAGACGTTGTCCATCGCCTGGAGTTCCTCTGGGGTGGCGTCTGGATACCTGGTTAGGACAGACCGAGGACACGTCAAGACCAGAGCTGGAGGCAGGGGCACCTGGGCAGAGCTTGGGCGAGCAGCTAGGACAGGCCCACTTACAGTGTGTTCATGTTGCGGATAGCTCGGCGAGACATGATGGCATCTGTCACAGCTTTCTTGAACTGCCTGAAAAGACAGTTTCAGTAGAAGGAGGGAGACGGAGGGGAGGGGTCAGAGCTGTGGCAGGGCAGGGCTAGGCTCACCTCATGGCCAGGTACATAGGCCGGATGGCAAAGAGAGGGAAAGTGTGCACCTTGATCATGATGGTCATGAAAGCCATGTACAGCAGAACCTTGATAAAGCCTGGGGGCAAGGGGTGCAGAGAGCGGCAGGTCACAGGACCTGGTAGGCAGGGCTGGGGACACTGGTGCAGGTCAGGGGAGGTCCAGGCTCGTCTCACCTGTAAACAGCTCCGTGTAGAGCATGTACACGGCCTTATTGTCCCAGGGATTCTCGCTCTGGAGGTCCACAGAGTGCAGCACGTACTTGATGAAGATGGTGAGCACCATAGTCATCAGAATGGCATACTGGGGGCGGGGGACGGACATAAGAACACAGGCCCCGTGCTCCAGCCGAACTGCTGTCCCCAGGCCTGTGCACAGCGGAGTGCCACGGTACAAGCACAGGCTTGGACACAGCCGGGGGCCTCCTAGCTTCTCCACTCACTAGCTAGTGTGACTTTCAGCAACTCGTAGACCTCTCTGAACCTCAGTTTGCTTGTCTGTAAATGACAGAATTAACTGTTCCTTTATAACAACGTTGTTTTGCTGATTAAAAGAGATGCAGGTCAAGTGCTCAGCACAGGGCCTGGCATACAGTAAGCACTCAACAGACGTGAACTGTTGTCACTGGACACGTTCTTCCTCTGCTGGGGACACACCTCCCCAGCTGTCCATCAAGCTAATTCCTTCTGTCCATCAACAGCCAGCTCCTCTGGCATCAACTTCCGGGAAGCCTTCCCTGAGCGCCAGGTCAGGGCTCCTCCTCCACACGCGCCTTTCTGTGCCGTCCCCACTCTCCTAGGAGTGTGTAGAGGGCAGGGGCTGGGACTGACTGATGGCTGCTCCTTGGTGGCCCACACGAGCTGGCCACAGAGCAGGTGCTCGATAAAGGTTTGTCAGGGCACAACAGTGCCACCTTGGGCTTGTCCTCCCAACCTCCCAAGCCAGTTTTACCTCAAAGCCAAACACCAGCTGCACAGAGGCCCCACGGGTCAGGATGCTGTGATAGGCATGGCTGACGAAGAGGAAGTCCAGGATACCCAGGAGGAACATAAGGGCTGTGGGGACCCCCCAAATGGGAGGTTGGTGGGGTCAGCCCAGGGCCTGACAGCCACTTCCTGCTCTAAGACAGCTCCCACCCTCAAGCCCACCATGGCCCCAGCCATCTAGTCAGGTGGGCACACTCCATTGAACCCGGCCCCCTGGGAACTCCAGTTCTGCCTAGGGGTGGCCCAGGCTCCAGGTGAGGAGGCAAAGAGCTAAGGGGCTAGGCAGCTGAGAAGCCCTGGAGTGGAACAGGCAGAGATGATGCAAATTAACTTCCTAAATTATCTTTCCTGTACAGCTGAGGGCCGAGGGCAGCCTGTGCTCTATGGTATAGGTCCACGGTTAGTGACTTTTCATGTTCCAGTCCTTCATGGTGCCTCTTCTCCCTCCAGCTCCCTCCTCTCCACTCCCATGGGTCTCACTCACAGACAATGCGGCAGTGAAAGAGCCAGGAGATATTGGGGCTGCGTTCCATCTGAGGCAGAGGAGAGAGGGGGCCCGTCAGCAAGGCTGGGGCTCACCCCATGTCCCCACCCCAGCCCTCACTCCACAAGCCTGCCCTCCAGCCCTCTGTCTGCTCCAGAGAACCTCCCGACCCAACTCACAAAATCCACACGGTCCTCAGCCAGCCAGTGAAAACACTTGAGGAAGAGAAGGAGAGTGAAGAGCGCAACAAAGCGGGGGCTGAAGTCATCCCGAAAAACAGTGAAGGCCAGACAAGTCTCAGTGACAGCATACCAGGAGCGTTCCAGAAGATGCTGGAGGTTGGGCAAGGAATGATGTGGAACTCAGACATTCTGTTTGCCCAGCTCCCTGCCCCTCACCTTGGGAGCCATGAACATCTCACCTCCATCTCTGCTGCCCTCAGCTGTCCGAAGAACACCTTGCCCATCACCTTGCCCAAGAGGAAGACAAGGACGAAGGCCTGGATGTACAGGACCTAGGAGGGAGGAGAGGCTATGGTTTGAGGTCACTTTCTGCTTTGCTCTGTCCGGGGCTCATCATTCAGGAACCTCTCCACATCCCCATCACAATTTGTTCAAAGTTAGGCCTGGCAGCTACTTCACTTGTCTCCCACTTACCTGACCTTTAGCCCCGCCCCTGTCTCAAACAGACTCCTCCTTCCCTCCCAGGAAGCTCCTCCCTCCCTGAGCCCTGAACTCACTGCCATGCTGGGGCTAGACTTGGTCAAGTACACCACGGTGGGGTAGAACTGGTGCTTGAGGTAGTAGGCATGAGCCACCACGGCCCCGGTCAGCGCCAGGCTGGCCGCCATCATCACGGCGGTGCGGAACATTGCCCTGGCCTCGGGACCTGCAGGGGGAAAGAACTGTGTGACGCCCGTGCTGTGCACACCTAGCACAGTGCCTGAGACGCAGTGCGAATAAACAGGAGAAACAAAAGGAAACCTCACTTCGTCCTCACCATCATCGCATCAAGAATAGCATATACTCCCCCATTTTACAAATTAGAAGACTGAGACTCAAAGGGGTTAAGTGATCACACTGACGCAAGGCCAGCAGCCTGGGTTAGTCTTGTTTCAAATCTAGGGCTCTTTCCACGCCGCCTGCCAGACCGCCGCCTCCAGGGAAGAATGAGGAAAGGCAGCAGAGTCGGAGGAGGAGGGAACTGCTCCCGGTGCCCCTAAAGTGACGGTGATGGAGTGGGATGCAAAAGAAGAAATCTCCCGCAGTGGGAACGTGCGGCCTGGACCGGGAGAAGCCAAGGCGCTGGGGGGCGCAGCCGGGCAGGCGACAGCGCTGGTGACAGCTCCGCCAGGGTGGGCAGCTCCGACGCGCGCCCCGCGGGAGCGGGCGGGGTACGTCAGCCTGGAACCCTGGCGCTCCCCAACCCCCGGGGCAGTGACAACTCGGGGCACCGGAGAAACGGCCGACCGTCAGGATGCAGAGGCGGGACGGAGAGGGACCCGGGTCGCCTCCACGGTCGCGCACCTGTAAACGCCAGGAGCTGCGAGCGTCGCAGGCGGGGCCGGGCCTCTGAGAGCGGCCGCGCGGGCGCCTGTCTAGGGCCAGCTGACAGGCCGAAAGCGGGCGGCGGGGCTGAGGGGGCGCGCCGACCCCGGAGACCTGAAGGGGAAAGATCTAGGTCCTGACTCCAACCCCAACCCGGGCCCGACCCCTGCCCACTCACCAGGAGCCCAGCGCCGCGAGCCCGCTCAAACCCCGCGACTGCGGAGGCGACCCCGGTTAACAACACTCCCCACCCACTGCGAGCCGGAACTTCGGGGGTGAGACACCTCACTTCCGGCGGGGCGGGGCGGGGAATGGATCGTACCAAGTGCCGCCTTTCCTTGCCCGCGCAGCGCGCTCCCCGCGGTGCCGGGAACAGTAGTCCCACCACCCAACTGGGGTTCGTGCTCACGGTTCGAGCGACAGATGGGAGAGGTGGTCTAAGCGGAATAGGGCAACCCGGAGAGGATTAGAGACTCCCTATTAGTCACAGATGGTATCGTCTCCGCCTCTGAGTGGACTCAACCTAGCGGAGGACTCTCAAAGCGGCTGGATTGGCGGGGGGTGGGGGGGCATTGTGCGGGCCGTACCATTTGGAGGGGTGAGTATGCAAGGGACAGACATTAAAGGTCTAAGAGAAATAAAGTGTCTTAGAGACTCATTCCAGGGGGATTCACAACAGTCTGACAAATCAGATGCTTTCTAAGAGAACTGGATGCAGGAAAGAAACATATGTCTCCTCTTAGATCACCCCCAAATTGTGTGGGAGTGAGTTGGGTCCCCGTGGCTGCTACTGATTGCTCGAAATAGAGTTACGCGGACCAATAAGAAAAAGAAAGGAAAATCGCTGGCCTATAGAAAGAGAAAAGCAGGTGAGTGGTTGCTAGGGGCGGAAGGTAGCGTTGCCTAGGGCTAGGTCCAACCCGGGTGGGCAGAGAGTAGAAAAGGCGCAATCTGTGGGCGGGTGTTCCTCTTCTGCCCCAGGGGACGTTTGCTGCGCTACGAAAGGGAGCTGTGCCTGCGACTGAGTAGAAGGCAGACCTTTCATTCCGGATAATCTTGGGATGGGAGTGTTCTGTGCAAAGGGATGGATTTCAACGTCGCATGCCCGCACCCCTCCCCAAGCCTACAGCTTTGCTGTCCTTATATCATTCAGTCCTGGGCCGTAGGCGCAGCTTCCCCTGGTCTTGGCTGTCTATGTCTCCGCAGCCAACCCAGTCGGCTCATTGACAGAATGGAGCTAATGCACCCACTTTGTGCCTTGCGTTTTCCTCCATCATCTAATTTAATCATCAGTCACTAAAGTTAATAAGCTAGGTGGTGCTATCCTCATTTTACGTGGGACCAATTGAGGTTCAGAAATTTAACAAGTCCTGGGATTGGCACCAGATCTCTCTGACCCTATATTCGCGTACCGTTAACCTCAATCACCTTTACCACCACCTGTTGACCTGAATTGGCCTGACCAGTTTAGCTTGTAACCTGTCACTGAGTTGGCTCCCCCATAAGTCCGTCTATGACTGTCTAGTGACTACGTCCAGTAGCCAGCTTTCAGTTCTTGCCTGACTCAACCTCTCTCTCCTTCTTAAAAGTCTCCTCCCTGAGCTTCTGTCTCCTCCCACATGCCTCTGCTTTTCTCCCCAGCTATGTCTCTGTCCCCTTCCTTTTACTTAAATGCTGTCCACATTGGCCACTTCTGTCTGCTTTCCCTGCATGATCCTCTCTGCTCCTGTGGTTTCAATACCCCTGCCCTGTTGCTGATGACTCCCATGTGAGGTCTTCATCTGGGCTCTCTCCTGCTTTGAAAAAAATTCAGTGTCCCTAGTCCTCCACCCCAACCCCAGCTCCAGAAACGTGGGCATCACACTCACCATCTCCCTCTCTATCTGCCCCCCACATCCGAACTGGTAATTAAGTTATTTATTCAGTTGTCTGCAAATACGTATCCCATGCTGCCTGTTCTAGTAACTCAGTGAACAAAGCAAAGATCTTTGCCTTTGTGAAGTTTCACCCTAGTAGATGTGGTGGACAATAATATACATAATGTAAGTGCATTATCCAATATGTTGGAAGGTAATAAGTGCTGTAGGGGAAAAGTAGAGCAGAACAAAGGGGACCAGGAGTGTGGTGGGGTGCTCGAAGCAGGTTGCAGTATCAGCGAGAAGATGACATTTGAGCAAAGAGTTGAAGGAGCTGAGTGGATGTCTGGGTAGAGTTGCAGCTAGGTAAGGGTGGACCAGTCCTGGTTTGTTGGAGGAGGTGAGTGTGGCTGGAGTAGAAATAGCAAAAGGGTGAGTAGTAGGAGAGGGGGGCAGGGCCAGAAGGTGTTGGCCATTATAGGGACTTTGATTTTTACCCTGAGTGACATGATGAGCCATTGGAGGGTGTTGAGTAGAGGTGTAACATGTCCTACTTAGGTCTAAAAGGATCACTCCAGCTCCTGTGCTGTGGGATGTTGTGGGGTGGAGGACAAGGGTTTGGAGCAAGGAGATCAATTAGGAGGCTCTTGCAGTATATCAGGCAAGATACTGGCTTAAAAAAATGCACAACGTGAGAGTTGCAAGTTAAGTTGTATTCGGGTCAAAGTAAGGACTGCACCCCAAGAGACAGCATTTCAGATAGCTCTGAGAAGCTGCTCCGAGGAGGCAAAGGGGGGGGAACCCAGTTATATAGAAGTTTTGTAACAAAGGGCAGGTAGTCTGAACATCAAAAGATTATTGTTAATTAAAGAAAACCAGATATATCAAGTTAAGGAATTTAGTGCTTTTCTATGTATGGGAAGATGCAAGAGTCTGGGCTCACTGAAATCATTCCTTTGATATGCACCTCAGCTATCTGGGGCCAGTATCCTGTGTTTTCACATCCTGAGTTTCCTCAGGGCTCACTGGCTCATGTTGGATGGCTGCAATCGTTGATGGCTGTGACATCCTTTGTTTACTGATATGGCAGGAAATATTCCATATATAAATATTCCATTTATCAATATGAAGTTCTATTGAGTCTACCTCCTGAGTGTCTCTAGAATTTATTCTTTCTCTTCCATCTTCATCTCCTAGGCCTAGTTCAGACCAGCATTATCTCATGCTTGGGCAAATGCAACAGTCACCTAACTGATCTCCTTTCCTACACTCTCCTCCCTATTAACTGTCCAAGCAGTGGCAAAAAAGATCCTCTGACACCTCAGTACATATCTTGCCTCCCTTTCCCAAACACTGCCCTTCAGGCCTATGCCCCATTTCTGAGGGGTCCCGATGCACCATACATACCATGACCCAAGTGGGACCCTCAACTTTTTTTTTTTTTTTTTTTTTTTTTTAGAAATTCACGTTCTTTTATTTATTTATTTATTTATTTATTTATGACTGTGTTGAGTCTTCCTTTCTGTGCGAGGCCTTTCTCTAGTTGCGGCAAGTGGGGACCACTCTTCATTGCGGTGCGTGGGCCTCTCACCATCGCGGCCTCTCTTGTTGCGGAGCACAGGCTCCAGACGCGCAGGCTCAGTAATTGTGGCTCACGGGCCCAGTTGCTCCGTGGCATGTGGGATCTTCCCAGACCAGGGCTCGAACCCGTGTCCCCTGCATTGGCAGGCAGATTCTCAACCACTGCACCACCAGGGAAGCCCCGGGACCCTCAACTTTAAAAAAAAAAAAAAATTAATTAATTTTAGGGGGCTGCGTTGGGTCTTCGTTGCTGCACGTGGGCTTTCTCTAGTTGTGGCGAGTGGGGGCTACTCTTCGTTGCAGCACGCAGGCTTCTCCTTGCAGTGGCTTCTCTTGTTGAGGAGCACAGGCTCTAGGCGCACGGGCTTCAGTAGTTGTGGCATGCAGGCTCAGTAGCTGTGGCACGCGGGCTTAGTTGCTCTGCGGCATGTGGGATCTTCCCAGACCTGGGATAGAACGTGTGTCCCCTGCACTGGCAGGCGGATTCTTTTTTTTTTTTTTTAATAAATTTATTTACTTTATTTATTTATTTTTGGCCGCGTTGGGTCTTCATTGCTGCGCACAGGCTTTCTCTAGTTGCGGTGAGTGGGGGCTACTCTTCGTTGCTGCGGTGCGTGGGCTTCTCATTGTGGTGGCTTCTCTTGTTGCGGAGCATGGGTTCTAGGCACATGGGCTTCAGTAGTTGCGGCACGCAGGCTCAGTAGTTGTGGCTCACAGGCTCTAGAGCACAGGCTCAGTAGTTTTGGCGCACGGGCTTAGTTGCTCCACGGCATGTGGGATCTTCCCAGACCAGGGCTCAAACCCATGTCCCCTGCATTGGCAGGTGGATTCTCAACCAGTGCGCCACCAGGGAAGCCCTGGCAGGCAGATTCTTTATCCACTGCACCACCAGGGAAGTCCGACTCTCACCTTTTGTATAGGCCTTTCCTTCTCCAAAGACTGTCTTTCTCTTCAATTATCAACACAGTAAACATTGCTTAACTCCTCAGTCTGGATGGTGGCCCCTTCCATGTGTTCCCACAATGCTTTGTGTTTCCCCCATCATGGGGCTTAGCACCCTGTGCTGACATTGGCAATGGACTTAAATCTCACTTGCAGAGGCCCTGAGCTTAAGGATGGAGGCCTGAGTCTTTTTTCCTCACACTGAACAGAAGAAGTAGATTTCCAAGCAAAGAATATCACCAGTGTTAAAGAAGGTCATTTTATTATGATAAAGGGGTCAGTCAATCAAGAAGACATATAACAATCCTAAACATTTGTGCACCTAATAACAGAGCTTCAAATTACAAGTAACAACTGATTGAATTGCAGGGAGATATAGGGAAATCCATAATAATAGTCAAAGATTTTAATAATCTTCTTTCATTAATTGATAGAACAACAAGTAGGCAGAAAATCAGCAAGGATCGAGTAGACTTGAGCAATACTATCAACCACTGGACCTGATTAACATTTACAGAACACTTCACCCAACAAGAGCAGAATACATGTTTTTCTTAAATGCACATAAAACATTTACCATGACACACATATTTGGGGACATTAAACAAGACTCAATAAATTTAAAAGAATTCAACCCACATAAAGTATTTCTATGACCGCAATGGAATTAACTTAGAAATCAATAAGAGAAAGATGCCTGGAAAATCCCAAAATTTTTGGAAACAAAACACTTCTAAGTAAGTAATGGATTAAAGAATAAATCAAAAGGGAAACTAGAAAGTATTTTTAACTTAGTAAAAATGAAAACACACATAATAGAATTTGTGGGATTCCACTAAAGAATTTGGGGGAAATTTATAGTCCTAAATTCTTATATTAGAAAAGAAGAAAGGACTGCTTATGACCTCAGCTTCCACCTTAAGAAACTAGAAAGAGAAGAAAAAAATCAAACCCCAAATAAGCAAAATAAACGAAGTAATTAACTCCAAAAAGGAAATCAATGAAATAGAAAACAGAAACAAAAAATAGAGAAAATCAAAGAAACCAAAAGCTGGTTCCTTGAAAAGATCAATAAAATTGACAGACTTCCTAACCAGATTGATCAGGAAAAAAAGAAAAAGATACAAATTACCAATATCAGGATTGAGAGAGGTGACATCTCTATAGATTCTACAGATATTAAAAGGGTAATAGGGAGTATCATGAACAATTTTATGCCAATAAATTAGACAAATTCTAAGATGAGGAGCAAGGCAAGGGTGTCTGCTTTTCCCACTTCCACTCAACATTATACTGGAGGTCCTTGCCAGGGCAATAAAGCAAGAAAAAAAAGCATACAGATTTTAAAAGAAGAAATAAAACTGTCTTGGTTCACAGACAACATAATTTTCTATACATATAATCCTAAGGAAGCCACAAAAAAGTTTCTAGAACTAACAAGTGAGTTCAGCAAGGTTGTAGGATAAAAAGTCAATATACAAAAGAAATTGCATTTCTAAATACAGTAAACAATCAGAAATTTAAAAATTTAAAATACTACTTATAGAGCATTAAAATATGAAATGCTTAATGATAAAATTAATGTAAAAATATGCAAGACTTATACAGTGAAAAGTATAAAACATTGCCAAGAGAAATTACATATCTAAGTAAATGGAGAGGTATACTGTGTCTGTGGATCAGAACACTTAACACTTCTATGATGCCAATAAAATAGAGAAGATTAATGAAGTTCAAAGCTGGCTCTTTGAATAAGCTAATAGGCAAAATTCTGGCAAGACTGATCAAGAACATAAAGTGAAGGTAAAAATAAACAATATAATGAATGAAAAAGGGAGATAACCACAGACACAATGGAGATTTAAAAATAATAAGTGTGGGGACTTCCCTGGTGGCGTAGTGGTTAAGAATCCACCTTCCAATGCAGGGCACGCAGGTTCAATCCCTGGTCAGGGAACTAGATCCCACATGCATGCTACGACTAAGAGTTCGCATGCCACAACTAAGGAGCCCGCCTGACGCAATTAAGACCCGGCAGCAACCAAAAAAAAAAAGAATATTCATCCTCTAACAAAAAAAAATAATAAGAGTGTAGTAGGTGCAATTTTATGGTGACAAATTTGAAAACTTAGGTGAAAGTAACAATTTCCTAGAAAACAAAAGATGTGTAAAACTGACCCAACATGAAATAGAAAACATGACTAGACCAATAAATATACTTTTTAAAGTTGCTAAGAGAGTAGATATACTTTTTTGATATTTATTTATTTATTTGGCCGTGCTGGGTCTTAGTTGTGGCACACGGGATCTTCGTTGCAGCAGGCGGATCTTTAGTTGCGGCATGTGGGATCTAGTTCCCTGACCAGGGATGGAACCCGGGCCCCCGGCATTGGGAGCGCAGAGTCTTAACCTCTGGACCACCAAAGAAGTCCCTCATGCCTGTTTCATAGATGAGGAAACTGAGGTACAGAAAAGTTAAGTGACTTGCCCAAGGTTTGCACAGCTAATAGGGAAAGGCAAAGTCAGGATTTAAAGCAGGCAGTGTGATCCCACAGCCCCCCTCTCACCCTGTGTACTTTGTAACATGTCCATTTTCTCAATCCCCGTGACAACGTGTTGTTTCATTCATGAGAAAGCGGAGGCTCAGAGAGGCTAAGGGTCTTGGCCCCAGTCACCCTGGAGAGTGGCTGAGCTGGGCCTGTCTGGCTGTCTGACGCACCACAGCCCTCCTAGCCAGCTGCCAGGTCCCACTGCCTGGCCCCCACCCCCCAGTGCCTGTGAGGAGTTCCACCCCCCAATCCAAGCAGTGTCAGGGGGCTGAGTCATTCCCAACAGTCTCTGGGCAAAGCCGGGGAACAGCCACCACAAGGCTAGACAGACTGGCCGTCCTCGGAGGGCAGAGCAGGATCAGGAGCCCAAGTCTCTGCCCGCTGCAGGGTGCAGGCAGCCAGGTGTGAGGCCATGGCAGGACGCAACTCGGGCCACCATGGGCTTCAGGGAAAGAGACATACATTACAGGGGACAGGTCCAGGAACAGCACCTATCACCCAAGTCTAGTACAGACAAAGAAAGGTGTGGCTTGGGCAGACAGCTGGCACCCGGCCAATCAACACACTTTTCTGGAACCTTTTATGTGTCAGACACGGGGCTGGGTGCTGGGAACTCAGTTGTGAGCAAAAAGACACCTTCCGCCCTCCTGAGCCTTCTTGCCCAGGGTAAGAAATCTGGGGCACAAAACCTTTCCTCCTACTTCTCGCTTGCTCCTGTCTCCTTCCCCTTAGAATAGATGGAGTTTCCCTCTTCCCATGGATTCAGTTGTTTTTTCATCCAACAAGTATATAGTGAGTCCCCGCCATCAGCCAGGCCTTGTTCTAAGTGTAGAGAATGCATTTGTGAACAAAATAGATAAAAATCCCTGCCCTCACGGAGCGTACGGTCAATAAAAGACAACAAATACACAAGGAAACACATAGGGAAGTGAGGACTTTGGGAAATCAAGAGGGTAGGGGAGGTGGAGCAGATGAGGAGGACCCTGAGTGTTTGAAAGGAGGACAGCCAGTTCTCTCTGAGCAGGAGGTGTGTACAGATGTGGATTCAGGTAGATTCAGGAGCAGGAAAAGAGAAAGAGTGTTGGAGGTGAGGAGTGAGAAGTTGTGATTAGTTATCTCAGAAAGAGGGAGTAGGAACTTTGTATCGAGCTGCAGAAGGAGTGCCAGGAAGCATGAGTGTCCAAAGAATTTTATGACCTTAAGGCCCCGAGTTCAAAGGGAAGCAACCCTCTGGTTATCTGATTTGTTTTCTCCTCTGTTGCAGGTACTAAGTAGGTGGATGGAAGGGTTCAGCCAGAGTTGGAGTCTCCTAGGTGTGGTAGTTTTAGGATATGTCCATACATTCATGATACCTCTCTTTTCAAGAGGTGGACCCTAATTCCCCTCCCCTTGAGTATAAGCTGGACTCAGTGATTTGCTCCTAACGAATAGAATAAAAGTGATGGTGTGAGACTTTGGAGGCTTGGTCACGAGAGGCACTTTGGCTTCCTGCTTGCTCTGTCTTGGGTCAATCGCTCTGGAGGAAGCCAGCCGCCATGGCATGAAGACACTCAAGCAGCCCTATGGACAGGTCCACATGCGGAGGAACTGAGGCCAACAGCCAACAGCAATGGCAGTGACCCCCTGGGAAGGGGATCCTCCAGCCTCAGCCAGGCATTCAGACGACTGCAGCTCTGGCCAACTTCACTACAAATCTCATGAGAGACTGTGAGTCAGAACCTCCCAGCTAAGTTGCTCCTGAATTCCTGACCCACAGAACAGCGAGATGAAATGCTTTTTGAAAAAATTTAAGCCCCAAAGTTCTGGGGTAATTTTTACACAACAATAGTTAACTAATACACCAGGTGTCTTGGATAGAGTGAGGAGCGATTGGAGGGTGGGCTTCTACCGGGTAATTCAAGAACCCAGGCTCCTTGCATCTGGTGGCCCTACCATTCCCTAGGGACCCTTGGAGTTACCTGGAAATCTTCTGCATTTGGCTGGAAGTCAAATGACAGTGAGGCAGATCGTAAGAGAGGGAGGTTTTCAAAGGCCATACCTGGTAATGAATAATAAAAAGTAATGAAAAATGGGATGAGGAAGTGACTTTTAAGATGGAACCAAAAGATGATTAGAAGGTAGGAAGGGAGAAAGGAAGAAAGATCAGTGGGAAGACCTCTGGCCTGAAAGTCTGGATGTATTTTATTTTTGAGCTCGTGGATTATTACATAGGCATATGGGAGTCCACGGATTTTTTTTAAATTTTTATTTATTTATTTATGGCTGTGTTGGGTCTTCATTTCTGTGCGAGGGCTCTCTCCAGTTGCGGCGAGCGGAGGCCACTCTTCATCGCGGTGCGCGGGCCTCTCACTATCGCGGCCTCTCTTGTTGCGGAGCGCAGGCTCCAGACGCGCAGGCTCAGTAGTTGTGGCTCACGGGCCCAGCTGCTCCGCGGCATGTGGGATCTTCCCAGACCAGGGCTCGAACCCGTGTCTCCTGCATTGGCAGGCAGATTCTCCGCCACTGCACCACCAGGGAGGCCCTGGGTGTATTTTAGTAAGTAAAGAGAATCCCAGCGTGACTGGAGCTTGGGGAGAGAGGCTGAGAATGGCCGAAAATGAGTCTGAGGAGGTGGGTGGAGCCAGATGGCGCAGGGTCTGGTAAAACAGCCTCTTAGGACTTTATTCAGGGTCAGTGGGAAGAAACTGCGGGTTTCCGCAGGAGATAGCTGAGCGGATCTGGACAGAGCGCCGGCCTGGAGGAGGGAGGGGAGCATCAGTTGGAGCCGGAAGAGTGGTCAGGAAGCTGATGCAGCCGCTCAGGGGGAGATAAAGACAGCCCGCTCTGGGCTGGGCGGGGTGGACGGAGATGCTGCAGGTACGAAGGGCCAGGAGGCAGCATTTGATTAAGTGTGTGTGTGTGTGTGTGTGTGTGTGTGTGTGTGTGTGGAGCGGGGGGAGCGGGAGGGAAAGGGCCCCAGCAGGCCCAGTCTTCTATGTGGAAGGTAGAATTATTCTCAAGGACAGGGGAATCCCAGAGACAGCAGGTTTACAGGCAGCATGTTGAGTTCACTTTGTAAAATAATGCAATATTTGATACGTACAAAATAATTGATGTCAAATATACATAAGCAATAGAGTGAAATAATAAACACCCAACTTGAGAAACAGACTATTAGCAACATCGCCGTCTCCCATCACGTCTCCCTGTCTCCCACCACAAGATACCACACCCCCAATTTTATTATTTTTATTTTTTAAAATACCTTTATATAGTGTATTCCTTCAGATGTATCTTTTTTTTTAATTTAATTTTTTTATTTTTTGGCCGAGCCACTCGGCATATGAGATCTTAGTTCGCAACCAGGGATGGAACCCGCACCCCCTGCAGGGGAAGCGGGGAGTCTTAACCACTGGACCGCCAGGGAAGTCCCCTATTATTTTTAAATATTAATTATTTTTAAACTCATTACCTTGCTTTTATTTTTCTCATAAACCCAAGTGGTTATTTTATTATAAATATGCTTACAAAAATGTTCCAGTTAATCATTGAAAGGATTTTCTTTTTCAGTGCAAAATTTTTTTAATATACATTTATTTATTTATTTTTTTGCTGCGTTGGCTCTTCATTGCTGCACACGGGCTTTCTCTAGTTGCAGAGAGCGGGGGCTACTCTTCCTTGTGGTGGGCAGGCTTCTCATGGTAGTGGCTTCTCTTGTTGCGGAGCACAGGCTCTAGGCTCACGGGCTCAGAAGTTGTGGCACACGGGCTCAGTAGTTGTGGCTCACGGGCTCTAGAGCGCAGGCTCAGTAGTTGTGGTGCACGGGTTTAGTTGCTCCGCAGCATGTGGGGTCTTCCAGGACCAGAGCTCGAACCGGTGTCCCCTGCATTGGCAGGCAGATTCTTAACCACTGCGCCACCAGGGAAGTCCCTTCAGTGCAAAATTGACTGCACTCCAGGTAAAGCTGCCAATAACTTGATCCACCTCAGCAACTGGCTCAGACTTTCTGCCCAGCCACTGCCCCTCCCATTGCTTTAACCACTTGTCACCTTCTGCCCCATGGGATCTGTATCACTGGGCAAGGCAAGATGTGCCTCGGCATTCATTGAGATGGTGCACTTTTTCTCCTCTAATCTATTAAAGAGGTAAATTACATTAATTTCCTTGTCTCTAACCTTGCAGTTTTGGAGTAAATCCAACTTGGGCACCGTGTGTTATCTTGTCTATATATTACCAGGTTCAGTTTAATAATTTGCTTAGGATATTTTACATCCGTGTCTATGAGCCTGCAGTACTTCTTTCTTTTTTAGCTTTTGGTATCAAGTATGCTACCTTTATGACATGTGAGAGGGAAGGTCCCTCTTTTTATATACCCTGGCAGGATTTGTACAAGATAGAATTATTTGTTCTTTGAATGTTCGATTAATCTTACTGTTGGAGCCATATAGGCCTGGGGTTTTCTTTGTGATAAGATTAAAAAAATTTTATTTTATTGAAGTGTAGTTGATTTACAATGTTGTGTTAGTTACTACTATACAGCAAAGTGATTCAATTATACATATATATACATTCTTTTTTCAAAATATGCTTTTCCATTATGCTTTATCATAGGATCTTTTTTTTTTTTTTTTTTTATGTCTGAAACATTTATATTAACATATTCCCATACATATTTCCATACAAATACAAATATGATTTTTAGAAATTTCATGTAATGTCTGAAACATTTATATTAACATATTTCCATACATATTTCCATACAAATACAAATATAAGATTTTTAGAAATTTCATGTAATGTCTGAAACATTTATATTAACATATTTCCATACAAATAACCCAATGAAAGTTTAGTATTAGTTGTTTTGTTTGTTTTTTTATACTGCAGGTTCTTATTAGGCATCAGTTTTATACACATCAGTGTATACATGTCAATCCCAATCGCCCAATTCAGCACACCACCATCCCCACCCCACCGCAGTTTTCCCCCCTTTGTGTCCATATGTCCATTCTCTACATCTGTGTCTCAACTTCTGCCCTGCAAACTGGCTCATCTGTACCATTTTTCTAGGTTCCGCATACATGCATTAATATACGATATTTGTTTTTCTCTTTCTGACTTACTTCACTCTGTATGACAGTCTCTAGATCCATCCACGTCTCAACAAATGACTCAATTTCGTTCCTTTTTATGGCTGAGTAATATTCCATTGTATATATGTACCACATCTTCTTTATCCATTCGTCTGTTGATGGGCATTTAGGTTGCTTCCATGACCTGGCTATTGTAAATAGTGCTGCAATGAACATTCGGGTGCATGTGTCTTTTTGAATTACGGTTTTCCCTGGGTATATGCCCAGTAGTGGGATTGCTGGGTCATATGGTAATTCTATTTTTAGTTTTTTAAGGAACCTCCATATTGATCTCCATAGTGGCTGTATCAATTTACATTCCCACCAACAGTGCAAGAGGGTTCCCTTTTCACCACACCCTCTCCAGCATTTGTTGTTTGTAGATTTTCTGATGATGCCCATTCTAACAGGAGTGAGGTGATACCTCATTGTAGTTTTGATTTGCATTTCTCTAATAATTAGTGATGTTGAGCATCTTTTCATGTGCTTCGTGGCCATCTGTATGTCTTCTTTGGAGAAATGTCTATTTAGGTCTTCTGCCCATTTTTGGATTGGGGTGTTTGTTTCTTTGATATTGAGCTGAATGAGCTGTTTATATATTTTGGAGATTAATCCTTTGTCCGTTGATTCATTTGCAAATATTTTCTCCCATTCTGAGGGTTGTCTTTTCGTCTTGTTTATGGTTTCCTTTGCTGTGCAAAAGCTTTGAAGTTTCATTAGGTCCCACTTGTTTATTTTTGTTTTTATTTCCATTACTCTAGGAGGTGGATCAAAAAAGATCTTGCTGTGATTTATGTCAAAGAGTGTTCTTCCTATGTTTTCCTCTAAGAGTTTTATAGTGTCCAGTCTTATATTTAGGTCTCTAATCCATTTTGAGTTTATTTTTGTGTATGGTGTTAGGGAGTATTCTAATTTCATTCTTTTACATGTAGCTGTCCAGTTTTCCCAGCACCACTTATTGAAGAGACTGTCTTTTCTCCATTGTATATCTTTGCCTCCTTTGTCATAGATTAGTTGACCATAGGTGCGTGGGTTAATGTCTGGGCTTTCTATCTTGTTCCATTGATCTATGTTTCTGTTTTTGTGCCAGTACCATATTGTCTTGATTACTGTAGCTTTGTAGTATAGTCTGAAGTCAGGGAGTCTGATTCCTCCAGCTCCATTTTTTTGCCTCAAGACTGCTTTGCCTATTCGGGGTCTTTTGTGTCTCCATACAAATTTTAAGATGATTTGTTCTAGCTCAGTAAAAAATGCCATTGGTAATTTGATAGGGATTGCATTGAATCTGTAGATTGCTTTGGGTAGTATACTCATTTTCACAATGTTGATTCTTCCAATCCAAGAACATGGTATATCTCTCCATCTGTTGGTATCATCTTTAATTTCTTTCATCAGTGTCTTATAGTTTTCTGCATACAGGTCTTTTGTCTCCCTAGGTAGGTTTATTCCTAGGTATTTTATTCTTTTTGTTGCAATGGTAAATGGGAGTGTTTCCATAATTTCTCTTTCAGATTTTTCATCATTAGTGTATAGGAATGCAAGAGATTTCTGTGCATTAATTTTGTATCCTGCAACTTTACCATATTCATTAATTAGCTCTAGCAGTTTTCTGGTGGCAGTTTTAGGATTCTCTATGTATAGTATCATGTCATCCGCAAACAGTGACAGTTTTACTTCTTCTTTTCCAATTTGTATTCCTTTTATTTCTTTTTCTTCTCTGATTGCCGTGGCTAGGACTTCCAAAACTATGTTGAATAATAGTGGTGAGAGTGGACATCCTTGTCTCGTTCCTGATCTTAGAGGAAATGCTTTCAGTTTTTCACCATTGAGAATGATGTTTGCTGTGGGTTTGTCATATATGGCCTTTATTATGTTGAGGTAGCTTCCCTCTATGCCCACTTTCTGGAGAGTTTTTATCAGAAATGGGTGTTGAATTTTGTCAAAAGCTTTTTCTGCATCTATTGAGATGATCATATGGTTTTTATTCTTCAATTTGTTAATATGGTGTATCACATTGATTGATTTGCGTATATTGAAGAATCCTTGCATCCCTGGGATAAATCCCACTTGATCGTGGTGTATGATCCTTTTAATGTGTTGTTGGATTCTGTTTGCTAGTATTTTGTTGAGGATTTTTGCATCTATATTCATCAGTGATATTGGTCTGTAATTTTCTTTTTTTGTAGTGTCTTTGTCTGGTTTTGGTATCAGGGTGATGGTGGCCTCATAGAATGAGTTTGGGAGTGTTCCTTCCTCTGCAATTTTTTGGAAGAGTTTGAGAAGGATGGGTGTTAGCTCTTCTCTAAATGTTTGATAGAATTCACCTGTGAAGCCGTCTGGTCCTGGACTTTTGTTTGTTGGAAGATTTTTAATCACAGTTTCAATTTCATTACTTGTGATTGGTCTGTTCATATTTTCTATTTCTTCCTGGTTCAGTCTTGGAAGGTTATACCTTTCTAAGAATTTGTCCATTTCTTCCAGGTTGTCCATTTTATTGGCATAAAGTTGCTTGTAGTAGTCTCTTAGGATGCTTTGTATTTCTGCAGTGTCTGTTGTAACTTCTCCTTTTTCATTTCTGATTTTATTGATTTGAGTCCTCTCCCTCTTTTTCTTGATGAGCCTGGCTAATGGCTTATCAATTTTGTTTATCTTCTCAAAGAACCAACTTTTAGTTTTATTGATCTTTGCTATTGTTTTCTTTGTTTCTATTTCATTTATTTCTGCTCTGATCTTTATGATTTCTTTCCTTCTGCTAACTTTGGGTTTTGTTTGTTCTTCTTTCTCTAGTTTCTTTAAGTGTAAGGTTAGATTGTTTACTTGAGCTTTTTCTTGTTTCTTTAGGTAGGCTTGTATAGCTATAAACTTCCCTCTTAGAACTGCTTTTGCTGCATCCCATAGGTTTTGGGTCGTCGTGTTTTCATTGTCATTTGTCTCTAGGTATTTTTTGATTTCCTCTTTGATTTCTTCAGTGATCTCTTGGTTATTTAGTAACGTATTGTTTAGCCTCCATGTGTTTGTCCTTTTTACGTTTTTTTCCCTGTAATTCATTTCTAATCTCATAGCGTTGTGGTCAGAAAAGATGCTTGATATGATTTCAATTTTCTTAAATTTACTGAGGCTTGATTTGTGACCCAAGGTGTGATCTATCTTGGAGAATGTTCCGTGCGCACTTGAGAAGAACGTGTAATCTGCTGTTTTTGGATGGAATGTCCGATATATATCAATTAAATCTATCTGGTCTATTGTGTCATTTAAAGCTTCTGTTTCCTTATTTATTTTCATTTTGGATGATCTGTCCATTGGTGTAAGTGAGGTGTTAAAGTCCCCCACTATTATTGTGTTACTGTCGATTTCCTCTTTTATAGCTGTTAGCAGTTGCCTTATGTATTGAGGTGCTCCTATGTTGGGTGCATATATATTTATAATTGTTATATCTTCTTCTTGGATTGATCCCTGGATCATTATGTAGTGTCCTTCCTTGTCTCTTGTAACATTCTTTATTTTAAAGTCTATTTTATCTGATATGAGTATAGCTACTCCAGCTTTCTTTTGATTTCCATTTGCATGGAATATCTTTTTCCATCCCCTCACTTTCAGTCTGTATGTGTCCCTAGGTCTAAAGTGGGTCTCTTGTAGACAGCATATATATGGGTCTTGTTTTTGTATCCATTCAGCCAGTCTATGTCTTTTGGTTGGGGCATTTAATCCATTCACGTTTAAGGTAATAATCGATATGTATGTTCCTATGACCATTTTCTTAATTGTTTTGGGTTTGTTTTTGTAGGTCCTTTTCTTCTCTTGTGTTTCCCACTTAGAGAAGTTCCTTTAGCATTTGTTGTAGAGCTGGTTTGGTGGTGCTGAATTCTCTTAGCTTTTGCTTGTCTGTAAAGCTTTTGATTTCTCCATCAAATCTAAATGAGATCCTTGCTGGGTAGAGTAATCTTGGTTGTAGGTTCTTCCCTTTCATCACTTTAAGTATATCATGCCACTCCCTTCTGGCTTGCAGAGTTTCTGCTGAGAAATCAGCTGTTAACCTTATGGGAGTTCCCTTGTATGTTATTTGTCGTTTTTCCCTTACTGCTTTCAATAATTTTTCTTTGTCTTTAATTTTTGCCACTTTGATTACTATGTGTCTCGGCGTGTTTCTCCTTGGGTTTATCCTGTATGGGACTCTCTGTGCTTCCTGGACTTGGGTGGCTATTTCCTTTCCCATGTTAGGGAAGTTTTCGACTATAATCTCTTCAAATATTTTCTCTGGTCCTTTCTCTCTCTCTTCTCCTTCTGGGACCCCTATAATGCGAATGTTGTTGCGTTTAATGTTGTCCCAGAGGTCTCTTAGGCTGTCTTCATTTCTTTTCATTCTTTTTTCTTTAGTCTGTTCCGCGGCAGTGAATTCCATCATTCTGTCTTCCAGGTCACTTATCCGTTCTTCTGCCTCAGTTATTCTGCTATTGATTCCTTCTAGTGTAGTTTTCATTTCAGTTATTGTATTGGTCATCTCTGTTTGTTTGTTCTTTAATTCTTCTAGGTCTTTGTTAATCATTTCTTGCATCTTCTCAATCTTTGCCTCCATTCTTATTCCAAGGTCCTGGATCATCTTCACTATCATTATTCTGAATTCTTTTTCTGGAAGGTTGCCTATCTCCACTTCATTTAGTTGTTTTTCTGGGGTTTTATCTTGTTCCTTCATCTGCGACATAGCCCTCTGCCTTTTCATCTTCTCTATCTTTCTGTCCATAGGATCTTGAATATAGTTCTCTGTGCTGTACAGCAGGACCTTGTTGTTTATCCATTCTATATCTTTGAGGTAAGATTTTATCTACTGATTCAATTTGTTTAATATTATAGGACTAATCAGGATGTATATTTCTACTTGTTTTAGTTTTGCTGAGTTTTATTTTTCTACAGGGACTTGTCTATCTTTATATAAATTTAAATATAAACAGTTAAATTGTATAAAATATAAAAGTTGGCATAAAGGTGTTCATAATATCTTCATATTTTTATTGTCGAACCTATCTCCCTTTTTATTCCTGTTATTGTTAATTTATGCCTTCTCTTTTATTAATTTTTTTATTTTCATTTTTTGTTGTGCCTTCTCTTTTAAAAATTACTCTGAATGCATCTTGCCAGAGGTTTGTCCATTTTATTGGTATCATCAAAGAACCAAATTTTGACTTTTCTGGTTCTTTCCATTAGTATATGTTTTCTATTAATTTCTGCTCTTTATTACTTTATTCCTTCTATTTTTAATTAGGTATATTTTTCTGCTCTTTTTAAAAAGATACTTATTTTGAAATAACTTTAGAGTTACATAAAATTGCAAAAACAGTGCAGAATTCCTGTATACCCTTCACCAAACTTCTTTTAATGGGAACATCTTACACAAGCATATGACAGTTGTTGAAGCTAGGAAATTAACAGCGATATACTGGTATTAGCTAATCGATATATCTTATTTTAATTGTGCCAGTGGTCCCACTAATGCCCTTTTCCTGGTCCAGGATCCAATCCAGGATTCCAAATTGCATGTAATCGGTTATTCATTGTTGTGTAGTAAATACCCTAAAACTCAGCAGCTTAAAACAACAAACATTTATTATCTCCTAGTTTCTGTGGATCAGGAATTTGGGAGCTGCTTAGCTGGGTAGTTCTTGCTCAGGGTCTCTGATGACATTGTACTCATGATGTCAGCCAGGACTGAGGTCATCTGACCTCTTAACCAGACTGGGGGATCTGCTGTCAAGATGGCTTATTCACGGAAGAGCAGGAGGCCTTGGTACCTCACCACGTGGGTCTCTCTGTAGTGACGCTTGAGTGGCCTCATGACAAGGCAGCTGGCTTCTCCCAGAGAAAGTAAGGTTGAAGTTGCAAAGTCTTTTATGATCTAGCTTCAGAAATCACAGGGTGTCATTTCCACAACGTTCTATTGGTAAACGGGTCAACCCTATTCCATGAATACCAGGCTCACTCGGAGGCCACCTGGGAGGCTGGCTACCACAGCTGCCCTGTCTCCTTGGTCTTCTCCAATCTGGAACAATATCTCAGATTTCTTTTTCTTCTATGAACTTGACACCTGTGAAAAGTATTGGCCAGTTATTTTGTAGAGTATCCCTCAGTTTGGATTTATCAGATGTTTTGTAATGATTACTTTGAGGTTATTCATTTGGGAGAAGAATAAAACAGAAGTGGGGACTTCGCTGGTGGTGCAGTGGTTAAGAATCCGCCTGCCAATGCAGGGGACACGGGTTCGAGCCCTGGTCCGGGAAGATCCCACATGCCATTAAGCCTGTGCGCCACAACCACTGAAGCCCGCTCACCCTAGAGTCTGCCTGCCGCAACTACTGAGCCTGCGCACCGCAACTACTGAGCCTGCGTGCCACAACTAATGAAGCCTGCACGCCTAGAGCCTGTGCTCTGCAACAAGAGACGCCACCGAAATAAGAAGCCTGCGCACCGCAGTGAAGAGTAGCTCCTGCTTGCTGCAGCAAGAGAAAGCCTGCGGCAGCAACAAAGACCCAACACAGCCAAAAATAAATAAAATTTTAAAAAGAAAGAATAAAACGGAAGTGATGTGTGCTTCTCAGTGAATCATATTGGATGGTATATGATGTTGGTTTGTTTTATTACTGGTCATGTTAACATTGATCACTTGGTTAGGGTGGTGTCTGCCAGGTTTCTCCACTGTAAACTTACTCTTTTCCCATTTGTGATTAGTAAACATCATGGGGGGAGATACTTTGAGTTTATGCAAATATCTTGTTTCTCATCATACTTTTGTTTACTAACTTTAGCATCCATCAATGATTCACGCCTGCAACAATTACTACTGTGGTATTTGCTTAAGGTGAATTTATTTATTTATTTGTTTTTGAATTTTATTTATTTTTTATACCGCAGGTTTTTATTACCTATCTATTTTATACATATTAGTGTATACATGTCAATCCCAATCTCCCAATTCATCCCCCGCCCCCCACAGCTTTCCCCCTGTGGTGTCCATATGTTTGTTCTCTACATCTGTGTCTCTATTTCTGCCTTGCAAACCAGTTCATCTGTACATTTTTCTAGATTCCACATATATGCATTAATATATGATATTTGTTTTTCTCTTTCTGACTTACTTCACTCTGTATGACAGTCTCTAGGTCCACTCACGTCTCTACAAATAACCCAATTTCATTCCTTTTTATGGCTGAGTAATATTCCATTGTATACATGTACCACATCTTTATCCGTTTGTCTGTCGATGGGCATTTATGTTGCTACTATGACCTGGATATTGTAAATAGTGCTGCAATGAACATTGGGGTGCATGTGTCTTTTTGAATTATGGTTTTCTCTGGGTATATGCCCAGTAATGGAATTGCTGGGTCATATGGTAATTCTATTTTTAGTTTTTTAAGGAACCTCCATACTGTACTCCATAGTGGCTGTACCAATTTACATTTCCACCAACAGTGTAGGAGGGTTCCCTTTTCTCCACACCCTCTCCAGCATTTGTTGTTTGTAGATTATCTGATGATGCCCATTCTAACCAGTGTGAGGTGATACCTCATTGTAGTTTTGATTTGTATTTCTCTAATAATTAGTGATGTTGAGCAGCTTTTCATGTGCCTCTTGGCCATCTGTATGTCTTCTTTGGAGAAATGTCTATTTAGGTCTTCTGCCCATTTTTTGATTGGGTTGTTTGTTTTTTTAATATTAAGCTGCATGAGCTGTTTATATATTTTGGAGATTAATTCTTTGTTGATTTGTTTGCAAATATTTTCTCACATTCTGAGGGTTGTCTTTTTGTCTTGTTTAAAGTTTCCTTTGCTGTGCAAAAGCTTTTAAGTTTCATTAGGTCCCATTTGTTTATTTTTGTTTTTATTTCCATTACTCTAGGAGGTGGGTCAAAAAAGATCTTGCTGTGATTTATGTCAAAGAGTGTTCTTCCTATGTTTTCCTCTAAGAGTTTTATAGTGTCTGGTCTTACATTTAGGTCTTTCACCCATTTTGAGTTTATTTTTGTGTATGGTGTTAGGGAGTGCTGTAATTTCATTCTTTTACATGTAGCGGTCCAGTTTTCCCAGCACCACTTATTGAAGACACTGTCTTTTCTCCATTGTATATCCTTGCCTTCTTGTCATAGATTAGTTGACCATAGGTGTGTGGGTTTACCTCTGGGCTTTCTATTCTGTTCCATTGATCTATATTTCTGTTTTTGTGCCAGTACCATTCTCTTTTGATTACTGTAGCTTTGTAGTATAGTCTGAAGTCAGGGAGTCTGATTCCTCCAGCTCCGTCTTTTTCCCTCAAGATTGCTTTTGCTATGCGGGGTCTTTTGTGTCTCCATACAAATTTAAGTTTGTTTTGTTCTAGTTCTGTAAAAAATGCCACTGGTAATTTGATAGGGATTGCATTGAATCTGTAGATTGCTTTGTGTAGTATAATCATTTTCACAATATTGATTCTTCCAATCCAAGAACATGGTATATCTCTCCATCTGTTTGTGTCATCTTTTATTTCTTTCATCAGTGTCTTATAGTTTTCTTAGTACAGGTCTTTTACCTCCTTAGGTAGGTTTATTCCTAGTTATTTTATTCTTTTTGTTGCAATGGTGAATGGGATTGTTTCCTTAATTTCTCTTTCTGATCTTTCATTGTTAGTGTATAGCAATGCCAGAGATTTCTGTCCATTAATTTTGTATCCTGTAACTTTACCAAATTCATTGATTAGCTCTAGTAGTTTTCTGGTGGCATCTTTAGGATTCTCAATGTATAGTATCTTGTTATCTGCAGACAGTGACAGTTTTACTTCTTCTTTTCCAATTTGTATTCCTTTCATTTCTTTTTCTTCTCTGACTGCCATGGCTAGGACTTCCAAAACTATGTTGAATAATAGTGGTGAGAGTGGACATCCTTGCCTTGTTCCTAATCTTAGAGGAAATGCTTTCAGTTTTTCACCATTGAGAATGATGTTTGCTGTGGGTTTGTCGTATATGGCCTTTATTATGTTGAGGTAGGTTCCCTCTATGGCCACTTTCTGGAGAGTTTTTATCATAAATGGGTGTTGAATTTTGTCAAAAGCTTTTTCTGCATCTATTGAGATCATCATATGGTTTTTATTCTTCAATTTGTTAATATGGTGTATCACATTGATTGATTTGCATATATTGAAGAATCCTTGCATCCCTGGGATAAATCCCACTTGATCATGGTGTATGACCCTTTTAATGTGCTGTTGGATTCTGTTTGCTAGTATTTTGTTGAGGATTTTTGCATCTATGTTCATCAGTGATATTGGTCTGTAATTTTCTTTTTTTGTAGCATCTTTGTCTGGTTTTGGTATCAAGGTGATGGCGGCCTCGTAGAATGAGTTTGGGAGCGCTCCTTCCTCTGCAACTTTTTGGAAGATTTTGAGAAGGATGGGTGTTAGCTCTTCTCTAAATGTGTGATAGAATTCACCTGTGAAGCCATCTGGTCCTGGACTTTTGTTTGTTGGAAGATTTTTAATCACAGTTTCAATTTCATTACTTGTGATTGGTCTGTTCATATTTTCTATTTCTTCCTGGTTCAGCCTTGGAAGGTTATATCTTTCTAAGAATTTGTCCATTTCTTCCAGGTTGTCCATTTTATTGGCATAGAGTTGCTTGTAGTAGTCTCTTATGATGCTTTGTATTTCTGCAGTGTCTGTTGTAACTTCTCCTTTTTCATTTCTAATTTTATTGATTTGAGTCCTCTCCCTCTTTTTCTTGATGAGTCTGGCTAAAGGTTTATCAATTTTGTTTATCTTCTCAAAGAACCAGCTTTTAGTTTTATTGATCTTTGCTACTGTTTTTTTTTTGTTTCTATTTCATTTATTTCTGCTCTGATCTTTATGATTTCTTGCTCTTCTTTCTCTAGTTCCTTTAGGTGTAAGGTTAGATTGTTTATTTGAGATTTTTTCTTGTTTCTTGAGGTAGGCTTGTATTGCTATAAACTTCCCTCTTAGAGCTGCTTTTCCTGCATCCCTTAGGTTTTGGATCGTCGTGTTTTCATTGTCATTTGTCTCTAGGTATTTTCTGATTTCCTCTTTGATTTCTTCAGTGATCTCTTGGTTATTTAGTAACGTATTGTTTAGCCTCCATCTGTTTGTGTTTTTTATGTTTTTTCCCCTGTAATTGATTTCTAATCTCATAGCATTGTGGTTGGAAAAGATGCTTGACATGATTTCAATTTTCTTAAATTTACTGAGGCTTGATTTGTGACCCAAGATGTGATCTATCCTGGAGAATGTTCTGTGCGCACTTGAGAAGAAAGTGTAATCTGCTGTTTTTGGATGGAATGTCCTATAAATATCAGTTAAATCTATCTGGTCTATTGTGTCATTTAAAGCCTCTGTTTCCTTATTAATTTTCTGTCTGGATGATCTGTCCATTGGTGTAAGTGAGGTGTTAAAGTCCCCCACTATTACTGTGTTACTGTCAATTTCCTCTTTTATAGCTGTTAACATTTGCCTTATGTATTGAGGTGCTCCTATGTTGGGTGCATATATATTTATAATTGTTATACCCTCTTCTTGAATTGATCCCTTGATCATTATGTAGTGTCCTTCCTTGTCTCTTGTAACATTCTTTAGTTTAAAGTCTATTTTATCTGATATGAGTATTGCTACTCCAGCTTTCTTTTGATTTCCATTTGCATGGAATATCTTTTCCCATCCCCTCACTTTCAGTCTGTATGTATCCTTAGGTCTAAAGCCGGTCTCTTTTTTTTTTTTTTTTTTTTTTTTTTAAACTAATCTATTTTATTTACTTATTTTTGGCTGCATTGGGTCTTCATTGCTGTGTGCTGGCTTTCTCTAGTTGCGGCGAGCGGGGGCCACTCTTTGTTGCGGTGCGCGGGTTTCTCACTGCGGTGGCCTCCCCTGTTGCAGAGCACGGGCTCCAGGCTCGCAGGCTCAGTAGTTGTGGCTCGCGGGCTCTAGAGTGCAGGCTCAGTAGTTGTGGCGCACGGGCCCAGTTGCTCCACGGCATGCGGGATCCTCCCGGACCAGGGCTCGAACCCATGTCCCCTGCACTGGCAGGCGGACTCTCAACCACTGCGCCACCAGGGAAGCCCTAAAGCCGGTCTCTTGTAGACAGCATATATATGGGTCTTGTTTTTGTATCCATTCAGCGAGCCTTTGTCTTTTGGTTGGAGCAGTTAATCCATTCACATTTAAGGTAATTATCAATATGTATGTTCCTATTTCCATTTTCTTAATTGTTTTGTGTTTGTTTTTGTAGGTCCTTTTCTTCTCTTTTGTTTCCCACTTAGAGAAGTTCCTTTAGCATTTGTTGTAGAGCTGGTTTGGTGGTGCTGAATTCTCTTAGCTTTTGCTTGTCTGTAAAGCTTTTGATTTCTGTGTCGAATCTGAATGAGATCCTTGCACGGTAGAGTAATCTTGGTTGTAGGTTCTTCTCTTTCATCACTTTAAGTATATCACACCACTCCCTTCTGGCTTGTAGAGTTTCTGCTGAGAAATCAGCTGTTAACCTTATGGGAGTTCCCTTGTATGTTATTTGTCATTTTTCCCTTGTTGCTTTTAATAATTTTTCTTTATCTTTAATTTTTGTCAATTTGATTACTCTGTGTCTTGGCATGTTTCTCCTTGGGTTTATCCTGCCTGGGACTCTCTGTGCTTCCTGGACTTGGGTGACTATTTCCTTTCCCATGTTAGGGAAGTTTTCAACTATAATCTCTTCAAATATTTTCTCGGGTCCTTCCTCTCTCTCTTCTCCTTCTGGGACCTCTATAATGTGAATGTTGGTGTGCTTAATGTTGTCCCAGAGGTCTCTTAGGCTGTCTTCATTTCTTTTCATTCTTTTTTCTTTATTATGTTCCACAACAGTGAATTCCACCATTCTGTCTTCCAGGTCACTTATCTGTTCTTATGCCTCAGTTATTCTGCTATTGATTCCTTCTAGTGTATTTTTCACTTCAGTTATTGTATTGTTTATCTCTGTTTGTTTGTTCTTTAATTCTTCTAGGTGTTTGTTCTTTAATTCTTCTAGGTCTTTGTTAAACATTTCTTGCATCTTCTTGATCTTTTCAAATTTATTTATTTATTTTTATCTTTGGTTGAGTTGGGTCTTCGTTGCTGTGCATGGGCTTTCTCTAGTTGTGGCGAGTGGGGGCTACTCTTCCTTGCAGTGCACGGGCTTCTCATTCTGGTGGCTTCTCTTGTTGCAGAGCATGGGCTCCAGACATGCAGACTCAGTAGTTGTGGCTCACAGGCTCTAGAGCACAGGTTCAGTAGTTGTGGCACTCAGGCTTATTTGCTCCGAGGCATGTGAGATCTTCCCAGACCAGGGCTCAAACCCGTGTCCCCTGCATTGGCAGGTGGATTCTTAACCACTGCACCACTAGGGGAGTCCCTTAACCATTTTAAAAGGTACGATTCAGTGTATTAGGTAGATTCACATTGTACAACCCTCACCACCATCCATCCATAAAACTTTTTTCCTCTTGCAAAACAAATTCTGTACCCATTAAACAATAACCCCCCAATTCCCTCTCTCCTCAGCCCCTGGCAACCACCATTCTACTTTCTGTCTTTATAAATTTGACTACTTCATACAATTTTTTTAAAAGTCTTTATTGAGGTATCATTCATATACCATATAATTTACTCCGGTGAAGTGTACAATTGAATGGTTTTTAGTATATTCACAAAGTTGTGCAACCAACACCACAATCCAAGTTCAGACCAGGGAAGTCCCTATTGTTGAGTTTTAAGAGTTCTTTGTATATATTGAATAACAGTCCTTTATCAGATATCTCTTTTGCAAATATTTTCTCCCTGTCTGTTGCTTATCTCTCATTCTATTGACATTGTCTTTTGCAGAGCAAGAGTTTTTCATTTTCATGAAGTCCAGTTTATCAATTGTTTTTTCACAGATCATGCCTTTGGTTTGGTATTTGAAAGGTCATGGCCTTATACCTTAAACTAATACAATGTTTTTGTTGTTTTTTTTAAAGATTTTTTAATTTTTGATGTGGACCATTTTTAAAGTCTCTATAGAATTTGTTACAATATTGCTTCTGTTTTATGTTTTTGGCCTTTCAGCCGTGAGGCATGTGGGATCTTAGCTCCCCTACCAGGGATTGAACCCACACCCCGTGCATTGGAAGGCAAAGTCTTTTTTTTTTTTTTAATATTTATTTATTTTATTTATTTTGGCTGCACCAGGTCTTAGTTGCAGCATTTGGGATCTTTAGTTGTGGCATGGGGACTTCTTAGTTGCGGCACGCGGGGTCTAGTTCCCTGACCAAGGATCAAACCCGGGCCCCCTGCATTGGGAGAGCGGAGTCTTACCCACTGGACCACCAGGGAAGTCCTGGAAGGCAAAGTCTTAACCACTGGACCATCAAGGAAGTCCCGTAATACAATGTTATATGTCATTTATATCTCAATATAACTGGAGGAAATAAGTCATGGCCAAACCCTAGGTCTATGATCCATTTTCAGTTAATTTTTGTAAAGGGTATAAGGTCTGTGTCTAGATTCCTTTTTTTTTTTTTTTTTTTTGCATGTGGATGTCCAGCTGTTCCAATACAATTTGTTGAAAAGAGTATCGTTTCTCCATTGTATTGCCTTTGCTTCTTTTCAAAGATAAGTTGACTATATTTATGTGGGTTTATTTTGGGCTCTCTAGTCTGTCCCACTGATCTATTTTCTATTATTTGCCAATACTATACTCTCTTGATTACCTTTTTAGTAAGTTTTAGAATCAAGTAGTGTCAGTCCTCCAACTTTGTGCTTGTCCTTCAATTATTATGTTGGCTACTCTGGGTCTTTTGCTTTCCATATAGACTTTAGAATCAGTTTGTTGATATCCACAAATCAGTGTGTTGATATGGGGGGTGGGGTGGGGGTAAGGGGTGTATTATTCAGCCACTGTTTTGTCAGAGGTTGTGCTTAAGCCCCTGTGTTGGAGAGGCTTCTGCCCTGTGTCGATAGGTGTGTATGTGGCTTGGGGAATATTTTCAACTGCCCCACATCCTGCTCTGGTTGCCCCTGAGTGGGTACAGCCTAGTATATGTGCACATCCTTCCCAAGCCCCAGGGTAGGCTGTGATCCAAGGAGGGCTCTTCCTGGCTGTCTCTCTCCCTGATTCCCTCTTAAATGTTCAGTTGCTGTGCCATTTTACTTGTTGATACTAGTATCTTAATTGCCCTCCACGAAAATATCGAAGATATATATCATTTTGTTTGATAATACTAATAGTTAGTTCCTTCAGGCAAAATGATGGAGCTCTTTATCTTTATGGCCTGCCTTTCCACCTGGGCAGAACCTCTGCCCCACCCTACAGAAACTGGGGGTGGGGAAAGCAGTCCATTTTCCATGAGTGACACCCCTGCTCTACAAGCTGGTGGGAGTGGGAGATAGTAGCCCCTGGTCTTCTTGACTTTTCTCTCCTGGCATGGAATCTCTGTCCTAGGAGAGAGCTGGGGCATAGGCCATGGGGATCCAGTATTTTAAGCCTGTCATACCCAGACAGTAGAGCTTCTTGCCTGCAAGTGTGGGTTGTGTGGGGGAAGAGATGACCTGTCCTCTTTTTCTGCACCTGCCTGGAACAGAGCTTCCACAATGGGGAGATGAGAAACACTGACGGCCTGCCCTTCCTGAGGTGAAAGCTTAGCTCTACACTGACACATTGGACTGGAGTGGGAGAGGGTGCCCCCTGCTTTCTTGGCTGCCCAGAGGGGGAAGAAAGAGAAAGCAGTGGGTGGTAGCTCAAATACCATAGACTCTCACTGTTTTTTTTAATTGAAGTATAGTTGGTTTACAATATTGTGTTAGTTTCAGGTGTACAGTATAGAGATACAGTATTTTTGCAGATTATACTCCATCATAGGTTATTACAAGATAATGGGTATAGTGCTCTGTGCTGTATAGTATATCTTTGTTGCAATCTCACTGTTCTTAGCAAGATTTCCTTAAATGAACGCTTCTGCGTTTGCTGGGTATGCCTTTAGGATAACCTCCAGACTAAATAATTGGGTTAAAAAAACTTTTTTTTCTAGTTTAATAGTTGTTTTACTGAGGAGAATTTCAACTGAACTCCTCATTCTGCTATTCTGAAAATCAATCTTAAGATTTAAAAAATTTTCTTGTTCCCATGGTTGTTTTCCTCTTGTCATTTATTTGCTATATATGTGCTTTCCCCCTGTTTTCTTGAAAAATTAGCTAGTTGTCTGTCTATTTGTTAATTTTTCCAAATATTCAGGCCTAATTTTTGTTCTCTACTGCATTAATCTTTACTTTATCTTTATTCTTTCCATCTTTGTGCTTTATTTTGGTTTACTTTGATGTTCTTTTTCTAGTTTTCTTAGAGCTGGGAATTAAACTCATTTCTTTTCATTCTTTTACTTTTAATGATATAAGTGTTTAATCCCATGAATGTTATTCTAATCATTGCTTTAAATGTATCTCATAGGGCTTCCCTGGTTGCTCAGTGGTTAAGAATCCGCCTGCCAATGCAGGGGACACCGGTTTGAGCCCTGGTCCGGGAAGATCCCACATGCTGTGGAGCAACTAAGCCCGTGCACCACAACTACTGAGCCTGTGTTCTAGAGCCCCTGAGCCACAACCACTGAGCCCACATGCCACAACTACTGAAGGCCATGCGCCTAGAGCCCATGCTCCGCAACAAGAGAAGCCACCATAATGAGAAGCCTGTGCACTGCAATGAAAAGTAGCCCCCACTCGCCACAACTAGAGAAAGCCCGCACGCAGCAACAAAGACCCAATGCAGCCAGAAATAAATGAATAAATAAATTTATTTTAAAAAATGTAACTCATAGAATCTGATATGTAGTATTTTCATTATCATTATTTTTGGGAATTTTGTATTCCAGTTTTTCACCTAATTAATTTTGTTTTTGTCTTTGTTAATGATTTCTCATTTTATTACATTCTGCTCAGAGAATATTGTTTATAATATTTCCATTTTATTCAACTTACTGATGATTTCTTTGTGACCTAATATATTATTAATGTTTTGTGGATATTTTGTTTCTTTGGATTTGTGGTTGTTTTTTTCAGCGGGAAGTTTCCTCAGTTGATGTGTACTGGATTTCATTTTCTATTTTTTGGTTTTTAATAATAGTTCCAAATGGATCTGTTACTTCTCTTCTTGTTCATTTTTTTGTGGTATTGGGGTGCTTTACAAGATTCCTAGCTCTATAGCACACTCTTATGTCAATATAGCAAAGTCCAGACACTTCAGTGGATTTTAATTTGTTTGTCTGGTTAGGGAAAGGGGTTTGTGTCCTCCAGTTTTTTTGTTTGTTTCTCTTTTGTCTTGCAAGACCCTAAATTTTTCCCTTTTGCTTTTTCCCCCTTCATCACTCAATTGCCCAAAGACTCTTCGACCATTTGGTGTTTTTTTTTCCTTTCCCAGAACCTATGTATTTTAAAGACTGACGCTTCAAATCCCACATATTTTTTAGTCCCTTCCCTGTAGTCTACACGCTGATCTCCCAGGACATTTTCCTATTATTTACAGACTGCAGAGGACGTCGTCTTCCTGATGGAGGTTCTAGATCGACCTTGGGCCCCGTTGCCAACTCCCCTCTTCTGTCTCTTCCCCGTTTATCTTGGTACAGAGCCTGGTGGCAGGGCTGTGTGGGGCTGGAGCGCAAGAGGTCCGCACAGCCCTGTGGGGGGCTTTCTTTTTATTTACAGTTATTTTGAAGTTTGGACATTCTCTGCTTTCAAGTTATGCTGAGGCTACGGCAGAGTTTTATTTCCCATTCTTGTTTCGATTTGCTTGGGAAGGAAGCACTGAGAGATGGGGCCATAGGCAGCCGCCCCGGAAGTCCCGCTACTTTTCCTTTGAAACTTAAAAAAAAGTTACAAAGGAACTTTCTTTTTTTTTTTAATTTGGCTGCGTTCGTTCCCGTACCAGAGGTTGAACCTGAGCCCTCAGCAGTGAAGGTGCAGAGTCCTACCAAGTGGACCGCCAGGTAATTCCCCTTCCTTTGTAACTTTTTTTAAAAAATATTTATTTATTTAGGCTGTGCTGTGTCTTAGTTGTGGCACGTGGACTTCTCAGTTGCAACATGCATGCTGGGATCTAGTTCCCTGACCAGGGATCGAACCCGGGCCCCCTGCATTGGGAGCCCGGAGTCTTACCCATCGGACCACTAGGGAAGTCCCTCCTTTGTAAGTTTTTTTTTTAATTAATTGATTAATTAATTTATTTTTATTTTTGGCTCCGTTGCATCTTTGCTGCTGCGCGCGGGCCCTCTCCAGTTGCGGTGAGAGGGGGATACTCTTTGTTGCCCTGCCCAGGCTTCTCATTGCGGTGGCTTCTCTTGCTGCGGAGCACAGGCTCTAGGCCCGTGGGCTCAGTAGTTGTGGCTCGCAGGCTCTAGAGCGCAGGCTCAGTAGTTGTGGCGCACGGGCTTAGCTGCTCCGCAGCATGTGGGACCTTCCCAGACCTGGGCTGGAGCCCGTGTCCCCTGCATTGGCAGGCAGATTCTTAACCACTGCGCAACCAGGGAAGTCCCCCTCCTTTGTAACTTTTAAAGACGGAGTTTAGCTCATTTGTTTGGACCCTTTCTTATTTTCCAATATATGCACTTGAGGTCATAAATTTCTCTCTAAGAATTTTTAGCTGGGTCCTCCAACATGGATATATGACATTTTCATTACGACTGTAATCTAAAACAACACAAATTTATAATCTATTTTCTAATATCTGTTGTGTTTTTTTTTCTCTTGGCCCAGACATCTCATAAAATGTTTCTTAATTTCAAAATAAGTAGGATTTTTTTTTAAAAATCTGTTTGTTGGCGATGTTTAACTTAATTATATTGTGGTAAAAAGAAAAAAACACAGACTGAATGATTTTAACTTTTTGAAATTAGTTCAGTTGCCTGATGATCTAGAATTTGATCGATTTATTGGAAAATGTTCTGCATACGCTGTTCTGCATTTAGGTGCAATGGTCCACTAGGTCAAATTTGTTAACCATATTCTTCATATCTTTTATATCCTTGCTAATTTTTTTTTTTTTTTTTGCCTGCATGTGACATAGAATCTACAAATAAGATTGTGATTTAATCTGCTTTTCCTTGTGGTTCTATTCTATATATATATATAAACATATCTTTATTGCTTGTTGATCTTATTTTTAAGAATAAATAAACTTAAAATTGCTATGTATTTTAAAAATCACTAAGTAAGCATGCTCTTTCTCCCTAGTAATGCTTTTAACCTGAAATTTATTTTTTTCTGATACTGATACTGTATAGCTATTCCAGCTTTTAGTAAGCATTTGCCTGATATTTTTTCCATCCTTCTACTTCCAAACTTTTTATATCCTTATATTTATATGTATCTTTTATAAATACAGGCATACGTCAGAGATATTGTGTGTTTGGTTCCAGACTACTGCAGTAAAGTGAATATTACAATAAAGCAAGTCACAAATTTTTTGGTTTTCCAGTGCATATAAAAGTTATGTTACACTCTGTGAGGTAACAGTTTCTGAGACATTGCATATCTCAGGGTTAAAAGGAATTCAGATTCAAGTGTTTTTATCTTTTAGCAGCTAAAATGATTCCTGTGTCTCTGGAAAATGCTGAATAAAAAAAAAAAGAAGAAGTTATTAACATTTATCATCTTATGATACACTGATTTGAAATAATATATTGGAAGATCACTTGCAATTAATTGTACTTTGTAATAACATGCCCTGTCTTCTTACTGTTGTATTTTTATGTCAATAAATTGGTAATAAAAAAAAAAGTTATGTTACACTCTGCTATTGTCTATTAAGTGTGCAATAGTATTATGTCTAAAAAAATGTACATACCCTTAATTTAAAAATACTTTATTGCTAAAAAATGGTAACCATCATCTGAGCCTTCAGGGAGTCATAGTCTTTTTGAAATAGCGACATCAAAAATCACTGATCACAGGGACTTCTCTGGTGGTGCAGTGGTTAAGAATCTACCTGCCAATGCAGGGGACACAGGTTTGAGCCCTGGTCCAGGAAGATCCCACATGCTGCGCAGCAACTAAGCCCGTGCGCCACAACGACTGAACCTGCGCTCTAGAGCCCACGTGCCACGACTACTGAGGCCGCATGCCACAACTACTGAAGCCCGCCTGCTCTAGGGCCTGTGTGCTGCAACTACTGAGCCCGCGTGCTGCAACTAGTGAAGCCTGCGCATCTAGAACCTGTGCTTCACAACAAGAGAGGCCACCACAATGAGAAGCCCGTGCACCACAACGAGGAGTAGCCCCTGCTTGCTGCAACTGGAGAAAACCCACACGCAGCAAGGAAGACCCAACGGAGCCAAAAAAAAAAAAAAAAGAATCAGTGATCACAGATCACCATAACAAATATAATAATAATGAAACAGTTTGAAGTTTTGCAAGAATTACCAAAATGTGACACAAAGACACGAAGTGAGCGAATCCTGTTGAAAAAATTATGCTGATAGACTAGCTCGACACATGGTTGTGATAGAAGAAACGTTCACATATTGAGGTGTGGGGAAGTCATTCTGGCTTATACATGAGTTAACTTGAATTTGATGCTAACAAAAACAGCCTGTTTGTGGCCTATCAAACATACATTGTACATCTGCTTTAATTATTAAATAAAAAGACACATTGACCAGAAATAAAGAATGTCCATGTTTCATGTTTAAAATAATGATTAAATGCCTCTCTTCCTGGGATGTCAATGCTGGTCCTCCTTTGGATGATAAGACCGGTTCCTAGGTGCCAAGGCCGTACTGACTTGTTGTGTACTAACTGGTCTGTTTTTTTTTTTTTGAAACCGTGAAGAAATGTATTCCTGATTTGTTTAATGTTCTTTGTTCTGGCAAGATATAAAACCATGCTGAAAATTATGCTTCTCCGGAGCAGTTGCTCAGAGTAATCTGGAAAGCTGGCTTCCGGGCTCTAGCCCTCAGTTTGGCTCAAATAAAACTCTTTTCTAGGGTATTCCCTGGTGGTCCAATGGTTAGGACTCCACACTTCCACTGCCAGGGGCAACTAAGATCCCACAACTAAGATCCTGCAAGCCGTGTGATGCAGCCAAGAAAAAAACAAACAAAAAAACAAAAACAAACCAACTCTTCTATTCCTATTATAGATTGTTTATTCATTATTTTGGTTGACAGTTGTCACAAACCTTCGATTTGTAAAAAATGCAATATCTGTGAAGTGCAATAAGGCAAAATGCAGTAAATGGACATATGCCTCTAGCTTGTAGTGCAATTATTTTACAAATAGTATATTAGTTAGCTCAGTAGAAATTATGCTGTGATAAATGTAGTAGGCAGAATAATGACCTCCCAAATATGTGCACGTCCCAATTCCTGGAACCCATGAACATATTATCTTACACGGCAAAAGGGACTTCACAGATATGATTAAGGACCTTGAGATGGCGAGATTATCCTGGATTATCCAGGTGGGCTCAATGTAATCACAAGGGTCCTTAAAAGTGGAAAAGGGGTCAGGGTCAGAAGATGCTATTCTGCTGTCTTTGAAAATGGAGGAAGGAGGCCACAAGCCAAGGAATGTGGTGGCCACCAGAAGGAATTAAACCTTGCTGACACCTTGATTTTAGCAGAGTGAGACCCACTTTGGACTTCTGGCCTCCAGAACTATAAGATAATAGATTTGTATTATTTTAAGCCACTGAGTTTGTGGTAATTTGTTACAGCAGCAAATAGAAATCCAGTACAATAATACCCAACTCCAAAATCTCAGTGGCTTTCAAAAACAAGTTTATTTTTTGTTAGAGGAATTAGAGAAAATGTTATTTAACAAGAGTCTCCTTTTAAAAAAAAAAAATTGAGGGCTTCTCTGGTGGTGCAGTGGTTAGGAATCCGCCTGCCAATGCAGGGGACATGAGTTCGAGCCCTGGTCCGGGAAGATCCCACATGCCACAGAGCAACTAAGCCCGCGAGCTACAACTACTGAACCCGCGAGCCACAACTACTGAGCCTGCGAGCCACAACTACTGAAGCCCGTGTGCCTAGAGCCCATGCTTCGCAGCTAAGGGAAACCACCGCAATGAGAAGCCCGCGCACTGCAACGAAGAGTAGCCCCCGCTCGCTGCAACTAGAGAAAGCCGGTGCACAGGAATGAAGACCCAACGCAGCCAAACGTAAATAAGTAAATAAAATTTTAAAAAAAGAAGACTGTAAAATAATATTTTTAAAAAATTGAATTATAGTTGATTTACAATGTTTCAGGTGTACAGCAAAGTGATTCAGTTATACATATATTCTTTTTCAAAATGTTTATTTCGTATTCATATTCCATGTCCTTTACTGTTTAGCTTTGGGTCTGCTCCATGTCTTCTTTATTCCAGACCCCAGGCTAGAAAGGCTGCCACTACCTGGGGTACACCTGACCTGGGGCAGATGGAAAAGAGGAAGTGCAGAACCACCTTGGAGTTCTTAAAGCTAAACCATTTCTGCTCAAATTCCGCTGACTGAAGCAAACCATGTGAGTAAGCGTACACGGAGTAGGGAGTAGCATCCTCCCAGAAGGAAGGACACCTTGTCCTATTGGGAGGGGGCAGCATGTATGAGGGTCCTGGGGCAACTGGGGGTGGGGGTGGGGATGGGGGAGGATAGGGTTGACAGAAGAACTGAAAGAAGCTGCTGTAGCTGGAGGATGGTGATGGAGGGGCAGGGTCAGGGTGCAGTTGGAGAGATGAGCAAGGGCCTTGTAAACCATTCATTCATCCAACAAATGTGAGCAACACGCTTACACAGCAGGCTCTGAGTCAAGGCTGGGGGTTTGGGGACTGACAAAGCTGACAAGGTCCCTGTTCTTTTTTTTTTTTTTTGGCCACGCTGTGTGGCATGTGGGATCTTAGTTCCCCCACCAGAGATGAACCCGCACCGCCTGAAGTGGAAGTGCAGAGTCTCAACCACTGGACCACCAGGGTAGTCCAAGGTCCCTGTCCTGAAGGCACTGACCTGGTGGGAAGAACGCATGAGAAGTAAGTATTGTAAATAAGGAAGCAAGATGATTGCAGACAGTGATCAAATAAGTGCTATAGTTAAAACTTTGTGCTTTATTATAAGGACTATTTTTAAAAGATCATTCCAGCTCTAGAAAGAGCTGGGAGCACAGGAAGTTGGGAGACTATTTAGGAGAGTGTTGACATAGTCCAGGCAGGAGGTGAGGCTGCTTTGGCCAAGGGAGGCAGTGGGGAGGAGAGGCAGGCATGGATTAGCGAGAGATTTTTGAGCTAGAATCCATAAGATTCGGTGATAAATTTGATGTTGGGGGCAAGAAAGAAGGTAGAAATACTTCCGAATACTCATCTGAGAGAACACTGCCCAGTGAGGGGAAGGAAGAAGCAGCCTGACAGAATCTCCCCCCAAAGCAGACCTACTGTGTGCTTCTACTTACATCAAGTTTTAAAACAGGTAGGGCTTCCCTGGTGGCGCAGTGGTTGAGAATCTGCCTGCTAATGCAGGGGACACGGGTTCGGGCCCCGGTCTGGGAAGATCCCACATGCCACGGAGCAGCTGGGCCCGTGAGCCACAACTGCTGAGCCTGCGCGTCTGGAGCCTGTGCCCCGCAACGGGAGGGGCCGCGATAGTGAAAGGCCCGCGCACCGCGATGAAGAGCGGTCCCTGCACCGCGATGAAGAGTGGCCCCCGCTTGCCGCAACTAGAGAAAGCCCTCGCACGAACCGAAGACCCAACACACCCAAAAATAAATAAATAAAGTAGCTATAAAAAAAAAAACACTTTCATGCATCCTTAAAAAAAAAACAAAAAAAAACAGGTAAAACTTGGGACTTCCCTGGTGGCGCAGTGGTTAAGAATCCTCCCCCCAGTGCGGGGGACACGGATTTGAACCCTGGTCCGGGAAGATCCCACATGCCGCGGAGCAACTAAGCCCACGAGCCACAACTACTGAGCCCGTGAGCCACAACTACTGAGCCCGTGGGCCACAACTACTGAGCCCACGTGCTGCAAAACTGAATCCTGTGTGCCTAAAGCCCGTGCTCCGCAACAAGAGAAGCCACCGCAATGAGAAGCCTGTGCACTGCAACTAAGAGTAGCTCACGCTCGCCTCAACTAGAGAAAGCCTGCGTGCAGCAAGAAAGACCCAACACAGCCAAAAAAAAAACCAAACAAAAAAAAAAGGCAAAACTAACTATGATGATAGAGGCCAGAATGGTGATTAACCTTGGCGGTGGGGGGAGGACTGGAGCCTAGGAGGGGGCATGAGGGGCTGCTGTGATGTGCTGTTTCTTCACCTGGTGCTGGCTCCATGGGAGTGTTCTGAAAATTCATCAAGCCAGTTCTTTCTTTCTTTCGGCCGCGCCACGCAGCTTGCGGGATCTTAGTTCCCCGACCAGGGATCGAACCTGGGCCCTCGGCAGTGAAAGCAGAGTCTTAATCACTGAACCACCAGGGAATTCCCAAGCCAGTTAGTTTGGTTTTTTTTAAGATTTAGTATTTATTTATTTATCTAATTTTATTTTATTTCTGGCTGCATCGGGTCTTAGTTGCGGTGTGCGGGCTCTTTGTTGCAGCGTGCAGGTTTCTCACTCGTTGTGGCCTGCGCAGGCTCCAGGGCACCTGGGCTCTATAGTTGTGGCGTGCAGGTTCCCGAGCACGTGGGCTCTGTAGTTTGCAGTACACAGGCTCTCTAATTGAGGCGTGCGAGCTCAGTAGTTGTGGGCTTGGGCTTAGTTGCCCCTCAGCATGTGGGATCTTAGTTCCCTGACCAGGGATTGAACTTGTGTCCCCTGCATTGTAAGGCAGATTCTTTACCACTGGACCACCAGGGAAGTCCCCAGTTAGTTATTTCTGATCTGTGCACTTTACTGTCTGGCTGCTGTGTTGTAATAAAAAGTTTACTTAAAAACAATGACTCTCAGGTTTGTTTGGTTTTTCTAAATTTTTGAGCAACTATTGGTAAGTAGACGGGGAAACTGAGGAAGGAACAGGTTCGTGGGGACAGATAATGAGGTACCTGGAGAAAACAAGTGGAGATGTCCAAGAGGCACCTGGAGGTACAGGTGTGGACTTGGAGGAGCATTAGGGCTGGGAGAAACTTTGGAACCCCTGGAGGGATTCAATGCCAGTGGAATAGATGAGGCAATTCAGGGAGCAAATCAGGGAGGGTGTGCAGAGGCAAGGGGCGCCAGAGCCAGGCCTGGAAGGGTGGCTGCCCTCTGCCTCCTGGATCTGTGATCTATGGCAGTCCTCTGGCCACACCCACTCAGGGCTCATCCCCATCACCTACAACTCCCATGCCCTGCCCACCTCCCCACCCACAGGCCTCTCTGCCCTTGCGTGGCCTCCTACACATCTGACCAGGGCAGCCTGGAAGCCCCAGGCCTCTGGCTCCTTCTTCTACAGTGGCCTGGCTTTGGCTGCCTCTTCTCTTGGGTTTTGTCTACTTTCTGGGGCTTCTTGAGGTCTTGGGGAATGGGAGAATCCTGCCTTTGAAATCCCTTCCACAATCCATACCAAAAAAAAAAAAAAAATTGATAATTGCACATCATCAAGATGAAAGACTTGCTCTGTGAAAAACAATGTTAAGAAAATGAAAGGATGAGGGACTTCCCTGGTGGGCACTAGAATTCAAATTACCAGATGTTTTAAAGAGATGGGGTGCCAGTTTTCAATTCTGTTTTGAACACCACATTACAAGGCACTATTTTTAAAAATAAAAAAGGATTAAGGGAAAAGAACAGAAAATAAGAATATCAAAACCGTTGAATGCACCTGTTTGTTCCTGATAAACTTCAGTCACATCTGCTCCCTCCATTCCCAGTTCTTTTGGAGTGTGATTATCAGCAATTCTCTGACCTTCAAAGAGAAACCTGAGTGAATTCATGGGAACTCCCTGTCTGACATTATGATTCTTTGAGTTTCTTGAGATGTGTCGTCATTTTCACTTTGAAGTGAATCTCACTGCTATCCTGTCCGATGACTTTGAGTTTTATATATTCTCCTTCCTTCGTAGCCCCCAAGTCCTCAGTTGAAGGTTTTGAAATGGGGAGGCATTTAGTGAGTACTTAAAAGTGTGAACTTAAAAATGTTAAGGCAGGGACTTCCCTGGTGGCGCACTGGTTAAGAATCCGCCTTCCAATGCAGGGGATAACGGATTTGAGCCCTGGTCTGGGAAGATTCCACATGCCGTGGAGCAACTAAGCCCGAGCTCCACAAGTACTGAGCCCGTGCGCCTGGACCCCGTGCTCTGCAACAAGAGAAGCCACCTTAATGAGAAGGCCCCCGCCACAAGGAAGAGTAGCCCCCGCTCTCGGCAACTAGAGAAAGCCCGTGCACAGCAACAAAGACTCAACGCAGCCAAAAATAAATAAATAAATAAATTTATTTTTAAAAAGTTAAGGCAGTAAATATTGTTAAATTTGTTATGTGTATTTTATCACAGTAAAAAAAAATAGGGAAAAAATGTCACCTGTCACATGTGGAAAGTAATGCAGGTGCTGACTGTCCAATACAACTAACTGTAAAGCGTAACTGAGCCAGTGAAGATGAAAAGGCTTAAGGTCTGCTGTGTGTGGGAGGGGGGCGGGGGGGGGGCGGTGTGGAAAGGATGAACTAGGTGGTCCTGGGCAAAGCCTTCCTCCCCCACCTTGGAGCCGCTGGCCGGCCTCCCCATACCCCTAAAGGACCTTGGTAGGAGGATGTGGCCCCTGGGAATTCTCACGCCAAGACAATCTCCTCTCTGGCTCCCAGGTTTGGGGATTCCTGGATCTGAAACAAACACAGACACATCCAGCGACCCTTCCCCAGCAAGGCCCAATCCCTGAATCACATCTTACTCATCAGCCGCTCGCCGCAGCCCAGGTCGGTCGCATTCCCGCCCGGCGCCTTGGCTCTGCATTTGTAAAGCCGAGAGGGGCTCCTGCTGCCTTTCAGGCTGTGGGGTCCAGCTAGCCTTCCTTCACCCCTCTTGTAGGTGATGAAACTTTGGAGGAGCTTTTACCTCGGGGGGCTGCAGCTGGGAGGCGAGTGGTGGAAACTGACTCGATTTCCTCCAAGTAGAGGTGGGTGGTGATGGCGAGAAGCCTCACCCTTTCCCAGGAAGGGGCCTGATTGGTGGAGGGCTGTGGGGGCGGGGCAGCCCCCGGGGCTATATAAGTGCGCTCGCTGGGCTTGGAGCTACGCTGTAGGTTAACTCCTGAGCTCAGGTAATACTTCTGGAGGGAGGAGGCTGGGCTGCTTGTGGGAGCCAAGATGGAGGCCCCTAGGTTGACCGAGGGGTGGTGGAGGGGTCCCGCCCCCAAGCCCCATAGTTGGAGTCTCTCTCTTCGTAGCTAAAAATGTTTGAGGTCGACCTACCTCAACTTGCCCTAAACCCCAGTATTTGTCCAATAACCTTCCTCTCTCTGGGCCTCAGTTTTCCCTCTGGGCGGTGAAAGGTTGGTGGTTCTTTCAGGGCTGCCGCTTTGGTGAAGGGTGAGGGGTTGTGAGGTGGGAGACAAGAGGAGTCGTTAAACTCTGGCTTTGGGGTCAGACAGGCTCCACGTTGGAGTGGCCGTGAGACCTCCATGCTTCAGTTTCCGTGTTTGCAAAATGGGTCTACTTACCAAGATGAAATAAGATAATGTCCTTAAAGCATTTAACACAGCTCCAGGCACTTAGGAAGCCCTCGGAGGTGCTTGTTGCTGCTGTTCTTACTCTCTGGCCTGGTCTGGGGTGCCAGGAGGAGGGGGGAGGGTGCTGTAGCCTCCAGGAATTCTGCTGCTTTTCTGGCCCCATCCCCGCCCCCTCCCCCTGCCTGCTGTGCCACATCTCAGTTTCCTCCTGTTCTGAGAACCCATTTCTCCATTTCCCATGCCTCCACTTTCTGGAGGTCATCTGTCAGGCCAGCACACTGATCCCCTTGACTTCTGGGGGGCAATGGGGTAGGTGCTAAGTCCTGGGGCTGCTTCCTTTACAGGTCACCCCGTCCCACCCCACCTCACCCACCCCCACCCCCCAAGAGATGAGTGATGCCCAAGATCCTGCCACAATCCCTGCGGTTGGCACCCAGGTGAATCTGAGGGGCTGGAGCCGTCGAGGGGAGGGCGGTGAGTCTTTCCATTTCCGCCGGCACCAGGAGCTCCAGGCCTTCCTCAACCTTCTGGGTGAGTCCACTTGGGGGCTGGCACAGCAGGGGCCGTGGGGACCAAGCGTGAACAGGTATGGGAGGTGGGATCTCAGCTTGCCCGTGCAATCACCTGCAGCCTCTGTCCCTTCTCTTCTCAGGTGACCCCAGTTTGGCAGATGGGGGGGTGTCGTGTCAGAAAGTGGGTTCAGGGGAGGCTTGGGCTTTGGAATGGCTGCTGCCCCGCTTATCTTGTGGGGGTGGGGGTGGTAACCCCAGTCCACCGTTTCTCCTCTCTACCCCCAGAGCACAGTTTCCTCCAGGATTTCCTCTCCAAAGATCCCTGTTTCCAGATTTCAGATAAGGTGAGAGGGCACAGTGGGGGTAGAGGCCAGCCTCACTTGGGGAAGATTGAATTAGTGGGGCTCCGATGCTGCTAATTCGTTGGGTTCTCTGGTCTGGTGGAGGGAGCGCCTCCCTTCTAACCCTTGTCTTCGCAGGCCCCTCCCCACCATTTTACCCCAGATTTTTTAGCCCCACCAGAACTTCCTCGGGTGCCGATGGGGCTGGCGCAGCCCCTCCCCACCCAGTGCCTCACTCTAACTCTCCCCATTTCTGTGTCTGCAGTATCTCCTGGCCATGGTGCTGGTCTACTTCCAGCGCGCCAACCTGCAGCTCAGCGAGTACACCCACAGCAATCTGTTCCTGGCACTGTGAGTGGCCCGGGCACGTGATGGGGACCCTGACTCGGAGTGGCAGGGTAGGGCAGGGCAGATGCTTACAGCCTCTGTTCCCTGTCCCCTGCCTCTGTGGCCAGGTACCTTGCAAATGACATGGAGGAAGACCTGGAGGACCCCAAAAGCGTGATTTTTCTGTGGGCCCTGGGCCAAGATTGGCATCATCGAGTGTCAGACTTCCTGCATCAGAGGGACAAGCTGTGGGCACGGATGGGCTTCAGGGCCGTTGTGAGACGCCAGAGCTGCGAGGAGGTGAGGTCCTGCCAGCATCCTGGGGTGGGGGAAAGAGGCTGGACCTCCCACCTCCCATTTACCATCCACTCTTCTCATGCCAGGTCATGGCCAAGGAGCCGACCCACTGGGCCTGGACCCGGGAGAGGCATCCCCACCACGGCAGGGCTCAGAGGAGCTACCCAAAGGCCCAGATCCCCCTCCCCCGGGGCCCCGGCCTCTCGCCACCCCACTGTCCCCTGTGTGGCTTGCCCCCTTGCCGCAGCCACCGCTGCCGCCACCCCTGCCCCTTGCCTGTCATATCCAAGTGCCCTTCCCAAAACCCTGAGCGGCACCGCCCTCCCTCGCAAGCTTGCCTCTCGGTGGCTGGAGACTCCTGGAGTGGGGCCTTCCTCATCGTCCTGCCCACCCAGCGGCAGCTGGAGCCAGGCACCTACACCCTCCACAGTGAGTAGTAGGGTACAGTAGGGGGAGCCGGGAGGAGCTGGGGCGCAGGTGTGGGGCCCGGCAGAATGGGAAGGAGGGGCATGGGGCCTGGGGTCCAGCACGCCCGGGCATGTGTCCAGCTCTGCCACCTCCTAGCCGCCTGGGCTTGGCAAGCTTCCTCTGAGCCTCTCTCTGTCCTTCTTCCCCCAGTCTTCTCAAAGCTGCTGCCGTGCCCTCGGCGCTGACACTCGCAGGGTGAAGAACAGCCCGTCTGCTTGCCTGCTGACCCAGTGCTCTACTGGCTGTGGCCCCTCCGGCCTCCTGTCTTCTTGGCCTCAGGCTGGCAGGGCTGCCCATGCCCCCTGCGCCATCCTCCCAACCTGCAACTTGTACCCACTCTGACCTGACTCCTCAAATAAATTCATGTCCACGGGACACCAACTGTGCTTAGGCCCTAGTCTGGGTCCCTGACCCAGGGTGGGGGTAGGGAGGGAGCTACCGGGAGAGGGGCATCTGCCAGGTTTAGGTACCAGTGGTTGGAGACCCATGAGCACAGGTCCTGTAATAGCTCCTCTCCGCCCATTCGTGACCAGTCATCCTGAGCCTGTTTTCCCTTTTTAACATCCTTGTGGATGGTGAGATCGACACAGTGCAGATGGGACTAAATGAGATGAGGTATATGCAGTCCTTAGAAGAGGGTCTGGAACCTACTGGACAAAAAAGTGCTCAAAAGGAAAACAGCTCCATTGTCAGTCTAGAAACGCCCGCAGGGTCAGGTCTATTTAGGAATGAGCCTTGGTCCTTGCTCTGGTTGGCAATCGAATATAATGTAATTATTATAATACAAGACCCCCTCTCCCTTCCCCAAAGTAAGTTTGTTAATTGGGGAGCAGGGAAGACTCCCCAGAGGAGCTGTCATTTGAACGGGGCCTTGAACAATGTCAGGTTTGCCCGTGCTCGGGTGGTGGTGTTGGGGTGCTGGTGGTGAGGAACAGTATTCTTGGAAAGACAGTCCAGAGTAGTGATTAAGACTTGGTCTCTGGTGCCCGACAGCTTAAGTTCAAAGTCCAGGTTTATGTGTGACTTTAGCCTGTTATTTAATCTCCTCTACTGCCTCATCTGTAAAATGGGTATTACACTAAAAAAGGTGTCGGTTGAGATTTGAATGAGTTAATCCTAGAAGGGTTTAGAACTAGGTTTCAAGAGTAGAGCTCAAATGTGGGTGTTACTAGTAGAGGGAACTGCTGCCCAGAGAAAGGCTAGAGGGGAATGTATGTTTGGGGAGTGGCCGGAACACAAGACAGAGAAGTCTAAAGGGTCAGGTGGCAGAGGAATCTGGACGTGATTCCCCTGCCTCTCTATGAGTGGCTCCCAAGAAGTAAGGAGGTAAAGCCTGGAGACTGCGAACATTAGAAGCCAAGACAAGGACTGTAAAGTATTTGTAAGAGTTTTTCAAATAGGTAATATATTCACATGTATGTTTTGAATTTTGCACCAAGTGTCACCTTCTACCCCTGACTCCCAGCCATCCGGTTCCCCTTCCTGGAAGCAATGAAAGTAATAATTCATGCCCTTCCAGAGAACGGATCTGAATGTATATAACCAAATGTGGTATAATAAAAATATACATATTTGGTCTTTGTCCTTGGTTCCTGGCACAGAGCTCCTAAAACCCTTGGAATTTCCAGAGTTACAGGAGTGTCTTTTGTTATTCATAATGAGCTCCTTTGGATCACACCTGAGTTTATGCTAATGAGGTTACTCAGAATGGGGGGGAAAACTGATCACTAGAAAAACTGATCTAGAGGGTGGGAACTTTCAGCTTCCCTACTTCCTCCAGGAGGGGCAGGGCACTGGAGATTTGGAGTTTGGGGGGAGGGTGGCTCCGCCTCCCCCCTCATCTTGCCCTATGAATCTCTTCTATTTGGCTGCTCCTGGGTATCCTTTATAATACACTGGTAACAGTAGGTAAAGCACCTTCCTGAGTTCTGAGAATGTTCTACGGAATTACCAGGCCTGAGGACGGGTGTTGTGGGCATCCCCAAATTTGTAGTCGGCCAGACAGGAGTATGGGTCACCTGGGCATTCCATTTGTGGCTGGCATCTTGTGGAACTGAGCCCTTAACCCATGGGGTCTGCGCTAACTCTGGCAATTAGTGTCTGAATTGAATTGTAGGCACCTAGATGGTGTTGGAGAGTTGGTGTGGACCCATCGCATGTATTTGGTATCTGGGAAAAAACATATTTGGTGTGAGACGTGGTGTCAGAAAAAAGATACACCAAATATGCATATATGTCCCACCTCCATTTTTAAAGCACTCCAGTGGGAGAATTCCATACATCCTACTGTGTACTTATCAACGTATTTTAAAGATGGTTCCTCGTCTGCACATTCCTTTTGACAGCTGTGTAGTATTCCTCTGTGTGGATGTACTATAATGTATCTTTTTTCCTATTGATTGGCATTTGTTTCCACACTTCTGCTATTCCAAACAGTGCTATAGAGAGTCACTAAGACTTTGTAAGAACAGCATTATTCAAATGTGAAAAGGTATCTGTAGAGTGAATTCCTAGAAGAATTGTTCAGCAAAGGTCAAGTCAAAATTGAAGGACTTTGCCAAATGTCCTTCTGTTGGGGCTATGCCTGTACCGCCCTTCCCCCCCAACCTCTAGCAGAGCATGTGAAGGCTGTTTTCCAGAACACTCACCAATCAATGAGGTACCAGATTGTTTTATGTTTGCCAAACTGCCAAGTAGAAAATGGTGTCTTGGTGAAGGTTTAATTTGTATTTTTCTTTTGAGTGAGCTCAAGCATTGTTTCATATGTTTAAGAGCTCTTTGTCTACTTTTTTGTGCACTGTCCTTGTCTTTGCCCATTTCGCCACTGTTTTTGGTACCTGACTCACATATAAGGAAAAATAGCCTTTCAGGATGTAAATTGGAAATATTTTCTTTGGTTTATCATTTTAACTTTGCTATGCAGATTTTTTAGTGTAGTAAAATAAATTTTTGTGGCTGCTGGGTTTTGTGTCATAGTTGAAAAGACCTTTTCCACACTGAGATGATTAAAAGAATGTCTCCCTTAGCTGCTGGCTGTATTTTTGTTTTCATTTTTTACATTTAAATCATGAGTTCATCTGGAATTTATCATATACAAAATTCCTGCCCATTTTCCTAATGCCTTTTAGTGAAAAACTCATCTTTTCTCAACAGATTTGAATTGCTGCTCTTATACTAAATTTCTATACGCATTTGGATCTATTTCTAGGTTTTTCTATCTTTCAATGATCTTTGTGTATCAGTACCTCTCTTCATTACATTTAATTATTATAGATTGGATTTAATATCTGGTAGGGTTAGTCTCCTGTCTTCAGGAGTCTCTTGGCTATTCTATTTTTTTCTTTTTTAATTTATTTATTTTTGGTTGCATTGGGTCTTTGTTGCTGTGCACAGTCTTTCTCTAGTTGCAGTGTGCAGGCTTCTCATTGTGGTGGCTTCTCTTGTTGTGGAGCACGGGCTCTAGGCTCATGGCCTTTAGTAGTTGTGGCTTGCAGGCTCTAGAGCACAGGCTCAGTAGTTGTGGCATATGGGCCCAGTTGCTCTGCGGCATGTGGGATCTTCCCAGATCAGGGGGGTCGAACCCGTGTCCCCGTATGGGCAGGTGGATTCTTAACCACTGTGCCACCAGGGAAGTCCCTCTTGGCTATTCTTGCTTGTTCAATTTTCCATATGAAGTTTAAATCAGCTTTCCTAGTCCCTCTTCCCCTCAAACAATCTGTTAGAATTTTTAAAAATCTGTTAGAATTTTTTATTTTTTATTTTTTTGGCCACGCCACGCGGCATGCGGGATCTTAGTTCCCCGACCAGGGATGGAACCTGCGCTCCCTGCACTGGGAGCGCAGAGTCTTAACCACTGGACGGCCAGGGAAGTCCCTAGAATTGTTAATTTCGATAAATCTATAGATTACTTTAAGAACAGACATCTTTATGAAGCATCTTTGTGTCCAGAATGAAGTGTCTGTCCCCTGCCTCTACGTACTTCTTTCAGGTGGCACCGATGGCCAGTGACTCCCAAATCTGTACCTCTATTCTGAGGGCTAGTCCCACCCCCAGGCATCTCCCCTTGGATGGAGGTGGGTCCCAAAGGTACCTCCCAAACCTGATCCTCCAGTATCCCCTCCAGATTAGTGTCCCCCACACCATTAATCCACTCAGATTCCTCCCTATCTCCCAAGAGCCATATCCAATCAGTGGCTAAGTTCTATAGGTGTTTTTAACAGCTTTATTGAGGTATAGTTGACATACAATAAACTATGTATACTTAAAAGGTACATTTTTGTTTTGACATGTATACCCCCATGAAACCATTATCACAATCAAGGTAATGAACATATCCATCACCCCAAAAATGTTCCTCAAGCCCCTTTGTAATCTCTCCCTCCCACCCTTTCCCACCTGCCAGCCCCTCCAGGCAACCACTGATCTGCTTTCTGTCACTAAATTGCCATCCTTTTCCTGGAATTTTCATAGAAATGGAATTATATAGAAGAATGTACTTTTGTCTGGTTTCTTACACTCAATATAATTATTCTGAGATTCATCCATTGTTGTTCCTTTTTATTACTGGGTGGTATTCTATTGTATATATACGCACCACAATTTGCTTATCCATTCACAATTTGTTAATGAACATTTGGTTGTGTCGAGTTTTGGCTGTTAAAATTAAAACTGCTATGAATATTCACACACAAGTCTTTGTGTGGACACATGCTTTTATTTCCCTTGGGTAAATGCCTAGGAGTGGAATGGCTGGGTCATGTCGTAGGTGTGTATTTAACTTTATTTTTCTTTTTTTAAGATAGACTATTTTTTTAGAGCAGTTTTAAGTTTACAGAAAAACTGCTCAGAAAGTGTAGAGAATTCCCATATCCCTTTTCCCACCCGCACACAGTTTCTCCTATTAACATTTTGCATTAGTGTGGTATATTTGTTACAATTGATGAACCAATATTGATACATTGTTATTAAAGTCCATAGTTTACTTTAGGGTTCACTCTTAGTGTTGTACATTCTATGGGTTTTGCATAATGTTATGTATCCACCACTACAGTATCACACAGAAGAGTTTCACTGCCCTAAAAATGCCCTGTGCTCCCTTCCCCCACCTTCCCTGAAACCTTGGCCATCACTGATCTCTTTACTGCCTCTAGTTTTACCTTTTCCAGAATGTCATATAGTTGGAATCATACAGTATATAGTTTTCTTTTTTTTTTAAAATTAATTAATTTATTTATTTTTGGCTGTGTTGGGTCTTTGTTGCTGCACGCGGGCTTTCTCTAGTTGCGGTGAGCGGGGGCTACTCTTCGTTGCCGTGCGCGGGCTTCTCATTGCGGTGGCTTCTCTTGGTGCGGAGCACGGGCTCTAGGCGCACGGGCTTCACTAGTTGCAGCACGTGGGCTCAGTAGTTGTGGCTCACGGGCTCTAGAGCGCAGGCTCAGTAGTTGTGGCGCACGGATTTGGTTGCTCCGCGGCATGTGGGATCTTCCCGGACCAGGGCTCGAACCCGTGTCCCCTGCCTTGGCAGGCGGATTCTTTTTTTTTTTGTTTTTGTTTTTGTTTAGAGCATGACAGGATGAACTCCCAACCATGCTATGGAAGCACTGTGTTTCTTTAGAGGAACCTCATTTTTTCCAGAGGGTTGCCTGCAGTGACTAGAGTCCTGTCAAAAACATTGTTATTTAGGTATCTTCAGGGCAGCATGGATAGAGCTTTTAAAATGGGAAAGCAAGGTTTGTGCCATCAGGTCTTCTTTTCCGGTGAACTCGCAGCCGAAACCCTTCTGCTTTCTAACAAGTCAAAAAAGACTCTAGCTACACCCTGGTCCCTTGCCTGAATCAACTTTTCTTCACAGGGTGTTCTGCATGTAGCGAACTCCCTCATCCTTGGAACGCTCTATGTAGGCTATCGGGCCCTAGCCTATTCTAAAATCCTGCAGTGTTACAAAAAATCTGTGCTTTGGTTCCAGTAGAAAAGCAAGCCTCCATTCTCCTCTAGGTAAGTTGTCCTTGTGTCTGAGTTTTTTTGAAGGAAGCCGAAGCGGATTGTTTTTCAAAGTGCAGCTCCAATGAGGGCAATGAGGCAGACTTCCATGGCATGTAGCACTTGAGAGAACAGAATCCCTGGAGGTGTTGGGCAGGCGGATTCTTAACCACTGCGCCACCAGGGAAGCCCTATAGTTTTCTTATACTGGCTTCTTCTTTTTTTTTAATAAATTTATTTAATTAATTATTTTTTTTGGCTGCCTTGGGTCTTTGTTGCTGCGTGCTGGCTTTTCTCTGGTTGTGGCGAGCGGGGGCTATTCTTCAGTGGTGTGCGGGCTTCTCATTGCGGTGGCTTCTCTTGTTGCAGAGCACGGGTGCTAGGCGCACGGGCTTCAGTAGTTGTGGCACGTGGGCTCAGTAGTTGTGGCACACGGGCTCAGTAGTTGTGGCACACGGGCTTAATTGCTCCGCGGCATGTGGGATCTTCCCGGACCAGGGCTTGAACCCATGTCCCCTGCATTGGCAGGCAGATTCTTAACCACTGTGCGACCAGGGAAGCCCCTATACTGGCTTCTTTTACTTAGCAATATGCATTTAAGCTTCTGGCATCTTTCTGTAGCTTGATAGGTTATTTCTATTTATTGCTGAATAACTTTTAAACTTTTGCTGTTTAACTTTTAAAGAAACTACCAAACTATTTAACAAAGTGGTGGTATTCTGAATTCCCACCAGCAGCGTATGAGAGTTCCAACTCCTCCACATCCTTGCCAACACTTGGCATGGTTGGTATTTTTAATTTTAGCCATTCCAGGTTTGTAATGGTGGTCCTTCTAGTTGATTTAATTTGCACTTTCCCAGTGAATAAGCATTTTTTCATGTGCTTATTTGCCATCCAATATCTTCTTGGGAAATGTCTATTCATATCTTTCAACCATTTTTATTGGATTATTTTTTAAGTTGTAAAAGTTCTTTATATATTCTAAATACAAGTCCTTCATCAGATACACATATAAATATATATATATATTTTTTATAGCTACTTTATTTATTTATTTATTTTATTTTTGGCTGTGTTGGGTCTTCGGTTCGTGCGAGGGGTTTCTCTAGTTACGGCAAGTGGGGGCCACTCTTCATCGCGGTGCGGGGACCGCTCTTCATCGCGGTGCGCGGGCCTTTCACTATCGCGGCCCCTCCCGTTGCGGGGCACAGGCTCCAGACGCGCAGGCTCAGTAGTTGTGGCTCACGGGCCCAGCTGCTCCGTGGCATGTGGGATCTTCCCAGACCAGGGCTCGAACCCGTGTCCCCTGCATTAGCAGGCAGATTCTCAACCACTGCGCCACCAGGGAAGCCCCACATATATATATTTGCAATTATTTCCTAGTCTGTGGCTTGTCTCTTCATTTTCATAATAGTGCCTTTTGAAAACAAAGTGTTTTATTTTGATAAAGTTCAATTTAATGTTTTTCTTCTATTGTTTCAGCTTTTTGTGTCATATTGAAGACATCTTTGCCAAGCCCAAGATTGCTAAGATTTTTCCTATGCTTTCTTCTAGAGGTTTTATAGTCCTAGAGTTTATATTTAGGTGTATAATCCAGTTGGAGTTACATTTTGATATGGTGTATCCTAAATAGCTATCAAATCCATCTATTTCCCACTTGTGTCCACCAGCTCCCTAATTTGATCCACCCACTCCCAGGCATCCTTCTTCATTTGTACAAATCTGAGCAGCCTTCTATGTAGAACAAAATCCATCTTCCATGGCTGACCCAGATCTGCCACAACTCTTCTCTCCCTTTCTCTCTCTGTGCTCAAGCAACACTAAGAACGTTTCAGTTCCTCCATATGCCAAGGCAATTAATTCCCCTCACTGGCATCTCGCCCACCCCTGCCATAACTCCCTTTGTCTGATTTATGCCTCTTCTAACACCTAGATTAGCTAAGGCTTCAGTTATGGGCTTCCTTCACACCATTCTTCTTCCCAATTAATCGTGGGTCTAAAAGCTGAGGCGATGTCTGCTTCCTTCAGAGGGAGCCAAGGCCATAGGTCTTCACCATCTTGTGCCCAGGTGAGCACAGTGCCTTGCACATACAGGAGGTGGTCAGTGCCCATGAACAGTCAAATGCAGTCAGCAGGAGTGACAGTTTGGTGGAAGTAATTCTGAGGACTGTGGGACACGTAGGTTGAGCCAGAGGGCTTTGAGGGGAGGGGCGGCCTCTGCTACTTCTCCAGAGAGCATCTTTCCTCTCCCAGGCCCCTGCTCCCTGTGATCCAGTCACAAGGAACACTTGCAATTCCCCTTATTGGCCTGTGTTCCCCCAGCCTCTGGACCTTTGCACACGCAGTTCTTTCAGCTAAGAACACCCTTTCCAGCACCTCACTGCCTAGTTAATTCCGACTTTTCCAATAGGATTCACCTTCCTTAATCCCCAAAGCTGAACCAGGAGAGCAGCCTCCTCTAGCACGGGCTGGTCTGCCTTAGTCATGGGTCTCTGTTAGGCAAAGACCTGTCGGGGGTTTAGTCAAGATTGGACACATTAATGCCCAGTGGTGAAGAGCAAAGAGCTCAGAAGCTGGTTCTAGCCCTGACTCACCAGTTGAAGGAGCTGAGCAAGCCGCACTCTCTCAGGCCTCAGTTTTCCTCATCTGTAAACTAGGAGTGAGAATGGAGTCAGATTAGATCAGTGGCTCTTAACCTTCTTGGGGTCATGGGCCCCCAAATCCTAGGAAGGCTATGCACTGTTTCCCCAACAAAATGCTTGTGTGTACATCAGATAAGGGCTGCGACCTGCTGGGTCGGGGCCCCCAAGGTCAATCAAAAGCCCTGAGCTGGGGGACCGGACCGCTGCAGTCTCGCTCCCTCCTACTTCTCGGCTCTCCACCTTCTGCATCTCCGGAGGTGGGGTCTCTCCGGTTCCCGGGTGGGCCTACTGTCCCGCTCACAGTCTCTCCCGCCGCCTCCTGGGTAAAGCGGCACACGGGCGTTCCCAGGTGGATGGGCGAGCGAGGGCTTGGAGGAGAGGGCAGGGATGCCGACCTCGTAATTTCCAGGTTCAAGAAACCTCAGAGAGCAAGAGAAAGATGGGCTTCCACAGTTCCTCATTTCATCACAGTCGCTGCGCGAATGGGGAAACCAAGGCCGAGAGGGGCAGGGACTCACCCAAGGTCACGCAGCCAGCCCGGGCGTGGGGGACCGGTTCCCCGAGCCCCGCCCGGCGCCCGGAGCCTGCGTCCCAGGGCGCGGGGGTGGCGTGGGGGTGGGGTCGGGGGGAGCCGGCCCTGCCCAGGAGCCGGGCTGCGGCGAGGACCCGGCAGGGTGGGGCTGCCGTTTGCAGAGCGTCCGGCAGGGGTCGACTCGCCGCCAGCCCGGCCCCTCCTCCGAGCAGCTGCCTCAGCCCGAGGTAATCTCGGCCCCGCGCTTAGGACGCGCGGGGCCGGGGGCGGAGGGACAGCTGCGGCCCCGCGGAGGAGGGGCGCCGGGGGAACGGACCCGGGGCTGTGGGCGGCGGCGCCGCCGGGCCGGACTCCCGGGAATGCCCTCTGGGGGCGCCGCGTGGGGTGGGGCCGCCCGGCCCTGCAACTCGAGCTGTTGCCCCTGGTTAAAAATACCCCCTGTCCTGTCCTCTCCCTCCCCATCCCCCGCGGTGCCCTTCCGCCCGGGCCCCAGCCCTCCCCACCCCGACTGGCGCTGGCCCCTCCCCGGGGACAACTCTGCCTTTTACTAATTTGTCCTCTCGCGCAGTTGGCCCGGCGTCTGCGGAGGGAGGGGCGGGAGACACCGTGAGTGAGAGAGATAGTCTGAGAAGGTGCCCGAGAGATAAGGGAGTGCAGAGAGGAAGCGGGGTTGGAGCCCGAGGAGGAGGAAGAGAAGGAGCAGAAGGAGGGAGGGAGGGAGGAGGGCGGAGGGGCCGCGGGAGGAGGGCGGGGAGGAGCGCTCTTCCTGGTTGGGCCCTGTCCTCAGCTGCCACCGGGGAAGCCAGCCGCAGGGACCGCAGCGACCCCCCGAACACTCCTCCCCCAGGTAAGGAGGTGGGTGGCCGGGCCGGTGTTCCCGGAGCCTGGCCACTGCTCCCGGGCTGAGGGGCTACCTCTACCCCGGGCTCTCTGAGTGCCTGGGACTGGGGCGGGGGCTGGGGAAGCCGCACAGCTACGGCGCCCGCCCCAGCCTGCGTTCCTCACTGCCTCCAGCGGCCGGGCTGCGCTGGGCTGGGGGAGGGCCGGAGGGGAAAGGACTGAGGCGCAGCAGCCCTGATCATTCAACCTGTCTCAGGAGCCTGGGGAGGGGGACCCCGACGGCCTGGAGTACTCAGCCCCCAAGCCAGGGAAAGGGGCCAGTGTACAGGAGCTCGGCTAGTTTGAGGAGGGGGGTTACAAGCAGGGAAACAGTCAAAGAGGCCTTCCCTGGGGTCTCCCACCTTCCTGGTTCCTTGTGTTATTATTTCGGGCTCCGCCCTTCCCCAACCTGACTGGCTGACCACAGGACTGCAGACCCAGGACAATGGGCATCTGGGAGAAGAGAGGTGGTAGCACTGGGTGGGGGTAGGGAGATGGTGGCCAGCATACCTGGGGGGATGGGAAGCCCCTCTCCAGGGTTCTGGGAGCAAAGGGAGGTGGCAGCCCTGATTCAGTGAGAGGAGCAGTGAGGGGGGGAAACCCCAGGTCTGGGGAGGAAGGATGGCAGCGGGCTGGAGAGCAGTGTTAGCAGACAGGAGCCCCAGCTCTAGTCCTGGGAAGGCCTGGGTTCTGACCAGGCCCATCTCTCCCACAGGATGGCTGAGGAGGTCATCACTCCGGTGTACTGCACCGGGGTGTCTGCACAAGTGCAAAAGCAGCGGGCCAAGGAGCTGGGCCTGGGCCGCCATGAAAACGCCATCAAGTACCTGGGCCAGGATTATGCTCAGCTGCGGGCTCACTGCCTGCAGAGTGGGGCCCTCTTCCGTGATGAGGCTTTCCCCCCAGTGCCCCAGAGCCTGGGCTTCAAGGACCTGGGCCCTAGCTCCTCCAAAACCTATGGCATCAAGTGGAAGCGTCCCACGGTGAGAGGGGCCACCCTGGGTGGGATCCAGTTTACTCCCTTCCTGGGTGAGGAGTGGGAATAGGACTCCAGGTCCCTAGAGTGGGGTCTGGGATGGCTGGGTTCCAGTTTCTAGGAGGGGCTGGCCCAGAGACAGGACTCTGGGTCTCTTGCAGGAGCTGTTCTCAAACCCCCAGTTCATCGTGGATGGAGCCACCCGCACAGACATCTGCCAGGGAGCACTGGGTAGGCCCTGGGGTGTTTTGAGTGTTTTTTCAAAGTAGTTCCCTATACCCGTTCCTTCCTGCTCTGCCTCAGCCCCTCCCTTCTGCAAGCCCAAGCAGGCTCTGGCTATCAGTGCTGGGGCTGGTTTGCCCAGATTCCTGGGTCTTTTCTGTAAGTTGAGGGGCACCCTGCCCAGGGAACCCCAGCTTCTTCCCAGCATGGCACTCGTGTGCACCATTGGGTGCAGATTGGTAGAGCAGGCCTGACGTGGCTCTTTCCCATCCCAGGGGACTGTTGGCTCCTGGCGGCCATCGCCTCCCTTACCCTCAATGACACCCTCCTGCACCGAGTAGTTCCACATGGCCAAAGCTTCCAGGATGGCTATGTCGGCATCTTCCATTTCCAGGTGAGGAGCCCCACATGCACCTTGGGCAAGGGGGATGAGGGAGAGGGGTAGCAGGCACTGGAGGTGGTGGGGACACTGAAGTTAGGGTGGCTCAGGGCCACACCTTGCAGGGCCAGTCATCCCTCTCGAAAGTATTGTATTTGACCTCTTGATTCCATCTCCGATCTGTCATGTGTGAGAATCTGTCATGTGTGAAACGGTTGGGCAGGTATTTCGGCTGGCAGTTTTCCTGGATGCTTGTGCACATCGGGGGAAAAAAGTGCTTAGAAGAGTAGAAAGATCTCTGTGTTATGTCCTGTGGGACAAATCCTTTTCCTCCTCAGGGTCTCAGTTTCCCTATCTGAGAAACAGAGAGTGTTCTGCCGGGGAAAACCGACCAGCACATGTGGCCATCTACACCCTTGGCATCACTCCACCCACCCACCCACTCCCACTCCCAACTCCGCCTGCACTTTGGCAATCGCCAGCCTCTTAGAGAGCCTTGCAGAAAAGAAAGACTCGGGATTAAGCCTATCTGAACCAGCTTTTCCTGATGTTGTTTGCTCACAGGGCCCATTTTTCAAATTACACTAATGAATTCTCAGTAGGCTGGTTTTGAGAGAGACACACCCCCAGGAAGCCTGGATGAGAATCTCTGGCCCCCGTGTCCTCTCCTTCCGCCTAGCCAGGGAGCCCCTTGCCCTACCTCGTCCTCACCCGCCTCAGCGCCTACGGCTTGACTTGCAGGACCCACCGTGCGGTGGCAACTACTTTGGCCAAGTGCGGCACCTGCCAGCGCTGGCCCACTGGGGCGTGGCCTCACCGCCCTTTCCCCACCGTTTCCCCTCACTCCTCCAATCCGCTCCTCCCCGGCCTCTGATTGGCCCGTTCACTCCCTCACAGACAGTACGGTGGGCCCACCTCCTCCCGTCGACCCCTTGTTCCGCGCACAGACACAGCCCCGAATGCCGTAGCACTGAGTCACTTTTGGCCTCGACGGGCCGACTCCTACCCCTCTGGGGAACTTGCCCCTCAAGGCATCTATGAAGCAAACCCTGCGGTTTGCTGGCCACCTTGTGGTTGAAGGATCTGGATGACACATTTTCATTCCACACCTAATTTACATAGGTATAGGTATCTGCACCCCCCCCCCCCACACACACACACCCACCCCGGCCACCTTGTGGTTGAAGGATCTGGATGACACATTTTCATTCCACACCTAATTTACATAGGTATAGGTATCCGCACCCCCCCTACACACACACACACACACACACACACACACACACCCCGGCCTAGAATGGGGAGGGGGAAAGGCAGGGGTCATGGCCTTAAAAGGTTCCGGGAGAGCCAAGGCCCAAGGGCTTTGCAACCTCTCCATACCTGAAGAGTCACCTTGGTCTGTTTCAAAAACTATCAGCAATGCTGCCCTAAAAACTACCTTCCTAATCTTCTTTAGTTTTCCCATGAGGAAGGCATTGCTGTTCCCTTTCGTGGAGAGGGAAAGTGAGGCTCAGAGAGGATAACTTGCTCAGATCCCGTGTCTAGGGTATATGACCTAGAATCAGGTATCTAGTAAGTGGGAGAGCTGCTGAGGCTTGAGCTCAGGCCCAGGGGATCTCAAAGCAGGTACTCACTATGCCCCTCTTCCCCCAGCTGTGGCAGTTTGGGGAGTGGGTGGACGTGGTGGTGGATGACCTGCTGCCCACCAAGGACGGGAAGCTGGTGTTCGTGCACTCTGCCCAAGGCAACGAGTTCTGGAGTGCTCTGCTGGAGAAGGCCTATGCCAAGTGAGTAGGGGCCCAGCGAGAGCTCCAGGCCACCCCCAGAGTGTGGGGTCCCGCTTGGTGCAGAGTGCTGACCTGGGCCTCCCACAGGGTGAATGGCAGCTACGAGGCCCTTTCAGGAGGCAGCACCTCCGAGGGCTTTGAGGACTTCACAGGTGGGGTCACCGAATGGTACGAGCTGCGGAAGGCGCCCAGCGACCTCTACAGCATCATCCTCAAGGCGCTGGAGCGAGGCTCCCTGCTGGGCTGCTCCATTGATGTGAGTGCGCGCCATCCTGTGACCTGAGTCTCCGAGTGGTTCCCTCTCCCTACCCAGCCCAGCCTCAGACTCGCTGCAGGCTTGGCTCCAGACCCCATCCTTCACCTCACACCATCCCCGGATCCTCACCCAGCCTCGCCCATCACTTCAGTCCCATCTTCCACCTCCATGCCTGGCGTCATCCTGGTCCCCAAAACCTCAGACCTCAGCTTGTTTTCCTGACTTCAGCTCCACGTTCCTGTCATCTAAGGCCTTGCCTGTCTGCTCTCCAGTTCGCAGCCTCAGACCTCAGCTCCTTCCTAGTCCCAGCTCCCGTGGGCCCCCGCTTCTTCCCGTACTCCATTCACTCCCTCAGTTGCTTTTCCGTTCCCACGACTCATCCTCAGACCTCCTTCATCCTTGATCTCAGCCTCCACCCCCCCCATCACTGCATCCTCCACTCTAACCCCGCCCCCATGCTCTTCCCCAGTCCTACCCGACTCTAGTCGGTTCTCGGCCCTCTTCTCCACCTCACTGTGTCCCTCCACATGAGGTCCTCTGAGGACCTCGTGGCTCTGTGGTGAGGGGAGGGGCGATGCATGGCTGTATGTATGTGTTCATGCATGTTTGCACGGGGTCTGGCCAGCTCTGGCCAAAAGCAGTGTCAGTGGGGTACACAGGCCCCGCCACCAGTGGTAACATTGGTGAAGTAGCAGGCAGCACCCCTTCCAGGGGCTGAGATGGGGTCAGGTTTCCTGCCTATCACTTCCCATAGCTGTTGTGTGTGCAAGGGAATGCCAAGACTTGGGGCTCATCTGCTGACCGGGGATGGGAACACTGGCCATAGTATGTGGGTCTTTCTGCAGATCTCCAGCATTCTGGATATGGAGGCTGTCACCTTCAAGAAGCTAGTGAAGGGCCACGCCTACTCTGTGACCGGGGCCAAGCAGGTACTGCCCCACGTGGAGGTCTTCCCTGCAGGGTGGTTCCTGCTTCCTTGTCTCTCTGGCCCATGGCCAGGGCTGTGGGAGAGGCCGACTCTTCCCTTGACCTCCTGCAGCACCTTTTCTATCTCCTGGGGACTCATCCAGAGATATTTATCTTGTGCCACCCTGACTTACTCTAGCTTGTGCACATAGCTGCCGTCCTCAGCAGGTTATTCCCCATCAGGCTTCTCAGCTATACGTCCCACGGTGGGTGCTGGGTGCTGGGTGCTGAGCTGGGCTCGGCGAGGGTGAGGTGGAGGGAAGGGGTGCTAAAAGTGTGTGCCAGAAGCAGGCACTGATGGGAGGCCTGGGGAACAGGTGAACTACCAGGGCCAGATGGTGAACCTGATCCGGATGCGGAACCCCTGGGGCGAGGTGGAGTGGACAGGAGCCTGGAGTGACGGGTGAGGGGCCGCGGACACCGGCCAGGGAGGCTGGGGGAGGCTGTTCAGTGCCACTGGCATTTCTGCCGGGGGCTCTGCCAGGCCAGGGTGGGCTCGGGATTGGACAGAGGGGCCCATCTGCATGCGACTGGGTCTGAGCACTGCCCTGACAGAGCTCAGGCTGTGCGGGCCGCTGTGCCCAGCCTGTGAGCGTCCTCGGGGCGTCTGACCCGGCCCCTATAAGACAACCCCTGGGACTGGGATCTCTGGACTTGGCCTGGAGGAGGCCTCCTGACCCGGGCCAGGGGAGGACAGGCCTCAGGGACAGAGGCTGGGCAGGTCAGTGGCCGGCAGCCCCTGGCAGTGCCCTTTCCCCACAGCTCCTCGGAGTGGAACAACGTAGACCCTTATGTTCGGGAGCAGCTCCGGGTCAAGATGGAGGACGGGGAGTTCTGGTGAGCAGCCCCTCTTCAGTCTGGCCATTCTTGGGGACAGGCACCCCAACTCCCAATCCCCCCAAGCCCAGCCGTGCCACGTCGCTCGGTGCCCTGGCTGGGGGCCCTGGCTCACCTCTCACCTCGACCCCCGCCCCAGGATGTCTTTCCGAGACTTCATGCGTGAGTTCACCCGCCTGGAGATCTGCAACCTGACGCCCGACGCGCTCAAGAGCCAGAGGTTCTGCAACTGGAACACCACCTTGTACGAGGGCACCTGGCGGCGGGGGAGCACCGCGGGGGGCTGCCGCAACTACCCAGGTGACCTGGCATTGAGGGCGCAGTGGGGCGGGGTCTGGCCCTGCTGCCCCGGACATGTCTTCTCTCTGAGCCTCAGTTTCCTCGCTTGTAAGGTAGGGGTAGTTGTGCTGACCTCGCGAATTTGCTTTGAGGATGAAATATTGAATGTCCTTGTAAATTCCAAAGAGCCACATTTGATTCCCTTGCTGGGGTCTGAGCCAGAGTTCTGACAAGGGGAGAAGGCTTCGTTGCTGTCCAGCCACCTTCCTGTCACTCCTCATTCTGAGACCTTCCTCCTGGCCCACTGTCTCCCTCCTTGATCCTCTGTCACCTTTCCCTGGGCATCTAGATGCATGGGGTATCCGTCCTCTCCCATCTTGCCTTCTCTTCTTACCAAGCTAGAGTCCTCATCCTTACCAGGTTGGAGTCACCATTTTAATCTCCCCCCTGCAAATGCTCGCGTTTCCCAGCCCCTGTGTCCCTCTGCTCCTCTTACCTGGTACAACCATAACCCTAGTTGAACCCTCTCCACCGGCTCCAGGACCGCTGACTGTGCCTGGAGAGAAGTTACACACCTGGGGCAGTATTTTCCCTGTAAATTCACAGACGCAAACCTCAGTTGTGCACTTTGCATGACCCCAGCAGCTCCTATGAGTATGTTCTCACTCTCTCCTCGGACCTGCCTCCACTGTCACTCTCATCTGATTTCATGGGACACCCGTCCCATTCCCACCCCCAAATCCCCCAGCCTGTCTGGACCTGTGCCTGCCTTTGCTGCCTTGCCGCCCGGGACAGTGGCAGAACTGTCCCTGCTCGTGGGGACCCCCCACCTCTGCTCCAGACTCCCTTCTCCCTCACTCTGAAAGCCTCCTGCTCCTTCGTCTGTCACCTCTCACTCCGTGTCATGATGAGAGAACTGCCTGCCTCAAAACAGTCGCCTGTCTCTCAACCCACTCCCCCGCGCATTTCTCTGCTCCCCTTCAAAGTGAAATTTCTCAGGAGTGCCGCCCTCGGCGTTTCCTTGCTGGCTTCCAGTTCAGTGTTTAACCCCCTCCAACCCAGCTTCCACCCCACCCCGGTGCTGCAGCGTCTCACTGGCCAGCTTCGGCTGTGTCGCGTCCACCACTACAGCTCTGCTCTCATGACCTGCCCCCTTTAGCAGTTCTCAGGCTGGCTCACAGCCCTCTGTTTTCAAGCATTCTTCTCCCTCGCAGGGATCTAATTTCAGTTTTTCCCCAAACAGATGACCACTGTTCCCTGTACCACTTATTGAGAAGTCTATCCTTTCCCTGCAGCGCCAGCCCCGTCATACAGTTCCCACGTATGTGTGGGTCTGTTTCTGAGTTGCTTTTCGGTCCCTTGGCCTATCCCACTGCCAAGAGTGCATTGGTTTAGTAGCTATAGATTTATAAGTCCTGAAATTGGACAGGATGAATTCCTTCTTCAAGAGTCTCTTAGCTCTTTGTGCTCTGTGCTTTTTTTGTTTTCTCTATGTGAATTTTAGGATCAGTTTACCAAGTCCTACAAAAAGCCCTTTTGAGATTTTACTTTGGAATTGGATTGACTCTGCAGACCAATTTGGGGAGAATTGACATCTTTACAATTTTGAGTCTTCTTATCCAAGAATGTGGTATATCTCTTTATTTATTTAGGCCTTCTTTAATGTCTTTCATCATAAAGGGCTTATACATCTGTTGAGATTTATTCCTAGATATTTTATCATCTTGTTGCTGTTGTAAATGGTATCTCTTTTAAAATTACCTCTCCCAAGTAGTTGCTGATACTATAGCATGCAGCTGACCTTTTAAGTTTATTCTGTATCCAGCAAACTTGTTAAACTGTAGTTAACTTTACTCATTTTTCTGTAGATTCTTTTTGCTTTTCTAACTGACAGTATAGCATCTGAGAATAGTGATGAATTTGTTTCTTTTCCAATTCTTATTATTTTTGTTGCATTTTCTTGTGTAATGTGCTGGCCAGGCCTGCAGCATGCTGACTAGCGCTGGCTATGTCCTGGTATTACCCCTCTCTCAAAGGAAAAGTTTTTACTAGTAAATGTTGACTGTAGATTTCACCACTAAAAACTTTTCTACTCTAGGTTTTTGTTTTTGTTTTTGTTTATATATTTATTTATTTATTGCTGTGTTGGGTCTTTGTTGCTGTGTGCAGGCTTTCTCTAGTTGCAGTGAGCGGGGTCTGCTCTTCGTTGCGGTTCGTGGGCTTCTCATTGCGGTGGCTTCTCTTGTTGTGGAGCACTGGCTCCAGGTGCGCAGGCTTCAGTAGTTGTGGCGCACGGGCTTAGCTGCTCCGCAGCATGTGGGATCTTCCCGGACCAGGGCTCGAACCCGTGTCCCCTGCATTGGCAGGCGGATTCTTAACCACTGCACCACCAGGGAAGCCCCTTGTTTTCATTTTTGTATGCACCTTTTATCAGATTAATGAAGCTTAATGTTATTAAATACTTTATTATTAGAATTAGCTTTTTTCTTCTATCTGTTAAAAAGGTAAGTTACACTGATCACTTTTCTAATATTAAATTAACCTTACATTCCTGAGATAAAAACAACAGAGTCATGACATAACTTTTTTTATACAATAATTTTACATCCATGTTCATGACTGAGATTTGCCTATAGTTTTCCTTTCTCATACTTACCTTGTTTAGTTTTGGTATTGGTGCTGTATTTGGCTGGTAAAGTGAACTGGGAAATGTTTTCTCTTTTTCTGTTTTCTAGAAGAGTTTGCATAAGGTGGGTATGATTTTTTGCTTGAGTGTTTGGTGGAACTGGTCTATAAAGCTGTCAGGCCTGCTCTTTTATTTATTTATTTTATTTTTTAAAGAATTATTTATTTATTTATTTTTGGCTGTGTTGGGTCTTCGTTTCTGTGCGAGGGCTTTCTCTAGTTGCGGCAAGCAGGAGCCACTCTTCATCGCGGTGCGCGGGCCTTTCACTATCGCGGCCTCTCTTGTTGCAGAGCACAGGCTCCAGACGCGCAGGCTCAGTAGTTGTGGCTCACGGGCCTAGTTGCTCCGCGGCATGTGGGATCTTCCCGGACCAGGGCTCGAACCCGTCCCCTACATTGGCAGGCAGATACTCAACCACTGCACCACCAGGGAAGCCCTCTTTTGTTTTATTAATCCTATGAGGGGTTTGTCAATATTAGTCTTTAAATAGAAATGATATTTTTACTTTATTGATCCTTTTTAGTATTTTTTCTGTATTATTAATCTTTGCTTTCTAGCTTGTTATCTCATTCCTCTGCTTTCTTTGGATTTATTTTTAGACTTTATTTTATGACGTCTTTTTTTTCTTTCCAGTTTTATTGTGGTGTAATTGACATTCAGCACTGTATAAGATGCACAGCATAATGATTTGACTTACATACATCATAAAATGATGACCACAGTAAGTTTAGTGAACATCTATCATCTCATATAGATATAACATTAAAGAAATAGAAAAAGTGTATTTTTTCCTTGTGATGAGCACTCTTAAGCTCTTAGGGTTTACTCTCTGCACAACTTTCATATATAACGTATAGCAGTGTGAATTCTATTTATCATGTTGTACATTGCAGCCCTAGCACTTATTCACTTTAAAACTGGAAATGTATACCTTTTGACCACCTTCATCCAATTCCCTCTGCCCCCACCCCTTGCCTCTGATCACCACAAATGTGATCTCTTTTCCTATGAGTTTGTTTGTTTGTTTGTTTTTGAAGTATAATTGAACTACAGCGCTGTGTGAGTTCCTGGTCCACAACATAGTGATTCGATATTTCTGTACGTTTCAAAACGATCACTACAATAAATCTAGTTGTCATCTGTCACCATACAAAGATATTACAAAACTACTGACTATATTCCCCACACTGTACATTTCATATCTGTGACTCATTTATTTTGTAATTGAAAGTTTGTACCTCTTAATCTCTCTTACCTATTTGTCTTCTCTCTCTCTCCCCCTCCCCTCTGGCAACCACCTGTTTGTTCTCTGTATCTCTGACTCTGTTACTGTTTAGCTGTGTTTGTTCATTTGTTTTGTTTGTTTAGATGCCACATATAAACAAAATCATCCAGTATTTGTCTTTTTGAATTAGTGTTTTCATTTTCTTTGGAAAAATACTCAGGAGTGGAATTGCTGGATGTCATGATAGTTCTATTTTTAATTTTTTGAGGAATCTCCATAGTGAGGAATTCCATTTTGAGGAATCTCTGTGTTCTCCATAGTGGCTGCACCAATTTACATTCCCACCAACAGTGCACAAGGGTTCCCTTTTCTCTACATCCCTGCCAACACTTATTTGTTGTCTTTTTAATAATAGCCATTCTGACAGGTGTGAGGTGAAATCTCTTTGCGATGTTGATTAGTTATGTTGAGGATTTTTTCATGTGTTCGTTGGCCATCTGTATGTCTTCTTTAGAAAAATGTCTATTCAGTTCCTCTGTCCATTTTTTAATTTGGTTGTTTGTTTTTTTGATGTCGAGTTGTATGAGTTCTCTGTATGTTTTGGCTATTAACCCCTTATCGGATATATCATTTGCAAATTTCTTCTCCTGTTCAGTAGGCAGTCTTTTCATTCTGTTGATAGTTTCCTTTGCTGTGCAAAAGCTTTTTAGTTTGATGTAGTCCCGTTTGTTTATTTTTGCTTTTGTTTCCCTTGCCTGAGGAGACATATCCAAAATAATTTTACTAAGACCCATGTCAAAGAGCCTACTGCCTATGGCTTCTTCTAGAAGTTTTATGGTTTCAGGTCTTACCTTTAAATCTTTAATCCATTTTGAGTTTATTTTTGTATATGGTGTGAGAAAGTAGTCGAGTTTCATGTTTTTGCATGTAGCTGTCCAGATTTCCCAACATCATTTATTAAAGAGGCTGTCTTTTCCCCCATTTTGTATTCTTGACTCCTTTGTCATAAATTGCCCATATAAGTGTAGGTTCATTTCTGGGCTCTCTGTTCTGTTCCATTGATGTATGTGTCTGTTTTTGTACCAGTACCATACTGTTTTGATTACTGTAGCTTTGTAGTATAGTTTGAAGTCAGGGAGTGTGATATCTACAGTTTTGTTCTTCTTTCTTAAGATTGTTTTGGCTATTCAGGACCTTTTGTGTTTCCATACAAACCTTAGAATTATTTGTTCTAGTCCTGTGAAAAATGTCATTGGTAGTTTGATAGGGCTTGCATTGAATCTGTAGATTGCCTTGGGTAGTATGGTCATTTAAACAATATTAATTCTTCCAATCCATGAGCACAGTATATCTTTCCATTTGTGTCCTCTTCAATTTATTTTATCAGTGTCTTATACCTTTCCAAGTACAGGTCTTTTACCTCCTTAGTTAGATTTATTCCTAGGTATCTTATTCTTTTTGATGCAATTGTAATTTTATGACTTCTTAAATTAGACACTTATTTCATTAATTTTTTTTCCTGTGTATGCACCTAAAATGATAAATTTCCCTCCAAGTGTACCTTTGAGTTACACAATTTTGATATGTAATGTTTTTAAGAATTGTAATATAATTCACATACCATAAAATTCACACTTTTAATGTGTACAATTCAGTCATTTTAATATGTTCACAATGCTGTGTGATCATCACCATCACCTAACTCCAGAACATCTTCACTGTGCTGAAAAGAAACCCTGTATCCATTAGAAGTCACTCCCTAACCCTCTCACCCACCAGCCCTGTAACCAGTAATCTAATTTCGTCTTTATAGATTTGTCTATTCTGGACATTTCATATAAATTGAATCGTGCAATATGTGGCCTTTTGTGCCTGGCTTTTTTCCCTTAGCATAGCATTTTCAAAGTTCATCCATGTTGTAGTGTGATCAGTACTTCATTTCATTTGTAGGGCTGAATAATATTCCATGATATGGATATACCACATTTTGCTTATTCATTCCAAAGTTGATGAATTGTTTCCAGTTTGGGACTATTATGAGTAATGCTGCTCTGAACATTTATGTACATATGTTTGTATGAGCATATGTTCTCTTGGGTCTAAAGTAGGAGTGAAATTTTTAGGTTGTATGGTAACTCCATGTTTAACTTTTTGAGGAACTGTAAACTGTTTTCCAAAGTGGCAGCCATTTTACTTTCCATTTTACATTCCTCCTAGCAGTGTATGAGGGGTCCAATTTCCCCACATCCTCATTAACACTTATTGTCCAACTTTTTTATTATAGCCATCCTAGCGGGTGTAAAGTGGTATCACATTGAAGTTTTGATTTGCATTTCCCTAATGACCAATAATGTTGAGTATATTTTCATCTATTTATTGGCCATTTGTGTATCTTTTTTGGACGGTCTATTCAAATAGTTTGCCCATTTTTAGATCGGGTTGTCTTTTCATATATTCCTTATATATATATATCTCTTTATATATTCTGGATGTGAGCCTTATGAGATAGATGGTTTGTATGTATTTTCTCCCATTCTGTGGGTTGTCTTTTCATTTTCTTGATAGTGTCCTTTGAAGCACAGAAGGTTTTAATTTTGATGAAGCCCAATTTTTATTTTTTTCTTTTGTTGCTCATGCTTTTGGTGTCATAATCTAAGAATCCATTGCCAAATCCATGGTCATTTATCTGTGTCTTCTTCTGAGAGCATTATGATTTTAGCTCTCTTATATTTAGGTTGTTGATCCATTCTGAGTTAATTTTTGTTTATGGTGTAAAATAGGTACCCAACTTATTTCTTGTGCTTGTGGAAACCCCCGTGTCCTAGCATCATTTGTTGAAATACTATTCTTTCCCCATTGAATGGTCTTGGCACCCATGTCAAAAATCAATTGGTGGGCTTCCCTGGTGGCGCAGTGGTTGAGAATCTGCCTGCCAATGCAGAGGACACAGGTTCGAGCCCTGGTCTGGGAAGATCCCACATGCCACGGAGCAACTAGGCCCGTGAGCCACAACTACTGAGCCTGCGCGTCTGGAGCCTGTGCTCCGCAACAAGAGCGGCCGCAACAGTGAGAGGCCCGCACACCGCGATGAAGAGTGGCCCCCGCTCGCCGAAGACCCAACACAGCCAAAAATAAATAAATAAATTAATTAATTAAAAAAAAAATCAATTGGCCATTTATGTATGAGTTTACTTTTGGCTCTCAGTTCTGTTCTTTTAGTCTGTATGTTTATTTTTATTCTAGTACCACACTGTTTTGATTATTATAGATTTGTAGTAAGTTTTGAAGTCAGGAAGTGTGAGTCTTCCAACTTTGTTCTTTTTCAAGGTTGTTTTGGCTTCTGGGCCCCTTACAATTCCATATGAATTTGAGGATCTGCTTTTCATTTCTGTGGGAAAAGGTTGTTGGAATTTTTTTTTTTTTTTTAACGACTAGCTAAACTGAATTGCAGAGCATGAATTTGATTGTTTTATAGCTACTTTATTTATTTATTTATTTTTTGGCTGTGTTGGGTCTTCGGTTCGTACGAGGGCTTTCTCTAGTTGCGGCAAGCGGGGGCCACTCTTCATCGCGGCGCGGGGACCGCTCTTCATTGCGGTGCGTGGGCCTTTCACTATCGCGGCCCCTCCCGTTGCAGGGCACAGGCTCCAGACGCGCAGGCTCAGCAGCTGTGGCTCACGGGCCCAGCTGCTCCGTGGCATGTGGGATCTTCCCAGACCAGGGCTCGAACTCGTGTCCCCTGCATTAGCAGGCAGATTCTCAACCACTGTGCCACCAGGGAAGCCCCAGGTTGTTGGAATTTTGATAAGGATTGCATTGAATCTGCAGATCACTTTGGGTAGTATTGACATCTTAATAATATTGAGTCTTCCAGTCCATGAAGATGAGATGTCTTTTGACTTTTCTATGTCTTCTTTAATTTGTTTCAGCAATGTTTTGTAATTTTCAGTGTACAAGTCTTTCAACTCCTTGGTTAAATTTATTCCTAGGTATTTTATAGTTTTGGATGCTGTTATAAAGAAATTGTTTCCTTAATTTCCTTTTTGGATTTTTTCATTGTTGGTGTATTGAAACACAACTGATTTTTGTGTTCTGATGTAATCTGCAACTTTGCTGAATTTGTTATTAACTCTAAACTTTCTTGTGGATTCTTCAGGTTTGTCTATATACAAGATAATGTCATTTGCAAGTAGAGATAGTTTTCTTCTTCCTTTTTCAATTTGGATACTTTTTCTTTTTCTTGACTAATTGCTCTAGCTAGAACTTCCAATACAATGTTGAATAGTGGTGGTGTAAGTGGGCATCATGTTCTTGATCTTGGGGGGAAAGCTTTCATTTTTCTTTTTTTTTCACCACTGAGTATGATATTGGCTGTGGGTTTTCCATAAATGCCCTTTATCATGTTGAGGAAGTTCCCTTTTATTCCTAAATTTCTGAATTTAAAAAAAAATTTATTTATTTATTTTTGGCTGCACTGGGTCTTCATTGTTGTGTGCAGGCTTTCTCTAGTTGGTGGCAAGCAGGGGCTACTCTTTGTTGTGGTGTGTGGCCTTCTCATTGCGGTGGTTTCTCTTGTTACAGAGCACGGGCTCTAGGCACGCGGGCTTCAGTAGTTGTGGCACGCAGGCTCAGTAGTTGTGGCTCGCGAGCTCTAGAGCGCAGGCTCAGTATTTGTGGCACATGGGCTTAGTTGCTCCGTGGCATGTGGGATCTTCCTGGATCAGGGCTCGAACCTGTGTCCCCTGCATTGGCAGGCGGATTCTTAACCACTGCGCCACCAGGGAAGTCCTGAATATTTTTATGATGAATTTGTTTTGGAGTTTCTAAAATGCCTTTTCCATGTCAGTTGAGATGGTCATGTGTTTTTTTTTCCCTTTGTCCTATTAACATGATGTATTACATTGATTGATTTTCTTATGTTGAACCATTCTTGCATTCCTGAGATAAATCCTATTTCATAGTATGTAATCTTTTTAATATACTGTTGGATTTGGTTTGCTAGTATTTTGTTGAGGATTTTTGTATTGATATTCATAAATGTTACTGGTCTGTAATTTTCTTTTCTTGTGATGTTTTTATTTGGCTTTGGTATCAAGGTAATGCTGGCCCCGTAGAATGAGTTACTTTATCAAAAGAAATAGTAATGTAAATGAGAAATCACATAGAATAGTAATTAAAGCACTGTGTACCTATATTAAAAAAGAAAGAACTGAAAACAATTGCCTAATTTTCCACCTTAAGAAACTAGTAAATGGGCAAACTAAACCCAAAGCAAGCAGAAGAAAGCCAAATAAATGAAACAGAGAAACAATAGAGAAAAATCAATGAAACCAACAGTTGGTTCTTTGAAAAGCTCAGCAAAAAGTGCAAACCTTTAGCCAAACTGAACAAGAAAAAAGACAGAAGACTCAAATTACTAAAATCAGGAATTAAAGAGAGAACATCACTATCAACCCAACAGAAATAAATGATTTATAAGAAAATACTGTGAACCATTGTATGACAACAAATTAGATAACCTAGATGAAACTAACAAATCCCTAGAAAGAAACAAACTATGAAAATTGACTCAAGAAAAATAAAAAATCGGGATAGACCTGTAACACTTAAGAGATTGAATCAATAATCAAACCTCCCAGTTATTATTTTATTGTTGATTTTTAACTTAATTTCCTTGCAGTCAGAAAATATGATCTATATGAGATCATAGCTTAGAAATAAACAGAAACTGGTGGTATGGCCCAGCACGTGGTGAGTTTTCATGAATATTCACGTGTTCTTGAAAAGACTGGCTAACACATACATTGTGTTAGCACTCCTGTAAATATTTTAAATATAACAACCTGCTTAACATTCACACTGACCCTATGAGGGATGTACTACATTATCACTATTTTACAGATAAGGAAAGTGAGACACAGAGTGATTAAGCAATTTGCCAAAGTCACTAATAAGTGGCAGAGCTGGGATTTGAACCCTGTCAGTGTGAACCTGGAGTCTGTTCTCTTGACCAGTATACTGTTCTCTGAATGTTAGGGGGAATCTTCTATAATTGTTCATTATATCAAACTTATTGATCACTTTGTCTGCTTAATCTATCCATTATTGGAAGAGGAATAATAAAATCTCACACCATCTTGCTGGCTTTGCCAATTTCTCCCTTTATTTCTGTCAGTTATTTTTCTTTGCATATGTTGAGCTAGGTACATCAAGTTTAAAATTGTTATAAGTTCCTAGTGAATTAAACTTTTTTTTTTTACTATCTAGTGACCACCTTCATCTTTAATAATTCTTTTTACTTTCAAGTCTGTTTCAGTCTGTGTTACTATGCTGTTGCAGTTTTCTGTTAGTTACTACTAGTACTTTTGTGGTATGTCTTGTTATACCATTTGATGTCCGATCTTTCTATAGCTCAGTGTTTTAGTTATCGCTCATAAATAGCATATAACTGATTTTTTTAAAAGTTGAATTTGGAAAACATTGTCCTTTGATTGGAAAGTTTAATCCATTTACATTCGTAGTGATTACTGATATATTTGTATTTATTTCAGCAGACTTACTATGCATTTTCGATTTGTCCCTCCTGCTATGCCTTCTTTTGGATTGAATTTTTTCTTTTCTCTCTGCTAGTTTTTCCCTCTGTGAGTTTGGAAGACAGAAGAGCTTGCTTAATAAGTTCCAAAGCTAGTTGATCAATATCTTTACCCTCCACCTGAATAATGTAAAGACTTGAGAATATTTAAGTTGGATCACACCCTCCCTTTGTTCAATCTGCTATCTTTAGCTAGTATTTTAATTCTTAACAGTTTTCTGCCTGTCCTAAATTAAGCACCATCATCATCCCCATTATTTGTGATAGCCCGTATTTGTTTGATTACCCACATAATATTAGTATTTTTGCTCACTATTCTCATGAATGGTGAGACCTTTCATCTGAGATCATTTTCTGTCTGTCTGCAATATATCCTTTTGAATTTCTTTTACTGAGGGTCTTTTGGTGATAAACTTTCTCAGTACTTGTATAAAATGCCTTTATAGTGTGCTCATTCTTGACAATTCTCTGGATATAGAACTCTGAATTGACATTACTTTCACTTCCCTGAATATGCTATTACTCTTCACTCTGCTTCCACTGTCACTGTGTGAGTCGGGAGTCTGTCTGTCTACCATGCCTTCTGAAATGGTTTGTCTTTTCTCTCTTTTAAGATTCTTTTTCTTTGATATTCTACAATTTGACCATGATGTGTTGAGGTGGGGATTTCTTTTTATTATGCTTTGGATTTGTCGAGCTCCCTGTGTATGAAGATTGATGTCTTTCAACAATTCTAGAAAATTGTTAGCCATGATCTTTTAGAATATCACCTTCCTACTCTCTTTATTTTCTCCTTTTGGAATGCCAATCAAATGTAAGCTGGACCTCCTCAGTCAACCCTCCAGATCTCTTAACATCTCTTAAATGTTCCATCTCTGAATCTCCCTGGATTGCATTCTGGGTAGTTTCTTTAGATCCATTGTCAATGCCCTAATTTTCTTTTTTGCTGTTGGTTAATCCTTCCAACAAATACTTAATTTCACTTGAAAAGTTTATTTCTGGAAGTGTTAATGGCTCTTTTTCTAATCTGTTCATTCTTGCTCATATATTCAAGCATCTCATTTATTTCTTTAAGTATAGTAAGCCTAGTCTTTCATATTCTGTGTCTGATAATTTCAGTATCTGAAGTCTTGGTGAGTTGTTGTTTGTCGTTGTGGCTGCTCATTCTCAGCCATCATGAGGTTCATCCATTGTGGCTGCTGGTTCTCAACCTTCTGAGGTTTTTGGCTTATTTGACCTAGAATTTATCTTCAGGAGTTGTTTGAGTTATTGGATGAAGTTAAGTTCGTCTAGTGTTTCTGCCAGTCACCGGGGATACTCCCAACCCAGGACTCTTAAAAATAAATTTTCTCCTTAAGGTTTTTTTTTTGACCTCATGGGCAGCATGAATTAAATCTGCAAGCTCATGAGAAGGCTGGCTTGTGGTTATAAATCCTCAGAGAATGTTTCACTTCCTCCCAGTGGTTTTATTTTTCTTTCACACTTACCCTGCTGGCATTCCTCATGGGGCTTCCAGTTTTATGGCTGTGATCTCCTACTGGACCTTATCTCCTGCCCCTGAGCCCAGGCAGGACTCAAGATCTCTAGGAGTCTGCAGAAATCCTTTGGCATTATTTACCTTTCATGGCTCCCAGTTTCCATTTTTTAAAACAGCTTTATTGAGATATAATTCACATACCACATAATTCACCCATTTACAGTGTAAAATCCAATGTGGCCTTTATATATTCACAGAGTTGTGCACCCATTATCACATCAATTTTAGAACGTTTTCATTACCCCCAAAAGAAAACCTATACCCCCTGGCTCTTACTCCCAAGCCCCTCCTCCCCCTCATTTCCAGGCTACCACTAATCTACTTTCTGTCTCTATGAATTTGCTTGTTCCCGACAATAATTTAATATAAATGGAATCATACAACACGTTGTCCTTTGTGACTGGCTTCTTTCACTTAGCATAATGTCTTCAAGGTTCATCCATGTTATGTAGCATGTGTCAGTACTCCATTCCTTTTAATTGCTGAATAATATTCCATTGTTTAGTTATATCACATTTTGTTTAAATTGGGTTGTTTCTACCATTTGGCAATTATAAATAATGCTACTTGGAACGGTCACATGTTTTTTGTGTGGGTGTATGTTGTCATTAATCTTGGATATACACACACACACACACCCAGAGGAGTGGAATTGCAGGGTCATATGATAATTCTGTGTTTTACCATTTGAGGAACTGCCAGACTATTATGCAAAGTAGTTGCACCACTTTACGTTCCCACCAGCTGTGCGTGAGGTTCTGATTTCTCCACATCCTCGCTTATTTTTTTTAATTTTTTTTTTTTATAAATTTATTTAGTTTTGGCTGCGTTGGGTCTTCATTGCTGTGCACGGGCTTTCTCTAGCTGTGGAGAGCGGGGGCTACTCTTGGTTGCGGTGCACGGGCTTCTCATTGCAGTGGCTTCTCTTGTTGCGGAGCACAGGCTCTAGGCGTGTGGGCTTCAGTAGTTGTGGCACACAGGCTCAGTAGTTGTGGCTCATGGGCTCTAGAGCACAGGCTCAGTAGTTGTGGTGCACAGGCTTAGTTGCTCCGCGGTATGTGGGATCTTCCCAGACCAGGGCTCAAACCCATGTCCCCTGCATTGGCAGGCGGATTCTTAACCACTGTGCCACCAGGGAAGTCCCCACATCCTTGCTTATTATCTGTCTTTTCGATTAATGTTAATTTTGTATGTAAGGAGGGGGAAATGCTGGACTTATTGGTGCCTTTAAAAAGAAGTTTTGCGTATTCTATCCGGCACTTGGTTGTTTTAGTCAGGAGGATTGTTCAGGCAGCTGAATCACTAAATTGCCAGAAATGCAAGTCCCCCTCAGCCCTTGCAGCTCAGTGGCCTCCTCTCAGACCCTGCTTTCTCTCGCCCTCTTCTAAGTCACCGTCCACACAGCAGCCACCTTCTTTTCTTTTTTCTTTTAATATTTATTTATTTGGTTGCACCACGTCTTAGTTGCAGCAGGCAGGCTCCTTAGTTGCAGCTCCAGGGCTCCTTAATTGCAGCTTGCCGGCTCCTTAGTTGCAGCAGGCGGGTTCCTTAGTTACGGCAGGAGGGATCCTTAGTTGCGGCACGCGAGCTGTTAGTTGCGGCACGCGAGCTGTTAGTTGCGGCGTGCATGTGGGATCTAGTTCCCTGACCAGGACTCGCACCAGGGCCCCCTGTACTGGGAGCACGGAGACTTATCCACTGTGCCACCAGGGAAGTTCCTGCAGTCACCTTCTAAAATCCTGATCCAATCATGCCCCTCCCAGTGCAAGCCTGTCAGGGGGTCCTTTTGCTCTTTGATTCAATCCACACTTCTTATCACCGACCCTGCTTCCGCCAACCTCTGCCAACCTCCCTGGATCCCCTGTGCTCACTGGAGCCCCAGGTGTGGGTCTTTTCTTCTCCCTCTGCCTAGGCTTCCCAGGGCTTCCCCTTCAGGTCTCAGCTCAAATGTCACCTCGAAGATTCCTTCCCTGCCCGACTTCAGCTTGCTTTCTTTGTAATTGTTCCATTAACTAACCTGACTTGGTCATGCTTTGCCTCCGGTTCGTTCTGGCATGGGAGCTCATGAGGGCAGGGACCCTGTGTATCCCTGTGGCACATCTGTCACTTGGCACACGGTGGCCACAGTAATATTTGTTGAATGAATGAATGAATGAAAACATGGGGGAGGGAAGGCTTGGGGTGACTGCTCTGCTTCTCCTCTGATCCCGCCTCCCTACCTCCTGCAGCCACCTTCTGGGTGAACCCCCAGTTCAAGATCCAGCTGGAGGAGACGGATGACCCAGACGACGACTACAGCAGTCGGGAGTCAGGCTGCAGCTTCCTGCTCGCCCTCATGCAGAAGCACCGGCGTCGGGAGCGCCGATTTGGCCGCGACATGGAGACCATAGGCTTCGCTGTCTACGAGGCGAGTGAGCCGGCGGATCGCCCAGCACCCGGCAGAGAAAGCGGCCTCCCGGCGAGCTCCGCCAGGGAGCGCCAGCGGCACCAGAGGACAAGGCGGCGCCCGCCCGTCCTGAGCCGACTGGGGCCAGTCACACCCCTGAGGCACGCAGCCCTAGACTGAGCCTTCGGGAGGCACCTGCTGAGGCCCTCCGCCAGCACTGGGGCAGCCAAGGGCCTAAAATTCATCCCGTGAGGCGGATGGAGGATGAGGAAGATGCTAGCTAGGAGAGGGGAAGGTTCTGGGATTCTCCCCTGTCCTTAGAGGCTGCATGGCTGCTTTTGGGCAGAGGGATCTGCCTTAGCTGACACCTGGGAGAAAGACTTTGACTCAGTTTCAGAAAGAAGTGGGCAAGTGGTCTTCCCTGAAGGAGTAGTGAGCTCCCTGTCTTGGAAGTATGTATGCAGAGGCTGGCCATGGAGGGCCCTGCTTCACGCACTGTATTCAAGACAGAAACATCTGGATCTCCCTGGTGGGGGTAAAGGACAGTCGCAGCCTCAGCCCAGGCCCACAGCCCCTTGTAGCAGATTGGGGTGCACCTCCAATGTCCCTGGGCTGGAGGACTCTGCAGTTGGCCACCCCGGGGGTCAGTCCTGGAGGCTCTGGTTCAGAGCTGAGGTGCAGGGCGTTCCAGGGACAAAGAGGGCCCTGCCTGGGCCTCCCTCCTGGGGTCCTGGGGTCCCTCTCTGGCATGAATACAGGTCTGGGTCAACACTGGCCCCTGTCCAGGACCCTGTCTCCTGGTCTCCTCATCCCATCATTTTCATCTTAAGAACTCAGGGCCGTTGCCCAGCACACACCACAGCGTCTGCCCCTGGGCCAAGCAAGCATCTCTAACTTCCCTCATCTCTCTGGCAGGTCCCTCCGGAGGTAGGTGTGGCATCTGACTCGCCTGGATTTGCACACCCTTGAACACACATGGCCCGATGGTGCCCAGAGGGAGCAGGACGGCAGCAAGCCCACACGTAGAGAGCTAGGAAGTCTCCTCATTCTGGGGCTAACACGGTGCCCCCGCCCCCTGCCCACTGTTCAGTGGGCAGAGCAAACACTGTCCTCCTGGGGGTCAGAGCAGGTAATAAGTAAGGGAGCTGGATTTGAACCCTGGCCCTCAGAGCCCCACCTGACACGCACCCATGAGGCTCTTCCTGTCTTACTGTTTACACTGAGGCCATCTGGGGTGCTGGTTAGGAGCAGGTTGGTGAGTGGGCTGAGTGTCCTGTACCCTTGAGCAAGTTGCTTAGGCTCTAAGCCTTGGCGTCAGTGTCTGTAAAATGAGTTGTCATGAGTGTTAAGTGAGGTGACGTGTAAAAGGCCCTGCAGTGTCTGACACAGGGGAAGCTCCGGGTAAGGATAATGAGAAAGTTATTTCATGGTGTCGCAGTATCTACATTCACCTCATGGTGTCTCCTCCCCTCCACCCGGTGCAGTAGGCAGGGCTGTTACCCCCATTTTACAGATGAGGCAACAAGCACTGTGACTTGTCAGGGTCAGGTAGCCTGTGGGTGACTGAGCTGTGACACAGCTCTCCAGCCGTGTGGCCAGAACCTGGAGCCTGGGGTCTGGTTCTGGGTCTGGATCTGGGTCTGGGGGCAGCTCCTAAGGGTGGGCTGAGCGGGCAGCTGCAGCCCCCGCTCCCTCCTTCCCTCCCGCCAGCTGATGGGCCAGCCGGCCGTGCACCTGAAGCGGGACTTCTTCCTGGCCAACGCGTCTCGGGCCCGCTCCGAGCAGTTCATCAACCTGCGGGAGGTCAGCACCCGCTTCCGCCTGCCGCCCGGGGAGTATGTGGTGGTGCCGTCCACCTTCGAGCCCAACAAGGAGGGCGACTTTGTGCTGCGTTTCTTCTCAGAGAAGAGCGCTGGGACCCAGTGAGTAGAAGACCCCCTCCCCGCTCTCCGCGCCCCCCCCACGCCCCTCCTGCCCCACCCCCACTGCTGACTGGCCCCCTGTCTCCCCACCCTCTGCAGAGAGCTGGACGACCAGATACAGGCCAATCTCCCTGATGAGGTACGTGCCCTGCCCCCACCAGCCACCCTCCTCCTCTCCCTCACCCTGGGTGTCCTGTGCCCTGGGCTCCGGCTGGCAGCGCAGAGCCCCTCCTGGCAGGAGCCGTAAGAGTAATACTAATCCCTCATTTGCCCAGCACTTTACAGTTTGCAAAGGACTTTGTGATAATAATGGCACAGGGTCCCTGGGTTCTTGCTCTCTGCTGGGTCTGTGCTGAGCTCTTTACCTGGGTCACCCCATTTCCTCCATAACAGTTGTGTCAGGGTGCTGTCACTATCTCCCCTCTCAGTGGGAAACTCAAGTTCAGAGAGGTTAAGGAACTTGCCCAAGGTCGTGCAGCAGGGAATCAAAGCCTCACTGTTCATCATTGAGCTGACCTTCACCCTCCACATTTAGGCCACAGAGGCCTGGACAGGGATAGAGTAGGGGCCAGGTTCCCATTTTACAGATGAGAAGAGTGAGGCTCAGAGGTGAAGTGCCACATAGCTGATGAGTGGTCCCAGCCCTGCCTCCAGCAGCTGCCCATGCAGGGGCCTGGCTGGGGCACCCCTGACCTGCTCTCCCCCCGCTTCTCCATCCAGCAAGTGCTCTCAGAAGAGGAGATTGATGAGAACTTCAAATCCCTCTTCAGACAACTGGCAGGGGAGGTAGGCTGGGCGTGGTGGACGGGTGCTCGGGGGCACCGAGGGGCAGCCTTTCCCCAGAGTGGGTGCCATCCTCCCTCTTCCCCCAGGACATGGAGATCAGCGTCAAGGAGCTGCGGACCATCCTCAACAGGATCATCAGCAAACGTGAGCATCCCTGAGGGGCTGCTCTCCACCCCATGTCCTGCTTCCCAACCCCCCTACGCCCCCACCTCCGTTCCTCCAAGCTCCAGAATCTAGCCTTCCGCTCCCACCCTGGGCTGAACCCAACCCCTTGGTCTTCGTGGGTGCGGCACCCTCCACCACCTTTCTGAGCCCTGCTCACCCCCTTTTTCCTCCCAAACTCCTCATGCCGTCTTGCTGTTCTCCATGCCTGAGCGCTGTGCCTGGTGTAATTAGAAGCTTAGCCGGCTGACAGCACCTTAGGGCCAGTGTGTGGGCCCCATTTCCTCCCAGAAGGCAGGTGGCCGGCTTCACTCCCCAACGTGCAAAACTGAAGGCAACCGCCCTTCAACCTTCCCTTTGCCCCCGCCTCTGACCTCTCACCTCCGACCTCTGTCCATGCTGTTCCCTCAGCCCAGAACCCCCCTCCTGCTCTTCTCACCCTTCGGGGCCTGCAGCAAACCCCACCCCTGCCGTGACCACCTATGCTGCACGTTTCTACTGTGTTTCTTTCACTTCTATTTAGCACTGTTCCTTTTCACTTGGGTCTAATGGCGGTGTTGACGTGCCTGTTGGGACACCGGCTTGACCGCTAAAATACCTTAAACTCTTTTTTCTGATGATGGAATCCTACACACCTACTAGCCTAGATTTTACACACCACGGGACAGGAATGGTGCCTCCCGGACCCTTGTCCCGCCAGTGTGCCCAGCACGGGGCAGGCCCGGGAAGCTGGCTGGGTTGAGGTGTTGGGACTGGTTTTTCTTGCAGACAAAGACCTGCGGACCAAGGGCTTCAGCCTGGAGTCCTGCCGCAGCATGGTGAACCTCATGGACGTATCCTCCCTTTGCTTTTGCCTCCTGAGCCGGGCTTTGGGTTGGGATGTAGGCATGGGGAGAGCCCTGGGTGACCCATCCCAGGAGTAGCGCGGAGAGAGGGACAAGTGTGGACAGACCAGTTCCTTCCTGGCATCTTCCCATTGATCGGGGTGGGGCGGGGACCGAGGCACAGGCCTGTGTTGAGTGAGAGGCGGGCAGGGCCCCGTCTGCAGGTGACCCTAAGGCTGGTGCTCTGTTTGCGCCCCTCCCAGCCACCCCGATTCCGGCCTGGCCCCAGGCAGCCGTCTGCGTGCTCCTGCCCCTTCTCCCCTCCCCCTCCTCGTCTTGCTGTCCCCGGTGCTCACTCACCCGGTGCCTGGTCTAAGCTGTGGAGTTTTCTTCTTAATGGCCGCCCAGCGTGATGGCAACGGGAAGCTGGGCCTGGTGGAGTTCAACATCCTGTGGAACCGCATCCGGAATTACCTGGTAGGTGGTCCCTGCTGGCAGCACCCTCCCCTCCTCTGCAGCCTCAGTCACGGCGGGCGGCCGGGCTCCGGCTCCCAGACCAGCTGCGTGGACTAGTCCCTGGCCCTGGGTCTGCCTCTCCGAGCCCACGTATCCCAGTGGCTGACCCCCTTCGGGCCTCTCCCCTCCACCCTGGTCAGCCCTCCACCCTGGGCAGATGGGAAGGGCTGGATGCTCGCCAAGCCCTCACCCTCTGCCCCCCACCCCCACCCCCCGCAGTCCATTTTCCGGAAGTTTGACCTGGACAAGTCGGGCAGCATGAGTGCCTACGAGATGCGGATGGCCATCGAGTCTGCAGGTGAGGCCTGAGGGCTGGTGGCACTCGTGGGGCCCCAGGGAGATGGCCCTGGGTCGCTTCTCTGACAGCTACCCAGGGCGGTGGCCCACCCACTAGCCCTTGTCCCTGGAGGGGGTGATGGCAATGGTGGTGAAGTAGTAACAGCCGTCTACTGCCTTTTTCTCCTGGTGACTGAGCCAAGCGCTTTATCAGCATTTCCTTTTGTTCTGACTGCAGCCGGATGAGGATAGGGTCTTTTATTATCCCACTGAGCAGAAAAAAGTGCAGCTCAGAGAGGGGTAGTGACTGGCCTGAGGCCACACAGCCAGGGAGGCGTGGAGCTGGCCTCCAGAGCTTCCAAAGGGAGCAGTGCAGGGCTCTCCTCGCAGTCCCACGTCAGGATGAGGCCAGGGCATTCAGAACAAATGAAACTGGACCCTGGGCCCTGATGGCCAGCACCTGCTTCCCTGGGGCACTCTGGGTCCTCAAGCTCTCTCTGGACCAGCACTTGCCCAGCTCCCGGCCCTGCCCAGGAGGTCTTCATGCCCCCCAGCCCTGGGGCTCACCCTGCCCCGCCTCAGTCCCCCTCTCCGCCCCCTCTGGCCCGGCTGCACCTCCCTGGCCCTCACCTGCTCTCCTGCGCCAGGCTTCAAGCTCAGCAAGAAGCTGTACGAGCTCATCATCACCCGCTACTCGGAACCCGACCTGGCTGTGGACTTCGATAACTTCGTGTGCTGCTTAGTGCGGCTGGAGACCATGTTCCGTGAGTGTCCCCGTCGGCTCCCCCCTCCAGCTCAGTCTCCAACTCGTCCCCAACGAGCGTCTCGGGGAGGTGGAGGTCCAGGCAGGCTGAGTGCCAGGCGACAGGGAGTTGGGTGGGAACTCTGGAGGGGGCTCTCGAGCAGCAGGAAGGGCTGCTCCCCGGCTGTGAGGGTGAGAGAGCTTGCGGCGCTGTGGGGAGGTGGGGGTGAGGCAGGAGGTGGGCCCGGTCCTGGCCCTGCCTGAAGGTCCCACTGAGTTCTCCGCCCCATGTCATCATTTCTTGAACACACAGGGTTTTTCAAGACCCTGGACACGGATCTGGATGGAGTCGTGACCTTTGACTTGTTTAAGGTGGGGCTGTCCTCCGGTCGGGTTGGGGAAGGTGCTCAGGGGCGGTGTTTTCTTACCCTCCTGGGCTGGAGGCTGCGGCCTCAGTGCCAGCGCCAGCCCTAAGGCCGGCCACCTGGGTCCTGCAAGGACACGCTTGGGTGTCTGGGTCCTGGGAAGGATGGGCCAGACCCCTGGAGGCCTGTACAGGAGCCAGCAGCCTGGGCTCCCAGGGGTCGAGGAGGAAAGAGAGTGTCCCGCCCCCCTCCCCGGGAGGGTCCCTCGCCCACCTGCACTCAAGGGGGTGAGGAGATGGCGACTCCTGAGCCATGGAGCTGGGAGGCCGGACTTGGGGTTTCTGCGCTGGCTGACCCCTCTCTCCGCCCTCTGCCCGGCAGTGGTTACAGCTGACCATGTTCGCATGAGGGGCTCTTGCATGAGCCCCTTGCTGTGCTTCTCTGCCCTCCTCGTCTGCCGGGCCGTGCCTTCCCGCCACGCCACGCCAGGCCACACCAGCTGCAAGTGCCTTCCTTGGAGCAGGAGGCGGCCTCGTCCTCGTCCTCACCTCCCGGCCGCCCCAGTTCATTTGTTCTGGGCAGAGCTGTGTGACCCTCCCTGCCTCCACTGGCCACGGGCTCAGATGGACTCCCCCAGCCCCTCCGGTTGCCAAACTGGGAAGGCAGCTTTTGCTAGTTTCTGCCTCAGGATGGGGCCCCAGGGGGAGCTGACGGCCCCAGGCCTCTGGACATCCTGATGTGTCCCCTCCCCTCCCTCCACAGGCCACCCATTCCACCCCCAAGCCCACCACGCCCACCTGCAGACTTTAAACTATAACCACTAGCTCTGCACAGCCTGCCGTCTAGCCGTGCGGAGCGCCCTCCCAGCTGGGGCCTGCTCCGCAGGGCTGGGAGTGAATGCCTGTTCCTTCCTGTGCCGAAGCCCGTGCCCCCCTCTGCCCCACACTCCCCCCAGCCCTGTCCCCACTTGCCGACCAGGAGCGGCCTGGCCTGCGGGGTGGTCAGGCCTTCCCTCCCTCCCTCCTTTTTTATATTGGTGATTTTAAAGGGGCCTCTGTGGGGACTGATGTACCACCTACGGGGGTGCCAGAGGCACCTGGGCATGGGGTGGGGCAGTCTCATGTTTCCATGCAGAGAAACCCCAAATAATAAAGGAAACGGCCCCACCTTTGACTCTGGAGTGTGTTTCTGCCTAAACCTGCTGCCCAGGAGGGCACAGCAAGCCTTGTCCTGCAGGGACTGCTCAGGGCCTCACACCCGCCCCTGCCCTGCCCCCCATCCCCTTCCCCATCGCCCTGGAGGCTCGCACCTCTGCTGGAGTCCTGGGCATCTGGGAGGGCAGGATGGGGCCCCCCCCCGCTGCAGGGACAGGACCATACTGCTGAGGTCCCACATGGCCCTGCTGGTCCTACATGCCCCCCTCCTCTAAGCCCTGACCCCTTCTTTCCCCGCACACTCTGCCCGTGAGGCTCTGGCTGAAACCCAGACCCCTAACTTAGCACAAACCTGACCCCCAGGAAGCTCCCCAGGACACAGAGCCTCCTTTAAGTCTTCTCCAGGGTGGGGGAGGGGAGTTGCCCCTGTGACCCAGACACCTGCAGCTTCTATAAGCTGCTCCAGCCCCTCTGGGATCCCAGCTCTTCTTACCAGAGATAAGAAAAAGAGTAGGTTGAGGTGGGGGTAGAGGAGGGGCTGGGACAGCGTGGGGAGGGGTGAGCCGCAAACCAGGGCAGCAGCGTCTGCAGAGCAAAGACTGAAGGAGCCCAGCTGGGGGGTGGGGGCTGCCCTCGGCCACCAGGAGCCCCAGGTGGAGCCCCGAGTGGCAGACCGTCGGGCACAGGGCCTGGAATCTGCATTTTGCCGTTGGGAGTCCCTGGGCCAAGTCCTGCTAGGCCTCAGCATCCTCATCAGCAAGGGGAGTGGTCCGTCACTTCCTGGACTCCTGGGCTGGTTTGTGAGAGGGGCCAGGTGGAGGGGCGGGGGGCCAGGTGCACCAGGCCCCACCCGCTTAGTTCTCTGTATTGGGTTTCCTTTGATGAGAGGTTGGAACACTGTGGGTCTGGATGAGCGGAGACCCTGACCCCTCCCACACCCCCAGCCTGAGAGTACCTGGGATTGGGGCAGGGAGAGCAGGGCTTCCTCTTGGTTGCCCTATTTGGGCATTTTTCAAGGACTTTTTTCCAAGTGTCTCCTATGCAGCCTCTGACTTCCAGGGAAGTGAGGGAGGGGCAAGCAGCTATAATCACTGGCACCCCCTTATGTGACCTCCAAGCATTTAAGGCTCCGGCGTCAAGGGAGCCCAGGGACAGGACTGGGTTCCGTGTGCTGAGGCTGGAATTGTGCACTTTTTTTTTTTTTTTTTTTGGCCGCATCACTTGGCTTGTGGGATCCTAGTTCCCCGACCAAGGATCGAACCCGCGTCCCCCGCATTGGAAGCGCAGAGTCTCAACCTTTAGACTGCCAGGGGAGTCCCCTGGAATTGGGCTCTTGAAGATGCCTCACAGTGGCCTCCAGAGAAAAGGGGAGGGTGATGATGGTGCCACATTTACAGCTGGGGTCCCCCCTGCGAAGGCCATGGGCGGGGGGCTGAGCCTGCAGATCTGGGCAGTGGGATGTGAGGCGGCCCTCTAGGACCCCTCGCTTTTCTAGCTCGGAGGTGAGAGGCTGGGAGAAATGAGGAGAAAGGGCCTGGCAGGAGGGGGAGCGCTGCAGACCTGGGGACACCGGAGGCCTCCTGTGAGGTGTAACCCGACCCCTCTGAGTTGCGGGACACGGGGCATCTGAGGTCCTAACCCTGGCCTGTTCCTCCACCTCCCAGGGCCCCATCCCAGCCCCTTTACGTAAGGCTCCGAGGCTGGGCCTCAGGTCAGGCCCGTGGCCATGGCCTTCACAGGCCTGCTGGACGCCCTGGGTGGCATGGGCGGCTTCCAGCTGGTCTACACGGCCCTGCAGCCTGCTGGCCTGCCACCACTGAACTTCACAGCCTCTGTGCCCCGCCGCTACTGCCAAAGGCCCGCCAACCACACTGCGGCCACTGTCAATGGCTCGGGGGCCTGGCTGAGGGCCACCGTACCCCTGGACCTGCTTGGGGCCCCCCGAGCCATGCCGACACTTCACGCAGCCTCAGTGGGCCCTCCTGGGCCCCAACACCTCCGTCCACGGGGCGGCCACCAAGGGCCGCAAGGATGACTCGGTCTATGACCGCAGTGTTTTCCCGTCCACCATCGTGATGGAGGTCGTGGGGGGGGGCCGGGGTGGGGGGCCGGGGGGGCTGCTGCCCAAGGCCAAGGCTGGAGCGTCCCTCCCTTCTCCGTAGTGGGATCTGGTGTGTGAGGCCCGTGCCCTCCGAGACCTGGCTCAGTCCGTCTACATGGCCGGGGTGCTGGTGGGCGCTGCGGTGTTTGGCAGCCTTACAGACAGGTGAGCCTTTGGGGACGAGGGTCCCAGCCTCCTGCGCCTCTTCATTAACTTTTCTTTATTAAAGTTTGTGTATTTTAAAATAGATAATACATACAATACATTCACAAGGTTCAAAGTTCCAGAAGGTATAAGCGGGTGTGCAAGGAAGCGTTCTCCCCTCTGCCCCACACTCCAGTGATTTCTACAGCTGTGATTTCTACAGCCTGGTTTCCGTGTACCTTACAGAGATTTTTTATGACTTTATACAAACCAGGTGAACATGTACATGTGCTCCATCCCCCTTTTCTATACAAATTCTGACACACCCATACATGGTTTTGTATATGGCTTTTACGTCATTTGTGGCCTCTGCGTATTCCTTCAGAAAAAGCTCTCCTGTCCTCCCCGCGTCCGGGCTGCATCCCACTGTGCAGATGAGCCACAACTGACCAAAAGGGCCCCTGAGGATAGAGAGACGCCCGGAAATGCAGCACACACCATGGTTCTGATGGAGTCGGCTCCTTGCCTCCTCCATCCTCTTTCCCATTCCTTCCCTGCTCCTCCTCCCCTCTCTCTCCCCCCTCCTCTCCCCTCCCTGCAGCCCCTCCTCTCACTGTTCAGGTTCTGGGGGCCCTCCTGGACTGCAGACCCCACACCCTGGAGTGTGCAAGGTGCTTCAGGCCCCTCACGGGTGGTCCTGTCATAGCCCTGGTCGCCCCGTGTCAAGACATGTCCGGTCTTTCTGTGTATGAGCCTGTATCTTATTCATAGTGTCTTGTTCATCACCAGCCCCCAGCTCAGGCCTGCCACTTAGAGGTGATCAATGAACATCTGTGTAACAGAAGGAAGGAAGGAAGGAAGGAAGGGAGGGAGAAAGGGAGGGAGGAAGGAAGGGAGGAAGGGAGGGAATGAGTCTATCATGGGGTGTGTGGAGGAGAAATGCTGCTCACCTGGCCAAGCTGGGGCTCCAGCCCTGGACCCTCACTTACAAATGGGGCAGTGCCAAGGCCCCCCTACCCTGGCCATGGACCCCTCTGTGGTGTAACAGGGCCTGCCCCACCCTAGCCTCCCCAAAATGACTAGTCCAGTTTGTTTCACAAAAGTCAAGTTTATGGGCTTCCCTGGTGGTGCAGTGGTTAAGAATCTGCCTGCCAATGCAGGGGACACAGGTTCGAGCCCTGGTCCAGGAAGATCCCACATGCCGCGGAGCAGCTAAGCCCGTGCACCACGACTTCTGAGCCTGTGCTCTAGAGCCCATGAGCCACAACTACTGAGCCCACGTGCTACAACTACTGAAGCCCATGTACCTAGAGCCCGTGCTCCACAACAAGAGAAGCCACCGCAATGAGAAGCCTGTGCACCACAACGAAGAGTAGCCCCTGCTTGCCACAACTAGAGAAAGCCCGCACGCAGCAACGAAGACCCAAGGCAGCCAAAAATAAATAAATAAAATTAATTTTTAAAAAAAAGTCAAGTTTATGATACTGTTTATTAGAAACACTGGTCTTTGTAAGCAAGCACAAATCTGCCATGAGCTAGCCAGTGAGAGTGTGCCCGTGTACCTAGTTGTTGCTGCATCTCCCCTCCCTGTCTCCAGGTGACTCCAGACCCGGGAGGATGAGCCGTGGTCCCCTGGCTGACGGATGGAGGGAAGCAGCTCCTGCAAGGTTCCCTGCGGGGCTGCTGGTACGGAGAGCGGCGCTGGTCAGGCTAGGAGCAAGCCTGCACCCCCCTCCAGAGACGGTCACGAGGGTGTCAGGGGGTCATCCTCTCTTCCTCAGCAATTTTAGACTTGAGTCAAGTGGTCTTCACCATTTAGGAGAGATCTTTAAAGTTCTCACCCTCAGAGTGAGTGGGGCGCCCCCAGGCATGGTACGCACGTGCCACGTAGACGTGAATGAAGGTTCTTCTTAACTGCAGTTTTCTTTTGGAGGGAAATTCAAGAATGAGATAGAGGAGGGTTAACTTGGGGTTTTGTGCGCTGCTCACAAAAAAGTGAAAACTGAAGGTTCTCATTCAGTCTGAAGCAAAAGACTGGACTCTGGGGTCCTGCTCCCACCAGCCTGGGCCCTGCCAAGGGTTTGCCCCCCATGAGTTCTGGTTTGAGGGCTCCCTCCTGCCAGAGAGCTGTTCAGGGGACCCTCTCATAACCCACTGCACCTGCCTCTGAGCCTTTGCAGAATCCCTGTCTTTCCCCGACCCTGGGAGAGTAGGGGCTTGGTAGGGAGCCAGAAATATTCCTTGAGTGAAAGAACGAAGGAGGGAATACGTCTCTTCATCCCCACTTTCCTTCCACACCAGGCTTCTCCCTCCCTGGTCCTGCCAGTGCCTGGGTCCCAGCGGGTGCGCATCTATTACAGACAAGTGGCTTTCAGATGGTGAGGGGGTAGCTTCTTCTTACCCTCCCTCCACAGCCCGCATGGGGGATACTGCTGCCTCCTAGGAACCCTAACCCTGCGCCCATGGCCGGGCTCAGGCTGGGCCACAAGGCCCCCTGGTCTGGTCGTACCTGCAGCTGGCAGTTTCGTGGGCAGCCACAGCGTACTTCTGCTCCTTCGGCGCCTACTGCTTCTTCCGGTTCCTGATGGGCATGACCTTCTCCGGCATCATCTTTTTTTTTTTTTGGCCGCGTTGGGTCTTCATTGCTGCGCGCGGGCTTTCTCTAGTTGAGGCGAGCGGGGCCTACTCTTTGCTGCAGTGCCCGGGCTTCTCCTTGCAGTAGCTTCTCTTGTTGTGCAGCATGGGCTCTAGGCGCGCGGGCTTCAGTAGTTGTGGCACGTGGGCTCAGTAGTTGTGGCTCGCGGGATCTAGAGCGCAGGCTCAGTAGTTGTGGCGCACAGGCTTAGTTGCTCCGCGGCATGTGGGATCTTCCCGGACCAGGGCTCGAACCCGTGTCCCCTGCATTGGCAGACGGATTCTTAACCACTGCTCTGGCATCATCTTAAACTCCCTCTCTCTGGGTGAGTCCAGCCAAGGAGGGGCCTGGAGGGGATGGGGCTTGTGGGGGGAGGGGGTGGCAGCCCCATCGTTGGATGTCTTTGCATTGGGATTCTCATCCGGTGACCTCAACTCACAACCCCCACCAGGATTCTCGGGACACCTGGGCTCTCAGCGGTGGCCCTGCCAGCAGCGAGCCGTGGACCCTGGATTGCCATTTGCCCATCTGCAAGCTGAGAGGGCTGGGTTCACTTCCTGTGTGAGTTAGTCAGCAATAACCACTTACTAAGGACCTCCTGTGTGCCAGGCTCGGTGTGGGCTCAGTGTGGGCCACGGAAGCGAGGTGAGACACAGGGGTCCCCGAGGCGGCAGGAGCCCTGAGAGGATGTGGCTCCGAAAGGGGCGGGGTTTCCCTTTGGTGCCATGTGGAGATCTGGCCTCCTGGGTGCCAGGTGGGAATGTCCCCACCCCCAAAGCAACAGGGTCAGTGCTCACTGCAGGCTGGTTCCAGGCAGCTCGCAGGTGGCTCTGACAGAGAGCGCCGTGGACAGAGGAAGCCCACCCTGGACACAGGCCAGCCACCGCCTCCGTGTCCCTCTAATTACTTGGTTTGCTCCTGAGGACACCACCAGGCCTCAGGGAGGACCTGAGCGCTCTCACTCTGCTGACAAAGACGGGATGGGTCTTGCATCCCGGGGTAGCAGGGAACCTTGGGGCCAGAGAACCAGGATGCACCAGGCCAGCACACTGGACACCCCCCGCCCCATGTCAGGACAGCAAAGGGCACTGAGCTCACAAGGGGATCTCAGCAAATCCCAGCCCACCCGCCTCATTCTTCCAGGTGGACGTCCAGCCACGGCTCATGGAATCTGAAGGCAGGAACGGTGGTCCAAGGCCCATCTCATGCTAGAATCACCTCTATAACACACACACCTACACACACACACACACACCCACCCATATACACACACACACACACACACTCCTAACCACAATGCACAATGCACACCCCCATATACACACACACCTACACACACACACATATACACACACCCTACACACACACGCTCCTAACCACAACACACCCTCCATATACACACACCCCTACACACACACACACATATACAAACCCCCTACACACACATGCTCCTAACCACAACACACACACACACATACACACCCCCTACACACACCCTACACACACACACACTCACACACACACTCCTAACCACAACACACCCCCATATACACACACCCCTACACACACACACATATACACACCCCCTACACACACACGCTCCTAACCACAACACACACACACACACTCCTAACCACAGCACACACACCCCCTACACACACACACATATACACACCCCCTACACACACTCCTAACCACTACACACACACACCCATATACACACACCCCTACACACACACACATATACACACCCCCTACACACACACGCTCCTAACCACAACACACACACACACACTCCTAACCACAGCACACACACCCCCTACACACACACACATACACACCCCCTACACACACTCCTAACCACTACACACACACACCCATATACACACACCCCTACACACACACACACTCCTAACCACTACACACACACACCCATATACACACACCCCTACACACACACACACTCCTAACCACTACACACACACATCCATATACACACACCCCTACACACACACACACACACACACACACACCCTACACACACACACTCCTAACCACTACACACACACCCCCATACACACACACCCCCATACACACACACCCCTACACACACACATATACACATCCCCTACACACACACTCCTAACCACAACACACACACACACACTCCTAACCACAGCACACACACACCCTACACACACACACACACACACTCCTAACCACAACACACACACACCCTACACACACACACACTCCTAACCACAACACACACACCCATACACTCACACCCCTACACACACACACATATACACACACCCCTACACACACACACATTCCTAACCACAACACACACACCCATATACACACACACACTCCTAACCACAACACACACACCCATACACTCACACCCCTACACACACACACATATACACACACCCCTACACACACACACATTCCTAACCACAACACACACACCCATATACACACACACACTCCTAACCACTACACACACACACACACACACACACACACGCACGCAGCTAGGTGTGGGAGGTGCAGCAGTGAACGAGCAGAGCATGCTCCGTGGGGTCCGTGTTCTCCTGCAGGAAGACAGATAAACAACACAAATAAGCGAGTTGTGTAGTGTGTTAGAAGGTGATAAGGGCGACAGAGGAAAACTAAAGCCCAGCAAGGGAATGAGAGCGGTGCGGGGAGGGGAGAATCAGCAGTTTTATTGGCTCGGGGACCCGCCTTGTTGGGAAGGGGTCACTCTGGGCTAAGCTTGAGGGAGGTGAGGGAAGGGGACCTGTGGCCACGGGGCGGGGGGAGGGAGGCGGGTGGGCCAACATTCCAGACAGAGGCCCTGAGGGGGGAATGTGTCTAGCGGGCTCAAGAGCAGGAGGTCCTTGTGGCTGGAGCAGAGCTGGCCGGGTGACAGCTCAGGGCGATGCGGGCAGACCCTTAGGCCTGGTGGTCATTAAGGACGTTGACCTTGACCCTGAGTGAGATGGGAGCCTCTGGAGGGTTCCGAGCTGAGGAGAGGCCTGACCTGGTCTCACTTGGCATTTGCCGGGATCCCTCCGGCTGCCATGCGGCTCAAGGACAGGAGCAGGAAGGCCGGTCCCGAGGCTCCTCCGGTCACCTGGTGAGAGGCGAGGCTGGAGTGGGCCGGGGGCAGCACGGGAGGAGGCGGGAAGGGCTCAGACTCTGGTTCAGTTCTGCAGACAAACAACAGACAAACCACAAAACAAAACAAAAAAGCTAAAGGACAAACTAGTTTTTTTAATTGGTAGCTTTATGTGGTGGTTTTTAATAACAGCTTTATTGAGGTATAATTCACCTATCATAAAGTTTACCTTTTAAGGTTCATAATTCTGTGGGTTTTAGTGTATTCACAGAGTCGTGCAACCATCACCACTGTCTAATTTTATGATATTTTCATCACCTCCAAAAAGAGACTCAGTACCCGTTAGGAATCATTCCCCATTTCTCCCTTCTCCTAATACCTGGCAATCAATTATCTACTTTCTGTCTCTATAGATTTGCCTATTTTGAATATTTCCTATAAATGGAATCATATAAAATCTGGTCTATTGTGTCTGGTTTCTTTCACTTTGTATAATGCTTTCAAGGGTTATCCCCGTTGTAGCGTGTATCAGTGTGTCATTCCTTTTTATGCCCAAATAATATTCCTTTGCATGGATAAACCACACTTTGTTTAGCCATTCATCAATTAACTGTCTTTTGAGTTGTTTCCACTTTGAGGATATTGTGAATAGTGTGGCTCCGAACATTCGTGTACAAGTATTTGTTCAAATACCTATTTTCAATTCTTTTGGTTATATACCCAGGAGAGGAATTCCTGGGTCATCAGGTAACTCTGAGGAACTGCACAGTGGCTGCACCATTTTCCATTCCCACCAGCAAAGCAATGTATGAGAGTTCCAGTTTCTTCACATCCTTGCCAATACTTGTTATTTTCCATTTTTTAAATTATGGTCATCCTAGTGGGTGTAAAGTGGTATTTCATTGCAGCTTTGATTTGCATGTCCTTAATGACTAATCTGTTGAGCATCTGTTGCAAGCCTTTGATTAATTTTGATTAATTTTCAGAGTTCTGGAAAAGTTGACTTTAACATCTTTTGCCAGTGTTCACATGGTTTTATGCAGGAGAAGATTTTGCAGATCCTTACTCCGCCGTAAGGCCCACTGTCCTTGCTGACTCTTGGTGGATGACATTGATGACATTACCCTCATCATCATGATGCAAGGTTGTTTCTGTTATACGACAGAGAGTCTAACAGCACAGTGGGGAAGGGACTGAGTAAATTTTAGATCCCATCAGCTCATAGATTCTATAACTTTTACATCTTAGTTAATGTTCCATATCCTGTCTCCTTGTCAATAAAAGCTTCTAGAAGCAGGAACTGTGGGTTGCTTTGCAGCTTTCCCTCTGGTTCCCAGCACTGTGCTTTGCCTGCTTAAAACATTTAATTTAACCACTTTGGGACATTATTTGGGTCTTTACAAATATTCTAAAGTTGTTTGGGGTTACGATGTTCTGAATCTAGACTCCAGATTTAGTCTGCATTGTCCAATGTGGTTGCTATTGGGTCCCTGTGGCTACTGAGATTGAAATTAATTAAAATTAAATAAAATTTAAAACGTAGTTCCTTGGTTTCACTAGCCACATTCCAAGTGCACAGTAGCTACATGTGGCTAGTGGCTACTGTATCAAGCGGCACAGAGCTAGAAATTTCCACCATGACCCTGCTCTAGATACTTCCTCTCCAGCTGTCTCAGACCACAGGGTCATCACTGTTGGGAAGCTGAAGGGACACTGGGCATAGATTCTCCTTCATTTGCAAGGAGGCAGCTCTTTTAATGAGTCCTGATTACTTTTTTTTAATTTATTTATTTTATTTTATTTTAATTTTTGGCTGTGTTGGGTCTTTGTTGCTGCGCGCGAGCTTTCTCTAGTTTCGGTGAGTGGGGGCTACTCTTCATTGTGGTGTGTGGGCTTCTCATTGCAGTGGCTTCTCTTGTTGCGGAGCACCGGCTCAAGGCGTGCGGGCTTCAGTAGTTGTGGCTCGTGGGCTCTAGAGCGCAGGCTCAGTAGTTGTGGCGCACGGGCTTAGTTGCTCCAAGGCATGTGGGATTGTCCCAGACCAGGGATTGAACCCGTGTCCCCTGAATTGGCAGGCAGACACTGCACCACCAGGGAAGTCCCCTGATTACTTTTAAAGATAAGGTAATGGATAAAGAATATGATTTTCCTGGGTGATTTCCAACTACTAGACAAAAGTTTCCAGAGAGCATGACTGTGCAAAATACAAAAAAAAAAAAAACCTTAAATAATGCTACCATTGTTATCTCTTCGGGGCAGCCTTTCATCAGCTCCCGGCACCAGGACCACTTCTCTCTTTATCAAGCACTCACCCAAGGTCAGTCGTCATATAATCCTAGCCACAACCCAGCCTTACCTGGAGAGAGAACCCAGCCAGGTCTCCTGGTTCCCCAGCCAGGGCTGCTCCCAGAACACCCCTCCCCTCTCACAGACCAGCCTCCCATCTCAGAAGGACTTAGTGAGGATTATAAAATAGACCCATCAAGCAGAGATGAAGCAGCTGAGAAGCCCAAGTCAGGAGAAGGGCAGCCAGCCCACGTGGTCCTGGCCCAGTGCTGGCTTCAAGCAAAGGAAGGCTCTGGCATTAGCGAGAATGGCTGTGAACACAGCTGACTTCATGGGCGTGCAACCTTGAGGTTGCTCGGGACCCCACGCCCAGAAGGGTCCCACGTTTGGGCTAATGCTCTGCTGCCGCCATCTTGAAATTCTCAATCATTTCTGAAGGAGGAGCCCTGAATTTTCACTTTGCACTGAGCCTTGCAAGTTATGTAGCTGGTCCTGACCTTTTCCATGGAAGGCGTTAATCTTCGAGCAAGAGACAGGCCAGGCAGGGAGATGGGGGGGAGTGAAGAGCTGGGCAGCAGCCATGGAGAGCCAAACAGGGGTCAGCGAGCTGCAGAGCCACCTCAGGGGCCCCTGGGGTCCAGGCATTTAAGGGGTAAATGCTTGCTTGTTGCAGAAACATAACTATTCAGAGAAATTCTTTTTCTTTTCTTCTTCTTTTTTTTTTTTGGCCACATGCGCAGCTTGTGGGATCTTAGTTCCCTGACCAGGGATCGAACCCGCGCCCCCTGCAGTGGAAGCGCAGAGTCCTAACCACTGGACCACCAGGGAATTCCTCTTCAGAGAAATTGTAATGACACATAACAAAGGTTTCCACGTTGTAACTTTGTTTTACTGTGATGTTGACAGTTTATTCTCTTCCCAAACTTTTGCCTGATTTCATGTTAACAGGTAAAAGCTAAGAAGTGTTTGAAAGGAAATTCAACCAACAAACTTGTAAAGATAATTTTTCATTCAATATGCCAAACAAGACACTGCTATTTATCAGCAAGCCATACTACATGCAATACATTTTTGATGGTTTAAAAAGCAACAAAGTGACTTTAGAACATAAAGGAATACTTAAATATTACACACAGAAGAAGAAATAGCTAAATGTCCTCTTGTATCTGAAAAAGACTCAAAATGTTCTAGATTTTTTTCCTTTGGCCCAATTAGGAAAGAAGAAATAACTAATAAACTATGTAAATACATTAGTTAAAAGAAAACAAGATAAAGAAACAGGAAATAAATCAACTATACTTCAATTTAAAAAAAAAGATAAAACTTTTCTTTTATGCCCACCAAAAAAAAAAGAAAGAAAAGAAAGAAATGGGAAAGAACAGAATGTCAGAGTCAGCCTGCTAATTTTGATGAGGAAGTTCATTGTAACTACTAACACAAGTTGAAAATCTGATGTTTACTAAAGTAGGAGGATGTATAACAACTGTAGCTTTAATTCCATATAAATGGAGCTAAAAATGCACTACAGCTTGTGGTCACTTGCTAGCTACATGCACGCAGGTATTTCGGTATTTGTTTTGCTTTGTTCATTAATAAAAAATCAGCTAATTCTAAAAAACAAAACAAAACAGAAAAAAACTTGCCTTCTTGATAGCTCCATCTTCCCAGCTTGTCTTCCTGAAAGCTTATACTGTGCCCACAACCAGCCAGAAGAACATCTGGACTCATTAAACTTGCCCACCCCTCCAGCCCAAAAAGCTGAAGTGCTTGGGACAACAGCTCTCCTCTGGCTGGACCTCGGGGTGAAACACCTTAGAAGGGGAACAGCAATCCTCCTCGGCTGCTGTCCCCACCCTGCTGTCCCTTGAGGGAGAGAGGCCGGGGAGGAACAGTTCTTCTTTGACAAATGGGGGTTGGGGGGAGGCCAGAGGACCACAGTGGAAAAAGGAGTCACCTCGGGTTTCCCTTCAGTGAGTGCTTCCTAAAGGGAGAAGCACAGTTCGTCTTGTACGCTCACATGATCCTTGCAGACACAACTTATCTCCCACAGTGTCACCTGTAAGGACAAGATAAACAGCCAAACCCGGGGCCCAGCTCAGGCCAACCCTGGTTCTAGTTCACATCACGTCCTAGAATGTCTAGATGCTGAGGATCGTGCACCTCAAGAACAGGGCTGGGACGGTGAGGGGAAGAAAGATTGATGGCATTTCCATATTTTCCCTTTTTTTTTTTTTTTTTTTAATTTTATTTATTTATTTATTTTTGGCTGTGTTGGGTCTCCGTTTCTGTGCGAGGGCTTTCTCTAGTTGCGGCAAGCGGGGGCCACTCTTCATCGCCGTGCGCGGTCCTCTCATTATCGCGGCCTCTCTTGTTGTGGAGCACAGGCTCCAGACGCGCAGGCTCAGTAGTTGTGGCTCACGGGCCCAGTTGCTCCGCAGCATGTGGGATCTTCCCAGACCAGGGCTCGAACCCGTGTCCCCTGCATTGGCAGGCAGATTCTCAACCACTGCGCCACCAGGGAAGCCCCATATTTTCCCTTTTATACACAACACTCCCCAAATACACAAGTTGCCTTTTCTTCCTAAATTCTTACAGTGCAGGGCGCTTGATTCAATTAAAACATGTGAGGGGACTTCCCTGGTGGTCCAGTGGTTAAGATTCCGTGCTCCCAATGCAGGGGGCCTGGGTTCGACCCCTGGTCAGGGAACTAGATCCCGCATGCTGCAACTAAAGATCCTGCATGCCGCAACCAAAGATCCTGCACGCGGCAACGAAGATCCTGCATGCCACACTAAAGACCTGGGCAGCCAAATTAATTAATTAATTAATTAATTTAAAAAAAAAAAAGATAAAACATGTGAGTGGATTGACCACAACTGACCATAAATGCAGGGCCACCTAGTCCATACACCACACATGAGTGAACTTGAAAAAGGTACCCCCTCCAGGAAGATGCAGCATCCTGGGCACCCAGCTTGGTGGGTGAATGGTGCCCACCCCACCCCCAGGGAGATACAGCTTCACAGCAGGATGCACAGCTTGGCCAGTAAAACATAGGCTCAATTTCAGCAGCCTGCCCTCACCCATTTGGCCAGGCCTCCTTGCTCAGTGAACAGCCTGCACAACTGCACTCAGAGGTTCTGCTTAATCACTAAACATTAAGCTGTTCTACAATAGGAGGAAAGCAATTTGCCTGGCCCAATTCCTATAGTGTACAGTTTACTGATAATTCTTAAAGCCTCACAGCAATAGCTACTTTCTTTTTTTTTTAAAGAGGAGGCTGTTAAGAGAGTCTCAGGAAATTTTCTGGTTATGTAAAAGAAAGTGAACAAAATGAGACAAAACTCAGAAAGGTATTTGGGCAAAGGTGCAACAGAGGGATAGATGACTTGGTCTCTAGAGTCAGCTGGAGGTGAGTTCAGATTATGGCTACATGACCTCGATAAGTCATTTAGCCTCAGTTTCGCCATCTGGAAAATGGAGATAATAACGTGCACCTCATAGGGCTATTCTGAAGATTAAAGGAGGTAACATTCATTTATTCATTCATTCATTCATTCAACTGATACTTACTAGCACTTGTTACATGCCAGGCACTGAAACACAACTGTGAATATATAGATAGGGCCCCTACCATCTAGAATGGGGTCAAAAATAGTATAAAGTTTCCATTAAGATGAGTTATGAGAGAGTGTGATGAAGGGTAATTGGCCTGGTCAGGTGGGTCGAGGAGAGTTTCTTGTTGGTCTGTGATGTGGAGAAAGAGTGGGAGCTACCAGGCAATGAGAGACCCAAGTAGAGGGAAGGGCATGTGCAAGGGTCCTGTGGCAGGAGGAAGCTTGGCTCCTTCATGGAAGCTAGACCACTGGGGCTGGAGCACAGGAATCAAGGGGAAGAGTAATATCAGAGGCTGATAGCTGGAGGGAGGTAGCTGGGGCCAGACTGGGCAGAGGCTTGAGGCCTCAATGGGGATGTGGTTCTTCATCCTATAAGCAATGGGAAATGAAAGATTGGTCTTACGTTAGATGGGGCAAGAGGTGAGAGGTGGCCGGTGTGACAGGATTACATTGCTTTTTGAAAAGATTGCTCTGGCTGCGGAGTAGAAAATAGATTGGAAGGGAGCCAGAGTGGTGTGGGGACCAATTGGTAGGTCACTACCAGCCATCCCGGTGAGATAGGATGGTAGCCTGGACTAGCATGATGGTGATGGAAAGAGGAAGGCGGTTTCAATGGGAAGAGGAGAGTGAAATAAGCATATCTTGGAAATACTGCAGGTTCAGGTTCAGACCACCCCAATAAAGTGAATATTACAATAAAGCGAGTCACATGAATTTTTTGGTTTTCCAGTGCATATAAAATTTTTGTTTATACTGTAGTCTATTAAATGTGCAATAGCGTATGTCTAAAAGAAGTACATACCTTAATTCTAAAATATTTTATTGCTAAAAAAATGCTATCATCTGAGCCTTCAGCAAGTCGTGGTAGTAACATCAAAGATCACTGATCACAGATCCCCATAAAAAATATGACTGGGGCTTCCCTGGTGGTGCAGTGTTTGGGAATCCACCTGCCAATGCAGGGGACACGGGTTTGATCCCTGGTCCAGAAGATCCCACATGCCGCGGAGCAGCTAAGCCCATGTGCCACAACTACTGAAGCCCGCACGCCTAGAGCCCGTGCTCCACAACAAGAGAAGCCACCGCAGTGAGAAGCCTGCACACCACAACGAAGAGTAGCCCCCGCTCACCGCAACTAGAAAAAGCTCGCGCACAGCAATGAAGAACCAAAGCAGCCAAAAATAAATAAATATTTTTTTTAGTAAGATGACAATAATGAAAAAGTTTGAAATATTGCGAGAATTAAAATGTGACACGGAGACATAAAGTGACCAAATGCCGTGAAAAAAATAGTGCCAATAGACTTGCTTGTCGAAGGGTTGCCACAAACCTTCAATCTAAGTGCAGTAAAATGAGGTATGCCTATAAACAGAATAGGTGATGTGGCGGGAGGGGATGAGAGCTTTGTCGTGGGGACTCCTAGACTTCTGATGTGCGGACCTAGGTGGACACTAGTGTCATTTGCTGGGACAGACAATGCTAGAAGAAGACCAGGTTGTACGCGAAACCCTAATTTAGTTTTGGGAATACTGAATTTAAGATGCTTCCTCTCTAAAAGAGGCACCAAGAAAGCAGTTGTGCCTGTACCTCTGCCTCAGAGGAAAGGTCTGGGCTAGAGATAAAAATCCATGTTGGGAGTTCCCTGGTGGCCTAGTGGTTAGGATTCCAGGCTTCCACTGCCGTGGCCCAGGTTCAATCCCAGGTTGGGGAACTGAGATCCCAGAAGCTGTGCGGCACGGCCAAAATAAAAGAAAAATCCATGAGTCATCCGTGTAGAGGTGGCACCTGGGGTGAGACTGCCTCAACACCACTTGGATCATTTGTAAGCTTATAAAAATGATATACCTTCTTGTGTATGCTTGTTCTGTAATCAAATCACTGAATAAATATTTTAAACTTTTTATTCCTAAGATTTTATACAATATAAGAATTCATCCAGCCAAGAAGGATATGAGTTCAAGGGAAGCTCCCACGCAGAGAAATCTCAGAAAACCTGAGTATGTTAGTTACCTATTGCCATGAAACAAAGTCATCTAAAATTCAGCAGCTTAAAGCAACAAACATACTATCTCACAGTTTCTATGGGTCAGGAGCTGGGGGGAGTTGAGCTGGGTGCTTCTGCCTCAGGGTCCCTCATGAGGTTGCAGACAGAATGTTGGCTGGGGTGGCATCATCTGAAATCTGGATGGGGCTGGAGGATCTGCTTCCAAGGTGCTCATTCATGGCTGTGGGCAGGAGGCCTCAGTCTTTGCTGTGTACATCTGTCCCTAGGACTGCTTGGGTGTCCTCATGACATGGCAGCTGGTTCCCCCAGAGCAAGTGAACGGAGAGAGGCTGGCTTTTATGTCCTCGTTCCAGATGTAACACACAGGCTCTTCCATCACATTCAGTCCATTAAAAACAAGTCAGTAAGTCCAGGCCACACACAAGGGGAGGGGGATGAGGCTTCACATTTTAAAGGGAGAAGTATCAATGAATTTGTGGACATATTTTAAACCTCTAGACTGAAATTACACAGTCAAATTCTTTGACAAGAATCAGCTCCTTCCTCTGGGTTTCTCCATGGCCTTCCACATTCAGAGGGAGTGGCTGTCGAACCCACATCCACTGATTTCCCTGGCTCTTCAGTAACCACCTGTAATTAAGCCCAGGGCTTTCATTTTGTCCTTCTGAGAACACAAAAGGTGAGTTGCGAGCTGGGAACTGACACTGATGAAGCCCTGACTGTCTACACTGGTTCTTCATGGCTCCTTCATCCTCCAGATTCTGGTCCTCAGCTTTGCATGAAACAACAAACATGCATCACATGTTTGTTGTGATGGAAACAACATACAACACGTATCACATCCTCAGAGATAACCAGGATCTGGAGAAGTGGTCCCCACTAAACTCATTTTTGAGATACTAGTTTATAAATACTTAGAATAATTCATAAACCAGAACACCTCTGTGCTTGTGGCCTCCCAGGAATCTTTTAGGCCTTATGAATGCAGGTCCACCTAGGGCCATACGGAGCATCTCCAAGAGGACCTGGTCAGCCACCAGGGATTAAGTGCATCCAAACACCCAGCCTGCTGGGCTCTTCCTTCAGGAAACAGGACAAAGGAGTAGAGATGGATGCCCTCGGAGAAGCAACAATGTCCATGCCCAGCTTCCCCCAGCCACACCAAGGACCTCAAGACACAAGCTCAGCCTTGCCTGGTTCTGAACCGATCTGGACCAAGGCAAGCATGGGAATCCTGGTATCCAAGGTGCCAGCTTGGGCAACTTCTGGGCACCAGAGCTGCATGAGTTAGAGTACACAGAAAGCCACAATAACAGTGGCCTTAAAATTGTATTATTATTATGATCACTATTTTGGCTACACCGGGAAGCTTGTGGGATCTTAGTTCCCCAACCAGGGATTGAACCCAGGCCCTTGGCAGTGAAAGCACTGAGTCCTAACCACTGGACCACCAGGGAATTCCCTAAAAAATTAATTTCTTCTGTAATAAGCCAGGCATAAGCCTCAGGGCTGGGAAGAATATGTCTCTACAGCATCATACACCCAAGATTATTCTCTTTGTAGCTCTGTCATCCCTTGAGCATTTCCTTTGTTCTCAGAGTCCCCATTCCAGATGGCTACCACCATGTCCCCATTCCAGCCACAGGGAAGGGAAAGAATGCGAAGTGCGGGCATGCCCTTTCTTCCTCTTAAGGGCACAGCCCAGAGGATGCCCACTCACATGCTATCGGACGGAGCCTGGTCACATGGCCACACCTGGCTGCAAGGGAGGCTGGGAGATGCAGTCTTGATTCTGGGCAGCTAAAAAGCAGGAGTGTCTCGGCATAAGAAGAAAAATATGGATATGGGGCAACTAGCTGTTCCCACCATCAGAGTTCTGTCTAATCCCTGCCACGCGCATAAGCAGGATAGTTTACATTTATCAAGGGCATTCCAGGCACCAAGCATTGTGCAAGGGTTTCACTTACATTACCACACGATTTTCACAAGCCTTACACTTACTGAGATTCAGGAATATCGGCAAATTTTTCCAGTCCACCCAATAGTGCAAGGCAAAGCCTGCATTTGGAGCACCCAGCTAATTCCACATCTGAACCACGATCTAGAACAGCACCAGTAGAAATATAACACAAGTTACATGTGTAATTTAAAGTTTTCTAGTGGTCACATTAAAAAAAGTAAAAAGAAATTAATTTATAGGGACTTCCCTGGTGGTACAGTGCTTAAGAATCCGCCTTCCAATGCAGGGGACACGGGTTGGATCCCTGGTTGGGGAACTAAGATCCCACATGCCACGGGCAACTAAGCCCACGCACTCTAGGGCCCACGCAGCACAACTAGAGAGCCCGCGCACCACAACTACTGAGCCCGCGCGCTCTGGAGCCTGCGCGCCATAACTAGAGAGCAGCCCGCGTGCCGCAACTAAGACCCAATGCAGCCAAATAAATAAATATTTTTTTAAAATCTATTGTGACTTGTCAGAAAAATGAATAGATAGGCAGATTATTTTTTTAAAAAAGAAATTAATTTATAATATACATTATAGTAAAATATAACATTTTTAACCCAATATTTTGGGTTAAATATGTAATCAATATAAACCATTATTAATGAGATATTTTACATTCTTTCGTTGGTCTCCAGCCAACACTCCAATGCCCAGATGCTTCCTTCACGTGTCAACTCATTTCATTTTCACAGCCATCCTGGAGTCCACCTGGTTTTATACCCATTTGACAAACTGGGAAACTGAAGTGCAGATGAACTGAAGTTCATCTGTCCAAGGTCACAAAGGGCTCAAAGCCAACTTGAGTGGACAGAGTGGAAATCTGCACCCAGTCTAGGCTGGCATCTCTACTGGCTGCTGGACCCTAAGCAAGGCATTCCAACCTCCACTTCTTTCCTTTGTTTGGTCAATAAGCACCTCCTGAGAGCATCTACCTGCCACACGTCAGGCACCAGAATATAAGAACAGACATGTGGGACTTCCCTGGTGGCGCAGTGGTTAAGAATCCGCCTGCCAGTGCAGGGGACACGGGTTCGAGCCCTAGTCCGGGAAGATCCCACATGCCCCGGAGCAACTAAGCCCGTGCACCACAACTAATGAGCCTGTGCTCTAGAGCCCGTGAGCCACACCTACTGAGCCTGCACTCTAGAGCCCGCGAGCCACAACTACTGAAGCCCGCGTGACTATAGCACGTGCTCCACAAGAGAAGACACCGCAGTGGGAAGCCCGCTCACCACAATGAAGAGTAGCCCCCGCTCACTGCAACTAGAGAAAGCCTGCACACAGCAACGAAGACCCAACGCAGCCAAAAGTTAATTAATTAAAAAAAAAAACATTAAAAAACAAGAACAGACATGTGATCTGCCCCAGGGAGCTTACAGTAAAATGAGCTGGAGAGATATGAATCCAAGAAGGACAAATGTGAAATTAAAGCTGTGATAGGCTTATGAAGGAGACACTCTGGAGGTCAAGGAAGAGGGCCTGAGAAAGAGGAGTTGGACCACAGCAGGGACTAAATCTGTGTGGCAGATGGACCAGTGTGGTCTGAGACAGGAGAACAAAGGCTGGACCTTGGGGGTCCAAAGGTAAGAGGAACCCACTAAAAGGGTTCTACGCGGGAGCTGGGGCTGACATGACCATACTTGAATTTCAAACAGATAGCAGTGGCCATAGTAAGGAAACGATCTGGGCAGTAGAGGCTAGTCGCAGTAATGCACACCGGGTTGCCTTAGGAGTAAGGACTACACAGGAGAGGCACCCAGTAGGGTGAGTGCGCAGTAGGCATCAGCTGCTGGTACAGCCCCGGCCCTCAGCCCTCCCCGGATGTACAGTCTTTGTAACGCCCGTCCCCCTCCCACCATCTCCGCACCACGGGGCCAACGCAGCGCCTCAGACGTGGTAGTACGTCAATAAACTGTAGTTAATTGGTTCAAGGTTCATAGCTTTGTTTTTTAAAGTCTTGCCTCCCCCTCTCCAGAAAGCCTTAGTTTCCCATAGCAACAGCATGGGGAATCTGGGAAGGGTTTGAATAACAATCCTGCAGAAGCGCAGTCCCTGGGACTGTACCACACTACCGCCACCTGGTGGTAACATGTCCACACTGCAGAGCAGTGCCCTCCAGGCAATATGGGTCAAAAATAAATAAAAGATAACATTAATGAAGTGTACAAAAAAAAATGGTTAAGATGGTAAATTTTCGTTTATGTTTTTACCACAATAAAAATAAATTAAATAATAAAAGAATAAAATAAATTAAATTATTATATATAGAATGGAATAAATTTTTTTTAAATAAAATAAATTAAAAGTGTAAAATAAGTCCTTTCTCACTTGACTTAGGATATAACATTGCTTAATCTTGGGATTATGTTGTAGTCTCAAAATTTACTTCTCATTATTATAAATTACATTATTACATGACAGTTCAAAGTATTTCTGTCCTATCTCTACACTTCCCTCAAGCCCTTTAAAATTTCTATTTGGCAAACTTTGGGGGGGTGTATATAATTATATACTATTATACATGTATTATTAATTATGCTATATAGTATATAAAATATTATATGCTATATTTATATATACTGCTGCTCTTGGCTCAAAAGCCACCCTTTATTAAGTTTGCATTTTCCAAACATAGATTCTCAGCATCGTGTTCCATATGATTTCCACTTTGCGTCAGCTCTTGCTGGGGTACAGAATACATGTGACCTATCCACCCTGTGTGTGCCAACAGCAGTGTACAATTGGCCCTGACCTTAAGCCTTTCAATCATTTCTAGCAAATGTGAGGTCCATGAGGTCCCCATTTGCAATCAAAGTCCAGGATCCGTGACAGGAGCTGGTTTGAAATCTCACCTCATTGTTCCCTGGGAGTTCCCCACAATGGTTTTGCTACACCTACTCACAGCTGCAATATAAAAGAACTGGTCCACAGTTTAGTCTGTTCCTTACCAACAATGTAACCTCCAGCAAATTATCTAAACTCTCCAAGTTTGTAGAATCCCTATCAGTAAAATGGGACTAACAATGTCTTTCTTGCATGTGCTAAAAATGTGCTAAAAATCAAGTGATTAAGGTATAGTAAAAGCATTATAAGCTGTAAAGCACTATGCAAGTTATTGTATTCCTATGTTAAGATGGGATTCTTTTTGCTTTTTTGGTTTTGGGGGGTTTTGTTTGTTTGGGGCTGCAGTTAAAACATGAACTTGAGTTGGAGACCTGGGCTGGGCTGGATCTGCCTCCACCTTTAAGCTAGAACTCTCTCCAGACGTGTCACTTCCCTCTCTGAGTTTCCTTATTTGCATGTGGGAAATAGCGGTAACAATACCAATAACTCAGGGATTGCATCATCATTACACGACACAGTGAAGGTCAAAGAGCTGTCCCAGAGCAGGTGTGCAGTACCTGGTAGCCAAGGGCTCTCTTAGAGCACAGCCTGGTCTGGAAGGCCCCCCAGAGAGTGGCTGTTCCCTGACTGGCCACACGGCCACGTGGGCCAGAAGCTACGCCTCTCTCCACCATAGATAGCCTGGGTTTTATGCCCACAGACAGACTTTATATTGGGAGAACAGCATGTCACTACATGAAACATTGTATTTTATTCCCTGACCAAACTGTTCCTTTGAGATGACAAGCCACTTGAAAAAATAACGATAAACCCTACCCACCTTAGCCCATCAGGATATGAAGGGTTTTTTGTGGCTTAACAGGAATTATATTATTTTCTTTAATGTGAGATACTATATAACAAGCACTTATATTGGACTATATTGCTTACAAAACAGCTACATGAACATTTTTAAAATAAAAGCTTTATTGAGATAATTCACCCTTTCAAAGGGTACCATTTGATGTTTTTTAGTATATTCACAATGTTGTATATTCACACTATAGTGCAACCATCACCACTATCAACTGCTAGTATATTTTCATCACCCCAAAAAGAAACCCTGTACCGATTAGCAATCACTACCCGTTCTTCCCTCCCCAGCCCCTGCAACCACAAATCTACTCTCTGTCTCCACCGATGTGTCTATTCTGAACATTTCACATGCATGGAAATAGACAATATGTGGCCTTTTGTTTCTGTCTTCTCTCACGTAACATAATGCTTTCAAGTTTCAGCCATGTTATAGCATATATCAGTAACTTTATTCCCTTTTATTTACTGAATAATATCCCATTGTATGGATATACCATATTTTATTTGTCCATTCATGTCGATGGACATTGGAGTTGTTTCCACTCTTGGGCTATTATAAATAGTGCTGCTATGAATATTTTTGTAGAAGCATTTTGTGTATACATATGCCTTCGATTCTCTTGGGTACATACCTAGGAGAGGAATTGCTGGATCATAGGGTAATTCTATATTTAACCACTTGAGGAACCACCAGACTGTTTGCTTCACCATTTTGTATTCCCACCAGCATGTCTGAGGGTTCCAATTTCTTCACAAATTCAACAACATTAGCTGTTGTTCATCTTTTTTTGTTATAGCCATTCTATTTTGAAGTAATATGATTTGCATTTCTCTAATGACTAATGAGGTTAGGCATATTTTCATGTTTTATTGGCTATTTATATATCTTCTTTAGGAAAAAGTCTATTCAAGTCCTTTGCCCATTTCTAAATTGGGCTGTTTGTCTTTTTGTTATTTAGTTATGACTTCTTTATGTATTCTGGAAAATAGACCCTTATCAGATATATGATTTGCAAATATTTTCCCCTATTCAGTGGATTATTTTTTCACTTTCTTGATAGTGTCCTTTGATGCACAAATTTTTAAATTAAAGTGAATATTTTATCATTTTAAAAGTGTCATGCTAATATATCCATTAGTTAAAAGAGGAAATCATTCTCATGTGGTATTGAGTACAATTCAGCAGCCGTTCCTAATAAACTCTAAGGAAAATAGAACTAGAAGAAAATAACTAAACTCTGATTGTGCATTCTTCACACAAACCAGTAGCAACCATCAAGCCAAATGAGGTCATCCTGAAAACACTGCCATCAGATACAGGAAGAAGACAAGGATGTCCACTGTGACTCAATAATGTTTTCAAGGTTTGGATTAGTGTAAAAGGTAAAAGGTAAAGCAATTAAATTAACGAAAGAAATATTAGAAGAATAGTTGCATAAGCTTAAGTTGGGAAGATCTTATTTAGCAAAGTAGGAAACCTAAAAGTCATAAGGGAAAAGATAGACATAAAAGTTGTAAAACTTTGGATGAAGAAACACAGTTAAAAGACAGATTGGGGAAGAAAACACAGGCAAGATGCTCTTTGACATAGGTCTCAGCAATATTTTTTTGGATATGTCTCCTCAGGCAAGGGAAACAAAAGAAAAAATAAACAAATGGAACTACATCAAACTAAAAAGTTTTTGAATGGTGAAGGAAACTATCAACAAAACAAAAAGGCTGCCTACTGAATGGGAGAAGAAATTTGCAAACGATGTATCTGATGAGATGCTAATATACAAACTATACAAAGAACTCATATAACTCGACATCAAAAAACAACCCAATTTTAAAAGTAGGAAGAAAATCCGAATAGACATTTTTCCAGAGACAGACAGATGGCCAACAGACACATGAAAAAATGTTCAACATCACTAATCATCAGAGAAATGCAAATCAAAACCACAATATCACCTCACACCTGTCAGAATGGCTATTATCAGAAAGACAGCAGGGACTTCCCTGGTGGTGCAGTGGTTAAGAATCCACCTGCCAATGCAGGGGACACGGGTTTGATCCCTGGTCTGGGAAGATCCCACATGCCGCAGAACAACTAAGCCTGTGTACCACAACTACTGAACCTGCGCTCTAGAGCCCACAGGCCACAACTACTGAGCCCACGTGCCACAACTACTGAAGCCCGTGCACCTAGAGCCCGTGCTCCGCAACAAGAAGCCACTGCAATGCGAAGCCCGCGCACCGCAACAAAGAGTAGCCCTGCTCGCCGCAACTAGAGAATGCCAATGTGCAGCAACGAAGACCCAATGCAGCCAGAAATAAATAAATAAAATAAATAAATTTTTTTTAAAAAGACAACAAATAAGCGTTCGCGAGGATGTAGAAAAAGGGAACCCTTCTGCACTGTTGGTGGGAATGTAAATTGGTGCAGCCACTATGGAGAACAGTATGAAGGTTACTCAAAAAATTAAAAGTAGAACTACCATAACATCCAGCAATTCCACTCCTGGGTATTTTTCCAAAGAAAAGGAAAACACTAATTCAAAAAGCTCTCTGGAAAAAAAAAAAAAGCTCTCTGCACCTTTATGTTCATAACAGCATCATTTACAATAGCCAAGATATGGAAGCATCCTACGTGTCCATCAATAGATGAATGGATAAAGAAGATGTGATATAGATAGATAGATATAGATACATATACATATATATATACATATACATATATATATATATACACACACACACACACACACACTCACACATACAAGGAAATATTACTCAGCCATAAAAAAGAATGAACTCTTGTGAGAGCATAGATGGACCTAGAGGATATTATGCTAAGTGAAATAAGTCAGACAGAGAAAGACAAATACTGTATGATTTTGTTTATATGTGGAATCTATAAAACCAAAACAGGACTTCCCTGGTGGGGCAGTGGTAAACAATCCGCCTGCCAATGCAGGGGACATGGGTTCGAGCCCTGGTCCGGGAAGATCCCACATGCCGCGGAGCAACTAAGCCCATGGGCCACAACTACTGAGCCTGCACTCTAGAGCCCGTGAGCCACAACTACTGAGGCCCGTGAGCCTAGAGCCCGTGCTCTGCAACAAGAGAAGCCCCCACTCCCTGCAGCTAGAGAAAGCCCGAATGCAGCCAAATAAATAAATAAATAAATAAAATAAAAAACCAAAACAAATGAACAAACATAACAAAACAGAAACAGAGTCATAGATACAGAGAACAAATAGGCGTTTGCCAGAGGGGAGGGAGGTGGAAGGAGGAAAGAAATAGGTAGGGGAGATAAAGAGGTACAGACCTCCAATACAAAATAAATGAGTCACAGGAATGAAATGTACAGTGTGGGGAATATAGTCAATAATTTTGTAATATCTTTGTATGGTGACAGATGGTAACTAGACTTATCATGGGATCATTTTGAAATGTACAGAGATATCGAATCACTCTGCTGTGTAACAGGAACTAGCATAGTGTTGTAGGTCAACTATACTTCAAAAACAAACAAAATCATAGAAAAAGAGATCAGATTTGTGGTTACCAGAGGCAGGGGTGGGGTGATACGGAAATGGATGAAGTTGGTCAAAAGGTACAAACTTCCAGTTAAGATAAATAAGTCCTAGGGATGTGATGAACAACATGATAAATGTAATTAATGCCATTGTACATCATATATGAAAGTTGTTGTGATAGAAAATCCTGAGTTCTCATCACATACACAAGTTTGGGGTTTTTTTTTCTATTTCTTTAACGTATCTCTAGGCGAGATGGATGTTCACTAAACTTCTTGTGGTCACCATTTCATGATGTATGTAAGTCAAATCATTATGCTGTACACTTTAAACTTATACAATGCTGTATGTCAATTATATCTCAATAAAACTGGAAGAAAATAAAATAAAAATATCTTTGCTAAAAAAAAAAAAAAGACAGGTTGGGAAAAAAATGTGTGCAACACATTTGATGGACAGTGGTTATTGTCTATGGCAGGGGTCTGCAAACATTTTCTATAAAGAGACAGACAGTAAATGTTTGAGGGCCACAAGGTCTCTGTCACCACTGTTCAAGTCTGTCTCTGTAGCACAAATGCAACCATAGACCATTCATATACAAATAAGCATGGCTGTGTTCCAAGAAAACTTCATGGATACTGAAGTTTGCATTTCATATGATTTCCATCATACATCATAACATCATGGAATATTATTATTCTTTTTTCTCCAACCATTTAAAAATGTAAAAACTGGAAATTCCCTGGCAGTCCAGTGGTTAGGACTCCACGCTTTTACTGCCACGGGCCCGGGTTCAATGTCTGGTCAGGGAACTAAGATCCCGCAAGACACCTGGCGTGGCCAAATAAATAAATAACTAAATAAATATGTAAAAACTATTCTTAACTTACAGGCCTCATAAAAACAGGTAGCTGGTCAAATTTGGCCTAACGGCCATAGTTTACAACCCCTGATCTTTGATATACAACAACTCCTGCTACTTGGTAAGAAAGGCAAAGGACAAAGGATGTAAACCTGCAGAAAAGGAAATCCAAATGGTCAGTAAGCATTTGTAACAGGATGTGGAGAGATTTTTTTCCTGTTATCAGAGTAAATATATGACAAATAATCCCACATTCTAGAGGAAGGGTCTTGACATGCTCTTGAAAGCTTTCTAGAAGAGGCCAGAACCAGTCCTTTGACTATCAACCTCCATCACCCACTTCCAGATAATAACAGACACCTAATGATTCAGAAGAGGAAAGAGAAGGGGGTCAGTGTCATACTTAGCCTATTTGACACCCAGACAGATGATTTTTTAACTCTCTCTCCACTTTACGAGACTATTTTGGTAATTATCATGAAATGAAGCTATACCCAATATTGAAGACATTACATATTTCAAAATAGATCATGCCATTGTTCCAGTAACTTCCTCTTTTGCTTTTTTTCTTTGTTGCGCTCTATTGGGCCAATGTCTTTTCCTGTTGGAACAGTGCCCTCTTCACATGCTATAAAGGGATTCTGCAGATGTAGTTATGTCCCCAAATCAGCTGACCTTAAGAAAGCGACATTATCAATGTGGTCCTAACCTAATAACATGAGCCCATTAAAAGCAGTGTCTCTGGCTGGTGGAAGAAACCTCTAGAAAGGAATGCAACTTAGCCGACACTTTGATTTCAGCCTTACTGAGAACCCAGACATGCTGTGCCCAGACTTCTGCCCTACAGATCTGTGGGCTAATAAATGAATGTTGTTTTATGCCACTAATTTGTGGTAAATTATTACATAGCAATAGAAAACAAATATACGCTCTACTGCCCATACCCAGGTGGACCGCTCCCACCCTCTGCCTTTGGTACCCACCAGTAAGAAGCCTTAGGGGAATGTAAGGTGGTTTTACCTCTCCAGCCCTCCCCCAACTGTGGTTAGTATGCAGACTACACCCTGTTTCACACGGCTGGACTGAGGCCAAGACAGGGCTCTGCCTGGCTCTTCCTCCCTCATCTCATGTCCTGAGGTGCCCCCTAAAAGTCTTTGGTCTCTTTAGTGCAGTCGTGAGAATCACTGCTCTAGAGATACCCTATACTTTCCTACCTTTAGATGCTCAGTTTCCATTTTTTAATCGTATTTTTTTATCGTAAATTAAAAAACGAAGAGCATCTTTGTTCATAAAACTTTGAATTTTGGCTGGTTTTCTTAGGATAAGAAATGCTGAGTCAAGGCGGATGAACATTTTTAAGGCTCCTGATATACACCGCCAAAGTTTTCTAGAGACTCTACCAATCCACCATCCCATTAGTCAAGTATGATGCCTAAGGTTATTTTATCTAAGCTGAGCCAGTGGAGATTTTGGGTCAAAGAATTAGGAGATATTTCGGGGGAAGACCCTCTTCTCATTTTACCTCTGAACTCTCTCCCCCTTAGGGACCCATCTTCACTCCCGTTTCCAGGCGCCTAATGGAAACCTCTACCTGGAAATTCCAAAGGCACCCAAACTTGATGTGTCCAAAACTAAATCACTTCTGTTATCTTTCCACCTCTTTTCCACTGAAATGCTCCAGATCCAGAAAACTGACCTATCGCTGTGGCTGGGACCACGGTGGTAACCATGACGATAACCATGGCAACCAGATTCCCTAACGAAGTCACACGGAGTGCAGACATGAAGCAGGAGACACAGAGGGACGACAAGCCGGTCCTCTCCCGCGTTGGGCACAGAATGGGACATTTAAGGGCATATACACGACAGCGCCTGCGCACCAAGGCACGGGACGAAAGGGTGACGAACATACGTCACGGAGCTTCGCGAAGCCCGGAAAACAAGGCATCCGCGGCTGGTGCAGAACCGCGGTTTCGGTTTTGGGAGTCGGGGTTTTTGTGCGCCCAGGCCTTGCTTTCGCGCCTGGCTGGGGATAACTGCGCAGCCGCCGTAGGGCGGGCCGACCGCCAGGCGCGGGCGCGCGAGCGGGAGCGCAGGTGTTTGTGCGCACGCGCCCTCGGACGCGCGTGCGCGCGTGTAGTCCGGGAACTGGGAACAGGAAGCAGAGGGGAAGGGGTGGGATTGAACCCGGGTCTCGCGCATGCGGGCGCCGTACAAAGCATTTGGCGGGTTTTTCCGGGCTTCTCTTCTCTGATCCCATCCTTGAGATGTTCAGTGGTGGCTTTTAGGAAGCTGGCCGTTCTCCCCAGGAGAACGACTTCTCAAGATTTCTGCTCTCTTCCTTCAGGCGTTTGGGGACTTCAAAAAAAAAAGAAAACGTGTTTCTCCGTGACTGACGGCTGGAGCCTTCTGACGGCCTGAGGTTTTGGGCCATTTGGTCACTCTCCGTCTCGGTCCCTCGGAAGGTGAAAGGATCAGAGGGACCTCGTCCTGCTCATCGATCTCCACGCCTGTGGGTTTCTTGGCGTCAGGTCGGAGCTGGGTGGGCCCGGCCCCCCTCCTGGGTCATCATGGCCGTGTCCGCCCAGCTCTTGGTGGAGGAGTTGGAGATCTTCGGCCTAGAATGCGAGGAGGCTCTGGTTGAGAAGTGTGAGTCCCTTGCCCCCCTCCCCGGACCCCAGCCCAGGTTCACGCTCCCGCTCGGTTCCGAGGTTCACCTCCCCTAGGTGGGGCTTCTCGGTGTTTGTGAAATGAGTTAAACTGAGTATTGAGATTTGGGATGTGAGGACTGTGAAATGCTCATAGGGTACTGCTTGGATTCCCAAATCAAAAATAAGAATATGAAGAGCGATTTTAAATCGGCGCAGTTACACCGAGTTTGGAAACTGCTTAAAGCTCAATAACAAAGCAAGAGATGTTGGGGTTTTGAAAAGTAGCTTTTTATTCCTGGCTCCTCCCTTTCCAGCCTACACCTGAACTTCTGCTGAACCATCACTTCTCATCAGAACTGTTGGTGGTCTGTGCAAATATGAGTCCCTTTAGGTGGGTTCCTAAAATTGAATTTTGGCTTTTGGAAGGAACTTTAAGGAGCTTGTCAGCTGTTTACAGATGGAGAAACAAATAAGGAGAGTTAATTGCCTGAGCTGGTCTGTGAACCAGATCTCCTGTGCCCGAGTCCGGTGCTCCATTGTATTGGTCCATCGTATTGGTCAGGGTCTGGGGCAGTGTAAGGAGTTGTTGGAAGCAAAGTCTTTGGAGGTGTGGACAGTCTCAGTTTTAGAATCAGGGTGATTGTGCACCTGCCTTAATCATTCATCAGCACATTGAACTTCTTTTTTTAATATATAAAACCAGGACGCAAACATGGTAATTTATGAGAGACCAGAATACTCCAAGTTTTTATCTCCAGGGCATTCTCTTCCTAACAGAAGACTTGAATGAGAAAGCCAATCATAGTCAGAAATTTATTTGGCGAGCCTGAAATCAAAACAAGAGAATTTATAAAGGCTTCCATCTCATGTAGGACTACATTGGCAGTGCTGTTGGAATTCTAGACTTGGAATTCATAATTGCTAACCTCACTGGGATTTTAATGTTGCCTGACAGTCATACCATATTTCCCTGGTCTGTTCACCCTGAGTCTCCTATGATTATTCGTCACCTGCTGCGCCTTTAACAACCTTCTGTCCCACTCTCACGTCTCAGCCGATGAACTTCCTGTTTTGCTGAGAAGAATAGAAGGAATTAGAAAACTTCTTTAAGCTACCCCCATTACTTCTTCCCACTGACCTGTGTCCGTGCCATATTCCTTGCCTCCTCCCATTACAGTAAATAAATTCTCCATAGTCCTAGCAAAAGCCACATGCTCCACTTGAGTCCTAAATCCCATTCCTTCTCTCCTCAAGGACACCACTCCAATAATTCTCCCCTTACTTATTTTCCCTTTTTCTCTCTATAAGGTTTTTTTTCCTAATAGCCTAGGAATGTGACTCCTACCCCCTCCGTTTAAATACTCCATTGTCCCGCCTTCCCACTCCAGTTATCTTCTCCCAATTCCAACAGACCTCCTCCTCAGGATTACCTATTCTTCAAATTTTTCCTCTTTAAGCCCATTTCAGTCAGCTTTTTCATCCCCACCACTTCACTGAAATTGCTCCTCTCAAGGTCACCGACGACCTTCACCTGGCTAGAGCCAGGGATGCATTTTCAGTCTTCGTTTGGATGAATCGCAGCATTTGATGCCGTTTATCGTGTCCTCTCCTTTAAAACACGTTTTTTCTCATAGCTGCTTGGATGCTCCGGCCAGGTGTTCTCTACCATGCGTGTCACCTCCTCTCAGCCTTTGCACATTCACCCGCATCCTGAGCCGCGAGATACACTCAGCTCCTTGGTGATCTCACCTGGTCTCCTGGGTTTACATTCATGTGTTTGCTGATGATTCCCAACTTATATCTCAGCCCAGACCTTTTGCCTGATCTTCGGGCTGGTCTGCCTCCTAGATGTCTCCAGCTGGATGTCTGATTGGCATCTCAAACTCTACGTGTCTAAAGCTAAGCTTCTGTTCCCTCTCCTCATAGTTCCTCCTGCTGCCTCCCCACCTCAGTTAACTGCCGCCTTCCAGGTGCTCAGGCTAAACCCACAGCCTCATCCTTGACGCCTTTCTCTCTTCACACCCCACATCCAGTCAGCAAATCCCACTGGCTTTACCTTCAAAATGTTTCCCACCTAGAGTCCAACCACTTCTCCCCCTCGTCCACTGCCACCACCTTGATCCAAGCCACCATCATCTCTCACCTGGACTTTGCCATGGTTCTCTTAATTGGTCCCCCTGATTCTGCCCTTGTCCCCTTCAATCTGCTTAACGCAGCAGCCAGGGTGACCCTGTTCAGTGGAAGTCAGATCGTGTTACTGCTCTGTTCAAACCCTCTGGTGATTTCTTTTTTATTTATTTATTTATTTATTTATTTATTTATGGCTGTGTTGGGTCTTCGTTTCTGTGTGAGGGCTTTCTCCAGTTGTGGCAAGTGGGGGCCATTCTTCATCGCGGTGCGCGGGCCTCTCACTATCGCAGCCTCTCTTGTTGCGGAGCACAGGCTCCAGACGCGCAGGCTCAGTAGCTGTGGCTCACGGGCTTAGTCGCTCCGCGGCATGTGGGATCTTCCCAGACCAGGGCGCGAACCCATGTCCCCTGCATTGGCAGGCAGATTCTCAACCACTGCGCCACCAGGGAAGCCCTCTGGTGATTTCTTGGCTTGCTCAGAATCATTACAGTGGCCAACGGTCTGCAGCCCCTTCACCCTTTCAGCTCATCTTCTGTCGCCTCCCTCCTCAGTGCATCCCAGCCCCAGAGGCCTTACTGAACTTGCTTCTCCCTCGGGATCTTTGCCTGAAAGCTCTTCCCCTCAACACTGCCTGACTCGCTCCTTTACTTCCTTCAAGTTCTTACGCAGATGTCACCTCCTCAATGAAGCCTTCCCTAATCACTGGGTTTAAAATTGCCAGCCCAGGGCTTCCCTGGTGGTGCAGGGGAAAAAAAAATTTTTTAATTGCCAGCCCCTTCCCCCACTCCCCCATCCCTGTCCAAGCTTTATTTTCCTACAAAGCACATTTAATCGTCTAGCGTGCGTCTTTTACTTATTTGTTTTCTTTTCTTTTTCTTTTTTTAAAATGTACGTATTTATTTATTTATTTTTGGCTGCATTGGGTCTTTGTTGCTGAACGCGGGCTTTCTCTAGTTGCGGCGAGCGGACCTCTCATTGCGGTGGCTTCTCTTGTTGAGGAGCAGGGGCTCTAGGTGCACGGGCTCAGTAGTTGTGCTGCACGAGCTTAGTTGCTCCGTGGCATGTGGGATCTTCCTGGACCAGGGCTCGAACCCATGTCCCCCGCATTGGCAGGCAGATTCCCAACAACTGAGCCACCAGAGAAGCCCTACTTATTTGTTTTCTGTCTCCCCTCCATAGTGAGCTGCGTAAGGACAAGGGTACGTCTCTTTTTATTCACTGCTGTGTCCTTGGGCCTCGAACAGTGCCTGTCCCTAGTAGGTGCCGAATAAATTTTGATTGAATTTAAGTAGAGGATGATTTTCACTTTTCAAGATGAAAGCTGCAAGCAATGAACTAAGTTCTTACGTGTCCAATTTCCCCCTGCAGTGATAGAGCTGTGCGCTCTGTATGGGCAGAATGAGGAGGGAATGGCCGGCGAGCTCATAGCCTTCTGCACCAGCACACATAACGACTGCCTCACCGCAGAGACCCTGAACTCTTTTGAGCACGAGGTAAGAACAAACTGTAAAAAAAAAAAAAGAAAAGAAAAAAGAACAAACTGCAGGCAAACTGACAATGTAACTCTCCGTGTCTGCTCAGTCAGGAGGCAGTGCGCTGTACTGAGAAGAGTGTGGGCTTTGGAGTCGGGCCTGGATTTCAGTCCCAGTGTGAGCTTGGACCAACTAACCTAATGGCTCCGAGCCTCAGTTTCCTCTCCTCTCAGTGGTTCTCTTGATCTGTACTTTTTATGGGTATTGAATGAAATGAGAATGGACATAAATCACCTAAAACTGTGTCTTCAACAAATAATTGGTGTTAATATTAGAACTGTTATGTGTTGTAGGGAAACAGTCACAGGTGAAGTCTTTAATTTTTGGTCTATCGTGCATCTTCTGCATTCTTCCTTTGAGGAATTTTATATCTTTGATTATGTTTCAAATACCCATTATTACCTCATGGCTGTGGGGAACGCCTCCTCTATTACTTGACTATGGAATAATATATTCATTATCTTTTCTTCCTCAGTTTCTGAGCAAAAGATTGTCCAAAGCCAGGCTCGGTGCCTCCAAGGGCAGTGGGCATGCGGGAGCCAGAGACATTGTTTCCATACAAGAGCTGTATCCTTTTCTGCTCAAGGCCTTTGCATCAAACCACATATTGTATTTCATCATTTATCTATCGTTATTGTTATCGTTGCATTATTGTTATCTGTTGCATGTATAATTTTAGAAACAAGCAGCAAATGTAACTAATACTCAGATTTCTTATTTGATCAACCCTTGCCTTAGATTTTGGGTGGAAGTTTATTGTTTCTCTTAACCAGTGTTCTTAGAATTGAAGTGGAGGAGGAAGAGGAGACCCTCTTGAACTCTTACACCACACCCTCTAAGGTGCGTGTACCGTGTTTGGAAATTGCATTCTACACATAGCATTTTTTCCTTTAGTCTAAAAATATCAGCACAGCATTTGAAGTTCTAAGGGAGAAAATTCACCACTCATACAGTTTCCTGCTCTATTTCCACTTACGCATCTTCCTTTCCAATCACATGCATAGATGTTTTTGCATGGTGGCAGTCCTTGTGGACACATGGTTGTTCTGCTTTCTTCAGTTAGCATATCATAAAATTTTTATAAATGCAATTTCTCCATAATTACTCTTCTTTAATGGTTGCCTAGTTTTGTATCAAGTGGAATGTAACTGAATGATCTGACTTGGGTGTCAGACCCCAGTGTGAGAGGTGGAGTAGGGCAGTGGAAAAGCGTTGCCCTCCACGCCTGAGTCAGAGACCTCAGTGACCTTGAGTGAGTTGCTTTTATCTCTCTGAGCTGCCTTTTCCTTTCCTTTAAAATCAGGATCTATTCATTCATTTATTGAGCAGCTACTATGTGCCAGGCACTGGGTGAACTGGTGAATGAAACAGGTTTGGGTGTGCTCTGCCCTCAAGAAGCTGACAGCCAGCGCTGATAATATCTCCTATCTCAGAGGGCTTGAAAATTAAATGAATGTGTAAAGCGCCAAGCCCAAAGCAATGTATTCAGTAATACCGATAGTAGTTACTCTTTATAGAAAATACATTTGTGGAAATCCTTAACCAGGGAGTAAGCCTTAATCTTTCAAAGTAAATTACATTGTAAGAAAGAAGGTGAATAGTTTAGGTGTGCCTATGCAGAGCAAGAAAGCTAAAATGTTCATAGTGTTTTGGAGGACTGACTTATGGTAATTCAGCTCTCAGTAGACTGATGCATAAGTCAGATGCAAATTTACTTAATTTACTGTTGAAGTATACACCCTTCTGATGGCTGAAATACCATATCTAGGACACCCCATTCCTGCTACAAAAGTACCTAGGAGGCGGGCTTCCCTGGCGGCGCAGTGGTTAAGAATCTGCCTGCTAATGCAGGGGACACGGGTTCGAGCCCTGGTCTGGGAGGATCCCACATGCCGCGGAGCAACTAGGCCCGTGAGCCACAACTACTGAGCCTGCGCGTCTGGAGCATGTGCTCCGCAACAAGAGAGGCCACGATAGTGAGAGGCCCGCGCACCGCGATGAAGAGTGGCCCCCGCTTGCCGCAACTAGGGAAAGCCCTAGCACGGAAACGAAGACCCAACATAGCAATCAATCAATCAATCAATTAAAAAAAAAAAAAAAAAAAAAAAAAAAAAAAAAAAAACTTGTTCCTTTAAAAAAAAAAAAAAAAAAAAAAAAAAAAAAAGAATCTGCCTGCCAATGCAGAGGACACGGGTTCGATCCCTGCTCCTGGAAGATCCCACATGCCGTGGAGCAACTAAGCCCATGTGCCACAACTATTGAGCATGCACCCTGGAGCCCGCGAGCCACAACTACTGAGCCTGCGTGCCACAACTACTGAAGCCCACGCACCTAGAGCCCGTGCTCCGCAACAAGAGAAGCCACCGCAATGAGAAGCCCGCACACTACAACAAAGAGTAGCCCCCACTCACTGCAATTAGAGAAAGCCCCCACGCAACAACAAAGACCCAATGCAGCCAAAAATAAATAAATTAAAAAACAAAAAAAAGTACCTAGGAGGCTCAATCACGGATTAAAATTTGTGACCATGGAATCAGAGCTGAGAGAGTTGGGTTGAAATGAGCAAACAATTTGAAATATGTGTCTGAAGCTCAGAGGAGAGGCAGAATGGGGCTGGGCCAGAAACAGGAAAAATGCTTAGAACGGTGCCCATCACACGGAAACTGTCAGGCATCAGTGGCAGCATGATGACAGTCAGAGCCAAACCTTGGCCTTTCCCACCCAAACAGTGCCAGTGTCAGATCTTAGGGGAAGGAGTGCCCCTGTTACAGAGGTGAAGATGTCAGTGGTCTTAGCTTGTCACCATTAAATACTTGGCTTGTGCAATTGACAGCTACACTTTTGCTCCCATGCTCACCATAAATCTTCTGGTTATAATTTGGCTCTCCACGTGTCCTTCCTGACAGGGAGAGATGCGTTCGCCTGAGGATTTGAAGTTCCCATGATGTCGGCATTATGTTTCTAATCAGTGAATATGCTGGCATGCTTGGCTATAATTTGGGTTCCTGTGTGGTGTGAGGATATGCTCACCCCAGGATATGAGACTGTGGTCCCTCGGTATTTCTCGTTACAGGTGAATGAACTGGCACGTAGCATTAGCAGCGAGTCTCCTGAGCTTGGTTAGAGTGAGCACACCCCCCAGCAGCGTAGCTGGAGCTGGTTTGCTGACACAGTCAGGTTTCACCGCAAGGTCTGAGGATGAGAGCCGTGAGGCTCTGCTCTCTCCCAGAGTCCCATCCCCTGTCCATGTCCTGGGAGACCTAGAGTTCTGTAGCCCACTGTATATTAGAAGGGTCTTTGGGGGAAATAGTTTGAGAAAATATATCAAAACCATAAAATCTTTACCATCCTATAGCCCAATAATCGTCCCTACTAAGAGTCTCTCCTAAAAAAATAATCCAAATTCTAGGAAAAGCTATGAGTGTGAAAATGGGCACTTCAGCATTATTTATAGTCACCAGAAATTACAAATGCACCCAGCAGTAGAGAAGTAGTATAGTAAATTATTGTATATCAGTTCAATTAACACGGCTACTAAAAAGAATGAAGATTGTGACTGTGGGAAAATGCTCATAATATAGAGCAAAAAATTCAGTGTATGTATTACTTAAATGAAGGTTCATATTCAAAATAAGATTACAACTATTAGGATTTTTTTAATTGGAAAAATATTGAAATACTAGGAAGGAATATTTTTAAATGGCTATTGTATAAGGGTGGTAGCATAAGGGTCTTTTTAAAATCTAGCTTCCATTCCAGCTCCTTAATGGTGGTTTTGAATCCTTTCTCTCCCATCTGTCCGTCGTCACCCCTGTAGGCAGCTTTGGTGGCATAACTTAAACCTGCAGCCAGGAGGAGCCCAAGGGTAGGGGAACGTCTGCAGACTAGCTGGCCGCCTGGTTGCCATCCAGGCAAGGATTTTGTCATTCCTCAGCCACAGTTGGTCGTCCCAGACTCTGGGGAGCAATGGATCTCGGGACTTGCGGGTTTCACCCTCTACTCTGGGCATCTCTGGACTCTTGATGAGCAAAACCCAGAAAACAGAAGTGACCATCAGTGAGGCATTTGCTAAATCCTCTCCAAATATGAGCTCACTCATGTTATCTGCCTGGAGTCACTCCCTTCTTTAATTTTGAAAATGCGTGGTAGACTTTGCCAAAATAAATAGTAACATGGTCCCATCCCTTGTCAGGAAAATGTGTCCACGCAGGTCAGAACCGTATGCATAGCAAAACTCACAGCTGTTGTAAAGCAAAGAGAGGTGGGGAAGGAAAGTGAACACGTGAGTGACTTGAGAAGACAGATCGCCTGCTTGGCAATCCTTTTTAGGAATGTTGGCATTTTTTTCATAATTGCCTCCAAAAGGGAGACATTATACTGATGAATACTGGGTTACAGTTGCTGAGGATTTCTCTCTGAGATTATGCTTGGAAAATGGGGCCTTAAGAAGGAAACCAACCCTATCCTATCTGTGCCCTTCATTTGGGCACCGTTCTCCCTTTCTTCCTAAGGAACTGTACACTTAATTAGCAGCCTGGATCTAGAGTGACTGGGCCCTTTTCCTGTTTTGTTTCTAGGGTTCTCAGAAGCGAGCTATCACCACTCCGGAAACCCCCCTCACAAAAAGGAGTGTGTCTACTCGAAGCCCCCATCAGCTCCTGTCACCATCAAGTTTCTCTCCAAGGTATGGCTCATAATTAATTCCGCTGCCAAACAGCAGGCCTGCCCTTCCCTTTCTCTGGTTATCTGGTGGCGGCCGACTCTACAGCGTGAGTTAATGAATGTGAGTGGACGGTTACCTCTGCAGTGAGCTGGCTGGAAAGCCTACTGCTCTCTGCCCTCCCCGCTCTGCTGTCCTGTGTGGAAAATTACTGTTTCTTACGGTAATTAAGGAAACTCACTTTCCACCCACTTTTCTGGGGCTCATTTCCTAGATCAGGAACTGATATCTTCTACTGAAAACAACCTGTCTATTCAGGAGTTGGGAGGCCTTCGAGTCTTGCCAGTAGAGGCAGATAGGTTTCCACCTGCTTCTGTTAGTTCGTGTGTTGTTGGGTTTCTTTTTTTTTTTCATCTGAAGTATTTATTTTTAAAAAAGAAAAGCACGTATCTTTGTTCATAATGTTGCGTAACCTGTTTTTTGTCCCTCACTCGGGTTACAACTAGTTTCTGAGAGTTTTCTTGTCACTGTGAATCTATGCCGACTTAATTGGTATTTTATCCCTGCTGCCACCTCTGCACATAAATCCACAAAGATCACATGTGACTTTTGGAAATCCATAAATGACATGTCTTATGTGAGAGAATTCCATAGGTGAGAGCTCTACTGAGGAGAAGAAAGGTTTCTAGGCACTGCCACATCAGGATGAGGCAAAGGAACAGTAATGTTAACCAGTTAGGGAAACACTTGGCTGCTAGGAGTCACTTCTTCTAGACTGAGCAGAGCTTAAGACTTTGTAGCCCTGTCACATTAGAAAGGAGATGATAGGGAATTCCCTGGCGGTCAAGTGGTTAGGACTCTGTGCTTTCACTGCCATGGTCCTGGGTTCAATACCTGGTCGGGGGACTAAGATCCCATAAGCCGTGCGTCATGGCCAAAAAATATTAAAAAAAGAAAGGAGGTGATAGCCGTCATTCAAGCTGAGCGGTGGTTGGATTCTGAGGGACGATTTGACTTTAGTGTGGTCCACTCCTGCTTTCGGGAGTTCTCAAACTGGCTTCCGAAGTGAGCTTTCCAGACTTAGAAGGGCATCTTTGGATGCACAGAGATGGTTGGTGTACAGAGATGGTTCTCATAGGTGCTCGCACCATGACAGCAGTTCTGTCCTCTAAACAAGCAAGCCTTTGCAACTCGTAGATCTGTCTACAGCTGACCCGCTGTGAGCGACTCCCTGCATTAAAGGGCCGGCTGTAACGCCCACCCCGCGGAGCTTCACAGGGAGGAGCTCGGAGCAGCCGGCGATGTGCTGCCTAGTCATTTTTTAATGCACGCCAATGAAGCTGACATCAGAAACTGGCTTTGTAATTTATGAAAGTAACTTCTAAATTATTCAGGTGGAGGCAGCACTGGAGATGGAGGTAATTAATCAAGCTCGCTTTCTGTAGCCTCCCTGGAAAGGAGGAACTGGTGGCACCCATTGCAACGGTGCCCCCATAGAACTTGTTCCTGCAGAGTTTCGGGACATTAAATGAAGCCTGTTTTAATTGGACCTCTCTGTACGCTGTGTTCATGACCGAAGGGTTAGAAGACCTCGCTGTCCTCTAAGCAGATCAGCAATACCCGTGTGTCCTTGGAGGTGGAATGTATCAGTCAGTGAGTGGAAATATGAGAACTTGTCCATTGAGACTCGGAGAATGGGAGTGTTTGTTCACCAGCTGACAGAACTCATTATGCGTCCACCTCCAGACCCTGGGGAAAGCTGATTCATTTCATTTAACTTCATTTCATTGCTGTTTTTACCTTGAACTATATCATGAGGTCTTATGTGTATGCACAGCACCTTTTGGCTTATCCACAGTTCCAGGCTCTCATGATGTTCTAACAAATGCTAAAAACTCATAAGAAAATAGTACTCGGAACTTGCTTTTTTTTAAATTTTATTTATTTATTTATGGCTGTGTTGGGTCTTCGTTTCTATGCGAGGGCTTTCTCTAGTTGCGGCAAGCGGGGGCCACTCCTCATCACGGTGCGCGGGCCTCTTACTATCGCGGCCTCTCTCGTTGTGGAGCACAGGCTCCAGACGCACAGGCTCAGTAATTGTGGCTCACGGGCCTAGTTGCTCCACGGCATGTGGGATCTTCCCAGACCAGGGCTCAAACCTGTATCCCCTGCATTGGCAGGCAGATTCTCAACCACTGCGCCACCAGGGAAGCCGGAACTTGCTTTTTAATCCATTCAGAGTTTGGGTTTTGTTTTACTTTGTTTAGTTTTAAGCCAGGAGAAGACCTTTTAAAATGTGTCCTTGCATCTAAACTTCTCTGAACACGTTTGGTATTCCTCAACCCCCTCATTCCTGAAATTCCTTAAAGGTCCAGAATGTCCAACCCCATTAAACTGATTAGATTTATAAAATGTGAGGCCAGCCTGACGTTCCTCCAAATCTCCATTTTCAAAAGGTAACCTCATCCTATTCCTCTCTCCTTTTAGATATGAACACACTAACATTAATGTCTTCTGCTTCCAATTAGTGCTACTCCCTCTCAGAAATACAGCTCGAGAAGTAACCGAGGAGAAGTGGTTGCCTCCTTTGGCTCAGCACAGGTGATGTCTTGGTCCGGGAGAGAAGGAGCCAGTAACATCAGCCTGAAGGTCTTGGGGTATCCAGAGCCGCTAACCGGGAGCTACAAATCCATGTTTCAGAAGCTCCCAGACATTCGAGAAGGTAATTGTTTTTCTCTTTGAAATTCTGGAGGATATAAAACCACCCGGAAGGGTCTCGAGTCAGTAACAAAGCATCAGCTAGGCTGGTAGAACAAGTTTCAAGGTTGCCTTTGATAGGTGTCCTCCGGGTGCCCCTATTAGTAAAAGGATATGAGATGATAACTCTCAATAATTCTCCCAAATCACATGACTTTGCTAAAGAAAAAGCACGTAACCATTTCCCAGTAACAACCACTTGAACTGTGTAAAGAAAGCCAATTAAAGTGTTAAAGGAAGCAAAGACATTTATGGCTTCTTCCTTGTGAAGAATGGAAGGCTCTCCAGGTTGGGCTTGGCTTCGCCTAAACCTCCCTGACGACCTGAGTGAGAGGAAGGCTAGGGTGGGAGCCGGACTGACTCTGGGATTGTGCTGCATGACCCGCTGTGGCCAAATGGAAGGCCGGGTTCAGCAGCCCAATATCGGGAAATTGGCTCGGCCTTCAGAAAGTTACAAACTGGCCGGTGTCCTAGGCACCCTGCCTGCTTCTGTAAAATGACTGACTTTAATGTTTTACAAGGTGCTATGTTTTCTCTTCTCGGCAAGTAAAATGTCTTAAACACACTTTCTGCCCTCTGGGATTTCAGTTCTGACCTGTAAGATAGAAGAACTTGGCAGTGAACTCAAGGAGCATTACAAGATTGAGGCTTTTACTCCTGTTCTAGTCACAGCACAAGTAAGAGTTGTTCTGATAATCTTTCCTGAATGATATTGTTTTTTTAAATCAATGATGAAAAAGCAGCCTCCTGCTTCCTTTTCACTAATCGTCTACCTTCTAGTTAGAACATCTATCTGGGATGAATTTGGTAAAATGGGTTATAAGTGCTGTCTGGTTTTGTGACCAGAGAAAGTCATTTCCTTTACACTTGGATTAGAGTCTTGCATGTAAACAAAGATTGAGGGCCTCAAGCATTCAAGTATCAGGATATGAGGACAGCAGCAAGGTGAGGATCTCCAGAAACGGTGACTCACAGTCTCTCCCCTTCTCTGGTCTCTGTCATTAGGGACCAAGTGTTGCCAATCGTGTCTTTATGTCATAGTTTAATCTGGCACGTGCACCAGTGCTTTCTCTCTAGAACGTACTTTAAGGGGAGATGTGTTCTCAAAGATTCTTTATGGTACCTCTGTCATGTGTTTGCATTCAGAGAAGAATGGCCAGTTGGGGAAGATAGGCAAAACCATGTCATATAAGGAAGTTTTGGGGGAATTTGGGAGGAAGCAGTGGAGGGGAGGCCGGGATGTACGATCTCGTGGGGAAAGATTAGACTTCCTCAGTTTGCCCCCGGGAGTGGGAACAGGATAGAGGAAGCCGCAGAGAGAGGAATTTCAGCTCAGTTTAACGAAGAACTTCCTGTTAAGAGGCACTCTGGTGTGTGGTTCAGGATATGGCCCTGGAGCCAAACTTCTGGGCTTCAAACCCAGGCTTCTCCCACTATTTGACCTTGACTAAATTATCTAACCTTTCTGTTACTGGTTTTTCTCATCTGTAATATGGATGCAGTAATAGCATCCACCTCACGGTTGTTGTGAGGATTAAATGAGTTAATACACGTAAGCCTTTAGAACGGTGCCTGGTGTTTAGTGAGCTCAGTAAATGAGAGCTATCGTTAACCGTTATCCAGGGATGCGGTACGTGGGCTGCTGGGGGGGGCGAGGGGCCAAGTTCCCCTTAACTAGAGATGCTCTGGCTCAGGCAGCCACTTAGAGGGGCTCAGGCATTAGGTGGTGGGCAGACTAGATGCCCTTTAAGGGTCCTTCCACCCCCAGGAACCAGTGATGATGTTTGTGGTCGCCTCAGGCTCAAAACGATGCCCCGACAAAAAAAATGTGTGTTCTTTGAAAAGGTCTGTTTTGCTGTTCGTCACATTGACCAGATTTTGAGCTCCTGTCCCAAAGACAGTCATTCTTATGTGTACCTTTGGCAGGAGCCCGTCACCCTGCTGGGCCAGATTGGCTGTGACAGCAACGGGAAGCTGAACCACAAGTCGGTGATTCTTGAGGGAGATCGGGAACATTCCTCAGGCGCTCAGATTCCAGTGGATCTATCTGAGCTCAAAGAGTATTCTCTGTTTCCTGGACAGGTGAGATCAGGGGCGTCTCCCACCGCGCGCGGGCGTGCTTGTTTGCTCCGTAGTGTGCGTAGAGGGCTGTGGCTCCAAGAGTGAGCGTTTCGTCATCGGCCAGCTGCCCCTCGCTTTTGACGTCTGATGCTGTGAGGTGTCACTGGAGCTCAGGCCCAAGAGGGGACACCAGTGTAGGGATTTCAGCCTTCCCCCACATGCTCGGACCTTGGCTCTGGGATCTGCTGCCAGGTTCAAACCCCAGCTCCACCCCACAAGGCGGGTGATTACAGAGATGTTACTAACCTCTCAAAGCCAGAGTGTCCTCGCCTGTGAAATGGGGATGATAATTCCTACCTCACAGGAGAGAGGGAAAATGAGGTCACCCGTGTAAAGTACAATTATTATTACGCCAACATAACCCCCCTGATTTGTTTTCTAGAAAAATACCCCCAAGTTTACAATTACAGAATGAGAGTAGCTGCACAATACTTCTTTTTTTTTCTGGCTACGTTGGGTCTTCGTTGCTGCGTGCGGGCTTTCTCTAGTTGCGGCGAGCAGGGGCTACTCTTCCTTGTGGTGCGCGGGCTTCTCATTGCGGTGGCTTCTCTTGCTGTGGAGCACGGGCTCTAGGCGCACGGGCTTCAGTAGTTGCAGCGTGCGGGCTCAGTAGTTGCGGTGCGCGGGCTCAGTAGTGTGGCTCGCGGGCTCTAGAGCACAGGCTCAGTAGTTGTGGCGCACGGGCTTAGTTGCTCCATGGCATGTGGAATCCTTCCGGACCAGGGCTTGAACCCGTGTCCCCTGCATTGGCAGGCGGATTCTTAACCACTGTGCCACCAGGGAAGTCCTGGACAATACTTTTAACTCTATCAGAGTAACTTATTCCAGACCTCCCGTTCATCTCCCCTGTGATGCAAGCCTGTCTGCTGCTTGTCTTTCAGGTTGTGGTTATGGAAGGAATCAACACCACTGGTAGAAAACTTGTTGCCACCAGACTCTACGAGGTACCGGTGTCCCCCCACCTTCCCCCCCACTCCCCCCCAGTTTGCTGCAGGCACAGTGTGTGTGGTTCTGTCTGTCCTAGAGCCCGTCCTTTGTAAGGGCCCATTTATTTGCTTCTCAATTCTCTGTCTGTAGAGTGGGACTTACCTCTAGGTCAGGGCCTCGCAAACTGTTCCCCTAAAGGGCTAGACAGTAAATATTTCAGGCTCTTGCAGGCCGTATGGTCTCTGTCACAAGGTCAGCTCTGCCATTGTAGCACAAAAGCAGCCATAGGCAACCCGTAAACCAACGAGTGTGCTGTGTGCTAGTAAAAGTTTACTTACAAAAACAGGCGGTAGCCAGATTTGGCCCATAGCCCATAGCTTAGCAGTCCCTGCTCTAGCAATAATCCTCCACAGATTTCCAGAGGATGCAAGGAGAAGTAGCAGGACCCTACTCTCCCACCCTCGCCTAGCAGGACCCTGATCCTACAGGCACCTGTTTTGCTCCTGCTTTTTGCTGGGTGTTTTATGAGTTTAGCCATGACCTTGTGCTACCCAGGTTTCTTTGCCACTCAGTAAAGAAAAATGGCAGGACCATCAACTCTGTGGGCTTTTAGCTCCAAGGGGCAAGACACCCGCAAACACACGGTGCCGGGGGCAAGACCTCACCGTAGCTTCTCTCCTGTTTGAAGGGCGTGCCACTTCCGTTCCATCAACCCACTGAAGAGGATGGAGGTAAACTTTGCTTCAAACATTATTTTGCTAACAATGCGGGTGGAGGGTGGTGGACAAGGGTCCAGGAGCACAGTTCCTCAGGCCCCAGGGAAGCTACACAAGCTGTTTGAGAGCAGCGTGCCGGAGCTCCAAGGGCGACTGTGAGTGGGTGGGTTCACTGGCCCTTTGTGGAAGGCCAGGGGTCTGAGCCTACATGGCTTTGTCAGCGTTATCGCCTGTGCTCTGACTCCACAAGGCCTGTCCTTTAAAGACTAATGTTTAACAGGTATTTGAAGGTTGCTTTGAAAAGGGAAAAGAGCAGGTATTTATTTATTTATTTAAATTAAAAAAATTTTTTTAAAGAGCAGCAATTTTTAAAAGAATTTCTGTAAATGCCATGTGATATCCTGGACTAGATCCTGGAAGAGAAAGGGGACGTTAGTGGGAAAACTAGTGACATTTAAAGAAAGTCAGGAGTTAACAGTAATATACCAGCATTAATTCCTTAGTTTCAACAAACGTACCATAGTTATATAAGATGTTAGCATTAACATTAGCGGATGCTGGGTGAAAGGTGTACATATGGGAACCCTGGGCTATGTTTGGAACTTTTCTACAATTCTAAAGTTATTCCAAAATAAAAAATGTATTTAAAAATTAGACAAATTTCTCAGAAAGCCTAGAGTTACTTGGTCACTAACCTAGGTGGGAAAAGACGAACATTTTAATAAACTTTGCTTCAGAACAATTCCAAGCATTTTTGTAAGCAAAGCAGAAGACTGCTGAGGATTAGCAGGGAGCTGGCTGGCACTAGCACGTTGTCAACACCCCCCCACGTTAATACTGTGTGAGGCCATTCTTAGAGGCGGCCTGGAATCAGGAACGAAATCTAGGAGTTTATGACGTTGCACATTCTCTCAGAAAATAAGTGTTTATGGAAGCAAGAGTGCTGGTACTGGATCGACTTCAGGTAATGAAGAAAACAGACAGGGCTGAAATGCCCGGAGCCTGAGCTGTGCCAGGGAAGCCTTTGGTAGCAGTTGAGTAGGTTGTAAACAGACAGTTTGTGAGCAGAGTCTGGGCTCACAGCACCCTGGGCGTGGAGACACAGAATAGGACATGAGCCCGGCCCTCCTGGCACTCACCGTTTACCCGGGATTGATGTCTCCTGTAGGCTCCTCAGAACCATTAGCTTTGTCCCCCGCCCTAGCACGGCACGGTGTGAGTGTTACGTTTCCCCTTGAATTCTGTCTCAGTTGAGTTATTGCCACTCTGGTAGGCGAACAATGGCCCTCATTCCTGGAATATATTCCTGAACATATTACTTTATATGGCAAAAGGGACTTTGCAGGTGTGACCGAGTTAAGGCTCTCGAGATGGGGATTGTCTAGGTGAGCTCAGTGTAATCACAGGGGTCCTGATAAGGGAGGGCAGGAGGGTGAGAGTCACAAAGATTAGAAATGTTAGGCCGCTGGCTTCCAAGGTGGGGGAGGGGCCGTGAGCCAAGGACTGCAGGCAGCCTCTGGAAGCTGGGAAGGGCAAGGAAACAGGTTCCCCTCCGAGCCTCCAGAAGGAATGCAGCCCTGCCCACCCCTTGATTTTAGGACTTCTGACCTCTAGGACTGTAAGATGATAAATGTGTATTGTTTTAAGCCACGAAGCTTGTGGTAATTTGTTACAGCAGCCATAGGAAACTAATAAAACTGCCTGTTAAGAGGTCAGGGGGGCTTCCCTGGTGGCGCAATGTTTAAGAATCCACCTGCCGATGAAGGGGACACGGGTTCGAGCCCTGGTCCGGGAGGATCCCACATGCCACGGAGCAACTAAGCCCATGCGCCACAACTACTGAGCCTGCACTCTGAAGGCCGTGCGCCTAGAGCCTGTGCTCTGCAACAAGAGAAGCCACTGCAACGAGAGTAGCCCCCGCTCACTGCAACTAGAGAAAGCCCGCACGCGTGGCAACAAAGACCCAAAGCAGCCAAAAATAAAATAAATAAATTAAAAAAAAGAAAAAAAAAAAGGAGGTCAGGGATCTTTGGGTTTTGTTGTCGTAAGCTACAGAACCAAGTTCAGACTAACTTAAGAAAAAGAGAATTTGTTAGGGGAAATCCAGGTAGCTCACAGATTGGACAGGTGGCTGGAACAGGCTTACAACCCGGATTAGGGCTTAGTAACTCTAGGTGTCCAGGTAGCAGGGAGTCCCCCGCTGTCTCCTCCAGGCACCTCTGCTGGGATGGGTCAGCGCCAATCTTTTTCTGTCCTTGGATAGTTCACCTTGAGATTCCAGAATCCAGAGGAGAGTGTGAATGGCTTAAGCTGGGTCCGGTACTTGCTCCTTGGCTAGGGGAGGACAGTGCACCTAATTTACAGCCCCACCTGGTGGAGGGGGGCGCTTATGGAGGACGAGGCTGATTCTCCAAAAGGAAAGCAGACGCTGTGAGGAAAAGGGTGCCCCAAAACAATGGCCCTGCACCCCATCACACAAGCGTCTCCTGTCCCAAGCCTTGCACCCCAGCCTGTCTTTCTGGACTCCTCGAGGTACCAGATTCTTTAGCTGCACTCACCACCAGATGGTCCCTCACACCGAGCACTCAAATCTCAGGGCCATCCGGGACCCTGCCTTGCCCTGGCTCCCGGCACACTCTACTTACAAGTGTAAGGAAAGTCACAAAAAGGCAAATACCATAAGATTCCCCTCAGACGAGGTTCCTAGAGTTGTCAGAATCATAGAGACAGACAGTGGGAGGTGGGGGCCAGGGGAGGGGGAACAGGTGTTAGTGTTTAACAGGGACAGAGTTTCGGTTTTACGAGATGGAAAGAGTTGTGGAGAGGGATGGTGGTAATAATTACACACCGTTATGAATTTACTTAATACCACTGAAATGTTTACTTAAGATCAGAGGGAATTCCCTGGAAGTCCAGTGGTTAGGACTCCGCTCTTTCACTGTCAAGGGCATGGGTTCGATCCCTGGCTGGGGAACTAAGATCCCGCAAGCCTCTCAGCGCTGCCAAAAAAAAAGGTTAAGATGGTAAGTTTTGTGTTATATGTATTTTACCACCCACCCAACCCACCCCCCCAAAGTAAATGTTGGGAGGAAAACCATGTAAGCAAATGCCACTTTGATCAAGTCTGTCCAGACTCCCACTTCCCTACCATGACTCGTGCACTGCTGGTAAATGTCTATCGAGTTCTAGTTGTTTGCATACTTACCTGTCTCTGCCAGCAATGGAGGGTTCTTTGAGGGCAGGATGAGGTCTTGCGCCTCCTGGATTCCTGGAGTTGCACATGTAAGGAGACTGTCGGTGAATTGAGTCCCATGGCATCTTTCCCTAATTATCCTTTGTCCCACCATCCCAGCATCCTCTCATCAGCATCTTAACAATCTTTTCTTTCTTAGATTCTGAGCAAATCATGGTCCTGGTGGCCTGTGGGCCATACACCACATCTGACAGCATCACGTTTGACCCCCTGCTCGACCTGATCACCATCATCAACCGCGACCGGCCCGACGTCTGCATCCTGGTAGGAGGCCCTCCTGGGACAGCTTCAACCCGGGAGGCGCCAGTGGGAAAACTGGGGGGTCAGTCTTAGAAAAAGGTCTGTTGAGGTCCTAAGTTTTTAGGAAGAGTGTGGGACTCTCCTCCTTTTTAAAAATATTTTTTAGTGCTCAGCCTACATCTTGGGTGAGGTGAGGTGTGCGTAGAATTAATCCAGAAGCCCAAGGTGTTTTGCCACCCTGCATTGACTTTACAGTATTCTCGCCTCTGTCTCATTACTCCAGTTTGTGAACTCACCTCTTCTGAAAACTCAAAATATAACTGCGTGGAGGTAGATTTCCCTTGCTGGGTTGAGAAAGAAAAAAGCCCAGTATTGTAGGAGGCAAAACAGCTAGCATCCAGGAGTCAGGTCCTTCTGCCTGTGATATTAGCTGGGCACCCTTGCCCCATCTGCTGCCTGTCCCAGGCTGCACAGGTGGCCTTGGAGGGACAGTGGACCCTGGACAGAGAACTGCTGGGAGAGGATATGTGAGGGCACTCACAGACACGTGTGGTTCTGATTTGTTCTTTTGGTACCTTTGTTTCTCCCCCTCGGGCTTATTTACAGTTTGGACCTTTCCTGGATGCTAAGCATGAACAGGTAGAGGTGAGTGACTGGGGTTGGGAGGGGGAGATACCGGACACTCACATTCAGTCAAGCCCCCACTGTTACTTTCGTCTCTTGGAGTTTATCCTGCATCTGTAACAACCTAAATGAATCCCTGCGGCTGATCAGGAAAACATTATCACAGGGCATTTTTAATAAAGGTACTGAATTTGAGGGCTTCATTTCACCAGAATACAGAGCTGTTTGGAAGCTGGGGGAGGGGGATCCAGATATCCGAGTCCTGGTCCTCCTCGTGTGCGACCGACCCTTGGTGCTGAGGCAGGTGCCCGTGGGTCCTGGAGGTGCGCCTGGGAAAGTACCTTCCTGACTGCTACCCTCAGCTCCATGACCCACATCATCTTGCCATCCTTTGAACTTAAAACACAAATGACCCTTCTGAGGACATTTCTTCCCTTTGTCTCAGGAGGTTTTACCTGCCACAGAAAAGATTTCAAAACGCTCTTCTTCCTAGTCTTCCCCTTGGCTCACTTGCAGGAGGACTGATTTCTTCCCCCACCGCCTTTCCTGTCCCCAGCTAGACTCAGCTCCTGGAGGGCAGAGACCACGTCTTGTGTATCTTTGTGACTCCTTCAGCTCCTTGCTCAGGGGCTTGCCCCCAGGGTCATCTAACAAGTGCTCAACAAGTGAATAAATGCCAAACGTCTCCCCTGTAAACCTGTCTCCTCTTTTCTTGCAGAGCTGTCTACTGACAAGCCCGTTTGAAGAAGTTTTCAAGCAATGTCTACGAACGATTATTGAAGGGACACGAAGGTCAGAGTTCAAAATACTGGGCAGAACCTTACGCTTCCTAAGTTTCTCCAGGGCTTCTCATTAAGAAACTGAAACTGTTCAAAAGTCGTGGTAGTTCCCATCCTTTTATCCTTTCGAACTACAAAGATCAGATAGAACCCTTGAACTTCAAGTGCACGGATGCTGAGTGAAGAGGCATCTTTGTAAAACACAAAGCTAAACACACTTGAAAAGGCTACACAGACTTTTCGCTCTTCCCTTGCTCTTTCTTTACTTCCTTCCTCCTCTCACTCCCTTTTGTATAAACTCATATTCCACGGGAATCTTCCCAGGGTGGTGCTGAGGAGTGTTTGATGACTTACACCACAAAATCCCTTGTGTGAGTGAGAGTTTGGGTTGAACCCAAGTCCTTCCCCGAGTCAGTGCTTCCCTAGTTTCACGGGCGCCGCCGCCGGCTTGTATGAGCCATGGTAGAAACTCACGTGGGTGGGGATCTTGAATGCTTGCCCCAGACCCTAGGGACGGGACTGGGAAAGGTCATAGCAGTGATGAGAGATGGGCAGTTCTAAATTGAGAGAAAAGCCTCTATTCCAGGAAGGGTCTAAGCTAGAAGTAGAAAGTTTTTCAGGAAGCTGACACCTCCACTTCCTGTCCCTTCCCTCCAGCGCCAGGGTTTGAGAGAAATTGCCCTTGGTGGTGGATCTCCTCCTCTGGGGATCTGCCTCCCTGGAGCTGAGCTCATCAAAAACAAACATTCCCGAGGCTAAGCTTTTAAAAATAAGTCTGTAAGGAAGGTGGTTTTTAAAACAAGATGCATAATCTTCCGCCCCTTGGCCGTGAGAACTGATCTCAGGCTTGATTAGCTGTAACTCTACCTTCTTGTACCAGCAGCATGGGCCAGTGTCGTAGGCCTCTCGGACTGGGGAAAAACACCCCCAGCTGACCCCAGAGTCAGGGGGCTTGAATCGTGCAGGTGACAGCCTGCAGCTGGATCTGCCCCTCCCTCCCTCCAAGTGAGATAACATAGGTGCCTTCCCTCTGCCTCCCAGGTTTGTTGTGACCCTGAATGAGTTTGTCAGACCTGGAGGCTCCTAGCGCTCCTCAGGAGATAAATCCCAGCAGGGCTGGTGTCCCTGTTTTATCAGCCCTCGGGTCCCCTCCGGGATAGGCAGGGACTGTGGGACAGTGCTGGGTGCTTTCGATTTGAGATGGGGTTCTGTTTTTGGTTCCTCACCCCATATGGTATTGACAGCAGTGCTACAAACAAAGGACAAACCAGGCATTGTTACCCTCGGGGTGAGCTCCCAGCACCACCAGGCACTTTCATCTGAGGCCAGTGTGCGCCTCGGGGGAGAGGGGCTGCCCCACCCTTCCCAAAACGGTATAAAAATGGCCCTCCTTTGGGGGGAATTTATTTTTATTCTGAGAGGTCAGAAACGCAGAGCATTAAGCTGATTTATCAGTGAAAACCAGAGCCAGTGAGGAAGCACCTCCCCTCGCAAGAGCCCAGCAAGAGCCCAGCAGAGCCCCGGGAGCTTGAGGGAGGGAGTGAGCCGCTGCAAGGCCCCTCCCCACCGTGATGTATGAAGTTGTGCAATGCTCAGCATAGTTGGAATTTTCTCTCGGATCCCTCCCCCTACAGCCAGCCTATAACCCTGAGCCAGAGGCCCCTTTCCTCCTTAACCATTGCTCTGCCAGAGCCTGCACAGAAGCAGAGCAAGTCCATCTCTTAACGGCGGCCAGCCGTGCCTCCACCCTTCGTGTCCATCACGGACTGAGCCCCAGGGATCTGAAACACAGACTGTCCCCTTCGGGTCACCCCTGGCCTGTCTGCCAGACTTCAGCACCCAAATCGGTAGACTTGGCTACTTACAGGGACTTAGCTTTCAATGTCAAAGGGACTATAATTCGCAAAGTGCCTTTAGTCTCAAGATTCTGAATTTCCGCTGCAGAAGTCTCAGTTCACGCTTTGAGCGGGCATGACAAACAAGTGACAAGTGTGACAACCATCACCAACACCTTTATCCCATGTGAGAGGCAGCCACATCCCTATACCTGCACAGGTGCCTGTACCTGCCTCTGGGAAGCCACCGCGTCTTAAGCAAGAGAGGGTGCTAGAAGTGAGAGCTATTGGTGGATGTTAAACTCGCCCCAAAGTAACACTTTCCGTCGTTTGGTTTACAATAGACCCCACTCCGCCAAGGACAGGTTTTTTTTCCCCTTTCTTCTGCACGGCTGGAGAGGTTAAAGAGTTGGCCCCTAGAGTTACGGGGTTTTTCTTCACTTACATCTTGTAACAACCCTAGAGATTCTCCTGCCTCCGTCAAAGGAAACGTCTGTCATCTCTTTTACTGTTGCTGTTAGATATTTCTTTCATCTTTGTAAGACAGGCTGCTGAGAAAGAAAAACCAAGGGCGTTGATTCCCTGTGCGGGAGGGGAGGGCGGGGTGGGCCCTTGACGAACCAGAACCAGCCGTGCCTTTCCCCCCCGCCCCAGATCTGCTCAGCCTGCGGGTCCCTCCCGAGGGAAGAGGCCCCCAGCCAGGGAGGCTACGTGACGCCTAAAAGCCACGTCTGTTCAGACAGTGTGAAGAGTCAGAACTTTGGCTTCAGATCTGGCTCTGAGGATTTTCAGTCAAATCCTCGTCTTTCCTGATTTCCTAGATCTCCATTTCTTCTCCCCTTTTTCTACGAAACAGTAGTCCTCTTCCTCTCTCGAGTAGAACATCATATGGAGCCAGGAGAAAGCATGTCCTGGGAGACAGCCATGAGCCCCATCGAGGTGGTTGTGTGTAAATTAGAACAGATTGTCTCTCGTTCCCGGTGTCCCGTGGGGAACAGCACCCCCCTTAATAGGAGAGCTCTGTTCGGAACTTCTTCCCTGGGAGTAGGCTCTTGTATCCAGCTCTGACCCTTTAAGTCTGTCACCAGCTATGCTAACTCAACTGCACTCATTTTCCTTCCTGTTCTGATGCTTTTTTTGGCAAAGTAGCTCTGGCTCACACCTCATCTTCGTCCCATCACTGAGAGACGTGCACCACGAGCCCGTGTACCCACAGCCGCCCTTCAGCTGCTCCGACCTGCCTCGGGAGGACAAAAAGGTACCAGCGTCCCCTCCTCAACCAGGCAGCCAGAATCAAACGTGCCGAAGGCGACCCAGCTTGTCCTGGAAGCAGAGGGCGGGGGCGCCTTTTTGAGGCACACGTGGTGCCTGCGTCTTAAGCTTCTCTTTGTAACAGGCAGACGTGTGATTTACTGTCCGTTGGGCTGGTCCCCCTTTCACTGGTCCCCCCAGCCCTTGCAGACCCCCCATTTTCATGGGGAGGAAGTTTCTAGCTTTGGTGTGCGAACGTCTGTCCCACCTTCTCATTTTAGCGAGTGCAGTTCGTGTCCGAGCCCTGCACACTCTGCATAAACGGAATGATCTTTGGCTTGACGTCCACCGACCTGCTGCTGCACATGGGGGCTGAGGAGATCAGTAGGTGAGGAGGGTTTTCGGTCCCGCAGGCGGTTCCTCTGGATCCTGGTCCTGTCCTCGGCCAAGGGGTTGCTTGGCAGGGTCGAGAGGGCAGCCCCTAGAGCAGCACTTTCTGCCAAAGCCTTTGGCCACTGAGTTTCTCTGCGCCCAAGGGGAGCGGTGGGATGCATGTGTTTCTGTTATTGCTTGTTTCTGTGGTGTTTGAGACCCTGAAGGACCACATCCGTTCTGTCTTTGCACTTAATTTCTAGTCATAGAAGTCCATCTACTTTTCTCCGTTTGCCACATTTGTGACCTAAACAAGATGTCCCTGCTTGCGGAGGGTGACTGTGAGTTTACCCCGCAGGGTGCTCCCCCTTCCAGAACAGTGTGCAGCTCTGCAGAGGATCAGACACAGCCAGATCTGTTGAGCTGAGGTTCAGCAGTTCACTTCTCGCATCGCCCGTGATGGGAAGGCGTGCGGAGCGATTTGTATCTTAGGCCAGAATGGGTGTGTGTTTGTTGGCTCTGGTTGGAGGTGCAGGGGTCACCCCGGCTACAGCTGGCCTGGCGCCGGGACAGACTCCACGTTCTCCGGCACGATGCGGAGCTGGGGATAGCCTGCCTGGGCCCTGATCGCAAGGGATCCCTGCTCTTTCCCTTCTCAACCCCGTGTCCTGCTCAGCAGACCGAGCATTTGCGGACAGGTCTTTAAACTTCCCCAGAGGTACCTTCTTGTCACACGCCTTGGCCACGTCGCTTCTCTCTAGTTTAATAAATCCTCCCCGAGGAGAAACAGGCACTGATAAACAAGGTTCCACTTTCCGTTTCTTGCTTTTCTTCCTCCCCTAGTTCTTCCGGAACTTCAGACAGGTTCAGCCGAATACTCAAGCACATCCTGACCCAGCGGAGGTGAGCCTGCCCGACGGAGTAGCTGACCGTGAAGGGAGTGCTTAGGGGTCAGGGAGCTCTGACAGATTTGACCTCGAGACCTTCCCCAGGCCACTACCAGGGAACTGCACCCTGGGATGACAAGCCTGCGTCCTGTCCCCTAAACACAGAGGAAAGGGAGAGACGGTCTGTGAAACAGTGGAAACCAGTGACATAGAGGAAATCCATCTGGGGAGGGGGGGGTCCCTGAATCAGCTGCTGCTGACTGTCTCTCTCCGTCTCTGCAGCTACTACCCGCTCTACCCTCCCCAGGAGGACATGGCCATTGACTATGAGAATTTCTATGCCTATGCACAGCTGCCCGTCACCCCCGACGTCTTCATAGCCCCTTCAGAGCTAAGATACTTTGTGAAGGTAGGTTTGAACTCCACCATTTCCCAGAAACGCCAGAACCAGTCTCTGACTTTCCCTTCTGGACCCCTGGCACTCACTCCTCGCGGGTCTGCTGATGGGGACGGTGGCCTCATTTCTTTGGGGGAGGGGGTAGGACTAGAAAACAAATCTGTTAGTGAAATGCGTAAGTAAGCAGCGTCCCCTTGCTGCCCTTCCCGCCCCAGGGCATGGTACTCAGTCAGCCCAGCCCGGGAGCCGGAGACAGGTAGGAGGGCCCTCAAACCATGGTTCGCACCTGAGGCCACCTCAGGTGCCCTGGGCTTGCCTGCCCCCTCCTGAATTCTGAGATGACCTCCAAGCAGCTCTCGGTCATTCTCATCTCTGCCTCCTGAGGCCCTGCCCGGGGATTGGGTCCCTCACAGGGAATCCACCTGATCAAGCCCCTCTTGCCAAACCAGAGCCAGTTCAACCTCGAGAGGTAAACTTTTTTTCATGTTGGGAAACAAATAGATCAAGTTTGTCTCCAAGTTTGGGAGCTGATTGTCACCCTGCCGAGTCACCTTCTTCTTTATTTTGTTTCAGAGACTCAAAGGGTTCTGAGTTTTCTAATAATAAATTAACATATTTGATTTAAGATGCGTTTTGTTGGCCTTCATTTCCATTTTATAAAGTCCTCTTTAGGGTCTAATCGTTAGAGGAGTCCAGCTTTTTCACATCAGTCCCGATGGTTTTGGCCTTTCCAAACCCACAGTCTTTCTTTCCTTCCCCCAGGACATCCTTGGCTGCACCTGTGTGAATCCCGGGCGCCTCACCAAAGGGCAGGTGGGGGGCACCTTCGGCCGACTCTACCTCAGGAGGCAGGCCTCGGGCGCCGAGGGCAGGCGGAGCCCGTGTACTGCCGCCCAGGTGGTCAGGATCTGAGGCTCGGTCCTCTGTCATCCCCCGTCGTGCGGGCCTCCCGGACACCGAGAGCCCGGGAGTAGCCCTCTGCCAAGATCCCACCCGTGGAAGGAGACGGGGCAGCCAGCTGGAGAGGACAGTGCTGCGGGCAGGGGGCCCAGCGGGAAGACCTTGGGCAGCTGGACCCCTACTCCGCGTCAAGTTTCTCTGGAAGAAAGCTGTTGTTTCTTCACGGACACTTGGAGCCCAGCGAGAACTGGCCGTGGACGCAGTATGCTCAGGAAGGTCAAGGCTTTGCGATTTCCTACTGAGTCAGACATAGAAACAACTTGTGGAGATATGAAAGTAAATTCTGTGACTTCTGAGTTTAATCTTTCTTCCGCTCCGTCTTTTTCCTGGTAGTGAACAAAGAATGTTGCCCTCCTGGACCTCTGTGCAGAGAAGGCAGAGCGTCTGTCACACTGGGTTCCGCCCAGCCCCAGCCCCGATCCTCCTAAGGCTGCTCCCAAGGCCCCCGCGGCCTCTGTGCTGAGGAGGCGCTGGGCTCGGGCCACGGAGCGAGCAGCTGGCTGCGGGCCGGGCCCGCCCGGCACGGTCCTCGCCGGCCCGCTGTGGTCCCAGCCTGACCCCTCCATCTGGAGGGGGCGGCATCCAGAGCTGGCTTCCGTGGCGCTGGCTCAGCCGAGTCACCCAGCAGCCTGGGGCTCACCTCTAGCCCAGAACACTTGGACAAGGCCAGGCCTTCCAGGGTCCCCAACACGTCCCCTCACCTGTGTGTCCTGGCATCTGGGGAGAGGCTGTCGCTGGCTAAACGTGGAGTGGGTTTCTGCCCTGAGCTGGCGGCTGTCCTGCCTCACACGCCAAAGCCAAGGCTGGAAACCCGCAGCTGTCAGACCGAGGGAGCAGCCCGTGCCGATGCCTTGAGTCAGAGATAAATAGGTAACCTAACAGTGTCCAACCTTTGCCTTCCTCCTCTGATGGTGAAGTGGAATCAACAACAGATCAGACCGGGCTGGGGTAAAACTGGTCTCCCTCTGAAAACAAGCAGTTGCTGCTTTGTTTCATTCGTTTTATAAGTGCCTCCTCTGAAGGCAGGAATTAGAGACAAGCCCCAGCTTGGGGAGCTGGTTTTCCCTCCTCCCCAGGATCCCCCACACGGGAAGCATCCAGCCACGGTCAAAGGGCCACTGTGACTTAGCAGCCTCGGGATGTGGCATTGTTGGAGCCCGGGCCCCTCTTCCACAACCTGATAGAGTTGCCTCAGTTCGAGAATGTCATTTGTATTTCTATCAAGCCACATATCAACCAAAAACTCACCCCTCCCCGCCTTGGAAAACCCTTGCCTGGGAAGATTACAAGCCTTTGGCCACAATAGACAAGGCTCTGGCCCTTACTGTGTGAGCCCATGTGTGGCTCCTTGGGTGTCACAGCTCTGGCAATTATTTTCATGTTGCTGCTGAAGCAGCCTTGTGGGGAGTGGTAATGTCTTGGTGCCCATTTGTCACGGACGATCCAGAGGCCCCAGTGGGATGGGGCGGTTAACAGAGGCGAGAAAAGACCTGTGTCCTGGTGGGAGGGAGGCGTGTGCAGGGCAGGCGGGCGGTGGTGTGCAGCTTCCCGGGAAAGAAAGCTGGTGCTCCGCGTGAATGGGAGCAAGAGCCCGTTGCCTGGATACAAGTCGTGTGACTGTTGGCAATGCTCTGGGAGGACCCAAGCAGGCATTTAAAACAAACAAAAAAAGCAGGATGAGAACCCCAGATTGCAGACAGGTCTGGTGACCCGTGCCCCTCTGACACCAGACGCTTCCCTTTTGCTCTTGGCGGGAAGTCGGTGCCCAGCGACTACCAGCTGACTGCTCCTCGGCCCCTCTTCACCTGGGTCGCCAGTTTCCTGAAGCCTCGTCCCACTTGCTCGTGGGGGGATCTCTTCCCCCCTCCCCTCACGGGGGCTCAGGACTCTGAAATAAGGCTCTGGGAGGGGGCACTGGTGACGGGGGTGGATGAAGTGGAGGAACCTGGCTGGGCCTGGACTCCTGGGACCCACCTGCTTCAGAATCCCCTTTGGTGGCATCGTCCCTCGTCCTGGTCGTGCCCTGGGCCTTTAAGACACAAGCCCAAGGATGAAGCAGATGCTTCTGAAGAAGCAAAGTCCTGCGCTCTTACCACGTTTGCCTCCCAGGCCTCGATGCCCCAGCCCTGCCCAGCCCTGGCCTCGGTGTTTCCTTTCCCTTCACTCAGGGTCACCTAGCCCGGCTCAGCCCAGCCTTGCGGCTTCCCCTAGTGCTGGGAGTAGCCATTTGGGCTGATTTTTCACTACTCTGTTTGATACACACTTCCTTTCCCCCGACCCTGGGGCTCCTGGCCGAGCCACCTGAGAGCCAATACTGGTTGGACACACGTGGCCTCTCCCTCCAAGTAGATGTGAAAGGTCTTGACTGACTGGGGTGAGGGTGAGGTAGTTTTTTTTTTTTACATTAAAAAAAAAATGTTACTGAGATATAATAATAACACTAATTTCACCTTTTTTTTTTTTTTGCCAGCGAGGTCTGTGGGATCTTAGTTCCCAGACCGGGGATTGAACCCAGGCCCCCAGCAGTGGAAGTGCGGAGTCCTAAACACTGGACCGCCAGGGAATTCCTGAATTTCACCATTTTAATGTGTATAGTTCAGTGGCTTTTAGTACATTCACAATGTTGTGCAAACATCACTATTTCTAGAATATTTTCATCACCCCAGAAAGAAGCCCCATACCCACTAGCACTCACTCACCATCTCCACCCCACTCCCATCCCCTGGCAAACGCTAAACTACTTTCTGGCTCTATAGATTTACCTATTCTGGGCATATCGTATAAATGGAATCATACAGTATGTAGTCTTTTGTGTCTGGCTTCTTTCACTTAGCATAATGTTTTCAGGGTTCACCCATGTTGTAGCATTATCAGTGCTTCGTTCCTTTTTATGGCTGAATACTATTCCACTGTACAGATAGACCATATTTTGTTTATCCATTCATCAGCTGATGGACATTAGTGTTGTTTCCACTTTGGGGCTATTGTGAGTAGTGCTGCTATAAACACTCTGTACAAGTTTTTGTGTGAACATGTTCTCAGTGCTCTTGGGTATATTAATATACCCAGGCATGGTAGGGGGAGGGGCTTTAGATTTATGGAAGAAGGGAATGCAAGGGAAGGGAGGGAGAAGAGAAAAAAGAAAAGGAAAGAAAGAAGTGATGGGCCTGGAACTGTGCTTAGGAGCCAGATGACTCAAGGAGTCTAGACTGCCTTGCTAAGAAGTTTGGATCGATTCTTGTGCCTTGGGGAATCTTTGAAGGCTTCTGAGTCATGGAAGGACAACATCCAATCTGTGTCTTAGGAAAAGGCTGGCAGTGCCGCAAAGGGCAAAGTGAAGCTGGGAGAGGCGGGAGACGGGAGACACTTTCAGGGCCATCAGAGGACAGAGCCCCCCCAGCAGTCTCTCTCTGTTCCTATGGAAACAGTACCCCAGTTTCCCTGTGGAGGAACTGCCTGTCCTCCTCCCACCTCCCTTGCCTAAACCAAACCGCACGTTGCATTTCTCTGGCCTCAGTGACTGGCCAGGGATAGGCACAACCTGAGACATGCCAAACACAATGACTCTAAGGCTTCTGCTGGAGGTGGGAGAAAAGACACACCATAAGGGTGGAGCTGCTGCAGCCATCTTGCCACCATGAGGGGAAACGCCTCCTGAGTATGGATCAAACCAGAGGACAGAGCCAGAAGCTGGGGAGAGAGGTCAGCACCAGGCTACGATGTCCGAGCTCTGGCGAAGTGAGCCTCCTGCCCCCAAACCTAAAGCACAAATACCAACCCCCCTTCGCAACAATGTGTGTGAACCTAGAGAATATTATGCTTAGTGAAATAAGTCAGAGAAAGACAAATACTCTGTGTTAGCACCTATATGTGGAATCTAAACAATAAAACAAACAAATGTATATAACAAAACAGAAACAGACTCAGATACTGAGAACAAACTAGTACTTACCAGTGGGAGGAGGAAGGGGGAGAAGCAAGATAGGGGTATGGGATTAAGAGATAAAAACTACTATATATAAAATAGATAAGCAACAAGGATATAGTGTGCAGCAAAGGGAAATATAGCCATTGTTTTGTAATAACTTTAAATGGAGTATAATCTATAAAAGTACTGAATGACTATGTTGTACACTTGAAACTAATATTGTAAATCAACTATACTTCAATTTAGAAAATAAAATAAAGAGAAACAACAAATACCACCACCACCACCACCACCATCCGGTTTTTGTTTGTTTTGGGTTTTGTTTGTTTGTTTGTTTTGGCCATGCTGCACGGCTTTTGGGATCTTAGTTCCCTGACCAGGGATTTAACCTGGGCCACAGCGGTGAAAGTGCCAAGTCCTAAGCCCTAACCACTGGACCACAAGGGAATTCCTCCCCCCCCAATCCCTTTTTTTTTTTAAGTTCAAGTTGAGGAGGAGAAAACACAGCTTGGGTAGGAAGGAAAGGGAATTACCATTTCTGAGGACCAACTGTGTGTACTTTGACATAGAGATCACATCTAACCCTCTGGCAGGCTCCAAGAGGGTCAAGATCACCGGCTGAAGTAAGCAATGGGGCTGGGATTTGAACTCCAATCCCTTGTCTCTCCTCTGTGCCATACTGACCAACTTGGCCACCCAGCAAGGACAGACTTCAGAGGAGTCCCAGGGAGCAACCCAGGTGCCTGGGAACATGTGGGAGGAGGGGGTGCCTGGGTCTGTTGGGGCAGGTTGGGATGAAGGGGGCACCCAGGTGGGCCCAGCCTCCCAGGACATCAGGGATGACAGATCCGGGCTCTGGTGAGGCATGAGGATTGCAGGGGTTGATCCAGGAGTCGCCTGAGTAGAACTCATTACACTCAAGAGAACCGGGAGCACTGGGAGTCTGGCCGAGGAGAGGGGAGACCAGAGGGGGAGCTTACGTGCCTGGCCTCGAAGTCCGGAGGTCGCTGGGGTGGGACTTAATCACCCGCACACAGGCATTTGGGCCCCTCTGTCGCCCTGGCCTCATCATTCAAGATCTTCTTTCCCTGAGCGGCCAGGCCTATCTATCTCTGCTCCCTCTGGGTCTGCCCTGGAAATGCCAGGGCCCCATGGGCCTCAGGGCTGGTCTGCTCCGGGACCCACTGGGCCCACGGCCAGCTCCAGACTCCCCACCCAGACCCACCCTCCTTCTCCTGTCAGCACGGAGCCCGCCTAACAGCTGAGAGCCGTGCAGCTGCCAGGGCCCAGGGCCCCTCGGGGGTCTCGGGGACAGCTGCTGGTCCGTGACCCTGCTGACCCCTGTCCCCATGCACTGCTCCCTGAGAGCCTGGGCATCTGCCCCGAGCCTGGCGGGGCCCCGCAGAACTCCATCTCTCCTGCTGGCTTCCGTGGCTCCCAGATCTTCCCAGGGTCTGAGCATTTCTCACTGAGAAAGAGAACTGAAGGCCTGCAGGGCCCAGTCAGCAGGCCCTACCCCCAGGAGAGGGAAGGGGAAGAGCAGGGCGGGCAGAGGCAGTCCCGTAGCAGCCCCTTCTGGCTTCTCTGCTCCAGGAGCTGGAGGAGCCCTGGGCCAGTGTCTGGAAGGCTCAACCATGCTTGACTCCTGGGGGGCTGCTCCCAAGGCCCACTTTCCCTTGAGATCTGGAGTCCTCTTCAAATGTTCTTCTTCTTAGCTTAACTTCCAAAATATACAAATAGCTCAAACAACTCAATAACAAAGAAACAAACAACCCAATCAAGAAATGGGCAGAAGACCTAAATAGACATTTCTCCAAAGAAGACATACAGGTGGCCAACAGGCACATGAAAAGCTGCTCCACATTGCTAATTATTAGAGTAATGCAAATCAAAACTACAATAAGGTATCACCTCACACCGGTCAGAATGGCCATCATTAAAAAGTCTACAAATAACAAATGCTGGAGAGGGTGTGGAAAAAAGGAAACCCTCGTACACTGTTGGTGGGAATGTAAGTTGGTGCAGCCACTATGGAGAACAGTATGGAGGTTACTAAAAATAGAACTACCATATGACCCAGCAATCCCACTCCCGGGCATATATCTGGACAAAACTATAATTCAAAAAGATACATGCACCCCTATGTTCATAGCGGCACTATTTACAATAGCCAAGATATGGAAACAACCTAAATGTCCATCGACAGATGAATGGATGAAGAAGATGTGGTATATATATATATATATATATATATATATATATATATATATATGATGGAATACTACTCAGCCATAAAAAAGAATGAAATAATGCCATTTGCAGCAACATGGATGGACCTAGAGATTATCACACTAAGTGAAGTAAGTCAGACAGAGAAAGATAAATACCATATGATATCACTTATATGTGGAATCTAAAACATGACGCAAATGAACTTATCTATGAAACAGAAACAGACTCACAGACATAGAGAATAGACTTGTGGTTGCCAAGGGGAAGGGGGGTGGGGGAGGGATGGATTGGGAGTTTGAGATTAGAAGATGCAAACCATTATATATATATATATATATGTATAATTGAATTGCTTTGCTGTACACCAGAAACTAACACAACATTGTAAATTAACTATACTTCAGTAAAATAAATTAAAAACAAAATAAATGAACAAAGAAACCCCAAATGTTCTGACCTTAGAATATTTCCAATCACAGTGGTTTACCTCTGGGGATGGGTGTTGGAGAACCAGGGGTCAGGAGCAGGAGGGCTCGGAGAATTATTTGTCATGTCCATTCTCACATCCTGTTTGGCATCTTTTGCCATGTGCATGGATTATTTTAAAAGACAGAAAAAATTATGTGTGTGTTTGTGTGTGTGTGTATATACACACAGCTCTCTTGCCCCTCTGCTCCGCAATGCCTGCTCCCTGAGGGCAGGGACCCTGTCCCGTCCCTGTAGAGTGCCTGGTGCACAGTAGGCCCAAAAAGATACCTGCCGAAGGGATGCCTTGTCATGAAACGTCCACCTGGGCCCCAGCCCATCAGTTCCCACGCCTGTTCCCACGCCTGCTCCTGTTCGCAGACACTTGCAGTGGTGCCGGCTCTGTGTGGGGATCTCTTCTCAGCATCGGGCTGCAGACATGTACCACCAAATGGACAGAATCCCTGCTACACCTAGAGGGGGCGCCAGGGAAGCACCGAGAGCCACTGTGCCTCAAACAGAGGTAGCCCACTCCAGCGTCTTTTTTTTTTTTTTTTTTTGGCTGCGTTGGGTCTTTGTTGCTGCGTGCGGGTTTTCTCTAGTTGCGGCAAGCGGGGGTTTCTCTTGTTACGGAGCACGGGGTCTAGGCGCACGGGCTTCAGTAGTTGCAGCACGTGGGCTCAGTAGTTGTGGCGCCCGGGCTTAGTTGCTCCGCGGCATGTGGGATCTTCCCAGACCAGGGCTGGAACCCTTGTCCCCTGCACTGGCAGGCAGATTCTTAATCACTGCACCACCGGGGAAGTCTCAACTCCAGGCTCTTTTACTTCCTAAACCCTCATCTCCTATTTGCCCCCTGTTTGCTACCCACGGTACCCTGCCCTTCATTCATTCACTTGTTCATTCATTCACATTCATTGGCATCCACTCTGGGGAGGCAACAGTGGTTACAGCCCAGTGGGGGATGGACATGAATCGATGACGATGGCTCAGAGAGGACTGTGGTCCGGAGTTTCTCCGCGGGAACTCGACATCGATTGGGGTCCGGAATGCTTCCCCGAGGGGAGATACCATGGTTGAGACTTGCAGGAATCACAGGAGGCGGCCGGGGAAGGGAGGAGCCGTGTAAGGAGCCCGCCCTGGAGGCTGGGTGTGCTCAAGGCCAGAGAAGAGGGAGCTGAGAGGTGGCTTGAGGCTGGAGGCCAGCAGGGCTCCTGCCCAGGGTTTGTGGCCACTGAAGCGTGTGAGCAGGGGCGTGTGGCCGTCAGGTTGGTGTTTTGCATCAGTCACGATGTGGGGTGGAGAGTGGGCAGGGCCCCTGCTGGGATCCTCCATCTCCCTTGGTGGCCCCACTGTCCTCCCTTTCCTCCCCGCCCCCTCTCATCACCCAAGTCACCACGCTGGACCGGCCTGACCCCGGTCCTTCCTCCCTGGCCCCTGTGGCCCATCTGTCACCAAATTCCAATCTTTCGACCTCATTATCTCCAGCGCCGTCTTTCACACCACAGCTCAGAGCCAAGTTCCGTCTCTCTCCTGAGCCATCCGCCCCCAAAGTGGCACCTGCCTCCAATCAGGCCTCCCTCCATGTTCCCTTCTCTGAATCGACCCTCTTAAGCATAATTCTCTAATTCCTTTTCCAGTTCATGGAAAAGGAAATAGAAATGGCCCTGAAGCCTATGAAAAATGGCCAACGTCACTTATAAGAGAAACACAGATTAAAACCACACTGAGGCTCCTTTGTCTTTAGTTAGTGTTTACCTACCAGAGTGACAAAAATCAAAAAGGCTGAGAACCAGTTGCCAGTAAGGCTGAGGAGAAATGGGCCCTGTGGTCCCTATGGGGGCCTGGACCTGGCACATCCCCTGAGAAAGACAAGTGGACAGAGCTGACCAAATGACAACAGCGAGTGTCCTGTGACCCCCAAGTCCTTATGAACTTATTCTTCAGCTCTGCTCACACGAGTGTGAAACAGCATCTGGGCAAGATGACACATGGCAGCACTGCTTGTCACAGGAAAGGGCTGGGGACAACCTAAACGTCCGTCCACTGAGGCCATGGGTGTGGCTGACGGGCTGAAAGGCCCTTGTCCGGAACAGAGGGAGTGGAGAGGTGGCTTGAGGCTGGAGAGGTCATAATTTGCATAAATTATGGTACACCCCGTGTGAAATACTATGCAGCTGTGAGAAAATGAAACTGACGATATGCTCTATGAACTGACATGAAGTGGTCATAAATATAATGTCAACTGAAGAAAGGAAGGTGCCGGACAATGTGAATAGCAGAGGCTCAATAAAATGTGACTCCTGCAGAGTCACCCCCATCGCCCCCGGCAATGGGGCCTGTCCTCCCCCCGCTCCCACCAAGGTCTGCTGTACTTTGGGGCTCTACTTGTCTAAATATTGCCATTTGTGTAAAATAGATGGGCGGGGATTTGCTTGCATGTGCAAAGAGTATCTCTAGAAGTGTTTACAAGAAACTGATAATGCTGGTTGTTTGTGGAGACATTTTGCCTCTTGTGATTTCTTCTTTTATATGTTTATTTATTTATTTATTTATTTGGCTGCTTCGGGTCTTTAGTTGCAGCACGCGGGATCTTCGGCCTGCTGTGATTTCTAAATTGTGAACCATACGAAAGCATTACCATGTCAAAAAGATAATTTAAATGAAAAAAATGCAATTCTGGTCATGTCACACTTCTGCACAGATCCTTGATTCCCTCCCACAGCATTCGGCAGCTATTGTGAGCTATTGTCTGCTTTTAATTATTCTTTAATGGGCAAGTGACAGAAACCCAATTCCAACAAGACTAAACAAAAATCGTAAGTTGTTGGTTCATATAATGGATGTCTGCTTCAGGCATGGCTGGATCCAGAAGCACAAGCAATGTTACTGAGAATCATTCTCTTGGCTCTGCTTTTCTCTGTGCTGGCTTTATTCTCGGACGAGCTCTTCCGTGAGTTGACAGCCCTGAGTTGACATCTTGGCATCTGTCACCCTAATAGTCACTGCAAGTTCCCAGGCTGAAGCCCACTGCCGACATATGCTCATCCCTAAACCATCCCTATGACTCAGATTGGGTAGGCCGGGGCCTCAGACCCACTTTTAGAGCTTGGAGTCAAGGTCAATCATACTGGAGACTCTGGAAAATTGAGGGGTGGTCAGCAGAATAAGAGGAATGGGAGCTGGGCAAGGGAAATGGTGCTCGCCCACTACCCTCTGGGTCTTTCCCCCTCTCCTATGCCATGGTCTGCTGGACATATCTTGTTTCCCGCTCACACCACGCATCTACTTGCACTCGTTCTGGCCTTTGCCTTTGCCTCTGCCTGCTCCCCCTGAAATACCCTTTCCTTTCTCTGCCTGGCAAATTCCTACTCATCCATTAATACCCTGCTCAAATATCACCTCTTCTTGAAGGCTTCCTAACTCTTCCATCTGTTTCCCCACCTCTAACAGAACAAATCCTTCCTACCGCTGTTCTTTTTGGTTCTTCACTCATAGTCACTCACTGAGCCTCATCTATGCTGCCTGGGATAGAGGTAAATCAGAACTGGCCTCTGCTTTCAAGGACCTCCATTATGGCACAGAATGTGCTGATTTAGAATTGGTTATTTGTTTTACTCAGGGTATCTGTTCTCTGAGGGCTGGGCCCAGCCTTGACCATCTGTGTCTTCTCCAGTCAGCACAGCTCTAGGCACAAGGTAGATGCAAATGAGTTTTCAAAATGAATAATGACAAGGTGCCTTGAAGGGCTGGGAAGTGTTGAAAACAACCCCTGCTAACTCTGTGCTCCCCAGGCCAGAAGACAGCCATGTGGCTTGGATGCTCCCAGAGGCCTCTGGGAGGAAGTGCCTCAGTCCCTGCTAGGACAGGGCTGTCACCACTCTGGAAACCCCCATGGCCCTGGGCCTGGGGCCAAAAATCCAGACCCAAAGGAAAGTCCCCCAGTAAGGCCCTGCCACCCAACTCCCAAGGAGGGGTCCAAGGCAGAGGCAGAAGCTGGGGGTAGTTTCGAAGGGACTCTCATCTCGAATCCCAGCCTCTGCCGGGTCAGAGTTTTATGAAGGCGGGTGAAAGGCGAGGAGGGCAGGGCTGGAGTTGGCAGGAGCCCAAGGGAGGAAGGAAACAAGAAACAATCAAGGAAAAATCCAACCCAGGCCTGGGGTTGGCTCAGGCCACGGAGCCCTGCAGGCTGAGCTCAGGCTGCGGCAGAGGAGGCTTCCTGGGGGTGGACGGAGATCCTGCCTTGCTCCCTGTCTCCCTGTGGCAGCGGATCGGGGTGGCGGGGGCTGAGGCCCTTCCCGGAGACCTTGTCTCCTCGCACTGCCCCCTAGAGTATCACCACCCTTCCCTTGTGACTCCCTGCTCTCAGACCTGTCCCCAGACTCCTGGTCCCTCTCATCCCACCTGCCTCCCTAGGTCCCCGGGTGGGCGGGGCCGAGGAGAGCTGGCTCGGGCCTGGGAGTCCTACCCCTCCGGCTCAGTTCCTCCGTTCTTCCCAGCTAACCTCGGAGAAGGGGGACTCAGACTCTATCCCCCAGGGCCTTTGGGGGCTGGGGCTGCTGACGTGGGCGATTTTCAGGAAGAAGAGGCTGGGCGGGGAAGGAAGGGCTGAGTCAGTCCCTGTGTGGTGATTACAGGTCCTGTGTGTGTGGGGGGGACAGCTGTGGGACTGGGGGTCAGGGGCGTGGTGACTGGGCCTATCTCAGCATCAAGGCGAGGCTCCAGGCTGAGAAGAAGGAATTTGAATACCGCATTCGGGGCTTTTTTTTTTTTTTTTTAATTTTTTGGCCGCGCCGCACAGCATGTGCGATCTTAGTTCCCCGACCAGGATCGAACCCATGCTCCCTGCATTGCAGGCACAGAGTCTTAACCACTGGACCGCCAGGGAAGCCCCTTGGGGCATTGCTCCACCCAGGCTTCCTTGCCTCTAACCTGTCCTGAATGTCCCTCAGGGTCCTACCCCCTCAGACACCAGGGTGTCCAGGAGTCCTTCCAGCAAGAATAGTCCAGGCCCTGGCTGAGGCAGCAGACCCTGGACATGGGGTCAGGCTGGGCAGGGGGCACTTGGCCTGAGTGTCTACTGGGTCAGAAATGCAGGACACCCTGGCCCTCCCATGGCTCGGGATCCCAGCCTCACCACCCATACTTGGGCCTTTACACACTGCCTGAGAAGTTGCATAAAAAAGCCAATTTTAGTCAATGAAATCCTGTTTTATAAATGTTCAGTAATTGCAGGGCTGCCATGGCAACACTGGGCGTATCTGCAAAGATCCCGTCCATTCAGTAGAGCTGAGAGCCGCCAGCAGCCGGCTCCCCAGGGATTCCTCGGGCCCCAGCCAAGTGACATGACCGCATCTGTGAATGGGGAGAATGAACCACCTACCTGAGTGCTTGTAAAGCACAGAACCCAGTGCCAGGCACAAAGCGGGCCCTGGATGTGGGCTTTGTGGGGGCCGGATCTCTGGCTGGTGGCAGGAGAGTCTGAGCAGCTCGGGGAGCTGGCACTGGGTGGGAGCACGTCACATCCAGGTGGGCTTAAAACGGTCCCCAGAGCGCAGTTCCTGTGGCTTTGGGGCCTGGTTGAGAGGATGGCTAGTCGCTGAGGGAGGGGTCCAGGGGTTGGGTCAGGCTTGGGGGCCAAATCTGCTGCTCTCTATCCATCCCCCAATGCTCCCCAACTGCACACACACACACACACACCAGAACCTCTCCAAAGCGCTCTGGAGTTGGTTCTTGGCTTTGAGTGACCTTGCATGAGGGTCTTTGCCTCTGCAAGCTTTCATCCCTGTAACTTTGTTTTGCCACCAGCCCTGAATGGAGCTCCTGACCTTCCCCGAGCCCCTTCCTCCAATGGAGGACGCTCAGCTGATGGGCGGGGCTGCGCCTCAGCCTCACTCTTGCAGGCCCGGGGGGGTCATTATTAGAGTCATCCATGCATCATTAGACTCATTCCAGGTCAGGTGGCAAGGTCAGTCGCCACCCCCCAAAGCTCCCGTTATAACGTTTCCATGAAACTCCTGCCTACGGGGACTGTGTGTTCCCATCAACAATACACGCGCAAGTCCCTTATCTTGCTTGGGACTCATGTAACTCCCATTTTACAGGCAAGAAGGCTCAGAAAGGGACTGTCCTTTCTTCGTCTGTGGCCACAGAGCAAGTCAGCAGCACAGCCAGCTCAGAACCTGGGTCTGTGGCTCACAAGCAGTGCTCAGGGCCTGGCACCTAGCTGTCCCCCTACCTGGCTGTGTGTGGGAAGGAAGGCGGGGTGGGGGGTGACAATGGCTGGGTGAGAAGACTGAGTGGGGACGAGGGCCCAGAGCCAGCATGTCTTGCCACTTTCAGGCTAAGTAGATCACTGTCAGGGCCCGAGCTTCGGTTTCCATTTCTGTAAAGGGGGATAGTGATGCTGGTTCTGCCCACCTTGCTGGGCTCTCAGAGGATTTGAGGAGCTCAGGGGCAAGAGGCACTTGGTAAGGGGCACAGGCAAGCCTGGGTGGGTGGATCTTTGGCAGAGCCTGGGTGGCAGGAAGGGAGAGAGGTACAATACTTATCCACACACACGACAATTTGGCCCAGGGCCCCATTCCTCCACTGTCCAGGCCTCAGTTTTCCTCTGAGCCACCAGGCCAGTCCTGGCAGAATCCACCTGACTGATGCTCCCTGGGGAGTTAAAGGAGGGGCCAGGAAGGCTCAAGGTTAAAACCTGAAACTTCCCTGTATTAGTTTTCTATTGCTGCTGTAACAAATCACCACAAACTTGGGGGCTTAAAACAACACAAATTTATTAACTTACTGTTCTGTTGGTTTGAAGTCCAACATGGGTCTAAAATCAAGCGGTCAGCTGGGCCATGTTCCTTTTGGAGGTTCTGGGGGAGAATCTGTTTCCTTGACTTTTCCAGCTTCTAGAGGCCGCCCACATGCCTTTGTGGCCCCTTCCTCCATCTTCAAAAGCAGCAACACAGCATTTCTGTGTCATCACATCTCTTTCTCTGACTCTCCTGTCTCCCTCTTCCACTTTTAAGGACCATCGTGATTACATTGGGCCCACCCAGATAATTCAGGATAATCTCTCTATTTTAAAGTCAGTTGATTAGTAACTGTAATTCCATTGGCAACCTTAATTATTCTTTGTTATGTAACAAAATATATTCACAGGTTCCAGAGACTAGGACGTGGACATCTTTAGGAAGGGGCCATTTGCCTACTCCACTCCCCTTCTCCCCATCCTTCCCTCCCTTCTGACTTGGCTGATCCCCACCTGCACCCCCAGCAACCTTCCCTCCTTCAGGATGCCTTCCTGACCCCCTCTCCCTAAGAGTCCCTCCCACATTTACAGTATGGAAGCTTTCATCATCCTGGTCACATTGTACGGTCACAGCTGTCACCCTCCAGAGAGCAAGGTCCCCTCACCTCATTACCATCCACCCTTCCTTTGCCCCGCTCTTCTTAGCACTTGCTCCCTCAGAATGGTGTCACAGTCTACTTGGGGACTTGGGTTTCCTCCATTTCCCATCATTGGACAGTAGGTCCCAGTCCAGAGGGGGCTGCATCCCCAGCGACAAGAACAGCGCCTGGCACCTATAGATGCACAATTATCTGCTGAATCACTGAAAGGAGCAAGGGCAGAGTTCCCTTCAGTCTAGCTCCAGCTCCTGTGCAGGGCCTGCCCTTCAGTAAATGTTTCTCGTACTGAATGAATGAAAGAATGAATGAACCAACCAACCAGCCAATCAACTGATGTTGGAATGAGTCTAAGTACGGGTCCCACCCCAGCCCCGGAAGCCACTTAGCCTGACAGCAAACACGGGCATGGCCCGGCCACTCCACCCGCACACACCCTCAATGCCCTCTTTTCTAAGGGGCGGCAAACTCCTGAAAGCTCTCGGAAGTCTGTAATATTTTAACATAGGCGCCTCTAAGGCCTCATTCATTTCCTTAGTAGTCACTGAATACACTTGTGCGGGCGCCTCCCCGGACCCGGCCCTCCTAGAACCGAGAGTTTTGGTTCCGACGGGCACAGCCGGAGTCCGCGGAGTCCAGCCCAGGCACCCGACGCCGCCTGGCCCGCAGCCGCCCGAACTTGAACTGGACCTCCGGGCCCGCGCGGCTGCGGGACCCCCGCGCTGCGCCTCCAAAGGGGGAGCCCAGGCGGGCCAGGGAGTAGGGCGAGGCTGTGGGCGGGGCCTAGTTGGGGCGGCCCCGGCATTGGCTCCGCGGGCAGGGGGCGGGGCTTTAGGGGCCACTGTCAGCACTGTAAGTTCACAGCCCAGGTCTGTCCCATCGCCGCGCGGTCCAGCTCCTGAGCTTTCGCCGCCCGCCGGTCAGTCGCTTGAACGCGCTCAAGGTGAGTTCAGGCCGGGACTCTGCGGCCCGACCGCGGCTCCTAGGGAGACCCATCCTTGAGGCGCCCCATCCCAGCTCGCGCCCCGGCCCCCGACTCACCTCCACGTAGATCCTTTCCCGGGTGCCTCGGGCTGCACCATGTTTCCCGCCCGCGCCTTGGTCCCGGCGGCCACGCCCGCGTCCCCCTCGGCCTGCGGTGCGCCGCGCATCCCGAACCTGAACTCCCGGTCCAGCCCTCCACACTGCGCCAGAGCCCCCGCCCCACCCCCGGGACCCGGGAGTGCCCTCTCGCCGCCATCCCCGCCCGGGCTCAGGGTCGTATTTTTAGTCGATGGTGAGGTGTCCTCCTATCTTTAGCCGTGGCCGCGAGTGTCTTGAAACGGATCCGAACTGCGCTGGGCTGCACTCGGGCAGAGGGCTGGGAGGGGTCGGCGCCGGAACCCGAGCTGGGGCTGAGGAGCCGGACCCACGGGAGCCAGGGGCGGGGGCTGCACGCCAGAGCTCTGGCCCTGCGCCGAGCGGACACTCGGACATCGCCCAGGCCGGAAAGCACGGGGGAGGCTCCTCCCTGAGTTTGGATACCCGGGCAGGGTCCCGGATCTCTCCCTTTTCCCCCCTTTGTCGGGTTGTGAGACCAGAACCCCCCAAGAGAAGAAGATCCCGTAGACAATCCTCACCTGGTACGTCAACGTGCGGCTCCTTGGGGGACGCCCGCCTGGAGCCGGAGACGCGCTGGAGACCCGGGTGCGCGCCGGGAACCCTCCGGGACGAGGGGCAGTAGAGGGAGAGCGCGCGCCACCTAGTGGCCGAGGAGCCGAGCGCCGCTCCGCACAGCGACGCTGGGAGACCCCGCTGCCAGCGAGGGGGACTCTACGCAAGCAGGCTAAGTCCTGGCCGGCAGGCAGAGGCGGAGCCCTCCGCTCGGGGGCTGTTCATTTTTGGTCTTGTTTGGAGCACTGTCCCCGGAGAACCAAAATGCTTGAGGAAGGCCCTACAGCTATTTGCTGAATAAATATCGGGGCTGACAGTGACCCGCTAACCCTGTCTTTGTACATCGGCGCTCTCTCTCACTTGCAGTATGGCAGTAGGGTCTCCAGTAGCCCCCTGGTAATGGCTTTATTGTCATCCCATTTCATAGACGAGGAAGGTGAGGCCCAGAGAGGAAAGGTGTCTTCCCAAGGTTAGAGTGAGTTCCAGGTAGAGATGGGTTCAAGGTCAGAGGCCTGCTTTTTGAACACTCCTGGTGGAGAGTGGCCTAGTATTCCTTGTGACAGAAGGGGTTCTGCGTCCAGGAAGTCATTTTCTCTAAAGGAGGCCCTGGGCTCCTTCCAGAGCAAGCCCACAGAGCTGGGATGTCTCCCATCTGCTCCTCCCAAAGCTGCAGGAAGCCCCCCGTCCCAGGCCCCCAGAGCCTTGTCCTGATGGAGAGCTCATTCTCATATGTCTGGACACTTGCAAATTGAGAGAGGGGGCCAACCAAGAGGTAGGACTTAAATGGAGGAGGCCTGGGGACCCGGTGGCCCCAGCCCAGGTGGGAGCCTGTTTCTCTCCTGCTCCCCAAGCAGTTCACAGAGGTTGACACGGCCCGCTGCATCGGAGCCACTGGGACCCAGCTACGTAGTAGTGCCCACTCTTCCTCTTACTAGCTGGGTGACCTCAGCAAAGTTGCTTAACGTCTCTCAGTTTCAGCTTCTGCCTCTGTAAAGGCCAGTAATGACACCCACCGTGCTGTGCCTGGGACGTTAAAATGGAAACCATGCAAGGGTAGCTGGAGCCTGGGGTCTTGTAGTTGCCAAATCTGAATACTTGGGGCTTGATGGTTGCAGTTCCCAGCTCTCCCCTGGTGGCTGAGGCTGGCCCAACCCTTCCCCCCAGCCTCAGTTCTCTCCACATCTGGAATTGGGTGGGTACATCTGGCTCAGAGCAAGAGAGCTGTCAGGGACGCCGGATTTGTTGTGGAAACATTCAGGCTGTCTTGGCGCCCCTGAATGATGGGAGGGAACTGGCCCAAGTTCTGGGCAAATCCCATCAGTTAGCCCCCCTCTCCGTGAGTGAAAAAGAAGGAAAAGCTACCCCAGGACTTCTCCTGCCAAGGGGACAGATAGGATGCGTGTCAGCATGCCCCCAGGCCTGGCATGGTGGGCACAGATAAATGTTTGTTAGATAAAGGAGTGATGGGAGTCCAAGACTTCAGAGCACTTCCTGCCTCCCTCTCCTTCCCTCCAGCTCCTTCCAAGCTTAGCTGGAATTCTGCCACCGGAGAGTCATTCCTTTGTTTCCTATTAAGCTGCAGGTGCTCTGGGAGGGGCAAGATGTCCGGTCTCTGTGGCTCAGCTCGACTGACCCAGGGTGTCCGGTCCTGGGGTGGGGTTTCCTGAGTAAGGGCCTGGGCTGGGGGGTGTGTAGCTGGGACTCAGCCTCTCCTGCATCCTCTTTCCTCCTTCCTGCTCCCTCCTGCCAGCCCCCTCACTCTTCCCCCTGCCCGGCCTGGCCCGGGATGAAGAATGGGGCAGAGGAACCGGCAGAGGCCTCCCTGCTGCTGCTCAGGCGCTTCCCCAGTGATTTCCCACCTGCTCAGCCCCTGTTGGCCTGGGGAGAGTGGGCTCATCTAGTTACCCGCTGGGTGACCTTGGACAAGTTTCTTTGCCCTCCGTGCTCTGATTCTACACATCAGGCCAATCCCCCACCGTGGGAACTAGAGGAAGTGCTTGCTCCACTTCCTTCTTCTGTCAAACCTGCACGACACCCCTCCAGAGTGTATTTATTTTTTCCACATTAAAAATATCTTTATTTTTTCTGACTACATGAATAATACGTGCTCATAAATAATACATGCTTCTTATTAAGAATTTGAGCTTATAGAAGTATGAACAAGAGAGGGAAGTCACCTGAAATTCTACCACCTTGAGAGAACCACCATCAACATTTTGGTGACCGTCCTTTCATATTTGGCTTACATATGTCGTTTCTTAGTAATGGGCCCCAGATATTAATTTTTTCTGAGGACAACTTTCCTCCCATGTCACAAACCCCACACCCCATCCCTGCCCCTACCCTAGTCTAGGTAGCCCATATGACAACCTAGTGCCAGCCTTCTATATTCTTCTCTGTTCCTATATCGAATATAATCCTATGCAGACCTGTATATGTAGGTACACATAATACATGCATGTTCAGAGAGTGGGGAGGAGAGCTGGTCAATGTTTTCAAAAAATGGAATCTTGTAGACTACATTTTTTCATTTTGCTTCTCTCTCTCTCTGCAATGCCTTATGGGAATCCCTCCAAAATGTCCGATAGCTCTAATTTTATTTATTTATTTATTTATTTATTTATTTATTTATTTGGTCGCTCCGCGTGGCTTGTGGGATCTTAGTTCCCCGACCAGAGACTGAACCCCGGGCACGGCAGTGAAAGCGCCAAGTCCTAACCACTGAACTGCCAGGGAGTTCCCTGATAGCTCTAATTTTAAAACGGGAATGATAGGAGGGTGGTTGTGATGATTAAATGAGATGTGTTTGCAAAGAACTCAACGAAATTCCAGGCAGAGAGCAGAGCTGCCACCCCCCAAATATTTGTATCCCCCACTCCATCTTCCCCTTAGGCGCTGGGGCAGAAACTGCATTAGGCTTAGGCCCTGCCCATAAGGAACTCCTAACAGAGAGGAGGAGAAAAGGGAAGCTCTGAGCAGGTGACCTCACTTCCAGGTAGGATGTGATTGGGCCAAATGCGAGGTGTCGGTTGTTATGCACTGTTGGCTGAACTCCTGCTGTGCCAGGCCTGGGAGGGCAAGACAGAGGTTACAAGATCTCCACCCTCCATCAAGTCGGGAGCTGAGACAAATCCGTGAGACCCCCAGACAATCTGGCACTGGTCATGTCTTGGGCACAGTTGAGTGCAGACCACAGTGATGAGCAGAGCTGGGGACTCGGGGCAAGAGACCGGAGCCAGGGCTTTGTATGTGACTTCAGTCCTGTCGCTTAGGGTCCCCACTCATGGAGGGAGGGGCTTGGCACTGCTGATCCAGGCCTTGAGGTGCAACAAGTCCGTGAGTGAACACAGGCTTCGGCCAGGAAGGCTCCCCACAGGAGTGCAGCCCCACGTGGGCTCCCAGGGCTGATGAAAGAGACCCAGAAACGAGACAGATGCCTCTGCCTTTGTCCTTCTGTCCCTGACTTGTACCCTTGATGTTTCAGCTCCACCGCCCTGGACCAGAGAGAAGCTGGCAAGGACGAGCCCAGAGAGCATCACTGCCTCCGAGCTCTGCGCCTTCCTGCTTCCAGTTTTCAGACGAGTTTTCAACCCTCTTGGGAGAAAGTGATTTTTGTTATCTCGATCCTCTGACTTCATTGATCGTTTATCTTTCTTTTCCAAATTCCTTGGGCCAACTTTGGTCACACCACACGCACTTGGCAAGTGTTTGGTGTCTGGAAACCTCCCTCTGGGTGTTTCTTGAGGGTGGTGAGAGGAGGCAGCGGAGGCCGTGGTCCTGCAAGCAGACTGTCCCGGCCTGGCTGGTGAGGTCGCGATGTCCACCAAGGTGCCCATCTATCTGAAGCGCGGCAGCCGCAAAGGCAAGAAGGAGAAGCTGCGGGACCTGCTGTCCTCAGACATGATCAGCCCACCACTGGGGGACTTCCGCCACACCATTCACATTGGCAGTGGTGGCGGCAGTGACATGTTCGGTGACATCTCCTTCCTGCAAGGCAAGTTCCACCTCCTGCCGGGGACGGCGGTCGAGGAGGCCGAGGAGGCCGAGGAGGATGGTGGCTTTGAGCTGCCCTTCCAGTTCACACGCACGGCCACCCTGTGTGGGCGGGAGCTCCCCGACGGGCCGTCCCCTCTGCTCAAGAACGCCATCTCCCTCCCGGTCATCGGCGGGCCCCAGGCACTCACCTTGCCCGCCGCCCAGGCCCCACCCAAACCCCCTCGCCTGCACCTGGAGACCCCTCAGCCTTCCCCACAGCCCTCCCCGCAGGAGGCAGGGAGTGTGGACATCTGGCGGATTCCAGAGGCTGCCTCGGTCCACAGTGGGCTGACCCCCGAGTCTGGGGCTGAGGAGCCCTTCCTGTCCCACGCCAGCTCCCTGCTCTCCCTGCACGTAGACCTGGGGCCTTCCATCCTGGACGACGTTCTCCAGATCATGGACCAGGACCTGGGCCACCTGCAGATCCCCACATAGGACCCAAGAATGGCCAGGCTGGGGTGAATGCCAGAGGCAGTTGGTGGACACGGCCCTGATCTAGAAGTCGGGGTCCCAAGGTTCCACCTGCGTGGTTGCTGGCCAGTGATTTCTCACTTTGAGCCTTTGTTTCCCTCCCTCCCACCCTTTCCCCGTGGACAGAGTGGCCTCTTTGCTTTCCCCTAAGCCCCACGAGGGTATGTGTAGACGTCAGCCCAAAGTGCCCTGTGCATCTTGGGCCACCCAGACCCCCACTGCCAACTGCTCCTCAGATCCCTTGGCCTAAGGCTCTGCTGAAATGGACTCTGCTTTTCACCTCCCTCCGCCTCAGCCCCATCAACGCCCTGCTCGGGGGTGGAGGGTGAGGGAAGACGTGGGGCACAGCCAGCTGGATCTTTGGCTCCGTGTCCTTAACTGGGAATATGGCATCAGTGACCGATGTCCCTCCGCCCCACCCCTCCCACATGACCGGGGGATCCTGGTTGCAATAAAACTTGCTGCTGCTGGTACTTGCGCTCGCCGTACCCTGCCCCTAGGCTCCTCTTGAAGTCAGGCCAGGCTCTGGGAGCCGTGGGCTGACCCTGGGGGAGACCCCAGCCCCAGAGGGCCTTGAACAGGGCGGGGCCTGCCTTCTGGAAGATTGTACCTCATTCCTAGCCCATAGTGAGAATGAAGCAGGAATGAACCAAGTGCCAACTGGGGATATTCCGACATTAATTCGGGTGTTTGACAAGAGGCGGCCAAGCACCGGAGTAGGCCAGGAGCTGGCCCTGGGGGCTGGGGTTTGTCAGGGAGGCCCAAGAGCCAAGGAATAACCACAGGCCTGGTGCAGTGGGACCAACAGCTTCTCGGGCGCCAGAGGACTGAGGGAGCACACAGGAGGGCGGGCTGGGCCTGGGGCTGGGAGGGATCAGCCTTGCTCATCAGCAGGCCCATCTCATCAGCGCTGCTTATTGAGCACCTGCAGTGCATCAGACATGCTCCAAGTCCTGGGGCACCAGACAGATGCAACCTCTGCTCTCCCGGAGCTCACAGTCTAGTAGGGGGAAGGATATCAAATCTGTAAGCAAGTAAATTTCCAACAGTGTTGAACACTATGAAGAAAACACCAAGATCGGTAATGTCTGAGGCAAGGGTGCGGTGATGTCGTGATTCTGAGCCAAACCTGAGGGCTGACGGACTTATGCTCATGCATAAGCAAAGGCACTGAGGCACCAGAGTGCATTACAGAGAGGAGCCAACACGTGGCAAAGACAGCAAAGGTCTCTGAGTCCAACCTAGCCTTGTGAGGCTCAGTTTCCCCATCTCTAAAGTGCAGTCAGTGATACCTACCTAACAACCTTGCAGGGTCGTTAAGCAAATCAGGGATAACGTTTATGAGCTTGCACATGGAAGGTAGTCAAACATGGTTATGGTGTGAGACATAAAGGAACCCGGGGCTCGGGAAAGGCAGGACTGTGAAGCTGGAAAACTGGGTCGGAGTCGGCTTAGAACAGTTCTGCTTGCAAGGCTGAAGCTGAGGCCATGGGAGCTGCTGAAAGAGTTTAAGCAGGAGAGACGTGGGATCAGATCCAGGTTTTAGAAGGGTCACCAGCCAGGCCGAGTGGGAGATGGACCAAAGATCAAAGAGGAAGAAGCCGTTGCAGGAAGAGGGCTGGCTCCGCGTGGGGACAGTGGGGACCGAGAGGAGGGGAAGGTGCTGGGGCGGGGCTTGGTGTCTGACTGGTACAGACCACGTGGGCAGCTGGAGGCCAATGTCGGCCTCGGTGATCCCGTCTTCCATTCTCTGCTGGTTTTTTCCATCCTTTTGACCCTACAAATCTCAGACTCCCACCTCACCCTCAGCCTTTTCTGCCCTTAGGCAGAGATTTCATACCAGAGGCAGAGATTTCATACCAGAGGCAGAGGCAGAATTAGACCAGGAGGCATTTTTCTTGACTACCCTGATTTTTTTTTTTTTTAAAGGTGATGCGTTTTTTTTTTTATTCTGGTAAAACATATATTACACGAAATTTACCATTTTAACCTTTTTTAAAATTTATTTATTTACTTTTGGCTGTGTTGGGTCTTTGTTGCTGCATGCAGGCTTCCTCTAGTTGCTGAGAGCGGGGGCTACTCTTCATTGCGGTGCGCGGGCTTCTCATTGCCGTGGCTTCTCTTGTTGCGGAGCACGGGCTCTAGAGCGCAGGCTCAGTAGCTGTGGCGCACGGGCTTAGTTGCTCCGCAGCAGGTGGGATCTTCCCGGATCAGGGCTCGAACCCATGTCCCCTGCATTGGCAGGCGGGTTCTTAACCACTGCACCACCAGGCAAGCCCCCATTTCAACCATTTTTAAGCGTATGGTTCAGTGGCATTAAGTACATTCACATTATTCTGCAACCATCACCGCCATCCATTTCCAGAACTTTTTTCATCTTTCCGAAGTGAAACTCTGTACCCATTAAACACTAACTCCACATTTCCCCACACCCCCTGCCCCGGCCCCTGGCAACCACCCTTTTACTTTATGTGTCTATGAATTTGACTACTCTAGGGACCTGATACAAGTGGAATCATACGGTATTTAGTTTGGGGGTTTGTTTTATTCTTTTGGCCGAGCCTCACGGCTTATGGTATCTTAGTTCCCAGACCAGGAATTGAACCAGGGCAGTGAAAGCACCGAGTCCTGACCACTGGACCACCGGGGAATTCCCTATTTGTCTTTTTGTGACTGCCTTATTTCACTTAGCATGACGTCTTCAAGGTTTATCCGTGCCGTAGCATGTGTTGAAATTTCATTCTTTTTAAAAGCTGAGGACTTCCCTGGTGGCACAGTGATTAAGAATCCACCTGCCAATGCAGGGGACAGGGGTTCGATCCCTGGTCGAAGATCCCACATGCTGTGGAGCAACTAAGCCCGTGCGCCACAACTACTGAGCCTGCGCTCTAGAGCCCGCATGCCACAGCTACTGAAGCCCACGTGCTTAGAGCCCGTGCTCCGCAGCAAGAGAAGCCACCGTAGCGAAGAGTAGCCCCCGCTCACCACAACTAGAGAAAGCCCGCGCACAGCAACAAAGACCCAACGCAGCCAAAAATAAATAAATAAAAATTTTTTAAAAAGCTGAATAATATTCCATTGTCTGTATATTCCACATTTTGTTTATCCATCCATCCATCAATGGACACCTGGGTTGCTTCTGTCTTTGGCAATTGTGAACAATGCTGCTGTGAACATGGGTGTACCCATATCTGTTTGAGTCCCTGCTTTCATTTCCTTTGGGTGTGTACACTGAAGTGGGATTGCTAGATCATATGGTCATTCTATATTTAATTTCTTAAGGAACTGCCATTTTCCATAGGAGCTGCACCATTTTACGTTCCCACCAAACTTTGTTTTTAATCTGAAATTTTTGCCATCATTTAGAGAATAGGAGATGTTCTATCTGTAGTGGGATTTGAACCCACTGTGAGACCCCAAAGCCTGTACTCAACTGCAACCCTCTCTCCCAACAGGGGTTCAGTTTCAGACCCTGGTAAAGTGTGAAGGCAAAGGGTGGGGAGCTGAAGGCCAGCACCGTCTTACCTGCAGTTTCCCCCTCAGTGCTTGGGTGGCTTGTCCCCATCTGCCCAGAAGGGGAAGACAAGAAAAAGGACACCTTCCTTATAGCTTCACCCAGCTGGAAGAAGGCACCTCAGCTTGGACCTGAGGTGAGGACAGAGTGGCCATGAAAGAGGGACATTCTTGTCCTGGGTCCCCTGGAAGTGCTCCCCACCTACCTTGCATCAGGCATCAGACCAATGACCCTGGGAAACCACTCAGGGTTGCCATGTCTGGGTGGAGAAAGGGGACTAGATGGCGAAACTGAAGCATCAGACTAACTAAACTCGGGATACCTGCTTCACCAAGGTAGCCGGAGGCAGAGTGAAGGAATTTCCCTCTTCAACTTGGATAGTGCTATACGTATCCTACAGATACCACCCCCCACAAATAGGAGGAGAAGTTGTCATTGGACAGCCAAAAAAATGACAAGTATGCCACGGGAATTCCCTGGTGGTCCAGTGGTTAGGACTCTGCGCTTTCACTGCTGTGGGCCCAGGTTCAATCCCTGGTCAGAGAACTAAGATCCCACAAGCCTCACGGCACAGCCAAAAAAAAAAAAAAAAAAAGACAAATATCCCTACAGTCCACTGTTTTAGATGTCTAACATCCATGCATGTCCTTATTCTAGTATTTACTCTTAAAAATATCATAGGTATTATTTTATATTTTATATATATATATCATCCCTGGTATAATACATCTATGCCTCTTTCTGTCCAAAATACATTCACTCATTTCCCAAAGGGAGACAACTCACAATCTTGTCAGTGATCACATCCACTTCCAAGTCCAGGATTTCGAGATGATGTCCATCCCCCCTGCAATTCCTTTAACAGCCCATCTCAATATTTTGCAAACTATAAACTATACAGTAAAGTTAATTACCAATATACCCTATACACAAGAGTGGAGAGAAAGAGGGAAGAATGGGAGAATTAAAATATATAAAAAATACACTTGACACAGCAAGAGAAGACATGTATGTAGACTTTTCTACAACAAAGCTTTGTCTGGTATGAATAACCTCCCTTCTTCACTACCCAGTTCTTGATACCTTTGCCTTCAACCTGCATCTTGCCTGTTCAGGGTTCTTTACCAAGTGACATGTCCTAAATCTTCTTTTCTAAAGAATTTGAGCTCTTGGTGGATCTCCCTGTACAGACACTTCCCTGAAACTTTTTATTTTGAAGCATTTCAAACCCACAGAAATATTAGAAGGACAGTACAGTGTACAGCCATACACCTTCATCTAGATCTGCCAGTTACTACCATTTTGCCTCATTTGCTCTATCTCTTTAATATAAAAACTTTTTTCCTGACCTTCTGAAAGTAAGTTGCAGACATCATGACACTTCAGTATTTATTTCCATTGTCTTTCTTTAGCTTGCTTGGGCTTTATTTGGCTTCTGCAACGTGTGAATTCGTGTATTTCATCATTTTTGGAAAATTATTGATCACTTTGTCTTTAAATATTGCCTCTACCCCCTTTCTTTCTCCTTACCCTCTGCGACTCCAATTAAATGTATCTTAGATCTCTCTATATATCCTCTATGTTTCTAGTCTAATTCTGTATTTTCTCCTCTTTTGTCTTCCATGCTGTATTAAGGACAAGACAATGTCTTCCTATGTATCCTGTAGTTCACTCATTCTCTCTTCAGCAGTGCCTAATTCGCTTTTTCACCAATTTATTGTGTTCTTAATTTTGGTGTTGGTATTTTTCAGTTGGAGGAGTTCTATGTGGTTCTTTAAAAATTCTGTTGTGACACTTCTTAATAGAAATTTGTTGCCTGCAGATATTTTTACACTTGTCTTTATCTTCTTTAAACACAATAAGCAGTGTTATGTTATGGTCGGTATCAGATAATTCCAGTATCTTAAATCTGTGTGGGTCAATCTGCTTTCTATTGTTTGCAGTCAGTTTTTTTTTTTTTTCTTTCTTAATTTTATTTATTTTTAGCTGTGTTGGGTCTTCATTGCTGCACGCGGGCTTTCTCTAGCTGCTGCGAGCAGGGGCTATTCTTCATTGTGGTGCATGGGCTTCTCATTGTGGTGGCTTCTCTTGTTGCGGAGCACAGGCTCTAGGTGCGCGGGCTTCAGTAGTTGTGGCTCGGGGGGCTCTAGAGCGCAGGCTCAGTAGCCGTGGCACACGGGCTTAGTTGCTCTGCCACGTGTGGGATCTTCCTGGACCGGGGTTCAAACCCGTGTCCCCTGCGTTGGCAGGCAGATTCTTAACCACTGCACCATCAGGGAAGCCCTGCAGTCAGTTCTTGTGCAAGGTTTCTTGTTTCTTTGTGTGCCTGATTATCTTTGACTAAGAGCTGGATATTGTATCTGAAAAAGTATTTTCAGAAATAATTTGAGGCCTTGGATGACAGTACACTCTTTCAGAAAGGATATTGCTTGGTCCCACATATGCTTCTTTCTGCTAGGTGACTAAGGGCATTATAAGGATGGGTCCACTTAATCCAAGTTCAAGGCTTGAGCTTCCCTGGACCACCTGGATAATATGATTCTGGACGACTAGTCCACAGACGTTAGGACCCCATCTTAAAGTGTGTATGTATTGGTAGTAGGGTATCTGACTTCTACTTTGGGCGGGCTCTGTGTTTTGACTTTGACCTTCCCCACCAAAGACCACCAAACAACAGCTTAGCTTCACAGTTATATCTTCCAGATCAGTAAATGTCCCCAGGACAAAAATTGCCTTGAATTCTGGGCTTACAGCTCTGGGCTTCAACCTCTTAAATGTTAGCTCAGGAATTCTTCACTATATTACTAGCTTGTCAATGCTTTTAAGTTTTTTTTCACTTCCTCTGTTTTTTTAGTTTGTATTCAGTGGGAGGGTTGGAATTAAATACCAAATCAAGTGGGCTTCCCTGGTGGCGCAGTGGTGAAGAATCCACCTGCCAATGCAGGGACACAGGTTTGAGCCCTGGTCTGGGAAGATCCCACATGCCGCGGAGCAACTAAGTCCATGAACCACAGCTACTGAGGCTGCGCTCTACAGCCCCCGAGCCACAACTACTGAGCCCGTGAGCCACAACTACTGAAGCCCACGTGCCTAGAGCCCGCGCACCGCAACGAAGAGTAGTCCCCACTCTCTGCAACTAGAGAAAGCCCGCGCGCAGCAACGAAGACCCAACGCAGCCAAAAATAAATAAAGAAAATAATTTTTTGAAAAATATCCAATCAGGAGCCTGTCTCCCTGAATGTAATTTTTTTTTTTTTTTGGCCGTGCAGCTTGCAGGATCCTAGTTCCCCCACCAGGGATCGAACCCGGGCCCTCACAGTGAAAGTGCTGAGTCCTAACCACTGGATTGCCAGGGTATTCCCATCTCTGAATGTTATATTAAGCAGATCTCCTGGGTTTTGTTTATATTTCTCCCTGCCCCCACTGGGTAACAGCAATCCTATTTACCCTAGAGAATTAAAATCAGTCACCCCAGCCAACAATGGTACCCACTTTTTACTTTGCCCAGTGGCAGGTGGAACTCAAAATAGCCCACTGGCAGTCTCAGATCCTAATTTAGAGAAAACATTTTTGTGCCCCCTGGTGGAAGCATTCCTTCATTGGGTCCTAAAGGCTCTAGATCAGCCAGAGCCCAGAGCGGCAGGAACAGAAAACAAACATTTTGCAGAAGAGTCATTAGTTGAGATTGCAAGAGGCTGCACCCCGACTTCCACTCCTTGGTTCCTGTCTGTAAGAGTAACACTATATATATATCAGTCACTGGTTCAGAGCATAGGGAGTAGCTATTGTTCAGTGATGGAGCATTTCTTAAAAGAATCCTAAAAGAATCGAAAGCCATTGGTGCTGGGCTCATAAACTGCCTTTCCAATAATAAAGAACTAGCCTACTTATCATTTCTAGTATTTTTTATTTAAAAATTTTTATTGAGACATACCTACAGAAAAGTGCACAAATCTTGTGTAGGTCAATGAATTTTTACAAAGTGAATAAACCTGTGTAACCCAGATGAAGAAAAGGAACATTACTAGCCACCTAGCGCCCCCCTCCCCCCTTGTTATTATCTTCCACAGGGAACCACTTTCCTGACTTCTATCCCCATAGGTTAGTGTGTCTGTTTACATAGCTTGATATAAATGGAATCATACGATATGTCCTCTTTCAAAATTGGTTTCTTTTATTCAAATATTAAGTTTTTTGAGATTCATTCGTGTTGTTGTGTAGCAATAGTTTGTTCTTTTCAATGTTGTTTAATCCACTCTAGTGCTGTGGGCATTTGGGATGCTCCAGTTTGAGGCTATTACAATTAATGCTGTTGTGAGCATTCTCATACAGGCTTTCCCATATATGTATCCACGGACAGAACTGCTCGGTCATAGGGTATGTGTGTGCTCAGCTTCAGGGCTCGCATACTGTCTTAGACAGTTCAGGCTGCTGTAACAAAGTACCACAGACCACAGACATTTATTTCTCACAGTTCTGGAGGCTGGGAAGTCCAAGATCAAGGTGCCAGCAGATTTGATTCCTGGTGGAAGTCCACTTCCTGGTTTGTAGACGGCTGCCTTCTTGCTGTGTCCTTACATGGCCTTTCTTCATGGAGAGAGATATTTCTGGATCCCTTTTCTAATTAGGGCACTAATCCCATCATGAGGGCCCCACCCTCAGACCTCATCGAAACCTATTTACCTCCCAAAGACCCCACCTCCAAATACTATCACACTGGGGGTAGGGCTTTAATATATGCATTTGGGGGGCACAAACATTCAGGCTGTAAAGCATACTTTTGACTCCTGCTTTGGAGTCACCTGTGATACCCACAATCATTTGGGGGTACAAGAGTGCAGCAGAATTGTTGCTGGGTGTCCTTCCAAGCCGCTGATACCTATTCTGCAAGTTTGGTGCAGGGTAGGCAATAAAAATACCTCTCAACTCTCATCTGCCAAACATGATTTTAAGGCACAGTGATGGTAAGATGTGTCCTTATTCTGAAATATTAAAACGGGGGAGGGGCGGGGAATAGGTGCATCTTAGAATTGCTGAAATAAGATATATTACCAGGACCAAAGACCAAGCCCTGGGGGCTCTGACAGTTACAGGTGGAAGAGAGGATGGAGAGCCAGCAAAAGAGGCTGAAGGTGAGCCTCGGTGATAGGATAGGATAGCCTCGTTGTGAAGGTGTGCCTGTGTGATAGGCGGACAGCCAGAAGACTGCATGTCTCAGAGACCTGGAGAAGAGTTTGAAAAAGAAGGGAATGGTCAATGGTGTCATGGGGGTTGACAGGCTGATAAGGACAGAGAGGAAATCTCTAAATCTGTTGAAATGGAGGTCGTGGTGTCTTTGTTAGAAGATGTTTCAATGAACTGGGGGAACAAAATCCCCATTAAACTGGGCAGAAAGAGACTTGGAAATAAGTCAACAGAGATATGGAGTATAAACAGAATATGTGTTTTTATAGGGTGAAAAGAAATGGGGTGACAATCAAAAGCAGAATGGGCTTAAGGAAGGGCTCTGATTTTTTTAAAAGAGGATACTAAGCCATATTTGTAGACGAATTTGCGTGATTCAATAGTGAAGGAGAGGACTTCCCTGGTGACTCAGTGGTTAAGAATCTGCCTGCCAATGCAGGGGACACGGGTTCAAGCCCTGGTCCGGGAAGATCCCACATGCCGCGGAGCAACTGAGCCCGTGCGCCACAACTACTGAGCCTGTGCTCTAGAGCCCGTGAGCCACAACTACTGAGCACACGTGCCACAACTACTGAAGCCCGCGCGCCTACAGCCCGTGCTCCATAACGGGAGAAGCCACCGCAATGAGAAGCCTGCGCACCTCAACGAAGAGTAGCCCCCGCTCGCCGCAACTAGAGAAAGCCCACATGCAGCAACGAAGACCCAACACAGCCATAAATAAATAAATAAAATTTTTAAAAAATAGTGAAGGAGAAATAAATGGTACAGAAGATAGTTGCAGGAGGGAAGTTCTTCATGGAGGGAACGAGCTTGGGAGTAGGAAGCAAGGGAGAAGAGGCGGGCATCAATTAAGTTGGTGGCTTGATATGGTGGCAGGAAGGTGGGGGAACTTCTGTCAGACCCCCAATATTCAGGCCAAAGATCTGCCAGGTTCTGGGAGCTAATTTCCCCCTCCCTAAAATGGGCACATGTTTGGCAGCCCAAGTGGACTGTTCTCTCCTCTTACCTTCGGGTACCCACCAACCCCTGGCCTGTAAGTGAGGGTAAAGGGTTAACCACGAGGTTAAAGAAAGGTCTGCGAGGTAGCAGGACGCATGAACTCTATCTAGGCCACCTCTGGACCTGCCAGTTCTCACCAACCTCTCACCTTCTCATTTTTGGACGGGCCCAGACCCTCCCTCTCTCCTCCCACTCCACCAGGTGGAAGAGGGAGAGCTGGAGCAGGAGTCTCGGGACGCGCGCCTGTCTTCGTCGCGCCTGCGCACTCGTCCCTCGTCTCCCTGGCCCCGGAGACCCGGCAAGTAGCTCGTTCTCCGTCGCTCGCTCTCGGGCGGGCGCGCCCGGGCGGCGCCTGCGCAGAAGGACGAGGAAACTGGTTCCCCGTGCGGCCCCAGCGCCTGCGCGCTGCAGGCTTCGGGCCTCCCGGCCTGAGGGAAAGGAGCCGGGAAGATGGCGGCTGTGGTGGAAAATGTAGTGAAGCTGTGAGTGGCCGTTTCGATCTCTCCTAGGCCGGGAGGTCTTGTAAGGGGCCTGGGAGCAGGGGACGGTATGGGAAGGGACGAGGCGGAGAGAGGGACGTGCCCGGGAAGGCCTTGTCGCGACTCCTAGTGGGGAGGGCAACAGGAGACTCCGGAGAAGACGTTGCGCTTCTTTGGAAACTTGTGGAGGCCCTGAGGGTGGCCCACGGGAGCCCCTAACGGGCAGCCTCCCTGTGGGGCTATGCGGTCTGGGCGCTGCCTTCATGCTGAGGGTTTCCAGAGTATGGCGCCCTTGTTGCGTACGAGAGACGGTCCCGGGTTCGCTCCCGAGACGCCTCAGTCTGGGGGAGCCAGGCGGAGGGCGGACCCGGGAGTGGCCCGGCCGCCGACCCCTTCTCAGCGGCTGCACGCAACCGGCCCTGGAAGAGCAGGCTCGGCAGCCCTGGCGCTGTTAAGCACTCTGGGCTGTTTTATTCTAAACAACCCCGTGATGTTCCGGGGCGGGGGGGAGGGGGAGCGGGTGGTCCTTGAGTATCAGGTACCCGAGACCAAAAATATTCTTGGGAAGAATTTGTTGAGGAGCAGATACAGAGGGAAAGAACTTCAGGGAATAGGGCCTTTGCGCCACCCAATCCCAGCCATCCAAAAGCGGGCATTGGACGGACGCGGTCCAGGCCGCCCTGCCGCCCAGATGGGCATCTAGGCCGCCCGTCTTCGCTCTGCAATACTCTTGGGCTGGGTAGATTTCGAGCAAGGTTAAAGTTAATGGTTGTTGGGTAAATGGAGAATGGCCTGTTAGCTGTGAGTTAAAGATGCCTTGGGACTTGATGTAACCCAGCCTCCTCCCTGCAGAAGAATCTGAATGAATTTTGCAATGGGTTCATGCCCCCCGTGGGCGAATACAGCAAGCTCCTTTAATGGGTAAGTTTGGCTGACTGCAGAGGTAGGAAAATTGAGAGCTGTCTAGGTGTCTAGTTTTGGATTTTGACTGAATGACGAGGTAAAGGTTTGGGAACTCTTCTAAAGGACTCACAGCTTCTCATCTGTCTTTGTGGTGGGCTGAGCCCCACTCTTCCCAAGAGCCCTTTTTAAGGGTACATTTGCTTCTCTCCCTCCCCCTGCCTGGAGCCTTTTCTTTGAGAATGCTTTCCCACTTCCATTAAGCTAAGTGCCTTCTCCTTCTCCTCTTGTGGGTTTTTTTTTTTTTTTTTTTAACTTGCTTTCAGCTCCATCCTGCTGCCTCTTTCAGCCACCCCCCCTCCCAACACTATTATCTTTCTCTCTGATCTGCCCACTCCAGTTTCCCCAGCTCTCTTTTCAAGCTGACATTTCCCTCAATTTAGAAATGATGCTGTTGATCTGCCATTTATATAGTTATCCTTCCTGACTCAGATGTTCTTTCTTTGTTTCCCTACCTTTCTCTTTGTTGACTCCCCCTGTCCCATTGTAAGGAGAGGTTTTACACAGGTTTCATGCTTCTCGAAAAAGAATCAAAGCTTCTACCTTGGAAACCTTACTGTACTGGGGGAATGTCAGACTAGCCTAGGTTTAAGAGTTATATGTAATGAGATTCTTTATGTTGGAAGACTTTCCTCTGGGAAATAGGGTTAGCAACCCTTTTGTGTGATGTTAGAAATGAGGGTTTGGCCATTTAAATAGAGCACGACTTCTTATTTCTCTTTAAAGAACTGTAGAGATCGTGAGGGTCACCAGCCACTGGTTCCTGAATACCAGTAATGAGAAACCAACTTTCTCCTCCTCATTTCTAGCTGCAGAGAGCTGTGGACCACAGTTAATACATTTCCCTACAGAACTTGCCCTTTAAGAAGGGACTTGCAGTCTTCCTGTACCATTCTCATCCTGGAAAGAGGTGCTTTTCTGGCGCTTCTCTTGATCATGGTGTGCCTAGTCTTCTGACAGCTGAGGTTATACATCGAGGTCAGGACTGCTAGCTCATCTTTTCTGACTTGCATCTTGTTCTGGGAGAAGAATTGCCCTGTTTATAAATTCTCTGTCCCTCCCAAATGTGGTGTCAGAATTGAAACAATCTTTAAGGGGTCTTACTAGGGCAAAATAATAGTATAAAATAGCTATGGTTGCTGACTGGTTTTGAAATCCTCTGAGTTAGGTAACGAGATCTGGAGAATGATGTTACCTTGAAATTTCTTGAAACAGGAGCCTTAGATTCTTAAGAGATCCCTCTCATTCTCTCTTGCTCTAGCCTCATCAGATCCTCTCTTCCTCCAGCTGGTGTTTCATTCTCAGCTCTCTTACTCATGAGACAGTTTGCCCCACCTTCCGAAATCCCACTTAACTCACAAGAGCTTTGATAGAACATCTCTCATCCATCCCCCCCAGCTGTTTCCAGCTTCCTTGTTCTGACTTTGCAGCTCTCAGCCTGTCTAGCCCTTCCTTCCATTTGACTTACAGTGTCAGTGTCAATTCCCATCAGTGGAAACAAAGGAGCTGCTGCACTCAGCCTTGTTTATCCAGTTTTCCTCTGTTTAGTGAGGACATGGCTGCCTCCTAAAGGCGAGCAAATATGAGCCTGTTCCCTTCGCTCTACTCTCCAATACAGGATTCATGCCTACCTCAAATTACAGTCATTATGGCTCATTGAATCAAGCCAGGCTGTCTTGTGGTGTCACAAGATGTGTGTGCAGTGTGTGTCTTTTTCGGTTGCTGGGAATGTGCTAAGCTGTGCCTAAGTGGTCTATTGTGGCTGCCCAGTGAAAGCCCCCCTCAGATTCCAGAGAAGGGTTTGTTGCTGTAGCTTGAGTTATGGACATAAACAACAGAGGACCTCGGTTCAGCTTCTCTTGCTAGGAGTCTCCCTCTTGTAGAATATGTCAGAGCTTATCTAGTTCAGCCTCCCCAGTCAATAGCATAGGAACCTGGGGTCCATGTAGGTTGATTAAATGTCCATGTTTATGTGGTGACTTGCAGCCAAGCCAGGTCTTTTTACTCCTTAGTCAAGATGTTTCACACACCATCATGGGTACTGAGGATATTGTGGGAAAAAAATCATCTCTGCCCTCATTTTGTTTATTTTGAGATTGATTGGATATATAAATGTGAATATAGTTAAAGTTCCCATACTAAAGTACTTGTTAAACCCTGAAGCATGAGAACAAGATTGGTTCTATATACGTGCTTCTTAATTTATTTACTTTTATTTTTGGCTGCGTTGGATCTTCGTTGCTGTGCGCAGGCTTTCTCTAGTTGTGGTGAGCCGGGGCTACTCTTTGTTGCAGTGCGCGGGCTTCTCATTGCGGTGGCTTCTCTTGTTGAGGAGCACAGGCTCTAGGTGCACGGGCTTCAGTAGTTGTGGCTCGCGGGCTCTAGAGCGCAGGCTCAGTAGTTGTGGCGCACAGGCTTAGTTGCTCTGTGGCATGTGGGATCTTCCCAGACCAGGGCTCAAACCCGTGTCCCCTGCATTGGCAGGTGGATTCTTAACCACTGCGCCACCAGGGAAGCCCATACATGTGTCTTAGAACCAGATAACTCCTGGCACTGTGCAGTTTTGCAGCTTTTTAAAGCACTTTAAAAAATCAGATTTCAAATTGAATCTTTTGAGTCCAAGAAGTTTCTTTCCTAAAAAATTTGATGGTGTGAGAATGGAGAAGGGCCTAGGATAGGCCTTTGAGGAAACAGGTTTTGTATCAGTGTAATGGTACTCAGTAGAAAGTAGTCTTCGAGAGTGTTCAAGTATTTTCTGATGTTTTCCATTGATTGTAAAATTAGTATATAAAATTAGTTAGTTGGCTAAGCACCTAGTTTAAAATTCAGAAGATATAAAATGGCACATAGGAGAAAGTCCCCTAGTCACCTGGTTTTTCTCCTTGGAGGCCTACAGTTTCTTTTCCACCAATTGGCTACATAAATGGTGGCATCCTATAACACTCCTCAGCCCTGTACCTTTTTTTTTTTCTAGTTATCTTGGAGATTGTTTAATGTTAGTACACGAAGAGCTTCCTTCTTTTTTTTTTTTTTTTATGGCTAAGTAGAATTTCATTGTATAGTTTGTATAGATAGAGTTTGTATAGAGTTTGCTAAATATAGTTTCATAAGTCCCCCAGACCTTTTTGAGCTCTTTTCTCATTTGTAAAAAGGAGCTAACCTCTGCTTCTCAGAATCCTGAGGGTTAAGAGAAATAGTATCTTGGCTAGCACAGGGTTATACTCTTGAGAGGCACAGAATGAACATTATTTTCTTCCCCTCTTTGTGGGTTAGACTAAGGTCCAATTAGACACATGATGAAATCCTGTGTTCCTGACGGTAATTTATTTGTAAAGTACCTTTCCTCGTAATGGCTTAGTGAAGGGGCTTGGTGTCCCATGAGGCAGAAATGGTAGCAAATAAAAGCAGAGTGACACTCTCCGAGTCCCTTGAGCCTTCTAGAGAAGCAGATGGCAAGTGAAAGGGATAGCTCAGCACCAGCCCAACACATACACACACACACACACACACACACACCTGATCTTTGTCTTTCCCGCAGCCTTGGGGAGCAGTATTACAAAGATGCAATGGAGCAGTGCCACAATTACAATGCCCGCCTCTGTGCTGAGCGCAGCGTGCGCCTGCCTTTCTTGGACTCACAGACCGGAGTAGCACAGAGCAACTGTTATATCTGGATGGAAAAGCGACACCGGGGTCCAGGTGAGGGTCCACTCAGGAGCACAAGGAGGAAGAAGCTTCCTCATCTTAGGGGATGAGCAGCTGAAAGGGTTTTCCTTACTGCCTTCTACCCATGGATGATTATAGTCTTCCCATGATTAGAAGCCCAGGGAGGATGAAGCGTCTCTGTTTTCTGCAGGGCTGCACTGCGGAAGCTCTTGTTGGGCTTCTGGAGAGCTGTGTGTCAGCCAAGGCCTCTGAGCTTACATCTCTTTTTCTTGTCCCCACCCCGTCCCCAGGCCCTCACTGTCCACATTCCTCCCTTGTTCTAGAACTCAGCCAGGGCCTACTCATGCAGAAAGTGTTTGGTATTATTTTCTAGGGTTAGGTCTTGACTTCTCTCTCTTTTTCCCTTCCACAGGATTGGCCTCTGGGCAGCTGTACTCCTACCCTGCCCGGCGCTGGCGGAAAAAGCGGCGAGCCCACCCTCCTGAGGATCCAAGACTCTCTTTCCCATCTATTAAACCAGGTAAAGCGCACTCCTCCCTGAGCAGGGGCATAGCCTGCTGTGTAGTAGGAGGCCTGCCAATCACCTGTTACGTACCAGGCCCAGTGCTAGATCCTAAAGATACTAAAACGAATGGGATGTGATTCCTTCTGTAAAGAACTCAGTCAAATGGAAGAGACAGGTAAACAGATAAGTTACGGTGCCAAGTGAACCACGGTGTCTTGGTTCCTGGGCAGCCAGAGACCAGAAGACAGTGACTGGCTAGTGGCTGGTCTAGCACTTTAAACACCCGGAGAGGTCTGCTTTCAGCCCTTCTGAGCCTCGCCTCCTCCTGGCCTTGCCTGCAGACACAGACCAGACCCTGAAGAAGGAGGGGCTGATCTCTCAGGACGGCAGTAGTTTAGAGGCTCTGTTGCGCACCGACCCCCTGGAGAAGCGAGGCGCCCCAGATCCCCGAGTTGATGATGACAGCCTGGGCGAGTTTCCTGTGACGAACAGTCGAGCACGGAAGGTACAAGATTAACACTGTGGTTAAGGGAACTTTGATGGAATTCAGTCTCCTCTTCATCAGAGGCCACCCAGTAATCAGAATAGAAGTAGAAGCTGTGGGCCTGGAGGCAGCCGCCTGGAGTTCTGTTCCTGCTCCATTCCTTAACGAGAACTTCATTGTTACCTTCCAGTCTTTCCTGCTCCTGTCCTTCTAACTACAGACTCTCATTCATCTTCTGTTGCCACCAAAGTTTTTTGGTGCCTGGGGTTTCATGGGTGATGCAGACCTGGTCCCTGCCAACAAGGAAGATAAAACTGTACATAAAAATAATAAGAGCTAAAAATATGCCAGGCACTGTGCTAAGTGCTTTTCCATCATCTTCTCCAGTCTCTACAACCTTATGAAATAGGTATTGTTGCCCACTTCACATATAGGGAGGCTGCAGCAGATCAGTGAAAAACAAAAACTTCCCACCAGGCCACCCAAGTAAGCAGGAAAGCTCTAATTTAAATCTGGGAAGTGAGGTGTCGGAAGGGAACCACCACTAACATGCACCTAAGGTGGCAGATCAGAGGCAGGAGAGGCCACAGCTACTTGGGGTATCAGGGAAAGTTTTATGAAAACATGGGGTTTGATTTAGCCACTTGGAGATGATGGGAAAGGCATTCCAGGCTAGGGGAGCAACATGAAGAGAGGCGCAGAGGAAGGAGAGCCCAAAGCACTGAAAGAACAGCAGTGAGGAGTGAGGCTGGAGTGGATGGACCAGGTCACAGAGGAGGCTGTGGGCGGCCTGGGCCCGTCCCATCGTGGGGGAGCTTTTGGATGTTCCTTATTTCTGCCCATCCTGATCTTCCTGTCCACTCAGCGGATCCTAGAACCGGATGACTTCCTGGATGACCTCGATGATGAGGACTATGAAGAAGACACTCCCAAGCGTCGGGGCAAGGGGAAGTCCAAGGTGAGGGGCCAAGTGCTACCTGCAGCCTGGGGGCTCAGGTAGCCTGCACAGTCCCACTGTTTTATTGCCTGTTGTTGCCATTTTCCCTCTTGAGTGAGATTAGCAGCCAGCTTCCAGGAGAGTCTAACTCCTCAGGCCTAGACACCTTATTAAGGGCATCTTTTTGCTCTTCTTCACAGGGTAAAGGTGTGGGCAGTGCCCGTAAGAAGCTGGACGCTTCCATCCTGGAGGATCGAGATAAACCCTATGCCTGTGACAGTGAGTGCCTCACGAGTGGGTGGGTAGTCCTTGCCTTGGACCCAGCTCCTCAGGATATGAGAGGAGGGAAGGTTGTGTTCTTGTTCAAAGTGGTAAAACAAGCCTGGACTCTTGTCCTGCCTGCTGACTGGTTCCCTCTGAGATCCCTGAGAGGCCCTGGCCTCCGCTCCATGGTGGGTGAGCCCTGCATGCTCTGGGGGAGATTGCTGTCCTCAGGGTGGGGGTACCCCTGAGGGGTGCACACAGCAGGCAGGGTTGGCCTCAAGTAGGTGGCATCCAGGTCTGCTGGCCCCAATCAAGTCAGGGCCCCAGGAGTCCAACACTGACTTTTTCAATGTCTGTTCTCTCTCCCCCTTTTCTCTCTCTTGCCCCACTTCTGTCCCTCCACCCCGGGAGCACCATCACCGCTGGGGTTTCTCTCTCGTTTGCTCCGCTTTCCTGCTGCTGCCGCACCTGTCTCAAGTGTATCAAGGCCTTCTTCTCATGACTTTTCTTTCTGTCTTTCAGATAGTTTCAAACAAAAGCATACCTCGAAAGCGCCCCAGAGAGGTAGCTCTCTCAACTTTTCAGACTTTTGGTTTTCCTATCCCTTTTTCCCTCCTCCCTTGTTCCTGCCTTTCTCATCTGTGATGCTAGTCTTAAAGTCTCTGGAATGGCATGGGGATAGGAGCGATGGACCTTCTACTGTGCTCCGCTCCTCACAGTCCTGGAAGCTGCCTTTACCACTGCTTGTCTCCCACAAAGTTGCTCCTAGGGCTGCTCGGGCCCACTGCATGGGGTGGCTTCAAAAGCATTACAAGGAACCCGTTACAAACAGATCCCTCTGCCCCAAAACGGACACAGAGTGGTCAGCTAACGTTCCCCACCATCCCGCCACCCCCTCCTCCCATCCCTTCCCTGTTCCTTTCCTGCTGCCCCCTGCTCTTCTTGGTATCACTGCTCAAAACTGAGATGCCTCATGGGGATCTGCTTTCCTTGCTGGTTGGGGGCCGGGGGGGTTGGGCAGGGCACTGATGTGGGAGTGTCTTTGAGTTTCTTTGGGAGACGGCTACCCCAGCAGACTCAGTTGGTAGGTTATGCCCAAGAGATCCACCCCCTAGCTCCCTTATCTGGGCAGAGATGGGCTATGTTATATATGGAGTAGCATGAGCCTCCTTCATTTACTGAGAGGTAAAAAAGTTCGGAGTCTCTGCTACCTTTCCTCCTTCCTGCCATATTGCAAGACTATAGAAATTTCCTCTCCCTCCTGACCTGGAGCTCCCCAGACTATTCCCAGGGCAGGCGGTGATGGGGCAAGGGCTCAGCCTCCCAGACAGCCTACGTGGAGGAGTAGAGGTGGCCATGGGCTGGGGTTTAGTAGGGAGAAGAGCCATGGAAGCTGGAGAGCCCCAGGCCTGATGTTCCTGGCCAAGGGGAGGCGGCTGTCACTAAAGGCCTGTCCCTGAGCACAGCTGATGGGGGTGATTACCTCTGCCTCAGGTGGAGCCCACAGCTTAGAGGGGCAGGGATGTGGCACTCTGGGATCCTGACACCTTTCTCTGCAATCTTCTCCGCGCTTAGTTTGTGGAAAACGTTACAAGAACCGACCAGGCCTCAGTTACCACTATGCCCACTCCCACTTGGCTGAGGAGGAGGGCGAGGACAAGGAAGACTCGCAGCCACCCACCCCGGTTTCCCAGAGGTCCGAGGAGCAGAAATGTAAGCTGGTGTCAGAGGTGGGGCAAGCAGGAGTCGGCCTGGTTATGAAAAGCCCTCCCTGCCGGGATGTTGAGAGACCCAGAGGCCCACATGGGTATCATGAAAGTTCTTCCCTTTCTCCCTGTAGCCAAGAAGGGTCCCGATGGATTGGCCCTGCCCAACAACTACTGTGACTTCTGCCTGGGGGACTCCAAGATCAACAAGAAGACAGGACAGCCCGAGGAGCTGGTGTCCTGTTCTGACTGTGGCCGCTCAGGTACCTCCAACCCAGGGCCAGGGCAGCCCTAGCCGGCACCCAGTCCCCGAGGGGCTCGTGGCTTGCCAGCATCCAGTGGCTGTCACAGTCAACCAAGTCACCTCGCTTCTCCCCGATCTCCGGCTGCCTGTTTCACTTGCTCCCCCCCACAGGGCATCCGTCCTGCCTCCAGTTCACCCCCGTGATGATGGCAGCAGTGAAGACCTACCGCTGGCAGTGCATCGAGTGCAAGTGCTGCAACATCTGTGGCACCTCCGAGAACGATGTGCGTGTGTCGTCCCGTCCCCCTCCGCCCCCCGCCCCCAGCACGCTCCTGCTCAGCTTTTAACTGTACTTTCCACCCATGGGAACTTTGATTTGTTTGGCAGGTGTTCACTGAGTACCGACTTTGTGTCAGACACTGTTTTAGGCAATAAGCACGCTAAAGACAAACAGGGTCCCTGCTTTCATGGGGTTTACATTCTTGCGGGAACAAGCAGTAAGCAAGGAAATGGGTGACGTTTTTATGATATTCCATGAAGAAAATGAAACCAGTAATGTGGCAGAGAGTAACTGGATAACTGATTTAGATAGAGGTCTTTTCTGAGGAGGTGATGTTGGTGTCAAGGTTTGGATGATACAAAGGAGACAGTCCAGGAAGATTTGGAGAGAGAGTATTCCCAGGAAAGAGTAGCCAGCACAAAGGCCTAAAGGTGGACACACTGGGTGGATTGAGGCCACTGTGGCCAGCTGGAGCCCTCCTGCAGTGGGAGAGCAAGTAAAAGATGAGACTGGAAGGCAGGTGCCATCAGGTCTGAGAGTTTAATCAGGAGTGATGTGGTTTGTCTTACATTTTGAAAAGGTAACTGGCTGCTCTGTGGAGAACAGATTGGGAGGGAACAATGTGGAGGCCATGAGATCCGTTAGGTGGCTGGTGGCGTCCAGGTGGGATGACAGTAGTGACTCTGTCTGGGTGGAAGTGGACAGCAGTGATTTTCTGTCCAGAGGGTCCCATGTCTGTTCTTACTGCCATCTATCCTGCCCCTCCTGGAATTAGCAGCCGTGTCTGCAGAAGCCCTCCTTCCTACCTGTCCCCAGTGGCCCAGCTGAGGCCCATTAGTCATTCACCTCCCCCCTCCTCTTCCATCTTGCCTTCTCTAGGACCAGCTGCTCTTCTGTGATGACTGCGATCGTGGCTACCACATGTATTGTCTCACCCCGTCTATGTCTGAGCCTCCTGAAGGTAGGTTTCCCTGATCTCTTACTCAGAACAAGTATTTTATTAGTAACTTGGAAAATCACCTGTACGGTAATTGAGTTCTCATATCAGTGATACATTCTTTCAGATTAGGGAGTAGGCACATTGCCTTCACTCAGTTCAGAGTGCTTTCCTAGCATTGCAACTTTGAGGCTTTAATGTTTGTACATTATCACCAGGTAACAGTTACAAACACAGAAAATCGACAGCCTGAGAGAAAACAGATGCTGAGCAGAGAATAATTACCAGAAGGAGAGATTTGTTTTCCTCCAACAAGTCTAAGAAACTCAGTTCGTAGTTTGTCTGACGCGAGACTAGTTTTAGCACTCCACTCTCGACAGATGTGAGCATTCGTTTCTGCCAGTGTGCGGGCGAGGGAGTTGAACCTGGAGCCTGAGTGGGTCACTCTGGCCCTCCAGCAGTGCTTAACGATGCTTCAAGTTTATGGAAGGTCTTCGACAAAACCAGTGGTGACACCAAAAAGTGGCTGCCTCGCCGCAAGTCCTCTTCCAGCCAGCTGTCTGTGCCGAAGCCCCTCCTTTATAGAAATTCACAAGCTTACTCAGGAGGACACAAATGCCTAGTAGCTGTTACTGTGACAAAGGATGTGGGCCAGCATTACAGGCGAGAGAAAGTAGCTCGCTGTGTGATGTGGGCTGACTTGTAGTGTAGGTCAGACTGCTGTCACCCCCTAGAGAAGGAGGCCACTAACAAAGTCTGAGGGTCCTTTAGCAGCTGCAGGGGAGCACTCAGCTTTTTCATCTGTCATACCGCGTTTATAAGTTTCATCTGTCATGCCATGTTTGAGGAGAAGTAGTGTGTTTTTTGGGTTTTTTAAATCATAAAATATCAGTTCACAGGCACAATTCTACATTAACTGTAGAAAGGCTTTCCTAATGAAGTGCTGTCAGACACTGAGGTAGTGGAGAGTTGCAGGCAGCTCGCAGGGGGACCCCGTAGAACCATCAGATGGTCTAGGCTCTAGGTCAGGGGTTTGCAAACTATGACCCTCTGGCCACACCTAGCTGCAGCTAGTACATATAGCTCACAAGCTAAAAATGACTTTTACTTTTTTTTTTTAATTAATTAATTAATTAATTTATTTATTTATTTATGGCTGTGCCGGGTCTTCGTTTCTGTGCGAGGGCTTTCTCTAGTTGCGGCAAGCGGGGGCCACTCTTCATCGCGGTGCGCGGGCCTCTCACTATTGCGGCCTCTCTTGTTGCGGAGCACAGGCTCCAGACGCGCAGGCTCAGCAATTGTGGCTCACAGGCCTAATCGCTCCGCGGCATGTGGGATCTTCCCAGACCAGGGCTCGAACCCGTTTCCCCTGCATTGGCAGGCAGATTCTCAACCACTGTGCCACCAGGGAAGCCCGACTTTTACATTTTTAAAGAGAGGTCTTTTTAAAAAAAAGATGTGGCTGAGACTGTATGTGGCTCATGAAGCCTCAAGTAGTTAACGCTCTCTGGCTACTTACAGAAAAGCTTATCAACTGCTGCATATTTACCTTTGGGTCAGAAAGGATCTTACCTTTTTGAGAGTCACATATCTCTGAAGAGCTGATAAAAGCTGTGGATTCTTTCCCCCAGAATAATGTTCGAATACACATATGTACAATTATGCTTATAACTTCAAGGCATTAAGGGCTAATTTTGTTTCTCAAAAAAAGCATAGAAGAATCCAACCATAGCAAATATTAATAAACAAGGTATGAGCTAGTTATTTTTCTCATAAGGGACATTATTTCCTGTTTTTCTGTGAAACCAGACTTGGGTTACAACAAGTTGGGTCATCATAGTTGGCCCCCTTTCCTCTGATTGGGTCCTCAGCCTCTGCTCAGACACCTAGTGACGGTGGGGAGCCCTTCTCATCTTTCCGTGGTCTTCACAGAAAGCTGTCTTATATGGAATCAGTATTGGTTTCTCTAGAGCCTCTATTCATGATCTTTATTCTAACCTTCAGGGCCCTGAGAATGAAGTCTGGTTCTTCTGTAATCACAAGTTTAAAGCTTTTTAAAGCTTTAAAAAAGTTATCTCTACCCAGGTCCTCTTTAGTGATTCTGATTTAATAGGCCAAGAGGCGTCTGTATTCTGAAATAGGCCTCCAGGCGATTATTTCTTATATCTCCATTGAGAATTATTTTTCATGATATTTGGAGACCTAGAGTTCCTCCCTGCTCAGGATAACTGTGAAACTTTGCTACTGCAGAACATCTCCCATCCTACCTGTAGCCAATCCTGCTACTGGAGGTGAGGTGTGGGGAGTAGAAGGACAGCAGATGAGGATTGTGCGGGGCCCCTCCTAACCCCGTTATTCTTCTCTGCAGGAAGTTGGAGCTGCCACTTGTGTTTGGACCTGCTGAAGGAGAAAGCTTCCATCTACCAGAATCAGAACTCCTCTTGATGTGGCCACCCCCGATCCCCCATACATCTAGGGCTGTTTCTCTCCTGTTTTTCATACCCACCTTCCCTTCCTAATCTCTTTCACAAGTCCAGAGAACCTCGGGGAGGTCGTGCCAACCTGCCTTTGGCAGCAGCAAGCTGAGGTGGCAGCTCTGACCGCCTCTGGCCCCAGGCCCTCAGGGAGAACGGAGCGTCACACTGCCCCAAGGCATACCTGTGGGCCCAGCTTCTCACTGTTCTCCATGAAGTGCATTCACTCTGTCTGCCTCGGGCCCCGGCCCTGGTATTCACAGGGTTCAAAGCGTGTCCTCTGAGAAAGAGTGGGAGAGCAGCTCTCTTCTCTCAGCTCTGCCTCCACTCTGGTCCCCAGGGTTTCCCCTTCCCCTGGAGGTGAGCCAGGCTGGGGCCTCTGCCAGAGCAGCTGGGAGTGAGAACTGAGCAAGCTTGCAAGAAGCTTCCGGTGCCCTCTGTGCTGCTTAGCCTCACAGCCTCCTTCCCCCAGAGTAGCTCTCTGCGGCTCTCTGTTCCTGCTACCCAGGATCCTTTGCCTGAGCCAGGATGCTCTTGGTCACCCTCCTGGCTCTATCCCATTCCCACCACCCCACGCCACGGGGAGTAGCAGCTTCACCTGATTGTTCCTTGTGCTTGCCTGGCTCACTGTCACGGGCGCTGGTCTCTAGTGACTGAAGCATTCCCCACCCTTGTTATTTCCTGTCTTCTGCCTCCCCTCCTTATTCCCTTTGGTTTTGTGGGGAGAGGGGAAGCATTAGGGGGCCAGGCCAACTGCTTGGGGGCCACAGGGAGATGTTGGATAATGTGCCTGTTTTTTAACTCGATGAAAAAGCCTACCTCCGAAACCCCCTTTTTGTTCTTCCTGGACCTGGGCATTCAGCTCCTGCCCTTAACTGAATTGGGAGCCTCTGCCTCCTGCTCTGTGTATCCTGGCTCCTGGGTGGTGGGGAAGCCACGTAGACATCCCTTTCTTCCCTGGCACACTCGCTAGCAGCTGGTAAGGTCTTCGCACCCTGATTCTTCCATTTTCTGCCTGGTGACACATTAAGTAGTGTGGGGGGCGGGGACAGTCCATGCCAGGACACCCTGGAGTGTCCTTCCCCTTGGCTGTGGGCAGGCCCTAATTCACTGTCATTTTGGAGTTGAGGTGTCTTTTTTTTTTTCTTTCTTTAGTTCCTGTATTCTAAGCATTAGTACAAATAAACATTTTTACACAGAGCCCTCTGTTGGATTGTTTATCTCCAGACTCCCTTTCCTGGTTAAGGCCACTACATCCTAAAACTTTCTTCCTTAGGACAGTGGCTTTTAAATGTTTTGAAGCATAGCTTTTACCCCAAATTAAAATTTTTGCTTAACCTCAATAGATTAAGTTGATATAAAATTGGGTATTTGTTTTAATATCTTATGTAAATTAGGTTATAACAATTTTTTTATAAAGAACAATGAAGTTTTGATTAATACAAAATTTGGGTTAAAAAATAACGTTAAAATCCTGTTTATTTCTGTATTTTTGTTGGTTTGGAGGAAATTCTGCTGGATTTGTATATGCAAGTGGTGACAGGTTTGTAACAGTTGACCTTGCGATTTCAGATACTTAAAAATAGGTCCAGAAGCTTGATTATAATGACAGGAAAATTAATGACATCACAGTGAAACACATGAAACCTTTTTGTACGAGTAACGAACATGAGCAGAGAGATACCTCAGCCTTGCTTGCCTGACGTACTTTCATTGTATGCAGCGTGCGTGAACTCAGCCCATGGCGCAGCGCTGCGGCCTTCCTCCAGGCATATATACACGTACAAAAATGTTCCCTTTTCCTGCAGCCGTTTTAAAGATTTGAATCAGTTATGAACCCCCTGAAGTATCTTTAAGGTTTTCTGGGACAGTCTGAAAGCCACTGTTTCCTACTGAAAGGTGTGGCCTAGGCCCTTGTGTTCAGTTAAGTAAGCAGGGTGCTCTAGTTTGGGAACTGTGTTAGGGACAACACCGCCCCCATCCTCGTGCCTTTACATGGAAGTAGGCCTGGAGCAGAGGGAGGAAAGCAATGACATGATCCTTGGTGGTTCAGTAGTCTAAGGCCAGAACAGATAGACGAAAAATGTAAGAAATGAGAATGCTGATGAGGACACTAGCAGGCATAAGTGAGAGGAAATTTGGAAAGTTTGCAGGAGGTGCATTTAGGATGGCATACAGCAGGATGGAAGAGGGATCAGGATTGCGATGGGAAGGGAAGCTGTGAGAAAGGGGACTCATCTGTGGCCCCAGCCCTCCAATCAGAGCTGTGAAGGGAGAGGAAAGCAGGCTAGATCTGAATGGGGAGCACTAGACCCCAGGTTAGAAAGTCTATATTTGATTGCAAAGAACTGAAGGCTACCAAGGAAGGGAATAATATTAAATCTTGAGTTTGGGAACTAGAATCTTGCCAACAGGTACCAAAACTAAATAAAAATTAGTCTTTGGGACTTCCCTGGCTGTCCAGTGGTTAAGACTCCACGCTTCCAATGCCGGGGCACGGGTTGGATCCTTGGTTGGGGAACTAAGATCCCGCATGCTGCGTGGCATGGCCAAAAAAAAAAAAAAAAAAAATTAGACTTTTCTCACCCTAAACCAGAACTGGCCCCAAGCAAGTAGTTTATTGTAGCCGGGCTGATAGACGTGAGGCCACTGCTGTCCATGGTAACATCTTTTGTGTAGCTTAAAACCTTCCATTTTTAAAAAAACCACTCGATGAGGGGTATTAGACCTGTTTGGCAGATGAGGCAGCTGCCTAGGGTCACAGCTAGGAAGACCTCCGGCGTTCACGCTGCCCATAGTCTCGTCAGGCCCAGAGGGCCGGGACCCCTGAGGCTGGCGGCGCCTCCAGGACTCCCGCCGCGTCCGGGATCCGCCTCGCCGTCCCTTAGCACTGGAAGCTCCGTCCCCCGGGGGACCCGGCGACCCGCCACTTTCGCTATGTCCAATGAGACTTAGCCAGGGGCGGGACGGACGCCACCGAAGGCCAATCTAATTGGGCCGAGGCGGGGCTGAGGCGGTGGGAGCAGAACGGCGGACCGCGGTCTTCCCTGTCGGGAGAGGGCCCGGCGCGGGCGGGCGCTTGGGGTCCTGCTGTGCGCGCGCCCGTCGCCCGCGCAGCCCCTCTGTCCGCTCCGCGCGTCCCTCCCCTGCTCTCCCGTAGCCGCCGGGATAGGGGCTCGGGAGCCGGGCCGGGGCCGGGGCGGGAGCCGCGGGACGAGCGCCTGAGGTGGGTGCGGAGCGGGAGGCGGGGAGGCGGGGAGGCCTGGAGGCCCGGCGGGCGGATGACTGGGTCCGCCCTGCCGACGGACCCCGGGTCACCGTGGAGAGAGGCCGGCCGGGTTGCGGAGCCCGACTCCCGGCCTGCCTGGGTCCCGGACGCTCGTCCCCGCACCGTGGTACCCCTCCCAGGCCACGACCCTCCCGGCTGAGGACACCCCGTCCCTCTCGCTGCCCGCGGCCTCCTAACCCCTCTGGCCCTTTGTCGCCTGTGCACCTGCCCTTTCGGCCTTGTGCTCCTACTCCCCTTCCAGGCAGGACCCTGGCCCAGCCTCACCTGCTCAGGACCCAGCACCAAATTAGACTTGCTCCTTTAGCCCCCTATCCGTCCCTCTTTGTCGTCTGTACACCTGTCACCTCAATTCTGTTCATTCACTCCACCACCCTGCCCCAAACATCTTCATCTAAATCCAGCCTAGGCCATCATCCCCATCCCCCTCCCCCTCTCGGGGATTCCTCCCGCCAGCTCTGATTATCCCTACACATGCCCCACTCGGCCCCAGGCCCCCTGTCCTCGCCCGTCCACTCTCCTTTGTTGCCTCTGCAGCTGTCCCCTCGGATCTATTCATCCTTCTCCCCCAAACCCCAGCCCAGATTCCCTTCTCCCTCTGACCGGGGGGCCACTTCCTCTGGGCTCTGTTCTGTCATTTCTCCCCATCAGTGCCCGGCCCGCTGCTCGCTCAGCCTGGCCATTTCCCTTCCTTTGAGCCCAGCCCTCTCACCTCCTGCTCAGGGTGCCCTCACCCTCTTCCAGCTGGTCCAGTCTTCCCTGGCCTCTCCCCGACACCAGCCTATCTCCCAGCCTCATACATCTCTTTTCATACTGACCTCCTCTCCCAACACGAGTGGCCTCCACCGTTGCCCCCGCTCACCGTTTCCTCCCCACACAGGTGCTGTGGAGACGCCATGGAGCTGTGCAGCAAGAAGAAGCTTCACGCCCTGTCCCTGGCCGAGAAGATCCAGGTGCTGGAACTGCTGGATGAGTCCAAGATGTCCCAGTCGGAGGTGGCCCGGCGCTTCCAGGTCTCCCAGCCCCAGATCTCCCGCATCTGCAAGAATAAGGAGAAGCTGCTGGCGGACTGGTGCAGTGGCACGGCCAACCGGGAGCGCAAACGCAAGCGGGAGTCCAAGTACAGCGGGATCGATGAGGCTCTGCTCTGCTGGTACCACATTGCCCAGGCCAAGGCCTGGGACGTGACGGGGCCCATGCTGCTCCACAAAGCCAAGGAGCTGGCCGACATCATGGGCCAGGACTTTGTGCCCAGCATCGGCTGGCTGGTCCGCTGGAAACGCCGAAACAACGTGGGCTTCGGGGCCCGCCACGTAGTGGCGCCTCCGTTCACCCCTGAGCCGCCTCCCCCAGCTCCCACGCCTCAGGCCCAGCTGCCTCTTTCTCTTAAAGATTTCTCCCCAGAGGACATTTTTGGGTGTGCTGAAGTGCCCTTGCTATATCGGGCAGTGCCCGGCAGAGTGGGTGTGTGTGATCGGGTACAGGTGCTGCTGTGTGCCAACAGCAGGGGCACAGAGAAACGGCGGGTGTTGGTCAGTGGGCTCCAGGCTGCCCCAAGATGCTTCTTTGGGGTCAGCAGTGAGACCCTGCCCGCCTCCTACCACCCTGACCTGGCCATCCCTTGGTCAGAATGGTTGGCACAGTTTGATCGGGACATGGGGCGGCAGGGCCGACAGGTAGCCTTGCTGCTGGCTGCCCGAGTGGTGGAGGAGTTGGCAGGCCTGCCCGGGCTCGGCCACGTGAAGCTCTTGCCTCTGTCCGCTGCTAGCACCACGCCTTCCCTGCCCAGCTCCGTGGTCCAGGCCTTTAAGGCCCATTACCGGCGCCGTCTGTTGGGCAAGCTGGCTGCCGCCCAGAGCGAGAGGGCTGGCACATCGCTAGCTGAGGCCGGGGCAGGCATCACAGTGCTGGACGCTCTACACATGGCAGCAGCGGCCTGGGCCAAGGTGCCTCTCCAGCTCATCGTGAGCAGCTTTGTTCAGGAAGGGCTGGCTCCAGGCAAAACGCCCCTGGCCCCGCACAAAGCCTCGGAGATGCCACCCGTCCCCTGTGGGCTGAGCCTCGAGGAGTTTTCCCGCTTTGTGGACCTGGAGGGTGAGGAGCCTGTGTCTGGAGGGTGCAAAGAGGAGGTGGGCACTGAAGACCAGGAGGGGGGCGGAGAGGACGGTTTCGAGCCCCTGCCCACCAAAGCCGACGCCCTCCGGGCTCTGGGCACGTTGAGGAGGTGGTTTGAGTGCAATGGCACCGCCCCTGAGCTATTTGAAAATTTCTACGCCTGTGAGGAGGAGGTGGAGCGACTCTGCTGCCTGTGAAGGGCCCTTCCAGCCGGCACCCCCTCCTCTCCTGTTTCCCATGGAAACGCCCTCTCTCAGAAGGCAGATGGGGGGCTGGTCTCTTTCCCGTGGAAATGGAGCTTTTGTGAAAGGTGTTGAAGGGAGACAAGTTGGGAGACTAAGTCTAAGCTCTGAGCGAAAGTTCTCCAAGCCCTGAGAAGAGGGTCTAAAGATGGGGTGTCAGGGAGTGAAGCTAGGCTGCGTAGTTTCTGAACCTCTGTGGAGTCAGGGACTTGGGAAGGTGGAATTTGGGCTTTACAGACAGGTCGATCCCTTGAATTCTGTGTTAAAAACAGTTCTGCTTCTGGAAATAAAGTTTTTAATCAGAAAAGAGGCCAGGGTGTTATTTTCATGGGAGGAGGGTGAAAACTTTCAGATTTTTTAAATTGATTGCTGAGGGTTGCTGCAACGCGGCTGTCCGGAGCTGTCTGCGGCTGACCAGTAGTGAACCTCTTCTGGCAGGAGGGACTCCCAGGACGTGGGGACTCCTCATGGGCAAACAGGCAGATCCCAAGTATGGCCCAGGACATTCTGCCGCTCTGATTTCTCTCTCAGATTGTCATGGTAGGGGTGGTGTCTGAGGAAGGAAGGGACAGGCTAGGGACTTTCTAGGGGAACAAAAAGGAGCCAGGGGAATTCCTTGGTGGTCCAGTGGTTAGGACTCTGCACTCTCACTGCTGAGAGGGCGAGGGTTGGGTTCGACCCCTGGTCACGGAACTAAGATCCTGCAAGGCGAGTGGCCAAAAAAAAGGAGCCAGAATTTGGAATAGCCATTCATTTTTTCTTTTCATTCATGTGATCATTTCACAACATCTCTTCAGCAAGGCCTCCTGCATGACAAGGTTGCAAAGACGGTGTCCCTGCCAGGCAGGACCTTGCAGACAGTGACAGTGGAGTGTGATTAAGGGTCGTCATAAAGGCGTGTGCACAGTGCTGTGGCCCTGGGGAGCCTTGGGAGGAGGTGAGCTTTGAGCTACAGCAGAAAGACAGACAGAGGAGTGGGAAGGATAGTCCCGGCAAAAGGGCGGCAGGCGAGGAGGCAGCAGTCCCGAGAGAGAGCACGGGGAGGCCCGGGAAGCAGGAGGCGCCTGTAGCCCACCAAGCCTGGTGGTGGGGCACCCGCAAAGGGTTTCACTCATGGTGGGGACAGGTCATTTGTGAGGTTCTAGAACACTGAGATGTGGAGGGTGGGTCAAAGACGTGAGACCTAGAGGCAGAGAAACTCCCACTGGTCCCAGTGACAGGTGCGGAGGCCTGAGCCCGATCACGCACGGGAGCAGGATGGGAAGAGGATGGCGTACCTGGAAAGGACCGGGACTTTGGACGCAGACGGACTCTGGCTGCTGAGGAGTGCAGCTCCCCGCCAAAATCCTACATGAGGCCTTTCAGGCCGACCGCAGGAATCACGAGCCAGGGCGGTGTGGTTCTCTGGGGAGCATCACAGTCAAAGACTCAGGCCAGCCCGGGGACCTCCTCATGCGGCCTCAGCTCAGGCGCTTTCTAGGGGCTTCACCAGCACCTCCTTACTGGGGGCGTGGGCTGAGAGCCTTCCTCCTCTTTGATGTAGTACCTTTCACTCCCAGCGCTTCTCTCCCTCCCTTCCCCCACTCCCCGCCCCACTCCCACAGTCCATAAAGAGGCAGGAGACCGTGTCATCTGACCCTCCCCGGTGCTGTTCCATTGGGGAAAATGGACCCCTGGGGAGCTGGTGCCTCTTTCTGCCTCTCGGACAGTAGTGGTCAGTGAGGTCAGTGAGTAAAGACCGACCGTTCTTTCAGGTTGGCTCATCGTCCTCACTGACCACCTCAACACCTGGCAGCCTGACAGTGAGACAAAGGTGTGTCATTGTCCCCTCACTTTTAAACAGTTCTGAAGCTGCCTGCTGGCTTTCCATTTCTGCCTAAGGTCCCAAATCATTCAGCATTTCCTCACAGATTCTGCTTTCCTACCTGTATTCTTTTTTTTTTTTTTTTTTTAAACTTTCTTTTTTTTAAAATTTTATTTATTTATAGCTGCGTTGGGTCTTTGTTTCTGTGCGAGGGCTTTCTCTAGTTGCGGCGAGCGGGGGCCACTCTTCATCGCGGTGCGCGGGCCTCTCACTATCGCAGCCTCTCTTGTTGCGGAGCACGGGCTCCAGACGCGCAGGCTCAGTAATTGTGGCTCACGGGCCCAGTCGCCCCGCGGCATGTGGGATCTTCCCAGACCAGGGCTCGAACCCGTGTGCCCTGCATTGGCAGGCAGATTCTCAACCACTGCGCCACCAGGGAATGCCCCCTACCTGTATTCTTTTTCTTTTTTTTTTTGGCTGTGCTGGGTCTTCGTTGCGGGCTTGTTTAGTTGTGGCGCACGGGCTGCAGAGCTCGCAGGCTCAGTAGTTGCAGTGTGCGGGCTTAGTTGCCCCGAGGGCTGTGGGATCTTAGTTCCCCGACCAGGGCTCAAACCTGCATCCCCTGCATTGGAAGGCGGATTCTTAACCACTGGACCGCCAGGGAAGTCCCACGTGTATTCATTCAAATTGTCCCTTTTCTGAAGTCATTCCAGTTCTGACATACCTCTTTTTAAATGTTGAAGCCAAAAGTTACATGATCTCTAAAGGCCTGACCAAAGCAACCGAGGGGCAGATAAGCAATCTGTTCTCAGGTGTCGTATTCCTGTTGCAGGAGCCGGATAAAGCAAAGGGTTTTCCTGCTGACTTCTTTCCAGAGCTTGTTTTTTAAAGCCACCAGTCCCCCCAAAAAAGGGAATTCCCTGGCAGTCCAATGGTTAGGACTCGGTGCTCTCACAGCCTGGGCCCCAGGTTTGATCACTGATCAGGGAACTAAGATCCCGCAAGCCATGCAGCGCGGCCATAAAGAAAAAGCCACCAGTCATCTCTTCTTTTCTTGCATTGATATCGCGTATCGTAGTTGCATTTTGTTGGGTGGCTCCATGGGCTCATTCAAGCCGTATTTACTGAACACTTTGCTTGTGGAGCAGGTCCTGTTCTGGGACCTGAAGCTAGTGCTCAACAAGACAGAGAGGATCCTCCTCACTAAACCCTTCCTTTCTGGTAGAGGGGATAAAGAAAAGACAAGTAAAGAAATAAACACGGTGATTTTGGGCAGCAATAAGTGCCAAGATGAAAATAAAACAACCGTGTCCTAGAGAGTGACTGGGAGAGGGGAATCAGGGAAATGTTGGGGGGAGTTGTGACTGATAAGAAGGGAACACCCATTCTTCCAAAGGAAGTGCTCTCTGCAAAGGGAACAGCAGGTACAAATATCTAAGGTTAGAAACCGCTTGACAGGTTTAAGAAACAGAAAATGAGAGAAGACCAAGCAGAGGAGGAGGGCAGAGAAGTGGGCAGGGGCCTCTGAGCTGGCAGCACTTACATTTCATTGGAAGTGAGACAGGAAGATTCTTTTTTGGGGGCGGGGGGAGAGTGGGGAGATATAGACAAAGGAGGAACATGATATGTTTTATGTTTGAAAAAATCTAATTCTAGTTGCTGCGTGAAGAATACATGGCGAGGTAGGGAGCAAAAGTAGAAACCGGAAAACCAAGTAAGTTAGGAAGCTACTGCGGTTGGTGGGACTTCCTCATGCACTGGGCATAAGGTGTAAGGAGCCAGAGGAGGCGAAGAGGACTTCGGCTATTCCCAACAGACCTAATTTTTTTTTATCAAGGTCAAGCAGTCCTATCCAATTTTGCAGGTGTTGCCACATGCAAAATGGGGGACAAAGAAATTATGTGCATTATTTCAGTTGATTTATAAGTTTCTATGTTCAGAAGGCATTCAAGGCTCCAGGGCAGCAAAGATGCATAAGACACAGTCCCTGTTCCCAAGAGGCAGAAATAATATGGGTCAGTCATGAGAATTAAACAAATTAATATTTATAAAATGTTTACTACTCGCCAGGCACTATTTTAAGCACTATATATAGGTTAGATATTATTGTTATTATTATTATTATATTCATCAGCAGCATCAGTCTTGAGAAGATGATGAACGGGATCCAGAGAGCCCCAAAGCAGAAAGATTGGTTCCCCATCTTCTTTTATCTCTGCATTGCACTCTAATTTCTCCCATTCTACCTCCTAATTCTCTTCAGCTGTGACAATTCTTTTTCTTTTTTTTTTTTTTTAAATATACATAATCAGGGAATTCCCTGGTGGTCCAGTGGTTAGGACTTGGCGCTTTCACTGCTGTGGCTCGGGTTTAATCCCTGGTTAGGGAACTAAGATCCCACAAGCTGTGCAGCACAGCCAAAAAAAGAAAAAGAAAAAAAGAAAAATATATATATATATAGTCATTTTTATACTGTCTTGTTTCTTCTCTTTTAATTCTTTTATATATTTAGATCTTTTGTGCACGGTTATTTTACATTCTGTATCTGATAAATCTAACATCTGAAATCTTTGGGGAGATAAATCTGTTGCTTTTGTTTCTCCTGAATTCATGGTGGCTCTTTTTTCCTTGTGGCTCTGGTCGCTTTTTTGTCGTGGGAATTTTTTTATTGGTTGCATTTAATCCCTGGAAAACCTGAAGATCCTGATTTGGGGGCGCTCCTTTAGAAAAGCCTGTAGTTACTCCTTCCAGACACAAGGTGGCACTACCATCATGATAAATTAATTTCTGGCGGGGGAAGGTGTCCCAGAGCTGAAGGACAATGTGGTAGCAGGTACCGTGGTTCACAGGAGCCCATCTTATTCTTAATTTTTTCCCACCACAGGGAGAGGCAGTTTTCTTTGTAGGTTCCCTTTACTGGTGGGTGGAGGTTTTCTGGTCTACTCTTTCACTAAAGGTATAGCCCCTTCCAGGATCTTGACTTAATTTATGAATCTTGGGTTCAGCTACCTTAATGTCTGGGCCAAAGTCTAGTCTTCTGTGTGTTTCTTTAATCTTCAAGGTTGCAGTGTTAGCATTTGCCCCAAGGGCTGCACAGTTCCAACATGCGGTTTACACTCACTTCCTTGTTTTGAAGGGGTCTTTGGGAAGTTCCCTTACTTCTTGCAAATTTAGCAATGGTTTTAAAATCATGTTATAATGGTTTGGAATCTAGTTGCTTTAGACACATGTAGCCCTCGTGTCACTATACATGTAAATTAGTCTCCTGCAATTTCTCCTACTGTGATCGGTGCTGTAAAAATAAGTATAACATTCGATGACACGAATCCAATGAGACACTATTTAACATGTTTGCCCAAGTTATAAACCCTTTACGTGGGACTTCCCTGGTGGCGCAGTGGTTAAGAATCCGCCTGCCAACTCAGGGGACAGTAGGTCGAGCCCTGGTCTGGGAAGATCCCACATGACGCGGAGCAACTAAGCCCACGAGCCACAACTACTGAGCCCGCGTGCCACAACTACTGAAGCCCTCGTGCCTAGAGCCTGTGCTCCGCAACAAAGAGAAGCCACCACAATGAGAAGCCCGCACACGGCAACAAAGAGTAACCCCCGCTCACTGCAACTAGAGAAAGTCCGTGCACAGCGACAAAGACCCAACGCAGCCAAAAAATAAATAAATAAATAAATGTATTTTAAAAAAAAAACCTTTACATGTGACCCTCAGACACCACCTCTATTTTCGGCCTCAAAGCAGGTTCATTTACTAGTTCCTCGCTCTCAGGGACTCCTCTCTGAGTCTCAAATAATGATGACCTCTAATAACATCTATTAATTCCTTAAGGAATTTAACAGGCGTAATCTGAGACCCTGCTGATGTAAAAACATCTGGCTTTTTAAAATATCTTCGGCCATTTCCTGCGTGATCTTTGTTTGTCTTTCCATCCTCCTTTCCGAGAGGAGTGAGTTGTTTTCTCACTAATCATGCCACGCTTAACCCTCACCTCACTGCAGCACTGTTCTCCGGGCCCAACTAGCAGCCCTTGCCATAGGCCAGTGGAAGCAACTCAGGCCTGGGACTGCACGGCCCGAGGGGTGCCGGCCATTCTCTCTGGTTCTAATGAGGCGCATAAAGAAAAGGAGCTCCAGCCCCTGCACAGATGCCTCTGGACAGAACCAGAGAGAGGAGACAGAAACCCATGCCCAGCAGTGCAAAGGCAAGCTTACAGGCGTCATTTCTGCCCCCAAAAGGATTTAATTAAAACAAAATCAAGGGCTTCCCTGGTGGCTCAGTGGTTGCGAATCTGCCTGCTAATGCAGGGGGACATGGGTTTGAGCCCTGGTCTGGGAAGATTCCACATGCCGCGGAGCAACTAAGCCCGTGAGCCACAACTACTGAGCCTGCGCGTCTGGAGCCTGTGCTCCGCAACAAGAGAGGCCACGATAGTGAAGAGGCCCGCGCACCGCGATGAAGAGTGGCCCCCGCTTGCCACAACTAGAGAAAGCCCTTGCACAGAAACAAAGACCCAACACAGCCAAAAATAAAAATATTTTAAAAATAAATAAATAAATAAAAGATTACTATAAAAAACACCAAAAAAACAAAATCAAAAAAGGATTTTTAAATGTTATTCTCTTGCTAACTGGTAATGTGGTGAGAAATAACAAACTACAGAGGACCGCTCTGACCTCCTGATCCCTCCTTGCTCCGTTTCTAAGAGCCACCTTCTGTTTCACATGCATACTGTTTGCTCCCTTTGAACCAGCCACCAACTCCCCCGAGATGTTCCAGTAACTGCTCCCCAGCACTGCTGTGTCCGGCCTAAAATCCCTGGCACCATGATGGTCCTGGACTGGCCACTGGGGCCCAAAGATGGACCAGCTGGAAGGGATCTCAGAGGAAAATGGGGCACAGAAAGGGCAGTGACTGTCTCAGACAGACCCTGTTCTTTCACACCAGGAACATAGGCTTCCTGGATCTGTGCAGGAGTGGAGGCCACCAGAACTGGAGTCTGAGTCACTTCCATCAGACTCATAACTTCCTCAGCTAGAATGGGCGGTGTATTTCTTCTATTAGAAGCATCCAGGGACTTCCCTGGTGGTCCAGTGGGTAAGACTCCATGCTCCCAATGCAGGGGGCCCGTGTTTGATCCCTGGTGGGAGAACTAGACCCTGCATGCCGCAACTAAGAGTCCGCATGCTGGAACTAAGAAGTTCGCGTGCCTCAATGAAGCTCCCGTGTGCTGCAACTAAGACCCAGCACAGCCAAAATAAATAAATAAAATAAATAATTAATATTTTTAAAAAAGAAGCATCCAGAACACGCTTTTTTTTCCTTTAACATCTTTATTGGAGTATAATTGCTTTACAATGGTGTTTTTAGTTTCTGCTTTATAACAAAGTGAATCAGCTATACGTATACATATATCCCCGTATCTCCTCCCTCTTGCGTCTCCCTCCTACCCTCCCTATCCCACTCCTCTAGGTGGTCACAAAGCACTGAGCTGATCTCCCTGTGCTATGCGGCTGCTTCCCACTAGCTATCTATTTTACATTTGGTAGTATATATAAGTCCATGCCACTCTCACATCGTCCCAGCTTACCCTTCCCCCTCTCTGTGTCCTCATGTCCATTCTCTACATCTTTATTCTCTGAATCTTTATTCCTGTCCTGCCCCTAGGTTCTTCATAACCAATTTTTTTTTTTTTTTAGATTCCATATATATGTGTTAGCATACGGTAATTGTTTTTCTCTTTCTGACTTACTTCACTCTGTATGACAGACTCTAGGTCCATCCACTTCACTACAAATAACTCAATTTCATTTCTTTTTATGGCTGGGTAATATTCCATTGTATATATGTGCCACATCTTCTTTATCCATTCATCTGTCGATGGACACTTAGGTTGCTTCCATGTCCTGGCTATTGTAAATAGAGCTGCAATGAACATTGTGGTACATGACTCTTTTTGAATTATGGTTTTCTCAGGGTGTATGCCCAGTAGTGGGATTGCTGGGTCGTATGGTAGTTCTATTTTTAGTTTTTTAAGGAGCCTCCATACTGTTCTCCATAGTGGCTTTATCAATCTATATTCCCACCCACAGTGCAAGAGGGTCCCCTTTTCTCCACACCCTCTCCAGCATCTATTGTTTGTAGATTTTTTTTTCTTTTGGCTACGTTGGGTCTTTTTTGTTGCTGCGCGTAGGCTTTCTCTAGTTGCGGTGAGCAGGGGCTACTCTTTGTTGCGGTGCCTGGGCTTCTCATTGCAGTGGCTTCTCTTGTTGCGGAGTGCGGGCTCTAGGTGTGAGGGCTTCGGTAGCTGTGGCACACGGGCTCAGTAATCGTGGCTCGCAGGCTCTAGAGTGCAGGCTCAGTAGTTGTGGCACACGGGCTTAGTTGCTCCACAGTGTGTGGGATCTTCCCAGACCAAGGCCCGAACCTGTGTCCCCTGCATTGGCAGGTGGATTCTTAACCACTGCGCCACCAGGGAAGTCCTGCTTGTAGATTTTTTGATGATGGCCATTCTGACTGGTGTGAGGTGATACCTCATTGTAGTTTTAATTTTCATCTCTCTAATGATTAGTGATGTTGAGCATTCTTTCATGTGTTTGTTGGCAAACTGTATATCTTCTTTGGAGAAATGTCTATTTAGGTCTTCTGCCCATTTCTGGATTGGGTTGTTTGGATTTTTTTTGATTTTGAGCTACATGAGCTACTTGTAAATTTTGGAGATTAATCCTTTGTCAGTTGCTTCATTTGCAAATATTTTCTCCCAATCTGAGGGCTGTCTTTTTGTCTTGTTTATGGTTTCCTTTGCTGTGCAAAAGCTTTTAAGTTTCATTAGGTCCCATTTGTTTATTTTTGTTTTTATTTCCATTACTCTAGGAGGTGGGTCAAAAAAGATCTTGCTGTGATTTATGTCATAGAGTGCAGAACACCATTTCTTAAACTTTAACGTGTGTAAAAGTCACAGGGAGAGCTTTGTACAATGCAGATTCCTGGGCCCCAACCTCGGAGATTCTGATTCTGTCAATCCAGGGTGGGGCCTGGGATTCTGCATTACTAACCACCCCCAGGAAGTCCTCATGCTACTGCTCCATGGGCCACGCTGGGATCACCCCTGACCTCGAAATGGGCAGACCCTTACCTACTGTGTTAGTTCGGGTGAAGGCTACAGAGACGTCAGAAGGCAGCAGCCCAGGGTGGACAGTCAGCTGTGCTCCCAGAGTCCCTGGGTTCCAGGCACCTCCTGTATCCTCAGCAGTGGCCCCCAGGGGTCACCATTTCCAGCCAACAGTCAGGAATCTCCTTTTAAGCAAGCGATGGGCAATTTGCAAGCGTCACTTTTTTTTTTTTTTTAACATCTTTATTGGAGTATAATTGCTTTACAATGGTGTGTTAGTTTCTGCTTTATAACAAAGTGAATCAGTTATACGTATACACATGTTCCCATATCTCTTCCCTCTTGCGTCTCCCTCCCTCCCTCCCTCCCTATCCCACCTCTCTAGATGGTCACAAATCACCGAGCTGATCTCCCTGTGCTATGCGGCTGCTTCCCACTAGCTATCTATTTTACGTTTGGTAGTGTATATATGTCCATGCCACTCTTTCACTTTGTCACAGCTTACCCTTCCCCCTCCCCACATCCTCAAGTCCATTCTCTAGTAGGTCTGTGTCTTCATTCTCGTCTTACCCCTAGGTTCTTCATGACCTTTTTTTTTTCTTAGATTCCATATATATGTGTTAGCATACAGTATTTGTTTTTCTCTTTCTGACTTACTTCACTCTGTATGACAGACTCTAGGTCCATCCACCTCACTACAAATATCTCAATTTCATTTCTTTTTATGGCTGAGTAATATTCCATTGTATATATGTGCCACATCTTCTTTATCCATTCATCTGTCGATGGACACTTAGGTTGCTTCCATGTCCTGGCTATTGTAAATAGAGCTGCAATGAACATTTTGGTATATGACTCTTTTTGAATTATGGTTTTCTCAGGGTATATGCCCAGTAGTGGGATTGCTGGGTCATATGGTAGTTCTATTTTTAGTTTTTTAAGGCACCTCCATACTGTTCTCCATAGTGGCTGTATCAACTTACATTCCCACCAACAGTGCAAGAGTGTTCCCTTTTCTCCACACCCTCTCCAGCATTTATTGTTTCTAGATTTTTTGATAATGGCCATTCTGACCGGTGTGAGATGATATCTCATTGTAGTTTTGATTTGCATTTCTCTAATGATTAATGATGTTGAGCATTCTTTCATGTGTCTGTTGGCAATCTGTATATCTTCTTTGGAGAAATGTCTATTTAGGTCTTCTGCCCATTTTTGGATTGGGTTGTTTGTTCTTTTGTTATTGAGCTGCGTGAGCTGGCAAGCGTCACTTTTGCTCACATTTCTCCAGCAAGAACCCAAGCACAGGTTCCCACTGAGGGGAACACAGCCTGGCTCTGCAGCCACGTGCCCTGCGGCCACGCTATGACGATGGAAGAAGGGAAGAATGCCACCGTCTGTGACACACGATCCAGTAAACAAGAGCTCCGAGGAGTACGTGGGGAGGCTGAGGCTGTACGTCGAGCCCGCGTGAAATTGAACTTAGGTGACTCGTGGGGGACTGTCACAAGCCCCAGGCAGAGCAGGGGAGCAGAGCAACGAGGCTCTGGAGGTGGAGGCTCAGGTGCATCCAGGTGAGCTGTGTGACATACCAGCCGTGCGACCTGGGGTGGGTTACCTACTGTCCCTGAGCCAAGGCCACCTCCTGTGTAAACTGTGATGATAACACCGTGATGGTTTTTATACGGAGTCCCAGTAAGTGGCAGGAATTCCAGGCATTGAGGTCACCATGAGGGGGGCCCAGTTTGATCTCAGACCACATCAGGACATGAGTGGGTACAAACTCTGCTCACTTTATTGCCAATTCAGTGAACAATTTCAGCCAGTTTTTAATTCCCATTTAGCAGTTAAGACGGGTAAAGAAAACAAGTGCCATTGATGGGCAAGGCAGACACTACTGCACTGGAGACCCCGAGAGGGGCCCGGACAGGGAAACCTCTCAATGGAGACAGGGGTGTGGTGATTGGATTCGGGGCCAGAGGTCGGGAGTGCACTTCATTTAACAAGCACTTGCTGGGCTGCTTCAAGCATTGGGCTCCGTGCTGGGAAACGATCAGAAGTATGACCCCTGACCTCAGGGAGCACCCAGTCTAATTGGGAGCTGAGAAGTAAACCCACAACCATAATAAAGCACAGGCGAAGGCTATGATCAAGGCATGGGGGCGAGCAGAGAGGTCTGCAAACCCCAGAGTCAGCTCTGGGCAGGAGGAGGCGAGCAGAGGAAGGGCTCCAGGAGACAGTGCTCGGCCTGGGTTGGAGCCGCTCAGCCCCAGGGATGGGGGAGTCACTCTGCAGGCACTGCCCACTGCTGGCCCAGAGGGAACGGACCTTCTGGGTGGGAGGCGAGGGCACAGCTTGTTCAGGGACCTCAAGCAGGACTTGGCTGCCTGAGAACAGAGGGAGAAGCAAGCTGGGGGGAAGGGGAGGCCGGGAGGAGGGGGAGTTTGGGCTTTTTCCTGAGGGTGACGGAGCCACTGAAGGATTCTGGACTAGAGGAGACCGGGCTACCCTCAAGTCATGCGGGGAGAGGCTGGAAAGGAAGTGAAGGGAGAGGCAGGTGAGGATGTGTCACCGGAATCCGGGGAGCTAGGCGGTCAGCACCAGGCAGCCAAGCAGAAGTTCTGCGAGTGTGTGGGCTGGAATGTCACCAGCGCCACTGGCTGTGAGTTTACTTCACAGACTCAGGAAGCAAAGGAATCAAGGCACGTGCTGCTGGGAGGCCCACGCCAGCCTTGGAATCTGGGTGGAGTCCAGGTCCCCAGGCCTCCTGCTCCCCGAGGCGTCTCCCCAGCCCCTCTGCGTGCTGGAGGTGCCTTGATAAAGAGGGGCTCAGCCTCTCGCATCAGAATCACTAGCTGGTGCTTTCAACTTGGCCTCCAATCTGGGCAGGTGGGCGGTGGTCTCACTGGGGAGCTCGTCACCCAGCCAGGCTCATCCCCGGGAGTGGAGGAGGTACTCGTAGCTGAGGAAGGTGGCGGCGTTGACAGGAAAGGCACGGGCACTGTTGATGCCGAGCCCCCGGAAGAAGACCCCCAGCCCTTCCCTCTGGGCGCTGCTCACCATGCAGTCCAGCAGCCCCCAGTGCACCCTCTGCCTCAGCCCCGCTATCTGCATCCGGGGCTTGATCACGTCTAAGGGGGTAGCTGTGACCCAGGAGGTGACGCCGGCAGAGCCCCCTGCCACCAGCACTGTGCCCGAGCCTGGGGTAGAGGAACTGGGGGGGAGGGGGGTCACACTGAGGAACGCAGGCTCCCTCCCCATCCTCCAGGGCTCAGTCCAGCTCCCCTCCCCCACTCCTCTCTGTCCTCCACCCTCTCATGCCACTTCGCTTACTGGGGTTCTGGCCATCCAGCGTGAATTGGCGACACAGCCATTCATAGGTGACGAAATAGATTCCTAGGATGGGGTTGTCCCGCAGCGTCAGGGCCCAGGCTCCCGGGAACAGCCCCCGGGGCCCCTCGGCCTGGAAGATGGAGGCCACGCAGTGCACGGGCCCCCGGTACTGGGGTGGGGGGCTCCCTGACTTCCCCTTGGGCTCTGTCTGGTTTTGTAGCCGGACTTTGATGAGGTCAAAAGGGGCCAAGCAGCAGGCCTGGAGGGAAAGAAGCATGAAGGGCCTGGGTGGAGCTTTGGACGGGAACAGTCCCTCCCTCTGATCCTAACGGGGGGAAGGCAGTGGGCAGCCAGGGCTGCATGTTCCTTCAGAATCTCGCCCGCTCTCAGCCTCTCCCACGCACAGTGGGGGATGGCCCAGAGCCCCCTCCCTTAGCATCAGGCCCCTGCCAGCAAGGGACACTGCCCCTCCCCTCGGCATGCACACGGTGCTTAAGAAAGGGAGTTCCCTGGCAGTCCAGTGGTTAGGACTCGGCGCTTTCATTGCAGTGGCTCAGGTTCAAAAAAAAATAAAAGATTCAGTCTTTCAGTCTGTGCCCACGAAACAGCAGGGGACTGACCCCTCCCCAGGGGTAAGGAGGGCACCTCAACTTCATAGATTCCCCCTTCCCCACCTTCTGCAGGACACCTCTCAGAGGCCCCTGGGTGGAGAAGCGCCTCTCGCAAACCCCCAAGCGCTAGTGTCCCAGCAGAAGGTGGGTGACAGGGTGGGATCTGCGGGTCCTTGAACTTTATCACCTGGCTGGGGCAGACAGGACACAGATTCGGGGTCATGTTAGTGCTGGGGACGTGGAGGGAGGTTGTGGGGAGGGGCCGAGGTGTGGGTCAGGGACGCAACTAGGTCAAGATCAGCTGTGAAAGTTCAGGTGAGAACTGAGGTCCAAGCTGAGGTTAGCATATCATTTATGGACTTATGTGGTTTTCGTTTTTTTCTTTCGTGGAAGGTACACAAGCTCTGTTCCTCAGCCCTGGAGACGGCTGATGGCAGTGGAGGCTGGCGGTTGGCTCCGGTGATCTTTAGAGGGTGGCAGTTTGCTTATTTCCTCCCCTGCAGGAATGGCAGTGGGCTGGGGTCCCCCCTGTGAGATGGCGCCCTGATGGCACCCTCCCAGCAGAGCCTGCGGGCAGTGCTGAGCTGAGGGCTGCTCCAGGGGGCTAAGCTCCTGGGGGTGAGAAAATGGCTGGGCGGGCTACGGCCCGTCCCCTCCCCATCCTGTGCCCACAGGGGCAGTGGGGACATCAGACGTTGCTGCTCTGTACAACGGTGTCAGCCTTAGCCGAGTCAGAAGCAACTTTTGTACACAAAAGAGGTTGTCATTCCCTGCCCCGTGCTACAGAGTCTTCCTTGCCACCTCCACATGAAAATACATTTTCCGTTCCAAGACCCTGTTAACCAGAGCCGTGCGCTTGGTGGCAAACGGGGCTCCAGCTGGTCCCTGGACCCCATCCCCATCAGTGACCCGACAGGCCCCAGTTCTGCCATCTGTTCTGCTTTCCAAGGAGCCAGAGGGGAGGAGGACGGAGGAGCTGGGCCCGGCTGAGCCTAACTCAGGCCACTTAGCCTGGGGGCTCCTTCTCTTCCTTGTTTTTGTGGGGTGTAGGTCTCAGGGCTTGGGAAATATGCAGGCATGAGCCCCACACAAGGGGCAGAAGCAAAACCAGGGCCTTTTGGGTCTCATGAATGGTTAATTCATTTAGTGAGCTCCTAACTCTGTCCTTTGTCCTTGCTCTCTGCCTTGGTACGTGTACAGGAGCATCAGGGCAGGTGTCGAGTAGAGGGTGACCTAGGGCCCCGGCTGGATTGTGGGATGGAGCCAGGTGCACGCCCTCTGCCTCTGAGCTCAGGCCCCCACTTAGCTGGGGATCCCCCTGCTGCCTGGAGGCACCTCTTCCCTCCACCCCACCCCTCAAAAGCCCAGTCCTTAAGCGCTGAGAACAAAGACCAGAACCAAATGATTAGAGTCACTGAATGATTATAACACCCCGAGCCTCTCCCAGCGAGATCTGTGGACAGAGACTTACTCGTGGCGGTAAGTCTTGGCCATACAATCAACGATGCCCCGGTATGTGGTCTGGGTCTGCAGCCGCACCCGGACAGGGAGGACAGAGCAGGTGGGCAGGCTGGGCATCGTGCCCAGCTCATCCCTCGGCCCCTCTGAGCGGGATGCCAGCAGGGCAGGAGAAGAGGGAGAGAGCCTCCATCAGCCAGGCCCTGCTCTCTCCCTGATGTCTGGTTCAGGCGACGTCTTTCATTCCTCGGGTGCCTCCCCTAGACTCACCTTTACAGTGTCAAAGGGGTGTCCCAGGACCAAGCCCAGAGCTCCTGTGGTGACAAGAAGGTGCTATGAGTGAGGACCCTCGGGCCAGGCCGAGGAAGCAAGTTTGTACCCAGAGGGCAGCGGGATTCAGGCAGGAGGAAGCGGGGCAGGGCTTGCCTGCCAGACTCCAAAGAAACGCCAGCTGCCCCTTGCACCCTCCCCCACTCCAGGCACTGGGCTAGGAAGGTGTGGGGACAGGGGACAGCGGAGAGGACCCTGGCCCTGCCTGGAGGGAGCACAGGCAGAGGGGAGGAGCCAACCCCAGACGCCCAGTGTCCTCGCCCAGACCTGACACCCGAGCATCTTGCTGACTCATCTAACTGGGGGACTCCGGGGCTCCTGCCTCGCCGCCAGCTCGGCTCCCTCCTGCTGTCCAGGGCAGGGCCTTGATGCCGGACCGGCCCTCCCAGCGCTCTGCCCTGCAGCTGGCAGTGCAGAGCTGGGACCCCTTAGAGGAGTCTATTTTTTTTTTAATTAATTTATTTTTTAATTAATTATTTTTTTTTTGGCTGTGTTGGGTCTTTGTTGCTGTGCGTGGGCTTTCTCTAGTTGCGGCGAGCAGGAGCTACTCTTTCTTGCAGTGCGCGGGCTTCTCACTGCGGTGGCTTCTCTTGTTGCGGAGCACGGGCTCTACGCGTGCGGGCTTCAGTAGTTGTGGTGCACAGGCTCAGTAGTTGTGGCTCGCAAGCTCTAGAGCGCAGGCTCAGCAGTTGTGGCGCATAGGCTGAGTTGCTCCGCGGCATGTGGGATCTTCCCGGACCATGGCTCGAACCCGTGTCCCCTGCATTGGCAGGCGGATTCTCAACCACTGAGCCACCAGGGAGGCCCCCTTACAGGAGTCTTACTGGCACCAGGGGAGGAGGGCCCAGCCCCCAGCGTCTCCCCACCTCCTGGTCCTGCCCTCCATAGCGGACGCTGGTCCCTGAGCTTTCAGTGAGGTCACAGCCCCGGGAGGCAGGTTCAGATGTCTCTTTCTGCAGAGAGAAATGTCACCCAGATGCTGGACTGGGTCCACAGCACAGCTGGCCTCAGGGCACGTTGCCAGGTAGGGCAGAGGCCCAAAGGGGAATGCAGGACAGCAGGTGAGGTCAAAGGTGACCTTCCTTTCTGAGCCCTGGAGAGTGGCTCCGGCGGTGCAGGTGCGTCTGGGAGAGCGCTCAGCATGGCACCTGGGCACTTGGCAGGTATCCAGGTTGTTGGGGCAGCCTGGGGACTGGGCAGCAGCACCCGCCCACCTGCGCCTTCCTCTCCTTTCTCCTCCAGCAACTCCCAGGAGGCTCCAGGACGGCTGGCTCTGGGTGCTCCAAGGCCACCAGGACTTTGGCTTCAGCTCCTCCTATGTCACCCACCTTCCCCAGGAAATGACCCGCAATTGGGGTTACTATGACAGAAGGAAGAAAAGTGTCTCACCAGAGATCCAGCCGGCCACAAACTCCTCCACGGGCATTGTCTGGCAGGGGCGGGCACTGGTGGCTCCAGCAGAGGGGACGCTGGTGAAAGTGTAATTCCACCCTCCCCCTGACCCTGGACTGATAATCTGCTACTAATGTTTAACCCTGGGTGAGGGCCCAGTGCCAAGACCAGGACGGGAAGCGAGCCAACGCAGGCGGCCTGGTGGCCTGGAGCTGTGCAGAGCTTGAAATCTCACAGGGCAGGGAGGATGGCCCACGGTGGCCTGACCCCCCCTTGCCGGCCAGCAATGGCCTCGCAGTGTGACTAGGCCGGGCAGCTGGGTTCAGGCGCTGGTGGGGCCCCTCCAGGGCTGCCTCAGTCAGCCAGGGTTTAAGAAGCCAGCCCGGCCTGGCCCAAGCAAGGCCCGCGGCGGTGGGGCTTGGCCACGGGGAGGCAGGCCCAGCAGGGAGGAATGACTCACCGGGGCCCAAAGCCGCCTTCTCCAGGGGTTGTTTACAACTGACTCCCTTGCGTGTGTCAGAAACAGCCTCCCTCGCCTTCCCCTCCCCATGCCTCTTCCCGGGGGAAGGCTGGGGACTCGGTGTATAAAGGGTAGTGTGTCTCTCTGCCTGGGGGTGACCGGGCTATGACTTCCCACTTCTCTTTGGACAACAACCCAGACTGACAGGACAGGGACCTGAATCCCTCCCTTCCTCTCTGCTTCCTTAGACCAACTTCCTCTGTCGCCAGTTCATTAAACAAGTGCTATAGCATGAATGATTTTTTAAAAATAAATTTATTTATTTACTTATTTTTGGCTGCGTTGGATCTTCGTTGCTGCGCGCGGGCTTTCTCTAGTTGCGGTGAGCGGGGGCTACTCTTCATTGCGGTGCACGGGCTTCTCATTGCGGTGGCTTCTCTTGTTGCAGAGCATGGGCTCTAGGCGCGCAGGCTTCAGTAGTTGTGGCACGCAGGCTCAGTAGTTGTGGCTCGCGGGCTCTAGAGCACAGGCTCAGTAGTCGTGGCGCACGGGCTTAGTTGCTCTGCAGCATGTGGGATCTTCCCGGACCAGCGCGCTCGAACCCGTGTCCCCTGCATTGGCAGGCGGATTCTTAACCACTGTGCCACCAGGGAAGTCCCAGCATGAATGATTATTCCACTCACCTTCTTGCTCTGTTATGAACTGAGTATGGTTAAATACAGTTACTCTTTGTTTTGAAAATGCTATTTTGTATCATTTAAACATTTGTTGCCACTTTGCTGTACACCAGAAACTAACACAACATTGTAAATCAACTATACTTCAATTAAGAAAAAATTCGTTGCCTCTTTTTATAAATCAGATGATTGCTCACCTGTTGTGTTTTCCGCTAAGTGTCTGGTATTTTTATTTTTCCTACTCTGTCATCTTTCTCTGCCCCAGAAGGGGGGCAGTGTACATGGGGTGGAAGCCAGCACAGGCTTTGGCATCTTCTAAACCGGGTTCCAGCCTCAGCCGCCCCGGGCAGCCGGGTGATCTGTGGCCAGGCACACACTTTGAGGTTCTCTGCTCCCATGTCATTTGGGAGGCTTGGGAGGTCATTAAAGGGGGTTTCCAGGTGTTAGTGTTGTCGACGAAAATAATCAATACACAATCTATAACAGGAATTGAAAAGAGTTTTATTTGAGCCAAACTGAGGACTATAGCCCAGAAGACAGCCTCTCAGATAACTCTGAGGGACTGCTCCAGAGAAGCATGGTTTTCAGCACAGTTTTATGTCTTGTCAGAACAAAGAACATCAAACAAGTCAGGGATACATTCCTCATGGTTTCAAAAAAAACAGATCAGCACATACGCAGAGAGTCAGTGTGGCCTTGGCGCCTGGGAAGTGAGACTTATCATCGAAGGAGCACCAGCATTGGCGTCCCAGGAAGAGAGGCACTTAATCTTCTATTTATTATTTATTTATTTATTTATTTATTTGGCTGTGCTAGGTCTTAGTTGCAGCCTGCAGGATTTTTAGTTGCGGCATGTGAACTCTTAACTGCGGCATGCGAGATTTAGTTCCCTGACCAGGGATCGAACCCGGGCCCCCTGCATGGGGAGCGTGGAGTCTTAGCCACTGGACCACCAGGGAAGTCCCTAATCCTTATTTTTAATGTGGACATTCTTTACTTCTGGTCAATGTACCCTTTTCTCTAATAATTAAAGCAGATGTACAGTGTATGCTTGATAGGCCACAAACAGGCTGTTCTAGTTCGCATCAAATTCAAGTTAACTCAGGTATAAGCCAGCATGACTTCCCCACACCTCAATATGTGAGCATTTATTTTGTTATTGTCCATGTTCAGGACCACATCATCCAGGGCCATGTTCCTGACTTTCTCTGGCAACCTCACATCGATTCCTATGACGTAAGGCCCGGGAGACAGCAGTGGTGGGCATGTGGTGGCAGGGTGGGATGCACACGTGCTACCGGAACATGGGGCAGGACAAGGGGGCAGACCCGTGGATGCAGGCAAGGTGCTGACTGCAGGTTTGGCTGCAAACGCGGAGAGAATGGTGCCGTACAGATGTAACACGTTCTTCACATCAACAGCCACAAAATATTCCGTCAGATTTCTATTCTCAGGAATGATGGGAAGTTGGGGCCTGGGGTGGGATTGAGGAGGAGGAGGTCTTCTCTCAAGGGCACGGAGATCCAGGGCTCAGGCACCACTGCCCAGAGAAAGCTATGAAGTCCCCAAACGTGTCACCAACCCCTGGAGTTGCCTTGACCCCTCCCTTTCTCTCAACCTCACCACCATTCCGTGAGGAAACTGCGTTCGTGTTACCTTCCAAACAGATCCCGAATCCAAGCCCTCCTCATCTCCTCCACTGCTACTGCCCTGGCCCGCAGCCATCATCACCTCCACTCGGATTCCTGTCCACAGCTGCCCTCCCTGCCCCCACGCTGTCCCTCCCACCCACCCACTTCCCCTTCCAGTCTGTCCTCCACAGCACTCAGATGACACAGTTGAAACTGAAGTAGACTGTCTCCCCCCTGCTCCACACCCTGCAATGGCCCCATCCTGCTCAGAGTCAAAACCAAAGCCTTCCAGGGACTTCCCTGGTGGTCCAGTGGTTAAGACTCCGCGCTTCCACTGCAGGGGGCATGGGTTCCATCCCCGCTTGGGGAACTAAGATCCCGCAAGGCACGCGTCGCCATCAAAAAAACCCCCAAGAAACAAAAAAACCAAAGCCTTCCTAGGCTCCAAGTGCCCTCGAGGTGCCACCCCTGCTCTCTGACTTCCTCCGGCCACCCTGGCTTCCTTCTCTTCTTGCAACAGGCTCCCGCCCCCCGGCCTTCACACGGGCTGCTCCCTCTTCCAGTCGGCCTCCTCTTGCCTGGGCTCAGACTCACCTGCGCAGCAAGCCCGCCCTAACCGGCTCGCTGAATGCTGCCCTCTGCCCCACCTGCCCAGCATTCCAGGTGTCCCTCCCCTGGTCCAACCTTTTCTGTCACTCATCACCTTCTGACACACTATGCAATTAACTTGTTGTCTGTCTGAGCAGGGATCTCTGGCTGTGTTGTCCACTAACGTTACCTTAAAGGCTTAGATCTATGCGTGGCACGGCGTAGGCAATGACGGAGGAATGAATGAGTGGACAAGTGCGGGAACAGCATTAGTGGGCTGCCCTGCAGCCAGCCCCGGCCTCCAATTCTCTGTCCCCATCTGCAGCAGGACCCAAAGGATGTAAAGTCCTCCAAATAGCCCCAACCTGCCCCTGCAGATCTCTTACAGCTCTTAGTTTCCCATCAAATGCCCAAGGACCAGTCCTGCTGATGCGTCTCCTCTCCCGCTGCTGCCAAAGCAGAACACACCCACCCCCACCACATTCTCGTGGGTGGACAGGTTCTAGGAAGCAGGGTTCCGTCTCTGACCCCCTCCCCCTGCAGCTGCCCAGGGCCCCTGGGGCTGCCCCCAAAGACCTTCCCGAGTACTGGTCTCTCGCGGAAGCTGGGCTGTTATCCTAGTTCTGCAGCTCGTTGTCTCCTGAGTGATGCTGGGCGATCCCTCTGTGGGCCTTTATTGTTTGCAAAAGTAAAGGACCAGCCCAGCAGATCGCTGAGTCTAAGGCCTCTTGGCTCTAAAGGTCTTCAGGCTGCCCTGTCACTTCAGAATGGGTCCCACTCTCTTCTCTAATCCCACTACACCTCCCCAGCTCAAAGGAGACCCATTGCCACTCCCCAGAGGCTGGCAGAAGGGCAGCCCCACCCCTGACTAGTTCTTCTCCAATCCTCCAGCAAGTTCCACCAGCTTGACCCTCTGTCTGCCGGAGCAGAGCTCTGATCTTGACATTCTGTAGCTCACGACCTCCAAAATGGCCTCACTGGCTGCTAAACCCACCACAGCCCTACCCCTGGTGTTCATGCCCCAACCCCCAGGTGCAACCCCACCTTCCCACCTGCTGTGCTCTGATGGCCCAGGGCTTCCCTGGTGTCCTAACCATGCTCCCACGCCTCCCGCTACCTGGAATGCCTTCAGGAGTCTCTTCCAGCGCCGCTCCCCGCTGGATCTGGGTTCCAGGCTCCTCACCACCACCACCACACGTACTGCCAGACGTCAGCTTTGTTACTGAACCTTACTGATCCTGTTTTCTCATAAAATGGAAATATAATACTCACCTCTTAACTTAGTGTGTTATAAAGATTAAAGCACTTAGAAAAGGGTCCGGCACATTGTATATGCTCCGCAAATGGCAGCTACTATTGTTCTCATCTCCACTCCCAAGGTCCATGAGGATGACATGAGGAAACACACGGGAAAGTACAGTAGGTGCTCAGGAATTGAGGACGCTGCTCTTCCTGCTTGTGACATTTTATAGCTCTTAAGGCAATTCTGTCATCTTATGTAGCTTTAAACATGCATCTCTCAGGACTTCCCTGGTGGTCCAGTGGTTAAGACTCCACGCTCCCAATGCAGGGGCCCCTTGTTCCATCCCTGGTCAAGGAACTAGATCCCGCATGCCTCACGGTGCAGCCAAATAAATAAATATTTAATTAAATAAATAAACATGCCTCTCTCCTGGGCTTCTTTCTCTCTCCTCTCTCCCTCCACTCCCCAGTGAAACCCCTGAGGGCAGGAGCCACGTCTCACCCAGGTCTCCATCCTCTGCCCCAGCCCAGGCCGCACACCCAGTAAGCACTCAACACACTGAACTGTGTTCACACTTCAGTCCAGCTGGTTTAGGGAGGCCACCAAGCCACTGTGGCCTGTCCCAGAGCTGAGAACCTGGAGGGAGATGCCGATTCCCACTGCTCACATCTGAGCTTCCTTGAGCCCTTAGATCATGCTGGGAAGGAAAACATGATGTAATGGGCCAATCGTGGGGCAGTGTGGGTCCCGCAGGGCAGGCAAAGAGCTGTTTCAAATACTGAGGAAACTTGGACTGGGTTAGGAGCTGGAGCTGCCTTCCAATGCGCTGGAATCAGGGCAGGGCGAGCCCTCTACCTCCCCCCACCCCACCCTCCTGATCCCCCAGCCCATTGTTGTCACTTAGAACAACCTCTGGCTACTCTGGCTTAGGAAGGCGCCGTATGGACCTGTTTTTCTCTCTGAGGCACCTCTACACCTCAGGCACACACATGCTGGCCTTGCCAGGACATACATGTTAGTGACATGACCCTGGGGATAAGTGGTTTCACACCTGCTTCTTCGGGGCCCCAATGCCTCTCCCAGCCTGCGAACGACGCAAGGTGTCCCAGGCTGTGTGCCCAAGATAGTGAAGGCTCATGTGACTGCTCCCTGGAATAACAGGTGTGCCCAGCCTGGATTTCTGACATGTAATCTGAGGATCTCTGGAAGTCATCGAGCACAACCTCTTCATTTTACAGAGGAGGGAACTGAGGCCCGGAAGCGAAGGGGCTTGTCCAGGATGAGCCGGGACAGGGACCCTGTCTCCTGACCACCGCGGACAGCCTATCACCCCTCACGGCCTCGAGGCGCTGCAGTACAGGCGGCGGCTTGGGTCACCTTTACCCAACGCCCAGCACAGTGTGGCTCCATGATACGCACCCACGAAGCATCTCCCTTTTACAGGTGAGGGGACCGGCCCAAAGTCACACGCGTTTGAGCACCAGAGCTCGCGCCCCCATTCCCGATTTCCTTGAACCTTCGCCACACCCTGTTACCGGCCAATAGACGGGACCCGTGTGTGTGGGCCACTGGCCCCCCCCAGTCACTCGGGTAGGTGGCGAGGCAGTTTCGTAACGCAGACACAAGAACCTGGAGGCGTGAGGCCGCGATAGCCGCGAGCGGGCAAGGGGCGTGAGCGCGTGGGCGGCAGGCAGGGCGCGTGCGCGGCGGCTCCGAGCTCCGATTGGCTCCTGCGGGCCGGAGAGGCGGGGCCGTGTGCGGCGCTTCCTCCGCCTCTGCTTCCGCGTAGCAAGCAGCCCCGGGAGCTGGAGCCGAAGCGGGATTCAGAGTGCCGGCCGGCTGTGAGGCCGGGGCAGCAGCTGGCGGCCAGGGTCAGGGCAGGAACCTGGACTGAGGCGGCGGGCGCTGCGTCTCTGCGAGGTGAGAGAGCGGCGACGCCCTGCACGGGGCCTCGCCCCGGACAGGGGTGCGCCGTGCCGTGCCTGGGCACCCCGGCGAACCGAACTTAACCCGTCTTCTGACCACCACGGCCCCAACCCCTTCCACCTGCCCCGACCTCCAGTTGGCGGAGGACTCCCACCCCTCACCCCGCTAGTCAGCACACCAGTGCCTCCAGCCCTGGTTGTTCACCTTCGTAGATCAGTTCGGGACCCCTTCCTTACTCAGTGAGAGCTTGAAGGGCTCCGGACTCTCCAGTAGCTGCTTTTTCTCTTTTCCTCTGCAGATGGACGGGACAGAAGACAATGTTGGGCAACCCGGCCCCGCTGATCGGTCCCATCGAAGCAGCGTGTCCTCCGTGGGAGCCCGAGGTGGGTCCCTGTCCCCAGTCTTCTCCCCGCTGTACCCTCCTAGGGCCCCAGCCCTGAAGAAGTGGCCCTGGCTTGTCATCTTTTTCATTGAAGAGAATCTTATTTATTAATTAACAAATAAGGTCTGTTGAGGTGTGGAAAAGTGACAAGTCAGTCCGGGGACCTGGGCTCTGTCACTAGGCTACTGGCTGAGTTGGGTACCCTTCTTGAATCTCTATTTCCTCACTTGTAAAATCTTAGGTAGCCATGAAATTCAAACGAAATCTCATGAATGAAAAATGACATATTCACTTTCTTTGTTTGGTAAATAGCCTTTTGAAAGCAGAGATCATTATCTACATTTTATAGGAAGGAAATTGGGCCCTAGAGAGGTTAAGTGACAGGATACTGGAGCCTTCACTGTCCCAGATTTCCCTTTGAATTTCAGCCTCCTGGACATTATTTTATGATCTCTCAAGAGAGTAGCTGTTAGAGCAGGACAGACTGGGGATCCAAAAAGCACCTTCATTTGTGTTAGTAATAAACTGTACCTTTGCGTTTCACAGGCTTCATCTTATTTAATTCACAGAAGCTCGTGGGGGGGGGGGTGCGGGGGGTGTTGGTATTAGCCGTACTTTGCACCTGAGGCATTTGACACACTGACTTACTGAAATCAGTCAACTAGCCAGAGGCCAGGCAGGATTGGAACCCGAGTATATTGGCCTCGAAGCTGAGTGCTTCTTCATGGTACCTGTGGTTCCAGTGATGGAGATTTGAATCTGGCTGCTCTTTCAAGGGTCTCCTTTTGGCTCCAGGCTCCAAATAGGCATCCCACAGGCTGTCACAAGGGAACACTCAACTTTTTGGATTGTACTTCTATTTAACACTGAAAGGCCATCGTGTTGAGTCCCGAGTCTTAAAGAGTCCTAAGGAAGCTGAGCCCTGGAACTTGCTTTACCCTGGGATGGCCTTGAGAATCTTCTGTCCCCATGTTAGCTTGGGTCAGAGAGAGATAGTGATTTGCTTAAGGATAATAGCTCTCTCCCTCCCTGCTTGATTTACTAACTACTGTAACCTCAGGTTGGGTGCAATCTATCTCTGCCTCAGTCCCACCTGTAGAATGTTCTCCTTCAGGGAAGAAGCACACCAGAGTCCTTGGGGCTGCCAGGGGAGTGTGTGTGGGTGCAGCAGCCAGCCCTAATTTGAACTTTTGGGGGTCACGGTGGGTCTAGGCTGGTCCCTGGGCTGGAATTGCTGGGCTTCTGGGTGGTTTGAGGGTCTTCAGTAAGTCCTAACAGCACTCTTCACGGGGTCCTTCGGGGATGCTGGGGCTCTGCCTCTGGAATGTAGCCTTGGTCACCCCAAGGGGTGCAGGGTGGGGGCTGCAGCCCCAGGGCGGGGAGTGGAGGGTGCCTGGTTGGCATGCCTGGGCAGTGGGCCCAGCTGACCCTGCGTGGCCTCCATTGCAGCAGCCGACGTGCTGGTGTACCTGGCGGATGACACAGTGGTGCCCCTGGCCACGGAGAACCTGCCCTCGCTCACTGCCCACGAGCTGCATCAGAGCGTCCGTGAGGTCCTGCAGCTCCCGGATGTTGCCCTGGATGCCTTTGCGCTCTGGCTTGTCTCCCCTCTGCTGGGTAAGACTTGGCTGGCAGTGAGAAGCCCAGGCGGAAGGGCTGGAAGGGCGCTGACCGGTGGGGAAGGAGGGGGCAGCTTCTGGAACCTCTGGCCGCTATACATCAGGGGAAGGTGGGACTTGTTTATGTCCTGGAGCTAGCCTTGGCTTTCAGGACCCAGAGCCTGAGAGGTGGCCTGGCTCCTCTGCCCCCGCCTCTCCTTTCTTTGTGCTGGAGGCAGAGGAGGGGCCAAGCCTACCCCTCAGCCTCAGTGCTGCTGGAGCCTGAGCATCAGGAGGGGTGGGGGCGGCGGACAGGGAGGGAGGGGGTGCGTGTTCACCGAGCACGTGGTCTGTGCCACAGCCTGAGCTGGCATTTTGCAAGCAGAGTTTCACCTTATCCTCATGGCCCAGCCTGGTCACGCAGATGAAGAAATTGAGGTTTGGAGCCGTGGGACCAGTGAGTGGTGGGACCAAGATCAGAATGGAAGCCTGGGTGGCCCCCAGCCAGCCTCCTTGAGCTGCATCCTGCTCGGTGGAGGCAGGGAGGAAGGTGGGACCCGGCCCAGGAAGCAGCCACCCCTGAGGATGAGACTTTTCCTGAGGGTGGGGAGGATGAGTGGGAACCCAGCTTCTCTGCAGGGGGTCTCCAGCCTTGCCTGGTTTCTGGCCCGTGATCACCCTGTCCTGCCCTTTCAGGCTGAGATCCCAAGGCGGGCGGGTGGAGTGGGGATGAGGGCAGTGGGGGCCCTCCAGCCCGCAGGCCTGGAGGACATGAGGTGGGGGGGAGCAGGGAGCTCCCTGGGGCCTCAGAATAGGGCTGCTAGCCTGCTGGCTTGGTCAGGAGAGGGGCCAGGAGAGGATGCCCCAGCTGGTGCCGGGACCAGGCATGTTTTCTGTGCTCATTCTCCTCCCTTGTAGAGGAACAGGGGCAAGAAGGGTGTGCCTGGTCCCTGGGCCCCTAGAAGTTTGTGCCTGTGCCCTGGAGGGAGGGTGTGCCCGCTTGGTAGGAGAGGGAGTGCCTGTCTCCCCACCCCCACCCTCTAGTGGGAGCTTCCTGCCCAGCTGCTGCTCTCGCCCACCCTCTTCCTGCTGGTCGATCTCTGGTCTCTTTCGGCCGCTCCCCACCCAGCTCAGCTGCCCCTCCTTCACCCTTCTGGCTGCTGGTCAAGACCGCGGGCCCCTTGGCTTGTGTCTCTGGAAAGCTGGGGGTGGTTTCGTGGGGCCCCTGCCCTGCCTCAGACGCCCTGTCCCTGCAGTGGGGCAGCTTATTTCCTCCCCCACTCCCTCGTCGTTGCATTCCTGCTCCCCCGTCACCGGAACATGAATGGGCTGCCTGTGTGGCCAGTGGGTCACCCTGGGGCACTGCCCCATCCCAGAGGCCCCAGCACGGAGTCAGCGCCCACTTTGTTCGCAGGCTGGGTTCAGGAAGGCTGAAAGGCCACTTCAGCTTTGACTCGGGCCCTCAGAGCTCTTGGTCCCGCACCACGCCCGGAGTGGGTGAGGCGGTGACATATGCCCCAGGGACGGGGTGCTGTCTGCTGGAGCCGCCCTTCAAGCTGGATGTTTGGGAGGGTTTGACCTTCTCCATGCCACTGTCACTCTGCATGGAAAAGGGCTCCAGGGACTGTCGGTCTCGTTGGGGTGACAGCCTCCAGGCAGGAAGGCCCCATCTGGAAGCGTGGGACGGCAGGGTCAGCGCAGGCCTCTTCTGATAACGGGAGTCCTCTGAGCTGCTGCGGCTCAGGGGGTGAGGCTGGCTGGGGACCGTGGACAGTGTCCCGGGGTCCCAGCTAGCCAGTTACCTCATTCGTCTCGCAAGTATGTGCAGAGCAACCCGCCCACAACCTCGTGCCGGGCAGAGAGCTAGATGCTAGGGGTCCGGTGGGGAACAGGAGTGAAAGTGTCCCTGCCCTCAGGGGACTCACCGTCTAAAGTGTGCTGGGAAGGCTTGCCAGGAGCAAGTTGCCAGGAGTGCTTCCTGGTGGAGCCACTGATTCTGGTGGCAGCTGGGTGGCATGGCGTTGAGGCAGGGAGCTTGCAGGATGGAAGATCAGCTGGAGCCCAGAGCTCCCGGGGGAGATGCTGGGGTGGAGGCTGGCCGGGGCGAGGCCCAGGCAGGGCCAGGAGCAGGGGAGAACAGCCCCTTGGGCCTTTGGGCCTCAGTTACCAGCTTTGGGCTCTGCTTCCTAACGGCGGTGCTGGGGCCATCTGTACCACCGGCCCCAGCACCTTCCGTCTGCCACAGCCTCTCGGCTCCAGCCCATCCTGGGCACCGTAGGGAACAGTCAGAGACTGACTCTGCCTGGAACCTGACCCCCTCTCACTTGCTGTGTGGCTTTGTTTTTTTGTTTGGGTTTTTTTTTGTTTCTTTGGCTGAGCCATGCAGCACACGGGATCTTAATTCCCAGACCAGGGATCGAACCCGCGCCCCCTGCAGTGGAAGCGCGGAGTCTTAACCGCTGGACCACCAGGGAAGTCCCTGTTGTGTAACTTTGGACAAGCACCTTAACTTCTCTGAGCCTCATTTTTCTTCTCTGAGCCTCATTTTCATTGGATGAAATGAGGGTAGGGTTATTGCAGGGCAGTTGCCTTTAACCACTTGAAATGGTTTTGGACACTTCGTACCTACTTCAGTTAATATTGGTCATGACTGCGTCCTCGTTGCATTGTTGTTAGCGGGTGGCAGTTGCACTGGTCAGGGCTTCATGGCCGCTTCCCCTGTCGTCCTGCAGAGGTGCAGCTGAAGCCCAAGCACCAGCCCTACAAGCTGGGCCGCCAGTGGCAGGAACTGCTGCTGCGATTCACCGACGCCCCGGACGATGACGTGGCCATGGGTCAGTGCTGCTGCCTGGGCGTCCCCGTCCCAGGGGCCCCCCGGGGCCTGGAGCACGGGCTCCGGGCCCAGCCAGGCCTCCCCTGGCAGGTGGAGCTGCCCTGGCCGAGAGGCAGGGCCGGCATCTGCTCCGGAGGAGGGAGGGATCCCTGAGAGGAGCCCAGGAGGGGTGGGCTGGGGGGGCAGTGAGCAGCTTGAGATAAGCCACGCCCCCTGTCTCTGCACAGCCCGGGGGTTTTCTCAGTGGTGGTGGAGGAGGCTTGGGGACTGGAGACTGGGCCAGCTGGGGAGAGGGCAGAGCTGGCTGCGTGGGGCGTGGGGCGTGGGGCGGCCGGCCGGTGACCCCCTCCTCTCTCCCCAGATGAGCCTTCCCTGCAGTTCCGGAGGAACGTGTTTTTCCCCAAACGGCGGGAGCTCCAGGTGAGGCAGGGATTCCCAGGCGGTACCACCCAGGTCTGGTGCCCTGTGTCCAGCCTCCCCTTGTCCTGACCCCTGGACACTGGTGCCCCACCCAGCTGAGCCACCCCTCCCTGCCACACCGGCCTGCAGATCCACGACAAGGAGGTCCTGCGGCTGCTCTACGAGGAGGCCAAGAGCAACGTGCTGGCCGCTCGGTACCCATGCGACGTGGAGGACTGCGAGGCCCTGGGCGCCCTGGTGTGCCGCGTGCAGCTCGGGCCCTACCAGCCTGGCCAGCCCACTGCCTGTGCCCTGAGGTGAGGGCCAGCGTGACCAGAGGCAGGGGCCTGAGGTGGGGAGGGTGACCTCGGAATCCTGGGTACAAGTGGTCTTGCCAGGTCCTGGAGTCAGGAGGCCCTGACGCTGTGTGACCTTGGGTGAGTCACCCCACCTCTCCGAACCTCCTTTTCCTCGTCCGCTCTAGGCTGAGGAGCCTGGGCAGTGGGAAACGGGGGAAGTGATGTCCGTGAGAGGACCCCCAGAGGTGTGTGAGGGTGGAGCCCGGACTCCGCGTGAGGTCAGGGGGAGTTGGGCTTGTTCTTTTTGCGGGTCGCAGCCAGGGAGTGGCCAAATACTGAGTCCCAGTTGTCAGTGACAGTCTCACTTAGTCTCAAACTCCAGGGACGAGGCCCCATTTCCTGGATGCTCCAGTATGCCGGCTCTGTGCTTCCTACCCGTCTCTCTAGAAGCCGTGCTCTTTGCTGTGTGAATTGGCAGGGCCTGGGGTCATGACGATTGAGTCTACCTGGAAGCAGACCAGGCTGTCTCTGACCTCTGTGAACAATGATCTTGAGGTTTAGAGATACTTCCAAAGAAGATAAACTTTTTTTTTTTTTTAAACTGGTAACAGTTATGTAGTTTTTTTTTTTAATTTAAAAAAAAAATTATTTATTTTATTTATTTTTGGCTACATTGGGTCTTCGTTGCTGCACGCGGGCTTTCTCTACTTGCGGCGAGCGGGGGCTACTCTTCCTTGCGGTGCGTGGGCTTCTCATTGCGGTGGCTTCTCTTGCTGCGGAGCGCTGGCTATAAGACGCGCGGGCTTCAGTAGTTGTGGCGCATGGACTCAGTAGTTGCGGCTCGGCTCTAGAGCGCAGGCTCAGTAGTTGTGGCGCACGGGCTTAGTTGCTCCGCAGCATGTGAGATCTTCCCGGATCAGGGCTCGACCCCATGTCCCCTGCATTGGCAGGCAGATTCTTTTTTTTTTTTTTTTTTTTTTTTAATTTTATTTATTTATTTATTTATTTATTTATTTATTTATGGCTGTGTTGGGTCTTCATTTCTGTGCGAGGGCTTTCTCTAGTTGTGGCAAGCGGGGTCCACTCTTCATCGCGGTGCGCGGGCCTCTCACTGTCGCGGCCTCTCTTGTTGCGGAGCACAGGCTCCAGACGCGCAGGCTCAGTAATTGTGGCTCACGGGCCCAGCCGCTCCGCGGCATGTGGGATCTTCCCAGACCAGGGCTCGAACCCGCGTCCCCTGCATTGGCAGGCAGACTCTCAACCACTGCGCCACCAGGGAAGCCCGGCAGGCGGATTCTTAACCACTGCGCCACCAGGGAAGCCCTGAAGGTGAACTTTGAACACAGCCTGTCCTAGACCCAAGGCTCCAACCCACACCAGCCCTTCAGGGTGCAGTTGTGTTGGGGTGGGAGGATGCACAGAGACAGGGCCCTGTGTCAGGGCCCAGCAGGGGCCACCATGGGCTCAGTGGAGCCTGAGTGATCCCAGCTGAGCTGGCTGGAGGCTGGCAGCCGTAGAAATCCTGGCTCTCGTGATGGGCATGTCTGGTCCTATTGCAAGTGACAGCGAATCCAGCTCAGACTATTTGGACTTGAGGGAGTTTGTCAAGAAATGGATGGGTCTGGGGTGATTGAGATGCAGGGGCTCCGGTTGGGTACCCCCAACCCCAAGACCCTGTCCTCACTCTCCTTGCCCAGCCCTGTGTCCTCTGGGCCAGTTCGCACTCAGGCTCTTGCCTCGTGGTGGCCCGGTGGCCACAATAGTTGCATGTTGGCAAGGAGAGACCTCGTCCCTCACGTGACCAGAGTCCTAAGACTCATCCGGTGACTGGGCCCAGGTCCACCCAGAGGAGACAGAGTGGCCAGGGTGCTGATTGGCTGAGGCCCAGATCCTCCCTTAGGACCTGCCATGAGCCTGCACAGACCCTGTGGACTGAGAGTGGGAAGGTGGGATTTCCAATGATGAGTGGGCGCTGTGGCTGGAAGCAGCGATGTCGGGGGACAGATGATGAAGATGCCCACGGCAGCCCTGTGAAGTGGGGGCAGCCCCCTGGATGCCCGTCCTCATGCCGCCCTGCAGTTGGGCCTCTCTGGGCATCAGGGTCTTTCCTTGCATCAGCCCTGCTGCAGGGCCAGCCATCCCTTCCCATGGCCCGGGGTGTTGGTCCTCCAGAAGCCCCCGCAGGGACCCCTCCCCTCTTCGGTGACAGTGACAACCTCGGCCATATTTGTTTGGCACCCACCACATGCCAGGCACATGCTAGCGCCCGTCCATGTGAGTAGGGATCCGTGTCCTTATTTAAACGTGGAGACATAGGCTTGGAGAGGGCGCTCACTGCTCGTAGGCTGGGCCCCGGCTGCAGTCCACCTGGAAGGGCCAGTGCCTGGCCAGAGTCAGGGGGCTGCCTGAGGGGGAAGAACGGTGCCGTCACGCCAGGATGCTTCCCGACTCTGTGTGTGTGATTGAAAATGCCCTTTCCTTCATGAACCTGTGCTGATGAGTTGCAGGTTGGTGGTTTTTTTACCTCCCTATTTGGCAGAACAGAACGTTGATAGCTCTAGGTCACTTGGACCATTTCTTGGTTGTAAAATCACCAGTTTAGAAATCGAAACCTTCCTCTGGCCACAGTCTGCTTCTGGGGTGGGCCTGGTTTCAGCTCTCATCCCGGTCTCCTGACTTCTCCTTCAGGCCTCTCATGCTGCAGGGATCTCGGCAGTGGGCTCTCTGGGGGTCCGCGTGCGGGGCGCCCCCTGCCCTCCCCACGCCCTGGGAACCTCGGCGCCTCCCCAGCCCGCAGGCATGGAGCCGTCCTCATGCCGGGCCCCATTTTCCTTCCTCCACAGGGAGAAGCTGGACTCCTTCCTCCCTGCCCACCTCTGTAAGCGGGGCCACGGGCTCTTCGCTGCCCTCCGGGGCCGTGGGACCAAGGCCGGAACTGGCGAGCAGGGCCTGCTGAACGCCTACAGCAGGGTGAAGGAGGTGGCCGGCAGCGAGAGCGAGCACGAGGCCTCCCTCAGCCCCCACTACCGCGCCTACCTCCTCAAGTGCCACGAGCTGCCCTTCTACGGGTGAGCGGCTCCCTGGCTGCGGCCACAGCCCCAGGCCCACTGTCCCTCCCTCGGGGCCCGTGAGCCCATCTCCGTTCCCGCTGAGCTCTGTCCTCACGCGAGGTGTGTCCGGATGCCAGCACCTCGGGCCCCGCGGGTCCCAGGCTGGACACTCGTCCTCCCCCTTCCCCGTCATGGGCTAGGACACCGGACAGGTCCTCTCCTTCCTCCTGCCGCAGCCACGTGGTCTACGGACCTGCCCACCTCCCCCTCAGCCAGCTCTCATTCATGCAGGCACGTCTAGCCAATAGCTCCTGTGTGCCTACTGTGCGCCAGCACCCTCTAGGTGCTGGAGACACCTTGGTAAACAAAAGAGAGCGCCATCCCTGCCCGTGAAGAGGCCGTTCTAGTGGCGAGAGAGACAGTGAGCAGTAGAAGCAGAGAACAGACTGCAGGTGGGCACGGGGGCAGCGGGATGGCCCGTGAGGACAGTCACCATACTCCACAGGGTACTGTGCCCAGGCCGCGTGGTGGTGCCGCAGGAGGGGAAACACGTTCAGATTCCAGAGACGTTGAGGGTGGAGTTGAAGGAACTTGCAAGATGTGCGGTACAGGACGTGAAGGAGAGCAGGCAGAGAGGACTCCAGGTTTCTGTCTGAGCAGCTGCAGGGTGGCGTGGTCATCAGCTGAGACAGGATGGTGTGTGGCGGGGGGCAGGTCAGGGAAGGTCGGGGGCTTGTCCTTGGATGTGTTGATTCTGAGACGCTCTCCAGCGACCCAGGTGGCGATCCTAGCGGGCATTTGGGTTTCTGAGTCTATAGAGTTGGGTACTTGGTGAGTCATCAGCATGCAGGTGCTGTTTGAAACCAGGAGCCCCAGGAAGTGAGTGTGGACCAGGCAGAGAAGGAGCCCGGCCAGCAAGGCGGGAGGGTCTACACCAGCCCAGTGGAAGGAGGTGTTGAGGAGGAGGGAGTGACCAAGCCTCAGGTGCTGCTGCTTCAAGGTCAAGTTCAGCTGGTCCCGAGTGGCTGATAGTTGACCTTGGCTCCAGCATCTTGGGGGTAGCAGTGGGTGGAGGACAATGAGAAAAAGAATCAGTGAGTGTAACCAGCTCTCTCAGGAGCTGCGCTGTGAGACGGAGCCCCGGGGCGGAGCAGCAGTGTGGGCGTGGGGCGGCAAAAGGTCTTTAGCTTTTATGGTGAGTGAGATGCGTGTGTGCTGATAGGATCGAATAGAGAGTGAAAAATTGAGGTGCGGGCGGGCAAGTGGCCGCTCTTTGGGTTGCTTCAGTTCCTCAGCTGATTAGGAGTCCCAGCCCTGAACCGAGCCTGTGGGAGTCTTCCCGGAGTGGGAGCACTGGGCCGTGCTCGGCGCTGCTCTTGGAACTGAAGGTAGAGCGTGCTTGTCTCCAGTCCTGTCCTCGCGGCTGCAGGATTTTTTTTTTTTTTTAATAAATTTATTTTATTTTTTTATTATTTTTGGCTGGGTTGGGTCTTCGTTGCTGTGCACGGGCTTTCTCTAGTTGCAGCGAGCGTGGGCTGCTCTTCGTTGCGGTGCGTGGGCTTCTCATTGCAGTGGTTTCTCTTGTTGTGGAGCACGGGCTCTAGGCACGTGGGCTTCAATAGTTGCAGCACGCGGGCTCAGTAGTTGTGGCTCGCGGGCTCTAGAGCGCAGGCTCAGTAGTTGCGGCGCACAGGCTTAGTTGCTCCGCAGCATGTGGGATCTTCCTGGACCAGGGCTCGAACCCGTGTCTCCTGCATTGGCAGGTGGATTCTTAACCACTGCGCCACCATAGAAGCCTGGGGCTGCAGGATTTAACTAGGGCTCTGGCTTAGCCAGGGGTGAGGGCGTGTGGGCGAAGGCCCAGGGCAGCCAGAGAGGAAGAGGCCGTGACGGGGCAGGATGGAAGGGGGACAGCTCAGCGGGTGGGCGTCCCAAGGCTGATGCACCCTTTCCCTTTCTCAGTGTCGAGTCCTGAAGCTGCTTCCCTGCCTGGGCAGCCCCTGGGGGACGGTGGGCAGCGGGGCTCTCCCAGCCTCCAGCAACCACAGCCCCCAGACCCTGAGCCCTCGGGCTCCTGGCTGTTCCCTGAACGTAGCTTGCTCTGTCCCACACCTGGGCTCATGCTCTGCCCTCTGCCTGCAGTGCCCACCCTTCGCCGTGCCACCCAGTTCGTCCTCTGCCTGTTCAAACCCGCCTGTCCTGCCTGATCAGCTCAGATGCCACCACCTCCGCGAAGCCTCCCTCTCGCCGTCCCCTCAGTTTCTCCCTCCCCTGGGGTGGGTTTCCATTTAACCTTCAGTCACCCAAACAGCTTAAGCTTCTCAGGTGCCTGGGACAGGGCCTGGCCAGAGCATCCCCTGGTGGGTGAACCCAGACCCTGGGCCATCTGTTCTCGCTGCTGGAGGGGACAGCCTAACACCACTTTCCCTCCCCAGGTCTGCCTTTTTCCACGGCGAGATTGACAAGCCAGCCCAGGGCTTTTTGCACCGCGGCGGGCAAAAGCCAGTGTCTGTGGCCATCAGTCTGGAGGGCGTGCATGTCATTGACAGCAGGGAGAAGGTACCTGCTGCTCCTCCAGAGTGGGACCTGGAGTGGGGGCCTCATTGCAGAGGAAGGGAGTGGGGTCATTACCCAGGCCTTCCTGGTTCCCTCAGGCTTCTGGTTGGCCTGGGAGCAGGGTGGGCGGCCTGTCTGGCCTCCTTCCCTCAGATGTCCCTGGGGCTTCCACTGTCATCCTGGGGCTTCCCTGGGTCTGCTGTGGGTCAGCCTTTCTGCCCAGGCTGCTAAGCAGGGCGGTGGCCGGGACAGGGGGAGGCTGCAGCTGGTGGAGAGAGGCTGGTAGGGCCTGGCCGCTCTGCCTGGCCAGTGGCTGGAGACTAGCTGGTGGTTTTCCCAGAAAGCCCTGCGACTGGGAGCCCGCCTGGCTGGCTGAGTCCTGCTCCTCCTCTCCCGCATGTGGTGCTGGGTGTCTCGGCTGCCTGGGTAGAAGGTGGTGTCGGCAGCCTGCCCTGTGGGCCTCTCTGCACCTGGTCAGGGGTCCCTGCTAAGCCAGCAGAGAAGTTTGGGGGAGACTTCTGGTTGTCCCCAGAGAGGGATCCCAGCCCTTCCTGGGCATCTGTGCCCCAGCATGCCAGGCCCAGATCCGGCCTCCTGCTGAGATGCTACCCAGCTGCTCTCAGGGGGAAGGTCTCCCCTCCCCACCTTCCTTCCCCCGAGTCACTGCCCCAGCTGTCAGGAGCTTGACCCGCTGATGAGAAGTGTGTGGTTTAGGGGGTCTCATGCTCCCTGGACCACAGCCTCCTTAGAGGATCTGATGGAAGCGGGGCTTCTTCTCCTGAGAGAAGCTCACACTTGAGCTTAGGCTCAGCCTTGGAGGTAAATAGCCTGGCCAGGTGTATCCTCCTGGTGATGCCCACGTGGGATGGGGCAGGGGAGCAGGCCTCTGCCCAGAGGAGTCCAGGCTCTGTGTCTCCCGCTGGCCAGCACGTCCTGCTGGGCCTGCGCTTCCAGGAGCTGTCGTGGGACCACACCTCTCCCGAGGAGGAAGAGTCTGCCCTGTGGCTGGAGTTCGACGGGGACAGCGAGGGCACACCGGTCAACAAGCTCCTCAAGGTCTACTCCAAGCAGGTAGTGGTGGGTGCTGCCTGCGCCGGGGCTGGGGATGGGGCTCAGGGGTCCCAGACTATTGGAGGCTCCAGGCTGGGTGGCAAGGAGCTGAGAGGGCTGCTGAGGGCCTGGGGACCAGGCGGCCGGCTCCTGCTGACCGGGAGCCACCCTTGCGGGTTTGGGAGGCCCGGCCAGCTGGCGGGGCAGCTGCCGTCGGGGCAGTGATTGATGGAGGGCTGCCCGGTGCTGTGTGACCAGCCCGCACTGGCTCCCTCGGTCCTTGAGCCCCCGGTGAGCGGGGCTCTCAGGTGACGAGCAGGCATGGAATGGCTGAGACCCCCTCTTTGCCTTTGTTCCACTTTCATCCGTTTGGCACCTGGTCTTCCCACCTGAACCTCCATCCCCGCCCCTTCCCCTCCCACCCTGGTTTCTCCAGGAGGGCCCTTCCAGGACTCAGGGCCTCGTTGCTCTCCGCCCCAAGCACAGAGACGGGCTCCAGGGACTCCTGTGAAAGCACGTGCCCCCTCCTGCCGCCACCTCGGGCCCCCCGGCCCGCCACAGCCGGGCTTCTCCCGTTGCTCCCTCTGCGCCTTCCTTCCCACCACTGCATCCACTGCTCCAACCCCAGCAGCCTCTGCCCTGCCACACCCGCCACCCGCTACCCGGGTGCCTGCTCTCGCTCCTGCAGGCTCCTCCCGCCTCCTGCCTTTCCCCCACCCCCCGGTCTCCCCTGCTGGGCCTCCTCTCCAGGGCCTCGCAAGGGAGTTCTCTCCCTGTCTAGCTCTTCCCTCTCTCATCTTTGAACACTCGGCCGTTCCAACCTTTATGCTGATGACATCATATTTTCTACATCACTCTTAGTTCCCCGATCAGGGATCAAACCCATGCCCCCTGTGGTGGAAGTGCGGAGTCCTAACCACTGGACCGCCAAGGAATTCTGTAGACTTCTTTTTTAAGTAAACGTTTTATTGAATTATAATATACATGCAGAAAAGTGCCCAACTCTCTTTTTTTTTAAATATATAAATCTATTTATCTATTTATTTATTTATTTTTGGCTGTGTTGGGTCCTGGTTGCTGTGCGCGGGCTTTCTTTAGATGCGGCAAGAGGGGGCTACTCTTCGTTGCGGTGCGCGGGCTTCTCATTGCGGTGGCTTCTCTTGTTGAGCATGGGCTCTAGGCGCACGGGCTTCAGTAGTTGTGGCACATGGGCTCAGTAGTTGTGGCTCACGGGCTCTAGAGTGCAGGCTTGGTAGTTGTGGCGCACGGGCTTAGTTGCTCCTCGGCATGTGGGATCTTCCCGGACTAGGGCTCGAACCCGTGTCCCCTGCATTGGCAGGCGGATTCTTAACCACTGCGCCACCAAGGAAGCCCCCCATCTCTTAATCTCAACAAATTTCCCCAAAGAAACCCATGTAACACCTTTCAGATTAAGAAAGACCCCTTGAGCCCTCTCCCAGCCTTGCCCCCCACCAGTGGACCTCCACATCCTGACTTGTGTCACCCCAGAGTCGTTCTGCCTGGTTTTGAGCCTTAGGGCAGTGGGTTCCCACAGTGTGTTCTGTTCTGCCCGGTGTCTTGCACTCAGCCCTGTGTCTGTGAGCTCCGTCCTCGTCCCCACTGCAGGTGGCAGCGCTTTGGTCTTTCATGCGGCTCTCGGGTGTTCCCACGTGTGAATTTGTTAGTGTTGACTTTTCCGTCCCATTGCGGACGGGCACTTGGGTCTCCAGTTCGGGACTGTTGCAGACAACGCTGCGTGATCGGTGTTGCACATGTCCTCTGTGTGCGCCCAGGAGCCGACAGGCCGGGTCGCAGGCAGGCGCCGTGCTCGGCGCTCGCCCACGGTGGCCGCATGCTGGCTGCTCCAGTAGTTAGTATTGTCATCTTGAACGTTCAGCCAGTCTGGTGGGTGAGGAGGGGTAGCTCCTTGTGTTTTCTTCCTTTATTATTTAGTCAACTTTGTTGAGGTATAATTTACAATAAGAGTGAGTTTTAACACGTTCACACACCCTTGTGACCACTGCCACCACAGGCAAGCTATGGAGCCGCTTATTTGCCATCCGTGTATCTTCCTAGAGGCGAAATGTCTATTCACATCTTTTGCCCATTTTTTAATTGGCATTATTTCCATCACCCCCAAATCTCCGTGTGGTTTTAATTGGCAACACACAAACACACACACACACACACACACACACACTAATGAGGTTGAGGATCTTTTATGTGTGTATCCACCATCTGGATATCCTGTTTGTTGAAGTCTTTTGCCAATTTTTCTTTGGGGTTGTGCTTTTTTTTTTAAATTGTTTTGTACATTCCGCTTCTGATTGAAGACTCATCTCTTCACCTGCTACTTGACACCTCCCCTTAGCTATCCCTAGAGTTTAGCTTTCTCCAGAATGTCATATAAACACATGCATCATATTTATCCAGGAGAAGTGGAGATATATGTCCACACAAGACTTATACTAAGATATTCATAGCAGCTTCGTTTGTCTTAACCAAAGAATTGGAAACAACATACATGTCTGTCAACTGGTAGATAGATAAACAAATAGTGGTCCAGCCCTACAGTATATATACTGTATGCAGCCCTTTGACGCTGGCCTCCTTCGCTAAGCTTCATGCTCCTGAGGTTCATCCACATTTCGTGGTATAACAGTTCATTCCTTTTGATTGTTGAATAGTATTCCAGTGTATGGATACACTACGGGTCAGCTCTTCACCCACTTGTTTGGGTTGTTTCCAGTTTGGGGCTTTTGTGAATAAAGCTGCTCTAAGCATTTGTGTACAGGCTATTGTGTGGGCGTATGCCTTCACTTCTCTTGCATAAATACCTAGGAATGGGATTACTGGATTGTATGATAAACATATGATCAGCTTTACTAGAAACTACCAAACGGTTTTCCAAAGTGACTGTACCATTTTGTCATCCCACCAGCAATGTCTGAGAGTTCCAGTAGCTCCGCATCCTTACCCAGCACTTGGTGTTATCAGTTTTTGTTTGTTTGTTTGCCATTCTAATAACTATATGGTAGTGATAAGTCATTGTGGTTTTAATTTGCATTTTCATAATGAGTAATGATGTTGATCATCCATCCGTGTGTTCATTTGCTATCCATTGGTCTTCTTTGATGGAATGTCTGTTCAAATCATTTGCCCATTTTTTTTCTTTTTTAATTTTTTTTTTTTAACATCTTTGTTGGAGTATAATTGCTTCACCATGGTGTGCCAGTTTCCGCTCTACAACAAAGTGAATCAGCTATACATACACACATATCCCCATATCTCCTCCCTCTTGCGTCTCCCTCCCACCCTCCCTATCCCACCCCTCTAGGTGGTCACAAAGCACCGAGCTGATCTCCCTGTGCTATGTGGCTGCTTCCTACTAGCTATCTATTTTACATTTGGTAGTGTGTATATGTCCATGCCACTCTCTCACTTTGTCCCAGCTTACCCTTCCCCTTCCCTGTGTCCTCAAGTCCATTCTCTACATCTGCATCTTTATTCCTGTCCTGCCCCTAGGTTCTTTTTTTTTTTTTTTTTAATATTTATTTATTTACTTTATTTATTTATTTTTGGCTGTGTTGGGTCCTCGTTTCTGTGCGAGGTCTTTCTCCAGTTGCGGTGAGCGGGGGCTACTCTTCATCGCGGTGCGCGGGCCTCTCACTGTCGCGGCCTCTCCATTGCGGAGCACAGGCTCCAGACGCGCAGGCTCAGTAGTTGTGGCTCACGGGCTTAGTTGCTCCGTGGCATGTGGGATCTTCCCAGACCAGGGCTCGAACCCGTGTCCCCTGCCTTGGCAGGCAGATTCTTAACCACTGCGCCACCAGGGAAGCCCTGCCCCTAGGTTCTTCATAACCAATTTTTTGTTGTTGTTTTTAGATTCCATATATATGTGTTAGCATACGGTATTTGTTTTTCTCTTTTTGACTTACTTCACTCTGTATGACAGACTCTAGGTCCATCCACCTCACTACAAATAACTCGATTTCGTTTCTTTTTATGGCTGGGTAATATTCCATTGTATATATGGCCCACATCTTCTTTATCCATTCACCTGTCGATGGACACTTAGGTTGTTTCCATGTCCTGGCTATTGTAAATAGAGCTGCAGTGAACATTGTGGTACATGACTCTTTTTGAATTATGGTTTTCTCAGGGTATATGTCCAGTAGTGGGATTGCTGGGTCATATGGTAGTTCTATTTTTAGTTTTTTAAGGAGCCTCCATACTGTTCTCCATAGTGGCTGTATCAATTTACATTCCCACCAACAGTGCAAGAGGATTCCCCTTGTCCATTTTTTTTTCCTTTGTCCATTTTTAAAATTGGGTTATTTGTTTTCTTACCGAGCTGTAAGAGTTCATTATGTATTCTGCCTACCAGTCCCTTATCAGATACATATTTTGCAAATGTCTTCTTTCAGTCTATAACTTGATTTCTTTTCCTAAAAAATGTCTTTTAAAAAGATGTTCTTAAATCTTCCAGTCCATTTATTTTATATCTCCATTTATTTGTCTTTGATTTCTTTCACTAACATTTTATGGTGTTCAGCATACAAGTCTTGTGCATCTTTTATTAGATTTATCTCCCCCTCCCCCTTTTTTGGTGCTACCAGAGATGGTACTATTTTTAATTTCAATTTCCAGTTATTCATTGTGGTGTATAGAAATGCAGCTGATTCTCTTACCATATATCCTTTTATCCTGTAACCCTGTTAAACTCACTCACTATTTCTAGTATCTTTTTTGCAGATTCTTTGTGATTTTCTGTGTGGACAGTTAACATTGTCTATGAACAGGGACAGTTGTATTCTAACTTTCCAGTCTGTGTGCCTCTCAGTTGTCTTGGCCGATAGCACTGCCTCGGATCCCCGTTAACGGTGGTGAGTAGGTGTGAGCAGACATCCTTGACTTGAGGGGAAAGCATTCAGTCTTTTTTTTTTTTAATATAAATTTATTTATTTATTTTTGGCTGTGTTGGGTCTTTGTTGCTGCTTGCGGGCTTTCTCTAGTTGCGGTGAGCCGGGGCTACTCTTCGTTGTGGTGCGTGGACTTCTCATTGCGGTGGCTTCTCTTGTTGCAGAGCGCGGGCTCCAAGCGTGCGGGCTTCAGTAGTTGTGGCACGCGGGCTCTAGAGCGCAGGCTCAGCAGTTGTGGCGCACGGGCTTAGTTGCTCTGCGGCATGTGGGATCTTCCCGGACCAGGGCTCGAACCCGTGTCCCCTGCATTGGCAGGCGGATTCTTAACCACTGCGCCACCAGGGAAGCCCAAGCATTCAGTCTTGCTCTGAGTAAGTGTGGTGTTAGCTGTGCGTTTTTCATAGACGCCCGTCATCAGGTTAAGGAAGTTCCCGTCCATTTCTAGTTTGCTGAGTTTTATCCCGAATGGATATTTCGTCTTGTCGGATGTGGCTGAGGTACAGTGGCCGCAACCTCAGGAACCTCCCCGAACCTCAGGAGCATCAAACGGTGTTAGAGAAACTCAGAGGGCTCAGGGCCTGTCCCCACCGGCTGCCCGCTGCCCAGCGCCCCTCTCAGCTCAGCGCAGTTCCCTCAGGGAGGAGAGGAGGCCGGTGTGGAGCCCGGACCCGCCTGTGCACGGTTTCCTGCCCTGCTCCTCCTGCGCAGGGTGGCTTGTGTGGCTCTGGGGAGGCCTCGGGCCACCCCGTCGGGCAGGTGGGCACCGGCTGCCCCCTTGGCCTCTGACCCTGCTCCCCAGCGGGTTCTCTTCTTACGACATGAGGCAGGCATGTGTCCACCTCAGTCCCTGCTGTGTCCTGCCGCCTGCAGCGGGGTGACACTTCATAAACACGTGCTGCCTAAGCGACACCACCTGCTGGCAGCTTTCTGTCTGTGGGTCTGCGATCCCCTGCCATCCCCACCATATGGTGCCCAGACCGTGCCCGCTGACATCTGGTCACATCACCTTTTATGTCAACATGCGTAGTGTTTCCAGTTTGTTGAGAAGACGTCACTTTAGAAGAATGTGCCCAGAGGGAGCCGCCTTCCCCACCCGGTGACCTCACCACCGCCTTCTCCTTGGCTGCGGGTTCTTCTCTCAGCAAACGCACATGCCGAGAGCCCTGCCCTCCTCCTCCCTCCCGACCTGCGCCTTCTAACTGCCTTCCTTCTTTCCCACCCCATCTCTGACCCCTGAAGTCCCCCCACATGGGAGGCCTCCCCTGCCCCTGGCCCACAGAGCACACCACCCCCCCTTCCTTCCTTGCGTAAAGGGTGTTGGTTTCCTCACTGCCTCCCCCACCAGAGGGCAGGGGGCTGTGGGTTCGGTTCATCTGGCTCTGCAGCAGGTAGGGAGAGGTGGGCCTGGGCCAGGGCTCCCCCCCAGGCCTCACGCCGGCCCTCTCTCCCCCCCAGGCCGAACTGATGAGCAGCCTCATCGAGTACTGCATCGAGCTGAGCCAGGCCGCGGAGCCCGCCGCCCCCCAGGAGAGTGCAGCCGGCGCCGCCTCGGCCCCTGGCAACTCACCACCCGCCACTCAACGCCCCCAGCTGCGGAGGCAGGGCAGCGTGGTGTGCAGCCGGATCCAGCATCTCTCCACCATCGACTACGTGGAGGAGGGTGAGCGACCCCCTCGCGGTGTACACGTGTACCTACACGCGGGCACACGCACGCCACGGGGCGCTCTGGAGGGTAGGGAGGTGGGGAGCAATTCCAGACCCGGTGAGTTAGCCTCCAGCGGCAGGACCTGGCTTGGGGGGTGAGGGGCAGGCTGGGCACCAGTGTCCCATCGTCTGGACTCTGCGACAGGGAATCTGAGGCCTCCGGGGCTCCGGCAGTAAGAGCCCTTCTCCATCCCTTCTCACTGCTGCGTCCACAGACGTGTCCAGATGTGAAAAACTAGAAACTACCGGTGTCTGTTATTAAAGGTGTGGGTACAAGAACAATGGGCCCACACCCTGTGGGATCAGTGCAGCTGGTAAAGATGCCATACGTACCCTAGTGCACTGTGGTGTCTTGGATCGAGTCCCAGCACAGACAGCGGACATTGTGGAAGAACAGGTGAAATCCACAGGTTTGCAGCTTAGTTAATAAAGCTATACCAGTGTTCTTAGCTGTGGCACGGACTGTGGTAACAGACGGACCGTGCTGACACAGGAGAGGCTTATGAGGATATGCAGGAACTCTGTGTATTATCTTTGCAACTTTTCAGTAAGTCTAGAGTTATTCCAAAATAAAAAGGGATTTTTTGGGGGTTTTTTGGGTTCTCAAATGGCAAGATGTTCACAAAATAGCACTGAGTAGAAAAAATCAGGTACTAGGAGAAAATCAGGTACGAGTACTAGGTACGAGGTGCTCATTAGCATGCGAGACAGCGTCCACGTGCACAAGGAGGGAGAGACCCCTCTGCAGCCATCAGCTGCTGTAATTTTCCTTTTTTATTCGTGCTTCTTTCTGGCATTTAAATTTTTACAAGCATGTCATTTTTATCATCGGAAAAAGCAAAATAATTTATAATTTTTCTCTGACACACTTGTTACCTACCACAGTTGCTGTCTTCCTCTCCTAGTGAGCTCAGCCCCTTCCCCCCCCATCCCCTGTCGTTGGACATCATAGTTACAGTTGACCCTTGAACAACACCGGTTTGCGCTGCGCGGATCCACTTACATGCGGGTCTTTTTCAGTAGTAAATACTGTAGTACTACACGATCCATGGTTGGTTGAGTCGGTGGATAAGGAGGAACCACGGGTATAGGAAGGGCCAACTATAAGTTATACCCAGATTTCCGACTGTGCAGAGGGTTGGCATTGTCCGAGGGCTGACTGTATTTCTGGTTCTCAGCTACTACAAACAACATACCTGTAGCCAAATCCTTACCTGGAATCTGAACTGTTTCCTCAGGATAAATTCCTAGAAATGGGGTTGCTGGGTCAAAGTGTGTGCCCACTGTACCCGTCCCAGGAGAAAAGGAGGCACCTGCCTTCCCCACCCTCACCCACGATGGGTGTTATCGTCCTGAGGGGCAGAGAACTCATTGGAGTTGGGGTTTGGATACTGGTGAAGTGGGATCATTTTTACATGCTTGATCACGTACAGTTTCTTCATGCATTACTGTTCATTTCTGTTGCCTATTTTTCTTTTGTTGCTTGATTTTTTAAACTAACGTCTTAGGTTAATATGGTGTATTTGTTAGAATTAATGAACCGATATGATGCAGTATTATTAACTGAAGTCCTTAGTTTTAACCTAACGTCCTTTTTCAGTCCCAGGGTCCCATCCAGGACACCACACTACATTTGGTTATCATGTCTCCTTAGGCTCCTCTTGGCTGTGACAAGTTACTCAGACTTTCCTTGTTTTTTGATGACCTTGACAGTCTTGAGGCGTACTTGTCGGGGATATCGTAGGATGCCCCTTTATTGGAATTTCTCTTATGATTTTCTCATTATTAGACGGGGTTATGGGTTTTGGGGAGGAAGATCACAGAGGTAACATGCCATTTTTATTACATCATATCAAAGGTACCTTATCAACATGATTTATGACTGTTGATAACCTTGATCACCTGGCTTGAAATTTTTAACTTTTAAGAAGTCTTTTTAGGGACTTCCCCGGCGGTCCAGTGGTTAGGACTCTAGGCTTCCACTGCCGGGGCCCTGGTCAGGGAACTAAGATCCCGCAAGCCTCGTAGTGAGGCCAAAAAAAGGAAGTCTTTTTATCTCATTGAGGGTTACCTTCAGCCAGTAGTATATGTTATAGGTATTTTGTGGTTTTGGTCTGTTCTTTTTTTCTTCTTTTTTTTTTTTGTAATTGAATTATAGTTGACATACAATACATTATATATTGTGATATATATAGTGATTTTGACAAACATAGTGATTCAGTATTTTTATATGTTACGAAATGATCATAAGTCTAGTTACCATCTGTCACCATACAGAGTTATTACAATATTATTGACCATATTCCGTATGCCGTATATTACATCCCTGTGACTTACAGCTGGAAGTTTGTACACCTCTCTGGTCTCTTCTTGAACAGGTTTAGACAGCACAGCAGGCCCAGCATCAAACGCAAACCCTGGTGGCCTCTGATTTGGAGGCTGGCCACCCACCCCACGTGTCCTGTCGCTGGTGGGAGAGCTGGGGTGGGGCTGAGGCTCACAGAGCCGGCAGGAGTGAAGAGGGGAGCTCATCCTGAACAGGCTCCAGAAGGGGCTCCCCTGGGGCTGGGCCCCCTTCCCGGGAAGCCCTCCCCTCAGTGTGTCCCTCTTGCTCCCCGACAGGCGAGCAGATCAAGCGGGTGAAACCGAAACGCAGCACGTCCTTCTTCAGCCGGCAACTCTCCCTGGGCCAGGGGAGCTACACCGTGGTGCAGCCCACTGAGAGCCTGGAGCAGGGCTGAGGGCCGCAGTGCCTGGCAGGAGGGCATGGGGGCAGCCCCCGGGCCTGGCCCAGCATCATGCTACCTGAGGGGGGAGCGCTGGGAGGAGGGCAGCCTCGGCGTGTGGACAAGTCACTTCTGTACCTGGGACGCTGCCCGGGCTGTGCTGTGCAGAGCCGGCTGGGGGCTGCTGCAGGGTCCCTCCTGCAGCCTGCCTGCCCTCCCCCCGGACGCCAGGCCCCGCTGCAGTCTCAGGACCAATCTGACCAGGTTCCGGCCGCCCCCTCCCACCCAGGGACTCGCCTTTGTGCCCCTCTCAAAACGGACAGTATCCCCTGCCCTGAAGTCCCCGCTGGAGGCAGGTGTCCCCACTGGAGGAGGAATAGGGCTCAGGACACTTGGGCGTACTGTGTGTCTTTGGTCTTTCCCCTGGACTTTGGTGACCACATCCCCGCATTCCTTCTGCTGCATTCCAGCCCACACCACCAGGCTGGGACGTGGCCCTGCAGGGAGAGGGCAGGGGACCTCCCTGGATTGAAACACAGCAGGAACAGAGAAGGTGAGGCCCCCACCAAGCCCTCCCCGGCTGGATGGAACTGGATGGCCCCTGCGCCCCTCACTCAGGCCTCTCTTGCGGGCAGGAGACACTCTGACCAGAAGGAAAGTGTGCTTGCTCATCTTTGGTGATGTCACTGTGCTGGGAGCTGGCTGTCCTGTGGACCAACAAGTCCACTGGACCCACACTCCACACCCGGAGGAGCTCCCAAACCCCCTTGGGCTGCAGGTTTTAGTTTTGATCTTTCTTTGTCTGCTTCGGTTCCATGAAGCTGTGAACTTGGGCAACTCACAAGGATGCTGCCGCCGGCCTCGGAGCCGCTGGCGCTCCTTCCAGGATGGCGCTGTGGTTTCACCCGGCCTGAGCCAGGGGGCCGGCCCATGCACGGGAAAGCCCAGGACGGGAGTGGTCTCCTCCTTCCCGAGGACCTTGTAGGGAGGCTGGATGTGGCCTGGGCGTGGCTCTTCCCACACCCACCTGCCTTCCCCCGGACGAGCTGGCCTCGGGGAGGGCCTCCCAGCCCTCGGGCTCCTCCGTGGTAGGTCCCTGGCTTTCCTGAGTGCTTCCTGGGACTTGAGGCAGTCCCAGCTCAGCACAGGCTTTGCTTTGTCTTCCCTTCCCAGGGGAGAATGTGGGAGAGGAAATGTGAATCTCTTGTCTCCGGATTTCCAGTCACCTCCTTCTCCCTTTGGTGACTCTTGAACACTCCAGATGTTTCGAGGTGGCTTGTCTTTCAGCAGTAGGGACTTTGTTATCTGACATCATAAATAGGCGTCTCCAGTCTTTTGGAATGTCCTAGCCAAAGGACATCTCATCTCTCCTCCTGGAGTCCCTCCCTGGCTCCCAGCCCTCTGGTTATCTTATCCCACTCACTGTTTTGATGCCAGGTGAATTCTTATCTGATGGGTTGAGGGGCCTGAGGGTGTGTGTGTGTGTGTGTGTGTGTGTACACACAGATTACTTGTTTTGACTCTTCAGCCTCTTTTTCCTATTTTCTTAGCATCCATTGTGCCTTAACTTTTTCTGCCTGCCCTTTCGGGCAAAGCAGTATTTTACTAAATGTCCTTTGAATATTCTTATCCCTTCGTATCATGTGACTTATTAATAATAAAATCAATTTCCAGCAAATTTTGGGGTGGTTTATGATATGAAATAACGAGAGTGTGTTAATTACAGCCTGGGAGTTAATTATAGGCTGTGTATTTGCTTTTCATCAAATGTGCATGAAGGAATGCAGCCCGCTGGGCTTGCCAAGCTAGACACAGTTGGAGAACCCAGAGTAAAGCTTTTTAGTCTCAGCGGTTGGTGAGGGACTCCCAGGGTGGGAAGGTCCAAGAGGGCTTTTGGGGTTCATGGTGGGAGCCAAGGTGACAGCTCTGCAAGGAGCAGGGGAACGAGGAGCTGGCGGTGGGCAGGCAGACGCTTTGTCCCTGTCCAGTGAACCTAACTGGCCCAGCCTGCTGGACCCTGTGCTGTCAGCTCACACCTCACACTCTGGGCTTGGGACCCAGGGCCCAGTCTGGATGCCAGTGCCTCAGGGGAGAGGCCAGAGAACCCAGGAGGTCTGGGGGGTTCTCCTACCAGCCCTGAGGTCTCCTCGTGCCCCGGGCCTGGCCAGGAGGCAGTCTGTTTCCCACAGGTGCTGTTGGCGGGTGGGCACGGGACAGCACGAGACCCACACACCAGAGCACTGGGAGCCCCGCAGGAGGCAGCAGTGGTGACTGTGGGCTTGGGCCCTGGAGGGTGGGCACTGTCTGGGGGCTTGGGGTTCACACTGAACATTTCAGGAGCTGGAAGTAGCAAGCCACGTGTCCCGGTAATAGTGCAGTTCCAGGACTAGGGCCCCTCCCCTTGGGCGTCTGTGACAGTGAATGGGGTCCTCTGCGTGGCATGGGCAGCAGGACACCACGGTCGTGGGCACTTACATGAGGCATCTTGAGCCTCTTCTTCTTGATGGGAATGATAATAGTACTCACCTCCTAGGGTTATTGGGGTGCTTCAGGGCCTGGTGTTGACAGGCACTCGATAGGCATTAGCTATTTTCATCATCTCTAAAAGTCCTGTATCTGGAAAGCTGGGTGGGAGAAAGGGATCCATCTGAGAGGCCAGGCCCTGCCGATGGCACACACACACACCCCCACCCCCACCCCACCCCCCGCTGTGGTGGGGAAGGGAGCGCCGACTGCCTGGGGCCTGGCAGGCCTGGAGCCCTTCCTCTCACCCAGGCCCCTCTGCCCTCACCACCTGCGCTAGTTTCCTAGGGCTGGTGTAGCAAATGACCACGACCTTTTATTTCATTTTTTTGGCCGCTTGCAGGATCTTAGTTCCCTGACCACGGATTGAAGCCGGGTCCACAGCAGTGAAAGCTCCGAGTCCTAACCACTGGACTGCCAGGGTATTCTCAACCATGGTCTTTTAAAACAACACACAGTGGGGACTTCCCTGGCAGTCTAGTGGTTGAGACTTCCCCTTCCAATGCAGGGGGTGTGGGTTCGATCCCTGGCTGGGGAGCTGGGATCCCACATGCCTCGCGGCTGGGAAGCCAAAACGTAAAACAGAGGCAATGTTGTAGTAAATTCAATAAAGACTTTTTAAATGGTCCACATCAAAAAAATAAGTAAGTAAATCTTTTAAAAAATAAGTAAAACAACACACAGGGAATTCCCTGGTGGTACAGTGATTAGGACTCCACGCTTTCACTGCCAAGGGCTGGGGTTCTATCCCTGGTCGGGGAAGTAAGATCCCACAAGCCGCGTGCTGTGGCCAAATAAATAAATAAATATAAAACAACCACATTCAGGATCTCACAGTTCTGGACATCATAGTCTGAAATGAGTCTCCCTGGGCTGAGATCAAGGTGTCGGCATGGCTGCATTCCTTCTGGAGGCTGCGGGGAGAATCCATTCCCTTTGCTCGTGGCCCCTTCCTCCATCTTCACAGCCAGTCATGTAACCTAGCATTCATCGGCCCCGGGGTTAGGATGCAGACATCTTGGGAGGCCTTTTTCTGTCCACCACACCACGTTCTCTGCCATGGGCCCCCCTGCTTTGTGCTCTGGGCAGTGATGCTTGCCTCTTCTCTGCCCGGCTCTGACAAGGCCTCCCTGCGCCGTGGCCTGGTTGTCAGGTGAGAAGCAGCGGCTGCCAGTCTGTGCGAAGGCTCAGCAGACTCAGGGACCCCCTCCCAGGGCCGCGGAGGCACTTGTGCTCCAGGCTGGCCTCTCTGTGGCTAGCTCCGCCCAGGCCTCCTCCCCAGGACCACCGCCCAGTCTCCCCCTAGTTCTGCAGGTGTTTCATGGGCATAAATTCAGAACGTGTCTCTCCCACCCCACAGGTGCACACCATTTCAGTCACCAGCGGGCTCTCCTCCACAGAAGGGCCTTTGTGCTCTCCTGTGCCCACCAGGCTGGCAGAAGGAGAGAAGGGGGCACTGCCCACCCAGACCACCTCACTGTGCTTGTCGTTCCCCTGCCCCGCCCCCTTCTCCCAGGCTCAGTTCAGCCTTCACTGCTCGTGGCGTGCCGGCCACGGCCATTGCTCCAGGTGCAGCTGGAGAGAGACCGGCCAACCCCTGGAGACCCCGCCTTGTGTCTGTCCTGGAGGGGGACGTGCACACGCGAAGATGGAGAGGCCTCTTGGTTCTCTGAGGGCCGGGAGCCCATGATCCCAATTCCATGCACCCGTGAGATGGCCAAAGGGGACAGGGCAGGGAGCCCCGCTGGGAACCAGATCCTGGTAGGCAAACTGGCTCCGCGTGGCCAGCAGGGTGGGTCCTGCAAGGTCCCCTGGGAGTCAGCTTCCTGGTCTGTGACGCACTCTGCCCCCCTCCCTTCCATGCAGGTGGGGCGTTTTCCCACTGCCTCCCCATGGGCACCCCAAGGCCGGGCCCCGGTTTACGCATCCCCACGAGGCAGCACTGGCCCAAGTCCAGGCTCCGTCGCAGCGGGTGCTCAGCAATGTGGACAGGACAGTGAGGGCAGCAGCATCGACTCCGGGCCTCCCTCCCCCACCCTCTGCACACAGACGCGGGCCTGCCCGGGGCTGAGTCACCTGGACTGAATGAAGTTCAAGCTTCAGGGCCCTTTCTTTAGCAGGAGTCCCTTCCGAGTCCCTGGGAGGGCCTAGCAGTGTGTTCTATGGTTTTGTAAAATTTTTGAAAAAGTAGGATTTAAATAATTTTCTTTTTTTTTGGCCGTGCCACGTGGCTTGTGGGATCTTAGTTCCCTGACCAGGGATTGAACCCGGGCGCCTGGCAGTGAAAGCGCTGAATCCTAACCACTGGACTGCCAGGGAATTCCCTAAATAATTATTTTTTTTAAAGGGGGCCCCTAAAATTATTATTTTTTAAATATATATATATATTTTTTTTTTTTAATTTATTTTTGGCTGTGCTGGGTCTTCGTTTCTGTGCGAGGGCTTTCTCTAGTTGCGGCAAGCGGGGGCCACTCTTCATCGCGGTGCGCGGGCCTCTCACTATCGTGGCCTCTCTTGTTGCGGAGCACAGGCTCCAGACGCGCAGGCTCAGCAGTTGTGGCTCACGGGCCTAGTTGCTCTGCGGTATGTGGGATCTTCCCAGACCAGGGCTCGAACCCGTGTCCCCTGCACTGGCAGGCAGATTCTCAACCACTGCGCCACCAGGGAAGCCCCCCTAAAATTATTTAAGCTTCAGGCCATACAAGTCCTGGATTGGTCCCCGCCCACCAGACACACTGGCTCCACTTGTTTCTAGAACATGCCCTGCAATCTCCCTGCTCTGGGCCTTTGCTCTCCAACTGCCTCCCCATCTTGGCTTCTCAGCACACCCAGCCCATTCCCTTCACCCTGGCCTGTGAGACTGGACGGCTGTCCTCCCCTGGGAACAGACTGGTCACTCAGTCACCCTGTTTATTGTTAAGTCTCCTCTGTCCCTGCTGTGCAGCCTTTGGTGAGTTACATCACGTTTCTGGGCCTCCATTCCCTCATCTCTACACTGGGGTGGCACTACCTACTTCTTCAGGCTAGTGGCGGAGGTATGATGCCTGTCTAATGGTTTCTTCTCCCACCCCGCAAGGGCAGAGTGTGGTGCTCTCACACATGTGCAAATGAGAGGCAGGCACCTGGTTTCCAGACGTGGGGCGGGGGGAAGTGGTCCGCAGGGTCAGCAGCCCCTCCCATCGTTGTGGGGCCACAGGTCAGCTCCCTGACCTCAAGTTTCTTCATCTGTGAAATGGAGACAATCACCCCTGCTTTCCAAGGTTGTGGGCGACACACGTGAAAGCATCTGCGGCCTGCATGGCTGCCTCTGTGTGTGATCCTGTCAAGTTCATTCAGTCACTGATCCCTTGAGACCCCCCTCGCGCCAGGACTCATTTTCATGCACCCTTCGTTCCCTCCTGCATGAGTTTCCTGGAGCTGCCATGACAAAGCACCTCAAACTGGGGGCTGAAAACAAGACATTTATTGTCTCAGGTTCTGGAAGCTACAAGTGCAAAGCAAAGATGTTGGTTGGCAGGGCCACGCTCCCTCTGAAAGCTGTAGGGGAATCCTTCCTTGTTCCTTCCAAGCTTCTGGCGCTTTGCTGGCAAACTTTGGCCTTCCTTGGCTTGCAGCTGCATAAATCCAATCTCTGCCTTCATCATCACGTGGCTCCTCCCTGTGTGTCCGTCTTCACGCGGAGTGTGTCTGTCTTTTGGGGGTTGGGGGGTATTGTATTAGTTTGCTGGGCTGCTGTAATAAAGCACCACAGACCGCGTGAACAGAAATCTATTTTCTGTCTTTGGGGCTAGAAGTCTGAGATCAAGGTGTCAGCAGGGTTGATTCCTTCTGAGGCCTCTCTCCTTGGCTTGCAGATGGCCGTCTTCTCCCTGTGTCATCACATGGTCTTCCCTCTGTGTGTGTCTGTGTCATAATCTCCTCTTCTTATAAGGATGCCAGTCATGTTGGATCAGGGGCCCACCTTACTCCACTTTGTCTTAACTACATCTGCAAGGACCCTATTTCCAACTCAGGTCATAGTCTGAGGTCCTGAGGGTTAGGACTTCAACTTTTTTTTTTTTTTTTTGGTGGGGAGGATACAATTCAATCCAAAATACCACCCTAATGGTTTATTGTCTTGGTCTTCTTTGGGGCTTTTGAGAAGCAGTAGTGGCCTACCCCAGCCAGCCTGGCACATACAGCCTGGCTCAGCCAGCACCTGGCTCCAGTGGCCCCCCAGACCAGAAGAGGCCCAGCCGAGGCTGCCCATGGAGGTCGGGGCAGTGGGACAGGGTCTTCCCAGCCCACAGACACCCCCTAACGAACTCTGCTGGTTGCCCAGCAGAGATCACTAGGACAATCAACACAGGCAATCCCGTTGTCCCTTCTGAGGCTGGGGCATTTCTGGGTCATCCTCCACCACTTACAGCCTCTGGGACACTCCTGTAGGCCTTCCCATTTCTGGCCTCTCTGGGCTAGCTGGGTACAGGCAGCCCTGGCCACACTGCAGCTCACCAGGAGGCCAGCTCAGATCCACCCACAGGAGGAGGGCTTCCTGCTTTGAGCTGCAGTGGCCCAGCAGCATGCTGACACATGGAGAGATCCACAGGAGGCCAGAGGCCCCACTGGATTCAGAAAAGCTACAGCTGGGCAACCAAGGAAGCTTACATGCTCAATCTGAAAAGATATAAGGCTCAAGAGACAAGATCATATAAAGCTGGGAAGGAGTGGGCTGGAGTGACCGTGCCAGGGAAGTCTGACGTGTGTTAGTGAGTGACAAGGATTCTACATGCCCTCGCACAGGGAGTTGCAGAATTAATGACCAAGTTGCCCAAGAGGATGTCAGCTCAGAGTTCAGTCAGCTTTTCAGGGGACACTGGGGATGGGAACACAAAGGACCAGGAAATCAAACCACTTTGCACATACATGATAGCCCTGATAGATGAGCCGGCCACACCCAACACAAGACAAAGGGGAACAGACCACGGATGGGGTGGCAGTCAGTGATCGGGGAAGGCTTCCTGGAGGAGGGGGCTGAAAGGTTCAGTAGGATAGAGCCAAGTGGAGCAAAGTGAGAGGGTAAGGGGGCAGGGCAGTGGAGCCAAGCAAAGCGTGGCTGTGACCTTGATGCTGATGGGCACTGAAAGCTCTGAGCCAAGGAAAGACAGATTCTCACTGCTCCTCCTTCTTCCAGGCCAGAAGGATGCCTTAGAGCCACCTGGCCCTTTCTCCCTGCCCAAATCAGCCCATTTCAGAGAAGGCAGGCAGGCTACCCAACATCACCCAGAACTGGGGTGTTGGGGCCGGGCCTGGGTCAGAACTTCAGTTTTAGGCAGTAAGTCTGGTGCCCCGTGGTCCCCTGCTTTTCTGGCCCCCACCAGTTGACAATTCCAGGCGGAGGGTGGGGGGGTGGTGTTTGGAGGGGAGTTGGCCACGGTCACTGTCTGTAGGGTGCTGGTCCGGCTGTGGCCGGCAGGGGGCAGTTGAGCCCGCCCTTTCCTCCTCCAGCTCAGCTACAGAGGTGGAGCCGGCACTTCCTGTCCGGATCTACACAGCCTGGAACCAAGGGCAGGATCTGGGGTCCTTGGGTCTGGCGCTGCATGCCCACCCCCTCTCAGAGTGGGGCCCCTGGCTCCTGACCACTGCCACCTTCCTCTGGTCCATGATCGGGGGTCCCAGGCCTCCAAGAGCACCAGAAAGAGGGTTTTCCCCCTGTGGTCCCCAGTTGGTGAGGGGACCCACATTTTCCAAAGATCAGGATGCATGTCCCAAAAACAGATTCTGCTCTGGAATTTTTTTGTGTGAAATGAAAATCCAGTCAAAATATTTAAAACAAGGGCTATATGGGGGAATCCGGGAAGAGGGGTGGGCACACCCTGGGGCTAGTCATCTCCCTCTGGCTCCACCGCTCGCCCACAGGAGCTGACTGTCCCAAGCCCCTGCCCGCCAGGTGCCCCCCTTCCCAGCAGTCCCTCCCCTCTTTCAGCACCTCCTCCCCTCCCCCACCCATACTGAGTTCTTAGCTGTTTTATTTTATTTTAAATTATTTATTTATTTATTTTTGGCTGCTTTGGGTCTTCATTGCTGCATGCGCGCAGGCTTTCTCTAGTTGCGCGAGTGGGGGCTACTCTTCGTTGTGGTATGCGTGCTTCTCATTGTGGTGGCCTCTCTTGTTGCGGAGCACGGGCTCTAGGTGCGCGGGCTTCAGTAGTTGTGGCACGTGGGCTCAGTAGTTGTGGCTCGCGAGCTCTAGAGCGCAGGCTCAGTAGTTGTGGCGCACGGGCTTAGTTGCTCCATGACATGTGGGATCTTCCCGGACCAGGCCTCAAACCCGTGTCCCCTGCATTGGCAGGCGGATTCTCAACCACTGTGCCACCAGGGAAGTCCTCTCCAGCTATTCTAAACTACTTGTCAAAGGTATAATTTGCAAGTGGGAGAATAATAGTCCCAGCTCTTCCTAGGACTTCTGTGTCCCCTGCCCATTTGACCTTTGCATTTGGGGGTGGGCCATGACTGCTGACTCTCTGGGTCAGTAAGAGCACAGGCCTCCCTCAGAGCATTAAGGTCAGCAGCCTCCAGGGGCAGAAGGACCACTCAGAGGGGTTCGCTCTGCCCACAGAAGCCACGGCACCACACACACGTCTCTCGCGGATGCCACTCAGGCAGGCCAAGGGGAGTCAGAACAGAAAAGTCTCCTTCAGAGGTTCAAGGCCAGTCTGAACAACCAGCGCTCCAGTGGGGTCACGTAGCGGAGAAAACAGGCTCGGGCATGAAGACGTTTCCATCCACGGGGATGCAGCTGAAGCGGGCCCCGGCAGTGGGGGAGGCAGGCGGGCCCAGGAGACGGAGAGCGTTTCCTGGGGGGCTGCGCAGCCCTAGGCGTGGGAGGTGGCGTGCGTCAGCACCACCGGGCTCCTGAGCCAGAGGAGCTGTGGCCAGGATTCCTGATGGGTAGAGCTTGGGGCGAGGCTGGCAAGATGGACACAGGCCAAAGGGTGGGGCCTACAAAAGCTGGGGCTTGCTTAGTCTGCAACAGGGAGGCTGGCCAAGGAGGTCTGGGGGCCACTGCTGGGGCAACGCTTGTGGGACCAGCTCCCTCATTCCACAGGCCTTCCCTCGGCTGGGGGCAGGGGGCTGGGGAGTGAGGACACAAGCGCTCGGCATCGGGTGGGGGAGGGAGACAAGTGGGTCCGGTGCGCACATAGGGGCAGGGGCTTCAGGACACAGGGAGGTGACCATGAGACAGTGAAGGTGCTGGCAGGAGAAGGGCAGTGTGAGCTCCAGGCAGGAGGCCAGCTGGGGCAAGGCTCAGGGACAAGGGGGGTGGGGTAGGAGGGCTGGGGCCCCGAGGGCCTGATGCCCTTGTACGGGGCAGGGAGTCCCAAAGATCAGATGCAGGAGACTGACACCATCAGTGTCACTGGAGGCGAGGCCCGAGGCCCGAGGCCTGGCCCTAAGTGCAGGGGGGCTCGTGGTTGGAGCTGCAGCAGTGGCTAGGTAAGGGCTTCAGGAACCCAGAGCCCACAGGCCCTGCGACCCCCAGAGGAGGCATGGGTCACATGTGTGAGAAGCCCTCTCCTAACTCAGGATACCCTCACTGCTCCTCCCCTCTCCTTTTGACACACATGGACCCCAAAAATGAGAGCATGAAATGCAGGTGGGCTGGCCCACTTCCTCCTCTGCTTTATAAACCAGGGCCTGGGGAGTATCCACCCCGACGCCCTCTCCCTCGAATGCCTCCTGCCAGCGTTGGCCAAGAGACACTCCCCTGGTTTTTTAGCTGCGCCAGACACTTCGTGTGAGCTGCTGGGCCCAGGCCACAGGGAGCAGCGCCTCCCCTTTCTCCTCCTCTCCAGACCTGGGAGTCCAGAGCTGGACAGGCCCCCAGATCTGGGCCTATCATTGAGTTTGTGGGCCTGCTGCTGACCTGAGAACTCATTTCCTTCCTTCAATCAGTCCAGAAACATCACAAATATTTACTGAGAGCCTCACAGTGGATAGTGACCTTTACTGTAATATTGATAATTGTTTGGTCAACACATTGATGGAGGTCTGCTCCATGCCAGGGCCGTTTCAGGGACTGCCGGACACAGAGATCCGGGGGAGGACAAAACAGACAGAAACCCCTCACTTGAGGAGCTCAAGTCCCAGTTGGGCAGGATTGGGGGGCTCAGTGAGAAGGTGACCTCTGAGCAGAGGCCAGAAGGAGCTGAGGGAGGGATGGGCCAGGAGGCCACTGGGTGAAGCGCTTTCAGGCAGAACAGCATTCATCAGAATTATGACGTGAGCACAACAAGGAAAGCATGCTGGGGGAGGTTAAGGGCCTGCCAGGGTCATGCTGCAAGGGGGGGTGGGGGGACCTGGCCAGAGCCCAGGCTGAGGCCCTGCTTCCTGCCAAGGCAGGAGAGGCCAGTGGGCGCTGGGCGGGGAGTTCCTGTTTGTTGTTCCTGCTGGGCTGCTGTGAGGTGAGCCAAGGCAGGAAGGGCTCTCAGCCAGCACGCGGTGACTATGCAGTTCCTCACCCAGGCTCACCCAGGCCCTGAAACCAGGGGCCTCAGGGCTCAGAAGGAAAAGGCCTCAGACAAGAGTCTCCTGTGAGTGGAGAGCCCAAGGTGATCCAGGAGGCCACGGTTCTGGAACTGGACCTGTGGGGATGGCGGCAGGGCTCTGGCACATTCTCTAGTGGCAGCAGCAATACTGTCATCCTTCTACCCATCTTGAACCTGAAGTATCACCTCTTTCTCACTCTTCCTTTTTTTTTTCCATGGATTGAACCCGTGCCCCCTTCTGTGGAGGTACAGAGTCCTAACTACTGGACCGCCAGGGAAGTCCCTCACCCCTCTTCTTCTGTCTCCTGGGTCCTTTCTCGGGCTGATGTGAGTTCGGAAACAACAGAGCTGAGCTAGCTTCAGAACAAGAATGGGAGGTGACCATGGCTGTGAGAAAAGGCTTGGAGCCTGGGTCCTGACCCTGAAATCTGGATGTTGCCCAAGGGGTCCTTCCTCTCCTCCTTACCCCTCCAACCCTGAGCCCTTAAGTGGGCCGCCCAGGAAGGAGCAGGCTTCTGCCACCCACCTGGGTGGGGCAGACCTATCACCACCCAGCCCCACCCAGGGAACCAAGGTCCTCTTGTTTACTGCTGTTTACTGGAACAGCTTGTTTTGATCTAGAAAAATCTGCTGACGCACTGGCTGCCCTGCCCTCCCCCTCTGTCAGGGTGGAAGTATTTTTAGCCCCATTTGCAGAGGAAGAGGCAGAACCCAAGCCCCACATTTATCCACCTTACTGTGAGTACTGCCTTGGCCCCTTCAGGCAGGACAGAGAGGTCCCTGTGTGGTTTTCTACCCTCATCTCTCCTCAAACACATTCCATCTCCAAAGAACTCCGAGGCCAGGAGAAACTGAAACCAGGACCCGCTGAAACTGTGCCATTTTGTCCTTGAAAATGGAGTCGGGCCCCTCCAGACACAAGGGCACAAAGCAGGGCCTTAGTTCCTTTTGTGTTGGGACTCCTAAGCTTTGTGGTATCCTAATGCTTTGTGTGTTGCTAATTCCACTTACTCCTGCTCTAAATCTAAGATAGTTTGCTTCTGGAATTTGGGAATAATATGTGTGAATGAGGAAGGTTATTAGACCAGGTAGAGAACAGCAAGCTGAGACATCAAGTTGGGCCTGGGAAGCTGACACACAGCAATGACCAGCTCCTCTCAGGCGCCGCCGTGTAGATAAATAAAGGGCTGAGCCCACAGTCTGGCACAGTGACACAGCAGAGAAGGCACTTGCTTGATATTACACACACCTCCCGGCCTTTCTAGAACACTCTGACAAGCAATTCCCTCTTTCCACACTGTTCTTTCAGGCCAAGTCTTCCCAACCCACCCCTAGCAATGTTGCCAGTACAAGACGGATGAGGCAGTTCTTGGGGAAAAGTGAGCTGCCAGAATCTTTCCCTGGCAGGAGAGGGCAGCTGAGCAGCCCTGTGAACAATCCTGGGCTTGCCACGTACTCGACATTCTGTGACAAGGGTCACAGGAGAGTCACCAGTTTCCCAAGGACTCAGGGAGGGTGCCCCAGCTGGGCCCGGCCCCGCCTGCAGATGCCATCTCGTAGAGGCAGGGGAAAAAAACCTGCCCCAGTTTCCCCCTTGCTGCCAAGGGAGCCTGTTGTCACAGGCGGGTTTGTTTGGGGTGTGGGTGGTTATCCTGGGAGGAGACAGGCCCTTCTCAGTTGTTCGGCACCACTGTCCTTCCAGCTGTGCGCAGGGGGCCAGGGCTGAGAGGAGGCCCCGGGGGGGTCTGGGGCTGTGGCTCCTCCTCCCTCTGGTCCCACACTGGCAAGGGAGACGCCAACGACCCATTTCAAAATGGGTCGCCTTGGTGGAGGGGACAAGAGCTCACCGGTTTGCTTTTGCCTCTGCTTTGGGAGACCCAGGTTGGGGGCCTGCTCCACGTGGGCAGCCAGCGAACAGTGCCCCCAGCAGCCACCAGACGGGCTCCCTGAGGACCATCACAGGCTGTAAACTGACCTGGATAAACTAGTTTTCCCCCCCAAATCTCCTTTTTCCCCACCTCACAATCCAAAAGGAAAGCGGGTTGAATATCTATACTCTTTTGGTCTTGTTGCCACCGTGCGATTACACGTATTGTTTTCTGCACAAACAAGATCTTGCTTTCCACTACCTTGCATCTGCCTTTTCCCATTTAATACATAATGAATAATCATCAAGTATTCTTACCCAGCAGGGACTTTTCTGAGGAAATACTTCAAGCCTCCAAGCCCCTGGTAACAGAGAATAACAAAGCCACGACACACGCCCCTCAAGCTACCAAGCAGCAACGCGGTGGCTTAACTTTTTTTTTTAATTTATTTTTGGATGCGTTGGGTCTTGGTTGCTGCACACGGGCTTTCTCTAGTTGCGGCAAGCAGGGGCTACTCTGCGCTGCGGTGCACAGGCTTCTCATTGCGGTGGCTTCTCTTGTTGCGGAACACAGGCCCTAGGCGCGTGGGCTTCAGTAGTTGTGGCACGTGGGCTCAGCAGTTGTGGCTCACGAGCTCTAGAGCGCAGGCTCAGTAGTTGTGGCACGTGGGCTCAGTAGTTGTGGTGCACGGGCTTAGTTACTCCGCAGCATGTGGGATCTTCCCGGACCAGGGCTCGAACCCCTGTACCCCTGCACTGGCAGGCGGATTCTTAACCACTGCGCCACCAGGGAAGCCTTGAGCTTAACTTTTTAATGAACTTTTAAAATGAAAAATCACAGCAGGGTTTCTTAACCAGCGACACTAAGCACAGTTACGGGTGCGGCTCCCCGTAGGAGTGTCCCTGGATCCAGCCCCGCGGAGCTCGGGCCGCCCCACTCCCACCCCCCACCCCCCACCCCCCCACCGCAACCGGCGCGCCTCAGCACTGACATCACAGGCGCTCACGAGGCCCAGCCGACGCCCGAGGAGTCACGCGCCTCCACCCCACCCCCACCCCGCCGCGGGGAGTGATGCGCCCCCTGCAGAGATCCCTCCGCCGCCGCCTGGAATTTTCCAGACGCTCTGCCGGCCCTTCTTTCGGGCTGCTTCTGGGCGGGGTGACCTGAGGCGACCCCAGAAGTTCCCTTGGACTCGAGAGAACAGCCCCAGCCCGCTTCCGCCATCTAGCCCCCGCACCCCAGGACCGGTATGCCTCCCCACCCCTGGCACCATCACCGGCCGAAAAGAGGACTTTACCCCCTCTCCCCGTTGGAATCCGCCTCCCCAAGTGACCTTGACATCTGTCGTCGATCTCAGGAAGCACTTGCTAAGGAGAGTGGGGGATAATTGGAGAATCCGAGAAGGTGGACACCCCGGAAGAACGGGAGCCGCCCCGAATCGTCTCCTTGGCCAGGATGGGGAGGGACTTTTTTTCCGGTGGCAGTGGAGGAGTCGTCCCGTTGAGCAATGCCCCGGGTAACGCGGCCCAGCCTATAAAAGCAAAAGTTGTGGCCCGTCCAGCAGGAGTTAGCGAAAGGGAGGGCCGGGGGCCTGGGCTTAGTTTTGGGGGAGGAGTTGGCTAGTTTAGGGTCTCAGGGGACAGGTGGGGGAGATGGCAGAGTTAGATGGGACTGGGGGGGTGGGGGGTGCCAGGAGAAGGAAGGTTAAAGGGGAGACTAGGTGTTGGGGGAACTGTGCTGGGAAGAGCTGCGTCGGAAGTGCCCACAGTAACCCGGGGGAAGGACAACACCCCAGGCCTGGCTGTCGCAGCTGCCTGCTGGAGAAGGGGAGCCTGACCTCTAGAAGGGCGCCGCTCCTTTGTAGGCTGAGCGGCCCCCAGTGCCCTGGTTTGTATGGAAGGAGGAAGGCAGAGAGACAGGAGGAGGAGGCTGATGGTCTCGCGGCCTTTGCTGGAGGCACACTTGGGCAGTCGACGCCCTGAAAATGAGCAGGAAGGAAGGCAGTGGGGTACAGGGACGCAGATGGGCAGGGAGGGCAGAACTTGAACTTGTCAATACCAGCAGCCCCCTTTTTTTCCAGACAGAGGGTTGTGAACCCGCCTGGGGATGAGGCCTGGTGTTGTGGAAACTGAACTTAGCTTCGCGGGGCTGACAGTTCTGGCCCAGGGCGGTATGTAATTCTGGCTCGGCCTGGGACATGGTCCAGCCAGACCCAGCTGGGTGGAACCCAGGTCTGGGTGTGAGGGTGGTCTAGGGAGTGATGGAGGTCAGGTGCCATCCTGAGCGGTTACTGGTATGGCGCCTCGTGTATCTGACAGGCGGGAGCTGTAGGCAGACAAAATTGACGCCCACTTTATTTTCCAGGTGGCAGTGCACCCCTTTGGACTTTTTCTCTGGGTTCCATGCTTACCTCTTCTGTGACCTCACTCTGCCCCTCCTCCTCCCTCTAACTCTCTCGAGGTTACCCCTTCACTTAAAACGTTGCTTCTGGTAATCTGGTAAGCCGGGAAAGTTGCTGGAGTCCCTGCCGGAGTCGGTGTTGTCGGTAATCGTGAAGGAGGAGAGGCGCCCCCAGCGGAGACTCTGGGTGGGCGGGTTGGTCTTGCTTGCCGGTGGAGAGGGTGGGGATTGAAGGTGCACCCTTGGGTGGACCCACAGCGATGGTACCAGCTGAACGCTACAAAAATGCTTCATAGACCGTGGTTTGTTACTATAGTGTTCATCATGGCGAGCTGATGGCACCAGGAGAATGGAGCCCCTGGCCAGTGTGCGTCGTAGCAGTGCAGGAGGGGAGACCCTGGAGGAGGAGAGAGCCCGCCTAAATTGATGTCTACAGATTGAATTTCCAGAGGCTTAGGAGGAGGAGGAGTTCTCCAATGTCCTGTTTCCAGGCCTTGCTCAGGAATCCCTGTATTCATTCAGGAGACCATCCTTTAAGGTTTTCAGATGAGCTTATGAGGGGGCAATCTTTAAAAGTCCAAAGCAGATGCATCCGGGGCCTTCAGCAGATGTGTTGCTTTGAGTGTGTAATCCAGGAGCAGCGATCTCTGGGCACATGAATGCCAGCAGGCACCTCTCCTGTTCTGGGGTGGAGGTTTTCAAATGCTGCATCTTCTAAATTCAGCTTCCTGTTGTACTAGTTCTGTGCTACGAACCTTGCTTCCAGAGGACTCTTAAGCTGTAGAACATTTTAACGCGATGCCACAACACAGAGTGCTGCCTTGTAGATGGAGCTTGCAGATGGATCCCAGTGACCCTCTCATCTACCCTCCTGCCTTCCTGTGCATTGGTTGGAGGAATTCTTAGTGTGATGATAATCTGTGTGTTGGGAAAGTGTTCAAGATTGAAATGAATGCCTTAGGCAAATACTTAAGTGAGCCAACTGGCAAATTGAGGGGGTCATTGTACTGTGCTGGAGGTACGAGTTGGTCATGCCCAAATTGTGATAGAAATGGCAGGTCTAGTTTGGGCATTCCTACTAAGAAGGGAGTGGTCAGGGTACCCATAGTGATCTTTGATTCATCTTGCTCTATGTACTTTTTAACTTCAATTTTACTTGATTAGATTTCAGAGTAATCTTAGTGTTTAAATGGGAGGACCCTGAGGTGAGGGGTGGTGGGGAGGGAAAAGCCTGCCACAGGTGCTGGGAGGGGTGGGCGTGAAGAAAGGGAGAAGGGGGGGAGGGTTGTGGTTAGGTGTGGGTTGTAGTAGAGGGTGGGAGTGGTAGGGGGGAATGTGGGTTGAAGGGAATTCTCCGGAGAAAAGATCAGTAGGCAGAGCTTTGGGGAATTATATAGAGCTCATGGGCGAAGAAAATACTAGTTAATAGTAAATTGTTAATGCTAGTTAAATTGTTGCTTGGAAGCACAAAAAAAAGTTGCTTGGAAACTTTCTAAAATGCTTAGAACTCTGCTAAGTGCAGGAGAAAAAGCAAAATTGTTTTGCTTTGCTGCAAGATGGGGAAGACTGAAAAGGTAACTGAAGACCTGGTCATTGGTGATTTGAAAGATTGGTGTCAGGAACTTGCATCAGCAGGTTAACATCCTTCACTGCTTTCAAGCTTAAGTGGTTTATCTGGAGGTGTGTGGTATTTGGGAGAGGTCTTCGAAAAGACTTTAAATACCCATATTGTGGGCTTTTAAAGTAAGCTTGAGATTTTGGAGTGCACTTAAGATGGTGAGATGTACTCTTCTGGGTTTGCAACATTTTTATTCACAGAGGTTTTGCAGTTGAAAACTTGAGCAAAGTGAAAATGCAATGATTTCTAAAGGAATTTTGTGTTACTTCCTGCCTTATAAGCACATCTCTTTTTTTCTTTGTGATGAAACAGCAAGAGTTTTTAGTTTTCGTCGTCATTGTAACAAGGAGAACTTAATGACTTTTTGTGATCACTGTAAAATTACTGTAATATTTGGTAGCAAACAATCCATGTAGCCTTGCTAAGGTTACAGTTAGTAATCCACTGTATCTTTAGTTTGAATGTTTGTGTTTTTTAAGTGATAACCGTACTAGAGGGGAAACTATCAACCAAAATCAGTTTGGGAAATAAGCAAAACTGGGGATGGGGAGGCGCTTTATTACTAGATTATGGTCTGTGAAAATTCAGGGAAAGATCTGAATCCTTTGTGATAAAGTAATACCAGTGGCTTTTTTATCATGTTCCTCTTCCCATTGAATTTCACGTTGAAAATTTTAAATCCCCAATATTTATGACACTTGGGATCTTTCTGGGTTCTCTTTTTAATGTTTAAAAATATGTTGACATGATAGTTCAGTTCTTAACCCGTGATTTGGGCATGATACAGTAACTGTCATTGGAATTTACAGAATACTAGTCATGCATGTATGGGGAAATGTGTTCCAGTAAGCTGTTGTGAAATTGAAACTGTAAAAGTAGGAGGAAAAAGTACTTTTATGTTGCTCTGTATGGGAAGAACCAGTCTTGTTACACCATGTATGTGACTACTAATCGTTTTTCTTCCCCTTTACAGCATGAATAAAGGTTTGAGTTCTAAACTCATTAGAATTGTTTGTATTGCTATGTTATATTTTTTCAACCCTGATCTTGTCTGTCTATCAAGTTGCCTTCATAATGAAGTTGAATGTACCTTCATATTGTAGATTTAGGCCTAGATTCACTAAAGTAGCTCCAGATTGAGAGCATTGAGTGGGGTGTGGTAACCTCAAACAACTGGTACATCCTGAATGGCCTGTAGTCTGGTAGATGGGGAGGGGCTCTGCTCGCTGGGAGTGTGTGATGGTTGCGCAGAATGTGATGTCAAACCACCAAGCCAATGAAGGTCAATGTCAAGGTGGGGGAGTACTTCGTAACATCCTGGAATTTTACCTGGTTATATTTCCAAATGGTATTGTCAAAAAGGGGACCGCTTTATTCCTGTTTGCTTGGAGGAAACAAGCTAAATAGAACGGACATGTAATATGTATTTGACATATTTGTGGCTTTTGGGAGGCCGGAATGTATCTGGGATTTGGGTTTAACGCACATAATTCTCATTTTACTAAAGAATTTGACGTTGGCTTAAATTTTTTCCTTTTGGTGAGTGATAAAAGAATTTGGGCTAAGTTGTGTAACTGCTGTGCTAAGCAGGCCAGGACCATGCACAGGGCGTGAGTAGAGCGTTTGGAATCCAGAGTATGTGTTGTGATTCTAAGTTGATCCTGTGTCCTGGGTGGGGAAGGTGCAGCAGCAATGCGTCCTGGGAGCTCATTCTTGTACCACTGTTCTGTGTTCATTCTTTGGGGCCCTAAGGTTTTGCTTCCCAGGAGACAAACTTTGGGCTTGGAATAGAAACCACTGCCAGCCTCTGCTGAGGCTATTGTTTCCAAGGGAGTGGAAAGGGGAATGGAACAGGCTGTGCTGTGACCAAAACAAAGGGCTGGGAGAGCAGCTGTTGTCCTCACTGGTGCCTCCTGTTTGCCTGCCTCCTCTGTCCACGTGAACCCTCACGTGTTTGCTCCTGAGACACTGTGGAGTTAGGTGCCCACCAGCAAGCTGCCTGTCTGGGGCTCACGGCCCTGCCAAGAGTGGGCACCGCTGTGCAGCTTCGAGGATCCTTCCCCTGCTCGCCACCCCGCTCCTCAATTTCCCCAGAACAGTCTAGGCTTCCCTTCCTACCTTACCTTTCTTGCTTCTTACCCCGTCCTCCTCCACCTGCCTTGCCCCCTTTTCAGAACTTGTTTCTCCTCCTGTTTTTATATGGTGATTACTAAACTCTTGCTTCCAGACTTGAGGGTAATTGCGACCAACGCCTCTGGGTACTGTTTCTTAGCTACTGTGGTGGGCTGATAAAGAATTTCTCCACAGGGGTGTAAATGTTTGTCATTGGAAGGGGTTGTAAAGTGGGGCCTGATAGTACAGGGCACAGCAGGCAGCTGAAGGCCATGCCCATGCCCTCCTGGCCTCTGCTCTGTCTGGGGCCCCTGGGCCTGTTCTTTACCCTTCATTATCCTCAGGTCGGGTGGGATAGGTCGCAGGTGTTGATGACAACGTTGGTGATCTTTGCTAATCAGCTTGCATCCTCATACATAGATCTGACCTCAGCCTTCCCTCTGAACTCTCAGAGGTGGTCTGACCTCAGCCTTCCCTCTGAACTCTCAGAGGTGGTGGATGGTACAGTGAAATTCAGTGAGTGGGCTTGTGGAAGTTAGATAGAAAATGGTGATCTGATGCAAATTAAAAGTGATGGGGTATAAGAATAGCAAGAGTTGAATTTGGAAGTTCTTTCAAAAAGGAATAGCCTGAGAGGAAGTATTGGTTGAGGCTCCTCTGTGGGCCCAGGTTGGACACACTAACTGCAGAAATGGCCTGTGTTACCAAAGGGGTTGGATGGTAACTGCCCTTCCCCACCCCCCGACCTCACCCCGTTGTCTGCCCTTGGTTTGTCTTACGGCCGTGAAGGGACTCCTAGGACCTCTTAGGCATGCCAGGGCTAACTTCTCTGACTGTACTTTAGTTTCTGGAGGAAATGTTAACCTCTGGCCTTGAGCAGTACTTGTTATTGTGCAGTGCTGACATTAAATGAGATGCCAAAACAGGCTTCAGGTATTTGTGGTATGTTTTAAATGTTCATATTTAACACAAAAATATACTGATGCAGTTTGGAAATGGCAAGAGGAAGATAGCAAAAATAAGGAAGATGTGAAGATGTGCGTCCCAGGGAGTGTGGCCTTGACCTTCCTCTGGGTGAGGGCAGCCCCCTCTACCCCCTTGTCTTCTGCGTAGGACACTGCCTGCTGGAGGCCTCTACCCTCCGGGGCCCCTCAGTGCTGCACCGACTTCCCTCTCTTTTCTTTTAAATAACTCTTAGTTGAGTTCTCATGTTGTACAAAGGGTTTATTATTGTAAGGTTTACAAATAAGAAAATTGATATAAACAAAATCCTCAGTAATCTATTGACAATTGTTCTTGGCATCTTTGCTTCTAGAGGTTTTTTCCCATATGCATAGGATATATGCCTTTTTATACAGAAGTGGAATTATACTGTAAATTCTGTTGTGCAACTCTTTTCACTTAATATACAATGAACATCTTTTCCTGGCACTGGAAGCATCTTTTGTAGTGACATAATGTCTATTGTATGCCTCTATCAATTTAGTCTCATTTAGATGACATATGAGTTATTTTCCAGTTTTTCTTCTCTAAGGAAGTAATGGTGTGATGACCCCTGTAGCTCAAACTTTTATCACATCTGATATTTCTTTGGGATACATGAATACATTTCTACATGTGACTTGCCTATGTCAGACTTCTTAAGACTTTAGGGTCCTATTGCTAAATTGCCCTCCAGGGAGGGATTTTGTAAATTAGCATTTTCACTCTTGAGGTGAACCTAGCTGTCTCCCCTTTTTCTCAGAGTGGGTAGTGTCATACTAAAAACCTTTGCTTCCTGGGTGGATCCAGGCTGCTTTACCAGTGTGTGTGAGCACTGTTAGTGACACTGAATATCTGTGTGTTGATTGGCCATCCGCAGTGTTATTATGCGCGTGCATGTGTGACTTTACACTTCTTAATGGTTCATTTTTCTATTGATTGTTTTGTAAAAGCACTTACATATTAATAATGCTTCGTATGTTTGATGCAAATATTTTTCCCAGTTTGCAGGTTGCCTTTTCATTTGTTTATTGTGTTTCAAACATACAAAAGTTACAGTTTTTCTGAGGTTGTCACTCTTTATGGTTTCTGTACTCGTGTTATGCTTAGATCTCTCCTACTCCAAAAGTATATACATATTAATCTGTATTATTTTGTGACAGTTGTATGGTTTCATTTTTTACATTTAAACATACAATCCAACAGGAGTTTACTGTGCAGCCTGTTGTGTGTGTGTAGTAGGGGAGACTTGCTCTCTCCCAGCGCCCACCTCCCTGTGGCCAGATGATGGAGTGGCAGAGAGCGCCGTCAGCTGGGAGGCTTGTTGTCACAACGGGAAGGTTCACTGAAGACCAGAGGGGCAGGTGGCTGCTGTGTTAACTGCGCCCAGCAGGCAACCCTGGGTGGGGGCGGGGTGGTCAAAAGCAGGTGCAGAAAGACAGATGTGGTTCTGCTCCTGACTGGGGAGCTTTATGACTGGGAGCACATTACTGAACCTCGCTGGGCCTGTTTTCCTCACCTGTGAAATGGGGGAAACGGACGTCTATATTTCAGCCACTCCTCGCTGAGCACGTACGGTGATCCCTTCTTGTCCTTCATTGCCCAGCCTCCGATCAGTCTGCTTCCTTCTGGTTCCCTCTCCTCGTCCTCTAGTTGCCCGCCTTGCTCTGGGCCTTTTATGTAGTGTAATCCGTGTGCGTGTTCTGGACTGTTCTGGTATTACACTTAATTTTGTTTGCATCCACATTTCCGTATATCAGCAGAGTCCACAAACTCATTGGAAGTGATTTTTTCTCAGGATTGTTAAATTCTCCCACAGGAATTCCATGGAGAGCTTCTAGAGGTCTGTGAGTGCTCTGAAACTGTATGTGCATTTTTCTATGGAAAGCATAAGCTTGCTGAAGGGGGCCATGACCTCCAAAAATATCATTCAGTTGCATCGTTTTATCCTATTGTGCTTATGCTCTAGGATGTTGAGCCGGTCTCTTAAGTTGTAAACAGTGTTTTGACTATTTTCGATTGTGGTGCTATGAGCATCTGTAAGTTTTGTGAAAATATGTAAATATGTATTGGTACAAGTATATGCATACATTTCTCTTCTCTAGGGTGGCATTGCCTGGTCACTGAGTACGCATGGTTTTCTAACTCTTGCCACAGACTCTCGGATGCTCTCCAGAAACCTTACACTTCTCATGTGAGTTTATCCATTTCCCTTCATAATCGCTAACATCAGGTTTTTCTATTTATTTATTGCTACTTTCTAAAAAATTGTGTGGTGAAATATGCATAACATGAATTTCACCATCTTAACCATTCTACTGTACAGTTCAGTAGTGTTAAGTATATTCACATTGTTGTGAATATAACCAATCTCCAGAACTTTCTCATCTTGCAAAATTGAAGCTCTATACCCATTAAACTCCTCATTCATTCCCTTCTCCCCCAGCCCCTGGCAACCTCCATTCTACTTCTCTGTTTCTATGAGTTTGACACTGGGTACCTCATATTAAGTGGAATCATACAGTATTTGTCTTTTTGTGACTGGCTTATTTTACTTAACATAATGTTCTCTAGGTTCATCTGTGTTGTAGCATGTGTCAAGATTTTTTTCCTTTTTAAAAGAGTATTCCATTGTATGTACATACCACATCTTGTTTATCCATTCATCCATGAACATTTGGGTTGCTTCTACTTTTAAGTTATTGTGAATAATGCTGTTATGAACATGGGTGTACAGATACCTTTTTGAGACACTGCTTTCAATATTTTGGATACACACCTAGAAGTAGTATTGCTGCATCATAGGGTATTTCTATTTCTAATTTTTGGGGGAACTGCCATACTATTTTCCGTAGCAGCTGCACCATTTTACACTCCTACGGACAGTTTACAAGGTTCCACATCCTCACCAATACTTGTTTTTTAGTAGCAACCATCCTAATGGGTGTGAAATGATATTTCATTGTGGTTTTGATTTGAACGTCCCTAATGATTAGTGGTGTTGAGCATCTTTTCATGTTATTTGGCCATTTGTATATCTTTGGAAAAATGTCTTTTCAAGTCCTTTGCCCATTTAAAAAAATGGTTTATTTTTTTGTTGCCGTTGATTTATGGGAGTTATTTATATATTTTGGATATTAACCCTTTATCAGATATGTGGTTTACAAATACGTTTTTCTATTCCATAGGTTGCCTTTTCACTGTTGTGTCCTTTGCACAGAAGTTTCTGATTTTGATGTAATTCAATTTATCTATTTTTACTTTTGTTACCTGTGCTTTTGGCGTCACGTCCAAGAAATTGTTGCTAAATCCAATGTTATGAAGTATTTATTGCTACTTTAAAAAGTAGTTTAGTAGTCAATCTGTACTTCTGTAATTACTGTCTATTTTACCACTTGATTTACCATCTGCATTCTTCCTCTTTGACCATTTACCATATAAAATTTCTATATTGATTTTTATAAAGATCACGAAGCTTTTGCCAGTGATTGTCAAACTTAATCTCATTTTTTCCTTTCGTATTTGTGCTCAAAAAGTATCTATTATACAAAAACTTTTTAAAAATTGTTGTAACAAGTCTAATAATAACAAGAAATGAGACTGTTGGGTTTGCTTCTGATTACTTTTTCTTTAGTAGCTAAACATGTACGTACTGCCACATTACAATAAATGCTTTTCTCCATTTAAGGAGTTATGAATCCAGCCTATAAAGTGTATCTAAATTAATTACACTGATAAAGTTGAACTATCAGACTTTTACGGAGTAAATACTGTCATTGCTCTTTTGTTCCAGGTCTGTCAATATCAGCTTCTTGTAATTATCTGCTTGAATCTGCTTCTCAAATTTTTAGTCTCTAGTTTTTGTTGTTTCTAATCAAATGCAATGAATTTTAATGACTGTTGCTATTCATTACGTTATAAAATCTAGTAAGTGGAAGCTATGATACTCCTCTCAAGGCAAGAATATTCCCTCTCCTTGTTGGAACTTGAGCACACAGAACTGGGTTAATCTTTGGTTCAAGACATAATATGGCTCTCTTTTATTTGGTTCCTTGATGTTTTTAATAATGTGGCAAGCATTTTTGAATCTTCTGTTCAGTGTATAAACAGGACTTTAGACAGTAACTTCCTCTGCTTGTGTGGTCCTGGTCATCTCCCCCATCTCCCTCCCTGCCTCCCTCTAGGCCAAAGTAATCATCATCCTCAATACTAGGTTTATCTTTTACTTGCTTTCTTCTGATATAACTTCGCAAAAAGAAAAAACTTACCTAAATGTGTTTTTTAAACTATAATTTTCATTTCAGTTGTTTTGAACTTTATAGAAAAGGTATTATGTTGTATATAAGCTTACGGAATTATTCTCATTTAATGATTTTAAGATTCATCCTTTACCTTGTATGTAGTTCATTTGGAGTCTCTATGTGACTATAACAAAATTAATCGATTTTTCCCATTGCTTCTCTTACTCTGGTCAGTGTAATTGGATAAGTGGTAGGTGGATGCTCTCATGTTATACAGAATTAAAACCTGACCGACCGGGGCGGCACTACCAATATGCACCGCTGCCCTCACCCTGCCTGCTGCTTTTCCTGCCAGACCTTTTTCTGTACGTTTTTATCCACATCTAATATTAAAAGAACATAGGTTATAAGTGGGAAAATACTGTTTTATACTGTATATCATTATTGACTTGCTTTTTTCACTTAGCAGTAGGGAGAGTCACATGAGTACATGTAGAACTGCCGTCATTGTATTAAGCTGCTGTGTAGTATTCCTTCACTTGGACGTTCCACGAGTTATTTAGCCATTCGGCTACTGGTGGATATTTACACTCTTTCCAGTCCTTTTGGTTGCTGTGTGATCATCATCATGTGTGCCCCGTGTGCCCACACATGAGTGCCCACACATGAGAGGAGGTATCAAAAAGTGGAATTGCTGGGTCAGACATTTTGCTCAATTCTGCCCTGTCGTCCTCCGGAGTAGGCGTACCCGAGTATGAAAGTATCTGTTTGTCCATATCCTCTTGGACACTCTGTATGGCAAGCTTTTAAATTTCTGCCAGTTGCCTTCTTTGATCCGTCATATATTCACAGTAGTGACCCACTGAGTCCTTGATGGGTGCAGTGGACTCTTGGCATCTGTGGACTTAACATTTGTGGGCTGGATGCTGATAGGGGTGCCAGAGTCCAAGGCACATAATCATTTGTGATTTTCTTGAGGTATAATTTTTTAAATTACTCATGTCATGAGGGTCCCCAGCCGAACGGTCTGTTCCATGTCACACTATGGCTTTGTTCTCCACTTGTCTCTGCATTGCAGCAACTCTGAAAGGGACCAAAACTTTGCAGATTTGGGTAAGTTCACGGCTCATGTTACTATACTATGTACTGTAGTAATGGATGGGACTGTGGAGTGTATGTTTGTGGCAGAATTTATTTTAATCCCTTTATAAATTACTAACCTTGCATTTAAATTTTAAACACTATGGGAAAACAATGTAGAAGATGAAAGTTTCTCTATAGTTCTTCTCTCAAGAATAATTAGTAATGGCAACTTCATTTATATTCCTTCAGATATTTTCCCTCCATGGACATACAACAGTTTATCCTATTATTATTATGTGCTCTAAAATGGAAACATACAATATGTCCTGTTCTGCAACTACTTTATTATTTTCATGACTCTGTAATATTTAATCTTGCACATGTTGGTATAGTCATTTTAACCATTTTCCTGTTGATGGGCTTTTAAGGTTATTTCTAGGGTTTTCTGGCCTCAGCAAACAGTGCTGCAGTGAGCTTCTTATAAATACTTCTTCGTGCACATGCTACGCAAGCCCTCAGATCCTGACGCCTGCAGGAAACATGAGCTCCAGACGTGCACACCTGCTCCGCACAGCCCCGCACTGTAGCCTCCCACCCTGGTGCTGTCAGGGTCTGGGGCGCTCAGTCTTGTGGGGTGGGTTGCGAGTTTCTGCTGCCAAAGTAGAATAATGCTGGCCTTCTCCTAACGTGTCGGGGAATTCAGTTGAAACTGCTTGTCCATACCAGATTTTAGCTTAAGACGGTGTCTGACTTACTTAGCACAAAACAGAAAGACCTAACAAACCTCATAGTACACTTCCCAGTGTTCTTCCCCTAAGCAGGTTGAAAAACAAACTCTTCTAGGAAAGCAATTGTGACATTTGCGAAAAGTAGCATTTGATTATGTTACTTGTTTGTTTGATCTCTTGAAGTCCTGTCACCTGGCATCTGCCTGTAGGCGTTTCTGGTCCTCGGGAAAGCAGTGTGTTCAGGTGGGGCACAGTCTGGCCTGGCTGCTGTCTGATTTAAGTACATGCTCCCTCTCTAAGGGGCCACCAAGTGCCAGGAGCACAGGTGTGAACCCGCTCTGTCTGTCACTCACCTCTTAGGATCACGAGGAACTTGAGGTTGGGAACTACAGGGCGGGCACAAGATCTACCCCAGCAGCCTTATTCTGTCCCCTCAGCTTCTGGGGTGATCCGTGCACTGTCCCCCATACTCTTCTGTCGATGAGACAACTGTGTGACCCGCCGTCTGTATGTCAAATCAAGGCCCTGCCTCTGCCCTGAGCTGACCCCAAGGGCAAAGGCTCTTTTAATTTGTTTAACTTAAAGGTGTAAAAAAATGTTCAAAGTAATACCTGCACATGTTAAAGTTCAAACCCTGTAGGAGATACTGTGACGTCTTTCTCTAAACCCCTGGCCTCCCTTCCCACAGAGGCAGCTACTGTGGCCAGTTAGTTGCTGGAGTTTCCTGCCAGAGAATTCTTGTACCTATTTTGCTGTGAGGTCCTGGTATACCACATGCCCTGTGTTGCACTTTGGGTGGTTCAGTTAACAGTACATCGAGGAGCTCACTGTGTATCTGTGTTCGTGGTCTGCCTTGGCTGTTCAGTATCTGTGTGGTAGTGCGTGTTTGAATTATCCATTCCCCTTTTGAGGAACAATTAAGATTGTTTCTAGCAATTTTTGCTGTATATAATGTCTATCCTGAGTATCTGTCTCCGTGTGTTTTTATGTACATGGCAACTATGTCTGTGGGGAACGTTTCCTTTGAGGGGGATTCTGGGCCACAGCCCATGCACTTTTCCAAACGTGAGGGAGCTGCCAGCTTACACTCTAGGGAGGCTGTTCCGGTTGACGGTTCCGTACACCTTGTGTTCTTGAACTAGATTATTTGTCTATATGAAAAGTGAAAATAGTATTTCATTGTAGTTTGATTTGCGTTTCTATTGGGATGTGTACTTAGGGATTTTTAAGAGCTCTTTACATATTAAAGAAGTTAACCCTTTGTCATTTGTGCTGCAAATACTCTTTGTCATTGACCTTTAAATTTTATGCTTTAAATTTTTTTGCTGTTCAGTTTTAAACATATTTATACTTACTTATGAATGTTTTCTTTCATGGCTTCTGGATTTTATGAATAGTTCAGAAAGACTAATCCAGCTCAAGATTATTTTTTGTTAAACCTCGTGTTTTGCCCAGTTCTTTTAAGGTTTTATTTTTATTTGAATCTTAGCTCTAGCTGGACTTAATTTTGTCATAATGAGTGACTTAGGGATAATCAGTCTATTGTCCCTACACCATTTACTGATTAGTACACCTGTTCACCATTTATCTGTTCATGTGCCAGTTCCAGTTTTAAATATTGTAGTTCTGTGCTTTACTATATGGTAAGGATAGTCCTACCTCATTATTTCACTTTCCTGAATTTTCCCGGCTATTCTTGCATGTTTACTTTTCCTTCCTTATGATGTCTTCATGCTGTTGTCTTCCTGTGCAAGGATAAGGCATGTCCTCCCATTTACTCAACGTGTGTTTAATTTGGCTTCATGGAGTGTGGAAAGCTGTGGTCGGTTAGGCTGATCTTAGTCTTTCTGCCATTACTTTATTGTTTTCATGGCTCCATAATGCTCTTGCACATGATCATGTAGTTTTTTTAACCATATTCCTATTAACATGCGTCTGGGTGTCCTAACCTGCCTCCTGAGAGCCCCTGACACCCATTCTAATGACCACCCCCATCATAGCACTTCCATGTTTTTTTGTTGTGCCTAATGATTACTTGTCGCTGTTGAAGTGATAACGTCCAGTTCAGTGGACTTTACAGATGAAATGCTCCGAAACGCACTGCTAAAAATGCCAATACATTTATGCAAACCCAGTGTGGAGAATGAATTGGGCATATTCTAGGAGGTCACGTTCTAGGAGGGGAGTTTGGCTGGGGGGCTTTGCATTCTAAACCTCTGCCCCTGTGTGGCTGAGTCCTGTCACTGGGACGGTCTGTGTGGAATGTCTAAGTGGAATCCTGTTCTAGTAACAAGCACCTGACCCCGAACTGCCTTTTTCTCCTGTCCACACCTAATGGACTGTTTACAAAATGTCTCCCATGCTTTCCTGCCTTATCAGAGAGATTACACAGACCAGAATTTGCCCTCTCTCTGGTGTCTCAAGGCCACCGTCCACATAATGTCGTCCAGTCCGGCACACGGCAGTTACTTCAGGGGCTGCCGCGGTGGCCTGTTTGTCCCCTCACTGACCGTCCTCCCCAGCCTGGCCCTTCCTCGGGGTCAGCCCAGCCCTCCTGTACTGGGCTCGCGGTGTCTGTACTAGAGGCAAACTGAAGGTGCCTGGAGGTGAGACAACCAAGCCTTCCCTTCAGTTATTTTACTGTTTCACCCGTGTGTCAGTGGTGGCCTGCGTCTCTTCAGAGATGATACGTATGGGCTTGTTTTTCAACCAAACACAATTCTGTTTTCTGATTACGATTTTTTCTGATTTACTGTTGAACTTCACTAGGATGCTTTTTCTCTGTTTTCTAAGACTGTGATTTTTTTCCTTAAGGGAATTTCTTAACAGTGACATTACTGGCTCAGAGGGCATGGCCAGTGTGAAGGCTTGTGAGTCACGTTGCTAAGGCCAGCACAGCTGAAAGGCCAGCACAGCTCAGCCTGGCCCTGCGCTGTTTGTTTTTATCTTGGCTGACCGGAAGTTTAAGCAGTGTCTCGGTGTTTTAATGTGCCCATTTTGACTCTGTAAAGCTGAATGTGCACTCTTTGTGTTTGCTAGCTGACCTGTGCATCTGCTTTGTGCTTCACTTTTATTTTCATTTCTTCCTGAGAACTCTTTTTTATGTTGAGGACATTTACCCACAGATACTACGAAATGTTTTTCAAGTTTGTAGTTTACCTTTTAAATTTACATCTTGGATCTTGCTGATGGTTTATTGCCGGTGGTTTAAAATTTTGTAGCCAAATCTGTCTAATTTTATTATTAGGGTTATGTACTTTGGTGTCATGTCTGGTTCTTTTGTGGTTTTATTTTTGACATTTAACTTTTTACTCCATCTAGAAGTTGTTTTGGTCTACAGTATGAGGTAAGAATCTAATTTAGTTCTTTCAAAATGGTAAACAAATTTTCCCACACTTTTACTGAATAATTCTACTTTCTCTACTGATTTGAAATGCTGCTTGTTAATTATGGGCTAAATACTTGAACTGAGTCTGTTTCTAAACTTTTCAGTCTGTTCCACTGGTCTGTCTTTCCGCGTGCCAACCCAGTGTTTTAAGTATTTTAGCTTTATAATATCTGCTTTTAATAATATGGTAATACAGGCCCCTGCCATTCTTTTTAAAAATATTTGGATTTTTATTGGGATTGAATTACATTTATAGATATGTTACTGAGACTGCCCATTTAGGAACCGGTCTCCCTGGTCATTCAGGATAGAATGATTTTCATGTCCCTCAGGAATTTTAGACCTCAAACAATTAAAGCACATTTACAAAGCTTGCTCCTGGAAATGTTCTGTTCTGTATTGTGGTTGAATAAGTTTTTCTATTAAAATTTCTGATTATGGTAGCATATGGTAAGACTTGTTTTACATATGTATTTTATAAATAAATATGCTGTACTTCATTACCAGAGTCAGTTGAGAGGCAGTAATAGCATCTTGGCTAAAAGTGTAGTCTTTCGAGTCAGATGACCCTGATTTCATGCTGGACCTGCCTCATTTCTGTGTGACCATCTCTCTGCCTCAGTTTCCCCGTCTATAAGAGAGGATAATCTTATCTACTAAGAGGTGGGTTGAGGAGTTCTCTGGCAGTCCAGTGGTTAGGACTCGGTGCTTTCACTGCTGTGGCCCTGGGTTCAGTCCCTGGTCTGGGAGTTAAGTTCCTGCAAGCTGAGTGGTGCGGCCCAAAAAAAAAAAAAAAAAAAGAAAAGTGGGATAAGGGTTAATGAAGCAACGTAAGCATCGTGCTTGGTGCTCTCCAGACATGGAGTGAGCACTGTTCTCTTGGGGTTTCCAAGTAACTAACATCATCTTTTTTTAATTTTAATTTATTATTATTTATTTTTGGCTGCGTTGGGTCTTCGTTGCTGCGCACGGGCTTTCTCCACTTGCCGCGAGCAGGGGCTACTCTTTATTGCGGTGCGCGGGCCTCTTACTGCAGTGGCTTCTCTTGTTGTGGCACCTGGGCTCTAGGCACGCGGGCTTCAGTAATTGTGGCACACGGGCTTAGTTGCTCCGCGGCATGTGGGATCTTCCCAGACCAGGGCTCGAACCCGTGTCCCCTGCATTGGCAGGCGATTCTTAACCACTGTGCCACCAGGGAAGTCCTAACATCATCTTTAATGACTGTATTATCCATGTGATTTATTCCATTGTCATGCTTCTCTCCTGTCTTATTGGCATTGGCTCTAATTACATTGTGGTCTTGTTCCCATCTGACCCTCTAGTGTGATCTGTCATCAGCAAATGGAGGAGGAGGCTCAGGTTGGGCCCTGGGAGGTGCACATAAGCCCCCGGCAACCCACATCAAGTCGCCCAAGGGGGTGATTGTCCTGCTGGCGGTCCTCAAGACGAGTTGGGGTGATCTGCTGATATACATTTTAAATTTTAATATTTGTGTATTTTAACATGTATTTGAAAATTCCTTGTTTTCCGTTTGTGGTGGTAATACAAAGTTACCTTTTAAAATAGATAAAATAGATTTATTTTTCCTTTTTTAGATTGAAATATTCACAATACCATAAAATTCATGCTTTCGAAGTGTACGATTAAGTGGGTTTTAGTATGTTCACTGTGTTGTGAACATGCTGTGTGTTCACATTAGTGAACATGCACTAATGTTCCGTTATCCATTTCCAGAACTTTTTCATCATCCCAGACAGCTCTCTCCCCAGACAACTTCCCATCTTCCCCCAACCCCAACCTCCCAACTGTCCCTGGTAACCTTTATTACACTTTCCATCTCTGAATTTGCCTATTCTTGATACGTCGTCTAAGTGGAATCATATGATATTTGTCCTTTTGTGTCCATCTTGTTTCACTTAGCATAATGTTTTTAAGGTTCATCCATGTTGTGGCATGTAATAATATTTCATTTCTTTTTTGGCTGAATAATATTCCGTTGTTTGGGTATACCGTATTTGTTTATCCATTCATCGGTTGAACATTTGGGTTGTTTCCACTATTTTGGCCATTAGGAGTAATGCTTCTGTGAACATTTGTGTACAGGTTCTTGTGCAAACAGAAGTTTTAAACTCTCTTTGGTATATACCTAAGAGTGGAATTGCTGGGTCATACAACTCTATGTTTAAATTTTTGAGGAACTGCCAAAGTGTTTCTCAATGTAGCTGTACCATTTTACATTCCCACTAGTAATCTATGAGGGTTCCAATTTCTCCACATTCTTGCCAACACTTGTTCTTATCTGACTTTTTGGTTGTAGCCATCCTAATGAACATGAAGGTAGTATCATACAGTTGTTGTTGGTTTTTTTTTAATTTATTTATTTTATTTATTTCTTTTTGGCTGCGTTGGGTCTTCGTTGCTGCGCCCAGGCTTTCTCTAGTTGTGGCGAGCGGGGGCTACTCTTCGTTGCGGTGCGCGGGCTTCTCATTGTGGTGGCTTCTCTTGCAGCGGAGCACGGGCTCTAGGCGCGCGGGCTTCAGTAGTTGTAGCACGCGGGCTCAGTAGTTGCAGCTCGTGGGCTCTAGAGTTCAGGCTCAGTAGTTGTGGCGCACGGGCTTAGTTGCTCCGCGGCGTGTGGTATCTTCCCAGACCAAGGCTCGAACCCGTGTCCCCTGCATTGGCAGACAGATTCTTAACCACTGTGCCACCAGGGAAGCCCTATCATATAGTTTTGATTTGCCTTTCTCTGATGACTAATGATGTCAAGCACCTTTTTATGTGCTTGTTAGCCATGTGTATATCTTCTTTGGAGAAGTGTCTATACTGATTCTTTGCCCACTTTTTAATTGGATGGTTGTCTTCTCATTATTGAGTTGTAAGAGTCCTTTATATATTCTGGAAACTATACCTATATCAGGTATATGATTTGCTCATATTTTCTCCCATTCTGCTTACTTTTTTTTTATAAATTTATTTTATATTTATTTTTGGCTGCATTGGGTCTTCGTTGCTGCGCGGGCTTTCTCTAGTTGTGGCGAGCAGGGGCTACTCTTCACTGCAGTGCGCGGGCTTCTCGTGGTGGTGGCTTCTCTTGTTGCAGAGCACGGGCGCTAGGCGCAGGCTCAGTAGTTGTGGCCCGCGGCTCTAGAGTGCAGGCTCAGTAGTTGTGGCACATGGGCTTAGTTGCTCCGCGGCATGTGGGATCTTCCCGGACCAGGGCTCGAACCTGTGTCCCCTGCATTGGCAGGCGGATTCTTAACCACTGCGCCACCAGGGAAGTCCCAATGATTCTACTTTCCTGATATTGTCCTTTGAAATAAAATAAATGTATATTTTAAAAATGAGTTGATTTAGGAAAAAAATAGGACTGCTGAACTCAAAAGTGGCAAAAAAAAAACCCTCAAGATGTTGTGTGAATTAAGGTTTGGGAGAGTGTCTTCTGTGAACCACAATTGTTTGGAGGCAGAGAAAAGAGTGCAAACCTTAAATAGAAGCGGATGAGGAGTGCTGTCCCTTTGTGTGTGATGTCAGCTGGCATCACTGCCAGACACGTTGGGATCATTTGTTATTAGATTGTGAGGAAGTTTCTGTTTTTTTTTTTAATCAGTAATAGATATAGATTTATTAAAATGTCTTTCCTGAATCTTTGGAGATGAGCGTCACGTTTTTCTCCTTTCATCGTCTAATGATTAGTTGGATTAATGGAATATTAAGCCCTCCTGTGACTTCTGAAACAAACCTTTCCGGGACTGGAGCTCTATTTTGTCGACAGAGAAATGAACCAGAGGGTCCACTTTGACTCGGGGCCTTGCCAAGCAGGCGGGTGTCAGGATCTCGGGAAAGGCAGACACAGTCCAGGGCAGCAGCTCTGAGCACAGCTCTGACAGCTGGTCCCTATTCCCTGCTCTGCCGCTTATCAGCACATGCCTTTGGCCAAATTCCTTAAATTCTTGAAGCCAGTTTCCTCCGTCACCGTGGGAATTCAGGATGGGACCCCCGGGGCACCTGAAGGCCTCCTGGCTGTATTTGGGAAAGAGCTTATTGTCCTTATTTCCTACATGCTTTGTGATTTCAGTTCTGATGTATAATTTGACCATAGTTATTTAAGAGTATGCTTTAAAATGTCAAAAAAACTACTTAAAAAAGCAAAAAACTACTGCTTTTTTGAATCAATGTCCGCCTTTCTTCATTGCTTGAGGTGTGATTATTTTCATAAATGTTCCGTGGCCGTCGAGAAGGTGTTCTGATACGTTCCACATTCTGGATTAGTCCCTCCGCGTGTTTTTTGGTCCAGTCCAAATCCACTATATCCTTTTGTAGGTGAGAAGTGTGATTACATTCTCACCACCACTTCTGGTTCTCTCCCCTTTTCCCCAAGATGGCTTATCAGTTCTGTTCTATGTTCCGCAGCAGCATTATTGGAACATTGAGATTCCGCCTGTGTGGACTGCTTTCTGCTTGGAATTCACTTTGTCTGATATGGGCAGGGTGGACCTGCACCTGCACCCCACCCCACCGCCAGCCTGGCCGTGTCTTGTTTGCACTTGACTGAAGTACCTGTCGAGAGTTATTTTCAACTGAAATTTGAAACTATCTATTTTTACACCTTTCTGCCCATGTATGTGTGTTTATTTTACATGGTTGTGATCGGTAGTTACTCTGCTTTTTCCACTTCAGGTTATGTTTTGGGCACGGTTACCCTGCTGAAATCATCCACGCGTTCTTGTTGAGGCCCTCTGGGGCATTCCAGGTTGTGAGCCTTCACTGCTGCCTTGCAGGCCGAAGCGGCTGAATCCGGCTGAATCCGGCATTTTGTGATGATGAATGACACAGTCACAAACGTCTTGGGGCAAATCCCCTTGTATACCTCATGGCAGCTTCTGGTTTGCATTCCCCACTGGCCAACGGGAAGGGGCAGTTGCTTAGTCCTCCTTGCTCACTGCCCTGTGCCCTCCAGATGGCTCTAAGAAGCCAGCGACACACTTATCTTGCTCATTGACTATGAGTGTGTGGTGGTTTCTTGAAGCCATTTAATTTTTACTCTTTTAGCCAGTGCATATTTCCCTGTGTAGATAACTCTCTGGGTTTCCCGAGGTAAAAATTGCGAGGGCCTTGTCACTCACACGCTGAAGTAATGCTTTCTCATCTTACAGAGTGTGTTTTGACTACCCCCACTTCTGAGGCCTTTTAAGGTCAGAGCTTTGTTGCTTCATCGTCAGGTTGGGACTTAGATGGTCGTGCACATCCCTCTCTCCTGCTGCAGTAAGTAAGTGCCCGCCCTTTGTGGTGTGTCTGGGGGACGAAGCTGAAGGGAGGCTGTGAGGGGAGATGGGCTAGAAAGAGGGACAGGGACATGAGGGAGATGGGCTGAGGGGGACGGAGGCTGGGCCCACGGGCCTGGCTCTGAGCCCACCTGCTGAGCCCCAGACCTTGGAGTCGGGGTGTGTGTGTGAACGGGGCTCTGCTCACGTTCCTCAGCCTGGCCTGATTGTTCTGTGTGACGCTGAGCAGGTGTCAGCCCTCTCTGGGCCTCAGCCTCTCGTCTGGACCTTGCTGGGAAGAGGCTTCTGAACTCCTCAGGGCTGGCAGGAGGGGTGCAGGAGCCCTCCCCCTGGGAGAGGCCGAGGCAGGACTCCTGGACGAGAACTACAGAGCTGGGGGCGCGGAGGAGGGTAGTACACCCACTGGACCCGCCGTGGGCCCAGGGGAGGCAGAGCCCGGCCCGGAAGCAGTGGGTACTCCGGGGCCGTGGGCTGGGGGGGAGGCCTGGGGGCAGGTCCAGGGTGAGCTCCTTTGTAACCTCTCGGGGCCCTGGCGACTGCGACCTGCCCTCCCCGGAACTTCAGACTCCCGCAGAGAGTCAGTGAGAGGAGAGAAGGTGGCGGGGGCATTCCGGCCTCGTTTTCAAGTAACGGCAGTTCCCAGGAGGGGTCCACAGCTGACGGGGACGGATAGATGGGGGGCAGCAGGTGTGGCAGGTGGGCGCGCCTGCGTGACCCCACGTGGCCGGGGCACGGCAGACCTGGAGGACCGCTGGCATTCAAGCTAGGCCAGAGTGCTCAAGTTTCCCCTAGTTCTTAGATCTGTTCTAACGAAAAATTTAAGATTTTTGCCTTTAATTATAAAAGTAGTTTGCCTAGAGTTAAAAATTCAAGGCATGGAAAAAGTATAAAATGAAAGTAAAATTCCTTCCCCCGCCCCCCATCCCGGCCCTATGACACAGAGGTGACCTCTCAGTGTCTTAGGATCTTGGAGGTTTCTGCGCACATGCACATCTTGTCACTGCTGACACTGTCCTAGAACCATTAGAACCGTAACTTGCGGTTCAGTCTGCCCGTCTGATTTCATGCGCTCCCGCGGCTGGGCTATGCGGCCAGCACGACAGGAGACGTGTGGCCATGAGGCTGAGGGGCCGTGTGTCCCCCGGCTGTGCCTTTGAAAGGGGTGTCAGGGGAGGGAGGAGTGAGCCTGGGGGGCGGGAGGCACGGAGCCGCCGCAGGTGTTTTTTTTCCTGGACGCGCTGGTGGCTGCGTCCAGGTTTTGCTTTTCACCTTTGAGTCTGTGAGAAAATGAGCAGGAAAAAAGCAAAAGGCGCTGGTGGTGGCACGCCTGGTACTGCTGGGCCAGGGTTCAAGTCCCTGCGGTGTCCCTGCTTCCTTCCAGCTCCCCACTCCAGGCCCTTCCCACCCCGTCAGGGACATCGTGGTCCCCAAGGAGAGAGGGGTCCGGGTGGGGCGCCCGTGGCCTCTCTCCCAAGAGCCCTCACGCGCTGGAAGGGGGCCTGGCCGAGATGAGTAGACGTGGATGGGGGGATCGGTGCTCAAGGGCTCTTGGGGCTGCAGCCCGCCCCCCCACAACCCCTGGGCCACATGTGGCACGGGGATGTGGGAAAGGGAGGACAGCCTGGGGGCTGTGAACCCCAATGCTGGGGGCCCCGCCTAGAGGCCACCCTTGTCAGGGTGTGCTCCGGACCCGGCCTTGTCCACCCAGGGCTCCCGGGATCAACTCACTACCGCCCTCCTCTCTGCCTCCGAGGACCAGGACGGCTGTTCCAGGAAGGGCTAGGTGGACGAGGTCTAAGAGGAGGAGGCCTGGCTGAACTGGGCAGGTTGTGGCGTGGCCCTGGGGAGCAGGAAGAGAGAGGCCAACAAGCAGGCCCTGGTGCAGGAAATGCAAGAGGGGCCTGGGTGGCCCTGAGGGTGCTGAGCCTGCACTGTGCAGGTACCTGGGACCTGGAGGAAGGACCCCAGGAGACCCCAGCTCAGGACCCAGCAGGGCCAGCTGTGATCCCAGGCAAGCTGACAGCGGCTGCCTTGTCTCTCAGCCTCTGAGGTTCCTCTGCCCCTCTCCTAGCTGTGGCCGGCCTCCTCCATTCCCCTCTCCCCAGAGGTCAGAGGATCACAAGCCATTCTGCTGGTCCTGATGCTGATGCTGTCTGCGCCTTGGAACAGGGCTGCTCAGGCTCTAGCCAGTCCCCATGATTCCCCAGGAGCCCCTGCCCATCACTGCAACAGTCTCTTCCTTTAACAATCCACATCCCAGAAGGAACAGCTGGAAGCAGGAGGGGAGGCGTGCAAAGTTGTCCGGGACGCAGGGCTCTCAGAGCCCAGTTTGAACACCAGGCCCTGGTAGGTCTTCTCAGCCCAAACTCAAGTCACAGGATGGTACAGGTCCTCCCAGGAGAGCTGGGCTCCCATGGGGTGAAGGGACACCACACCTGGACAAGCCCTGAGGGAGATGCAGGATGCCAGTCTGAGGGAGGGGAACTAGGAGACAGAAAAGGGCAGGGGCCGGTCAGCCTTGTTGAGAGAACTCCTTAATAAGAGGCCTTGGCTTGGGCCTCCTGAATGAGAGCAGTGGCTGCTGCTTTGCCATCATCTGCAGTGCCTTAGCCCCTTGGCAAGTTTTGGTGACAGAAAACCACCCTTTGGAGGTGGTGTTTCTTGAGGGTGGTGAGAGGAGGCAGCGGAGGCCGTGGTCCCGCGAGCAGACTGTCCTGGCCTGGGTGGTGAAGTCACGATGTCCACCAAGGTGCCTGTTTATCTGAAGTGCGGCAGCCACAAAGGCAAGAAAGAAACTGCAGGAATTGCTGTCCTCAGACATGATCAGCCCGCCGGTGGGGGCTGACAGGCTTATGCTCACGCATAAGCAAAGGCACTGAGGCACCAGAGTGAATGACAGAGAGGGTCCGACAGGTGGCAAAAAGAGCAAAGGTCTCTGAGTCCAACCTAGCCTTGTGAGGCTCAGTTTCCCCATCTCTAAAGTGCAGTCAGTGATACCTACCTAACAACCTTGCAGGGTCGTTAAGCAAATCAGGGATAACGTTTATGAGCTTGCACATGGAAGGTAGTCAAACATGGTTATGGTGTGAGACATAAAGGAACCCGGGGCTCGGGAAAGGCAGGACTGTGAAGCTGGAAAACTGGGTCGGAATCAGCTTAGAACAGTTCTGCTTGCAAGGCTGAAGCTGAGGCCATGGGAGCTGCTGAAAGAGTTTAAGCAGGAGAGACGTGGGGTCAGACCCAGGTTTCAGAAGGGTCACCAGCCAGGCCGAGTGGGAGACGGACCAAAGATCAAAGAGGAAGAAGCCGTTGCAGGAAGAGGGCTGTCTCCGTGTGGGGACAGTGGGGACCGAGAGGAGGGGAAGGTGCTGGGGCGGGGCTTGGTGTCTGACTGGTACAGACCACGTGGGCAGCTGGAGGCCAATGCCGGCCTCGGTGTTCCCGTCTTCCATTCTCTGCTGGTTCTTTTCCATCCTTTTGATCCTGTCAATCCCAGAACCCCCCTCACCCCCAGCCTTTCCTGCTTCCAGTCCTTGCGAGATTTCATAGTGGAGGCTGAATTTCAGCAGAAGGCATTTTGCTTGGCCATGCAGGGTTTTCTTTTAATGTTTTTAAAAGTTTTATTATATCAATAGATACACACACACACACACACACACACACTCGTATATGTATAACATAAAAATTGTCCTCTAATTTTTTAAATTGAAATATAGGTGATGTACAATATTATGTTAGTTTCAGGTGTACTATCGATACCTAATGATTTGACATTTGCATACATTACGAAAAGATCACCATGATAAGTTTAGTAACCATCAGTCCCCATGCAAGGTTATTACAATATTATTGACCATATTCCTTATGCTGTATATTATATTCCCATAACTTATTGGATAATTGGAGCTTTATACTTAATTCACTTCACCTATTTCACCCCCCCCAGATATTTAATAATTTTTAAGTGTATTATTCAATGGCATTAATTACATTCAGCCATCACCACTAATTCCAAAACCCTGTCATCACCCCAAACAGAAACCTTATCCATTAAACAGTTAATCCCATTCCCCCTTCCCGCCAGCTCTGATCTACTTTGTATGAATATGCCATATTTTTTAATCCATCTATCTGTTGACATTTAGGTTGTTCCCACCTCTTGAACAGTGTGAACAATGCTGCTATCGACATTCACATACAAGTATCTGAGTCCCTAGTTTCAACCCCTTTCAGAAGGAGTGAAATTGCAGGGTCATGTGGTAATTCTACGGTTAACTTTTTGAGGAGCCACCAGACTGTTTTCCACAACGGCTGCACCATTTTACATTCCCACCAACAGTTTGAGGCTTCCAATTTTTCCACATCCTGACCAACACTTATTTTCCTTTTTTAAAAAGATTATAGCCATCCTAGTAGGTGTGAAGTGGTATCTCAGCTTTTTATTTTTTAATCTGAAATTTCTGCCATCATTTAGAGACTAGGGTTTTTACTATCCGTAGTGGGATTTGAATCCAGGTCAGTGAGACCCCAAAGCCTGTACTTGATTGCAACCCTCTACTCCCACAGGGGTTCAGCTTCAGATCCTGGTAAAGTGTGAAGGCAAAGGGTGGGGAGCTGAAGGCCGGCACCGTCTTACCTGCAGACTCCCCCTCAGTGCTTGGGTGGCTTGTCCCCATCTGCCCAGGAGGGGAAGACAAGAAAAAGGACACCTTCCTTATAGTTTCACCCAGCTGGAAGAAGGACCACCTCACCCTGGACTTGAGGTGAGACCAGAGTGGCCATAAAGGAGGACATTCTTGTCCTGGGTCCCCTGGAACTGCTCCCCACCTGCCCTGCATCAGGCATCAGCCCAAGGGCCCTGGAAAACTGGTGGGCACACCATGGCTGGTCTCCCACCCTGGGGCCCTTCCACCCAGGGGCACTGTCCTCCAGGCCCATCTCTGGGCCAGCTCTGTAGGGCCCAACACCACCTGGCTGGGCACAGCGCAGGGGCTTAGCCATACTCACAGGAGATCACAGGGAGAAGGTCCTAGGAGGGGAAGGCCCACCCCCTCCCAGTACCACACCCACTTCCAGAGCTGGAGCTGGGTTAGGATATATACTCCCACCAGGCAGAAGAGCCAGTGGCCCCGCCCGTGAAGCAGGAGGGAACTGGACACGGGTGCCAGCAGCCCTCCGCACCCCTTCTTGGCTGCTCCTGGGGGGTCTCTACGAACACCCCTCCCCGAAGGCACCTAGTCCTTGACCCCAGCCGGGTCTGCTCTCCTCCACTGTTGAGCCCTCTGTGGTTCCCACCCCCACCCTTTTCAGGGCAGGGCCTGGTCCCAAGGATCCAGTCGCTGTGCTCCCCGTGTCACAGTTCCAAGCACCTCTCCCCAGCTCAGAGGCCCCTTGGGCTTGTCTGTAATGCAGGGGACACGAAGGCAGGCTGCTTGGGCAAACTGCAGAATCCCTTCTCGAGGGGCCAGGATGAAGCCGCCCGTGGCCAGCAAGGTCCCTATTACCTCACTGATGTGGGTGATGGGCATCAAACCCAGCAGTGCGGTGGGGAAGCCCTCCACAGCCTGCTGTGGGACCAGGGGGAGGGTCAGGCAGGCCCAGCCAGGGGCCTCATCCCTCCAGAGGGCAGAGAGGGCAGCCAAGCCTTCTGGGCTCCTACCCCCTTTACCCAGAAAAGGCGGAGACCTGAAGTCTCCCCCACTGGCCAGATGTCTCCCCCCTTCTCATCTGGAGCTGCTGTGGGTGGTCGCTCTAGACAAGGTGGGTGATCCTGTGCATCTGGAAGCACCCCATAAAGGAGGCAGGTTGTGAGGGGGGCAGTCTGTGAAGGGTAGGGATAAGGCAGGTCTCCTAGGCCTCATCTCCCCACAGCAGACTCCCCTCAAAGAGTCTGCGGAGGGTCAGTGCACTCAACCGGCCAAGCCGCCTCCAGACTCAGGTCAGGAGTCTCCTCTTTCCCTAAGCTTAGAGCCAGGGCAAGCTAGTTCACCCTAGTACCCCAGTGTCCACCAGCACCTGGCCTGGCACTGAGTAAATGCTCAGTAAGTATCTACGGAATGAACAAAGAAATGAATGTATAAGTGAAGAAACCAGGGCCACAGCTGCTGTGGGTCTTTAGGTGACCCTCTGAGGCTGATCTCTCTCTTCTCTAGGCCAGGAAGGCTCAGATAAATCCCTGAAACAAAGGAACAGAGTTCTAAGTGATTTATGTGCATCTTCATTTTATCCTCCCAACGGCCCTCTGAAGTCAGAGGTAGGATTATCTCCATTTTGCTGAAACTGAGGTTGAGAGAGGCTAAGTGATTAACTCAAGGTCACACCAGCAGTGAATGGCAGGGCCAAAATCGAACCCAGAACTGCCTGACTCCCAAACCTGTGTTCTTCTCATTATGCCACGTGTCCTTGAATTATTAACCACAGTAGGGATGAAAGAGAGAGCCAATGCCAAGAACACAGGCCTGCTGGGGGCATCCAAGCTCTCAGGTCTTCTCTGTGCTTCACTTTTTCCCATCTGGGAAGGCCCTGCCCCAATAGTGTGGATGGGCACCAAGGAGACAGAGAGCTCTACTTCTGGCCCCTACCATGGGCCTATGGCAGATGCCAGTTCTGGGGGATCTTATCACAGGTCCTGTTTCCACCAGGCAGACCGGAGGTGTGGGAGCTGGGCTCTTCCACGAATGCCGTAGGCTAAGGTGGTGGATGCTATTGTCCTCGCAGTGCCCCAGGAGGTCCCCCACAGCCTACAAGCTACCCCCATGTCCTGGGCTCACATGGGGTGGAGGTGCCAGCACTCCAGATGAGACATTGTATGTACCTTGAGGGCTCTGGGATGCTACTGGGGGCAGCAGGAGCTCCACAAAATAGCCCTCGACCACAGAGCCTACCATGGTAGGATGATTAAGCAGCCCTTGCATCTGAAGCAAAGAAACAACCACCTTTCTCTCAGCCACTGGCATCCAAGGATGGGTAGAAACTCAACAGGTGAAAGAAGGAGGGCATTCCGGATAGTGATAAATGGAATATCTATAAATGGAATGGAACATTTATAAATGGGATACTTCCTGCCATATCAATAAACAAAGGATGTCACGGTCATCAACGATTGCAACCCCCCAACTTGAGATGGTGAGCCCTGAGGAAACTCAGGGCTGAAAAGGATACCTGCCATCTAGCAGCCATCAGACTGCAGCCACTCCCTGCAGTGAGCCCTGAGGAAACTCAGGATGTGAAAATACAGGATGCTGGCCCCAGATAGCTGAGGTGCATATCAAAGGAATGATTTCAGTGAGTCCAGACTCTTGCATCTTCCCATACATAGAAAAGCGCTAAATTCCTTAACTTGAGATATCTGGTTTTCTTTAATTAACAATAATCTTTTGACATCCCGACTACGTGTCCTTTGCTCCACAACTCCTATATATCCTGGCTCCTCCCCTCGCCTCCTCAGAGCAGTTTCTCAGTTATCTGAAACGCTGTCTCCTGGGCTGTAGTCCTCATTGTGCCCCAAATAGAACTTAACTCGCGGGGGCTTCCCTGGTGGCGCAGTGGTTGAGAATCCACCTGCCAATGCAGGGGACATAGTTTCTATCCCTGGTCCAGGAAGATCCTACGTGCCGCGGAGCAACTAAGCCCCATGCACTACAACTATTGAGCCTGCGCTCTAGAGTCCACGAGCCACAACTACTGAAGCCCGCGCGCCTAGAGCCCGTGCTCTGCAACAGAAGCCACCGCAATGAGAAGCCCGCGCACCGCAATGAAGAGTCGCGCCCGCTGGCTGCAGCTAGAGAAACCCCGCGCGCAGCAACGAAGAACCAAAGCAGCCAAAATTAATTAATTAATTAAGAAAGAAAGAAGAAAGGAAGGAAGGAAGGAAGGGAGGGAGGGAGGGGCAGAGAGAGAGAGAAAGAAAGAAAAAGAAAGAAAGGGAAAGAAAGAAAGAAAGGGCAAGCGTATTTCTTTGTGGAAGTAAGGAATAGCCGGCTCTTTGTGCTTAATATGTAACCAAACTTTGTGTCAAAAGAATACAACTTCAGGGGCTTCCCTGGTGGCGGAGTGGTTGAGAGTCTGCCTGCCAATGCAGGGGACACGGGTTCGAGCCCTGGTCTGGGAGGATCCCACATGCCGCGGAGCAACTAGGCCCGTGAGCCACAATTACTGAGCCTGCGCGTCTGGAGCCTGTGCTCCGCAACAAGAGAGGCCGTGACAGTGAGAGGCCCACGCACCGCGATGAAGAGTGGCCCCCACTTGCCGCAACTGGAGAAAGCCCTCGCACAGAAACGAAGACCCAGCACAGCCATAAATAAATAAATAAAAATTAAAAAAAAAAAAAAAAGAAATGTGGCCCAAATCAAATTCAAAAAAAAAAAAAAGAATACAACTTCAGACGCCATTATGAAACAAACCATAGTAAGAATTTTGACTGGCATACAGAAAAGATGAGTGGTGAAAAACTTAATGAACTAAAACAAGGACTAAACTTTCTACAGCATTTATCATCAAATGCAAATAAGATAAGTGATGATGCTGTGAAATGCAGTTACGTAATAAGTGAAAAAATTGCCCGGGCATCAAAACCTTTTATAGATGGTGAGTTTATAAAAGACTGTCTATTGAGTGCAGCTGAAATCATGTGTCCTGAACAGAAACAAGCACTTGCAAACATAAGTCTAACGGGAAACACTGTTGCTCATCAAGCAAAAGATATGGCTGAGAACTTACAGGACAAGTTGCAAGAAAAAGTGAAATCATTTGTGACATTTTCTATTGCAGTCAATGAGAGCACATATATAAATAATACGAGCCAGTTAATTATATTTATCTGTGGTGCTGATGAGAATTTTGACATCACTGAAGAACTTTTGGACATTGTACCTATGACAGACCCAACATCCGAAGATGACTTATTTTTGTATGTTGAGAAAAGTCTTGCAAAGTTTAACGTTGACTGGTCAAAATTAGTAAGTGTGACCACAGATGGTGCCCCTGCGATGGTCTGTGATAACACAGAACCTGTTGCAAAACTTAAATCCAAGATCAAAATGTTTTGCAAGGATGCAGAACTTAAATCCATTTACTGCATTATTCATCAGGAGTTGTTTTGTACTAAGAAGTTAAAACTAGAACATGTCATGGACATAGTCATTAACACAGTGAACTGGATACCCTCCCGTGGCTCCAACCCGAGACAATTCAGTGCTTTGCTTCAGGAACTAGAGGCACAGTATGGTAATCTCCTTTACTATACAAAGGTAGGGTGGCTCAGTCGTGGCATGGTACTGAAGAGATTTTTTTTTTAATATAAATTTATCTATCTATTTATTTATTTATTTATTTTTGGTTGTGTTGGGTCTTCGTTGCTGCACGTGGGCTTTCTCTAGTTGCCGTGAGCGGGGGGCTACTCTTGGTTGCGGTGCATGGGGTTCTCACTGCAGTGGCTTCTCCTGTTGCAGAGCACGGGCTCTAGGCATGGGCTTCAGTAGTTGTGGCTTGTGGGCTCTAGAGCGCAGGCTCAGTAGTTGTGGTGCACAGGCTTAGTTGCTCTGCGGCATGTGGGATCTTCCTCGACCAGGGCTCGAACCCGTGTCCCCTGCATTGACAAGTGGATTCTTAACCACTGTATCACCAGGGAAGTCCTGAAGAGATTTTTTGAATTGATAAAAGAGATAGATTTGTTCATGTCATCCAATGGCAAATCCCTTCCCCAGCTCACTGTAAAGATTGGATCAGAGACATGGCCTTTTGGGTTGACATTACAAACCATCTGAACCTTTTGAATATTTCTCTGCAAAGACATTCACAAGTAGTTACACAAGTGTATGATACAGTTTGTTCTTTCCTAGCAAAACTGAGACTTTGGGAAACTCATTTGGCAGTAAATAATCTAACTCACTTTCCTACACTGAAATCAGTTTCCAGAAATGAAAGTGATGGCTTAATCTATATCCTGAAAATTGTAGAGTTGAAGACTGAGTTCCAAAAAAGGTTCCTTGATTTCAAACATTATGAAAATGAACTCACATTGTTTAGCTCACCTTTCTCAATTAACACTGATAGTGTTAATGAAGAATTACAAATGGAAGTTACTGAACTGCAGTGTAATACAGTACTGAAACCTAAATATGATGACATTTGAATACCAGAATTCTACAAGTATCTCAGCAAGAGTTACCCTAGATATAGAAACCATTGTGCAAAGATTCTGTCCATGTTTGGAAGCACCTATGTCTGTGAACAGCTGTTTTCTGTCATGAAATTGAGTAAAACTAAATTTTGCTCCCAGTTAAAGGATACAAGATTGAATTCAGTTCTACACATTGCAACTCGAACTATGAGACCGGACATTGACATCTTGGTGCAGAGAAAAAGGTGTCAGGTTTCTGGTTTCAAACCAAAGGAGTAACAGGTTATGAAAGAAAATTTTAATTTATTTATGTATTTAGTTATTTTTGGTTTTGGCTGCGTTGGGTCTTTGTTGCTGCGTGTGGGCTTTCTCTAGTTGCGGCGAGCAGGGGCTACTCTTTGTTGCGATGCGCGGGCTTCTCACTAAGGTGGCTTCCCTTGTTGCGGAGCATGGGCTCTAGGTGCTCGGGCTTCAGTAGTTGCAGCACTCGGGCTCAGTAGTTATGGCGCACAGACTCAGTTGCTCCACGGCATGTGGGATCTTCCCAGACCAGGGCTCGAACCAGTGTCCCCTGCATCGGCAGGCGGATTCTTAACCACTGCGCCACCAGGGAAGTCCTGTTTTTTGTTTTTTTGTTTTTCGTTTTTTGTTTTTTGGTATTTTTTTTTGGCCGCACAGCATGCGGGATCTTAGTTCCCTGACCAGCGATCGAACACGTGCCCCCTGCGGTGGAAGCACAGAGTCCTAACCACTGGACTGGCAGGGAAGTCCCTGTGTTCTTTATTATATCCTTTATAATAACCCAGTAAATGTGTTTCCCTGAGTTCTGTGACCCATTCTAGCAAATTATTGAACCCAAGGAGGGGGGTCATGGAAACCCCAACTTACAGCCAATTGGTCAGAAATCTAGATGACAGCCTAGGACTTGAGACTGACATCCGAAGTGGGAGCAGTATCATGGGACTAAGCCCTTAACTTGTGGGATCTGATGTAATTCCTGGTAGATAGGGCCAGGATTGAATTGAGTTGTAGGACACCAGTTGGTGTTGAAGAATCACTTGATGTGTGGAAAACCCTAAAAAACTATTTTTCATTATTGATTTTCCAATCATTTGACTAATTGTCCACATTTAAATAAAATTTTAAAAATGAAGTGTCGAACATGAAGTGAAGTGTTGGGTGATAAAAAAGGAAAACACAGGAGAGTTTTCCCCAGACACAGCCAAATACAGAAAGGCAATAGTGTAGTCATGTAAGATGTTACCATGGGGGAAACTGGGTGAAGGGGACAGACCTCTGTATTATTTTGGGAACTTCCTGTGTATTTATAATAATTTTATTTCCTGTTCACATAGAATGACAGCCCAAGGTACACGCAGGCTCAGTGGGCATGAGTGGGCTTCTCCTGCACTGCCCTGTCCACCGGCAGACACTGCCATCCAGCACAAAAGGTCAGGGTCCTGCTGAAGACCTCCTGGTGGCCTCCTTATCACACCCGCTGTGGTCTGCAGCCCACACCAGGGCTTTCCCACCACTGGAAGCCAGAAGTGGCCCAGCTTGAGGAAGCCCTGGTAATTCCAAGGGCTAATCTTGCAGCCTCATCTCCTCCCCACCCCTATGAGCTGACATTTTGCTTGACACAGGAATGTCCAGGAGCGAGATCCACAGGCTGCAGAGGTTCCTACGACCTGGAAGCAGACCCAGTAGAGGAGTGCATGCTCCAGGACCGACTCCACAACATGCCATGAAATGCGTAGAGTCCCTCTAATTGAAAATGCCCAACTCCTGGCAACGCCTGTCTCCCAATAACATACAGGGGCCAGAAGGGTTCAGGAGCGCAGGAAAAGCTCAGCAGGGCTCATCAGGAAAATGGAAACACACTAGAACCAGAGATACCATGCAGACACATGAGCAGAGCGAGCTGCAGAAAAGCCCCCGTTAGCCACACACTGGGTCCGCGCACTGCAAGCCCTCCAGTTACAGAGCATGGGAAATGAGTCAAGGTCATGCTGTCCCCATCTGTAGTGAGGGCTGAGCTAGGCAGAGAACCTGCTTGCTTGCCCTTCCCTCTCTCTTCAGCTCCTGTTTCCTAAACTCACACTGAACTTCAACATCTAGACTTCTGGAGCCTGTCTCTGTCTTTGTCCTCTGTTCCCCCTTTGCATCTCTTCTGGCCTGGTCTGACTCTGTTTTGCTTTGACCTTGACACCAGCTTTTCCCTTCCAGTCTAATGAATCCAGGATTTGGATAACTTTGAAATACCTCCCAATGGTCCCTTCCAGTTGTAGCATTCCACAGCATGAGTAAATCACAGTAAACTGTCAATCTTTTCATCCTTGTTAAACCAGTTTAACAAGCATTTCCTGTTCCTTATGTACAATACAAACCACTTTACTTAAGTGATGTGAGAAGGCTTGTCTGAGAGGAGGGTAGCAGAGCCTCAAGGTGGGGAGCCATGGAGAGCGCTGGGGCCAGCTCTGCTGGAGACGAAGACCACCTCTACGTTTTTCAATAACATAATACAATAAATATCCTTTTTGCTTAGGTCCTCTTGCGGTGGGGTGGGAGTTTCAGGTGAAACTGAAGGAGGCCCAGTAGACCTTGACCTGGTCCTAGTGCACTAGTGCTGACTTGCCTTAGCTGTGCAACGACAGGCAACTAATAATGGGATGAGGGCATGTCTCTCGCGGGAAGATAAAAGACCAGTCCTAGACCCGACCTACTCTGAGGGGCAGGAAATCTGAGTTCTAGACTGGCTTCTTTCACTTCCTCACTGAGCCATCTCTGGGCCTCTGCTTCCCAGTGGCTGTGGAAAGGCTGAGGGGGTGAAGGTCCCGCCTCACTCTGGGAGCGCGTGTCTCCTGCCCAGGCTGACGGCTGTACCACCACGGGCACCCGCTCCCCCGAGGGCAGTGTGCACTCCTCCACGGGACTCTCAGGGTCAGAACTGGGACTTGTGACTCAGAACAGATACATCCATTGCCAACTGATGAGATGGGAGAGACAGAGGAGGCCGGTGTACCTCCCCTACCATCTGCCACTGATCTCTATGGCTGCCTGTCCCCAAACGTGTGGCCAGCCCTGGCACAGTGCGATGGCCCTTCAGGGTTCAGACTTCCCCTCCGTGCAGCAAAGAGGGGCTCCTCCGTGACCCCCGCTCTAAGAGGCGCAGGAGGTTCACAGCCTGGACCCTGCTTGTTTCTTGGGGCTGGAACTTGAGCCGCAGCCTGGCTCTGGCCACCGGCATCTAGTCTGGCTTCCCGCACCCCGGCCAACAGACACACACCCTGTGCTCCTCTCCGTGGGCCTCTGTCTCACCGTAGTCGTGGTTCTGCTATTTAGAAATGATTATCCCCCCTCCAGACCAAGTCCCCTGTCTGCGATGATGTCCTGCCCAACCTATCCCCCAGCTCACCCTTCCTGGCCTAATTAAAGCGCCACCCCCCCCTTCAGCCTCACCCCCAGCGATCCTGCCCAGATCTCATTTCTGCGCCTTTGGATCAGGGACCACAGTACCTGCCCCACACTTTGAAAACACCAAACTAGGGGACTTCCCTGGTGTGGCAGTGGATAAAACTCCATGCTCCCAACGCAGGGGGCCCAGGTTCGATCCCTGGTCAGGGAAAGAGATCCCACATGCATGCTGCAACTAAGGAGCCCGCCAGCAACTAAGACCCATCACAACCAAATAAATGAATAAATAAATATTAAAAAAAAAAAAAATCGAGCTGGGCCAATCCGGCAGTTAAAGCAGTTCTCAAAGGCTGACACAAACCCGGGAGTTCCCGCCCAAGGAGCCCCTCCTTTTCGGACGCCGCCCCAGCCTCCGGACATAAGCCGCCCACAAGTGACAGAGCAGGGAACCGCCCGGGGCCCGAGACGACCGCGCAGTTCTGAGGCGGCCCACCCCGCCCCCGCACCCGCACCCGCCCCCGCACCCGCCTCCGCCTCTCCGGGCCCGGTGCGCAAGTCATGGGGAGGAGACGGGGGCGGGGAGGGGGAGGGAAGGCAATGGGTTTTCGGATGCCGAGCGGATGTTTACTAGGACAGTCACGTGAGGCGCCTCGCTTACTGAGGCACCCGGAAGGATCTGGCGGGGCGCCGGCCTCCAGGCCTGGCCAACCTGCGGACCGTCTCTCCCAGCCCGGCGGCCCCAATGCTGGGTGGGGTTGGGAGGAGCCCAGGTCCGGTTCTCCTCTTCCCAGGGTCTCTGCCCTGGCCTTACATTTTTGGGAAACCCCAGGAGTTCCAGGCTGGGGAGGGGAATCTGGGGGCAGAAAGGGTATCTAGAAGGAGCCTGGAGTTGTCAGACCACGCCCCTCATAGCTGGGGTGCAGGACAGGTTTTGGGGGTCGTCAGGAGTCAGTGGAGGGAGAAAAGTGTCCCAGGTTTGGAGAAAGGGTGGGGGGAACATCTTGGAGGAACACTCGGAGAAAGACCCAGGATCATGCGCTGGAGAGGTGGAGGAGGGGGAATGTGGATCTATACACTCTACCTTCCCATCCACTCCGAGCAGCTTTCAAGCTCTTGCTGTGCCTCAGGGGACTCAGGCCTCGGCCTCTCCCACGTGGTCCTCCTCCCTTCCCATACACCTACAGGGCCAGCAGGCTTCCCTGGCACCCTGCTCCATCCACCGCGTGGCATCAGGCTCTTTCACATCCCAGCCAATGCCCTCTCAGGCCCTACCTTAGGCTCTGCTCACTCGCTTGCCTGTTCCGACAGGGGCACTCTTACACGCCTCTGTGCCTTTGCACATGCTGTTCCCTGCACCCGGACTGCCCTGTCCCACAACCCCTCTTCTCTCCCTGGTGAACTCCGGAGCCAGACCCCATACCCACCATACCCAGAGTAGTCCCTTCTGGAATGCCTTCTCTAGGAGCGTCTACCACCAGCTCCACTCGGCCCCACTTTTCGGCCTCCCTCAGACCAGGAGCCAAAGCGTGTGCGCGGGGCCTGCCACTCGCAGTGAAAGCGCTTTGAGGCTGGGGAGCTGCACAGGGCTGAGAGAGTAGTGAGCAGGTCACTCGGCCTCTATGGGAATCGGGTGTCAAGGGACGCTCGCGGGGTGCAGTGGGGACAGTTTCGGAAGGAAGGAGTTGTGTGGTGCTCCAGGGCTCTTCCAGCCCCGGGTTGGGAGGGGCTGTCCGGAACTGCGTACCATGCTGGTGCCCGCGCCCCCTCCCCTCATCTCCGCTCCTTCCCCAGTCGCCCGGGCGCGGGCGGTGGCCGCGGGCTGAGCTCACTCGGCTGCAGTGACGCGGTAGCTCCAATTGCGGCCCTCGCGGCCCCGCCTCGCCTCCCGAACCGGAGCCGGCAGAGCACGCCCGCAGCTGCGTCAGCCCCGAGGCCTGTCTTCTCCAGCCTGAGCCCCGCGAGCGGGAGGCGCAGGGGCAGGCCCTTCTCAGGTCTGGGGTCCTAGGAGGCATGAGTGCGTGGACCAGGCTGACGGCTGCGGAGGCGCAGAGGGGTCTAGGGTTCAAAGCAGTTAAGCAGACAGTGTCAAGGAGTGTCAGTTGCTTTGTTTGGACTTGACCTCCCCACTCCAGGTTATTCAGAGTTAGCCTCACACCGCCCTGGGATGGAAGGCTCCCCTAGGCCCTCACCACTCCTTAAGGCAGGACCCCAGACAAATGACCATCCAGCAGGTCCTTGGTTCCTCCCAGTAATAAGGAGCTCGCTACTAAGAATGATCTTAAATTAACACCCCCTGGCTCATTCATTTATTCAACAGATGTTTACCAGGCACTTACTGTGTGGCAGAGACTGGACACTGGTTTAGATAATGAGGATTTAGCTGTGACAAAACCAAGCCTTTTGGTCAATGTTCCAGGATTCTTCTGAGTGTGTGGATCACTTCCCCCTGGAAGCCCTCCTAGCTCTACCCTCTGAGTTAACCCCCTCTTCTTTGCTCTAGTAGTTCCCAGCCTTCCCCACCACCACCACACCTCCACTTCCTTAATCCAGAGAAGGCAGAGCCTCTTCTGGTTTGGACTTGACCAAGGGTGTTTGGTGATGACTGATGCACCAATGCCCAGTAAAAGCTGAATCCTGAGCTTTGAGAAATCCCCACAGCTTTCAGCTCTGCTGTCTGGAGCTAGGCTGGACCAGGGAAAACCTTGCTCCTGCCTTGTGGTACAGCCCCTAGAGCAGGTATCATGGACAAACGTGTGGTGCAGGAAGCCAGGACTCCAGGAGCTGCCCATCTGAGGTTAAGCCCAAGGGTCAGAAGGCCTGGGGCCCTCACCCACAAAGAAGGACATGGGCATGTGTTTTAACACAGGTGGTAGCTGAAATCTGGGGGCAGGGAGGGCAGCTGCATGTTTCACACCAAGGGCAGATGGCCATACTGGGAGACTTCCCCATGGTCTGAGGGGAAGGAATCCCCCTCTCCCCACTGGGGAACAGCCCACTTCCCAGAACAACATCTCTGTGACCCTCACTTCCTCTGTCCACTCCTGTTCTTTCTTCTGTCTGGAATCCCCCTATCTCTTCTCAAGCCCAGTTCATTCTCATCCTTCCACTTGCTGCTCAAATGTCACCTTCCTGGTCCACCCTATCTAAAATTCATCCTCTCTTCTGGTTCCCTTTATCCTACCACCTCACCTTCTTCAACACTTACACTGCTGCTATTCACTGGGATTGTTTCCTGACTTCCTCCACTAGAATACAAGCTCCATGAAGGCAGAAAACTTGCCTTTCACCTGCCTTATTTTTTTTTAATATTTATTTATTTATTTGGCTGCACCAGGTCTTGGTTGCGGCATGTGGGATCTAGTTCCCTGACCAGGGATTGAACCTGGGCCCCCTGCATTGGGAACACAGAGTCTTAGCCACTGGGCCACTAGGGAAGTCCCTCACCTGCCTTATTTCCACTAGCTGTGCCTTGCGTGGAGGGTGTTTGTTGAATGAATGAAGTTCTGTTCCAGAATCACATAAAGAATGAAGCTAAAAGTCAGGAAAACCAAATCCTGCTCTGCTACTAATTTTTTTTTTTAAATATATATTTATTTATTTTTGGCTGCGTTGGGTGTTTGTTGCTGCGCGCGGGCTTTCTCTAGTTGTGGTGAGCGGGGGCTACTCTTTGTTGTGGTGCACAGGCTTCTCATTGCGGTGGCTTCTCTTGTTGCGGAGCACGGGCTTTAGGTGCGTGGGCTTCAGTAGTTGTGGCATACGGGCTCAGTAGTTGTGGCTCGCAGGCTCTAGAGCGCAGACTCAGTAGTTGTGGCGCACGGGCTTAGTTACTCCGCGGCATGTGGGATCTTCCCAGACCAGGGTTCGAACCCATGTCCCCTGCATTGGCAGGCAGATTCTCAACCACTGCGCCACCAAGGAAGCCCCCGTCAACTTCTAAATATACAGTGAGAGTGAGCTAGGTAGGTAGCTAGATAAAAAATCAGGCAGAGAAAGTTCAGGCAGGCTTAAAAGACCAGGGTAAAGGCCATAGAGTCATTGATCACTGCCAAATTTGTGCCTCAGTTATGGTTTTTAGCTTCCTGGGAGCTAAAGGAAAAGGGAACAGTATTTATTACATGATTCATCTTGCCTGTCAGGAAAAGCGTCCCAATTCCTCAGGGAAAGCAAACTTTTTTTTGCTGGTAGGTGATGTATAAGACGTTTCTCACATAGGCCTTCATATGGGGATGTGGTAGCTCTTGACAGCAACTTTCCCAACTAAAGGCCTGTTCACAGAGCGTTGCAGCATCAGCAGGGGCAGGATGCCAAGACCAGCTCGGCACATGCAGCTCTGCAGGGTGGACGAAGGGGTTTTCTGGGGCTCTGGCTAGACCCGGGGGGTGAGGCCTAGAACCAAAGAGGGATGGAGGGACTGAATTCCCTTCAGAGCAGTGTGGCTCCCAGCTTTTGGGTTTACATAGCCAATAATTTTATTTTTAAGTTGGATATTTTCAACACCATCTATAAAATATTCCTGTAAAAAAAAAAAAGGAACCCAAATTGGATCAAGATCTAATCACCTCCTTATAAAAACTGCGGAGGGGACAGAAGAATATGTTTCACCACACCACAGGGGTATAATCAGCAAAATCCACAATGTGGAAAATTCCAAGGGCAAACAACCCAGATTCCTCAGCAAAAACTGCAAGGGAAAAAAAAAGGTGGGGAGGGGAAACCTATAGAATATAATAGAGTCTTAAGAGACATATAATCAAAGGAAATGTATGGACTTTGTTTAGATCTTGATTGAACAAACCAACTGCAAAAAAAAAAAAAAGAGAGCAAACTGTATATTTGAAGATTAATATTAAAGAAGTATATTATTTTTTAAAGTGTGAAAATGCTAGTCTGGTTATATTAAGTTTTTTTTTCTTAACAGATGAATTTATTTGATGTCTGTGATTTGCTCTAGAATAATCCAGGGCATGTGTTATCGGGGAATTGGAAAACAAAAGTAGCCAGGGGGTAGTAATTTTGAAGCTGCATAACCCCGGAATTCATTAAACTATTCTTATTACTTTTTTTGTATGTTTGAAATTTTCCATAATAAAACACTTTTAAGGAGTTCCCTGGTGGCCTAGTGGTTCAGATTCTGGGCTTTCACTGCTGTGGCCTAAGTTCAGTCCCTGGTTGGGGAATGGAAATCTCACAAGCTGCGGGCCACGGCCAAAAAAAAAAAGCTGAAAAACAGTTTTAAAAGTTGGATATATTGATCTAAGGTTAGCCTTTTCTCAATTAGCCAACTTTTCCCAAATAAGAACATGACAACAACAACAACAAAAAGAACATGACAACAAAATAGCTACCATCTGCTATCACCATCATGTCATAAGGAAAGGAATTTATAACATCAAAGATGCAGTAAGGGCTGGAACTCTGATAAAGGCCAGTCAAAATGGAATGTATTTTGCTTTCTGGAAAAATCACAGCAGACACTGCCATGGAGCAGTACTGGTCTGTGGGCCCCAGCTTCAAACAATCCTTCCCAAGCCTTGTGTTTTTCAAACACTGGCTGCCAATCCACCAGGCTTTAAATCTAGACCTTGCCACTTGCTGGCTGTGTGACCTTGGACAAGTTTACCTAACTTCTCAGGGCCTCAGTTTCCACATCTGTAAAATGAGTGGGAGCTGTAATAATGATCCTCACCTTCTAAGGTTGTTGTGAAGATTGAGCTGGTGCATGGGCGGTGCCTGCCGCCTAGAAAGTGCTCGGTGTATGGCAGTTGCCTGTATTTTTACCTCCCATGGGGATGATAAGGTCCACAGATTTATTGTGGAGAGCAGGCAGGCCTTTAACTCAGGTTATGGAATGTCAGAACTGGAATGGGCCTTCTGAGATCATCTACAGAGGAATCCTTTTACAGAAAGAGAAAGGGAGTCCTTGGGGGGGCTATGTGAACAGCTGATGGTCCCAGTGACAGAACAGTAAGTGGACTTCAAAGGGGCCCCTGAGTCCTGGGGCTCCGGGCTTTGCTAAACAAGTTGGTAGGGCCCCCAACCCCACCTCATAGGGCCATTCCACTCTACGCTCATGTCAAAGCTGGTCAATTAAGCCGGCGAGTGCACAGAGCTTTAGTTTACAGTGAGCATTTGCAAACTTTCTCCAGCCCTAGAAGGTAGGGTGTCCTGGAGTGAATATCCCATTTCACAGAAAGAAACCAGGGGTGGATTGGTAACCAACGCCATAAGTAGAGGCTCCGAAATTCCTTGAGGAAGAAGATGAGGGAGTTCCCCTTCAAAAGAAGAAGGTTAGGTCAGTTTAAAATGGCTGCCACTCCCTCTGCCTTTGGAAAAGTACTTCAACTACAAAGAAGTCCACGACTAACTCCAAAGAGAGCAGAAAGGAAAGCAGTTGCTATGGCAACATCTCTGGCAGCCTATTTTCCATCTTCCTCTGGTTCAAAACAACAGCTTCCAGCAGGTTCCCGCTGGGGGGTAGGGAAGGTCTAACTCCAGCCCAGCAACAGCTCTTGGCCAATCTCCTGCTAGATTTCAGTGGCAAGAGAAGGTGGCAGCCAATGAAGAGGCCTGGAGCTTGTGTCATCGGCCTCTAGCCAGGTTGGGATAACCAGAAGGCAGGCACATGTGACCGTTTCCATGGTGACCTCAGTTAGCAACCCAAATGGTCCTGTTTATGAGCACTGGAAAATTCCACCCAGTCTCTGGCCTGATTTTTTTACCTTCTCTGCCTCCTTCCTGCTCCAAGGCAAGGATGAAGTCACTGCCAATGTTTAACCCCTTCCTGAGATGTGCCTGGCTCCAGTCAGATCTGGGGGTCTGGGAGGGGGCTGCGTGCTTAGCATGTGAGGGGGGAGGGAAGGTAGTGACAGCCACCATTTACAGGGCACATCATTTGAGCCAGGCACTGTACTAAGCTCCTGACATCCTCACAACCTGAGAAGGGGGTACTACACGATTTCATTCCTATTTCCCTGAGGACTAAACTTGATTCAGAGAGGTTAAGTAACTTGCCACCATCACAGGGTACAGCCCGTGAGGGAGGAACCAGGCTGAGACCAAGTGTGTGGGACTCTCAAGGCCACTCTCTCCATGACCCCTCTATAATGGTGGAAGAGTTGAAGAACCAGATGGGGTGGGCGACAGGGACAGGGTGCGGAGGGGGAGAGATCCATGGTCTTCTGGGGAGCTGAGAGAAGGCTGAGTGGAAGAACAGGGAGGAAATACCTGCTTGGCTCCAGGACGCCCACCTTGCCAGGCTGGGGCTGACGGCTGGTGGGCAAGGCCAGACAGGCCCCAGGGAAGGCTGTGGCCAGGACCCTGGGCTGAGTCTCCCATCATTCATCCTCTCTGGGATCCTGGCTGGGGTGGGGAGAGAAGTCAAGCCTATAAACATTCCTGCCAAACTCCTGCTGGGGAAGTGCCAGCTTGGGCTGGGGACCAGCAGCTGGAACCTGGGGTGAGCCTCTTAGAGTCCCCAGCACCAGCTAGAGGTCACACAGGACAGGCTACGTAGATGCGGAATAAGCTGCATGCATTGCTGCTCTGAGCTGAGGTGGGGCTATAGGAAGACTGTGTTTTCAAGGATAAGTGACAAACAACAATAAAAGTTATATACCATAGCTCAGGGTAACAACAGATGAGTCACTGAGAGAAGGGCACGATCACAGGAGTGCTGGTGAGGTCACTGGATGATGACGGCCACAGGCGACTGTAGGAGGGACGGACCATTCAGTGGGGAGGGCTTCCTGCAAGGAAGGAGGGCAAGGGGCCTCGATGTAGCTCCTAAAGAGGGGGCTCCCACTGGCCGGGAGGTTGGCCGTGTCCTCGGGGGAGAGGTGGCAGGATATCTCATGAACTAGGGGTCTGACAGCAAATGAGGCTGGAATAGACGGGACACAGCTGATAGAGGTTTATGGCCTGGGTTCAGGGTGGGGCAGTAGGTGACAAAGATTTAGGAGAATGAGGAAGGGTGACCCTTTGTGACCTTGATGGTTTCTAGCTCCCAGGTCTGTCTCTGCCTTGGGCTCAGCTGAAGCCTTTGCTTTGGCAGAACAGTCATGGAAATTTCCACCCAGGTTCTTTTCCCAGGGCTTTTCTTGTCAACACCTTCTTCCCAGGCCCTGCTGAGTCTAAACTTCTTTGGTTTGTGTGGGCTGCAGCTGAAGAGGCCTGAGGCAGCCTGAGACTGAGTGACACAGAAGGCACTTCTGGCGTGGACATGTCAGAACTTCAGTCATGCTGGGCATTGTGTTGCCAAGGGACACGGGAGCTAGCCCCCCAGCTGATGGTCCCAGGGGCCCCGGGATTCCTGCTCCTGGAGAAGGCAAAGGGGAGGAATGAGAGCTTCTGCCACCATTTCACAGTTCTTGAGCCAGGTCACTCCGTTGGGCCTGCTTCCCCGGAGTAAAGGGCAGCAGGGCTGGAACAAGCCCAGGGACACCTAAATATTGGGGGTGCACCCCTTCTGCTCACCAGAAATTATCTGGATGCTCTGTTTTCTTGGGGGGAATATTTTTAACCTCTATTTCCGGAAGCTCCCAAGCGGAAGTGACGTCTGTGGCGAGCCGGGAAGACACAGGAAGCCCTCTCGTCCCTCTCCCCTCCCCCCACTTCCCTCCTCTGGACCCTGAGCTGCGCCCCATCTCAGGTTAGCTGCTCCCAAGCAGCAGCAGCTGAGAATGCAGGGGCCAGAATGAGCTCTGGCCTTAGAGCAGCAAGTTACCAAACGGAGCCAAGTGACATCTCTGCGGAGTTCCCACCCTTTGTCCACAGCTGGGACTCGCCGCCGGGAGGGTGGCACAGACCCACCTCCCGTCTGTGCGCGAGAGTGAGCCCGAGGCCTCTCTGTCCCCACTTTCAGCCTCCAGCTGTGGCACCCCATCCTCACTGCTGACCAGGCTGCAAACCCTGGAGTTCCCTTAACCCTCCGAAGAGTTAGGGGGACATGTTAACGAACACATACTCATCCAGGAAAACATAGGCTGTGCTGTGACAGTGAGTAACTGTGGGGTGGTGATACGGGATGACTTGCAAGTGCTGGGCAGAGAGGCCCTTGGCCCTTTCCCAGGAGTGACGTCTAGGCAGGGTGATGAGAAGAGTGTCATCTGAAGAGTGGGGGAGGTGCATTCCATGCAGATGTGTCATCGAGAGTAAAGAACATGAGTGTCGACTCACAGATAGAGAACAAACTCGTGGTTACCAGTGGGGAGAGGGAAGGGGGAGGGGCAAGATGGGGTAGGAAAACAAAGGGTTATTACGGGATTATATGAAATCATGTGTGTGAAACTTTTTTTTTTTTAATAAATTTATTTGTTTATTCATTTATCTTTGGCTGCATTGGGTCGTCGTTGCTGCACGCAGGCTTTTTCTAATTGCGGCGAGCGGGGGCTACTCTTTGTTGTGGTGCGCGGGCTTCTCATTGCCATGGCTTCTCTTGTTGTGGAGCACAGGCTCTAGGCACGTGGGCTTCAGTAGTTGTGGTGCACGGGCTTAGTTGTTCTGCGGCATGTGGGATCTTCCCGGCCCAGGGATGGAACCCGAGTCCCCTGCATTGGCAGGCGGATTCTTAACTACTGTGCCACCAGGGAAGCCCTGTGAAACTTCTGAAAATTGTAAAACACTATAGAATTTAAAGGACCTTTCTTTTAATAAACATCTATTGAGTGCCTACAAACAAACAAATAAAGAAAGAAAGAAAGATGAACGTGAATGCTTAAAAAAAAGAAAAGGGGACTTCCCTGGCGGTCCTGTGGTTAAGACTCCGCGCTTCCACTGCAGGGGGCACGGGTTCCATCCCTGGTCAGGGAACTAAGATCCCACATGCCGCACAGCATGACCAAAAGAAAAAAAAAAAAAAAAGAAGAAAGAAAAGAACATGAGTCGGGAAAGGGCTAGGGTGCTCAGGAGACAGAGAGGAAGAGACCAGCGCGGGGAGCCCCGAGAGCCTCAGTCAGACCTCCACCTGTTTTCTTTCTCTTGTGCCATACCACCACCCACCACAATCCAGGCCTCCACGACCTCTGGCCCGGGCTGCGACAATGGACTCCAGGGCCCTCCCCTCCGCCACCTCTCCCAGCTCAGCCACCTTGCAAAGAGCAGCTACACAATGCTTCCCAAAGCCAGGGCCTCTCCCAGCTCAGAAGCCATCCTTCTGTCCAAAGAGCAGAGTCCAAACTCCCTCTTCAGGGAACTCAAGTCCTCCCAGACCTCACTCCAGTCTCCGCTGCTTTCTAGCGAGTTCCCATCACCTAAAGAGCTTTAAGGTCTATTCCACCCCAATCACTGCAAGCCTCTACTATTACCTCAGCCCCAGAGAAAGACCCATAACGCCATGGGCTTCTGTTTTTACCTGGCATGTGCTGAGAAATACACCTCAGGCAAAGATCCTAGAACCGGGTGACCTCTACCCCTGTTCCATGAGACTTGTCTCTGCGGGATGTGGGCCACAGCTGTGTTGAGGAAGAATGAACACGTGTGTGTGTGTGTGTGTGTGTGTGTGTGTGTGTGTAGGAGGGGTGAAATGTTTAATGAGCATCATGCTGGGTATGTGGTGCTAACACAAGCATCTGCCTGGGACCTCAGGGGGGTGACTGAACAGATCAGGGTTATGAGACTGTGGAGACTGTGGATACGACCCACAGGGAAGCGCACAGTTCCTTCAGGCTATTCTGGAAGGTCCACTCACAGGCCCCGCGCAGTGCGGGTGAGACTGGACACGGCACCTCCTGCTTCCCGCGGTGAGTCCTCCAGCAGAGGGGCAACAAGCCCTGAGCCCTGAGGGTGGGCTCACACCCCTGCGCTCTGAAGGCAGGAGCTCCACGGAGACCCAAGGCAGCCTTCCGGGCCACACCCTTCCCCATCTCTATGGGTCAGTCTGTCTAGAAGGTCCGCAGTTTCTTACGCAGTACCACTCAGTGCGGATTTTACTCCATCCTGCCGGGCGGTCATGTTTATGTCACATCTAAAAGCATTTTGTTCCTATCAAAGCACGTCAACTTGTGCCTTCTTCCTCACCACCGCGCTCCAGTACTTATACAGCACAACAAACAGATGGAAACCTCAGAGAACCACTGAGCTCACTTTACACAAGTGTCTCTGGACTGGACATTCCAGGATGGGGGACGCATTGTCCTTTCACAGCCCCTCCCGAGCTGGGTTACCAGTCACTCAGTCACTCTGCACTTACGGGGCATCTACCGCATGTGCTCTTTTCACTGTTCTGCCTGGTTTTTTAATTCCAAAAGAGATACTATTCCAATTTATTTGTTTAGTCATTATTCAGTTGGCACATTTTGAGCTCCTAATGTGTGCCAGGCACTAGTGATGCCAAGGGAGACAGCCCGGGTCTCAGTTTCCTCATCTGTCCAAGGGGTTAACAGCAGCACCTCCCTCACAGGGTGGCTGTGAGAACTGAAAAGAGATGCTTCATGGAACGCGTATGGCACAGCGCTCAATAAACGTTACAGAAAATAACGCTGCCACTGGATTTCCTGTCCTGCAGATGCACCAGGCACAATGAAGGGACTGAGGAAAGCGTGGTAGACTCTGTTCTCTGCCGGGGAGGGGGTCAGCAGACCGTCTCCACCCCAGGTTAATCAGGACAAGAGGAAAGGCCACAGGGAGGGTGGACGGCCTGGGGAAGGAAGGTCTGGAAATGCTGGGTGAAGCCGGTGAGGGGCCTTGCAGAGCTCTTAAGCTGGGGAGAAACAGGCTGAAGCAGCTGGTCTGGAGAGCTGCGTTCTGCCCCTTGTTGTCATTCTGTCCTCCCACACCCCACAGTGCTACAGCTGGGCTGCCACAGCCAGGCCTTCTGGAAAGATCCACAAACAGGCTGCAGGGCCCAGGGCCAAGGACATTACGTGGCAAATAAACTAAAGAAGGGAACTAGCAGCATGGAGTTCTCGAACTGGGGATGAGAAATCTGTTTTTCAAGATGCTTTCTCCTGTGTTCTCCCCCAGAAAGAGAATTCTACCAACACAGAATCCTTCCGCTACGTCTTGGAGGAGGGTACACTTAAAGACGGATGCTCTTCTCAGGAAGACAAGAGGAGAATGTTTCCTTTACTCTTCAGCCTAGAGATGTTCAGGGCCTGAGAGGGAGAGGCCCAGACTGCCTCTTCCCCACAGCAGTTTGGGGAAGGCTGATGACGCAGCCGTTTTTAGTTTCTGTAACTTGTTTTTGCTAGAATTGCCTTCAGCTCTCTGTGAGGTAATGGTGTGTCTGGTGGATTTCAGTGGTTGATTTTAGACTTTCTCCGAGTACATTTTTAGTTGTCCAAAATCCCCTAGAAAACAATGACTTCTCTTCTGCATAATGGAGCTCTGAGCTGCGTCATCTCTGTGGGTTTTTCCTGCAGTGGGAGTTGGCTGCTGTCTGAGGAGGAGGGAGCTGAACTTTTGTGCAGTCATTGTTCCAAAGATCAGCTCGGGGAAGGTGGGCAGCAGGAGGGGGCTGGGAACTGCAAATTCCTTGAGTCTTTAGAAAACAAGAAAGTTGTTTATTGGGGACTCCCTTTGCCTTTTATTTCTGACCTGCATTTCCAAAACTGTCTCTGGCAATGAAGGATTATCTAAATAGCACAAGGTTAGAAAAAATGCAATAAAAGAGGCCTGGGGGGATGCCAGGTATCGCTGAAGACTCACCCAGACTGGCCTCTGAACCACAGACCCAGAAATGAAGGGCCTCAGAAACTTCTCTTGACTAAGCCTGACTGGCCTTGCTAAAAAGGGAAGAGGTGGAGCAGATTCTGGCATTCTCTGGAAGTTTCTGGTCTGACGTGATTCAGGAGGATTAGGTGACAGAAGGTCTGGAGGCCTAAAATCTTCCATGTTCCCTTCTCATCTCTGTTTACTGCATTTTATAGAGTTAGCACCATCACTCCTTTCATCGAACCTCCTCATTTTACACATAAGAAAATTGCCAGTGAGAAGTTACTTGGGTTAGTGCCCAAGGTCACACGCTGTTTGTCAGGGAAGCGATTGCCAGAAACCAGAACCAAGAGCCTCCTATTTTTAGCCTGGGCTTTTTTGAGGGTGGGGTGTGGGAACATGAGATGACCTACCAGCTGAAATGGATTAGGCCTCCTATGCCTGTGCCCTTAGGCCCAAATGAAGACCAGGTTTCAGACTGAGGTACTGGGGAATACATGAGACATTGAGAGCAGCTGCCTTAGGACGTTATGAAGTTAAAAGGAACATGGATTAGGAAAGGTGCCTTGAAGAAAATTTCGTTTTATGTTAAAGGGAGCCTTAGCTCAAAAGAATTGAGAGACAGGCTCATATCAAATGTATTATTTATCTTCTCACCAAAGAACACGGCGATTTTAGGCTATCTTGTTTAAATATATCTTCCAGAAAAAAAGAGACTCACTACATCAAGAAGAGGAAGGAATTAGAATATTTTGGAGACAGCTAGTCAGTTTTGCGAAGCAAAAGCCAAGAGAGATGAAGGCAGTAAACTTTTGGGCCAGAACAGTAAAAAGGGGGTTAGTGTCCATAATCTCTAAAATATTTTTTACTTACCAGCTTGGGAAAAAAAGGTAAGAATTTTCTCTCTGGCCTTGGCAAGCCATCTCTCCCACACCAGAGATTCCTGAGTTCTGAGCTTCATTCAAATCTCCTTCCCCAAATTCAGGGAGAATTAGCCCAATACAACGCAGCCATTCTAACAGTATAAGGAAAATGCTACAATTTATGTGTAAGGGAATTGGAAATGACTAGTTAGCTACACTGACAATTATTTAAAGCACTTCAGGGCTCTTAACATTCACTTCAGCGGCTCCAGAATGGGAGAAAGGTCACAGATAAGAGGGGGACCTAGGTCCCCTCCCCGCCCAGCCCTGGAGAAAAGGGCAGTTGAGGAGGCCGACATAAGTACTGGGAGAGAGTGGGGGGACAAAGAGAGGCACCATGAGGTTGAAATTCGCGGATTCAAGAATAGGTTCTGGTACTAATTAGCTGTGTCTGATTTTAGGCAAATCACAAACTCCCCAGGCCCCCAAATCCCCATTTGTAAAATGAGGTGACCCAACTCAGGTTTTCCTCCTTCCAGCGCTAAAATTCTACTAAAAATTTTCCAGTCCCAGAGCAAACATCAAGACTGCGTTTGAAGGGAACCATCTGCATCTCTGTAATATTCCACTCTTACAGGGAGAGGGAAAGAGTGATTAAACAAGAACAGCTTCACCAGGGTCACTTTAAAGTAGCTGCTCAAACTGGCCCTGCTTTATTGGGGGTGGAGGAGGTGGGAGGATAGCATGGAAGACAGAACCCTAACTTGCTAGAGCCCCCCAGGCCTGCTCCTTTCACAACCACCGCCATTTATAGGAGCCAAAGCGGTTTTAAAAATACAGACTACGGACTTTTTACAACTCCTATGTCATTATCCAGTTGCCATCCTAATCTGTACCGTGCCAATAAACTCCGTCTTCCCCTCTTGGAATTTACTGCCTAAACACAAGGTATTGCAGAGATTCTAGAAAAAAAGCCCTGGAGGTGAGAGGCAGCGAGAGGGTGGGTGTCACCACCCTGTCCTGGGCTCTAGGCTTGAAACCACCATGTGCCCTGGAACGCTCCACGATCTCACCACCACGCCGCCATTCTTTTCAAGGAAAACAACCCAAGCAGCTGCTAGGTCAGTTTCTGAGACCCCTTCCGCTTCGAGCATTCTAGACTAGTAAGATCTGGTGACGTACAAACACTCAAGGGATGTTACAATAAACAGAACTAGATAACCACAAGGGGATGACGTGCGAATTTTTAATTAACGGATGACTTTGCTACAATAAGGAAGCAATGACAAAGGACGGGGGAGGGGGAGGAAAGGCCGACACGGGCTGAGAAGAGGAAGGCAGCAGCCCCTGGAAGGGAAGAGCAACCCAAACGTGGCGAAAGGTTGGAAGGGCGGCCAAACAGCTCCAACCGGCTCAGGGCCAGCTGCCACCCTCCCCCACGCCTTTCTCTAGGACAGGCACCGGCCCTGGGGGCGGGGTGCGCGTGCGCAGTGGAGCGCTGCGCCAACCGCCTCCGCTCCCGGAGGCGGCCGGGACCGGCTGGAGCCGGTTAGAACCGGCGGAACCCGCCCGCGAGCCAACGACTCACAAAGGGAGCCGGCGGCTCACGACCAGCATATCCCTGCGCGAGGCGGGCCTGGGGTGGAGGTGCGGTGGCATTCGTGTCGCGCCCCTCCTCCCCTTCCCCAAAGGCCTCTGGCGGCGCCGGCCCGGAAACACACCCCTCCCCCGCCCGGGTGGCCCGAGGGTCCTGGAGGCCCAGCGGCCCCGGCGGGGCGTGCCCATCCCGCTCGGTCTCTACCCAGTATTTTCTCGCCGCGGCCTCTTTTAGTTGCGTGGAAGCCGCTGTCCGGGAACCCCCCCCCGCCCCAAGACTTTTAAAAGTCTCGAGAGTTAAACCGTAGATAACGCAAAATTTGTAAAACAGAAGAACCTAGAAAAGCAAACCCGCAAGTAAAGATTCACAAAAATTTGAAAAGTTGTTCCTTCGCGGAGTGGCTGCCCAAGGTCGCCTTGTCTTTGGAGGTGAAACCGTTGACTTTTTCAGTTATTGATACCTTGTAAAGAAGCCACGTAAACTTGTCTTTGACAGCTTTAACGAGAGAGAAGCCTGGAAGCTTAGAAACCCTTCACGTTTGGAAAGAACGAGAAGTTAATCCAGGCTTGATTTAAAATGTCTAAGCAGGCAGCCAAAAGTGTAGGGCTCTAGCTGATATTTAGTAAATACAAAATCGACAACAAAAGCATGTAGCATGTCAAGTAACTAACACAAGCCCACGCTGATGCCTCGATTTTACTCAGCCTTGGAGATGGGTGGCCAGCTCTGTTGCGTAAGACAACAATAAACTGTGGCTGTTGAGACATTTTCGAGAAGTGGACTTCTACATTTAGTAGAATTCTTAAGCAGATAACCTGGACCGATCGGATTTCATGAATAAAAGGGCAAACAAGCCGGTTGCGGTATAAACCTCAGAACCACCTCGCAGGACTTGAGGCCGTTGGGGGAGAAACTGCAGCACTTCGCTTCTAAAATGGCTGCGGTCTGTACTTGGGAGGCTGAAGCTCGGTTACATAATGGAAAGGCAGGCCGTCAGCAAACCTAGTTTAACCTTCCTTCAAAAAGCACTAAGTTGTACCCACTGTACTCCAAGGAAACACGAGAAGTATTTTAAAAGTTGCTAAAACATTCCCAAGTAATGGCTCAGAGTTTTTGTAAGCTGGTCTATTTAAATGTGATTTTTCATTGTTTTTGCCCAACCTTTCAGCTCAAATCTACTTGTTAATAAGTTTTAAAAATCTCGGTACAGAGCTTGCGATCAAGTTGCACAAACTTACGAAAAGTCTAGAAAGTCTCGTCAACCAGATTCTATTTTTACCCCTTCGGAGGAACTATTTTTGCTTCCCTCACAGAGGCGGCGGAAGGGTATTGAAATTCGGAGGTGTGAGACGTCATTCCCCTATAAATACGCCGCTGCGGGCGGGGTGGTAGTTATTGAGGTAGTGACCGAGGAGGTTGGTGTGAGGGAGGAGGAGCTGCTTGAGGAGGCCGCAGATAAGTTTTTCTGCTAAAAGAGATAAGTTTAGTATAATTATGTAGGAATTATAAATAGAATACTGAGATATTGCTTTGCATTAAATTCTTAGAGTAACTTTGATAACTTAAGATTATTTTAGGGGAAATATGAAGACTATGAAGACTGAAGAGTAGGTTGAGAAAGGAAGAAAAAAATAATTTTAGAGCATGGCGGAGGTTAGGAGCTGAAACTTCTTCATGGAGTGAAAAAAATAATTTTAAAAGGAATTGCTGAAAGAAATAGGACTGCAAAGTACGGAATTTTCTTAAAGGCAGCCTTTTAGATTAACGTTAAAAACGTAGGTGACATAAACAAGCTAACAGTCATTTTAAAAAGTCAAGTTGTAGATGATTAAAATACTTTAAAGGCCGTGTTTTAAGAAAGTTAACTGAAGGTGATTTAAGAAATATGCCTTCAAATTCACGGTGCAATAAAAATTGCGACATTTGAAGCCTACTTGATTTTAAGGGCTTTATTTGCTAAAGCTGACGGAAATATTAATTAGGGATGGTAGGATAAAGATTTTGAGAAAGAAGATTAGAAATTTGAAGTGGAAAACTCGGAAGACAGAAGTACAGGAAGGTGAAGAGAAGCCTAGAGAAGATAGGAAAAGTAGAAGATAAAATACGCCTGTTAGAAGACAGAAAAACTAATTTTAGCCCAGAAGGTAGGAGGCGGAAGAAAAAGTAGACAAAACTAGAAGAGAGAAAGAAGGTTGAAAATACGGTCGAGTATTTCAGATAGAAAATGAAAAACAAGCTATTGGACATAAGCATACCAGATAGACGTCAAAAAAAAATTAGAAGATGGGAAAGTTCAAAGCCAAAAAATTGGATAAAGCGCAGGAACAAAAACTAAGGAAAATAATTTTTTATATAGTTAAAAGAATTATAAAAGCCCATCAACTTAATTCTGGTGGTGCAGAAGTTAGATCTGAGAAGATGAGGGTTTTTAAACTGCTGTAGACCAGGACCAACTTAGAAGAATATCCCGAAACTAGAAGGAAAGTCAGTTTAAAATCACAGCAAAAAGCTACTAAAAGGACTGAAGTAATTTTAAAACTAAGAATGTTTTTGGAAGAGTTAAACATTTGAAAGCCTTTAAATACAGTAGGTTAGTTTCCTTTGGAAAATTTAAAGGACTTCGTAACTGAAGGAAATCCAAGAGCAAGAATAACCGTCAAGTTAATATTTTTGCATTGGACTTTGCGCTAAGGTGAATTTTTAAATTCTGAGGACTAGGCGCTAATTAACAGCTGACCCAGGTGCTACGCAGAAGTGGATTCAGTGAAGCTAGGAAGACAGGAGCCGCAGACAGGATTCGAGGAGCCAGTGTTCGGTGAAACTAGGACTGAGGAGCAAGCGGCAGTTCGTGAAGATAGGAAAGAGGAGCCCGGGAGCCAGTGCGATTTGGTGAAGGAAGCTAGGAAGAAGGAAGGAGCCCTAACGATTTGGAGGTGAAGCTAGGAGAGGATCCCAGGAAGGAGGAGGCCAGTGCGATGTGGTGACGAAGCTAGCGTGCGGCTTGGCTTGGCAACCCCGCGGAGGAGGCGAGCAGGCGGTGTGGAGGATAGATAGAGGATCCTAGAGCGGCAGCCCAGTGTGCGAGGCCCGCAGGGAGAGCCAGTGGTGTGGTAAAAAATCCGTGAGGTCGGCAATATCGTGGGTTGTTTTTTTATTCTTTAATTTTTTTTTGTTTTGTAATTGAGTACGGTAATACCTTTGAATTTCCTAATGGTAATGGGGGAGTTGTGTACTTAAGCATAAAGGGTTATATGGGGATGTAGGCCGATTTTCGGGTGTCGTAGGTTTCTCTTTTGCAGGCCTATTTTCTCATGCATCTTTTCTGGAGCTTTTGAGGGCAGACTTCCAAGGCCCGGAGGAATGGTAGATGGCAAGTGTTTTTTGTTTTTAACCAATGTGAGAGAAAACAAATGGATTTGATAGAACAACTTTGAGAGAATTTCAGCAAGTTGTGTAAGCAGGTTTTATATTTAGCTTGGGGTAATGAAGCATTTCAGTTTCGTGAATAGAGGACCTATTTTTCTTTCCTCACTCTGTATTCTAAAAGTTTTCTAAATATGTAGCTTGGGTGTGTAATTCTCGGGGGAAAGTTTTGGGGGGGGCAAAATATGTTTTGAGTTTTTTTCCCTTTAGGTCTGTCTAGAATTCCAAAGGCAAATGACTCAAGGTAACAGGAAAAAAGGAAATCCAGTATCAGGATTATCAGAACACCACAGGTTTACAGTTTGTAGAAACTAGAGCACAAGCAGCTCGCACTTTGAGGTCTGTGGCGGAGCTGTCCATTGGAGAAATGGCTGGTAGTTATTCTTTTTTTCCACCCCTTAATCAGATTTTTTTTAAAGTACGTAACTGGTTATCTTTATTTGAAGTATTTTGGGGAAGAGGGTGGGGGAGAAAATGTTTCTCTAAGATTTTCCACAGATGCTATAGTACTATTGACAGACTGAGTTAGAGAAGGATTGTACTGCTACGCTGTTTGGCACCAACACCTTCAGGGACTGGAGCTGCTTTTTTCCTTGGAGGAGTTCCCAGTGACGCTGAGATGCACAGCACAGTGCAGCTTTGGCTCATATTCAGTCATCTCAGGAGAACTTCAGAGGAGCTTGACTAGGCCAAATGTTGAAGTTAAGTTTTCAAATAATGTGACTTTTAAGATACCTTTTATTAAAGGGGAGGGGCACATTTTGGCAATTAGTTGGCAGTGGCTTATCATGGTTGGGATTGGGAGGGTTGGGTTTAGGTAATTGTTTAGTTTATGATTTCAGATAACTCATACCAGAGAACTTAAATACTTAGGATGGAAAACTAAAGAACTCTCAACTTCCAAGTTGGCAAGTAACTCCCAATTTTCTAGTTTTCTGTTTTTCCCCAGTTTTTGAATTTGACAGCTGGGGAAGTTCATGAAGATTGACTGGATTTAAAGTGTAGGGCTTGGGGAAGGAAAATGGTGGACTGGGGGTTGGTCTAGCCCACTGGGCTGCCTTAGATTAAAAACTTGGGAATTTTTAAAATGCTTAAGTTGTTTGCATATGGTAGTGTGTGGTTCTCTTTTGGAATTTTTTTCAGGTGGTTTAATAACTTAATACTACTATAGGAGCTTCAGAGCAAAGGAAGTGGCTTAATGATCCTGAAGGGATTTCTTCTGATGGTAGCTTTTATATTATCAAGTAAGATTCTATTTTCAGTTGTATGTAAGCAAGCTTTTTTTTTTAGTGTAGGAAAAATTTTTTTGTGTGACTGCAAAACAGGATGTTAAGGTATGCTTCAAAATTATTGTAAACTGTCTCAAATTCATCTAAGTATTTGTAAATTATAACTGATAAGAGGGTGGGCTTTTGTTGATGAGGGAGGGGAAACCCTTTTTTTTTCCTGTAGACTTTTTTCAGATAACATCTTCTGAGTCATAACCAGCCTGGCAGTATGATGGCCTAGATGGAGAGGGGAACAGCTCCTTGGTGAATGATAAGTAAAGGCAGAAAAGATTATATTTCATACCTACATGGGGGAAAAAGCATAACCCTGAGATCCTTAACTACTGATGAACACATTGTCTGCATATGCAAAAAAAAAAAATTAAGCAAATGAAAGCTACCAATTTAAAGTTAATGGAATCTACCACTTTAAAGTTTGGCTTATCAAGCTGTATCCACAAAAATAATGAATTGATGAGGAATAATGAAATGATGAGAAATACAATGAAGATCAAATGTCCATCTCAATACTGCTTTTACAAAAGCAGAATAAAAAAGCGAAATGAAATGAAAATGATAATGCTACACGTTAATCCTGGAATAAAAGAAGCTGAAATAATTGAAAGGAGTGGGATCAAGTGGATTGAGAGGAGGCTGTGCCGTTTGCCAATCTTTCGTTTGCCTCAGACAGGTTTCTCATTATCAGAAGAGTTGCTTCATTTCATCTGGGAGCAGAAAACAGCAGGCAGCTGTTAACAGATAAGTTTAACTTGTATCTGCAGTATTGCATGATAGGGATAAGTGCTTACCTTTGCTAAGAGCTGTGGAGGTCCTAGGTCCCTTACCTAAGGGATTCCGGGATTGTGAGGGATTTTCCTATCCAGCCTTTTAAAATTAGACAGGACTTGGTGTGCCTGTGGGCTTCCATGATGAGTTAGCACACTTCACTCAGAGGCTAGTAATTCCTTAAAGCCTCTTGAGATTAATAAAGGTAATGTGTATAATACTAAGAACATTTGTTTAGCATTGAATCTCTCAAAAGCCTATTAAAGGGTAGCATAATGTGCTGTTAACCAGAATTCAGATTGTTAATCTTGCTAAAATTTAAATGTTATGTGTATTGTGCAGAAAACCGTTAAATTATTCAAAATAAAATACTTTTAGAGAATGTATGTTTTTAGAAAGCTGTCTCCTTATTTAAATAAAATTGTTTGTCTGTAGTTAGTGTTGGGCAATCTTGGGGGGATTCTTCTCATCTTTCAGAAACTTTGTGAACACTCTTTAACGGACAAGATCAGGAGTTGAGCAGAAGAACGAATTTAACTTAAGGCAGGAAAAACAAATTTTATCCTTCGTAAAAGTGATGAGCATTTAATAATTCCAGGCACATGGCAATAGAGGCCCTCTAAATAAGGAATAAATACCTCTTAGACAGGTGGGAGATTATGATCAGGAAAACAGGTAACTTAACACCTACGCTGTTTTCAGAAAGTCAGGAGTCTAGTGGTTAAACTTAGAGTAATGAGATCGTACTGTCTATGTTTCCAGTTTGCATGTTAACTTTAAATGCTTACAGTCGTGTCATCTAGTGGTAGCTGATATTTACACTGTTGGCCTTTTGTATAGGCACTTGGTGTGGGGGAGGGCATGTGGGTTTTTTAAAGAATTTTCCTTTGCAGAGGCTTCATTTCATCCTTCATGAAGCTGTTCAGGATTTTGACTTGCATATAAACACTTGGCTCTGCCTTCTGTTCTACTAGTGAGTGTGTGAGACCTTGCAGTGAGTTTATCAGCATACTCAAGTAAATTCCCCCCCCCACCCCCCGATTTTGGAGGGAAGGGAGGAGAGGGTGGGGCTTACTTGTTTAGTTTTTTTTTTGCAGACTACACAGAATGCAGTTGTCTTGATCTCAGGTCTGTCTGTTCTGTGGGCAAGTAATGCAGTACTGTTCTGATCCGCTGCTATTAGAATGCATTGTGAAACAACTGGAGTATGATTAAAAGTTGTGTTTCCCCCAATGCTTGGAGTAGTGATTGTTGAAGGAAAATCCAGCTGAGTGATAAAAGGCTGAGTGTTGAGGAAATATCTGCAGCTTTAAACATTCGTGTTTGTGATTGAAGCAAAGTCCCTTTTGCTGTGCTTTTAGGTAAAATGCTTTTTTGTTCACTTCTGGTTAAGGGGGTGGGAGGGCACTGAAGCCTTTAGTCTTTTCCAGATGCAACTTTAAAATCTCAGTGACGAACTAAATTCCAAACGAACAGCAGTCTTCACAAAATTTAACTGGCAAGTGGAAATGTTTAACAACAGTTCAGTGGTCTTAGTGCATTGTCTTTGTGCCAGGTTTCTTTCTCCCCTCCCTTGGTCTTAATTCTTATATACAGGAACATTCAAAACAACAGACGTATGCGAAGGGCCAGAGAAGCCAGACCCAGTAAGGAAAAATAGCTTATTTACTTTTAATAAACAAACCAAATATTGCATTTTAAATGTGGGGATTGGGAACCACTAGTTCTTTCAGATGGTATTCTTCAGACTATAGAAGGAGCTTCCAGTTGAATTCACCAGTGGACAAAATGAGGACAACAGGTGAACAAGCTTTTTCTATATTTACGTACCAAGTCAGATCTGTTATGGGTAATTTAGTACTAAATGACCTTTCAGCTTTACGCTGGTGTCAACAGCATGAGCAAGTTATTTGTTGGCCTGGGGGTGGAGGGGTGAGGTGGGCGCTAAGCCTTTTTTTAAGATTTTTCAGGTAACCCTCACTAAAGGCACCAAAGGCTTAAAGTAGGACAACCACGGAGCCTTCCTGTGGCAAGAGAGACAGCAAAGCGCTATTACACCAAGGTCAATCAGAACGGTGTCGGCCTCTCAACCCCATCTTCTGTTAGGAAATGAGGACTTGCCTCAACACCCTTTGCAGACAATGCATTGAGGCTGTTTCTTTTGGGGAGTGAAGCATCCAAATGAATGCTTGAGTACCTTGTATACCCCTGGGCTTGTCCTAACATAATTCAGCTGTTTTTATAGCAGCTCTTAATAAAGCCCAAACCTCAAAAAGTGATGCTTGAAGGGGAGGGAAAGGGGGAAAGCGGGCAACCACTTTTCCCTAGCTTTTCCAGAAGCCTGTTAAAAAGCAAGGTCTCCCCACAAGTGACTTCTCTGCCACATCGCCACCCCCTGCCTTTGGCCTAGTGCAGACCCTTCACCCCTCACCTCGATGCCGCCGGTAGCTTGGATCCTTGGGGGCATGATCCGTAATCGGTCTTAAGGTAATTGGTGCCAAGGTCTTCCGGTGGGTTGCACTACTTGAAATGACCATCAATTTGCCTGCAAATAGTTAATGATATTAAGACCACAACTAAAAAGCTCTAAGATGTTTCAGATGTGTGGCATTATTATCCAGTGATTAAAAGAAACTTAAACCAGTAAGTGGAGAAATAACATTTAAGAACTGTCATGTTGGGTGGGAAGATACAAACTGAAGTAAGAGAGACAGGCACTTAAGCAGTTGAGAGGGCTGTTGGGGGGATTGCAAAAACTCTCTGCTAAGACTTTTTCAGGTGAACATAACAGACTTGGCCAAGCTAGCATCTTAGCTGAAGCAGATTCTCCAGTGCTCTTCAGTAGGGTTATTTATAAAGGTTTTTCTTTTCCTGAGAAAACAAAAGGTTTTGTTTTCTCAGGTTTTGCTTTTTGGCCTTTTCCTAGCTTTTTTAAAAAAAAAGCAAAAGATGCTGGTGGTTGGCACTCCTGGTTTCCAGGACGGGGTTCAAATCCCTGTGGCGTCTTTGCTTGACTTTAACCTCTGCTCTCAGGACTCGTTACATTTTTCTTCTTTTCCTTCAGGCGCTAGGCTCTAGAGTTAGGGGAGGTGGAAGATAAAAGTAGCTTCAAACTGTATCTTTTCATTTGTCAGAAGTCTGAACTGGTTTGTATTTGTGTTTACATAGGAACCTCATATAACTGCCTTGTCTTTAATTTTCAGCTATTCCTCATGTATCTAGTGTTTGGAGAAGTCTCACTATTTTGAAAAATTTAATTACATATTAATAAAAATTGAAAAGCTTTTCATTGGTGTGATTCATTTGTGTATAAACCAAACTGGTTTGGGTGGGTGTTTTTCGTGGGTGTTCTACCTTGTTCCTGTTTAACTTGTCTAATAAGTTATACTGCACTGTCATGCAGTCTAATCTCCCAAGTAGAGCAGGGACCTGGAGGGGAAAGCGGTGTACTGGGTGAGTGAGCTGAAAGACCCAGCAACATCCCTACAGAAAAAAATGGGCACTTCCTTTAAAGCAGCTTACTTTCTGCTGTTCAGCAGTTGGCTGTGAGCTGGGCTGGGATGAAGAAAAACAGCTGGGGGACATGGGGAGGAGTGGTATTACCATTGCTTCTATGAAAGTACTTAAAGCCAATTAAAAAGCTCTCTGCTGTTCCCTCTGACATCTTGGGCGATTCAGTCTTTTAATCAGTTGTCAATTCCCAAGCTACAAGCTGGTCATGTTGTCACTTGTCCTGTGGAGTGGCCTGTAAACCTGCAGATAATCCCTCTCACTTGCAACTGGAATAATCTCATGGTCCCACCCATCTTCTAAACCCCTGAGATGTCCTTGCTCCTCCCTGTATTCCCTGAATGAGTAGGAGAGTCTCCTTCCAGTAAACCTGGCTAGTGAAACCTAAGTGTGGGACACAGTTCTGAAGAAGATGCTGCACCTAGCACGGGTCTCCCAGCCTGGCTACACCCTCAGCCCAGTGGAGGGGAGGGGCCTCAGCAAACAGCTCTTTGTCCTACGTTACTGAACTTGTTAAGTTGCTCATGTGTTGCAAATGGGGAAGCAAGCTCTGATTGGGTCACTGGCAAGGCAGCAGGGCTGGAATTTGAACCCTGGTCCCCAACACTTGAACTCTATGTTGCTTTTACTTCAGTGCATGAATGTGCATCAACTGTCCCCAACTACATAGAAAATAAACAAGGACCTACTGTATAGCACAGGGAACTATATTCAATATCTTGTAATAACCTATAATGGAAAAGAATCTGAAAAAATATATAATACGTATGTAATTATATGTATATTCACTTTGCTGTTCACCCGAAACCCAACATTGTAAATCAACTATACTTCAATTAAAATAAAATCACCTGTCCAAACAGGTCAGCAGCAGACCAGCCCCCAACACAATGGTCCCTGGGCTTAAGTGCCTATTCTGAATTGATGCCCAGTTTCAGCATCTTTTGGAGAAGTCTCTGTTCTTGCAGAGCTGGAAGACTCCCAGGAAGCACAAGGACTTCACTGGAGAGCAAAGGAGTAAGAGAGGAGAGGCTGGGGATTCACCAGGGGCTACATGTTTCCTGGTGCTGAGCAGGCTCAAAACTGGCCAGGATTGGAAAATGTCAAGGCCAGGGTCAGCGACAGGAAGGGGCAAAGAAGGAGGCCAGAAGTCATTTCCTCCTGATCACAAAAAGAGAGAAGGAGGCCAACATAAAATTCCTCTGAAGGTTATGTCCAAGTCAAGGGGCTAGGTCTTGATAATATAAACGAACCCCAGGAAAGTCCTTTATTTACTCCTCCAGCTGTACAAAAGGCTTTTTCACTCTGGGTTTTTTTTTTTTCCTTTCTTTTGGATTTCATTATTCTGATAATTCCAGTACTGCAGTGGGTGACTAAAACAAACCTGAGTTAAGTAACAGCTCCACCATTTCCCAGCCTCTCCAAACTTGCGCCTAAGTCCCCCAGACCCAGGGCTAGTTGGTTTGGACTTGGGAAGCAGATTTCTGACTTCAGTAAGAGTGCAACTAGGAAAATGAGAAGACTTGGAGGGAGGGGCAGGGTATTGGGGAAAGTGAGAAGTGGGAGTGTCTAGCAGGGTTTTTTTGTTTTTTTTTTTTTTTTTTTTTTTGGCTGCGTTCGGTCTTTGTTGATGCGCAGGGGCTTTTCTCTAGTTGTGGCGAGCCGGGGCTAATCTTCGTTGCGGTGCGCGGGCTCCTCATTGCGGTGGCTTCTCTTGTTGCGGAGCACGGGCTCTAGGCATGCGGGCTTCAGTAGTTGTGGCTCGCGGGCTCTAGAGTGCAGGCTCAGTAGTTGTGGCGCACGGGCTTAGTAGCTCAGCGGCATGTGGGATCTTCCTGGACCAGGGATTGAATCCGTGTCCCCTGCATTGGCAGGCGGATTCTCAACCACTGAGCCACCAGGGAAACCCTCTAGCAGGGTTGTTGATTCAGAAGCTCAGAAAATATAGGAGACATAGGTCAGATCCTGGCTCCTGGCTCTGACAAGTTGGCAAACGGAGTGTCACCTGCCCTTTCCAGGACTCTGTTTTTCCTCTGTTTAAATGGGGATGATGCCCTGTCTGCCTGCCGCGGTGAGAAGAGGAGCCACAGGAGATGCAAAGTTATGGAACTGGAAATGAGCGGGCTTTTGCCGCCATCTACTGAACAAATGTAGTATTGCAAACCCTGTCCTTGGAATACTTCATAATACACTTGTTTGTTCAACAAACGTTTATTTTTATTGCTGAGTAGTGTTCCATTGCATGGATATTATAATTTCAGTTATTTCCCACTTTTAGTAATTATGACTAAAGCTGCTGTAAACATTTGTGTACAAGTCTGTGTGGATATAAACTTTCCTTTTTCTTGGTATGTTGTATGGTAGATGTATGCATAGTTTTTAAGAAATTTCCAAGCTATTTCCCAAAGTGGTTTTACCATTTTGCATTCCCACCAACAGTGTATGAGAGTTCCAGTTGCTCCATACTCACCATCATTTGGTATGATCATATCTTTATTTTATTTTTTTAAATAAATTTATTTATTTTATTTGTTTTTATTTTTGACTGTGTTGTGTCTGTTGCTGTGCACCGGCTTTCTCTAGTTGCAGGGAGCAGGGGTTACTCTTGGTTGTAGTGCGCGGACTTCTCATCGCGGTGGCTTCTCTTGTGGAGCACAGGCTCTAGGCGTGTGGGCTTCAATTGTTGTGGCGTGCGGGCTCAGTAGTTGTGGCTCGCGGGCTCTAGAGCGCAGGCTCCGTAGTTGTGGCGCATGGGCTTAGTTGCTCCACGGCATGTGGGATCTTCCCGGACCAGGGCTCGAACCCGTGTCCCCTGCATTGGCAGGCGGATTCTTAACCACTGCGCCACCGGGGAAGCCCCATGATCATATTTTAAATTTTAGCTATTCTAGTGAATATGTAGTGGTGTCTCATTGTGATTTTAATTTGCATTTCTATATGACCAGTAATGGTGAGTATCTTTTCATGTGCTTACTTGCTATTTATATATCTTCTTAGGTGTAGTGTCTATTCAATTTTTTTTTGGCCAGTGTTGTTAGTGGGATGTTTATCCTTTTATTGTTGAATTGTAACAGCCTTTACATTTACCAGATACAAGTCCTTTGTTGATGTATGTTTTGAATATATTTTCTCTCAGTATGTGCCTTGACTTTCGTTTTTTGTAACTGTCTTTGAAGAGTAGAAGTTTTAAATCTTGAACAAACCACTGATGTGCACAATAACATGGAGAAATTTCAAAATAATTATGTTGTGAGAAAGAAACCAGTTTTTTTAAAGTACATACAGGGAATTCCCTGGCAGTCCAGTGGTTAGGACTCTGTGCTTTCACTGCTGAGGGTGCAGGTTCAATCCCTGGTCGGGGAACTATGATCCCGCAAGCTGCATGGTGTGACCGAAAAAAAAAAAAAAAGTACACACTGTCTGGTTCCATTTATACAAAATTGTCAAAAATAAAAACTAATCTAAAATAACGCCAATAACAGCTGACTAGGAGTTACAAAGGGGCACAAGGAAACCTTGGGGGTGATGATCATGTTCATTGCCTTGATTGTTGGTTTCATGGATGTACACGTGTCAACAGTCATCAAATTATATACTTCAATTACTTGCAGTTTATTGTACATCGAGAAACTGTAAAATAAAGAATATGCACACACATGAACAAGCATCTCTTGCACACTTACTGTGTGCCAAACGCTGAGAAGATGCTGGGGATGCAAAGAGAAATAGTGGACTCTCTTTAGCAGCTCAAGTCTTGAAGTAGAGCCCTCCATTCACCTCCCCAGGGCTATGCCGACAGGGTGTCTTCCAGGCCCTTCTCTGCTCCTGCCCATCCGCCTTCACAGACTCCCTGTTAGGGTTCCCGTGCACATTCTGGCTGTGCCCAACTCACTGGCCTCCATCCAGCCTCTGATACCCACACCCACTTGACCAACAGTCCCTTCCTTCCCCTACAGGAACCACCCACGCCCCACACACAGCCCCTCCTGTCCCGTCTCTGGCCTTCCCTCATGCCTTTCCCCCTTGCTGGAATACTCTCTGCCCTCACCCATCTCCAGTGGAAATCCCACTCCTTCAAGGTTCAGCTCAGAAGCTCCCTCAGCCCTTGCCTGGGCCGTCGTGCCTTGAGCCCTCCTGCATGTTCCCCAGCCTCCTGGAACCTGTGTTCTGGTTTCCGTCCAAGCCCTGCCTGGGCACTGACCCAGGGCCATGCTCTGGTTCACTCCGCTACAACAGGAGGACCACACCCTCCTGAACAGACATGTGTGTGCACGGCCCTGGTCACAGACCCTGGTGTTGCTACACACTTGCCAACTTTTCACCAGAGCCACTCTTACAAACGTATACCGCTTTTCAGACAGTGATTCCTTTTTCAGTACAATTTCTCCCCTTCCCACACCCCTTTTCTTAGTTCCCCGACAAGGGATCGAACCTGCGCCCCCAGCAGTGGAAGCACGGAGTCCTAACCACTGGACTGCCAGGGAATTCCCCCTCTTTTCTTTTTTATTTTATTTTTAAAATTTTATTTATTTATTTATTTTTGGCTGCATCGCTGTGTGCGGGCTTTCTCTAGTTGCGGCGAGCAGGGGCTACTTTTCATTGCGGTGTGCAGGCTTCTCATTGCGGTGGCTTCTCTTGTTGCAGAGCAAGGGCTCTAGGCGCACGGGCTTCAGTAGTTGTGGCACGCGGGCTCAGTAGTTGTGGTGCACGGGCTTAGTTGCTCTGCGTTATGTGGAATCTTCCCGGACCAGGGCTCGAACCCATGTCCCCTGCATTGGCAGGTGGATTCTTAACCACTGCGCCACCAGGGAAGTCCCATCTTTTTTATTTTAATAATCTTTTTATTTTATAATGTTTTTAGACTTACAGAAAATTGCAAAAACGATACAGCAAGTTATAATGACTATTATTTTTTAACCGAGAAATGCACCAAATCAACTCACTATTACATGTGATATTTCAACATTACGGTTTCAGGCAAAGAAACTCATCATTGAACTCAACACAACAGTTTGGAACAATCTGGAACAAATGGAATCATGGACCCGATTTAGTAGAACCCAAAGTGTTTTACTTTGGACGGAAGTCCTGCCAAGCCCGAGGGTGGGCAGAGTGGAAACAGAACGGGTGGCCCTGGCCTCGCAGGCCAAGGCGGCGGGGTCTGCCTTCACTTGAGTGAAGTGGGAGCTGTTGGAGGGTCTTGAGCAGTGGAGTCCGGTGACCTGCCTTACATTCTGTAAAGATCCCTCTGGTGGATGGAGGACAGGGGGGTGCAGGGGAGACCAGTGAGGCAGCGGCTACAGGGGCGCAGCAAGGGAGGCTGGTGGCCTGGCAGCTGGGGGAGGGGCAGCGGAGGTGGTGGTACCAGGTGATTGGAGCCCAGATCGCCTGCTGGTGGCCTTCGTGGCATTTTCAGTAGCCCTCACTTTCCCTCAGCACCTGAAGATGTCGTCTGGATTCAGTTGTTGCTTTTCGGAAATTACCTTCCGCCCCACATTCTGCCCCTGGACCCCAAGCCCCGACAAGCTGCTCCTGCTTCCTCTGAACCATTTGAGGACCCTCCAGATGGGAACCTCCCAAGGATGAAACTCTTGGCACCTACATTCCCCCAGCTTCCGGGGCAGCCAGTCCTTAGAGCTGCCCTCCGTCACCCCCCACACAAACATACCCTGCCTCTCTGCCCCATGTGGTCCTGCAGCTTCCTTCCTCCTGCGTGGCTCTCCCCTCTCCTGCTCCCTGCCCCAGGTCCCTTTCCTTTTCCTGACCCTCTACCTCCTGCATGGCTTCTGCACCACCCATGCCTCTCACCGCCCACCACCTCTGCCCTGGCCCAGCCCCCCCACTGCGCATCCACAACCCCTCCTGAATGTTCTCTACGTGACGCTTTTACCCCTTCCAGTCCTTTCCCAGGCTGTGGCCTGATAGATGTTTCTAATGTACAGATCTGATCGTGCCACCCCCCTTGATGGTCCCGTTTTCTCCCATGGAGATAGTCAAACTCCATGACCTGACTGAGGAGCCTTACATGATGTGCCTGTGCCCACTTCCTGGCTCCATCTTTCCCATCTCAAACCAAGGGCTCCTTCCAAGTCCCCCACAGGAATCGGTTGGGAAAGATTTTTATCTGTAGAGAAACATCATCAGATAAACCAAAAGCAGAGACATCGGCACTTCGTCACACACCACAGTCTGCTGTGGGTAAATGTAAAACTCCTTTAGGCTGGGTGAAACATTGAACAGTGTGTGCTTTGTGAAGATTCTGTTGTATTTTGGCTTTCTTCTTTGAACCAGGGGGCATGTTTTTTGAAAAGCTCATCTCCACTATATGTTTACATACAATAAAATTCCTACCTTTTTTTTTTGGCGCACTGCATGGTTTGCAGGATCTTAGTTCCCCGACCAGGGATGGGACACAAGCCCCTGAAGTAGAAGTGCAGAGTCCTAACCACTGGACCACCAGGGAATTCTGTAAAATTCCTATCTTTTAAGTGTACAGGTTGATGAACTCTGACAAATGTACCTGTGTAACCACCACCATAGTCAAGGTATTTCAGAACTCTTAATTCTATTCCATTTCTCTGTATGTTTATTCTTATGACTGTACCACACTGTCTTGATTATTATTTCTTTGGAGTAAGCTTTAAAATCAGAAAAGAGGGCTTCCTTGGTGGCGCAGTGGTTAAGAATCCGCCTGCCAATGCAGGGGACTCGGGTTCCATCCCTGGGCTGGGAAGATCCCACATGCCGCGGAGCAACTAAGCCTGTGCGCCACAACTACTGAGCCTGCACTCTAGAGCCTGCGAGCCACAACTACTGAAGCCTGCACACGTAGAGCCCATGCTCCACAACAAGAGAAGCCACCGCAATGAGAAGCCCACACACTACAACAAAGAGTAGCCCCCGCCTGCCGCAACTAGAGAAAGCCCCACTCGTCGCAACTAGAGAAATCCCGGGCGCAGCAACAAAGACCCAACGCAGCCAAAAATAAATAAAAATAAAATAAATAAATTTATTTTTTAAAAAATCGGAAAAGAGTGAGTCCTCCAATTTTGTTCTTCTTCAAGATTGTTTTGGCTACTCTGAATCCCTTGCAATTCTATGTGAATTTTAAAATCAGCTTGTTAATTTCTACAAAGAAGCCAGCTGGAATTCTGATAGGGATTGTGTTAAATCTGTAGATCAATCTGGGGAGTATTGCCATCTTAATGATATTAAGTTTTTGACCCATGAATGTGGGATGCTTTCCCACTGACTTAGATCTACGTTAGTGTTTCAACGTTTTTGTAATTTTCAGAGTATAAGTTTTGCACTTCTTTAGTCAAATTTATTCCCAAATATTTTATTCTTTTGATGCTATTGTAAATGGAATTGTTTTCTTAATTTCATTGCTAATGTATAGGACTTTTTAATATTGATCTTGTATCCTGCAACCTTGCTGAACTCCTTTATTAATTTTAATAGCTTTTTCATGAACTCCTTAGGATTTTCTGTATAAAAGATCATGTCATCTGCAAATATAGTGTTTTTTAAAAATTTTTATTGGAGTATGGTTGATTTACAATGTTGTGTTAGTTTCAGGTGTACAGCAAAGAGAATCAGTTATAATATACATATATCCACTCTTTTAGATTCTTTTCGCATATAGGCCATTACAGAGTATTGAGTAGAGTTCCCTGTGCTATATAGTAGGTCCTTATTAGTTATCTATTTTATATATAGTAGTGTGTGTATGTCAATCCCAATCTTCCGATTTATCCCTACCCCCCTTACCCCCTGGTAACCATAAGTTTGTTTCTTACATCTGTAAGTTTATTTCTGTTTTGTAGATAAGTTCATCTGTACCCTTTTTTAGATTCCACATATAAGCGATATCATATATTTGTCTTTCTCTGTCTGACTTACTTCACTCAGTATGACAATCTCTAGGTCCATCCATGTTGCTGCAAATGGCATTATTTTGTTCTTATTTTATGGCTGAGTAATATTCCATTGCATATATGTACCACAACTTCTTTATCCATTCCTCTGTTGATGGACATTTAGGTTGCTTCCATGTCAAACAGAGACAGTTTTAATTCTTCCTTTCCAGCCTAGATGCTTTTTGTTTCTTCTTGTCTAATTGCCCTAGCTAGAACCTCCAGTATAATGTTGAATGGAGGTGGTAAGGTGGATATCCTTGTCTTGTTCTTGACCTTAGGAAAAAAACATCCAGTCTTTCACCATTAAGTATGATGTTAGCTGTGGGTTTTTCATAGCTGCCCTATCAGGTTAAGGAAGTTCCATTCTTTTTTTTTTTTAAGATTTTTTGATGTGGACCATTTTTTTTTCTAAATTTTACTTTTTAAAAAAAATTTCATACTTTTTAATGGCTGAGTATTTATTCCATCATATATATGAATAATAATTATATATAATTTATTCCATTATATGTATATAGTGGATCTTTTTTTAAAAAATAAATTTATTTATTTATTTTTGGCTGCGTTGGGTCTTTGTTGCTGCACGTGTGCTTTCTCTACTTGCGGTGAGCGGGGGCTACTCTTCCTGTGGTGTGCGTGCTTCTCATTGCGGTGGCTTGTCTTGTTGCAGAGCACAGGCTCTAGGCGTGCGGGCTTTGGTAGTTGTGGCGCACAGGCTCAGTAGTTGTGGCTCAAGGGCTCTAGAGCACAGGCTCAGTAGTTGTGGCGCACGGGCTTAGTTGCTCCACAGCATGTGGGACCTTCCCGGATCAGGGATCGAAACCATGCCCTCTGCACTGGCAGGCAGATTTTCTTTTTTTTTTCTGGCAGGCGGATTCTTAACCACTGTGCCACTAGGGACGTCCTGATGTGGACCATTTTTAAAGTCTTTATAGAATTTGTTACAATACTGCTTCTGTTTTTATGTTTTGGTTTTTTGGCCCCGAGGCATGTGGGATCTTACCCCCTGTGTTGGAAGGCAAAGTCTTAACCACTGGACCACCAGGGAAGTCCCAAGAAAGTTCCATTCTATTCCTAGTTTGTTGAGTATTTTTGTCATGAAAGTGTGTTAGATTTTTTTCAAATGCTTTTTCTGCATCTATTGAGAGGATCATTTTTTTTTTGGTTTGTTTTTTATTCCATTAATATGGTGCATTACATTAATTGATTATCAGATGTTAAACCAACTTTTCATTCTTAGGATAAATCCTACTTGATCATGGCATATAATTCTTTATATGTTGCTGGATTTGGTTTACTGGTTTGGAGAGTTTTGCGTCCATATTCATAAGAGATTCTGGTCTGTAGTTTTCTTGTGATGTCTTTTCCGGTTTGGGTATAGGGTAATTGTGACTACATAGAATGAGTTGGGAAGCGTTCCCTCTTCTATTTTTTGGAAATGTTTGTAAATAATTAACATTCTTTTTAAAATGTTTGGTAGAAGTCACCAGTGAAATCATCTGGGCCTGGACTTTTCTTTGCATGTAGTTTTTTGGGTTTTGTTTGTTTGTTGTTTACTTTTTGGCCGCACTGTGCAGCTTGTGGGATCTTAGTTCCCCGACCAGGGATCGAAGCCGCGTCCCCTGCATTGGAGTCTTAACCACTGGACTACCAGGGAAGTCCCTGTGTGTAGTTTTTTTGCTTTCTGTATGGTGGCTTTTTTTTTTTTTTTTGATTGCTAATTCAATCTCTACATGTTATAGATCTATTCACATTGTTTATTTCTTCGTGAGTCAATTTTGGGAGTTTGTATATTTCTAGAAATTTGTCCATTTCATCTAAGTTATCTAGTTTATTGGCATACAATTACTTATAGTGTTCCTTTATAATCCTTTTAATTTCTATAAAGTCATTAGTAAAGTCCCTTCTTTCACTCTGATTCTAGTAATTTGAGTCTTCGCCCTTTTTTTTTCTCGGTCAACCTAGCTAAAGGTTTGTCAACTTTACTGATATTTTCAAAGAAATAGATTTTGGTTTCATTTTTTTTTCTCTATTGTTTTTCTATTTTCTATTTCATTAATTTCCACTCTTTTTTTAAAAAATTGATTTTTTCCAGTTTTATTGAGAAATAGACTTAATTTTTTTAAGTTTCAGGTGTACAACATAATGATTCAATATTTGTATATATTGCAAAATGATCACCACAATAGTCCAGTTAACATCCATCACCATACATAGTTACAAAACATTTTTTTCTTGTAATGAGAACTTTCAAGATCCACTCTCCTACCTACTTTCAAATATGCAATACAGCATTAGAAGCTGTAGTCACCATGCTGTACATTACCTCCCCATGTCTTATTCATTTTATAACTAGAAATTTGTATCTTTCAACCCCCTTCAACAAATTTGCCCACCCCACCCAATTTCAATTCATCAGCAATTTCAATCCACTCTTATCTTTATTATTTCCTTCCTTCCACTTGCTGCAGGCTTAGTTTTCTCTTCTTTTTCTAGTTTTTTAAGGTAGAAGTTTAGGTTATTGATTTGAGATGTTTCTTCTTTTTTAATATAGGCATTTATAGCAATAAATTTCCCTCTAAATACTGCTTTGGCCACATCCCATAAGTTTTGGTATGTTTTGTCTTCATTTTTGTTCATCTCAAAATATTTTCTTGTTTCCCTTTTGATTCTTCCTTATTTAGGAGTTTGTTGGCTTTAATTTCCACATATTTAAGTTTCCAAAATTTCCTTCTGTAATTGATTTCTAATTTCATTTGATTGTGTTCAGAGAACACACTTTATATTATTTACATACTTTTAAATTTATCGAGGCTTATTTTTCAGCCTAGCATATACTTTATTCTGAACACTGTGCCATGTATATTTGAGAAGAATATATATTCTGCTGCATTGTATTTCTTTAATTTCAAGCACTCTTGTGATTACACTGGGCCCACCAGGAAAATCTAGGATAATCTATCTTAAGGTTAGCTGATTAGTAAACTTAATTCCATCTACAACCTTAATTCCCCCTTTGTCAAATAACATATTCACAGGTTTTGAGGATTAGGATATGGACATTTTTAGGGGGTCATTATTCTGCCTGCCACAACAGGCCAGAATCATGAACAGCTTCTTTTTTTAAGGCATTGTATTTACTAAACAAACAAGCATAAAAACAAAACAAAAACCACAGAACCAGTTTTTGAAAGGTAATAGTAATGAAGGCAAAGTAACTTTTACCTTAAAGTTATTCTCATACAATTTTGCAGACTTTTAAATTTTTGCTTTTTTTTTTTGACCACGTCACGCAGCTTGCAGGATCTTTAGTTCCTCAACCAGGGATTGAACCCCAGCCCACAGCAGTGAAAGCGCCAAGTCCTAACCACTGGACCACCAGGGAATTCCCTAAATGTTTCTTTAATTATCAGTTTTTAGACTTACAGCACAATTCAAATACTTTCTAAAATTAAATTTGGGTAACTTCCACATAAGATCCACCATTGTTTAATAGCAGTTTTTCTGTTTTCATGACTAAATCTCCTAAAATAAGTAGAAAAAACACAACTGATCATTTTATCCTGTGGTAAGTCATCAAGAAACAAAGCATGGACCACTACCAAGTGGCTCTTGGAATCTTGCAGTGAGTTGAGCAAGAAATATTTTCTGCTGAAGTCTTTGGAGCCCTGTTAGTTAAACTTAAAGTTTTTATTTTATTGTAGGGAAATATACCACAACTGGCAAAAGACAGTTGGAGGGGGGATTTTCCAAAGCATACATACATGCATACATAATATGTACATTTATATTATATATATGTTTTTATAATGAAAAATATATAATTACACATATATAATGAAATTACACGTATACATATATGTATGTGTGTAAGTATATATACATATATAGTTTCCTGTTTACAAAAGGAATTCACACTTATTGTGAAAACTTGAAACATCACATCACATAAATAAATATTATGTTGAACTGTATGAATTTACCAATATTTCGCTATTTTTGACACATAAAGACAGCAATTTCATACTGTTCAACCTAATAATACAGCAAGGAGAACTCCCTGTAATCCCCATGTCCTGGAGGAAGCCACTGCCGTTCGGTATGTATTCCTTCATGCTGGAGAGTATGTCTGTGCATATTTATGGTTGGTGGAGTTATTACCACAATGACATAACATGGATAATTTTGCAATCTGCTTTCTAAGCACTTTGTAGAGCAAAGCAAATCCTAGCACTGGTTGTGCTGCTTCCCCTCTACGGAGCCTCAGTTTTCTCACCTGCAAAAGTGAAACTAATGATTCTGTGCCAGTTATTAATTTATTGACTCTCAGCTCCAAATCCATCAGGTTTGCCCGCTCTTTGAATATGAATCCGGTCCCTTTAAATAATTTTCCTTTGCCAGGTGGCACAATGTTAAAATTTTGCCAGTAGAGGGCGCTAACAGACACTGCTTGAGGAAGGTTTTACTTCCGGGTTTGAAGGCGTTCCTCTCGGCGGCCTTTTGCAGCGGGGCCGATTTCTCGACTCACCTCCCCAGGGCAGCTTTTCTAGCAGCGGGTTCCTGCAGTGCAGGTGGCCAGCAGCCCTCAGCCCCCACCCTAGGAGAAGTGGACCGCTTCTAGTGAGACACTTCCCCATGAACAGCTTTCCCCAGCACCCTAGAGGGTGGTTTTCCAACAAGTTCCATGGGGTGTGCACAGCACTTGAGCAACTTCTCTACTATCCACTGAGCCCCAGCCATTCCCCCTCCAGCCAAATCTGGATCTCAGACGTGGGGCAGGAGGCGGGCTCTATCTCAGCCCTAGTGTTGGGGGCTGCTCCTTATATTTGTTATTCCTGTATTCTTTAGAGTTCTGTCTCTCTCTCTCTTTTTTTTTTTTAATACATTTTTTTCTTTTCTTTAAAAAATTTTTTTTTAATTTTTATTTATTTATTTTTATACAGCAGGTTCTTATTAGTTATCTATTTTATACATACTGGTGTATATATGTCAATCCCAATCTCCCAATCTTTTTCTTTTTCTTTTTTTTTTTTTTTTTCCTCTTTTGGCTGCGCCATGGGGCATGTGGGACCTTAGTTCCCTGACCAGGGTTGGAATGCGTGCCCCCTGCAATGGAAGTGCGGAGTCTTAACCACTGGACCACCAGGGAAGTCCCTAGAGTTCTCTGTACTTCTTACTAGCCAATTCCTTGTTATTCCAATCCTGTTACAGTTAATAATTCTTTATATTAGACTTTCCTTGTTCAAATCACTTTGTGGTTTCTCTCTGACTGGCACAGATCCCCCATATTGTTATGAAGATCAGACAAGATCCTGTAGGGAGTGCGCCTAGCTCAGTGCCTGCCATGCAGAGGGCACTCAGAAAACAGCTGTAGTATCTCTACCATAATCATCATTTCTCCATGTCAGAACCTGTAGAGAAGCCTCTTTCTTACTAACTGTTGTTGTGGTTCCACAGTGTGGATGGAATTTTGAATCACTCCATTCCTGATGGACATTTGGATTTTTCTAGTTTTCCATGATTACAAACAGCCCTATGATCCACAGAAGAGATGTCATTTATTGAACACTTGCTGCATCCTATGCACTGAAGCAATTACTTAACTTAAGCAATATATTAACTCACGAATCCTCACAACATGCCTAGTGTATTAGCTCCTACGGCTGCTCTAACAAATTGCCACAAACTTCGTGGCTTAAAACAACACACATTTATTATCTTACAGTCTGGATGTCAGAAGTCTAAAATGAAGGTGACAGCAGGGCTGTGTCCTTCTGAAGGCTGCAGGGGAGAATCTGTTTCCTTGTCTTTTTCAGCTTCTAGAGGCCACCTGCATTCCTTGGCTCACGACCCTTCCTTCCATCATTCCACCCTCTTGCTCCCATTGTCCACCTCCTACTACTCACTGTGATCTTCCTGCCTTCCTCTTACAAGGACCCTTGTAACTACATCAGGCCCATCCAGATAATCCAGGATAATCTCCCCATTTCAAGACCCTTAACTTAATCAAAACAGTAAAGACCCTTTTACTATGTAAGGTAACATATTCACAGGTTCCAGGGATTAGGATGTGGATATCTTTGAGCCTACCACACCTATGAACTAGATACTATTATTCCACCCATTTTACAGGTGAGAAAACTGAGGCACAGAGAGAGTAAGTAACTTGCCCAAAGTCACACAGCTCATAAGCAGAGAGCTAGGATACAGGAGGTCTGGCTTGATAATCCAGGCTCTAACAATTACATTGCTTTGTATAAATCTTTGCATACCTGAATGAGGGTTTGTGTAGGATACATTTCTAGAAGTAGAATGACTGGGGGGAAACTGCTTAACAGGTATTGCCAACTTGTCCTTCACTATAGCTGTGCCAATTAATTCCCAGCAGCAGTGCCTGAAATCCCCAATTCTTCCTCATCCCAACTCTTGATGCTCTGAGGGCAGAATGTTACGTGAATACAAAGGATTTGTATTCAGGACCAAAGGATTTTTACTGCTTATCAACGTAGGAACTGAAAAATGTTTCTCTTCATGAAATGAGAGGAACATTACTTACCTAATAATAAACAAAAAATTACAGTTGTAATAAAGAGCCATCAGTTTCCTGGAGAAAATAAAATCATTTCATTACCTTAATGTATTGCAAGACTGAAAACACTGGCCTAGCACTGACTGTGATTCCAGCTTCCTTTCCTCACCGAGACTTGAATGCTCTGCCTTGTCGGAGGCACCACTTCTGAGGGTTTTACTGATATTTTCCACCTCCATGGGTTGTTTTCATCTCCCATGTCATCTCCTGAAGATCTCTGGGTAATAAATCACTTCCACCTTTAAGCCTTTCCAGTCACCCTCTCTTTGTCTTGCATCCATGCCACAATTGTTGTTTACAGCTTCCTTTTCAAGGCTTTCCATTTCCCTTCCCAGGGTGCTATTTATATGGGGCCAAATACTTCTACTCACCACAATGGCAAACACTTACATAGTTACTTTTATAGTCTTCATTTTACACATGAGGAAAAGAAGTGAAGTGACTGGCCCAAGATCCCACAGATATGGGATTCGAACTGAGGCATCTGCCTACAGGTTCTCCTGCTTGACATCCTACTGTATCTCCTCTGGAGCAATGGGCCTCCTGATGCACCCGTGAACCCCAGGCCTGCCTGCCCTGCGACCTCCTAGGGTCATGGCAGGGCTGCAGGGCTGTGTGCACTCATCCTGGCAGGTGAGGGAAGCAGCCAGCAGCACTCAGGCACTGCCACTTCCTACTGCATAAGCCTTCAGAGCCTCAGTTTCCTCATCTGTAAGGTGGGAACAACATTGGTCCCCCACATAGGGCAGTGATGAGGAACTGGTATTATCCTCATTTTCTAGTTGATGAAATGGAGGGCTCACAATGTGAGGACAGGCTCAAGGTGAGAACTTGGGAAAGGAATGCTCTTCCTTCCTAGGCTGCTAGCCTCTCTGCACCAAGCTTTGCTGGAGAAGCAGGGTTACTTAGAGAATCTGGGAGGCAAATCCCTTTCTGGCTCTTCATTTGTAACTATGCTTCCTGGTGTCCTCTGCCCAGTCTCTTTTACCTCCTCACTGTTCTTCTGTGCATTGGGACTCCAAGATCTCCCCCCAGCCCAGTGGCCCTGCCCTTCCTGCACTGGTTTCCTCTCCAGATGAGGCGCCCTGCACAGCACAGGCCTAACATTTGGCAGGTGCATAGAGAATGTGCCACTAACTAAACACTACCACGTGAACCCTGTGTTCTTAAACCCTCCCCTCCAACCGTGATCTCTACCCCAAAGCATCACCCCACCCCAGCCTGCCATGTTCCATCATTCCACACTCACAAACACACAGCTCAGGCTTCAGTAGGGTAAAGTTCCAGACTCTGGGACTTCCCTGGTGGTCCGGTGGTTAAGACTGCACGCTTCCAGTGCGGGGGGCACGGGTTCAATCCCTGGTCAGGGAACTAAGATCCCACAGGCCACACGGTGAGGCCAGAAAGTAAAAAAACAAAAAAACAAACAGTTTCAGACTGTATTCTGGCATTCAAGCCCTCTGCTTGCTCCCCTCCCATGACAAGATGCTCCCCACGCTCCAACATTGCAAATTCCATCTTCACAATGTTGTCACCATCTTCCTAGCGAAGCCACAGAAGAACCTCTAGTTACTATTTCTGTTCTGCCCCGAGCAGCCAACACTGCCTGATCCTCCTTCTGAGTGTCCTGCACAGGTACTTGGACAAGAAGAGGGAGACTAAGTCTCCACTGAGCAGGTGTTTTATGTTAGGTGAGGCACCCCAATTTATAGATGGGGGAACTGAGGCTCCCAGGTAAGGTGAGTTCTCACAGCTGGTGAGGGGGGCTGGGCCGGGATTCAAACCCAGCTCTACTGACTTTGGCATCCCTGCCCTTGAATCTACTCCCAAAGGCATCCCCACCAGAAGTTTCATAATCAGTCCCAGAATCTATCCATGCTCCGTAGGGTGTGGTTGCGGGTCTGTCCCCAACCCTGGGTCCCCTGAGACCTTACCTGCAGAGGAGCCATTGCCAGCCCAGCCGCTTCTGGACATTGGACTCTGTCCAGCTAAGGGGCTGGGTCTCCATCAGTATGAATGGCATTTGAGCTTCTGACACCACTTTGCCACAGACAGCCCCTATCTGCACAGGCAATTGGGGCACCTGGAGGAGATTCTGGCCCTGGAGACCAGAGAGCCAAGTCTGCTGGGCCCAGGAGAGCAGGGGCCCCTCCTGGCCCCCTGGCTTCTTCTAGACTTGCTGGGCTGTTCCTCCTCTATCCTTCTCCTTTCCTGGGATCACTGCCTTTTCCCTCCCCAGATCCCCTCCCCCATCCCAGGGTTCCTAGACTTTCCCAGGACCTTTGCTTCACTCTCTGCTCCCCAACCACGCTCCTTTTCCGGGGCTCTGCTTCCTTGTGCCTCTCTCCCCTGGTCACTTCCTCATTCCACCAACACAATGCCTCATCGGATCCTGGAGGTGCCCACTGGCTGGTGGGACAGAGTCTGGCTTGGGTACAATCGCCCTCCCTAAGTCTTTTCCCCACTGAACACTGCACCCTCTTCATGTCTGTCTGTCGACTTCGTCTTCCAGCTGTCTCCCTATCTCTCAGCTTCCTTGCCTCGATTTCCCCATCCTCTGCCCCATCTCAAGCTCTAATCCTTATATAACGCTGGGAGGTGGACTCTATTACCACCCACATTTTAGATTTAAGGACACAGAGGCGCTGAGAGTTTGGGTGACCTGCCAGGGCTGGTAACTGGCGGCTCCCAGCCAGCGCGCTCTAGGACCGGTGGCCGGCCGAGGGGTGGTCTCCCGGCTGCCCTACGCCCCTGCTCCGCCCATCGGCTGCGCCCCCACCGACCGTAGCCCCGCCCCCGGCCCGGTCCGGCCCCGCCCTCGCCCCGCCCCGCCCCGGCTCGGGCAGCCGGAGGGCCAGGAGCTGAGGCGCTCGATACCGCGGCGGCGGCGGGGACGATGTGGTTCTTTGCCCGGGACCCGGTCCGGGATTTCCCGTTTGAGCTCAGCCCGGAACTCCCCGAGGGCGGCCCGCCCGGGCCCTGGGTCCTGCACCGCGGCCGCAAGAAGGTGAGAGCGGCCCCGCTCCGCAGGCCGCAGCCGACCTCGGTCTCGCCTAGTCAGCGCCGCCGGCTCCGCCGCGTTGCGCCCGCCTGACGTGGCTGCGGAGCCTCTAGGGCTACGGGCCGGGGGAGGGGGACGGGCAGTGCCGACGTGGCGGGCGGAAGGACCGAGGGACCGACAGGCGGACCCAACCAGGGTTACGTGGGCCCGACTCAGTCCCCAAGGGTTGACTTGGGGAGAGACCTGGCCGGCGGCCCTTCCTTTCCGGCACTGAACCAGCTCCGGGGACCATCTCGGAGGTGGAGTGGTCTGCCCGGGACCCGGCCCACACCCCTGAGGCCGCTCCGCCCCCCCACAGGCCACAGGCAGCCCGGTGTCCATCTTCGTGTATGACGTGAAGCCCGGCGTCGAAGAGCAGACCCAGGTGGCCAAAGCTGCCTTCAAGCGCCTCAAAACTCTCCGGCACCCCAACATCCTGGCCTACATCGATGGGCTGGAGGTACCTACCTGCTGCTCAGTCTGCCCCATCTCTGCCCCTCACTTTTTCCCAATCTCCCAGTCCTGTCTTCTGTCTTCCTGCCGGTTTCCAGCCCTTCTGACCCAGCGCCCCCCAGATGTGACTTCCCCTTCTCCACCCCTCTCCCCATCATGTCTCTCATCTCGCCTTCCTCTCGCCCCATCACTCCCTGATACCCCGTGTCCCCTTCAGACAGACAAATGCCTCCACATAGTGACAGAGCCTGTGACCCCGCTGGGAGCGTACCTCAAGGCGCGAGCGGAGGCTGGTGACCTGAAGGAGCTGGAGCTCTCCTGGGGGCTACACCAAATTGTGGTGAGGTGGGGGGCAGTGGTGATGAGAGCAAGGGTGGGGGGCTGCAGCTACCGGGCTGTGATGGCTCCTTCTGCCCCCAGAAAGCTCTCAGCTTCCTGGTCAATGACTGCGGCCTCATCCACAACAATGTCTGCATGGCCGCTGTGTTCGTGGACCGCGCTGGCGAGTGGAAGCTTGGGGGCCTGGACTACATGTATTCAGCCCAGGGCAATGGTGGGGGACCTCCCCGCAAGGGGATCCCGGAGCTTGAGCAGTATGATCCCCCGGAGTTGGCTGATGGCAGTGGCAGAGCGGTCAGAGAGAAGTGGTGGGTGACTGGGGGGGGGGGGCATGCCCCACCCTGCCCTATTCTGGAAGCCCCTGCAGCCTCAGGACCCCTAGACTAGCTGGCACTCCCCTGTCCCCTGCCACCTGGCTTGGGAGGAAACTAGGGTCCTCAGGGTGGGGCCCACTCCTTGCTCCCAGGATCCTCAGGGATGTAGGGCAGGATAAACACAGGCTTTGGGGTCAGGTGGTTCTGAATTTGAAAGTTGTGTGACCTGGGGTGGATGTCCTTGCTTTTCTGAGCCTCAGTTTCCTTATCTGTCAAATGGGGCTAATGAAACCTACTTCTCGGGGCTGATGGGAGGATTAGCTGAGGAACACAGCCCAGGGTTTGCCATGCAGCGAGTGCCTAGTGCCCAGGGTAGATTGGAGGCCTAGGCTGGCAGGTGGCAGGGCCTTGAGCAGCCCTGGTCACTGCCTCAGGTCAGCTGACATGTGGCGCTTGGGTTGCCTCATCTGGGAAGTCTTCAATGGGCCCCTACCTCGTGCAGCTGCCCTGCGAAACCCTGGGAAGGTGAGTGTCTGACCCCACCCAGCCCCTCTCCACCAGCCAACCAGCCCCTGCCCTGACCCTGACGCTTCTCCCACAGATCCCCAAGTCACTGGTGCCCCATTACTGTGAGCTGGTCGGAGCCAACCCCAAGGTACGTCCCAACCCAGCCCGCTTCCTGCAGAACTGCCGGGCACCTGATGGCTTCATGAACAACCGCTTTGTGGAGATCAACCTCTTCCTGGAAGAGATTCAGGTGAGTCCCCTGCCCCACCCTGGGCTCTGGCCCTACGTTCCTCACCCCTGTGCCCCCTCCTCACTTCACAGGCTCCCTGATAATTAGACCCCAGGAGACAAGCACAGACTGTGGAGCTTGGCTGTCTGGGTTCAAACCCTGGCTCCAACTGTTATTTATGTGTGACTTCTCTTGGCTGAAGTTCAGTCCTAATAACAGCACCTACTTCAAAGGAGCAGGGTGAGGAGTCTGAGTTTGAGTTGCATAGTGTAGTTTCTGGCACATAGTGGGTGCTTAGTGACTGCTCCTGGCACTCTGTTAACTGGCCCTGGCCCTGATGTTGGGCTGTGGTGTGGGTAGCAGGGTGGGGAGGGAGAGTCAGACCCAGATCCCTGCTCTCAAGGATCTAGCATGGGGTAAATGGACCAGGTGTCCCCAGCCTTGGGGACTCTCACTGAGGGAAAGGGACAAAAAACCCATAAATGAGGAAAGCTGTGCTTCCTGGAATGTGGATAAGTGCCGGGAAGGAAAATAGTGAGGGTGGGGTGTTTAGGGAAGGGCTCTCTCAAGGGTGATGTTTGAGCTGTGACCTGAAGGGTGTGAAGGTGGGAGTCATGGGGATGGTAACTGGGGAAGAATGTTCCAGGCAGAGGGAACAGCAAATGGAAAGATGGTGCGGAGGGAGCCCTCGGCTTAACCTCATTGAACCTCAGTTTCCATATCTGCCTAATGAGAATAACTATAGTATCTGCTGACCCATAGCATTGTTGTAGGGAATGAAGGAGGGAGGCTCTGCCCTGGACACCCGCTCTGACCCGGGCTTGTGTGGGGCACACAGAGAGGTGACTGAGAATCTGGAATGGGGGAGGAGTGACAGACACTTCCATAGACCTCGATGGTCTGTGCAATCTTGACTCAGATAGGGGCTGGGAGGCCTTCCGAGGATGGAAACCTGAGCTGAAGGAGAAGGTGCTGGAAACGCTGAGCCCTGTTGCCTCCTGGGCAGTGTAGGGGCAGCAGGAGTTCTGTTACGTGGAGTTCTTCTTCTCACATGGCTGGCTCTGCCGGGCTGCCCTTCTCCTTAATGTGTGCCCCACAGGAAATAGGCTGTTTCTGGCAGGTCCCGACGAGAGCGTGGGAGGGCAGTGCCCAGCGGCCCCTCTTCCCATCATTGAGCGCAGTGGTGGAGAGAGCCCGGCTGTGACTCTCTCAGTGTGCGACCTTGGATGCGGTTTGGCCTCTCTCTGGGCCTTTGCTCCCCTGAACCCTGTGGTCAGAGCACCAAGCCTGCCTCCCATGCTAGACTGAGCTGCTCAAGGGCCAACCAGGTCCTCCCCAACCACAGTTGGAGGTCACCTCTTCTGGCCCAGGCAGCGGCTCTGGCGGTGAGGGTACAGCAGAGCGCACAGGGACTTTTGGAAGCATACAGGACAGGGTTATAATCCACGCCCTACCTTTCCTGCCTGGTGACCTTGAGCCTCGGCCTCCTCCTTTGTAAATGGGGGAATGACAGCACTTCTTCACAGCGTGTAGCACAGCAGAGGTGCCACACCACCGGGTCATACCCTTCCTTGACGGCTTCTTAGCTGTGTAACTTGGGACAAGCTCCTTGCCCTCTCTGTGCCTCAGCTTGCTTGTTGGATTATTTCATCTGTGTAAAGGTTTTAGCACGTAACCTGCCTGGCGCGTAGTTTGTGCTCAGGAAATGTGAGTTGTGGGTATTACAGCCTCGGGGAGGTTAGGAGGACTGAAGGAGACCACTGAGCTGACAGCCTGGCCTGTTCTGGCCCAGTGGGAGGACGAGCTCTGGGGGTAAACTGCACCTCATCCCTGCCTTTCCACAGCCTGCCACGACCTCCACCCACGGAGCTGCAGGTGTGCCCAACCCAGCCAGGCCCAGGGTGGGGGAGTAAGCCCCTTGGCCTCACTAAGCCTGTTTCCTCGTCTGTGCCATGGGGTTAATGGTACTCACACCTTGTGTTGTCCTGAGGAGCAGAGGCAACGCTGATAAAGGGCTTGATCCCCCTAGCGGCTGCTTTCACAGCAACAGGCCAGGTGGCAGTGACAATAATGACGGGCACTGAGCGCCTCCAGTGTGCCGGGCAGCTTTCACGTGCGTTTTCTGGTTGAATCCTCGGCACAGTTCTGTGAGACAGTACGGTTACTACCCCATTTTACAGGTGGGGGAACTCGCCTAAGGTCACACGGCTAATAAATGGGAGCGTTGGGGTTTGAAGCCAGCCCATCTGGCACCCCAAGCTTAAGTTTACCTCCGGGTTGGAGGTGACCCCCGCCCTTGCCCGTGGCTGACGGGACCGTGACCAGGCTGATTTCCCGCTCCCTGCATCCTGTCCACGCTCCCCAAGATCAAAGAGCCAGCCGAGAAGCAAAAGTTCTTCCAAGAGCTGAGCAAGAGCCTAGACTCGTTCCCTGAGGATTTCTGCCGGCACAAGGTGCTGCCCCAGCTGTTGACCGCCTTCGAGTTTGGCAACGCGGGGGCTGTTGTCCTCACGCCCCTGTTCAAGGTGAGTGGGGCCTGGAGCCTCAGGAACTGTGGGCCCAGAGACTGGCTGAGTAGGTCTGAAGGGCAGAAGAGAGGCCAAGGGTGCGGCCAGCCTCGCGGGTGTCCTGGGAGGGGCAGCCTGGTCAGGGAGATCCAAGCCCACGTGAGGGGGAGCTCCTTTTTTTAATATATATATATACTTTATTTATTTTTTATTTTATTTATTTATTTATTTTGGCTGCGTTGGGTCTTCGTTGATGCGCGCGGGCTTTCTCTAGTTGCGGTGAGCGGGAGCTACTCTTCGTCGTGGCGCGCGGGCTTCTCATCGCGGTGGCTTCTCTTGTTGCGGAGCACGGGCTCTAGGTGCGCGGGCTTCAGTAGTTGTGGCGCACGGGCTTAGTTGCTCCGTGGCATGTGGGATCCTCCCAGACCAGGGCTTGAACCCGTGTCCCCTGTATTGGCAGGCGGATTCTTAACTGCTTCCCACCAGGGAGGTCCCGAGGAGGAGCTTTCATATCCAGTGGTTCAGCAAGCCAGGGCCACCTGACCAGCTGTCAGGGAGGTGGTGGGGACTTCTCGTCCCTGGGGAAGGGACACCCTGTGCCTCCAAAATTCTTTTTCCAGACACTCCTTCCTTCAGAGCCTGTAGCCCTTCCTCCATTTCCTCAAGACAGCCTACCCGGTCTGACCTGGGCACTCTGGTTCCCAGGGCCCAGGGGATCACCTGCTCACCACCTCACTTTCCTTCCTCCTTCCTGACCACTCGGCGCTCAGCCCTCTTGGCTTCTAGGGGCTGGATCCTCTCCCCCTCCTCAGACCCCAGCCCACTGTTACCAGGGCGCCTGCCATTCCCCGCTCGGTGGGAGAACCCTTTCTCCAAAGGAACTTGGCATGCGGGAAGTGGGGAAGACGGCAAGTAAATCTTGTGGAGCTGAGAACCCCCAGAAATTATAGGCAGAATTCTGTGTGCATGTGGTGTCTAGGTGCTTGATTATAGGGAAGGGCACAGAGCTTTTGTGAGCCTCCTAAGAGAGGCCTTGACTCAGAAGGGTTAAGGGCAGGGCTGACTGAGACGGAGTACGGGCAGAGGGGCTGCTGAGGATATACCTGCCCCACCCCACCGCCCTCACCGTTCCCACCCTGGGAAATCAGCAGGGAGTCTGAGGGAGTTAAATGAGCCCAGTGAAGTCATCTCACTCCTGTGGACGTAGCTGAGCCCCTCTTCCTGCTCCTTCTCTCAGGTGGGTAAGTTCCTCGGCGCTGAGGAGTATCAGCAGAAGATCATCCCTGTCGTAGTCAAGATGTTCTCATCGCCTGACCGGGCCATGCGTATCCGCCTCCTACAGCAGGTAGGGGCCACGGCACACCCTGCCTGCTTCCACCCCACCCAGACCCCACCCTGGCTGCAGGGGAGGCCCCCTCCTCACCTCCAGCCCCAGGCAGGTAGCTCAAGCCCCTGCGCCGGCTACACAGGGGCCCCAGAAACCCCTCCCTGAAATATACACACCGGTGAGGAACGGTGAGGAACCAGCGGGGCTGTGCTCTCAGGAAGTCAAGATAATCACAGGGCTCATTGGCAGCTTTGGGAATGCCCCGCCCGCCCGGGCTGCAGGGCTTAAACGCCTCCCCCTGCGCCGCCCAATCTCCTGGCTCGGTCCCCTCTAGAGTGGGGGTAATGTCTCTCTTGCCAACCCCAGGGCAGCTGGGAGCATCAGACAGGACTGATGGGATCGAGGGTGGGGGCCACCCGTGCTTCCAGGCATCATTCCCTCTCCGGTGCTCAACACACCAGCCTTCCTCACGGCGCTTCTCTGGGCGGGGGTTGCACTCTTTATAGACGAGGCGGTGGAGGCTCTCAGAGGGGCTGTGACCAGTTAGCCTGCCGAGCAGGACCAGAGGCCAGGCCCTCCAGCTCCCGGTCCCTGGCTCTTCTCAGCACCCTCCTGGCAGCCTCACCAGTCCACGTGGGCCTGAGGCCAGATGCGAGCTGGGGGCCTCAGGAGACTCCCCTGGCCAGCCAGTGCCTGCTGGGTGGAGAAACCATGCTAAGGCCGGTCCCATGTCTCTGGTGAGGGGTAGAAGGGCTGACTGCCTTCTCATGCCCCAACCCGGACCACAGATGGAGCAGTTCATCCAGTACCTTGATGAGCCAACAGTCAACACCCAGATCTTTCCCCACGTCGTGCATGGCTTCCTGGACACCAACCCTGCCATCCGGGAGCAGACAGTCAAGGTGGGTGTAACCAGGCCCAGAGGGGCCACCTCTGGTTTTCTGAGGCTTAGAGGGGGCTCATCAGAGGACACACAGGCCTTGGTTTTGGCCTGTGGGTCGAGCAGGTTACGGGAGGGGCAAGCACTGTTCTGCATGTAGGTCCAGGCTGTGGGTACAGCTCGGCAGGTCGGGGGGGGAACAGGATGGGCATGACCAATAGTCCTCCGTTCAGCAGACAATCGCTGAGCGCCTCTTTGTGCCTGGCCCAGTGTCCCGTGCTGGGATGCAGTATGCACGGGCAGACCAAGCTCCCTGCCTTCTTGGAGCTTCTTTTCGAGGAGGGCGGGGGGCTTGGCAGACAATAAACAGAATTAGAAAAAAATATATTACGTTAGAAAGCGATGGAGAGTGTGAAGAGAAGAGTTTGCAGTTCTAAAAACAGTGATCAGGGAAGACCTTGCAGAGGAGATGTCGTTTAAGGAAAAAAGGTGAAAAGGGGTGAAGGAGGAGATTTGGAGGAAATACGTTGCCTGCAGAAGGAACAACATGTGCAAAGGGCCTGAGGCTGGCATGTACCTGGAATGTAGGAGTAGCAGCAAGAGGTTCAGCATGGCTGAAGGGGCATGATTGTGGGCAGTGGAGTCTGAGAGGTAATGGGGCCAGGGCCTCGTAGGGCATGGCAGGGAGCTGATGCATTCATGGGAGTGTGACAGGAACCCTGGGGGACTGAGCAGAGCACTGACCTGATCTGACCTGTTGCAAAACACTGTGTTGCTGTGTGGAGAACTAACTGTCAGGGCAAGGGTGGAAGCTGGGACACTGTTAGGGGCTATTACAGTGGCCCAGATGAGAGATGACAGTAGCTCAGACCTGAGTGGTAGCAGCAGGTGGAGAGAAGGGGCAGCATTGTGAAGGTGGAGCTGACAGTATTTGGTGATGGGTAGATATGGAGTCAAGGATGGCTCCAAGGTTTCTGGCCTGAGCAACTGGAAGGTTCAGTTGCCATTTACTGAGAAGACTGGGAGGAACAGTTTTTTTGTTTTGTTTCATTTCATTTTCTAAATATTTATTTATTTGGCTGTGTCGGGTCTTAGTTGTAGCATGCGGCGTGTGGGCTTCTCTCTAGTTGTGGTGCGCAGGCTCTAGAGTTCGCAGGCTCAGTAGTTGTGGCTTTCGGGCTTCGTTGCCCCGCAGCATGTGGGATCTTAGTTCTCCAACCAGTGATGGAACCCGCATCCCCTGCATTGGAAGGCAAATTCTTAACCACTGGGCCACCAGGGAAGTCCCTGAGAGGAACAGTTTTGCGGGAGGAGGTCAGGCCCAGTCTTGGCGTGTCTGTTAGCCAGGTGGACACGCACTGGTTATGTGTGTGAGGGTCAGGGGAGAAGTCTGGGCTGGAGGTGCACATCTGGGCACGGTCAGCTAACAAGGCCATTTGAAGCCGTGAGATGGGTGAGCTCGCCTAGGCTGAGGTATAAAAGAGATGAGGCTTGAGGAGTAGCTCTGGGGTGTCTGAACAGTAAGATCTCAGCAAAAGGAGACTGAGAAGCAGTAGGTGAGGTCAGAGGAGAACCAGGAGAGGGCGGTGTCCTGGAAGAACAAGAGACCAAAGTTGCGAGGAGGAGGGAGAATTCAGGGCTGTCAAAGCTGCTGAGGGGTCAAGTTTGGTGAGGATGGAGAATTGGCCTTTGGATTTAGCAACATGGAGATCATTGGTGACCTCAACCCAAGCTAATTGATAGAGAGTGTATGTGGAGGTGCTTTTGTGAAAGTCTGAGTAGAGTGCACGCAACAGAGAGCTGATGGAGAGGGATGGGAGACAGGGGTGCAAAGCAATGGGGGTCGCCTTCCTCAGCATTCTGGGTAGGGGCCAGGACCAGGTTGGGGGTTGGTTGGGGAGGGCTTTGGCGGGTCTCCTCAGTGCCCAGGGCCACTGGTGGCCTCCAGAGTGTGCCCGCTCCAGCCCACACTTTCCGCCATCTCCCGCCCTGCAGTCCATGCTGCTCCTGGCCCCGAAGCTGAACGAGACCAACCTCAACGTGGAGCTGATGAAGCACTTCGCGCGGCTGCAGGCTAAGGACGAACAGGGCCCCATACGCTGCAACACCACCGTCTGCCTGGGCAAAATCGGCTCCTACCTCAGTGCCAGCGTGAGTGCCCTGCACAAGCGCCAGGAGCTCTGTCACCGTCACGGGACCACAGCCAGGTCCCCCAGAGCCAGGTCTCCTTGTGTGGGGCTTGTCATCCTCCCAGAGACCTAGGCCCTGGGTGCTCCAGCCCAGTGTCTGAGGGTGGAGTGAGTTGCACCGGGTCACACTGCCAGTAGGCGGTAGGTCTGGGAACCAAACCCAGGCCTGCTTGCCCCCACGGCCTTGCATCCCCTCCCCTCAGCCAGGGCCTCTGAATGCAGACGCCTGCAGCTCCCAGGCCCTTAACGGGAATGAATGAATCGGTCCGCAGCGCAGGTGGGAAGGGAGGCACTGGCCTCAGCCCTGAGGCAGCTGCTGCTCTGGCCCCTGTCACTCTGAGGCAGCGTGAGCCCAGTGATTTGGGAGGAGAAGCCAAGATCTAGAGTTTTAAGTAAATTCTCCCCATTTGTTAGTGATTAACTCACATTTCTTAGACTCTGGAGGCCCCGTGGATGGCCTCTGTTCTGGGAAGTAAGGCCTGACAGTTCTGGGCCCCGTACTGACCCTACACTCAGGAGTCCTCTTCCCGCCCCACCCCAGACCAGACACAGGGTCCTCACCTCCGCCTTTAGCCGGGCCACTAAGGACCCATTTGCACCGTCCCGGGTCGCGGGTGTTTTGGGCTTCGCCGCCACCCACAACCTCTACTCGATGAATGATTGCGCCCACAAGATCCTGCCTGTGCTCTGCAGCCTCACCGTGGATCCTGAGAGATCCGTGCGGGACCAGGTGAGGCACAGCTGGGGCTGGGCCCTGGAGCTGGGGCTCTGGGGGATACCTGGGCCTTAGCTGGCCTGGCAGGCTCACGGGAACCTTGGAGGCCCCAGCTCTGCCCCTTGCTACCCCACAGGCCTTCAAGGCCATTCGAAGCTTCCTGTCCAAACTGGAGTCTGTGTCGGAGGACCCCACCCAGCTGGCCGAAGCGGGTGAGTGGCCCACACTCGTGTTCCCTGTGACTCTTGCCACATTCTTGACTGTCACCTGTCATGGCCCCCTTCTACCTCATTGGAGCATCCGAAAGCTGGAAGAACCCTAGAGGACAGACTGTACACCACTCCCCCACCCCCATCTCACAGTTGGGAGAACGCAGGCCTGGAGAAGGGGGACGCCCACTGCAGGTCGCTCTGTTTCAGTTATTGCCCTCCTACCACCCTCCCCATGGAAGCCTGAGGTGTCCATACCTGTCTCTCCTGTCACTGCCCAGAGAAGGACGTCCATGCAGCCTCCAGCCCTGGAATGGGAGGAGCCGCAGCCAGCTGGGCAGGCTGGGCCGTGACAGGGGTCTCCTCACTCACCTCTAAGCTGATCCGTGCACACCCCACGGCTGCCCCAGCCGAGACCAACGTTCCCCAGAGACCCGTGTCTGAGGGTGAGTGTCCCAGATTGGCTGTATCGGTGACTGAGAGGGCTTGGGGTTGCTGGCACCCAGGACCTGTTACTGATCGACTTCCACCCGGGATGGTGATGGGGACATAGGAGACTGGGTACAGTCCAGTCCCCTCGTGAGCTTCCCCTCTGCACACCCCCAGCAACCTCGGCCCTGTTCTGAGACCTTCCTGGGGCCCAGTGTGTGGCAACTCAGTGAGCCTCTGCTCCCCAGGACTTCCTGCCCCAGCCCCGACCCCTGTCGCTGCCACACCCACGACCTCAGGCCACTGGGAGACACAAGAGGAGAGCAAGGACGCAGAAGAGGACAGCACTGCTGCCGACAGATGGGATGATGAAGACTGGGGCAGCTTGGAGGTGAGTGGGGCTGAGGAGGCCTACCCGGGGGACCCCAGCTTCGAGGTCACAGGCTGCCATTCAAGGAACTCATGTGGGCTTGGCTGGAGTCAGACCTGTCCTCATCTGCACAGCATCCTGGGCAAGTAGGTGTCATGGAGCAGCCCTTGTGGGTTAGAGCTGACAGCCGAGCCCCCACTCAACTCCAGAGGCCAGGCTGCTGGTGGTTGGGTCAGCCCACTGATCCTCCTCCCTCTCCTCCACTCGCCATCCCTCCTGTACCTGTTCTAGGGCCCACGCCGCCCTGTGATCAGCAAGCAGAGGTCACTCCCAGGCCTGCAGCCAACCAGTCCTCCCTGGGGCTGGGCTCAGTATGGGCTGAGGTTGGAGTGGGGCTGTTCTGAAGGGAATGGGGGCAGAGCTCTGGGTGAGACCCCTGAGGCCACAGGCAGGGGTGTGGAACTCTAGATCTCATTCCCAGCTTCATAGAGGAGTGATGACAGGCCAGGTTCAGCATGTCCACTTTACTGATGGGAGACAGGGCCTAAGGAGAAAACGAGATGGAAGGCAAAAGAAGAAAGGGTGGAGCCCATGGCTGGGCAGGGGCTAGGGGGCTTCCTTGCCCTTTTGGGTGGAGTACAGGGGGCCCTATGGTCATGCTCTCCTCCCCACACTGCAGCAGGAGGCCGAATCTGTGTTGGCCCAGCAGGACAACTGGAGTACTGGGGGCCAAGCCAACTGGGCTGGGCAGGTGAGCTGGGTGGGACAGGGTGCGTGTATGTGGGGGGTAGGGCCCTGCCCCTCCCTCCCTTTCTCTGGCACTATCTCCTCCTTCTCTTTGCAGACCAGCAACCCTGGTCACAAATCCCAGGAGTCAGACTGGAGCAGCTGGGAAGCCGAGGACGCATGGGAGCAGGGCTGGCAGGAGCCAAGCCCCCCGGAGCCACCCCCTGAGGGCACACGGCTGGCCAGCGAGTATAACTGGGGTGGACCGGAGCCTAGCGACAAAGGCGACCCCTTTGCTGCCCTGTCAGTGCGTCGGGAGGCTGGTGCCCAGGTACTCGGCACCTGTCCAGTGGGAGGGTGCAGACCTGGGGTGGACCTCAACTGAGAGTAGGCCTCCACTCCAGCCCACACTTCCCTTTTCAGCCGAGGCGGGACTCGTGGGGTGATGACAACTGGGAGGGCCTGGAGGCCGAGAGCCGTAAGTGCTTCCCCTGGGCTGGCTGGCTGATGGGCTAGGGCTACCCTCCTCTGGGGCAGGCATGGGCTGGGAAGCTGAGACTCAGGTTGTCCTGACGCCGTCAGCCCTCCTCCCCTTGTTCCCAGGACAGGCCAAGGCGGAGCTAGCCCGGAAGAAGCGCGAGGAGCGTAGGCGGGAGATGGAGGCGAAACGCGCTGAGAAAAAGACAGCCAAGGGCCCCATGAAGCTGGGAACCCGGAAGCTGGACTGAACCGCGGGTGTGGGCGCTTCCCAGCCTCGGAGAGCAGGCCCCGCAGATGTATTTATTGTACAAACCATGGGAGCCCGGCCGGCCTGGCCAGGCACATCTCACATATACATAATCAGAGCCACAATAAATTCTATTTTGCACCCCCTGTGCTGGGCTCAGTCTAGCCCCTCTAAGGAGGCTGGGGTCTGGTGCCGCCCTTCGGAGACCGCGCCCACCACGTACATGAACATCAATTTACTTCGAAAACCCACTGTAAAGAGGCACGATCTGATTTATCAGTTTCTGGGAAACACCCTCTGGAAGGAAGGCCGGCAGCGCCAGAGAGACCCAACATCTGCCTATGAACCGGGTGGAGCTGGTATGGGCACCCTTGGAACGTGGGGCTCGGGGAAGGGGTCTGCGGGCCCCGAAGGGTCCCTGGGTCCGAGCCCCGAGTCAGGGCACAAGCCAGAGGCGGAGCTCGCCCCAAGTGTCGGGCAGAAACTCCTCGGTGATTGCCGAGGTCCAGACCGAGGGTGGTGTCAGCGGCGGCGCTGGGGCACGCAAGCTCCATGCGGGCGGCTGCGCGCGAAGCCAGCTTTGCAGACGCAGCGGAAGGAACCGCTCGTGTTCACGCAGCGCTCGCTCTTGCATAGTAGCCCGCGCTGGTTCAGCTCTCGGCACTCGTCGATGTCTGGGTGTGGGGGTTAACAGGTGCGGACTTCGCGACGGCGCTGGAGCCGGAGCCGCGCGGCTCTCTTGGTTTCCGGTCCAGGCGGGGTTCTGCAGGGCCCCGCCCCGCCCGCCTGCCGCCCCGCCCCGCCCGCCTGCCGCCAGCCTCTAGCCCCGCCCCTCCACTGGCCCGCCCCTCGGCCCTGCTCACCGACGCAGCGCGCGCGGGAGGCGTCTAGCTGGAAGCCACCGGGACATTCGCACACTGCGCCGCCCGGCCGAGGCACACAGCGACCGCTAACGCAGCGGCACTCGTCTGAATCCTCCTCCGAGCTGTCCTCTTCTGCGCCGGGAGAATGCAGACGTCAACACCGCTCCCAGCGATGGCCGCGGACCCCGCCTCTGTCCCTCCCTTTACACTCACCTCGCGGGGGCTTTCCCAGCAGCAGGGGACTGGCGTCCCAGAAGGAATTGCTCTCACTCTGCGACGTCGGGCACTGGGACCCTGAGAGGGCAGGGGGCGGTTAGCCGTCTGCGGCGTCGATTCACCCCGGCTCCCGCCCCAAACTCCCTCCCGGGCAACCCCTCCCGGGCCGGCTCACCGGCGCCGCGCGGCGGGCACGGGCGGCACTGGGCTCCCCAACCTCGGCCCTGGCGACAGCAGCAGTCGTCGAAGGTGAGGGCGGGCCCGGCCAGGGGGCCCGCACACATGCCGTCCTCTCCGCGCTGGCTCCAGCACACGTCCCGCCGCTCCGGGGCACGCTCTGAGGAGCGGAACCCGGCGTCAGGGAGGAGCGCCCTCCCCCGCTCCAACCCACCCTCGGGGGAACCGCGGCCCCGGGTCTCCAGGCGGCGGACAGGGCTCTGGAGAGCCCAAGATGACCCTTGCCCTCACCGGCCGGGCTCTCCGGGAGCTGGCAGTCGCGGCCGGAGGGCCCGGGCACCCAGGGCGGGCGGCACTCGCAGCGGTAGGAGCCCGGCAGGTTGACGCAGCGGCCAGGGCGGCAGGCTGCGGGGTCCTGGCACTCGTCCACGTCTACGGGCAGCGAGGGGATGATGGGTGGGTAGGGGTGGAAGTCACAGCTCGGCTCGGCCAGCCTCCCTCCTGTTTCCCCAGCCGGCCGACCCGGGCCTCACCCATCTCCTCTGGGCTCAGACACTGGCGCTGCGCCGGGCTGTACTCGGCCGGGGGCGTGCAGGCGCAGCGGTAGCCACCGCGCGTGTTCTCACACACTCCGTTCCGGCAATTAGACTCGTCCAAGCACTCGTCCACGTCTGAGAGAAGGAAAAGCGCGAGTGGTAGGAACCGGCCCCGAGTCGGGTGGTTGTGCGTGTCTCCCGGTTGCTTTCCCACGGCCACGGGGGTCGGCTACACTCACCCACGCATTCCAGCAGGTTCCCGTCGTAGTAGAAGCCTTGCTTGCAATAGCACTCGTAGCCGGGCTGCGTGTTCACGCACTTGCCCTCCTTGCAGATCTCCGCCCCAAACAATATGCATTCGTCGATGTCTGCGGAGTGACAGGCCGTGGGCGCCCGCGCCCTCTACCTGCGGGGCCACTTAGGCCCCGCAACGGAGAACGTGTGGGTGGGGCTTACGGTGGAAGGGACGAAAACAGTGCGAGGGGCTTTTCCGAATGCTGACGTAAGAGTGATGGGGCGGGGCTTTGCGGAGGGGCGGGGCAGTCGGTGAGGGAGTGGGCGGGTCTTACCCCAGTACCCGCCACTGACAAGCACTGGCGGGATCGGGGCGGTCCAAACCTCGGCGGGCGGAGCAGGGCATGCCAGGTGGGCGGAGCCGTGTTGGGGCTTACCACGGTGGGTTGGGATGCCGTAGTTGACAATGTTGTTGTCCTGGGTGTAGCCCTTCCCGTCCGGGCAAAGGCTGTGGAACTCAGCTACAGCGAGATAGTTGCCGTGGGGAAGGAAGGAGGCAGGATTGAGCGCATGTGTGCTGGCTGTCGGCCGCAGGTCGGAGCTCTCGCCTCACTTCCCACCTACCCAGGGAGGGGCTCTCTCTCCCCCAGTCCGTTTCCAAATGAAGAAACTGAGGCTCTGAAAAAGGAAAGGGCCTGCCCGGCTCCTGACCTGAGCTGTAGACTGGGCAGGGATAGATCTCGCAGTGGTCTCCCCAGCCAGCCCCCAGGGAGCAGCAGCACTCCTGCTGGGTGACATTGGTGGCCAGTACACTGTCGCAGAACACGGTGTCATCGAAGTTAAGGTAGCACTCCTTCTTGTGGTGGGGCTGCTCCACCTCTGAGGGGAAGGGAGAGCAGCTCAGGTTCCTGCAGAATGTCTTTGCCTGTCCACGCTGTCCACCAACCTCATCCCTCTATTCCCCCACATTCCCTGGCTCCCCTTAGCTGCCCTGTGAAAGCCAAGCTCCACCCTCAATGTGGCATTCAGGGCCCTCCTGCGAGGTCTGGCCCCGCCGGGCTCTCCCAGGCAAAAAGAGATTTCTTCCTGTTCGCCACATTCCAGAGGGTGGGACCAGGATACAACTCTGAGCCCCAGCTGCAGCTCAGGGGAGTTGTCTAGATTGAGGAGGAAGCCGAGAGGGCACTCACCCTCACAGCCATGCTGGTCCTGGGTGGGCGTGAAGCCCTCATCGCAGACGCAAACGTAGGAGCCCTGCAGGTTCTCGCAGGCCCCGTGGGGAAGGCACAGACCCGGGTCCTGGCTGCACTCATCTATGTCTTCAGGGAGTGAGATGAGCAGAAAGAATCTCTCAGAGGGAAACGAGCCCCGCTTTCCCCGGGAGTATGCCTCAAGGGCCTCACACAAGTTCAGAACCTGAATTTCCACTGTGACTTCAAAGTACACACGACAGGAAATCCACTCGTGTCTGTCTGTGCATGTGGGTAGTTGTGTGCACATTCAATGCATTATTCTTCATAAAACCTAACAGAATGAAGTCCTAACTCTCAGCTCAGCATTTGGGGACTTTCAGTTTGGTCTCCCAATATCTTTAAGTCTCATCACCCTTTACTCTAAACCACCAACACCCTCAGCTCTGTGTTTAGGGCATAGGTGTCTACTCTCCCTTAAAATGCAACTAGCTTCTTCCGGATCTCTGTGCTTTGCAAATACTGTTCTTTGGGCCTGGAATACCATCCCATGCTTTTCTCTGCTTAGGGAATCTATTTATGCTTTAGGGAACCCTATTTATGCTTCAAGTTCCAATTCAACTGTTGGAATAAATCACTAGTCCAGACCTCTTTTGGCACCCAGCACCCTGAACTGTAAGAATCAATTTACATGTCAGTCTCCCCTAGCTGGGAGCCCTGGGTCATTGCTCAATATCTAGTATATAGCACAGAACCTGGCAAATATTAGATGCTCAGTAAACTCTTGTTGGATGAATGCATATAGGGGTGATTTGGCACATAGTAATAAGCATCGTTAATTACTGTCATTATCACTGTTGTCATTTTCAGTGAAAGAGTAGAAGGATGAGTGAGTGGATGGATGGAAAGACAGATCAGTAGTGTGTCTAGGAGATTACTGCTGCCTGCCATTGCTCCTCAGGAGCTCTCAGCCAATCCCTCCATACCTTGGCACTTCCGGCCGCCTACCAGCCGATGCCCCTGGGGACAGAGACATCGATAGGAGCCATTGGTGTTGATGCAATCACCCCCAATGCAGGCTGCGGGAAAGTCACACTCATCAATGTCTGTAGGGAATCAAAGAGGGGGAGAATCTCAGGGGCTAAGCCCAATCACACACAGCCTAAGGCTTCCAAGGCTTCCCGAAGAGCCCTGGGTAGGGCCCACACCCCAGGCCTCATCTTGGATCTGGATGGGGGCTGGCCATGGGAGTGCCTGGCTTGTTTACAGGTAGCCCCTGGGCTTGGGCCCTGGGCAGTGGAGGTCTTGGGGTAGGGAGGAACAGGTCAGCCCCCCAGCTCAAGGCCCCCCTCACCCTCACAGTGGCTCCGGTCCCTTGACAGATGGTAGCCAGAGAGGCACTGACACTGGAAGGAGCCTGGCGTGTTGGTGCAGATGCCGTTGTCACACACGTCCCCAGCCTCACACTCATCCACATCTGTGGGGCACAGGGGCTGTCAGAGGGCCAGGATGGGATGGTCTTGGGCCTCTGCTACCCTTTTCCCACTCCTGCCCATGGCCTGGAGCACCAGAGCTGAAGTGAGTGGAGCTGGAGAGAAGCATGGGACCCTCACCCCGCTCCTGTGTGGCACACTATGCCCTAACGACCAGGCCAGGTGCTGCCAGGAACCCTGGGCCACGTGTGATTCCAAAGAACTCAGGCCTCCCCATCCTTCATCTGTTCTCACCAAACAATCCCTTTCTGCCCTGGGCTTCCTTTGCCCCAACTGCTCTCACGGCTGCTCTTGCCCTTCCCCCACCTGCCATGGCTGCCTTCCTTCCCATGTAAATAAGCTCCCCTATATCTTTGGTCTCACAGAATAACTTGTTCTGCTTGTGCAGTAAAGTGACTTGGCTCTGAGAGCATGCTTCTGTGCAGTCCTTTCTGGTGGAAGCTGGTCGTTGCCCACACCCCAGACCCCTTTCAAACCACACTCTTCCTCTGAGGGGCACTTGGCCCCTACGCCAGCCTCTCTATTGCTGTCAGCACCCACCTTCCTAGCCCCTCTCCTTCTCTCTTCCTCCCCATCCTAGGAGTTTTCAACATCCATTTGGACAGCCAGGCCCAGCCTCTGACCTTACAGTCCTTCATCCGTCAGTTTCTGTGACCTTCACCTCAGTGCCAGCCACTCACTCTCGGTACAAGGGGCTGGGATCTGGCCCCTCTTGGACATCTCAGATGCAGCTTCCTTCCCACCGCCTCCGCTGTTCTCGAGCCCCCAACTCTACCTCCTCTAGCAAGGGCCCATGAACACCTCTCCTTCTTCCTCACTGGTCTGGCAAAGTCAGAGCCCTAGCCTGCTTCTCAGGACCCTGGGTGCTGAGCAAGGCTGGAGCCAGCCACCAAGCGGAGCACCTGGGCCACTCCACTCCCTCTGGCCTCCAGCCCGGCCAGATCCTCAGCGCTACCCTCTCCTCCTCCTCTCAAGCCTTGACACTGGAAAGCCCCTAGGTAGCCCCCGTGCTCTTGGGCAGTTCCAAACCTCTACTGTTCTCCTCAGCCTACAGCCTACACCCCACTCTGGTGATCCCAGGTCTCACTCCTCCTCACTTGCTGCCTGCATCTTCTGGCCTCCCGGCATGCCACGGAAGCTACCCTGCCAAGGCCACCAGGGACCTTCTCGTCTCCCCAGCTAGTTCTTATTTTACAAGAACCTCTCTGTTGCATTTACCTCATCCTCCTCTTCCCTGCATGCCTCCACTCCCCAGCTTCTCAGCTAGTGCTCCCTGGGCCCTCCCACCACCCCTGCTCCGCCATCGCCTGCTCCGATTCCCCTGCCTTCTACCGACGTGGCAGTATCCACAAGGCTCTGCCAAGGTTCCCCTCACCGGACCCACCATCCTTGACTGCACCCCAAGGCTCCACAGCTCTCCCCAGTGCCTACCCCGAGGCTCCACACACCCCCAGTGACACCCCAAGTCTCCACAGCTCCTCCCAGGGCACATCCCAAGGCTTCACACCCTCCCAGTGACACCCCAAGGCTTCACACCCCCACAATACACAGTTCCAGGTGGGTGTGTCTGGCCCAAGGTTTCCAATCAGTATGGCCCACCCTCTGCTGGCATTGCCAGCTGAAAGGCCCACAGGGACCACCCGCTCAACTGTCCAAAATGAAACTTAATGTCTTCCTTCTCAAACATGCCCCACCCCAGGGGACCCTATCCCGGTGAGCAGAACCCACTGAGTCACCCAAACTGGAAACCTGAGGATCCCTTACTCCCCTCTCTCCTTCACCTTGACATCCAGTTAATGAGCAGCCTAGGTAACGCGTTCTAATATTTCTCTAATATCACATAATCTCATGACCATCCTTAGGCCTCTATTCTCATCAGCTCCACCGCTGTCTCTGTCCTGAGTCCCCACCAGACCTCCAGTCACTCTCCACGATGGGCATCAGGGAACTTTCTAAAACAAATGGCCACTCTTGTCATTCTTCCCCTTAAAATGCTTCAGGTGCCTCCTGATATCCTCAGGGTGAAGCTCAACCTCCTGGGCGGGGCTTAGGTGGGCCCTTCAGGGGATGGGGACCTGCCCCTCACCGGCCAGCCTCAGCCCCCATCCCCTGCTTACACCTTACATTCCCTGTACACTCCGTACTGGTGTTTGCCTCTGACTTCGCTGGCGCTGAGCCTGGCATGCTCTTCCCTCTCACCTTTCTTCGCTTGGCTAACTCCTGTTGATCCTTTAAGAGCACTCAGACCTCCCCTTCTCCCAGCCCCGCTGAGGTTTCCCAGGAACACCCAAACTCCATCCAGTCCTACAGCCCTGCGCTCTACAGTTGGTGTCTATTGTTCTCCAGTTCCTCTGAATCCCAGCCCTCAGCCTTCCTCCTGATACATAAGAAACATTAGTGTCGGGGGGACTACTAACATCCCCTTTCTTTTATATCTTTTTTCCCCCCTCAAATTTAAGTAACGTGCTTTGCAAACGCAGCTTCAAGCTTTGCCTCCTCAGATCCTTCCTACGTAGAAATTCTGGTCGCCCCCTCCTCCGCCAGGTCCGCTGAGGAAACTAGTGAGTGGATCAGTGAAGGAGCGGTGTCTGTGAATTAGCTACCTCCTGCCCACCCGTCCGACAGACGGGGTGACCCAGTCCCCAGTTTCGGCGCGTGAATGGGTGGCGGGTGGCAGGGCGGGGAGGGCTGGAGCTCACCCAGGCAACTGCGGCCGTCCGGCGCGGGCGCATAGCCCTGGGCGCACGTGCAGCGAAAGGAGCCCGGGAGGTTCTCGCACCAGCCGGGAGAGCAGGGGCTGCCCTCGGCGCACTCGTTCACGTCTGCAGCGGAGAAGGCTCGCCTCGGACTCCGCCCCACCGGATGATGCACTGTGAGGGGGTGGGAGCCCCCTCCGCCCGGGATGGGGGTGCCTCTACTCCCGGGAAGGAAGACCAGTCTGGAGGTGACTCCCACCGCCATTAGCCCCGCCCCATCACAGGGGCGACTCCCGAAGGGCCCCTCCCATTTGCTTTCGAAGTCCCGCCCCCTACCCTACCCCGGACCCAGGCCTCGCCCTCACCGCGGCAGGCCCCGCCCCCCTGGCTGCGGTAGCCGGGCAGACAGGCAATGCACTTGAAGCTCCCAGGTTTGTTCTCGCATTTGCCATCCGGGCAGGAGCTAGGGTCTCGGCACTCGTCGATGTCTGCACAGTAGGGAGGAAGAGGACTCGTTTGGGGACAACGTGGCCGGCCAGGCGCTCAGGGTCCTCGGCAGGGCCTCCCTTTGTCACAAATCGACAAGTCGAAGCGGGCCCCCTGGGCTCCGGACCGAAACCTCTGAGAGGCCCAGAGCTGGGCAGAGACGGGAGGGAGGCCCTCCGCCCCCACCCCAGGCCGAGGGACCGCTGAGGACCCCCGGCGGTCTGGATGGGGTCTTCCCCACCTTCGCACACGGGCGGTCGAGAGGTTTTGAGCCGGTAGCCGGAGTAGCAGTTGCACTTGTAGTGACCGGGAAAGTTGATGCAGAAGCCGCCGTCGCCGCACAGGTGGGGCTTGGCGCACTCGTTCAGGTCTGAGCGGGAGGAGGGGAGTTCAAGGCGGCGGAGGGGATTACATGCGGTCGGGAGAGCCCCCCGGGTCCACCTAGCCCCAGCGCCACACCCGGCCCGGCCGTGCTCACCTACGCACGAGCGCCCCCCGGCGCCGACGTGCAGGCGGTAGCCGCGGTTGCAGTGGCAGTTGTAGGAGCCGCCGGTGTTCATGCAGATGCCCCTCCCGGCGCCGCACGGCTCCGCCTCGCACTCGTTCACGTCTGAGAAGGGCGCGCGGACGGGAAGGCGTCAGAGGTCTGTCGGGAGCCAGGGCCGCCCCCGCGCCACCCACTCGCCACGCTCACCCACGCAGTAGCGGTGCTGCGGATGCGACCGGTAGCCCGGGTTACAATGGCAGGAATAGTCTGAGGGTCCCGGGACGCACTCCCCGTGGCCACAGATGTTCTGGTTCAGTCGGCACTCGTCCGTCTCTGCCGGGGTTGGGGGTGCGGCGGTAGGTCAGGGGGCCAGGCAGGGAGCATTCACTTTCTGCCATGTCCCCAGGGAGGACCTGGATAGCCCATTACTAACGACGCGGATACCTGGGCCGGGTCGCACCCTAAGCTCGGGTGCTCCAATCCTAGGATTCCCTACACCTCCATCACAGATAACCCCAACATCACAACCTCCGGTAGCCCCAAACCATGACCCCAGGTCCCTGACATCCCTATCTCCTCAACTCCAGGAAACCTTGATACTTCTATCCCCACTTATGATACCCTGACCCCAGTCACCTCAATACCTCAAACCCTGCAGCCTCACCCACACAAACATCCTCTAGATCAGTGAACCAACACCCCTTGCCTTAGGGACCTGCCCCCCCCCCCCATTCCAGAACAGTTGTTTTCCTCCCCCTCCCAAGGCAGACAGGAGCTGGTTTCCTGGGAATCCTGGCTCGCGCATGGTTGTGCCTAAGTGGTCAGATCCAGGAATCCTCCTCACCCTATTTCCTACGATTCCTAGTACTCCCTGCCTCCACCTCTCCCTCCTTGTGGTCCCTCGCCTGAGCCCTGCCCCATGCAGCCCAGGCCTTGATGCTGAACTCTACCCCCTCCCAAACACACCTGGCCAGTGGGCTCTTGCAGGCTGTTCTCTTTGAGGGCCTCTCCCTAGGCATCCTTAACACCCCCTCCTCTGAGAAGCCTCCACATGTGTCTCTTCCTCCACGTTCCCACAGCCCCCAGACTGTCCCGGGGTGGTTCCTAGCCTGTGCAGACTTCCAGGGCAGTCACCTTCCACCAGGAGCTCATCTAACCTCCGGTTTTCAACCAGACTGGTGGCTTCCTTGTGGCTTTGGAGTCCACAGAGACATGGGCTTGAATCTGGCTCAGCTGTGTGACCTGGGTCCAGTCCCTGAACCTCCCTTAGACGCAATTTTCTCATCTGGAAAACGAGGCTAACAGTGCCCACTTCACAGAGTATGAGAAGGGTAAACAGTACTTAGTATGTAAAACTCTTCAGTCAGTGCCTGGCCCAGGGCAACTGTTCAGCCATAGCTAGCAATTATTCCGATGCCCAAAACCCTGCAGACACTTCCCACAGCCTTTGGGATCAAACCCAAGCCTCTTAACAAGGCTCCCTGAGCCGGCCCTCCCCTAGTTCAGAAACACTGATCTGTGTGTGTGGTTTCTCCCCGCTCCATGAAACCAGGGTTTCATGTTTCCATGCCTTTGCCCAAACTTCTGCCCAAACTGGAATGTCCTTTTTCCCAACCCGCCCATTTCTTTCCCACTTCTCGTTGTTAATTTCTAACAATCCTTAAAGCCCTGCTCAGAAAGCCTTCTCTCATTGCCACCGTGCATATTATCACCCCCTCCCCGCCCAGACTTCCTTCCTTCTTCTCTTTTTTTCATAGCGTTTATGAGATATACTAGATTTGGACTCATTGATCTGTTTGTTGTCTGTCTACTCCACAAGGATAGGGAATTTTTGTCTGTTTTGCTTATTACTGTATCCCCAGCACTTAAACAGTGCCTACACATAGTAGGTGCTCAATAAATAGTTGTAGAATATATGAATAAATGCCTTCGTCCTGGGCTGACCACCATAATACCCGGATCAGTTGAGGGCAGAGTGGGATCTCTGCTGCACACCGAGGCTTCCACAGTGCCCAGCCCAGGGCCTGGCACACAGTAAACCCTGGATGTTTTAGTGCTCGGGAATGATTGGAGGGGGTAAGGGAGGAGAAAAACTAAGTTAGGGGCGTGGCTTACCTCGGGCATGGCCTAGGTGGGCGGGTCTTACCTGTGACCTGAGTAGGGGCGATCTCTACCGCACTTCGGGACGGGGGCAAGTCGGGCAGGAACCAGGGCGGTGAGGGCCGGGAGATCAGCTCTGCAGGCAGCAGGGCACACTCATCAGCTGGTGAGGAAGCTGAGAGCGCCGCCCCTCTCTCCGCAGGTCACCCGCTGGGAACTTCACACCCAGCTTCACCGCCCCCTGGTGCCTAGACTGTGAACTTCCCCGGCAGTGACAGCCCTTGAGGACTGGTTCCTACGGTGCCCAGCTCACCAGGGTAGGGCCGGGCAGGAGATGTGGTGACAGTCGGGTGGCTCTGCTGCGCGGACTGCTCTTCGATCACTGGCTGCAGGCGACAGCAACATGAGCCCTCTGTGTCTCCTTGGCCTCCCTGCCCCTCCCACATGGGCTCTCATACTCACTGAGTCTGTGCTCACCCCTAGAAGGGAAGAAGATGGGGCCGTTAAGTGTTGGGCTGGGAGAAGGGAGTCAAGTCTGGGATTGGCACTTGGGTATTTGTGGTCAGGGTCCCTAAGAGTTCAACGATCATGTCTCTGGATCAAGCATCAAGGGTTAGATCCTGAGGTCAGAGAGTGTTTCCATCACAGGTCAGCGAAGCAATGGTTGGACAAGGTCCTTGGCTTGGGGGGTTATAGCCAGGGTCAAATCCCTGGATCAGCGGTCAGAAGGTCAGATCTAGGGGCAGCATTTGAGCTGCATTAGTGCCCTGGTCTGGAAATCAAAGGGGTCCTGGGGTCAGAGGATTGAATCTGGAGGGCAATAAATGGTCAAATTCTGTTGATCAGGGGTTAATTCTGGGGTTAGTTACAACATTGGTTAGGGGTCAGAGTATCAGCTCTGGGGGTCAGTGCTGGTCTGGGACTAGGAGTTAGAGGTTAGACTCAGGTCATATCTGTGGATCAAGGGTCAAGGTGTCAGACCTAGGGGTTCAGCAACTGTCAGGTAACAGGAGGGGTCAGGCCAGACCTCTCTCTTCCTCTGTGTCCTCAGGTGGTGGTGCCCGGCTGGGGCTCTCAGGGAGCTGCTGGGGCTTGGGTGGCCCATCAGGGTGCAGGAAAAGGGAAAAGTCACTTTCACCCTGAATGGTGAGCGTCTGGTGGGAGGTGAGGATGTGGTACCCCTTCCCAGCTGGACAGATCTCCTTGAAGGCAGCTGTGGCCAGAGCAAGGGGCAGAGAAGTGAGCACTTCCTGGATAGGCACACAGACAGCCCCCCAGCCACAAATGCCCCAGGCTCACCAGTGCCATCAGCTGGGCAGCGCTGGCACCTGGTGCCCCAGGCCTTGCCGACACTGCAGCAGCAGAGTTGGCGGGTGAGGCGCGTGGTCAGCGGGTGCTGGCACTGGTGCTCAGGGCTCACCAGGCGGAAACATAGGCTCTTCTCCTCCGGCTTGTCCGCTGCAGGGGCCAGTGGTGGGCATGGGCATGGGCATCTGGGCCTGAACACTGCCCACATCCCCCTTCCCATCTGCTCCAGACCTTGCCTCTCTGGCCCAGACAACGCTTAATCCTCATGTGGCCCCTGATCGCACATGACCCTGAGTTCATGTGACCCCTGAAACCTGTGTTATTCTGACCTCATGTAACACCCGAAACTTCGGTGACCACTGACCCCATTGACCCCTGATTCTAGCTGCTCTAGACTTTATCCCTCCCACTCATCAAGCCCATGGTCTCATATGACCTTGACTCCATATAATCCCCGACCCCATGCGACCTCTAACCCCAGATCTCATGCGACTCCTGAACCCACTGATCCCTGACCCTATCTGCTCTGGGCCTTGTTTCACCTGCAGTCAACCCTTGACCCCACTCTGACTTCTGTGACCTCTGATCCTTACTGTTTGGAGGCTTACCCTCCCACCCATGCTTTGTGACCTCCAAGGATCCCCCAGTCTCACCAATGCACTGTGTGCGGGAGGGGCCCAAGCTATGGCCAGGTGGGCAGACACAGCGATAGGAGCCAGGGTTGTTGAGGCAGTCACCATGGCGACACATGCCTGGCATCGCGCACTCATTGATGTCTGTGGTAAGTGAGAGTTTGGTCCCTCCAGTCTGGGGCCATAGGGTGACAGCAAGCTGCTCCAAGAACCTCAGGGTTCTGCCCCTGCCCCATCTCCCCCCTCGTCCACCGTAGGACCTCCCCCAGTGACAACTGGCCTACCCCTCCAGCCCACAGAATCTCCAGCTGGCCGTACCCTGGCAGTGTGTGCTGTTGAGCCTCTTGTAGCCCTGGGGGCAGTCAGCGCCCACCTCCCCACGTACAGGCCCTGGCTTCTGCACCCCTGTGTCTGCAGAGAGAGGAGAGCATGGCAGGAGAGGACCTTGGGGGGCCTGCAGAGAGGGAAGGGAGGGCACTGGGGACAGGCAGGGTGGGACGCTGAGGGGAATTGGGTGGGCAGTGAGAGGCTCAGGCTGCTTGGACTGGGGTCTCCCACTGCAGGGCTGAGAGGCGTGTCGGTGGAGCCACCCTGTGGGGAGTGGGAGGGAGATCTCACTGAGCCGAGGCACTCACACTGCAGCTGGGGGCACTTGTGGCACTTGCTCTGGCCCCAGGCTGTGCCGATGCTTCCACAGCAGTCTTCCTGCTTGGTGAGGCCGGGGAGGGGATTGCTGCCACACTAGGGAGAGGAGTGTGGACAGGGGGCGGTCACAGGGTGCCCAGCCCCCACCTGGCCTCCCTCCTGAGGCCCTTTTCCTCCGCCACTCAACCTGCAGGACACCCCTAGTTTTGAGCAATCCGGGTGGGTTGGAACAGGGCAGCCCTGAGAGAGTGAAGCGCCGGTCCAGCGGCGACTGTGGATTCACTCACGGGCTGCTTGGGCAGCGTGTCCTGGAAGCAGCGGCCCAGGGGCTTCTGGGTGGGTGGCCGAGGATGCGGGGGCTTGGGGTGCGGCAGCAGGTGCTGGGAGGGCGCCGGGCCCTCGGCGTTGGGCCCTTCGATGCGGTGCACTTGGACGGAGGCCTCGGGCGGGTGGTGGACGCGCACGTTCACCACAGGGGGTGGGGCCTGCACTGGGGGGCGGGGCACAGCGGCCTCAGGGCTGCCCCGCAGCGCCGGTTGGCAGTGCGGCGGTCCTCCAGGGCTGGCCTCCGCCCGGGACCCGCCACCCTAGTGCCCGCCCACCTCGGCCTCCCGGGGTCTGCCCGTTGCCTGGTACCTTCCGCTGAGATCTGTCCTGGCCCGAGGGGCACCAGGAAGGCTGCATGCTGGGCAGGGGGCCCCTCACCCGGCCCCGGCGGATCGGCGATCACCTGGACCGCGTAGATGGCGTGCTTGCTGGCCACAGACTCGCCTTCCGGAGCCAGGGGAGGCAGCGCGCCTGTGGACAGGGCCCCAGCCCGACCAAGCCCAGGGCCTGAGCCGCCAGCGCCCCCGCCAGTTCCTCCAGCGGGCACCTGGCAGAAGCGACCGGTGAAGTCCGGGGGACACAGGCACTGGTTTCGGGAGGAGCACTGGCCACCGTTCATGCAGGGCAGAGGGCACACCACTGGGGAGGAAAGGTGGATCAGGGCCCAGGCAGACCCCTGTCCCCAGCCCCCAGGCCCAGTCCCTCACCCGCATCCTGTCTCTTCCCCTCCTCCCTACTTCCTTGCCACCCACTAGTTCTGTCCTCCCTGGGAAGCTGGTTTTTGTAACACATCACACACACACACACACACACACACACACACACACACAGAAACTACCCTCTAAGTCCCCCAACATCCTTATACCCATGGGGCCACTGGAGTCTTAAGTCTTGGACTTAAATCCTAGCTAGGAGGCCATGTGCCAACTGTGTGGCCCTGAGCAACTTACTTCCCCTCTCTGTGCCTCACTGTCCTCATTTGTAGGACTGTCCTGTCTATTAAATGGGGCAATGCCTGTACAAATGCTTAGCATAGTGCCTAATACACAGTGGGTCCTTAATAAGTAGTAGCAAATGATGATGATGATGATGGAATAGCCTTTCCCTCCCCTTAGGCCTTTCCTGGAAATCCAGTCTCTCTCTGGTGCTTCCTCCTCCTCACCCCTAAATTCTTCACCTGATTCAGCCCTCTCTGGGCTCTCCCTCCCTCTCTTTGTCTTGCCATCCCAGGGCCCACACCTCACCATTGCCAACTTGAGCTATCCCTCTCCGGGACCTCCCTTAAGCACCTCCACCCAGGGGACCCTGTCAGAAATGAGCATCTTGCCTCCCCACCTCCACTTGGCCTTGAACCACCCCCGGGAATCCCCACCTGCCCAGTCACTCACAACTGAGCCTTGATACTCCATCGCTCCTGCTCCCACTCCGGCCAGTTCTGGCCTCTGTAATATCTCATAATCCATCTTCCCTCCTCCCCATGCCCTCTGCCACTCCCCTGCCTGTCAACATCCCAAGCGCCCCCAGAGAAACTTGCTTCAGGCAAAGCTCTGCCACAGTCACACCCCTGCTCACAGCTTGCTTCCTTGCCCTCCGTGGCCCAGAAGGAACCTTCTTTCAGCCCATCCCCCCCTGCTCTTTCCATGTGCACCCTATGCTCCAGGACTCATCTCCCGTCCCCTACAAATGTACCACATCTTCTGCCTCCCTGGCTTTAATCATGCCTTTCCCGCCCCCTCAGAGCCTTGTCCCCCATCTCTGCATATTCACATCTTATCCTTCCAGGCTCAGCTCCTCCCCCAGGAAGAGAGCCTTTCTTCAGATCCTACCCACCCTCTGCCTCAGCTCTGGGTGCCAGAGGAGGTGCTGGGGGAATAAATGAAGGAGTGACTCAGTGAGAGGATAGGATCTCTGTCTTTCTGTCACACACTCATATCCGAAATCCAGCCGTGGGGACCCGAGCTCACACACCAGGCCCAGCCCCTCTCCTGCCTGCCACATGGCTGCCCTCACTTCCCAGGATGGGAAGATGGGGCTGAGGCTCTCTGGACACCTGAAGGGACTCAGAGGGATGGCCCACATGCATGGCCATCGGGGCCTGGCTAAGAGCATCCCAGCCCAGTCCAGCCCATCCTGCCCGGCCTCTTGGGGCCAGTCTCTCAGGGCAGAAGGGGTGTGTCCTGGGCCGGGGGAGGCAGGATCCTCTCCTTCCTGCCTCCCAATGAGTCACCCATAGCGGTAAGGGTGACCTCCCTGTGACACCCGCCCACTGTGGCCTGGGCGCCGAGCCTGGGGGATGTGGGCAGCACGGATGGAGACAGCAGCCTGGGCAGGATGGCCAGGGGGCTTGGGAGGCCGGGCCCACGTACACTCACATGCACAGCCATCTCATCACACACACATGCATAGACTCATTCTAACACCAACACAGGCTTACATAAACACTCCCATAGTGATTGCAGACATGCACCCAAGACAACACAAAGAAACAAGTACTTGATCCCAGTGTGCCACTCCAAAGCCGGGCATACCCCCGTGGGTGTGTCACGTGCAAGCGTGCACGTGCACTCTCGCACACAGACACACATGCACGTCTCATGAGAACCCCACATCTGTGGGGTTCCTCAGGTGTGAGTGGGTACATGAGTACAGGAATGTGTAAGAGGGGCTGTTTTGCTGGTGCCATCCTGGGCCTGGCCTAATTACCCTGTCCAGGAGGGTAATTACTGCTGGGATACCTCCCCCAGCCTGGCCCACAGGGCCCTGAGGGAGGAGAGCTGAGCCCAGGCCTGGCCCTCTGAAGAGAGATGTTGGGGAAGGGGTGGACTCCAGGTGGAATTGGGAAGTTATGACGGCTTGTTGTGGGGGAGACTCTGAGGTAGAGCTGTTAAGATTTATGGGGGAAGCATAGATGGGGCATCAGGAAGAGGAGAGGCTGAGGACCCAAAACAGCCCCTACCTCCAGGCCTGCTCCCCACTTGTTAGGCCTCAACACCCCTCCCCTCTAAGACCTTGCCAGTAACTAATTCCCTCACTCCCAGCCCTGACCTCAGCTCCTCCTCCCAGAGAATGCAGGTGTCTACCACTGGCAGGCCCCACTTTAGATAGTTTTTAAAGACTTTTCCTGTTTCTTCCAGCAAGACTGTTTCTTGGGGGAATACTTATCCCTTCTCTGAGACCTCCTGCCCCCGGCTCACATCCCTCAAAAGCCCCTGCTGCTGACCCTGACTGCCTGTCAGGACCCAGCACTTTCCTAGAGGCCTGTGTCATCCAGGACCCCAGCATCACCCCACACCTTAGGCCTCAGCGCCAGCCCAAAGCTGTGAAGTCCCGGCTTCCACGCAGCCCTCCCAGCTCTGGCCCCAGCACTCCAGCCTCCCAAGCCCCCTGAAGCCCCTGGGGCCCCAGGCCCTCAGGCTCTGCTCTCTGAACCCACGACCCCCAGGGTCACGTGGCCTACGTGGCTTACGCTGCCATGTACCCCGCATTTGTCCAGGTGCCTGCCTTCCCCGCTCCCCCTGCCCGTGTCCCCGGCCCTCACCCACGCGGAAGCCGGAGCCCGTGAGCGTATCGGTGCTGTGGCCGTTCTCTCCGATGAGCGTCATGTTGGAGCCCTGCTGACAACTGTCCCGACACTGGCCCTTGAGACAGGTCCGCTTGCAGATCACCGGCGCAAAGACCACCTTGAAGCGCTCGCGGGCCAGCGCCCCGCCCCCGCCAGCGCCCCTCTCGCCCGCCGGCCCCCCCTCGGCCCCGCCGCCCGGGCCCAGCAGCAGCAGCAGCAGCGCCAGCAGCCCCGCCGCCCCCGCCCCGCGCATCTCAGGGGCCAGGCCGCCAGCAGCCCCACGGGGCCCGGGCATCCGGGGCCGCAGGACCCGGGGGGCGCGCCCGGGCAGGGGCGATGGTCCCGGCGCCCGAGGGGAACAGCAAGCCGGGAGCCCCGGGAGAGGAGTAGAGAGGGCAGCGAGGGAGAAGATGGGAGGAAGCGCGCGGGGAGGGGACAGCAGGCGCGGGCGCGGGCCCAGTGAGAGGCAAAGAGATGGAGGCTGGACTGCGGGGAGCCCAGAAACTTCCACCGCTCCGGGAAGGAGCCCAGCCACGAGCCGAGGCCGAGGGCCTGCGGAGGCCCCAACCTGAGGCCGGAGCGAGGAGGCCGGAGCAAGTTGAGGCGGAGAGGAGGAGCGAGGGGAGAGGAAGGCCGGGCGGCCGGCCCGCTCCGCGCCTCCCCCGGCCGGGCTGGGCTCCCGCGGCCGCCGGGAAGCAGGGAGCGCGCGGGGCGGACTCAGGGAGAAGTGAGCAGTTGTTTTCCCTGGCTGGAGCGCGGCGCGGCGGCGGCGAGGGGGGCTGGGATGCTGGCCCCGAGCCAGGGAGACAGTTTTTTTCTGTTTAAAGCGTCGTCGCTGCCGCCTGGGGGAGCGAGGGTGTGCAGGCGGGTGGAGGCTGGGGGGCGGTCCCCGCCCCAGATGCCCGCCCCGCTGGAACCCGCCGCGGCCGCGCTGGGCCCGCTCCAGAGAGCCCTCACCTGGGACCGCTGGCCGCCCCGCCGGATTCCTCCGGGCGGGGCTGGAAGGCCCGCGCCCACCTCCGCCCGGCAGCATCAAAGTGGGAAACCGAGGCTGGGGTAGGAAGATGGGCCTTGCCCCAGGGTCGCGCGGATGGTGGGAGCAGGTGGGGCTGGAACCCACGCCTCTCAGCCCTGGCGCAGCCTCCCTTGCACATGTGGGGGGTCTCACCACCCCGAAGTCACTTCTTATTAGTACTGGTCCACTCCCCCTGGAGGAGAGGACTCGAGGTGGGGGCACCCCTTAGCCAGGGCCCCAGCGGGGTCCCAGGAAGAAGCCCGCGGGGTCCAGAAAAGGAGCAGATAGAACAAAGCTTGAAATCCAGGTTCCCTGCCAACCCCCCTCTAAATGGCTTCCTGGTGCCCACCCTGCCCCCACCCCTTCGCCTTGTCTGGCCGGGCTGGCGGGGCTGGCTCTGGGCCTCAGACACTCTGGAATCGCCAAGGTCTGAGCTCAGGGCCTGGCCCCCTTCCCAGGCTAACAGCCGGCAGGAGGGGGGTGATCCTTGAGGGCCCCAGGGCTGGGGAGGGGCACAGCAGGGCCCCAGGGCAGGGGTTGGCAGGGGCTGGCGGGGGGCCTTGAGTTTGGTCAGGACTGGAGAGGAGCCAGGCCTGTCCGCTAGTCTGGAAGGGAGGCCCTTGAGGGCTGCAGTGCCCTGGGCCCCAGGCCATATCCCGGGGACCTAGCCAGGAGACCCCAGGATTCAGTCTCTGACTCACAGAACTCAGCAGGGGGTGGGTGTGACCAGGGTACATTCAGAGTGGGACACAGCCAAGTCAGGGTGACACTCTCTCTCCGAGGGGAACGGGGGCTGCAGTCTGACTGAGGGAAAGGGGGTTCAGGGACTTGCCTCCAGGCACACCTGTGCAAGGAACTCATGGTTTTCACTTTGAGGGTGGGCTCATTTGGGGGAACTGAGGGAGACTCTTTGGTGGACCCCTGCCCGAATTGCTCAGTGGGCTCAGGCCCTGTTCACATAGGCAGGTATTGCAGAGGTAGGATGGGGGCAATCCCATGTCCCCAGGGGGGCTGGGAGGGTGTGTAAGGGCTGCCCGCACACTCCCTCGGGGCTCTGGTCCCACACTGAGGCAGGGAATAGTACTGAGTGCTCACCACTTGCCACGTGTAGGGCTGAGCATTTTCTAGTCATTTTTCCCCCATACTCATCTGAACCTGGCCCTTGGAGCACAGCATAAACAGACCAGGGTTAGAGTCCGAATCTCTCTGAGTCTCAGTTTTCTCACCTGTAAAATGGGGATCTATTCATTCAACAGACTAGGAACCTCCCGCGTGCTCCTGCTAACAAGTAGAACCAATCTCTGCCCTGCTGGAGCTTCTGTACTGGAGGAGACAGACATATGACAAATCAATTCATACGTGGCTGAGGCTGGGACAGAGGTCGGTGCTGGAACAGAGAAGACTAAGGAGCTGGGAACAAGAGAGGTGGTGGGACCTGGAGGTCCAGGAAGCCCCTCTGACAAAGGGACTTTTAAACCAGGAGCTGGAGGAGGAGCAGGAGTTAACAGCCAGGCGGGGGGAAGCCTGTAGGAGGCCCGAGGAGTCAAGGGGCCTGTGTTGAGGAGACAATTTACACAGGGGCATGCGGGGTGAAGGGTAGGAAAGAGATTCATTTCTTCTAGGAGCTGAGAGAAGGCCAGCGGAGCAACGGGGTGGGGAGGCGGAGAGAGAGCATCCAGAGGCGGAGGCGGGAGGCCACGGTGAGGAATCTGAGTTTTATTTTCATTGCCACGGGGCTGTATCAGAGCAAGAGGGGGTGCTGATGCCATCATCCCAGGAGAGAGGACTCGGCTTGGACGCGGTGGAGATGTGTTTGGGGGGTGGAATCTAGAGACTAGGTGAAGTGGAGGGTACGCAAGAGGCGGGTGGTGTGAATGGCTCCCAGGTGTCTGGCCTGAGCCCCTGGATGGGTGAGGAAGGCGGCAGAAGAGAGGGAGACCTGGGGGAGAGTGTGGGGCTCTGTTTGCAGCTTGCCGAGTTTGAGATGCTTGTGTCATCCACGTGGAGACGTCTCAGTCCAGGGGTCTGGAGCTCAAACAGAATGTCTGCCCTGGAGACACAGACTTGGGGTCCTCAGCATACAGGGGCATTTATGGCCGTGGGAAAGGGTGGGCTCGGATGGGGAGAGAAGAGGGCCCAAGGCGAACCAGGGAGGTCACCACTCCCAGATCAGAAAGAGGAGGCAGAGTCAGAAGTGACTTAGAAGGAGCAGCTGGAGGGAGCGGAGAGAGGAAAACCAGGAGTGTGATGCAGGAAGAGCCAAGAGGAGCGCGCGTTTTGGGAGGAGGGCATGGCCAAGGGTGTCTAATGCTGCTGAGAGTAGGACGGGGGGAAGGCAGCCCTTGTTCGGGGGCTGTTGAGGGGACTGAGCCACCGGGAGCCGTGAGGGCAAGCACCCAGCCCAGTGCTTGGCACATAGTGAGTGCTCTGCAAGTTTACCTACTGTCATTACCAAACTCCTTCCTCTCATCAGGAACCCAGCAGTGGGCACCCTCATGTGGGTGATGAACATTCACCTAAGTCTGGAGCCACAGGAGCTGGAGCTGGAAGGGGCGCTGCCCTGGGGAGCTGCGGCCTTCAGCACAATCCAGTGGAACCTGTCCTCTTGCAGCCTGCGGGGAGGGAGCTGCGGAAATAAATATTACCCCAGTCTCCTCCTGTCCAGCTGGGCCCCCCAGGGGCCGAACCCCAAAGGAAGCCCGAGGGCAGGGAGGCTGGGGAGGGAACAGAGCAGGCAAGGTGAGCCTCGGGGCATGAGGCAGGGCGGACAAGGATGCAGAGTGGATCCGCAGGGCTCCTGCGACAGTCCAGCACAGGTAGTGTCCATGGCCTGTCCACCTTTTCTCTCCGCATCTCCTGTGTCACCACACCCAGCCACCCCATCTTCCTAGAATCGACCAGCATGCCTCCTAGATGTAAGTTCTCCTGCAAGTCCAAGGAGACCATGACCTCCGTGGTCAGTCCAGATCACTTCTGTTGCCTAACGGGTCTCCCCACTGCCATTTCTGCCTGGTCCTGTCCCTCCTCCACCTGGTGCCAGAGTCACCTCTTAAAACCTAATTCCAGGGCTTCCCTGGTGGCTCAGTGGTTAAGAATCCACCTGCCAATGCAAGGGACATGGGTTTGATCCTTGGTCCGGGAAGATCCCACATGCCGCAGAGTAACTAAGCCTGTGCACCACAACTACTGAGCCTGCGCTTCAGCGCCCGCGCTTCAGAGCCCGCGAGCCACAACTACTGAAGCCTGCGCGCCTAGAGCCCGTGCTCCACAGCAAGAGAAGCTACTGCAATGAGAAGCCTGCGCAGCGCAACGAGGAGTAGCCCCCGCTCGCTGCAACTAGAGAAAGCCCGCGTGCAGCAACAAAGACCCAATGCAGCCAAAAATAAATAAAAACAAACAAACAAACCTCCCCCCTTAATTCCAGGGACTTCTCTGGTGGCGCAGTGGTTAAGACTCTGCACTCCCAATGCAGGGGGCCCGGGTTCGATCCCTGGTCAGGGAACTAGATCCCACATGCATGCCGCAAGTAAGGGTTCACATGCCACAACCAAGGAGCCCGCCTGCTGCAACTACGAGCCAGCACAACCTAATTAATTAATTAATTAATTAATTTAAAAAAACCCAACAAAAACCTAATTCCAACCATGATCCTTCTCGGCTTAAAAAACCTCCAACCATTAATTAAAAAATAAAAAAACAGCAACAACAAAACAAAACCGTCCAGCAGCTTCCGTCTGCTCACCTGGGCCTGCAGGGTCCTCGGCGTGGCTGGCCTGATCCTTCATGTCTTGGGGTCCTGCCTCCAGAAGGCATTTCTCTAAAACAGCTGCCCCCGGCCCTTTGGGTCACATCCCCGCTTTGTCTCCTGCTGGTCTTCAGCACAGCCTGAAACATTCTTCTTCGTGGGCTTGGTTACTTACGGTGCATCTCACCGCCCTCCCAGGGAGGTACAACCTTGCCTCCAGACCCTAGTACAGGGCCTGGCACGCAGAGGGTGCTGAAGTTTGTTGACTGACTGAATGGACTGAGACCACGGAACTCTGAAAGACGAAACAATTAGACTTGCATCATCTGGTGAGTAAGACGTGGGGATTGAATTTAAGCCGGCCTGATTCAAAACCTACACAGTGCTCCTGGAAGGGAGGAATGAGAGGGGTCCCACAAATGTCCTAAAGATAGGAGGGCAATGAGGGGCTTTGCTGGAATGTGGCAAGGAAGAACCTTGGGACCACAGCCCCGGGGAATGATCAGACTGCTTAAATGTTAGGGAAGGGTTCCTTTGTGCAGAGGGGTTCTTGAGGCCCAGAGATGGCAAGGGACTTGGCCAAGGTTGCATGGCTGGTTAACGGCAGAGCCAGAACTCAAACCCAGGGCTCCCAATGCCTCCTTAGGGGAACTGGCTGGACGAGGCAGCAGCAGCCTGCGTAAGGGAAGTTTCATTTCAGGAGGCAGCATAACACGGTGGTGGTTTTCTGGCATTCGATCTTCCTGCACCAGCTGTGTGCATTGGGGAAATTCTTCATCTCCTCTAGGCCTCCTTTCCTCATTTTTAGACAAGGAAGCAAAGGAGCTGACATTCATGAAGCCCTTTGTTG